>NW_026606216.1:0-2857500 GCF_029834395.1 Sorex fumeus | reverse complement strand
ATCCAATGCTGGTTTTCAGCCGCCTTTTCACACTCGCAGTGTGCTGTTCAATTGTCTATCCACTCAAACCTGGTCAGCCTTTCATTTTCTTTTCCACAATATCAGACTTCAGAAATCATTGGAATCGCCAGCACAGAATGTTCCATTCATTCACTGCCAATCTGGAATTCATCTGAATCTGCACTCCAGGTAGGCTTTCATTACACCACTTATGAATGTCCAAGTAACACAATGCTGGTTTTCAGCGGTCTGTTCACACTCTAAGCCCTGCTTTTTACTGGGTATCCACACAACTGTGGTCAGCTCTTCATTTTCATGTCCAAACAATCCAGACTTGAGAAATCATTGCAATCTCCAGTACAGAATGTTCCATTCATTCACTGCGAATCTGGAATTCAACTGAATCTCCACTACCTGCAGATTTATCTTACACCACTTGTGAATGTCCAAGTAAAACAATGCTGGTTTCCAGAGGCCTGTTCATGTTCGCAGTCGTGCTGTTCAATTGGCTATCCACTCAACCTGTTTTGCTCCTCATTTTCCTGTGCACACAACCCAGCCTTCAGAAATCATTGTAATCTCCACTACAGGATGTTCCATTCATTCACTGGGAATCTGGAATTCATCTGAATCTGCACTCCACGCAGGCTTTCGTTACACCACTGCTGAAAGTCGAAGTAATGCAATACTGGTTTTCAGTGGTCTGTTCACATTCGAAGCCGAGGCTTTTTACAGGCTATCCACTCAACACTGGTCAGCTCTTCATTTTCGTGTCCCCACAATCCAGATTTCAGAAATCATTGCAATCTCCACTACAGAATGTTCCATTCATTCACTGCGAGTCTGGAGTTTATCTGATTCTCCACTCCCGCCTGGTTAACATTACACCACTTGTGAATGTCCAAGTAAGCCAATGCTGGTTTTCAGAGGCCTGTTCATACTCGCAGCCGTGCTGTTTAATTGACAATTCACTCCACCCTGTTCAGCTCTTCATTGTCCCACCACACTACCAGCCTTCAGAAATCTTTGTTATCTCCACTACAGAATGTTCCATTCATTCACTGCGAATCTGGAATTCATCTGACTCTCAACTCCACGCAGGTTTTCATTACACCACTGTTGAATGTCCAAGTAACCCAATGCTGGTTTTCAGCGGCCTGTTCATATTCGCAGCCCTGCTGTTTACTTGGCTATCGATTCAAGCCTGGTCAGCTCTTCATTTTCCTGTCCACACAACACAGGCTTCAGAAATCATTGGAATCTCCTCTACAGAATGTTCCATTCATTCACTGCGAATGTGGAATTCAACTGACTCTCCACTCCATGCAGGTTTTCCTTACACCACTGATGAATGTCCAAGTAACCCAATGCTGGTTTTCAGCTGCATGTTCACACTCGCAGCCATGCTATACAATTGGCTTTCCACTAAATCCTGATTAGTTCTTGATTTTCCTTCCACACGACCCAGCCTTCAGAAATCGTTGGAATCTCCACTAGAGAATGTTCCATTCATTCACTGCGAATCTGGAATTCCTCTGAACCTCCACTCCCGGCAGGTTTTCGTTACACCACTGTTGAATGTCCAAGTAACCCAATGTTTTAAGTGTTTTCTTCACAAGCGCAGTGGTGCTGTTCAATTGGCTATCCACTCAACCCTGGCCAGCTCTACATTTTCCTGTCCACACCACAGAGACTGGAGAAATCATTGTTATCTCCACTACAGAATGTTCCATTCATTCACAGCGAATCTGGAATTCATCTGAATCTCCACTCCCGGCAGGTTTTCGTGACACCACTGGTAAATATCCAAGTAAGCCAATGCTGGTTTTAAGTGGCCTGCTCATACTCTCAGCCGTGCTGTTCAATTTGCTATCCACTCAACCCTCTTCAGCTCCATTTTCCTGTCCACATAACCCAAACTTCAGAAACAATTGGTATCTCCTCCACAGAATGTTCCATTCATTGACGGCAAATCTGAAATTCATCTAATTCTCAACTCCCGTCAGGTTTTCGTTACACCACTTGTGAATGTCCAATTAAGCCAAAGCTGGTTTTCAGTGGCCTGTTCTTACTACGAGACGTGCTGTTCATTTGGCTATCCATTCCACCCTGTTCAGCTCTACATTTTCGTGTCCACAAAACCCAGCCTTCAGAAATCATTGGAATCACCACTAGAGAATGTTCCATTCATTCACTGCGAATCTGGAATTCATCTGAATCTCCACTCCCGGCAGGTTTTCATTGCACCACTGCTGAATGTTCAAGTAACGCAATGATGGTTTTCAGCGGTCTATTCACACTCGAACCCGTGCTGTTCACGGTCTAGCGACTCAACACTGGTGAGTTCTTCTTTTTCCAGTTCAGACAATACCAACCTCAGAAACCATTGCAATCTACACTACAGAATGTTTCATTCATTCAGGCGAATCTTGAATTCATCTTGTTCTCCACTCCCAGCAGGTTTTCGTTTCACCACTGGTGAATGTCCAAGCAACCCAAGGCTGGTTTCAGCTGCGTGTTAACACTCGCAGCCGTGCTGTTCAATTGGCTATCCAGTGAACGCTGGTTAGCTCTTGATTTTCCTTCCACACACCGAGCCTTCAGAAATCATTCTTATCTCCACTTCAGAATGTTCCATTCGTTCCCTGCGAATCTGGAATTCCTCTGACTCTCCACACCAGGCAGATTTTCCTAACAACACTGGTGAATGACCAGGTAATCCAATGCTGGTTTTCAGCGGCTGTTCACACTCACAGCCTTGCTGTTCAATTGGCAATCCAGTCAAACCTAGTCAGCTCTTCATTTTCCTGTCCACACAACCCAGCGTTCAGAAATCATTGGAATCTCTACTACAGAAATTTCCATTCATTCACTGTGAATCTGGAAATACTCTGAATCTGCATTCCAGGAAGGCTTTCGTTACACCACTGATGAATGTCCAAGTAATGCAATGCTGCTTCTTAGTGGTCTGTTCACACTCGAAACCGTGCTGTTCATTGGCTATCCACTCAATATCGGTCAGCTCTTCAATATCCTGTCCAGACTATCCAGATTCCTAAATGTTGGCAATCACCACTACAGAATGTTCCATTCAATCACGCGAATCTGGAATTCATCAGAGTCTCCACTCCTGGAAGGTTTTCGTGACACCACTGGTAAATGTCCAAGGAAGACAATGCTGGTTTTAAGCCGCCTGCTAACACACTCAGCCGTGCTGTTCAATTTGCTATCCACCCAACCCTATTCAGCTCTACATTTTCCTGTCCTCATAACCCAACCTTCAGAAATAATTGGTATCTCCTCCACAGAATGTTCCGTTCATTCACTGCGAATCTTAAATTCATCTGACTCTCAACTCCCGGCGGGTTATCGTTACACCACTTGTGAATGTCCAAGTAAGCCAATGCTGGTTTTCAGTGGCCTGTTCATACTAAGAGACGTGCTGTTCATTTGGCTATCCACTCCACCCTGTTCAGCTCTACATTTTCGTGTCCACAAAACCCAGCCTTCAGAAATCATTGGAATCACCACTAGAGAATGTTCCATTCATTCACTGCGAATCTGGAATTCATCTGAACCTCCACTCCTGGCAGGTTTTCGTTACGCCACTGGTGAATGTCCAAGTAACTCAATACTGGTTTTCAGAGGCATGTTCAACTCGCAGAAGTGCTGTTCAATGGGCTATCCACTCAATATTGGTCAGCTCTTCATTTTCCTCTCCACACAAACCAGCCTTCAGAAATCATTGGGCTCTCCACTACAGACTGTTCCATTCATTCACTGCGATTCTGCAATTCATCTGACTCTCCGCTCCAGGCAGGTTTTCATTACAGCACTGGTGAATGACCAAGTAATCCAATGCTGGTTTTCAGCCGCCTTTTCACACTCGCAGTGTGCTGTTCAATTGTCTATCCACTCAAACCTGGTCAGCCTTTCATTTTCTTTTCCACAATATCAGACTTCAGAAATCATTGGAATCGCCAGCACAGAATGTTCCATTCATTCACTGCCAATCTGGAATTCATCTGAATCTGCACTCCAGGTAGGCTTTCATTACACCACTTATGAATGTCCAAGTAACACAATGCTGGTTTTCAGCGGTCTGTTCACACTCTAAGCCCTGCTTTTTACTGGGTATCCACACAACTGTGGTCAGCTCTTCATTTTCATGTCCAAACAATCCAGACTTGAGAAATCATTGCAATCTCCAGTACAGAATGTTCCATTCATTCACTGCGAATCTGGAATTCAACTGAATCTCCACTACCTGCAGATTTATCTTACACCACTTGTGAATGTCCAAGTAAAACAATGCTGGTTTCCAGAGGCCTGTTCATGTTCGCAGTCGTGCTGTTCAATTGGCTATCCACTCAACCTGTTTTGCTCCTCATTTTCCTGTGCACACAACCCAGCCTTCAGAAATCATTGTAATCTCCACTACAGGATGTTCCATTCATTCACTGGGAATCTGGAATTCATCTGAATCTGCACTCCACGCAGGCTTTCGTTACACCACTGCTGAAAGTCGAAGTAATGCAATACTGGTTTTCAGTGGTCTGTTCACATTCGAAGCCGAGGCTTTTTACAGGCTATCCACTCAACACTGGTCAGCTCTTCATTTTCGTGTCCCCACAATCCAGATTTCAGAAATCATTGCAATCTCCACTACAGAATGTTCCATTCATTCACTGCGAGTCTGGAGTTTATCTGATTCTCCACTCCCGCCTGGTTAACATTACACCACTTGTGAATGTCCAAGTAAGCCAATGCTGGTTTTCAGAGGCCTGTTCATACTCGCAGCCGTGCTGTTTAATTGACAATTCACTCCACCCTGTTCAGCTCTTCATTGTCCCACCACACTACCAGCCTTCAGAAATCTTTGTTATCTCCACTACAGAATGTTCCATTCATTCACTGCGAATCTGGAATTCATCTGACTCTCAACTCCACGCAGGTTTTCATTACACCACTGTTGAATGTCCAAGTAACCCAATGCTGGTTTTCAGCGGCCTGTTCATATTCGCAGCCCTGCTGTTTACTTGGCTATCGATTCAAGCCTGGTCAGCTCTTCATTTTCCTGTCCACACAACACAGGCTTCAGAAATCATTGGAATCTCCTCTACAGAATGTTCCATTCATTCACTGCGAATGTGGAATTCAACTGACTCTCCACTCCATGCAGGTTTTCCTTACACCACTGATGAATGTCCAAGTAACCCAATGCTGGTTTTCAGCTGCATGTTCACACTCGCAGCCATGCTATACAATTGGCTTTCCACTAAATCCTGATTAGTTCTTGATTTTCCTTCCACACGACCCAGCCTTCAGAAATCGTTGGAATCTCCACTAGAGAATGTTCCATTCATTCACTGCGAATCTGGAATTCCTCTGAACCTCCACTCCCGGCAGGTTTTCGTTACACCACTGTTGAATGTCCAAGTAACCCAATGTTTTAAGTGTTTTCTTCACAAGCGCAGTGGTGCTGTTCAATTGGCTATCCACTCAACCCTGGCCAGCTCTACATTTTCCTGTCCACACCACAGAGACTGGAGAAATCATTGTTATCTCCACTACAGAATGTTCCATTCATTCACAGCGAATCTGGAATTCATCTGAATCTCCACTCCCGGCAGGTTTTCGTGACACCACTGGTAAATATCCAAGTAAGCCAATGCTGGTTTTAAGTGGCCTGCTCATACTCTCAGCCGTGCTGTTCAATTTGCTATCCACTCAACCCTCTTCAGCTCCATTTTCCTGTCCACATAACCCAAACTTCAGAAACAATTGGTATCTCCTCCACAGAATGTTCCATTCATTGACGGCAAATCTGAAATTCATCTAATTCTCAACTCCCGTCAGGTTTTCGTTACACCACTTGTGAATGTCCAATTAAGCCAAAGCTGGTTTTCAGTGGCCTGTTCTTACTACGAGACGTGCTGTTCATTTGGCTATCCATTCCACCCTGTTCAGCTCTACATTTTCGTGTCCACAAAACCCAGCCTTCAGAAATCATTGGAATCACCACTAGAGAATGTTCCATTCATTCACTGCGAATCTGGAATTCATCTGAATCTCCACTCCCGGCAGGTTTTCATTGCACCACTGCTGAATGTTCAAGTAACGCAATGATGGTTTTCAGCGGTCTATTCACACTCGAACCCGTGCTGTTCACGGTCTAGCGACTCAACACTGGTGAGTTCTTCTTTTTCCAGTTCAGACAATACCAACCTCAGAAACCATTGCAATCTACACTACAGAATGTTTCATTCATTCAGGCGAATCTTGAATTCATCTTGTTCTCCACTCCCAGCAGGTTTTCGTTTCACCACTGGTGAATGTCCAAGCAACCCAAGGCTGGTTTCAGCTGCGTGTTAACACTCGCAGCCGTGCTGTTCAATTGGCTATCCAGTGAACGCTGGTTAGCTCTTGATTTTCCTTCCACACACCGAGCCTTCAGAAATCATTCTTATCTCCACTTCAGAATGTTCCATTCGTTCCCTGCGAATCTGGAATTCCTCTGACTCTCCACACCAGGCAGATTTTCCTAACAACACTGGTGAATGACCAGGTAATCCAATGCTGGTTTTCAGCGGCTGTTCACACTCACAGCCTTGCTGTTCAATTGGCAATCCAGTCAAACCTAGTCAGCTCTTCATTTTCCTGTCCACACAACCCAGCGTTCAGAAATCATTGGAATCTCTACTACAGAAATTTCCATTCATTCACTGTGAATCTGGAAATACTCTGAATCTGCATTCCAGGAAGGCTTTCGTTACACCACTGATGAATGTCCAAGTAATGCAATGCTGCTTCTTAGTGGTCTGTTCACACTCGAAACCGTGCTGTTCATTGGCTATCCACTCAATATCGGTCAGCTCTTCAATATCCTGTCCAGACTATCCAGATTCCTAAATGTTGGCAATCACCACTACAGAATGTTCCATTCAATCACGCGAATCTGGAATTCATCAGAGTCTCCACTCCTGGAAGGTTTTCGTGACACCACTGGTAAATGTCCAAGGAAGACAATGCTGGTTTTAAGCCGCCTGCTAACACACTCAGCCGTGCTGTTCAATTTGCTATCCACCCAACCCTATTCAGCTCTACATTTTCCTGTCCTCATAACCCAACCTTCAGAAATAATTGGTATCTCCTCCACAGAATGTTCCGTTCATTCACTGCGAATCTTAAATTCATCTGACTCTCAACTCCCGGCGGGTTATCGTTACACCACTTGTGAATGTCCAAGTAAGCCAATGCTGGTTTTCAGTGGCCTGTTCATACTAAGAGACGTGCTGTTCATTTGGCTATCCACTCCACCCTGTTCAGCTCTACATTTTCGTGTCCACAAAACCCAGCCTTCAGAAATCATTGGAATCACCACTAGAGAATGTTCCATTCATTCACTGCGAATCTGGAATTCATCTGAACCTCCACTCCTGGCAGGTTTTCGTTACGCCACTGGTGAATGTCCAAGTAACTCAATACTGGTTTTCAGAGGCATGTTCAACTCGCAGAAGTGCTGTTCAATGGGCTATCCACTCAATATTGGTCAGCTCTTCATTTTCCTCTCCACACAAACCAGCCTTCAGAAATCATTGGGCTCTCCACTACAGACTGTTCCATTCATTCACTGCGATTCTGCAATTCATCTGACTCTCCGCTCCAGGCAGGTTTTCATTACAGCACTGGTGAATGACCAAGTAATCCAATGCTGGTTTTCAGCCGCCTTTTCACACTCGCAGTGTGCTGTTCAATTGTCTATCCACTCAAACCTGGTCAGCCTTTCATTTTCTTTTCCACAATATCAGACTTCAGAAATCATTGGAATCGCCAGTACAGAATGTTCCATTCATTCACTGCCAATCTGGAATTCATCTGAATCTGCACTCCAGGTAGGCTTTCATTACACCACTTATGAATGTCCAAGTAACACAATGCTGGTTTTCAGCGGTCTGTTCACACTCTAAGCCCTGCTTTTTACTGGGTATCCACACAACTGTGGTCAGCTCTTCATTTTCATGTCCAAACAATCCAGACTTGAGAAATCATTGCAATCTCCAGTACAGAATGTTCCATTCATTCACTGCGAATCTGGAATTCAACTGAATCTCCACTACCTGCAGATTTATCTTACACCACTTGTGAATGTCCAAGTAAAACAATGCTGGTTTTCAGAGGCCTGTTCATGTTCGCAGTCGTGCTGTTCAATTGGCTATCCACTCAACCTGTTTTGCTCCTCATTTTCCTGTGCACACAACCCAGCCTTCAGAAATCATTGTAATCTCCACTACAGGATGTTCCATTCATTCACTGGGAATCTGGAATTCATCTGAATCTGCACTCCACGCAGGCTTTCGTTACACCACTGCTGAAAGTCGAAGTAATGCAATACTGGTTTTCAGTGGTCTGTTCACATTCGAAGCCGAGGCTTTTTACAGGCTATCCGCTCAACACTGGTCAGCTCTTCATTTTCGTGTCCCCACAATCCAGATTTCAGAAATCATTGCAATCTCCACTACAGAATGTTCCATTCATTCACTGCGAGTCTGGAGTTTATCTGATTCTCCACTCCCGCCTGGTTAACATTACACCACTTGTGAATGTCCAAGTAAGCCAATGCTGGTTTTCAGAGGCCTGTTCATACTCGCAGCCGTGCTGTTTAATTGACAATTCACTCCACCCTGTTCAGCTCTTCATTGTCCCACCACACTACCAGCCTTCAGAAATCTTTGTTATCTCCACTACAGAATGTTCCATTCATTCACTGCGAATCTGGAATTCATCTGACTCTCAACTCCACGCAGGTTTTCATTACACCACTGTTGAATGTCCAAGTAACCCAATGCTGGTTTTCAGCGGCCTGTTCATATTCGCAGCCCTGCTGTTTACTTGGCTATCGATTCAAGCCTGGTCAGCTCTTCATTTTCCTGTCCACACAACACAGGCTTCAGAAATCATTGGAATCTCCTCTACAGAATGTTCCATTCATTCACTGCGAATGTGGAATTCAACTGACTCTCCACTCCATGCAGGTTTTCCTTACACCACTGATGAATGTCCAAGTAACCCAATGCTGGTTTTCAGCTGCATGTTCACACTCGCAGCCATGCTATACAATTGGCTTTCCACTAAATCCTGATTAGTTCTTGATTTTCCTTCCACACGACCCAGCCTTCAGAAATCGTTGGAATCTCCACTAGAGAATGTTCCATTCATTCACTGCGAATCTGGAATTCCTCTGAACCTCCACTCCCGGCAGGTTTTCGTTACACCACTGTTGAATGTCCAAGTAACCCAATGTTTTAAGTGTTTTCTTCACAAGCGCAGTGGTGCTGTTCAATTGGCTATCCACTCAACCCTGGCCAGCTCTACATTTTCCTGTCCACACCACAGAGACTGGAGAAATCATTGTTATCTCCACTACAGAATGTTCCATTCATTCACAGCGAATCTGGAATTCATCTGAATCTCCACTCCCGGCAGGTTTTCGTGACACCACTGGTAAATATCCAAGTAAGCCAATGCTGGTTTTAAGTGGCCTGCTCATACTCTCAGCCGTGCTGTTCAATTTGCTATCCACTCAACCCTCTTCAGCTCCATTTTCCTGTCCACATAACCCAAACTTCAGAAACAATTGGTATCTCCTCCACAGAATGTTCCATTCATTGACGGCAAATCTGAAATTCATCTAATTCTCAACTCCCGTCAGGTTTTCGTTACACCACTTGTGAATGTCCAATTAAGCCAAAGCTGGTTTTCAGTGGCCTGTTCTTACTACGAGACGTGCTGTTCATTTGGCTATCCATTCCACCCTGTTCAGCTCTACATTTTCGTGTCCACAAAACCCAGCCTTCAGAAATCATTGGAATCACCACTAGAGAATGTTCCATTCATTCACTGCGAATCTGGAATTCATCTGAATCTCCACTCCCGGCAGGTTTTCATTGCACCACTGCTGAATGTTCAAGTAACGCAATGATGGTTTTCAGCGGTCTATTCACACTCGAACCCGTGCTGTTCACGGTCTAGCGACTCAACACTGGTGAGTTCTTCTTTTTCCAGTTCAGACAATACCAACCTCAGAAACCATTGCAATCTACACTACAGAATGTTTCATTCATTCAGGCGAATCTTGAATTCATCTTGTTCTCCACTCCCAGCAGGTTTTCGTTTCACCACTGGTGAATGTCCAAGCAACCCAAGGCTGGTTTCAGCTGCGTGTTAACACTCGCAGCCGTGCTGTTCAATTGGCTATCCAGTGAACGCTGGTTAGCTCTTGATTTTCCTTCCACACACCGAGCCTTCAGAAATCATTCTTATCTCCACTTCAGAATGTTCCATTCGTTCCCTGCGAATCTGGAATTCCTCTGACTCTCCACACCAGGCAGATTTTCCTAACAACACTGGTGAATGACCAGGTAATCCAATGCTGGTTTTCAGCGGCTGTTCACACTCACAGCCTTGCTGTTCAATTGGCAATCCAGTCAAACCTAGTCAGCTCTTCATTTTCCTGTCCACACAACCCAGCGTTCAGAAATCATTGGAATCTCTACTACAGAAATTTCCATTCATTCACTGTGAATCTGGAAATACTCTGAATCTGCATTCCAGGAAGGCTTTCGTTACACCACTGATGAATGTCCAAGTAATGCAATGCTGCTTCTTAGTGGTCTGTTCACACTCGAAACCGTGCTGTTCATTGGCTATCCACTCAATATCGGTCAGCTCTTCAATATCCTGTCCAGACTATCCAGATTCCTAAATGTTGGCAATCACCACTACAGAATGTTCCATTCAATCACGCGAATCTGGAATTCATCAGAGTCTCCACTCCTGGAAGGTTTTCGTGACACCACTGGTAAATGTCCAAGGAAGACAATGCTGGTTTTAAGCCGCCTGCTAACACACTCAGCCGTGCTGTTCAATTTGCTATCCACCCAACCCTATTCAGCTCTACATTTTCCTGTCCTCATAACCCAACCTTCAGAAATAATTGGTATCTCCTCCACAGAATGTTCCGTTCATTCACTGCGAATCTTAAATTCATCTGACTCTCAACTCCCGGCGGGTTATCGTTACACCACTTGTGAATGTCCAAGTAAGCCAATGCTGGTTTTCAGTGGCCTGTTCATACTAAGAGACGTGCTGTTCATTTGGCTATCCACTCCACCCTGTTCAGCTCTACATTTTCGTGTCCACAAAACCCAGCCTTCAGAAATCATTGGAATCACCACTAGAGAATGTTCCATTCATTCACTGCGAATCTGGAATTCATCTGAACCTCCACTCCTGGCAGGTTTTCGTTACGCCACTGGTGAATGTCCAAGTAACTCAATACTGGTTTTCAGAGGCATGTTCAACTCGCAGAAGTGCTGTTCAATGGGCTATCCACTCAATATTGGTCAGCTCTTCATTTTCCTCTCCACACAAACCAGCCTTCAGAAATCATTGGGCTCTCCACTACAGACTGTTCCATTCATTCACTGCGATTCTGCAATTCATCTGACTCTCCGCTCCAGGCAGGTTTTCATTACAGCACTGGTGAATGACCAAGTAATCCAATGCTGGTTTTCAGCCGCCTTTTCACACTCGCAGTGTGCTGTTCAATTGTCTATCCACTCAAACCTGGTCAGCCTTTCATTTTCTTTTCCACAATATCAGACTTCAGAAATCATTGGAATCGCCAGTACAGAATGTTCCATTCATTCACTGCCAATCTGGAATTCATCTGAATCTGCACTCCAGGTAGGCTTTCATTACACCACTTATGAATGTCCAAGTAACACAATGCTGGTTTTCAGCGGTCTGTTCACACTCTAAGCCCTGCTTTTTACTGGGTATCCACACAACTGTGGTCAGCTCTTCATTTTCATGTCCAAACAATCCAGACTTGAGAAATCATTGCAATCTCCAGTACAGAATGTTCCATTCATTCACTGCGAATCTGGAATTCAACTGAATCTCCACTACCTGCAGATTTATCTTACACCACTTGTGAATGTCCAAGTAAAACAATGCTGGTTTTCAGAGGCCTGTTCATGTTCGCAGTCGTGCTGTTCAATTGGCTATCCACTCAACCTGTTTTGCTCCTCATTTTCCTGTGCACACAACCCAGCCTTCAGAAATCATTGTAATCTCCACTACAGGATGTTCCATTCATTCACTGGGAATCTGGAATTCATCTGAATCTGCACTCCACGCAGGCTTTCGTTACACCACTGCTGAAAGTCGAAGTAATGCAATACTGGTTTTCAGTGGTCTGTTCACATTCGAAGCCGAGGCTTTTTACAGGCTATCCGCTCAACACTGGTCAGCTCTTCATTTTCGTGTCCCCACAATCCAGATTTCAGAAATCATTGCAATCTCCACTACAGAATGTTCCATTCATTCACTGCGAGTCTGGAGTTTATCTGATTCTCCACTCCCGCCTGGTTAACATTACACCACTTGTGAATGTCCAAGTAAGCCAATGCTGGTTTTCAGAGGCCTGTTCATACTCGCAGCCGTGCTGTTTAATTGACAATTCACTCCACCCTGTTCAGCTCTTCATTGTCCCACCACACTACCAGCCTTCAGAAATCTTTGTTATCTCCACTACAGAATGTTCCATTCATTCACTGCGAATCTGGAATTCATCTGACTCTCAACTCCACGCAGGTTTTCATTACACCACTGTTGAATGTCCAAGTAACCCAATGCTGGTTTTCAGCGGCCTGTTCATATTCGCAGCCCTGCTGTTTACTTGGCTATCGATTCAAGCCTGGTCAGCTCTTCATTTTCCTGTCCACACAACACAGGCTTCAGAAATCATTGGAATCTCCTCTACAGAATGTTCCATTCATTCACTGCGAATGTGGAATTCAACTGACTCTCCACTCCATGCAGGTTTTCCTTACACCACTGATGAATGTCCAAGTAACCCAATGCTGGTTTTCAGCTGCATGTTCACACTCGCAGCCATGCTATACAATTGGCTTTCCACTAAATCCTGATTAGTTCTTGATTTTCCTTCCACACGACCCAGCCTTCAGAAATCGTTGGAATCTCCACTAGAGAATGTTCCATTCATTCACTGCGAATCTGGAATTCCTCTGAACCTCCACTCCCGGCAGGTTTTCGTTACACCACTGTTGAATGTCCAAGTAACCCAATGTTTTAAGTGTTTTCTTCACAAGCGCAGTGGTGCTGTTCAATTGGCTATCCACTCAACCCTGGCCAGCTCTACATTTTCCTGTCCACACCACAGAGACTGGAGAAATCATTGTTATCTCCACTACAGAATGTTCCATTCATTCACAGCGAATCTGGAATTCATCTGAATCTCCACTCCCGGCAGGTTTTCGTGACACCACTGGTAAATATCCAAGTAAGCCAATGCTGGTTTTAAGTGGCCTGCTCATACTCTCAGCCGTGCTGTTCAATTTGCTATCCACTCAACCCTCTTCAGCTCCATTTTCCTGTCCACATAACCCAAACTTCAGAAACAATTGGTATCTCCTCCACAGAATGTTCCATTCATTGACGGCAAATCTGAAATTCATCTAATTCTCAACTCCCGTCAGGTTTTCGTTACACCACTTGTGAATGTCCAATTAAGCCAAAGCTGGTTTTCAGTGGCCTGTTCTTACTACGAGACGTGCTGTTCATTTGGCTATCCATTCCACCCTGTTCAGCTCTACATTTTCGTGTCCACAAAACCCAGCCTTCAGAAATCATTGGAATCACCACTAGAGAATGTTCCATTCATTCACTGCGAATCTGGAATTCATCTGAATCTCCACTCCCGGCAGGTTTTCATTGCACCACTGCTGAATGTTCAAGTAACGCAATGATGGTTTTCAGCGGTCTATTCACACTCGAACCCGTGCTGTTCACGGTCTAGCGACTCAACACTGGTGAGTTCTTCTTTTTCCAGTTCAGACAATACCAACCTCAGAAACCATTGCAATCTACACTACAGAATGTTTCATTCATTCAGGCGAATCTTGAATTCATCTTGTTCTCCACTCCCAGCAGGTTTTCGTTTCACCACTGGTGAATGTCCAAGCAACCCAAGGCTGGTTTCAGCTGCGTGTTAACACTCGCAGCCGTGCTGTTCAATTGGCTATCCAGTGAACGCTGGTTAGCTCTTGATTTTCCTTCCACACACCGAGCCTTCAGAAATCATTCTTATCTCCACTTCAGAATGTTCCATTCGTTCCCTGCGAATCTGGAATTCCTCTGACTCTCCACACCAGGCAGATTTTCCTAACAACACTGGTGAATGACCAGGTAATCCAATGCTGGTTTTCAGCGGCTGTTCACACTCACAGCCTTGCTGTTCAATTGGCAATCCAGTCAAACCTAGTCAGCTCTTCATTTTCCTGTCCACACAACCCAGCGTTCAGAAATCATTGGAATCTCTACTACAGAAATTTCCATTCATTCACTGTGAATCTGGAAATACTCTGAATCTGCATTCCAGGAAGGCTTTCGTTACACCACTGATGAATGTCCAAGTAATGCAATGCTGCTTCTTAGTGGTCTGTTCACACTCGAAACCGTGCTGTTCATTGGCTATCCACTCAATATCGGTCAGCTCTTCAATATCCTGTCCAGACTATCCAGATTCCTAAATGTTGGCAATCACCACTACAGAATGTTCCATTCAATCACGCGAATCTGGAATTCATCAGAGTCTCCACTCCTGGAAGGTTTTCGTGACACCACTGGTAAATGTCCAAGGAAGACAATGCTGGTTTTAAGCCGCCTGCTAACACACTCAGCCGTGCTGTTCAATTTGCTATCCACCCAACCCTATTCAGCTCTACATTTTCCTGTCCTCATAACCCAACCTTCAGAAATAATTGGTATCTCCTCCACAGAATGTTCCGTTCATTCACTGCGAATCTTAAATTCATCTGACTCTCAACTCCCGGCGGGTTATCGTTACACCACTTGTGAATGTCCAAGTAAGCCAATGCTGGTTTTCAGTGGCCTGTTCATACTAAGAGACGTGCTGTTCATTTGGCTATCCACTCCACCCTGTTCAGCTCTACATTTTCGTGTCCACAAAACCCAGCCTTCAGAAATCATTGGAATCACCACTAGAGAATGTTCCATTCATTCACTGCGAATCTGGAATTCATCTGAACCTCCACTCCTGGCAGGTTTTCGTTACGCCACTGGTGAATGTCCAAGTAACTCAATACTGGTTTTCAGAGGCATGTTCAACTCGCAGAAGTGCTGTTCAATGGGCTATCCACTCAATATTGGTCAGCTCTTCATTTTCCTCTCCACACAAACCAGCCTTCAGAAATCATTGGGCTCTCCACTACAGACTGTTCCATTCATTCACTGCGATTCTGCAATTCATCTGACTCTCCGCTCCAGGCAGGTTTTCATTACAGCACTGGTGAATGACCAAGTAATCCAATGCTGGTTTTCAGCCGCCTTTTCACACTCGCAGTGTGCTGTTCAATTGTCTATCCACTCAAACCTGGTCAGCCTTTCATTTTCTTTTCCACAATATCAGACTTCAGAAATCATTGGAATCGCCAGTACAGAATGTTCCATTCATTCACTGCCAATCTGGAATTCATCTGAATCTGCACTCCAGGTAGGCTTTCATTACACCACTTATGAATGTCCAAGTAACACAATGCTGGTTTTCAGCGGTCTGTTCACACTCTAAGCCCTGCTTTTTACTGGGTATCCACACAACTGTGGTCAGCTCTTCATTTTCATGTCCAAACAATCCAGACTTGAGAAATCATTGCAATCTCCAGTACAGAATGTTCCATTCATTCACTGCGAATCTGGAATTCAACTGAATCTCCACTACCTGCAGATTTATCTTACACCACTTGTGAATGTCCAAGTAAAACAATGCTGGTTTTCAGAGGCCTGTTCATGTTCGCAGTCGTGCTGTTCAATTGGCTATCCACTCAACCTGTTTTGCTCCTCATTTTCCTGTGCACACAACCCAGCCTTCAGAAATCATTGTAATCTCCACTACAGGATGTTCCATTCATTCACTGGGAATCTGGAATTCATCTGAATCTGCACTCCACGCAGGCTTTCGTTACACCACTGCTGAAAGTCGAAGTAATGCAATACTGGTTTTCAGTGGTCTGTTCACATTCGAAGCCGGGGCTTTTTACAGGCTATCCACTCAACACTGGTCAGCTCTTCATTTTCGTGTCCCCACAATCCAGATTTCAGAAATCATTGCAATCTCCACTACAGAATGTTCCATTCATTCACTGCGAGTCTGGAGTTTATCTGATTCTCCACTCCCGCCTGGTTAACATTACACCACTTGTGAATGTCCAAGTAAGCCAATGCTGGTTTTCAGAGGCCTGTTCATACTCGCAGCCGTGCTGTTTAATTGACAATTCACTCCACCCTGTTCAGCTCTTCATTGTCCCACCACACTACCAGCCTTCAGAAAACTTTGTTATCTCCACTACAGAATGTTCCATTCATTCACTGAGAATCTGGAATTCATCTGACTCTCAACTCCACGCAGGTTTTCATTACACCACTGTTGAATGTCCAAGTAACCCAATGCTGGTTTTCAGCGGCCTGTTCATATTCGCAGCCCTGCTGTTTACTTGGCTATCGATTCAAGCCTGGTCAGCTCTTCATTTTCCTGTCCACACAACACAGGCTTCAGAAATCATTGGAATCTCCTCTACAGAATGTTCCATTCATTCACTGCGAATGTGGAATTCAACTGACTAACCCTAACCCTAACCCTAACCCTAACCCTAACCCTAACCCTAACCCTAACCCTAACCCTGACCCTGAACCTGACCCTAACCCTAACCCTAACCCCTAACCCTAACCCTAACCCTGACCCTGACCCTAAACGCCTGACCCTGACCCTGACCCTGAACCTGACCCTAACCCTAACCCTAACCCTAACCCTAACCCTAAACGCCTGACCCTGACCCTGACCCTGACCCTGACCCTAACCCTAACCCTAACCCAACCCTAACCCTAACCCTAACCCAACCCTAACCCTAAACCTAACCCTAAGCTCGCCTAACCCTCACCCTCACCCTCACCCTCACCCTCACCCTCACCCTCACCCTCACCCTCACCCTAACCCTAACCCTAACCCTAACCCTAACCCTAACCCTAACCCTAACCCTAACAGCAGTTCATTGGCTATCCACTCAATATCGGTCAGCTCTTCAATATCCTGTCCAGACTATCCAGATTTCTAAATGTTGGCAATCACCACTACAGAATGTTCCATTCAATCACGCGAATCTGGAATTCATCAGAGTCTCCACTCCTGGAAGGTTTTCGTGACACCACTGGTAAATGTCCAAGGAAGACAATGCTGGTTTTAAGCCGCCTGCTAACACACTCAGCCGTGCTGTTCAATTTGCTATCCACCCAACCCTATTCAGCTCTACATTTTCCTGTCCTCATAACCCAACCTTCAGAAATAATTGGTATCTCCTCCACAGAATGTTCCGTTCATTCACTGCGAATCTTAAATTCATCTGACTCTCAACTCCCGGCGGGTTATCGTTACACCACTTGTGAATGTCCAAGTAAGCCAATGCTGGTTTTCAGTGGCCTGTTCATACTAAGAGACGTGCTGTTCATTTGGCTATCCACTCCACCCTGTTCAGCTCTACATTTTCGTGTCCACAAAACCCAGCCTTCAGAAATCATTGGAATCACCACTAGAGAATGTTCCATTCATTCACTGCGAATCTGGAATTCATCTGAACCTCCACTCCTGGCAGGTTTTCGTTACGCCACTGGTGAATGTCCAAGTAACTCAATACTGGTTTTCAGAGGCATGTTCAACTCGCAGAAGTGCTGTTCAATGGGCTATCCACTCAATATTGGTCAGCTCTTCATTTTCCTCTCCACACAAACCAGCCTTCAGAAATCATTGGGATCTCCACTACAGACTGTTCCATTCATTCACTGCGATTCTGCAATTCATCTGACTCTCCGCTCCAGGCAGGTTTTCATTACCGCACTGGTGAATGACCAAGTAATCCAATGCTGGTTTTCAGCCGCCTTTTCACACTCGCAGTGTGCTGTTCAATTGTCTATCCACTCAAACCTGGTCAGCCTTTCATTTTCTTTTCCACAATATCAGACTTCAGAAATCATTGGAATCGCCAGCACAGAATGTTCCATTCATTCACTGCCAATCTGGAATTCATCTGAATCTGCACTCCAGGTAGGCTTTCATTACACCACTTATGAATGTCCAAGTAACACAATGCTGGTTTTCAGCGGTCTGTTCACACTCTAAGCCCTGCTTTTTACTGGGTATCCACACAACTGTGGTCAGCTCTTCATTTTCATGTCCAAACAATCCAGACTTGAGAAATCATTGCAATCTCCAGTACAGAATGTTCCATTCATTCACTGCGAATCTGGAATTCAACTGAATCTCCACTACCTGCAGATTTATCTTACACCACTTGTGAATGTCCAAGTAAAACAATGCTGGTTTTCAGAGGCCTGTTCATGTTCGCAGTCGTGCTGTTCAATTGGCTATCCACTCAACCTGTTTTGCTCCTCATTTTCCTGTGCACACAACCCAGCCTTCAGAAATCATTGTAATCTCCACTACAGGATGTTCCATTCATTCACTGGGAATCTGGAATTCATCTGAATCTGCACTCCACGCAGGCTTTCGTTACACCACTGCTGAAAGTCGAAGTAATGCAATACTGGTTTTCAGTGGTCTGTTCACATTCGAAGCCGAGGCTTTTTACAGGCTATCCACTCAACACTGGTCAGCTCTTCATTTTCGTGTCCCCACAATCCAGATTTCAGAAATCATTGCAATCTCCACTACAGAATGTTCCATTCATTCACTGCGAGTCTGGAGTTTATCTGATTCTCCACTCCCGCCTGGTTAACATTACACCACTTGTGAATGTCCAAGTAAGCCAATGCTGGTTTTCAGAGGCCTGTTCATACTCGCAGCCGTGCTGTTTAATTGACAATTCACTCCACCCTGTTCAGCTCTTCATTGTCCCACCACACTACCAGCCTTCAGAAATCTTTGTTATCTCCACTACAGAATGTTCCATTCATTCACTGCGAATCTGGAATTCATCTGACTCTCAACTCCACGCAGGTTTTCATTACACCACTGTTGAATGTCCAAGTAACCCAATGCTGGTTTTCAGCGGCCTGTTCATATTCGCAGCCCTGCTGTTTACTTGGCTATCGATTCAAGCCTGGTCAGCTCTTCATTTTCCTGTCCACACAACACAGGCTTCAGAAATCATTGGAATCTCCTCTACAGAATGTTCCATTCATTCACTGCGAATGTGGAATTCAACTGACTCTCCACTCCATGCAGGTTTTCCTTACACCACTGATGAATGTCCAAGTAACCCAATGCTGGTTTTCAGCTGCATGTTCACACTCGCAGCCATGCTATACAATTGGCTTTCCACTAAATCCTGATTAGTTCTTGATTTTCCTTCCACACGACCCAGCCTTCAGAAATCGTTGGAATCTCCACTAGAGAATGTTCCATTCATTCACTGCGAATCTGGAATTCCTCTGAACCTCCACTCCCGGCAGGTTTTCGTTACACCACTGTTGAATGTCCAAGTAACCCAATGTTTTAAGTGTTTTCTTCACAAGCGCAGTGGTGCTGTTCAATTGGCTATCCACTCAACCCTGGCCAGCTCTACATTTTCCTGTCCACACCACAGAGACTGGAGAAATCATTGTTATCTCCACTACAGAATGTTCCATTCATTCACAGCGAATCTGGAATTCATCTGAATCTCCACTCCCGGCAGGTTTTCGTGACACCACTGGTAAATATCCAAGTAAGCCAATGCTGGTTTTAAGTGGCCTGCTCATACTCTCAGCCGTGCTGTTCAATTTGCTATCCACTCAACCCTCTTCAGCTCCATTTTCCTGTCCACATAACCCAAACTTCAGAAACAATTGGTATCTCCTCCACAGAATGTTCCATTCATTGACGGCAAATCTGAAATTCATCTAATTCTCAACTCCCGTCAGGTTTTCGTTACACCACTTGTGAATGTCCAATTAAGCCAAAGCTGGTTTTCAGTGGCCTGTTCTTACTACGAGACGTGCTGTTCATTTGGCTATCCATTCCACCCTGTTCAGCTCTACATTTTCGTGTCCACAAAACCCAGCCTTCAGAAATCATTGGAATCACCACTAGAGAATGTTCCATTCATTCACTGCGAATCTGGAATTCATCTGAATCTCCACTCCCGGCAGGTTTTCATTGCACCACTGCTGAATGTTCAAGTAACGCAATGATGGTTTTCAGCGGTCTATTCACACTCGAACCCGTGCTGTTCACGGTCTAGCGACTCAACACTGGTGAGTTCTTCTTTTTCCAGTTCAGACAATACCAACCTCAGAAACCATTGCAATCTACACTACAGAATGTTTCATTCATTCAGGCGAATCTTGAATTCATCTTGTTCTCCACTCCCAGCAGGTTTTCGTTTCACCACTGGTGAATGTCCAAGCAACCCAAGGCTGGTTTCAGCTGCGTGTTAACACTCGCAGCCGTGCTGTTCAATTGGCTATCCAGTGAACGCTGGTTAGCTCTTGATTTTCCTTCCACACACCGAGCCTTCAGAAATCATTCTTATCTCCACTTCAGAATGTTCCATTCGTTCCCTGCGAATCTGGAATTCCTCTGACTCTCCACACCAGGCAGATTTTCCTAACAACACTGGTGAATGACCAGGTAATCCAATGCTGGTTTTCAGCGGCTGTTCACACTCACAGCCTTGCTGTTCAATTGGCAATCCAGTCAAACCTAGTCAGCTCTTCATTTTCCTGTCCACACAACCCAGCGTTCAGAAATCATTGGAATCTCTACTACAGAAATTTCCATTCATTCACTGTGAATCTGGAAATACTCTGAATCTGCATTCCAGGAAGGCTTTCGTTACACCACTGATGAATGTCCAAGTAATGCAATGCTGCTTCTTAGTGGTCTGTTCACACTCGAAACCGTGCTGTTCATTGGCTATCCACTCAATATCGGTCAGCTCTTCAATATCCTGTCCAGACTATCCAGATTCCTAAATGTTGGCAATCACCACTACAGAATGTTCCATTCAATCACGCGAATCTGGAATTCATCAGAGTCTCCACTCCTGGAAGGTTTTCGTGACACCACTGGTAAATGTCCAAGGAAGACAATGCTGGTTTTAAGCCGCCTGCTAACACACTCAGCCGTGCTGTTCAATTTGCTATCCACCCAACCCTATTCAGCTCTACATTTTCCTGTCCTCATAACCCAACCTTCAGAAATAATTGGTATCTCCTCCACAGAATGTTCCGTTCATTCACTGCGAATCTTAAATTCATCTGACTCTCAACTCCCGGCGGGTTATCGTTACACCACTTGTGAATGTCCAAGTAAGCCAATGCTGGTTTTCAGTGGCCTGTTCATACTAAGAGACGTGCTGTTCATTTGGCTATCCACTCCACCCTGTTCAGCTCTACATTCTCGTGTCCACAAAACCCAGCCTTCAGAAATCATTGGAATCACCACTAGAGAATGTTCCATTCATTCACTGCGAATCTGGAATTCCTCTGAACCTCCACTCCTGGCAGGTTTTCGTTACGCCACTGGTGAATGTCCAAGTAACTCAATACTGGTTTTCAGAGGCATGTTCAACTCGCAGAAGTGCTGTTCAATGGGCTATCCACTCAATATTGGTCAGCTCTTCATTTTCCTCTCCACACAAACCAGCCTTCAGAAATCATTGGGCTCTCCACTACAGACCAGTCCATTCATTCACTGCGATTCTGCAATTCATCTGACTCTCCGCTCCAGGCAGGTTTTCATTACCGCACTGGTGAATGACCAAGTAATCCAATGCTGGTTTTCAGCCGCCTTTTCACACTCGCAGTGTGCTGTTCAATTGTCTATCCACTCAAACCTGGTCAGCCTTTCATTTTCTTTTCCACAATATCAGACTTCAGAAATCATTGGAATCGCCAGTACAGAATGTTCCATTCATTCACTGCCAATCTGGAATTCATCTGAATCTGCACTCCAGGTAGGCTTTCATTACACCACTTATGAATGTCCAAGTAACACAATGCTGGTTTTCAGCGGTCTGTTCACACTCTAAGCCCTGCTTTTTACTGGGTATCCACACAACTGTGGTCAGCTCTTCATTTTCATGTCCAAACAATCCAGACTTGAGAAATCATTGCAATCTCCAGTACAGAATGTTCCATTCATTCACTGCGAATCTGGAATTCAACTGAATCTCCACTACCTGCAGATTTATCTTACACCACTTGTGAATGTCCAAGTAAAACAATGCTGGTTTTCAGAGGCCTGTTCATGTTCGCAGTCGTGCTGTTCAATTGGCTATCCACTCAACCTGTTTTGCTCCTCATTTTCCTGTGCACACAACCCAGCCTTCAGAAATCATTGTAATCTCCACTACAGGATGTTCCATTCATTCACTGGGAATCTGGAATTCATCTGAATCTGCACTCCACGCAGGCTTTCGTTACACCACTGCTGAAAGTCGAAGTAATGCAATACTGGTTTTCAGTGGTCTGTTCACATTCGAAGCCGAGGCTTTTTACAGGCTATCCGCTCAACACTGGTCAGCTCTTCATTTTCGTGTCCCCACAATCCAGATTTCAGAAATCATTGCAATCTCCACTACAGAATGTTCCATTCATTCACTGCGAGTCTGGAGTTTATCTGATTCTCCACTCCCGCCTGGTTAACATTACACCACTTGTGAATGTCCAAGTAAGCCAATGCTGGTTTTCAGAGGCCTGTTCATACTCGCAGCCGTGCTGTTTAATTGACAATTCACTCCACCCTGTTCAGCTCTTCATTGTCCCACCACACTACCAGCCTTCAGAAATCTTTGTTATCTCCACTACAGAATGTTCCATTCATTCACTGCGAATCTGGAATTCATCTGACTCTCAACTCCACGCAGGTTTTCATTACACCACTGTTGAATGTCCAAGTAACCCAATGCTGGTTTTCAGCGGCCTGTTCATATTCGCAGCCCTGCTGTTTACTTGGCTATCGATTCAAGCCTGGTCAGCTCTTCATTTTCCTGTCCACACAACACAGGCTTCAGAAATCATTGGAATCTCCTCTACAGAATGTTCCATTCATTCACTGCGAATGTGGAATTCAACTGACTCTCCACTCCATGCAGGTTTTCCTTACACCACTGATGAATGTCCAAGTAACCCAATGCTGGTTTTCAGCTGCATGTTCACACTCGCAGCCATGCTATACAATTGGCTTTCCACTAAATCCTGATTAGTTCTTGATTTTCCTTCCACACGACCCAGCCTTCAGAAATCGTTGGAATCTCCACTAGAGAATGTTCCATTCATTCACTGCGAATCTGGAATTCCTCTGAACCTCCACTCCCGGCAGGTTTTCGTTACACCACTGTTGAATGTCCAAGTAACCCAATGTTTTAAGTGTTTTCTTCACAAGCGCAGTGGTGCTGTTCAATTGGCTATCCACTCAACCCTGGCCAGCTCTACATTTTCCTGTCCACACCACAGAGACTGGAGAAATCATTGTTATCTCCACTACAGAATGTTCCATTCATTCACAGCGAATCTGGAATTCATCTGAATCTCCACTCCCGGCAGGTTTTCGTGACACCACTGGTAAATATCCAAGTAAGCCAATGCTGGTTTTAAGTGGCCTGCTCATACTCTCAGCCGTGCTGTTCAATTTGCTATCCACTCAACCCTCTTCAGCTCCATTTTCCTGTCCACATAACCCAAACTTCAGAAACAATTGGTATCTCCTCCACAGAATGTTCCATTCATTGACTGCAAATCTGAAATTCATCTAATTCTCAACTCCCGTCAGGTTTTCGTTACACCACTTGTGAATGTCCAATTAAGCCAAAGCTGGTTTTCAGTGGCCTGTTCTTACTACGAGACGTGCTGTTCATTTGGCTATCCATTCCACCCTGTTCAGCTCTACATTTTCGTGTCCACAAAACCCAGCCTTCAGAAATCATTGGAATCACCACTAGAGAATGTTCCATTCATTCACTGCGAATCTGGAATTCATCTGAATCTCCACTCCCGGCAGGTTTTCATTGCACCACTGCTGAATGTTCAAGTAACGCAATGATGGTTTTCAGCGGTCTATTCACACTCGAACCCGTGCTGTTCACGGTCTAGCGACTCAACACTGGTGAGTTCTTCTTTTTCCAGTTCAGACAATACCAACCTCAGAAACCATTGCAATCTACACTACAGAATGTTTCATTCATTCAGGCGAATCTTGAATTCATCTTGTTCTCCACTCCCAGCAGGTTTTCGTTTCACCACTGGTGAATGTCCAAGCAACCCAAGGCTGGTTTCAGCTGCGTGTTAACACTCGCAGCCGTGCTGTTCAATTGGCTATCCAGTGAACGCTGGTTAGCTCTTGATTTTCCTTCCACACACCGAGCCTTCAGAAATCATTCTTATCTCCACTTCAGAATGTTCCATTCGTTCCCTGCGAATCTGGAATTCCTCTGACTCTCCACACCAGGCAGATTTTCCTAACAACACTGGTGAATGACCAGGTAATCCAATGCTGGTTTTCAGCGGCTGTTCACACTCACAGCCTTGCTGTTCAATTGGCAATCCAGTCAAACCTAGTCAGCTCTTCATTTTCCTGTCCACACAACCCAGCGTTCAGAAATCATTGGAATCTCTACTACAGAAATTTCCATTCATTCACTGTGAATCTGGAAATACTCTGAATCTGCATTCCAGGAAGGCTTTCGTTACACCACTGATGAATGTCCAAGTAATGCAATGCTGCTTCTTAGTGGTCTGTTCACACTCGAAACCGTGCTGTTCATTGGCTATCCACTCAATATCGGTCAGCTCTTCAATATCCTGTCCAGACTATCCAGATTCCTAAATGTTGGCAATCACCACTACAGAATGTTCCATTCAATCACGCGAATCTGGAATTCATCAGAGTCTCCACTCCTGGAAGGTTTTCGTGACACCACTGGTAAATGTCCAAGGAAGACAATGCTGGTTTTAAGCCGCCTGCTAACACACTCAGCCGTGCTGTTCAATTTGCTATCCACCCAACCCTATTCAGCTCTACATTTTCCTGTCCTCATAACCCAACCTTCAGAAATAATTGGTATCTCCTCCACAGAATGTTCCGTTCATTCACTGCGAATCTTAAATTCATCTGACTCTCAACTCCCGGCGGGTTATCGTTACACCACTTGTGAATGTCCAAGTAAGCCAATGCTGGTTTTCAGTGGCCTGTTCATACTAAGAGACGTGCTGTTCATTTGGCTATCCACTCCACCCTGTTCAGCTCTACATTTTCGTGTCCACAAAACCCAGCCTTCAGAAATCATTGGAATCACCACTAGAGAATGTTCCATTCATTCACTGCGAATCTGGAATTCATCTGAACCTCCACTCCTGGCAGGTTTTCGTTACGCCACTGGTGAATGTCCAAGTAACTCAATACTGGTTTTCAGAGGCATGTTCAACTCGCAGAAGTGCTGTTCAATGGGCTATCCACTCAATATTGGTCAGCTCTTCATTTTCCTCTCCACACAAACCAGCCTTCAGAAATCATTGGGCTCTCCACTACAGACTGTTCCATTCATTCACTGCGATTCTGCAATTCATCTGACTCTCCGCTCCAGGCAGGTTTTCATTACAGCACTGGTGAATGACCAAGTAATCCAATGCTGGTTTTCAGCCGCCTTTTCACACTCGCAGTGTGCTGTTCAATTGTCTATCCACTCAAACCTGGTCAGCCTTTCATTTTCTTTTCCACAATATCAGACTTCAGAAATCATTGGAATCGCCAGCACAGAATGTTCCATTCATTCACTGCCAATCTGGAATTCATCTGAATCTGCACTCCAGGTAGGCTTTCATTACACCACTTATGAATGTCCAAGTAACACAATGCTGGTTTTCAGCGGTCTGTTCACACTCTAAGCCCTGCTTTTTACTGGGTATCCACACAACTGTGGCCAGCTCTTCATTTTCATGTCCAAACAATCCAGACTTGAGAAATCATTGCAATCTCCAGTACAGAATGTTCCATTCATTCACTGCGAATCTGGAATTCAACTGAATCTCCACTACCTGCAGATTTATCTTACACCACTTGTGAATGTCCAAGTAAAACAATGCTGGTTTTCAGAGGCCTGTTCATGTTCGCAGTCGTGCTGTTCAATTGGCTATCCACTCAACCTCTTTTGCTCCTCATTTTCCTGTGCACACAACCCAGCCTTCAGAAATCATTGTAATCTCCACTACAGGATGTTCCATTCATTCACTGGGAATCTGGAATTCATCTGAATCTGCACTCCACGCAGGCTTTCGTTACACCACTGCTGAAAGTCGAAGTAATGCAATACTGGTTTTCAGTGGTCTGTTCACATTCGAAGCCGAGGCTTTTTACAGGCTATCCACTCAACACTGGTCAGCTCTTCATTTTCGTGTCCCCACAATCCAGATTTCAGAAATCATTGCAATCTCCACTACAGAATGTTCCATTCATTCACTGCGAGTCTGGAGTTTATCTGATTCTCCACTCCCGCCTGGTTAACATTACACCACTTGTGAATGTCCAAGTAAGCCAATGCTGGTTTTCAGAGGCCTGTTCATACTCGCAGCCGTGCTGTTTAATTGACAATTCACTCCACCCTGTTCAGCTCTTCATTGTCCCACCACACTACCAGCCTTCAGAAATCTTTGTTATCTCCACTACAGAATGTTCCATTCATTCACTGCGAATCTGGAATTCATCTGACTCTCAACTCCACGCAGGTTTTCATTACACCACTGTTGAATGTCCAAGTAACCCAATGCTGGTTTTCAGCGGCCTGTTCATATTCGCAGCCCTGCTGTTTACTTGGCTATCGATTCAAGCCTGGTCAGCTCTTCATTTTCCTGTCCACACAACACAGGCTTCAGAAATCATTGGAATCTCCTCTACAGAATGTTCCATTCATTCACTGCGAATGTGGAATTCAACTGACTCTCCACTCCATGCAGGTTTTCCTTACACCACTGATGAATGTCCAAGTAACCCAATGCTGGTTTTCAGCTGCATGTTCACACAAGCAGCCATGCTATACAATTGGCTTTCCACTAAATCCTGATTAGTTCTTGATTTTCCTTCCACACGACCCAGCCTTCAGAAATCGTTGGAATCTCCACTAGAGAATGTTCCATTCATTCACTGCGAATCTGGAATTCCTCTGAACCTCCACTCCCGGCAGGTTTTCGTTACACCACTGTTGAATGTCCAAGTAACCCAATGTTTTAAGTGTTTTCTTCACAAGCGCAGTGGTGCTGTTCAATTGGCTATCCACTCAACCCTGGCCAGCTCTACATTTTCCTGTCCACACCACAGAGACTGGAGAAATCATTGTTATCTCCACTACAGAATGTTCCATTCATTCACAGCGAATCTGGAATTCATCTGAATCTCCACTCCCGGCAGGTTTTCGTGACACCACTGGTAAATATCCAAGTAAGCCAATGCTGGTTTTAAGTGGCCTGCTCATACTCTCAGCCGTGCTGTTCAATTTGCTATCCACTCAACCCTCTTCAGCTCCATTTTCCTGTCCACATAACCCAAACTTCAGAAACAATTGGTATCTCCTCCACAGAATGTTCCATTCATTGACGGCAAATCTGAAATTCATCTAATTCTCAACTCCCGTCAGGTTTTCGTTACACCACTTGTGAATGTCCAATTAAGCCAAAGCTGGTTTTCAGTGGCCTGTTCTTACTACGAGACGTGCTGTTCATTTGGCTATCCATTCCACCCTGTTCAGCTCTACATTTTCGTGTCCACAAAACCCAGCCTTCAGAAATCATTGGAATCACCACTAGAGAATGTTCCATTCATTCACTGCGAATCTGGAATTCATCTGAATCTCCACTCCCGGCAGGTTTTCATTGCACCACTGCTGAATGTTCAAGTAACGCAATGATGGTTTTCAGCGGTCTATTCACACTCGAACCCGTGCTGTTCACGGTCTAGCGACTCAACACTGGTGAGTTCTTCTTTTTCCAGTTCAGACAATACAAACCTCAGAAACCATTGCAATCTACACTACAGAATGTTTCATTCATTCACGCGAATCTTGAATTCATCTTGTTCTCCACTCCCAGCAGGTTTTCGTTTCACCACTGGTGAATGTCCAAGCAACCCAAGGCTGGTTTCAGCTGCGTGTTAACACTCGCAGCCGTGCTGTTCAATTGGCTATCCAGTGAACGCTGGTTAGCTCTTGATTTTCCTTCCACACACCGAGCCTTCAGAAATCATTCTTATCTCCACTTCAGAATGTTCCATTCGTTCCCTGCGAATCTGGAATTCCTCTGACTCTCCACACCAGGCAGATTTTCCTAACAACACTGGTGAATGACCAGGTAATCCAATGCTGGTTTTCAGCGGCTGTTCACACTCACAGCCTTGCTGTTCAATTGGCAATCCAGTCAAACCTAGTCAGCTCTTCATTTTCCTGTCCACACAACCCAGCGTTCAGAAATCATTGGAATCTCTACTACAGAAATTTCCATTCATTCACTGTGAATCTGGAAATAATCTGAATCTGCATTCCAGGAAGGCTTTCGTTACACCACTGATGAATGTCCAAGTAATGCAATGCTGCTTCTTAGTGGTCTGTTCACACTCGAAACCGTGCTGTTCATTGGCTATCCACTCAATATCGGTCAGCTCTTCAATATCCTGTCCAGACTATCCAGATTTCTAAATGTTGGCAATCACCACTACAGAATGTTCCATTCAATCACGCGAATCTGGAATTCATCAGAGTCTCCACTCCTGGAAGGTTTTCGTGACACCACTGGTAAATGTCCAAGGAAGACAATGCTGGTTTTAAGCCGCCTGCTAACACACTCAGCCGTGCTGTTCAATTTGCTATCCACCCAACCCTATTCAGCTCTACATTTTCCTGTCCTCATAACCCAACCTTCAGAAATAATTGGTATCTCCTCCACAGAATGTTCCGTTCATTCACTGCGAATCTTAAATTCATCTGACTCTCAACTCCCGGCGGGTTATCGTTACACCACTTGTGAATGTCCAAGTAAGCCAATGCTGGTTTTCAGTGGCCTGTTCATACTAAGAGACGTGCTGTTCATTTGGCTATCCACTCCACCCTGTTCAGCTCTACATTTTCGTGTCCACAAAACCCAGCCTTCAGAAATCATTGGAATCACCACTAGAGAATGTTCCATTCATTCACTGCGAATCTGGAATTCATCTGAACCTCCACTCCTGGCAGGTTTTCGTTACGCCACTGGTGAATGTCCAAGTAACTCAATACTGGTTTTCAGAGGCATGTTCAACTCGCAGAAGTGCTGTTCAATGGGCTATCCACTCAATATTGGTCAGCTCTTCATTTTCCTCTCCACACAAACCAGCCTTCAGAAATCATTGGGATCTCCACTACAGACTGTTCCATTCATTCACTGCGATTCTGCAATTCATCTGACTCTCCGCTCCAGGCAGGTTTTCATTACCGCACTGGTGAATGACCAAGTAATCCAATGCTGGTTTTCAGCCGCCTTTTCACACTCGCAGTGTGCTGTTCAATTGTCTATCCACTCAAACCTGGTCAGCCTTTCATTTTCTTTTCCACAATATCAGACTTCAGAAATCATTGGAATCGCCAGTACAGAATGTTCCATTCATTCACTGCCAATCTGGAATTCATCTGAATCTGCACTCCAGGTAGGCTTTCATTACACCACTTATGAATGTCCAAGTAACACAATGCTGGTTTTCAGCGGTCTGTTCACACTCTAAGCCCTGCTTTTTACTGGGTATCCACACAACTGTGGTCAGCTCTTCATTTTCATGTCCAAACAATCCAGACTTGAGAAATCATTGCAATCTCCAGTACAGAATGTTCCATTCATTCACTGCGAATCTGGAATTCAACTGAATCTCCACTACCTGCAGATTTATCTTACACCACTTGTGAATGTCCAAGTAAAACAATGCTGGTTTTCAGAGGCCTGTTCATGTTCGCAGTCGTGCTGTTCAATTGGCTATCCACTCAACCTGTTTTGCTCCTCAGTTTCCTGTGCACACAACCCAGCCTTCAGAAATCATTGTAATCTCCACTACAGGATGTTCCATTCATTCACTGGGAATCTGGAATTCATCTGAATCTGCACTCCACGCAGGCTTTCGTTACACCACTGCTGAAAGTCGAAGTAATGCAATACTGGTTTTCAGTGGTCTGTTCACATTCGAAGCCGAGGCTTTTTACAGGCTATCCACTCAACACTGGTCAGCTCTTCATTTTCGTGTCCCCACAATCCAGATTTCAGAAATCATTGCAATCTCCACTACAGAATGTTCCATTCATTCACTGCGAGTCTGGAGTTTATCTGATTCTCCACTCCCGCCTGGTTAACATTACACCACTTGTGAATGTCCAAGTAAGCCAATGCTGGTTTTCAGAGGCCTGTTCATACTCGCAGCCGTGCTGTTTAATTGACAATTCACTCCACCCTGTTCAGCTCTTCATTGTCCCACCACACTACCAGCCTTCAGAAATCTTTGTTATCTCCACTACAGAATGTTCCATTCATTCACTGCGAATCTGGAATTCATCTGACTCTCAACTCCACGCAGGTTTTCATTACACCACTGTTGAATGTCCAAGTAACCCAATGCTGGTTTTCAGCGGCCTGTTCATATTCGCAGCCCTGCTGTTTACTTGGCTATCGATTCAAGCCTGGTCAGCTCTTCATTTTCCTGTCCACACAACACAGGCTTCAGAAATCATTGGAATCTCCTCTACAGAATGTTCCATTCATTCACTGCGAATGTGGAATTCAACTGACTCTCCACTCCATGCAGGTTTTCCTTACACCACTGATGAATGTCCAAGTAACCCAATGCTGGTTTTCAGCTGCATGTTCACACTCGCAGCCATGCTATACAATTGGCTTTCCACTAAATCCTGATTAGTTCTTGATTTTCCTTCCACACGACCCAGCCTTCAGAAATCGTTGGAATCTCCACTAGAGAATGTTCCATTCATTCACTGCGAATCTGGAATTCCTCTGAACCTCCACTCCCGGCAGGTTTTCGTTACACCACTGTTGAATGTCCAAGTAACCCAATGTTTTAAGTGTTTTCTTCACAAGCGCAGTGGTGCTGTTCAATTGGCTATCCACTCAACCCTGGCCAGCTCTACATTTTCCTGTCCACACCACAGAGACTGGAGAAATCATTGTTATCTCCACTACAGAATGTTCCATTCATTCACAGCGAATCTGGAATTCATCTGAATCTCCACTCCCGGCAGGTTTTCGTGACACCACTGGTAAATATCCAAGTAAGCCAATGCTGGTTTTAAGTGGCCTGCTCATACTCTCAGCCGTGCTGTTCAATTTGCTATCCACTCAACCCTCTTCAGCTCCATTTTCCTGTCCACATAACCCAAACTTCAGAAACAATTGGTATCTCCTCCACAGAATGTTCCATTCATTGACGGCAAATCTGAAATTCATCTAATTCTCAACTCCCGTCAGGTTTTCGTTACACCACTTGTGAATGTCCAATTAAGCCAAAGCTGGTTTTCAGTGGCCTGTTCTTACTACGAGACGTGCTGTTCGTTTGGCTATCCATTCCACCCTGTTCAGCTCTACATTTTCGTGTCCACAAAACCCAGCCTTCAGAAATCATTGGAATCACCACTAGAGAATGTTCCATTCATTCACTGCGAATCTGGAATTCATCTGAATCTCCACTCCCGGCAGGTTTTCATTGCACCACTGCTGAATGTTCAAGTAACGCAATGATGGTTTTCAGCGGTCTATTCACACTCGAACCCGTGCTGTTCACGGTCTAGCGACTCAACACTGGTGAGTTCTTCTTTTTCCAGTTCAGACAATACAAACCTCAGAAACCATTGCAATCTACACTACAGAATGTTTCATTCATTCACGCGAATCTTGAATTCATCTTGTTCTCCACTCCCAGCAGGTTTTCATTTCACCACTGGTGAATGTCCAAGCAACCCAAGGCTGGTTTCAGCTGCGTGTTAACACTCGCAGCCGTGCTGTTCAATTGGCTATCCAGTGAACGCTGGTTAGCTCTTGATTTTCCTTCCACACACCGAGCCTTCAGAAATCATTCTTATCTCCACTTCAGAATGTTCCATTCGTTCCCTGCGAATCTGGAATTCCTCTGACTCTCCACACCAGGCAGATTTTCCTAACAACACTGGTGAATGACCAGGTAATCCAATGCTGGTTTTCAGCGGCTGTTCACACTCACAGCCTTGCTGTTCAATTGGCAATCCAGTCAAACCTAGTCAGCTCTTCATTTTCCTGTCCACACAACCCAGCGTTCAGAAATCATTGGAAACTCTACTACAGAAATTTCCATTCATTCACTGTGAATCTGGAAATAATCTGAATCTGCATTCCAGGAAGGCTTTCGTTACACCACTGATGAATGTCCAAGTAATGCAATGCTGCTTCTTAGTGGTCTGTTCACACTCAAAACCGTGCTGTTCATTGGCTATCCACTCAATATCGGTCAGCTCTTCAATATCCTGTCCAGACTATCCAGATTTCTAAATGTTGGCAATCACCACTACAGAATGTTCCATTCAATCACGCGAATCTGGAATTCATCAGAGTCTCCACTCCTGGAAGGTTTTCGTGACACCACTGGTAAATGTCCAAGGAAGACAATGCTGGTTTTAAGCCGCCTGCTAACACACTCAGCCGTACTGTTCAATTTGCTAACCACCCAACCCTATTCAGCTCTACATTTTCCTGTCCTCATAACCCAACCTTCAGAAATAATTGGTATCTCCTCCACAGAATGTTCCGTTCATTCACTGCGAATCTTAAATTCATCTGACTCTCAACTCCCGGCGGGTTATCGTTACACCACTTGTGAATGTCCAAGTAAGCCAATGCTGGTTTTCAGTGGCCTGTTCATACTAAGAGACGTGCTGTTCATTTGGCTATCCACTCCACCCTGTTCAGCTCTACATTTTCGTGTCCACAAAACCCAGCCTTCAGAAATCATTGGAATCACCACTAGAGAATGTTCCATTCATTCACTGCGAATCTGGAATTCATCTGAACCTCCACTCCTGGCAGGTTTTCGTTACGCCACTGGTGAATGTCCAAGCAACTCAATACTGGTTTTCAGAGGCATGTTCAACTCGCAGAAGTGCTGTTCAATGGGCTATCCACTCAATATTGGTCAGCTCTTCATTTTCCTCTCCACACAAACCAGCCTTCAGAAATCATTGGGATCTCCACTACAGACTGTTCCATTCATTCACTGCGATTCTGCAATTCATCTGACTCTCCGCTCCAGGCAGGTTTTCATTACCGCACTGGTGAATGACCAAGTAATCCAATGCTGGTTTTCAGCCGCCTTTTCACACTCGCAGTGTGCTGTTCAATTGTCTATCCACTCAAACCTGGTCAGCCTTTCATTTTCTTTTCCACAATATCAGACTTCAGAAATCATTGGAATCGCCAGTACAGAATGTTCCATTCATTCACTGCCAATCTGGAATTCATCTGAATCTGCACTCCAGGTAGGCTTTCATTACACCACTTATGAATGTCCAAGTAACACAATGCTGGTTTTCAGCGGTCTGTTCACACTCTAAGCCCTGCTTTTTACTGGGTATCCACACAACTGTGGTCAGCTCTTCATTTTCATGTCCAAACAATCCAGACTTGAGAAATCATTGCAATCTCCAGTACAGAATGTTCCATTCATTCACTGCGAATCTGGAATTCAACTGAATCTCCACTACCTGCAGATTTATCTTACACCACTTGTGAATGTCCAAGTAAAACAATGCTGGTTTTCAGAGGCCTGTTCATGTTCGCAGTCGTGCTGTTCAATTGGCTATCCACTCAACCTGTTTTGCTCCTCATTTTCCTGTGCACACAACCCAGCCTTCAGAAATCATTGTAATCTCCACTACAGGATGTTCCATTCATTCACTGGGAATCTGGAATTCATCTGAATCTGCACTCCACGCAGGCTTTCGTTACACCACTGCTGAAAGTCGAAGTAATGCAATACTGGTTTTCAGTGGTCTGTTCACATTCGAAGCCGAGGCTTTTTACAGGCTATCCACTCAACACTGGTCAGCTCTTCATTTTCGTGTCCCCACAATCCAGATTTCAGAAATCATTGCAATCTCCACTACAGAATGTTCCATTCATTCACTGCGAGTCTGGAGTTTATCTGATTCTCCACTCCCGCCTGGTTAACATTACACCACTTGTGAATGTCCAAGTAAGCCAATGCTGGTTTTCAGAGGCCTGTTCATACTCGCAGCCGTGCTGTTTAATTGACAATTCACTCCACCCTGTTCAGCTCTTCATTGTCCCACCACACTACCAGCCTTCAGAAATCTTTGTTATCTCCACTACAGAATGTTCCATTCATTCACTGCGAATCTGGAATTCATCTGACTCTCAACTCCACGCAGGTTTTCATTACACCACTGTTGAATGTCCAAGTAACCCAATGCTGGTTTTCAGCGGCCTGTTCATATTCGCAGCCCTGCTGTTTACTTGGCTATCGATTCAAGCCTGGTCAGCTCTTCATTTTCCTGTCCACACAACACAGGCTTCAGAAATCATTGGAATCTCCTCTACAGAATGTTCCATTCATTCACTGCGAATGTGGAATTCAACTGACTCTCCACTCCATGCAGGTTTTCCTTACACCACTGATGAATGTCCAAGTAACCCAATGCTGGTTTTCAGCTGCATGTTCACACTCGCAGCCATGCTATACAATTGGCTTTCCACTAAATCCTGATTAGTTCTTGATTTTCCTTCCACACGACCCAGCCTTCAGAAATCGTTGGAATCTCCACTAGAGAATGTTCCATTCATTCACTGCGAATCTGGAATTCCTCTGAACCTCCACTCCCGGCAGGTTTTCGTTACACCACTGTTGAATGTCCAAGTAACCCAATGTTTTAAGTGTTTTCTTCACAAGCGCAGTGGTGCTGTTCAATTGGCTATCCACTCAACCCTGGCCAGCTCTACATTTTCCTGTCCACACCACAGAGACTGGAGAAATCATTGTTATCTCCACTACAGAATGTTCCATTCATTCACAGCGAATCTGGAATTCATCTGAATCTCCACTCCCGGCAGGTTTTCGTGACACCACTGGTAAATATCCAAGTAAGCCAATGCTGGTTTTAAGTGGCCTGCTCATACTCTCAGCCGTGCTGTTCAATTTGCTATCCACTCAACCCTCTTCAGCTCCATTTTCCTGTCCACATAACCCAAACTTCAGAAACAATTGGTATCTCCTCCACAGAATGTTCCATTCATTGACGGCAAATCTGAAATTCATCTAATTCTCAACTCCCGTCAGGTTTTCGTTACACCACTTGTGAATGTCCAATTAAGCCAAAGCTGGTTTTCAGTGGCCTGTTCTTACTACGAGACGTGCTGTTCGTTTGGCTATCCATTCCACCCTGTTCAGCTCTACATTTTCGTGTCCACAAAACCCAGCCTTCAGAAATCATTGGAATCACCACTAGAGAATGTTCCATTCATTCACTGCGAATCTGGAATTCATCTGAATCTCCACTCCCGGCAGGTTTTCATTGCACCACTGCTGAATGTTCAAGTAACGCAATGATGGTTTTCAGCGGTCTATTCACACTCGAACCCGTGCTGTTCACGGTCTAGCGACTCAACACTGGTGAGTTCTTCTTTTTCCAGTTCAGACAATACAAACCTCAGAAACCATTGCAATCTACACTACAGAATGTTTCATTCATTCACGCGAATCTTGAATTCATCTTGTTCTCCACTCCCAGCAGGTTTTCGTTTCACCACTGGTGAATGTCCAAGCAACCCAAGGCTGGTTTCAGCTGCGTGTTAACACTCGCAGCCGTGCTGTTCAATTGGCTATCCAGTGAACGCTGGTTAGCTCTTGATTTTCCTTCCACACACCGAGCCTTCAGAAATCATTCTTATCTCCACTTCAGAATGTTCCATTCGTTCCCTGCGAATCTGGAATTCCTCTGACTCTCCACACCAGGCAGATTTTCCTAACAACACTGGTGAATGACCAGGTAATCCAATGCTGGTTTTCAGCGGCTGTTCACACTCACAGCCTTGCTGTTCAATTGGCAATCCAGTCAAACCTAGTCAGCTCTTCATTTTCCTGTCCACACAACCCAGCGTTCAGAAATCATTGGAATCTCTACTACAGAAATTTCCATTCATTCACTGTGAATCTGGAAATAATCTGAATCTGCATTCCAGGAAGGCTTTCGTTACACCACTGATGAATGTCCAAGTAATGCAATGCTGCTTCTTAGTGGTCTGTTCACACTCAAAACCGTGCTGTTCATTGGCTATCCACTCAATATCGGTCAGCTCTTCAATATCCTGTCCAGACTATCCAGATTTCTAAATGTTGGCAATCACCACTACAGAATGTTCCATTCAATCACGCGAATCTGGAATTCATCAGAGTCTCCACTCCTGGAAGGTTTTCGTGACACCACTGGTAAATGTCCAAGGAAGACAATGCTGGTTTTAAGCCGCCTGCTAACACACTCAGCCGTACTGTTCAATTTGCTAACCACCCAACCCTATTCAGCTCTACATTTTCCTGTCCTCATAACCCAACCTTCAGAAATAATTGGTATCTCCTCCACAGAATGTTCCGTTCATTCACTGCGAATCTTAAATTCATCTGACTCTCAACTCCTGGCGGGTTATCGTTACACCACTTGTGAATGTCCAAGTAAGCCAATGCTGGTTTTCAGTGGCCTGTTCATACTAAGAGACGTGCTGTTCATTTGGCTATCCACTCCACCCTGTTCAGCTCTACATTTTCGTGTCCACAAAACCCAGCCTTCAGAAATCATTGGAATCACCACTAGAGAATGTTCCATTCATTCACTGCGAATCTGGAATTCATCTGAACCTCCACTCCTGGCAGGTTTTCGTTACGCCACTGGTGAATGTCCAAGTAACTCAATACTGGTTTTCAGAGGCATGTTCAACTCGCAGAAGTGCTGTTCAATGGGCTATCCACTCAATATTGGTCAGCTCTTCATTTTCCTCTCCACACAAACCAGCCTTCAGAAATCATTGGGATCTCCACTACAGACTGTTCCATTCATTCACTGCGATTCTGCAATTCATCTGACTCTCCGCTCCAGGCAGGTTTTCATTACCGCACTGGTGAATGACCAAGTAATCCAATGCTGGTTTTCAGCCGCCTTTTCACACTCGCAGTGTGCTGTTCAATTGTCTATCCACTCAAACCTGGTCAGCCTTTCATTTTCTTTTCCACAATATCAGACTTCAGAAATCATTGGAATCGCCAGTACAGAATGTTCCATTCATTCACTGCCAATCTGGAATTCATCTGAATCTGCACTCCAGGTAGGCTTTCATTACACCACTTATGAATGTCCAAGTAACACAATGCTGGTTTTCAGCGGTCTGTTCACACTCTAAGCCCTGCTTTTTACTGGGTATCCACACAACTGTGGTCAGCTCTTCATTTTCATGTCCAAACAATCCAGACTTGAGAAATCATTGCAATCTCCAGTACAGAATGTTCCATTCATTCACTGCGAATCTGGAATTCAACTGAATCTCCACTACCTGCAGATTTATCTTACACCACTTGTGAATGTCCAAGTAAAACAATGCTGGTTTTCAGAGGCCTGTTCATGTTCGCAGTCGTGCTGTTCAATTGGCTATCCACTCAACCTGTTTTGCTCCTCATTTTCCTGTGCACACAACCCAGCCTTCAGAAATCATTGTAATCTCCACTACAGGATGTTCCATTCATTCACTGGGAATCTGGAATTCATCTGAATCTGCACTCCACGCAGGCTTTCGTTACACCACTGCTGAAAGTCGAAGTAATGCAATACTGGTTTTCAGTGGTCTGTTCACATTCGAAGCCGAGGCTTTTTACAGGCTATCCACTCAACACTGGTCAGCTCTTCATTTTCGTGTCCCCACAATCCAGATTTCAGAAATCATTGCAATCTCCACTACAGAATGTTCCATTCATTCACTGCGAGTCTGGAGTTTATCTGATTCTCCACTCCCGCCTGGTTAACATTACACCACTTGTGAATGTCCAAGTAAGCCAATGCTGGTTTTCAGAGGCCTGTTCATACTCGCAGCCGTGCTGTTTAATTGACAATTCACTCCACCCTGTTCAGCTCTTCATTGTCCCACCACACTACCAGCCTTCAGAAAACTTTGTTATCTCCACTACAGAATGTTCCATTCATTCACTGAGAATCTGGAATTCATCTGACTCTCAACTCCACGCAGGTTTTCATTACACCACTGTTGAATGTCCAAGTAACCCAATGCTGGTTTTCAGCGGCCTGTTCATATTCGCAGCCCTGCTGTTTACTTGGCTATCGATTCAAGCCTGGTCAGCTCTTCATTTTCCTGTCCACACAACACAGGCTTCAGAAATCATTGGAATCTCCTCTACAGAATGTTCCATTCATTCACTGCGAATGTGGAATTCAACTGACTCTCCACTCCATGCAGGTTTTCCTTACACCACTGATGAATGTCCAAGTAACCCAATGCTGGTTTTCAGCTGCATGTTCACACTCGCAGCCATGCTATACAATTGGCTTTCCACTAAATCCTGATTAGTTCTTGATTTTCCTTCCACACGACCCAGCCTTCAGAAATCGTTGGAATCTCCACTAGAGAATGTTCCATTCATTCACTGCGAATCTGGAATTCCTCTGAACCTCCACTCCCGGCAGGTTTTCGTTACACCACTGTTGAATGTCCAAGTAACCCAATGTTTTAAGTGTTTTCTTCACAAGCGCAGTGGTGCTGTTCAATTGGCTATCCACTCAACCCTGGCCAGCTCTACATTTTCCTGTCCACACCACAGAGACTGGAGAAATCATTGTTATCTCCACTACAGAATGTTCCATTCATTCACAGCGAATCTGGAATTCATCTGAATCTCCACTCCCGGCAGGTTTTCGTGACACCACTGGTAAATATCCAAGTAAGCCAATGCTGGTTTTAAGTGGCCTGCTCATACTCTCAGCCGTGCTGTTCAATTTGCTATCCACTCAACCCTCTTCAGCTCCATTTTCCTGTCCACATAACCCAAACTTCAGAAACAATTGGTATCTCCTCCACAGAATGTTCCATTCATTGACGGCAAATCTGAAATTCATCTAATTCTCAACTCCCGTCAGGTTTTCGTTACACCACTTGTGAATGTCCAATTAAGCCAAAGCTGGTTTTCAGTGGCCTGTTCTTACTACGAGACGTGCTGTTCATTTGGCTATCCATTCCACCCTGTTCAGCTCTACATTTTCGTGTCCACAAAACCCAGCCTTCAGAAATCATTGGAATCACCACTAGAGAATGTTCCATTCATTCACTGCGAATCTGGAATTCATCTGAATCTCCACTCCCGGCAGGTTTTCATTGCACCACTGCTGAATGTTCAAGTAACGCAATGATGGTTTTCAGCGGTCTATTCACACTCGAACCCGTGCTGTTCACGGTCTAGCGACTCAACACTGGTGAGTTCTTCTTTTTCCAGTTCAGACAATACAAACCTCAGAAACCATTGCAATCTACACTACAGAATGTTTCATTCATTCACGCGAATCTTGAATTCATCTTGTTCTCCACTCCCAGCAGGTTTTCGTTTCACCACTGGTGAATGTCCAAGCAACCCAAGGCTGGTTTCAGCTGCGTGTTAACACTCGCAGCCGTGCTGTTCAATTGGCTATCCAGTGAACGCTGGTTAGCTCTTGATTTTCCTTCCACACACCGAGCCTTCAGAAATCATTCTTATCTCCACTTCAGAATGTTCCATTCGTTCCCTGCGAATCTGGAATTCCTCTGACTCTCCACACCAGGCAGATTTTCCTAACAACACTGGTGAATGACCAGGTAATCCAATGCTGGTTTTCAGCGGCTGTTCACACTCACAGCCTTGCTGTTCAATTGGCAATCCAGTCAAACCTAGTCAGCTCTTCATTTTCCTGTCCACACAACCCAGCGTTCAGAAATCATTGGAATCTCTACTACAGAAATTTCCATTCATTCATTGTGAATCTGGAAATAATCTGAATCTGCATTCCAGGAAGGCTTTCGTTACACCACTGATGAATGTCCAAGTAATGCAATGCTGCTTCTTAGTGGTCTGTTCACATTCGAAACCGTGCTGTTCATTGGCTATCCACTCAATATCGGTCAGCTCTTCAATATCCTGTCCAGACTATCCAGATTTCTAAATGTTGGCAATCACCACTACAGAATGTTCCATTCAATCACGCGAATCTGGAATTCATCAGAGTCTCCACTCCTGGAAGGTTTTCGTGACACCACTGGTAAATGTCCAAGGAAGACAATGCTGGTTTTAAGCCGCCTGCTAACACACTCAGCCGTGCTGTTCAATTTGCTATCCACCCAACCCTATTCAGCTCTACATTTTCCTGTCCTCATAACCCAACCTTCAGAAATAATTGGTATCTCCTCCACAGAATGTTCCGTTCATTCACTGCGAATCTTAAATTCATCTGACTCTCAACTCCCGGCGGGTTATCGTTACACCACTTGTGAATGTCCAAGTAAGCCAATGCTGGTTTTCAGTGGCCTGTTCATACTAAGAGACGTGCTGTTCATTTGGCTATCCACTCCACCCTGTTCAGCTCTACATTTTCGTGTCCACAAAACCCAGCCTTCAGAAATCATTGGAATCACCACTAGAGAATGTTCCATTCATTCACTGCGAATCTGGAATTCATCTGAACCTCCACTCCTGGCAGGTTTTCGTTACGCCACTGGTGAATGTCCAAGTAACTCAATACTGGTTTTCAGAGGCATGTTCAACTCGCAGAAGTGCTGTTCAATGGGCTATCCACTCAATATTGGTCAGCTCTTCATTTTCCTCTCCACACAAACCAGCCTTCAGAAATCATTGGGCTCTCCACTACAGACTGTTCCATTCATTCACTGCGATTCTGCAATTCATCTGACTCTCCGCTCCAGGCAGGTTTTCATTACAGCACTGGTGAATGACCAAGTAATCCAATGCTGGTTTTCAGCCGCCTTTTCACACTCACAGTGTGCTGTTCAATTGTCTATCCACTCAAACCTGGTCAGCCTTTCATTTTCTTTTCCACAATATCAGACTTCAGAAATCATTGGAATCGCCAGTACAGAATGTTCCATTCATTCACTGCCAATCTGGAATTCATCTGAATCTGCACTCCAGGTAGGCTTTCATTACACCACTTATGAATGTCCAAGTAACACAATGCTGGTTTTCAGCGGTCTGTTCACACTCTAAGCCCTGCTTTTTACTGGGTATCCACACAACTGTGGTCAGCTCTTCATTTTCATGTCCAAACAATCCAGACTTGAGAAATCATTGCAATCTCCAGTACAGAATGTTCCATTCATTCACTGCGAATCTGGAATTCAACTGAATCTCCACTACCTGCAGATTTATCTTACACCACTTGTGAATGTCCAAGTAAAACAATGCTGGTTTTCAGAGGCCTGTTCATGTTCGCAGTCGTGCTGTTCAATTGGCTATCCACTCAACCTGTTTTGCTCCTCATTTTCCTGTGCACACAACCCAGCCTTCAGAAATCATTGTAATCTCCACTACAGGATGTTCCATTCATTCACTGGGAATCTGGAATTCATCTGAATCTGCACTCCACGCAGGCTTTCGTTACACCACTGCTGAAAGTCGAAGTAATGCAATACTGGTTTTCAGTGGTCTGTTCACATTCGAAGCCGAGGCTTTTTACAGGCTATCCGCTCAACACTGGTCAGCTCTTCATTTTCGTGTCCCCACAATCCAGATTTCAGAAATCATTGCAATCTCCACTACAGAATGTTTCATTCATTCACTGCGAGTCTGGAGTTTATCTGATTCTCCACTCCCGCCTGGTTAACATTACACCACTTGTGAATGTCCAAGTAAGCCAATGCTGGTTTTCAGAGGCCTGTTCATACTCGCAGCCGTGCTGTTTAATTGACAATTCACTCCACCCTGTTCAGCTCTTCATTGTCCCACCACACTACCAGCCTTCAGAAATCTTTGTTATCTCCACTACAGAATGTTCCATTCATTCACTGCGAATCTGGAATTCATCTGACTCTCAACTCCACGCAGGTTTTCATTACACCACTGTTGAATGTCCAAGTAACCCAATGCTGGTTTTCAGCGGCCTGTTCATATTCGCAGCCCTGCTGTTTACTTGGCTATCGATTCAAGCCTGGTCAGCTCTTCATTTTCCTGTCCACACAACACAGGCTTCAGAAATCATTGGAATCTCCTCTACAGAATGTTCCATTCATTCACTGCGAATGTGGAATTCAACTGACTCTCCACTCCATGCAGGTTTTCCTTACACCACTGATGAATGTCCAAGTAACCCAATGCTGGTTTTCAGCTGCATGTTCACACTCGCAGCCATGCTATACAATTGGCTTTCCACTAAATCCTGATTAGTTCTTGATTTTCCTTCCACACGACCCAGCCTTCAGAAATCGTTGGAATCTCCACTACAGAATGTTCCATTCATTCACTGCGAGTCTGGAGTTTATCTGATTCTCCACTCCCGCCTGGTTAACATTACACCACTTGTGAATGTCCAAGTAAGCCAATGCTGGTTTTCAGAGGCCTGTTCATACTCGCAGCCGTGCTGTTTAATTGACAATTCACTCCACCCTGTTCAGCTCTTCATTGTCCCACCACACTACCAGCCTTCAGAAATCTTTGTTATCTCCACTACAGAATGTTCCATTCATTCACTGCGAATCTGGAATTCATCTGACTCTCAACTCCACGCAGGTTTTCATTACACCACTGTTGAATGTCCAAGTAACCCAATGCTGGTTTTCAGCGGCCTGTTCATATTCGCAGCCCTGCTGTTTACTTGGCTATCGATTCAAGCCTGGTCAGCTCTTCATTTTCCTGTCCACACAACACAGGCTTCAGAAATCATTGGAATCTCCTCTACAGAATGTTCCTTTCATTCACTGCGAATGTGGAATTCAACTGACTCTCCACTCCATGCAGGTTTTCCTTACACCACTGATGAATGTCCAAGTAACCCAATGCTGGTTTTCAGCTGCATGTTCACACTCGCAGCCATGCTATACAATTGGCTTTCCACTAAATCCTGATTAGTTCTTGATTTTCCTTCCACACGACCCAGCCTTCAGAAATCGTTGGAATCTCCACTAGAGAATGTTCCATTCATTCACTGCGAATCTGGAATTCCTCTGAACCTCCACTCCCGGCAGGTTTTCGTTACACCACTGTTGAATGTCCAAGTAACCCAATGTTTTAAGTGTTTTCTTCACAAGCGCAGTGGTGCTGTTCAATTGGCTATCCACTCAACCCTGGCCAGCTCTACATTTTCCTGTCCACACCACAGAGACTGGAGAAATCATTGTTATCTCCACTACAGAATGTTCCATTCATTCACAGCGAATCTGGAATTCATCTGAATCTCCACTCCCGGCAGGTTTTCGTGACACCACTGGTAAATATCCAAGTAAGCCAATGCTGGTTTTAAGTGGCCTGCTCATACTCTCAGCCGTGCTGTTCAATTTGCTATCCACTCAACCCTCTTCAGCTCCATTTTCCTGTCCACATAACCCAAACTTCAGAAACAATTGGTATCTCCTCCACAGAATGTTCCATTCATTGACGGCAAATCTGAAATTCATCTAATTCTCAACTCCCGTCAGGTTTTCGTTACACCACTTGTGAATGTCCAATTAAGCCAAAGCTGGTTTTCAGTGGCCTGTTCTTACTACGAGACGTGCTGTTCATTTGGCTATCCATTCCACCCTGTTCAGCTCTACATTTTCGTGTCCACAAAACCCAGCCTTCAGAAATCATTGGAATCACCACTAGAGAATGTTCCATTCATTCACTGCGAATCTGGAATTCATCTGAATCTCCACTCCCGGCAGGTTTTCATTGCACCACTGCTGAATGTTCAAGTAACGCAATGATGGTTTTCAGCGGTCTATTCACACTCGAACCCGTGCTGTTCACGGTCTAGCGACTCAACACTGGTGAGTTCTTCTTTTTCCAGTTCAGACAATACAAACCTCAGAAACCATTGCAATCTACACTACAGAATGTTTCATTCATTCACGCGAATCTTGAATTCATCTTGTTCTCCACTCCCAGCAGGTTTTCGTTTCACCACTGGTGAATGTCCAAGCAACCCAAGGCTGGTTTCAGCTGCGTGTTAACACTCGCAGCCGTGCTGTTCAATTGGCTATCCAGTGAACGCTGGTTAGCTCTTGATTTTCCTTCCACACACCGAGCCTTCAGAAATCATTCTTATCTCCACTTCAGAATGTTCCATTCGTTCCCTGCGAATCTGGAATTCCTCTGACTCTCCACACCAGGCAGATTTTCCTAACAACACTGGTGAATGACCAGGTAATCCAATGCTGGTTTTCAGCGGCTGTTCACACTCACAGCCTTGCTGTTCAATTGGCAATCCAGTCAAACCTAGTCAGCTCTTCATTTTCCTGTCCACACAACCCAGCGTTCAGAAATCATTGGAATCTCTACTACAGAAATTTCCATTCATTCATTGTGAATCTGGAAATAATCTGAATCTGCATTCCAGGAAGGCTTTCGTTACACCACTGATGAATGTCCAAGTAATGCAATGCTGCTTCTTAGTGGTCTGTTCACATTCGAAACCGTGCTGTTCATTGGCTATCCACTCAATATCGGTCAGCTCTTCAATATCCTGTCCAGACTATCCAGATTTCTAAATGTTGGCAATCACCACTACAGAATGTTCCATTCAATCACGCGAATCTGGAATTCATCAGAGTCTCCACTCCTGGAAGGTTTTCGTGACACCACTGGTAAATGTCCAAGGAAGACAATGCTGGTTTTAAGCCGCCTGCTAACACACTCAGCCGTGCTGTTCAATTTGCTATCCACCCAACCCTATTCAGCTCTACATTTTCCTGTCCTCATAACCCAACCTTCAGAAATAATTGGTATCTCCTCCACAGAATGTTCCGTTCATTCACTGCGAATCTTAAATTCATCTGACTCTCAACTCCCGGCGGGTTATCGTTACACCACTTGTGAATGTCCAAGTAAGCCAATGCTGGTTTTCAGTGGCCTGTTCATACTAAGAGACGTGCTGTTCATTTGGCTATCCACTCCACCCTGTTCAGCTCTACATTTTCGTGTCCACAAAACCCAGCCTTCAGAAATCATTGGAATCACCACTAGAGAATGTTCCATTCATTCACTGCGAATCTGGAATTCATCTGAACCTCCACTCCTGGCAGGTTTTCGTTACGCCACTGGTGAATGTCCAAGTAACTCAATACTGGTTTTCAGAGGCATGTTCAACTCGCAGAAGTGCTGTTCAATGGGCTATCCACTCAATATTGGTCAGCTCTTCATTTTCCTCTCCACACAAACCAGCCTTCAGAAATCATTGGGCTCTCCACTACAGACTGTTCCATTCATTCACTGCGATTCTGCAATTCATCTGACTCTCCGCTCCAGGCAGGTTTTCATTACAGCACTGGTGAATGACCAAGTAATCCAATGCTGGTTTTCAGCCGCCTTTTCACACTCACAGTGTGCTGTTCAATTGTCTATCCACTCAAACCTGGTCAGCCTTTCATTTTCTTTTCCACAATATCAGACTTCAGAAATCATTGGAATCGCCAGTACAGAATGTTCCATTCATTCACTGCCAATCTGGAATTCATCTGAATCTGCACTCCAGGTAGGCTTTCATTACACCACTTATGAATGTCCAAGTAACACAATGCTGGTTTTCAGCGGTCTGTTCACACTCTAAGCCCTGCTTTTTACTGGGTATCCACACAACTGTGGTCAGCTCTTCATTTTCATGTCCAAACAATCCAGACTTGAGAAATCATTGCAATCTCCAGTACAGAATGTTCCATTCATTCACTGCGAATCTGGAATTCAACTGAATCTCCACTACCTGCAGATTTATCTTACACCACTTGTGAATGTCCAAGTAAAACAATGCTGGTTTTCAGAGGCCTGTTCATGTTCGCAGTCGTGCTGTTCAATTGGCTATCCACTCAACCTGTTTTGCTCCTCATTTTCCTGTGCACACAACCCAGCCTTCAGAAATCATTGTAATCTCCACTACAGGATGTTCCATTCATTCACTGGGAATCTGGAATTCATCTGAATCTGCACTCCACGCAGGCTTTCGTTACACCACTGCTGAAAGTCGAAGTAATGCAATACTGGTTTTCAGTGGTCTGTTCACATTCGAAGCCGAGGCTTTTTACAGGCTATCCGCTCAACACTGGTCAGCTCTTCATTTTCGTGTCCCCACAATCCAGATTTCAGAAATCATTGCAATCTCCACTACAGAATGTTCCATTCATTCACTGCGAGTCTGGAGTTTATCTGATTCTCCACTCCCGCCTGGTTAACATTACACCACTTGTGAATGTCCAAGTAAGCCAATGCTGGTTTTCAGAGGCCTGTTCATACTCGCAGCCGTGCTGTTTAATTGACAATTCACTCCACCCTGTTCAGCTCTTCATTGTCCCACCACACTACCAGCCTTCAGAAATCTTTGTTATCTCCACTACAGAATGTTCCATTCATTCACTGCGAATCTGGAATTCATCTGACTCTCAACTCCACGCAGGTTTTCATTACACCACTGTTGAATGTCCAAGTAACCCAATGCTGGTTTTCAGCGGCCTGTTCATATTCGCAGCCCTGCTGTTTACTTGGCTATCGATTCAAGCCTGGTCAGCTCTTCATTTTCCTGTCCACACAACACAGGCTTCAGAAATCATTGGAATCTCCTCTACAGAATGTTCCATTCATTCACTGCGAATGTGGAATTCAACTGACTCTCCACTCCATGCAGGTTTTCCTTACACCACTGATGAATGTCCAAGTAACCCAATGCTGGTTTTCAGCTGCATGTTCACACTCGCAGCCATGCTATACAATTGGCTTTCCACTAAATCCTGATTAGTTCTTGATTTTCCTTCCACACGACCCAGCCTTCAGAAATCGTTGGAATCTCCACTACAGAATGTTCCATTCATTCACTGCGAGTCTGGAGTTTATCTGATTCTCCACTCCCGCCTGGTTAACATTACACCACTTGTGAATGTCCAAGTAAGCCAATGCTGGTTTTCAGAGGCCTGTTCATACTCGCAGCCGTGCTGTTTAATTGACAATTCACTCCACCCTGTTCAGCTCTTCATTGTCCCACCACACTACCAGCCTTCAGAAATCTTTGTTATCTCCACTACAGAATGTTCCATTCATTCACTGCGAATCTGGAATTCATCTGACTCTCAACTCCACGCAGGTTTTCATTACACCACTGTTGAATGTCCAAGTAACCCAATGCTGGTTTTCAGCGGCCTGTTCATATTCGCAGCCCTGCTGTTTACTTGGCTATCGATTCAAGCCTGGTCAGCTCTTCATTTTCCTGTCCACACAACACAGGCTTCAGAAATCATTGGAATCTCCTCTACAGAATGTTCCATTCATTCACTGCGAATGTGGAATTCAACTGACTCTCCACTCCATGCAGGTTTTCCTTACACCACTGATGAATGTCCAAGTAACCCAATGCTGGTTTTCAGCTGCATGTTCACACTCGCAGCCATGCTATACAATTGGCTTTCCACTAAATCCTGATTAGTTCTTGATTTTCCTTCCACACGACCCAGCCTTCAGAAATCGTTGGAATCTCCACTAGAGAATGTTCCATTCATTCACTGCGAATCTGGAATTCCTCTGAACCTCCACTCCCGGCAGGTTTTCGTTACACCACTGTTGAATGTCCAAGTAACCCAATGTTTTAAGTGTTTTCTTCACAAGCGCAGTGGTGCTGTTCAATTGGCTATCCACTCAACCCTGGCCAGCTCTACATTTTCCTGTCCACACCACAGAGACTGGAGAAATCATTGTTATCTCCACTACAGAATGTTCCATTCATTCACAGCGAATCTGGAATTCATCTGAATCTCCACTCCCGGCAGGTTTTCGTGACACCACTGGTAAATATCCAAGTAAGCCAATGCTGGTTTTAAGTGGCCTGCTCATACTCTCAGCCGTGCTGTTCAATTTGCTATCCACTCAACCCTCTTCAGCTCCATTTTCCTGTCCACATAACCCAAACTTCAGAAACAATTGGTATCTCCTCCACAGAATGTTCCATTCATTGACGGCAAATCTGAAATTCATCTAATTCTCAACTCCCGTCAGGTTTTCGTTACACCACTTGTGAATGTCCAATTAAGCCAAAGCTGGTTTTCAGTGGCCTGTTCTTACTACGAGACGTGCTGTTCATTTGGCTATCCATTCCACCCTGTTCAGCTCTACATTTTCGTGTCCACAAAACCCAGCCTTCAGAAATCATTGGAATCACCACTAGAGAATGTTCCATTCATTCACTGCGAATCTGGAATTCATCTGAATCTCCACTCCCGGCAGGTTTTCATTGCACCACTGCTGAATGTTCAAGTAACGCAATGATGGTTTTCAGCGGTCTATTCACACTCGAACCCGTGCTGTTCACGGTCTAGCGACTCAACACTGGTGAGTTCTTCTTTTTCCAGTTCAGACAATACCAACCTCAGAAACCATTGCAATCTACACTACAGAATGTTTCATTCATTCAGGCGAATCTTGAATTCATCTTGTTCTCCACTCCCAGCAGGTTTTCGTTTCACCACTGGTGAATGTCCAAGCAACCCAAGGCTGGTTTCAGCTGCGTGTTAACACTCGCAGCCGTGCTGTTCAATTGGCTATCCAGTGAACGCTGGTTAGCTCTTGATTTTCCTTCCACACACCGAGCCTTCAGAAATCATTCTTATCTCCACTTCAGAATGTTCCATTCGTTCCCTGCGAATCTGGAATTCCTCTGACTCTCCACACCAGGCAGATTTTCCTAACAACACTGGTGAATGACCAGGTAATCCAATGCTGGTTTTCAGCGGCTGTTCACACTCACAGCCTTGCTGTTCAATTGGCAATCCAGTCAAACCTAGTCAGCTCTTCATTTTCCTGTCCACACAACCCAGCGTTCAGAAATCATTGGAATCTCTACTACAGAAATTTCCATTCATTCACTGCGAATCTGGAAATACTCTGAATCTGCATTCCAGGAAGGCTTTCGTTACACCACTGATGAATGTCCAAGTAATGCAATGCTGCTTCTTAGTGGTCTGTTCACACTCGAAACCGTGCTGTTCATTGGCTATCCACTCAATATCGGTCAGCTCTTCAATATCCTGTCCAGACTATCCAGATTCCTAAATGTTGGCAATCACCACTACAGAATGTTCCATTCAATCACGCGAATCTGGAATTCATCAGAGTCTCCACTCCTGGAAGGTTTTCGTGACACCACTGGTAAATGTCCAAGGAAGACAATGCTGGTTTTAAGCCGCCTGCTAACACACTCAGCCGTGCTGTTCAATTTGCTATCCACCCAACCCTATTCAGCTCTACATTTTCCTGTCCTCATAACCCAACCTTCAGAAATAATTGGTATCTCCTCCACAGAATGTTCCGTTCATTCACTGCGAATCTTAAATTCATCTGACTCTCAACTCCCGGCGGGTTATCGTTACACCACTTGTGAATGTCCAAGTAAGCCAATGCTGGTTTTCAGTGGCCTGTTCATACTAAGAGACGTGCTGTTCATTTGGCTATCCACTCCACCCTGTTCAGCTCTACATTTTCGTGTCCACAAAACCCAGCCTTCAGAAATCATTGGAATCACCACTAGAGAATGTTCCATTCATTCACTGCGAATCTGGAATTCCTCTGAACCTCCACTCCTGGCAGGTTTTCGTTACGCCACTGGTGAATGTCCAAGTAACTCAATACTGGTTTTCAGAGGCATGTTCAACTCGCAGAAGTGCTGTTCAATGGGCTATCCACTCAATATTGGTCAGCTCTTCATTTTCCTCTCCACACAAACCAGCCTTCAGAAATCATTGGGCTCTCCACTACAGACTGTTCCATTCATTCACTGCGATTCTGCAATTCATCTGACTCTCCGCTCCAGGCAGGTTTTCATTACAGCACTGGTGAATGACCAAGTAATCCAATGCTGGTTTTCAGCCGCCTTTTCACACTCGCAGTGTGCTGTTCAATTGTCTATCCACTCAAACCTGGTCAGCCTTTCATTTTCTTTTCCACAATATCAGACTTCAGAAATCATTGGAATCGCCAGTACAGAATGTTCCATTCATTCACTGCCAATCTGGAATTCATCTGAATCTGCACTCCAGGTAGGCTTTCATTACACCACTTATGAATGTCCAAGTAACACAATGCTGGTTTTCAGCGGTCTGTTCACACTCTAAGCCCTGCTTTTTACTGGGTATCCACACAACTGTGGTCAGCTCTTCATTTTCATGTCCAAACAATCCAGACTTGAGAAATCATTGCAATCTCCAGTACAGAATGTTCCATTCATTCACTGCGAATCTGGAATTCAACTGAATCTCCACTACCTGCAGATTTATCTTACACCACTTGTGAATGTCCAAGTAAAACAATGCTGGTTTCCAGAGGCCTGTTCATGTTCGCAGTCGTGCTGTTCAATTGGCTATCCACTCAACCTGTTTTGCTCCTCATTTTCCTGTGCACACAACCCAGCCTTCAGAAATCATTGTAATCTCCACTACAGGATGTTCCATTCATTCACTGGGAATCTGGAATTCATCTGAATCTGCACTCCACGCAGGCTTTCGTTACACCACTGCTGAAAGTCGAAGTAATGCAATACTGGTTTTCAGTGGTCTGTTCACATTCGAAGCCGAGGCTTTTTACAGGCTATCCGCTCAACACTGGTCAGCTCTTCATTTTCGTGTCCCCACAATCCAGATTTCAGAAATCATTGCAATCTCCACTACAGAATGTTCCATTCATTCACTGCGAGTCTGGAGTTTATCTGATTCTCCACTCCCGCCTGGTTAACATTACACCACTTGTGAATGTCCAAGTAAGCCAATGCTGGTTTTCAGAGGCCTGTTCATACTCGCAGCCGTGCTGTTTAATTGACAATTCACTCCACCCTGTTCAGCTCTTCATTGTCCCACCACACTACCAGCCTTCAGAAATCTTTGTTATCTCCACTACAGAATGTTCCATTCATTCACTGCGAATCTGGAATTCATCTGACTCTCAACTCCACGCAGGTTTTCATTACACCACTGTTGAATGTCCAAGTAACCCAATGCTGGTTTTCAGCGGCCTGTTCATATTCGCAGCCCTGCTGTTTACTTGGCTATCGATTCAAGCCTGGTCAGCTCTTCATTTTCCTGTCCACACAACACAGGCTTCAGAAATCATTGGAATCTCCTCTACAGAATGTTCCATTCATTCACTGCGAATGTGGAATTCAACTGACTCTCCACTCCATGCAGGTTTTCCTTACACCACTGATGAATGTCCAAGTAACCCAATGCTGGTTTTCAGCTGCATGTTCACACTCGCAGCCATGCTATACAATTGGCTTTCCACTAAATCCTGATTAGTTCTTGATTTTCCTTCCACACGACCCAGCCTTCAGAAATCGTTGGAATCTCCACTACAGAATGTTCCATTCATTCACTGCGAATCTGGAATTCCTCTGAACCTCCACTCCCGGCAGGTTTTCGTTACACCACTGTTGAATGTCCAAGTAACCCAATGTTTTAAGTGTTTTCTTCACAAGCGCAGTGGTGCTGTTCAATTGGCTATCCACTCAACCCTGGCCAGCTCTACATTTTCCTGTCCACACCACAGAGACTGGAGAAATCATTGTTATCTCCACTACAGAATGTTCCATTCATTCACAGCGAATCTGGAATTCATCTGAATCTCCACTCCCGGCAGGTTTTCGTGACACCACTGGTAAATATCCAAGTAAGCCAATGCTGGTTTTAAGTGGCCTGCTCATACTCTCAGCCGTGCTGTTCAATTTGCTATCCACTCAACCCTCTTCAGCTCCATTTTCCTGTCCACATAACCCAAACTTCAGAAACAATTGGTATCTCCTCCACAGAATGTTCCATTCATTGACGGCAAATCTGAAATTCATCTAATTCTCAACTCCCGTCAGGTTTTCGTTACACCACTTGTGAATGTCCAATTAAGCCAAAGCTGGTTTTCAGTGGCCTGTTCTTACTACGAGACGTGCTGTTCATTTGGCTATCCATTCCACCCTGTTCAGCTCTACATTTTCGTGTCCACAAAACCCAGCCTTCAGAAATCATTGGAATCACCACTAGAGAATGTTCCATTCATTCACTGCGAATCTGGAATTCATCTGAATCTCCACTCCCGGCAGGTTTTCATTGCACCACTGCTGAATGTTCAAGTAACGCAATGATGGTTTTCAGCGGTCTATTCACACTCGAACCCGTGCTGTTCACGGTCTAGCGACTCAACACTGGTGAGTTCTTCTTTTTCCAGTTCAGACAATACCAACCTCAGAAACCATTGCAATCTACACTACAGAATGTTTCATTCATTCAGGCGAATCTTGAATTCATCTTGTTCTCCACTCCCAGCAGGTTTTCGTTTCACCACTGGTGAATGTCCAAGCAACCCAAGGCTGGTTTCAGCTGCGTGTTAACACTCGCAGCCGTGCTGTTCAATTGGCTATCCAGTGAACGCTGGTTAGCTCTTGATTTTCCTTCCACACACCGAGCCTTCAGAAATCATTCTTATCTCCACTTCAGAATGTTCCATTCGTTCCCTGCGAATCTGGAATTCCTCTGACTCTCCACACCAGGCAGATTTTCCTAACAACACTGGTGAATGACCAGGTAATCCAATGCTGGTTTTCAGCGGCTGTTCACACTCACAGCCTTGCTGTTCAATTGGCAATCCAGTCAAACCTAGTCAGCTCTTCATTTTCCTGTCCACACAACCCAGCGTTCAGAAATCATTGGAATCTCTACTACAGAAATTTCCATTCATTCACTGCGAATCTGGAAATACTCTGAATCTGCATTCCAGGAAGGCTTTCGTTACACCACTGATGAATGTCCAAGTAATGCAATGCTGCTTCTTAGTGGTCTGTTCACACTCGAAACCGTGCTGTTCATTGGCTATCCACTCAATATCGGTCAGCTCTTCAATATCCTGTCCAGACTATCCAGATTCCTAAATGTTGGCAATCACCACTACAGAATGTTCCATTCAATCACGCGAATCTGGAATTCATCAGAGTCTCCACTCCTGGAAGGTTTTCGTGACACCACTGGTAAATGTCCAAGGAAGACAATGCTGGTTTTAAGCCGCCTGCTAACACACTCAGCCGTGCTGTTCAATTTGCTATCCACCCAACCCTATTCAGCTCTACATTTTCCTGTCCTCATAACCCAACCTTCAGAAATAATTGGTATCTCCTCCACAGAATGTTCCGTTCATTCACTGCGAATCTTAAATTCATCTGACTCTCAACTCCCGGCGGGTTATCGTTACACCACTTGTGAATGTCCAAGTAAGCCAATGCTGGTTTTCAGTGGCCTGTTCATACTAAGAGACGTGCTGTTCATTTGGCTATCCACTCCACCCTGTTCAGCTCTACATTTTCGTGTCCACAAAACCCAGCCTTCAGAAATCATTGGAATCACCACTAGAGAATGTTCCATTCATTCACTGCGAATCTGGAATTCCTCTGAACCTCCACTCCTGGCAGGTTTTCGTTACGCCACTGGTGAATGTCCAAGTAACTCAATACTGGTTTTCAGAGGCATGTTCAACTCGCAGAAGTGCTGTTCAATGGGCTATCCACTCAATATTGGTCAGCTCTTCATTTTCCTCTCCACACAAACCAGCCTTCAGAAATCATTGGGCTCTCCACTACAGACTGTTCCATTCATTCACTGCGATTCTGCAATTCATCTGACTCTCCGCTCCAGGCAGGTTTTCATTACAGCACTGGTGAATGACCAAGTAATCCAATGCTGGTTTTCAGCCGCCTTTTCACACTCGCAGTGTGCTGTTCAATTGTCTATCCACTCAAACCTGGTCAGCCTTTCATTTTCTTTTCCACAATATCAGACTTCAGAAATCATTGGAATCGCCAGTACAGAATGTTCCATTCATTCACTGCCAATCTGGAATTCATCTGAATCTGCACTCCAGGTAGGCTTTCATTACACCACTTATGAATGTCCAAGTAACACAATGCTGGTTTTCAGCGGTCTGTTCACACTCTAAGCCCTGCTTTTTACTGGGTATCCACACAACTGTGGTCAGCTCTTCATTTTCATGTCCAAACAATCCAGACTTGAGAAATCATTGCAATCTCCAGTACAGAATGTTCCATTCATTCACTGCGAATCTGGAATTCAACTGAATCTCCACTACCTGCAGATTTATCTTACACCACTTGTGAATGTCCAAGTAAAACAATGCTGGTTTCCAGAGGCCTGTTCATGTTCGCAGTCGTGCTGTTCAATTGGCTATCCACTCAACCTGTTTTGCTCCTCATTTTCCTGTGCACACAACCCAGCCTTCAGAAATCATTGTAATCTCCACTACAGGATGTTCCATTCATTCACTGGGAATCTGGAATTCATCTGAATCTGCACTCCACGCAGGCTTTCGTTACACCACTGCTGAAAGTCGAAGTAATGCAATACTGGTTTTCAGTGGTCTGTTCACATTCGAAGCCGAGGCTTTTTACAGGCTATCCGCTCAACACTGGTCAGCTCTTCATTTTCGTGTCCCCACAATCCAGATTTCAGAAATCATTGCAATCTCCACTACAGAATGTTCCATTCATTCACTGCGAGTCTGGAGTTTATCTGATTCTCCACTCCCGCCTGGTTAACATTACACCACTTGTGAATGTCCAAGTAAGCCAATGCTGGTTTTCAGAGGCCTGTTCATACTCGCAGCCGTGCTGTTTAATTGACAATTCACTCCACCCTGTTCAGCTCTTCATTGTCCCACCACACTACCAGCCTTCAGAAATCTTTGTTATCTCCACTACAGAATGTCCCATTCATTCACTGCGAATCTGGAATTCATCTGACTCTCAACTCCACGCAGGTTTTCATTACACCACTGTTGAATGTCCAAGTAACCCAATGCTGGTTTTCAGCGGCCTGTTCATATTCGCAGCCCTGCTGTTTACTTGGCTATCGATTCAAGCCTGGTCAGCTCTTCATTTTCCTGTCCACACAACACAGGCTTCAGAAATCATTGGAATCTCCTCTACAGAATGTTCCATTCATTCACTGCGAATGTGGAATTCAACTGACTCTCCACTCCATGCAGGTTTTCCTTACACCACTGATGAATGTCCAAGTAACCCAATGCTGGTTTTCAGCTGCATGTTCACACTCGCAGCCATGCTATACAATTGGCTTTCCACTAAATCCTGATTAGTTCTTGATTTTCCTTCCACACGACCCAGCCTTCAGAAATCGTTGGAATCTCCACTAGAGAATGTTCCATTCATTCACTGCGAATCTGGAATTCCTCTGAACCTCCACTCCCGGCAGGTTTTCGTTACACCACTGTTGAATGTCCAAGTAACCCAATGTTTTAAGTGTTTTCTTCACAAGCGCAGTGGTGCTGTTCAATTGGCTATCCACTCAACCCTGGCCAGCTCTACATTTTCCTGTCCACACCACAGAGACTGGAGAAATCATTGTTATCTCCACTACAGAATGTTCCATTCATTCACAGCGAATCTGGAATTCATCTGAATCTCCACTCCCGGCAGGTTTTCGTGACACCACTGGTAAATATCCAAGTAAGCCAATGCTGGTTTTAAGTGGCCTGCTCATACTCTCAGCCGTGCTGTTCAATTTGCTATCCACTCAACCCTCTTCAGCTCCATTTTCCTGTCCACATAACCCAAACTTCAGAAACAATTGGTATCTCCTCCACAGAATGTTCCATTCATTGACGGCAAATCTGAAATTCATCTAATTCTCAACTCCCGTCAGGTTTTCGTTACACCACTTGTGAATGTCCAATTAAGCCAAAGCTGGTTTTCAGTGGCCTGTTCTTACTACGAGACGTGCTGTTCATTTGGCTATCCATTCCACCCTGTTCAGCTCTACATTTTCGTGTCCACAAAACCCAGCCTTCAGAAATCATTGGAATCACCACTAGAGAATGTTCCATTCATTCACTGCGAATCTGGAATTCATCTGAATCTCCACTCCCGGCAGGTTTTCATTGCACCACTGCTGAATGTTCAAGTAACGCAATGATGGTTTTCAGCGGTCTATTCACACTCGAACCCGTGCTGTTCACGGTCTAGCGACTCAACACTGGTGAGTTCTTCTTTTTCCAGTTCAGACAATACCAACCTCAGAAACCATTGCAATCTACACTACAGAATGTTTCATTCATTCAGGCGAATCTTGAATTCATCTTGTTCTCCACTCCCAGCAGGTTTTCGTTTCACCACTGGTGAATGTCCAAGCAACCCAAGGCTGGTTTCAGCTGCGTGTTAACACTCGCAGCCGTGCTGTTCAATTGGCTATCCAGTGAACGCTGGTTAGCTCTTGATTTTCCTTCCACACACCGAGCCTTCAGAAATCATTCTTATCTCCACTTCAGAATGTTCCATTCGTTCCCTGCGAATCTGGAATTCCTCTGACTCTCCACACCAGGCAGATTTTCCTAACAACACTGGTGAATGACCAGGTAATCCAATGCTGGTTTTCAGCGGCTGTTCACACTCACAGCCTTGCTGTTCAATTGGCAATCCAGTCAAACCTAGTCAGCTCTTCATTTTCCTGTCCACACAACCCAGCGTTCAGAAATCATTGGAATCTCTACTACAGAAATTTCCATTCATTCACTGTGAATCTGGAAATACTCTGAATCTGCATTCCAGGAAGGCTTTCGTTACACCACTGATGAATGTCCAAGTAATGCAATGCTGCTTCTTAGTGGTCTGTTCACACTCGAAACCGTGCTGTTCATTGGCTATCCACTCAATATCGGTCAGCTCTTCAATATCCTGTCCAGACTATCCAGATTCCTAAATGTTGGCAATCACCACTACAGAATGTTCCATTCAATCACGCGAATCTGGAATTCATCAGAGTCTCCACTCCTGGAAGGTTTTCGTGACACCACTGGTAAATGTCCAAGGAAGACAATGCTGGTTTTAAGCCGCCTGCTAACACACTCAGCCGTGCTGTTCAATTTGCTATCCACCCAACCCTATTCAGCTCTACATTTTCCTGTCCTCATAACCCAACCTTCAGAAATAATTGGTATCTCCTCCACAGAATGTTCCGTTCATTCACTGCGAATCTTAAATTCATCTGACTCTCAACTCCCGGCGGGTTATCGTTACACCACTTGTGAATGTCCAAGTAAGCCAATGCTGGTTTTCAGTGGCCTGTTCATACTAAGAGACGTGCTGTTCATTTGGCTATCCACTCCACCCTGTTCAGCTCTACATTTTCGTGTCCACAAAACCCAGCCTTCAGAAATCATTGGAATCACCACTAGAGAATGTTCCATTCATTCACTGCGAATCTGGAATTCCTCTGAACCTCCACTCCTGGCAGGTTTTCGTTACGCCACTGGTGAATGTCCAAGTAACTCAATACTGGTTTTCAGAGGCATGTTCAACTCGCAGAAGTGCTGTTCAATGGGCTATCCACTCAATATTGGTCAGCTCTTCATTTTCCTCTCCACACAAACCAGCCTTCAGAAATCATTGGGCTCTCCACTACAGACTGTTCCATTCATTCACTGCGATTCTGCAATTCATCTGACTCTCCGCTCCAGGCAGGTTTTCATTACAGCACTGGTGAATGACCAAGTAATCCAATGCTGGTTTTCAGCCGCCTTTTCACACTCGCAGTGTGCTGTTCAATTGTCTATCCACTCAAACCTGGTCAGCCTTTCATTTTCTTTTCCACAATATCAGACTTCAGAAATCATTGGAATCGCCAGTACAGAATGTTCCATTCATTCACTGCCAATCTGGAATTCATCTGAATCTGCACTCCAGGTAGGCTTTCATTACACCACTTATGAATGTCCAAGTAACACAATGCTGGTTTTCAGCGGTCTGTTCACACTCTAAGCCCTGCTTTTTACTGGGTATCCACACAACTGTGGTCAGCTCTTCATTTTCATGTCCAAACAATCCAGACTTGAGAAATCATTGCAATCTCCAGTACAGAATGTTCCATTCATTCACTGCGAATCTGGAATTCAACTGAATCTCCACTACCTGCAGATTTATCTTACACCACTTGTGAATGTCCAAGTAAAACAATGCTGGTTTTCAGAGGCCTGTTCATGTTCGCAGTCGTGCTGTTCAATTGGCTATCCACTCAACCTGTTTTGCTCCTCATTTTCCTGTGCACACAACCCAGCCTTCAGAAATCATTGTAATCTCCACTACAGGATGTTCCATTCATTCACTGGGAATCTGGAATTCATCTGAATCTGCACTCCACGCAGGCTTTCGTTACACCACTGCTGAAAGTCGAAGTAATGCAATACTGGTTTTCAGTGGTCTGTTCACATTCGAAGCCGAGGCTTTTTACAGGCTATCCGCTCAACACTGGTCAGCTCTTCATTTTCGTGTCCCCACAATCCAGATTTCAGAAATCATTGCAATCTCCACTACAGAATGTTCCATTCATTCACTGCGAGTCTGGAGTTTATCTGATTCTCCACTCCCGCCTGGTTAACATTACACCACTTGTGAATGTCCAAGTAAGCCAATGCTGGTTTTCAGAGGCCTGTTCATACTCGCAGCCGTGCTGTTTAATTGACAATTCACTCCACCCTGTTCAGCTCTTCATTGTCCCACCACACTACCAGCCTTCAGAAATCTTTGTTATCTCCACTACAGAATGTTCCATTCATTCACTGCGAATCTGGAATTCATCTGACTCTCAACTCCACGCAGGTTTTCATTACACCACTGTTGAATGTCCAAGTAACCCAATGCTGGTTTTCAGCGGCCTGTTCATATTCGCAGCCCTGCTGTTTACTTGGCTATCGATTCAAGCCTGGTCAGCTCTTCATTTTCCTGTCCACACAACACAGGCTTCAGAAATCATTGGAATCTCCTCTACAGAATGTTCCATTCATTCACTGCGAATGTGGAATTCAACTGACTCTCCACTCCATGCAGGTTTTCCTTACACCACTGATGAATGTCCAAGTAACCCAATGCTGGTTTTCAGCTGCATGTTCACACTCGCAGCCATGCTATACAATTGGCTTTCCACTAAATCCTGATTAGTTCTTGATTTTCCTTCCACACGACCCAGCTTTCAGAAATCGTTGGAATCTCCACTACAGAATGTTCCATTCATTCACTGCGAGTCTGGAGTTTATCTGATTCTCCACTCCCGCCTGGTTAACATTACACCACTTGTGAATGTCCAAGTAAGCCAATGCTGGTTTTCAGAGGCCTGTTCATACTCGCAGCCGTGCTGTTTAATTGACAATTCACTCCACCCTGTTCAGCTCTTCATTGTCCCACCACACTACCAGCCTTCAGAAATCTTTGTTATCTCCACTACAGAATGTTCCATTCATTCACTGCGAATCTGGAATTCATCTGACTCTCAACTCCACGCAGGTTTTCATTACACCACTGTTGAATGTCCAAGTAACCCAATGCTGGTTTTCAGCGGCCTGTTCATATTCGCAGCCCTGCTGTTTACTTGGCTATCGATTCAAGCCTGGTCAGCTCTTCATTTTCCTGTCCACACAACACAGGCTTCAGAAATCATTGGAATCTCCTCTACAGAATGTTCCATTCATTCACTGCGAATGTGGAATTCAACTGACTCTCCACTCCATGCAGGTTTTCCTTACACCACTGATGAATGTCCAAGTAACCCAATGCTGGTTTTCAGCTGCATGTTCACACTCGCAGCCATGCTATACAATTGGCTTTCCACTAAATCCTGATTAGTTCTTGATTTTCCTTCCACACGACCCAGCCTTCAGAAATCGTTGGAATCTCCACTAGAGAATGTTCCATTCATTCACTGCGAATCTGGAATTCCTCTGAACCTCCACTCCCGGCAGGTTTTCGTTACACCACTGTTGAATGTCCAAGTAACCCAATGTTTTAAGTGTTTTCTTCACAAGCGCAGTGGTGCTGTTCAATTGGCTATCCACTCAACCCTGGCCAGCTCTACATTTTCCTGTCCACACCACAGAGACTGGAGAAATCATTGTTATCTCCACTACAGAATGTTCCATTCATTCACAGCGAATCTGGAATTCATCTGAATCTCCACTCCCGGCAGGTTTTCGTGACACCACTGGTAAATATCCAAGTAAGCCAATGCTGGTTTTAAGTGGCCTGCTCATACTCTCAGCCGTGCTGTTCAATTTGCTATCCACTCAACCCTCTTCAGCTCCATTTTCCTGTCCACATAACCCAAACTTCAGAAACAATTGGTATCTCCTCCACAGAATGTTCCATTCATTGACGGCAAATCTGAAATTCATCTAATTCTCAACTCCCGTCAGGTTTTCGTTACACCACTTGTGAATGTCCAATTAAGCCAAAGCTGGTTTTCAGTGGCCTGTTCTTACTACGAGACGTGCTGTTCATTTGGCTATCCATTCCACCCTGTTCAGCTCTACATTTTCGTGTCCACAAAACCCAGCCTTCAGAAATCATTGGAATCACCACTAGAGAATGTTCCATTCATTCACTGCGAATCTGGAATTCATCTGAATCTCCACTCCCGGCAGGTTTTCATTGCACCACTGCTGAATGTTCAAGTAACGCAATGATGGTTTTCAGCGGTCTATTCACACTCGAACCCGTGCTGTTCACGGTCTAGCGACTCAACACTGGTGAGTTCTTCTTTTTCCAGTTCAGACAATACCAACCTCAGAAACCATTGCAATCTACACTACAGAATGTTTCATTCATTCAGGCGAATCTTGAATTCATCTTGTTCTCCACTCCCAGCAGGTTTTCGTTTCACCACTGGTGAATGTCCAAGCAACCCAAGGCTGGTTTCAGCTGCGTGTTAACACTCGCAGCCGTGCTGTTCAATTGGCTATCCAGTGAACGCTGGTTAGCTCTTGATTTTCCTTCCACACACCGAGCCTTCAGAAATCATTCTTATCTCCACTTCAGAATGTTCCATTCGTTCCCTGCGAATCTGGAATTCCTCTGACTCTCCACACCAGGCAGATTTTCCTAACAACACTGGTGAATGACCAGGTAATCCAATGCTGGTTTTCAGCGGCTGTTCACACTCACAGCCTTGCTGTTCAATTGGCAATCCAGTCAAACCTAGTCAGCTCTTCATTTTCCTGTCCACACAACCCAGCGTTCAGAAATCATTGGAATCTCTACTACAGAAATTTCCATTCATTCACTGTGAATCTGGAAATACTCTGAATCTGCATTCCAGGAAGGCTTTCGTTACACCACTGATGAATGTCCAAGTAATGCAATGCTGCTTCTTAGTGGTCTGTTCACACTCGAAACCGTGCTGTTCATTGGCTATCCACTCAATATCGGTCAGCTCTTCAATATCCTGTCCAGACTATCCAGATTCCTAAATGTTGGCAATCACCACTACAGAATGTTCCATTCAATCACGCGAATCTGGAATTCATCAGAGTCTCCACTCCTGGAAGGTTTTCGTGACACCACTGGTAAATGTCCAAGGAAGACAATGCTGGTTTTAAGCCGCCTGCTAACACACTCAGCCGTGCTGTTCAATTTGCTATCCACCCAACCCTATTCAGCTCTACATTTTCCTGTCCTCATAACCCAACCTTCAGAAATAATTGGTATCTCCTCCACAGAATGTTCCGTTCATTCACTGCGAATCTTAAATTCATCTGACTCTCAACTCCCGGCGGGTTATCGTTACACCACTTGTGAATGTCCAAGTAAGCCAATGCTGGTTTTCAGTGGCCTGTTCATACTAAGAGACGTGCTGTTCATTTGGCTATCCACTCCACCCTGTTCAGCTCTACATTTTCGTGTCCACAAAACCCAGCCTTCAGAAATCATTGGAATCACCACTAGAGAATGTTCCATTCATTCACTGCGAATCTGGAATTCATCTGAACCTCCACTCCTGGCAGGTTTTCGTTACGCCACTGGTGAATGTCCAAGTAACTCAATACTGGTTTTCAGAGGCATGTTCAACTCGCAGAAGTGCTGTTCAATGGGCTATCCACTCAATATTGGTCAGCTCTTCATTTTCCTCTCCACACAAACCAGCCTTCAGAAATCATTGGGCTCTCCACTACAGACTGTTCCATTCATTCACTGCGATTCTGCAATTCATCTGACTCTCCGCTCCAGGCAGGTTTTCATTACAGCACTGGTGAATGACCAAGTAATCCAATGCTGGTTTTCAGCCGCCTTTTCACACTCACAGTGTGCTGTTCAATTGTCTATCCACTCAAACCTGGTCAGCCTTTCATTTTCTTTTCCACAATATCAGACTTCAGAAATCATTGGAATCGCCAGTACAGAATGTTCCATTCATTCACTGCCAATCTGGAATTCATCTGAATCTGCACTCCAGGTAGGCTTTCATTACACCACTTATGAATGTCCAAGTAACACAATGCTGGTTTTCAGCGGTCTGTTCACACTCTAAGCCCTGCTTTTTACTGGGTATCCACACAACTGTGGTCAGCTCTTCATTTTCATGTCCAAACAATCCAGACTTGAGAAATCATTGCAATCTCCAGTACAGAATGTTCCATTCATTCACTGCGAATCTGGAATTCAACTGAATCTCCACTACCTGCAGATTTATCTTACACCACTTGTGAATGTCCAAGTAAAACAATGCTGGTTTTCAGAGGCCTGTTCATGTTCGCAGTCGTGCTGTTCAATTGGCTATCCACTCAACCTGTTTTGCTCCTCATTTTCCTGTGCACACAACCCAGCCTTCAGAAATCATTGTAATCTCCACTACAGGATGTTCCATTCATTCACTGGGAATCTGGAATTCATCTGAATCTGCACTCCACGCAGGCTTTCGTTACACCACTGCTGAAAGTCGAAGTAATGCAATACTGGTTTTCAGTGGTCTGTTCACATTCGAAGCCGAGGCTTTTTACAGGCTATCCGCTCAACACTGGTCAGCTCTTCATTTTCGTGTCCCCACAATCCAGATTTCAGAAATCATTGCAATCTCCACTACAGAATGTTCCATTCATTCACTGCGAGTCTGGAGTTTATCTGATTCTCCACTCCCGCCTGGTTAACATTACACCACTTGTGAATGTCCAAGTAAGCCAATGCTGGTTTTCAGAGGCCTGTTCATACTCGCAGCCGTGCTGTTTAATTGACAATTCACTCCACCCTGTTCAGCTCTTCATTGTCCCACCACACTACCAGCCTTCAGAAATCTTTGTTATCTCCACTACAGAATGTTCCATTCATTCACTGCGAATCTGGAATTCATCTGACTCTCAACTCCACGCAGGTTTTCATTACACCACTGTTGAATGTCCAAGTAACCCAATGCTGGTTTTCAGCGGCCTGTTCATATTCGCAGCCCTGCTGTTTACTTGGCTATCGATTCAAGCCTGGTCAGCTCTTCATTTTCCTGTCCACACAACACAGGCTTCAGAAATCATTGGAATCTCCTCTACAGAATGTTCCATTCATTCACTGCGAATGTGGAATTCAACTGACTCTCCACTCCATGCAGGTTTTCCTTACACCACTGATGAATGTCCAAGTAACCCAATGCTGGTTTTCAGCTGCATGTTCACACTCGCAGCCATGCTATACAATTGGCTTTCCACTAAATCCTGATTAGTTCTTGATTTTCCTTCCACACGACCCAGCCTTCAGAAATCGTTGGAATCTCCACTACAGAATGTTCCATTCATTCACTGCGAGTCTGGAGTTTATCTGATTCTCCACTCCCGCCTGGTTAACATTACACCACTTGTGAATGTCCAAGTAAGCCAATGCTGGTTTTCAGAGGCCTGTTCATACTCGCAGCCGTGCTGTTTAATTGACAATTCACTCCACCCTGTTCAGCTCTTCATTGTCCCACCACACTACCAGCCTTCAGAAATCTTTGTTATCTCCACTACAGAATGTTCCATTCATTCACTGCGAATCTGGAATTCATCTGACTCTCAACTCCACGCAGGTTTTCATTACACCACTGTTGAATGTCCAAGTAACCCAATGCTGGTTTTCAGCGGCCTGTTCATATTCGCAGCCCTGCTGTTTACTTGGCTATCGATTCAAGCCTGGTCAGCTCTTCATTTTCCTGTCCACACAACACAGGCTTCAGAAATCATTGGAATCTCCTCTACAGAATGTTCCATTCATTCACTGCGAATGTGGAATTCAACTGACTCTCCACTCCATGCAGGTTTTCCTTACACCACTGATGAATGTCCAAGTAACCCAATGCTGGTTTTCAGCTGCATGTTCACACTCGCAGCCATGCTATACAATTGGCTTTCCACTAAATCCTGATTAGTTCTTGATTTTCCTTCCACACGACCCAGCCTTCAGAAATCGTTGGAATCTCCACTAGAGAATGTTCCATTCATTCACTGCGAATCTGGAATTCCTCTGAACCTCCACTCCCGGCAGGTTTTCGTTACACCACTGTTGAATGTCCAAGTAACCCAATGTTTTAAGTGTTTTCTTCACAAGCGCAGTGGTGCTGTTCAATTGGCTATCCACTCAACCCTGGCCAGCTCTACATTTTCCTGTCCACACCACAGAGACTGGAGAAATCATTGTTATCTCCACTACAGAATGTTCCATTCATTCACAGCGAATCTGGAATTCATCTGAATCTCCACTCCCGGCAGGTTTTCGTGACACCACTGGTAAATATCCAAGTAAGCCAATGCTGGTTTTAAGTGGCCTGCTCATACTCTCAGCCGTGCTGTTCAATTTGCTATCCACTCAACCCTCTTCAGCTCCATTTTCCTGTCCACATAACCCAAACTTCAGAAACAATTGGTATCTCCTCCACAGAATGTTCCATTCATTGACGGCAAATCTGAAATTCATCTAATTCTCAACTCCCGTCAGGTTTTCGTTACACCACTTGTGAATGTCCAATTAAGCCAAAGCTGGTTTTCAGTGGCCTGTTCTTACTACGAGACGTGCTGTTCATTTGGCTATCCATTCCACCCTGTTCAGCTCTACATTTTCGTGTCCACAAAACCCAGCCTTCAGAAATCATTGGAATCACCACTAGAGAATGTTCCATTCATTCACTGCGAATCTGGAATTCATCTGAATCTCCACTCCCGGCAGGTTTTCATTGCACCACTGCTGAATGTTCAAGTAACGCAATGATGGTTTTCAGCGGTCTATTCACACTCGAACCCGTGCTGTTCACGGTCTAGCGACTCAACACTGGTGAGTTCTTCTTTTTCCAGTTCAGACAATACAAACCTCAGAAACCATTGCAATCTACACTACAGAATGTTTCATTCATTCACGCGAATCTTGAATTCATCTTGTTCTCCACTCCCAGCAGGTTTTCGTTTCACCACTGGTGAATGTCCAAGCAACCCAAGGCTGGTTTCAGCTGCGTGTTAACACTCGCAGCCGTGCTGTTCAATTGGCTATCCAGTGAACGCTGGTTAGCTCTTGATTTTCCTTCCACACACCGAGCCTTCAGAAATCATTCTTATCTCCACTTCAGAATGTTCCATTCGTTCCCTGCGAATCTGGAATTCCTCTGACTCTCCACACCAGGCAGATTTTCCTAACAACACTGGTGAATGACCAGGTAATCCAATGCTGGTTTTCAGCGGCTGTTCACACTCACAGCCTTGCTGTTCAATTGGCAATCCAGTCAAACCTAGTCAGCTCTTCATTTTCCTGTCCACACAACCCAGCGTTCAGAAATCATTGGAATCTCTACTACAGAAATTTCCATTCATTCACTGTGAATCTGGAAATAATCTGAATCTGCATTCCAGGAAGGCTTTCGTTACACCACTGATGAATGTCCAAGTAATGCAATGCTGCTTCTTAGTGGTCTGTTCACACTCGAAACCGTGCTGTTCATTGGCTATCCACTCAATATCGGTCAGCTCTTCAATATCCTGTCCAGACTATCCAGATTTCTAAATGTTGGCAATCACCACTACAGAATGTTCCATTCAATCACGCGAATCTGGAATTCATCAGAGTCTCCACTCCTGGAAGGTTTTCGTGACACCACTGGTAAATGTCCAAGGAAGACAATGCTGGTTTTAAGCCGCCTGCTAACACACTCAGCCGTGCTGTTCAATTTGCTATCCACCCAACCCTATTCAGCTCTACATTTTCCTGTCCTCATAACCCAACCTTCAGAAATAATTGGTATCTCCTCCACAGAATGTTCCGTTCATTCACTGCGAATCTTAAATTCATCTGACTCTCAACTCCCGGCGGGTTATCGTTACACCACTTGTGAATGTCCAAGTAAGCCAATGCTGGTTTTCAGTGGCCTGTTCATACTAAGAGACGTGCTGTTCATTTGGCTATCCACTCCACCCTGTTCAGCTCTACATTTTCGTGTCCACAAAACCCAGCCTTCAGAAATCATTGGAATCACCACTAGAGAATGTTCCATTCATTCACTGCGAATCTGGAATTCATCTGAACCTCCACTCCTGGCAGGTTTTCGTTACGCCACTGGTGAATGTCCAAGTAACTCAATACTGGTTTTCAGAGGCATGTTCAACTCGCAGAAGTGCTGTTCAATGGGCTATCCACTCAATATTGGTCAGCTCTTCATTTTCCTCTCCACACAAACCAGCCTTCAGAAATCATTGGGCTCTCCACTACAGACTGTTCCATTCATTCACTGCGATTCTGCAATTCATCTGACTCTCCGCTCCAGGCAGGTTTTCATTACAGCACTGGTGAATGACCAAGTAATCCAATGCTGGTTTTCAGCCGCCTTTTCACACTCACAGTGTGCTGTTCAATTGTCTATCCACTCAAACCTGGTCAGCCTTTCATTTTCTTTTCCACAATATCAGACTTCAGAAATCATTGGAATCGCCAGTACAGAATGTTCCATTCATTCACTGCCAATCTGGAATTCATCTGAATCTGCACTCCAGGTAGGCTTTCATTACACCACTTATGAATGTCCAAGTAACACAATGCTGGTTTTCAGCGGTCTGTTCACACTCTAAGCCCTGCTTTTTACTGGGTATCCACACAACTGTGGTCAGCTCTTCATTTTCATGTCCAAACAATCCAGACTTGAGAAATCATTGCAATCTCCAGTACAGAATGTTCCATTCATTCACTGCGAATCTGGAATTCAACTGAATCTCCACTACCTGCAGATTTATCTTACACCACTTGTGAATGTCCAAGTAAAACAATGCTGGTTTTCAGAGGCCTGTTCATGTTCGCAGTCGTGCTGTTCAATTGGCTATCCACTCAACCTGTTTTGCTCCTCAGTTTCCTGTGCACACAACCCAGCCTTCAGAAATCATTGTAATCTCCACTACAGGATGTTCCATTCATTCACTGGGAATCTGGAATTCATCTGAATCTGCACTCCACGCAGGCTTTCGTTACACCACTGCTGAAAGTCGAAGTAATGCAATACTGGTTTTCAGTGGTCTGTTCACATTCGAAGCCGAGGCTTTTTACAGGCTATCCGCTCAACACTGGTCAGCTCTTCATTTTCGTGTCCCCACAATCCAGATTTCAGAAATCATTGCAATCTCCACTACAGAATGTTCCATTCATTCACTGCGAGTCTGGAGTTTATCTGATTCTCCACTCCCGCCTGGTTAACATTACACCACTTGTGAATGTCCAAGTAAGCCAATGCTGGTTTTCAGAGGCCTGTTCATACTCGCAGCCGTGCTGTTTAATTGACAATTCACTCCACCCTGTTCAGCTCTTCATTGTCCCACCACACTACCAGCCTTCAGAAATCTTTGTTATCTCCACTACAGAATGTTCCATTCATTCACTGCGAATCTGGAATTCATCTGACTCTCAACTCCACGCAGGTTTTCATTACACCACTGTTGAATGTCCAAGTAACCCAATGCTGGTTTTCAGCGGCCTGTTCATATTCGCAGCCCTGCTGTTTACTTGGCTATCGATTCAAGCCTGGTCAGCTCTTCATTTTCCTGTCCACACAACACAGGCTTCAGAAATCATTGGAATCTCCTCTACAGAATGTTCCATTCATTCACTGCGAATGTGGAATTCAACTGACTCTCCACTCCATGCAGGTTTTCCTTACACCACTGATGAATGTCCAAGTAACCCAATGCTGGTTTTCAGCTGCATGTTCACACTCGCAGCCATGCTATACAATTGGCTTTCCACTAAATCCTGATTAGTTCTTGATTTTCCTTCCACACGACCCAGCCTTCAGAAATCGTTGGAATCTCCACTAGAGAATGTTCCATTCATTCACTGCGAATCTGGAATTCCTCTGAACCTCCACTCCCGGCAGGTTTTCGTTACACCACTGTTGAATGTCCAAGTAACCCAATGTTTTAAGTGTTTTCTTCACAAGCGCAGTGGTGCTGTTCAATTGGCTATCCACTCAACCCTGGCCAGCTCTACATTTTCCTGTCCACACCACAGAGACTGGAGAAATCATTGTTATCTCCACTACAGAATGTTCCATTCATTTACAGCGAATCTGGAATTCATCTGAATCTCCACTCCCGGCAGGTTTTCATGACACCACTGGTAAATATCCAAGTAAGCCAATGCTGGTTTTAAGTGGCCTGCTCATACTCTCAGCCGTGCTGTTCAATTTGCTATCCACTCAACCCTCTTCAGCTCCATTTTCCTGTCCACATAACCCAAACTTCAGAAACAATTGGTATCTCCTCCACAGAATGTTCCATTCATTGACGGCAAATCTGAAATTCATCTAATTCTCAACTCCCGTCAGGTTTTCGTTACACCACTTGTGAATGTCCAATTAAGCCAAAGCTGGTTTTCAGTGGCCTGTTCTTACTACGAGACGTGCTGTTCATTTGGCTATCCATTCCACCCTGTTCAGCTCTACATTTTCGTGTCCACAAAACCCAGCCTTCAGAAATCATTGGAATCACCACTAGAGAATGTTCCATTCATTCACTGCGAATCTGGAATTCATCTGAATCTCCACTCCCGGCAGGTTTTCATTGCACCACTGCTGAATGTTCAAGTAACGCAATGATGGTTTTCAGCGGTCTATTCACACTCGAACCCGTGCTGTTCACGGTCTAGCGACTCAACACTGGTGAGTTCTTCTTTTTCCAGTTCAGACAATACAAACCTCAGAAACCATTGCAATCTACACTACAGAATGTTTCATTCATTCACGCGAATCTTGAATTCATCTTGTTCTCCACTCCCAGCAGGTTTTCGTTTCACCACTGGTGAATGTCCAAGCAACCCAAGGCTGGTTTCAGCTGCGTGTTAACACTCGCAGCCGTGCTGTTCAATTGGCTATCCAGTGAACGCTGGTTAGCTCTTGATTTTCCTTCCACACACCGAGCCTTCAGAAATCATTCTTATCTCCACTTCAGAATGTTCCATTCGTTCCCTGCGAATCTGGAATTCCTCTGACTCTCCACACCAGGCAGATTTTCCTAACAACACTGGTGAATGACCAGGTAATCCAATGCTGGTTTTCAGCGGCTGTTCACACTCACAGCCTTGCTGTTCAATTGGCAATCCAGTCAAACCTAGTCAGCTCTTCATTTTCCTGTCCACACAACCCAGCGTTCAGAAATCATTGGAATCTCTACTACAGAAATTTCCATTCATTCACTGTGAATCTGGAAATAATCTGAATCTGCATTCCAGGAAGGCTTTCGTTACACCACTGATGAATGTCCAAGTAATGCAATGCTGCTTCTTAGTGGTCTGTTCACACTCAAAACCGTGCTGTTCATTGGCTATCCACTCAATATCGGTCAGCTCTTCAATATCCTGTCCAGACTATCCAGATTTCTAAATGTTGGCAATCACCACTACAGAATGTTCCATTCAATCACGCGAATCTGGAATTCATCAGAGTCTCCACTCCTGGAAGGTTTTCGTGACACCACTGATAAATGTCCAAGGAAGACAATGCTGGTTTTAAGCCGCCTGCTAACACACTCAGCCGTGCTGTTCAATTTGCTATCCACCCAACCCTATTCAGCTCTACATTTTCCTGTCCTCATAACCCAACCTTCAGAAATAATTGGTATCTCCTCCACAGAATGTTCCGTTCATTCACTGCGAATATTAAATTCATCTGACTCTCAACTCCCGGCGGGTTATCGTTACACCACTTGTGAATGTCCAAGTAAGCCAATGCTGGTTTTCAGTGGCCTGTTCATACTAAGAGACGTGCTGTTCATTTGGCTATCCACTCCACCCTGTTCAGCTCTACATTTTCGTGTCCACAAAACCCAGCCTTCAGAAATCATTGGAATCACCACTAGAGAATGTTCCATTCATTCACTGCGAATCTGGAATTCATCTGAACCTCCACTCCTGGCAGGTTTTCGTTACGCCACTGGTGAATGTCCAAGTAACTCAATACTGGTTTTCAAAGGCATGTTCAACTCGCAGAAGTGCTGTTCAATGGGCTATCCACTCAATATTGGTCAGCTCTTCATTTTCCTCTCCACACAAACCAGCCTTCAGAAATCATTGGGCTCTCCACTACAGACTGTTCCATTCATTCACTGCGATTCTGCAATTCATCTGACTCTCCGCTCCAGGCAGGTTTTCATTACAGCACTGGTGAATGACCAAGTAATCCAATGCTGGTTTTCAGCCGCCTTTTCACACTCGCAGTGTGCTGTTCAATTGTCTATCCACTCAAACCTGGTCAGCCTTTCATTTTCTTTTCCACAATATCAGACTTCAGAAATCATTGGAATCGCCAGTACAGAATGTTCCATTCATTCACTGCCAATCTGGAATTCATCTGAATCTGCACTCCAGGTAGGCTTTCATTACACCACTTATGAATGTCCAAGTAACACAATGCTGGTTTTCAGCGGTCTGTTCACACTCTAAGCCCTGCTTTTTACTGGGTATCCACACAACTGTGGTCAGCTCTTCATTTTCATGTCCAAACAATCCAGACTTGAGAAATCATTGCAATCTCCAGTACAGAATGTTCCATTCATTCACTGCGAATCTGGAATTCAACTGAATCTCCACTACCTGCAGATTTATCTTACACCACTTGTGAATGTCCAAGTAAAACAATGCTGGTTTTCAGAGGCCTGTTCATGTTCGCAGTCGTGCTGTTCAATTGGCTATCCACTCAACCTGTTTTGCTCCTCATTTTCCTGTGCACACAACCCAGCCTTCAGAAATCATTGTAATCTCCACTACAGGATGTTCCATTCATTCACTGGGAATCTGGAATTCATCTGAATCTGCACTCCACGCAGGCTTTCGTTACACCACTGCTGAAAGTCGAAGTAATGCAATACTGGTTTTCAGTGGTCTGTTCACATTCGAAGCCGAGGCTTTTTACAGGCTATCCGCTCAACACTGGTCAGCTCTTCATTTTCGTGTCCCCACAATCCAGATTTCAGAAATCATTGCAATCTCCACTACAGAATGTTCCATTCATTCACTGCGAGTCTGGAGTTTATCTGATTCTCCACTCCCGCCTGGTTAACATTACACCACTTGTGAATGTCCAAGTAAGCCAATGCTGGTTTTCAGAGGCCTGTTCATACTCGCAGCCGTGCTGTTTAATTGACAATTCACTCCACCCTGTTCAGCTCTTCATTGTCCCACCACACTACCAGCCTTCAGAAATCTTTGTTATCTCCACTACAGAATGCTCCATTCATTCACTGCGAATCTGGAATTCATCTGACTCTCAACTCCACGCAGGTTTTCATTACACCACTGTTGAATGTCCAAGTAACCCAATGCTGGTTTTCAGCGGCCTGTTCATATTCGCAGCCCTGCTGTTTACTTGGCTATCGATTCAAGCCTGGTCAGCTCTTCATTTTCCTGTCCACACAACACAGGCTTCAGAAATCATTGGAATCTCCTCTACAGAATGTTCCATTCATTCACTGCGAATGTGGAATTCAACTGACTCTCCACTCCATGCAGGTTTTCCTTACACCACTGATGAATGTCCAAGTAACCCAATGCTGGTTTTCAGCTGCATGTTCACACTCGCAGCCATGCTATACAATTGGCTTTCCACTAAATCCTGATTAGTTCTTGATTTTCCTTCCACACGACCCAGCTTTCAGAAATCGTTGGAATCTCCACTAGAGAATGTTCCATTCATTCACTGCGAATGTGGAATTCCTCTGAACCTCCACTCCCGGCAGGTTTTCGTTACACCACTGTTGAATGTCCAAGTAACCCAATGTTTTAAGTGTTTTCTTCACAAGCGCAGTGGTGCTGTTCAATTGGCTATCCACTCAACCCTGGCCAGCTCTACATTTTCCTGTCCACACCACAGAGACTGGAGAAATCATTGTTATCTCCACTACAGAATGTTCCATTCATTCACAGCGAATCTGGAATTCATCTGAATCTCCACTCCCGGCAGGTTTTCGTGACACCACTGGTAAATATCCAAGTAAGCCAATGCTGGTTTTAAGTGGCCTGCTCATACTCTCAGCCGTGCTGTTCAATTTGCTATCCACTCAACCCTCTTCAGCTCCATTTTCCTGTCCACATAACCCAAACTTCAGAAACAATTGGTATCTCCTCCACAGAATGTTCCATTCATTGACGGCAAATCTGAAATTCATCTAATTCTCAACTCCCGTCAGGTTTTCGTTACACCACTTGTGAATGTCCAATTAAGCCAAAGCTGGTTTTCAGTGGCCTGTTCTTACTACGAGACGTGCTGTTCATTTGGCTATCCATTTCACCCTGTTCAGCTCTACATTTTCGTGTCCACAAAACCCAGCCTTCAGAAATCATTGGAATCACCACTAGAGAATGTTCCATTCATTCACTGCGAATCTGGAATTCATCTGAATCTCCACTCCCGGCAGGTTTTCATTGCACCACTGCTGAATGTTCAAGTAACGCAATGATGGTTTTCAGCGGTCTATTCACACTCGAACCCGTGCTGTTCACGGTCTAGCGACTCAACACTGGTGAGTTCTTCTTTTTCCAGTTCAGACAATACAAACCTCAGAAACCATTGCGATCTACACTACAGAATGTTTCATTCATTCAGGCGAATCTTGAATTCATCTTGTTCTCCACTCCCAGCAGGTTTTCGTTTCACCACTGGTGAATGTCCAAGCAACCCAAGGCTGGTTTCAGCTGCGTGTTAACACTCGCAGCCGTGCTGTTCAATTGGCTATCCAGTGAACGCTGGTTAGCTCTTGATTTTCCTTCCACACACCGAGCCTTCAGAAATCATTCTTATCTCCACTTCAGAATGTTCCATTCGTTCCCTGCGAATCTGGAATTCCTCTGACTCTCCACACCAGGCAGATTTTCCTAACAACACTGGTGAATGACCAGGTAATCCAATGCTGGTTTTCAGCGGCTGTTCACACTCACAGCCTTGCTGTTCAATTGGCAATCCAGTCAAACCTAGTCAGCTCTTCATTTTCCTGTCCACACAACCCAGCGTTCAGAAATCATTGGAATCTCTACTACAGAAATTTCCATTCATTTACTGTGAATCTGGAAATAATCTGAATCTGCATTCCAGGAAGGCTTTCGTTACACCACTGATGAATGTCCAAGTAATGCAATGCTGCTTCTTAGTGGTCTGTTCACACTCGAAACCGTGCTGTTCATTGGCTATCCACTCAATATCGGTCAGCTCTTCAATATCCTGTCCAGACTATCCAGATTTCTAAATGTTGGCAATCACCACTACAGAATGTTCCATTCAATCACGCGAATCTGGAATTCATCAGAGTCTCCACTCCTGGAAGGTTTCGTGACACCACTGGTAAATGTCCAAGGAAGACAATGCTGGTTTTAAGCCGCCTGCTAACACACTCAGCCGTGCTGTTCAATTTGCTATCCACCCAACCCTATTCAGCTCTACATTTTCCTGTCCTCATAACCCAACCTTCAGAAATAATTGGTATCTCCTCCACAGAATGTTCCGTTCATTCACTGCGAATCTTAAATTCATCTGACTCTCAACTCCCGGCGGGTTATCGTTACACCACTTGTGAATGTCCAAGTAAGCCAATGCTGGTTTTCAGTGGCCTGTTCATACTAAGAGACGTGCTATTCATTTGGCTATCCACTCCACCCTGTTCAGCTCTACATTTTCGTGTCCACAAAATCCAGCCTTCAGAAATCATTGCAATCTCCAGTACAGAATGTTCCATTCATTCACTGCGAATCTGGAATTCAACTGAATCTCCACTACCTGCAGATTTATCTTACACCACTTGTGAATGTCCAAGTAAAACAATGCTGGTTTTCAGAGGCCTGTTCATGTTCGCAGTCGTGCTGTTCAATTGGCTATCCACTCAACCTGTTTTGCTCCTCATTTTCCTGTGCACACAACCCAGCCTTCAGAAATCATTGTAATCTCCACTACAGGATGTTCCATTCATTCACTGGGAATCTGGAATTCATCTGAATCTGCACTCCACGCAGGCTTTCGTTACACCACTGCTGAAAGTCGAAGTAATGCAATACTGGTTTTCAGTGGTCTGTTCACATTCGAAGCCGAGGCTTTTTACAGGCTATCCGCTCAACACTGGTCAGCTCTTCATTTTCGTGTCCCCACAATCCAGATTTCAGAAATCATTGCAATCTCCACTACAGAATGTTCCATTCATTCACTGCGAGTCTGGAGTTTATCTGATTCTCCACTCCCGCCTGGTTAACATTACACCACTTGTGAATGTCCAAGTAAGCCAATGCTGGTTTTCAGAGGCCTGTTCATACTCGCAGCCGTGCTGTTTAATTGACAATTCACTCCACCCTGTTCAGCTCTTCATTGTCCCACCACACTACCAGCCTTCAGAAATCTTTGTTATCTCCACTACAGAATGCTCCATTCATTCACTGCGAATCTGGAATTCATCTGACTCTCAACTCCACGCAGGTTTTCATTACACCACTGTTGAATGTCCAAGTAACCCAATGCTGGTTTTCAGCGGCCTGTTCATATTCGCAGCCCTGCTGTTTACTTGGCTATCGATTCAAGCCTGGTCAGCTCTTCATTTTCCTGTCCACACAACACAGGCTTCAGAAATCATTGGAATCTCCTCTACAGAATGTTCCATTCATTCACTGCGAATGTGGAATTCAACTGACTCTCCACTCCATGCAGGTTTTCCTTACACCACTGATGAATGTCCAAGTAACCCAATGCTGGTTTTCAGCTGCATGTTCACACTCGCAGCCATGCTATACAATTGGCTTTCCACTAAATCCTGATTAGTTCTTGATTTTCCTTCCACACGACCCAGCCTTCAGAAATCGTTGGAATCTCCACTAGAGAATGTTCCATTCATTCACTGCGAATCTGGAATTCCTCTGAACCTCCACTCCCGGCAGGTTTTCGTTACACCACTGTTGAATGTCCAAGTAACCCAATGTTTTAAGTGTTTTCTTCACAAGCGCAGTGGTGCTGTTCAATTGGCTATCCACTCAACCCTGGCCAGCTCTACATTTTCCTGTCCACACCACAGAGACTGGAGAAATCATTGTTATCTCCACTACAGAATGTTCCATTCATTCACAGCGAATCTGGAATTCATCTGAATCTCCACTCCCGGCAGGTTTTCGTGACACCACTGGTAAATATCCAAGTAAGCCAATGCTGGTTTTAAGTGGCCTGCTCATACTCTCAGCCGTGCTGTTCAATTTGCTATCCACTCAACCCTCTTCAGCTCCATTTTCCTGTCCACATAACCCAAACTTCAGAAACAATTGGTATCTCCTCCACAGAATGTTCCATTCATTGACGGCAAATCTGAAATTCATCTAATTCTCAACTCCCGTCAGGTTTTCGTTACACCACTTGTGAATGTCCAATTAAGCCAAAGCTGGTTTTCAGTGGCCTGTTCTTACTACGAGACGTGCTGTTCATTTGGCTATCCATTCCACCCTGTTCAGCTCTACATTTTCGTGTCCACAAAACCCAGCCTTCAGAAATCATTGGAATCACCACTAGAGAATGTTCCATTCATTCACTGCGAATCTGGAATTCATCTGAATCTCCACTCCCGGCAGGTTTTCATTGCACCACTGCTGAATGTTCAAGTAACGCAATGATGGTTTTCAGCGGTCTATTCACACTCGAACCCGTGCTGTTCACGGTCTAGCGACTCAACACTGGTGAGTTCTTCTTTTTCCAGTTCAGACAATACCAACCTCAGAAACCATTGCAATCTACACTACAGAATGTTTCATTCATTCACGCGAATCTTGAATTCATCTTGTTCTCCACTCCCAGCAGTTTTTCGTTTCACCACTGGTGAATGTCCAAGCAACCCAAGGCTGGTTTCAGCTGCGTGTTAACACTCGCAGCCGTGCTGTTCAATTGGCTATCCAGTGAACGCTGGTTAGCTCTTGATTTTCCTTCCACACACCGAGCCTTCAGAAATCATTCTTATCTCCACTTCAGAATGTTCCATTCGTTCCCTGCGAATCTGGAATTCCTCTGACTCTCCACACCAGGCAGATTTTCCTAACAACACTGGTGAATGACCAGGTAATCCAATGCTGGTTTTCAGCGGCTGTTCACACTCACAGCCTTGCTGTTCAATTGGCAATCCAGTCAAACCTAGTCAGCTCTTCATTTTCCTGTCCACACAACCCAGCGTTCAGAAATCATTGGAATCTCTACTACAGAAATTTCCATTCATTCACTGTGAATCTGGAAATAATCTGAATCTTCATTCCAGGAAGGCTTTCGTTACACCACTGATGAATGTCCAAGTAATGCAATGCTGCTTCTTAGTGGTCTGTTCACACTCGAAACCGTGCTGTTCATTGGCTATCCACTCAATATCGGTCAGCTCTTCAATATCCTGTCCAGACTATCCAGATTTCTAAATGTTGGCAATCACCACTACAGAATGTTCCATTCAATCACGCGAATCTGGAATTCATCAGAGTCTCCACTCCTGGAAGGTTTTCGTGACACCACTGGTAAATGTCCAAGGAAGACAATGCTGGTTTTAAGCCGCCTGCTAACACACTCAGCCGTGCTGTTCAATTTGCTATCCACCCAACCCTATTCAGCTCTACATTTTCCTGTCCTCATAACCCAACCTTCAGAAATAATTGGTATCTCCTCCACAGAATGTTCCGTTCATTCACTGCGAATCTTAAATTCATCTGACTCTCAACTCCCGGCGGGTTATCGTTACACCACTTGTGAATGTCCAAGTAAGCCAATGCTGGTTTTCAGTGGCCTGTTCATACTAAGAGACGTGCTATTCATTTGGCTATCCACTCCACCCTGTTCAGCTCTACATTTTCGTGTCCACAAAACCCAGCCTTCAGAAATCATTGCAATCTCCAGTACAGAATGTTCCATTCATTCACTGCGAATCTGGAATTCAACTGAATCTCCACTACCTGCAGATTTATCTTACACCACTTGTGAATGTCCAAGTAAAACAATGCTGGTTTTCAGAGGCCTGTTCATGTTCGCAGTCGTGCTGTTCAATTGGCTATCCACTCAACCTGTTTTGCTCCTCATTTTCCTGTGCACACAACCCAGCCTTCAGAAATCATTGTAATCTCCACTACAGGATGTTCCATTCATTCACTGGGAATCTGGAATTCATCTGAATCTGCACTCCACGCAGGCTTTCGTTACACCACTGCTGAAAGTCGAAGTAATGCAATACTGGTTTTCAGTGGTCTGTTCACATTCGAAGCCGAGGCTTTTTACAGGCTATCCACTCAACACTGGTCAGCTCTTCATTTTCGTGTCCCCACAATCCAGATTTCAGAAATCATTGCAATCTCCACTACAGAATGTTCCATTCATTCACTGCGAGTCTGGAGTTTATCTGATTCTCCACTCCCGCCTGGTTAACATTACACCACTTGTGAATGTCCAAGTAAGCCAATGCTGGTTTTCAGAGGCCTGTTCATACTCGCAGCCGTGCTGTTTAATTGACAATTCACTCCACCCTGTTCAGCTCTTCATTGTCCCACCACACTACCAGCCTTCAGAAATCTTTGTTATCTCCACTACAGAATGTTCCATTCATTCACTGCGAATCTGGAATTCATCTGACTCTCAACTCCACGCAGGTTTTCATTACACCACTGTTGAATGTCCAAGTAACCCAATGCTGGTTTTCAGCGGCCTGTTCATATTCGCAGCCCTGCTGTTTACTTGGCTATCGATTCAAGCCTGGTCAGCTCTTCATTTTCCTGTCCACACAACACAGGCTTCAGAAATCATTGGAATCTCCTCTACAGAATGTTCCATTCATTCACTGCGAATGTGGAATTCAACTGACTCTCCACTCCATGCAGGTTTTCCTTACACCACTGATGAATGTCCAAGTAACCCAATGCTGGTTTTCAGCTGCATGTTCACACTCGCAGCCATGCTATACAATTGGCTTTCCACTAAATCCTGATTAGTTCTTGATTTTCCTTCCACACGACCCAGCCTTCAGAAATCGTTGGAATCTCCACTAGAGAATGTTCCATTCATTCACTGCGAATCTGGAATTCCTCTGAACCTCCACTCCCGGCAGGTTTTCGTTACACCACTGTTGAATGTCCAAGTAACCCAATGTTTTAAGTGTTTTCTTCACAAGCGCAGTGGTGCTGTTCAATTGGCTATCCACTCAACCCTGGCCAGCTCTACATTTTCCTGTCCACACCACAGAGACTGGAGAAATCATTGTTATCTCCACTACAGAATGTTCCATTCATTCACAGCGAATCTGGAATTCATCTGAATCTCCACTCCCGGCAGGTTTTCGTGACACCACTGGTAAATATCCAAGTAAGCCAATGCTGGTTTTAAGTGGCCTGCTCATACTCTCAGCCGTGCTGTTCAATTTGCTATCCACTCAACCCTCTTCAGCTCCATTTTCCTGTCCACATAACCCAAACTTCAGAAACAATTGGTATCTCCTCCACAGAATGTTCCATTCATTGACGGCAAATCTGAAATTCATCTAATTCTCAACTCCCGTCAGGTTTTCGTTACACCACTTGTGAATGTCCAATTAAGCCAAAGCTGGTTTTCAGTGGCCTGTTCTTACTACGAGACGTGCTGTTCATTTGGCTATCCATTCCACCCTGTTCAGCTCTACATTTCCGTGTCCACAAAACCCAGCCTTCAGAAATCATTGGAATCACCACTAGAGAATGTTCCATTCATTCACTGCGAATCTGGAATTCATCTGAATCTCCACTCCCGGCAGGTTTTCATTGCACCACTGCTGAATGTTCAAGTAACGCAATGATGGTTTTCAGCGGTCTATTCACACTCGAACCCGTGCTGTTCACGGTCTAGCGACTCAACACTGGTGAGTTCTTCTTTTTCCAGTTCAGACAATACAAACCTCAGAAACCATTGCAATCTACACTACAGAATGTTTCATTCATTCAGGCGAATCTTGAATTCATCTTGTTCTCCACTCCCAGCAGGTTTTCGTTTCACCACTGGTGAATGTCCAAGCAACCCAAGGCTGGTTTCAGCTGCGTGTTAACACTCGCAGCCGTGCTGTTCAATTGGCTATCCAGTGAACGCTGGTTAGCTCTTGATTTTCCTTCCACACACCGAGCCTTCAGAAATCATTCTTATCTCCACTTCAGAATGTTCCATTCGTTCCCTGCGAATCTGGAATTCCTCTGACTCTCCACACCAGGCAGATTTTCCTAACAACACTGGTGAATGACCAGGTAATCCAATGCTGGTTTTCAGCGGCTGTTCACACTCACAGCCTTGCTGTTCAATTGGCAATCCAGTCAAACCTAGTCAGCTCTTCATTTTCCTGTCCACACAACCCAGCGTTCAGAAATCATTGGAATCTCTACTACAGAAATTTCCATTCATTTACTGTGAATCTGGAAATAATCTGAATCTGCATTCCAGGAAGGCTTTCGTTACACCACTGATGAATGTCCAAGTAATGCAATGCTGCTTCTTAGTGGTCTGTTCACACTCGAAACCGTGCTGTTCATTGGCTATCCACTCAATATCGGTCAGCTCTTCAATATCCTGTCCAGACTATCCAGATTTCTAAATGTTGGCAATCACCACTACAGAATGTTCCATTCAATCACGCGAATCTGGAATTCATCAGAGTCTCCACTCCTGGAAGGTTTCGTGACACCACTGGTAAATGTCCAAGGAAGACAATGCTGGTTTTAAGCCGCCTGCTAACACACTCAGCCGTGCTGTTCAATTTGCTATCCACCCAACCCTATTCAGCTCTACATTTTCCTGTCCTCATAACCCAACCTTCAGAAATAATTGGTATCTCCTCCACAGAATGTTCCGTTCATTCACTGCGAATCTTAAATTCATCTGACTCTCAACTCCCGGCGGGTTATCGTTACACCACTTGTGAATGTCCAAGTAAGCCAATGCTGGTTTTCAGTGGCCTGTTCATACTAAGAGACGTGCTATTCATTTGGCTATCCACTCCACCCTGTTCAGCTCTACATTTTCGTGTCCACAAAACCCAGCCTTCAGAAATCATTGCAATCTCCAGTACAGAATGTTCCATTCATTCACTGCGAATCTGGAATTCAACTGAATCTCCACTACCTGCAGATTTATCTTACACCACTTGTGAATGTCCAAGTAAAACAATGCTGGTTTTCAGAGGCCTGTTCATGTTCGCAGTCGTGCTGTTCAATTGGCTATCCACTCAACCTGTTTTGCTCCTCATTTTCCTGTGCACACAACCCAGCCTTCAGAAATCATTGTAATCTCCACTACAGGATGTTCCATTCATTCACTGGGAATCTGGAATTCATCTGAATCTGCACTCCACGCAGGCTTTCGTTACACCACTGCTGAAAGTCGAAGTAATGCAATACTGGTTTTCAGTGGTCTGTTCACATTCGAAGCCGAGGCTTTTTACAGGCTATCCGCTCAACACTGGTCAGCTCTTCATTTTCGTGTCCCCACAATCCAGATTTCAGAAATCATTGCAATCTCCACTACAGAATGTTCCATTCATTCACTGCGAGTCTGGAGTTTATCTGATTCTCCACTCCCGCCTGGTTAACATTACACCACTTGTGAATGTCCAAGTAAGCCAATGCTGGTTTTCAGAGGCCTGTTCATACTCGCAGCCGTGCTGTTTAATTGACAATTCACTCCACCCTGTTCAGCTCTTCATTGTCCCACCACACTACCAGCCTTCAGAAATCTTTGTTATCTCCACTACAGAATGCTCCATTCATTCACTGCGAATCTGGAATTCATCTGACTCTCAACTCCACGCAGGTTTTCATTACACCACTGTTGAATGTCCAAGTAACCCAATGCTGGTTTTCAGCGGCCTGTTCATATTCGCAGCCCTGCTGTTTACTTGGCTATCGATTCAAGCCTGGTCAGCTCTTCATTTTCCTGTCCACACAACACAGGCTTCAGAAATCATTGGAATCTCCTCTACAGAATGTTCCATTCATTCACTGCGAATGTGGAATTCAACTGACTCTCCACTCCATGCAGGTTTTCCTTACACCACTGATGAATGTCCAAGTAACCCAATGCTGGTTTTCAGCTGCATGTTCACACTCGCAGCCATGCTATACAATTGGCTTTCCACTAAATCCTGATTAGTTCTTGATTTTCCTTCCACACGACCCAGCCTTCAGAAATCGTTGGAATCTCCACTAGAGAATGTTCCATTCATTCACTGCGAATCTGGAATTCCTCTGAACCTCCACTCCCGGCAGGTTTTCGTTACACCACTGTTGAATGTCCAAGTAACCCAATGTTTTAAGTGTTTTCTTCACAAGCGCAGTGGTGCTGTTCAATTGGCTATCCACTCAACCCTGGCCAGCTCTACATTTTCCTGTCCACACCACAGAGACTGGAGAAATCATTGTTATCTCCACTACAGAATGTTCCATTCATTCACAGCGAATCTGGAATTCATCTGAATCTCCACTCCCGGCAGGTTTTCGTGACACCACTGGTAAATATCCAAGTAAGCCAATGCTGGTTTTAAGTGGCCTGCTCATACTCTCAGCCGTGCTGTTCAATTTGCTATCCACTCAACCCTCTTCAGCTCCATTTTCCTGTCCACATAACCCAAACTTCAGAAACAATTGGTATCTCCTCCACAGAATGTTCCATTCATTGACGGCAAATCTGAAATTCATCTAATTCTCAACTCCCGTCAGGTTTTCGTTACACCACTTGTGAATGTCCAATTAAGCCAAAGCTGGTTTTCAGTGGCCTGTTCTTACTACGAGACGTGCTGTTCATTTGGCTATCCATTCCACCCTGTTCAGCTCTACATTTTCGTGTCCACAAAACCCAGCCTTCAGAAATCATTGGAATCACCACTAGAGAATGTTCCATTCATTCACTGCGAATCTGGAATTCATCTGAATCTCCACTCCCGGCAGGTTTTCATTGCACCACTGCTGAATGTTCAAGTAACGCAATGATGGTTTTCAGCGGTCTATTCACACTCGAACCCGTGCTGTTCACGGTCTAGCGACTCAACACTGGTGAGTTCTTCTTTTTCCAGTTCAGACAATACCAACCTCAGAAACCATTGCAATCTACACTACAGAATGTTTCATTCATTCAGGCGAATCTTGAATTCATCTTGTTCTCCACTCCCAGCAGGTTTTCGTTTCACCACTGGTGAATGTCCAAGCAACCCAAGGCTGGTTTCAGCTGCGTGTTAACACTCGCAGCCGTGCTGTTCAATTGGCTATCCAGTGAACGCTGGTTAGCTCTTGATTTTCCTTCCACACACCGAGCCTTCAGAAATCATTCTTATCTCCACTTCAGAATGTTCCATTCGTTCCCTGCGAATCTGGAATTCCTCTGACTCTCCACACCAGGCAGATTTTCCTAACAACACTGGTGAATGACCAGGTAATCCAATGCTGGTTTTCAGCGGCTGTTCACACTCACAGCCTTGCTGTTCAATTGGCAATCCAGTCAAACCTAGTCAGCTCTTCATTTTCCTGTCCACACAACCCAGCGTTCAGAAATCATTGGAATCTCTACTACAGAAATTTCCATTCATTCACTGTGAATCTGGAAATACTCTGAATCTGCATTCCAGGAAGGCTTTCGTTACACCACTGATGAATGTCCAAGTAATGCAATGCTGCTTCTTAGTGGTCTGTTCACACTCGAATCCGTGCTGTTCATTGGCTATCCACTCAATATCGGTCAGCTCTTCAATATCCTGTCCAGACTATCCAGATTCCTAAATGTTGGCAATCACCACTACAGAATGTTCCATTCAATCACGCGAATCTGGAATTCATCAGAGTCTCCACTCCTGGAAGGTTTTCGTGACACCACTGGTAAATGTCCAAGGAAGACAATGCTGGTTTTAAGCCGCCTGCTAACACACTCAGCCGTGCTGTTCAATTTGCTATCCACCCAACCCTATTCAGCTCTACATTTTCCTGTCCTCATAACCCAACCTTCAGAAATAATTGGTATCTCCTCCACAGAATGTTCCGTTCATTCACTGCGAATCTTAAATTCATCTGACTCTCAACTCCCGGCGGGTTATCGTTACACCACTTGTGAATGTCCAAGTAAGCCAATGCTGGTTTTCAGTGGCCTGTTCATACTAAGAGACGTGCTGTTCATTTGGCTATCCACTCCACCCTGTTCAGCTCTACATTTTCGTGTCCACAAAACCCAGCCTTCAGAAATCATTGGAATCACCACTAGAGAATGTTCCATTCATTCACTGCGAATCTGGAATTCATCTGAACCTCCACTCCTGGCAGGTTTTCGTTACGCCACTGGTGAATGTCCAAGTAACTCAATACTGGTTTTCAGAGGCATGTTCAACTCGCAGAAGTGCTGTTCAATGGGCTATCCACTCAATATTGGTCAGCTCTTCATTTTCCTCTCCACACAAACCAGCCTTCAGAAATCATTGGGCTCTCCACTACAGACTGTTCCATTCATTCACTGCGATTCTGCAATTCATCTGACTCTCCGCTCCAGGCAGGTTTTCATTACAGCACTGGTGAATGACCAAGTAATCCAATGCTGGTTTTCAGCCGCCTTTTCACACTCGCAGTGTGCTGTTCAATTGTCTATCCACTCAAACCTGGTCAGCCTTTCATTTTCTTTTCCACAATATCAGACTTCAGAAATCATTGGAATCGCCAGCACAGAATGTTCCATTCATTCACTGCCAATCTGGAATTCATCTGAATCTGCACTCCAGGTAGGCTTTCATTACACCACTTATGAATGTCCAAGTAACACAATGCTGGTTTTCAGCGGTCTGTTCACACTCTAAGCCCTGCTTTTTACTGGGTATCCACACAACTGTGGTCAGCTCTTCATTTTCATGTCCAAACAATCCAGACTTGAGAAATCATTGCAATCTCCAGTACAGAATGTTCCATTCATTCACTGCGAATCTGGAATTCAACTGAATCTCCACTACCTGCAGATTTATCTTACACCACTTGTGAATGTCCAAGTAAAACAATGCTGGTTTTCAGAGGCCTGTTCATGTTCGCAGTCGTGCTGTTCAATTGGCTATCCACTCAACCTGTTTTGCTCCTCATTTTCCTGTGCACACAACCCAGCCTTCAGAAATCATTGTAATCTCCACTACAGGATGTTCCATTCATTCACTGGGAATCTGGAATTCATCTGAATCTGCACTCCACGCAGGCTTTCGTTACACCACTGCTGAAAGTCGAAGTAATGCAATACTGGTTTTCAGTGGTCTGTTCACATTCGAAGCCGAGGCTTTTTACAGGCTATCCACTCAACACTGGTCAGCTCTTCATTTTCGTGTCCCCACAATCCAGATTTCAGAAATCATTGCAATCTCCACTACAGAATGTTCCATTCATTCACTGCGAGTCTGGAGTTTATCTGATTCTCCACTCCCGCCTGGTTAACATTACACCACTTGTGAATGTCCAAGTAAGCCAATGCTGGTTTTCAGAGGCCTGTTCATACTCGCCGCCGTGCTGTTTAATTGACAATTCACTCCACCCTGTTCAGCTCTTCATTGTCCCACCACACTACCAGCCTTCAGAAATCTTTGTTATCTCCACTACAGAATGTTCCATTCATTCACTGCGAATCTGGAATTCATCTGACTCTCAACTCCACGCAGGTTTTCATTACACCACTGTTGAATGTCCAAGTAACCCAATGCTGGTTTTCAGCGGCCTGTTCATATTCGCAGCCCTGCTGTTTACTTGGCTATCGATTCAAGCCTGGTCAGCTCTTCATTTTCCTGTCCACACAACACAGGCTTCAGAAATCATTGGAATCTCCTCTACAGAATGTTCCATTCATTCACTGCGAATGTGGAATTCAACTGACTCTCCACTCCATGCAGGTTTTCCTTACACCACTGATGAATGTCCAAGTAACCCAATGCTGGTTTTCAGCTGCATGTTCACACTCGCAGCCATGCTATACAATTGGCTTTCCACTAAATCCTGATTAGTTCTTGATTTTCCTTCCACACGACCCAGCCTTCAGAAATCGTTGGAATCTCCACTAGAGAATGTTCCATTCATTCACTGCGAATCTGGAATTCCTCTGAACCTCCACTCCCGGCAGGTTTTCGTTACACCACTGTTGAATGTCCAAGTAACCCAATGTTTTAAGTGTTTTCTTCACAAGCGCAGTGGTGCTGTTCAATTGGCTATCCACTCAACCCTGGCCAGCTCTACATTTTCCTGTCCACACCACAGAGACTGGAGAAATCATTGTTATCTCCACTACAGAATGTTCCATTCATTCACAGCGAATCTGGAATTCATCTGAATCTCCACTCCCGGCAGGTTTTCGTGACACCACTGGTAAATATCCAAGTAAGCCAATGCTGGTTTTAAGTGGCCTGCTCATACTCTCAGCCGTGCTGTTCAATTTGCTATCCACTCAACCCTCTTCAGCTCCATTTTCCTGTCCACATAACCCAAACTTCAGAAACAATTGGTATCTCCTCCACAGAATGTTCCATTCATTGACGGCAAATCTGAAATTCATCTAATTCTCAACTCCCGTCAGGTTTTCGTTACACCACTTGTGAATGTCCAATTAAGCCAAAGCTGGTTTTCAGTGGCCTGTTCTTACTACGAGACGTGCTGTTCATTTGGCTATCCATTCCACCCTGTTCAGCTCTACATTTTCGTGTCCACAAAACCCAGCCTTCAGAAATCATTGGAATCACCACTAGAGAATGTTCCATTCATTCACTGCGAATCTGGAATTCATCTGAATCTCCACTCCCGGCAGGTTTTCATTGCACCACTGCTGAATGTTCAAGTAACGCAATGATGGTTTTCAGCGGTCTATTCACACTCGAACCCGTGCTGTTCACGGTCTAGCGACTCAACACTGGTGAGTTCTTCTTTTTCCAGTTCAGACAATACAAACCTCAGAAACCATTGCAATCTACACTACAGAATGTTTCATTCATTCAGGCGAATCTTGAATTCATCTTGTTCTCCACTCCCAGCAGGTTTTCGTTTCACCACTGGTGAATGTCCAAGCAACCCAAGGCTGGTTTCAGCTGCGTGTTAACACTCGCAGCCGTGCTGTTCAATTGGCTATCCAGTGAACGCTGGTTAGCTCTTGATTTTCCTTCCACACACCGAGCCTTCAGAAATCATTCTTATCTCCACTTCAGAATGTTCCATTCGTTCCCTGCGAATCTGGAATTCCTCTGACTCTCCACACCAGGCAGATTTTCCTAACAACACTGGTGAATGACCAGGTAATCCAATGCTGGTTTTCAGCGGCTGTTCACACTCACAGCCTTGCTGTTCAATTGGCAATCCAGTCAAACCTAGTCAGCTCTTCATTTTCCTGTCCACACAACCCAGCGTTCAGAAATCATTGGAATCTCTACTACAGAAATTTCCATTCATTCACTGTGAATCTGGAAATACTCTGAATCTGCATTCCAGGAAGGCTTTCGTTACACCACTGATGAATGTCCAAGTAATGCAATGCTGCTTCTTAGTGGTCTGTTCACACTCGAAACCGTGCTGTTCATTGGCTATCCACTCAATATCGGTCAGCTCTTCAATATCCTGTCCAGACTATCCAGATTCCTAAATGTTGGCAATCACCACTACAGAATGTTCCATTCAATCACGCGAATCTGGAATTCATCAGAGTCTCCACTCCTGGAAGGTTTTCGTGACACCACTGGTAAATGTCCAAGGAAGACAATGCTGGTTTTAAGCCGCCTGCTAACACACTCAGCCGTGCTGTTCAATTTGCTATCCACCCAACCCTATTCAGCTCTACATTTTCCTGTCCTCATAACCCAACCTTCAGAAATAATTGGTATCTCCTCCACAGAATGTTCCGTTCATTCACTGAGAATCTTAAATTCATCTGACTCTCAACTCCCGGCGGGTTATCGTTACACCACTTGTGAATGTCCAAGTAAGCCAATGCTGGTTTTCAGTGGCCTGTTCATACTAAGAGACGTGCTGTTCATTTGGCTATCCACTCCACCCTGTTCAGCTCTACATTTTCGTGTCCACAAAACCCAGCCTTCAGAAATCATTGGAATCACCACTAGAGAATGTTCCATTCATTCACTGCGAATCTGGAATTCCTCTGAACCTCCACTCCTGGCAGGTTTTCGTTACGCCACTGGTGAATGTCCAAGTAACTCAATACTGGTTTTCAGAGGCATGTTCAACTCGCAGAAGTGCTGTTCAATGGGCTATCCACTCAATATTGGTCAGCTCTTCATTTTCCTCTCCACACAAACCAGCCTTCAGAAATCATTGGGCTCTCCACTACAGACTGTTCCATTCATTCACTGCGATTCTGCAATTCATCTGACTCTCCGCTCCAGGCAGGTTTTCATTACAGCACTGGTGAATGACCAAGTAATCCAATGCTGGTTTTCAGCCGCCTTTTCACACTCGCAGTGTGCTGTTCAATTGTCTATCCACTCAAACCTGGTCAGCCTTTCATTTTCTTTTCCACAATATCAGACTTCAGAAATCATTGGAATCGCCAGTACAGAATGTTCCATTCATTCACTGCCAATCTGGAATTCATCTGAATCTGCACTCCAGGTAGGCTTTCATTACACCACTTATGAATGTCCAAGTAACACAATGCTGGTTTTCAGCGGTCTGTTCACAATCTAAGCCCTGCTTTTTACTGGGTATCCACACAACTGTGGTCAGCTCTTCATTTTCATGTCCAAACAATCCAGACTTGAGAAATCATTGCAATCTCCAGTACAGAATGTTCCATTCATTCACTGCGAATCTGGAATTCAACTGAATCTCCACTACCTGCAGATTTATCTTACACCACTTGTGAATGTCCAAGTAAAACAATGCTGGTTTCCAGAGGCCTGTTCATGTTCGCAGTCGTGCTGTTCAATTGGCTATCCACTCAACCTGTTTTGCTCCTCATTTTCCTGTGCACACAACCCAGCCTTCAGAAATCATTGTAATCTCCACTACAGGATGTTCCATTCATTCACTGGGAATCTGGAATTCATCTGAATCTGCACTCCACGCAGGCTTTCGTTACACCACTGCTGAAAGTCGAAGTAATGCAATACTGGTTTTCAGTGGTCTGTTCACATTCGAAGCCGAGGCTTTTTACAGGCTATCCACTCAACACTGGTCAGCTCTTCATTTTCGTGTCCCCACAATCCAGATTTCAGAAATCATTGCAATCTCCACTACAGAATGTTCCATTCATTCACTGCGAGTCTGGAGTTTATCTGATTCTCCACTCCCGCCTGGTTAACATTACACCACTTGTGAATGTCCAAGTAAGCCAATGCTGGTTTTCAGAGGCCTGTTCATACTCGCAGCCGTGCTGTTTAATTGACAATTCACTCCACCCTGTTCAGCTCTTCATTGTCCCACCACACTACCAGCCTTCAGAAATCTTTGTTATCTCCACTACAGAATGTTCCATTCATTCACTGCGAATCTGGAATTCATCTGACTCTCAACTCCACGCAGGTTTTCATTACACCACTGTTGAATGTCCAAGTAACCCAATGCTGGTTTTCAGCGGCCTGTTCATATTCGCAGCCCTGCTGTTTACTTGGCTATCGATTCAAGCCTGGTCAGCTCTTCATTTTCCTGTCCACACAACACAGGCTTCAGAAATCATTGGAATCTCCTCTACAGAATGTTCCATTCATTCACTGCGAATGTGGAATTCAACTGACTCTCCACTCCATGCAGGTTTTCCTTACACCACTGATGAATGTCCAAGTAACCCAATGCTGGTTTTCAGCTGCATGTTCACACTCGCAGCCATGCTATACAATTGGCTTTCCACTAAATCCTGATTAGTTCTTGATTTTCCTTCCACACGACCCAGCCTTCAGAAATCGTTGGAATCTCCACTAGAGAATGTTCCATTCATTCACTGCGAATCTGGAATTCCTCTGAACCTCCACTCCCGGCAGGTTTTCGTTACACCACTGTTGAATGTCCAAGTAACCCAATGTTTTAAGTGTTTTCTTCACAAGCGCAGTGGTGCTGTTCAATTGGCTATCCACTCAACCCTGGCCAGCTCTACATTTTCCTGTCCACACCACAGAGACTGGAGAAATCATTGTTATCTCCACTACAGAATGTTCCATTCATTCACAGCGAATCTGGAATTCATCTGAATCTCCACTCCCGGCAGGTTTTCGTGACACCACTGGTAAATATCCAAGTAAGCCAATGCTGGTTTTAAGTGGCCTGCTCATACTCTCAGCCGTGCTGTTCAATTTGCTATCCACTCAACCCTCTTCAGCTCCATTTTCCTGTCCACATAACCCAAACTTCAGAAACAATTGGTATCTCCTCCACAGAATGTTCCATTCATTGACGGCAAATCTGAAATTCATCTAATTCTCAACTCCCGTCAGGTTTTCGTTACACCACTTGTGAATGTCCAATTAAGCCAAAGCTGGTTTTCAGTGGCCTGTTCTTACTACGAGACGTGCTGTTCGTTTGGCTATCCATTCCACCCTGTTCAGCTCTACATTTTCGTGTCCACAAAACCCAGCCTTCAGAAATCATTGGAATCACCACTAGAGAATGTTCCATTCATTCACTGCGAATCTGGAATTCATCTGAATCTCCACTCCCGGCAGGTTTTCATTGCACCACTGCTGAATGTTCAAGTAACGCAATGATGGTTTTCAGCGGTCTATTCACACTCGAACCCATGCTGTTCACGGTCTAGCAACTCAACACTGGTGAGTTCTTCTTTTTCCAGTTCAGACAATACCAACCTCAGAAACCATTGCAATCTACACTACAGAATGTTTCATTCATTCACGCGAATCTTGAATTCATCTTGTTCTCCACTCCCAGCAGGTTTTCGTTTCACCACTGGTGAATGTCCAAGCAACCCAAGGCTGGTTTCAGCTGCGTGTTAACACTCGCAGCCGTGCTGTTCAATTGGCTATCCAGTGAACGCTGGTTAGCTCTTGATTTTCCTTCCACACACCGAGCCTTCAGAAATCATTCTTATCTCCACTTCAGAATGTTCCATTCGTTCTCTGCGAATCTGGAATTCCTCTGACTCTCCACACCAGGCAGATTTTCCTAACAACACTGGTGAATGACCAGGTAATCCAATGCTGGTTTTCAGCGGCTGTTCACACTCACAGCCTTGCTGTTCAATTGGCAATCCAGTCAAACCTAGTCAGCTCTTCATTTTCCTGTCCACACAACCCAGCGTTCAGAAATCATTGGAATCTCTACTACAGAAATTTCCATTCATTCACTGTGAATCTGGAAATACTCTGAATCTGCATTCCAGGAAGGCTTTCGTTACACCACTGATGAATGTCCAAGTAATGCAATGCTGCTTCTTAGTGGTCTGTTCACACTCGAAACCGTGCTGTTCATTGGCTATCCACTCAATATCGGTCAGCTCTTCAATATCCTGTCCAGACTATCCAGATTTCTAAATGTTGGCAATCACCACTACAGAATGTTCCATTCAATCACGCGAATCTGGAATTCATCAGAGTCTCCACTCCTGGAAGGTTTTCGTGACACCACTGGTAAATGTCCAAGGAAGACAATGCTGGTTTTAAGCCGCCTGCTAACACACTCAGCCGTGCTGTTCAATTTGCTATCCACCCAACCCTATTCAGCTCTACATTTTCCTGTCCTCATAACCCAACCTTCAGAAATAATTGGTATCTCCTCCACAGAATGTTCCGTTCATTCACTGCGAATCTTAAATTCATCTGACTCTCAACTCCCGGCGGGTTATCGTTACACCACTTGTGAATGTCCAAGTAAGCCAATGCTGGTTTTCAGTGGCCTGTTCATACTAAGAGACGTGCTGTTCATTTGGCTATCCACTCCACCCTGTTCAGCTCTACATTTTCGTGTCCACAAAACCCAGCCTTCAGAAATCATTGGAATCACCACTAGAGAATGTTCCATTCATTCACTGCGAATCTGGAATTCCTCTGAACCTCCACTCCTGGCAGGTTTTCGTTACGCCACTGGTGAATGTCCAAGTAACTCAATACTGGTTTTCAGAGGCATGTTCAACTCGCAGAAGTGCTGTTCAATGGGCTATCCACTCAATATTGGTCAGCTCTTCATTTTCCTCTCCACACAAACCAGCCTTCAGAAATCATTGGGCTCTCCACTACAGACTGTTCCATTCATTCACTGCGATTCTGCAATTCATCTGACTCTCCGCTCCAGGCAGGTTTTCATTACAGCACTGGTGAATGACCAAGTAATCCAATGCTGGTTTTCAGCCGCCTTTTCACACTCGCAGTGTGCTGTTCAATTGTCTATCCACTCAAACCTGGTCAGCCTTTCATTTTCTTTTCCACAATATCAGACTTCAGAAATCATTGGAATCGCCAGCACAGAATGTTCCATTCATTCACTGCCAATCTGGAATTCATCTGAATCTGCACTCCAGGTAGGCTTTCATTACACCACTTATGAATGTCCAAGTAACACAATGCTGGTTTTCAGCGGTCTGTTCACACTCTAAGCCCTGCTTTTTACTGGGTATCCACACAACTGTGGTCAGCTCTTCATTTTCATGTCCAAACAATCCAGACTTGAGAAATCATTGCAATCTCCAGTACAGAATGTTCCATTCATTCACTGCGAATCTGGAATTCAACTGAATCTCCACTACCTGCAGATTTATCTTACACCACTTGTGAATGTCCAAGTAAAACAATGCTGGTTTTCAGAGGCCTGTTCATGTTCGCAGTCGTGCTGTTCAATTGGCTATCCACTCAACCTGTTTTGCTCCTCATTTTCCTGTGCACACAACCCAGCCTTCAGAAATCATTGTAATCTCCACTACAGGATGTTCCATTCATTCACTGGGAATCTGGAATTCATCTGAATCTGCACTCCACGCAGGCTTTCGTTACACCACTGCTGAAAGTCGAAGTAATGCAATACTGGTTTTCAGTGGTCTGTTCACATTCGAAGCCGAGGCTTTTTACAGGCTATCCACTCAACACTGGTCAGCTCTTCATTTTCGTGTCCCCACAATCCAGATTTCAGAAATCATTGCAATCTCCACTACAGAATGTTCCATTCATTCACTGCGAGTCTGGAGTTTATCTGATTCTCCACTCCCGCCTGGTTAACATTACACCACTTGTGAATGTCCAAGTAAGCCAATGCTGGTTTTCAGAGGCCTGTTCATACTCGCAGCCGTGCTGTTTAATTGACAATTCACTCCACCCTGTTCAGCTCTTCATTGTCCCACCACACTACCAGCCTTCAGAAATCTTTGTTATCTCCACTACAGAATGTTCCATTCATTCACTGCGAATCTGGAATTCATCTGACTCTCAACTCCACGCAGGTTTTCATTACACCACTGTTGAATGTCCAAGTAACCCAATGCTGGTTTTCAGCGGCCTGTTCATATTCGCAGCCCTGCTGTTTACTTGGCTATCGATTCAAGCCTGGTCAGCTCTTCATTTTCCTGTCCACACAACACAGGCTTCAGAAATCATTGGAATCTCCTCTACAGAATGTTCCATTCATTCACTGCGAATGTGGAATTCAACTGACTCTCCACTCCATGCAGGTTTTCCTTACACCACTGATGAATGTCCAAGTAACCCAATGCTGGTTTTCAGCTGCATGTTCACACTCGCAGCCATGCTATACAATTGGCTTTCCACTAAATCCTGATTAGTTCTTGATTTTCCTTCCACACGACCCAGCCTTCAGAAATCGTTGGAATCTCCACTAGAGAATGTTCCATTCATTCACTGCGAATCTGGAATTCCTCTGAACCTCCACTCCCGGCAGGTTTTCGTTACACCACTGTTGAATGTCCAAGTAACCCAATGTTTTAAGTGTTTTCTTCACAAGCGCAGTGGTGCTGTTCAATTGGCTATCCACTCAACCCTGGCCAGCTCTACATTTTCCTGTCCACACCACAGAGACTGGAGAAATCATTGTTATCTCCACTACAGAATGTTCCATTCATTCACAGCGAATCTGGAATTCATCTGAATCTCCACTCCCGGCAGGTTTTCGTGACACCACTGGTAAATATCCAAGTAAGCCAATGCTGGTTTTAAGTGGCCTGCTCATACTCTCAGCCGTGCTGTTCAATTTGCTATCCACTCAACCCTCTTCAGCTCCATTTTCCTGTCCACATAACCCAAACTTCAGAAACAATTGGTATCTCCTCCACAGAATGTTCCATTCATTGACGGCAAATCTGAAATTCATCTAATTCTCAACTCCCGTCAGGTTTTCGTTACACCACTTGTGAATGTCCAATTAAGCCAAAGCTGGTTTTCAGTGGCCTGTTCTTACTACGAGACGTGCTGTTCATTTGGCTATCCATTCCACCCTGTTCAGCTCTACATTTTCGTGTCCACAAAACCCAGCCTTCAGAAATCATTGGAATCACCACTAGAGAATGTTCCATTCATTCACTGCGAATCTGGAATTCATCTGAATCTCCACTCCCGGCAGGTTTTCATTGCACCACTGCTGAATGTTCAAGTAACGCAATGATGGTTTTCAGCGGTCTATTCACACTCGAACCCGTGCTGTTCACGGTCTAGCGACTCAACACTGGTGAGTTCTTCTTTTTCCAGTTCAGACAATACCAACCTCAGAAACCATTGCAATCTACACTACAGAATGTTTCATTCATTCAGGCGAATCTTGAATTCATCTTGTTCTCCACTCCCAGCAGGTTTTCGTTTCACCACTGGTGAATGTCCAAGCAACCCAAGGCTGGTTTCAGCTGCGTGTTAACACTCGCAGCCGTGCTGTTCAATTGGCTATCCAGTGAACGCTGGTTAGCTCTTGATTTTCCTTCCACACACCGAGCCTTCAGAAATCATTCTTATCTCCACTTCAGAATGTTCCATTCGTTCCCTGCGAATCTGGAATTCCTCTGACTCTCCACACCAGGCAGATTTTCCTAACAACACTGGTGAATGACCAGGTAATCCAATGCTGGTTTTCAGCGGCTGTTCACACTCACAGCCTTGCTGTTCAATTGGCAATCCAGTCAAACCTAGTCAGCTCTTCATTTTCCTGTCCACACAACCCAGCGTTCAGAAATCATTGGAATCTCTACTACAGAAATTTCCATTCATTCACTGTGAATCTGGAAATACTCTGAATCTGCATTCCAGGAAGGCTTTCGTTACACCACTGATGAATGTCCAAGTAATGCAATGCTGCTTCTTAGTGGTCTGTTCACACTCGAATCCGTGCTGTTCATTGGCTATCCACTCAATATCGGTCAGCTCTTCAATATCCTGTCCAGACTATCCAGATTCCTAAATGTTGGCAATCACCACTACAGAATGTTCCATTCAATCACGCGAATCTGGAATTCATCAGAGTCTCCACTCCTGGAAGGTTTTCGTGACACCACTGGTAAATGTCCAAGGAAGACAATGCTGGTTTTAAGCCGCCTGCTAACACACTCAGCCGTGCTGTTCAATTTGCTATCCACCCAACCCTATTCAGCTCTACATTTTCCTGTCCTCATAACCCAACCTTCAGAAATAATTGGTATCTCCTCCACAGAATGTTCCGTTCATTCACTGCGAATCTTAAATTCATCTGACTCTCAACTCCCGGCGGGTTATCGTTACACCACTTGTGAATGTCCAAGTAAGCCAATGCTGGTTTTCAGTGGCCTGTTCATACTAAGAGACGTGCTGTTCATTTGGCTATCCACTCCACCCTGTTCAGCTCTACATTTTCGTGTCCACAAAACCCAGCCTTCAGAAATCATTGGAATCACCACTAGAGAATGTTCCATTCATTCACTGCGAATCTGGAATTCATCTGAACCTCCACTCCTGGCAGGTTTTCGTTACGCCACTGGTGAATGTCCAAGTAACTCAATACTGGTTTTCAGAGGCATGTTCAACTCGCAGAAGTGCTGTTCAATGGGCTATCCACTCAATATTGGTCAGCTCTTCATTTTCCTCTCCACACAAACCAGCCTTCAGAAATCATTGGGCTCTCCACTACAGACTGTTCCATTCATTCACTGCGATTCTGCAATTCATCTGACTCTCCGCTCCAGGCAGGTTTTCATTACAGCACTGGTGAATGACCAAGTAATCCAATGCTGGTTTTCAGCCGCCTTTTCACACTCGCAGTGTGCTGTTCAATTGTCTATCCACTCAAACCTGGTCAGCCTTTCATTTTCTTTTCCACAATATCAGACTTCAGAAATCATTGGAATCGCCAGCACAGAATGTTCCATTCATTCACTGCCAATCTGGAATTCATCTGAATCTGCACTCCAGGTAGGCTTTCATTACACCACTTATGAATGTCCAAGTAACACAATGCTGGTTTTCAGCGGTCTGTTCACACTCTAAGCCCTGCTTTTTACTGGGTATCCACACAACTGTGGTCAGCTCTTCATTTTCATGTCCAAACAATCCAGACTTGAGAAATCATTGCAATCTCCAGTACAGAATGTTCCATTCATTCACTGCGAATCTGGAATTCAACTGAATCTCCACTACCTGCAGATTTATCTTACACCACTTGTGAATGTCCAAGTAAAACAATGCTGGTTTTCAGAGGCCTGTTCATGTTCGCAGTCGTGCTGTTCAATTGGCTATCCACTCAACCTGTTTTGCTCCTCATTTTCCTGTGCACACAACCCAGCCTTCAGAAATCATTGTAATCTCCACTACAGGATGTTCCATTCATTCACTGGGAATCTGGAATTCATCTGAATCTGCACTCCACGCAGGCTTTCGTTACACCACTGCTGAAAGTCGAAGTAATGCAATACTGGTTTTCAGTGGTCTGTTCACATTCGAAGCCGAGGCTTTTTACAGGCTATCCACTCAACACTGGTCAGCTCTTCATTTTCGTGTCCCCACAATCCAGATTTCAGAAATCATTGCAATCTCCACTACAGAATGTTCCATTCATTCACTGCGAGTCTGGAGTTTATCTGATTCTCCACTCCCGCCTGGTTAACATTACACCACTTGTGAATGTCCAAGTAAGCCAATGCTGGTTTTCAGAGGCCTGTTCATACTCGCCGCCGTGCTGTTTAATTGACAATTCACTCCACCCTGTTCAGCTCTTCATTGTCCCACCACACTACCAGCCTTCAGAAATCTTTGTTATCTCCACTACAGAATGTTCCATTCATTCACTGCGAATCTGGAATTCATCTGACTCTCAACTCCACGCAGGTTTTCATTACACCACTGTTGAATGTCCAAGTAACCCAATGCTGGTTTTCAGCGGCCTGTTCATATTCGCAGCCCTGCTGTTTACTTGGCTATCGATTCAAGCCTGGTCAGCTCTTCATTTTCCTGTCCACACAACACAGGCTTCAGAAATCATTGGAATCTCCTCTACAGAATGTTCCATTCATTCACTGCGAATGTGGAATTCAACTGACTCTCCACTCCATGCAGGTTTTCCTTACACCACTGATGAATGTCCAAGTAACCCAATGCTGGTTTTCAGCTGCATGTTCACACTCGCAGCCATGCTATACAATTGGCTTTCCACTAAATCCTGATTAGTTCTTGATTTTCCTTCCACACGACCCAGCCTTCAGAAATCGTTGGAATCTCCACTAGAGAATGTTCCATTCATTCACTGCGAATCTGGAATTCCTCTGAACCTCCACTCCCGGCAGGTTTTCGTTACACCACTGTTGAATGTCCAAGTAACCCAATGTTTTAAGTGTTTTCTTCACAAGCGCAGTGGTGCTGTTCAATTGGCTATCCACTCAACCCTGGCCAGCTCTACATTTTCCTGTCCACACCACAGAGACTGGAGAAATCATTGTTATCTCCACTACAGAATGTTCCATTCATTCACAGCGAATCTGGAATTCATCTGAATCTCCACTCCCGGCAGGTTTTCGTGACACCACTGGTAAATATCCAAGTAAGCCAATGCTGGTTTTAAGTGGCCTGCTCATACTCTCAGCCGTGCTGTTCAATTTGCTATCCACTCAACCCTCTTCAGCTCCATTTTCCTGTCCACATAACCCAAACTTCAGAAACAATTGGTATCTCCTCCACAGAATGTTCCATTCATTGACGGCAAATCTGAAATTCATCTAATTCTCAACTCCCGTCAGGTTTTCGTTACACCACTTGTGAATGTCCAATTAAGCCAAAGCTGGTTTTCAGTGGCCTGTTCTTACTACGAGACGTGCTGTTCATTTGGCTATCCATTCCACCCTGTTCAGCTCTACATTTTCGTGTCCACAAAACCCAGCCTTCAGAAATCATTGGAATCACCACTAGAGAATGTTCCATTCATTCACTGCGAATCTGGAATTCATCTGAATCTCCACTCCCGGCAGGTTTTCATTGCACCACTGCTGAATGTTCAAGTAACGCAATGATGGTTTTCAGCGGTCTATTCACACTCGAACCCGTGCTGTTCACGGTCTAGCGACTCAACACTGGTGAGTTCTTCTTTTTCCAGTTCAGACAATACAAACCTCAGAAACCATTGCAATCTACACTACAGAATGTTTCATTCATTCAGGCGAATCTTGAATTCATCTTGTTCTCCACTCCCAGCAGGTTTTCGTTTCACCACTGGTGAATGTCCAAGCAACCCAAGGCTGGTTTCAGCTGCGTGTTAACACTCGCAGCCGTGCTGTTCAATTGGCTATCCAGTGAACGCTGGTTAGCTCTTGATTTTCCTTCCACACACCGAGCCTTCAGAAATCATTCTTATCTCCACTTCAGAATGTTCCATTCGTTCCCTGCGAATCTGGAATTCCTCTGACTCTCCACACCAGGCAGATTTTCCTAACAACACTGGTGAATGACCAGGTAATCCAATGCTGGTTTTCAGCGGCTGTTCACACTCACAGCCTTGCTGTTCAATTGGCAATCCAGTCAAACCTAGTCAGCTCTTCATTTTCCTGTCCACACAACCCAGCGTTCAGAAATCATTGGAATCTCTACTACAGAAATTTCCATTCATTCACTGTGAATCTGGAAATACTCTGAATCTGCATTCCAGGAAGGCTTTCGTTACACCACTGATGAATGTCCAAGTAATGCAATGCTGCTTCTTAGTGGTCTGTTCACACTCGAAACCGTGCTGTTCATTGGCTATCCACTCAATATCGGTCAGCTCTTCAATATCCTGTCCAGACTATCCAGATTCCTAAATGTTGGCAATCACCACTACAGAATGTTCCATTCAATCACGCGAATCTGGAATTCATCAGAGTCTCCACTCCTGGAAGGTTTTCGTGACACCACTGGTAAATGTCCAAGGAAGACAATGCTGGTTTTAAGCCGCCTGCTAACACACTCAGCCGTGCTGTTCAATTTGCTATCCACCCAACCCTATTCAGCTCTACATTTTCCTGTCCTCATAACCCAACCTTCAGAAATAATTGGTATCTCCTCCACAGAATGTTCCGTTCATTCACTGCGAATCTTAAATTCATCTGACTCTCAACTCCCGGCGGGTTATCGTTACACCACTTGTGAATGTCCAAGTAAGCCAATGCTGGTTTTCAGTGGCCTGTTCATACTAAGAGACGTGCTGTTCATTTGGCTATCCACTCCACCCTGTTCAGCTCTACATTTTCGTGTCCACAAAACCCAGCCTTCAGAAATCATTGGAATCACCACTAGAGAATGTTCCATTCATTCACTGCGAATCTGGAATTCATCTGAACCTCCACTCCTGGCAGGTTTTCGTTACGCCACTGGTGAATGTCCAAGTAACTCAATACTGGTTTTCAGAGGCATGTTCAACTCGCAGAAGTGCTGTTCAATGGGCTATCCACTCAATATTGGTCAGCTCTTCATTTTCCTCTCCACACAAACCAGCCTTCAGAAATCATTGGGCTCTCCACTACAGACTGTTCCATTCATTCACTGCGATTCTGCAATTCATCTGACTCTCCGCTCCAGGCAGGTTTTCATTACAGCACTGGTGAATGACCAAGTAATCCAATGCTGGTTTTCAGCCGCCTTTTCACACTCGCAGTGTGCTGTTCAATTGTCTATCCACTCAAACCTGGTCAGCCTTTCATTTTCTTTTCCACAATATCAGACTTCAGAAATCATTGGAATCGCCAGTACAGAATGTTCCATTCATTCACTGCCAATCTGGAATTCATCTGAATCTGCACTCCAGGTAGGCTTTCATTACACCACTTATGAATGTCCAAGTAACACAATGCTGGTTTTCAGCGGTCTGTTCACACTCTAAGCCCTGCTTTTTACTGGGTATCCACACAACTGTGGTCAGCTCTTCATTTTCATGTCCAAACAATCCAGACTTGAGAAATCATTGCAATCTCCAGTACAGAATGTTCCATTCATTCACTGCGAATCTGGAATTCAAATGAATCTCCACTACCTGCAGATTTATCTTACACCACTTGTGAATGTCCAAGTAAAACAATGCTGGTTTCCAGAGGCCTGTTCATGTTCGCAGTCGTGCTGTTCAATTGGCTATCCACTCAACCTGTTTTGCTCCTCATTTTCCTGTGCACACAACCCAGCCTTCAGAAATCATTGTAATCTCCACTACAGGATGTTCCATTCATTCACTGGGAATCTGGAATTCATCTGAATCTGCACTCCACGCAGGCTTTCGTTACACCACTGCTGAAAGTCGAAGTAATGCAATACTGGTTTTCAGTGGTCTGTTCACATTCGAAGCCGGGGCTTTTTACAGGCTATCCACTCAACACTGGTCAGCTCTTCATTTTCGTGTCCCCACAATCCAGATTTCAGAAATCATTGCAATCTCCACTACAGAATGTTCCATTCATTCACTGCGAGTCTGGAGTTTATCTGATTCTCCACTCCCGCCTGGTTAACATTACACCACTTGTGAATGTCCAAGTAAGCCAATGCTGGTTTTCAGAGGCCTGTTCATACTCGCAGCCGTGCTGTTTAATTGACAATTCACTCCACCCTGTTCAGCTCTTCATTGTCCCACCACACTACCAGCCTTCAGAAATCTTTGTTATCTCCACTACAGAATGTTCCATTCATTCACTGCGAATCTGGAATTCATCTGACTCTCAACTCCACGCAGGTTTTCATTACACCACTGTTGAATGTCCAAGTAACCCAATGCTGGTTTTCAGCGGCCTGTTCATATTCGCAGCCCTGCTGTTTACTTGGCTATCGATTCAAGCCTGGTCAGCTCTTCATTTTCCTGTCCACACAACACAGGCTTCAGAAATCATTGGAATCTCCTCTACAGAATGTTCCATTCATTCACTGCGAATGTGGAATTCAACTGACTCTCCACTCCATGCAGGTTTTCCTTACACCACTGATGAATGTCCAAGTAACCCAATGCTGGTTTTCAGCTGCATGTTCACACTCGCAGCCATGCTATACAATTGGCTTTCCACTAAATCCTGATTAGTTCTTGATTTTCCTTCCACACGACCCAGCCTTCAGAAATCGTTGGAATCTCCACTAGAGAATGTTCCATTCATTCACTGCGAATCTGGAATTCCTCTGAACCTCCACTCCCGGCAGGTTTTCGTTACACCACTGTTGAATGTCCAAGTAACCCAATGTTTTAAGTGTTTTCTTCACAAGCGCAGTGGTGCTGTTCAATTGGCTATCCACTCAACCCTGGCCAGCTCTACATTTTCCTGTCCACACCACAGAGACTGGAGAAATCATTGTTATCTCCACTACAGAATGTTCCATTCATTCACAGCGAATCTGGAATTCATCTGAATCTCCACTCCCGGCAGGTTTTCGTGACACCACTGGTAAATATCCAAGTAAGCCAATGCTGGTTTTAAGTGGCCTGCTCATACTCTCAGCCGTGCTGTTCAATTTGCTATCCACTCAACCCTCTTCAGCTCCATTTTCCTGTCCACATAACCCAAACTTCAGAAACAATTGGTATCTCCTCCACAGAATGTTCCATTCATTGACGGCAAATCTGAAATTCATCTAATTCTCAACTCCCGTCAGGTTTTCGTTACACCACTTGTGAATGTCCAATTAAGCCAAAGCTGGTTTTCAGTGGCCTGTTCTTACTACGAGACGTGCTGTTCATTTGGCTATCCATTCCACCCTGTTCAGCTCTACATTTTCGTGTCCACAAAACCCAGCCTTCAGAAATCATTGGAATCACCACTAGAGAATGTTCCATTCATTCACTGCGAATCTGGAATTCATCTGAATCTCCACTCCCGGCAGGTTTTCATTGCACCACTGCTGAATGTTCAAGTAACGCAATGATGGTTTTCAGCGGTCTATTCACACTCGAACCCGTGCTGTTCACGGTCTAGCGACTCAACACTGGTGAGTTCTTCTTTTTCCAGTTCAGACAATACCAACCTCAGAAACCATTGCAATCTACACTACAGAATGTTTCATTCATTCACGCGAATCTTGAATTCATCTTGTTCTCCACTCCCAGCAGGTTTTCGTTTCACCACTGGTGAATGTCCAAGCAACCCAAGGCTGGTTTCAGCTGCGTGTTAACACTCGCAGCCGTGCTGTTCAATTGGCTATCCAGTGAACGCTGGTTAGCTCTTGATTTTCCTTCCACACACCGAGCCTTCAGAAATCATTCTTATCTCCACTTCAGAATGTTCCATTCGTTCCCTGCGAATCTGGAATTCCTCTGACTCTCCACACCAGGCAGATTTTCCTAACAACACTGGTGAATGACCAGGTAATCCAATGCTGGTTTTCAGCGGCTGTTCACACTCACAGCCTTGCTGTTCAATTGGCAATCCAGTCAAACCTAGTCAGCTCTTCATTTTCCTGTCCACACAACCCAGCGTTCAGAAATCATTGGAATCTCTACTACAGAAATTTCCATTCATTCACTGTGAATCTGGAAATACTCTGAATCTGCATTCCAGGAAGGCTTTCGTTACACCACTGATGAATGTCCAAGTAATGCAATGCTGCTTCTTAGTGGTCTGTTCACACTCGAAACCGTGCTGTTCATTGGCTATCCACTCAATATCGGTCAGCTCTTCAATATCCTGTCCAGACTATCCAGATTCCTAAATGTTGGCAATCACCACTACAGAATGTTCCATTCAATCACGCGAATCTGGAATTCATCAGAGTCTCCACTCCTGGAAGGTTTTCGTGACACCACTGGTAAATGTCCAAGGAAGACAATGCTGGTTTTAAGCCGCCTGCTAACACACTCAGCCGTGCTGTTCAATTTGCTATCCACCCAACCCTATTCAGCTCTACATTTTCCTGTCCTCATAACCCAACCTTCAGAAATAATTGGTATCTCCTCCACAGAATGTTCCGTTCATTCACTGCGAATCTTAAATTCATCTGACTCTCAACTCCCGGCGGGTTATCGTTACACCACTTGTGAATGTCCAAGTAAGCCAATGCTGGTTTTCAGTGGCCTGTTCATACTAAGAGACGTGCTGTTCATTTGGCTATCCACTCCACCCTGTTCAGCTCTACATTTTCGTGTCCACAAAACCCAGCCTTCAGAAATCATTGGAATCACCACTAGAGAATGTTCCATTCATTCACTGCGAATCTGGAATTCCTCTGAACCTCCACTCCTGGCAGGTTTTCGTTACGCCACTGGTGAATGTCCAAGTAACTCAATACTGGTTTTCAGAGGCATGTTCAACTCGCAGAAGTGCTGTTCAATGGGCTATCCACTCAATATTGGTCAGCTCTTCATTTTCCTCTCCACACAAACCAGCCTTCAGAAATCATTGGGCTCTCCACTACAGACTGTTCCATTCATTCACTGCGATTCTGCAATTCATCTGACTCTCCGCTCCAGGCAGGTTTTCATTACAGCACTGGTGAATGACCAAGTAATCCAATGCTGGTTTTCAGCCGCCTTTTCACACTCGCAGTGTGCTGTTCAATTGTCTATCCACTCAAACCTGGTCAGCCTTTCATTTTCTTTTCCACAATATCAGACTTCAGAAATCATTGGAATCGCCAGTACAGAATGTTCCATTCATTCACTGCCAATCTGGAATTCATCTGAATCTGCACTCCAGGTAGGCTTTCATTACACCACTTATGAATGTCCAAGTAACACAATGCTGGTTTTCAGCGGTCTGTTCACACTCTAAGCCCTGCTTTTTACTGGGTATCCACACAACTGTGGTCAGCTCTTCATTTTCATGTCCAAACAATCCAGACTTGAGAAATCATTGCAATCTCCAGTACAGAATGTTCCATTCATTCACTGCGAATCTGGAATTCAACTGAATCTCCACTACCTGCAGATTTATCTTACACCACTTGTGAATGTCCAAGTAAAACAATGCTGGTTTCCAGAGGCCTGTTCATGTTCGCAGTCGTGCTGTTCAATTGGCTATCCACTCAACCTGTTTTGCTCCTCATTTTCCTGTGCACACAACCCAGCCTTCAGAAATCATTGTAATCTCCACTACAGGATGTTCCATTCATTCACTGGGAATCTGGAATTCATCTGAATCTGCACTCCACGCAGGCTTTCGTTACACCACTGCTGAAAGTCGAAGTAATGCAATACTGGTTTTCAGTGGTCTGTTCACATTCGAAGCCGAGGCTTTTTACAGGCTATCCACTCAACACTGGTCAGCTCTTCATTTTCGTGTCCCCACAATCCAGATTTCAGAAATCATTGCAATCTCCACTACAGAATGTTCCATTCATTCACTGCGAGTCTGGAGTTTATCTGATTCTCCACTCCCGCCTGGTTAACATTACACCACTTGTGAATGTCCAAGTAAGCCAATGCTGGTTTTCAGAGGCCTGTTCATACTCGCAGCCGTGCTGTTTAATTGACAATTCACTCCACCCTGTTCAGCTCTTCATTGTCCCACCACACTACCAGCCTTCAGAAATCTTTGTTATCTCCACTACAGAATGTTCCATTCATTCACTGCGAATCTGGAATTCATCTGACTCTCAACTCCACGCAGGTTTTCATTACACCACTGTTGAATGTCCAAGTAACCCAATGCTGGTTTTCAGCGGCCTGTTCATATTCGCAGCCCTGCTGTTTACTTGGCTATCGATTCAAGCCTGGTCAGCTCTTCATTTTCCTGTCCACACAACACAGGCTTCAGAAATCATTGGAATCTCCTCTACAGAATGTTCCATTCATTCACTGCGAATGTGGAATTCAACTGACTCTCCACTCCATGCAGGTTTTCCTTACACCACTGATGAATGTCCAAGTAACCCAATGCTGGTTTTCAGCTGCATGTTCACACTCGCAGCCATGCTATACATTTGGCTTTCCACTAAATCCTGATTAGTTCTTGATTTTCCTTCCACACGACCCAGCCTTCAGAAATCGTTGGAATCTCCACTAGAGAATGTTCCATTCATTCACTGCGAATCTGGAATTCCTCTGAACCTCCACTCCCGGCAGGTTTTCGTTACACCACTGTTGAATGTCCAAGTAACCCAATGTTTTAAGTGTTTTCTTCACAAGCGCAGTGGTGCTGTTCAATTGGCTATCCACTCAACCCTGGCCAGCTCTACATTTTCCGGTCCACACCACAGAGACTGGAGAAATCATTGTTATCTCCACTACAGAATGTTCCATTCATTCACAGCGAATCTGGAATTCATCTGAATCTCCACTCCCGGCAGGTTTTCGTGACACCACTGGTAAATATCCAAGTAAGCCAATGCTGGTTTTAAGTGGCCTGCTCATACTCTCAGCCGTGCTGTTCAATTTGCTATCCACTCAACCCTCTTCAGCTCCATTTTCCTGTCCACATAACCCAAACTTCAGAAACAATTGGTATCTCCTCCACAGAATGTTCCATTCATTGACGGCAAATCTGAAATTCATCTAATTCTCAACTCCCGTCAGGTTTTCGTTACACCACTTGTGAATGTCCAATTAAGCCAAAGCTGGTTTTCAGTGGCCTGTTCTTACTACGAGACGTGCTGTTCATTTGGCTATCCATTCCACCCTGTTCAGCTCTACATTTTCGTGTCCACAAAACCCAGCCTTCAGAAATCATTGGAATCACCACTAGAGAATGTTCCATTCATTCACTGCGAATCTGGAATTCATCTGAATCTCCACTCCCGGCAGGTTTTCATTGCACCACTGCTGAATGTTCAAGTAACGCAATGATGGTTTTCAGCGGTCTATTCACACTCGAACCCGTGCTGTTCACGGTCTAGCGACTCAACACTGGTGAGTTCTTCTTTTTCCAGTTCAGACAATACCAACCTCAGAAACCATTGCAATCTACACTACAGAATGTTTCATTCATTCACGCGAATCTTGAATTCATCTTGTTCTCCACTCCCAGCAGGTTTTCGTTTCACCACTGGTGAATGTCCAAGCAACCCAAGGCTGGTTTCAGCTGCGTGTTAACACTCGCAGCCGTGCTGTTCAATTGGCTATCCAGTGAACGCTGGTTAGCTCTTGATTTTCCTTCCACACACCGAGCCTTCAGAAATCATTCTTATCTCCACTTCAGAATGTTCCATTCGTTCCCTGCGAATCTGGAATTCCTCTGACTCTCCACACCAGGCAGATTTTCCTAACAACACTGGTGAATGACCAGGTAATCCAATGCTGGTTTTCAGCGGCTGTTCACACTCACAGCCTTGCTGTTCAATTGGCAATCCAGTCAAACCTAGTCAGCTCTTCATTTTCCTGTCCACACAACCCAGCGTTCAGAAATCATTGGAATCTCTACTACAGAAATTTCCATTCATTCACTGTGAATCTGGAAATACTCTGAATCTGCATTCCAGGAAGGCTTTCGTTACACCACTGATGAATGTCCAAGTAATGCAATGCTGCTTCTTAGTGGTCTGTTCACACTCGAAACCGTGCTGTTCATTGGCTATCCACTCAATATCGGTCAGCTCTTCAATATCCTATCCAGACTATCCAGATTCCTAAATGTTGGCAATCACCACTACAGAATGTTCCATTCAATCACGCGAATCTGGAATTCATCAGAGTCTCCACTCCTGGAAGGTTTTCGTGACACCACTGGTAAATGTCCAAGGAAGACAATGCTGGTTTTAAGCCGCCTGCTAACACACTCAGCCGTGCTGTTCAATTTGCTATCCACCCAACCCTATTCAGCTCTACATTTTCCTGTCCTCATAACCCAACCTTCAGAAATAATTGGTATCTCCTCCACAGAATGTTCCGTTCATTCACTGCGAATCTTAAATTCATCTGACTCTCAACTCCCGGCGGGTTATCGTTACACCACTTGTGAATGTCCAAGTAAGCCAATGCTGGTTTTCAGTGGCCTGTTCATACTAAGAGACGTGCTGTTCATTTGGCTATCCACTCCACCCTGTTCAGCTCTACATTTTCGTGTCCACAAAACCCAGCCTTCAGAGATCATTGGAATCACCACTAGAGAATGTTCCATTCATTCACTGCGAATCTGGAATTCCTCTGAACCTCCACTCCTGGCAGGTTTTCGTTACGCCACTGGTGAATGTCCAAGTAACTCAATACTGGTTTTCAGAGGCATGTTCAACTCGCAGAAGTGCTGTTCAATGGGCTATCCACTCAATATTGGTCAGCTCTTCATTTTCCTCTCCACACAAACCAGCCTTCAGAAATCATTGGGCTCTCCACTACAGACTGTTCCATTCATTCACTGCGATTCTGCAATTCATCTGACTCTCCGCTCCAGGCAGGTTTTCATTACAGCACTGGTGAATGACCAAGTAATCCAATGCTGGTTTTCAGCCGCCTTTTCACACTCGCAGTGTGCTGTTCAATTGTCTATCCACTCAAACCTGGTCAGCCTTTCATTTTCTTTTCCACAATATCAGACTTCAGAAATCATTGGAATCGCCAGTACAGAATGTTCCATTCATTCACTGCCAATCTGGAATTCATCTGAATCTGCACTCCAGGTAGGCTTTCATTACACCACTTATGAATGTCCAAGTAACACAATGCTGGTTTTCAGCGGTCTGTTCACACTCTAAGCCCTGCTTTTTACTGGGTATCCACACAACTGTGGTCAGCTCTTCATTTTCATGTCCAAACAATCCAGACTTGAGAAATCATTGCAATCTCCAGTACAGAATGTTCCATTCATTCACTGCGAATCTGGAATTCAACTGAATCTCCACTACCTGCAGATTTATCTTACACCACTTGTGAATGTCCAAGTAAAACAATGCTGGTTTCCAGAGGCCTGTTCATGTTCGCAGTCGTGCTGTTCAATTGGCTATCCACTCAACCTGTTTTGCTCCTCATTTTCCTGTGCACACAACCCAGCCTTCAGAAATCATTGTAATCTCCACTACAGGATGTTCCATTCATTCACTGGGAATCTGGAATTCATCTGAATCTGCACTCCACGCAGGCTTTCGTTACACCACTGCTGAAAGTCGAAGTAATGCAATACTGGTTTTCAGTGGTCTGTTCACATTCGAAGCCGAGGCTTTTTACAGGCTATCCACTCAACACTGGTCAGCTCTTCATTTTCGTGTCCCCACAATCCAGATTTCAGAAATCATTGCAATCTCCACTACAGAATGTTCCATTCATTCACTGCGAGTCTGGAGTTTATCTGATTCTCCACTCCCGCCTGGTTAACATTACACCACTTGTGAATGTCCAAGTAAGCCAATGCTGGTTTTCAGAGGCCTGTTCATACTCGCAGCCGTGCTGTTTAATTGACAATTCACTCCACCCTGTTCAGCTCTTCATTGTCCCACCACACTACCAGCCTTCAGAAATCTTTGTTATCTCCACTACAGAATGTTCCATTCATTCACTGCGAATCTGGAATTCATCTGACTCTCAACTCCACGCAGGTTTTCATTACACCACTGTTGAATGTCCAAGTAACCCAATGCTGGTTTTCAGCGGCCTGTTCATATTCGCAGCCCTGCTGTTTACTTGGCTATCGATTCAAGCCTGGTCAGCTCTTCATTTTCCTGTCCACACAACACAGGCTTCAGAAATCATTGGAATCTCCTCTACAGAATGTTCCATTCATTCACTGCGAATGTGGAATTCAACTGACTCTCCACTCCATGCAGGTTTTCCTTACACCACTGATGAATGTCCAAGTAACCCAATGCTGGTTTTCAGCTGCATGTTCACACTCGCAGCCATGCTATACATTTGGCTTTCCACTAAATCCTGATTAGTTCTTGATTTTCCTTCCACACGACCCAGCCTTCAGAAATCGTTGGAATCTCCACTAGAGAATGTTCCATTCATTCACTGCGAATCTGGAATTCCTCTGAACCTCCACTCCCGGCAGGTTTTCGTTACACCACTGTTGAATGTCCAAGTAACCCAATGTTTTAAGTGTTTTCTTCACAAGCGCAGTGGTGCTGTTCAATTGGCTATCCACTCAACCCTGGCCAGCTCTACATTTTCCGGTCCACACCACAGAGACTGGAGAAATCATTGTTATCTCCACTACAGAATGTTCCATTCATTCACAGCGAATCTGGAATTCATCTGAATCTCCACTCCCGGCAGGTTTTCGTGACACCACTGGTAAATATCCAAGTAAGCCAATGCTGGTTTTAAGTGGCCTGCTCATACTCTCAGCCGTGCTGTTCAATTTGCTATCCACTCAACCCTCTTCAGCTCCATTTTCCTGTCCACATAACCCAAACTTCAGAAACAATTGGTATCTCCTCCACAGAATGTTCCATTCATTGACGGCAAATCTGAAATTCATCTAATTCTCAACTCCCGTCAGGTTTTCGTTACACCACTTGTGAATGTCCAATTAAGCCAAAGCTGGTTTTCAGTGGCCTGTTCTTACTACGAGACGTGCTGTTCATTTGGCTATCCATTCCACCCTGTTCAGCTCTACATTTTCGTGTCCACAAAACCCAGCCTTCAGAAATCATTGGAATCACCACTAGAGAATGTTCCATTCATTCACTGCGAATCTGGAATTCATCTGAATCTCCACTCCCGGCAGGTTTTCATTGCACCACTGCTGAATGTTCAAGTAACGCAATGATGGTTTTCAGCGGTCTATTCACACTCGAACCCGTGCTGTTCACGGTCTAGCGACTCAACACTGGTGAGTTCTTCTTTTTCCAGTTCAGACAATACCAACCTCAGAAACCATTGCAATCTACACTACAGAATGTTTCATTCATTCACGCGAATCTTGAATTCATCTTGTTCTCCACTCCCAGCAGGTTTTCGTTTCACCACTGGTGAATGTCCAAGCAACCCAAGGCTGGTTTCAGCTGCGTGTTAACACTCGCAGCCGTGCTGTTCAATTGGCTATCCAGTGAACGCTGGTTAGCTCTTGATTTTCCTTCCACACACCGAGCCTTCAGAAATCATTCTTATCTCCACTTCAGAATGTTCCATTCGTTCCCTGCGAATCTGGAATTCCTCTGACTCTCCACACCAGGCAGATTTTCCTAACAACACTGGTGAATGACCAGGTAATCCAATGCTGGTTTTCAGCGGCTGTTCACACTCACAGCCTTGCTGTTCAATTGGCAATCCAGTCAAACCTAGTCAGCTCTTCATTTTCCTGTCCACACAACCCAGCGTTCAGAAATCATTGGAATCTCTACTACAGAAATTTCCATTCATTCACTGTGAATCTGGAAATACTCTGAATCTGCATTCCAGGAAGGCTTTCGTTACACCACTGATGAATGTCCAAGTAATGCAATGCTGCTTCTTAGTGGTCTGTTCACACTCGAAACCGTGCTGTTCATTGGCTATCCACTCAATATCGGTCAGCTCTTCAATATCCTGTCCAGACTATCCAGATTCCTAAATGTTGGCAATCACCACTACAGAATGTTCCATTCAATCACGCGAATCTGGAATTCATCAGAGTCTCCACTCCTGGAAGGTTTTCGTGACACCACTGGTAAATGTCCAAGGAAGACAATGCTGGTTTTAAGCCGCCTGCTAACACACTCAGCCGTGCTGTTCAATTTGCTATCCACCCAACCCTATTCAGCTCTACATTTTCCTGTCCTCATAACCCAACCTTCAGAAATAATTGGTATCTCCTCCACAGAATGTTCCGTTCATTCACTGCGAATCTTAAATTCATCTGACTCTCAACTCCCGGCGGGTTATCGTTACACCACTTGTGAATGTCCAAGTAAGCCAATGCTGGTTTTCAGTGGCCTGTTCATACTAAGAGACGTGCTGTTCATTTGGCTATCCACTCCACCCTGTTCAGCTCTACATTTTCGTGTCCACAAAACCCAGCCTTCAGAAATCATTGGAATCACCACTAGAGAATGTTCCATTCATTCACTGCGAATCTGGAATTCATCTGAACCTCCACTCCTGGCAGGTTTTCGTTACGCCACTGGTGAATGTCCAAGTAACTCAATACTGGTTTTCAGAGGCATGTTCAACTCGCAGAAGTGCTGTTCAATGGGCTATCCACTCAATATTGGTCAGCTCTTCATTTTCCTCTCCACACAAACCAGCCTTCAGAAATCATTGCGCTCTCCACTACAGACTGTTCCATTCATTCACTGCGATTCTGCAATTCATCTGACTCTCCGCTCCAGGCAGGTTTTCATTACAGCACTGGTGAATGACCAAGTAATCCAATGCTGGTTTTCAGCCGCCTTTTCACACTCGCAGTGTGCTGTTCAATTGTCTATCCACTCAAACCTGGTCAGCCTTTCATTTTCTTTTCCACAATATCAGACTTCAGAAATCATTGGAATCGCCAGTACAGAATGTTCCATTCATTCACTGCCAATCTGGAATTCATCTGAATCTGCACTCCAGGTAGGCTTTCATTACACCACTTATGAATGTCCAAGTAACACAATGCTGGTTTTCAGCGGTCTGTTCACACTCTAAGCCCTGCTTTTTACTGGGTATCCACACAACTGTGGTCAGCTCTTCATTTTCATGTCCAAACAATCCAGACTTGAGAAATCATTGCAATCTCCAGTACAGAATGTTCCATTCATTCACTGCGAATCTGGAATTCAACTGAATCTCCACTACCTGCAGATTTATCTTACACCACTTGTGAATGTCCAAGTAAAACAATGCTGGTTTTCAGAGGCCTGTTCATGTTCGCAGTCGTGCTGTTCAATTGGCTATCCACTCAACCTGTTTTGCTCCTCATTTTCCTGTGCACACAACCCAGCCTTCAGAAATCATTGTAATCTCCACTACAGGATGTTCCATTCATTCACTGGGAATCTGGAATTCATCTGAATCTGCACTCCACGCAGGCTTTCGTTACACCACTGCTGAAAGTCGAAGTAATGCAATACTGGTTTTCAGTGGTCTGTTCACATTCGAAGCCGAGGCTTTTTACAGGCTATCCACTCAACACTGGTCAGCTCTTCATTTTCGTGTCCCCACAATCCAGATTTCAGAAATCATTGCAATCTCCACTACAGAATGTTCCATTCATTCACTGCGAGTCTGGAGTTTATCTGATTCTCCACTCCCGCCTGGTTAACATTACACCACTTGTGAATGTCCAAGTAAGCCAATGCTGGTTTTCAGAGGCCTGTTCATACTCGCAGCCGTGCTGTTTAATTGACAATTCACTCCACCCTGTTCAGCTCTTCATTGTCCCACCACACTACCAGCCTTCAGAAATCTTTGTTATCTCCACTACAGAATGTTCCATTCATTCACTGCGAATCTGGAATTCATCTGACTCTCAACTCCACGCAGGTTTTCATTACACCACTGTTGAATGTCCAAGTAACCCAATGCTGGTTTTCAGCGGCCTGTTCATATTCGCAGCCCTGCTGTTTACTTGGCTATCGATTCAAGCCTGGTCAGCTCTTCATTTTCCTGTCCACACAACACAGGCTTCAGAAATCATTGGAATCTCCTCTACAGAATGTTCCATTCATTCACTGCGAATGTGGAATTCAACTGACTCTCCACTCCATGCAGGTTTTCCTTACACCACTGATGAATGTCCAAGTAACCCAATGCTGGTTTTCAGCTGCATGTTCACACTCGCAGCCATGCTATACAATTGGCTTTCCACTAAATCCTGATTAGTTCTTGATTTTCCTTCCACACGACCCAGCCTTCAGAAATCGTTGGAATCTCCACTAGAGAATGTTCCATTCATTCACTGCGAATCTGGAATTCCTCTGAACCTCCACTCCCGGCAGGTTTTCGTTACACCACTGTTGAATGTCCAAGTAACCCAATGTTTTAAGTGTTTTCTTCACAAGCGCAGTGGTGCTGTTCAATTGGCTATCCACTCAACCCTGGCCAGCTCTACATTTTCCTGTCCACACCACAGAGACTGGAGAAATCATTGTTATCTCCACTACAGAATGTTCCATTCATTCACAGCGAATCTGGAATTCATCTGAATCTCCACTCCCGGCAGGTTTTCGTGACACCACTGGTAAATATCCAAGTAAGCCAATGCTGGTTTTAAGTGGCCTGCTCATACTCTCAGCCGTGCTGTTCAATTTGCTATCCACTCAACCCTCTTCAGCTCCATTTTCCTGTCCACATAACCCAAACTTCAGAAACAATTGGTATCTCCTCCACAGAATGTTCCATTCATTGACGGCAAATCTGAAATTCATCTAATTCTCAACTCCCGTCAGGTTTTCGTTAAACCACTTGTGAATGTCCAATTAAGCCAAAGCTGGTTTTCAGTGGCCTGTTCTTACTACGAGACGTGCTGTTCATTTGGCTATCCATTCCACCCTGTTCAGCTCTACATTTTCGTGTCCACAAAACCCAGCCTTCAGAAATCATTGGAATCACCACTAGAGAATGTTCCATTCATTCACTGCGAATCTGGAATTCATCTGAATCTCCACTCCCGCCAGGTTTTCATTGCACCACTGCTGAATGTTCAAGTAACGCAATGATGGTTTTCAGCGGTCTATTCACACTCGAACCCGTGCTGTTCACGGTCTAGCGACTCAACACTGGTGAGTTCTTCTTTTTCCAGTTCAGACAATACCAACCTCAGAAACCATTGCAATCTACACTACAGAATGTTTCATTCATTCAGGCGAATCTTGAATTCATCTTGTTCTCCACTCCCAGCAGGTTTTCGTTTCACCACTGGTGAATGTCCAAGCAACCCAAGGCTGGTTTCAGCTGCGTGTTAACACTCGCAGCCGTGCTGTTCAATTGGCTATCCAGTGAACGCTGGTTAGCTCTTGATTTTCCTTCCACACACCGAGCCTTCAGAAATCATTCTTATCTCCACTTCAGAATGTTCCATTCGTTCCCTGCGAATCTGGAATTCCTCTGACTCTCCACACCAGGCAGATTTTCCTAACAACACTGGTGAATGACCAGGTAATCCAATGCTGGTTTTCAGCGGCTGTTCACACTCACAGCCTTGCTGTTCAATTGGCAATCCAGTCAAACCTAGTCAGCTCTTCATTTTCCTGTCCACACAACCCAGCGTTCAGAAATCATTGGAATCTCTACTACAGAAATTTCCATTCATTCACTGTGAATCTGGAAATACTCTGAATCTGCATTCCAGGAAGGCTTTCGTTACACCACTGATGAATGTCCAAGTAATGCAATGCTGCTTCTTAGTGGTCTGTTCACACTCGAAACCGTGCTGTTCATTGGCTATCCACTCAATATCGGTCAGCTCTTCAATATCCTGTCCAGACTATCCAGATTCCTAAATGTTGGCAATCACCACTACAGAATGTTCCATTCAATCACGCGAATCTGGAATTCATCAGAGTCTCCACTCCTGGAAGGTTTTCGTGACACCACTGGTAAATGTCCAAGGAAGACAATGCTGGTTTTAAGCCGCCTGCTAACACACTCAGCCGTGCTGTTCAATTTGCTATCCACCCAACCCTATTCAGCTCTACATTTTCCTGTCCTCATAACCCAACCTTCAGAAATAATTGGTATCTCCTCCACAGAATGTTCCGTTCATTCACTGCGAATCTTAAATTCATCTGACTCTCAACTCCCGGCGGGTTATCGTTACACCACTTGTGAATGTCCAAGTAAGCCAATGCTGGTTTTCAGTGGCCTGTTCATACTAAGAGACGTGCTGTTCATTTGGCTATCCACTCCACCCTGTTCAGCTCTACATTTTCGTGTCCACAAAACCCAGCCTTCAGAAATCATTGGAATCACCACTAGAGAATGTTCCATTCATTCACTGCGAATCTGGAATTCATCTGAACCTCCACTCCTGGCAGGTTTTCGTTACGCCACTGGTGAATGTCCAAGTAACTCAATACTGGTTTTCAGAGGCATGTTCAACTCGCAGAAGTGCTGTTCAATGGGCTATCCACTCAATATTGGTCAGCTCTTCATTTTCCTCTCCACACAAACCAGCCTTCAGAAATCATTGGGCTCTCCACTACAGACTGTTCCATTCATTCACTGCGATTCTGCAATTCATCTGACTCTCCGCTCCAGGCAGGTTTTCATTACAGCACTGGTGAATGACCAAGTAATCCAATGCTGGTTTTCAGCCGCCTTTTCACACTCGCAGTGTGCTGTTCAATTGTCTATCCACTCAAACCTGGTCAGCCTTTCATTTTCTTTTCCACAATATCAGACTTCAGAAATCATTGGAATCGCCAGTACAGAATGTTCCATTCATTCACTGCCAATCTGGAATTCATCTGAATCTGCACTCCAGGTAGGCTTTCATTACACCACTTATGAATGTCCAAGTAACACAATGCTGGTTTTCAGCGGTCTGTTCACACTCTAAGCCCTGCTTTTTACTGGGTATCCACACAACTGTGGTCAGCTCTTCATTTTCATGTCCAAACAATCCAGACTTGAGAAATCATTGCAATCTCCAGTACAGAATGTTCCATTCATTCACTGCGAATCTGGAATTCAACTGAATCTCCACTACCTGCAGATTTATCTTACACCACTTGTGAATGTCCAAGTAAAACAATGCTGGTTTTCAGAGGCCTGTTCATGTTCGCAGTCGTGCTGTTCAATTGGCTATCCACTCAACCTGTTTTGCTCCTCATTTTCCTGTGCACACAACCCAGCCTTCAGAAATCATTGTAATCTCCACTACAGGATGTTCCATTCATTCACTGGGAATCTGGAATTCATCTGAATCTGCACTCCACGCAGGCTTTCGTTACACCACTGCTGAAAGTCGAAGTAATGCAATACTGGTTTTCAGTGGTCTGTTCACATTCGAAGCCGAGGCTTTTTACAGGCTATCCACTCAACACTGGTCAGCTCTTCATTTTCGTGTCCCCACAATCCAGATTTCAGAAATCATTGCAATCTCCACTACAGAATGTTCCATTCATTCACTGCGAGTCTGGAGTTTATCTGATTCTCCACTCCCGCCTGGTTAACATTACACCACTTGTGAATGTCCAAGTAAGCCAATGCTGGTTTTCAGAGGCCTGTTCATACTCGCAGCCGTGCTGTTTAATTGACAATTCACTCCACCCTGTTCAGCTCTTCATTGTCCCACCACACTACCAGCCTTCAGAAATCTTTGTTATCTCCACTACAGAATGTTCCATTCATTCACTGCGAATCTGGAATTCATCTGACTCTCAACTCCACGCAGGTTTTCATTACACCACTGTTGAATGTCCAAGTAACCCAATGCTGGTTTTCAGCGGCCTGTTCATATTCGCAGCCCTGCTGTTTACTTGGCTATCGATTCAAGCCTGGTCAGCTCTTCATTTTCCTGTCCACACAACACAGGCTTCAGAAATCATTGGAATCTCCTCTACAGAATGTTCCATTCATTCACTGCGAATGTGGAATTCAACTGACTCTCCACTCCATGCAGGTTTTCCTTACACCACTGATGAATGTCCAAGTAACCCAATGCTGGTTTTCAGCTGCATGTTCACACTCGCAGCCATGCTATACAATTGGCTTTCCACTAAATCCTGATTAGTTCTTGATTTTCCTTCCACACGACCCAGCCTTCAGAAATCGTTGGAATCTCCACTAGAGAATGTTCCATTCATTCACTGCGAATCTGGAATTCCTCTGAACCTCCACTCCCGGCAGGTTTTCGTTACACCACTGTTGAATGTCCAAGTAACCCAATGTTTTAAGTGTTTTCTTCACAAGCGCAGTGGTGCTGTTCAATTGGCTATCCACTCAACCCTGGCCAGCTCTACATTTTCCTGTCCACACCACAGAGACTGGAGAAATCATTGTTATCTCCACTACAGAATGTTCCATTCATTCACAGCGAATCTGGAATTCATCTGAATCTCCACTCCCGGCAGGTTTTCGTGACACCACTGGTAAATATCCAAGTAAGCCAATGCTGGTTTTAAGTGGCCTGCTCATACTCTCAGCCGTGCTGTTCAATTTGCTATCCACTCAACCCTCTTCAGCTCCATTTTCCTGTCCACATAACCCAAACTTCAGAAACAATTGGTATCTCCTCCACAGAATGTTCCATTCATTGACGGCAAATCTGAAATTCATCTAATTCTCAACTCCCGTCAGGTTTTCGTTACACCACTTGTGAATGTCCAATTAAGCCAAAGCTGGTTTTCAGTGGCCTGTTCTTACTACGAGACGTGCTGTTCATTTGGCTATCCATTCCACCCTGTTCAGCTCTACATTTTCGTGTCCACAAAACCCAGCCTTCAGAAATCATTGGAATCACCACTAGAGAATGTTCCATTCATTCACTGCGAATCTGGAATTCATCTGAATCTCCACTCCCGGCAGGTTTTCATTGCACCACTGCTGAATGTTCAAGTAACGCAATGATGGTTTTCAGCGGTCTATTCACACTCGAACCCGTGCTGTTCACGGTCTAGCGACTCAACACTGGTGAGTTCTTCTTTTTCCAGTTCAGACAATACAAACCTCAGAAACCATTGCAATCTACACTACAGAATGTTTCATTCATTCAGGCGAATCTTGAATTCATCTTGTTCTCCACTCCCAGCAGGTTTTCGTTTCACCACTGGTGAATGTCCAAGCAACCCAAGGCTGGTTTCAGCTGCGTGTTAACACTCGCAGCCGTGCTGTTCAATTGGCTATCCAGTGAACGCTGGTTAGCTCTTGATTTTCCTTCCACACACCGAGCCTTCAGAAATCATTCTTATCTCCACTTCAGAATGTTCCATTCGTTCCCTGCGAATCTGGAATTCCTCTGACTCTCCACACCAGGCAGATTTTCCTAACAACACTGGTGAATGACCAGGTAATCCAATGCTGGTTTTCAGCGGCTGTTCACACTCACAGCCTTGCTGTTCAATTGGCAATCCAGTCAAACCTAGTCAGCTCTTCATTTTCCTGTCCACACAACCCAGCGTTCAGAAATCATTGGAATCTCTACTACAGAAATTTCCATTCATTCACTGTGAATCTGGAAATACTCTGAATCTGCATTCCAGGAAGGCTTTCGTTACACCACTGATGAATGTCCAAGTAATGCAATGCTGCTTCTTAGTGGTCTGTTCACACTCGAAACCGTGCTGTTCATTGGCTATCCACTCAATATCGGTCAGCTCTTCAATATCCTGTCCAGACTATCCAGATTCCTAAATGTTGGCAATCACCACTACAGAATGTTCCATTCAATCACGCGAATCTGGAATTCATCAGAGTCTCCACTCCTGGAAGGTTTTCGTGACACCACTGGTAAATGTCCAAGGAAGACAATGCTGGTTTTAAGCCGCCTGCTAACACACTCAGCCGTGCTGTTCAATTTGCTATCCACCCAACCCTATTCAGCTCTACATTTTCCTGTCCTCATAACCCAACCTTCAGAAATAATTGGTATCTCCTCCACAGAATGTTCCGTTCATTCACTGCGAATCTTAAATTCATCTGACTCTCAACTCCCGGCGGGTTATCGTTACACCACTTGTGAATGTCCAAGTAAGCCAATGCTGGTTTTCAGTGGCCTGTTCATACTAAGAGACGTGCTGTTCATTTGGCTATCCACTCCACCCTGTTCAGCTCTACATTTTCGTGTCCACAAAACCCAGCCTTCAGAAATCATTGGAATCACCACTAGAGAATGTTCCATTCATTCACTGCGAATCTGGAATTCATCTGAACCTCCACTCCTGGCAGGTTTTCGTTACGCCACTGGTGAATGTCCAAGTAACTCAATACTGGTTTTCAGAGGCATGTTCAACTCGCAGAAGTGCTGTTCAATGGGCTATCCACTCAATATTGGTCAGCTCTTCATTTTCCTCTCCACACAAACCAGCCTTCAGAAATCATTGGGCTCTCCACTACAGACTGTTCCATTCATTCACTGCGATTCTGCAATTCATCTGACTCTCCGCTCCAGGCAGGTTTTCATTACAGCACTGGTGAATGACCAAGTAATCCAATGCTGGTTTTCAGCCGCCTTTTCACACTCGCAGTGTGCTGTTCAATTGTCTATCCACTCAAACCTGGTCAGCCTTTCATTTTCTTTTCCACAATATCAGACTTCAGAAATCATTGGAATCGCCAGTACAGAATGTTCCATTCATTCACTGCCAATCTGGAATTCATCTGAATCTGCACTCCAGGTAGGCTTTCATTACACCACTTATGAATGTCCAAGTAACACAATGCTGGTTTTCAGCGGTCTGTTCACACTCTAAGCCCTGCTTTTTACTGGGTATCCACACAACTGTGGTCAGCTCTTCATTTTCATGTCCAAACAATCCAGACTTGAGAAATCATTGCAATCTCCAGTACAGAATGTTCCATTCATTCACTGCGAATCTGGAATTCAAATGAATCTCCACTACCTGCAGATTTATCTTACACCACTTGTGAATGTCCAAGTAAAACAATGCTGGTTTCCAGAGGCCTGTTCATGTTCGCAGTCGTGCTGTTCAATTGGCTATCCACTCAACCTGTTTTGCTCCTCATTTTCCTGTGCACACAACCCAGCCTTCAGAAATCATTGTAATCTCCACTACAGGATGTTCCATTCATTCACTGGGAATCTGGAATTCATCTGAATCTGCACTCCACGCAGGCTTTCGTTACACCACTGCTGAAAGTCGAAGTAATGCAATACTGGTTTTCAGTGGTCTGTTCACATTCGAAGCCGAGGCTTTTTACAGGCTATCCACTCAACACTGGTCAGCTCTTCATTTTCGTGTCCCCACAATCCAGATTTCAGAAATCATTGCAATCTCCACTACAGAATGTTCCATTCATTCACTGCGAGTCTGGAGTTTATCTGATTCTCCACTCCCGCCTGGTTAACATTACACCACTTGTGAATGTCCAAGTAAGCCAATGCTGGTTTTCAGAGGCCTGTTCATACTCGCCGCCGTGCTGTTTAATTGACAATTCACTCCACCCTGTTCAGCTCTTCATTGTCCCACCACACTACCAGCCTTCAGAAATCTTTGTTATCTCCACTACAGAATGTTCCATTCATTCACTGCGAATCTGGAATTCATCTGACTCTCAACTCCACGCAGGTTTTCATTACACCACTGTTGAATGTCCAAGTAACCCAATGCTGGTTTTCAGCGGCCTGTTCATATTCGCAGCCCTGCTGTTTACTTGGCTATCGATTCAAGCCTGGTCAGCTCTTCATTTTCCTGTCCACACAACACAGGCTTCAGAAATCATTGGAATCTCCTCTACAGAATGTTCCATTCATTCACTGCGAATGTGGAATTCAACTGACTCTCCACTCCATGCAGGTTTTCCTTACACCACTGATGAATGTCCAAGTAACCCAATGCTGGTTTTCAGCTGCATGTTCACACTCGCAGCCATGCTATACAATTGGCTTTCCACTAAATCCTGATTAGTTCTTGATTTTCCTTCCACACGACCCAGCCTTCAGAAATCGTTGGAATCTCCACTAGAGAATGTTCCATTCATTCACTGCGAATCTGGAATTCCTCTGAACCTCCACTCCCGGCAGGTTTTCGTTACACCACTGTTGAATGTCCAAGTAACCCAATGTTTTAAGTGTTTTCTTCACAAGCGCAGTGGTGCTGTTCAATTGGCTATCCACTCAACCCTGGCCAGCTCTACATTTTCCTGTCCACACCACAGAGACTGGAGAAATCATTGTTATCTCCACTACAGAATGTTCCATTCATTCACAGCGAATCTGGAATTCATCTGAATCTCCACTCCCGGCAGGTTTTCGTGACACCACTGGTAAATATCCAAGTAAGCCAATGCTGGTTTTAAGTGGCCTGCTCATACTCTCAGCCGTGCTGTTCAATTTGCTATCCACTCAACCCTCTTCAGCTCCATTTTCCTGTCCACATAACCCAAACTTCAGAAACAATTGGTATCTCCTCCACAGAATGTTCCATTCATTGACGGCAAATCTGAAATTCATCTAATTCTCAACTCCCGTCAGGTTTTCGTTACACCACTTGTGAATGTCCAATTAAGCCAAAGCTGGTTTTCAGTGGCCTGTTCTTACTACGAGACGTGCTGTTCATTTGGCTATCCATTCCACCCTGTTCAGCTCTACATTTTCGTGTCCACAAAACCCAGCCTTCAGAAATCATTGGAATCACCACTAGAGAATGTTCCATTCATTCACTGCGAATCTGGAATTCATCTGAATCTCCACTCCCGGCAGGTTTTCATTGCACCACTGCTGAATGTTCAAGTAACGCAATGATGGTTTTCAGCGGTCTATTCACACTCGAACCCGTGCTGTTCACGGTCTAGCGACTCAACACTGGTGAGTTCTTCTTTTTCCAGTTCAGACAATACCAACCTCAGAAACCATTGCAATCTACACTACAGAATGTTTCATTCATTCAGGCGAATCTTGAATTCATCTTGTTCTCCACTCCCAGCAGGTTTTCGTTTCACCACTGGTGAATGTCCAAGCAACCCAAGGCTGGTTTCAGCTGCGTGTTAACACTCGCAGCCGTGCTGTTCAATTGGCTATCCAGTGAACGCTGGTTAGCTCTTGATTTTCCTTCCACACACCGAGCCTTCAGAAATCATTCTTATCTCCACTTCAGAATGTTCCATTCGTTCCCTGCGAATCTGGAATTCCTCTGACTCTCCACACCAGGCAGATTTTCCTAACAACACTGGTGAATGACCAGGTAATCCAATGCTGGTTTTCAGCGGCTGTTCACACTCACAGCCTTGCTGTTCAATTGGCAATCCAGTCAAACCTAGTCAGCTCTTCATTTTCCTGTCCACACAACCCAGCGTTCAGAAATCATTGGAATCTCTACTACAGAAATTTCCATTCATTCACTGTGAATCTGGAAATACTCTGAATCTGCATTCCAGGAAGGCTTTCGTTACACCACTGATGAATGTCCAAGTAATGCAATGCTGCTTCTTAGTGGTCTGTTCACACTCGAAACCGTGCTGTTCATTGGCTATCCACTCAATATCGGTCAGCTCTTCAATATCCTGTCCAGACTATCCAGATTCCTAAATGTTGGCAATCACCACTACAGAATGTTCCATTCAATCACGCGAATCTGGAATTCATCAGAGTCTCCACTCCTGGAAGGTTTTCGTGACACCACTGGTAAATGTCCAAGGAAGACAATGCTGGTTTTAAGCCGCCTGCTAACACACTCAGCCGTGCTGTTCAATTTGCTATCCACCCAACCCTATTCAGCTCTACATTTTCCTGTCCTCATAACCCAACCTTCAGAAATAATTGGTATCTCCTCCACAGAATGTTCCGTTCATTCACTGCGAATCTTAAATTCATCTGACTCTCAACTCCCGGCGGGTTATCGTTACACCACTTGTGAATGTCCAAGTAAGCCAATGCTGGTTTTCAGTGGCCTGTTCATACTAAGAGACGTGCTGTTCATTTGGCTATCCACTCCACCCTGTTCAGCTCTACATTCTCGTGTCCACAAAACCCAGCCTTCAGAAATCATTGGAATCACCACTAGAGAATGTTCCATTCATTCACTGCGAATCTGGAATTCCTCTGAACCTCCACTCCTGGCAGGTTTTCGTTACGCCACTGGTGAATGTCCAAGTAACTCAATACTGGTTTTCAGAGGCATGTTCAACTCGCAGAAGTGCTGTTCAATGGGCTATCCACTCAATATTGGTCAGCTCTTCATTTTCCTCTCCACACAAACCAGCCTTCAGAAATCATTGGGCTCTCCACTACAGACTGTTCCATTCATTCACTGCGATTCTGCAATTCATCTGACTCTCCGCTCCAGGCAGGTTTTCATTACAGCACTGGTGAATGACCAAGTAATCCAATGCTGGTTTTCAGCCGCCTTTTCACACTCGCAGTGTGCTGTTCAATTGTCTATCCACTCAAACCTGGTCAGCCTTTCATTTTCTTTTCCACAATATCAGACTTCAGAAATCATTGGAATCGCCAGTACAGAATGTTCCATTCATTCACTGCCAATCTGGAATTCATCTGAATCTGCACTCCAGGTAGGCTTTCATTACACCACTTATGAATGTCCAAGTAACACAATGCTGGTTTTCAGCGGTCTGTTCACACTCTAAGCCCTGCTTTTTACTGGGTATCCACACAACTGTGGTCAGCTCTTCATTTTCATGTCCAAACAATCCAGACTTGAGAAATCATTGCAATCTCCAGTACAGAATGTTCCATTCATTCACTGCGAATCTGGAATTCAACTGAATCTCCACTACCTGCAGATTTATCTTACACCACTTGTGAATGTCCAAGTAAAACAATGCTGGTTTTCAGAGGCCTGTTCATGTTCGCAGTCGTGCTGTTCAATTGGCTATCCACTCAACCTGTTTTGCTCCTCATTTTCCTGTGCACACAACCCAGCCTTCAGAAATCATTGTAATCTCCACTACAGGATGTTCCATTCATTCACTGGGAATCTGGAATTCATCTGAATCTGCACTCCACGCAGGCTTTCGTTACACCACTGCTGAAAGTCGAAGTAATGCAATACTGGTTTTCAGTGGTCTGTTCACATTCGAAGCCGAGGCTTTTTACAGGCTATCCACTCAACACTGGTCAGCTCTTCATTTTCGTGTCCCCACAATCCAGATTTCAGAAATCATTGCAATCTCCACTACAGAATGTTCCATTCATTCACTGCGAGTCTGGAGTTTATCTGATTCTCCACTCCCGCCTGGTTAACATTACACCACTTGTGAATGTCCAAGTAAGCCAATGCTGGTTTTCAGAGGCCTGTTCATACTCGCAGCCGTGCTGTTTAATTGACAATTCACTCCACCCTGTTCAGCTCTTCATTGTCCCACCACACTACCAGCCTTCAGAAATCTTTGTTATCTCCACTACAGAATGTTCCATTCATTCACTGCGAATCTGGAATTCATCTGACTCTCAACTCCACGCAGGTTTTCATTACACCACTGTTGAATGTCCAAGTAACCCAATGCTGGTTTTCAGCGGCCTGTTCATATTCGCAGCCCTGCTGTTTACTTGGCTATCGATTCAAGCCTGGTCAGCTCTTCATTTTCCTGTCCACACAACACAGGCTTCAGAAATCATTGGAATCTCCTCTACAGAATGTTCCATTCATTCACTGCGAATGTGGAATTCAACTGACTCTCCACTCCATGCAGGTTTTCCTTACACCACTGATGAATGTCCAAGTAACCCAATGCTGGTTTTCAGCTGCATGTTCACACTCGCAGCCATGCTATACAATTGGCTTTCCACTAAATCCTGATTAGTTCTTGATTTTCCTTCCACACGACCCAGCCTTCAGAAATCGTTGGAATCTCCACTAGAGAATGTTCCATTCATTCACTGCGAATCTGGAATTCCTCTGAACCTCCACTCCCGGCAGGTTTTCGTTACACCACTGTTGAATGTCCAAGTAACCCAATGTTTTAAGTGTTTTCTTCACAAGCGCAGTGGTGCTGTTCAATTGGCTATCCACTCAACCCTGGCCAGCTCTACATTTTCCTGTCCACACCACAGAGACTGGAGAAATCATTGTTATCTCCACTACAGAATGTTCCATTCATTCACAGCGAATCTGGAATTCATCTGAATCTCCACTCCCGGCAGGTTTTCGTGACACCACTGGTAAATATCCAAGTAAGCCAATGCTGGTTTTAAGTGGCCTGCTCATACTCTCAGCCGTGCTGTTCAATTTGCTATCCACTCAACCCTCTTCAGCTCCATTTTCCTGTCCACATAACCCAAACTTCAGAAACAATTGGTATCTCCTCCACAGAATGTTCCATTCATTGACGGCAAATCTGAAATTCATCTAATTCTCAACTCCCGTCAGGTTTTCGTTACACCACTTGTGAATGTCCAATTAAGCCAAAGCTGGTTTTCAGTGGCCTGTTCTTACTACGAGACGTGCTGTTCATTTGGCTATCCATTCCACCCTGTTCAGCTCTACATTTTCGTGTCCACAAAACCCAGCCTTCAGAAATCATTGGAATCACCACTAGAGAATGTTCCATTCATTCACTGCGAATCTGGAATTCATCTGAATCTCCACTCCCGGCAGGTTTTCATTGCACCACTGCTGAATGTTCAAGTAACGCAATGATGGTTTTCAGCGGTCTATTCACACTCGAACCCGTGCTGTTCACGGTCTAGCGACTCAACACTGGTGAGTTCTTCTTTTTCCAGTTCAGACAATACCAACCTCAGAAACCATTGCAATCTACACTACAGAATGTTTCATTCATTCAGGCGAATCTTGAATTCATCTTGTTCTCCACTCCCAGCAGGTTTTCGTTTCACCACTGGTGAATGTCCAAGCAACCCAAGGCTGGTTTCAGCTGCGTGTTAACACTCGCAGCCGTGCTGTTCAATTGGCTATCCAGTGAACGCTGGTTAGCTCTTGATTTTCCTTCCACACACCGAGCCTTCAGAAATCATTCTTATCTCCACTTCAGAATGTTCCATTCGTTCCCTGCGAATCTGGAATTCCTCTGACTCTCCACACCAGGCAGATTTTCCTAACAACACTGGTGAATGACCAGGTAATCCAATGCTGGTTTTCAGCGGCTGTTCACACTCACAGCCTTGCTGTTCAATTGGCAATCCAGTCAAACCTAGTCAGCTCTTCATTTTCCTGTCCACACAACCCAGCGTTCAGAAATCATTGGAATCTCTACTACAGAAATTTCCATTCATTCACTGTGAATCTGGAAATACTCTGAATCTGCATTCCAGGAAGGCTTTCGTTACACCACTGATGAATGTCCAAGTAATGCAATGCTGCTTCTTAGTGGTCTGTTCACACTCGAAACCGTGCTGTTCATTGGCTATCCACTCAATATCGGTCAGCTCTTCAATATCCTGTCCAGACTATCCAGATTCCTAAATGTTGGCAATCACCACTACAGAATGTTCCATTCAATCACGCGAATCTGGAATTCATCAGAGTCTCCACTCCTGGAAGGTTTTCGTGACACCACTGGTAAATGTCCAAGGAAGACAATGCTGGTTTTAAGCCGCCTGCTAACACACTCAGCCGTGCTGTTCAATTTGCTATCCACCCAACCCTATTCAGCTCTACATTTTCCTGTCCTCATAACCCAACCTTCAGAAATAATTGGTATCTCCTCCACAGAATGTTCCGTTCATTCACTGCGAATCTTAAATTCATCTGACTCTCAACTCCCGGCGGGTTATCGTTACACCACTTGTGAATGTCCAAGTAAGCCAATGCTGGTTTTCAGTGGCCTGTTCATACTAAGAGACGTGCTGTTCATTTGGCTATCCACTCCACCCTGTTCAGCTCTACATTCTCGTGTCCACAAAACCCAGCCTTCAGAAATCATTGGAATCACCACTAGAGAATGTTCCATTCATTCACTGCGAATCTGGAATTCCTCTGAACCTCCACTCCTGGCAGGTTTTCGTTACGCCACTGGTGAATGTCCAAGTAACTCAATACTGGTTTTCAGAGGCATGTTCAACTCGCAGAAGTGCTGTTCAATGGGCTATCCACTCAATATTGGTCAGCTCTTCATTTTCCTCTCCACACAAACCAGCCTTCAGAAATCATTGGGCTCTCCACTACAGACTGTTCCATTCATTCACTGCGATTCTGCAATTCATCTGACTCTCCGCTCCAGGCAGGTTTTCATTACAGCACTGGTGAATGACCAAGTAATCCAATGCTGGTTTTCAGCCGCCTTTTCACACTCGCAGTGTGCTGTTCAATTGTCTATCCACTCAAACCTGGTCAGCCTTTCATTTTCTTTTCCACAATATCAGACTTCAGAAATCATTGGAATCGCCAGTACAGAATGTTCCATTCATTCACTGCCAATCTGGAATTCATCTGAATCTGCACTCCAGGTAGGCTTTCATTACACCACTTATGAATGTCCAAGTAACACAATGCTGGTTTTCAGCGGTCTGTTCACACTCTAAGCCCTGCTTTTTACTGGGTATCCACACAACTGTGGTCAGCTCTTCATTTTCATGTCCAAACAATCCAGACTTGAGAAATCATTGCAATCTCCAGTACAGAATGTTCCATTCATTCACTGCGAATCTGGAATTCAAATGAATCTCCACTACCTGCAGATTTATCTTACACCACTTGTGAATGTCCAAGTAAAACAATGCTGGTTTTCAGAGGCCTGTTCATGTTCGCAGTCGTGCTGTTCAATTGGCTATCCACTCAACCTGTTTTGCTCCTCATTTTCCTGTGCACACAACCCAGCCTTCAGAAATCATTGTAATCTCCACTACAGGATGTTCCATTCATTCACTGGGAATCTGGAATTCATCTGAATCTGCACTCCACGCAGGCTTTCGTTACACCACTGCTGAAAGTCGAAGTAATGCAATACTGGTTTTCAGTGGTCTGTTCACATTCGAAGCCGAGGCTTTTTACAGGCTATCCACTCAACACTGGTCAGCTCTTCATTTTCGTGTCCCCACAATCCAGATTTCAGAAATCATTGCAATCTCCACTACAGAATGTTCCATTCATTCACTGCGAGTCTGGAGTTTATCTGATTCTCCACTCCCGCCTGGTTAACATTACACCACTTGTGAATGTCCAAGTAAGCCAATGCTGGTTTTCAGAGGCCTGTTCATACTCGCAGCCGTGCTGTTTAATTGACAATTCACTCCACCCTGTTCAGCTCTTCATTGTCCCACCACACTACCAGCCTTCAGAAATCTTTGTTATCTCCACTACAGAATGTTCCATTCATTCACTGCGAATCTGGAATTCATCTGACTCTCAACTCCACGCAGGTTTTCATTACACCACTGTTGAATGTCCAAGTAACCCAATGCTGGTTTTCAGCGGCCTGTTCATATTCGCAGCCCTGCTGTTTACTTGGCTATCGATTCAAGCCTGGTCAGCTCTTCATTTTCCTGTCCACACAACACAGGCTTCAGAAATCATTGGAATCTCCTCTACAGAATGTTCCATTCATTCACTGCGAATGTGGAATTCAACTGACTCTCCACTCCATGCAGGTTTTCCTTACACCACTGATGAATGTCCAAGTAACCCAATGCTGGTTTTCAGCTGCATGTTCACACTCGCAGCCATGCTATACAATTGGCTTTCCACTAAATCCTGATTAGTTCTTGATTTTCCTTCCACACGACCCAGCCTTCAGAAATCGTTGGAATCTCCACTAGAGAATGTTCCATTCATTCACTGCGAATCTGGAATTCCTCTGAACCTCCACTCCCGGCAGGTTTTCGTTACACCACTGTTGAATGTCCAAGTAACCCAATGTTTTAAGTGTTTTCTTCACAAGCGCAGTGGTGCTGTTCAATTGGCTATCCACTCAACCCTGGCCAGCTCTACATTTTCCTGTCCACACCACAGAGACTGGAGAAATCATTGTTATCTCCACTACAGAATGTTCCATTCATTCACAGCGAATCTGGAATTCATCTGAATCTCCACTCCCGGCAGGTTTTCGTGACACCACTGGTAAATATCCAAGTAAGCCAATGCTGGTTTTAAGTGGCCTGCTCATACTCTCAGCCGTGCTGTTCAATTTGCTATCCACTCAACCCTCTTCAGCTCCATTTTCCTGTCCACATAACCCAAACTTCAGAAACAATTGGTATCTCCTCCACAGAATGTTCCATTCATTGACGGCAAATCTGAAATTCATCTAATTCTCAACTCCCGTCAGGTTTTCGTTACACCACTTGTGAATGTCCAATTAAGCCAAAGCTGGTTTTCAGTGGCCTGTTCTTACTACGAGACGTGCTGTTCATTTGGCTATCCATTCCACCCTGTTCAGCTCTACATTTTCGTGTCCACAAAACCCAGCCTTCAGAAATCATTGGAATCACCACTAGAGAATGTTCCATTCATTCACTGCGAATCTGGAATTCATCTGAATCTCCACTCCCGGCAGGTTTTCATTGCACCACTGCTGAATGTTCAAGTAACGCAATGATGGTTTTCAGCGGTCTATTCACACTCGAACCCGTGCTGTTCACGGTCTAGCGACTCAACACTGGTGAGTTCTTCTTTTTCCAGTTCAGACAATACCAACCTCAGAAACCATTGCAATCTACACTACAGAATGTTTCATTCATTCAGGCGAATCTTGAATTCATCTTGTTCTCCACTCCCAGCAGGTTTTCGTTTCACCACTGGTGAATGTCCAAGCAACCCAAGGCTGGTTTCAGCTGCGTGTTAACACTCGCAGCCGTGCTGTTCAATTGGCTATCCAGTGAACGCTGGTTAGCTCTTGATTTTCCTTCCACACACCGAGCCTTCAGAAATCATTCTTATCTCCACTTCAGAATGTTCCATTCGTTCCCTGCGAATCTGGAATTCCTCTGACTCTCCACACCAGGCAGATTTTCCTAACAACACTGGTGAATGACCAGGTAATCCAATGCTGGTTTTCAGCGGCTGTTCACACTCACAGCCTTGCTGTTCAATTGGCAATCCAGTCAAACCTAGTCAGCTCTTCATTTTCCTGTCCACACAACCCAGCGTTCAGAAATCATTGGAATCTCTACTACAGAAATTTCCATTCATTCACTGTGAATCTGGAAATACTCTGAATCTGCATTCCAGGAAGGCTTTCGTTACACCACTGATGAATGTCCAAGTAATGCAATGCTGCTTCTTAGTGGTCTGTTCACACTCGAAACCGTGCTGTTCATTGGCTATCCACTCAATATCGGTCAGCTCTTCAATATCCTGTCCAGACTATCCAGATTCCTAAATGTTGGCAATCACCACTACAGAATGTTCCATTCAATCACGCGAATCTGGAATTCATCAGAGTCTCCACTCCTGGAAGGTTTTCGTGACACCACTGGTAAATGTCCAAGGAAGACAATGCTGGTTTTAAGCCGCCTGCTAACACACTCAGCCGTGCTGTTCAATTTGCTATCCACCCAACCCTATTCAGCTCTACATTTTCCTGTCCTCATAACCCAACCTTCAGAAATAATTGGTATCTCCTCCACAGAATGTTCCGTTCATTCACTGCGAATCTTAAATTCATCTGACTCTCAACTCCCGGCGGGTTATCGTTACACCACTTGTGAATGTCCAAGTAAGCCAATGCTGGTTTTCAGTGGCCTGTTCATACTAAGAGACGTGCTGTTCATTTGGCTATCCACTCCACCCTGTTCAGCTCTACATTTTCGTGTCCACAAAACCCAGCCTTCAGAAATCATTGGAATCACCACTAGAGAATGTTCCATTCATTCACTGCGAATCTGGAATTCCTCTGAACCTCCACTCCTGGCAGGTTTTCGTTACGCCACTGGTGAATGTCCAAGTAACTCAATACTGGTTTTCAGAGGCATGTTCAACTCGCAGAAGTGCTGTTCAATGGGCTATCCACTCAATATTGGTCAGCTCTTCATTTTCCTCTCCACACAAACCAGCCTTCAGAAATCATTGGGCTCTCCACTACAGACTGTTCCATTCATTCACTGCGATTCTGCAATTCATCTGACTCTCCGCTCCAGGCAGGTTTTCATTACAGCACTGGTGAATGACCAAGTAATCCAATGCTGGTTTTCAGCCGCCTTTTCACACTCGCAGTGTGCTGTTCAATTGTCTATCCACTCAAACCTGGTCAGCCTTTCATTTTCTTTTCCACAATATCAGACTTCAGAAATCATTGGAATCGCCAGTACAGAATGTTCCATTCATTCACTGCCAATCTGGAATTCATCTGAATCTGCACTCCAGGTAGGCTTTCATTACACCACTTATGAATGTCCAAGTAACACAATGCTGGTTTTCAGCAGTCTGTTCACACTCTAAGCCCTGCTTTTTACTGGGTATCCACACAACTGTGGTCAGCTCTTCATTTTCATGTCCAAACAATCCAGACTTGAGAAATCATTGCAATCTCCAGTACAGAATGTTCCATTCATTCACTGCGAATCTGGAATTCAACTGAATCTCCACTACCTGCAGATTTATCTTACACCACTTGTGAATGTCCAAGTAAAACAATGCTGGTTTTCAGAGGCCTGTTCATGTTCGCAGTCGTGCTGTTCAATTGGCTATCCACTCAACCTGTTTTGCTCCTCATTTTCCTGTGCACACAACCCAGCCTTCAGAAATCATTGTAATCTCCACTACAGGATGTTCCATTCATTCACTGGGAATCTGGAATTCATCTGAATCTGCACTCCACGCAGGCTTTCGTTACACCACTGCTGAAAGTCGAAGTAATGCAATACTGGTTTTCAGTGGTCTGTTCACATTCGAAGCCGAGGCTTTTTACAGGCTATCCACTCAACACTGGTCAGCTCTTCATTTTCGTGTCCCCACAATCCAGATTTCAGAAATCATTGCAATCTCCACTACAGAATGTTCCATTCATTCACTGCGAGTCTGGAGTTTATCTGATTCTCCACTCCCGCCTGGTTAACATTACACCACTTGTGAATGTCCAAGTAAGCCAATGCTGGTTTTCAGAGGCCTGTTCATACTCGCAGCCGTGCTGTTTAATTGACAATTCACTCCACCCTGTTCAGCTCTTCATTGTCCCACCACACTACCAGCCTTCAGAAATCTTTGTTATCTCCACTACAGAATGTTCCATTCATTCACTGCGAATCTGGAATTCATCTGACTCTCAACTCCACGCAGGTTTTCATTACACCACTGTTGAATGTCCAAGTAACCCAATGCTGGTTTTCAGCGGCCTGTTCATATTCGCAGCCCTGCTGTTTACTTGGCTATCGATTCAAGCCTGGTCAGCTCTTCATTTTCCTGTCCACACAACACAGGCTTCAGAAATCATTGGAATCTCCTCTACAGAATGTTCCATTCATTCACTGCGAATGTGGAATTCAACTGACTCTCCACTCCATGCAGGTTTTCCTTACACCACTGATGAATGTCCAAGTAACCCAATGCTGGTTTTCAGCTGCATGTTCACACTCGCAGCCATGCTATACAATTGGCTTTCCACTAAATCCTGATTAGTTCTTGATTTTCCTTCCACACGACCCAGCCTTCAGAAATCGTTGGAATCTCCACTAGAGAATGTTCCATTCATTCACTGCGAATCTGGAATTCCTCTGAACCTCCACTCCCGGCAGGTTTTCGTTACACCACTGTTGAATGTCCAAGTAACCCAATGTTTTAAGTGTTTTCTTCACAAGCGCAGTGGTGCTGTTCAATTGGCTATCCACTCAACCCTGGCCAGCTCTACATTTTCCTGTCCACACCACAGAGACTGGAGAAATCATTGTTATCTCCACTACAGAATGTTCCATTCATTCACAGCGAATCTGGAATTCATCTGAATCTCCACTCCCGGCAGGTTTTCGTGACACCACTGGTAAATATCCAAGTAAGCCAATGCTGGTTTTAAGTGGCCTGCTCATACTCTCAGCCGTGCTGTTCAATTTGCTATCCACTCAACCCTCTTCAGCTCCATTTTCCTGTCCACATAACCCAAACTTCAGAAACAATTGGTATCTCCTCCACAGAATGTTCCATTCATTGACGGCAAATCTGAAATTCATCTAATTCTCAACTCCCGTCAGGTTTTCGTTACACCACTTGTGAATGTCCAATTAAGCCAAAGCTGGTTTTCAGTGGCCTGTTCTTACTACGAGACGTGCTGTTCATTTGGCTATCCATTCCACCCTGTTCAGCTCTACATTTTCGTGTCCACAAAACCCAGCCTTCAGAAATCATTGGAATCACCACTAGAGAATGTTCCATTCATTCACTGCGAATCTGGAATTCATCTGAATCTCCACTCCCGGCAGGTTTTCATTGCACCACTGCTGAATGTTCAAGTAACGCAATGATGGTTTTCAGCGGTCTATTCACACTCGAACCCGTGCTGTTCACGGTCTAGCGACTCAACACTGGTGAGTTCTTCTTTTTCCAGTTCAGACAATACAAACCTCAGAAACCATTGCAATCTACACTACAGAATGTTTCATTCATTCAGGCGAATCTTGAATTCATCTTGTTCTCCACTCCCAGCAGGTTTTCGTTTCACCACTGGTGAATGTCCAAGCAACCCAAGGCTGGTTTCAGCTGCGTGTTAACACTCGCAGCCGTGCTGTTCAATTGGCTATCCAGTGAACGCTGGTTAGCTCTTGATTTTCCTTCCACACACCGAGCCTTCAGAAATCATTCTTATCTCCACTTCAGAATGTTCCATTCGTTCCCTGCGAATCTGGAATTCCTCTGACTCTCCACACCAGGCAGATTTTCCTAACAACACTGGTGAATGACCAGGTAATCCAATGCTGGTTTTCAGCGGCTGTTCACACTCACAGCCTTGCTGTTCAATTGGCAATCCAGTCAAACCTAGTCAGCTCTTCATTTTCCTGTCCACACAACCCAGCGTTCAGAAATCATTGGAATCTCTACTACAGAAATTTCCATTCATTCACTGTGAATCTGGAAATAATCTGAATCTGCATTCCAGGAAGGCTTTCGTTACACCACTGATGAATGTCCAAGTAATGCAATGCTGCTTCTTAGTGGTCTGTTCACACTCAAAACCGTGCTGTTCATTGGCTATCCACTCAATATCGGTCAGCTCTTCAATATCCTGTCCAGACTATCCAGATTCCTAAATGTTGGCAATCACCACTACAGAATGTTCCATTCAATCACGCGAATCTGGAATTCATCAGAGTCTCCACTCCTGGAAGGTTTTCGTGACACCACTGGTAAATGTCCAAGGAAGACAATGCTGGTTTTAAGCCGCCTGCTAACACACTCAGCCGTACTGTTCAATTTGCTAACCACCCAACCCTATTCAGCTCTACATTTTCCTGTCCTCATAACCCAACCTTCAGAAATAATTGGTATCTCCTCCACAGAATGTTCCGTTCATTCACTGCGAATCTTAAATTCATCTGACTCTCAACTCCCGGCGGGTTATCGTTACACCACTTGTGAATGTCCAAGTAAGCCAATGCTGGTTTTCAGTGGCCTGTTCATACTAAGAGACGTGCTGTTCATTTGGCTATCCACTCCACCCTGTTCAGCTCTACATTTTCGTGTCCACAAAACCCAGCCTTCAGAAATCATTGGAATCACCACTAGAGAATGTTCCATTCATTCACTGCGAATCTGGAATTCCTCTGAACCTCCACTCCTGGCAGGTTTTCGTTACGCCACTGGTGAATGTCCAAGTAACTCAATACTGGTTTTCAGAGGCATGTTCAACTCGCAGAAGTGCTGTTCAATGGGCTATCCACTCAATATTGGTCAGCTCTTCATTTTCCTCTCCACACAAACCAGCCTTCAGAAATCATTGGGATCTCCACTACAGACTGTTCCATTCATTCACTGCGATTCTGCAATTCATCTGACTCTCCGCTCCAGGCAGGTTTTCATTACCGCACTGGTGAATGACCAAGTAATCCAATGCTGGTTTTCAGCCGCCTTTTCACACTCGCAGTGTGCTGTTCAATTGTCTATCCACTCAAACCTGGTCAGCCTTTCATTTTCTTTTCCACAATATCAGACTTCAGAAATCATTGGAATCGCCAGTACAGAATGTTCCATTCATTCACTGCCAATCTGGAATTCATCTGAATCCGCACTCCAGGTAGGCTTTCATTACACCACTTATGAATGTCCAAGTAACACAATGCTGGTTTTCAGCGGTCTGTTCACACTCTAAGCCCTGCTTTTTACTGGGTATCCACACAACTGTGGTCAGCTCTTCATTTTCATGTCCAAACAATCCAGACTTGAGAAATCATTGCAATCTCCAGTACAGAATGTTCCATTCATTCACTGCGAATCTGGAATTCAACTGAATCTCCACTACCTGCAGATTTATCTTACACCACTTGTGAATGTCCAAGTAAAACAATGCTGGTTTTCAGAGGCCTGTTCATGTTCGCAGTCGTGCTGTTCAATTGGCTATCCACTCAACCTGTTTTGCTCCTCAGTTTCCTGTGCACACAACCCAGCCTTCAGAAATCATTGTAATCTCCACTACAGGATGTTCCATTCATTCACTGGGAATCTGGAATTCATCTGAATCTGCACTCCACGCAGGCTTTCGTTACACCACTGCTGAAAGTCGAAGTAATGCAATACTGGTTTTCAGTGGTCTGTTCACATTCGAAGCCGAGGCTTTTTACAGGCTATCCACTCAACACTGGTCAGCTCTTCATTTTCGTGTCCCCACAATCCAGATTTCAGAAATCATTGCAATCTCCACTACAGAATGTTCCATTCATTCACTGCGAGTCTGGAGTTTATCTGATTCTCCACTCCCGCCTGGTTAACATTACACCACTTGTGAATGTCCAAGTAAGCCAATGCTGGTTTTCAGAGGCCTGTTCATACTCGCAGCCGTGCTGTTTAATTGACAATTCACTCCACCCTGTTCAGCTCTTCATTGTCCCACCACACTACCAGCCTTCAGAAAACTTTGTTATCTCCACTACAGAATGTTCCATTCATTCACTGAGAATCTGGAATTCATCTGACTCTCAACTCCACGCAGGTTTTCATTACACCACTGTTGAATGTCCAAGTAACCCAATGCTGGTTTTCAGCGGCCTGTTCATATTCGCAGCCCTGCTGTTTACTTGGCTATCGATTCAAGCCTGGTCAGCTCTTCATTTTCCTGTCCACACAACACAGGCTTCAGAAATCATTGGAATCTCCTCTACAGAATGTTCCATTCATTCACTGCGAATGTGGAATTCAACTGACTCTCCACTCCATGCAGGTTTTCCTTACACCACTGATGAATGTCCAAGTAACCCAATGCTGGTTTTCAGCTGCATGTTCACACTCGCAGCCATGCTATACAATTGGCTTTCCACTAAATCCTGATTAGTTCTTGATTTTCCTTCCACACGACCCAGCCTTCAGAAATCGTTGGAATCTCCACTAGAGAATGTTCCATTCATTCACTGCGAATCTGGAATTCCTCTGAACCTCCACTCCCGGCAGGTTTTCGTTACACCACTGTTGAATGTCCAAGTAACCCAATGTTTTAAGTGTTTTCTTCACAAGCGCAGTGGTGCTGTTCAATTGGCTATCCACTCAACCCTGGCCAGCTCTACATTTTCCTGTCCACACCACAGAGACTGGAGAAATCATTGTTATCTCCACTACAGAATGTTCCATTCATTCACAGCGAATCTGGAATTCATCTGAATCTCCACTCCCGGCAGGTTTTCGTGACACCACTGGTAAATATCCAAGTAAGCCAATGCTGGTTTTAAGTGGCCTGCTCATACTCTCAGCCGTGCTGTTCAATTTGCTATCCACTCAACCCTCTTCAGCTCCATTTTCCTGTCCACATAACCCAAACTTCAGAAACAATTGGTATCTCCTCCACAGAATGTTCCATTCATTGACGGCAAATCTGAAATTCATCTAATTCTCAACTCCCGTCAGGTTTTCGTTACACCACTTGTGAATGTCCAATTAAGCCAAAGCTGGTTTTCAGTGGCCTGTTCTTACTACGAGACGTGCTGTTCATTTGGCTATCCATTCCACCCTGTTCAGCTCTACATTTTCGTGTCCACAAAACCCAGCCTTCAGAAATCATTGGAATCACCACTAGAGAATGTTCCATTCATTCACTGCGAATCTGGAATTCATCTGAATCTCCACTCCCGGCAGGTTTTCATTGCACCACTGCTGAATGTTCAAGTAACGCAATGATGGTTTTCAGCGGTCTATTCACACTCGAACCCGTGCTGTTCACGGTCTAGCGACTCAACACTGGTGAGTTCTTCTTTTTCCAGTTCAGACAATACAAACCTCAGAAACCATTGCAATCTACACTACAGAATGTTTCATTCATTCAGGCGAATCTTGAATTCATCTTGTTCTCCACTCCCAGCAGGTTTTCGTTTCACCACTGGTGAATGTCCAAGCAACCCAAGGCTGGTTTCAGCTGCGTGTTAACACTCGCAGCCGTGCTGTTCAATTGGCTATCCAGTGAACGCTGGTTAGCTCTTGATTTTCCTTCCACACACCGAGCCTTCAGAAATCATTCTTATCTCCACTTCAGAATGTTCCATTCGTTCCCTGCGAATCTGGAATTCCTCTGACTCTCCACACCAGGCAGATTTTCCTAACAACACTGGTGAATGACCAGGTAATCCAATGCTGGTTTTCAGCGGCTGTTCACACTCACAGCCTTGCTGTTCAATTGGCAATCCAGTCAAACCTAGTCAGCTCTTCATTTTCCTGTCCACACAACCCAGCGTTCAGAAATCATTGGAATCTCTACTACAGAAATTTCCATTCATTCACTGTGAATCTGGAAATACTCTGAATCTGCATTCCAGGAAGGCTTTCGTTACACCACTGATGAATGTCCAAGTAATGCAATGCTGGTTCTTAGTGGTCTGTTCACACTCGAAACCGTGCTGTTCATTGGCTATCCACTCAATATCGGTCAGCTCTTCAATATCCTGTCCAGACTATCCAGATTCCTAAATGTTGGCAATCACCACTACAGAATGTTCCATTCAATCACGCGAATCTGGAATTCATCAGAGTCTCCACTCCTGGAAGGTTTTCGTGACACCACTGGTAAATGTCCAAGGAAGACAATGCTGGTTTTAAGCCGCCTGCTAACACACTCAGCCGTGCTGTTCAATTTGCTATCCACCCAACCCTATTCAGCTCTACATTTTCCTGTCCTCATAACCCAACCTTCAGAAATAATTGGTATCTCCTCCACAGAATGTTCCGTTCATTCACTGCGAATCTTAAATTCATCTGACTCTCAACTCCCGGCGGGTTATCGTTACACCACTTGTGAATGTCCAAGTAAGCCAATGCTGGTTTTCAGTGGCCTGTTCATACTAAGAGACGTGCTGTTCATTTGGCTATCCACTCCACCCTGTTCAGCTCTACATTCTCGTGTCCACAAAACCCAGCCTTCAGAAATCATTGGAATCACCACTAGAGAATGTTCCATTCATTCACTGCGAATCTGGAATTCATCTGAACCTCCACTCCTGGCAGGTTTTCGTTACGCCACTGGTGAATGTCCCAGTAACTCAATACTGGTTTTCAGAGGCATGTTCAACTCGCAGAAGTGCTGTTCAATGGGCTATCCACTCAATATTGGTCAGCTCTTCATTTTCCTCTCCACACAAACCAGCCTTCAGAAATCATTGGGCTCTCCACTACAGACTGTTCCATTCATTCACTGCGATTCTGCAATTCATCTGACTCTCCGCTCCAGGCAGGTTTTCATTACAGCACTGGTGAATGACCAAGTAATCCAATGCTGGTTTTCAGCCGCCTTTTCACACTCGCAGTGTGCTGTTCAATTGTCTATCCACTCAAACCTGGTCAGCCTTTCATTTTCTTTTCCACAATATCAGACTTCAGAAATCATTGGAATCGCCAGTACAGAATGTTCCATTCATTCACTGCCAATCTGGAATTCATCTGAATCTGCACTCCAGGTAGGCTTTCATTACACCACTTATGAATGTCCAAGTAACACAATGCTGGTTTTCAGCGGTCTGTTCACACTCTAAGCCCTGCTTTTTACTGGGTATCCACACAACTGTGGTCAGCTCTTCATTTTCATGTCCAAACAATCCAGACTTGAGAAATCATTGCAATCTCCAGTACAGAATGTTCCATTCATTCACTGCGAATCTGGAATTCAACTGAATCTCCACTACCTGCAGATTTATCTTACACCACTTGTGAATGTCCAAGTAAAACAATGCTGGTTTCCAGAGGCCTGTTCATGTTCGCAGTCGTGCTGTTCAATTGGCTATCCACTCAACCTGTTTTGCTCCTCATTTTCCTGTGCACACAACCCAGCCTTCAGAAATCATTGTAATCTCCACTACAGGATGTTCCATTCATTCACTGGGAATCTGGAATTCATCTGAATCTGCACTCCACGCAGGCTTTCGTTACACCACTGCTGAAAGTCGAAGTAATGCAATACTGGTTTTCAGTGGTCTGTTCACATTCGAAGCCGAGGCTTTTTACAGGCTATCCGCTCAACACTGGTCAGCTCTTCATTTTCGTGTCCCCACAATCCAGATTTCAGAAATCATTGCAATCTCCACTACAGAATGTTCCATTCATTCACTGCGAGTCTGGAGTTTATCTGATTCTCCACTCCCGCCTGGTTAACATTACACCACTTGTGAATGTCCAAGTAAGCCAATGCTGGTTTTCAGAGGCCTGTTCATACTCGCAGCCGTGCTGTTTAATTGACAATTCACTCCACCCTGTTCAGCTCTTCATTGTCCCACCACACTACCAGCCTTCAGAAATCTTTGTTATCTCCACTACAGAATGTTCCATTCATTCACTGCGAATCTGGAATTCATCTGACTCTCAACTCCACGCAGGTTTTCATTACACCACTGTTGAATGTCCAAGTAACCCAATGCTGGTTTTCAGCGGCCTGTTCATATTCGCAGCCCTGCTGTTTACTTGGCTATCGATTCAAGCCTGGTCAGCTCTTCATTTTCCTGTCCACACAACACAGGCTTCAGAAATCATTGGAATCTCCTCTACAGAATGTTCCATTCATTCACTGCGAATGTGGAATTCAACTGACTCTCCACTCCATGCAGGTTTTCCTTACACCACTGATGAATGTCCAAGTAACCCAATGCTGGTTTTCAGCTGCATGTTCACACTCGCAGCCATGCTATACAATTGGCCTTCCACTAAATCCTGATTAGTTCTTGATTTTCCTTCCACACGACCCAGCCTTCAGAAATCGTTGGAATCTCCACTAGAGAATGTTCCATTCATTCACTGCGAATCTGGAATTCCTCTGAACCTCCACTCCCGGCAGGTTTTCGTTACACCACTGTTGAATGTCCAAGTAACCCAATGTTTTAAGTGTTTTCTTCACAAGCGCAGTGGTGCTGTTCAATTGGCTATCCACTCAACCCTGGCCAGCTCTACATTTTCCTGTCCACACCACAGAGACTGGAGAAATCATTGTTATCTCCACTACAGAATGTTCCATTCATTCACAGCGAATCTGGAATTCATCTGAATCTCCACTCCCGGCAGGTTTTCGTGACACCACTGGTAAATATCCAAGTAAGCCAATGCTGGTTTTAAGTGGCCTGCTCATACTCTCAGCCGTGCTGTTCAATTTGCTATCCACTCAACCCTCTTCAGCTCCATTTTCCTGTCCACATAACCCAAACTTCAGAAACAATTGGTATCTCCTCCACAGAATGTTCCATTCATTGACGGCAAATCTGAAATTCATCTAATTCTCAACTCCCGTCAGGTTTTCGTTACACCACTTGTGAATGTCCAATTAAGCCAAAGCTGGTTTTCAGTGGCCTGTTCTTACTACGAGACGTGCTGTTCATTTGGCTATCCATTCCACCCTGTTCAGCTCTACATTTTCGTGTCCACAAAACCCAGCCTTCAGAAATCATTGGAATCACCACTAGAGAATGTTCCATTCATTCACTGCGAATCTGGAATTCATCTGAATCTCCACTCCCGCCAGGTTTTCATTGCACCACTGCTGAATGTTCAAGTAACGCAATGATGGTTTTCAGCGGTCTATTCACACTCGAACCCGTGCTGTTCACGGTCTAGCGACTCAACACTGGTGAGTTCTTCTTTTTCCAGTTCAGACAATACCAACCTCAGAAACCATTGCAATCTACACTACAGAATGTTTCATTCATTCAGGCGAATCTTGAATTCATCTTGTTCTCCACTCCCAGCAGGTTTTCGTTTCACCACTGGTGAATGTCCAAGCAACCCAAGGCTGGTTTCAGCTGCGTGTTAACACTCGCAGCCGTGCTGTTCAATTGGCTATCCAGTGAACGCTGGTTAGCTCTTGATTTTCCTTCCACACACCGAGCCTTCAGAAATCATTCTTATCTCCACTTCAGAATGTTCCATTCGTTCCCTGCGAATCTGGAATTCCTCTGACTCTCCACACCAGGCAGATTTTCCTAACAACACTGGTGAATGACCAGGTAATCCAATGCTGGTTTTCAGCGGCTGTTCACACTCACAGCCTTGCTGTTCAATTGGCAATCCAGTCAAACCTAGTCAGCTCTTCATTTTCCTGTCCACACAACCCAGCGTTCAGAAATCATTGGAATCTCTACTACAGAAATTTCCATTCATTCACTGTGAATCTGGAAATACTCTGAATCTGCATTCCAGGAAGGCTTTCGTTACACCACTGATGAATGTCCAAGTAATGCAATGCTGCTTCTTAGTGGTCTGTTCACACTCGAAACCGTGCTGTTCATTGGCTATCCACTCAATATCGGTCAGCTCTTCAATATCCTGTCCAGACTATCCAGATTCCTAAATGTTGGCAATCACCACTACAGAATGTTCCATTCAATCACGCGAATCTGGAATTCATCAGAGTCTCCACTCCTGGAAGGTTTTCGTGACACCACTGGTAAATGTCCAAGGAAGACAATGCTGGTTTTAAGCCGCCTGCTAACACACTCAGCCGTGCTGTTCAATTTGCTATCCACCCAACCCTATTCAGCTCTACATTTTCCTGTCCTCATAACCCAACCTTCAGAAATAATTGGTATCTCCTCCACAGAATGTTCCGTTCATTCACTGCGAATCTTAAATTCATCTGACTCTCAACTCCCGGCGGGTTATCGTTACACCACTTGTGAATGTCCAAGTAAGCCAATGCTGGTTTTCAGTGGCCTGTTCATACTAAGAGACGTGCTGTTCATTTGGCTATCCACTCCACCCTGTTCAGCTCTACATTTTCGTGTCCACAAAACCCAGCCTTCAGAAATCATTGGAATCACCACTAGAGAATGTTCCATTCATTCACTGCGAATCTGGAATTCATCTGAACCTCCACTCCTGGCAGGTTTTCGTTACGCCACTGGTGAATGTCCAAGTAACTCAATACTGGTTTTCAGAGGCATGTTCAACTCGCAGAAGTGCTGTTCAATGGGCTATCCACTCAATATTGGTCAGCTCTTCATTTTCCTCTCCACACAAACCAGCCTTCAGAAATCATTGGGCTCTCCACTACAGACTGTTCCATTCATTCACTGCGATTCTGCAATTCATCTGACTCTCCGCTCCAGGCAGGTTTTCATTACAGCACTGGTGAATGACCAAGTAATCCAATGCTGGTTTTCAGCCGCCTTTTCACACTCGCAGTGTGCTGTTCAATTGTCTATCCACTCAAACCTGGTCAGCCTTTCATTTTCTTTTCCACAATATCAGACTTCAGAAATCATTGGAATCGCCAGCACAGAATGTTCCATTCATTCACTGCCAATCTGGAATTCATCTGAATCTGCACTCCAGGTAGGCTTTCATTACACCACTTATGAATGTCCAAGTAACACAATGCTGGTTTTCAGCGGTCTGTTCACACTCTAAGCCCTGCTTTTTACTGGGTATCCACACAACTGTGGTCAGCTCTTCATTTTCATGTCCAAACAATCCAGACTTGAGAAATCATTGCAATCTCCAGTACAGAATGTTCCATTCATTCACTGCGAATCTGGAATTCAACTGAATCTCCACTACCTGCAGATTTATCTTACACCACTTGTGAATGTCCAAGTAAAACAATGCTGGTTTTCAGAGGCCTGTTCATGTTCGCAGTCGTGCTGTTCAATTGGCTATCCACTCAACCTGTTTTGCTCCTCATTTTCCTGTGCACACAACCCAGCCTTCAGAAATCATTGTAATCTCCACTACAGGATGTTCCATTCATTCACTGGGAATCTGGAATTCATCTGAATCTGCACTCCACGCAGGCTTTCGTTACACCACTGCTGAAAGTCGAAGTAATGCAATACTGGTTTTCAGTGGTCTGTTGACATTCGAAGCCGAGGCTTTTTACAGGCTATCCGCTCAACACTGGTCAGCTCTTCATTTTCGTGTCCCCACAATCCAGATTTCAGAAATCATTGCAATCTCCACTACAGAATGTTCCATTCATTCACTGCGAGTCTGGAGTTTATCTGATTCTCCACTCCCGCCTGGTTAACATTACACCACTTGTGAATGTCCAAGTAAGCCAATGCTGGTTTTCAGAGGCCTGTTCATACTCGCAGCCGTGCTGTTTAATTGACAATTCACTCCACCCTGTTCAGCTCTTCATTGTCCCACCACACTACCAGCCTTCAGAAATCTTTGTTATCTCCACTACAGAATGTTCCATTCATTCACTGCGAATCTGGAATTCATCTGACTCTCAACTCCACGCAGGTTTTCATTACACCACTGTTGAATGTCCAAGTAACCCAATGCTGGTTTTCAGCGGCCTGTTCATATTCGCAGCCCTGCTGTTTACTTGGCTATCGATTCAAGCCTGGTCAGCTCTTCATTTTCCTGTCCACACAACACAGGCTTCAGAAATCATTGGAATCTCCTCTACAGAATGTTCCATTCATTCACTGCGAATGTGGAATTCAACTGACTCTCCACTCCATGCAGGTTTTCCTTGCACCACTGATGAATGTCCAAGTAACCCAATGCTGGTTTTCAGCTGCATGTTCACACTCGCAGCCATGCTATACAATTGGCTTTCCACTAAATCCTGATTAGTTCTTGATTTTCCTTCCACACGACCCAGCCTTCAGAAATCGTTGGAATCTCCACTAGAGAATGTTCCATTCATTCACTGCGAATCTGGAATTCCTCTGAACCTCCACTCCCGGCAGGTTTTCGTTACACCACTGTTGAATGTCCAAGTAACCCAATGTTTTAAGTGTTTTCTTCACAAGCGCAGTGGTGCTGTTCAATTGGCTATCCACTCAACCCTGGCCAGCTCTACATTTTCCTGTCCACACCACAGAGACTGGAGAAATCATTGTTATCTCCACTATAGAATGTTCCATTCATTCACAGCGAATCTGGAATTCATCTGAATCTCCACTCCCGGCAGGTTTTCGTGACACCACTGGTAAATATCCAAGTAAGCCAATGCTGGTTTTAAGTGGCCTGCTCATACTCTCAGCCGTGCTGTTCAATTTGCTATCCACTCAACCCTCTTCAGCTCCATTTTCCTGTCCACATAACCCAAACTTCAGAAACAATTGGTATCTCCTCCACAGAATGTTCCATTCATTGACGGCAAATCTGAAATTCATCTAATTCTCAACTCCCGTCAGGTTTTCGTTACACCACTTGTGAATGTCCAATTAAGCCAAAGCTGGTTTTCAGTGGCCTGTTCTTACTACGAGACGTGCTGTTCATTTGGCTATCCATTCCACCCTGTTCAGCTCTACATTTTCGTGTCCACAAAACCCAGCCTTCAGAAATCATTGGAATCACCACTAGAGAATGTTCCATTCATTCACTGCGAATCTGGAATTCATCTGAATCTCCACTCCCGGCAGGTTTTCATTGCACCACTGCTGAATGTTCAAGTAACGCAATGATGGTTTTCAGCGGTCTATTCACACTCGAACCCGTGCTGTTCACGGTCTAGCGACTCAACACTGGTGAGTTCTTCTTTTTCCAGTTCAGACAATACCAACCTCAGAAACCATTGCAATCTACACTACAGAATGTTTCATTCATTCAGGCGAATCTTGAATTCATCTTGTTCTCCACTCCCAGCAGGTTTTCGTTTCACCACTGGTGAATGTCCAAGCAACCCAAGGCTGGTTTCAGCTGCGTGTTAACACTCGCAGCCGTGCTGTTCAATTGGCTATCCAGTGAACGCTGGTTAGCTCTTGATTTTCCTTCCACACACCGAGCCTTCAGAAATCATTCTTATCTCCACTTCAGAATGTTCCATTCGTTCCCTGCGAATCTGGAATTCCTCTGACTCTCCACACCAGGCAGATTTTCCTAACAACACTGGTGAATGACCAGGTAATCCAATGCTGGTTTTCAGCGGCTGTTCACACTCACAGCCTTGCTGTTCAATTGGCAATCCAGTCAAACCTAGTCAGCTCTTCATTTTCCTGTCCACACAACCCAGCGTTCAGAAATCATTGGAATCTCTACTACAGAAATTTCCATTCATTCACTGTGAATCTGGAAATACTCTGAATCTGCATTCCAGGAAGGCTTTCGTTACACCACTGATGAATGTCCAAGTAATGCAATGCTGCTTCTTAGTGGTCTGTTCACACTCGAAACCGTGCTGTTCATTGGCTATCCACTCAATATCGGTCAGCTCTTCAATATCCTGTCCAGACTATCCAGATTCCTAAATGTTGGCAATCACCACTACAGAATGTTCCATTCAATCACGCGAATCTGGAATTCATCAGAGTCTCCACTCCTGGAAGGTTTTCGTGACACCACTGGTAAATGTCCAAGGAAGACAATGCTGGTTTTAAGCCGCCTGCTAACACACTCAGCCGTGCTGTTCAATTTGCTATCCACCCAACCCTATTCAGCTCTACATTTTCCTGTCCTCATAACCCAACCTTCAGAAATAATTGGTATCTCCTCCACAGAATGTTCCGTTCATTCACTGCGAATCTTAAATTCATCTGACTCTCAACTCCCGGCGGGTTATCGTTACACCACTTGTGAATGTCCAAGTAAGCCAATGCTGGTTTTCAGTGGCCTGTTCATACTAAGAGACGTGCTGTTCATTTGGCTATCCACTCCACCCTGTTCAGCTCTACATTCTCGTGTCCACAAAACCCAGCCTTCAGAAATCATTGGAATCACCACTAGAGAATGTTCCATTCATTCACTGCGAATCTGGAATTCATCTGAACCTCCACTCCTGGCAGGTTTTCGTTACGCCACTGGTGAATGTCCAAGTAACTCAATACTGGTTTTCAGAGGCATGTTCAACTCGCAGAAGTGCTGTTCAATGGGCTATCCACTCAATATTGGTCAGCTCTTCATTTTCCTCTCCACACAAACCAGCCTTCAGAAATCATTGGGCTCTCCACTACAGACTGTTCCATTCATTCACTGCGATTCTGCAATTCATCTGACTCTCCGCTCCAGGCAGGTTTTCATTACAGCACTGGTGAATGACCAAGTAATCCAATGCTGGTTTTCAGCCGCCTTTTCACACTCGCAGTGTGCTGTTCAATTGTCTATCCACTCAAACCTGGTCAGCCTTTCATTTTCTTTTCCACAATATCAGACTTCAGAAATCATTGGAATCGCCAGCACAGAATGTTCCATTCATTCACTGCCAATCTGGAATTCATCTGAATCTGCACTCCAGGTAGGCTTTCATTACACCACTTATGAATGTCCAAGTAACACAATGCTGGTTTTCAGCGGTCTGTTCACACTCTAAGCCCTGCTTTTTACTGGGTATCCACACAACTGTGGTCAGCTCTTCATTTTCATGTCCAAACAATCCAGACTTGAGAAATCATTGCAATCTCCAGTACAGAATGTTCCATTCATTCACTGCGAATCTGGAATTCAACTGAATCTCCACTACCTGCAGATTTATCTTACACCACTTGTGAATGTCCAAGTAAAACAATGCTGGTTTTCAGAGGCCTGTTCATGTTCGCAGTCGTGCTGTTCAATTGGCTATCCACTCAACCTGTTTTGCTCCTCAGTTTCCTGTGCACACAACCCAGCCTTCAGAAATCATTGTAATCTCCACTACAGGATGTTCCATTCATTCACTGGGAATCTGGAATTCATCTGAATCTGCACTCCACGCAGGCTTTCGTTACACCACTGCTGAAAGTCGAAGTAATGCAATACTGGTTTTCAGTGGTCTGTTCACATTCGAAGCCGAGGCTTTTTACAGGCTATCCGCTCAACACTGGTCAGCTCTTCATTTTCGTGTCCCCACAATCCAGATTTCAGAAATCATTGCAATCTCCACTACAGAATGTTCCATTCATTCACTGCGAGTCTGGAGTTTATCTGATTCTCCACTCCCGCCTGGTTAACATTACACCACTTGTGAATGTCCAAGTAAGCCAATGCTGGTTTTCAGAGGCCTGTTCATACTCGCAGCCGTGCTGTTTAATTGACAATTCACTCCACCCTGTTCAGCTCTTCATTGTCCCACCACACTACCAGCCTTCAGAAATCTTTGTTATCTCCACTACAGAATGTTCCATTCATTCACTGCGAATCTGGAATTCATCTGACTCTCAACTCCACGCAGGTTTTCATTACACCACTGTTGAATGTCCAAGTAACCCAATGCTGGTTTTCAGCGGCCTGTTCATATTCGCAGCCCTGCTGTTTACTTGGCTATCGATTCAAGCCTGGTCAGCTCTTCATTTTCCTGTCCACACAACACAGGCTTCAGAAATCATTGGAATCTCCTCTACAGAATGTTCCATTCATTCACTGCGAATGTGGAATTCAACTGACTCTCCACTCCATGCAGGTTTTCCTTGCACCACTGATGAATGTCCAAGTAACCCAATGCTGGTTTTCAGCTGCATGTTCACACTCGCAGCCATGCTATACAATTGGCCTTCCACTAAATCCTGATTAGTTCTTGATTTTCCTTCCACACGACCCAGCCTTCAGAAATCGTTGGAATCTCCACTAGAGAATGTTCCATTCATTCACTGCGAATCTGGAATTCCTCTGAACCTCCACTCCCGGCAGGTTTTCGTTACACCACTGTTGAATGTCCAAGTAACCCAATGTTTTAAGTGTTTTCTTCACAAGCGCAGTGGTGCTGTTCAATTGGCTATCCACTCAACCCTGGCCAGCTCTACATTTTCCTGTCCACACCACAGAGACTGGAGAAATCATTGTTATCTCCACTACAGAATGTTCCATTCATTCACAGCGAATCTGGAATTCATCTGAATCTCCACTCCCGGCAGGTTTTCGTGACACCACTGGTAAATATCCAAGTAAGCCAATGCTGGTTTTAAGTGGCCTGCTCATACTCTCAGCCGTGCTGTTCAATTTGCTATCCACTCAACCCTCTTCAGCTCCATTTTCCTGTCCACATAACCCAAACTTCAGAAACAATTGGTATCTCCTCCACAGAATGTTCCATTCATTGACGGCAAATCTGAAATTCATCTAATTCTCAACTCCCGTCAGGTTTTCGTTACACCACTTGTGAATGTCCAATTAAGCCAAAGCTGGTTTTCAGTGGCCTGTTCTTACTACGAGACGTGCTGTTCATTTGGCTATCCATTCCACCCTGTTCAGCTCTACATTTTCGTGTCCACAAAACCCAGCCTTCAGAAATCATTGGAATCACCACTAGAGAATGTTCCATTCATTCACTGCGAATCTGGAATTCATCTGAATCTCCACTCCCGCCAGGTTTTCATTGCACCACTGCTGAATGTTCAAGTAACGCAATGATGGTTTTCAGCGGTCTATTCACACTCGAACCCGTGCTGTTCACGGTCTAGCGACTCAACACTGGTGAGTTCTTCTTTTTCCAGTTCAGACAATACCAACCTCAGAAACCATTGCAATCTACACTACAGAATGTTTCATTCATTCAGGCGAATCTTGAATTCATCTTGTTCTCCACTCCCAGCAGGTTTTCGTTTCACCACTGGTGAATGTCCAAGCAACCCAAGGCTGGTTTCAGCTGCGTGTTAACACTCGCAGCCGTGCTGTTCAATTGGCTATCCAGTGAACGCTGGTTAGCTCTTGATTTTCCTTCCACACACCGAGCCTTCAGAAATCATTCTTATCTCCACTTCAGAATGTTCCATTCGTTCCCTGCGAATCTGGAATTCCTCTGACTCTCCACACCAGGCAGATTTTCCTAACAACACTGGTGAATGACCAGGTAATCCAATGCTGGTTTTCAGCGGCTGTTCACACTCACAGCCTTGCTGTTCAATTGGCAATCCAGTCAAACCTAGTCAGCTCTTCATTTTCCTGTCCACACAACCCAGCGTTCAGAAATCATTGGAATCTCTACTACAGAAATTTCCATTCATTCACTGTGAATCTGGAAATACTCTGAATCTGCATTCCAGGAAGGCTTTCGTTACACCACTGATGAATGTCCAAGTAATGCAATGCTGCTTCTTAGTGGTCTGTTCACACTCGAAACCGTGCTGTTCATTGGCTATCCACTCAATATCGGTCAGCTCTTCAATATCCTGTCCAGACTATCCAGATTCCTAAATGTTGGCAATCACCACTACAGAATGTTCCATTCAATCACGCGAATCTGGAATTCATCAGAGTCTCCACTCCTGGAAGGTTTTCGTGACACCACTGGTAAATGTCCAAGGAAGACAATGCTGGTTTTAAGCCGCCTGCTAACACACTCAGCCGTGCTGTTCAATTTGCTATCCACCCAACCCTATTCAGCTCTACATTTTCCTGTCCTCATAACCCAACCTTCAGAAATAATTGGTATCTCCTCCACAGAATGTTCCGTTCATTCACTGCGAATCTTAAATTCATCTGACTCTCAACTCCCGGCGGGTTATCGTTACACCACTTGTGAATGTCCAAGTAAGCCAATGCTGGTTTTCAGTGGCCTGTTCATACTAAGAGACGTGCTGTTCATTTGGCTATCCACTCCACCCTGTTCAGCTCTACATTTTCGTGTCCACAAAACCCAGCCTTCAGAAATCATTGGAATCACCACTAGAGAATGTTCCATTCATTCACTGCGAATCTGGAATTCATCTGAACCTCCACTCCTGGCAGGTTTTCGTTTCGCCACTGGTGAATGTCCAAGTAACTCAATACTGGTTTTCAGAGGCATGTTCAACTCGCAGAAGTGCTGTTCAATGGGCTATCCACTCAATATTGGTCAGCTCTTCATTTTCCTCTCCACACAAACCAGCCTTCAGAAATCATTGGGCTCTCCACTACAGACTGTTCCATTCATTCACTGCGATTCTGCAATTCATCTGACTCTCCGCTCCAGGCAGGTTTTCATTACAGCACTGGTGAATGACCAAGTAATCCAATGCTGGTTTTCAGCCGCCTTTTCACACTCGCAGTGTGCTGTTCAATTGTCTATCCACTCAAACCTGGTCAGCCTTTCATTTTCTTTTCCACAATATCAGACTTCAGAAATCATTGGAATCGCCAGTACAGAATGTTCCATTCATTCACTGCCAATCTGGAATTCATCTGAATCTGCACTCCAGGTAGGCTTTCATTACACCACTTATGAATGTCCAAGTAACACAATGCTGGTTTTCAGCGGTCTGTTCACACTCTAAGCCCTGCTTTTTACTGGGTATCCACACAACTGTGGTCAGCTCTTCATTTTCATGTCCAAACAATCCAGACTTGAGAAATCATTGCAATCTCCAGTACAGAATGTTCCATTCATTCACTGCGAATCTGGAATTCAACTGAATCTCCACTACCTGCAGATTTATCTTACACCACTTGTGAATGTCCAAGTAAAACAATGCTGGTTTTCAGAGGCCTGTTCATGTTCGCAGTCGTGCTGTTCAATTGGCTATCCACTCAACCTGTTTTGCTCCTCATTTTCCTGTGCACACAACCCAGCCTTCAGAAATCATTGTAATCTCCACTACAGGATGTTCCATTCATTCACTGGGAATCTGGAATTCATCTGAATCTGCACTCCACGCAGGCTTTCGTTACACCACTGCTGAAAGTCGAAGTAATGCAATACTGGTTTTCAGTGGTCTGTTCACATTCGAAGCCGAGGCTTTTTACAGGCTATCCGCTCAACACTGGTCAGCTCTTCATTTTTGTGTCCCCACAATCCAGATTTCAGAAATCATTGCAATCTCCACTACAGAACGTTCCATTCATTCACTGCGAGTCTGGAGTTTATCTGATTCTCCACTCCCGCCTGGTTAACATTACACCACTTGTGAATGTCCAAGTAAGCCAATGCTGGTTTTCAGAGGCCTGTTCATACTCGCAGCCGTGCTGTTTAATTGACAATTCACTCCACCCTGTTCAGCTCTTCATTGTCCCACCACACTACCAGCCTTCAGAAATCTTTGTTATCTCCACTACAGAATGTTCCATTCATTCACTGCGAATCTGGAATTCATCTGACTCTCAACTCCACGCAGGTTTTCATTACACCACTGTTGAATGTCCAAGTAACCCAATGCTGGTTTTCAGCGGCCTGTTCATATTCGCAGCCCTGCTGTTTACTTGGCTATCGATTCAAGCCTGGTCAGCTCTTCATTTTCCTGTCCACACAACACAGGCTTCAGAAATCATTGGAATCTCCTCTACAGAATGTTCCATTCATTCACTGCGAATGTGGAATTCAACTGACTCTCCACTCCATGCAGGTTTTCCTTACACCACTGATGAATGTCCAAGTAACCCAATGCTGGTTTTCAGCTGCATGTTCACACTCGCAGCCATGCTATACAATTGGCCTTCCACTAAATCCTGATTAGTTCTTGATTTTCCTTCCACACGACCCAGCCTTCAGAAATCGTTGGAATCTCCACTAGAGAATGTTCCATTCATTCACTGCGAATCTGGAATTCCTCTGAACCTCCACTCCCGGCAGGTTTTCGTTACACCACTGTTGAATGTCCAAGTAACCCAATGTTTTAAGTGTTTTCTTCACAATCGCAGTGGTGCTGTTCAATTGGCTATCCACTCAACCCTGGCCAGCTCTACATTTTCCTGTCCACACCACAGAGACTGGAGAAATCATTGTTATCTCCACTACAGAATGTTCCATTCATTCACAGCGAATCTGGAATTCATCTGAATCTCCACTCCCGGCAGGTTTTCGTGACACCACTGGTAAATATCCAAGTAAGCCAATGCTGGTTTTAAGTGGCCTGCTCATACTCTCAGCCGTGCTGTTCAATTTGCTATCCACTCAACCCTCTTCAGCTCCATTTTCCTGTCCACATAACCCAAACTTCAGAAACAATTGGTATCTCCTCCACAGAATGTTCCATTCATTGACGGCAAATCTGAAATTCATCTAATTCTCAACTCCCGTCAGGTTTTCGTTACACCACTTGTGAATGTCCAATTAAGCCAAAGCTGGTTTTCAGTGGCCTGTTCTTACTACGAGACGTGCTGTTCATTTGGCTATCCATTCCACCCTGTTCAGCTCTACATTTTCGTGTCCACAAAACCCAGCCTTCAGAAATCATTGGAATCACCACTAGAGAATGTTCCATTCATTCACTGCGAATCTGGAATTCATCTGAATCTCCACTCCCGCCAGGTTTTCATTGCACCACTGCTGAATGTTCAAGTAACGCAATGATGGTTTTCAGCGGTCTATTCACACTCGAACCCGTGCTGTTCACGGTCTAGCGACTCAACACTGGTGAGTTCTTCTTTTTCCAGTTCAGACAATACAAACCTCAGAAACCATTGCAATCTACACTACAGAATGTTTCATTCATTCAGGCGAATCTTGAATTCATCTTGTTCTCCACTCCCAGCAGGTTTTCGTTTCACCACTGGTGAATGTCCAAGCAACCCAAGGCTGGTTTCAGCTGCGTGTTAACACTCGCAGCCGTGCTGTTCAATTGGCTATCCAGTGAACGCTGGTTAGCTCTTGATTTTCCTTCCACACACCGAGCCTTCAGAAATCATTCTTATCTCCACTTCAGAATGTTCCATTCGTTCCCTGCGAATCTGGAATTCCTCTGACTCTCCACACCAGGCAGATTTTCCTAACAACACTGGTGAATGACCAGGTAATCCAATGCTGGTTTTCAGCGGCTGTTCACACTCACAGCCTTGCTGTTCAATTGGCAATCCAGTCAAACCTAGTCAGCTCTTCATTTTCCTGTCCACACAACCCAGCGTTCAGAAATCATTGGAATCTCTACTACAGAAATTTCCATTCATTCACTGTGAATCTGGAAATACTCTGAATCTGCATTCCAGGAAGGCTTTCGTTACACCACTGATGAATGTCCAAGTAATGCAATGCTGCTTCTTAGTGGTCTGTTCACACTCGAAACCGTGCTGTTCATTGGCTATCCACTCAATATCGGTCAGCTCTTCAATATCCTGTCCAGACTATCCAGATTCCTAAATGTTGGCAATCACCACTACAGAATGTTCCATTCAATCACGCGAATCTGGAATTCATCAGAGTCTCCACTCCTGGAAGGTTTTCGTGACACCACTGGTAAATGTCCAAGGAAGACAATGCTGGTTTTAAGCCGCCTGCTAACACACTCAGCCGTGCTGTTCAATTTGCTATCCACCCAACCCTATTCAGCTCTACATTTTCCTGTCCTCATAACCCAACCTTCAGAAATAATTGGTATCTCCTCCACAGAATGTTCCGTTCATTCACTGCGAATCTTAAATTCATCTGACTCTCAACTCCCGGCGGGTTATCGTTACACCACTTGTGAATGTCCAAGTAAGCCAATGCTGGTTTTCAGTGGCCTGTTCATACTAAGAGACGTGCTGTTCATTTGGCTATCCACTCCACCCTGTTCAGCTCTACATTCTCGTGTCCACAAAACCCAGCCTTCAGAAATCATTGGAATCACCACTAGAGAATGTTCCATTCATTCACTGCGAATCTGGAATTCATCTGAACCTCCACTCCTGGCAGGTTTTCGTTACGCCACTGGTGAATGTCCAAGTAACTCAATACTGGTTTTCAGAGGCATGTTCAACTCGCAGAAGTGCTGTTCAATGGGCTATCCACTCAATATTGGTCAGCTCTTCATTTTCCTCTCCACACAAACCAGCCTTCAGAAATCATTGGGCTCTCCACTACAGACTGTTCCATTCATTCACTGCGATTCTGCAATTCATCTGACTCTCCGCTCCAGGCAGGTTTTCATTACAGCACTGGTGAATGACCAAGTAATCCAATGCTGGTTTTCAGCCGCCTTTTCACACTCGCAGTGTGCTGTTCAATTGTCTATCCACTCAAACCTGGTCAGCCTTTCATTTTCTTTTCCACAATATCAGACTTCAGAAATCATTGGAATCGCCAGCACAGAATGTTCCATTCATTCACTGCCAATCTGGAATTCATCTGAATCTGCACTCCAGGTAGGCTTTCATTACACCACTTATGAATGTCCAAGTAACACAATGCTGGTTTTCAGCGGTCTGTTCACACTCTAAGCCCTGCTTTTTACTGGGTATCCACACAACTGTGGTCAGCTCTTCATTTTCATGTCCAAACAATCCAGACTTGAGAAATCATTGCAATCTCCAGTACAGAATGTTCCATTCATTCACTGCGAATCTGGAATTCAACTGAATCTCCACTACCTGCAGATTTATCTTACACCACTTGTGAATGTCCAAGTAAAACAATGCTGGTTTTCAGAGGCCTGTTCATGTTCGCAGTCGTGCTGTTCAATTGGCTATCCACTCAACCTGTTTTGCTCCTCATTTTCCTGTGCACACAACCCAGCCTTCAGAAATCATTGTAATCTCCACTACAGGATGTTCCATTCATTCACTGGGAATCTGGAATTCATCTGAATCTGCACTCCACGCAGGCTTTCGTTACACCACTGCTGAAAGTCGAAGTAATGCAATACTGGTTTTCAGTGGTCTGTTCACATTCGAAGCCGAGGCTTTTTACAGGCTATCCGCTCAACACTGGTCAGCTCTTCATTTTCGTGTCCCCACAATCCAGATTTCAGAAATCATTGCAATCTCCACTACAGAATGTTCCATTCATTCACTGCGAGTCTGGAGTTTATCTGATTCTCCACTCCCGCCTGGTTAACATTACACCACTTGTGAATGTCCAAGTAAGCCAATGCTGGTTTTCAGAGGCCTGTTCATACTCGCAGCCGTGCTGTTTAATTGACAATTCACTCCACCCTGTTCAGCTCTTCATTGTCCCACCACACTACCAGCCTTCAGAAATCTTTGTTATCTCCACTACAGAATGTTCCATTCATTCACTGCGAATCTGGAATTCATCTGACTCTCAACTCCACGCAGGTTTTCATTACACCACTGTTGAATGTCCAAGTAACCCAATGCTGGTTTTCAGCGGCCTGTTCATATTCGCAGCCCTGCTGTTTACTTGGCTATCGATTCAAGCCTGGTCAGCTCTTCATTTTCCTGTCCACACAACACAGGCTTCAGAAATCATTGGAATCTCCTCTACAGAATGTTCCATTCATTCACTGCGAATGTGGAATTCAACTGACTCTCCACTCCATGCAGGTTTTCCTTGCACCACTGATGAATGTCCAAGTAACCCAATGCTGGTTTTCAGCTGCATGTTCACACTCGCAGCCATGCTATACAATTGGCTTTCCACTAAATCCTGATTAGTTCTTGATTTTCCTTCCACACGACCCAGCCTTCAGAAATCGTTGGAATCTCCACTAGAGAATGTTCCATTCATTCACTGCGAATCTGGAATTCCTCTGAACCTCCACTCCCGGCAGGTTTTCGTTACACCACTGTTGAATGTCCAAGTAACCCAATGTTTTAAGTGTTTTCTTCACAAGCGCAGTGGTGCTGTTCAATTGGCTATCCACTCAACCCTGGCCAGCTCTACATTTTCCTGTCCACACCACAGAGACTGGAGAAATCATTGTTATCTCCACTACAGAATGTTCCATTCATTCACAGCGAATCTGGAATTCATCTGAATCTCCACTCCCGGCAGGTTTTCGTGACACCACTGGTAAATATCCAAGTAAGCCAATGCTGGTTTTAAGTGGCCTGCTCATACTCTCAGCCGTGCTGTTCAATTTGCTATCCACTCAACCCTCTTCAGCTCCATTTTCCTGTCCACATAACCCAAACTTCAGAAACAATTGGTATCTCCTCCACAGAATGTTCCATTCATTGACGGCAAATCTGAAATTCATCTAATTCTCAACTCCCGTCAGGTTTTCGTTACACCACTTGTGAATGTCCAATTAAGCCAAAGCTGGTTTTCAGTGGCCTGTTCTTACTACGAGACGTGCTGTTCATTTGGCTATCCATTCCACCCTGTTCAGCTCTACATTTTCGTGTCCACAAAACCCAGCCTTCAGAAATCATTGGAATCACCACTAGAGAATGTTCCATTCATTCACTGCGAATCTGGAATTCATCTGAATCTCCACTCCCGCCAGGTTTTCATTGCACCACTGCTGAATGTTCAAGTAACGCAATGATGGTTTTCAGCGGTCTATTCACACTCGAACCCGTGCTGTTCACGGTCTAGCGACTCAACACTGGTGAGTTCTTCTTTTTCCAGTTCAGACAATACAAACCTCAGAAACCATTGCAATCTACACTACAGAATGTTTCATTCATTCAGGCGAATCTTGAATTCATCTTGTTCTCCACTCCCAGCAGGTTTTCGTTTCACCACTGGTGAATGTCCAAGCAACCCAAGGCTGGTTTCAGCTGCGTGTTAACACTCGCAGCCGTGCTGTTCAATTGGCTATCCAGTGAACGCTGGTTAGCTCTTGATTTTCCTTCCACACACCGAGCCTTCAGAAATCATTCTTATCTCCACTTCAGAGTGTTCCATTCGTTCCCTGCGAATCTGGAATTCCTCTGACTCTCCACACCAGGCAGATTTTCCTAACAACACTGGTGAATGACCAGGTAATCCAATGCTGGTTTTCAGCGGCTGTTCACACTCACAGCCTTGCTGTTCAATTGGCAATCCAGTCAAACCTAGTCAGCTCTTCATTTTCCTGTCCACACAACCCAGCGTTCAGAAATCATTGGAATCTCTACTACAGAAATTTCCATTCATTCACTGTGAATCTGGAAATACTCTGAATCTGCATTCCAGGAAGGCTTTCGTTACACCACTGTTGAATGTCCAAGTAATGCAATGCTGCTTCTTAGTGGTCTGTTCACACTCGAAACCGTGCTGTTCATTGGCTATCCACTCAATATCGGTCAGCTCTTCAATATCCTGTCCAGACTATCCAGATTCCTAAATGTTGGCAATCACCACTACAGAATGTTCCATTCAATCACGCGAATCTGGAATTCATCAGAGTCTCCACTCCTGGAAGGTTTTCGTGACACCACTGGTAAATGTCCAAGGAAGACAATGCTGGTTTTAAGCCGCCTGCTAACACACTCAGCCGTGCTGTTCAATTTGCTATCCACCCAACCCTATTCAGCTCTACATTTTCCTGTCCTCATAACCCAACCTTCAGAAATAATTGGTATCTCCTCCACAGAATGTTCCGTTCATTCACTGCGAATCTTAAATTCATCTGACTCTCAACTCCCGGCGGGTTATCGTTACACCACTTGTGAATGTCCAAGTAAGCCAATGCTGGTTTTCAGTGGCCTGTTCATACTAAGAGACGTGCTGTTCATTTGGCTATCCACTCCACCCTGTTCAGCTCTACATTCTCGTGTCCACAAAACCCAGCCTTCAGAAATCATTGGAATCACCACTAGAGAATGTTCCATTCATTCACTGCGAATCTGGAATTCCTCTGAACCTCCACTCCTGGCAGGTTTTCGTTACGCCACTGGTGAATGTCCAAGTAACTCAATACTGGTTTTCAGAGGCATGTTCAACTCGCAGAAGTGCTGTTCAATGGGCTATCCACTCAATATTGGTCAGCTCTTCATTTTCCTCTCCACACAAACCAGCCTTCAGAAATCATTGGGCTCTCCACTACAGACTGTTCCATTCATTCACTGCGATTCTGCAATTCATCTGACTCTCCGCTCCAGGCAGGTTTTCATTACAGCACTGGTGAATGACCAAGTAATCCAATGCTGGTTTTCAGCCGCCTTTTCACACTCGCAGTGTGCTGTTCAATTGTCTATCCACTCAAACCTGGTCAGCCTTTCATTTTCTTTTCCACAATATCAGACTTCAGAAATCATTGGAATCGCCAGTACAGAATGTTCCATTCATTCACTGCCAATCTGGAATTCATCTGAATCTGCACTCCAGGTAGGCTTTCATTACACCACTTATGAATGTCCAAGTAACACAATGCTGGTTTTCAGCGGTCTGTTCACACTCTAAGCCCTGCTTTTTACTGGGTATCCACACAACTGTGGTCAGCTCTTCATTTTCATGTCCAAACAATCCAGACTTGAGAAATCATTGCAATCTCCAGTACAGAATGTTCCATTCATTCACTGCGAATCTGGAATTCAACTGAATCTCCACTACCTGCAGATTTATCTTACACCACTTGTGAATGTCCAAGTAAAACAATGCTGGTTTTCAGAGGCCTGTTCATGTTCGCAGTCGTGCTGTTCAATTGGCTATCCACTCAACCTGTTTTGCTCCTCATTTTCCTGTGCACACAACCCAGCCTTCAGAAATCATTGTAATCTCCACTACAGGATGTTCCATTCATTCACTGGGAATCTGGAATTCATCTGAATCTGCACTCCACGCAGGCTTTCGTTACACCACTGCTGAAAGTCGAAGTAATGCAATACTGGTTTTCAGTGGTCTGTTCACATTCGAAGCCGAGGCTTTTTACAGGCTATCCGCTCAACACTGGTCAGCTCTTCATTTTCGTGTCCCCACAATCCAGATTTCAGAAATCATTGCAATCTCCACTACAGAATGTTCCATTCATTCACTGCGAGTCTGGAGTTTATCTGATTCTCCACTCCCGCCTGGTTAACATTACACCACTTGTGAATGTCCAAGTAAGCCAATGCTGGTTTTCAGAAGCCTGTTCATACTCGCAGCCGTGCTGTTTAATTGACAATTCACTCCACCCTGTTCAGCTCTTCATTGTCCCACCACACTACCAGCCTTCAGAAATCTTTGTTATCTCCACTACAGAATGTTCCATTCATTCACTGCGAATCTGGAATTCATCTGACTCTCAACTCCACGCAGGTTTTCATTACACCACTGTTGAATGTCCAAGTAACCCAATGCTGGTTTTCAGCGGCCTGTTCATATTCGCAGCCCTGCTGTTTACTTGGCTATCGATTCAAGCCTGGTCAGCTCTTCATTTTCCTGTCCACACAACACAGGCTTCAGAAATCATTGGAATCTCCTCTACAGAATGTTCCATTCATTCACTGCGAATGTGGAATTCAACTGACTCTCCACTCCATGCAGGTTTTCCTTGCACCACTGATGAATGTCCAAGTAACCCAATGCTGGTTTTCAGCTGCATGTTCACACTCGCAGCCATGCTATACAATTGGCTTTCCACTAAATCCTGATTAGTTCTTGATTTTCCTTCCACACGACCCAGCCTTCAGAAATCGTTGGAATCTCCACTAGAGAATGTTCCATTCATTCACTGCGAATCTGGAATTCCTCTGAACCTCCACTCCCGGCAGGTTTTCGTTACACCACTGTTGAATGTCCAAGTAACCCAATGTTTTAAGTGTTTTCTTCACAAGCGCAGTGGTGCTGTTCAATTGGCTATCCACTCAACCCTGGCCAGCTCTACATTTTCCTGTCCACACCACAGAGACTGGAGAAATCATTGTTATCTCCACTACAGAATGTTCCATTCATTCACAGCGAATCTGGAATTCATCTGAATCTCCACTCCCGGCAGGTTTTCGTGACACCACTGGTAAATATCCAAGTAAGCCAATGCTGGTTTTAAGTGGCCTGCTCATACTCTCAGCCGTGCTGTTCAATTTGCTATCCACTCAACCCTCTTCAGCTCCATTTTCCTGTCCACATAACCCAAACTTCAGAAACAATTGGTATCTCCTCCACAGAATGTTCCATTCATTGACGGCAAATCTGAAATTCATCTAATTCTCAACTCCCGTCAGGTTTTCGTTACACCACTTGTGAATGTCCAATTAAGCCAAAGCTGGTTTTCAGTGGCCTGTTCTTACTACGAGACGTGCTGTTCATTTGGCTATCCATTCCACCCTGTTCAGCTCTACATTTTCGTGTCCACAAAACCCAGCCTTCAGAAATCATTGGAATCACCACTAGAGAATGTTCCATTCATTCACTGCGAATCTGGAATTCATCTGAATCTCCACTCCCGGCAGGTTTTCATTGCACCACTGCTGAATGTTCAAGTAACGCAATGATGGTTTTCAGCGGTCTATTCACACTCGAACCCGTGCTGTTCACGGTCTAGCGACTCAACACTGGTGAGTTCTTCTTTTTCCAGTTCAGACAATACCAACCTCAGAAACCATTGCAATCTACACTACAGAATGTTTCATTCATTCAGGCGAATCTTGAATTCATCTTGTTCTCCACTCCCAGCAGGTTTTCGTTTCACCACTGGTGAATGTCCAAGCAACCCAAGGCTGGTTTCAGCTGCGTGTTAACACTCGCAGCCGTGCTGTTCAATTGGCTATCCAGTGAACGCTGGTTAGCTCTTGATTTTCCTTCCACACACCGAGCCTTCAGAAATCATTCTTATCTCCACTTCAGAGTGTTCCATTCGTTCCCTGCGAATCTGGAATTCCTCTGACTCTCCACACCAGGCAGATTTTCCTAACAACACTGGTGAATGACCAGGTAATCCAATGCTGGTTTTCAGCGGCTGTTCACACTCACAGCCTTGCTGTTCAATTGGCAATCCAGTCAAACCTAGTCAGCTCTTCATTTTCCTGTCCACACAACCCAGCGTTCAGAAATCATTGGAATCTCTACTACAGAAATTTCCATTCATTCACTGTGAATCTGGAAATACTCTGAATCTGCATTCCAGGAAGGCTTTCGTTACACCACTGATGAATGTCCAAGTAATGCAATGCTGCTTCTTAGTGGTCTGTTCACACTCGAAACCGTGCTGTTCATTGGCTATCCACTCAATATCGGTCAGCTCTTCAATATCCTGTCCAGACTATCCAGATTCCTAAATGTTGGCAATCACCACTACAGAATGTTCCATTCAATCACGCGAATCTGGAATTCATCAGAGTCTCCACTCCTGGAAGGTTTTCGTGACACCACTGGTAAATGTCCAAGGAAGACAATGCTGGTTTTAAGCCGCCTGCTAACACACTCAGCCGTGCTGTTCAATTTGCTATCCACCCAACCCTATTCAGCTCTACATTTTCCTGTCCTCATAACCCAACCTTCAGAAATAATTGGTATCTCCTCCACAGAATGTTCCGTTCATTCACTGCGAATCTTAAATTCATCTGACTCTCAACTCCCGGCGGGTTATCGTTACACCACTTGTGAATGTCCAAGTAAGCCAATGCTGGTTTTCAGTGGCCTGTTCATACTAAGAGACGTGCTGTTCATTTGGCTATCCACTCCACCCTGTTCAGCTCTACATTCTCGTGTCCACAAAACCCAGCCTTCAGAAATCATTGGAATCACCACTAGAGAATGTTCCATTCATTCACTGCGAATCTGGAATTCCTCTGAACCTCCACTCCTGGCAGGTTTTCGTTACGCCACTGGTGAATGTCCAAGTAACTCAATACTGGTTTTCAGAGGCATGTTCAACTCGCAGAAGTGCTGTTCAATGGGCTATCCACTCAATATTGGTCAGCTCTTCATTTTCCTCTCCACACAAACCAGCCTTCAGAAATCATTGGGCTCTCCACTACAGACTGTTCCATTCATTCACTGCGATTCTGCAATTCATCTGACTCTCCGCTCCAGGCAGGTTTTCATTACAGCACTGGTGAATGACCAAGTAATCCAATGCTGGTTTTCAGCCGCCTTTTCACACTCGCAGTGTGCTGTTCAATTGTCTATCCACTCAAACCTGGTCAGCCTTTCATTTTCTTTTCCACAATATCAGACTTCAGAAATCATTGGAATCGCCAGTACAGAATGTTCCATTCATTCACTGCCAATCTGGAATTCATCTGAATCTGCACTCCAGGTAGGCTTTCATTACACCACTTATGAATGTCCAAGTAACACAATGCTGGTTTTCAGCGGTCTGTTCACACTCTAAGCCCTGCTTTTTACTGGGTATCCACACAACTGTGGTCAGCTCTTCATTTTCATGTCCAAACAATCCAGACTTGAGAAATCATTGCAATCTCCAGTACAGAATGTTCCATTCATTCACTGCGAATCTGGAATTCAACTGAATCTCCACTACCTGCAGATTTATCTTACACCACTTGTGAATGTCCAAGTAAAACAATGCTGGTTTTCAGAGGCCTGTTCATGTTCGCAGTCGTGCTGTTCAATTGGCTATCCACTCAACCTGTTTTGCTCCTCATTTTCCTGTGCACACAACCCAGCCTTCAGAAATCATTGTAATCTCCACTACAGGATGTTCCATTCATTCACTGGGAATCTGGAATTCATCTGAATCTGCACTCCACGCAGGCTTTCGTTACACCACTGCTGAAAGTCGAAGTAATGCAATACTGGTTTTCAGTGGTCTGTTCACATTCGAAGCCGAGGCTTTTTACAGGCTATCCACTCAACACTGGTCAGCTCTTCATTTTCGTGTCCCCACAATCCAGATTTCAGAAATCATTGCAATCTCCACTACAGAATGTTCCATTCATTCACTGCGAGTCTGGAGTTTATCTGATTCTCCACTCCCGCCTGGTTAACATTACACCACTTGTGAATGTCCAAGTAAGCCAATGCTGGTTTTCAGAGGCCTGTTCATACTCGCAGCCGTGCTGTTTAATTGACAATTCACTCCACCCTGTTCAGCTCTTCATTGTCCCACCACACTACCAGCCTTCAGAAATCTTTGTTATCTCCACTACAGAATGTTCCATTCATTCACTGCGAATCTGGAATTCATCTGACTCTCAACTCCACGCAGGTTTTCATTACACCACTGTTGAATGTCCAAGTAACCCAATGCTGGTTTTCAGCGGCCTGTTCATATTCGCAGCCCTGCTGTTTACTTGGCTATCGATTCAAGCCTGGTCAGCTCTTCATTTTCCTGTCCACACAACACAGGCTTCAGAAATCATTGGAATCTCCTCTACAGAATGTTCCATTCATTCACTGCGAATGTGGAATTCAACTGACTCTCCACTCCATGCAGGTTTTCCTTGCACCACTGATGAATGTCCAAGTAACCCAATGCTGGTTTTCAGCTGCATGTTCACACTCGCAGCCATGCTATACAATTGGCTTTCCACTAAATCCTGATTAGTTCTTGATTTTCCTTCCACACGACCCAGCCTTCAGAAATCGTTGGAATCTCCACTAGAGAATGTTCCATTCATTCACTGCGAATCTGGAATTCCTCTGAACCTCCACTCCCGGCAGGTTTTCGTTACACCACTGTTGAATGTCCAAGTAACCCAATGTTTTAAGTGTTTTCTTCACAAGCGCAGTGGTGCTGTTCAATTGGCTATCCACTCAACCCTGGCCAGCTCTACATTTTCCTGTCCACACCACAGAGACTGGAGAAATCATTGTTATCTCCACTACAGAATGTTCCATTCATTCACAGCGAATCTGGAATTCATCTGAATCTCCACTCCCGGCAGGTTTTCGTGACACCACTGGTAAATATCCAAGTAAGCCAATGCTGGTTTTAAGTGGCCTGCTCATACTCTCAGCCGTGCTGTTCAATTTGCTATCCACTCAACCCTCTTCAGCTCCATTTTCCTGTCCACATAACCCAAACTTCAGAAACAATTGGTATCTCCTCCACAGAATGTTCCATTCATTGACGGCAAATCTGAAATTCATCTAATTCTCAACTCCCGTCAGGTTTTCGTTACACCACTTGTGAATGTCCAATTAAGCCAAAGCTGGTTTTCAGTGGCCTGTTCTTACTACGAGACGTGCTGTTCATTTGGCTATCCATTCCACCCTGTTCAGCTCTACATTTTCGTGTCCACAAAACCCAGCCTTCAGAAATCATTGGAATCACCACTAGAGAATGTTCCATTCATTCACTGCGAATCTGGAATTCATCTGAATCTCCACTCCCGGCAGGTTTTCATTGCACCACTGCTGAATGTTCAAGTAACGCAATGATGGTTTTCAGCGGTCTATTCACACTCGAACCCGTGCTGTTCACGGTCTAGCGACTCAACACTGGTGAGTTCTTCTTTTTCCAGTTCAGACAATACAAACCTCAGAAACCATTGCAATCTACACTACAGAATGTTTCATTCATTCAGGCGAATCTTGAATTCATCTTGTTCTCCACTCCCAGCAGGTTTTCGTTTCACCACTGGTGAATGTCCAAGCAACCCAAGGCTGGTTTCAGCTGCGTGTTAACACTCGCAGCCGTGCTGTTCAATTGGCTATCCAGTGAACGCTGGTTAGCTCTTGATTTTCCTTCCACACACCGAGCCTTCAGAAATCATTCTTATCTCCACTTCAGAGTGTTCCATTCGTTCCCTGCGAATCTGGAATTCCTCTGACTCTCCACACCAGGCAGATTTTCCTAACAACACTGGTGAATGACCAGGTAATCCAATGCTGGTTTTCAGCGGCTGTTCACACTCACAGCCTTGCTGTTCAATTGGCAATCCAGTCAAACCTAGTCAGCTCTTCATTTTCCTGTCCACACAACCCAGCGTTCAGAAATCATTGGAATCTCTACTACAGAAATTTCCATTCATTCACTGTGAATCTGGAAATACTCTGAATCTGCATTCCAGGAAGGCTTTCGTTACACCACTGATGAATGTCCAAGTAATGCAATGCTGCTTCTTAGTGGTCTGTTCACACTCGAAACCGTGCTGTTCATTGGCTATCCACTCAATATCGGTCAGCTCTTCAATATCCTGTCCAGACTATCCAGATTCCTAAATGTTGGCAATCACCACTACAGAATGTTCCATTCAATCACGCGAATCTGGAATTCATCAGAGTCTCCACTCCTGGAAGGTTTTCGTGACACCACTGGTAAATGTCCAAGGAAGACAATGCTGGTTTTAAGCCGCCTGCTAACACACTCAGCCGTGCTGTTCAATTTGCTATCCACCCAACCCTATTCAGCTCTACATTTTCCTGTCCTCATAACCCAACCTTCAGAAATAATTGGTATCTCCTCCACAGAATGTTCCGTTCATTCACTGCGAATCTTAAATTCATCTGACTCTCAACTCCCGGCGGGTTATCGTTACACCACTTGTGAATGTCCAAGTAAGCCAATGCTGGTTTTCAGTGGCCTGTTCATACTAAGAGACGTGCTGTTCATTTGGCTATCCACTCCACCCTGTTCAGCTCTACATTCTCGTGTCCACAAAACCCAGCCTTCAGAAATCATTGGAATCACCACTAGAGAATGTTCCATTCATTCACTGCGAATCTGGAATTCCTCTGAACCTCCACTCCTGGCAGGTTTTCGTTACGCCACTGGTGAATGTCCAAGTAACTCAATACTGGTTTTCAGAGGCATGTTCAACTCGCAGAAGTGCTGTTCAATGGGCTATCCACTCAATATTGGTCAGCTCTTCATTTTCCTCTCCACACAAACCAGCCTTCAGAAATCATTGGGCTCTCCACTACAGACTGTTCCATTCATTCACTGCGATTCTGCAATTCATCTGACTCTCCGCTCCAGGCAGGTTTTCATTACAGCACTGGTGAATGACCAAGTAATCCAATGCTGGTTTTCAGCCGCCTTTTCACACTCGCAGTGTGCTGTTCAATTGTCTATCCACTCAAACCTGGTCAGCCTTTCATTTTCTTTTCCACAATATCAGACTTCAGAAATCATTGGAATCGCCAGCACAGAATGTTCCATTCATTCACTGCCAATCTGGAATTCATCTGAATCTGCACTCCAGGTAGGCTTTCATTACACCACTTATGAATGTCCAAGTAACACAATGCTGGTTTTCAGCGGTCTGTTCACACTCTAAGCCCTGCTTTTTACTGGGTATCCACACAACTGTGGTCAGCTCTTCATTTTCATGTCCAAACAATCCAGACTTGAGAAATCATTGCAATCTCCAGTACAGAATGTTCCATTCATTCACTGCGAATCTGGAATTCAACTGAATCTCCACTACCTGCAGATTTATCTTACACCACTTGTGAATGTCCAAGTAAAACAATGCTGGTTTTCAGAGGCCTGTTCATGTTCGCAGTCGTGCTGTTCAATTGGCTATCCACTCAACCTGTTTTGCTCCTCATTTTCCTGTGCACACAACCCAGCCTTCAGAAATCATTGTAATCTCCACTACAGGATGTTCCATTCATTCACTGGGAATCTGGAATTCATCTGAATCTGCACTCCACGCAGGCTTTCGTTACACCACTGCTGAAAGTCGAAGTAATGCAATACTGGTTTTCAGTGGTCTGTTCACATTCGAAGCCGAGGCTTTTTACAGGCTATCCGCTCAACACTGGTCAGCTCTTCATTTTCGTGTCCCCACAATCCAGATTTCAGAAATCATTGCAATCTCCACTACAGAATGTTCCATTCATTCACTGCGAGTCTGGAGTTTATCTGATTCTCCACTCCCGCCTGGTTAACATTACACCACTTGTGAATGTCCAAGTAAGCCAATGCTGGTTTTCAGAGGCCTGTTCATACTCGCAGCCGTGCTGTTTAATTGACAATTCACTCCACCCTGTTCAGCTCTTCATTGTCCCACCACACTACCAGCCTTCAGAAATCTTTGTTATCTCCACTACAGAATGTTCCATTCATTCACTGCGAATCTGGAATTCATCTGACTCTCAACTCCACGCAGGTTTTCATTACACCACTGTTGAATGTCCAAGTAACCCAATGCTGGTTTTCAGCGGCCTGTTCATATTCGCAGCCCTGCTGTTTACTTGGCTATCGATTCAAGCCTGGTCAGCTCTTCATTTTCCTGTCCACACAACACAGGCTTCAGAAATCATTGGAATCTCCTCTACAGAATGTTCCATTCATTCACTGCGAATGTGGAATTCAACTGACTCTCCACTCCATGCAGGTTTTCCTTGCACCACTGATGAATGTCCAAGTAACCCAATGCTGGTTTTCAGCTGCATGTTCACACTCGCAGCCATGCTATACAATTGGCTTTCCACTAAATCCTGATTAGTTCTTGATTTTCCTTCCACACGACCCAGCCTTCAGAAATCGTTGGAATCTCCACTAGAGAATGTTCCATTCATTCACTGCGAATCTGGAATTCCTCTGAACCTCCACTCCCGGCAGGTTTTCGTTACACCACTGTTGAATGTCCAAGTAACCCAATGTTTTAAGTGTTTTCTTCACAAGCGCAGTGGTGCTGTTCAATTGGCTATCCACTCAACCCTGGCCAGCTCTACATTTTCCTGTCCACACCACAGAGACTGGAGAAATCATTGTTATCTCCACTACAGAATGTTCCATTCATTCACAGCGAATCTGGAATTCATCTGAATCTCCACTCCCGGCAGGTTTTCGTGACACCACTGGTAAATATCCAAGTAAGCCAATGCTGGTTTTAAGTGGCCTGCTCATACTCTCAGCCGTGCTGTTCAATTTGCTATCCACTCAACCCTCTTCAGCTCCATTTTCCTGTCCACATAACCCAAACTTCAGAAACAATTGGTATCTCCTCCACAGAATGTTCCATTCATTGACGGCAAATCTGAAATTCATCTAATTCTCAACTCCCGTCAGGTTTTCGTTACACCACTTGTGAATGTCCAATTAAGCCAAAGCTGGTTTTCAGTGGCCTGTTCTTACTACGAGACGTGCTGTTCATTTGGCTATCCATTCCACCCTGTTCAGCTCTACATTTTCGTGTCCACAAAACCCAGCCTTCAGAAATCATTGGAATCACCACTAGAGAATGTTCCATTCATTCACTGCGAATCTGGAATTCATCTGAATCTCCACTCCCGGCAGGTTTTCATTGCACCACTGCTGAATGTTCAAGTAACGCAATGATGGTTTTCAGCGGTCTATTCACACTCGAACCCGTGCTGTTCACGGTCTAGCGACTCAACACTGGTGAGTTCTTCTTTTTCCAGTTCAGACAATACCAACCTCAGAAACCATTGCAATCTACACTACAGAATGTTTCATTCATTCAGGCGAATCTTGAATTCATCTTGTTCTCCACTCCCAGCAGGTTTTCGTTTCACCACTGGTGAATGTCCAAGCAACCCAAGGCTGGTTTCAGCTGCGTGTTAACACTCGCAGCCGTGCTGTTCAATTGGCTATCCAGTGAACGCTGGTTAGCTCTTGATTTTCCTTCCACACACCGAGCCTTCAGAAATCATTCTTATCTCCACTTCAGAGTGTTCCATTCGTTCCCTGCGAATCTGGAATTCCTCTGACTCTCCACACCAGGCAGATTTTCCTAACAACACTGGTGAATGACCAGGTAATCCAATGCTGGTTTTCAGCGGCTGTTCACACTCACAGCCTTGCTGTTCAATTGGCAATCCAGTCAAACCTAGTCAGCTCTTCATTTTCCTGTCCACACAACCCAGCGTTCAGAAATCATTGGAATCTCTACTACAGAAATTTCCATTCATTCACTGTGAATCTGGAAATACTCTGAATCTGCATTCCAGGAAGGCTTTCGTTACACCACTGATGAATGTCCAAGTAATGCAATGCTGCTTCTTAGTGGTCTGTTCACACTCGAAACCGTGCTGTTCATTGGCTATCCACTCAATATCGGTCAGCTCTTCAATATCCTGTCCAGACTATCCAGATTCCTAAATGTTGGCAATCACCACTACAGAATGTTCCATTCAATCACGCGAATCTGGAATTCATCAGAGTCTCCACTCCTGGAAGGTTTTCGTGACACCACTGGTAAATGTCCAAGGAAGACAATGCTGGTTTTAAGCCGCCTGCTAACACACTCAGCCGTGCTGTTCAATTTGCTATCCACCCAACCCTATTCAGCTCTACATTTTCCTGTCCTCATAACCCAACCTTCAGAAATAATTGGTATCTCCTCCACAGAATGTTCCGTTCATTCACTGCGAATCTTAAATTCATCTGACTCTCAACTCCCGGCGGGTTATCGTTACACCACTTGTGAATGTCCAAGTAAGCCAATGCTGGTTTTCAGTGGCCTGTTCATACTAAGAGACGTGCTGTTCATTTGGCTATCCACTCCACCCTGTTCAGCTCTACATTCTCGTGTCCACAAAACCCAGCCTTCAGAAATCATTGGAATCACCACTAGAGAATGTTCCATTCATTCACTGCGAATCTGGAATTCATCTGAACCTCCACTCCTGGCAGGTTTTCGTTACGCCACTGGTGAATGTCCAAGTAACTCAATACTGGTTTTCAGAGGCATGTTCAACTCGCAGAAGTGCTGTTCAATGGGCTATCCACTCAATATTGGTCAGCTCTTCATTTTCCTCTCCACACAAACCAGCCTTCAGAAATCATTGGGCTCTCCACTACAGACTGTTCCATTCATTCACTGCGATTCTGCAATTCATCTGACTCTCCGCTCCAGGCAGGTTTTCATTACAGCACTGGTGAATGACCAAGTAATCCAATGCTGGTTTTCAGCCGCCTTTTCACACTCGCAGTGTGCTGTTCAATTGTCTATCCACTCAAACCTGGTCAGCCTTTCATTTTCTTTTCCACAATATCAGACTTCAGAAATCATTGGAATCGCCAGTACAGAATGTTCCATTCATTCACTGCCAATCTGGAATTCATCTGAATCTGCACTCCAGGTAGGCTTTCATTACACCACTTATGAATGTCCAAGTAACACAATGCTGGTTTTCAGCGGTCTGTTCACACTCTAAGCCCTGCTTTTTACTGGGTATCCACACAACTGTGGTCAGCTCTTCATTTTCATGTCCAAACAATCCAGACTTGAGAAATCATTGCAATCTCCAGTACAGAATGTTCCATTCATTCACTGCGAATCTGGAATTCAACTGAATCTCCACTACCTGCAGATTTATCTTACACCACTTGTGAATGTCCAAGTAAAACAATGCTGGTTTTCAGAGGCCTGTTCATGTTCGCAGTCGTGCTGTTCAATTGGCTATCCACTCAACCTGTTTTGCTCCTCATTTTCCTGTGCACACAACCCAGCCTTCAGAAATCATTGTAATCTCCACTACAGGATGTTCCATTCATTCACTGGGAATCTGGAATTCATCTGAATCTGCACTCCACGCAGGCTTTCGTTACACCACTGCTGAAAGTCGAAGTAATGCAATACTGGTTTTCAGTGGTCTGTTCACATTCGAAGCCGAGGCTTTTTACAGGCTATCCACTCAACACTGGTCAGCTCTTCATTTTCGTGTCCCCACAATCCAGATTTCAGAAATCATTGCAATCTCCACTACAGAATGTTCCATTCATTCACTGCGAGTCTGGAGTTTATCTGATTCTCCACTCCCGCCTGGTTAACATTACACCACTTGTGAATGTCCAAGTAAGCCAATGCTGGTTTTCAGAGGCCTGTTCATACTCGCAGCCGTGCTGTTTAATTGACAATTCACTCCACCCTGTTCAGCTCTTCATTGTCCCACCACACTACCAGCCTTCAGAAATCTTTGTTATCTCCACTACAGAATGTTCCATTCATTCACTGCGAATCTGGAGTTCATCTGACTCTCAACTCCACGCAGGTTTTCATTACACCACTGTTGAATGTCCAAGTAACCCAATGCTGGTTTTCAGCGGCCTGTTCATATTCGCAGCCCTGCTGTTTACTTGGCTATCGATTCAAGCCTGGTCAGCTCTTCATTTTCCTGTCCACACAACACAGGCTTCAGAAATCATTGGAATCTCCTCTACAGAATGTTCCATTCATTCACTGCGAATGTGGAATTCAACTGACTCTCCACTCCATGCAGGTTTTCCTTACACCACTGATGAATGTCCAAGTAACCCAATGCTGGTTTTCAGCTGCATGTTCACACTCGCAGCCATGCTATACAATTGGCTTTCCACTAAATCCTGATTAGTTCTTGATTTTCCTTCCACACGACCCAGCCTTCAGAAATCGTTGGAATCTCCACTAGAGAATGTTCCATTCATTCACTGCGAATCTGGAATTCCTCTGAACCTCCACTCCCGGCAGGTTTTCGTTACACCACTGTTGAATGTCCAAGTAACCCAATGTTTTAAGTGTTTTCTTCACAAGCGCAGTGGTGCTGTTCAATTGGCTATCCACTCAACCCTGGCCAGCTCTACATTTTCCTGTCCACACCACAGAGACTGGAGAAATCATTGTTATCTCCACTACAGAATGTTCCATTCATTCACAGCGAATCTGGAATTCATCTGAATCTCCACTCCCGGCAGGTTTTCGTGACACCACTGGTAAATATCCAAGTAAGCCAATGCTGGTTTTAAGTGGCCTGCTCATACTCTCAGCCGTGCTGTTCAATTTGCTATCCACTCAACCCTCTTCAGCTCCATTTTCCTGTCCACATAACCCAAACTTCAGAAACAATTGGTATCTCCTCCACAGAATGTTCCATTCATTGACGGCAAATCTGAAATTCATCTAATTCTCAACTCCCGTCAGGTTTTCGTTACACCACTTGTGAATGTCCAATTAAGCCAAAGCTGGTTTTCAGTGGCCTGTTCTTACTACGAGACGTGCTGTTCATTTGGCTATCCATTCCACCCTGTTCAGCTCTACATTTTCGTGTCCACAAAACCCAGCCTTCAGAAATCATTGGAATCACCACTAGAGAATGTTCCATTCATTCACTGCGAATCTGGAATTCATCTGAATCTCCACTCCCGGCAGGTTTTCATTGCACCACTGCTGAATGTTCAAGTAACGCAATGATGGTTTTCAGCGGTCTATTCACACTCGAACCCGTGCTGTTCACGGTCTAGCGACTCAACACTGGTGAGTTCTTCTTTTTCCAGTTCAGACAATACCAACCTCAGAAACCATTGCAATCTACACTACAGAATGTTTCATTCATTCACGCGAATCTTGAATTCATCTTGTTCTCCACTCCCAGCAGGTTTTCGTTTCACCACTGGTGAATGTCCAAGCAACCCAAGGCTGGTTTCAGCTGCGTGTTAACACTCGCAGCCGTGCTGTTCAATTGGCTATCCAGTGAACGCTGGTTAGCTCTTGATTTTCCTTCCACACACCGAGCCTTCAGAAATCATTCTTATCTCCACTTCAGAGTGTTCCATTCGTTCCCTGCGAATCTGGAATTCCTCTGACTCTCCACACCAGGCAGATTTTCCTAACAACACTGGTGAATGACCAGGTAATCCAATGCTGGTTTTCAGCGGCTGTTCACACTCACAGCCTTGCTGTTCAATTGGCAATCCAGTCAAACCTAGTCAGCTCTTCATTTTCCTGTCCACACAACCCAGCGTTCAGAAATCATTGGAATCTCTACTACAGAAATTTCCATTCATTCACTGTGAATCTGGAAATACTCTGAATCTGCATTCCAGGAAGGCTTTCGTTACACCACTGATGAATGTCCAAGTAATGCAATGCTGCTTCTTAGTGGTCTGTTCACACTCGAAACCGTGCTGTTCATTGGCTATCCACTCAATATCGGTCAGCTCTTCAATATCCTGTCCAGACTATCCAGATTCCTAAATGTTGGCAATCACCACTACAGAATGTTCCATTCAATCACGCGAATCTGGAATTCATCAGAGTCTCCACTCCTGGAAGGTTTTCGTGACACCACTGGTAAATGTCCAAGGAAGACAATGCTGGTTTTAAGCCGCCTGCTAACACACTCAGCCGTGCTGTTCAATTTGCTATCCACCCAACCCTATTCAGCTCTACATTTTCCTGTCCTCATAACCCAACCTTCAGAAATAATTGGTATCTCCTCCACAGAATGTTCCGTTCATTCACTGCGAATCTTAAATTCATCTGACTCTCAACTCCCGGCGGGTTATCGTTACACCACTTGTGAATGTCCAAGTAAGCCAATGCTGGTTTTCAGTGGCCTGTTCATACTAAGAGACGTGCTGTTCATTTGGCTATCCACTCCACCCTGTTCAGCTCTACATTCTCGTGTCCACAAAACCCAGCCTTCAGAAATCATTGGAATCACCACTAGAGAATGTTCCATTCATTCACTGCGAATCTGGAATTCATCTGAACCTCCACTCCTGGCAGGTTTTCGTTACGCCACTGGTGAATGTCCAAGTAACTCAATACTGGTTTTCAGAGGCATGTTCAACTCGCAGAAGTGCTGTTCAATGGGCTATCCACTCAATATTGGTCAGCTCTTCATTTTCCTCTCCACACAAACCAGCCTTCAGAAATCATTGGGCTCTCCACTACAGACTGTTCCATTCATTCACTGCGATTCTGCAATTCATCTGACTCTCCGCTCCAGGCAGGTTTTCATTACAGCACTGGTGAATGACCAAGTAATCCAATGCTGGTTTTCAGCCGCCTTTTCACACTCGCAGTGTGCTGTTCAATTGTCTATCCACTCAAACCTGGTCAGCCTTTCATTTTCTTTTCCACAATATCAGACTTCAGAAATCATTGGAATCGCCAGTACAGAATGTTCCATTCATTCACTGCCAATCTGGAATTCATCTGAATCTGCACTCCAGGTAGGCTTTCATTACACCACTTATGAATGTCCAAGTAACACAATGCTGGTTTTCAGCGGTCTGTTCACACTCTAAGCCCTGCTTTTTACTGGGTATCCACACAACTGTGGTCAGCTCTTCATTTTCATGTCCAAACAATCCAGACTTGAGAAATCATTGCAATCTCCAGTACAGAATGTTCCATTCATTCACTGCGAATCTGGAATTCAACTGAATCTCCACTACCTGCAGATTTATCTTACACCACTTGTGAATGTCCAAGTAAAACAATGCTGGTTTTCAGAGGCCTGTTCATGTTCGCAGTCGTGCTGTTCAATTGGCTATCCACTCAACCTGTTTTGCTCCTCATTTTCCTGTGCACACAACCCAGCCTTCAGAAATCATTGTAATCTCCACTACCGGATGTTCCATTCATTCACTGGGAATCTGGAATTCATCTGAATCTGCACTCCACGCAGGCTTTCGTTACACCACTGCTGAAAGTCGAAGTAATGCAATACTGGTTTTCAGTGGTCTGTTCACATTCGAAGCCGAGGCTTTTTACAGGCTATCCGCTCAACACTGGTCAGCTCTTCATTTTCGTGTCCCCACAATCCAGATTTCAGAAATCATTGCAATCTCCACTACAGAATGTTCCATTCATTCACTGCGAGTCTGGAGTTTATCTGATTCTCCACTCCCGCCTGGTTAACATTACACCACTTGTGAATGTCCAAGTAAGCCAATGCTGGTTTTCAGAGGCCTGTTCATACTCGCAGCCGTGCTGTTTAATTGACAATTCACTCCACCCTGTTCAGCTCTTCATTGTCCCACCACACTACCAGCCTTCAGAAATCTTTGTTATCTCCACTACAGAATGTTCCATTCATTCACTGCGAATCTGGAGTTCATCTGACTCTCAACTCCACGCAGGTTTTCATTACACCACTGTTGAATGTCCAAGTAACCCAATGCTGGTTTTCAGCGGCCTGTTCATATTCGCAGCCCTGCTGTTTACTTGGCTATCGATTCAAGCCTGGTCAGCTCTTCATTTTCCTGTCCACACAACACAGGCTTCAGAAATCATTGGAATCTCCTCTACAGAATGTTCCATTCATTCACTGCGAATGTGGAATTCAACTGACTCTCCACTCCATGCAGGTTTTCCTTACACCACTGATGAATGTCCAAGTAACCCAATGCTGGTTTTCAGCTGCATGTTCACACTCGCAGCCATGCTATACAATTGGCTTTCCACTAAATCCTGATTAGTTCTTGATTTTCCTTCCACACGACCCAGCCTTCAGAAATCGTTGGAATCTCCACTAGAGAATGTTCCATTCATTCACTGCGAATCTGGAATTCCTCTGAACCTCCACTCCCGGCAGGTTTTCGTTACACCACTGTTGAATGTCCAAGTAACCCAATGTTTTAAGTGTTTTCTTCACAAGCGCAGTGGTGCTGTTCAATTGGCTATCCACTCAACCCTGGCCAGCTCTACATTTTCCTGTCCACACCACAGAGACTGGAGAAATCATTGTTATCTCCACTACAGAATGTTCCATTCATTCACAGCGAATCTGGAATTCATCTGAATCTCCACTCCCGGCAGGTTTTCGTGACACCACTGGTAAATATCCAAGTAAGCCAATGCTGGTTTTAAGTGGCCTGCTCATACTCTCAGCCGTGCTGTTCAATTTGCTATCCACTCAACCCTCTTCAGCTCCATTTTCCTGTCCACATAACCCAAACTTCAGAAACAATTGGTATCTCCTCCACAGAATGTTCCATTCATTGACGGCAAATCTGAAATTCATCTAATTCTCAACTCCCGTCAGGTTTTCGTTACACCACTTGTGAATGTCCAATTAAGCCAAAGCTGGTTTTCAGTGGCCTGTTCTTACTACGAGACGTGCTGTTCATTTGGCTATCCATTCCACCCTGTTCAGCTCTACATTTTCGTGTCCACAAAACCCAGCCTTCAGAAATCATTGGAATCACCACTAGAGAATGTTCCATTCATTCACTGCGAATCTGGAATTCATCTGAATCTCCACTCCCGGCAGGTTTTCATTGCACCACTGCTGAATGTTCAAGTAACGCAATGATGGTTTTCAGCGGTCTATTCACACTCGAACCCGTGCTGTTCACGGTCTAGCGACTCAACACTGGTGAGTTCTTCTTTTTCCAGTTCAGACAATACCAACCTCAGAAACCATTGCAATCTACACTACAGAATGTTTCATTCATTCAGGCGAATCTTGAATTCATCTTGTTCTCCACTCCCAGCAGGTTTTCGTTTCACCACTGGTGAATGTCCAAGCAACCCAAGGCTGGTTTCAGCTGCGTGTTAACACTCGCAGCCGTGCTGTTCAATTGGCTATCCAGTGAACGCTGGTTAGCTCTTGATTTTCCTTCCACACACCGAGCCTTCAGAAATCATTCTTATCTCCACTTCAGAGTGTTCCATTCGTTCCCTGCGAATCTGGAATTCCTCTGACTCTCCACACCAGGCAGATTTTCCTAACAACACTGGTGAATGACCAGGTAATCCAATGCTGGTTTTCAGCGGCTGTTCACACTCACAGCCTTGCTGTTCAATTGGCAATCCAGTCAAACCTAGTCAGCTCTTCATTTTCCTGTCCACACAACCCAGCGTTCAGAAATCATTGGAATCTCTACTACAGAAATTTCCATTCATTCACTGTGAATCTGGAAATACTCTGAATCTGCATTCCAGGAAGGCTTTCGTTACACCACTGATGAATGTCCAAGTAATGCAATGCTGCTTCTTAGTGGTCTGTTCACACTCGAAACCGTGCTGTTCATTGGCTATCCACTCAATATCGGTCAGCTCTTCAATATCCTGTCCAGACTATCCAGATTCCTAAATGTTGGCAATCACCACTACAGAATGTTCCATTCAATCACGCGAATCTGGAATTCATCAGAGTCTCCACTCCTGGAAGGTTTTCGTGACACCACTGGTAAATGTCCAAGGAAGACAATGCTGGTTTTAAGCCGCCTGCTAACACACTCAGCCGTGCTGTTCAATTTGCTATCCACCCAACCCTATTCAGCTCTACATTTTCCTGTCCTCATAACCCAACCTTCAGAAATAATTGGTATCTCCTCCACAGAATGTTCCGTTCATTCACTGCGAATCTTAAATTCATCTGACTCTCAACTCCCGGCGGGTTATCGTTACACCACTTGTGAATGTCCAAGTAAGCCAATGCTGGTTTTCAGTGGCCTGTTCATACTAAGAGACGTGCTGTTCATTTGGCTATCCACTCCACCCTGTTCAGCTCTACATTCTCGTGTCCACAAAACCCAGCCTTCAGAAATCATTGGAATCACCACTAGAGAATGTTCCATTCATTCACTGCGAATCTGGAATTCCTCTGAACCTCCACTCCTGGCAGGTTTTCGTTACGCCACTGGTGAATGTCCAAGTAACTCAATACTGGTTTTCAGAGGCATGTTCAACTCGCAGAAGTGCTGTTCAATGGGCTATCCACTCAATATTGGTCAGCTCTTCATTTTCCTCTCCACACAAACCAGCCTTCAGAAATCATTGGGCTCTCCACTACAGACTGTTCCATTCATTCACTGCGATTCTGCAATTCATCTGACTCTCCGCTCCAGGCAGGTTTTCATTACAGCACTGGTGAATGACCAAGTAATCCAATGCTGGTTTTCAGCCGCCTTTTCACACTCGCAGTGTGCTGTTCAATTGTCTATCCACTCAAACCTGGTCAGCCTTTCATTTTCTTTTCCACAATATCAGACTTCAGAAATCATTGGAATCGCCAGTACAGAATGTTCCATTCATTCACTGCCAATCTGGAATTCATCTGAATCTGCACTCCAGGTAGGCTTTCATTACACCACTTATGAATGTCCAAGTAACACAATGCTGGTTTTCAGCGGTCTGTTCACACTCTAAGCCCTGCTTTTTACTGGGTATCCACACAACTGTGGTCAGCTCTTCATTTTCATGTCCAAACAATCCAGACTTGAGAAATCATTGCAATCTCCAGTACAGAATGTTCCATTCATTCACTGCGAATCTGGAATTCAACTGAATCTCCACTACCTGCAGATTTATCTTACACCACTTGTGAATGTCCAAGTAAAACAATGCTGGTTTTCAGAGGCCTGTTCATGTTCGCAGTCGTGCTGTTCAATTGGCTATCCACTCAACCTGTTTTGCTCCTCATTTTCCTGTGCACACAACCCAGCCTTCAGAAATCATTGTAATCTCCACTACCGGATGTTCCATTCATTCACTGGGAATCTGGAATTCATCTGAATCTGCACTCCACGCAGGCTTTCGTTACACCACTGCTGAAAGTCGAAGTAATGCAATACTGGTTTTCAGTGGTCTGTTCACATTCGAAGCCGAGGCTTTTTACAGGCTATCCGCTCAACACTGGTCAGCTCTTCATTTTCGTGTCCCCACAATCCAGATTTCAGAAATCATTGCAATCTCCACTACAGAATGTTCCATTCATTCACTGCGAGTCTGGAGTTTATCTGATTCTCCACTCCCGCCTGGTTAACATTACACCACTTGTGAATGTCCAAGTAAGCCAATGCTGGTTTTCAGAGGCCTGTTCATACTCGCAGCCGTGCTGTTTAATTGACAATTCACTCCACCCTGTTCAGCTCTTCATTGTCCCACCACACTACCAGCCTTCAGAAATCTTTGTTATCTCCACTACAGAATGTTCCATTCATTCACTGCGAATCTGGAATTCATCTGACTCTCAACTCCACGCAGGTTTTCATTACACCACTGTTGAATGTCCAAGTAACCCAATGCTGGTTTTCAGCGGCCTGTTCATATTCGCAGCCCTGCTGTTTACTTGGCTATCGATTCAAGCCTGGTCAGCTCTTCATTTTCCTGTCCACACAACACAGGCTTCAGAAATCATTGGAATCTCCTCTACAGAATGTTCCATTCATTCACTGCGAATGTGGAATTCAACTGACTCTCCACTCCATGCAGGTTTTCCTTACACCACTGATGAATGTCCAAGTAACCCAATGCTGGTTTTCAGCTGCATGTTCACACTCGCAGCCATGCTATACAATTGGCTTTCCACTAAATCCTGATTAGTTCTTGATTTTCCTTCCACACGACCCAGCCTTCAGAAATCGTTGGAATCTCCACTAGAGAATGTTCCATTCATTCACTGCGAATCTGGAATTCCTCTGAACCTCCACTCCCGGCAGGTTTTCGTTACACCACTGTTGAATGTCCAAGTAACCCAATGTTTTAAGTGTTTTCTTCACAAGCGCAGTGGTGCTGTTCAATTGGCTATCCACTCAACCCTGGCCAGCTCTACATTTTCCTGTCCACACCACAGAGACTGGAGAAATCATTGTTATCTCCACTACAGAATGTTCCATTCATTCACAGCGAATCTGGAATTCATCTGAATCTCCACTCCCGGCAGGTTTTCGTGACACCACTGGTAAATATCCAAGTAAGCCAATGCTGGTTTTAAGTGGCCTGCTCATACTCTCAGCCGTGCTGTTCAATTTGCTATCCACTCAACCCTCTTCAGCTCCATTTTCCTGTCCACATAACCCAAACTTCAGAAACAATTGGTATCTCCTCCACAGAATGTTCCATTCATTGACGGCAAATCTGAAATTCATCTAATTCTCAACTCCCGTCAGGTTTTCGTTACACCACTTGTGAATGTCCAATTAAGCCAAAGCTGGTTTTCAGTGGCCTGTTCTTACTACGAGACGTGCTGTTCATTTGGCTATCCATTCCACCCTGTTCAGCTCTACATTTTCGTGTCCACAAAACCCAGCCTTCAGAAATCATTGGAATCACCACTAGAGAATGTTCCATTCATTCACTGCGAATCTGGAATTCATCTGAATCTCCACTCCCGGCAGGTTTTCATTGCACCACTGCTGAATGTTCAAGTAACGCAATGATGGTTTTCAGCGGTCTATTCACACTCGAACCCGTGCTGTTCACGGTCTAGCGACTCAACACTGGTGAGTTCTTCTTTTTCCAGTTCAGACAATACCAACCTCAGAAACCATTGCAATCTACACTACAGAATGTTTCATTCATTCAGGCGAATCTTGAATTCATCTTGTTCTCCACTCCCAGCAGGTTTTCGTTTCACCACTGGTGAATGTCCAAGCAACCCAAGGCTGGTTTCAGCTGCGTGTTAACACTCGCAGCCGTGCTGTTCAATTGGCTATCCAGTGAACGCTGGTTAGCTCTTGATTTTCCTTCCACACACCGAGCCTTCAGAAATCATTCTTATCTCCACTTCAGAATGTTCCATTCGTTCCCTGCGAATCTGGAATTCCTCTGACTCTCCACACCAGGCAGATTTTCCTAACAACACTGGTGAATGACCAGGTAATCCAATGCTGGTTTTCAGCGGCTGTTCACACTCACAGCCTTGCTGTTCAATTGGCAATCCAGTCAAACCTAGTCAGCTCTTCATTTTCCTGTCCACACAACCCAGCGTTCAGAAATCATTGGAATCTCTACTACAGAAATTTCCATTCATTCACTGTGAATCTGGAAATACTCTGAATCTGCATTCCAGGAAGGCTTTCGTTACACCACTGATGAATGTCCAAGTAATGCAATGCTGCTTCTTAGTGGTCTGTTCACACTCGAAACCGTGCTGTTCATTGGCTATCCACTCAATATCGGTCAGCTCTTCAATATCCTGTCCAGACTATCCAGATTCCTAAATGTTGGCAATCACCACTACAGAATGTTCCATTCAATCACGCGAATCTGGAATTCATCAGAGTCTCCACTCCTGGAAGGTTTTCGTGACACCACTGGTAAATGTCCAAGGAAGACAATGCTGGTTTTAAGCCGCCTGCTAACACACTCAGCCGTGCTGTTCAATTTGCTATCCACCCAACCCTATTCAGCTCTACATTTTCCTGTCCTCATAACCCAACCTTCAGAAATAATTGGTATCTCCTCCACAGAATGTTCCGTTCATTCACTGCGAATCTTAAATTCATCTGACTCTCAACTCCCGGCGGGTTATCGTTACACCACTTGTGAATGTCCAAGTAAGCCAATGCTGGTTTTCAGTGGCCTGTTCATACTAAGAGACGTGCTGTTCATTTGGCTATCCACTCCACCCTGTTCAGCTCTACATTCTCGTGTCCACAAAACCCAGCCTTCAGAAATCATTGGAATCACCACTAGAGAATGTTCCATTCATTCACTGCGAATCTGGAATTCCTCTGAACCTCCACTCCTGGCAGGTTTTCGTTACGCCACTGGTGAATGTCCAAGTAACTCAATACTGGTTTTCAGAGGCATGTTCAACTCGCAGAAGTGCTGTTCAATGGGCTATCCACTCAATATTGGTCAGCTCTTCATTTTCCTCTCCACACAAACCAGCCTTCAGAAATCATTGGGCTCTCCACTACAGACTGTTCCATTCATTCACTGCGATTCTGCAATTCATCTGACTCTCCGCTCCAGGCAGGTTTTCATTACAGCACTGGTGAATGACCAAGTAATCCAATGCTGGTTTTCAGCCGCCTTTTCACACTCGCAGTGTGCTGTTCAATTGTCTATCCACTCAAACCTGGTCAGCCTTTCATTTTCTTTTCCACAATATCAGACTTCAGAAATCATTGGAATCGCCAGTACAGAATGTTCCATTCATTCACTGCCAATCTGGAATTCATCTGAATCTGCACTCCAGGTAGGCTTTCATTACACCACTTATGAATGTCCAAGTAACACAATGCTGGTTTTCAGCGGTCTGTTCACACTCTAAGCCCTGCTTTTTACTGGGTATCCACACAACTGTGGTCAGCTCTTCATTTTCATGTCCAAACAATCCAGACTTGAGAAATCATTGCAATCTCCAGTACAGAATGTTCCATTCATTCACTGCGAATCTGGAATTCAACTGAATCTCCACTACCTGCAGATTTATCTTACACCACTTGTGAATGTCCAAGTAAAACAATGCTGGTTTTCAGAGGCCTGTTCATGTTCGCAGTCGTGCTGTTCAATTGGCTATCCACTCAACCTGTTTTGCTCCTCATTTTCCTGTGCACACAACCCAGCCTTCAGAAATCATTGTAATCTCCACTACAGGATGTTCCATTCATTCACTGGGAATCTGGAATTCATCTGAATCTGCACTCCACGCAGGCTTTCGTTACACCACTGCTGAAAGTCGAAGTAATGCAATACTGGTTTTCAGTGGTCTGTTCACATTCGAAGCCGAGGCTTTTTACAGGCTATCCACTCAACACTGGTCAGCTCTTCATTTTCGTGTCCCCACAATCCAGATTTCAGAAATCATTGCAATCTCCACTACAGAATGTTCCATTCATTCACTGCGAGTCTGGAGTTTATCTGATTCTCCACTCCCGCCTGGTTAACATTACACCACTTGTGAATGTCCAAGTAAGCCAATGCTGGTTTTCAGAGGCCTGTTCATACTCGCAGCCGTGCTGTTTAATTGACAATTCACTCCACCCTGTTCAGCTCTTCATTGTCCCACCACACTACCAGCCTTCAGAAATCTTTGTTATCTCCACTACAGAATGTTCCATTCATTCACTGCGAATCTGGAATTCATCTGACTCTCAACTCCACGCAGGTTTTCATTACACCACTGTTGAATGTCCAAGTAACACAATGCTGGTTTTCAGCGGCCTGTTCATATTCGCAGCCCTGCTGTTTACTTGGCTATCGATTCAAGCCTGGTCAGCTCTTCATTTTCCTGTCCACACAACACAGGCTTCAGAAATCATTGGAATCTCCTCTACAGAATGTTCCATTCATTCACTGCGAATGTGGAATTCAACTGACTCTCCACTCCATGCAGGTTTTCCTTACACCACTGATGAATGTCCAAGTAACCCAATGCTGGTTTTCAGCTGCATGTTCACACTCGCAGCCATGCTATACAATTGGCTTTCCACTAAATCCTGATTAGTTCTTGATTTTCCTTCCACACGACCCAGCCTTCAGAAATCGTTGGAATCTCCACTAGAGAATGTTCCATTCATTCACTGCGAATCTGGAATTCCTCTGAACCTCCACTCCCGGCAGGTTTTCGTTACACCACTGTTGAATGTCCAAGTAACCCAATGTTTTAAGTGTTTTCTTCACAAGCGCAGTGGTGCTGTTCAATTGGCTATCCACTCAACCCTGGCCAGCTCTACATTTTCCTGTCCACACCACAGAGACTGGAGAAATCATTGTTATCTCCACTACAGAATGTTCCATTCATTCACAGCGAATCTGGAATTCATCTGAATCTCCACTCCCGGCAGGTTTTCGTGACACCACTGGTAAATATCCAAGTAAGCCAATGCTGGTTTTAAGTGGCCTGCTCATACTCTCAGCCGTGCTGTTCAATTTGCTATCCACTCAACCCTCTTCAGCTCCATTTTCCTGTCCACATAACCCAAACTTCAGAAACAATTGGTATCTCCTCCACAGAATGTTCCATTCATTGACGGCAAATCTGAAATTCATCTAATTCTCAACTCCCGTCAGGTTTTCGTTACACCACTTGTGAATGTCCAATTAAGCCAAAGCTGGTTTTCAGTGGCCTGTTCTTACTACGAGACATGCTGTTCATTTGGCTATCCATTCCACCCTGTTCAGCTCTACATTTTCGTGTCCACAAAACCCAGCCTTCAGAAATCATTGGAATCACCACTAGAGAATGTTCCATTCATTCACTGCGAATCTGGAATTCATCTGAATCTCCACTCCCGGCAGGTTTTCATTGCACCACTGCTGAATGTTCAAGTAACGCAATGATGGTTTTCAGCGGTCTATTCACACTCGAACCCGTGCTGTTCACGGTCTAGCGACTCAACACTGGTGAGTTCTTCTTTTTCCAGTTCAGACAATACCAACCTCAGAAACCATTGCAATCTACACTACAGAATGTTTCATTCATTCAGGCGAATCTTGAATTCATCTTGTTCTCCACTCCCAGCAGGTTTTCGTTTCACCACTGGTGAATGTCCAAGCAACCCAAGGCTGGTTTCAGCTGCGTGTTAACACTCGCAGCCGTGCTGTTCAATTGGCTATCCAGTGAACGCTGGTTAGCTCTTGATTTTCCTTCCACACACCGAGCCTTCAGAAATCATTCTTATCTCCACTTCAGAATGTTCCATTCGTTCCCTGCGAATCTGGAATTCCTCTGACTCTCCACACCAGGCAGATTTTCCTAACAACACTGGTGAATGACCAGGTAATCCAATGCTGGTTTTCAGCGGCTGTTCACACTCACAGCCTTGCTGTTCAATTGGCAATCCAGTCAAACCTAGTCAGCTCTTCATTTTCCTGTCCACACAACCCAGCGTTCAGAAATCATTGGAATCTCTACTACAGAAATTTCCATTCATTCACTGTGAATCTGGAAATACTCTGAATCTGCATTCCAGGAAGGCTTTCGTTACACCACTGATGAATGTCCAAGTAATGCAATGCTGCTTCTTAGTGGTCTGTTCACACTCGAAACCGTGCTGTTCATTGGCTATCCACTCAATATCGGTCAGCTCTTCAATATCCTGTCCAGACTATCCAGATTCCTAAATGTTGGCAATCACCACTACAGAATGTTCCATTCAATCACGCGAATCTGGAATTCATCAGAGTCTCCACTCCTGGAAGGTTTTCGTGACACCACTGGTAAATGTCCAAGGAAGACAATGCTGGTTTTAAGCCGCCTGCTAACACACTCAGCCGTGCTGTTCAATTTGCTATCCACCCAACCCTATTCAGCTCTACATTTTCCTGTCCTCATAACCCAACCTTCAGAAATAATTGGTATCTCCTCCACAGAATGTTCCGTTCATTCACTGCGAATCTTAAATTCATCTGACTCTCAACTCCCGGCGGGTTATCGTTACACCACTTGTGAATGTCCAAGTAAGCCAATGCTGGTTTTCAGTGGCCTGTTCATACTAAGAGACGTGCTGTTCATTTGGCTATCCACTCCACCCTGTTCAGCTCTACATTCTCGTGTCCACAAAACCCAGCCTTCAGAAATCATTGGAATCACCACTAGAGAATGTTCCATTCATTCACTGCGAATCTGGAATTCCTCTGAACCTCCACTCCTGGCAGGTTTTCGTTACGCCACTGGTGAATGTCCAAGTAACTCAATACTGGTTTTCAGAGGCATGTTCAACTCGCAGAAGTGCTGTTCAATGGGCTATCCACTCAATATTGGTCAGCTCTTCATTTTCCTCTCCACACAAACCAGCCTTCAGAAATCATTGGGCTCTCCACTACAGACTGTTCCATTCATTCACTGCGATTCTGCAATTCATCTGACTCTCCGCTCCAGGCAGGTTTTCATTACAGCACTGGTGAATGACCAAGTAATCCAATGCTGGTTTTCAGCCGCCTTTTCACACTCGCAGTGTGCTGTTCAATTGTCTATCCACTCAAACCTGGTCAGCCTTTCATTTTCTTTTCCACAATATCAGACTTCAGAAATCATTGGAATCGCCAGTACAGAATGTTCCATTCATTCACTGCCAATCTGGAATTCATCTGAATCTGCACTCCAGGTAGGCTTTCATTACACCACTTATGAATGTCCAAGTAACACAATGCTGGTTTTCAGCGGTCTGTTCACACTCTAAGCCCTGCTTTTTACTGGGTATCCACACAACTGTGGTCAGCTCTTCATTTTCATGTCCAAACAATCCAGACTTGAGAAATCATTGCAATCTCCAGTACAGAATGTTCCATTCATTCACTGCGAATCTGGAATTCAACTGAATCTCCACTACCTGCAGATTTATCTTACACCACTTGTGAATGTCCAAGTAAAACAATGCTGGTTTTCAGAGGCCTGTTCATGTTCGCAGTCGTGCTGTTCAATTGGCTATCCACTCAACCTGTTTTGCTCCTCATTTTCCTGTGCACACAACCCAGCCTTCAGAAATCATTGTAATCTCCACTACAGGATGTTCCATTCATTCACTGGGAATCTGGAATTCATCTGAATCTGCACTCCACGCAGGCTTTCGTTACACCACTGCTGAAAGTCGAAGTAATGCAATACTGGTTTTCAGTGGTCTGTTCACATTCGAAGCCGAGGCTTTTTACAGGCTATCCACTCAACACTGGTCAGCTCTTCATTTTCGTGTCCCCACAATCCAGATTTCAGAAATCATTGCAATCTCCACTACAGAATGTTCCATTCATTCACTGCGAGTCTGGAGTTTATCTGATTCTCCACTCCCGCCTGGTTAACATTACACCACTTGTGAATGTCCAAGTAAGCCAATGCTGGTTTTCAGAGGCCTGTTCATACTCGCAGCCGTGCTGTTTAATTGACAATTCACTCCACCCTGTTCAGCTCTTCATTGTCCCACCACACTACCAGCCTTCAGAAATCTTTGTTATCTCCACTACAGAATGTTCCATTCATTCACTGCGAATCTGGAATTCATCTGACTCTCAACTCCACGCAGGTTTTCATTACACCACTGTTGAATGTCCAAGTAACCCAATGCTGGTTTTCAGCGGCCTGTTCATATTCGCAGCCCTGCTGTTTACTTGGCTATCGATTCAAGCCTGGTCAGCTCTTCATTTTCCTGTCCACACAACACAGGCTTCAGAAATCATTGGAATCTCCTCTACAGAATGTTCCATTCATTCACTGCGAATGTGGAATTCAACTGACTCTCCACTCCATGCAGGTTTTCCTTACACCACTGATGAATGTCCAAGTAACCCAATGCTGGTTTTCAGCTGCATGTTCACACTCGCAGCCATGCTATACAATTGGCTTTCCACTAAATCCTGATTAGTTCTTGATTTTCCTTCCACACGACCCAGCCTTCAGAAATCGTTGGAATCTCCACTAGAGAATGTTCCATTCATTCACTGCGAATCTGGAATTCCTCTGAACCTCCACTCCCGGCAGGTTTTCGTTACACCACTGTTGAATGTCCAAGTAACCCAATGTTTTAAGTGTTTTCTTCACAAGCGCAGTGGTGCTGTTCAATTGGCTATCCACTCAACCCTGGCCAGCTCTACATTTTCCTGTCCACACCACAGAGACTGGAGAAATCATTGTTATCTCCACTACAGAATGTTCCATTCATTCACAGCGAATCTGGAATTCATCTGAATCTCCACTCCCGGCAGGTTTTCGTGACACCACTGGTAAATATCCAAGTAAGCCAATGCTGGTTTTAAGTGGCCTGCTCATACTCTCAGCCGTGCTGTTCAATTTGCTATCCACTCAACCCTCTTCAGCTCCATTTTCCTGTCCACATAACCCAAACTTCAGAAACAATTGGTATCTCCTCCACAGAATGTTCCATTCATTGACGGCAAATCTGAAATTCATCTAATTCTCAACTCCCGTCAGGTTTTCGTTACACCACTTGTGAATGTCCAATTAAGCCAAAGCTGGTTTTCAGTGGCCTGTTCTTACTACGAGACGTGCTGTTCATTTGGCTATCCATTCCACCCTGTTCAGCTCTACATTTTCGTGTCCACAAAACCCAGCCTTCAGAAATCATTGGAATCACCACTAGAGAATGTTCCATTCATTCACTGCGAATCTGGAATTCATCTGAATCTCCACTCCCGGCAGGTTTTCATTGCACCACTGCTGAATGTTCAAGTAACGCAATGATGGTTTTCAGCGGTCTATTCACACTCGAACCCGTGCTGTTCACGGTCTAGCGACTCAACACTGGTGAGTTCTTCTTTTTCCAGTTCAGACAATACCAACCTCAGAAACCATTGCAATCTACACTACAGAATGTTTCATTCATTCAGGCGAATCTTGAATTCATCTTGTTCTCCACTCCCAGCAGGTTTTCGTTTCACCACTGGTGAATGTCCAAGCAACCCAAGGCTGGTTTCAGCTGCGTGTTAACACTCGCAGCCGTGCTGTTCAATTGGCTATCCAGTGAACGCTGGTTAGCTCTTGATTTTCCTTCCACACACCGAGCCTTCAGAAATCATTCTTATCTCCACTTCAGAATGTTCCATTCATTCCCTGCGAATCTGGAATTCCTCTGACTCTCCACACCAGGCAGATTTTCCTAACAACACTGGTGAATGACCAGGTAATCCAATGCTGGTTTTCAGCGGCTGTTCACACTCACAGCCTTGCTGTTCAATTGGCAATCCAGTCAAACCTAGTCAGCTCTTCATTTTCCTGTCCACACAACCCAGCGTTCAGAAATCATTGGAATCTCTACTACAGAAATTTCCATTCATTCACTGTGAATCTGGAAATACTCTGAATCTGCATTCCAGGAAGGCTTTCGTTACACCACTGATGAATGTCCAAGTAATGCAATGCTGCTTCTTAGTGGTCTGTTCACACTCGAAACCGTGCTGTTCATTGGCTATCCACTCAATATCGGTCAGCTCTTCAATATCCTGTCCAGACTATCCAGATTCCTAAATGTTGGCAATCACCACTACAGAATGTTCCATTCAATCACGCGAATCTGGAATTCATCAGAGTCTCCACTCCTGGAAGGTTTTCGTGACACCACTGGTAAATGTCCAAGGAAGACAATGCTGGTTTTAAGCCGCCTGCTAACACACTCAGCCGTGCTGTTCAATTTGCTATCCACCCAACCCTATTCAGCTCTACATTTTCCTGTCCTCATAACCCAACCTTCAGAAATAATTGGTATCTCCTCCACAGAATGTTCCGTTCATTCACTGCGAATCTTAAATTCATCTGACTCTCAACTCCCGGCGGGTTATCGTTACACCACTTGTGAATGTCCAAGTAAGCCAATGCTGGTTTTCAGTGGCCTGTTCATACTAAGAGACGTGCTGTTCATTTGGCTATCCACTCCACCCTGTTCAGCTCTACATTTTCGTGTCCACAAAACCCAGCCTTCAGAAATCATTGGAATCACCACTAGAGAATGTTCCATTCATTCACTGCGAATCTGGAATTCCTCTGAACCTCCACTCCTGGCAGGTTTTCGTTACGCCACTGGTGAATGTCCAAGTAACTCAATACTGGTTTTCAGAGGCATGTTCAACTCGCAGAAGTGCTGTTCAATGGGCTATCCACTCAATATTGGTCAGCTCTTCATTTTCCTCTCCACACAAACCAGCCTTCAGAAATCATTGGGCTCTCCACTACAGACTGTTCCATTCATTCACTGCGATTCTGCAATTCATCTGACTCTCCGCTCCAGGCAGGTTTTCATTACAGCACTGGTGAATGACCAAGTAATCCAATGCTGGTTTTCAGCCGCCTTTTCACACTCGCAGTGTGCTGTTCAATTGTCTATCCACTCAAACCTGGTCAGCCTTTCATTTTCTTTTCCACAATATCAGACTTCAGAAATCATTGGAATCGCCAGTACAGAATGTTCCATTCATTCACTGCCAATCTGGAATTCATCTGAATCTGCACTCCAGGTAGGCTTTCATTACACCACTTATGAATGTCCAAGTAACACAATGCTGGTTTTCAGCGGTCTGTTCACACTCTAAGCCCTGCTTTTTACTGGGTATCCACACAACTGTGGTCAGCTCTTCATTTTCATGTCCAAACAATCCAGACTTGAGAAATCATTGCAATCTCCAGTACAGAATGTTCCATTCATTCACTGCGAATCTGGAATTCAACTGAATCTCCACTACCTGCAGATTTATCTTACACCACTTGTGAATGTCCAAGTAAAACAATGCTGGTTTTCAGAGGCCTGTTCATGTTCGCAGTCGTGCTGTTCAATTGGCTATCCACTCAACCTGTTTTGCTCCTCATTTTCCTGTGCACACAACCCAGCCTTCAGAAATCATTGTAATCTCCACTACAGGATGTTCCATTCATTCACTGGGAATCTGGAATTCATCTGAATCTGCACTCCACGCAGGCTTTCGTTACACCACTGCTGAAAGTCGAAGTAATGCAATACTGGTTTTCAGTGGTCTGTTCACATTCGAAGCCGAGGCTTTTTACAGGCTATCCACTCAACACTGGTCAGCTCTTCATTTTCGTGTCCCCACAATCCAGATTTCAGAAATCATTGCAATCTCCACTACAGAATGTTCCATTCATTCACTGCGAGTCTGGAGTTTATCTGATTCTCCACTCCCGCCTGGTTAACATTACACCACTTGTGAATGTCCAAGTAAGCCAATGCTGGTTTTCAGAGGCCTGTTCATACTCGCAGCCGTGCTGTTTAATTGACAATTCACTCCACCCTGTTCAGCTCTTCATTGTCCCACCACACTACCAGCCTTCAGAAATCTTTGTTATCTCCACTACAGAATGTTCCATTCATTCACTGCGAATCTGGAATTCATCTGACTCTCAACTCCACGCAGGTTTTCATTACACCACTGTTGAATGTCCAAGTAACCCAATGCTGGTTTTCAGCGGCCTGTTCATATTCGCAGCCCTGCTGTTTACTTGGCTATCGATTCAAGCCTGGTCAGCTCTTCATTTTCCTGTCCACACAACACAGGCTTCAGAAATCATTGGAATCTCCTCTACAGAATGTTCCATTCATTCACTGCGAATGTGGAATTCAACTGACTCTCCACTCCATGCAGGTTTTCCTTACACCACTGATGAATGTCCAAGTAACCCAATGCTGGTTTTCAGCTGCATGTTCACACTCGCAGCCATGCTATACAATTGGCTTTCCACTAAATCCTGATTAGTTCTTGATTTTCCTTCCACACGACCCAGCCTTCAGAAATCGTTGGAATCTCCACTAGAGAATGTTCCATTCATTCACTGCGAATCTGGAATTCCTCTGAACCTCCACTCCCGGCAGGTTTTCGTTACACCACTGTTGAATGTCCAAGTAACCCAATGTTTTAAGTGTTTTCTTCACAAGCGCAGTGGTGCTGTTCAATTGGCTATCCACTCAACCCTGGCCAGCTCTACATTTTCCTGTCCACACCACAGAGACTGGAGAAATCATTGTTATCTCCACTACAGAATGTTCCATTCATTCACAGCGAATCTGGAATTCATCTGAATCTCCACTCCCGGCAGGTTTTCGTGACACCACTGGTAAATATCCAAGTAAGCCAATGCTGGTTTTAAGTGGCCTGCTCATACTCTCAGCCGTGCTGTTCAATTTGCTATCCACTCAACCCTCTTCAGCTCCATTTTCCTGTCCACATAACCCAAACTTCAGAAACAATTGGTATCTCCTCCACAGAATGTTCCATTCATTGACGGCAAATCTGAAATTCATCTAATTCTCAACTCCCGTCAGGTTTTCGTTACACCACTTGTGAATGTCCAATTAAGCCAAAGCTGGTTTTCAGTGGCCTGTTCTTACTACGAGACGTGCTGTTCATTTGGCTATACATTCCACCCTGTTCAGCTCTACATTTTCGTGTCCACAAAACCCAGCCTTCAGAAATCATTGGAATCACCACTAGAGAATGTTCCATTCATTCACTGCGAATCTGGAATTCATCTGAATCTCCACTCCCGGCAGGTTTTCATTGCACCACTGCTGAATGTTCAAGTAACGCAATGATGGTTTTCAGCGGTCTATTCACACTCGAACCCGTGCTGTTCACGGTCTAGCGACTCAACACTGGTGAGTTCTTCTTTTTCCAGTTCAGACAATACCAACCTCAGAAACCATTGCAATCTACACTACAGAATGTTTCATTCATTCAGGCGAATCTTGAATTCATCTTGTTCTCCACTCCCAGCAGGTTTTCGTTTCACCACTGGTGAATGTCCAAGCAACCCAAGGCTGGTTTCAGCTGCGTGTTAACACTCGCAGCCGTGCTGTTCAATTGGCTATCCAGTGAACGCTGGTTAGCTCTTGATTTTCCTTCCACACACCGAGCCTTCAGAAATCATTCTTATCTCCACTTCAGAATGTTCCATTCATTCCCTGCGAATCTGGAATTCCTCTGACTCTCCACACCAGGCAGATTTTCCTAACAACACTGGTGAATGACCAGGTAATCCAATGCTGGTTTTCAGCGGCTGTTCACACTCACAGCCTTGCTGTTCAATTGGCAATCCAGTCAAACCTAGTCAGCTCTTCATTTTCCTGTCCACACAACCCAGCGTTCAGAAATCATTGGAATCTCTACTACAGAAATTTCCATTCATTCACTGTGAATCTGGAAATACTCTGAATCTGCATTCCAGGAAGGCTTTCGTTACACCACTGATGAATGTCCAAGTAATGCAATGCTGCTTCTTAGTGGTCTGTTCACACTCGAAACCGTGCTGTTCATTGGCTATCCACTCAATATCGGTCAGCTCTTCAATATCCTGTCCAGACTATCCAGATTCCTAAATGTTGGCAATCACCACTACAGAATGTTCCATTCAATCACGCGAATCTGGAATTCATCAGAGTCTCCACTCCTGGAAGGTTTTCGTGACACCACTGGTAAATGTCCAAGGAAGACAATGCTGGTTTTAAGCCGCCTGCTAACACACTCAGCCGTGCTGTTCAATTTGCTATCCACCCAACCCTATTCAGCTCTACATTTTCCTGTCCTCATAACCCAACCTTCAGAAATAATTGGTATCTCCTCCACAGAATGTTCCGTTCATTCACTGCGAATCTTAAATTCATCTGACTCTCAACTCCCGGCGGGTTATCGTTACACCACTTGTGAATGTCCAAGTAAGCCAATGCTGGTTTTCAGTGGCCTGTTCATACTAAGAGACGTGCTGTTCATTTGGCTCTCCACTCCACCCTGTTCAGCTCTACATTCTCGTGTCCACAAAACCCAGCCTTCAGAAATCATTGGAATCACCACTAGAGAATGTTCCATTCATTCACTGCGAATCTGGAATTCCTCTGAACCTCCACTCCTGGCAGGTTTTCGTTACGCCACTGGTGAATGTCCAAGTAACTCAATACTGGTTTTCAGAGGCATGTTCAACTCGCAGAAGTGCTGTTCAATGGGCTATCCACTCAATATTGGTCAGCTCTTCATTTTCCTCTCCACACAAACCAGCCTTCAGAAATCATTGGGCTCTCCACTACAGACTGTTCCATTCATTCACTGCGATTCTGCAATTCATCTGACTCTCCGCTCCAGGCAGGTTTTCATTACAGCACTGGTGAATGACCAAGTAATCCAATGCTGGTTTTCAGCCGCCTTTTCACACTCGCAGTGTGCTGTTCAATTGTCTATCCACTCAAACCTGGTCAGCCTTTCATTTTCTTTTCCACAATATCAGACTTCAGAAATCATTGGAATCGCCAGTACAGAATGTTCCATTCATTCACTGCCAATCTGGAATTCATCTGAATCTGCACTCCAGGTAGGCTTTCATTACACCACTTATGAATGTCCAAGTAACACAATGCTGGTTTTCAGCGGTCTGTTCACACTCTAAGCCCTGCTTTTTACTGGGTATCCACACAACTGTGGTCAGCTCTTCATTTTCATGTCCAAACAATCCAGACTTGAGAAATCATTGCAATCTCCAGTACAGAATGTTCCATTCATTCACTGCGAATCTGGAATTCAACTGAATCTCCACTACCTGCAGATTTATCTTACACCACTTGTGAATGTCCAAGTAAAACAATGCTGGTTTTCAGAGGCCTGTTCATGTTCGCAGTCGTGCTGTTCAATTGGCTATCCACTCAACCTGTTTTGCTCCTCATTTTCCTGTGCACACAACCCAGCCTTCAGAAATCATTGTAATCTCCACTACAGGATGTTCCATTCATTCACTGGGAATCTGGAATTCATCTGAATCTGCACTCCACGCAGGCTTTCGTTACACCACTGCTGAAAGTCGAAGTAATGCAATACTGGTTTTCAGTGGTCTGTTCACATTCGAAGCCGAGGCTTTTTACAGGCTATCCACTCAACACTGGTCAGCTCTTCATTTTCGTGTCCCCACAATCCAGATTTCAGAAATCATTGCAATCTCCACTACAGAATGTTCCATTCATTCACTGCGAGTCTGGAGTTTATCTGATTCTCCACTCCCGCCTGGTTAACATTACACCACTTGTGAATGTCCAAGTAAGCCAATGCTGGTTTTCAGAGGCCTGTTCATACTCGCAGCCGTGCTGTTTAATTGACAATTCACTCCACCCTGTTCAGCTCTTCATTGTCCCACCACACTACCAGCCTTCAGAAATCTTTGTTATCTCCACTACAGAATGTTCCATTCATTCACTGCGAATCTGGAATTCATCTGACTCTCAACTCCACGCAGGTTTTCATTACACCACTGTTGAATGTCCAAGTAACCCAATGCTGGTTTTCAGCGGCCTGTTCATATTCGCAGCCCTGCTGTTTACTTGGCTATCGATTCAAGCCTGGTCAGCTCTTCATTTTCCTGTCCACACAACACAGGCTTCAGAAATCATTGGAATCTCCTCTACAGAATGTTCCATTCATTCACTGCGAATGTGGAATTCAACTGACTCTCCACTCCATGCAGGTTTTCCTTACACCACTGATGAATGTCCAAGTAACCCAATGCTGGTTTTCAGCTGCATGTTCACACTCGCAGCCATGCTATACAATTGGCTTTCCACTAAATCCTGATTAGTTCTTGATTTTCCTTCCACACGACCCAGCCTTCAGAAATCGTTGGAATCTCCACTAGAGAATGTTCCATTCATTCACTGCGAATCTGGAATTCCTCTGAACCTCCACTCCCGGCAGGTTTTCGTTACACCACTGTTGAATGTCCAAGTAACCCAATGTCTTAAGTGTTTTCTTCACAAGCGCAGTGGTGCTGTTCAATTGGCTATCCACTCAACCCTGGCCAGCTCTACATTTTCCTGTCCACACCACAGAGACTGGAGAAATCATTGTTATCTCCACTACAGAATGTTCCATTCATTCACAGCGAATCTGGAATTCATCTGAATCTCCACTCCCGGCAGGTTTTCGTGACACCACTGGTAAATATCCAAGTAAGCCAATGCTGGTTTTAAGTGGCCTGCTCATACTCTCAGCCGTGCTGTTCAATTTGCTATCCACTCAACCCTCTTCAGCTCCATTTTCCTGTCCACATAACCCAAACTTCAGAAACAATTGGTATCTCCTCCACAGAATGTTCCATTCATTGACGGCAAATCTGAAATTCATCTAATTCTCAACTCCCGTCAGGTTTTCGTTACACCACTTGTGAATGTCCAATTAAGCCAAAGCTGGTTTTCAGTGGCCTGTTCTTACTACGAGACGTGCTGTTCATTTGGCTATCCATTCCACCCTGTTCAGCTCTACATTTTCGTGTCCACAAAACCCAGCCTTCAGAAATCATTGGAATCACCACTAGAGAATGTTCCATTCATTCACTGCGAATCTGGAATTCATCTGAATCTCCACTCCCGGCAGGTTTTCATTGCACCACTGCTGAATGTTCAAGTAACGCAATGATGGTTTTCAGCGGTCTATTCACACTCGAACCCGTGCTGTTCACGGTCTAGCGACTCAACACTGGTGAGTTCTTCTTTTTCCAGTTCAGACAATACAAACCTCAGAAACCATTGCAATCTACACTACAGAATGTTTCATTCATTCAGGCGAATCTTGAATTCATCTTGTTCTCCACTCCCAGCAGGTTTTCGTTTCACCACTGGTGAATGTCCAAGCAACCCAAGGCTGGTTTCAGCTGCGTGTTAACACTCGCAGCCGTGCTGTTCAATTGGCTATCCAGTGAACGCTGGTTAGCTCTTGATTTTCCTTCCACACACCGAGCCTTCAGAAATCATTCTTATCTCCACTTCAGAATGTTCCATTCGTTCCCTGCGAATCTGGAATTCCTCTGACTCTCCACACCAGGCAGATTTTCCTAACAACACTGGTGAATGACCAGGTAATCCAATGCTGGTTTTCAGCGGCTGTTCACACTCACAGCCTTGCTGTTCAATTGGCAATCCAGTCAAACCTAGTCAGCTCTTCATTTTCCTGTCCACACAACCCAGCGTTCAGAAATCATTGGAATCTCTACTACAGAAATTTCCATTCATTCACTGTGAATCTGGAAATACTCTGAATCTGCATTCCAGGAAGGCTTTCGTTACACCACTGATGAATGTCCAAGTAATGCAATGCTGCTTCTTAGTGGTCTGTTCACACTCGAAACCGTGCTGTTCATTGGCTATCCACTCAATATCGGTCAGCTCTTCAATATCCTGTCCAGACTATCCAGATTCCTAAATGTTGGCAATCACCACTACAGAATGTTCCATTCAATCACGCGAATCTGGAATTCATCAGAGTCTCCACTCCTGGAAGGTTTTCGTGACACCACTGGTAAATGTCCAAGGAAGACAATGCTGGTTTTAAGCCGCCTGCTAACACATTCAGCCGTGCTGTTCAATTTGCTATCCACCCAACCCTATTCAGCTCTACATTTTCCTGTCCTCATAACCCAACCTTCAGAAATAATTGGTATCTCCTCCACAGAATGTTCCGTTCATTCACTGCGAATCTTAAATTCATCTGACTCTCAACTCCCGGCGGGTTATCGTTACACCACTTGTGAATGTCCAAGTAAGCCAATGCTGGTTTTCAGTGGCCTGTTCATACTAAGAGACGTGCTGTTCATTTGGCTATCCACTCCACCCTGTTCAGCTCTACATTTTCGTGTCCACAAAACCCAGCCTTCAGAAATCATTGGAATCACCACTAGAGAATGTTCCATTCATTCACTGCGAATCTGGAATTCCTCTGAACCTCCACTCCTGGCAGGTTTTCGTTACGCCACTGGTGAATGTCCAAGTAACTCAATACTGGTTTTCAGAGGCATGTTCAACTCGCAGAAGTGCTGTTCAATGGGCTATCCACTCAATATTGGTCAGCTCTTCATTTTCCTCTCCACACAAACCAGCCTTCAGAAATCATTGGGCTCTCCACTACAGACTGTTCCATTCATTCACTGCGATTCTGCAATTCATCTGACTCTCCGCTCCAGGCAGGTTTTCATTACAGCACTGGTGAATGACCAAGTAATCCAATGCTGGTTTTCAGCCGCCTTTTCACACTCGCAGTGTGCTGTTCAATTGTCTATCCACTCAAACCTGGTCAGCCTTTCATTTCCTTTTCCACAATATCAGACTTCAGAAATCATTGGAATCGCCAGTACAGAATGTTCCATTCATTCACTGCCAATCTGGAATTCATCTGAATCTGCACTCCAGGTAGGCTTTCATTACACCACTTATGAATGTCCAAGTAACACAATGCTGGTTTTCAGCGGTCTGTTCACACTCTAAGCCCTGCTTTTTACTGGGTATCCACACAACTGTGGTCAGCTCTTCATTTTCATGTCCAAACAATCCAGACTTGAGAAATCATTGCAATCTCCAGTACAGAATGTTCCATTCATTCACTGCGAATCTGGAATTCAACTGAATCTCCACTACCTGCAGATTTATCTTACACCACTTGTGAATGTCCAAGTAAAACAATGCTGGTTTTCAGAGGCCTGTTCATGTTCGCAGTCGTGCTGTTCAATTGGCTATCCACTCAACCTGTTTTGCTCCTCATTTTCCTGTGCACACAACCCAGCCTTCAGAAATCATTGTAATCTCCACTACAGGATGTTCCATTCATTCACTGGGAATCTGGAATTCATCTGAATCTGCACTCCACGCAGGCTTTCGTTACACCACTGCTGAAAGTCGAAGTAATGCAATACTGGTTTTCAGTGGTCTGTTCACATTCGAAGCCGAGGCTTTTTACAGGCTATCCACTCAACACTGGTCAGCTCTTCATTTTCGTGTCCCCACAATCCAGATTTCAGAAATCATTGCAATCTCCACTACAGAATGTTCCATTCATTCACTGCGAGTCTGGAGTTTATCTGATTCTCCACTCCCGCCTGGTTAACATTACACCACTTGTGAATGTCCAAGTAAGCCAATGCTGGTTTTCAGAGGCCTGTTCATACTCGCAGCCGTGCTGTTTAATTGACAATTCACTCCACCCTGTTCAGCTCTTCATTGTCCCACCACACTACCAGCCTTCAGAAATCTTTGTTATCTCCACTACAGAATGTTCCATTCATTCACTGCGAATCTGGAATTCATCTGACTCTCAACTCCACGCAGGTTTTCATTACACCACTGTTGAATGTCCAAGTAACCCAATGCTGGTTTTCAGCGGCCTGTTCATATTCGCAGCCCTGCTGTTTACTTGGCTATCGATTCAAGCCTGGTCAGCTCTTCATTTTCCTGTCCACACAACACAGGCTTCAGAAATCATTGGAATCTCCTCTACAGAATGTTCCATTCATTCACTGCGAATGTGGAATTCAACTGACTCTCCACTCCATGCAGGTTTTCCTTACACCACTGATGAATGTCCAAGTAACCCAATGCTGGTTTTCAGCTGCATGTTCACACTCGCAGCCATGCTATACAATTGGCTTTCCACTAAATCCTGATTAGTTCTTGATTTTCCTTCCACACGACCCAGCCTTCAGAAATCGTTGGAATCTCCACTAGAGAATGTTCCATTCATTCACTGCGAATCTGGAATTCCTCTGAACCTCCACTCCCGGCAGGTTTTCGTTACACCACTGTTGAATGTCCAAGTAACCCAATGTCTTAAGTGTTTTCTTCACAAGCGCAGTGGTGCTGTTCAATTGGCTATCCACTCAACCCTGGCCAGCTCTACATTTTCCTGTCCACACCACAGAGACTGGAGAAATCATTGTTATCTCCACTACAGAATGTTCCATTCATTCACAGCGAATCTGGAATTCATCTGAATCTCCACTCCCGGCAGGTTTTCGTGACACCACTGGTAAATATCCAAGTAAGCCAATGCTGGTTTTAAGTGGCCTGCTCATACTCTCAGCCGTGCTGTTCAATTTGCTATCCACTCAACCCTCTTCAGCTCCATTTTCCTGTCCACATAACCCAAACTTCAGAAACAATTGGTATCTCCTCCACAGAATGTTCCATTCATTGACGGCAAATCTGAAATTCATCTAATTCTCAACTCCCGTCAGGTTTTCGTTACACCACTTGTGAATGTCCAATTAAGCCAAAGCTGGTTTTCACTGGCCTGTTCTTACTACGAGACGTGCTGTTCATTTGGCTATCCATTCCACCCTGTTCAGCTCTACATTTTCGTGTCCACAAAACCCAGCCTTCAGAAATCATTGGAATCACCACTAGAGAATGTTCCATTCATTCACTGCGAATCTGGAATTCATCTGAATCTCCACTCCCGGCAGGTTTTCATTGCACCACTGCTGAATGTTCAAGTAACGCAATGATGGTTTTCAGCGGTCTATTCACACTCGAACCCGTGCTGTTCACGGTCTAGCGACTCAACACTGGTGAGTTCTTCTTTTTCCAGTTCAGACAATACAAACCTCAGAAACCATTGCAATCTACACTACAGAATGTTTCATTCATTCAGGCGAATCTTGAATTCATCTTGTTCTCCACTCCCAGCAGGTTTTCGTTTCACCACTGGTGAATGTCCAAGCAACCCAAGGCTGGTTTCAGCTGCGTGTTAACACTCGCAGCCGTGCTGTTCAATTGGCTATCCAGTGAACGCTGGTTAGCTCTTGATTTTCCTTCCACACACCGAGCCTTCAGAAATCATTCTTATCTCCACTTCAGAATGTTCCATTCGTTCCCTGCGAATCTGGAATTCCTCTGACTCTCCACACCAGGCAGATTTTCCTAACAACACTGGTGAATGACCAGGTAATCCAATGCTGGTTTTCAGCGGCTGTTCACACTCACAGCCTTGCTGTTCAATTGGCAATCCAGTCAAACCTAGTCAGCTCTTCATTTTCCTGTCCACACAACCCAGCGTTCAGAAATCATTGGAATCTCTACTACAGAAATTTCCATTCATTCACTGTGAATCTGGAAATACTCTGAATCTGCATTCCAGGAAGGCTTTCGTTACACCACTGATGAATGTCCAAGTAATGCAATGCTGCTTCTTAGTGGTCTGTTCACACTCGAAACCGTGCTGTTCATTGGCTATCCACTCAATATCGGTCAGCTCTTCAATATCCTGTCCAGACTATCCAGATTCCTAAATGTTGGCAATCACCACTACAGAATGTTCCATTCAATCACGCGAATCTGGAATTCATCAGAGTCTCCACTCCTGGAAGGTTTTCGTGACACCACTGGTAAATGTCCAAGGAAGACAATGCTGGTTTTAAGCCGCCTGCTAACACACTCAGCCGTGCTGTTCAATTTGCTATCCACCCAACCCTATTCAGCTCTACATTTTCCTGTCCTCATAACCCAACCTTCAGAAATAATTGGTATCTCCTCCACAGAATGTTCCGTTCATTCACTGCGAATCTTAAATTCATCTGACTCTCAACTCCCGGCGGGTTATCGTTACACCACTTGTGAATGTCCAAGTAAGCCAATGCTGGTTTTCAGTGGCCTGTTCATACTAAGAGACGTGCTGTTCATTTGGCTATCCACTCCACCCTGTTCAGCTCTACATTTTCGTGTCCACAAAACCCAGCCTTCAGAAATCATTGGAATCACCACTAGAGAATGTTCCATTCATTCACTGCGAATCTGGAATTCCTCTGAACCTCCACTCCTGGCAGGTTTTCGTTACGCCACTGGTGAATGTCCAAGTAACTCAATACTGGTTTTCAGAGGCATGTTCAACTCGCAGAAGTGCTGTTCAATGGGCTATCCACTCAATATTGGTCAGCTCTTCATTTTCCTCTCCACACAAACCAGCCTTCAGAAATCATTGGGCTCTCCACTACAGACTGTTCCATTCATTCACTGCGATTCTGCAATTCATCTGACTCTCCGCTCCAGGCAGGTTTTCATTACAGCACTGGTGAATGACCAAGTAATCCAATGCTGGTTTTCAGCCGCCTTTTCACACTCGCAGTGTGCTGTTCAATTGTCTATCCACTCAAACCTGGTCAGCCTTTCATTTTCTTTTCCACAATATCAGACTTCAGAAATCATTGGAATCGCCAGTACAGAATGTTCCATTCATTCACTGCCAATCTGGAATTCATCTGAATCTGCACTCCAGGTAGGCTTTCATTACACCACTTATGAATGTCCAAGTAACACAATGCTGGTTTTCAGCGGTCTGTTCACACTCTAAGCCCTGCTTTTTACTGGGTATCCACACAACTGTGGTCAGCTCTTCATTTTCATGTCCAAACAATCCAGACTTGAGAAATCATTGCAATCTCCAGTACAGAATGTTCCATTCATTCACTGCGAATCTGGAATTCAACTGAATCTCCACTACCTGCAGATTTATCTTACACCACTTGTGAATGTCCAAGTAAAACAATGCTGGTTTTCAGAGGCCTGTTCATGTTCGCAGTCGTGCTGTTCAATTGGCTATCCACTCAACCTGTTTTGCTCCTCATTTTCCTGTGCACACAACCCAGCCTTCAGAAATCATTGTAATCTCCACTACAGGATGTTCCATTCATTCACTGGGAATCTGGAATTCATCTGAATCTGCACTCCACGCAGGCTTTCGTTACACCACTGCTGAAAGTCGAAGTAATGCAATACTGGTTTTCAGTGGTCTGTTCACATTCGTAGCCGAGGCTTTTTACAGGCTATCCGCTCAACACTGGTCAGCTCTTCATTTTCGTGTCCCCACAATCCAGATTTCAGAAATCATTGCAATCTCCACTACAGAATGTTCCATTCATTCACTGCGAGTCTGGAGTTTATCTGATTCTCCACTCCCGCCTGGTTAACATTACACCACTTGTGAATGTCCAAGTAAGCCAATGCTGGTTTTCAGAGGCCTGTTCATACTCGCAGCCGTGCTGTTTAATTGACAATTCACTCCACCCTGTTCAGCTCTTCATTGTCCCACCACACTACCAGCCTTCAGAAATCTTTGTTATCTCCACTACAGAATGTTCCATTCATTCACTGCGAATCTGGAATTCATCTGACTCTCAACTCCACGCAGGTTTTCATTACACCACTGTTGAATGTCCAAGTAACCCAATGCTGGTTTTCAGCGGCCTGTTCATATTCGCAGCCCTGCTGTTTACTTGGCTATCGATTCAAGCCTGGTCAGCTCTTCATTTTCCTGTCCACACAACACAGGCTTCAGAAATCATTGGAATCTCCTCTACAGAATGTTCCATTCATTCACTGCGAATGTGGAATTCAACTGACTCTCCACTCCATGCAGGTTTTCCTTACACCACTGATGAATGTCCAAGTAACCCAATGCTGGTTTTCAGCTGCATGTTCACACTCGCAGCCATGCTATACAATTGGCTTTCCACTAAATCCTGATTAGTTCTTGATTTTCCTTCCACACGACCCAGCCTTCAGAAATCGTTGGAATCTCCACTAGAGAATGTTCCATTCATTCACTGCGAATCTGGAATTCCTCTGAACCTCCACTCCCGGCAGGTTTTCGTTACACCACTGTTGAATGTCCAAGTAACCCAATGTCTTAAGTGTTTTCTTCACAAGCGCAGTGGTGCTGTTCAATTGGCTATCCACTCAACCCTGGCCAGCTCTACATTTTCCTGTCCACACCACAGAGACTGGAGAAATCATTGTTATCTCCACTACAGAATGTTCCATTCATTCACAGCGAATCTGGAATTCATCTGAATCTCCACTCCCGGCAGGTTTTCGTGACACCACTGGTAAATATCCAAGTAAGCCAATGCTGGTTTTAAGTGGCCTGCTCATACTCTCAGCCGTGCTGTTCAATTTGCTATCCACTCAACCCTCTTCAGCTCCATTTTCCTGTCCACATAACCCAAACTTCAGAAACAATTGGTATCTCCTCCACAGAATGTTCCATTCATTGACGGCAAATCTGAAATTCATCTAATTCTCAACTCCCGTCAGGTTTTCGTTACACCACTTGTGAATGTCCAATTAAGCCAAAGCTGGTTTTCACTGGCCTGTTCTTACTACGAGACGTGCTGTTCATTTGGCTATCCATTCCACCCTGTTCAGCTCTACATTTTCGTGTCCACAAAACCCAGCCTTCAGAAATCATTGGAATCACCACTAGAGAATGTTCCATTCATTCACTGCGAATCTGGAATTCATCTGAATCTCCACTCCCGGCAGGTTTTCATTGCACCACTGCTGAATGTTCAAGTAACGCAATGATGGTTTTCAGCGGTCTATTCACACTCGAACCCGTGCTGTTCACGGTCTAGCGACTCAACACTGGTGAGTTCTTCTTTTTCCAGTTCAGACAATACAAACCTCAGAAACCATTGCAATCTACACTACAGAATGTTTCATTCATTCAGGCGAATCTTGAATTCATCTTGTTCTCCACTCCCAGCAGGTTTTCGTTTCACCACTGGTGAATGTCCAAGCAACCCAAGGCTGGTTTCAGCTGCGTGTTAACACTCGCAGCTGTGCTGTTCAATTGGCTATCCAGTGAACGCTGGTTAGCTCTTGATTTTCCTTCCACACACCGAGCCTTCAGAAATCATTCTTATCTCCACTTCAGAATGTTCCATTCGTTCCCTGCGAATCTGGAATTCCTCTGACTCTCCACACCAGGCAGATTTTCCTAACAACACTGGTGAATGACCAGGTAATCCAATGCTGGTTTTCAGCGGCTGTTCACACTCACAGCCTTGCTGTTCAATTGGCAATCCAGTCAAACCTAGTCAGCTCTTCATTTTCCTGTCCACACAACCCAGCGTTCAGAAATCATTGGAATCTCTACTACAGAAATTTCCATTCATTCACTGTGAATCTGGAAATACTCTGAATCTGCATTCCAGGAAGGCTTTCGTTACACCACTGATGAATGTCCAAGTAATGCAATGCTGCTTCTTAGTGGTCTGTTCACACTCGAAACCGTGCTGTTCATTGGCTATCCACTCAATATCGGTCAGCTCTTCAATATCCTGTCCAGACTATCCAGATTCCTAAATGTTGGCAATCACCACTACAGAATGTTCCATTCAATCACGCGAATCTGGAATTCATCAGAGTCTCCACTCCTGGAAGGTTTTCGTGACACCACTGGTAAATGTCCAAGGAAGACAATGCTGGTTTTAAGCCGCCTGCTAACACACTCAGCCGTGCTGTTCAATTTGCTATCCACCCAACCCTATTCAGCTCTACATTTTCCTGTCCTCATAACCCAACCTTCAGAAATAATTGGTATCTCCTCCACAGAATGTTCCGTTCATTCACTGCGAATCTTAAATTCATCTGACTCTCAACTCCCGGCGGGTTATCGTTACACCACTTGTGAATGTCCAAGTAAGCCAATGCTGGTTTTCAGTGGCCTGTTCATACTAAGAGACGTGCTGTTCATTTGGCTATCCACTCCACCCTGTTCAGCTCTACATTCTCGTGTCCACAAAACCCAGCCTTCAGAAATCATTGGAATCACCACTAGAGAATGTTCCATTCATTCACTGCGAATCTGGAATTCCTCTGAACCTCCACTCCTGGCAGGTTTTCGTTACGCCACTGGTGAATGTCCAAGTAACTCAATACTGGTTTTCAGAGGCATGTTCAACTCGCAGAAGTGCTGTTCAATGGGCTATCCACTCAATATTGGTCAGCTCTTCATTTTCCTCTCCACACAAACCAGCCTTCAGAAATCATTGGGCTCTCCACTACAGACTGTTCCATTCATTCACTGCGATTCTGCAATTCATCTGACTCTCCGCTCCAGGCAGGTTTTCATTACAGCACTGGTGAATGACCAAGTAATCCAATGCTGGTTTTCAGCCGCCTTTTCACACTCGCAGTGTGCTGTTCAATTGTCTATCCACTCAAACCTGGTCAGCCTTTCATTTTCTTTTCCACAATATCAGACTTCAGAAATCATTGGAATCGCCAGCACAGAATGTTCCATTCATTCACTGCCAATCTGGAATTCATCTGAATCTGCACTCCAGGTAGGCTTTCATTACACCACTTATGAATGTCCAAGTAACACAATGCTGGTTTTCAGCGGTCTGTTCACACTCTAAGCCCTGCTTTTTACTGGGTATCCACACAACTGTGGTCAGCTCTTCATTTTCATGTCCAAACAATCCAGACTTGAGAAATCATTGCAATCTCCAGTACAGAATGTTCCATTCATTCACTGCGAATCTGGAATTCAACTGAATCTCCACTACCTGCAGATTTATCTTACACCACTTGTGAATGTCCAAGTAAAACAATGCTGGTTTTCAGAGGCCTGTTCATGTTCGCAGTCGTGCTGTTCAATTGGCTATCCACTCAACCTGTTTTGCTCCTCATTTTCCTGTGCACACAACCCAGCCTTCAGAAATCATTGTAATCTCCACTACAGGATGTTCCATTCATTCACTGGGAATCTGGAATTCATCTGAATCTGCACTCCACGCAGGCTTTCGTTACACCACTGCTGAAAGTCGAAGTAATGCAATACTGGTTTTCAGTGGTCTGTTCACATTCGAAGCCGAGGCTTTTTACAGGCTATCCACTCAACACTGGTCAGCTCTTCATTTTCGTGTCCCCACAATCCAGATTTCAGAAATCATTGCAATCTCCACTACAGAATGTTCCATTCATTCACTGCGAGTCTGGAGTTTATCTGATTCTCCACTCCCGCCTGGTTAACATTACACCACTTGTGAATGTCCAAGTAAGCCAATGCTGGTTTTCAGAGGCCTGTTCATACTCGCAGCCGTGCTGTTTAATTGACAATTCACTCCACCCTGTTCAGCTCTTCATTGTCCCACCACACTACCAGCCTTCAGAAATCTTTGTTATCTCCACTACAGAATGTTCCATTCATTCACTGCGAATCTGGAATTCATCTGACTCTCAACTCCACGCAGGTTTTCATTACACCACTGTTGAATGTCCAAGTAACCCAATGCTGGTTTTCAGCGGCCTGTTCATATTCGCAGCCCTGCTGTTTACTTGGCTATCGATTCAAGCCTGGTCAGCTCTTCATTTTCCTGTCCACACAACACAGGCTTCAGAAATCATTGGAATCTCCTCTACAGAATGTTCCATTCATTCACTGCGAATGTGGAATTCAACTGACTCTCCACTCCATGCAGGTTTTCCTTACACCACTGATGAATGTCCAAGTAACCCAATGCTGGTTTTCAGCTGCATGTTCACACTCGCAGCCATGCTATACAATTGGCTTTCCACTAAATCCTGATTAGTTCTTGATTTTCCTTCCACACGACCCAGCCTTCAGAAATCGTTGGAATCTCCACTAGAGAATGTTCCATTCATTCACTGCGAATCTGGAATTCCTCTGAACCTCCACTCCCGGCAGGTTTTCGTTACACCACTGTTGAATGTCCAAGTAACCCAATGTCTTAAGTGTTTTCTTCACAAGCGCAGTGGTGCTGTTCAATTGGCTATCCACTCAACCCTGGCCAGCTCTACATTTTCCTGTCCACACCACAGAGACTGGAGAAATCATTGTTATCTCCACTACAGAATGTTCCATTCATTCACAGCGAATCTGGAATTCATCTGAATCTCCACTCCCGGCAGGTTTTCGTGACACCACTGGTAAATATCCAAGTAAGCCAATGCTGGTTTTAAGTGGCCTGCTCATACTCTCAGCCGTGCTGTTCAATTTGCTATCCACTCAACCCTCTTCAGCTCCATTTTCCTGTCCACATAACCCAAACTTCAGAAACAATTGGTATCTCCTCCACAGAATGTTCCATTCATTGACGGCAAATCTGAAATTCATCTAATTCTCAACTCCCGTCAGGTTTTCGTTACACCACTTGTGAATGTCCAATTAAGCCAAAGCTGGTTTTCAGTGGCCTGTTCTTACTACGAGACGTGCTGTTCATTTGGCTATCCATTCCACCCTGTTCAGCTCTACATTTTCGTGTCCACAAAACCCAGCCTTCAGAAATCATTGGAATCACCACTAGAGAATGTTCCATTCATTCACTGCGAATCTGGAATTCATCTGAATCTCCACTCCCGGCAGGTTTTCATTGCACCACTGCTGAATGTTCAAGTAACGCAATGATGGTTTTCAGCGGTCTATTCACACTCGAACCCGTGCTGTTCACGGTCTAGCGACTCAACACTGGTGAGTTCTTCTTTTTCCAGTTCAGACAATACAAACCTCAGAAACCATTGCAATCTACACTACAGAATGTTTCATTCATTCAGGCGAATCTTGAATTCATCTTGTTCTCCACTCCCAGCAGGTTTTCGTTTCACCACTGGTGAATGTCCAAGCAACCCAAGGCTGGTTTCAGCTGCGTGTTAACACTCGCAGCCGTGCTGTTCAATTGGCTATCCAGTGAACGCTGGTTAGCTCTTGATTTTCCTTCCACACACCGAGCCTTCAGAAATCATTCTTATCTCCACTTCAGAATGTTCCATTCGTTCCCTGCGAATCTGGAATTCCTCTGACTCTCCACACCAGGCAGATTTTCCTAACAACACTGGTGAATGACCAGGTAATCCAATGCTGGTTTTCAGCGGCTGTTCACACTCACAGCCTTGCTGTTCAATTGGCAATCCAGTCAAACCTAGTCAGCTCTTCATTTTCCTGTCCACACAACCCAGCGTTCAGAAATCATTGGAATCTCTGCTACAGAAATTTCCATTCATTCACTGTGAATCTGGAAATACTCTGAATCTGCATTCCAGGAAGGCTTTCGTTACACCACTGATGAATGTCCAAGTAATGCAATGCTGCTTCTTAGTGGTCTGTTCACACTCGAAACCGTGCTGTTCATTGGCTATCCACTCAATATCGGTCAGCTCTTCAATATCCTGTCCAGACTATCCAGATTCCTAAATGTTGGCAATCACCACTACAGAATGTTCCATTCAATCACGCGAATCTGGAATTCATCAGAGTCTCCACTCCTGGAAGGTTTTCGTGACACCACTGGTAAATGTCCAAGGAAGACAATGCTGGTTTTAAGCCGCCTGCTAACACACTCAGCCGTGCTGTTCAATTTGCTATCCACCCAACCCTATTCAGCTCTACATTTTCCTGTCCTCATAACCCAACCTTCAGAAATAATTGGTATCTCCTCCACAGAATGTTCCGTTCATTCACTGCGAATCTTAAATTCATCTGACTCTCAACTCCCGGCGGGTTATCGTTACACCACTTGTGAATGTCCAGGTAAGCCAATGCTGGTTTTCAGTGGCCTGTTCATACTAAGAGACGTGCTGTTCATTTGGCTATCCACTCCACCCTGTTCAGCTCTACATTCTCGTGTCCACAAAACCCAGCCTTCAGAAATCATTGGAATCACCACTAGAGAATGTTCCATTCATTCACTGCGAATCTGGAATTCCTCTGAACCTCCACTCCTGGCAGGTTTTCGTTACGCCACTGGTGAATGTCCAAGTAACTCAATACTGGTTTTCAGAGGCATGTTCAACTCGCAGAAGTGCTGTTCAATGGGCTATCCACTCAATATTGGTCAGCTCTTCATTTTCCTCTCCACACAAACCAGCCTTCAGAAATCATTGGGCTCTCCACTACAGACTGTTCCATTCATTCACTGCGATTCTGCAATTCATCTGACTCTCCGCTCCAGGCAGGTTTTCATTACAGCACTGGTGAATGACCAAGTAATCCAATGCTGGTTTTCAGCCGCCTTTTCACACTCGCAGTGTGCTGTTCAATTGTCTATCCACTCAAACCTGGTCAGCCTTTCATTTTCTTTTCCACAATATCAGACTTCAGAAATCATTGGAATCGCCAGTACAGAATGTTCCATTCATTCACTGCCAATCTGGAATTCATCTGAATCTGCACTCCAGGTAGGCTTTCATTACACCACTTATGAATGTCCAAGTAAGACAATGCTGGTTTTCAGCGGTCTGTTCACACTCTAAGCCCTGCTTTTTACTGGGTATCCACACAACTGTGGTCAGCTCTTCATTTTCATGTCCAAACAATCCAGACTTGAGAAATCATTGCAATCTCCAGTACAGAATGTTCCATTCATTCACTGCGAATCTGGAATTCAACTGAATCTCCACTACCTGCAGATTTATCTTACACCACTTGTGAATGTCCAAGTAAAACAATGCTGGTTTTCAGAGGCCTGTTCATGTTCGCAGTCGTGCTGTTCAATTGGCTATCCACTCAACCTGTTTTGCTCCTCATTTTCCTGTGCACACAACCCAGCCTTCAGAAATCATTGTAATCTCCACTACAGGATGTTCCATTCATTCACTGGGAATCTGGAATTCATCTGAATCTGCACTCCACGCAGGCTTTCGTTACACCACTGCTGAAAGTCGAAGTAATGCAATACTGGTTTTCAGTGGTCTGTTCACATTCGAAGCCGAGGCTTTTTACAGGCTATCCACTCAACACTGGTCAGCTCTTCATTTTCGTGTCCCCACAATCCAGATTTCAGAAATCATTGCAATCTCCACTACAGAATGTTCCATTCATTCACTGCGAGTCTGGAGTTTATCTGATTCTCCACTCCCGCCTGGTTAACATTACACCACTTGTGAATGTCCAAGTAAGCCAATGCTGGTTTTCAGAGGCCTGTTCATACTCGCAGCCGTGCTGTTTAATTGACAATTCACTCCACCCTGTTCAGCTCTTCATTGTCCCACCACACTACCAGCCTTCAGAAATCTTTGTTATCTCCACTACAGAATGTTCCATTCATTCACTGCGAATCTGGAATTCATCTGACTCTCAACTCCACGCAGGTTTTCATTACACCACTGTTGAATGTCCAAGTAACCCAATGCTGGTTTTCAGCGGCCTGTTCATATTCGCAGCCCTGCTGTTTACTTGGCTATCGATTCAAGCCTGGTCAGCTCTTCATTTTCCTGTCCACACAACACAGGCTTCAGAAATCATTGGAATCTCCTCTACAGAATGTTCCATTCATTCACTGCGAATGTGGAATTCAACTGACTCTCCACTCCATGCAGGTTTTCCTTACACCACTGATGAATGTCCAAGTAACCCAATGCTGGTTTTCAGCTGCATGTTCACACTCGCAGCCATGCTATACAATTGGCTTTCCACTAAATCCTGATTAGTTCTTGATTTTCCTTCCACACGACCCAGCCTTCAGAAATCGTTGGAATCTCCACTAGAGAATGTTCCATTCATTCACTGCGAATCTGGAATTCCTCTGAACCTCCACTCCCGGCAGGTTTTCGTTACACCACTGTTGAATGTCCAAGTAACCCAATGTCTTAAGTGTTTTCTTCACAAGCGCAGTGGTGCTGTTCAATTGGCTATCCACTCAACCCTGGCCAGCTCTACATTTTCCTGTCCACACCACAGAGACTGGAGAAATCATTGTTATCTCCACTACAGAATGTTCCATTCATTCACAGCGAATCTGGAATTCATCTGAATCTCCACTCCCGGCAGGTTTTCGTGACACCACTGGTAAATATCCAAGTAAGCCAATGCTGGTTTTAAGTGGCCTGCTCATACTCTCAGCCGTGCTGTTCAATTTGCTATCCACTCAACCCTCTTCAGCTCCATTTTCCTGTCCACATAACCCAAACTTCAGAAACAATTGGTATCTCCTCCACAGAATGTTCCATTCATTGACGGCAAATCTGAAATTCATCTAATTCTCAACTCCCGTCAGGTTTTCGTTACACCACTTGTGAATGTCCAATTAAGCCAAAGCTGGTTTTCAGTGGCCTGTTCTTACTACGAGACGTGCTGTTCATTTGGCTATCCATTCCACCCTGTTCAGCTCTACATTTTCGTGTCCACAAAACCCAGCCTTCAGAAATCATTGGAATCACCACTAGAGAATGTTCCATTCATTCACTGCGAATCTGGAATTCATCTGAATCTCCACTCCCGGCAGGTTTTCATTGCACCACTGCTGAATGTTCAAGTAACGCAATGATGGTTTTCAGCGGTCTATTCACACTCGAACCCGTGCTGTTCACGGTCTAGCGACTCAACACTGGTGAGTTCTTCTTTTTCCAGTTCAGACAATACAAACCTCAGAAACCATTGCAATCTACACTACAGAATGTTTCATTCATTCAGGCGAATCTTGAATTCATCTTGTTCTCCACTCCCAGCAGGTTTTCGTTTCACCACTGGTGAATGTCCAAGCAACCCAAGGCTGGTTTCAGCTGCGTGTTAACACTCGCAGCCGTGCTGTTCAATTGGCTATCCAGTGAACGCTGGTTAGCTCTTGATTTTCCTTCCACACACCGAGCCTTCAGAAATCATTCTTATCTCCACTTCAGAGTGTTCCATTCGTTCCCTGCGAATCTGGAATTCCTCTGACTCTCCACACCAGGCAGATTTTCCTAACAACACTGGTGAATGACCAGGTAATCCAATGCTGGTTTTCAGCGGCTGTTCACACTCACAGCCTTGCTGTTCAATTGGCAATCCAGTCAAACCTAGTCAGCTCTTCATTTTCCTGTCCACACAACCCAGCGTTCAGAAATCATTGGAATCTCTACTACAGAAATTTCCATTCATTCACTGTGAATCTGGAAATACTCTGAATCTGCATTCCAGGAAGGCTTTCGTTACACCACTGATGAATGTCCAAGTAATGCAATGCTGCTTCTTAGTGGTCTGTTCACACTCGAAACCGTGCTGTTCATTGGCTATCCACTCAATATCGGTCAGCTCTTCAATATCCTGTCCAGACTATCCAGATTCCTAAATGTTGGCAATCACCACTACAGAATGTTCCATTCAATCACGCGAATCTGGAATTCATCAGAGTCTCCACTCCTGGAAGGTTTTCGTGACACCACTGGTAAATGTCCAAGGAAGACAATGCTGGTTTTAAGCCGCCTGCTAACACACTCAGCCGTGCTGTTCAATTTGCTATCCACCCAACCCTATTCAGCTCTACATTTTCCTGTCCTCATAACCCAACCTTCAGAAATAATTGGTATCTCCTCCACAGAATGTTCCGTTCATTCACTGCGAATCTTAAATTCATCTGACTCTCAACTCCCGGCGGGTTATCGTTACACCACTTGTGAATGTCCAGGTAAGCCAATGCTGGTTTTCAGTGGCCTGTTCATACTAAGAGACGTGCTGTTCATTTGGCTATCCACTCCACCCTGTTCAGCTCTACATTCTCGTGTCCACAAAACCCAGCCTTCAGAAATCATTGGAATCACCACTAGAGAATGTTCCATTCATTCACTGCGAATCTGGAATTCCTCTGAACCTCCACTCCTGGCAGGTTTTCGTTACGCCACTGGTGAATGTCCAAGTAACTCAATACTGGTTTTCAGAGGCATGTTCAACTCGCAGAAGTGCTGTTCAATGGGCTATCCACTCAATATTGGTCAGCTCTTCATTTTCCTCTCCACACAAACCAGCCTTCAGAAATCATTGGGCTCTCCACTACAGACTGTTCCATTCATTCACTGCGATTCTGCAATTCATCTGACTCTCCGCTCCAGGCAGGTTTTCATTACAGCACTGGTGAATGACCAAGTAATCCAATGCTGGTTTTCAGCCGCCTTTTCACACTCGCAGTGTGCTGTTCAATTGTCTATCCACTCAAACCTGGTCAGCCTTTCATTTTCTTTTCCACAATATCAGACTTTAGAAATCATTGGAATCGCCAGTACAGAATGTTCCATTCATTCACTGCCAATCTGGAATTCATCTGAATCTGCACTCCAGGTAGGCTTTCATTACACCACTTATGAATGTCCAAGTAAGACAATGCTGGTTTTCAGCGGTCTGTTCACACTCTAAGCCCTGCTTTTTACTGGGTATCCACACAACTGTGGTCAGCTCTTCATTTTCATGTCCAAACAATCCAGACTTGAGAAATCATTGCAATCTCCAGTACAGAATGTTCCATTCATTCACTGCGAATCTGGAATTCAACTGAATCTCCACTACCTGCAGATTTATCTTACACCACTTGTGAATGTCCAAGTAAAACAATGCTGGTTTTCAGAGGCCTGTTCATGTTCGCAGTCGTGCTGTTCAATTGGCTATCCACTCAACCTGTTTTGCTCCTCATTTTCCTGTGCACACAACCCAGCCTTCAGAAATCATTGTAATCTCCACTACAGGATGTTCCATTCATTCACTGGGAATCTGGAATTCATCTGAATCTGCACTCCACGCAGGCTTTCGTTACACCACTGCTGAAAGTCGAAGTAATGCAATACTGGTTTTCAGTGGTCTGTTCACATTCGAAGCCGAGGCTTTTTACAGGCTATCCACTCAACACTGGTCAGCTCTTCATTTTCGTGTCCCCACAATCCAGATTTCAGAAATCATTGCAATCTCCACTACAGAATGTGCCATTCATTCACTGCGAGTCTGGAGTTTATCTGATTCTCCACTCCCGCCTGGTTAACATTACACCACTTGTGAATGTCCAAGTAAGCCAATGCTGGTTTTCAGAGGCCTGTTCATACTCGCAGCCGTGCTGTTTAATTGACAATTCACTCCACCCTGTTCAGCTCTTCATTGTCCCACCACACTCCCAGCCTTCAGAAATCTTTGTTATCTCCACTACAGAATGTTCCATTCATTCACTGCGAATCTGGAATTCATCTGACTCTCAACTCCACGCAGGTTTTCATTACACCACTGTTGAATGTCCAAGTAACCCAATGCTGGTTTTCAGCGGCCTGTTCATATTCGCAGCCCTGCTGTTTACTTGGCTATCGATTCAAGCCTGGTCAGCTCTTCATTTTCCTGTCCACACAACACAGGCTTCAGAAATCATTGGAATCTCCTCTACAGAATGTTCCATTCATTCACTGCGAATGTGGAATTCAACTGACTCTCCACTCCATGCAGGTTTTCCTTACACCACTGATGAATGTCCAAGTAACCCAATGCTGGTTTTCAGCTGCATGTTCACACTCGCAGCCATGCTATACAATTGGCTTTCCACTAAATCCTGATTAGTTCTTGATTTTCCTTCCACACGACCCAGCCTTCAGAAATCGTTGGAATCTCCACTAGAGAATGTTCCATTCATTCACTGCGAATCTGGAATTCCTCTGAACCTCCACTCCCGGCAGGTTTTCGTTACACCACTGTTGAATGTCCAAGTAACCCAATGTTTTAAGTGTTTTCTTCACAAGCGCAGTGGTGCTGTTCAATTGGCTATCCACTCAACCCTGGCCAGCTCTACATTTTCCTGTCCACACCACAGAGACTGGAGAAATCATTGTTATCTCCACTACAGAATGTTCCATTCATTCACAGCGAATCTGGAATTCATCTGAATCTCCACTCCCGGCAGGTTTTCGTGACACCACTGGTAAATATCCAAGTAAGCCAATGCTGGTTTTAAGTGGCCTGCTCATACTCTCAGCCGTGCTGTTCAATTTGCTATCCACTCAACCCTCTTCAGCTCCATTTTCCTGTCCACATAACCCAAACTTCAGAAACAATTGGTATCTCCTCCACAGAATGTTCCATTCATTGACGGCAAATCTGAAATTCATCTAATTCTCAACTCCCGTCAGGTTTTCGTTACACCACTTGTGAATGTCCAATTAAGCCAAAGCTGGTTTTCAGTGGCCTGTTCTTACTACGAGACGTGCTGTTCATTTGGCTATCCATTCCACCCTGTTCAGCTCTACATTTTCGTGTCCACAAAACCCAGCCTTCAGAAATCATTGGAATCACCACTAGAGAATGTTCCATTCATTCACTGCGAATCTGGAATTCATCTGAATCTCCACTCCCGGCAGGTTTTCATTGCACCACTGCTGAATGTTCAAGTAACGCAATGATGGTTTTCAGCGGTCTATTCACACTCGAACCCGTGCTGTTCACGGTCTAGCGACTCAACACTGGTGAGTTCTTCTTTTTCCAGTTCAGACAATACAAACCTCAGAAACCATTGCAATCTACACTACAGAATGTTTCATTCATTCAGGCGAATCTTGAATTCATCTTGTTCTCCACTCCCAGCAGGTTTTCGTTTCACCACTGGTGAATGTCCAAGCAACCCAAGGCTGGTTTCAGCTGCGTGTTAACACTCGCAGCCGTGCTGTTCAATTGGCTATCCAGTGAACGCTGGTTAGCTCTTGATTTTCCTTCCACACACCGAGCCTTCAGAAATCATTCTTATCTCCACTTCAGAGTGTTCCATTCGTTCCCTGCGAATCTGGAATTCCTCTGACTCTCCACACCAGGCAGATTTTCCTAACAACACTGGTGAATGACCAGGTAATCCAATGCTGGTTTTCAGCGGCTGTTCACACTCACAGCCTTGCTGTTCAATTGGCAATCCAGTCAAACCTAGTCAGCTCTTCATTTTCCTGTCCACACAACCCAGCGTTCAGAAATCATTGGAATCTCTACTACAGAAATTTCCATTCATTCACTGTGAATCTGGAAATACTCTGAATCTGCATTCCAGGAAGGCTTTCGTTACACCACTGATGAATGTCCAAGTAATGCAATGCTGCTTCTTAGTGGTCTGTTCACACTCGAAACCGTGCTGTTCATTGGCTATCCACTCAATATCGGTCAGCTCTTCAATATCCTGTCCAGACTATCCAGATTCCTAAATGTTGGCAATCACCACTACAGAATGTTCCATTCAATCACGCGAATCTGGAATTCATCAGAGTCTCCACTCCTGGAAGGTTTTCGTGACACCACTGGTAAATGTCCAAGGAAGACAATGCTGGTTTTAAGCCGCCTGCTAACACACTCAGCCGTGCTGTTCAATTTGCTATCCACCCAACCCTATTCAGCTCTACATTTTCCTGTCCTCATAACCCAACCTTCAGAAATAATTGGTATCTCCTCCACAGAATGTTCCGTTCATTCACTGCGAATCTTAAATTCATCTGACTCTCAACTCCCGGCGGGTTATCGTTACACCACTTGTGAATGTCCAAGTAAGCCAATGCTGGTTTTCAGTGGCCTGTTCATACTAAGAGACGTGCTGTTCATTTGGCTATCCACTCCACCCTGTTCAGCTCTACATTCTCGTGTCCACAAAACCCAGCCTTCAGAAATCATTGGAATCACCACTAGAGAATGTTCCATTCATTCACTGCGAATCTGGAATTCCTCTGAACCTCCACTCCTGGCAGGTTTTCGTTACGCCACTGGTGAATGTCCAAGTAACTCAATACTGGTTTTCAGAGGCATGTTCAACTCGCAGAAGTGCTGTTCAATGGGCTATCCACTCAATATTGGTCAGCTCTTCATTTTCCTCTCCACACAAACCAGCCTTCAGAAATCATTGGGCTCTCCACTACAGACTGTTCCATTCATTCACTGCGATTCTGCAATTCATCTGACTCTCCGCTCCAGGCAGGTTTTCATTACAGCACTGGTGAATGACCAAGTAATCCAATGCTGGTTTTCAGCCGCCTTTTCACACTCGCAGTGTGCTGTTCAATTGTCTATCCACTCAAACCTGGTCAGCCTTTCATTTCCTTTTCCACAATATCAGACTTCAGAAATCATTGGAATCGCCAGTACAGAATGTTCCATTCATTCACTGCCAATCTGGAATTCATCTGAATCTGCACTCCAGGTAGGCTTTCATTACACCACTTATGAATGTCCAAGTAACACAATGCTGGTTTTCAGCGGTCTGTTCACACTCTAAGCCCTGCTTTTTACTGGGTATCCACACAACTGTGGTCAGCTCTTCATTTTCATGTCCAAACAATCCAGACTTGAGAAATCATTGCAATCTCCAGTACAGAATGTTCCATTCATTCACTGCGAATCTGGAATTCAACTGAATCTCCACTACCTGCAGATTTATCTTACACCACTTGTGAATGTCCAAGTAAAACAATGCTGGTTTTCAGAGGCCTGTTCATGTTCGCAGTCGTGCTGTTCAATTGGCTATCCACTCAACCTGTTTTGCTCCTCATTTTCCTGTGCACACAACCCAGCCTTCAGAAATCATTGTAATCTCCACTACAGGATGTTCCATTCATTCACTGGGAATCTGGAATTCATCTGAATCTGCACTCCACGCAGGCTTTCGTTACACCACTGCTGAAAGTCGAAGTAATGCAATACTGGTTTTCAGTGGTCTGTTCACATTCGAAGCCGAGGCTTTTTACAGGCTATCCACTCAACACTGGTCAGCTCTTCATTTTCGTGTCCCCACAATCCAGATTTCAGAAATCATTGCAATCTCCACTACAGAATGTTCCATTCATTCACTGCGAGTCTGGAGTTTATCTGATTCTCCACTCCCGCCTGGTTAACATTACACCACTTGTGAATGTCCAAGTAAGCCAATGCTGGTTTTCAGAGGCCTGTTCATACTCGCAGCCGTGCTGTTTAATTGACAATTCACTCCACCCTGTTCAGCTCTTCATTGTCCCACCACACTACCAGCCTTCAGAAATCTTTGTTATCTCCACTACAGAATGTTCCATTCATTCACTGCGAATCTGGAATTCATCTGACTCTCAACTCCACGCAGGTTTTCATTACACCACTGTTGAATGTCCAAGTAACCCAATGCTGGTTTTCAGCGGCCTGTTCATATTCGCAGCCCTGCTGTTTACTTGGCTATCGATTCAAGCCTGGTCAGCTCTTCATTTTCCTGTCCACACAACACAGGCTTCAGAAATCATTGGAATCTCCTCTACAGAATGTTCCATTCATTCACTGCGAATGTGGAATTCAACTGACTCTCCACTCCATGCAGGTTTTCCTTACACCACTGATGAATGTCCAAGTAACCCAATGCTGGTTTTCAGCTGCATGTTCACACTCGCAGCCATGCTATACAATTGGCTTTCCACTAAATCCTGATTAGTTCTTGATTTTCCTTCCACACGACCCAGCCTTCAGAAATCGTTGGAATCTCCACTAGAGAATGTTCCATTCATTCACTGCGAATCTGGAATTCCTCTGAACCTCCACTCCCGGCAGGTTTTCGTTACACCACTGTTGAATGTCCAAGTAACCCAATGTCTTAAGTGTTTTCTTCACAAGCGCAGTGGTGCTGTTCAATTGGCTATCCACTCAACCCTGGCCAGCTCTACATTTTCCTGTCCACACCACAGAGACTGGAGAAATCATTGTTATCTCCACTACAGAATGTTCCATTCATTCACAGCGAATCTGGAATTCATCTGAATCTCCACTCCCGGCAGGTTTTCGTGACACCACTGGTAAATATCCAAGTAAGCCAATGCTGGTTTTAAGTGGCCTGCTCATACTCTCAGCCGTGCTGTTCAATTTGCTATCCACTCAACCCTCTTCAGCTCCATTTTCCTGTCCACATAACCCAAACTTCAGAAACAATTGGTATCTCCTCCACAGAATGTTCCATTCATTGACGGCAAATCTGAAATTCATCTAATTCTCAACTCCCGTCAGGTTTTCGTTACACCACTTGTGAATGTCCAATTAAGCCAAAGCTGGTTTTCAGTGGCCTGTTCTTACTACGAGACGTGCTGTTCATTTGGCTATCCATTCCACCCTGTTCAGCTCTACATTTTCGTGTCCACAAAACCCAGCCTTCAGAAATCATTGGAATCACCACTAGAGAATGTTCCATTCATTCACTGCGAATCTGGAATTCATCTGAATCTCCACTCCCGGCAGGTTTTCATTGCACCACTGCTGAATGTTCAAGTAACGCAATGATGGTTTTCAGCGGTCTATTCACACTCGAACCCGTGCTGTTCACGGTCTAGCGACTCAACACTGGTGAGTTCTTCTTTTTCCAGTTCAGACAATACAAACCTCAGAAACCATTGCAATCTACACTACAGAATGTTTCATTCATTCAGGCGAATCTTGAATTCATCTTGTTCTCCACTCCCAGCAGGTTTTCGTTTCACCACTGGTGAATGTCCAAGCAACCCAAGGCTGGTTTCAGCTGCGTGTTAACACTCGCAGCCGTGCTGTTCAATTGGCTATCCAGTGAACGCTGGTTAGCTCTTGATTTTCCTTCCACACACCGAGCCTTCAGAAATCATTCTTATCTCCACTTCAGAGTGTTCCATTCGTTCCCTGCGAATCTGGAATTCCTCTGACTCTCCACACCAGGCAGATTTTCCTAACAACACTGGTGAATGACCAGGTAATCCAATGCTGGTTTTCAGCGGCTGTTCACACTCACAGCCTTGCTGTTCAATTGGCAATCCAGTCAAACCTAGTCAGCTCTTCATTTTCCTGTCCACACAACCCAGCGTTCAGAAATCATTGGAATCTCTACTACAGAAATTTCCATTCATTCACTGTGAATCTGGAAATACTCTGAATCTGCATTCCAGGAAGGCTTTCGTTACACCACTGATGAATGTCCAAGTAATGCAATGCTGCTTCTTAGTGGTCTGTTCACACTCGAAACCGTGCTGTTCATTGGCTATCCACTCAATATCGGTCAGCTCTTCAATATCCTGTCCAGACTATCCAGATTCCTAAATGTTGGCAATCACCACTACAGAATGTTCCATTCAATCACGCGAATCTGGAATTCATCAGAGTCTCCACTCCTGGAAGGTTTTCGTGACACCACTGGTAAATGTCCAAGGAAGACAATGCTGGTTTTAAGCCGCCTGCTAACACACTCAGCCGTGCTGTTCAATTTGCTATCCACCCAACCCTATTCAGCTCTACATTTTCCTGTCCTCATAACCCAACCTTCAGAAATAATTGGTATCTCCTCCACAGAATGTTCCGTTCATTCACTGCGAATCTTAAATTCATCTGACTCTCAACTCCCGGCGGGTTATCGTTACACCACTTGTGAATGTCCAGGTAAGCCAATGCTGGTTTTCAGTGGCCTGTTCATACTAAGAGACGTGCTGTTCATTTGGCTATCCACTCCACCCTGTTCAGCTCTACATTTTCGTGTCCACAAAACCCAGCCTTCAGAAATCATTGGAATCACCACTAGAGAATGTTCCATTCATTCACTGCGAATCTGGAATTCCTCTGAACCTCCACTCCTGGCAGGTTTTCGTTACGCCACTGGTGAATGTCCAAGTAACTCAATACTGGTTTTCAGAGGCATGTTCAACTCGCAGAAGTGCTGTTCAATGGGCTATCCACTCAATATTGGTCAGCTCTTCATTTTCCTCTCCACACAAACCAGCCTTCAGAAATCATTGGGCTCTCCACTACAGACTGTTCCATTCATTCACTGCGATTCTGCAATTCATCTGACTCTCCGCTCCAGGCAGGTTTTCATTACAGCACTGGTGAATGACCAAGTAATCCAATGCTGGTTTTCAGCCGCCTTTTCACACTCGCAGTGTGCTGTTCAATTGTCTATCCACTCAAACCTGGTCAGCCTTTCATTTCCTTTTCCACAATATCAGACTTCAGAAATCATTGGAATCGCCAGTACAGAATGTTCCATTCATTCACTGCCAATCTGGAATTCATCTGAATCTGCACTCCAGGTAGGCTTTCATTACACCACTTATGAATGTCCAAGTAACACAATGCTGGTTTTCAGCGGTCTGTTCACACTCTAAGCCCTGCTTTTTACTGGGTATCCACACAACTGTGGTCAGCTCTTCATTTTCATGTCCAAACAATCCAGACTTGAGAAATCATTGCAATCTCCAGTACAGAATGTTCCATTCATTCACTGCGAATCTGGAATTCAACTGAATCTCCACTACCTGCAGATTTATCTTACACCACTTGTGAATGTCCAAGTAAAACAATGCTGGTTTTCAGAGGCCTGTTCATGTTCGCAGTCGTGCTGTTCAATTGGCTATCCACTCAACCTGTTTTGCTCCTCATTTTCCTGTGCACACAACCCAGCCTTCAGAAATCATTGTAATCTCCACTACAGGATGTTCCATTCATTCACTGGGAATCTGGAATTCATCTGAATCTGCACTCCACGCAGGCTTTCGTTACACCACTGCTGAAAGTCGAAGTAATGCAATACTGGTTTTCAGTGGTCTGTTCACATTCGAAGCCGAGGCTTTTTACAGGCTATCCACTCAACACTGGTCAGCTCTTCATTTTCGTGTCCCCACAATCCAGATTTCAGAAATCATTGCAATCTCCACTACAGAATGTTCCATTCATTCACTGCGAGTCTGGAGTTTATCTGATTCTCCACTCCCGCCTGGTTAACATTACACCACTTGTGAATGTCCAAGTAAGCCAATGCTGGTTTTCAGAGGCCTGTTCATACTCGCAGCCGTGCTGTTTAATTGACAATTCACTCCACCCTGTTCAGCTCTTCATTGTCCCACCACACTACCAGCCTTCAGAAATCTTTGTTATCTCCACTACAGAATGTTCCATTCATTCACTGCGAATCTGGAATTCATCTGACTCTCAACTCCACGCAGGTTTTCATTACACCACTGTTGAATGTCCAAGTAACCCAATGCTGGTTTTCAGCGGCCTGTTCATATTCGCAGCCCTGCTGTTTACTTGGCTATCGATTCAAGCCTGGTCAGCTCTTCATTTTCCTGTCCACACAACACAGGCTTCAGAAATCATTGGAATCTCCTCTACAGAATGTTCCATTCATTCACTGCGAATGTGGAATTCAACTGACTCTCCACTCCATGCAGGTTTTCCTTACACCACTGATGAATGTCCAAGTAACCCAATGCTGGTTTTCAGCTGCATGTTCACACTCGCAGCCATGCTATACAATTGGCTTTCCACTAAATCCTGATTAGTTCTTGATTTTCCTTCCACACGACCCAGCCTTCAGAAATCGTTGGAATCTCCACTAGAGAATGTTCCATTCATTCACTGCGAATCTGGAATTCCTCTGAACCTCCACTCCCGGCAGGTTTTCGTTACACCACTGTTGAATGTCCAAGTAACCCAATGTTTTAAGTGTTTTCTTCACAAGCGCAGTGGTGCTGTTCAATTGGCTATCCACTCAACCCTGGCCAGCTCTACATTTTCCTGTCCACACCACAGAGACTGGAGAAATCATTGTTATCTCCACTACAGAATGTTCCATTCATTCACAGCGAATCTGGAATTCATCTGAATCTCCACTCCCGGCAGGTTTTCGTGACACCACTGGTAAATATCCAAGTAAGCCAATGCTGGTTTTAAGTGGCCTGCTCATACTCTCAGCCGTGCTGTTCAATTTGCTATCCACTCAACCCTCTTCAGCTCCATTTTCCTGTCCACATAACCCAAACTTCAGAAACAATTGGTATCTCCTCCACAGAATGTTCCATTCATTGACGGCAAATCTGAAATTCATCTAATTCTCAACTCCCGTCAGGTTTTCGTTACACCACTTGTGAATGTCCAATTAAGCCAAAGCTGGTTTTCAGTGGCCTGTTCTTACTACGAGACGTGCTGTTCATTTGGCTATCCATTCCACCCTGTTCAGCTCTACATTTTCGTGTCCACAAAACCCAGCCTTCAGAAATCATTGGAATCACCACTAGAGAATGTTCCATTCATTCACTGCGAATCTGGAATTCATCTGAATCTCCACTCCCGGCAGGTTTTCATTGCACCACTGCTGAATGTTCAAGTAACGCAATGATGGTTTTCAGCGGTCTATTCACACTCGAACCCGTGCTGTTCACGGTCTAGCGACTCAACACTGGTGAGTTCTTCTTTTTCCAGTTCAGACAATACAAACCTCAGAAACCATTGCAATCTACACTACAGAATGTTTCATTCATTCAGGCGAATCTTGAATTCATCTTGTTCTCCACTCCCAGCAGGTTTTCGTTTCACCACTGGTGAATGTCCAAGCAACCCAAGGCTGGTTTCAGCTGCGTGTTAACACTCGCAGCCGTGCTGTTCAATTGGCTATCCAGTGAACGCTGGTTAGCTCTTGATTTTCCTTCCACACACCGAGCCTTCAGAAATCATTCTTATCTCCACTTCAGAGTGTTCCATTCGTTCCCTGCGAATCTGGAATTCCTCTGACTCTCCACACCAGGCAGATTTTCCTAACAACACTGGTGAATGACCAGGTAATCCAATGCTGGTTTTCAGCGGCTGTTCACACTCACAGCCTTGCTGTTCAATTGGCAATCCAGTCAAACCTAGTCAGCTCTTCATTTTCCTGTCCACACAACCCAGCGTTCAGAAATCATTGGAATCTCTACTACAGAAATTTCCATTCATTCACTGTGAATCTGGAAATACTCTGAATCTGCATTCCAGGAAGGCTTTCGTTACACCACTGATGAATGTCCAAGTAATGCAATGCTGCTTCTTAGTGGTCTGTTCACACTCGAAACCGTGCTGTTCATTGGCTATCCACTCAATATCGGTCAGCTCTTCAATATCCTGTCCAGACTATCCAGATTCCTAAATGTTGGCAATCACCACTACAGAATGTTCCATTCAATCACGCGAATCTGGAATTCATCAGAGTCTCCACTCCTGGAAGGTTTTCGTGACACCACTGGTAAATGTCCAAGGAAGACAATGCTGGTTTTAAGCCGCCTGCTAACACACTCAGCCGTGCTGTTCAATTTGCTATCCACCCAACCCTATTCAGCTCTACATTTTCCTGTCCTCATAACCCAACCTTCAGAAATAATTGGTATCTCCTCCACAGAATGTTCCGTTCATTCACTGCGAATCTTAAATTCATCTGACTCTCAACTCCCGGCGGGTTATCGTTACACCACTTGTGAATGTCCAAGTAAGCCAATGCTGGTTTTCAGTGGCCTGTTCATACTAAGAGACGTGCTGTTCATTTGGCTATCCACTCCACCCTGTTCAGCTCTACATTTTCGTGTCCACAAAACCCAGCCTTCAGAAATCATTGGAATCACCACTAGAGAATGTTCCATTCATTCACTGCGAATCTGGAATTCCTCTGAACCTCCACTCCTGGCAGGTTTTCGTTACGCCACTGGTGAATGTCCAAGTAACTCAATACTGGTTTTCAGAGGCATGTTCAACTCGCAGAAGTGCTGTTCAATGGGCTATCCACTCAATATTGGTCAGCTCTTCATTTTCCTCTCCACACAAACCAGCCTTCAGAAATCATTGGGCTCTCCACTACAGACTGTTCCATTCATTCACTGCGATTCTGCAATTCATCTGACTCTCCGCTCCAGGCAGGTTTTCATTACAGCACTGGTGAATGACCAAGTAATCCAATGCTGGTTTTCAGCCGCCTTTTCACACTCGCAGTGTGCTGTTCAATTGTCTATCCACTCAAACCTGGTCAGCCTTTCATTTCCTTTTCCACAATATCAGACTTCAGAAATCATTGGAATCGCCAGTACAGAATGTTCCATTCATTCACTGCCAATCTGGAATTCATCTGAATCTGCACTCCAGGTAGGCTTTCATTACACCACTTATGAATGTCCAAGTAACACAATGCTGGTTTTCAGCGGTCTGTTCACACTCTAAGCCCTGCTTTTTACTGGGTATCCACACAACTGTGGTCAGCTCTTCATTTTCATGTCCAAACAATCCAGACTTGAGAAATCATTGCAATCTCCAGTACAGAATGTTCCATTCATTCACCGCGAATCTGGAATTCAACTGAATCTCCACTACCTGCAGATTTATCTTACACCACTTGTGAATGTCCAAGTAAAACAATGCTGGTTTTCAGAGGCCTGTTCATGTTCGCAGTCGTGCTGTTCAATTGGCTATCCACTCAACCTGTTTTGCTCCTCATTTTCCTGTGCACACAACCCAGCCTTCAGAAATCATTGTAATCTCCACTACAGGATGTTCCATTCATTCACTGGGAATCTGGAATTCATCTGAATCTGCACTCCACGCAGGCTTTCGTTACACCACTGCTGAAAGTCGAAGTAATGCAATACTGGTTTTCAGTGGTCTGTTCACATTCGAAGCCGAGGCTTTTTACAGGCTATCCACTCAACACTGGTCAGCTCTTCATTTTCGTGTCCCCACAATCCAGATTTCAGAAATCATTGCAATCTCCACTACAGAATGTTCCATTCATTCACTGCGAGTCTGGAGTTTATCTGATTCTCCACTCCCGCCTGGTTAACATTACACCACTTGTGAATGTCCAAGTAAGCCAATGCTGGTTTTCAGAGGCCTGTTCATACTCGCAGCCGTGCTGTTTAATTGACAATTCACTCCACCCTGTTCAGCTCTTCATTGTCCCACCACACTACCAGCCTTCAGAAATCTTTGTTATCTCCACTACAGAATGTTCCATTCATTCACTGCGAATCTGGAATTCATCTGACTCTCAACTCCACGCAGGTTTTCATTACACCACTGTTGAATGTCCAAGTAACCCAATGCTGGTTTTCAGCGGCCTGTTCATATTCGCAGCCCTGCTGTTTACTTGGCTATCGATTCAAGCCTGGTCAGCTCTTCATTTTCCTGTCCACACAACACAGGCTTCAGAAATCATTGGAATCTCCTCTACAGAATGTTCCATTCATTCACTGCGAATGTGGAATTCAACTGACTCTCCACTCCATGCAGGTTTTCCTTACACCACTGATGAATGTCCAAGTAACCCAATGCTGGTTTTCAGCTGCATGTTCACACTCGCAGCCATGCTATACAATTGGCTTTCCACTAAATCCTGATTAGTTCTTGATTTTCCTTCCACACGACCCAGCCTTCAGAAATCGTTGGAATCTCCACTAGAGAATGTTCCATTCATTCACTGCGAATCTGGAATTCCTCTGAACCTCCACTCCCGGCAGGTTTTCGTTACACCACTGTTGAATGTCCAAGTAACCCAATGTTTTAAGTGTTTTCTTCACAAGCGCAGTGGTGCTGTTCAATTGGCTATCCACTCAACCCTGGCCAGCTCTACATTTTCCTGTCCACACCACAGAGACTGGAGAAATCATTGTTATCTCCACTACAGAATGTTCCATTCATTCACAGCGAATCTGGAATTCATCTGAATCTCCACTCCCGGCAGGTTTTCGTGACACCACTGGTAAATATCCAAGTAAGCCAATGCTGGTTTTAAGTGGCCTGCTCATACTCTCAGCCGTGCTGTTCAATTTGCTATCCACTCAACCCTCTTCAGCTCCATTTTCCTGTCCACATAACCCAAACTTCAGAAACAATTGGTATCTCCTCCACAGAATGTTCCATTCATTGACGGCAAATCTGAAATTCATCTAATTCTCAACTCCCGTCAGGTTTTCGTTACACCACTTGTGAATGTCCAATTAAGCCAAAGCTGGTTTTCAGTGGCCTGTTCTTACTACGAGACGTGCTGTTCATTTGGCTATCCATTCCACCCTGTTCAGCTCTACATTTTCGTGTCCACAAAACCCAGCCTTCAGAAATCATTGGAATCACCACTAGAGAATGTTCCATTCATTCACTGCGAATCTGGAATTCATCTGAATCTCCACTCCCGGCAGGTTTTCATTGCACCACTGCTGAATGTTCAAGTAACGCAATGATGGTTTTCAGCGGTCTATTCACACTCGAACCCGTGCTGTTCACGGTCTAGCGACTCAACACTGGTGAGTTCTTCTTTTTCCAGTTCAGACAATACAAACCTCAGAAACCATTGCAATCTACACTACAGAATGTTTCATTCATTCAGGCGAATCTTGAATTCATCTTGTTCTCCACTCCCAGCAGGTTTTCGTTTCACCACTGGTGAATGTCCAAGCAACCCAAGGCTGGTTTCAGCTGCGTGTTAACACTCGCAGCCGTGCTGTTCAATTGGCTATCCAGTGAACGCTGGTTAGCTCTTGATTTTCCTTCCACACACCGAGCCTTCAGAAATCATTCTTATCTCCACTTCAGAGTGTTCCATTCGTTCCCTGCGAATCTGGAATTCCTCTGACTCTCCACACCAGGCAGATTTTCCTAACAACACTGGTGAATGACCAGGTAATCCAATGCTGGTTTTCAGCGGCTGTTCACACTCACAGCCTTGCTGTTCAATTGGCAATCCAGTCAAACCTAGTCAGCTCTTCATTTTCCTGTCCACACAACCCAGCGTTCAGAAATCATTGGAATCTCTACTACAGAAATTTCCATTCATTCACTGTGAATCTGGAAATACTCTGAATCTGCATTCCAGGAAGGCTTTCGTTACACCACTGATGAATGTCCAAGTAATGCAATGCTGCTTCTTAGTGGTCTGTTCACACTCGAAACCGTGCTGTTCATTGGCTATCCACTCAATATCGGTCAGCTCTTCAATATCCTGTCCAGACTATCCAGATTCCTAAATGTTGGCAATCACCACTACAGAATGTTCCATTCAATCACGCGAATCTGGAATTCATCAGAGTCTCCACTCCTGGAAGGTTTTCGTGACACCACTGGTAAATGTCCAAGGAAGACAATGCTGGTTTTAAGCCGCCTGCTAACACACTCAGCCGTGCTGTTCAATTTGCTATCCACCCAACCCTATTCAGCTCTACATTTTCCTGTCCTCATAACCCAACCTTCAGAAATAATTGGTATCTCCTCCACAGAATGTTCCGTTCATTCACTGCGAATCTTAAATTCATCTGACTCTCAACTCCCGGCGGGTTATCGTTACACCACTTGTGAATGTCCAAGTAAGCCAATGCTGGTTTTCAGTGGCCTGTTCATACTAAGAGACGTGCTGTTCATTTGGCTATCCACTCCACCCTGTTCAGCTCTACATTTTCGTGTCCACAAAACCCAGCCTTCAGAAATCATTGGAATCACCACTAGAGAATGTTCCATTCATTCACTGCGAATCTGGAATTCCTCTGAACCTCCACTCCTGGCAGGTTTTCGTTACGCCACTGGTGAATGTCCAAGTAACTCAATACTGGTTTTCAGAGGCATGTTCAACTCGCAGAAGTGCTGTTCAATGGGCTATCCACTCAATATTGGTCAGCTCTTCATTTTCCTCTCCACACAAACCAGCCTTCAGAAATCATTGGGCTCTCCACTACAGACTGTTCCATTCATTCACTGCGATTCTGCAATTCATCTGACTCTCCGCTCCAGGCAGGTTTTCATTACAGCACTGGTGAATGACCAAGTAATCCAATGCTGGTTTTCAGCCGCCTTTTCACACTCGCAGTGTGCTGTTCAATTGTCTATCCACTCAAACCTGGTCAGCCTTTCATTTCCTTTTCCACAATATCAGACATCAGAAATCATTGGAATCGCCAGTACAGAATGTTCCATTCATTCACTGCCAATCTGGAATTCATCTGAATCTGCACTCCAGGTAGGCTTTCATTACACCACTTATGAATGTCCAAGTAACACAATGCTGGTTTTCAGCGGTCTGTTCACACTCTAAGCCCTGCTTTTTACTGGGTATCCACACAACTGTGGTCAGCTCTTCATTTTCATGTCCAAACAATCCAGACTTGAGAAATCATTGCAATCTCCAGTACAGAATATTCCATTCATTCACTGCGAATCTGGAATTCAACTGAATCTCCACTACCTGCAGATTTATCTTACACCACTTGTGAATGTCCAAGTAAAACAATGCTGGTTTTCAGAGGCCTGTTCATGTTCGCAGTCGTGCTGTTCAATTGGCTATCCACTCAACCTGTTTTGCTCCTCAGTTTCCTGTGCACACAACCCAGCCTTCAGAAATCATTGTAATCTCCACTACAGGATGTTCCATTCATTCACTGGGAATCTGGAATTCATCTGAATCTGCACTCCACGCAGGCTTTCGTTACACCACTGCTGAAAGTCGAAGTAATGCAATACTGGTTTTCAGTGGTCTGTTCACATTCGAAGCCGAGGCTTTTTACAGGCTATCCACTCAACACTGGTCAGCTCTTCATTTTCGTGTCCCCACAATCCAGATTTCAGAAATCATTGCAATCTCCACTACAGAATGTTCCATTCATTCACTGCGAGTCTGGAGTTTATCTGATTCTCCACTCCCGCCTGGTTAACATTACACCACTTGTGAATGTCCAAGTAAGCCAATGCTGGTTTTCAGAGGCCTGTTCATACTCGCAGCCGTGCTGTTTAATTGACAATTCACTCCACCCTGTTCAGCTCTTCATTGTCCCACCACACTACCAGCCTTCAGAAATCTTTGTTATCTCCACTACAGAATGTTCCATTCATTCACTGCGAATCTGGAATTCATCTGACTCTCAACTCCACGCAGGTTTTCATTACACCACTGTTGAATGTCCAAGTAACCCAATGCTGGTTTTCAGCGGCCTGTTCATATTCGCAGCCCTGCTGTTTACTTGGCTATCGATTCAAGCCTGGTCAGCTCTTCATTTTCCTGTCCACACAACACAGGCTTCAGAAATCATTGGAATCTCCTCTACAGAATGTTCCATTCATTCACTGCGAATGTGGAATTCAACTGACTCTCCACTCCATGCAGGTTTTCCTTACACCACTGATGAATGTCCAAGTAACCCAATGCTGGTTTTCAGCTGCATGTTCACACTCGCAGCCATGCTATACAATTGGCTTTCCACTAAATCCTGATTAGTTCTTGATTTTCCTTCCACACGACCCAGCCTTCAGAAATCGTTGGAATCTCCACTAGAGAATGTTCCATTCATTCACTGCGAATCTGGAATTCCTCTGAACCTCCACTCCCGGCAGGTTTTCGTTACACCACTGTTGAATGTCCAAGTAACCCAATGTTTTAAGTGTTTTCTTCACAAGCGCAGTGGTGCTGTTCAATTGGCTATCCACTCAACCCTGGCCAGCTCTACATTTTCCTGTCCACACCACAGAGACTGGAGAAATCATTGTTATCTCCACTACAGAATGTTCCATTCATTCACAGCGAATCTGGAATTCATCTGAATCTCCACTCCCGGCAGGTTTTCGTGACACCACTGGTAAATATCCAAGTAAGCCAATGCTGGTTTTAAGTGGCCTGCTCATACTCTCAGCCGTGCTGTTCAATTTGCTATCCACTCAACCCTCTTCAGCTCCATTTTCCTGTCCACATAACCCAAACTTCAGAAACAATTGGTATCTCCTCCACAGAATGTTCCATTCATTGACGGCAAATCTGAAATTCATCTAATTCTCAACTCCCGTCAGGTTTTCGTTACACCACTTGTGAATGTCCAATTAAGCCAAAGCTGGTTTTCAGTGGCCTGTTCTTACTACGAGACGTGCTGTTCATTTGGCTATCCATTCCACCCTGTTCAGCTCTACATTTTCGTGTCCACAAAACCCAGCCTTCAGAAATCATTGGAATCACCACTAGAGAATGTTCCATTCATTCACTGCGAATCTGGAATTCATCTGAATCTCCACTCCCGGCAGGTTTTCATTGCACCACTGCTGAATGTTCAAGTAACGCAATGATGGTTTTCAGCGGTCTATTCACACTCGAACCCGTGCTGTTCACGGTCTAGTGACTCAACACTGGTGAGTTCTTCTTTTTCCAGTTCAGACAATACAAACCTCAGAAACCATTGCAATCTACACTACAGAATGTTTCATTCATTCAGGCGAATCTTGAATTCATCTTGTTCTCCACTCCCAGCAGGTTTTCGTTTCACCACTGGTGAATGTCCAAGCAACCCAAGGCTGGTTTCAGCTGCGTGTTAACACTCGCAGCCGTGCTGTTCAATTGGCTATCCAGTGAACGCTGGTTAGCTCTTGATTTTCCTTCCACACACCGAGCCTTCAGAAATCATTCTTATCTCCACTTCAGAGTGTTCCATTCGTTCCCTGCGAATCTGGAATTCCTCTGACTCTCCACACCAGGCAGATTTTCCTAACAACACTGGTGAATGACCAGGTAATCCAATGCTGGTTTTCAGCGGCTGTTCACACTCACAGCCTTGCTGTTCAATTGGCAATCCAGTCAAACCTAGTCAGCTCTTCATTTTCCTGTCCACACAACCCAGCGTTCAGAAATCATTGGAATCTCTGCTACAGAAATTTCCATTCATTCACTGTGAATCTGGAAATACTCTGAATCTGCATTCCAGGAAGGCTTTCGTTACACCACTGATGAATGTCCAAGTAATGCAATGCTGCTTCTTAGTGGTCTGTTCACACTCGAAACCGTGCTGTTCATTGGCTATCCACTCAATATCGGTCAGCTCTTCAATATCCTGTCCAGACTATCCAGATTCCTAAATGTTGGCAATCACCACTACAGAATGTTCCATTCAATCACGCGAATCTGGAATTCATCAGAGTCTCCACTCCTGGAAGGTTTTCGTGACACCACTGGTAAATGTCCAAGGTAGACAATGCTGGTTTTAAGCCGCCTGCTAACACACTCAGCCGTGCTGTTCAATTTGCTATCCACCCAACCCTATTCAGCTCTACATTTTCCTGTCCTCATAACCCAACCTTCAGAAATAATTGGTATCTCCTCCACAGAATGTTCCGTTCATTCACTGCGAATCTTAAATTCATCTGACTCTCAACTCCCGGCGGGTTATCGTTACACCACTTGTGAATGTCCAAGTAAGCCAATGCTGGTTTTCAGTGGCCTGTTCATACTAAGAGACGTGCTGTTCATTTGGCTATCCACTCCACCCTGTTCAGCTCTACATTTTCGTGTCCACAAAACCCAGCCTTCAGAAATCATTGGAATCACCACTAGAGAATGTTCCATTCATTCACTGCGAATCTGGAATTCCTCTGAACCTCCACTCCTGGCAGGTTTTCGTTACGCCACTGGTGAATGTCCAAGTAACTCAATACTGGTTTTCAGAGGCATGTTCAACTCGCAGAAGTGCTGTTCAATGGGCTATCCACTCAATATTGGTCAGCTCTTCATTTTCCTCTCCACACAAACCAGCCTTCAGAAATCATTGCCTCTCCACTACAGACTGTTCCATTCATTCACTGCGATTCTGCAATTCATCTGACTCTCCGCTCCAGGCAGGTTTTCATTACAGCACTGGTGAATGACCAAGTAATCCAATGCTGGTTTTCAGCCGCCTTTTCACACTCGCAGTGTGCTGTTCAATTGTCTATCCACTCAAACCTGGTCAGCCTTTCATTTTCTTTTCCACAATATCAGACTTCAGAAATCATTGGAATCGCCAGTACAGAATGTTCCATTCATTCACTGCCAATCTGGAATTCATCTGAATCTGCACTCCAGGTAGGCTTTCATTACACCACTTATGAATGTCCAAGTAACACAATGCTGGTTTTCAGCGGTCTGTTCACACTCTAAGCCCTGCTTTTTACTGGGTATCCACACAACTGTGGTCAGCTCTTCATTTTCATGTCCAAACAATCCAGACTTGAGAAATCATTGCAATCTCCAGTACAGAATGTTCCATTCATTCACCGCGAATCTGGAATTCAACTGAATCTCCACTACCTGCAGATTTATCTTACACCACTTGTGAATGTCCAAGTAAAACAATGCTGGTTTTCAGAGGCCTGTTCATGTTCGCAGTCGTGCTGTTCAATTGGCTATCCACTCAACCTGTTTTGCTCCTCATTTTCCTGTGCACACAACCCAGCCTTCAGAAATCATTGTAATCTCCACTACAGGATGTTCCATTCATTCACTGGGAATCTGGAATTCATCTGAATCTGCACTCCACGCAGGCTTTCGTTACACCACTGCTGAAAGTCGAAGTAATGCAATACTGGTTTTCAGTGGTCTGTTCACATTCGAAGCCGAGGCTTTTTACAGGCTATCCACTCAACACTGGTCAGCTCTTCATTTTCGTGTCCCCACAATCCAGATTTCAGAAATCATTGCAATCTCCACTACAGAATGTTCCATTCATTCACTGCGAGTCTGGAGTTTATCTGATTCTCCACTCCCGCCTGGTTAACATTACACCACTTGTGAATGTCCAAGTAAGCCAATGCTGGTTTTCAGAGGCCTGTTCATACTCGCAGCCGTGCTGTTTAATTGACAATTCACTCCACCCTGTTCAGCTCTTCATTGTCCCACCACACTACCAGCCTTCAGAAATCTTTGTTATCTCCACTACAGAATGTTCCATTCATTCACTGCGAATCTGGAATTCATCTGACTCTCAACTCCACGCAGGTTTTCATTACACCACTGTTGAATGTCCAAGTAACCCAATGCTGGTTTTCAGCGGCCTGTTCATATTCGCAGCCCTGCTGTTTACTTGGCTATCGATTCAAGCCTGGTCAGCTCTTCATTTTCCTGTCCACACAACACAGGCTTCAGAAATCATTGGAATCTCCTCTACAGAATGTTCCATTCATTCACTGCGAATGTGGAATTCAACTGACTCTCCACTCCATGCAGGTTTTCCTTACACCACTGATGAATGTCCAAGTAACCCAATGCTGGTTTTCAGCTGCATGTTCACACTCGCAGCCATGCTATACAATTGGCTTTCCACTAAATCCTGATTAGTTCTTGATTTTCCTTCCACACGACCCAGCCTTCAGAAATCGTTGGAATCTCCACTAGAGAATGTTCCATTCATTCACTGCGAATCTGGAATTCCTCTGAACCTCCACTCCCGGCAGGTTTTCGTTACACCACTGTTGAATGTCCAAGTAACCCAATGTTTTAAGTGTTTTCTTCACAAGCGCAGTGGTGCTGTTCAATTGGCTATCCACTCAACCCTGGCCAGCTCTACATTTTCCTGTCCACACCACAGAGACTGGAGAAATCATTGTTATCTCCACTACAGAATGTTCCATTCATTCACAGCGAATCTGGAATTCATCTGAATCTCCACTCCCGGCAGGTTTTCGTGACACCACTGGTAAATATCCAAGTAAGCCAATGCTGGTTTTAAGTGGCCTGCTCATACTCTCAGCCGTGCTGTTCAATTTGCTATCCACTCAACCCTCTTCAGCTCCATTTTCCTGTCCACATAACCCAAACTTCAGAAACAATTGGTATCTCCTCCACAGAATGTTCCATTCATTGACGGCAAATCTGAAATTCATCTAATTCTCAACTCCCGTCAGGTTTTCGTTACACCACTTGTGAATGTCCAATTAAGCCAAAGCTGGTTTTCAGTGGCCTGTTCTTACTACGAGACGTGCTGTTCATTTGGCTATCCATTCCACCCTGTTCAGCTCTACATTTTCGTGTCCACAAAACCCAGCCTTCAGAAATCATTGGAATCACCACTAGAGAATGTTCCATTCATTCACTGCGAATCTGGAATTCATCTGAATCTCCACTCCCGGCAGGTTTTCATTGCACCACTGCTGAATGTTCAAGTAACGCAATGATGGTTTTCAGCGGTCTATTCACACTCGAACCCGTGCTGTTCACGGTCTAGCGACTCAACACTGGTGAGTTCTTCTTTTTCCAGTTCAGACAATACCAACCTCAGAAACCATTGCAATCTACACTACAGAATGTTTCATTCATTCAGGCGAATCTTGAATTCATCTTGTTCTCCACTCCCAGCAGGTTTTCGTTTCACCACTGGTGAATGTCCAAGCAACCCAAGGCTGGTTTCAGCTGCGTGTTAACACTCGCAGCCGTGCTGTTCAATTGGCTATCCAGTGAACGCTGGTTAGCTCTTGATTTTCCTTCCACACACCGAGCCTTCAGAAATCATTCTTATCTCCACTTCAGAGTGTTCCATTCGTTCCCTGCGAATCTGGAATTCCTCTGACTCTCCACACCAGGCAGATTTTCCTAACAACACTGGTGAATGACCAGGTAATCCAATGCTGGTTTTCAGCGGCTGTTCACACTCACAGCCTTGCTGTTCAATTGGCAATCCAGTCAAACCTAGTCAGCTCTTCATTTTCCTGTCCACACAACCCAGCGTTCAGAAATCATTGGAATCTCTACTACAGAAATTTCCATTCATTCACTGTGAATCTGGAAATACTCTGAATCTGCATTCCAGGAAGGCTTTCGTTACACCACTGATGAATGTCCAAGTAATGCAATGCTGCTTCTTAGTGGTCTGTTCACACTCGAAACCGTGCTGTTCATTGGCTATCCACTCAATATCGGTCAGCTCTTCAATATCCTGTCCAGACTATCCAGATTCCTAAATGTTGGCAATCACCACTACAGAATGTTCCATTCAATCACGCGAATCTGGAATTCATCAGAGTCTCCACTCCTGGAAGGTTTTCGTGACACCACTGGTAAATGTCCAAGGAAGACAATGCTGGTTTTAAGCCGCCTGCTAACACACTCAGCCGTGCTGTTCAATTTGCTATCCACCCAACCCTATTCAGCTCTACATTTTCCTGTCCTCATAACCCAACCTTCAGAAATAATTGGTATCTCCTCCACAGAATGTTCCGTTCATTCACTGCGAATCTTAAATTCATCTGACTCTCAACTCCCGGCGGGTTATCGTTACACCACTTGTGAATGTCCAAGTAAGCCAATGCTGGTTTTCAGTGGCCTGTTCATACTAAGAGACGTGCTGTTCATTTGGCTATCCACTCCACCCTGTTCAGCTCTACATTTTCGTGTCCACAAAACCCAGCCTTCAGAAATCATTGGAATCACCACTAGAGAATGTTCCATTCATTCACTGCGAATCTGGAATTCCTCTGAACCTCCACTCCTGGCAGGTTTTCGTTACGCCACTGGTGAATGTCCAAGTAACTCAATACTGGTTTTCAGAGGCATGTTCAACTCGCAGAAGTGCTGTTCAATGGGCTATCCACTCAATATTGGTCAGCTCTTCATTTTCCTCTCCACACAAACCAGCCTTCAGAAATCATTGGGCTCTCCACTACAGACTGTTCCATTCATTCACTGCGATTCTGCAATTCATCTGACTCTCCGCTCCAGGCAGGTTTTCATTACAGCACTGGTGAATGACCAAGTAATCCAATGCTGGTTTTCAGCCGCCTTTTCACACTCGCAGTGTGCTGTTCAATTGTCTATCCACTCAAACCTGGTCAGCCTTTCATTTCCTTTTCCACAATATCAGACTTCAGAAATCATTGGAATCGCCAGTACAGAATGTTCCATTCATTCACTGCCAATCTGGAATTCATCTGAATCTGCACTCCAGGTAGGCTTTCATTACACCACTTATGAATGTCCAAGTAACACAATGCTGGTTTTCAGCGGTCTGTTCACACTCTAAGCCCTGCTTTTTACTGGGTATCCACACAACTGTGGTCAGCTCTTCATTTTCATGTCCAAACAATCCAGACTTGAGAAATCATTGCAATCTCCAGTACAGAATGTTCCATTCATTCACCGCGAATCTGGAATTCAACTGAATCTCCACTACCTGCAGATTTATCTTACACCACTTGTGAATGTCCAAGTAAAACAATGCTGGTTTTCAGAGGCCTGTTCATGTTCGCAGTCGTGCTGTTCAATTGGCTATCCACTCAACCTGTTTTGCTCCTCATTTTCCTGTGCACACAACCCAGCCTTCAGAAATCATTGTAATCTCCACTACAGGATGTTCCATTCATTCACTGGGAATCTGGAATTCATCTGAATCTGCACTCCACGCAGGCTTTCGTTACACCACTGCTGAAAGTCGAAGTAATGCAATACTGGTTTTCAGTGGTCTGTTCACATTCGAAGCCGAGGCTTTTTACAGGCTATCCACTCAACACTGGTCAGCTCTTCATTTTCGTGTCCCCACAATCCAGATTTCAGAAATCATTGCAATCTCCACTACAGAATGTTCCATTCATTCACTGCGAGTCTGGAGTTTATCTGATTCTCCACTCCCGCCTGGTTAACATTACACCACTTGTGAATGTCCAAGTAAGCCAATGCTGGTTTTCAGAGGCCTGTTCATACTCGCAGCCGTGCTGTTTAATTGACAATTCACTCCACCCTGTTCAGCTCTTCATTGTCCCACCACACTACCAGCCTTCAGAAATCTTTGTTATCTCCACTACAGAATGTTCCATTCATTCACTGCGAATCTGGAATTCATCTGACTCTCAACTCCACGCAGGTTTTCATTACACCACTGTTGAATGTCCAAGTAACCCAATGCTGGTTTTCAGCGGCCTGTTCATATTCGCAGCCCTGCTGTTTACTTGGCTATCGATTCAAGCCTGGTCAGCTCTTCATTTTCCTGTCCACACAACACAGGCTTCAGAAATCATTGGAATCTCCTCTACAGAATGTTCCATTCATTCACTGCGAATGTGGAATTCAACTGACTCTCCACTCCATGCAGGTTTTCCTTACACCACTGATGAATGTCCAAGTAACCCAATGCTGGTTTTCAGCTGCATGTTCACACTCGCAGCCATGCTATACAATTGGCTTTCCACTAAATCCTGATTAGTTCTTGATTTTCCTTCCACACGACCCAGCCTTCAGAAATCGTTGGAATCTCCACTAGAGAATGTTCCATTCATTCACTGCGAATCTGGAATTCCTCTGAACCTCCACTCCCGGCAGGTTTTCGTTACACCACTGTTGAATGTCCAAGTAACCCAATGTTTTAAGTGTTTTCTTCACAAGCGCAGTGGTGCTGTTCAATTGGCTATCCACTCAACCCTGGCCAGCTCTACATTTTCCTGTCCACACCACAGAGACTGGAGAAATCATTGTTATCTCCACTACAGAATGTTCCATTCATTCACAGCGAATCTGGAATTCATCTGAATCTCCACTCCCGGCAGGTTTTCGTGACACCACTGGTAAATATCCAAGTAAGCCAATGCTGGTTTTAAGTGGCCTGCTCATACTCTCAGCCGTGCTGTTCAATTTGCTATCCACTCAACCCTCTTCAGCTCCATTTTCCTGTCCACATAACCCAAACTTCAGAAACAATTGGTATCTCCTCCACAGAATGTTCCATTCATTGACGGCAAATCTGAAATTCATCTAATTCTCAACTCCCGTCAGGTTTTCGTTACACCACTTGTGAATGTCCAATTAAGCCAAAGCTGGTTTTCAGTGGCCTGTTCTTACTACGAGACGTGCTGTTCATTTGGCTATCCATTCCACCCTGTTCAGCTCTACATTTTCGTGTCCACAAAACCCAGCCTTCAGAAATCATTGGAATCACCACTAGAGAATGTTCCATTCATTCACTGCGAATCTGGAATTCATCTGAATCTCCACTCCCGGCAGGTTTTCATTGCACCACTGCTGAATGTTCAAGTAACGCAATGATGGTTTTCAGCGGTCTATTCACACTCGAACCCGTGCTGTTCACGGTCTAGCGACTCAACACTGGTGAGTTCTTCTTTTTCCAGTTCAGACAATACCAACCTCAGAAACCATTGCAATCTACACTACAGAATGTTTCATTCATTCAGGCGAATCTTGAATTCATCTTGTTCTCCACTCCCAGCAGGTTTTCGTTTCACCACTGGTGAATGTCCAAGCAACCCAAGGCTGGTTTCAGCTGCGTGTTAACACTCGCAGCCGTGCTGTTCAATTGGCTATCCAGTGAACGCTGGTTAGCTCTTGATTTTCCTTCCACACACCGAGCCTTCAGAAATCATTCTTATCTCCACTTCAGAGTGTTCCATTCGTTCCCTGCGAATCTGGAATTCCTCTGACTCTCCACACCAGGCAGATTTTCCTAACAACACTGGTGAATGACCAGGTAATCCAATGCTGGTTTTCAGCGGCTGTTCACACTCACAGCCTTGCTGTTCAATTGGCAATCCAGTCAAACCTAGTCAGCTCTTCATTTTCCTGTCCACACAACCCAGCGTTCAGAAATCATTGGAATCTCTACTACAGAAATTTCCATTCATTCACTGTGAATCTGGAAATACTCTGAATCTGCATTCCAGGAAGGCTTTCGTTACACCACTGATGAATGTCCAAGTAATGCAATGCTGCTTCTTAGTGGTCTGTTCACACTCGAAACCGTGCTTGTTCATTGGCTATCCACTCAATATCGGTCAGCTCTTCAATATCCTGTCCAGACTATCCAGATTCCTAAATGTTGGCAATCACCACTACAGAATGTTCCATTCAATCACGCGAATCTGGAATTCATCAGAGTCTCCACTCCTGGAAGGTTTTCGTGACACCACTGGTAAATGTCCAAGGAAGACAATGCTGGTTTTAAGCCGCCTGCTAACACACTCAGCCGTGCTGTTCAATTTGCTATCCACCCAACCCTATTCAGCTCTACATTTTCCTGTCCTCATAACCCAACCTTCAGAAATAATTGGTATCTCCTCCACAGAATGTTCCGTTCATTCACTGCGAATCTTAAATTCATCTGACTCTCAACTCCCGGCGGGTTATCGTTACACCACTTGTGAATGTCCAAGTAAGCCAATGCTGGTTTTCAGTGGCCTGTTCATACTAAGAGACGTGCTGTTCATTTGGCTATCCACTCCACCCTGTTCAGCTCTACATTTTCGTGTCCACAAAACCCAGCCTTCAGAAATCATTGGAATCACCACTAGAGAATGTTCCATTCATTCACTGCGAATCTGGAATTCCTCTGAACCTCCACTCCTGGCAGGTTTTCGTTACGCCACTGGTGAATGTCCAAGTAACTCAATACTGGTTTTCAGAGGCATGTTCAACTCGCAGAAGTGCTGTTCAATGGGCTATCCACTCAATATTGGTCAGCTCTTCATTTTCCTCTCCACACAAACCAGCCTTCAGAAATCATTGGGCTCTCCACTACAGACTGTTCCATTCATTCACTGCGATTCTGCAATTCATCTGACTCTCCGCTCCAGGCAGGTTTTCATTACAGCACTGGTGAATGACCAAGTAATCCAATGCTGGTTTTCAGCCGCCTTTTCACACTCGCAGTGTGCTGTTCAATTGTCTATCCACTCAAACCTGGTCAGCCTTTCATTTCCTTTTCCACAATATCAGACTTCAGAAATCATTGGAATCGCCAGTACAGAATGTTCCATTCATTCACTGCCAATCTGGAATTCATCTGAATCTGCACTCCAGGTAGGCTTTCATTACACCACTTATGAATGTCCAAGTAACACAATGCTGGTTTTCAGCGGTCTGTTCACACTCTAAGCCCTGCTTTTTACTGGGTATCCACACAACTGTGGTCAGCTCTTCATTTTCATGTCCAAACAATCCAGACTTGAGAAATCATTGCAATCTCCAGTACAGAATGTTCCATTCATTCACTGCGAATCTGGAATTCAACTGAATCTCCACTACCTGCAGATTTATCTTACACCACTTGTGAATGTCCAAGTAAAACAATGCTGGTTTTCAGAGGCCTGTTCATGTTCGCAGTCGTGCTGTTCAATTGGCTATCCACTCAACCTGTTTTGCTCCTCAGTTTCCTGTGCACACAACCCAGCCTTCAGAAATCATTGTAATCTCCACTACAGGATGTTCCATTCATTCACTGGGAATCTGGAATTCATCTGAATCTGCACTCCACGCAGGCTTTCGTTACACCACTGCTGAAAGTCGAAGTAATGCAATACTGGTTTTCAGTGGTCTGTTCACATTCGAAGCCGAGGCTTTTTACAGGCTATCCACTCAACACTGGTCAGCTCTTCATTTTCGTGTCCCCACAATCCAGATTTCAGAAATCATTGCAATCTCCACTACAGAATGTTCCATTCATTCACTGCGAGTCTGGAGTTTATCTGATTCTCCACTCCCGCCTGGTTCACATTACACCACTTGTGAATGTCCAAGTAAGCCAATGCTGGTTTTCAGAGGCCTGTTCATACTCGCAGCCGTGCTGTTTAATTGACAATTCACTCCACCCTGTTCAGCTCTTCATTGTCCCACCACACTACCAGCCTTCAGAAATCTTTGTTATCTCCACTACAGAATGTTCCATTCATTCACTGCGAATCTGGAATTCATCTGACTCTCAACTCCACGCAGGTTTTCATTACACCACTGTTGAATGTCCAAGTAACCCAATGCTGGTTTTCAGCGGCCTGTTCATATTCGCAGCCCTGCTGTTTACTTGGCTATCGATTCAAGCCTGGTCAGCTCTTCATTTTCCTGTCCACACAACACAGGCTTCAGAAATCATTGGAATCTCCTCTACAGAATGTTCCATTCATTCACTGCGAATGTGGAATTCAACTGACTCTCCACTCCATGCAGGTTTTCCTTACACCACTGATGAATGTCCAAGTAACCCAATGCTGGTTTTCAGCTGCATGTTCACACTCGCAGCCATGCTATACAATTGGCTTTCCACTAAATCCTGATTAGTTCTTGATTTTCCTTCCACACGACCCAGCCTTCAGAAATCGTTGGAATCTCCACTAGAGAATGTTCCATTCATTCACTGCGAATCTGGAATTCCTCTGAACCTCCACTCCCGGCAGGTTTTCGTTACACCACTGTTGAATGTCCAAGTAACCCAATGTCTTAAGTGTTTTCTTCACAAGCGCAGTGGTGCTGTTCAATTGGCTATCCACTCAACCCTGGCCAGCTCTACATTTTCCTGTCCACACCACAGAGACTGGAGAAATCATTGTTATCTCCACTACAGAATGTTCCATTCATTCACAGCGAATCTGGAATTCATCTGAATCTCCACTCCCGGCAGGTTTTCGTGACACCACTGGTAAATATCCAAGTAAGCCAATGCTGGTTTTAAGTGGCCTGCTCATACTCTCAGCCGTGCTGTTCAATTTGCTATCCACTCAACCCTCTTCAGCTCCATTTTCCTGTCCACATAACCCAAACTTCAGAAACAATTGGTATCTCCTCCACAGAATGTTCCATTCATTGACGGCAAATCTGAAATTCATCTAATTCTCAACTCCCGTCAGGTTTTCGTTACACCACTTGTGAATGTCCAATTAAGCCAAAGCTGGTTTTCAGTGGCCTGTTCTTACTACGAGACGTGCTGTTCATTTGGCTATCCATTCCACCCTGTTCAGCTCTACATTTTCGTGTCCACAAAACCCAGCCTTCAGAAATCATTGGAATCACCACTAGAGAATGTTCCATTCATTCACTGCGAATCTGGAATTCATCTGAATCTCCACTCCCGGCAGGTTTTCATTGCACCACTGCTGAATGTTCAAGTAACGCAATGATGGTTTTCAGCGGTCTATTCACACTCGAACCCGTGCTGTTCACGGTCTAGCGACTCAACACTGGTGAGTTCTTCTTTTTCCAGTTCAGACAATACAAACCTCAGAAACCATTGCAATCTACACTACAGAATGTTTCATTCATTCAGGCGAATCTTGAATTCATCTTGTTCTCCACTCCCAGCAGATTTTCGTTTCACCACTGGTGAATGTCCAAGCAACCCAAGGCTGGTTTCAGCTGCGTGTTAACACTCGCAGCCGTGCTGTTCAATTGGCTATCCAGTGAACGCTGGTTAGCTCTTGATTTTCCTTCCACACACCGAGCCTTCAGAAATCATTCTTATCTCCACTTCAGAATGTTCCATTCGTTCCCTGCGAATCTGGAATTCCTCTGACTCTCCACACCAGGCAGATTTTCCTAACAACACTGGTGAATGACCAGGTAATCCAATGCTGGTTTTCAGCGGCTGTTCACACTCACAGCCTTGCTGTTCAATTGGCAATCCAGTCAAACCTAGTCAGCTCTTCATTTTCCTGTCCACACAACCCAGCGTTCAGAAATCATTGGAATCTCTGCTACAGAAATTTCCATTCATTCACTGTGAATCTGGAAATACTCTGAATCTGCATTCCAGGAAGGCTTTCGTTACACCACTGATGAATGTCCAAGTAATGCAATGCTGCTTCTTAGTGGTCTGTTCACACTCGAAACCGTGCTGTTCATTGGCTATCCACTCAATATCGGTCAGCTCTTCAATATCCTGTCCAGACTATCCAGATTCCTAAATGTTGGCAATCACCACTACAGAATGTTCCATTCAATCACGCGAATCTGGAATTCATCAGAGTCTCCACTCCTGGAAGGTTTTCGTGACACCACTGGTAAATGTCCAAGGTAGACAATGCTGGTTTTAAGCCGCCTGCTAACACACTCAGCCGTGCTGTTCAATTTGCTATCCACCCAACCCTATTCAGCTCTACATTTTCCTGTCCTCATAACCCAACCTTCAGAAATAATTGGTATCTCCTCCACAGAATGTTCCGTTCATTCACTGCGAATCTTAAATTCATCTGACTCTCAACTCCCGGCGGGTTATCGTTACACCACTTGTGAATGTCCAAGTAAGCCAATGCTGGTTTTCAGTGGCCTGTTCATACTAAGAGACGTGCTGTTCATTTGGCTATCCACTCCACCCTGTTCAGCTCTACATTTTCGTGTCCACAAAACCCAGCCTTCAGAAATCATTGGAATCACCACTAGAGAATGTTCCATTCATTCACTGCGAATCTGGAATTCATCTGAACCTCCACTCCTGGCAGGTTTTCGTTACGCCACTGGTGAATGTCCAAGTAACTCAATACTGGTTTTCAGAGGCATGTTCAACTCGCAGAAGTGCTGTTCAATGGGCTATCCACTCAATATTGGTCAGCTCTTCATTTTCCTCTCCACACAAACCAGCCTTCAGAAATCATTGGGCTCTCCACTACAGACTGTTCCATTCATTCTCTGCGATTCTGCAATTCATCTGACTCTCCGCTCCAGGCAGGTTTTCATTACAGCACTGGTGAATGACCAAGTAATCCAATGCTGGTTTTCAGCCGCCTTTTCACACTCGCAGTGTGCTGTTCAATTGTCTATCCACTCAAACCTGGTCAGCCTTTCATTTTCTTTTCCACAATATCAGACTTCAGAAATCATTGGAATCGCCAGTACAGAATGTTCCATTCATTCACTGCCAATCTGGAATTCATCTGAATCTGCACTCCAGGTAGGCTTTCATTACACCACTTATGAATGTCCAAGTAACACAATGCTGGTTTTCAGCGGTCTGTTCACACTCTAAGCCCTGCTTTTTACTGGGTATCCACACAACTGTGGTCAGCTCTTCATTTTCATGTCCAAACAATCCAGACTTGAGAAATCATTGCAATCTCCAGTACAGAATGTTCCATTCATTCACCGCGAATCTGGAATTCAACTGAATCTCCACTACCTGCAGATTTATCTTACACCACTTGTGAATGTCCAAGTAAAACAATGCTGGTTTTCAGAGGCCTGTTCATGTTCGCAGTCGTGCTGTTCAATTGGCTATCCACTCAACCTGTTTTGCTCCTCATTTTCCTGTGCACACAACCCAGCCTTCAGAAATCATTGTAATCTCCACTACAGGATGTTCCATTCATTCACTGGGAATCTGGAATTCATCTGAATCTGCACTCCACGCAGGCTTTCGTTACACCACTGCTGAAAGTCGAAGTAATGCAATACTGGTTTTCAGTGGTCTGTTCACATTCGAAGCCGAGGCTTTTTACAGGCTATCCACTCAACACTGGTCAGCTCTTCATTTTCGTGTCCCCACAATCCAGATTTCAGAAATCATTGCAATCTCCACTACAGAATGTTCCATTCATTCACTGCGAGTCTGGAGTTTATCTGATTCTCCACTCCCGCCTGGTTAACATTACACCACTTGTGAATGTCCAAGTAAGCCAATGCTGGTTTTCAGAGGCCTGTTCATACTCGCAGCCGTGCTGTTTAATTGACAATTCACTCCACCCTGTTCAGCTCTTCATTGTCCCACCACACTACCAGCCTTCAGAAATCTTTGTTATCTCCACTACAGAATGTTCCATTCATTCACTGCGAATCTGGAATTCATCTGACTCTCAACTCCACGCAGGTTTTCATTACACCACTGTTGAATGTCCAAGTAACCCAATGCTGGTTTTCAGCGGCCTGTTCATATTCGCAGCCCTGCTGTTTACTTGGCTATCGATTCAAGCCTGGTCAGCTCTTCATTTTCCTGTCCACACAACACAGGCTTCAGAAATCATTGGAATCTCCTCTACAGAATGTTCCATTCATTCACTGCGAATGTGGAATTCAACTGACTCTCCACTCCATGCAGGTTTTCCTTACACCACTGATGAATGTCCAAGTAACCCAATGCTGGTTTTCAGCTGCATGTTCACACTCGCAGCCATGCTATACAATTGGCTTTCCACTAAATCCTGATTAGTTCTTGATTTTCCTTCCACACGACCCAGCCTTCAGAAATCGTTGGAATCTCCACTAGAGAATGTTCCATTCATTCACTGCGAATCTGGAATTCCTCTGAACCTCCACTCCCGGCAGGTTTTCGTTACACCACTGTTGAATGTCCAAGTAACCCAATGTTTTAAGTGTTTTCTTCACAAGCGCAGTGGTGCTGTTCAATTGGCTATCCACTCAACCCTGGCCAGCTCTACATTTTCCTGTCCACACCACAGAGACTGGAGAAATCATTGTTATCTCCACTACAGAATGTTCCATTCATTCACAGCGAATCTGGAATTCATCTGAATCTCCACTCCCGGCAGGTTTTCGTGACACCACTGGTAAATATCCAAGTAAGCCAATGCTGGTTTTAAGTGGCCTGCTCATACTCTCAGCCGTGCTGTTCAATTTGCTATCCACTCAACCCTCTTCAGCTCCATTTTCCTGTCCACATAACCCAAACTTCAGAAACAATTGGTATCTCCTCCACAGAATGTTCCATTCATTGACGGCAAATCTGAAATTCATCTAATTCTCAACTCCCGTCAGGTTTTCGTTACACCACTTGTGAATGTCCAATTAAGCCAAAGCTGGTTTTCAGTGGCCTGTTCTTACTACGAGACGTGCTGTTCATTTGGCTATCCATTCCACCCTGTTCAGCTCTACATTTTCGTGTCCACAAAACCCAGCCTTCAGAAATCATTGGAATCACCACTAGAGAATGTTCCATTCATTCACTGCGAATCTGGAATTCATCTGAATCTCCACTCCCGGCAGGTTTTCATTGCACCACTGCTGAATGTTCAAGTAACGCAATGATGGTTTTCAGCGGTCTATTCACACTCGAACCCGTGCTGTTCACGGTCTAGCGACTCAACACTGGTGAGTTCTTCTTTTTCCAGTTCAGACAATACAAACCTCAGAAACCATTGCAATCTACACTACAGAATGTTTCATTCATTCAGGCGAATCTTGAATTCATCTTGTTCTCCACTCCCAGCAGGTTTTCGTTTCACCACTGGTGAATGTCCAAGCAACCCAAGGCTGGTTTCAGCTGCGTGTTAACACTCGCAGCCGTGCTGTTCAATTGGCTATCCAGTGAACGCTGGTTAGCTCTTGATTTTCCTTCCACACACCGAGCCTTCAGAAATCATTCTTATCTCCACTTCAGAATGTTCCATTCGTTCCCTGCGAATCTGGAATTCCTCTGACTCTCCACACCAGGCAGATTTTCCTAACAACACTGGTGAATGACCAGGTAATCCAATGCTGGTTTTCAGCGGCTGTTCACACTCACAGCCGTGCTGTTCAATTGGCAATCCAGTCAAACCTAGTCAGCTCTTCATTTTCCTGTCCACACAACCCAGCGTTCAGAAATCATTGGAATCTCTACTACAGAAATTTCCATTCATTCACTGTGAATCTGGAAATACTCTGAATCTGCATTCCAGGAAGGCTTTCGTTACACCACTGATGAATGTCCAAGTAATGCAATGCTGCTTCTTAGTGGTCTGTTCACACTCGAAACCGTGCTGTTCATTGGCTATCCACTCAATATCGGTCAGCTCTTCAATATCCTGTCCAGACTATCCAGATTCCTAAATGTTGGCAATCACCACTACAGAATGTTCCATTCAATCACGCGAATCTGGAATTCATCAGAGTCTCCACTCCTGGAAGGTTTTCGTGACACCACTGGTAAATGTCCAAGGAAGACAATGCTGGTTTTAAGCCGCCTGCTAACACACTCAGCCGTGCTGTTCAATTTGCTATCCACCCAACCCTATTCAGCTCTACATTTTCCTGTCCTCATAACCCAACCTTCAGAAATAATTGGTATCTCCTCCACAGAATGTTCCGTTCATTCACTGCGAATCTTAAATTCATCTGACTCTCAACTCCCGGCGGGTTATCGTTACACCACTTGTGAATGTCCAAGTAAGCCAATGCTGGTTTTCAGTGGCCTGTTCATACTAAGAGACGTGCTGTTCATTTGGCTATCCACTCCACCCTGTTCAGCTCTACATTTTCGTGTCCACAAAACCCAGCCTTCAGAAATCATTGGAATCACCACTAGAGAATGTTCCATTCATTCACTGCGAATCTGGAATTCCTCTGAACCTCCACTCCTGGGAGGTTTTCGTTACGCCACTGGTGAATGTCCAAGTAACTCAATACTGGTTTTCAGAGGCATGTTCAACTCGCAGAAGTGCTGTTCAATGGGCTATCCACTCAATATTGGTCAGCTCTTCATTTTCCTCTCCACACAAACCAGCCTTCAGAAATCATTGGGCTCTCCACTACAGACTGTTCCATTCATTCACTGCGATTCTGCAATTCATCTGACTCTCTGCTCCAGGCAGGTTTTCATTACAGCACTGGTGAATGACCAAGTAATCCAATGCTGGTTTTCAGCCGCCTTTTCACACTCGCAGTGTGCTGTTCAATTGTCTATCCACTCAAACCTGGTCAGCCTTTCATTTCCTTTTCCACAATATCAGACTTCAGAAATCATTGGAATCGCCAGTACAGAATGTTCCATTCATTCACTGCCAATCTGGAATTCATCTGAATCTGCACTCCAGGTAGGCTTTCATTACACCACTTATGAATGTCCAAGTAACACAATGCTGGTTTTCAGCGGTCTGTTCACACTCTAAGCCCTGCTTTTTACTGGGTATCCACACAACTGTGGTCAGCTCTTCATTTTCATGTCCAAACAATCCAGACTTGAGAAATCATTGCAATCTCCAGTACAGAATGTTCCATTCATTCACTGCGAATCTGGAATTCAACTGAATCTCCACTACCTGCAGATTTATCTTACACCACTTGTGAATGTCCAAGTAAAACAATGCTGGTTTTCAGAGGCCTGTTCATGTTCGCAGTCGTGCTGTTCAATTGGCTATCCACTCAACCTGTTTTGCTCCTCATTTTCCTGTGCACACAACCCAGCCTTCAGAAATCATTGTAATCTCCACTACAGGATGTTCCATTCATTCACTGGGAATCTGGAATTCATCTGAATCTGCACTCCACGCAGGCTTTCGTTACACCACTGCTGAAAGTCGAAGTAATGCAATACTGGTTTTCAGTGGTCTGTTCACATTCGAAGCCGAGGCTTTTTACAGGCTATCCACTCAACACTGGTCAGCTCTTCATTTTCGTGTCCCCACAATCCAGATTTCAGAAATCATTGCAATCTCCACTACAGAATGTTCCATTCATTCACTGCGAGTCTGGAGTTTATCTGATTCTCCACTCCCGCCTGGTTCACATTACACCACTTGTGAATGTCCAAGTAAGCCAATGCTGGTTTTCAGAGGCCTGTTCATACTCGCAGCCGTGCTGTTTAATTGACAATTCACTCCACCCTGTTCAGCTCTTCATTGTCCCACCACACTACCAGCCTTCAGAAATCTTTGTTATCTCCACTACAGAATGTTCCATTCATTCACTGCGAATCTGGAATTCATCTGACTCTCAACTCCACGCAGGTTTTCATTACACCACTGTTGAATGTCCAAGTAACCCAATGCTGGTTTTCAGCGGCCTGTTCATATTCGCAGCCCTGCTGTTTACTTGGCTATCGATTCAAGCCTGGTCAGCTCTTCATTTTCCTGTCCACACAACACAGGCTTCAGAAATCATTGGAATCTCCTCTACAGAATGTTCCATTCATTCACTGCGAATGTGGAATTCAACTGACTCTCCACTCCATGCAGGTTTTCCTTACACCACTGATGAATGTCCAAGTAACCCAATGCTGGTTTTCAGCTGCATGTTCACACTCGCAGCCATGCTATACAATTGGCTTTCCACTAAATCCTGATTAGTTCTTGATTTTCCTTCCACACGACCCAGCCTTCAGAAATCGTTGGAATCTCCACTAGAGAATGTTCCATTCATTCACTGCGAATCTGGAATTCCTCTGAACCTCCACTCCCGGCAGGTTTTCGTTACACCACTGTTGAATGTCCAAGTAACCCAATGTTTTAAGTGTTTTCTTCACAAGCGCAGTGGTGCTGTTCAATTGGCTATCCACTCAACCCTGGCCAGCTCTGCATTTTCCTGTCCACACCACAGAGACTGGAGAAATCATTGTTATCTCCACTACAGAATGTTCCATTCATTCACAGCGAATCTGGAATTCATCTGAATCTCCACTCCCGGCAGGTTTTCGTGACACCACTGGTAAATATCCAAGTAAGCCAATGCTGGTTTTAAGTGGCCTGCTCATACTCTCAGCCGTGCTGTTCAATTTGCTATCCACTCAACCCTCTTCAGCTCCATTTTCCTGTCCACATAACCCAAACTTCAGAAACAATTGGTATCTCCTCCACAGAATGTTCCATTCATTGACGGCAAATCTGAAATTCATCTAATTCTCAACTCCCGTCAGGTTTTCGTTACACCACTTGTGAATGTCCAATTAAGCCAAAGCTGGTTTTCAGTGGCCTGTTCTTACTACGAGACGTGCTGTTCATTTGGCTATCCATTCCACCCTGTTCAGCTCTACATTTTCGTGTCCACAAAACCCAGCCTTCAGAAATCATTGGAATCACCACTAGAGAATGTTCCATTCATTCACTGCGAATCTGGAATTCATCTGAATCTCCACTCCCGGCAGGTTTTCATTGCACCACTGCTGAATGTTCAAGTAACGCAATGATGGTTTTCAGCGGTCTATTCACACTCGAACCCGTGCTGTTCACGGTCTAGCGACTCAACACTGGTGAGTTCTTCTTTTTCCAGTTCAGACAATACAAACCTCAGAAACCATTGCAATCTACACTACAGAATGTTTCATTCATTCAGGCGAATCTTGAATTCATCTTGTTCTCCACTCCCAGCAGGTTTTCGTTTCACCACTGGTGAATGTCCAAGCAACCCAAGGCTGGTTTCAGCTGCGTGTTAACACTCGCAGCCGTGCTGTTCAATTGGCTATCCAGTGAACGCTGGTTAGCTCTTGATTTTCCTTCCACACACCGAGCCTTCAGAAATCATTCTTATCTCCACTTCAGAATGTTCCATTCGTTCCCTGCGAATCTGGAATTCCTCTGACTCTCCACACCAGGCAGATTTTCCTAACAACACTGGTGAATGACCAGGTAATCCAATGCTGGTTTTCAGCGGCTGTTCACACTCACAGCCTTGCTGTTCAATTGGCAATCCAGTCAAACCTAGTCAGCTCTTCATTTTCCTGTCCACACAACCCAGCGTTCAGAAATCATTGGAATCTCTACTACAGAAATTTCCATTCATTCACTGTGAATCTGGAAATACTCTGAATCTGCATTCCAGGAAGGCTTTCGTTACACCACTGATGAATGTCCAAGTAATGCAATGCTGCTTCTTAGTGGTCTGTTCACACTCGAAACCGTGCTGTTCATTGGCTATCCACTCAATATCGGTCAGCTCTTCAATATCCTGTCCAGACTATCCAGATTCCTAAATGTTGGCAATCACCACTACAGAATGTTCCATTCAATCACGCGAATCTGGAATTCATCAGAGTCTCCACTCCTGGAAGGTTTTCGTGACACCACTGGTAAATGTCCAAGGAAGACAATGCTGGTTTTAAGCCGCCTGCTAACACACTCAGCCGTGCTGTTCAATTTGCTATCCACCCAACCCTATTCAGCTCTACATTTTCCTGTCCTCATAACCCAACCTTCAGAAATAATTGGTATCTCCTCCACAGAATGTTCCGTTCATTCACTGCGAATCTTAAATTCATCTGACTCTCAACTCCCGGCGGGTTATCGTTACACCACTTGTGAATGTCCAAGTAAGCCAATGCTGGTTTTCAGTGGCCTGTTCATACTAAGAGACGTGCTGTTCATTTGGCTATCCACTCCACCCTGTTCAGCTCTACATTTTCGTGTCCACAAAACCCAGCCTTCAGAAATCATTGGAATCACCACTAGAGAATGTTCCATTCATTCACTGCGAATCTGGAATTCCTCTGAACCTCCACTCCTGGCAGGTTTTCGTTACGCCACTGGTGAATGTCCAAGTAACTCAATACTGGTTTTCAGAGGCATGTTCAACTCGCAGAAGTGCTGTTCAATGGGCTATCCACTCAATATTGGTCAGCTCTTCATTTTCCTCTCCACACAAACCAGCCTTCAGAAATCATTGGGCTCTCCACTACAGACTGTTCCATTCATTCACTGCGATTCTGCAATTCATCTGACTCTCCGCTCCAGGCAGGTTTTCATTACAGCACTGGTGAATGACCAAGTAATCCAATGCTGGTTTTCAGCCGCCTTTTCACACTCGCAGTGTGCTGTTCAATTGTCTATCCACTCAAACCTGGTCAGCCTTTAATTTCCTTTTCCACAATATCAGACTTCAGAAATCATTGGAATCGCCAGTACAGAATGTTCCATTCATTCACTGCCAATCTGGAATTCATCTGAATCTGCACTCCAGGTAGGCTTTCATTACACCACTTATGAATGTCCAAGTAACACAATGCTGGTTTTCAGCGGTCTGTTCACACTCTAAGCCCTGCTTTTTACTGGGTATCCACACAACTGTGGTCAGCTCTTCATTTTCATGTCCAAACAATCCAGACTTGAGAAATCATTGCAATCTCCAGTACAGAATGTTCCATTCATTCACTGCGAATCTGGAATTCAACTGAATCTCCACTACCTGCAGATTTATCTTACACCACTTGTGAATGTCCAAGTAAAACAATGCTGGTTTTCAGAGGCCTGTTCATGTTCGCAGTCGTGCTGTTCAATTGGCTATCCACTCAACCTGTTTTGCTCCTCATTTTCCTGTGCACACAACCCAGCCTTCAGAAATCATTGTAATCTCCACTACAGGATGTTCCATTCATTCACTGGGAATCTGGAATTCATCTGAATCTGCACTCCACGCAGGCTTTCGTTACACCACTGCTGAAAGTCGAAGTAATGCAATACTGGTTTTCAGTGGTCTGTTCACATTCGAAGCCGAGGCTTTTTACAGGCTATCCACTCAACACTGGTCAGCTCTTCATTTTCGTGTCCCCACAATCCAGATTTCAGAAATCATTGCAATCTCCACTACAGAATGTTCCATTCATTCACTGCGAGTCTGGAGTTTATCTGATTCTCCACTCCCGCCTGGTTAACATTACACCACTTGTGAATGTCCAAGTAAGCCAATGCTGGTTTTCAGAGGCCTGTTCATACTCGCAGCCGTGCTGTTTAATTGACAATTCACTCCACCCTGTTCAGCTCTTCATTGTCCCACCACACTACCAGCCTTCAGAAATCTTTGTTATCTCCACTACAGAATGTTCCATTCATTCACTGCGAATCTGGAATTCATCTGACTCTCAACTCCACGCAGGTTTTCATTACACCACTGTTGAATGTCCAAGTAACCCAATGCTGGTTTTCAGCGGCCTGTTCATATTCGCAGCCCTGCTGTTTACTTGGCTATCGATTCAAGCCTGGTCAGCTCTTCATTTTCCTGTCCACACAACACAGGCTTCAGAAATCATTGGAATCTCCTCTACAGAATGTTCCATTCATTCACTGCGAATGTGGAATTCAACTGACTCTCCACTCCATGCAGGTTTTCCTTACACCACTGATGAATGTCCAAGTAACCCAATGCTGGTTTTCAGCTGCATGTTCACACTCGCAGCCATGCTATACAATTGGCTTTCCACTAAATCCTGATTAGTTCTTGATTTTCCTTCCACACGACCCAGCCTTCAGAAATCGTTGGAATCTCCACTAGAGAATGTTCCATTCATTCACTGCGAATCTGGAATTCCTCTGAACCTCCACTCCCGGCAGGTTTTCGTTACACCACTGTTGAATGTCCAAGTAACCCAATGTTTTAAGTGTTTTCTTCACAAGCGCAGTGGTGCTGTTCAATTGGCTATCCACTCAACCCTGGCCAGCTCTACATTTTCCTGTCCACACCACAGAGACTGGAGAAATCATTGTTATCTCCACTACAGAATGTTCCATTCATTCACAGCGAATCTGGAATTCATCTGAATCTCCACTCCCGGCAGGTTTTCGTGACACCACTGGTAAATATCCAAGTAAGCCAATGCTGGTTTTAAGTGGCCTGCTCATACTCTCAGCCGTGCTGTTCAATTTGCTATCCACTCAACCCTCTTCAGCTCCATTTTCCTGTCCACATAACCCAAACTTCAGAAACAATTGGTATCTCCTCCACAGAATGTTCCATTCATTGACGGCAAATCTGAAATTCATCTAATTCTCAACTCCCGTCAGGTTTTCGTTACACCACTTGTGAATGTCCAATTAAGCCAAAGCTGGTTTTCAGTGGCCTGTTCTTACTACGAGACGTGCTGTTCATTTGGCTATCCATTCCACCCTGTTCAGCTCTACATTTTCGTGTCCACAAAACCCAGCCTTCAGAAATCATTGGAATCACCACTAGAGAATGTTCCATTCATTCACTGCGAATCTGGAATTCATCTGAATCTCCACTCCCGGCAGGTTTTCATTGCACCACTGCTGAATGTTCAAGTAACGCAATGATGGTTTTCAGCGGTCTATTCACACTCGAACCCGTGCTGTTCACGGTCTAGCGACTCAACACTGGTGAGTTCTTCTTTTTCCAGTTCAGACAATACAAACCTCAGAAACCATTGCAATCTACACTACAGAATGTTTCATTCATTCAGGCGAATCTTGAATTCATCTTGTTCTCCACTCCCAGCAGGTTTTCGTTTCACCACTGGTGAATGTCCAAGCAACCCAAGGCTGGTTTCAGCTGCGTGTTAACACTCGCAGCCGTGCTGTTCAATTGGCTATCCAGTGAACGCTGGTTAGCTCTTGATTTTCCTTCCACACACCGAGCCTTCAGAAATCATTCTTATCTCCACTTCAGAATGTTCCATTCGTTCCCTGCGAATCTGGAATTCCTCTGACTCTCCACACCAGGCAGATTTTCCTAACAACACTGGTGAATGACCAGGTAATCCAATGCTGGTTTTCAGCGGCTGTTCACACTCACAGCCTTGCTGTTCAATTGGCAATCCAGTCAAACCTAGTCAGCTCTTCATTTTCCTGTCCACACAACCCAGCGTTCAGAAATCATTGGAATCTCTACTACAGAAATTTCCATTCATTCACTGTGAATCTGGAAATACTCTGAATCTGCATTCCAGGAAGGCTTTCGTTACACCACTGATGAATGTCCAAGTAATGCAATGCTGCTTCTTAGTGGTCTGTTCACACTCGAAACCGTGCTGTTCATTGGCTATCCACTCAATATCGGTCAGCTCTTCAATATCCTGTCCAGACTATCCAGATTCCTAAATGTTGGCAATCACCACTACAGAATGTTCCATTCAATCACGCGAATCTGGAATTCATCAGAGTCTCCACTCCTGGAAGGTTTTCGTGACACCACTGGTAAATGTCCAAGGAAGACAATGCTGGTTTTAAGCCGCCTGCTAACACACTCAGCCGTGCTGTTCAATTTGCTATCCACCCAACCCTATTCAGCTCTACATTTTCCTGTCCTCATAACCCAACCTTCAGAAATAATTGGTATCTCCTCCACAGAATGTTCCGTTCATTCACTGCGAATCTTAAATTCATCTGACTCTCAACTCCCGGCGGGTTATCGTTACACCACTTGTGAATGTCCAAGTAAGCCAATGCTGGTTTTCAGTGGCCTGTTCATACTAAGAGACGTGCTGTTCATTTGGCTATCCACTCCACCCTGTTCAGCTCTACATTTTCGTGTCCACAAAACCCAGCCTTCAGAAATCATTGGAATCACCACTAGAGAATGTTCCATTCATTCACTGCGAATCTGGAATTCATCTGAACCTCCACTCCTGGCAGGTTTTCGTTACGCCACTGGTGAATGTCCAAGTAACTCAATACTGGTTTTCAGAGGCATGTTCAACTCGCAGAAGTGCTGTTCATTGGGCTATCCACTCAATATTGGTCAGCTCTTCATTTTCCTCTCCACACAAACCAGCCTTCAGAAATCATTGGGCTCTCCACTACAGACTGTTCCATTCATTCACTGCGATTCTGCAATTCATCTGACTCTCCGCTCCAGGCAGGTTTTCATTACAGCACTGGTGAATGACCAAGTAATCCAATGCTGGTTTTCAGCCGCCTTTTCACACTCGCAGTGTGCTGTTCAATTGTCTATCCACTCAAACCTGGTCAGCCTTTAATTTCCTTTTCCACAATATCAGACTTCAGAAATCATTGGAATCGCCAGTACAGAATGTTCCATTCATTTACTGCCAATCTGGAATTCATCTGAATCTGCACTCCAGGTAGGCTTTCATTACACCACTTATGAATGTCCAAGTAACACAATGCTGGTTTTCAGCGGTCTGTTCACACTCTAAGCCCTGCTTTTTACTGGGTATCCACACAACTGTGGTCAGCTCTTCATTTTCATGTCCAAACAATCCAGACTTGAGAAATCATTGCAATCTCCAGTACAGAATGTTCCATTCATTCACTGCCAATCTGGAATTCAACTGAATCTCCACTACCTGCAGATTTATCTTACACCACTTGTGAATGTCCAAGTAAAACAATGCTGGTTTTCAGAGGCCTGTTCATGTTCGCAGTCGTGCTGTTCAATTGGCTATCCACTCAACCTGTTTTGCTCCTCATTTTCCTGTGCACACAACCCAGCCTTCAGAAATCATTGTAATCTCCACTACAGGATGTTCCATTCATTCACTGGGAATCTGGAATTCATCTGAATCTGCACTCCACGCAGGCTTTCGTTACACCACTGCTGAAAGTCGAAGTAATGCAATACTGGTTTTCAGTGGTCTGTTCACATTCGAAGCCGAGGCTTTTTACAGGCTATCCACTCAACACTGGTCAGCTCTTCATTTTCGTGTCCCCACAATCCAGATTTCAGAAATCATTGCAATCTCCACTACAGAATGTTCCATTCATTCACTGCGAGTCTGGAGTTTATCTGATTCTCCACTCCCGCCTGGTTCACATTACACCACTTGTGAATGTCCAAGTAAGCCAATGCTGGTTTTCAGAGGCCTGTTCATACTCGCAGCCGTGCTGTTTAATTGACAATTCACTCCACCCTGTTCAGCTCTTCATTGTCCCACCACACTACCAGCCTTCAGAAATCTTTGTTATCTCCACTACAGAATGTTCCATTCATTCACTGCGAATCTGGAATTCATCTGACTCTCAACTCCACGCAGGTTTTCATTACACCACTGTTGAATGTCCAAGTAACCCAATGCTGGTTTTCAGCGGCCTGTTCATATTCGCAGCCCTGCTGTTTACTTGGCTATCGATTCAAGCCTGGTCAGCTCTTCATTTTCCTGTCCACACAACACAGGCTTCAGAAATCATTGGAATCTCCTCTACAGAATGTTCCATTCATTCACTGCGAATGTGGAATTCAACTGACTCTCCACTCCATGCAGGTTTTCCTTACACCACTGATGAATGTCCAAGTAACCCAATGCTGGTTTTCAGCTGCATGTTCACACTCGCAGCCATGCTATACAATTGGCTTTCCACTAAATCCTGATTAGTTCTTGATTTTCCTTCCACACGACCCAGCCTTCAGAAATCGTTGGAATCTCCACTAGAGAATGTTCCATTCATTCACTGCGAATCTGGAATTCCTCTGAACCTCCACTCCCGGCAGGTTTTCGTTACACCACTGTTGAATGTCCAAGTAACCCAATGTTTTAAGTGTTTTCTTCACAAGCGCAGTGGTGCTGTTCAATTGGCTATCCACTCAACCCTGGCCAGCTCTGCATTTTCCTGTCCACACCACAGAGACTGGAGAAATCATTGTTATCTCCACTACAGAATGTTCCATTCATTCACAGCGAATCTGGAATTCATCTGAATCTCCACTCCCGGCAGGTTTTCGTGACACCACTGGTAAATATCCAAGTAAGCCAATGCTGGTTTTAAGTGGCCTGCTCATACTCTCAGCCGTGCTGTTCAATTTGCTATCCACTCAACCCTCTTCAGCTCCATTTTCCTGTCCACATAACCCAAACTTCAGAAACAATTGGTATCTCCTCCACAGAATGTTCCATTCATTGACGGCAAATCTGAAATTCATCTAATTCTCAACTCCCGTCAGGTTTTCGTTACACCACTTGTGAATGTCCAATTAAGCCAAAGCTGGTTTTCAGTGGCCTGTTCTTACTACGAGACGTGCTGTTCATTTGGCTATCCATTCCACCCTGTTCAGCTCTACATTTTCGTGTCCACAAAACCCAGCCTTCAGAAATCATTGGAATCACCACTAGAGAATGTTCCATTCATTCACTGCGAATCTGGAATTCATCTGAATCTCCACTCCCGGCAGGTTTTCATTGCACCACTGCTGAATGTTCAAGTAACGCAATGATGGTTTTCAGCGGTCTATTCACACTCGAACCCGTGCTGTTCACGGTCTAGCGACTCAACACTGGTGAGTTCTTCTTTTTCCAGTTCAGACAATACAAACCTCAGAAACCATTGCAATCTACACTACAGAATGTTTCATTCATTCAGGCGAATCTTGAATTCATCTTGTTCTCCACTCCCAGCAGGTTTTCGTTTCACCACTGGTGAATGTCCAAGCAACCCAAGGCTGGTTTCAGCTGCGTGTTAACACTCGCAGCCGTGCTGTTCAATTGGCTATCCAGTGAACGCTGGTTAGCTCTTGATTTTCCTTCCACACACCGAGCCTTCAGAAATCATTCTTATCTCCACTTCAGAATGTTCCATTCGTTCCCTGCGAATCTGGAATTCCTCTGACTCTCCACACCAGGCAGATTTTCCTAACAACACTGGTGAATGACCAGGTAATCCAATGCTGGTTTTCAGCGGCTGTTCACACTCACAGCCTTGCTGTTCAATTGGCAATCCAGTCAAACCTAGTCAGCTCTTCATTTTCCTGTCCACACAACCCAGCGTTCAGAAATCATTGGAATCTCTACTACAGAAATTTCCATTCATTCACTGTGAATCTGGAAATACTCTGAATCTGCATTCCAGGAAGGCTTTCGTTACACCACTGATGAATGTCCAAGTAATGCAATGCTGCTTCTTAGTGGTCTGTTCACACTCGAAACCGTGCTGTTCATTGGCTATCCACTCAATATCGGTCAGCTCTTCAATATCCTGTCCAGACTATCCAGATTCCTAAATGTTGGCAATCACCACTACAGAATGTTCCATTCAATCACGCGAATCTGGAATTCATCAGAGTCTCCACTCCTGGAAGGTTTTCGTGACACCACTGGTAAATGTCCAAGGAAGACAATGCTGGTTTTAAGCCGCCTGCTAACACACTCAGCCGTGCTGTTCAATTTGCTATCCACCCAACCCTATTCAGCTCTACATTTTCCTGTCCTCATAACCCAACCTTCAGAAATAATTGGTATCTCCTCCACAGAATGTTCCGTTCATTCACTGCGAATCTTAAATTCATCTGACTCTCAACTCCCGGCGGGTTATCGTTACACCACTTGTGAATGTCCAAGTAAGCCAATGCTGGTTTTCAGTGGCCTGTTCATACTAAGAGACGTGCTGTTCATTTGGCTATCCACTCCACCCTGTTCAGCTCTACATTTTCGTGTCCACAAAACCCAGCCTTCAGAAATCATTGGAATCACCACTAGAGAATGTTCCATTCATTCACTGCGAATCTGGAATTCATCTGAACCTCCACTCCTGGCAGGTTTTCGTTACGCCACTGGTGAATGTCCAAGTAACTCAATACTGGTTTTCAGAGGCATGTTCAACTCGCAGAAGTGCTGTTCATTGGGCTATCCACTCAATATTGGTCAGCTCTTCATTTTCCTCTCCACACAAACCAGCCTTCAGAAATCATTGGGCTCTCCACTACAGACTGTTCCATTCATTCACTGCGATTCTGCAATTCATCTGACTCTCCGCTCCAGGCAGGTTTTCATTACAGCACTGGTGAATGACCAAGTAATCCAATGCTGGTTTTCAGCCGCCTTTTCACACTCGCAGTGTGCTGTTCAATTGTCTATCCACTCAAACCTGGTCAGCCTTTAATTTCCTTTTCCACAATATCAGACTTCAGAAATCATTGGAATCGCCAGTACAGAATGTTCCATTCATTCACTGCCAATCTGGAATTCATCTGAATCTGCACTCCAGGTAGGCTTTCATTACACCACTTATGAATGTCCAAGTAACACAATGCTGGTTTTCAGCGGTCTGTTCACACTCTAAGCCCTGCTTTTTACTGGGTATCCACACAACTGTGGTCAGCTCTTCATTTTCATGTCCAAACAATCCAGACTTGAGAAATCATTGCAATCTCCAGTACAGAATGTTCCATTCATTCACTGCCAATCTGGAATTCAACTGAATCTCCACTACCTGCAGATTTATCTTACACCACTTGTGAATGTCCAAGTAAAACAATGCTGGTTTTCAGAGGCCTGTTCATGTTCGCAGTCGTGCTGTTCAATTGGCTATCCACTCAACCTGTTTTGCTCCTCATTTTCCTGTGCACACAACCCAGCCTTCAGAAATCATTGTAATCTCCACTACAGGATGTTCCATTCATTCACTGGGAATCTGGAATTCATCTGAATCTGCACTCCACGCAGGCTTTCGTTACACCACTGCTGAAAGTCGAAGTAATGCAATACTGGTTTTCAGTGGTCTGTTCACATTCGAAGCCGAGGCTTTTTACAGGCTATCCACTCAACACTGGTCAGCTCTTCATTTTCGTGTCCCCACAATCCAGATTTCAGAAATCATTGCAATCTCCACTACAGAATGTTCCATTCATTCACTGCGAGTCTGGAGTTTATCTGATTCTCCACTCCCGCCTGGTTAACATTACACCACTTGTGAATGTCCAAGTAAGCCAATGCTGGTTTTCAGAGGCCTGTTCATACTCGCAGCCGTGCTGTTTAATTGACAATTCACTCCACCCTGTTCAGCTCTTCATTGTCCCACCACACTACCAGCCTTCAGAAATCTTTGTTATCTCCACTACAGAATGTTCCATTCATTCACTGCGAATCTGGAATTCATCTGACTCTCAACTCCACGCAGGTTTTCATTACACCACTGTTGAATGTCCAAGTAACCCAATGCTGGTTTTCAGCGGCCTGTTCATATTCGCAGCCCTGCTGTTTACTTGGCTATCGATTCAAGCCTGGTCAGCTCTTCATTTTCCTGTCCACACAACACAGGCTTCAGAAATCATTGGAATCTCCTCTACAGAATGTTCCATTCATTCACTGCGAATGTGGAATTCAACTGACTCTCCACTCCATGCAGGTTTTCCTTACACCACTGATGAATGTCCAAGTAACCCAATGCTGGTTTTCAGCTGCATGTTCACACTCGCAGCCATGCTATACAATTGGCTTTCCACTAAATCCTGATTAGTTCTTGATTTTCCTTCCACACGACCCAGCCTTCAGAAATCGTTGGAATCTCCACTAGAGAATGTTCCATTCATTCACTGCGAATCTGGAATTCCTCTGAACCTCCACTCCCGGCAGGTTTTCGTTACACCACTGTTGAATGTCCAAGTAACCCAATGTTTTAAGTGTTTTCTTCACAAGCGCAGTGGTGCTGTTCAATTGGCTATCCACTCAACCCTGGCCAGCTCTGCATTTTCCTGTCCACACCACAGAGACTGGAGAAATCATTGTTATCTCCACTACAGAATGTTCCATTCATTCACAGCGAATCTGGAATTCATCTGAATCTCCACTCCCGGCAGGTTTTCGTGACACCACTGGTAAATATCCAAGTAAGCCAATGCTGGTTTTAAGTGGCCTGCTCATACTCTCAGCCGTGCTGTTCAATTTGCTATCCACTCAACCCTCTTCAGCTCCATTTTCCTGTCCACATAACCCAAACTTCAGAAACAATTGGTATCTCCTCCACAGAATGTTCCATTCATTGACGGCAAATCTGAAATTCATCTAATTCTCAACTCCCGTCAGGTTTTCGTTACACCACTTGTGAATGTCCAATTAAGCCAAAGCTGGTTTTCAGTGGCCTGTTCTTACTACGAGACGTGCTGTTCATTTGGCTATCCATTCCACCCTGTTCAGCTCTACATTTTCGTGTCCACAAAACCCAGCCTTCAGAAATCATTGGAATCACCACTAGAGAATGTTCCATTCATTCACTGCGAATCTGGAATTCATCTGAATCTCCACTCCCGGCAGGTTTTCATTGCACCACTGCTGAATGTTCAAGTAACGCAATGATGGTTTTCAGCGGTCTATTCACACTCGAACCCGTGCTGTTCACGGTCTAGCGACTCAACACTGGTGAGTTCTTCTTTTTCCAGTTCAGACAATACAAACCTCAGAAACCATTGCAATCTACACTACAGAATGTTTCATTCATTCAGGCGAATCTTGAATTCATCTTGTTCTCCACTCCCAGCAGGTTTTCGTTTCACCACTGGTGAATGTCCAAGCAACCCAAGGCTGGTTTCAGCTGCGTGTTAACACTCGCAGCCGTGCTGTTCAATTGGCTATCCAGTGAACGCTGGTTAGCTCTTGATTTTCCTTCCACACACCGAGCCTTCAGAAATCATTCTTATCTCCACTTCAGAATGTTCCATTCGTTCCCTGCGAATCTGGAATTCCTCTGACTCTCCACACCAGGCAGATTTTCCTAACAACACTGGTGAATGACCAGGTAATCCAATGCTGGTTTTCAGCGGCTGTTCACACTCACAGCCTTGCTGTTCAATTGGCAATCCAGTCAAACCTAGTCAGCTCTTCATTTTCCTGTCCACACAACCCAGCGTTCAGAAATCATTGGAATCTCTACTACAGAAATTTCCATTCATTCACTGTGAATCTGGAAATACTCTGAATCTGCATTCCAGGAAGGCTTTCGTTACACCACTGATGAATGTCCAAGTAATGCAATGCTGCTTCTTAGTGGTCTGTTCACACTCGAAACCGTGCTGTTCATTGGCTATCCACTCAATATCGGTCAGCTCTTCAATATCCTGTCCAGACTATCCAGATTCCTAAATGTTGGCAATCACCACTACAGAATGTTCCATTCAATCACGCGAATCTGGAATTCATCAGAGTCTCCACTCCTGGAAGGTTTTCGTGACACCACTGGTAAATGTCCAAGGAAGACAATGCTGGTTTTAAGCCGCCTGCTAACACACTCAGCCGTGCTGTTCAATTTGCTATCCACCCAACCCTATTCAGCTCTACATTTTCCTGTCCTCATAACCCAACCTTCAGAAATAATTGGTATCTCCTCCACAGAATGTTCCGTTCATTCACTGCGAATCTTAAATTCATCTGACTCTCAACTCCCGGCGGGTTATCGTTACACCACTTGTGAATGTCCAAGTAAGCCAATGCTGGTTTTCAGTGGCCTGTTCATACTAAGAGACGTGCTGTTCATTTGGCTATCCACTCCACCCTGTTCAGCTCTACATTTTCGTGTCCACAAAACCCAGCCTTCAGAAATCATTGGAATCACCACTAGAGAATGTTCCATTCATTCACTGCGAATCTGGAATTCATCTGAACCTCCACTCCTGGCAGGTTTTCGTTACGCCACTGGTGAATGTCCAAGTAACTCAATACTGGTTTTCAGAGGCATGTTCAACTCGCAGAAGTGCTGTTCAATGGGCTATCCACTCAATATTGGTCAGCTCTTCATTTTCCTCTCCACACAAACCAGCCTTCAGAAATCATTGGGCTCTCCACTACAGACTGTTCCATTCATTCACTGCGATTCTGCAATTCATCTGACTCTCCGCTCCAGGCAGGTTTTCATTACAGCACTGGTGAATGACCAAGTAATCCAATGCTGGTTTTCAGCCGCCTTTTCACACTCGCAGTGTGCTGTTCAATTGTCTATCCACTCAAACCTGGTCAGCCTTTCATTTCCTTTTCCACAATATCAGACTTCAGAAATCATTGGAATCGCCAGTACAGAATGTTCCATTCATTCACTGCCAATCTGGAATTCATCTGAATCTGCACTCCAGGTAGGCTTTCATTACACCACTTATGAATGTCCAAGTAACACAATGCTGGTTTTCAGCGGTCTGTTCACACTCTAAGCCCTGCTTTTTACTGGGTATCCACACAACTGTGGTCAGCTCTTCATTTTCATGTCCAAACAATCCAGACTTGAGAAATCATTGCAATCTCCAGTACAGAATGTTCCATTCATTCACTGCCAATCTGGAATTCAACTGAATCTCCACTACCTGCAGATTTATCTTACACCACTTGTGAATGTCCAAGTAAAACAATGCTGGTTTTCAGAGGCCTGTTCATGTTCGCAGTCGTGCTGTTCAATTGGCTATCCACTCAACCTGTTTTGCTCCTCATTTTCCTGTGCACACAACCCAGCCTTCAGAAATCATTGTAATCTCCACTACAGGATGTTCCATTCATTCACTGGGAATCTGGAATTCATCTGAATCTGCACTCCACGCAGGCTTTCGTTACACCACTGCTGAAAGTCGAAGTAATGCAATACTGGTTTTCAGTGGTCTGTTCACATTCGAAGCCGAGGCTTTTTACAGGCTATCCACTCAACACTGGTCAGCTCTTCATTTTCGTGTCCCCACAATCCAGATTTCAGAAATCATTGCAATCTCCACTACAGAATGTTCCATTCATTCACTGCGAGTCTGGAGTTTATCTGATTCTCCACTCCCGCCTGGTTAACATTACACCACTTGTGAATGTCCAAGTAAGCCAATGCTGGTTTTCAGAGGCCTGTTCATACTCGCAGCCGTGCTGTTTAATTGACAATTCACTCCACCCTGTTCAGCTCTTCATTGTCCCACCACACTACCAGCCTTCAGAAATCTTTGTTATCTCCACTACAGAATGTTCCATTCATTCACTGCGAATCTGGAATTCATCTGACTCTCAACTCCACGCAGGTTTTCATTACACCACTGTTGAATGTCCAAGTAACCCAATGCTGGTTTTCAGCGGCCTGTTCATATTCGCAGCCCTGCTGTTTACTTGGCTATCGATTCAAGCCTGGTCAGCTCTTCATTTTCCTGTCCACACAACACAGGCTTCAGAAATCATTGGAATCTCCTCTACAGAATGTTCCATTCATTCACTGCGAATGTGGAATTCAACTGACTCTCCACTCCATGCAGGTTTTCCTTACACCACTGATGAATGTCCAAGTAACCCAATGCTGGTTTTCAGCTGCATGTTCACACTCGCAGCCATGCTATACAATTGGCTTTCCACTAAATCCTGATTAGTTCTTGATTTTCCTTCCACACGACCCAGCCTTCAGAAATCGTTGGAATCTCCACTAGAGAATGTTCCATTCATTCACTGCGAATCTGGAATTCCTCTGAACCTCCACTCCCGGCAGGTTTTCGTTACACCACTGTTGAATGTCCAAGTAACCCAATGTTTTAAGTGTTTTCTTCACAAGCGCAGTGGTGCTGTTCAATTGGCTATCCACTCAACCCTGGCCAGCTCTGCATTTTCCTGTCCACACCACAGAGACTGGAGAAATCATTGTTATCTCCACTACAGAATGTTCCATTCATTCACAGCGAATCTGGAATTCATCTGAATCTCCACTCCCGGCAGGTTTTCGTGACACCACTGGTAAATATCCAAGTAAGCCAATGCTGGTTTTAAGTGGCCTGCTCATACTCTCAGCCGTGCTGTTCAATTTGCTATCCACTCAACCCTCTTCAGCTCCATTTTCCTGTCCACATAACCCAAACTTCAGAAACAATTGGTATCTCCTCCACAGAATGTTCCATTCATTGACGGCAAATCTGAAATTCATCTAATTCTCAACTCCCGTCAGGTTTTCGTTACACCACTTGTGAATGTCCAATTAAGCCAAAGCTGGTTTTCAGTGGCCTGTTCTTACTACGAGACGTGCTGTTCATTTGGCTATCCATTCCACCCTGTTCAGCTCTACATTTTCGTGTCCACAAAACCCAGCCTTCAGAAATCATTGGAATCACCACTAGAGAATGTTCCATTCATTCACTGCGAATCTGGAATTCATCTGAATCTCCACTCCCGGCAGGTTTTCATTGCACCACTGCTGAATGTTCAAGTAACGCAATGATGGTTTTCAGCGGTCTATTCACACTCGAACCCGTGCTGTTCACGGTCTAGCGACTCAACACTGGTGAGTTCTTCTTTTTCCAGTTCAGACAATACAAACCTCAGAAACCATTGCAATCTACACTACAGAATGTTTCATTCATTCAGGCGAATCTTGAATTCATCTTGTTCTCCACTCCCAGCAGGTTTTCGTTTCACCACTGGTGAATGTCCAAGCAACCCAAGGCTGGTTTCAGCTGCGTGTTAACACTCGCAGCCGTGCTGTTCAATTGGCTATCCAGTGAACGCTGGTTAGCTCTTGATTTTCCTTCCACACACCGAGCCTTCAGAAATCATTCTTATCTCCACTTCAGAATGTTCCATTCGTTCCCTGCGAATCTGGAATTCCTCTGACTCTCCACACCAGGCAGATTTTCCTAACAACACTGGTGAATGACCAGGTAATCCAATGCTGGTTTTCAGCGGCTGTTCACACTCACAGCCTTGCTGTTCAATTGGCAATCCAGTCAAACCTAGTCAGCTCTTCATTTTCCTGTCCACACAACCCAGCGTTCAGAAATCATTGGAATCTCTACTACAGAAATTTCCATTCATTCACTGTGAATCTGGAAATACTCTGAATCTGCATTCCAGGAAGGCTTTCGTTACACCACTGATGAATGTCCAAGTAATGCAATGCTGCTTCTTAGTGGTCTGTTCACACTCGAAACCGTGCTGTTCATTGGCTATCCACTCAATATCGGTCAGCTCTTCAATATCCTGTCCAGACTATCCAGATTCCTAAATGTTGGCAATCACCACTACAGAATGTTCCATTCAATCACGCGAATCTGGAATTCATCAGAGTCTCCACTCCTGGAAGGTTTTCGTGACACCACTGGTAAATGTCCAAGGAAGACAATGCTGGTTTTAAGCCGCCTGCTAACACACTCAGCCGTGCTGTTCAATTTGCTATCCACCCAACCCTATTCAGCTCTACATTTTCCTGTCCTCAGAACCCAACCTTCAGAAATAATTGGTATCTCCTCCACAGAATGTTCCGTTCATTCACTGCGAATCTTAAATTCATCTGACTCTCAACTCCCGGCGGGTTATCGTTACACCACTTGTGAATGTCCAAGTAAGCCAATGCTGGTTTTCAGTGGCCTGTTCATACTAAGAGACGTGCTGTTCATTTGGCTATCCACTCCACCCTGTTCAGCTCTACATTTTCGTGTCCACAAAACCCAGCCTTCAGAAATCATTGGAATCACCACTAGAGAATGTTCCATTCATTCACTGCGAATCTGGAATTCCTCTGAACCTCCACTCCTGGCAGGTTTTCGTTACGCCACTGGTGAATGTCCAAGTAACTCAATACTGGTTTTCAGAGGCATGTTCAACTCGCAGAAGTGCTGTTCAATGGGCTATCCACTCAATATTGGTCAGCTCTTCATTTTCCTCTCCACACAAACCAGCCTTCAGAAATCATTGGGCTCTCCACTACAGACTGTTCCATTCATTCACTGCGATTCTGCAATTCATCTGACTCTCCGCTCCAGGCAGGTTTTCATTACAGCACTGGTGAATGACCAAGTAATCCAATGCTGGTTTTCAGCCGCCTTTTCACACTCGCAGTGTGCTGTTCAATTGTCTATCCACTCAAACCTGGTCAGCCTTTCATTTTCTTTTCCACAATATCAGACTTCAGAAATCATTGGAATCGCCAGTACAGAATGTTCCATTCATTCACTGCCAATCTGGAATTCATCTGAATCTGCACTCCAGGTAGGCTTTCATTACACCACTTATGAATGTCCAAGTAACACAATGCTGGTTTTCAGCGGTCTGTTCACACTCTAAGCCCTGCTTTTTACTGGGTATCCACACAACTGTGGTCAGCTCTTCATTTTCATGTCCAAACAATCCAGACTTGAGAAATCATTGCAATCTCCAGTACAGAATGTTCCATTCATTCACTGCGAATCTGGAATTCAACTGAATCTCCACTACCTGCAGATTTATCTTACACCACTTGTGAATGTCCAAGTAAAACAATGCTGGTTTTCAGAGGCCTGTTCATGTTCGCAGTCGTGCTGTTCAATTGGCTATCCACTCAACCTGTTTTGCTCCTCATTTTCCTGTGCACACAACCCAGCCTTCAGAAATCATTGTAATCTCCACTACAGGATGTTCCATTCATTCACTGGGAATCTGGAATTCATCTGAATCTGCCCTCCACGCAGGCTTTCGTTACACCACTGCTGAAAGTCGAAGTAATGCAATACTGGTTTTCAGTGGTCTGCTCACATTCGAAGCCGAGGCTTTTTACAGGCTATCCACTCAACACTGGTCAGCTCTTCATTTTCGTGTCCCCACAATCCAGATTTCAGAAATCATTGCAATCTCCACTACAGAATGTTCCATTCATTCACTGCGAGTCTGGAGTTTATCTGATTCTCCACTCCCGCCTGGTTAACATTACACCACTTGTGAATGTCCAAGTAAGCCAATGCTGGTTTTCAGAGGCCTGTTCATACTCGCAGCCGTGCTGTTTAATTGACAATTCACTCCACCCTGTTCAGCTCTTCATTGTCCCACCACACTACCAGCCTTCAGAAATCTTTGTTATCTCCACTACAGAATGTTCCATTCATTCACTGCGAATCTGGAATTCATCTGACTCTCAACTCCACGCAGGTTTTCATTACACCACTGTTGAATGTCCAAGTAACCCAATGCTGGTTTTCAGCGGCCTGTTCATATTCGCAGCCCTGCTGTTTACTTGGCTATCGATTCAAGCCTGGTCAGCTCTTCATTTTCCTGTCCACACAACACAGGCTTCAGAAATCATTGGAATCTCCTCTACAGAATGTTCCATTCATTCACTGCGAATGTGGAATTCAACTGACTCTCCACTCCATGCAGGTTTTCCTTACACCACTGATGAATGTCCAAGTAACCCAATGCTGGTTTTCAGCTGCATGTTCACACTCGCAGCCATGCTATACAATTGGCTTTCCACTAAATCCTGATTAGTTCTTGATTTTCCTTCCACACGACCCAGCCTTCAGAAATCGTTGGAATCTCCACTAGAGAATGTTCCATTCATTCACTGCGAATCTGGAATTCCTCTGAACCTCCACTCCCGGCAGGTTTTCGTTACACCACTGTTGAATGTCCAAGTAACCCAATGTTTTAAGTGTTTTCTTCACAAGCGCAGTGGTGCTGTTCAATTGGCTATCCACTCAACCCTGGCCAGCTCTACATTTTCCTGTCCACACCACAGAGACTGGAGAAATCATTGTTATCTCCACTACAGAATGTTCCATTCATTCACAGCGAATCTGGAATTCATCTGAATCTCCACTCCCGGCAGGTTTTCGTGACACCACTGGTAAATATCCAAGTAAGCCAATGCTGGTTTTAAGTGGCCTGCTCATACTCTCAGCCGTGCTGTTCAATTTGCTATCCACTCAACCCTCTTCAGCTCCATTTTCCTGTCCACATAACCCAAACTTCAGAAACAATTGGTATCTCCTCCACAGAATGTTCCATTCATTGACGGCAAATCTGAAATTCATCTAATTCTCAACTCCCGTCAGGTTTTCGTTACACCACTTGTGAATGTCCAATTAAGCCAAAGCTGGTTTTCAGTGGCCTGTTCTTACTACGAGACGTGCTGTTCATTTGGCTATCCATTCCACCCTGTTCAGCTCTACATTTTCGTGTCCACAAAACCCAGCCTTCAGAAATCATTGGAATCACCACTAGAGAATGTTCCATTCATTCACTGCGAATCTGGAATTCATCTGAATCTCCACTCCCGGCAGGTTTTCATTGCACCACTGCTGAATGTTCAAGTAACGCAATGATGGTTTTCAGCGGTCTATTCACACTCGAACCCGTGCTGTTCACGGTCTAGCGACTCAACACTGGTGAGTTCTTCTTTTTCCAGTTCAGACAATACAAACCTCAGAAACCATTGCAATCTACACTACAGAATGTTTCATTCATTCAGGCGAATCTTGAATTCATCTTGTTCTCCACTCCCAGCAGGTTTTCGTTTCACCACTGGTGAATGTCCAAGCAACCCAAGGCTGGTTTCAGCTGCGTGTTAACACTCGCAGCCGTGCTGTTCAATTGGCTATCCAGTGAACGCTGGTTAGCTCTTGATTTTCCTTCCACACACCGAGCCTTCAGAAATCATTCTTATCTCCACTTCAGAATGTTCCATTCGTTCCCTGCGAATCTGGAATTCCTCTGACTCTCCACACCAGGCAGATTTTCCTAACAACACTGGTGAATGACCAGGTAATCCAATGCTGGTTTTCAGCGGCTGTTCACACTCACAGCCTTGCTGTTCAATTGGCAATCCAGTCAAACCTAGTCAGCTCTTCATTTTCCTGTCCACACAACCCAGCGTTCAGAAATCATTGGAATCTCTACTACAGAAATTTCCATTCATTCACTGTGAATCTGGAAATACTCTGAATCTGCATTCCAGGAAGGCTTTCGTTACACCACTGATGAATGTCCAAGTAATGCAATGCTGCTTCTTAGTGGTCTGTTCACACTCGAAACCGTGCTGTTCATTGGCTATCCACTCAATATCGGTCAGCTCTTCAATATCCTGTCCAGACTATCCAGATTCCTAAATGTTGGCAATCACCACTCCAGAATGTTCCATTCAATCACGCGAATCTGGAATTCATCAGAGTCTCCACTCCTGGAAGGTTTTCGTGACACCACTGGTAAATGTCCAAGGAAGACAATGCTGGTTTTAAGCCGCCTGCTAACACACTCAGCCGTGCTGTTCAATTTGCTATCCACCCAACCCTATTCAGCTCTACATTTTCCTGTCCTCATAACCCAACCTTCAGAAATAATTGGTATCTCCTCCACAGAATGTTCCGTTCATTCACTGCGAATCTTAAATTCATCTGACTCTCAACTCCCGGCGGGTTATCGTTACACCACTTGTGAATGTCCAAGTAAGCCAATGCTGGTTTTCAGTGGCCTGTTCATACTAAGAGACGTGCTGTTCATTTGGCTATCCACTCCACCCTGTTCAGCTCTACATTTTCGTGTCCACAAAACCCAGCCTTCAGAAATCATTGGAATCACCACTAGAGAATGTTCCATTCATTCACTGCGAATCTGGAATTCCTCTGAACCTCCACTCCTGGCAGGTTTTCGTTACGCCACTGGTGAATGTCCAAGTAACTCAATACTGGTTTTCAGAGGCATGTTCAACTCGCAGAAGTGCTGTTCAATGGGCTATCCACTCAATATTGGTCAGCTCTTCATTTTCCTCTCCACACAAACCAGCCTTCAGAAATCATTGGGCTCTCCACTACAGACTGTTCCATTCATTCACTGCGATTCTGCAATTCATCTGACTCTCCGCTCCAGGCAGGTTTTCATTACAGCACTGGTGAATGACCAAGTAATCCAATGCTGGTTTTCAGCCGCCTTTTCACACTCGCAGTGTGCTGTTCAATTGTCTATCCACTCAAACCTGGTCAGCCTTTCATTTCCTTTTCCACAATATCAGACTTCAGAAATCATTGGAATCGCCAGTACAGAATGTTCCATTCATTCACTGCCAATCTGGAATTCATCTGAATCTGCACTCCAGGTAGGCTTTCATTACACCACTTATGAATGTCCAAGTAACACAATGCTGGTTTTCAGCGGTCTGTTCACACTCTAAGCCCTGCTTTTTACTGGGTATCCACACAACTGTGGTCAGCTCTTCATTTTCATGTCCAAACAATCCAGACTTGAGAAATCATTGCAATCTCCAGTACAGAATGTTCCATTCATTCACTGCGAATCTGGAATTCAACTGAATCTCCACTACCTGCAGATTTATCTTACACCACTTGTGAATGTCCAAGTAAAACAATGCTGGTTTTCAGAGGCCTGTTCATGTTCGCAGTCGTGCTGTTCAATTGGCTATCCACTCAACCTGTTTTGCTCCTCATTTTCCTGTGCACACAACCCAGCCTTCAGAAATCATTGTAATCTCCACTACAGGATGTTCCATTCATTCACTGGGAATCTGGAATTCATCTGAATCTGCCCTCCACGCAGGCTTTCGTTACACCACTGCTGAAAGTCGAAGTAATGCAATACTGGTTTTCAGTGGTCTGCTCACATTCGAAGCCGAGGCTTTTTACAGGCTATCCACTCAACACTGGTCAGCTCTTCATTTTCGTGTCCCCACAATCCAGATTTCAGAAATCATTGCAATCTCCACTACAGAATGTTCCATTCATTCACTGCGAGTCTGGAGTTTATCTGATTCTCCACTCCCGCCTGGTTAACATTACACCACTTGTGAATGTCCAAGTAAGCCAATGCTGGTTTTCAGAGGCCTGTTCATACTCGCAGCCGTGCTGTTTAATTGACAATTCACTCCACCCTGTTCAGCTCTTCATTGTCCCACCACACTACCAGCCTTCAGAAATCTTTGTTATCTCCACTACAGAATGTTCCATTCATTCACTGCGAATCTGGAATTCATCTGACTCTCAACTCCACGCAGGTTTTCATTACACCACTGTTGAATGTCCAAGTAACCCAATGCTGGTTTTCAGCGGCCTGTTCATATTCGCAGCCCTGCTGTTTACTTGGCTATCGATTCAAGCCTGGTCAGCTCTTCATTTTCCTGTCCACACAACACAGGCTTCAGAAATCATTGGAATCTCCTCTACAGAATGTTCCATTCATTCACTGCGAATGTGGAATTCAACTGACTCTCCACTCCATGCAGGTTTTCCTTACACCACTGATGAATGTCCAAGTAACCCAATGCTGGTTTTCAGCTGCATGTTCACACTCGCAGCCATGCTATACAATTGGCTTTCCACTAAATCCTGATTAGTTCTTGATTTTCGTTCCACACGACCCAGCCTTCAGAAATCGTTGGAATCTCCACTAGAGAATGTTCCATTCATTCACTGCGAATCTGGAATTCCTCTGAACCTCCACTCCCGGCAGGTTTTCGTTACACCACTGTTGAATGTCCAAGTAACCCAATGTTTTAAGTGTTTTCTTCACAAGCGCAGTGGTGCTGTTCAATTGGCTATCCACTCAACCCTGGCCAGCTCTACATTTTCCTGTCCACACCACAGAGACTGGAGAAATCATTGTTATCTCCACTACAGAATGTTCCATTCATTCACAGCGAATCTGGAATTCATCTGAATCTCCACTCCCGGCAGGTTTTCGTGACACCACTGGTAAATATCCAAGTAAGCCAATACTGGTTTTAAGTGGCCTGCTCATACTCTCAGCCGTGCTGTTCAATTTGCTATCCACTCAACCCTCTTCAGCTCCATTTTCCTGTCCACATAACCCAAACTTCAGAAACAATTGGTATCTCCTCCACAGAATGTTCCATTCATTGACGGCAAATCTGAAATTCATCTAATTCTCAACTCCCGTCAGGTTTTCGTTACACCACTTGTGAATGTCCAATTAAGCCAAAGCTGGTTTTCAGTGGCCTGTTCTTACTACGAGACGTGCTGTTCATTTGGCTATCCATTCCACCCTGTTCAGCTCTACATTTTCGTGTCCACAAAACCCAGCCTTCAGAAATCATTGGAATCACCACTAGAGAATGTTCCATTCATTCACTGCGAATCTGGAATTCATCTGAATCTCCACTCCCGGCAGGTTTTCATTGCACCACTGCTGAATGTTCAAGTAACGCAATGATGGTTTTCAGCGGTCTATTCACACTCGAACCCGTGCTGTTCACGGTCTAGCGACTCAACACTGGTGAGTTCTTCTTTTTCCAGTTCAGACAATACAAACCTCAGAAACCATTGCAATCTACACTACAGAATGTTTCATTCATTCACGCGAATCTTGAATTCATCTTGTTCTCCACTCCCAGCAGGTTTTCGTTTCACCACTGGTGAATGTCCAAGCAACCCAAGGCTGGTTTCAGCTGCGTGTTAACACTCGCAGCCGTGCTGTTCAATTGGCTATCCAGTGAACGCTGGTTAGCTCTTGATTTTCCTTCCACACACCGAGCCTTCAGAAATCATTCTTATCTCCACTTCAGAATGTTCCATTCGTTCCCTGCGAATCTGGAATTCCTCTGACTCTCCACACCAGGCAGATTTTCCTAACAACACTGGTGAATGACCAGGGAATCCAATGCTGGTTTTCAGCGGCTGTTCACACTCACAGCCTTGCTGTTCAATTGGCAATCCAGTCAAACCTAGTCAGCTCTTCATTTTCCTGTCCACACAACCCAGCGTTCAGAAATCATTGGAATCTCTACTACAGAAATTTCCATTCATTCACTGTGAATCTGGAAATACTCTGAATCTGCATTCCAGGAAGGCTTTCGTTACACCACTGATGAATGTCCAAGTAATGCAATGCTGCTTCTTAGTGGTCTGTTCACACTCGAAACCGTGCTGTTCATTGGCTATCCACTCAATATCGGTCAGCTCTTCAATATCCTGTCCAGACTATCCAGATTCCTAAATGTTGGCAATCACCACTCCAGAATGTTCCATTCAATCACGCGAATCTGGAATTCATCAGAGTCTCCACTCCTGGAAGGTTTTCGTGACACCACTGGTAAATGTCCAAGGAAGACAATGCTGGTTTTAAGCCGCCTGCTAACACACTCAGCCGTGCTGTTCAATTTGCTATCCACCCAACCCTATTCAGCTCTACATTTTCCTGTCCTCATAACCCAACCTTCAGAAATAATTGGTATCTCCTCCACAGAATGTTCCGTTCATTCACTGCGAATCTTAAATTCATCTGACTCTCAACTCCCGGCGGGTTATCGTTACACCACTTGTGAATGTCCAAGTAAGCCAATGCTGGTTTTCAGTGGCCTGTTCATACTAAGAGACGTGCTGTTCATTTGGCTATCCACTCCACCCTGTTCAGCTCTACATTCTCGTGTCCACAAAACCCAGCCTTCAGAAATCATTGGAATCACCACTAGAGAATGTTCCATTCATTCACTGCGAATCTGGAATTCCTCTGAACCTCCACTCCTGGCAGGTTTTCGTTACGCCACTGGTGAATGTCCAAGTAACTCAATACTGGTTTTCAGAGGCATGTTCAACTCGCAGAAGTGCTGTTCAATGGGCTATCCACTCAATATTGGTCAGCTCTTCATTTTCCTCTCCACACAAACCAGCCTTCAGAAATCATTGGGCTCTCCACTACAGACTGTTCCATTCATTCACTGCGATTCTGCAATTCATCTGACTCTCCGCTCCAGGCAGGTTTTCATTACAGCACTGGTGAATGACCAAGTAATCCAATGCTGGTTTTCAGCCGCCTTTTCACACTCGCAGTGTGCTGTTCAATTGTCTATCCACTCAAACCTGGTCAGCCTTTCATTTTCTTTTCCACAATATCAGACTTCAGAAATCATTGGAATCGCCAGTACAGAATGTTCCATTCATTCACTGCCAATCTGGAATTCATCTGAATCTGCACTCCAGGTAGGCTTTCATTACACCACTTATGAATGTCCAAGTAACACAATGCTGGTTTTCAGCGGTCTGTTCACACTCTAAGCCCTGCTTTTTACTGGGTATCCACACAACTGTGGTCAGCTCTTCATTTTCATGTCCAAACAATCCAGACTTGAGAAATCATTGCAATCTCCAGTACAGAATGTTCCATTCATTCACTGCGAATCTGGAATTCAACTGAATCTCCACTACCTGCAGATTTATCTTACACCACTTGTGAATGTCCAAGTAAAACAATGCTGGTTTTCAGAGGCCTGTTCATGTTCGCAGTCGTGCTGTTCAATTGGCTATCCACTCAACCTGTTTTGCTCCTCATTTTCCTGTGCACACAACCCAGCCTTCAGAAATCATTGTAATCTCCACTACAGGATGTTCCATTCATTCACTGGGAATCTGGAATTCATCTGAATCTGCACTCCACGCAGGCTTTCGTTACACCACTGCTGAAAGTCGAAGTAATGCAATACTGGTTTTCAGTGGTCTGTTCACATTCGAAGCCGAGGCTTTTTACAGGCTATCCACTCAACACTGGTCAGCTCTTCATTTTCGTGTCCCCACAATCCAGATTTCAGAAATCATTGCAATCTCCACTACAGAATGTTCCATTCATTCACTGCGAGTCTGGAGTTTATCTGATTCTCCACTCCCGCCTGGTTAACATTACACCACTTGTGAATGTCCAAGTAAGCCAATGCTGGTTTTCAGAGGCCTGTTCATACTCGCAGCCGTGCTGTTTAATTGACAATTCACTCCACCCTGTTCAGCTCTTCATTGTCCCACCACACTACCAGCCTTCAGAAATCTTTGTTATCTCCACTACAGAATGTTCCATTCATTCACTGCGAATCTGGAATTCATCTGACTCTCAACTCCACGCAGGTTTTCATTACACCACTGTTGAATGTCCAAGTAACCCAATGCTGGTTTTCAGCGGCCTGTTCATATTCGCAGCCCTGCTGTTTACTTGGCTATCGATTCAAGCCTGGTCAGCTCTTCATTTTCCTGTCCACACAACACAGGCTTCAGAAATCATTGGAATCTCCTCTACAGAATGTTCCATTCATTCACTGCGAATGTGGAATTCAACTGACTCTCCACTCCATGCAGGTTTTCCTTACACCACTGATGAATGTCCAAGTAACCCAATGCTGGTTTTCAGCTGCATGTTCACACTCGCAGCCATGCTATACAATTGGCTTTCCACTAAATCCTGATTAGTTCTTGATTTTCCTTCCACACGACCCAGCCTTCAGAAATCGTTGGAATCTCCACTAGAGAATGTTCCATTCATTCACTGCGAATCTGGAATTCCTCTGAACCTCCACTCCCGGCAGGTTTTCGTTACACCACTGTTGAATGTCCAAGTAACCCAATGTTTTAAGTGTTTTCTTCACAAGCGCAGTGGTGCTGTTCAATTGGCTATCCACTCAACCCTGGCCAGCTCTACATTTTCCTGTCCACACCACAGAGACTGGAGAAATCATTGTTATCTCCACTACAGAATGTTCCATTCATTCACAGCGAATCTGGAATTCATCTGAATCTCCACTCCCGGCAGGTTTTCGTGACACCACTGGTAAATATCCAAGTAAGCCAATGCTGGTTTTAAGTGGCCTGCTCATACTCTCAGCCGTGCTGTTCAATTTGCTATCCACTCAACCCTCTTCAGCTCCATTTTCCTGTCCACATAACCCAAACTTCAGAAACAATTGGTATCTCCTCCACAGAATGTTCCATTCATTGACGGCAAATCTGAAATTCATCTAATTCTCAACTCCCGTCAGGTTTTCGTTACACCACTTGTGAATGTCCAATTAAGCCAAAGCTGGTTTTCAGTGGCCTGTTCTTACTACGAGACGTGCTGTTCATTTGGCTATCCATTCCACCCTGTTCAGCTCTACATTTTCGTGTCCACAAAACCCAGCCTTCAGAAATCATTGGAATCACCACTAGAGAATGTTCCATTCATTCACTGCGAATCTGGAATTCATCTGAATCTCCACTCCCGGCAGGTTTTCATTGCACCACTGCTGAATGTTCAAGTAACGCAATGATGGTTTTCAGCGGTCTATTCACACTCGAACCCGTGCTGTTCACGGTCTAGCGACTCAACACTGGTGAGTTCTTCTTTTTCCAGTTCAGACAATACAAACCTCAGAAACCATTGCAATCTACACTACAGAATGTTTCATTCATTCAGGCGAATCTTGAATTCATCTTGTTCTCCACTCCCAGCAGGTTTTCGTTTCACCACTGGTGAATGTCCAAGCAACCCAAGGCTGGTTTCAGCTGCGTGTTAACACTCGCAGCCGTGCTGTTCAATTGGCTATCCAGTGAACGCTGGTTAGCTCTTGATTTTCCTTCCACACACCGAGCCTTCAGAAATCATTCTTATCTCCACTTCAGAATGTTCCATTCGTTCCCTGCGAATCTGGAATTCCTCTGACTCTCCACACCAGGCAGATTTTCCTAACAACACTGGTGAATGACCAGGTAATCCAATGCTGGTTTTCAGCGGCTGTTCACACTCACAGCCTTGCTGTTCAATTGGCAATCCAGTCAAACCTAGTCAGCTCTTCATTTTCCTGTCCACACAACCCAGCGTTCAGAAATCATTGGAATCTCTACTACAGAAATTTCCATTCATTCACTGTGAATCTGGAAATACTCTGAATCTGCATTCCAGGAAGGCTTTCGTTACACCACTGATGAATGTCCAAGTAATGCAATGCTGCTTCTTAGTGGTCTGTTCACACTCGAAACCGTGCTGTTCATTGGCTATCCACTCAATATCGGTCAGCTCTTCAATATCCTGTCCAGACTATCCAGATTCCTAAATGTTGGCAATCACCACTACAGAATGTTCCATTCAATCACGCGAATCTGGAATTCATCAGAGTCTCCACTCCTGGAAGGTTTTCGTGACACCACTGGTAAATGTCCAAGGAAGACAATGCTGGTTTTAAGCCGCCTGCTAACACACTCAGCCGTGCTGTTCAATTTGCTATCCACCCAACCCTATTCAGCTCTACATTTTCCTGTCCTCATAACCCAACCTTCAGAAATAATTGGTATCTCCTCCACAGAATGTTCCGTTCATTCACTGCGAATCTTAAATTCATCTGACTCTCAACTCCCGGCGGGTTATCGTTACACCACTTGTGAATGTCCAAGTAAGCCAATGCTGGTTTTCAGTGGCCTGTTCATACTAAGAGACGTGCTGTTCATTTGGCTATCCACTCCACCCTGTTCAGCTCTACATTTTCGTGTCCACAAAACCCAGCCTTCAGAAATCATTGGAATCACCACTAGAGAATGTTCCATTCATTCACTGCGAATCTGGAATTCCTCTGAACCTCCACTCCTGGCAGGTTTTCGTTACGCCACTGGTGAATGTCCAAGTAACTCAATACTGGTTTTCAGAGGCATGTTCAACTCGCAGAAGTGCTGTTCAATGGGCTATCCACTCAATATTGGTCAGCTCTTCATTTTCCTCTCCACACAAACCAGCCTTCAGAAATCATTGGGCTCTCCACTACAGACTGTTCCATTCATTCACTGCGATTCTGCAATTCATCTGACTCTCCGCTCCAGGCAGGTTTTCATTACAGCACTGGTGAATGACCAAGTAATCCAATGCTGGTTTTCAGCCGCCTTTTCACACTCGCAGTGTGCTGTTCAATTGTCTATCCACTCAAACCTGGTCAGCCTTTCATTTTCTTTTCCACAATATCAGACTTCAGAAATCATTGGAATCGCCAGTACAGAATGTTCCATTCATTCACTGCCAATCTGGAATTCATCTGAATCTGCACTCCAGGTAGGCTTTCATTACACCACTTATGAATGTCCAAGTAACACAATGCTGGTTTTCAGCGGTCTGTTCACACTCTAAGCCCTGCTTTTTACTGGGTATCCACACAACTGTGGTCAGCTCTTCATTTTCATGTCCAAACAATCCAGACTTGAGAAATCATTGCAATCTCCAGTACAGAATGTTCCATTCATTCACTGCGAATCTGGAATTCAACTGAATCTCCACTACCTGCAGATTTATCTTACACCACTTGTGAATGTCCAAGTAAAACAATGCTGGTTTTCAGAGGCCTGTTCATGTTCGCAGTCGTGCTGTTCAATTGGCTATCCACTCAACCTGTTTTGCTCCTCATTTTCCTGTGCACACAACCCAGCCTTCAGAAATCATTGTAATCTCCACTACAGGATGTTCCATTCATTCACTGGGAATCTGGAATTCATCTGAATCTGCACTCCACGCAGGCTTTCGTTACACCACTGCTGAAAGTCGAAGTAATGCAATACTGGTTTTCAGTGGTCTGTTCACATTCGAAGCCGAGGCTTTTTACAGGCTATCCACTCAACACTGGTCAGCTCTTCATTTTCGTGTCCCCACAATCCAGATTTCAGAAATCATTGCAATCTCCACTACAGAATGTTCCATTCATTCACTGCGAGTCTGGAGTTTATCTGATTCTCCACTCCCGCCTGGTTAACATTACACCACTTGTGAATGTCCAAGTAAGCCAATGCTGGTTTTCAGAGGCCTGTTCATACTCGCAGCCGTGCTGTTTAATTGACAATTCACTCCACCCTGTTCAGCTCTTCATTGTCCCACCACACTACCAGCCTTCAGAAATCTTTGTTATCTCCACTACAGAATGTTCCATTCATTCACTGCGAATCTGGAATTCATCTGACTCTCAACTCCACGCAGGTTTTCATTACACCACTGTTGAATGTCCAAGTAACCCAATGCTGGTTTTCAGCGGCCTGTTCATATTCGCAGCCCTGCTGTTTACTTGGCTATCGATTCAAGCCTGGTCAGCTCTTCATTTTCCTGTCCACACAACACAGGCTTCAGAAATCATTGGAATCTCCTCTACAGAATGTTCCATTCATTCACTGCGAATGTGGAATTCAACTGACTCTCCACTCCATGCAGGTTTTCCTTACACCACTGATGAATGTCCAAGTAACCCAATGCTGGTTTTCAGCTGCATGTTCACACTCGCAGCCATGCTATACAATTGGCTTTCCACTAAATCCTGATTAGTTCTTGATTTTCCTTCCACACGACCCAGCCTTCAGAAATCGTTGGAATCTCCACTAGAGAATGTTCCATTCATTCACTGCGAATCTGGAATTCCTCTGAACCTCCACTCCCGGCAGGTTTTCGTTACACCACTGTTGAATGTCCAAGTAACCCAATGTTTTAAGTGTTTTCTTCACAAGCGCAGTGGTGCTGTTCAATTGGCTATCCACTCAACCCTGGCCAGCTCTACATTTTCCTGTCCACACCACAGAGACTGGAGAAATCATTGTTATCTCCACTACAGAATGTTCCATTCATTCACAGCGAATCTGGAATTCATCTGAATCTCCACTCCCGGCAGGTTTTCGTGACACCACTGGTAAATATCCAAGTAAGCCAATGCTGGTTTTAAGTGGCCTGCTCATACTCTCAGCCGTGCTGTTCAATTTGCTATCCACTCAACCCTCTTCAGCTCCATTTTCCTGTCCACATAACCCAAACTTCAGAAACAATTGGTATCTCCTCCACAGAATGTTCCATTCATTGACGGCAAATCTGAAATTCATCTAATTCTCAACTCCCGTCAGGTTTTCGTTACACCACTTGTGAATGTCCAATTAAGCCAAAGCTGGTTTTCAGTGGCCTGTTCTTACTACGAGACGTGCTGTTCATTTGGCTATCCATTCCACCCTGTTCAGCTCTACATTTTCGTGTGCACAAAACCCAGCCTTCAGAAATCATTGGAATCACCACTAGAGAATGTTCCATTCATTCACTGCGAATCTGGAATTCATCTGAATCTCCACTCCCGGCAGGTTTTCATTGCACCACTGCTGAATGTTCAAGTAACGCAATGATGGTTTTCAGCGGTCTATTCACACTCGAACCCGTGCTGTTCACGGTCTAGCGACTCAACACTGGTGAGTTCTTCTTTTTCCAGTTCAGACAATACAAACCTCAGAAACCATTGCAATCTACACTACAGAATGTTTCATTCATTCAGGCGAATCTTGAATTCATCTTGTTCTCCACTCCCAGCAGGTTTTCGTTTCACCACTGGTGAATGTCCAAGCAACCCAAGGCTGGTTTCAGCTGCGTGTTAACACTCGCAGCCGTGCTGTTCAATTGGCTATCCAGTGAACGCTGGTTAGCTCTTGATTTTCCTTCCACACACCGAGCCTTCAGAAATCATTCTTATCTCCACTTCAGAATGTTCCATTCGTTCCCTGCGAATCTGGAATTCCTCTGACTCTCCACACCAGGCAGATTTTCCTAACAACACTGGTGAATGACCAGGTAATCCAATGCTGGTTTTCAGCGGCTGTTCACACTCACAGCCTTGCTGTTCAATTGGCAATCCAGTCAAACCTAGTCAGCTCTTCATTTTCCTGTCCACACAACCCAGCGTTCAGAAATCATTGGAAGCTCTACTACAGAAATTTCCATTCATTCACTGTGAATCTGGAAATACTCTGAATCTGCATTCCAGGAAGGCTTTCGTTACACCACTGATGAATGTCCAAGTAATGCAATGCTGCTTCTTAGTGGTCTGTTCACACTCGAAACCGTGCTGTTCATTGGCTATCCACTCAATATCGGTCAGCTCTTCAATATCCTGTCCAGACTATCCAGATTCCTAAATGTTGGCAATCACCACTCCAGAATGTTCCATTCAATCACGCGAATCTGGAATTCATCAGAGTCTCCACTCCTGGAAGGTTTTCGTGACACCACTGGTAAATGTCCAAGGAAGACAATGCTGGTTTTAAGCAGCCTGCTAACACACTCAGCCGTGCTGTTCAATTTGCTATCCACCCAACCCTATTCAGCTCTACATTTTCCTGTCCTCATAACCCAACCTTCAGAAATAATTGGTATCTCCTCCACAGAATGTTCCGTTCATTCACTGCGAATCTTAAATTCATCTGACTCTCAACTCCCGGCGGGTTATCGTTACACCACTTGTGAATGTCCAAGTAAGCCAATGCTGGTTTTCAGTGGCCTGTTCATACTAAGAGACGTGCTGTTCATTTGGCTATCCACTCCACCCTGTTCAGCTCTACATTCTCGTGTCCACAAAACCCAGCCTTCAGAAATCATTGGAATCACCACTAGAGAATGTTCCATTCATTCACTGCGAATCTGGAATTCCTCTGAACCTCCACTCCTGGCAGGTTTCCGTTACGCCACTGGTGAATGTCCAAGTAACTCAATACTGGTTTTCAGAGGCATGTTCAACTCGCAGAAGTGCTGTTCAATGGGCTATCCACTCAATATTGGTCAGCTCTTCATTTTCCTCTCCACACAAACCAGCCTTCAGAAATCATTGGGCTCTCCACTACAGACTGTTCCATTCATTCACTGCGATTCTGCAATTCATCTGACTCTCCGCTCCAGGCAGGTTTTCATTACAGCACTGGTGAATGACCAAGTAATCCAATGCTGGTTTTCAGCCGCCTTTTCACACTCGCAGTGTGCTGTTCAATTGTCTATCCACTCAAACCTGGTCAGCCTTTCATTTTCTTTTCCACAATATCAGACTTCAGAAATCATTGGAATCGCCAGTACAGAATGTTCCATTCATTCACTGCCAATCTGGAATTCATCTGAATCTGCACTCCAGGTAGGCTTTCATTACACCACTTATGAATGTCCAAGTAACACAATGCTGGTTTTCAGCGGTCTGTTCACACTCTAAGCCCTGCTTTTTACTGGGTATCCACACAACTGTGGTCAGCTCTTCATTTTCATGTCCAAACAATCCAGACTTGAGAAATCATTGCAATCTCCAGTACAGAATGTTCCATTCATTCACTGCGAATCTGGAATTCAACTGAATCTCCACTACCTGCAGATTTATCTTACACCACTTGTGAATGTCCAAGTAAAACAATGCTGGTTTTCAGAGGCCTGTTCATGTTCGCAGTCGTGCTGTTCAATTGGCTATCCACTCAACCTGTTTTGCTCCTCATTTTCCTGTGCACACAACCCAGCCTTCAGAAATCATTGTAATCTCCACTACAGGATGTTCCATTCATTCACTGGGAATCTGGAATTCATCTGAATCTGCACTCCACGCAGGCTTTCGTTACACCACTGCTGAAAGTCGAAGTAATGCAATACTGGTTTTCAGTGGTCTGTTCACATTCGAAGCCGAGGCTTTTTACAGGCTATCCACTCAACACTGGTCAGCTCTTCATTTTCGTGTCCCCACAATCCAGATTTCAGAAATCATTGCAATCTCCACTACAGAATGTTCCATTCATTCACTGCGAGTCTGGAGTTTATCTGATTCTCCACTCCCGCCTGGTTAACATTACACCACTTGTGAATGTCCAAGTAAGCCAATGCTGGTTTTCAGAGGCCTGTTCATACTCGCAGCCGTGCTGTTTAATTGACAATTCACTCCACCCTGTTCAGCTCTTCATTGTCCCACCACACTACCAGCCTTCAGAAATCTTTGTTATCTCCACTACAGAATGTTCCATTCATTCACTGCGAATCTGGAATTCATCTGACTCTCAACTCCACGCAGGTTTTCATTACACCACTGTTGAATGTCCAAGTAACCCAATGCTGGTTTTCAGCGGCCTGTTCATATTCGCAGCCCTGCTGTTTACTTGGCTATCGATTCAAGCCTGGTCAGCTCTTCATTTTCCTGTCCACACAACACAGGCTTCAGAAATCATTGGAATCTCCTCTACAGAATGTTCCATTCATTCACTGCGAATGTGGAATTCAACTGACTCTCCACTCCATGCAGGTTTTCCTTACACCACTGATGAATGTCCAAGTAACCCAATGCTGGTTTTCAGCTGCATGTTCACACTCGCAGCCATGCTATACAATTGGCTTTCCACTAAATCCTGATTAGTTCTTGATTTTCCTTCCACACGACCCAGCCTTCAGAAATCGTTGGAATCTCCACTAGAGAATGTTCCATTCATTCACTGCGAATCTGGAATTCCTCTGAACCTCCACTCCCGGCAGGTTTTCGTTACACCACTGTTGAATGTCCAAGTAACCCAATGTTTTAAGTGTTTTCTTCACAAGCGCAGTGGTGCTGTTCAATTGGCTATCCACTCAACCCTGGCCAGCTCTACATTTTCCTGTCCACACCACAGAGACTGGAGAAATCATTGTTATCTCCACTACAGAATGTTCCATTCATTCACAGCGAATCTGGAATTCATCTGAATCTCCACTCCCGGCAGGTTTTCGTGACACCACTGGTAAATATCCAAGTAAGCCAATGCTGGTTTTAAGTGGCCTGCTCATACTCTCAGCCGTGCTGTTCAATTTGCTATCCACTCAACCCTCTTCAGCTCCATTTTCCTGTCCACATAACCCAAACTTCAGAAACAATTGGTATCTCCTCCACAGAATGTTCCATTCATTGACGGCAAATCTGAAATTCATCTAATTCTCAACTCCCGTCAGGTTTTCGTTACACCACTTGTGAATGTCCAATTAAGCCAAAGCTGGTTTTCAGTGGCCTGTTCTTACTACGAGACGTGCTGTTCATTTGGCTATCCATTCCACCCTGTTCAGCTCTACATTTTCGTGTGCACAAAACCCAGCCTTCAGAAATCATTGGAATCACCACTAGAGAATGTTCCATTCATTCACTGCGAATCTGGAATTCATCTGAATCTCCACTCCCGGCAGGTTTTCATTGCACCACTGCTGAATGTTCAAGTAACGCAATGATGGTTTTCAGCGGTCTATTCACACTCGAACCCGTGCTGTTCACGGTCTAGCGACTCAACACTGGTGAGTTCTTCTTTTTCCAGTTCAGACAATACAAACCTCAGAAACCATTGCAATCTACACTACAGAATGTTTCATTCATTCAGGCGAATCTTGAATTCATCTTGTTCTCCACTCCCAGCAGGTTTTCGTTTCACCACTGGTGAATGTCCAAGCAACCCAAGGCTGGTTTCAGCTGCGTGTTAACACTCGCAGCCGTGCTGTTCAATTGGCTATCCAGTGAACGCTGGTTAGCTCTTGATTTTCCTTCCACACACCGAGCCTTCAGAAATCATTCTTATCTCCACTTCAGAATGTTCCATTCGTTCCCTGCGAATCTGGAATTCCTCTGACTCTCCACACCAGGCAGATTTTCCTAACAACACTGGTGAATGACCAGGTAATCCAATGCTGGTTTTCAGCGGCTGTTCACACTCACAGCCTTGTTGTTCAATTGGCAATCCAGTCAAACCTAGTCAGCTCTTCATTTTCCTGTCCACACAACCCAGCGTTCAGAAATCATTGGAAGCTCTACTACAGAAATTTCCATTCATTCACTGTGAATCTGGAAATACTCTGAATCTGCATTCCAGGAAGGCTTTCGTTACACCACTGATGAATGTCCAAGTAATGCAATGCTGCTTCTTAGTGGTCTGTTCACACTCGAAACCGTGCTGTTCATTGGCTATCCACTCAATATCGGTCAGCTCTTCAATATCCTGTCCAGACTATCCAGATTCCTAAATGTTGGCAATCACCACTACAGAATGTTCCATTCAATCACGCGAATCTGGAATTCATCAGAGTCTCCACTCCTGGAAGGTTTTCGTGACACCACTGGTAAATGTCCAAGGAAGACAATGCTGGTTTTAAGCCGCCTGCTAACACACTCAGCCGTGCTGTTCAATTTGCTATCCACCCAACCCTATTCAGCTCTACATTTTCCTGTCCTCATAACCCAACCTTCAGAAATAATTGGTATCTCCTCCACAGAATGTTCCGTTCATTCACTGCGAATCTTAAATTCATCTGACTCTCAACTCCCGGCGGGTTATCGTTACACCACTTGTGAATGTCCAAGTAAGCCAATGCTGGTTTTCAGTGGCCTGTTCATACTAAGAGACGTGCTGTTCATTTGGCTATCCACTCCACCCTGTTCAGCTCTACATTCTCGTGTCCACAAAACCCAGCCTTCAGAAATCATTGGAATCACCACTAGAGAATGTTCCATTCATTCACTGCGAATCTGGAATTCCTCTGAACCTCCACTCCTGGCAGGTTTCCGTTACGCCACTGGTGAATGTCCAAGTAACTCAATACTGGTTTTCAGAGGCATGTTCAACTCGCAGAAGTGCTGTTCAATGGGCTATCCACTCAATATTGGTCAGCTCTTCATTTTCCTCTCCACACAAACCAGCCTTCAGAAATCATTGGGCTCTCCACTACAGACTGTTCCATTCATTCACTGCGATTCTGCAATTCATCTGACTCTCCGCTCCAGGCAGGTTTTCATTACAGCACTGGTGAATGACCAAGTAATCCAATGCTGGTTTTCAGCCGCCTTTTCACACTCGCAGTGTGCTGTTCAATTGTCTATCCACTCAAACCTGGTCAGCCTTTCATTTTCTTTTCCACAATATCAGACTTCAGAAATCATTGGAATCGCCAGTACAGAATGTTCCATTCATTCACTGCCAATCTGGAATTCATCTGAATCTGCACTCCAGGTAGGCTTTCATTACACCACTTATGAATGTCCAAGTAACACAATGCTGGTTTTCAGCGGTCTGTTCACACTCTAAGCCCTGCTTTTTACTGGGTATCCACACAACTGTGGTCAGCTCTTCATTTTCATGTCCAAACAATCCAGACTTGAGAAATCATTGCAATCTCCAGTACAGAATGTTCCATTCATTCACTGCGAATCTGGAATTCAACTGAATCTCCACTACCTGCAGATTTATCTTACACCACTTGTGAATGTCCAAGTAAAACAATGCTGGTTTTCAGAGGCCTGTTCATGTTCGCAGTCGTGCTGTTCAATTGGCTATCCACTCAACCTGTTTTGCTCCTCATTTTCCTGTGCACACAACCCAGCCTTCAGAAATCATTGTAATCTCCACTACAGGATGTTCCATTCATTCACTGGGAATCTGGAATTCATCTGAATCTGCACTCCACGCAGGCTTTCGTTACACCACTGCTGAAAGTCGAAGTAATGCAATACTGGTTTTCAGTGGTCTGTTCACATTCGAAGCCGAGGCTTTTTACAGGCTATCCACTCAACACTGGTCAGCTCTTCATTTTCGTGTCCCCACAATCCAGATTTCAGAAATCATTGCAATCTCCACTACAGAATGTTCCATTCATTCACTGCGAGTCTGGAGTTTATCTGATTCTCCACTCCCGCCTGGTTAACATTACACCACTTGTGAATGTCCAAGTAAGCCAATGCTGGTTTTCAGAGGCCTGTTCATACTCGCAGCCGTGCTGTTTAATTGACAATTCACTCCACCCTGTTCAGCTCTTCATTGTCCCACCACACTACCAGCCTTCAGAAATCTTTGTTATCTCCACTACAGAATGTTCCATTCATTCACTGCGAATCTGGAATTCATCTGACTCTCAACTCCACGCAGGTTTTCATTACACCACTGTTGAATGTCCAAGTAACCCAATGCTGGTTTTCAGCGGCCTGTTCATATTCGCAGCCCTGCTGTTTACTTGGCTATCGATTCAAGCCTGGTCAGCTCTTCATTTTCCTGTCCACACAACACAGGCTTCAGAAATCATTGGAATCTCCTCTACAGAATGTTCCATTCATTCACTGCGAATGTGGAATTCAACTGACTCTCCACTCCATGCAGGTTTTCCTTACACCACTGATGAATGTCCAAGTAACCCAATGCTGGTTTTCAGCTGCATGTTCACACTCGCAGCCATGCTATACAATTGGCTTTCCACTAAATCCTGATTAGTTCTTGATTTTCCTTCCACACGACCCAGCCTTCAGAAATCGTTGGAATCTCCACTAGAGAATGTTCCATTCATTCACTGCGAATCTGGAATTCCTCTGAACCTCCACTCCCGGCAGGTTTTCGTTACACCACTGTTGAATGTCCAAGTAACCCAATGTTTTAAGTGTTTTCTTCACAAGCGCAGTGGTGCTGTTCAATTGGCTATCCACTCAACCCTGGCCAGCTCTACATTTTCCTGTCCACACCACAGAGACTGGAGAAATCATTGTTATCTCCACTACAGAATGTTCCATTCATTCACAGCGAATCTGGAATTCATCTGAATCTCCACTCCCGGCAGGTTTTCGTGACACCACTGGTAAATATCCAAGTAAGCCAATGCTGGTTTTAAGTGGCCTGCTCATACTCTCAGCCGTGCTGTTCAATTTGCTATCCACTCAACCCTCTTCAGCTCCATTTTCCTGTCCACATAACCCAAACTTCAGAAACAATTGGTATCTCCTCCACAGAATGTTCCATTCATTGACGGCAAATCTGAAATTCATCTAATTCTCAACTCCCGTCAGGTTTTCGTTACACCACTTGTGAATGTCCAATTAAGCCAAAGCTGGTTTTCAGTGGCCTGTTCTTACTACGAGACGTGCTGTTCATTTGGCTATCCATTCCACCCTGTTCAGCTCTACATTTTCGTGTCCACAAAACCCAGCCTTCAGAAATCATTGGAATCACCACTAGAGAATGTTCCATTCATTCACTGCGAATCTGGAATTCATCTGAATCTCCACTCCCGGCAGGTTTTCATTGCACCACTGCTGAATGTTCAAGTAACGCAATGATGGTTTTCAGCGGTCTATTCACACTCGAACCCGTGCTGTTCACGGTCTAGCGACTCAACACTGGTGAGTTCTTCTTTTTCCAGTTCAGACAATACAAACCTCAGAAACCATTGCAATCTACACTACAGAATGTTTCATTCATTCAGGCGAATCTTGAATTCATCTTGTTCTCCACTCCCAGCAGGTTTTCGTTTCACCACTGGTGAATGTCCAAGCAACCCAAGGCTGGTTTCAGCTGCGTGTTAACACTCGCAGCCGTGCTGTTCAATTGGCTATCCAGTGAACGCTGGTTAGCTCTTGATTTTCCTTCCACACACCGAGCCTTCAGAAATCATTCTTATCTCCACTTCAGAATGTTCCATTCGTTCCCTGCGAATCTGGAATTCCTCTGACTCTCCACACCAGGCAGATTTTCCTAACAACACTGGTGAATGACCAGGTAATCCAATGCTGGTTTTCAGCGGCTGTTCACACTCACAGCCTTGCTGTTCAATTGGCAATCCAGTCAAACCTAGTCAGCTCTTCATTTTCCTGTCCACACAACCCAGCGTTCAGAAATCATTGGAAGCTCTACTACAGAAATTTCCATTCATTCACTGTGAATCTGGAAATACTCTGAATCTGCATTCCAGGAAGGCTTTCGTTACACCACTGATGAATGTCCAAGTAATGCAATGCTGCTTCTTAGTGGTCTGTTCACACTCGAAACCGTGCTGTTCATTGGCTATCCACTCAATATCGGTCAGCTCTTCAATATCCTGTCCAGACTATCCAGATTCCTAAATGTTGGCAATCACCACTACAGAATGTTCCATTCAATCACGCGAATCTGGAATTCATCAGAGTCTCCACTCCTGGAAGGTTTTCGTGACACCACTGGTAAATGTCCAAGGAAGACAATGCTGGTTTTAAGCCGCCTGCTAACACACTCAGCCGTGCTGTTCAATTTGCTATCCACCCAACCCTATTCAGCTCTACATTTTCCTGTCCTCATAACCCAACCTTCAGAAATAATTGGTATCTCCTCCACAGAATGTTCCGTTCATTCACTGCGAATCTTAAATTCATCTGACTCTCAACTCCCGGCGGGTTATCGTTACACCACTTGTGAATGTCCAAGTAAGCCAATGCTGGTTTTCAGTGGCCTGTTCATACTAAGAGACGTGCTGTTCATTTGGCTATCCACTCCACCCTGTTCAGCTCTACATTCTCGTGTCCACAAAACCCAGCCTTCAGAAATCATTGGAATCACCACTAGAGAATGTTCCATTCATTCACTGCGAATCTGGAATTCCTCTGAACCTCCACTCCTGGCAGGTTTTCGTTACGCCACTGGTGAATGTCCAAGTAACTCAATACTGGTTTTCAGAGGCATGTTCAACTCGCAGAAGTGCTGTTCAATGGGCTATCCACTCAATATTGGTCAGCTCTTCATTTTCCTCTCCACACAAACCAGCCTTCAGAAATCATTGGGCTCTCCACTACAGACTGTTCCATTCATTCACTGCGATTCTGCAATTCATCTGACTCTCCGCTCCAGGCAGGTTTTCATTACAGCACTGGTGAATGACCAAGTAATCCAATGCTGGTTTTCAGCCGCCTTTTCACACTCGCAGTGTGCTGTTCAATTGTCTATCCACTCAAACCTGGTCAGCCTTTCATTTTCTTTTCCACAATATCAGACTTCAGAAATCATTGGAATCGCCAGTACAGAATGTTCCATTCATTCACTGCCAATCTGGAATTCATCTGAATCTGCACTCCAGGTAGGCTTTCATTACACCACTTATGAATGTCCAAGTAACACAATGCTGGTTTTCAGCGGTCTGTTCACACTCTAAGCCCTGCTTTTTACTGGGTATCCACACAACTGTGGTCAGCTCTTCATTTTCATGTCCAAACAATCCAGACTTGAGAAATCATTGCAATCTCCAGTACAGAATGTTCCATTCATTCACTGCGAATCTGGAATTCAACTGAATCTCCACTACCTGCAGATTTATCTTACACCACTTGTGAATGTCCAAGTAAAACAATGCTGGTTTTCAGAGGCCTGTTCATGTTCGCAGTCGTGCTGTTCAATTGGCTATCCACTCAACCTGTTTTGCTCCTCATTTTCCTGTGCACACAACCCAGCCTTCAGAAATCATTGTAATCTCCACTACAGGATGTTCCATTCATTCACTGGGAATCTGGAATTCATCTGAATCTGCACTCCACGCAGGCTTTCGTTACACCACTGCTGAAAGTCGAAGTAATGCAATACTGGTTTTCAGTGGTCTGTTCACATTCGAAGCCGAGGCTTTTTACAGGCTATCCACTCAACACTGGTCAGCTCTTCATTTTCGTGTCCCCACAATCCAGATTTCAGAAATCATTGCAATCTCCACTACAGAATGTTCCATTCATTCACTGCGAGTCTGGAGTTTATCTGATTCTCCACTCCCGCCTGGTTAACATTACACCACTTGTGAATGTCCAAGTAAGCCAATGCTGGTTTTCAGAGGCCTGTTCATACTCGCAGCCGTGCTGTTTAATTGACAATTCACTCCACCCTGTTCAGCTCTTCATTGTCCCACCACACTACCAGCCTTCAGAAATCTTTGTTATCTCCACTACAGAATGTTCCATTCATTCACTGCGAATCTGGAATTCATCTGACTCTCAACTCCACGCAGGTTTTCATTACACCACTGTTGAATGTCCAAGTAACCCAATGCTGGTTTTCAGCGGCCTGTTCATATTCGCAGCCCTGCTGTTTACTTGGCTATCGATTCAAGCCTGGTCAGCTCTTCATTTTCCTGTCCACACAACACAGGCTTCAGAAATCATTGGAATCTCCTCTACAGAATGTTCCATTCATTCACTGCGAATGTGGAATTCAACTGACTCTCCACTCCATGCAGGTTTTCCTTACACCACTGATGAATGTCCAAGTAACCCAATGCTGGTTTTCAGCTGCATGTTCACACTCGCAGCCATGCTATACAATTGGCTTTCCACTAAATCCTGATTAGTTCTTGATTTTCCTTCCACACGACCCAGCCTTCAGAAATCGTTGGAATCTCCACTAGAGAATGTTCCATTCATTCACTGCGAATCTGGAATTCCTCTGAACCTCCACTCCCGGCAGGTTTTCGTTACACCACTGTTGAATGTCCAAGTAACCCAATGTTTTAAGTGTTTTCTTCACAAGCGCAGTGGTGCTGTTCAATTGGCTATCCACTCAACCCTGGCCAGCTCTACATTTTCCTGTCCACACCACAGAGACTGGAGAAATCATTGTTATCTCCACTACAGAATGTTCCATTCATTCACAGCGAATCTGGAATTCATCTGAATCTCCACTCCCGGCAGGTTTTCGTGACACCACTGGTAAATATCCAAGTAAGCCAATGCTGGTTTTAAGTGGCCTGCTCATACTCTCAGCCGTGCTGTTCAATTTGCTATCCACTCAACCCTCTTCAGCTCCATTTTCCTGTCCACATAACCCAAACTTCAGAAACAATTGGTATCTCCTCCACAGAATGTTCCATTCATTGACGGCAAATCTGAAATTCATCTAATTCTCAACTCCCGTCAGGTTTTCGTTACACCACTTGTGAATGTCCAATTAAGCCAAAGCTGGTTTTCAGTGGCCTGTTCTTACTACGAGACGTGCTGTTCATTTGGCTATCCATTCCACCCTGTTCAGCTCTACATTTTCGTGTCCACAAAACCCAGCCTTCAGAAATCATTGGAATCACCACTAGAGAATGTTCCATTCATTCACTGCGAATCTGGAATTCATCTGAATCTCCACTCCCGGCAGGTTTTCATTGCACCACTGCTGAATGTTCAAGTAACGCAATGATGGTTTTCAGCGGTCTATTCACACTCGAACCCGTGCTGTTCACGGTCTAGCGACTCAACACTGGTGAGTTCTTCTTTTTCCAGTTCAGACAATACCAACCTCAGAAACCATTGCAATCTACACTACAGAATGTTTCATTCATTCAGGCGAATCTTGAATTCATCTTGTTCTCCACTCCCAGCAGGTTTTCGTTTCACCACTGGTGAATGTCCAAGCAACCCAAGGCTGGTTTCAGCTGCGTGTTAACACTCGCAGCCGTGCTGTTCAATTGGCTATCCAGTGAACGCTGGTTAGCTCTTGATTTTCCTTCCACACACCGAGCCTTCAGAAATCATTCTTATCTCCACTTCAGAATGTTCCATTCGTTCCCTGCGAATCTGGAATTCCTCTGACTCTCCACACCAGGCAGATTTTCCTAACAACACTGGTGAATGACCAGGTAATCCAATGCTGGTTTTCAGCGGCTGTTCACACTCACAGCCTTGCTGTTCAATTGGCAATCCAGTCAAACCTAGTCAGCTCTTCATTTTCCTGTCCACACAACCCAGCGTTCAGAAATCATTGGAATCTCTACTACAGAAATTTCCATTCATTCACTGCGAATCTGGAAATACTCTGAATCTGCATTCCAGGAAGGCTTTCGTTACACCACTGATGAATGTCCAAGTAATGCAATGCTGCTTCTTAGTGGTCTGTTCACACTCGAAACCGTGCTGTTCATTGGCTATCCACTCAATATCGGTCAGCTCTTCAATATCCTGTCCAGACTATCCAGATTCCTAAATGTTGGCAATCACCACTACAGAATGTTCCATTCAATCACGCGAATCTGGAATTCATCAGAGTCTCCACTCCTGGAAGGTTTTCGTGACACCACTGGTAAATGTCCAAGGAAGACAATGCTGGTTTTAAGCCGCCTGCTAACACACTCAGCCGTGCTGTTCAATTTGCTATCCACCCAACCCTATTCAGCTCTACATTTTCCTGTCCTCATAACCCAACCTTCAGAAATAATTGGTATCTCCTCCACAGAATGTTCCGTTCATTCACTGCGAATCTTAAATTCATCTGACTCTCAACTCCCGGCGGGTTATCGTTACACCACTTGTGAATGTCCAAGTAAGCCAATGCTGGTTTTCAGTGGCCTGTTCATACTAAGAGACGTGCTGTTCATTTGGCTATCCACTCCACCCTGTTCAGCTCTACATTTTCGTGTCCACAAAACCCAGCCTTCAGAAATCATTGGAATCACCACTAGAGAATGTTCCATTCATTCACTGCGAATCTGGAATTCCTCTGAACCTCCACTCCTGGCAGGTTTTCGTTACGCCACTGGTGAATGTCCAAGTAACTCAATACTGGTTTTCAGAGGCATGTTCAACTCGCAGAAGTGCTGTTCAATGGGCTATCCACTCAATATTGGTCAGCTCTTCATTTTCCTCTCCACACAAACCAGCCTTCAGAAATCATTGGGCTCTCCACTACAGACTGTTCCATTCATTCACTGCGATTCTGCAATTCATCTGACTCTCCGCTCCAGGCAGGTTTTCATTACAGCACTGGTGAATGACCAAGTAATCCAATGCTGGTTTTCAGCCGCCTTTTCACACTCGCAGTGTGCTGTTCAATTGTCTATCCACTCAAACCTGGTCAGCCTTTCATTTTCTTTTCCACAATATCAGACTTCAGAAATCATTGGAATCGCCAGTACAGAATGTTCCATTCATTCACTGCCAATCTGGAATTCATCTGAATCTGCACTCCAGGTAGGCTTTCATTACACCACTTATGAATGTCCAAGTAACACAATGCTGGTTTTCAGCGGTCTGTTCACACTCTAAGCCCTGCTTTTTACTGGGTATCCACACAACTGTGGTCAGCTCTTCATTTTCATGTCCAAACAATCCAGACTTGAGAAATCATTGCAATCTCCAGTACAGAATGTTCCATTCATTCACTGCGAATCTGGAATTCAACTGAATCTCCACTACCTGCAGATTTATCTTACACCACTTGTGAATGTCCAAGTAAAACAATGCTGGTTTCCAGAGGCCTGTTCATGTTCGCAGTCGTGCTGTTCAATTGGCTATCCACTCAACCTGTTTTGCTCCTCATTTTCCTGTGCACACAACCCAGCCTTCAGAAATCATTGTAATCTCCACTACAGGATGTTCCATTCATTCACTGGGAATCTGGAATTCATCTGAATCTGCACTCCACGCAGGCTTTCGTTACACCACTGCTGAAAGTCGAAGTAATGCAATACTGGTTTTCAGTGGTCTGTTCACATTCGAAGCCGAGGCTTTTTACAGGCTATCCGCTCAACACTGGTCAGCTCTTCATTTTCGTGTCCCCACAATCCAGATTTCAGAAATCATTGCAATCTCCACTACAGAATGTTCCATTCATTCACTGCGAGTCTGGAGTTTATCTGATTCTCCACTCCCGCCTGGTTAACATTACACCACTTGTGAATGTCCAAGTAAGCCAATGCTGGTTTTCAGAGGCCTGTTCATACTCGCAGCCGTGCTGTTTAATTGACAATTCACTCCACCCTGTTCAGCTCTTCATTGTCCCACCACACTACCAGCCTTCAGAAATCTTTGTTATCTCCACTACAGAATGTTCCATTCATTCACTGCGAATCTGGAATTCATCTGACTCTCAACTCCACGCAGGTTTTCATTACACCACTGTTGAATGTCCAAGTAACCCAATGCTGGTTTTCAGCGGCCTGTTCATATTCGCAGCCCTGCTGTTTACTTGGCTATCGATTCAAGCCTGGTCAGCTCTTCATTTTCCTGTCCACACAACACAGGCTTCAGAAATCATTGGAATCTCCTCTACAGAATGTTCCATTCATTCACTGCGAATGTGGAATTCAACTGACTCTCCACTCCATGCAGGTTTTCCTTACACCACTGATGAATGTCCAAGTAACCCAATGCTGGTTTTCAGCTGCATGTTCACACTCGCAGCCATGCTATACAATTGGCTTTCCACTAAATCCTGATTAGTTCTTGATTTTCCTTCCACACGACCCAGCCTTCAGAAATCGTTGGAATCTCCACTAGAGAATGTTCCATTCATTCACTGCGAATCTGGAATTCCTCTGAACCTCCACTCCCGGCAGGTTTTCGTTACACCACTGTTGAATGTCCAAGTAACCCAATGTTTTAAGTGTTTTCTTCACAAGCGCAGTGGTGCTGTTCAATTGGCTATCCACTCAACCCTGGCCAGCTCTACATTTTCCTGTCCACACCACAGAGACTGGAGAAATCATTGTTATCTCCACTACAGAATGTTCCATTCATTCACAGCGAATCTGGAATTCATCTGAATCTCCACTCCCGGCAGGTTTTCGTGACACCACTGGTAAATATCCAAGTAAGCCAATGCTGGTTTTAAGTGGCCTGCTCATACTCTCAGCCGTGCTGTTCAATTTGCTATCCACTCAACCCTCTTCAGCTCCATTTTCCTGTCCACATAACCCAAACTTCAGAAACAATTGGTATCTCCTCCACAGAATGTTCCATTCATTGACGGCAAATCTGAAATTCATCTAATTCTCAACTCCCGTCAGGTTTTCGTTACACCACTTGTGAATGTCCAATTAAGCCAAAGCTGGTTTTCAGTGGCCTGTTCTTACTACGAGACGTGCTGTTCATTTGGCTATCCATTCCACCCTGTTCAGCTCTACATTTTCGTGTCCACAAAACCCAGCCTTCAGAAATCATTGGAATCACCACTAGAGAATGTTCCATTCATTCACTGCGAATCTGGAATTCATCTGAATCTCCACTCCCGGCAGGTTTTCATTGCACCACTGCTGAATGTTCAAGTAACGCAATGATGGTTTTCAGCGGTCTATTCACACTCGAACCCGTGCTGTTCACGGTCTAGCGACTCAACACTGGTGAGTTCTTCTTTTTCCAGTTCAGACAATACAAACCTCAGAAACCATTGCAATCTACACTACAGAATGTTTCATTCATTCAGGCGAATCTTGAATTCATCTTGTTCTCCACTCCCAGCAGGTTTTCGTTTCACCACTGGTGAATGTCCAAGCAACCCAAGGCTGGTTTCAGCTGCGTGTTAACACTCGCAGCCGTGCTGTTCAATTGGCTATCCAGTGAACGCTGGTTAGCTCTTGATTTTCCTTCCACACACCGAGCCTTCAGAAATCATTCTTATCTCCACTTCAGAATGTTCCATTCGTTCCCTGCGAATCTGGAATTCCTCTGACTCTCCACACCAGGCAGATTTTCCTAACAACACTGGTGAATGACCAGGTAATCCAATGCTGGTTTTCAGCGGCTGTTCACACTCACAGCCTTGCTGTTCAATTGGCAATCCAGTCAAACCTAGTCAGCTCTTCATTTTCCTGTCCACACAACCCAGCGTTCAGAAATCATTGGAATCTCTACTACAGAAATTTCCATTCATTCACTGCGAATCTGGAAATACTCTGAATCTGCATTCCAGGAAGGCTTTCGTTACACCACTGATGAATGTCCAAGTAATGCAATGCTGCTTCTTAGTGGTCTGTTCACACTCGAAACCGTGCTGTTCATTGGCTATCCACTCAATATCGGTCAGCTCTTCAATATCCTGTCCAGACTATCCAGATTCCTAAATGTTGGCAATCACCACTACAGAATGTTCCATTCAATCACGCGAATCTGGAATTCATCAGAGTCTCCACTCCTGGAAGGTTTTCGTGACACCACTGGTAAATGTCCAAGGAAGACAATGCTGGTTTTAAGCCGCCTGCTAACACACTCAGCCGTGCTGTTCAATTTGCTATCCACCCAACCCTATTCAGCTCTACATTTTCCTGTCCTCATAACCCAACCTTCAGAAATAATTGGTATCTCCTCCACAGAATGTTCCGTTCATTCACTGCGAATCTTAAATTCATCTGACTCTCAACTCCCGGCGGGTTATCGTTACACCACTTGTGAATGTCCAAGTAAGCCAATGCTGGTTTTCAGTGGCCTGTTCATACTAAGAGACGTGCTGTTCATTTGGCTATCCACTCCACCCTGTTCAGCTCTACATTTTCGTGTCCACAAAACCCAGCCTTCAGAAATCATTGGAATCACCACTAGAGAATGTTCCATTCATTCACTGCGAATCTGGAATTCCTCTGAACCTCCACTCCTGGCAGGTTTTCGTTACGCCACTGGTGAATGTCCAAGTAACTCAATACTGGTTTTCAGAGGCATGTTCAACTCGCAGAAGTGCTGTTCAATGGGCTATCCACTCAATATTGGTCAGCTCTTCATTTTCCTCTCCACACAAACCAGCCTTCAGAAATCATTGGGCTCTCCACTACAGACTGTTCCATTCATTCACTGCGATTCTGCAATTCATCTGACTCTCCGCTCCAGGCAGGTTTTCATTACAGCACTGGTGAATGACCAAGTAATCCAATGCTGGTTTTCAGCCGCCTTTTCACACTCGCAGTGTGCTGTTCAATTGTCTATCCACTCAAACCTGGTCAGCCTTTCATTTTCTTTTCCACAATATCAGACTTCAGAAATCATTGGAATCGCCAGTACAGAATGTTCCATTCATTCACTGCCAATCTGGAATTCATCTGAATCTGCACTCCAGGTAGGCTTTCATTACACCACTTATGAATGTCCAAGTAACACAATGCTGGTTTTCAGCGGTCTGTTCACACTCTAAGCCCTGCTTTTTACTGGGTATCCACACAACTGTGGTCAGCTCTTCATTTTCATGTCCAAACAATCCAGACTTGAGAAATCATTGCAATCTCCAGTACAGAATGTTCCATTCATTCACTGCGAATCTGGAATTCAACTGAATCTCCACTACCTGCAGATTTATCTTACACCACTTGTGAATGTCCAAGTAAAACAATGCTGGTTTCCAGAGGCCTGTTCATGTTCGCAGTCGTGCTGTTCAATTGGCTATCCACTCAACCTGTTTTGCTCCTCATTTTCCTGTGCACACAACCCAGCCTTCAGAAATCATTGTAATCTCCACTACAGGATGTTCCATTCATTCACTGGGAATCTGGAATTCATCTGAATCTGCACTCCACGCAGGCTTTCGTTACACCACTGCTGAAAGTCGAAGTAATGCAATACTGGTTTTCAGTGGTCTGTTCACATTCGAAGCCGAGGCTTTTTACAGGCTATCCGCTCAACACTGGTCAGCTCTTCATTTTCGTGTCCCCACAATCCAGATTTCAGAAATCATTGCAATCTCCACTACAGAATGTTCCATTCATTCACTGCGAGTCTGGAGTTTATCTGATTCTCCACTCCCGCCTGGTTAACATTACACCACTTGTGAATGTCCAAGTAAGCCAATGCTGGTTTTCAGAGGCCTGTTCATACTCGCAGCCGTGCTGTTTAATTGACAATTCACTCCACCCTGTTCAGCTCTTCATTGTCCCACCACACTACCAGCCTTCAGAAATCTTTGTTATCTCCACTACAGAATGTCCCATTCATTCACTGCGAATCTGGAATTCATCTGACTCTCAACTCCACGCAGGTTTTCATTACACCACTGTTGAATGTCCAAGTAACCCAATGCTGGTTTTCAGCGGCCTGTTCATATTCGCAGCCCTGCTGTTTACTTGGCTATCGATTCAAGCCTGGTCAGCTCTTCATTTTCCTGTCCACACAACACAGGCTTCAGAAATCATTGGAATCTCCTCTACAGAATGTTCCATTCATTCACTGCGAATGTGGAATTCAACTGACTCTCCACTCCATGCAGGTTTTCCTTACACCACTGATGAATGTCCAAGTAACCCAATGCTGGTTTTCAGCTGCATGTTCACACTCGCAGCCATGCTATACAATTGGCTTTCCACTAAATCCTGATTAGTTCTTGATTTTCCTTCCACACGACCCAGCCTTCAGAAATCGTTGGAATCTCCACTAGAGAATGTTCCATTCATTCACTGCGAATCTGGAATTCCTCTGAACCTCCACTCCCGGCAGGTTTTCGTTACACCACTGTTGAATGTCCAAGTAACCCAATGTTTTAAGTGTTTTCTTCACAAGCGCAGTGGTGCTGTTCAATTGGCTATCCACTCAACCCTGGCCAGCTCTACATTTTCCTGTCCACACCACAGAGACTGGAGAAATCATTGTTATCTCCACTACAGAATGTTCCATTCATTCACAGCGAATCTGGAATTCATCTGAATCTCCACTCCCGGCAGGTTTTCGTGACACCACTGGTAAATATCCAAGTAAGCCAATGCTGGTTTTAAGTGGCCTGCTCATACTCTCAGCCGTGCTGTTCAATTTGCTATCCACTCAACCCTCTTCAGCTCCATTTTCCTGTCCACATAACCCAAACTTCAGAAACAATTGGTATCTCCTCCACAGAATGTTCCATTCATTGACGGCAAATCTGAAATTCATCTAATTCTCAACTCCCGTCAGGTTTTCGTTACACCACTTGTGAATGTCCAATTAAGCCAAAGCTGGTTTTCAGTGGCCTGTTCTTACTACGAGACGTGCTGTTCATTTGGCTATCCATTCCACCCTGTTCAGCTCTACATTTTCGTGTCCACAAAACCCAGCCTTCAGAAATCATTGGAATCACCACTAGAGAATGTTCCATTCATTCACTGCGAATCTGGAATTCATCTGAATCTCCACTCCCGGCAGGTTTTCATTGCACCACTGCTGAATGTTCAAGTAACGCAATGATGGTTTTCAGCGGTCTATTCACACTCGAACCCGTGCTGTTCACGGTCTAGCGACTCAACACTGGTGAGTTCTTCTTTTTCCAGTTCAGACAATACCAACCTCAGAAACCATTGCAATCTACACTACAGAATGTTTCATTCATTCAGGCGAATCTTGAATTCATCTTGTTCTCCACTCCCAGCAGGTTTTCGTTTCACCACTGGTGAATGTCCAAGCAACCCAAGGCTGGTTTCAGCTGCGTGTTAACACTCGCAGCCGTGCTGTTCAATTGGCTATCCAGTGAACGCTGGTTAGCTCTTGATTTTCCTTCCACACACCGAGCCTTCAGAAATCATTCTTATCTCCACTTCAGAATGTTCCATTCGTTCCCTGCGAATCTGGAATTCCTCTGACTCTCCACACCAGGCAGATTTTCCTAACAACACTGGTGAATGACCAGGTAATCCAATGCTGGTTTTCAGCGGCTGTTCACACTCACAGCCTTGCTGTTCAATTGGCAATCCAGTCAAACCTAGTCAGCTCTTCATTTTCCTGTCCACACAACCCAGCGTTCAGAAATCATTGGAATCTCTACTACAGAAATTTCCATTCATTCACTGTGAATCTGGAAATACTCTGAATCTGCATTCCAGGAAGGCTTTCGTTACACCACTGATGAATGTCCAAGTAATGCAATGCTGCTTCTTAGTGGTCTGTTCACACTCGAAACCGTGCTGTTCATTGGCTATCCACTCAATATCGGTCAGCTCTTCAATATCCTGTCCAGACTATCCAGATTCCTAAATGTTGGCAATCACCACTACAGAATGTTCCATTCAATCACGCGAATCTGGAATTCATCAGAGTCTCCACTCCTGGAAGGTTTTCGTGACACCACTGGTAAATGTCCAAGGAAGACAATGCTGGTTTTAAGCCGCCTGCTAACACACTCAGCCGTGCTGTTCAATTTGCTATCCACCCAACCCTATTCAGCTCTACATTTTCCTGTCCTCATAACCCAACCTTCAGAAATAATTGGTATCTCCTCCACAGAATGTTCCGTTCATTCACTGCGAATCTTAAATTCATCTGACTCTCAACTCCCGGCGGGTTATCGTTACACCACTTGTGAATGTCCAAGTAAGCCAATGCTGGTTTTCAGTGGCCTGTTCATACTAAGAGACGTGCTGTTCATTTGGCTATCCACTCCACCCTGTTCAGCTCTACATTTTCGTGTCCACAAAACCCAGCCTTCAGAAATCATTGGAATCACCACTAGAGAATGTTCCATTCATTCACTGCGAATCTGGAATTCCTCTGAACCTCCACTCCTGGCAGGTTTTCGTTACGCCACTGGTGAATGTCCAAGTAACTCAATACTGGTTTTCAGAGGCATGTTCAACTCGCAGAAGTGCTGTTCAATGGGCTATCCACTCAATATTGGTCAGCTCTTCATTTTCCTCTCCACACAAACCAGCCTTCAGAAATCATTGGGCTCTCCACTACAGACTGTTCCATTCATTCACTGCGATTCTGCAATTCATCTGACTCTCCGCTCCAGGCAGGTTTTCATTACAGCACTGGTGAATGACCAAGTAATCCAATGCTGGTTTTCAGCCGCCTTTTCACACTCGCAGTGTGCTGTTCAATTGTCTATCCACTCAAACCTGGTCAGCCTTTCATTTTCTTTTCCACAATATCAGACTTCAGAAATCATTGGAATCGCCAGTACAGAATGTTCCATTCATTCACTGCCAATCTGGAATTCATCTGAATCTGCACTCCAGGTAGGCTTTCATTACACCACTTATGAATGTCCAAGTAACACAATGCTGGTTTTCAGCGGTCTGTTCACACTCTAAGCCCTGCTTTTTACTGGGTATCCACACAACTGTGGTCAGCTCTTCATTTTCATGTCCAAACAATCCAGACTTGAGAAATCATTGCAATCTCCAGTACAGAATGTTCCATTCATTCACTGCGAATCTGGAATTCAACTGAATCTCCACTACCTGCAGATTTATCTTACACCACTTGTGAATGTCCAAGTAAAACAATGCTGGTTTTCAGAGGCCTGTTCATGTTCGCAGTCGTGCTGTTCAATTGGCTATCCACTCAACCTGTTTTGCTCCTCATTTTCCTGTGCACACAACCCAGCCTTCAGAAATCATTGTAATCTCCACTACAGGATGTTCCATTCATTCACTGGGAATCTGGAATTCATCTGAATCTGCACTCCACGCAGGCTTTCGTTACACCACTGCTGAAAGTCGAAGTAATGCAATACTGGTTTTCAGTGGTCTGTTCACATTCGAAGCCGAGGCTTTTTACAGGCTATCCGCTCAACACTGGTCAGCTCTTCATTTTCGTGTCCCCACAATCCAGATTTCAGAAATCATTGCAATCTCCACTACAGAATGTTCCATTCATTCACTGCGAGTCTGGAGTTTATCTGATTCTCCACTCCCGCCTGGTTAACATTACACCACTTGTGAATGTCCAAGTAAGCCAATGCTGGTTTTCAGAGGCCTGTTCATACTCGCAGCCGTGCTGTTTAATTGACAATTCACTCCACCCTGTTCAGCTCTTCATTGTCCCACCACACTACCAGCCTTCAGAAATCTTTGTTATCTCCACTACAGAATGTCCCATTCATTCACTGCGAATCTGGAATTCATCTGACTCTCAACTCCACGCAGGTTTTCATTACACCACTGTTGAATGTCCAAGTAACCCAATGCTGGTTTTCAGCGGCCTGTTCATATTCGCAGCCCTGCTGTTTACTTGGCTATCGATTCAAGCCTGGTCAGCTCTTCATTTTCCTGTCCACACAACACAGGCTTCAGAAATCATTGGAATCTCCTCTACAGAATGTTCCATTCATTCACTGCGAATGTGGAATTCAACTGACTCTCCACTCCATGCAGGTTTTCCTTACACCACTGATGAATGTCCAAGTAACCCAATGCTGGTTTTCAGCTGCATGTTCACACTCGCAGCCATGCTATACAATTGGCTTTCCACTAAATCCTGATTAGTTCTTGATTTTCCTTCCACACGACCCAGCCTTCAGAAATCGTTGGAATCTCCACTAGAGAATGTTCCATTCATTCACTGCGAATCTGGAATTCCTCTGAACCTCCACTCCCGGCAGGTTTTCGTTACACCACTGTTGAATGTCCAAGTAACCCAATGTTTTAAGTGTTTTCTTCACAAGCGCAGTGGTGCTGTTCAATTGGCTATCCACTCAACCCTGGCCAGCTCTACATTTTCCTGTCCACACCACAGAGACTGGAGAAATCATTGTTATCTCCACTACAGAATGTTCCATTCATTCACAGCGAATCTGGAATTCATCTGAATCTCCACTCCCGGCAGGTTTTCGTGACACCACTGGTAAATATCCAAGTAAGCCAATGCTGGTTTTAAGTGGCCTGCTCATACTCTCAGCCGTGCTGTTCAATTTGCTATCCACTCAACCCTCTTCAGCTCCATTTTCCTGTCCACATAACCCAAACTTCAGAAACAATTGGTATCTCCTCCACAGAATGTTCCATTCATTGACGGCAAATCTGAAATTCATCTAATTCTCAACTCCCGTCAGGTTTTCGTTACACCACTTGTGAATGTCCAATTAAGCCAAAGCTGGTTTTCAGTGGCCTGTTCTTACTACGAGACGTGCTGTTCATTTGGCTATCCATTCCACCCTGTTCAGCTCTACATTTTCGTGTCCACAAAACCCAGCCTTCAGAAATCATTGGAATCACCACTAGAGAATGTTCCATTCATTCACTGCGAATCTGGAATTCATCTGAATCTCCACTCCCGGCAGGTTTTCATTGCACCACTGCTGAATGTTCAAGTAACGCAATGATGGTTTTCAGCGGTCTATTCACACTCGAACCCGTGCTGTTCACGGTCTAGCGACTCAACACTGGTGAGTTCTTCTTTTTCCAGTTCAGACAATACAAGCCTCAGAAACCATTGCAATCTACACTACAGAATGTTTCATTCATTCAGGCGAATCTTGAATTCATCTTGTTCTCCACTCCCAGCAGGTTTTCGTTTCACCACTGGTGAATGTCCAAGCAACCCAAGGCTGGTTTCAGCTGCGTGTTAACACTCGCAGCCGTGCTGTTCAATTGGCTATCCAGTGAACGCTGGTTAGCTCTTGATTTTCCTTCCACACACCGAGCCTTCAGAAATCATTCTTATCTCCACTTCAGAATGTTCCATTCGTTCCCTGCGAATCTGGAATTCCTCTGACTCTCCACACCAGGCAGATTTTCCTAACAACACTGGTGAATGACCAGGTAATCCAATGCTGGTTTTCAGCGGCTGTTCACACTCACAGCCTTGCTGTTCAATTGGCAATCCAGTCAAACCTAGTCAGCTCTTCATTTTCCTGTCCACACAACCCAGCGTTCAGAAATCATTGGAATCTCTACTACAGAAATTTCCATTCATTCACTGTGAATCTGGAAATACTCTGAATCTGCATTCCAGGAAGGCTTTCGTTACACCACTGATGAATGTCCAAGTAATGCAATGCTGCTTCTTAGTGGTCTGTTCACACTCGAAACCGTGCTGTTCATTGGCTATCCACTCAATATCGGTCAGCTCTTCAATATCCTGTCCAGACTATCCAGATTCCTAAATGTTGGCAATCACCACTACAGAATGTTCCATTCAATCACGCGAATCTGGAATTCATCAGAGTCTCCACTCCTGGAAGGTTTTCGTGACACCACTGGTAAATGTCCAAGGAAGACAATGCTGGTTTTAAGCCGCCTGCTAACACACTCAGCCGTGCTGTTCAATTTGCTATCCACCCAACCCTATTCAGCTCTACATTTTCCTGTCCTCATAACCCAACCTTCAGAAATAATTGGTATCTCCTCCACAGAATGTTCCGTTCATTCACTGCGAATCTTAAATTCATCTGACTCTCAACTCCCGGCGGGTTATCGTTACACCACTTGTGAATGTCCAAGTAAGCCAATGCTGGTTTTCAGTGGCCTGTTCATACTAAGAGACGTGCTGTTCATTTGGCTATCCACTCCACCCTGTTCAGCTCTACATTTTCGTGTCCACAAAACCCAGCCTTCAGAAATCATTGGAATCACCACTAGAGAATGTTCCATTCATTCACTGCGAATCTGGAATTCCTCTGAACCTCCACTCCTGGCAGGTTTTCGTTACGCCACTGGTGAATGTCCAAGTAACTCAATACTGGTTTTCAGAGGCATGTTCAACTCGCAGAAGTGCTGTTCAATGGGCTATCCACTCAATATTGGTCAGCTCTTCATTTTCCTCTCCACACAAACCAGCCTTCAGAAATCATTGGGCTCTCCACTACAGACTGTTCCATTCATTCACTGCGATTCTGCAATTCATCTGACTCTCCGCTCCAGGCAGGTTTTCATTACAGCACTGGTGAATGACCAAGTAATCCAATGCTGGTTTTCAGCCGCCTTTTCACACTCGCAGTGTGCTGTTCAATTGTCTATCCACTCAAACCTGGTCAGCCTTTCATTTTCTTTTCCACAATATCAGACTTCAGAAATCATTGGAATCGCCAGTACAGAATGTTCCATTCATTCACTGCCAATCTGGAATTCATCTGAATCTGCACTCCAGGTAGGCTTTCATTACACCACTTATGAATGTCCAAGTAACACAATGCTGGTTTTCAGCGGTCTGTTCACACTCTAAGCCCTGCTTTTTACTGGGTATCCACACAACTGTGGTCAGCTCTTCATTTTCATGTCCAAACAATCCAGACTTGAGAAATCATTGCAATCTCCAGTACAGAATGTTCCATTCATTCACTGCGAATCTGGAATTCAACTGAATCTCCACTACCTGCAGATTTATCTTACACCACTTGTGAATGTCCAAGTAAAACAATGCTGGTTTTCAGAGGCCTGTTCATGTTCGCAGTCGTGCTGTTCAATTGGCTATCCACTCAACCTGTTTTGCTCCTCATTTTCCTGTGCACACAACCCAGCCTTCAGAAATCATTGTAATCTCCACTACAGGATGTTCCATTCATTCACTGGGAATCTGGAATTCATCTGAATCTGCACTCCACGCAGGCTTTCGTTACACCACTGCTGAAAGTCGAAGTAATGCAATACTGGTTTTCAGTGGTCTGTTCACATTCGAAGCCGAGGCTTTTTACAGGCTATCCACTCAACACTGGTCAGCTCTTCATTTTCGTGTCCCCACAATCCAGATTTCAGAAATCATTGCAATCTCCACTACAGAATGTTCCATTCATTCACTGCGAGTCTGGAGTTTATCTGATTCTCCACTCCCGCCTGGTTAACATTACACCACTTGTGAATGTCCAAGTAAGCCAATGCTGGTTTTCAGAGGCCTGTTCATACTCGCAGCCGTGCTGTTTAATTGACAATTCACTCCACCCTGTTCAGCTCTTCATTGTCCCACCACACTACCAGCCTTCAGAAATCTTTGTTATCTCCACTACAGAATGTTCCATTCATTCACTGCGAATCTGGAATTCATCTGACTCTCAACTCCACGCAGGTTTTCATTACACCACTGTTGAATGTCCAAGTAACCCAATGCTGGTTTTCAGCGGCCTGTTCATATTCGCAGCCCTGCTGTTTACTTGGCTATCGATTCAAGCCTGGTCAGCTCTTCATTTTCCTGTCCACACAACACAGGCTTCAGAAATCATTGGAATCTCCTCTACAGAATGTTCCATTCATTCACTGCGAATGTGGAATTCAACTGACTCTCCACTCCATGCAGGTTTTCCTTACACCACTGATGAATGTCCAAGTAACCCAATGCTGGTTTTCAGCTGCATGTTCACACTCGCAGCCATGCTATACAATTGGCTTTCCACTAAATCCTGATTAGTTCTTGATTTTCCTTCCACACGACCCAGCCTTCAGAAATCGTTGGAATCTCCACTAGAGAATGTTCCATTCATTCACTGCGAATCTGGAATTCCTCTGAACCTCCACTCCCGGCAGGTTTTCGTTACACCACTGTTGAATGTCCAAGTAACCCAATGTTTTAAGTGTTTTCTTCACAAGCGCAGTGGTGCTGTTCAATTGGCTATCCACTCAACCCTGGCCAGCTCTACATTTTCCTGTCCACACCACAGAGACTGGAGAAATCATTGTTATCTCCACTACAGAATGTTCCATTCATTCACAGCGAATCTGGAATTCATCTGAATCTCCACTCCCGGCAGGTTTTCGTGACACCACTGGTAAATATCCAAGTAAGCCAATGCTGGTTTTAAGTGGCCTGCTCATACTCTCAGCCGTGCTGTTCAATTTGCTATCCACTCAACCCTCTTCAGCTCCATTTTCCTGTCCACATAACCCAAACTTCAGAAACAATTGGTATCTCCTCCACAGAATGTTCCATTCATTGACGGCAAATCTGAAATTCATCTAATTCTCAACTCCCGTCAGGTTTTCGTTACACCACTTGTGAATGTCCAATTAAGCCAAAGCTGGTTTTCAGTGGCCTGTTCTTACTACGAGACGTGCTGTTCATTTGGCTATCCATTCCACCCTGTTCAGCTCTACATTTTCGTGTCCACAAAACCCAGGCTTCAGAAATCATTGGAATCACCACTAGAGAATGTTCCATTCATTCACTGCGAATCTGGAATTCATCTGAATCTCCACTCCCGGCAGGTTTTCATTGCACCACTGCTGAATGTTCAAGTAACGCAATGATGGTTTTCAGCGGTCTATTCACACTCGAACCCGTGCTGTTCACGGTCTAGCGACTCAACACTGGTGAGTTCTTCTTTTTCCAGTTCAGACAATACAAACCTCAGAAACCATTGCAATCTACACTACAGAATGTTTCATTCATTCAGGCGAATCTTGAATTCATCTTGTTCTCCACTCCCAGCAGGTTTTCGTTTCACCACTGGTGAATGTCCAAGCAACCCAAGGCTGGTTTCAGCTGCGTGTTAACACTCGCAGCCGTGCTGTTCAATTGGCTATCCAGTGAACGCTGGTTAGCTCTTGATTTTCCTTCCACACACCGAGCCTTCAGAAATCATTCTTATCTCCACTTCAGAATGTTCCATTCGTTCCCTGCGAATCTGGAATTCCTCTGACTCTCCACACCAGGCAGATTTTCCTAACAACACTGGTGAATGACCAGGTAATCCAATGCTGGTTTTCAGCGGCTGTTCACACTCACAGCCTTGCTGTTCAATTGGCAATCCAGTCAAACCTAGTCAGCTCTTCATTTTCCTGTCCACACAACCCAGCGTTCAGAAATCATTGGAATCTCTACTACAGAAATTTCCATTCATTCACTGTGAATCTGGAAATAATCTGAATCTGCATTCCAGGAAGGCTTTCGTTACACCACTGATGAATGTCCAAGTAATGCAATGCTGCTTCTTAGTGGTCTGTTCACACTCGAAACCGTGCTGTTCATTGGCTATCCACTCAATATCGGTCAGCTCTTCAATATCCTGTCCAGACTATCCAGATTCCTAAATGTTGGCAATCACCACTACAGAATGTTCCATTCAATCACGCGAATCTGGAATTCATCAGAGTCTCCACTCCTGGAAGGTTTTCGTGACACCACTGGTAAATGTCCAAGGAAGACAATGCTGGTTTTAAGCCGCCTGCTAACACACTCAGCCGTGCTGTTCAATTTGCTATCCACCCAACCCTATTCAGCTCTACATTTTCCTGTCCTCATAACCCAACCTTCAGAAATAATTGGTATCTCCTCCACAGAATGTTCCGTTCATTCACTGCGAATCTTAAATTCATCTGACTCTCAACTCCCGGCGGGTTATCGTTACACCACTTGTGAATGTCCAAGTAAGCCAATGCTGGTTTTCAGTGGCCTGTTCATACTAAGAGACGTGCTGTTCATTTGGCTATCCACTCCACCCTGTTCAGCTCTACATTTTCGTGTCCACAAAACCCAGCCTTCAGAAATCATTGGAATCACCACTAGAGAATGTTCCATTCATTCACTGCGAATCTGGAATTCCTCTGAACCTCCACTCCTGGCAGGTTTTCGTTACGCCACTGGTGAATGTCCAAGTAACTCAATACTGGTTTTCAGAGGCATGTTCAACTCGCAGAAGTGCTGTTCAATGGGCTATCCACTCAATATTGGTCAGCTCTTCATTTTCCTCTCCACACAAACCAGCCTTCAGAAATCATTGGGCTCTCCACTACAGACTGTTCCATTCATTCACTGCGATTCTGCAATTCATCTGACTCTCCGCTCCAGGCAGGTTTTCATTACAGCACTGGTGAATGACCAAGTAATCCAATGCTGGTTTTCAGCCGCCTTTTCACACTCGCAGTGTGCTGTTCAATTGTCTATCCACTCAAACCTGGTCAGCCTTTCATTTTCTTTTCCACAATATCAGACTTCAGAAATCATTGGAATCGCCAGTACAGAATGTTCCATTCATTCACTGCCAATCTGGAATTCATCTGAATCTGCACTCCAGGTAGGCTTTCATTACACCACTTATGAATGTCCAAGTAACACAATGCTGGTTTTCAGCGGTCTGTTCACACTCTAAGCCCTGCTTTTTACTGGGTATCCACACAACTGTGGTCAGCTCTTCATTTTCATGTCCAAACAATCCAGACTTGAGAAATCATTGCAATCTCCAGTACAGAATGTTCCATTCATTCACTGCGAATCTGGAATTCAACTGAATCTCCACTACCTGCAGATTTATCTTACACCACTTGTGAATGTCCAAGTAAAACAATGCTGGTTTTCAGAGGCCTGTTCATGTTCGCAGTCGTGCTGTTCAATTGGCTATCCACTCAACCTGTTTTGCTCCTCATTTTCCTGTGCACACAACCCAGCCTTCAGAAATCATTGTAATCTCCACTACAGGATGTTCCATTCATTCACTGGGAATCTGGAATTCATCTGAATCTGCACTCCACGCAGGCTTTCGTTACACCACTGCTGAAAGTCGAAGTAATGCAATACTGGTTTTCAGTGGTCTGTTCACATTCGAAGCCGAGGCTTTTTACAGGCTATCCACTCAACACTGGTCAGCTCTTCATTTTCGTGTCCCCACAATCCAGATTTCAGAAATCATTGCAATCTCCACTACAGAATGTTCCATTCATTCACTGCGAGTCTGGAGTTTATCTGATTCTCCACTCCCGCCTGGTTAACATTACACCACTTGTGAATGTCCAAGTAAGCCAATGCTGGTTTTCAGAGGCCTGTTCATACTCGCAGCCGTGCTGTTTAATTGACAATTCACTCCACCCTGTTCAGCTCTTCATTGTCCCACCACACTACCAGCCTTCAGAAATCTTTGTTATCTCCACTACAGAATGTTCCATTCATTCACTGCGAATCTGGAATTCATCTGACTCTCAACTCCACGCAGGTTTTCATTACACCACTGTTGAATGTCCAAGTAACCCAATGCTGGTTTTCAGCGGCCTGTTCATATTCGCAGCCCTGCTGTTTACTTGGCTATCGATTCAAGCCTGGTCAGCTCTTCATTTTCCTGTCCACACAACACAGGCTTCAGAAATCATTGGAATCTCCTCTACAGAATGTTCCATTCATTCACTGCGAATGTGGAATTCAACTGACTCTCCACTCCATGCAGGTTTTCCTTACACCACTGATGAATGTCCAAGTAACCCAATGCTGGTTTTCAGCTGCATGTTCACACTCGCAGCCATGCTATACAATTGGCTTTCCACTAAATCCTGATTAGTTCTTGATTTTCCTTCCACACGACCCAGCCTTCAGAAATCGTTGGAATCTCCACTAGAGAATGTTCCATTCATTCACTGCGAATCTGGAATTCCTCTGAACCTCCACTCCCGGCAGGTTTTCGTTACACCACTGTTGAATGTCCAAGTAACCCAATGTTTTAAGTGTTTTCTTCACAAGCGCAGTGGTGCTGTTCAATTGGCTATCCACTCAACCCTGGCCAGCTCTACATTTTCCTGTCCACACCACAGAGACTGGAGAAATCATTGTTATCTCCACTACAGAATGTTCCATTCATTCACAGCGAATCTGGAATTCATCTGAATCTCCACTCCCGGCAGGTTTTCGTGACACCACTGGTAAATATCCAAGTAAGCCAATGCTGGTTTTAAGTGGCCTGCTCATACTCTCAGCCGTGCTGTTCAATTTGCTATCCACTCAACCCTCTTCAGCTCCATTTTCCTGTCCACATAACCCAAACTTCAGAAACAATTGGTATCTCCTCCACAGAATGTTCCATTCATTGACGGCAAATCTGAAATTCATCTAATTCTCAACTCCCGTCAGGTTTTCGTTACACCACTTGTGAATGTCCAATTAAGCCAAAGCTGGTTTTCAGTGGCCTGTTCTTACTACGAGACGTGCTGTTCATTTGGCTATCCATTCCACCCTGTTCAGCTCTACATTTTCGTGTCCACAAAACCCAGCCTTCAGAAATCATTGGAATCACCACTAGAGAATGTTCCATTCATTCACTGCGAATCTGGAATTCATCTGAATCTCCACTCCCGGCAGGTTTTCATTGCACCACTGCTGAATGTTCAAGTAACGCAATGATGGTTTTCAGCGGTCTATTCACACTCGAACCCGTGCTGTTCACGGTCTAGCGACTCAACACTGGTGAGTTCTTCTTTTTCCAGTTCAGACAATACAAACCTCAGAAACCATTGCAATCTACACTACAGAATGTTTCATTCATTCAGGCGAATCTTGAATTCATCTTGTTCTCCACTCCCAGCAGGTTTTCGTTTCACCACTGGTGAATGTCCAAGCAACCCAAGGCTGGTTTCAGCTGCGTGTTAACACTCGCAGCCGTGCTGTTCAATTGGCTATCCAGTGAACGCTGGTTAGCTCTTGATTTTCCTTCCACACACCGAGCCTTCAGAAATCATTCTTATCTCCACTTCAGAATGTTCCATTCGTTCCCTGCGAATCTGGAATTCCTCTGACTCTCCACACCAGGCAGATTTTCCTAACAACACTGGTGAATGACCAGGTAATCCAATGCTGGTTTTCAGCGGCTGTTCACACTCACAGCCTTGCTGTTCAATTGGCAATCCAGTCAAACCTAGTCAGCTCTTCATTTTCCTGTCCACACAACCCAGCGTTCAGAAATCATTGGAATCTCTACTACAGAAATTTCCATTCATTCACTGTGAATCTGGAAATACTCTGAATCTGCATTCCAGGAAGGCTTTCGTTACACCACTGATGAATGTCCAAGTAATGCAATGCTGCTTCTTAGTGGTCTGTTCACACTCAAAACCGTGCTGTTCATTGGCTATCCACTCAATATCGGTCAGCTCTTCAATATCCTGTCCAGACTATCCAGATTCCTAAATGTTGGCAATCACCACTACAGAATGTTCCATTCAATCACGCGAATCTGGAATTCATCAGAGTCTCCACTCCTGGAAGGTTTTCGTGACACCACTGGTAAATGTCCAAGGAAGACAATGCTGGTTTTAAGCCGCCTGCTAACACACTCAGCCGTGCTGTTCAATTTGCTATCCACCCAACCCTATTCAGCTCTACATTTTCCTGTCCTCATAACCCAACCTTCAGAAATAATTGGTATCTCCTCCACAGAATGTTCCGTTCATTCACTGCGAATCTTAAATTCATCTGACTCTCAACTCCCGGCGGGTTATCGTTACACCACTTGTGAATGTCCAAGTAAGCCAATGCTGGTTTTCAGTGGCCTGTTCATACTAAGAGACGTGCTGTTCATTTGGCTATCCACTCCACCCTGTTCAGCTCTACATTCTCGTGTCCACAAAACCCAGCCTTCAGAAATCATTGGAATCACCACTAGAGAATGTTCCATTCATTCACTGCGAATCTGGAATTCCTCTGAACCTCCACTCCTGGCAGGTTTTCGTTACGCCACTGGTGAATGTCCAAGTAACTCAATACTGGTTTTCAGAGGCATGTTCAACTCGCAGAAGTGCTGTTCAATGGGCTATCCACTCAATATTGGTCAGCTCTTCATTTTCCTCTCCACACAAACCAGCCTTCAGAAATCATTGGGCTCTCCACTACAGACTGTTCCATTCATTCACTGCGATTCTGCAATTCATCTGACTCTCCGCTCCAGGCAGGTTTTCATTACAGCACTGGTGAATGACCAAGTAATCCAATGCTGGTTTTCAGCCGCCTTTTCACACTCGCAGTGTGCTGTTCAATTGTCTATCCACTCAAACCTGGTCAGCCTTTCATTTTCTTTTCCACAATATCAGACTTCAGAAATCATTGGAATCGCCAGTACAGAATGTTCCATTCATTCACTGCCAATCTGGAATTCATCTGAATCTGCACTCCAGGTAGGCTTTCATTACACCACTTATGAATGTCCAAGTAACACAATGCTGGTTTTCAGCGGTCTGTTCACACTCTAAGCCCTGCTTTTTACTGGGTATCCACACAACTGTGGTCAGCTCTTCATTTTCATGTCCAAACAATCCAGACTTGAGAAATCATTGCAATCTCCAGTACAGAATGTTCCATTCATTCACTGCGAATCTGGAATTCAACTGAATCTCCACTACCTGCAGATTTATCTTACACCACTTGTGAATGTCCAAGTAAAACAATGCTGGTTTTCAGAGGCCTGTTCATGTTCGCAGTCGTGCTGTTCAATTGGCTATCCACTCAACCTGTTTTGCTCCTCATTTTCCTGTGCACACAACCCAGCCTTCAGAAATCATTGTAATCTCCACTACAGGATGTTCCATTCATTCACTGGGAATCTGGAATTCATCTGAATCTGCACTCCACGCAGGCTTTCGTTACACCACTGCTGAAAGTCGAAGTAATGCAATACTGGTTTTCAGTGGTCTGTTCACATTCGAAGCCGAGGCTTTTTACAGGCTATCCACTCAACACTGGTCAGCTCTTCATTTTCGTGTCCCCACAATCCAGATTTCAGAAATCATTGCAATCTCCACTACAGAATGTTCCATTCATTCACTGCGAGTCTGGAGTTTATCTGATTCTCCACTCCCGCCTGGTTAACATTACACCACTTGTGAATGTCCAAGTAAGCCAATGCTGGTTTTCAGAGGCCTGTTCATACTCGCAGCCGTGCTGTTTAATTGACAATTCACTCCACCCTGTTCAGCTCTTCATTGTCCCACCACACTACCAGCCTTCAGAAATCTTTGTTATCTCCACTACAGAATGTTCCATTCATTCACTGCGAATCTGGAATTCATCTGACTCTCAACTCCACGCAGGTTTTCATTACACCACTGTTGAATGTCCAAGTAACCCAATGCTGGTTTTCAGCGGCCTGTTCATATTCGCAGCCCTGCTGTTTACTTGGCTATCGATTCAAGCCTGGTCAGCTCTTCATTTTCCTGTCCACACAACACAGGCTTCAGAAATCATTGGAATCTCCTCTACAGAATGTTCCATTCATTCACTGCGAATGTGGAATTCAACTGACTCTCCACTCCATGCAGGTTTTCCTTACACCACTGATGAATGTCCAAGTAACCCAATGCTGGTTTTCAGCTGCATGTTCACACTCGCAGCCATGCTATACAATTGGCTTTCCACTAAATCCTGATTAGTTCTTGATTTTCCTTCCACACGACCCAGCCTTCAGAAATCGTTGGAATCTCCACTAGAGAATGTTCCATTCATTCACTGCGAATCTGGAATTCCTCTGAACCTCCACTCCCGGCAGGTTTTCGTTACACCACTGTTGAATGTCCAAGTAACCCAATGTTTTAAGTGTTTTCTTCACAAGCGCAGTGGTGCTGTTCAATTGGCTATCCACTCAACCCTGGCCAGCTCTACATTTTCCTGTCCACACCACAGAGACTGGAGAAATCATTGTTATCTCCACTACAGAATGTTCCATTCATTCACAGCGAATCTGGAATTCATCTGAATCTCCACTCCCGGCAGGTTTTCGTGACACCACTGGTAAATATCCAAGTAAGCCAATGCTGGTTTTAAGTGGCCTGCTCATACTCTCAGCCGTGCTGTTCAATTTGCTATCCACTCAACCCTCTTCAGCTCCATTTTCCTGTCCACATAACCCAAACTTCAGAAACAATTGGTATCTCCTCCACAGAATGTTCCATTCATTGACGGCAAATCTGAAATTCATCTAATTCTCAACTCCCGTCAGGTTTTCGTTACACCACTTGTGAATGTCCAATTAAGCCAAAGCTGGTTTTCAGTGGCCTGTTCTTACTACGAGACGTGCTGTTCATTTGGCTATCCATTCCACCCTGTTCAGCTCTACATTTTCGTGTCCACAAAACCCAGCCTTCAGAAATCATTGGAATCACCACTAGAGAATGTTCCATTCATTCACTGCGAATCTGGAATTCATCTGAATCTCCACTCCCGGCAGGTTTTCATTGCACCACTGCTGAATGTTCAAGTAACGCAATGATGGTTTTCAGCGGTCTATTCACACTCGAACCCGTGCTGTTCACGGTCTAGCGACTCAACACTGGTGAGTTCTTCTTTTTCCAGTTCAGACAATACAAACCTCAGAAACCATTGCAATCTACACTACAGAATGTTTCATTCATTCAGGCGAATCTTGAATTCATCTTGTTCTCCACTCCCAGCAGGTTTTCGTTTCACCACTGGTGAATGTCCAAGCAACCCAAGGCTGGTTTCAGCTGCGTGTTAACACTCGCAGCCGTGCTGTTCAATTGGCTATCCAGTGAACGCTGGTTAGCTCTTGATTTTCCTTCCACACACCGAGCCTTCAGAAATCATTCTTATCTCCACTTCAGAATGTTCCATTCGTTCCCTGCGAATCTGGAATTCCTCTGACTCTCCACACCAGGCAGATTTTCCTAACAACACTGGTGAATGACCAGGTAATCCAATGCTGGTTTTCAGCGGCTGTTCACACTCACAGCCTTGCTGTTCAATTGGCAATCCAGTCAAACCTAGTCAGCTCTTCATTTTCCTGTCCACACAACCCAGCGTTCAGAAATCATTGGAATCTCTACTACAGAAATTTCCATTCATTCACTGTGAATCTGGAAATACTCTGAATCTGCATTCCAGGAAGGCTTTCGTTACACCACTGATGAATGTCCAAGTAATGCAATGCTGCTTCTTAGTGGTCTGTTCACACTCGAAACCGTGCTGTTCATTGGCTATCCACTCAATATCGGTCAGCTCTTCAATATCCTGTCCAGACTATCCAGATTCCTAAATGTTGGCAATCACCACTACAGAATGTTCCATTCAATCACGCGAATCTGGAATTCATCAGAGTCTCCACTCCTGGAAGGTTTTCGTGACACCACTGGTAAATGTCCAAGGAAGACAATGCTGGTTTTAAGCCGCCTGCTAACACACTCAGCCGTGCTGTTCAATTTGCTATCCACCCAACCCTATTCAGCTCTACATTTTCCTGTCCTCAGAACCCAACCTTCAGAAATAATTGGTATCTCCTCCACAGAATGTTCCGTTCATTCACTGCGAATCTTAAATTCATCTGACTCTCAACTCCCGGCGGGTTATCGTTACACCACTTGTGAATGTCCAAGTAAGCCAATGCTGGTTTTCAGTGGCCTGTTCATACTAAGAGACGTGCTGTTCATTTGGCTATCCACTCCACCCTGTTCAGCTCTACATTTTCGTGTCCACAAAACCCAGCCTTCAGAAATCATTGGAATCACCACTAGAGAATGTTCCATTCATTCACTGCGAATCTGGAATTCCTCTGAACCTCCACTCCTGGCAGGTTTTCGTTACGCCACTGGTGAATGTCCAAGTAACTCAATACTGGTTTTCAGAGGCATGTTCAACTCGCAGAAGTGCTGTTCAATGGGCTATCCACTCAATATTGGTCAGCTCTTCATTTTCCTCTCCACACAAACCAGCCTTCAGAAATCATTGGGCTCTCCACTACAGACTGTTCCATTCATTCACTGCGATTCTGCAATTCATCTGACTCTCCGCTCCAGGCAGGTTTTCATTACAGCACTGGTGAATGACCAAGTAATCCAATGCTGGTTTTCAGCCGCCTTTTCACACTCGCAGTGTGCTGTTCAATTGTCTATCCACTCAAACCTGGTCAGCCTTTCATTTTCTTTTCCACAATATCAGACTTCAGAAATCATTGGAATCGCCAGTACAGAATGTTCCATTCATTCACTGCCAATCTGGAATTCATCTGAATCTGCACTCCAGGTAGGCTTTCATTACACCACTTATGAATGTCCAAGTAACACAATGCTGGTTTTCAGCGGTCTGTTCACACTCTAAGCCCTGCTTTTTACTGGGTATCCACACAACTGTGGTCAGCTCTTCATTTTCATGTCCAAACAATCCAGACTTGAGAAATCATTGCAATCTCCAGTACAGAATGTTCCATTCATTCACTGCGAATCTGGAATTCAACTGAATCTCCACTACCTGCAGATTTATCTTACACCACTTGTGAATGTCCAAGTAAAACAATGCTGGTTTTCAGAGGCCTGTTCATGTTCGCAGTCGTGCTGTTCAATTGGCTATCCACTCAACCTGTTTTGCTCCTCATTTTCCTGTGCACACAACCCAGCCTTCAGAAATCATTGTAATCTCCACTACAGGATGTTCCATTCATTCACTGGGAATCTGGAATTCATCTGAATCTGCACTCCACGCAGGCTTTCGTTACACCACTGCTGAAAGTCGAAGTAATGCAATACTGGTTTTCAGTGGTCTGTTCACATTCGAAGCCGAGGCTTTTTACAGGCTATCCACTCAACACTGGTCAGCTCTTCATTTTCGTGTCCCCACAATCCAGATTTCAGAAATCATTGCAATCTCCACTACAGAATGTTCCATTCATTCACTGCGAGTCTGGAGTTTATCTGATTCTCCACTCCCGCCTGGTTAACATTACACCACTTGTGAATGTCCAAGTAAGCCAATGCTGGTTTTCAGAGGCCTGTTCATACTCGCAGCCGTGCTGTTTAATTGACAATTCACTCCACCCTGTTCAGCTCTTCATTGTCCCACCACACTACCAGCCTTCAGAAATCTTTGTTATCTCCACTACAGAATGTTCCATTCATTCACTGCGAATCTGGAATTCATCTGACTCTCAACTCCACGAAGGTTTTCATTACACCACTGTTGAATGTCCAAGTAACCCAATGCTGGTTTTCAGCGGACTGTTCATATTCGCAGCCCTGCTGTTTACTTGGCTATCGATTCAAGCCTGGTCAGCTCTTCATTTTCCTGTCCACACAACACAGGCTTCAGAAATCATTGGAATCTCCTCTACAGAATGTTCCATTCATTCACTGCGAATGTGGAATTCAACTGACTCTCCACTCCATGCAGGTTTTCCTTACACCACTGATGAATGTCCAAGTAACCCAATGCTGGTTTTCAGCTGCATGTTCACACTCGCAGCCATGCTATACAATTGGCTTTCCACTAAATCCTGATTAGTTCTTGATTTTCCTTCCACACGACCCAGCCTTCAGAAATCGTTGGAATCTCCACTAGAGAAAGTTCCATTCATTCACTGCGAATCTGGAATTCCTCTGAACCTCCACTCCCGGCAGGTTTTCGTTACACCACTGTTGAATGTCCAAGTAACCCAATGTTTTAAGTGTTTTCTTCACAAGCGCAGTGGTGCTGTTCAATTGGCTATCCACTCAACCCTGGCCAGCTCTACATTTTCCTGTCCACACCACAGAGACTGGAGAAATCATTGTTATCTCCACTACAGAATGTTCCATTCATTCACAGCGAATCTGGAATTCATCTGAATCTCCACTCCCGGCAGGTTTTCGTGACACCACTGGTAAATATCCAAGTAAGCCAATGCTGGTTTTAAGTGGCCTGCTCATACTCTCAGCCGTGCTGTTCAATTTGCTATCCACTCAACCCTCTTCAGCTCCATTTTCCTGTCCACATAACCCAAACTTCAGAAACAATTGGTATCTCCTCCACAGAATGTTCCATTCATTGACGGCAAATCTGAAATTCATCTAATTCTCAACTCCCGTCAGGTTTTCGTTACACCACTTGTGAATGTCCAATTAAGCCAAAGCTGGTTTTCAGTGGCCTGTTCTTACTACGAGACGTGCTGTTCATTTGGCTATCCATTCCACCCTGTTCAGCTCTACATTTTCGTGTCCACAAAACCCAGCCTTCAGAAATCATTGGAATCACCACTAGAGAATGTTCCATTCATTCACTGCGAATCTGGAATTCATCTGAATCTCCACTCCCGGCAGGTTTTCATTGCACCACTGCTGAATGTTCAAGTAACGCAATGATGGTTTTCAGCGGTCTATTCACACTCGAACCCGTGCTGTTCACGGTCTAGCGACTCAACACTGGTGAGTTCTTCTTTTTCCAGTTCAGACAATACAAACCTCAGAAACCATTGCAATCTACACTACAGAATGTTTCATTCATTCACGCGAATCTTGAATTCATCTTGTTCTCCACTCCCAGCAGGTTTTCGTTTCACCACTGGTGAATGTCCAAGCAACCCAAGGCTGGTTTCAGCTGCGTGTTAACACTCGCAGCCGTGCTGTTCAATTGGCTATCCAGTGAACGCTGGTTAGCTCTTGATTTTCCTTCCACACACCGAGCCTTCAGAAATCATTCTTATCTCCACTTCAGAATGTTCCATTCGTTCCCTGCGAATCTGGAATTCCTCTGACTCTCCACACCAGGCAGATTTTCCTAACAACACTGGTGAATGACCAGGTAATCCAATGCTGGTTTTCAGCGGCTGTTCACACTCACAGCCTTGCTGTTCAATTGGCAATCCAGTCAAACCTAGTCAGCTCTTCATTTTCCTGTCCACACAACCCAGCGTTCAGAAATCATTGGAATCTCTACTACAGAAATTTCCATTCATTCACTGTGAATCTGGAAATACTCTGAATCTGCATTCCAGGAAGGCTTTCGTTACACCACTGGTGAATGTCCAAGTAATGCAATGCTGCTTCTTAGTGGTCTGTTCACACTCGAAACCGTGCTGTTCATTGGCTATCCACTCAATATCGGTCAGCTCTTCAATATCCTGTCCAGACTATCCAGATTCCTAAATGTTGGCAATCACCACTACAGAATGTTCCATTCAATCACGCGAATCTGGAATTCATCAGAGTCTCCACTCCTGGAAGGTTTTCGTGACACCACTGGTAAATGTCCAAGGAAGACAATGCTGGTTTTAAGCCGCCTGCTAACACACTCAGCCGTGCTGTTCAATTTGCTATCCACCCAACCCTATTCAGCTCTACATTTTCCTGTCCTCATAACCCAACCTTCAGAAATAATTGGTATCTCCTCCACAGAATGTTCCGTTCATTCACTGCGAATCTTAAATTCATCTGACTCTCAACTCCCGGCGGGTTATCGTTACACCACTTGTGAATGTCCAAGTAAGCCAATGCTGGTTTTCAGTGGCCTGTTCATACTAAGAAACGTGCTGTTCATTTGGCTATCCACTCCACCCTGTTCAGCTCTACATTTTCGTGTCCACAAAACCCAGCCTTCAGAAATCATTGGAATCACCACTAGAGAATGTTCCATTCATTCACTGCGAATCTGGAATTCCTCTGAACCTCCACTCCTGGCAGGTTTTCGTTACGCCACTGGTGAATGTCCAAGTAACTCAATACTGGTTTTCAGAGGCATGTTCAACTCGCAGAAGTGCTGTTCAATGGGCTATCCACTCAATATTGGTCAGCTCTTCATTTTCCTCTCCACACAAACCAGCCTTCAGAAATCATTGGGCTCTCCACTACAGACTGTTCCATTCATTCACTGCGATTCTGCAATTCATCTGACTCTCCGCTCCAGGCAGGTTTTCATTACAGCACTGGTGAATGACCAAGTAATCCAATGCTGGTTTTCAGCCGCCTTTTCACACTCGCAGTGTGCTGTTCAATTGTCTATCCACTCAAACCTGGTCAGCCTTTCATTTTCTTTTCCACAATATCAGACTTCAGAAATCATTGGAATCGCCAGTACAGAATGTTCCATTCATTCACTGCCAATCTGGAATTCATCTGAATCTGCACTCCAGGTAGGCTTTCATTACACCACTTATGAATGTCCAAGTAACACAATGCTGGTTTTCAGCGGTCTGTTCACACTCTAAGCCCTGCTTTTTACTGGGTATCCACACAACTGTGGTCAGCTCTTCATTTTCATGTCCAAACAATCCAGACTTGAGAAATCATTGCAATCTCCAGTACAGAATGTTCCATTCATTCACTGCGAATCTGGAATTCAACTGAATCTCCACTACCTGCAGATTTATCTTACACCACTTGTGAATGTCCAAGTAAAACAATGCTGGTTTTCAGAGGCCTGTTCATGTTCGCAGTCGTGCTGTTCAATTGGCTATCCACTCAACCTGTTTTGCTCCTCATTTTCCTGTGCACACAACCCAGCCTTCAGAAATCATTGTAATCTCCACTACAGGATGTTCCATTCATTCACTGGGAATCTGGAATTCATCTGAATCTGCACTCCACGCAGGCTTTCGTTACACCACTGCTGAAAGTCGAAGTAATGCAATACTGGTTTTCAGTGGTCTGTTCACATTCGAAGCCGAGGCTTTTTACAGGCTATCCACTCAACACTGGTCAGCTCTTCATTTTCGTGTCCCCACAATCCAGATTTCAGAAATCATTGCAATCTCCACTACAGAATGTTCCATTCATTCACTGCGAGTCTGGAGTTTATCTGATTCTCCACTCCCGCCTGGTTAACATTACACCACTTGTGAATGTCCAAGTAAGCCAATGCTGGTTTTCAGAGGCCTGTTCATACTCGCAGCCGTGCTGTTTAATTGACAATTCACTCCACCCTGTTCAGCTCTTCATTGTCCCACCACACTACCAGCCTTCAGAAATCTTTGTTATCTCCACTACAGAATGTTCCATTCATTCACTGCGAATCTGGAATTCATCTGACTCTCAACTCCACGAAGGTTTTCATTACACCACTGTTGAATGTCCAAGTAACCCAATGCTGGTTTTCAGCGGCCTGTTCATATTCGCAGCCCTGCTGTTTACTTGGCTATCGATTCAAGCCTGGTCAGCTCTTCATTTTCCTGTCCACACAACACAGGCTTCAGAAATCATTGGAATCTCCTCTACAGAATGTTCCATTCATTCACTGCGAATGTGGAATTCAACTGACTCTCCACTCCATGCAGGTTTTCCTTACACCACTGATGAATGTCCAAGTAACCCAATGCTGGTTTTCAGCTGCATGTTCACACTCGCAGCCATGCTATACAATTGGCTTTCCACTAAATCCTGATTAGTTCTTGATTTTCCTTCCACACGACCCAGCCTTCAGAAATCGTTGGAATCTCCACTAGAGAAAGTTCCATTCATTCACTGCGAATCTGGAATTCCTCTGAACCTCCACTCCCGGCAGGTTTTCGTTACACCACTGTTGAATGTCCAAGTAACCCAATGTTTTAAGTGTTTTCTTCACAAGCGCAGTGGTGCTGTTCAATTGGCTATCCACTCAACCCTGGCCAGCTCTACATTTTCCTGTCCACACCACAGAGACTGGAGAAATCATTGTTATCTCCACTACAGAATGTTCCATTCATTCACAGCGAATCTGGAATTCATCTGAATCTCCACTCCCGGCAGGTTTTCGTGACACCACTGGTAAATATCCAAGTAAGCCAATGCTGGTTTTAAGTGGCCTGCTCATACTCTCAGCCGTGCTGTTCAATTTGCTATCCACTCAACCCTCTTCAGCTCCATTTTCCTGTCCACATAACCCAAACTTCAGAAACAATTGGTATCTCCTCCACAGAATGTTCCATTCATTGACGGCAAATCTGAAATTCATCTAATTCTCAACTCCCGTCAGGTTTTCGTTACACCACTTGTGAATGTCCAATTAAGCCAAAGCTGGTTTTCAGTGGCCTGTTCTTACTACGAGACGTGCTGTTCATTTGGCTATCCATTCCACCCTGTTCAGCTCTACATTTTCGTGTCCACAAAACCCAGCCTTCAGAAATCATTGGAATCACCACTAGAGAATGTTCCATTCATTCACTGCGAATCTGGAATTCATCTGAATCTCCACTCCCGGCAGGTTTTCATTGCACCACTGCTGAATGTTCAAGTAACGCAATGATGGTTTTCAGCGGTCTATTCACACTCGAACCCGTGCTGTTCACGGTCTAGCGACTCAACACTGGTGAGTTCTTCTTTTTCCAGTTCAGACAATACAAACCTCAGAAACCATTGCAATCTACACTACAGAATGTTTCATTCATTCACGCGAATCTTGAATTCATCTTGTTCTCCACTCCCAGCAGGTTTTCGTTTCACCACTGGTGAATGTCCAAGCAACCCAAGGCTGGTTTCAGCTGCGTGTTAACACTCGCAGCCGTGCTGTTCAATTGGCTATCCAGTGAACGCTGGTTAGCTCTTGATTTTCCTTCCACACACCGAGCCTTCAGAAATCATTCTTATCTCCACTTCAGAATGTTCCATTCGTTCCCTGCGAATCTGGAATTCCTCTGACTCTCCACACCAGGCAGATTTTCCTAACAACACTGGTGAATGACCAGGTAATCCAATGCTGGTTTTCAGCGGCTGTTCACACTCACAGCCTTGCTGTTCAATTGGCAATCCAGTCAAACCTAGTCAGCTCTTCATTTTCCTGTCCACACAACCCAGCGTTCAGAAATCATTGGAATCTCTACTACAGAAATTTCCATTCATTCACTGTGAATCTGGAAATACTCTGAATCTGCATTCCAGGAAGGCTTTCGTTACACCACTGGTGAATGTCCAAGTAATGCAATGCTGCTTCTTAGTGGTCTGTTCACACTCGAAACCGTGCTGTTCATTGGCTATCCACTCAATATCGGTCAGCTCTTCAATATCCTGTCCAGACTATCCAGATTCCTAAATGTTGGCAATCACCACTACAGAATGTTCCATTCAATCACGCGAATCTGGAATTCATCAGAGTCTCCACTCCTGGAAGGTTTTCGTGACACCACTGGTAAATGTCCAAGGAAGACAATGCTGGTTTTAAGCCGCCTGCTAACACACTCAGCCGTGCTGTTCAATTTGCTATCCACCCAACCCTATTCAGCTCTACATTTTCCTGTCCTCATAACCCAACCTTCAGAAATAATTGGTATCTCCTCCACAGAATGTTCCGTTCATTCACTGCGAATCTTAAATTCATCTGACTCTCAACTCCCGGCGGGTTATCGTTACACCACTTGTGAATGTCCAAGTAAGCCAATGCTGGTTTTCAGTGGCCTGTTCATACTAAGAGACGTGCTGTTCATTTGGCTATCCACTCCACCCTGTTCAGCTCTACATTTTCGTGTCCACAAAACCCAGCCTTCAGAAATCATTGGAATCACCACTAGAGAATGTTCCATTCATTCACTGCGAATCTGGAATTCCTCTGAACCTCCACTCCTGGCAGGTTTTCGTTACGCCACTGGTGAATGTCCAAGTAACTCAATACTGGTTTTCAGAGGCATGTTCAACTCGCAGAAGTGCTGTTCAATGGGCTATCCACTCAATATTGGTCAGCTCTTCATTTTCCTCTCCACACAAACCAGCCTTCAGAAATCATTGGGCTCTCCACTACAGACTGTTCCATTCATTCACTGCGATTCTGCAATTCATCTGACTCTCCGCTCCAGGCAGGTTTTCATTACAGCACTGGGGAATGACCAAGTAATCCAATGCTGGTTTTCAGCCGCCTTTTCACACTCGCAGTGTGCTGTTCAATTGTCTATCCACTCAAACCTGGTCAGCCTTTCATTTTCTTTTCCACAATATCAGACTTCAGAAATCATTGGAATCGCCAGTACAGAATGTTCCATTCATTCACTGCCAATCTGGAATTCATCTGAATCTGCACTCCAGGTAGGCTTTCATTACACCACTTATGAATGTCCAAGTAACACAATGCTGGTTTTCAGCGGTCTGTTCACACTCTAAGCCCTGCTTTTTACTGGGTATCCACACAACTGTGGTCAGCTCTTCATTTTCATGTCCAAACAATCCAGACTTGAGAAATCATTGCAATCTCCAGTACAGAATGTTCCATTCATTCACTGCGAATCTGGAATTCAACTGAATCTCCACTACCTGCAGATTTATCTTACACCACTTGTGAATGTCCAAGTAAAACAATGCTGGTTTTCAGAGGCCTGTTCATGTTCGCAGTCGTGCTGTTCAATTGGCTATCCACTCAACCTGTTTTGCTCCTCATTTTCCTGTGCACACAACCCAGCCTTCAGAAATCTTTGTTATCTCCACTACAGAATGTTCCATTCATTCACTGCGAATCTGGAATTCATCTGACTCTCAACTCCACGAAGGTTTTCATTACACCACTGTTGAATGTCCAAGTAACCCAATGCTGGTTTTCAGCGGCCTGTTCATATTCGCAGCCCTGCTGTTTACTTGGCTATCGATTCAAGCCTGGTCAGCTCTTCATTTTCCTGTCCACACAACACAGGCTTCAGAAATCATTGGAATCTCCTCTACAGAATGTTCCATTCATTCACTGCGAATGTGGAATTCAACTGACTCTCCACTCCATGCAGGTTTTCCTTACACCACTGATGAATGTCCAAGTAACCCAATGCTGGTTTTCAGCTGCATGTTCACACTCGCAGCCATGCTATACAATTGGCTTTCCACTAAATCCTGATTAGTTCTTGATTTTCCTTCCACACGACCCAGCCTTCAGAAATCATTGGAATCTCCACTAGAGAATGTTCCATTCATTCACTGCGAATCTGGAATTCCTCTGAACCTCCACTCCCGGCAGGTTTTCGTTACACCACTGTTGAATGTCCAAGTAACCCAATGTTTTAAGTGTTTTCTTCACAAGCGCAGTGGTGCTGTTCAATTGGCTATCCACTCAACCCTGGCCAGCTCTACATTTTCCTGTCCACACCACAGAGACTGGAGAAATCATTGTTATCTCCACTACAGAATGTTCCATTCATTCACAGCGAATCTGGAATTCATCTGAATCTCCACTCCCGGCAGGTTTTCGTGACACCACTGGTAAATATCCAAGTAAGCCAATGCTGGTTTTAAGTGGCCTGCTCATACTCTCAGCCGTGCTGTTCAATTTGCTATCCACTCAACCCTCTTCAGCTCCATTTTCCTGTCCACATAACCCAAACTTCAGAAACAATTGGTATCTCCTCCACAGAATGTTCCATTCATTGACGGCAAATCTGAAATTCATCTAATTCTCAACTCCCGTCAGGTTTTCGTTACACCACTTGTGAATGTCCAATTAAGCCAAAGCTGGTTTTCAGTGGCCTGTTCTTACTACGAGACGTGCTGTTCATTTGGCTATCCATTCCACCCTGTTCAGCTCTACATTTTCGTGTCCACAAAACCCAGCCTTCAGAAATCATTGGAATCACCACTAGAGAATGTTCCATTCATTCACTGCGAATCTGGAATTCATCTGAATCTCCACTCCCGGCAGGTTTTCATTGCACCACTGCTGAATGTTCAAGTAACGCAATGATGGTTTTCAGCGGTCTATTCACACTCGAACCCGTGCTGTTCACGGTCTAGCGACTCAACACTGGTGAGTTCTTCTTTTTCCAGTTCAGACAATACAAACCTCAGAAACCATTGCAATCTACACTACAGAATGTTTCATTCATTCAGGCGAATCTTGAATTCATCTTGTTCTCCACTCCCAGCAGGTTTTCGTTTCACCACTGGTGAATGTCCAAGCAACCCAAGGCTGGTTTCAGCTGCGTGTTAACACTCGCAGCCGTGCTGTTCAATTGGCTATCCAGTGAACGCTGGTTAGCTCTTGATTTTCCTTCCACACACCGAGCCTTCAGAAATCATTCTTATCTCCACTTCAGAATGTTCCATTCGTTCCCTGCGAATCTGGAATTCCTCTGACTCTCCACACCAGGCAGATTTTCCTAACAACACTGGTGAATGACCAGGTAATCCAATGCTGGTTTTCAGCGGCTGTTCACACTCACAGCCTTGCTGTTCAATTGGCAATCCAGTCAAACCTAGTCAGCTCTTCATTTTCCTGTCCACACAACCCAGCGTTCAGAAATCATTGGAAGCTCTACTACAGAAATTTCCATTCATTCACTGTGAATCTGGAAATACTCTGAATCTGCATTCCAGGAAGGCTTTCGTTACACCACTGATGAATGTCCAAGTAATGCAATGCTGCTTCTTAGTGGTCTGTTCACACTCGAAACCGTGCTGTTCATTGGCTATCCACTCAATATCGGTCAGCTCTTCAATATCCTGTCCAGACTATCCAGATTCCTAAATGTTGGCAATCACCACTACAGAATGTTCCATTCAATCACGCGAATCTGGAATTCATCAGAGTCTCCACTCCTGGAAGGTTTTCGTGACACCACTGGTAAATGTCCAAGGAAGACAATGCTGGTTTTAAGCCGCCTGCTAACACACTCAGCCGTGCTGTTCAATTTGCTATCCACCCAACCCTATTCAGCTCTACATTTTCCTGTCCTCATAACCCAACCTTCAGAAATAATTGGTATCTCCTCCACAGAATGTTCCGTTCATTCACTGCGAATCTTAAATTCATCTGACTCTCAACTCCCGGCGGGTTATCGTTACACCACTTGTGAATGTCCAAGTAAGCCAATGCTGGTTTTCAGTGGCCTGTTCATACTAAGAGACGTGCTGTTCATTTGGCTATCCACTCCACCCTGTTCAGCTCTACATTTTCGTGTCCACAAAACCCAGCCTTCAGAAATCATTGGAATCACCACTAGAGAATGTTCCATTCATTCACTGCGAATCTGGAATTCCTCTGAACCTCCACTCCTGGCAGGTTTTCGTTACGCCACTGGTGAATGTCCAAGTAACTCAATACTGGTTTTCAGAGGCATGTTCAACTCGCAGAAGTGCTGTTCAATGGGCTATCCACTCAATATTGGTCAGCTCTTCATTTTCCTCTCCACACAAACCAGCCTTCAGAAATCATTGGGCTCTCCACTACAGACTGTTCCATTCATTCACTGCGATTCTGCAATTCATCTGACTCTCCGCTCCAGGCAGGTTTTCATTACAGCACTGGTGAATGACCAAGTAATCCAATGCTGGTTTTCAGCCGCCTTTTCACACTCGCAGTGTGCTGTTCAATTGTCTATCCACTCAAACCTGGTCAGCCTTTCATTTTCTTTTCCACAATATCAGACTTCAGAAATCATTGGAATCGCCAGTACAGAATGTTCCATTCATTCACTGCCAATCTGGAATTCATCTGAATCTGCACTCCAGGTAGGCTTTCATTACACCACTTATGAATGTCCAAGTAACACAATGCTGGTTTTCAGCGGTCTGTTCACACTCTAAGCCCTGCTTTTTACTGGGTATCCACACAACTGTGGTCAGCTCTTCATTTTCATGTCCAAACAATCCAGACTTGAGAAATCATTGCAATCTCCAGTACAGAATATTCCATTCATTCACTGCGAATCTGGAATTCAACTGAATCTCCACTACCTGCAGATTTATCTTACACCACTTGTGAATGTCCAAGTAAAACAATGCTGGTTTTCAGAGGCCTGTTCATATTCGCAGTCGTGCTGTTCAATTGGCTATCCACTCAACCTGTTTTGCTCCTCATTTTCCTGTGCACACAACCCAGCCTTCAGAAATCATTGTAATCTCCACTACAGGATGTTCCATTCATTCACTGGGAATCTGGAATTCATCTGAATCTGCACTCCACGCAGGCTTTCGTTACACCACTGCTGAAAGTCGAAGTAATGCAATACTGGTTTTCAGTGGTCTGTTCACATTCAAAGCCGAGGCTTTTTACAGGCTATCCACTCAACACTGGTCAGCTCTTCATTTTCGTGTCCCCACAATCCAGATTTCAGAAATCATTGCAATCTCCACTACAGAATGTTCCATTCATTCACTGCGAGTCTGGAGTTTATCTGATTCTCCACTCCCGCCTGGTTAACATTACACCACTTGTGAATGTCCAAGTAAGCCAATGCTGGTTTTCAGAGGCCTGTTCATACTCGCAGCCGTGCTGTTTAATTGACAATTCACTCCACCCTGTTCAGCTCTTCATTGTCCCACCACACTACCAGCCTTCAGAAATCTTTGTTATCTCCACTACAGAATGTTCCATTCATTCACTGCGAATCTGGAATTCATCTGACTCTCAACTCCACGCAGGTTTTCATTACACCACTGTTGAATGTCCAAGTAACCCAATGCTGGTTTTCAGCGGCCTGTTCATATTCGCAGCCCTGCTGTTTACTTGGCTATCGATTCAAGCCTGGTCAGCTCTTCATTTTCCTGTCCACACAACACAGGCTTCAGAAATCATTGGAATCTCCTCTACAGAATGTTCCATTCATTCACTGCGAATGTGGAATTCAACTGACTCTCCACTCCATGCAGGTTTTCCTTACACCACTGATGAATGTCCAAGTAACCCAATGCTGGTTTTCAGCTGCATGTTCACACTCGCAGCCATGCTATACAATTGGCTTTCCACTAAATCCTGATTAGTTCTTGATTTTCCTTCCACACGACCCAGCCTTCAGAAATCATTGGAATCTCCACTAGAGAAAGTTCCATTCATTCACTGCGAATCTGGAATTCCTCTGAACCTCCACTCCCGGCAGGTTTTCGTTACACCACTGTTGAATGTCCAAGTAACCCAATGTTTTAAGTGTTTTCTTCACAAGCGCAGTGGTGCTGTTCAATTGGCTATCCACTCAACCCTGGCCAGCTCTACATTTTCCTGTCCACACCACAGAGACTGGAGAAATCATTGTTATCTCCACTACAGAATGTTCCATTCATTCACAGCGAATCTGGAATTCATCTGAATCTCCACTCCCGGCAGGTTTTCGTGACACCACTGGTAAATATCCAAGTAAGCCAATGCTGGTTTTAAGTGGCCTGCTCATACTCTCAGCCGTGCTGTTCAATTTGCTATCCACTCAACCCTCTTCAGCTCCATTTTCCTGTCCACATAACCCAAACTTCAGAAACAATTGGTATCTCCTCCACAGAATGTTCCATTCATTGACGGCAAATCTGAAATTCATCTAATTCTCAACTCCCGTCAGGTTTTCGTTACACCACTTGTGAATGTCCAATTAAGCCAAAGCTGGTTTTCAGTGGCCTGTTCTTACTACGAGACGTGCTGTTCATTTGGCTATCCATTCCACCCTGTTCAGCTCTACATTTTCGTGTCCACAAAACCCAGCCTTCAGAAATCATTGGAATCACCACTAGAGAATGTTCCATTCATTCACTGCGAATCTGGAATTCATCTGAATCTCCACTCCCGGCAGGTTTTCATTGCACCACTGCTGAATGTTCAAGTAACGCAATGATGGTTTTCAGCGGTCTATTCACACTCGAACCCGTGCTGTTCACGGTCTAGCGACTCAACACTGGTGAGTTCTTCTTTTTCCAGTTCAGACAATACAAACCTCAGAAACCATTGCAATCTACACTACAGAATGTTTCATTCATTCAGGCGAATCTTGAATTCATCTTGTTCTCCACTCCCAGCAGGTTTTCGTTTCACCACTGGTGAATGTCCAAGCAACCCAAGGCTGGTTTCAGCTGCGTGTTAACACTCGCAGCCGTGCTGTTCAATTGGCTATCCAGTGAACGCTGGTTAGCTCTTGATTTTCCTTCCACACACCGAGCCTTCAGAAATCATTCTTATCTCCACTTCAGAATGTTCCATTCGTTCCCTGCGAATCTGGAATTCCTCTGACTCTCCACACCAGGCAGATTTTCCTAACAACACTGGTGAATGACCAGGTAATCCAATGCTGGTTTTCAGCGGCTGTTCACACTCACAGCCTTGCTGTTCAATTGGCAATCCAGTCAAACCTAGTCAGCTCTTCATTTTCCTGTCCACACAACCCAGCGTTCAGAAATCATTGGAATCTCTACTACAGAAATTTCCATTCATTCACTGTGAATCTGGAAATACTCTGAATCTGCATTCCAGGAAGGCTTTCGTTACACCACTGATGAATGTCCAAGTAATGCAATGCTGCTTCTTAGTGGTCTGTTCACACTCGAAACCGTGCTGTTCATTGGCTATCCACTCAATATCGGTCAGCTCTTCAATATCCTGTCCAGACTATCCAGATTCCTAAATGTTGGCAATCACCACTACAGAATGTTCCATTCAATCACGCGAATCTGGAATTCATCAGAGTCTCCACTCCTGGAAGGTTTTCGTGACACCACTGGTAAATGTCCAAGGAAGACAATGCTGGTTTTAAGCCGCCTGCTAACACACTCAGCCGTGCTGTTCAATTTGCTATCCACCCAACCCTATTCAGCTCTACATTTTCCTGTCCTCATAACCCAACCTTCAGAAATAATTGGTATCTCCTCCACAGAATGTTCCGTTCATTCACTGCGAATCTTAAATTCATCTGACTCTCAACTCCCGGCGGGTTATCGTTACACCACTTGTGAATGTCCAAGTAAGCCAATGCTGGTTTTCAGTGGCCTGTTCATACTAAGAGACGTGCTGTTCATTTGGCTATCCACTCCACCCTGTTCAGCTCTACATTTTCGTGTCCACAAAACCCAGCCTTCAGAAATCATTGGAATCACCACTAGAGAATGTTCCATTCATTCACTGCGAATCTGGAATTCCTCTGAACCTCCACTCCTGGCAGGTTTTCGTTACGCCACTGGTGAATGTCCAAGTAACTCAATACTGGTTTTCAGAGGCATGTTCAACTCGCAGAAGTGCTGTTCAATGGGCTATCCACTCAATATTGGTCAGCTCTTCATTTTCCTCTCCACACAAACCAGCCTTCAGAAATCATTGGGCTCTCCACTACAGACTGTTCCATTCATTCACTGCGATTCTGCAATTCATCTGACTCTCCGCTCCAGGCAGGTTTTCATTACAGCACTGGTGAATGACCAAGTAATCCAATGCTGGTTTTCAGCCGCCTTTTCACACTCGCAGTGTGCTGTTCAATTGTCTATCCACTCAAACCTGGTCAGCCTTTCATTTTCTTTTCCACAATATCAGACTTCAGAAATCATTGGAATCGCCAGTACAGAATGTTCCATTCATTCACTGCCAATCTGGAATTCATCTGAATCTGCACTCCAGGTAGGCTTTCATTACACCACTTATGAATGTCCAAGTAACACAATGCTGGTTTTCAGCGGTCTGTTCACACTCTAAGCCCTGCTTTTTACTGGGTATCCACACAACTGTGGTCAGCTCTTCATTTTCATGTCCAAACAATCCAGACTTGAGAAATCATTGCAATCTCCAGTACAGAATGTTCCATTCATTCACTGCGAATCTGGAATTCAACTGAATCTCCACTACCTGCAGATTTATCTTACACCACTTGTGAATGTCCAAGTAAAACAATGCTGGTTTTCAGAGGCCTGTTCATGTTCGCAGTCGTGCTGTTCAATTGGCTATCCACTCAACCTGTTTTGCTCCTCATTTTCCTGTGCACACAACCCAGCCTTCAGAAATCATTGTAATCTCCACTACAGGATGTTCCATTCATTCACTGGGAATCTGGAATTCATCTGAATCTGCACTCCACGCAGGCTTTCGTTACACCACTGCTGAAAGTCGAAGTAATGCAATACTGGTTTTCAGTGGTCTGTTCACATTCGAAGCCGAGGCTTTTTACAGGCTATCCACTCAACACTGGTCAGCTCTTCATTTTCGTGTCCCCACAATCCAGATTTCAGAAATCATTGCAATCTCCACTACAGAATGTTCCATTCATTCACTGCGAGTCTGGAGTTTATCTGATTCTCCACTCCCGCCTGGTTAACATTACACCACTTGTGAATGTCCAAGTAAGCCAATGCTGGTTTTCAGAGGCCTGTTCATACTCGCAGCCGTGCTGTTTAATTGACAATTCACTCCACCCTGTTCAGCTCTTCATTGTCCCACCACACTACCAGCCTTCATAAATCTTTGTTATCTCCACTACAGAATGTTCCATTCATTCACTGCGAATCTGGAATTCATCTGACTCTCAACTCCACGCAGGTTTTCATTACACCACTGTTGAATGTCCAAGTAACCCAATGCTGGTTTTCAGCGGCCTGTTCATATTCGCAGCCCTGCTGTTTACTTGGCTATCGATTCAAGCCTGGTCAGCTCTTCATTTTCCTGTCCACACAACACAGGCTTCAGAAATCATTGGAATCTCCTCTACAGAATGTTCCATTCATTCACTGCGAATGTGGAATTCAACTGACTCTCCACTCCATGCAGGTTTTCCTTACACCACTGATGAATGTCCAAGTAACCCAATGCTGGTTTTCAGCTGCATGTTCACACTCGCAGCCATGCTATACAATTGGCTTTCCACTAAATCCTGATTAGTTCTTGATTTTCCTTCCACACGACCCAGCCTTCAGAAATCATTGGAATCTCCACTAGAGAATGTTCCATTCATTCACTGCGAATCTGGAATTCCTCTGAACCTCCACTCCCGGCAGGTTTTCGTTACACCACTGTTGAATGTCCAAGTAACCCAATGTTTTAAGTGTTTTCTTCACAAGCGCAGTGGTGCTGTTCAATTGGCTATCCACTCAACCCTGGCCAGCTCTACATTTTCCTGTCCACACCACAGAGACTGGAGAAATCATTGTTATCTCCACTACAGAATGTTCCATTCATTCACAGCGAATCTGGAATTCATCTGAATCTCCACTCCCGGCAGGTTTTCGTGACACCACTGGTAAATATCCAAGTAAGCCAATGCTGGTTTTAAGTGGCCTGCTCATACTCTCAGCCGTGCTGTTCAATTTGCTATCCACTCAACCCTCTTCAGCTCCATTTTCCTGTCCACATAACCCAAACTTCAGAAACAATTGGTATCTCCTCCACAGAATGTTCCATTCATTGACGGCAAATCTGAAATTCATCTAATTCTCAACTCCCGTCAGGTTTTCGTTACACCACTTGTGAATGTCCAATTAAGCCAAAGCTGGTTTTCAGTGGCCTGTTCTTACTACGAGACGTGCTGTTCATTTGGCTATCCATTCCACCCTGTTCAGCTCTACATTTTCGTGTCCACAAAACCCAGCCTTCAGAAATCATTGGAATCACCACTAGAGAATGTTCCATTCATTCACTGCGAATCTGGAATTCATCTGAATCTCCACTCCCGGCAGGTTTTCATTGCACCACTGCTGAATGTTCAAGTAACGCAATGATGGTTTTCAGCGGTCTATTCACACTCGAACCCGTGCTGTTCACGGTCTAGCGACTCAACACTGGTGAGTTCTTCTTTTTCCAGTTCAGACAATACAAACCTCAGAAACCATTGCAATCTACACTACAGAATGTTTCATTCATTCAGGCGAATCTTGAATTCATCTTGTTCTCCACTCCCAGCAGGTTTTCGTTTCACCACTGGTGAATGTCCAAGCAACCCAAGGCTGGTTTCAGCTGCGTGTTAACACTCGCAGCCGTGCTGTTCAATTGGCTATCCAGTGAACGCTGGTTAGCTCTTGATTTTCCTTCCACACACCGAGCCTTCAGAAATCATTCTTATCTCCACTTCAGAATGTTCCATTCGTTCCCTGCGAATCTGGAATTCCTCTGACTCTCCACACCAGGCAGATTTTCCTAACAACACTGGTGAATGACCAGGTAATCCAATGCTGGTTTTCAGCGGCTGTTCACACTCACAGCCTTGCTGTTCAATTGGCAATCCAGTCAAACCTAGTCAGCTCTTCATTTTCCTGTCCACACAACCCAGCGTTCAGAAATCATTGGAAGCTCTACTACAGAAATTTCCATTCATTCACTGTGAATCTGGAAATACTCTGAATCTGCATTCCAGGAAGGCTTTCGTTACACCACTGATGAATGTCCAAGTAATGCAATGCTGCTTCTTAGTGGTCTGTTCACACTCGAAACCGTGCTGTTCATTGGCTATCCACTCAATATCGGTCAGCTCTTCAATATCCTGTCCAGACTATCCAGATTCCTAAATGTTGGCAATCACCACTACAGAATGTTCCATTCAATCACGCGAATCTGGAATTCATCAGAGTCTCCACTCCTGGAAGGTTTTCGTGACACCACTGGTAAATGTCCAAGGAAGACAATGCTGGTTTTAAGCCGCCTGCTAACACACTCAGCCGTGCTGTTCAATTTGCTATCCACCCAACCCTATTCAGCTCTACATTTTCCTGTCCTCATAACCCAACCTTCAGAAATAATTGGTATCTCCTCCACAGAATGTTCCGTTCATTCACTGCGAATCTTAAATTCATCTGACTCTCAACTCCCGGCGGGTTATCGTTACACCACTTGTGAATGTCCAAGTAAGCCAATGCTGGTTTTCAGTGGCCTGTTCATACTAAGAGACGTGCTGTTCATTTGGCTATCCACTCCACCCTGTTCAGCTCTACATTTTCGTGTCCACAAAACCCAGCCTTCAGAAATCATTGGAATCACCACTAGAGAATGTTCCATTCATTCACTGCGAATCTGGAATTCCTCTGAACCTCCACTCCTGGCAGGTTTTCGTTACGCCACTGGTGAATGTCCAAGTAACTCAATACTGGTTTTCAGAGGCATGTTCAACTCGCAGAAGTGCTGTTCAATGGGCTATCCACTCAATATTGGTCAGCTCTTCATTTTCCTCTCCACACAAACCAGCCTTCAGAAATCATTGGGCTCTCCACTACAGACTGTTCCATTCATTCACTGCGATTCTGCAATTCATCTGACTCTCCGCTCCAGGCAGGTTTTCATTACAGCACTGGGGAATGACCAAGTAATCCAATGCTGGTTTTCAGCCGCCTTTTCACACTCGCAGTGTGCTGTTCAATTGTCTATCCACTCAAACCTGGTCAGCCTTTCATTTTCTTTTCCACAATATCAGACTTCAGAAATCATTGGAATCGCCAGTACAGAATGTTCCATTCATTCACTGCCAATCTGGAATTCATCTGAATCTGCACTCCAGGTAGGCTTTCATTACACCACTTATGAATGTCCAAGTAACACAATGCTGGTTTTCAGCGGTCTGTTCACACTCTAAGCCCTGCTTTTTACTGGGTATCCACACAACTGTGGTCAGCTCTTCATTTTCATGTCCAAACAATCCAGACTTGAGAAATCATTGCAATCTCCAGTACAGAATGTTCCATTCATTCACTGCGAATCTGGAATTCAACTGAATCTCCACTACCTGCAGATTTATCTTACACCACTTGTGAATGTCCAAGTAAAACAATGCTGGTTTTCAGAGGCCTGTTCATGTTCGCAGTCGTGCTGTTCAATTGGCTATCCACTCAACCTGTTTTGCTCCTCATTTTCCTGTGCACACAACCCAGCCTTCAGAAATCATTGTAATCTCCACTACAGGATGTTCCATTCATTCACTGGGAATCTGGAATTCATCTGAATCTGCACTCCACGCAGGCTTTCGTTACACCACTGCTGAAAGTCGAAGTAATGCAATACTGGTTTTCAGTGGTCTGTTCACATTCGAAGCCGAGGCTTTTTACAGGCTATCCACTCAACACTGGTCAGCTCTTCATTTTCGTGTCCCCACAATCCAGATTTCAGAAATCATTGCAATCTCCACTACAGAATGTTCCATTCATTCACTGCGAGTCTGGAGTTTATCTGATTCTCCACTCCCGCCTGGTTAACATTACACCACTTGTGAATGTCCAAGTAAGCCAATGCTGGTTTTCAGAGGCCTGTTCATACTCGCAGCCGTGCTGTTTAATTGACAATTCACTCCACCCTGTTCAGCTCTTCATTGTCCCACCACACTACCAGCCTTCAGAAATCTTTGTTATCTCCACTACAGAATGTTCCATTCATTCACTGCGAATCTGGAATTCATCTGACTCTCAACTCCACGCAGGTTTTCATTACACCACTGTTGAATGTCCAAGTAACCCAATGCTGGTTTTCAGCGGCCTGTTCATATTCGCAGCCCTGCTGTTTACTTGGCTATCGATTCAAGCCTGGTCAGCTCTTCATTTTCCTGTCCACACAACACAGGCTTCAGAAATCATTGGAATCTCCTCTACAGAATGTTCCATTCATTCACTGCGAATGTGGAATTCAACTGACTCTCCACTCCATGCAGGTTTTCCTTACACCACTGATGAATGTCCAAGTAACCCAATGCTGGTTTTCAGCTGCATGTTCACACTCGCAGCCATGCTATACAATTGGCTTTCCACTAAATCCTGATTAGTTCTTGATTTTCCTTCCACACGACCCAGCCTTCAGAAATCGTTGGAATCTCCACTAGAGAATGTTCCATTCATTCACTGCGAATCTGGAATTCCTCTGAACCTCCACTCCCGGCAGGTTTTCGTTACACCACTGTTGAATGTCCAAGTAACCCAATGTTTTAAGTGTTTTCTTCACAAGCGCAGTGGTGCTGTTCAATTGGCTATCCACTCAACCCTGGCCAGCTCTACATTTTCCTGTCCACACCACAGAGACTGGAGAAATCATTGTTATCTCCACTACAGAATGTTCCATTCATTCACAGCGAATCTGGAATTCATCTGAATCTCCACTCCCGGCAGGTTTTCGTGACACCACTGGTAAATATCCAAGTAAGCCAATGCTGGTTTTAAGTGGCCTGCTCATACTCTCAGCCGTGCTGTTCAATTTGCTATCCACTCAACCCTCTTCAGCTCCATTTTCCTGTCCACATAACCCAAACTTCAGAAACAATTGGTATCTCCTCCACAGAATGTTCCATTCATTGACGGCAAATCTGAAATTCATCTAATTCTCAACTCCCGTCAGGTTTTCGTTACACCACTTGTGAATGTCCAATTAAGCCAAAGCTGGTTTTCAGTGGCCTGTTCTTACTACGAGACGTGCTGTTCATTTGGCTATCCATTCCACCCTGTTCAGCTCTACATTTTCGTGTCCACAAAACCCAGCCTTCAGAAATCATTGGAATCACCACTAGAGAATGTTCCATTCATTCACTGCGAATCTGGAATTCATCTGAATCTCCACTCCCGGCAGGTTTTCATTGCACCACTGCTGAATGTTCAAGTAACGCAATGATGGTTTTCAGCGGTCTATTCACACTCGAACCCGTGCTGTTCACGGTCTAGCGACTCAACACTGGTGAGTTCTTCTTTTTCCAGTTCAGACAATACAAACCTCAGAAACCATTGCAATCTACACTACAGAATGTTTCATTCATTCAGGCGAATCTTGAATTCATCTTGTTCTCCACTCCCAGCAGGTTTTCGTTTCACCACTGGTGAATGTCCAAGCAACCCAAGGCTGGTTTCAGCTGCGTGTTAACACTCGCAGCCGTGCTGTTCAATTGGCTATCCAGTGAACGCTGGTTAGCTCTTGATTTTCCTTCCACACACCGAGCCTTCAGAAATCATTCTTATCTCCACTTCAGAATGTTCCATTCGTTCCCTGCGAATCTGGAATTCCTCTGACTCTCCACACCAGGCAGATTTTCCTAACAACACTGGTGAATGACCAGGTAATCCAATGCTGGTTTTCAGCGGCTGTTCACACTCACAGCCTTGCTGTTCAATTGGCAATCCAGTCAAACCTAGTCAGCTCTTCATTTTCCTGTCCACACAACCCAGCGTTCAGAAATCATTGGAAGCTCTACTACAGAAATTTCCATTCATTCACTGTGAATCTGGAAATACTCTGAATCTGCATTCCAGGAAGGCTTTCGTTACACCACTGATGAATGTCCAAGTAATGCAATGCTGCTTCTTAGTGGTCTGTTCACACTCGAAACCGTGCTGTTCATTGGCTATCCACTCAATATCGGTCAGCTCTTCAATATCCTGTCCAGACTATCCAGATTCCTAAATGTTGGCAATCACCACTACAGAATGTTCCATTCAATCACGCGAATCTGGAATTCATCAGAGTCTCCACTCCTGGAAGGTTTTCGTGACACCACTGGTAAATGTCCAAGGAAGACAATGCTGGTTTTAAGCCGCCTGCTAACACACTCAGCCGTGCTGTTCAATTTGCTATCCACCCAACCCTATTCAGCTCTACATTTTCCTGTCCTCATAACCCAACCTTCAGAAATAATTGGTATCTCCTCCACAGAATGTTCCGTTCATTCACTGCGAATCTTAAATTCATCTGACTCTCAACTCCCGGCGGGTTATCGTTACACCACTTGTGAATGTCCAAGTAAGCCAATGCTGGTTTTCAGTGGCCTGTTCATACTAAGAGACGTGCTGTTCATTTGGCTATCCACTCCACCCTGTTCAGCTCTACATTTTCGTGTCCACAAAACCCAGCCTTCAGAAATCATTGGAATCACCACTAGAGAATGTTCCATTCATTCACTGCGAATCTGGAATTCCTCTGAACCTCCACTCCTGGCAGGTTTTCGTTACGCCACTGGTGAATGTCCAAGTAACTCAATACTGGTTTTCAGAGGCATGTTCAACTCGCAGAAGTGCTGTTCAATGGGCTATCCACTCAATATTGGTCAGCTCTTCATTTTCCTCTCCACACAAACCAGCCTTCAGAAATCATTGGGCTCTCCACTACAGACTGTTCCATTCATTCACTGCGATTCTGCAATTCATCTGACTCTCCGCTCCAGGCAGGTTTTCATTACAGCACTGGGGAATGACCAAGTAATCCAATGCTGGTTTTCAGCCGCCTTTTCACACTCGCAGTGTGCTGTTCAATTGTCTATCCACTCAAACCTGGTCAGCCTTTCATTTTCTTTTCCACAATATCAGACTTCAGAAATCATTGGAATCGCCAGTACAGAATGTTCCATTCATTCACTGCCAATCTGGAATTCATCTGAATCTGCACTCCAGGTAGGCTTTCATTACACCACTTATGAATGTCCAAGTAACACAATGCTGGTTTTCAGCGGTCTGTTCACACTCTAAGCCCTGCTTTTTACTGGGTATCCACACAACTGTGGTCAGCTCTTCATTTTCATGTCCAAACAATCCAGACTTGAGAAATCATTGCAATCTCCAGTACAGAATGTTCCATTCATTCACTGCGAATCTGGAATTCAACTGAATCTCCACTACCTGCAGATTTATCTTACACCACTTGTGAATGTCCAAGTAAAACAATGCTGGTTTTCAGAGGCCTGTTCATGTTCGCAGTCGTGCTGTTCAATTGGCTATCCACTCAACCTGTTTTGCTCCTCATTTTCCTGTGCACACAACCCAGCCTTCAGAAATCATTGTAATCTCCACTACAGGATGTTCCATTCATTCACTGGGAATCTGGAATTCATCTGAATCTGCACTCCACGCAGGCTTTCGTTACACCACTGCTGAAAGTCGAAGTAATGCAATACTGGTTTTCAGTGGTCTGTTCACATTCGAAGCCGAGGCTTTTTACAGGCTATCCACTCAACACTGGTCAGCTCTTCATTTTCGTGTCCCCACAATCCAGATTTCAGAAATCATTGCAATCTCCACTACAGAATGTTCCATTCATTCACTGCGAGTCTGGAGTTTATCTGATTCTCCACTCCCGCCTGGTTAACATTACACCACTTGTGAATGTCCAAGTAAGCCAATGCTGGTTTTCAGAGGCCTGTTCATACTCGCAGCCGTGCTGTTTAATTGACAATTCACTCCACCCTGTTCAGCTCTTCATTGTCCCACCACACTACCAGCCTTCAGAAATCTTTGTTATCTCCACTACAGAATGTTCCATTCATTCACTGCGAATCTGGAATTCATCTGACTCTCAACTCCACGCAGGTTTTCATTACACCACTGTTGAATGTCCAAGTAACCCAATGCTGGTTTTCAGCGGCCTGTTCATATTCGCAGCCCTGCTGTTTACTTGGCTATCGATTCAAGCCTGGTCAGCTCTTCATTTTCCTGTCCACACAACACAGGCTTCAGAAATCATTGGAATCTCCTCTACAGAATGTTCCATTCATTCACTGCGAATGTGGAATTCAACTGACTCTCCACTCCATGCAGGTTTTCCTTACACCACTGATGAATGTCCAAGTAACCCAATGCTGGTTTTCAGCTGCATGTTCACACTCGCAGCCATGCTATACAATTGGCTTTCCACTAAATCCTGATTAGTTCTTGATTTTCCTTCCACACGACCCAGCCTTCAGAAATCGTTGGAATCTCCACTAGAGAATGTTCCATTCATTCACTGCGAATCTGGAATTCCTCTGAACCTCCACTCCCGGCAGGTTTTCGTTACACCACTGTTGAATGTCCAAGTAACCCAATGTTTTAAGTGTTTTCTTCACAAGCGCAGTGGTGCTGTTCAATTGGCTATCCACTCAACCCTGGCCAGCTCTACATTTTCCTGTCCACACCACAGAGACTGGAGAAATCATTGTTATCTCCACTACAGAATGTTCCATTCATTCACAGCGAATCTGGAATTCATCTGAATCTCCACTCCCGGCAGGTTTTCGTGACACCACTGGTAAATATCCAAGTAAGCCAATGCTGGTTTTAAGTGGCCTGCTCATACTCTCAGCCGTGCTGTTCAATTTGCTATCCACTCAACCCTCTTCAGCTCCATTTTCCTGTCCACATAACCCAAACTTCAGAAACAATTGGTATCTCCTCCACAGAATGTTCCATTCATTGACGGCAAATCTGAAATTCATCTAATTCTCAACTCCCGTCAGGTTTTCGTTACACCACTTGTGAATGTCCAATTAAGCCAAAGCTGGTTTTCAGTGGCCTGTTCTTACTACGAGACGTGCTGTTCATTTGGCTATCCATTCCACCCTGTTCAGCTCTACATTTTCGTGTCCACAAAACCCAGCCTTCAGAAATCATTGGAATCACCACTAGAGAATGTTCCATTCATTCACTGCGAATCTGGAATTCATCTGAATCTCCACTCCCGGCAGGTTTTCATTGCACCACTGCTGAATGTTCAAGTAACGCAATGATGGTTTTCAGCGGTCTATTCACACTCGAACCCGTGCTGTTCACGGTCTAGCGACTCAACACTGGTGAGTTCTTCTTTTTCCAGTTCAGACAATACAAACCTCAGAAACCATTGCAATCTACACTACAGAATGTTTCATTCATTCACGCGAATCTTGAATTCATCTTGTTCTCCACTCCCAGCAGGTTTTCGTTTCACCACTGGTGAATGTCCAAGCAACCCAAGGCTGGTTTCAGCTGCGTGTTAACACTCGCAGCCGTGCTGTTCAATTGGCTATCCAGTGAACGCTGGTTAGCTCTTGATTTTCCTTCCACACACCGAGCCTTCAGAAATCATTCTTATCTCCACTTCAGAATGTTCCATTCGTTCCCTGCGAATCTGGAATTCCTCTGACTCTCCACACCAGGCAGATTTTCCTAACAACACTGGTGAATGACCAGGTAATCCAATGCTGGTTTTCAGCGGCTGTTCACACTCACAGCCTTGCTGTTCAATTGGCAATCCAGTCAAACCTAGTCAGCTCTTCATTTTCCTGTCCACACAACCCAGCGTTCAGAAATCATTGGAAGCTCTACTACAGAAATTTCCATTCATTCACTGTGAATCTGGAAATACTCTGAATCTGCATTCCAGGAAGGCTTTCGTTACACCACTGATGAATGTCCAAGTAATGCAATGCTGCTTCTTAGTGGTCTGTTCACACTCGAAACCGTGCTGTTCATTGGCTATCCACTCAATATCGGTCAGCTCTTCAATATCCTGTCCAGACTATCCAGATTCCTAAATGTTGGCAATCACCACTACAGAATGTTCCATTCAATCACGCGAATCTGGAATTCATCAGAGTCTCCACTCCTGGAAGGTTTTCGTGACACCACTGGTAAATGTCCAAGGAAGACAATGCTGGTTTTAAGCCGCCTGCTAACACACTCAGCCGTGCTGTTCAATTTGCTATCCACCCAACCCTATTCAGCTCTACATTTTCCTGTCCTCATAACCCAACCTTCAGAAATAATTGGTATCTCCTCCACAGAATGTTCCGTTCATTCACTGCGAATCTTAAATTCATCTGACTCTCAACTCCCGGCGGGTTATCGTTACACCACTTGTGAATGTCCAAGTAAGCCAATGCTGGTTTTCAGTGGCCTGTTCATACTAAGAGACGTGCTGTTCATTTGGCTATCCACTCCACCCTGTTCAGCTCTACATTTTCGTGTCCACAAAACCCAGCCTTCAGAAATCATTGGAATCACCACTAGAGAATGTTCCATTCATTCACTGCGAATCTGGAATTCCTCTGAACCTCCACTCCTGGCAGGTTTTCGTTACGCCACTGGTGAATGTCCAAGTAACTCAATACTGGTTTTCAGAGGCATGTTCAACTCGCAGAAGTGCTGTTCAATGGGCTATCCACTCAATATTGGTCAGCTCTTCATTTTCCTCTCCACACAAACCAGCCTTCAGAAATCATTGGGCTCTCCACTACAGACTGTTCCATTCATTCACTGCGATTCTGCAATTCATCTGACTCTCCGCTCCAGGCAGGTTTTCATTACAGCACTGGTGAATGACCAAGTAATCCAATGCTGGTTTTCAGCCGCCTTTTCACACTCGCAGTGTGCTGTTCAATTGTCTATCCACTCAAACCTGGTCAGCCTTTCATTTTCTTTTCCACAATATCAGACTTCAGAAATCATTGGAATCGCCAGTACAGAATGTTCCATTCATTCACTGCCAATCTGGAATTCATCTGAATCTGCACTCCAGGTAGGCTTTCATTACACCACTTATGAATGTCCAAGTAACACAATGCTGGTTTTCAGCGGTCTGTTCACACTCTAAGCCCTGCTTTTTACTGGGTATCCACACAACTGTGGTCAGCTCTTCATTTTCATGTCCAAACAATCCAGACTTGAGAAATCATTGCAATCTCCAGTACAGAATGTTCCATTCATTCACTGCGAATCTGGAATTCAACTGAATCTCCACTACCTGCAGATTTATCTTACACCACTTGTGAATGTCCAAGTAAAACAATGCTGGTTTTCAGAGGCCTGTTCATGTTCGCAGTCGTGCTGTTCAATTGGCTATCCACTCAACCTGTTTTGCTCCTCATTTTCCTGTGCACACAACCCAGCCTTCAGAAATCATTGTAATCTCCACTACAGGATGTTCCATTCATTCACTGGGAATCTGGAATTCATCTGAATCTGCACTCCACGCAGGCTTTCGTTACACCACTGCTGAAAGTCGAAGTAATGCAATACTGGTTTTCAGTGGTCTGTTCACATTCGAAGCCGAGGCTTTTTACAGGCTATCCACTCAACACTGGTCAGCTCTTCATTTTCGTGTCCCCACAATCCAGATTTCAGAAATCATTGCAATCTCCACTACAGAATGTTCCATTCATTCACTGCGAGTCTGGAGTTTATCTGATTCTCCACTCCCGCCTGGTTAACATTACACCACTTGTGAATGTCCAAGTAAGCCAATGCTGGTTTTCAGAGGCCTGTTCATACTCGCAGCCGTGCTGTTTAATTGACAATTCACTCCACCCTGTTCAGCTCTTCATTGTCCCACCACACTACCAGCCTTCAGAAATCTTTGTTATCTCCACTACAGAATGTTCCATTCATTCACTGCGAATCTGGAATTCATCTGACTCTCAACTCCACGCAGGTTTTCATTACACCACTGTTGAATGTCCAAGTAACCCAATGCTGGTTTTCAGCGGCCTGTTCATATTCGCAGCCCTGCTGTTTACTTGGCTATCGATTCAAGCCTGGTCAGCTCTTCATTTTCCTGTCCACACAACACAGGCTTCAGAAATCATTGGAATCTCCTCTACAGAATGTTCCATTCATTCACTGCGAATGTGGAATTCAACTGACTCTCCACTCCATGCAGGTTTTCCTTACACCACTGATGAATGTCCAAGTAACCCAATGCTGGTTTTCAGCTGCATGTTCACACTCGCAGCCATGCTATACAATTGGCTTTCCACTAAATCCTGATTAGTTCTTGATTTTCCTTCCACACGACCCAGCCTTCAGAAATCGTTGGAATCTCCACTAGAGAATGTTCCATTCATTCACTGCGAATCTGGAATTCCTCTGAACCTCCACTCCCGGCAGGTTTTCGTTACACCACTGTTGAATGTCCAAGTAACCCAATGTTTTAAGTGTTTTCTTCACAAGCGCAGTGGTGCTGTTCAATTGGCTATTCACTCAACCCTGGCCAGCTCTACATTTTCCTGTCCACACCACAGAGACTGGAGAAATCATTGTTATCTCCACTACAGAATGTTCCATTCATTCACAGCGAATCTGGAATTCATCTGAATCTCCACTCCCGGCAGGTTTTCGTGACACCACTGGTAAATATCCAAGTAAGCCAATGCTGGTTTTAAGTGGCCTGCTCATACTCTCAGCCGTGCTGTTCAATTTGCTATCCACTCAACCCTCTTCAGCTCCATTTTCCTGTCCACATAACCCAAACTTCAGAAACAATTGGTATCTCCTCCACAGAATGTTCCATTCATTGACGGCAAATCTGAAATTCATCTAATTCTCAACTCCCGTCAGGTTTTCGTTACACCACTTGTGAATGTCCAATTAAGCCAAAGCTGGTTTTCAGTGGCCTGTTCTTACTACGAGACATGCTGTTCATTTGGCTATCCATTCCACCCTGTTCAGCTCTACATTTTCGTGTCCACAAAACCCAGCCTTCAGAAATCATTGGAATCACCACTAGAGAATGTTCCATTCATTCACTGCGAATCTGGAATTCATCTGAATCTCCACTCCCGGCAGGTTTTCATTGCACCACTGCTGAATGTTCAAGTAACGCAATGATGGTTTTCAGCGGTCTATTCACACTCGAACCCGTGCTGTTCACGGTCTAGCGACTCAACACTGGTGAGTTCTTCTTTTTCCAGTTCAGACAATACAAACCTCAGAAACCATTGCAATCTACACTACAGAATGTTTCATTCATTCAGGCGAATCTTGAATTCATCTTGTTCTCCACTCCCAGCAGGTTTTCGTTTCACCACTGGTGAATGTCCAAGCAACCCAAGGCTGGTTTCAGCTGCGTGTTAACACTCGCAGCCGTGCTGTTCAATTGGCTATCCAGTGAACGCTGGTTAGCTCTTGATTTTCCTTCCACACACCGAGCCTTCAGAAATCATTCTTATCTCCACTTCAGAATGTTCCATTCGTTCCCTGCGAATCTGGAATTCCTCTGACTCTCCACACCAGGCAGATTTTCCTAACAACACTGGTGAATGACCAGGTAATCCAATGCTGGTTTTCAGCGGCTGTTCACACTCACAGCCTTGCTGTTCAATTGGCAATCCAGTCAAACCTAGTCAGCTCTTCATTTTCCTGTCCACACAACCCAGCGTTCAGAAATCATTGGAATCTCTACTACAGAAATTTCCATTCATTCACTGTGAATCTGGAAATACTCTGAATCTGCATTCCAGGAAGGCTTTCGTTACACCACTGATGAATGTCCAAGTAATGCAATGCTGCTTCTTAGTGGTCTGTTCACACTCGAAACCGTGCTGTTCATTGGCTATCCACTCAATATCGGTCAGCTCTTCAATATCCTGTCCAGACTATCCAGATTCCTAAATGTTGGCAATCACCACTACAGAATGTTCCATTCAATCACGCGAATCTGGAATTCATCAGAGTCTCCACTCCTGGAAGGTTTTCGTGACACCACTGGTAAATGTCCAAGGAAGACAATGCTGGTTTTAAGCCGCCTGCTAACACACTCAGCCGTGCTGTTCAATTTGCTATCCACCCAACCCTATTCAGCTCTACATTTTCCTGTCCTCATAACCCAACCTTCAGAAATAATTGGTATCTCCTCCACAGAATGTTCCGTTCATTCACTGCGAATCTTAAATTCATCTGACTCTCAACTCCCGGCGGGTTATCGTTACACCACTTGTGAATGTCCAAGTAAGCCAATGCTGGTTTTCAGTGGCCTGTTCATACTAAGAGACGTGCTGTTCATTTGGCTATCCACTCCACCCTGTTCAGCTCTACATTTTCGTGTCCACAAAACCCAGCCTTCAGAAATCATTGGAATCACCACTAGAGAATGTTCCATTCATTCACTGCGAATCTGGAATTCCTCTGAACCTCCACTCCTGGCAGGTTTTCGTTACGCCACTGGTGAATGTCCAAGTAACTCAATACTGGTTTTCAGAGGCATGTTCAACTCGCAGAAGTGCTGTTCAATGGGCTATCCACTCAATATTGGTCAGCTCTTCATTTTCCTCTCCACACAAACCAGCCTTCAGAAATCATTGGGCTCTCCACTACAGACTGTTCCATTCATTCACTGCGATTCTGCAATTCATCTGACTCTCCGCTCCAGGCAGGTTTTCATTACAGCACTGGTGAATGACCAAGTAATCCAATGCTGGTTTTCAGCCGCCTTTTCACACTCGCAGTGTGCTGTTCAATTGTCTATCCACTCAAACCTGGTCAGCCTTTCATTTTCTTTTCCACAATATCAGACTTCAGAAATCATTGGAATCGCCAGTACAGAATGTTCCATTCATTCACTGCCAATCTGGAATTCATCTGAATCTGCACTCCAGGTAGGCTTTCATTACACCACTTATGAATGTCCAAGTAACACAATGCTGGTTTTCAGCGGTCTGTTCACACTCTAAGCCCTGCTTTTTACTGGGTATCCACACAACTGTGGTCAGCTCTTCATTTTCATGTCCAAACAATCCAGACTTGAGAAATCATTGCAATCTCCAGTACAGAATGTTCCATTCATTCACTGCGAATCTGGAATTCAACTGAATCTCCACTACCTGCAGATTTATCTTACACCACTTGTGAATGTCCAAGTAAAACAATGCTGGTTTTCAGAGGCCTGTTCATGTTCGCAGTCGTGCTGTTCAATTGGCTATCCACTCAACCTGTTTTGCTCCTCATTTTCCTGTGCACACAACCCAGCCTTCAGAAATCATTGTAATCTCCACTACAGGATGTTCCATTCATTCACTGGGAATCTGGAATTCATCTGAATCTGCACTCCACGCAGGCTTTCGTTACACCACTGCTGAAAGTCGAAGTAATGCAATACTGGTTTTCAGTGGTCTGTTCACATTCGAAGCCGAGGCTTTTTACAGGCTATCCACTCAACACTGGTCAGCTCTTCATTTTCGTGTCCCCACAATCCAGATTTCAGAAATCATTGCAATCTCCACTACAGAATGTTCCATTCATTCACTGCGAGTCTGGAGTTTATCTGATTCTCCACTCCCGCCTGGTTAACATTACACCACTTGTGAATGTCCAAGTAAGCCAATGCTGGTTTTCAGAGGCCTGTTCATACTCGCAGCCGTGCTGTTTAATTGACAATTCACTCCACCCTGTTCAGCTCTTCATTGTCCCACCACACTACCAGCCTTCAGAAATCTTTGTTATCTCCACTACAGAATGTTCCATTCATTCACTGCGAATCTGGAATTCATCTGACTCTCAACTCCACGCAGGTTTTCATTACACCACTGTTGAATGTCCAAGTAACCCAATGCTGGTTTTCAGCGGCCTGTTCATATTCGCAGCCCTGCTGTTTACTTGGCTATCGATTCAAGCCTGGTCAGCTCTTCATTTTCCTGTCCACACAACACAGGCTTCAGAAATCATTGGAATCTCCTCTACAGAATGTTCCATTCATTCACTGCGAATGTGGAATTCAACTGACTCTCCACTCCATGCAGGTTTTCCTTACACCACTGATGAATGTCCAAGTAACCCAATGCTGGTTTTCAGCTGCATGTTCACACTCGCAGCCATGCTATACAATTGGCTTTCCACTAAATCCTGATTAGTTCTTGATTTTCCTTCCACACGACCCAGCCTTCAGAAATCGTTGGAATCTCCACTAGAGAATGTTCCATTCATTCACTGCGAATCTGGAATTCCTCTGAACCTCCACTCCCGGCAGGTTTTCGTTACACCACTGTTGAATGTCCAAGTAACCCAATGTTTTAAGTGTTTTCTTCACAAGCGCAGTGGTGCTGTTCAATTGGCTATCCACTCAACCCTGGCCAGCTCTACATTTTCCTGTCCACACCACAGAGACTGGAGAAATCATTGTTATCTCCACTACAGAATGTTCCATTCATTCACAGCGAATCTGGAATTCATCTGAATCTCCACTCCCGGCAGGTTTTCGTGACACCACTGGTAAATATCCAAGTAAGCCAATGCTGGTTTTAAGTGGCCTGCTCATACTCTCAGCCGTGCTGTTCAATTTGCTATCCACTCAACCCTCTTCAGCTCCATTTTCCTGTCCACATAACCCAAACTTCAGAAACAATTGGTATCTCCTCCACAGAATGTTCCATTCATTGACGGCAAATCTGAAATTCATCTAATTCTCAACTCCCGTCAGGTTTTCGTTACACCACTTGTGAATGTCCAATTAAGCCAAAGCTGGTTTTCAGTGGCCTGTTCTTACTACGAGACGTGCTGTTCATTTGGCTATCCATTCCACCCTGTTCAGCTCTACATTTTCGTGTCCACAAAACCCAGCCTTCAGAAATCATTGGAATCACCACTAGAGAATGTTCCATTCATTCACTGCGAATCTGGAATTCATCTGAATCTCCACTCCCGGCAGGTTTTCATTGCACCACTGCTGAATGTTCAAGTAACGCAATGATGGTTTTCAGCGGTCTATTCACACTCGAACCCGTGCTGTTCACGGTCTAGCGACTCAACACTGGTGAGTTCTTCTTTTTCCAGTTCAGACAATACAAACCTCAGAAACCATTGCAATCTACACTACAGAATGTTTCATTCATTCACGCGAATCTTGAATTCATCTTGTTCTCCACTCCCAGCAGGTTTTCGTTTCACCACTGGTGAATGTCCAAGCAACCCAAGGCTGGTTTCAGCTGCGTGTTAACACTCGCAGCCGTGCTGTTCAATTGGCTATCCAGTGAACGCTGGTTAGCTCTTGATTTTCCTTCCACACACCGAGCCTTCAGAAATCATTCTTATCTCCACTTCAGAATGTTCCATTCGTTCCCTGCGAATCTGGAATTCCTCTGACTCTCCACACCAGGCAGATTTTCCTAACAACACTGGTGAATGACCAGGTAATCCAATGCTGGTTTTCAGCGGCTGTTCACACTCACAGCCTTGCTGTTCAATTGGCAATCCAGTCAAACCTAGTCAGCTCTTCATTTTCCTGTCCACACAACCCAGCGTTCAGAAATCATTGGAATCTCTACTACAGAAATTTCCATTCATTCACTGTGAATCTGGAAATACTCTGAATCTGCATTCCAGGAAGGCTTTCGTTACACCACTGATGAATGTCCAAGTAATGCAATGCTGCTTCTTAGTGGTCTGTTCACACTCGAAACCGTGCTGTTCATTGGCTATCCACTCAATATCGGTCAGCTCTTCAATATCCTGTCCAGACTATCCAGATTCCTAAATGTTGGCAATCACCACTACAGAATGTTCCATTCAATCACGCGAATCTGGAATTCATCAGAGTCTCCACTCCTGGAAGGTTTTCGTGACACCACTGGTAAATGTCCAAGGAAGACAATGCTGGTTTTAAGCCGCCTGCTAACAAACTCAGCCGTGCTGTTCAATTTGCTATCCACCCAACCCTATTCAGCTCTACATTTTCCTGTCCTCATAACCCAACCTTCAGAAATAATTGGTATCTCCTCCACAGAATGTTCCGTTCATTCACTGCGAATCTTAAATTCATCTGACTCTCAACTCCCGGCGGGTTATCGTTACACCACTTGTGAATGTCCAAGTAAGCCAATGCTGGTTTTCAGTGGCCTGTTCATACTAAGAGACGTGCTGTTCATTTGGCTATCCACTCCACCCTGTTCAGCTCTACATTTTCGTGTCCACAAAACCCAGCCTTCAGAAATCATTGGAATCACCACTAGAGAATGTTCCATTCATTCACTGCGAATCTGGAATTCCTCTGAACCTCCACTCCTGGCAGGTTTTCGTTACGCCACTGGTGAATGTCCAAGTAACTCAATACTGGTTTTCAGAGGCATGTTCAACTCGCAGAAGTGCTGTTCAATGGGCTATCCACTCAATATTGGTCAGCTCTTCATTTTCCTCTCCACACAAACCAGCCTTCAGAAATCATTGGGCTCTCCACTACAGACTGTTCCATTCATTCACTGCGATTCTGCAATTCATCTGACTCTCCGCTCCAGGCAGGTTTTCATTACAGCACTGGTGAATGACCAAGTAATCCAATGCTGGTTTTCAGCCGCCTTTTCACACTCGCAGTGTGCTGTTCAATTGTCTATCCACTCAAACCTGGTCAGCCTTTCATTTTCTTTTCCACAATATCAGACTTCAGAAATCATTGGAATCGCCAGTACAGAATGTTCCATTCATTCACTGCCAATCTGGAATTCATCTGAATCTGCACTCCAGGTAGGCTTTCATTACACCACTTATGAATGTCCAAGTAACACAATGCTGGTTTTCAGCGGTCTGTTCACACTCTAAGCCCTGCTTTTTACTGGGTATCCACACAACTGTGGTCAGCTCTTCATTTTCATGTCCAAACAATCCAGACTTGAGAAATCATTGCAATCTCCAGTACAGAATGTTCCATTCATTCACTGCGAATCTGGAATTCAACTGAATCTCCACTACCTGCAGATTTATCTTACACCACTTGTGAATGTCCAAGTAAAACAATGCTGGTTTTCAGAGGCCTGTTCATGTTCGCAGTCGTGCTGTTCAATTGGCTATCCACTCAACCTGTTTTGCTCCTCATTTTCCTGTGCACACAACCCAGCCTTCAGAAATCATTGTAATCTCCACTACAGGATGTTCCATTCATTCACTGGGAATCTGGAATTCATCTGAATCTGCACTCCACGCAGGCTTTCGTTACACCACTGCTGAAAGTCGAAGTAATGCAATACTGGTTTTCAGTGGTCTGTTCACATTCGAAGCCGAGGCTTTTTACAGGCTATCCACTCAACACTGGTCAGCTCTTCATTTTCGTGTCCCCACAATCCAGATTTCAGAAATCATTGCAATCTCCACTACAGAATGTTCCATTCATTCACTGCGAGTCTGGAGTTTATCTGATTCTCCACTCCCGCCTGGTTAACATTACACCACTTGTGAATGTCCAAGTAAGCCAATGCTGGTTTTCAGAGGCCTGTTCATACTCGCAGCCGTGCTGTTTAATTGACAATTCACTCCACCCTGTTCAGCTCTTCATTGTCCCACCACACTACCAGCCTTCAGAAATCTTTGTTATCTCCACTACAGAATGTTCCATTCATTCACTGCGAATCTGGAATTCATCTGACTCTCAACTCCACGCAGGTTTTCATTACACCACTGTTGAATGTCCAAGTAACCCAATGCTGGTTTTCAGCGGCCTGTTCATATTCGCAGCCCTGCTGTTTACTTGGCTATCGATTCAAGCCTGGTCAGCTCTTCATTTTCCTGTCCACACAACACAGGCTTCAGAAATCATTGGAATCTCCTCTACAGAATGTTCCATTCATTCACTGCGAATGTGGAATTCAACTGACTCTCCACTCCATGCAGGTTTTCCTTACACCACTGATGAATGTCCAAGTAACCCAATGCTGGTTTTCAGCTGCATGTTCACACTCGCAGCCATGCTATACAATTGGCTTTCCACTAAATCCTGATTAGTTCTTGATTTTCCTTCCACACGACCCAGCCTTCAGAAATCGTTGGAATCTCCACTAGAGAATGTTCCATTCATTCACTGCGAATCTGGAATTCCTCTGAACCTCCACTCCCGGCAGGTTTTCGTTACACCACTGTTGAATGTCCAAGTAACCCAATGTTTTAAGTGTTTTCTTCACAAGCGCAGTGGTGCTGTTCAATTGGCTATCCACTCAACCCTGGCCAGCTCTACATTTTCCTGTCCACACCACAGAGACTGGAGAAATCATTGTTATCTCCACTACAGAATGTTCCATTCATTCACAGCGAATCTGGAATTCATCTGAATCTCCACTCCCGGCAGGTTTTCGTGACACCACTGGTAAATATCCAAGTAAGCCAATGCTGGTTTTAAGTGGCCTGCTCATACTCTCAGCCGTGCTGTTCAATTTGCTATCCACTCAACCCTCTTCAGCTCCATTTTCCTGTCCACATAACCCAAACTTCAGAAACAATTGGTATCTCCTCCACAGAATGTTCCATTCATTGACGGCAAATCTGAAATTCATCTAATTCTCAACTCCCGTCAGGTTTTCGTTACACCACTTGTGAATGTCCAATTAAGCCAAAGCTGGTTTTCAGTGGCCTGTTCTTACTACGAGACGTGCTGTTCATTTGGCTATCCATTCCACCCTGTTCAGCTCTACATTTTCGTGTCCACAAAACCCAGCCTTCAGAAATCATTGGAATCACCACTAGAGAATGTTCCATTCATTCACTGCGAATCTGGAATTCATCTGAATCTCCACTCCCGGCAGGTTTTCATTGCACCACTGCTGAATGTTCAAGTAACGCAATGATGGTTTTCAGCGGTCTATTCACACTCGAACCTGTGCTGTTCACGGTCTAGCGACTCAACACTGGTGAGTTCTTCTTTTTCCAGTTCAGACAATACAAACCTCAGAAACCATTGCAATCTACACTACAGAATGTTTCATTCATTCAGGCGAATCTTGAATTCATCTTGTTCTCCACTCCCAGCAGGTTTTCGTTTCACCACTGGTGAATGTCCAAGCAACCCAAGGCTGGTTTCAGCTGCGTGTTAACACTCGCAGCCGTGCTGTTCAATTGGCTATCCAGTGAACGCTGGTTAGCTCTTGATTTTCCTTCCACACACCGAGCCTTCAGAAATCATTCTTATCTCCACTTCAGAATGTTCCATTCGTTCCCTGCGAATCTGGAATTCCTCTGACTCTCCACACCAGGCAGATTTTCCTAACAACACTGGTGAATGACCAGGTAATCCAATGCTGGTTTTCAGCGGCTGTTCACACTCACAGCCTTGCTGTTCAATTGGCAATCCAGTCAAACCTAGTCAGCTCTTCATTTTCCTGTCCACACAACCCAGCGTTCAGAAATCATTGGAATCTCTACTACAGAAATTTCCATTCATTCACTGTGAATCTGGAAATACTCTGAATCTGCATTCCAGGAAGGCTTTCGTTACACCACTGATGAATGTCCAAGTAATGCAATGCTGCTTCTTAGTGGTCTGTTCACACTCGAAACCGTGCTGTTCATTGGCTATCCACTCAATATCGGTCAGCTCTTCAATATCCTGTCCAGACTATCCAGATTCCTAAATGTTGGCAATCACCACTACAGAATGTTCCATTCAATCACGCGAATCTGGAATTCATCAGAGTCTCCACTCCTGGAAGGTTTTCGTGACACCACTGGTAAATGTCCAAGGAAGACAATGCTGGTTTTAAGCCGCCTGCTAACACACTCAGCCGTGCTGTTCAATTTGCTATCCACCCAACCCTATTCAGCTCTACATTTTCCTGTCCTCATAACCCAACCTTCAGAAATAATTGGTATCTCCTCCACAGAATGTTCCGTTCATTCACTGCGAATCTTAAATTCATCTGACTCTCAACTCCCGGCGGGTTATCGTTACACCACTTGTGAATGTCCAAGTAAGCCAATGCTGGTTTTCAGTGGCCTGTTCATACTAAGAGACGTGCTGTTCATTTGGCTATCCACTCCACCCTGTTCAGCTCTACATTTTCGTGTCCACAAAACCCAGCCTTCAGAAATCATTGGAATCACCACTAGAGAATGTTCCATTCATTCACTGCGAATCTGGAATTCCTCTGAACCTCCACTCCTGGCAGGTTTTCGTTACGCCACTGGTGAATGTCCAAGTAACTCAATACTGGTTTTCAGAGGCATGTTCAACTCGCAGAAGTGCTGTTCAATGGGCTATCCACTCAATATTGGTCAGCTCTTCATTTTCCTCTCCACACAAACCAGCCTTCAGAAATCATTGGGCTCTCCACTACAGACTGTTCCATTCATTCACTGCGATTCTGCAATTCATCTGACTCTCCGCTCCAGGCAGGTTTTCATTACAGCACTGGTGAATGACCAAGTAATCCAATGCTGGTTTTCAGCCGCCTTTTCACACTCGCAGTGTGCTGTTCAATTGTCTATCCACTCAAACCTGGTCAGCCTTTCATTTTCTTTTCCACAATATCAGACTTCAGAAATCATTGGAATCGCCAGTACAGAATGTTCCATTCATTCACTGCCAATCTGGAATTCATCTGAATCTGCACTCCAGGTAGGCTTTCATTACACCACTTATGAATGTCCAAGTAACACAATGCTGGTTTTCAGCGGTCTGTTCACACTCTAAGCCCTGCTTTTTACTGGGTATCCACACAACTGTGGTCAGCTCTTCATTTTCATGTCCAAACAATCCAGACTTGAGAAATCATTGCAATCTCCAGTACAGAATGTTCCATTCATTCACTGCGAATCTGGAATTCAACTGAATCTCCACTACCTGCAGATTTATCTTACACCACTTGTGAATGTCCAAGTAAAACAATGCTGGTTTTCAGAGGCCTGTTCATGTTCGCAGTCGTGCTGTTCAATTGGCTATCCACTCAACCTGTTTTGCTCCTCATTTTCCTGTGCACACAACCCAGCCTTCAGAAATCATTGTAATCTCCACTACAGGATGTTCCATTCATTCACTGGGAATCTGGAATTCATCTGAATCTGCACTCCACGCAGGCTTTCGTTACACCACTGCTGAAAGTCGAAGTAATGCAATACTGGTTTTCAGTGGTCTGTTCACATTCGAAGCCGAGGCTTTTTACAGGCTATCCACTCAACACTGGTCAGCTCTTCATTTTCGTGTCCCCACAATCCAGATTTCAGAAATCATTGCAATCTCCACTACAGAATGTTCCATTCATTCACTGCGAGTCTGGAGTTTATCTGATTCTCCACTCCCGCCTGGTTAACATTACACCACTTGTGAATGTCCAAGTAAGCCAATGCTGGTTTTCAGAGGCCTGTTCATACTCGCAGCCGTGCTGTTTAATTGACAATTCACTCCACCCTGTTCAGCTCTTCATTGTCCCACCACACTACCAGCCTTCAGAAATCTTTGTTATCTCCACTACAGAATGTTCCATTCATTCACTGCGAATCTGGAATTCATCTGACTCTCAACTCCACGCAGGTTTTCATTACACCACTGTTGAATGTCCAAGTAACCCAATGCTGGTTTTCAGCGGCCTGTTCATATTCGCAGCCCTGCTGTTTACTTGGCTATCGATTCAAGCCTGGTCAGCTCTTCATTTTCCTGTCCACACAACACAGGCTTCAGAAATCATTGGAATCTCCTCTACAGAATGTTCCATTCATTCACTGCGAATGTGGAATTCAACTGACTCTCCACTCCATGCAGGTTTTCCTTACACCACTGATGAATGTCCAAGTAACCCAATGCTGGTTTTCAGCTGCATGTTCACACTCGCAGCCATGCTATACAATTGGCTTTGCACTAAATCCTGATTAGTTCTTGATTTTCCTTCCACACGACCCAGCCTTCAGAAATCGTTGGAATCTCCACTAGAGAATGTTCCATTCATTCACTGCGAATCTGGAATTCCTCTGAACCTCCACTCCCGGCAGGTTTTCGTTACACCACTGTTGAATGTCCAAGTAACCCAATGTTTTAAGTGTTTTCTTCACAAGCGCAGTGGTGCTGTTCAATTGGCTATCCACTCAACCCTGGCCAGCTCTACATTTTCCTGTCCACACCACAGAGACTGGAGAAATCATTGTTATCTCCACTACAGAATGTTCCATTCATTCACAGCGAATCTGGAATTCATCTGAATCTCCACTCCCGGCAGGTTTTCGTGACACCACTGGTAAATATCCAAGTAAGCCAATGCTGGTTTTAAGTGGCCTGCTCATACTCTCAGCCGTGCTGTTCAATTTGCTATCCACTCAACCCTCTCCAGCTCCATTTTCCTGTCCACATAACCCAAACTTCAGAAACAATTGGTATCTCCTCCACAGAATGTTCCATTCATTGACGGCAAATCTGAAATTCATCTAATTCTCAACTCCCGTCAGGTTTTCGTTACACCACTTGTGAATGTCCAATTAAGCCAAAGCTGGTTTTCAGTGGCCTGTTCTTACTACGAGACGTGCTGTTCATTTGGCTATCCATTCCACCCTGTTCAGCTCTACATTTTCGTGTCCACAAAACCCAGCCTTCAGAAATCATTGGAATCACCACTAGAGAATGTTCCATTCATTCACTGCGAATCTGGAATTCATCTGAATCTCCACTCCCGGCAGGTTTTCATTGCACCACTGCTGAATGTTCAAGTAACGCAATGATGGTTTTCAGCGGTCTATTCACACTCGAACCCGTGCTGTTCACGGTCTAGCGACTCAACACTGGTGAGTTCTTCTTTTTCCAGTTCAGACAATACAAACCTCAGAAACCATTGCAATCTACACTACAGAATGTTTCATTCATTCAGGCGAATCTTGAATTCATCTTGTTCTCCACTCCCAGCAGGTTTTCGTTTCACCACTGGTGAATGTCCAAGCAACCCAAGGCTGGTTTCAGCTGCGTGTTAACACTCGCAGCCGTGCTGTTCAATTGGCTATCCAGTGAACGCTGGTTAGCTCTTGATTTTCCTTCCACACACCGAGCCTTCAGAAATCATTCTTATCTCCACTTCAGAATGTTCCATTCGTTCCCTGCGAATCTGGAATTCCTCTGACTCTCCACACCAGGCAGATTTTCCTAACAACACTGGTGAATGACCAGGTAATCCAATGCTGGTTTTCAGCGGCTGTTCACACTCACAGCCTTGCTGTTCAATTGGCAATCCAGTCAAACCTAGTCAGCTCTTCATTTTCCTGTCCACACAACCCAGCGTTCAGAAATCATTGGAAGCTCTACTACAGAAATTTCCATTCATTCACTGTGAATCTGGAAATACTCTGAATCTGCATTCCAGGAAGGCTTTCGTTACACCACTGATGAATGTCCAAGTAATGCAATGCTGCTTCTTAGTGGTCTGTTCACACTCGAAACCGTGCTGTTCATTGGCTATCCACTCAATATCGGTCAGCTCTTCAATATCCTGTCCAGACTATCCAGATTCCTAAATGTTGGCAATCACCACTACAGAATGTTCCATTCAATCACGCGAATCTGGAATTCATCAGAGTCTCCACTCCTGGAAGGTTTTCGTGACACCACTGGTAAATATCCAAGGAAGACAATGCTGGTTTTAAGCCGCCTGCTAACACACTCAGCCGTGCTGTTCAATTTGCTATCCACCCAACCCTATTCAGCTCTACATTTTCCTGTCCTCATAACCCAACCTTCAGAAATAATTGGTATCTCCTCCACAGAATGTTCCGTTCATTCACTGCAAATCTTAAATTCATCTGACTCTCAACTCCCGGCGGGTTATCGTTACACCACTTGTGAATGTCCAAGTAAGCCAATGCTGGTTTTCAGTGGCCTGTTCATACTAAGAGACGTGCTGTTCATTTGGCTATCCACTCCACCCTGTTCAGCTCTACATTTTCGTGTCCACAAAACCCAGCCTTCAGAAATCATTGGAATCACCACTAGAGAATGTTCCATTCATTCACTGCGAATCTGGAATTCATCTGAACCTCCACTCCTGGCAGGTTTTCGTTACGCCACTGGTGAATGTCCAAGTAACTCAATACTGGTTTTCAGAGGCATGTTCAACTCGCAGAAGTGCTGTTCAATGGGCTATCCACTCAATATTGGTCAGCTCTTCATTTTCCTCTCCACACAAACCAGCCTTCAGAAATCATTGGGCTCTCCACTACAGACTGTTCCATTCATTCACTGCGATTCTGCAATTCATCTGACTCTCCGCTCCAGGCAGGTTTTCATTACAGCACTGGTGAATGACCAAGTAATCCAATGCTGGTTTTCAGCCGCCTTTTCACACTCGCAGTGTGCTGTTCAATTGTCTATCCACTCAAACCTGGTCAGCCTTTCATTTTCTTTTCCACAATATCAGACTTCAGAAATCATTGGAATCGCCAGTACAGAATGTTCCATTCATTCACTGCCAATCTGGAATTCATCTGAATCTGCACTCCAGGTAGGCTTTCATTACACCACTTATGAATGTCCAAGTAACACAATGCTGGTTTTCAGCGGTCTGTTCACACTCTAAGCCCTGCTTTTTACTGGGTATCCACACAACTGTGGTCAGCTCTTCATTTTCATGTCCAAACAATCCAGACTTGAGAAATCATTGCAATCTCCAGTACAGAATGTTCCATTCATTCACTGCGAATCTGGAATTCAACTGAATCTCCACTACCTGCAGATTTATCTTACACCACTTGTGAATGTCCAAGTAAAACAATGCTGGTTTTCAGAGGCCTGTTCATGTTCGCAGTCGTGCTGTTCAATTGGCTATCCACTCAACCTGTTTTGCTCCTCATTTTCCTGTGCACACAACACAGCCTTCAGAAATCATTGTAATCTCCACTACAGGATGTTCCATTCATTCACTGGGAATCTGGAATTCATCTGAATCTGCACTCCACGCAGGCTTTCGTTACACCACTGCTGAAAGTCGAAGTAATGCAATACTGGTTTTCAGTGGTCTGTTCACATTCGAAGCCGAGGCTTTTTACAGGCTATCCACTCAACACTGGTCAGCTCTTCATTTTCGTGTCCCCACAATCCAGATTTCAGAAATCATTGCAATCTCCACTACAGAATGTTCCATTCATTCACTGCGAGTCTGGAGTTTATCTGATTCTCCACTCCCGCCTGGTTAACATTACACCACTTGTGAATGTCCAAGTAAGCCAATGCTGGTTTTCAGAGGCCTGTTCATACTCGCAGCCGTGCTGTTTAATTGACAATTCACTCCACCCTGTTCAGCTCTTCATTGTCCCACCACACTACCAGCCTTCAGAAATCTTTGTTATCTCCACTACAGAATGTTCCATTCATTCACTGCGAATCTGGAATTCATCTGACTCTCAACTCCACGCAGGTTTTCATTACACCACTGTTGAATGTCCAAGTAACCCAATGCTGGTTTTCAGCGGCCTGTTCATATTCGCAGCCCTGCTGTTTACTTGGCTATCGATTCAAGCCTGGTCAGCTCTTCATTTTCCTGTCCACACAACACAGGCTTCAGAAATCATTGGAATCTCCTCTACAGAATGTTCCATTCATTCACTGCGAATGTGGAATTCAACTGACTCTCCACTCCATGCAGGTTTTCCTTACACCACTGATGAATGTCCAAGTAACCCAATGCTGGTTTTCAGCTGCATGTTCACACTCGCAGCCATGCTATACAATTGGCTTTCCACTAAATCCTGATTAGTTCTTGATTTTCCTTCCACACGACCCAGCCTTCAGAAATCGTTGGAATCTCCACTAGAGAATGTTCCATTCATTCACTGCGAATCTGGAATTCCTCTGAACCTCCACTCCCGGCAGGTTTTCGTTACACCACTGTTGAATGTCCAAGTAACCCAATGTTTTAAGTGTTTTCTTCACAAGCGCAGTGGTGCTGTTCAATTGGCTATCCACTCAACCCTGGCCAGCTCTACATTTTCCTGTCCACACCACAGAGACTGGAGAAATCATTGTTATCTCCACTACAGAATGTTCCATTCATTCACAGCGAATCTGGAATTCATCTGAATCTCCACTCCCGGCAGGTTTTCGTGACACCACTGGTAAAAATCCAAGTAAGCCAATGCTGGTTTTAAGTGGCCTGCTCATACTCTCAGCCGTGCTGTTCAATTTGCTATCCACTCAACCCTCTCCAGCTCCATTTTCCTGTCCACATAACCCAAACTTCAGAAACAATTGGTATCTCCTCCACAGAATGTTCCATTCATTGACGGCAAATCTGAAATTCATCTAATTCTCAACTCCCGTCAGGTTTTCGTTACACCACTTGTGAATGTCCAATTAAGCCAAAGCTGGTTTTCAGTGGCCTGTTCTTACTACGAGACGTGCTGTTCATTTGGCTATCCATTCCACCCTGTTCAGCTCTACATTTTCGTGTCCACAAAACCCAGCCTTCAGAAATCATTGGAATCACCACTAGAGAATGTTCCATTCATTCACAGCGAATCTGGAATTCATCTGAATCTCCACTCCCGGCAGGTTTTCATTGCACCAATGCTGAATGTTCAAGTAACGCAATGATGGTTTTCAGCGGTCTATTCACACTCGAACCCGTGCTGTTCACGGTCTAGCGACTCAACACTGGTGAGTTCTTCTTTTTCCAGTTCAGACAATACAAACCTCAGAAACCATTGCAATCTACACTACAGAATGTTTCATTCATTCAGGCGAATCTTGAATTCATCTTGTTCTCCACTCCCAGCAGGTTTTCGTTTCACCACTGGTGAATGTCCAAGCAACCCAAGGCTGGTTTCAGCTGCGTGTTAACACTCGCAGCCGTGCTGTTCAATTGGCTATCCAGTGAACGCTGGTTAGCTCTTGATTTTCCTTCCACACACCGAGCCTTCAGAAATCATTCTTATCTCCACTTCAGAATGTTCCATTCGTTCCCTGCGAATCTGGAATTCCTCTGACTCTCCACACCAGGCAGATTTTCCTAACAACACTGGTGAATGACCAGGTAATCCAATGCTGGTTTTCAGCGGCTGTTCACACTCACAGCCTTGCTGTTCAATTGGCAATCCAGTCAAACCTAGTCAGCTCTTCATTTTCCTGTCCACACAACCCAGCGTTCAGAAATCATTGGAATCTCTACTACAGAAATTTCCATTCATTCACTGTGAATCTGGAAATACTCTGAATCTGCATTCCAGGAAGGCTTTCGTTACACCACTGATGAATGTCCAAGTAATGCAATGCTGCTTCTTAGTGGTCTGTTCACACTCGAAACCGTGCTGTTCATTGGCTATCCACTCAATATCGGTCAGCTCTTCAATATCCTGTCCAGACTATCCAGATTCCTAAATGTTGGCAATCACCACTACAGAATGTTCCATTCAATCACGCGAATCTGGAATTCATCAGAGTCTCCACTCCTGGAAGGTTTTCGTGACACCACTGGTAAATGTCCAAGGAAGACAATGCTGGTTTTAAGCCGCCTGCTAACACACTCAGCCGTGCTGTTCAATTTGCTATCCACCCAACCCTATTCAGCTCTACATTTTCCTGTCCTCATAACCCAACCTTCAGAAATAATTGGTATCTCCTCCACAGAATGTTCCGTTCATTCACTGCGAATCTTAAATTCATCTGACTCTCAACTCCCGGCGGGTTATCGTTACACCACTTGTGAATGTCCAAGTAAGCCAATGCTGGTTTTCAGTGGCCTGTTCATACTAAGAGACGTGCTGTTCATTTGGCTATCCACTCCACCCTGTTCAGCTCTACATTCTCGTGTCCACAAAACCCAGCCTTCAGAAATCATTGGAATCACCACTAGAGAATGTTCCATTCATTCACTGCGAATCTGGAATTCCTCTGAACCTCCACTCCTGGCAGGTTTTCGTTACGCCACTGGTGAATGTCCAAGTAACTCAATACTGGTTTTCAGAGGCATGTTCAACTCGCAGAAGTGCTGTTCAATGGGCTATCCACTCAATATTGGTCAGCTCTTCATTTTCCTCTCCACACAAACCAGCCTTCAGAAATCATTGGGCTCTCCACTACAGACTGTTCCATTCATTCACTGCGATTCTGCAATTCATCTGACTCTCCGCTCCAGGCAGGTTTTCATTACAGCACTGGTGAATGACCAAGTAATCCAATGCTGGTTTTCAGCCGCCTTTTCACACTCGCAGTGTGCTGTTCAATTGTCTATCCACTCAAACCTGGTCAGCCTTTCATTTTCTTTTCCACAATATCAGACTTCAGAAATCATTGGAATCGCCAGTACAGAATGTTCCATTCATTCACTGCCAATCTGGAATTCATCTGAATCTGCACTCCAGGTAGGCTTTCATTACACCACTTATGAATGTCCAAGTAACACAATGCTGGTTTTCAGCGGTCTGTTCACACTCTAAGCCCTGCTTTTTACTGGGTATCCACACAACTGTGGTCAGCTCTTCATTTTCATGTCCAAACAATCCAGACTTGAGAAATCATTGCAATCTCCAGTACAGAATGTTCCATTCATTCACTGCGAATCTGGAATTCAACTGAATCTCCACTACCTGCAGATTTATCTTACACCACTTGTGAATGTCCAAGTAAAACAATGCTGGTTTTCAGAGGCCTGTTCATGTTCGCAGTCGTGCTGTTCAATTGGCTATCCACTCAACCTGTTTTGCTCCTCATTTTCCTGTGCACACAACCCAGCCTTCAGAAATCATTGTAATCTCCACTACAGGATGTTCCATTCATTCACTGGGAATCTGGAATTCATCTGAATCTGCACTCCACGCAGGCTTTCGTTACACCACTGCTGAAAGTCGAAGTAATGCAATACTGGTTTTCAGTGGTCTGTTCACATTCGAAGCCGAGGCTTTTTACAGGCTATCCACTCAACACTGGTCAGCTCTTCATTTTCGTGTCCCCACAATCCAGATTTCAGAAATCATTGCAATCTCCACTACAGAATGTTCCATTCATTCACTGCGAGTCTGGAGTTTATCTGATTCTCCACTCCCGCCTGGTTAACATTACACCACTTGTGAATGTCCAAGTAAGCCAATGCTGGTTTTCAGAGGCCTGTTCATACTCGCAGCCGTGCTGTTTAATTGACAATTCACTCCACCCTGTTCAGCTCTTCATTGTCCCACCACACTACCAGCCTTCAGAAATCTTTGTTATCTCCACTACAGAATGTTCCATTCATTCACTGCGAATCTGGAATTCATCTGACTCTCAACTCCACGCAGGTTTTCATTACACCACTGTTGAATGTCCAAGTAACCCAATGCTGGTTTTCAGCGGCCTGTTCATATTCGCAGCCCTGCTGTTTACTTGGCTATCGATTCAAGCCTGGTCAGCTCTTCATTTTCCTGTCCACACAACACAGGCTTCAGAAATCATTGGAATCTCCTCTACAGAATGTTCCATTCATTCACTGCGAATGTGGAATTCAACTGACTCTCCACTCCATGCAGGTTTTCCTTACACCACTGATGAATGTCCAAGTAACCCAATGCTGGTTTTCAGCTGCATGTTCACACTCGCAGCCATGCTATACAATTGGCTTTCCACTAAATCCTGATTAGTTCTTGATTTTCCTTCCACACGACCCAGCCTTCAGAAATCGTTGGAATCTCCACTAGAGAATGTTCCATTCATTCACTGCGAATCTGGAATTCCTCTGAACCTCCACTCCCGGCAGGTTTTCGTTACACCACTGTTGAATGTCCAAGTAACCCAATGTTTTAAGTGTTTTCTTCACAAGCGCAGTGGTGCTGTTCAATTGGCTATCCACTCAACCCTGGCCAGCTCTACATTTTCCTGTCCACACCACAGAGACTGGAGAAATCATTGTTATCTCCACTACAGAATGTTCCATTCATTCACAGCGAATCTGGAATTCATCTGAATCTCCACTCCCGGCAGGTTTTCGTGACACCACTGGTAAATATCCAAGTAAGCCAATGCTGGTTTTAAGTGGCCTGCTCATACTCTCAGCCGTGCTGTTCAATTTGCTATCCACTCAACCCTCTCCAGCTCCATTTTCCTGTCCACATAACCCAAACTTCAGAAACAATTGGTATCTCCTCCACAGAATGTTCCATTCATTGACGGCAAATCTGAAATTCATCTAATTCTCAACTCCCGTCAGGTTTTCGTTACACCACTTGTGAATGTCCAATTAAGCCAAAGCTGGTTTTCAGTGGCCTGTTCTTACTACGAGACGTGCTGTTCATTTGGCTATCCATTCCACCCTGTTCAGCTCTACATTTTCGTGTCCACAAAACCCAGCCTTCAGAAATCACTGGAATCACCACTAGAGAATGTTCCATTCATTCACAGCGAATCTGGAATTCATCTGAATCTCCACTCCCGGCAGGTTTTCATTGCACCACTGCTGAATGTTCAAGTAACGCAATGATGGTTTTCAGCGGTCTATTCACACTCGAACCCGTGCTGTTCACGGTCTAGCGACTCAACACTGGTGAGTTCTTCTTTTTCCAGTTCAGACAATACAAACCTCAGAAACCATTGCAATCTACACTACAGAATGTTTCATTCATTCAGGCGAATCTTGAGTTCATCTTGTTCTCCACTCCCAGCAGGTTTTCGTTTCACCACTGGTGAATGTCCAAGCAACCCAAGGCTGGTTTCAGCTGCGTGTTAACACTCGCAGCCGTGCTGTTCAATTGGCTATCCAGTGAACGCTGGTTAGCTCTTGATTTTCCTTCCACACACCGAGCCTTCAGAAATCATTCTTATCTCCACTTCAGAATGTTCCATTCGTTCCCTGCGAATCTGGAATTCCTCTGACTCTCCACACCAGGCAGATTTTCCTAACAACACTCGTGAATGACCAGGTAATCCAATGCTGGTTTTCAGCGGCTGTTCACACTCACAGCCTTGCTGTTCAATTGGCAATCCAGTCAAACCTAGTCAGCTCTTCATTTTCCTGTCCACACAACCCAGCGTTCAGAAATCATTGGAATCTCTACTACAGAAATTTCCATTCATTCACTGTGAATCTGGAAATACTCTGAATCTGCATTCCAGGAAGGCTTTCGTTACACCACTGATGAATGTCCAAGTAATGCAATGCTGCTTCTTAGTGGTCTGTTCACACTCGAAACCGTGCTGTTCATTGGCTATCCACTCAATATCGGTCAGCTCTTCAATATCCTGTCCAGACTATCCAGATTCCTAAATGTTGGCAATCACCACTACAGAATGTTCCATTCAATCACGCGAATCTGGAATTCATCAGAGTCTCCACTCCTGGAAGGTTTTCGTGACACCACTGGTAAATGTCCAAGGAAGACAATGCTGGTTTTAAGCCGCCTGCTAACACACTCAGCCGTGCTGTTCAATTTGCTATCCACCCAACCCTATTCAGCTCTACATTTTCCTGTCCTCATAACCCAACCTTCAGAAATAATTGGTATCTCCTCCACAGAATGTTCCGTTCATTCACTGCGAATCTTAAATTCATCTGACTCTCAACTCCCGGCGGGTTATCGTTACACCACTTGTGAATGTCCAAGTAAGCCAATGCTGGTTTTCAGTGGCCTGTTCATACTAAGAGACGTGCTGTTCATTTGGCTATCCACTCCACCCTGTTCAGCTCTACATTTTCGTGTCCACAAAACCCAGCCTTCAGAAATCATTGGAATCACCACTAGAGAATGTTCCATTCATTCACTGCGAATCTGGAATTCCTCTGAACCTCCACTCCTGGCAGGTTTTCGTTACGCCACTGGTGAATGTCCAAGTAACTCAATACTGGTTTTCAGAGGCATGTTCAACTCGCAGAAGTGCTGTTCAATGGGCTATCCACTCAATATTGGTCAGCTCTTCATTTTCCTCTCCACACAAACCAGCCTTCAGAAATCATTGGGCTCTCCACTACAGACTGTTCCATTCATTCACTGCGATTCTGCAATTCATCTGACTCTCCGCTCCAGGCAGGTTTTCATTACAGCACTGGTGAATGACCAAGTAATCCAATGCTGGTTTTCAGCCGCCTTTTCACACTCGCAGTGTGCTGTTCAATTGTCTATCCACTCAAACCTGGTCAGCCTTTCATTTTCTTTTCCACAATATCAGACTTCAGAAATCATTGGAATCGCCAGTACAGAATGTTCCATTCATTCACTGCCAATCTGGAATTCATCTGAATCTGCACTCCAGGTAGGCTTTCATTACACCACTTATGAATGTCCAAGTAACACAATGCTGGTTTTCAGCGGTCTGTTCACACTCTAAGCCCTGCTTTTTACTGGGTATCCACACAACTGTGGTCAGCTCTTCATTTTCATGTCCAAACAATCCAGACTTGAGAAATCATTGCAATCTCCAGTACAGAATGTTCCATTCATTCACTGCGAATCTGGAATTCAACTGAATCTCCACTACCTGCAGATTTATCTTACACCACTTGTGAATGTCCAAGTAAAACAATGCTGGTTTTCAGAGGCCTGTTCATGTTCGCAGTCGTGCTGTTCAATTGGCTATCCACTCAACCTGTTTTGCTCCTCATTTTCCTGTGCACACAACCCAGCCTTCAGAAATCATTGTAATCTCCACTACAGGATGTTCCATTCATTCACTGGGAATCTGGAATTCATCTGAATCTGCACTCCACGCAGGCTTTCGTTACACCACTGCTGAAAGTCGAAGTAATGCAATACTGGTTTTCAGTGGTCTGTTCACATTCGAAGCCGAGGCTTTTTACAGGCTATCCACTCAACACTGGTCAGCTCTTCATTTTCGTGTCCCCACAATCCAGATTTCAGAAATCATTGCAATCTCCACTACAGAATGTTCCATTCATTCACTGCGAGTCTGGAGTTTATCTGATTCTCCACTCCCGCCTGGTTAACATTACACCACTTGTGAATGTCCAAGTAAGCCAATGCTGGTTTTCAGAGGCCTGTTCATACTCGCAGCCGTGCTGTTTAATTGACAATTCACTCCACCCTGTTCAGCTCTTCATTGTCCCACCACACTACCAGCCTTCAGAAATCTTTGTTATCTCCACTACAGAATGTTCCATTCATTCACTGCGAATCTGGAATTCATCTGACTCTCAACTCCACGCAGGTTTTCATTACACCACTGTTGAATGTCCAAGTAACCCAATGCTGGTTTTCAGCGGCCTGTTCATATTCGCAGCCCTGCTGTTTACTTGGCTATCGATTCAAGCCTGGTCAGCTCTTCATTTTCCTGTCCACACAACACAGGCTTCAGAAATCATTGGAATCTCCTCTACAGAATGTTCCATTCATTCACTGCGAATGTGGAATTCAACTGACTCTCCACTCCATGCAGGTTTTCCTTACACCACTGATGAATGTCCAAGTAACCCAATGCTGGTTTTCAGCTGCATGTTCACACTCGCAGCCATGCTATACAATTGGCTTTCCACTAAATCCTGATTAGTTCTTGATTTTCCTTCCACACGACCCAGCCTTCAGAAATCGTTGGAATCTCCACTAGAGAATGTTCCATTCATTCACTGCGAATCTGGAATTCCTCTGAACCTCCACTCCCGGCAGGTTTTCGTTACACCACTGTTGAATGTCCAAGTAACCCAATGTTTTAAGTGTTTTCTTCACAAGCGCAGTGGTGCTGTTCAATTGGCTATCCACTCAACCCTGGCCAGCTCTACATTTTCCTGTCCACACCACAGAGACTGGAGAAATCATTGTTATCTCCACTACAGAATGTTCCATTCATTCACAGCGAATCTGGAATTCATCTGAATCTCCACTCCCGGCAGGTTTTCGTGACACCACTGGTAAATATCCAAGTAAGCCAATGCTGGTTTTAAGTGGCCTGCTCATACTCTCAGCCGTGCTGTTCAATTTGCTATCCACTCAACCCTCTTCAGCTCCATTTTCCTGTCCACATAACCCAAACTTCAGAAACAATTGGTATCTCCTCCACAGAATGTTCCATTCATTGACGGCAAATCTGAAATTCATCTAATTCTCAACTCCCGTCAGGTTTTCGTTACACCACTTGTGAATGTCCAATTAAGCCAAAGCTGGTTTTCAGTGGCCTGTTCTTACTACGAGACGTGCTGTTCATTTGGCTATCCATTCCACCCTGTTCAGCTCTACATTTTCGTGTCCACAAAACCCAGCCTTCAGAAATCATTGGAATCACCACTAGAGAATGTTCCATTCATTCACTGCGAATCTGGAATTCATCTGAATCTCCACTCCCGGCAGGTTTTCATTGCACCACTGCTGAATGTTCAAGTAACGCAATGATGGTTTTCAGCGGTCTATTCACACTCGAACCCGTGCTGTTCACGGTCTAGCGACTCAACACTGGTGAGTTCTTCTTTTTCCAGTTCAGACAATACAAACCTCAGAAACCATTGCAATCTACACTACAGAATGTTTCATTCATTCAGGCGAATCTTGAATTCATCTTGTTCTCCACTCCCAGCAGGTTTTCGTTTCACCACTGGTGAATGTCCAAGCAACCCAAGGCTGGTTTCAGCTGCGTGTTAACACTCGCAGCCGTGCTGTTCAATTGGCTATCCAGTGAACGCTGGTTAGCTCTTGATTTTCCTTCCACACACCGAGCCTTCAGAAATCATTCTTATCTCCACTTCAGAATGTTCCATTCGTTCCCTGCGAATCTGGAATTCCTCTGACTCTCCACACCAGGCAGATTTTCCTAACAACACTGGTGAATGACCAGGTAATCCAATGCTGGTTTTCAGCGGCTGTTCACACTCACAGCCTTGCTGTTCAATTGGCAATCCAGTCAAACCTAGTCAGCTCTTCATTTTCCTGTCCACACAACCCAGCGTTCAGAAATCATTGGACTCTCTACTACAGAAATTTCCATTCATTCACTGTGAATCTGGAAATACTCTGAATCTGCATTCCAGGAAGGCTTTCGTTACACCACTGATGAATGTCCAAGTAATGCAATGCTGCTTCTTAGTGGTCTGTTCACACTCGAAACCGTGCTGTTCATTGGCTATCCACTCAATATCGGTCAGCTCTTCAATATCCTGTCCAGACTATCCAGATTCCTAAATGTTGGCAATCACCACTACAGAATGTTCCATTCAATCACGCGAATCTGGAATTCATCAGAGTCTCCACTCCTGGAAGGTTTTCGTGACACCACTGGTAAATGTCCAAGGAAGACAATGCTGGTTTTAAGCCGCCTGCTAACACACTCAGCCGTGCTGTTCAATTTGCTATCCACCCAACCCTATTCAGCTCTACATTTTCCTGTCCTCATAACCCAACCTTCAGAAATAATTGGTATCTCCTCCACAGAATGTTCCGTTCATTCACTGCGAATCTTAAATTCATCTGGCTCTCAACTCCCGGCGGGTTATCGTTACACCACTTGTGAATGTCCAAGTAAGCCAATGCTGGTTTTCAGTGGCCTGTTCATACTAAGAGACGTGCTGTTCATTTGGCTATCCACTCCACCCTGTTCAGCTCTACATTTTCGTGTCCACAAAACCCAGCCTTCAGAAATCATTGGAATCACCACTAGAGAATGTTCCATTCATTCACTGCGAATCTGGAATTCATCTGAACCTCCACTCCTGGCAGGTTTTCGTTACGCCACTGGTGAATGTCCAAGTAACTCAATACTGGTTTTCAGAGGCATGTTCAACTCGCAGAAGTGCTGTTCAATGGGCTATCCACTCAATATTGGTCAGCTCTTCATTTTCCTCTCCACACAAGCCAGCCTTCAGAAATCATTGGGCTCTCCACTACAGACTGTTCCATTCATTCACTGCGATTCTGCAATTCATCTGACTCTCCGCTCCAGGCAGGTTTTCATTACAGCACTGGTGAATGACCAAGTAATCCAATGCTGGTTTTCAGCCGCCTTTTCACACTCGCAGTGTGCTGTTCAATTGTCTATCCACTCAAACCTGGTCAGCCTTTCATTTTCTTTTCCACAATATCAGACTTCAGAAATCATTGGAATCGCCAGTACAGAATGTTCCATTCATTCACTGCCAATCTGGAATTCATCTGAATCTGCACTCCAGGTAGGCTTTCATTACACCACTTATGAATGTCCAAGTAACACAATGCTGGTTTTCAGCGGTCTGTTCACACTCTAAGCCCTGCTTTTTACTGGGTATCCACACAACTGTGGTCAGCTCTTCATTTTCATGTCCAAACAATCCAGACTTGAGAAATCATTGCAATCTCCAGTACAGAATGTTCCATTCATTCACTGCGAATCTGGAATTCAACTGAATCTCCACTACCTGCAGATTTATCTTACACCACTTGTGAATGTCCAAGTAAAACAATGCTGGTTTTCAGAGGCCTGTTCATGTTCGCAGTCGTGCTGTTCAATTGGCTATCCACTCAACCTGTTTTGCTCCTCATTTTCCTGTGCACACAACCCAGCCTTCAGAAATCATTGTAATCTCCACTACAGGATGTTCCATTCATTCACTGGGAATCTGGAATTCATCTGAATCTGCACTCCACGCAGGCTTTCGTTACACCACTGCTGAAAGTCGAAGTAATGCAATACTGGTTTTCAGTGGTCTGTTCACATTCGAAGCCGAGGCTTTTTACAGGCTATCCACTCAACACTGGTCAGCTCTTCATTTTCGTGTCCCCACAATCCAGATTTCAGAAATCATTGCAATCTCCACTACAGAATGTTCCATTCATTCACTGCGAGTCTGGAGTTTATCTGATTCTCCACTCCCGCCTGGTTAACATTACACCACTTGTGAATGTCCAAGTAAGCCAATGCTGGTTTTCAGAGGCCTGTTCATACTCGCAGCCGTGCTGTTTAATTGACAATTCACTCCACCCTGTTCAGCTCTTCATTGTCCCACCACACTACCAGCCTTCAGAAATCTTTGTTATCTCCACTACAGAATGTTCCATTCATTCACTGCGAATCTGGAATTCATCTGACTCTCAACTCCACGCAGGTTTTCATTACACCACTGTTGAATGTCCAAGTAACCCAATGCTGGTTTTCAGCGGCCTGTTCATATTCGCAGCCCTGCTGTTTACTTGGCTATCGATTCAAGCCTGGTCAGCTCTTCATTTTCCTGTCCACACAACACAGGCTTCAGAAATCATTGGAATCTCCTCTACAGAATGTTCCATTCATTCACTGCGAATGTGGAATTCAACTGACTCTCCACTCCATGCAGGTTTTCCTTACACCACTGATGAATGTCCAAGTAACCCAATGCTGGTTTTCAGCTGCATGTTCACACTCGCAGCCATGCTATACAATTGGCTTTCCACTAAATCCTGATTAGTTCTTGATTTTCCTTCCACACGACCCAGCCTTCAGAAATCGTTGGAATCTCCACTAGAGAATGTTCCATTCATTCACTGCGAATCTGGAATTCCTCTGAACCTCCACTCCCGGCAGGTTTTCGTTACACCACTGTTGAATGTCCAAGTAACCCAATGTTTTAAGTGTTTTCTTCACAAGCGCAGTGGTGCTGTTCAATTGGCTATCCACTCAACCCTGGCCAGCTCTACATTTTCCTGTCCACACCACAGAGACTGGAGAAATCATTGTTATCTCCACTACAGAATGTTCCATTCATTCACAGCGAATCTGGAATTCATCTGAATCTCCACTCCCGGCAGGTTTTCGTGACACCACTGGTAAATATCCAAGTAAGCCAATGCTGGTTTTAAGTGGCCTGCTCATACTCTCAGCCGTGCTGTTCAATTTGCTATCCACTCAACCCTCTTCAGCTCCATTTTCCTGTCCACATAACCCAAACTTCAGAAACAATTGGTATCTCCTCCACAGAATGTTCCATTCATTGACGGCAAATCTGAAATTCATCTAATTCTCAACTCCCGTCAGGTTTTCGTTACACCACTTGTGAATGTCCAATTAAGCCAAAGCTGGTTTTCAGTGGCCTGTTCTTACTACGAGACGTGCTGTTCATTTGGCTATCCATTCCACCCTGTTCAGCTCTACATTTTCGTGTCCACAAAACCCAGCCTTCAGAAATCATTGGAATCACCACTAGAGAATGTTCCATTCATTCACTGCGAATCTGGAATTCATCTGAATCTCCACTCCCGGCAGGTTTTCATTGCACCACTGCTGAATGTTCAAGTAACGCAATGATGGTTTTCAGCGGTCTATTCACACTCGAACCCGTGCTGTTCACGGTCTAGCGACTCAACACTGGTGAGTTCTTCTTTTTCCAGTTCAGACAATACAAACCTCAGAAACCATTGCAATCTACACTACAGAATGTTTCATTCATTCAGGCGAATCTTGAATTCATCTTGTTCTCCACTCCCAGCAGGTTTTCGTTTCACCACTGGTGAATGTCCAAGCAACCCAAGGCTGGTTTCAGCTGCGTGTTAACACTCGCAGCCGTGCTGTTCAATTGGCTATCCAGTGAACGCTGGTTAGCTCTTGATTTTCCTTCCACACACCGAGCCTTCAGAAATCATTCTTATCTCCACTTCAGAATGTTCCATTCGTTCCCTGCGAATCTGGAATTCCTCTGACTCTCCACACCAGGCAGATTTTCCTAACAACACTGGTGAATGACCAGGTAATCCAATGCTGGTTTTCAGCGGCTGTTCACACTCACAGCCTTGCTGTTCAATTGGCAATCCAGTCAAACCTAGTCAGCTCTTCATTTTCCTGTCCACACAACCCAGCGTTCAGAAATCATTGGACTCTCTACTACAGAAATTTCCATTCATTCACTGTGAATCTGGAAATACTCTGAATCTGCATTCCAGGAAGGCTTTCGTTACACCACTGATGAATGTCCAAGTAATGCAATGCTGCTTCTTAGTGGTCTGTTCACACTCGAAACCGTGCTGTTCATTGGCTATCCACTCAATATCGGTCAGCTCTTCAATATCCTGTCCAGACTATCCAGATTCCTAAATGTTGGCAATCACCACTACAGAATGTTCCATTCAATCACGCGAATCTGGAATTCATCAGAGTCTCCACTCCTGGAAGGTTTTCGTGACACCACTGGTAAATGTCCAAGGAAGACAATGCTGGTTTTAAGCCGCCTGCTAACACACTCAGCCGTGCTGTTCAATTTGCTATCCACCCAACCCTATTCAGCTCTACATTTTCCTGTCCTCATAACCCAACCTTCAGAAATAATTGGTATCTCCTCCACAGAATGTTCCGTTCATTCACTGCGAATCTTAAATTCATCTGGCTCTCAACTCCCGGCGGGTTATCGTTACACCACTTGTGAATGTCCAAGTAAGCCAATGCTGGTTTTCAGTGGCCTGTTCATACTAAGAGACGTGCTGTTCATTTGGCTATCCACTCCACCCTGTTCAGCTCTACATTTTCGTGTCCACAAAACCCAGCCTTCAGAAATCATTGGAATCACCACTAGAGAATGTTCCATTCATTCACTGCGAATCTGGAATTCCTCTGAACCTCCACTCCTGGCAGGTTTTCGTTACGCCACTGGTGAATGTCCAAGTAACTCAATACTGGTTTTCAGAGGCATGTTCAACTCGCAGAAGTGCTGTTCAATGGGCTATCCACTCAATATTGGTCAGCTCTTCATTTTCCTCTCCACACAAGCCAGCCTTCAGAAATCATTGGGCTCTCCACTACAGACTGTTCCATTCATTCACTGCGATTCTGCAATTCATCTGACTCTCCGCTCCAGGCAGGTTTTCATTACAGCACTGGTGAATGACCAAGTAATCCAATGCTGGTTTTCAGCCGCCTTTTCACACTCGCAGTGTGCTGTTCAATTGTCTATCCACTCAAACCTGGTCAGCCTTTCATTTTCTTTTCCACAATATCAGACTTCAGAAATCATTGGAATCGCCAGTACAGAATGTTCCATTCATTCACTGCCAATCTGGAATTCATCTGAATCTGCACTCCAGGTAGGCTTTCATTACACCACTTATGAATGTCCAAGTAACACAATGCTGGTTTTCAGCGGTCTGTTCACACTCTAAGCCCTGCTTTTTACTGGGTATCCACACAACTGTGGTCAGCTCTTCATTTTCATGTCCGAACAATCCAGACTTGAGAAATCATTGCAATCTCCAGTACAGAATGTTCCATTCATTCACTGCGAATCTGGAATTCAACTGAATCTCCACTACCTGCAGATTTATCTTACACCACTTGTGAATGTCCAAGTAAAACAATGCTGGTTTCCAGAGGCCTGTTCATGTTCGCAGTCGTGCTGTTCAATTGGCTATCCACTCAACCTGTTTTGCTCCTCATTTTCCTGTGCACACAACCCAGCCTTCAGAAATCATTGTAATCTCCACTACAGGATGTTCCATTCATTCACTGGGAATCTGGAATTCATCTGAATCTGCACTCCACGCAGGCTTTCGTTACACCACTGCTGAAAGTCGAAGTAATGCAATACTGGTTTTCAGTGGTCTGTTCACATTCGAAGCCGAGGCTTTTTACAGGCTATCCACTCAACACTGGTCAGCTCTTCATTTTCGTGTCCCCACAATCCAGATTTCAGAAATCATTGCAATCTCCACTACAGAATGTTCCATTAATTCACTGCGAGTCTGGAGTTTATCTGATTCTCCACTCCCGCCTGGTTAACATTACACCACTTGTGAATGTCCAAGTAAGCCAATGCTGGTTTTCAGAGGCCTGTTCATACTCGCAGCCGTGCTGTTTAATTGACAATTCACTCCACCCTGTTCAGCTCTTCATTGTCCCACCACACTACCAGCCTTCAGAAATCTTTGTTATCTCCACTACAGAATGTTCCATTCATTCACTGCGAATCTGGAATTCATCTGACTCTCAACTCCACGCAGGTTTTCATTACACCACTGTTGAATGTCCAAGTAACCCAATGCCGGTTTTCAGCGGCCTGTTCATATTCGCAGCCCTGCTGTTTACTTGGCTATCGATTCAAGCCTGGTCAGCTCTTCATTTTCCTGTCCACACAACACAGGCTTCAGAAATCATTGGAATCTCCTCTACAGAATGTTCCATTCATTCACTGCGAATGTGGAATTCAACTGACTCTCCACTCCATGCAGGTTTTCCTTACACCACTGATGAATGTCCAAGTAACCCAATGCTGGTTTTCAGCTGCATGTTCACACTCGCAGCCATGCTATACAATTGGCTTTCCACTAAATCCTGATTAGTTCTTGATTTTCCTTCCACACGACCCAGCCTTCAGAAATCGTTGGAATCTCCACTAGAGAATGTTCCATTCATTCACTGCGAATCTGGAATTCCTCTGAACCTCCACTCCCGGCAGGTTTTCGTTACACCACTGTTGAATGTCCAAGTAACCCAATGTTTTAAGTGTTTTCTTCACAAGCGCAGTGGTGCTGTTCAATTGGCTATCCACTCAACCCTGGCCAGCTCTACATTTTCCTGTCCACACCACAGAGACTGGAGAAATCATTGTTATCTCCACTACAGAATGTTCCATTCATTCACAGCGAATCTGGAATTCATCTGAATCTCCACTCCCGGCAGGTTTTCGTGACACCACTGGTAAATATCCAAGTAAGCCAATGCTGGTTTTAAGTGGCCTGCTCATACTCTCAGCCGTGCTGTTCAATTTGCTATCCACTCAACCCTCTTCAGCTCCATTTTCCTGTCCACATAACCCAAACTTCAGAAACAATTGGTATCTCCTCCACAGAATGTTCCATTCATTGACGGCAAATCTGAAATTCATCTAATTCTCAACTCCCGTCAGGTTTTCGTTACACCACTTGTGAATGTCCAATTAAGCCAAAGCTGGTTTTCAGTGGCCTGTTCTTACTACGAGACGTGCTGTTCATTTGGCTATCCATTCCACCCTGTTCAGCTCTACATTTTCGTGTCCACAAAACCCAGCCTTCAGAAATCATTGGAATCACCACTAGAGAATGTTCCATTCATTCACTGCGAATCTGGAATTCATCTGAATCTCCACTCCCGGCAGGTTTTCATTGCACCACTGCTGAATGTTCAAGTAACGCAATGATGGTTTTCAGCGGTCTATTCACACTCGAACCCGTGCTGTTCACGGTCTAGCGACTCAACACTGGTGAGTTCTTCTTTTTCCAGTTCAGACAATACAAACCTCAGAAACCATTGCAATCTACACTACAGAATGTTTCATTCATTCAGGCGAATCTTGAATTCATCTTGTTCTCCACTCCCAGCAGGTTTTCGTTTCACCACTGGTGAATGTCCAAGCAACCCAAGGCTGGTTTCAGCTGCGTGTTAACACTCGCAGCCGTGCTGTTCAATTGGCTATCCAGTGAACGCTGGTTAGCTCTTGATTTTCCTTCCACACACCGAGCCTTCAGAAATCATTCTTATCTCCACTTCAGAATGTTCCATTCGTTCCCTGCGAATCTGGAATTCCTCTGACTCTCCACACCAGGCAGATTTTCCTAACAACACTGGTGAATGACCAGGTAATCCAATGCTGGTTTTCAGCGGCTGTTCACACTCACAGCCTTGCTGTTCAATTGGCAATCCAGTCAAACCTAGTCAGCTCTTCATTTTCCTGTCCACACAACCCAGCGTTCAGAAATCATTGGAATCTCTACTACAGAAATTTCCATTCATTCACTGTGAATCTGGAAATACTCTGAATCTGCATTCCAGGAAGGCTTTCGTTACACCACTGATGAATGTCCAAGTAATGCAATGCTGCTTCTTAGTGGTCTGTTCACACTCGAAACCGTGCTGTTCATTGGCTATCCACTCAATATCGGTCAGCTCTTCAATATCCTGTCCAGACTATCCAGATTCCTAAATGTTGGCAATCACCACTACAGAATGTTCCATTCAATCACGCGAATCTGGAATTCATCAGAGTCTCCACTCCTGGAAGGTTTTCGTGACACCACTGGTAAATGTCCAAGGAAGACAATGCTGGTTTTAAGCCGCCTGCTAACACACTCAGCCGTGCTGTTCAATTTGCTATCCACCCAACCCTATTCAGCTCTACATTTTCCTGTCCTCATAACCCAACCTTCAGAAATAATTGGTATCTCCTCCACAGAATGTTCCGTTCATTCACTGCGAATCTTAAATTCATCTGACTCTCAACTCCCGGCGGGTTATCGTTACACCACTTGTGAATGTCCAAGTAAGCCAATGCTGGTTTTCAGTGGCCTGTTCATACTAAGAGACGTGCTGTTCATTTGGCTATCCACTCCACCCTGTTCAGCTCTACATTCTCGTGTCCACAAAACCCAGCCTTCAGAAATCATTGGAATCACCACTAGAGAATGTTCCATTCATTCACTGCGAATCTGGAATTCATCTGAACCTCCACTCCTGGCAGGTTTTCGTTACGCCACTGGTGAATGTCCAAGTAACTCAATACTGGTTTTCAGAGGCATGTTCAACTCGCAGAAGTGCTGTTCAATGGGCTATCCACTCAATATTGGTCAGCTCTTCATTTTCCTCTCCACACAAGCCAGCCTTCAGAAATCATTGGGCTCTCCACTACAGACTGTTCCATTCATTCACTGCGATTCTGCAATTCATCTGACTCTCCGCTCCAGGCAGGTTTTCATTACAGCACTGGTGAATGACCAAGTAATCCAATGCTGGTTTTCAGCCGCCTTTTCACACTCGCAGTGTGCTGTTCAATTGTCTATCCACTCAAACCTGGTCAGCCTTTCATTTTCTTTTCCACAATATCAGACTTCAGAAATCATTGGAATCGCCAGTACAGAATGTTCCATTCATTCACTGCCAATCTGGAATTCATCTGAATCTGCACTCCAGGTAGGCTTTCATTACACCACTTATGAATGTCCAAGTAACACAATGCTGGTTTTCAGCGGTCTGTTCACACTCTAAGCCCTGCTTTTTACTGGGTATCCACACAACTGTGGTCAGCTCTTCATTTTCATGTCCAAACAATCCAGACTTGAGAAATCATTGCAATCTCCAGTACAGAATGTTCCATTCATTCACTGCGAATCTGGAATTCAACTGAATCTCCACTACCTGCAGATTTATCTTACACCACTTGTGAATGTCCAAGTAAAACAATGCTGGTTTTCAGAGGCCTGTTCATGTTCGCAGTCGTGCTGTTCAATTGGCTATCCACTCAACCTGTTTTGCTCCTCATTTTCCTGTGCACACAACCCAGCCTTCAGAAATCATTGTAATCTCCACTACAGGATGTTCCATTCATTCACTGGGAATCTGGAATTCATCTGAATCTGCACTCCACGCAGGCTTTCGTTACACCACTGCTGAAAGTCGAAGTAATGCAATACTGGTTTTCAGTGGTCTGTTCACATTCGAAGCCGAGGCTTTTTACAGGCTATCCACTCAACACTGGTCAGCTCTTCATTTTCGTGTCCCCACAATCCAGATTTCAGAAATCATTGCAATCTCCACTACAGAATGTTCCATTCATTCACTGCGAGTCTGGAGTTTATCTGATTCTCCACTCCCGCCTGGTTCACATTACACCACTTGTGAATGTCCAAGTAAGCCAATGCTGGTTTTCAGAGGCCTGTTCATACTCGCAGCCGTGCTGTTTAATTGACAATTCACTCCACCCTGTTCAGCTCTTCATTGTCCCACCACACTACCAGCCTTCAGAAATCTTTGTTATCTCCACTACAGAATGTTCCATTCATTCACTGCGAATCTGGAATTCATCTGACTCTCAACTCCACGCAGGTTTTCATTACACCACTGTTGAATGTCCAAGTAACCCAATGCCGGTTTTCAGCGGCCTGTTCATATTCGCAGCCCTGCTGTTTACTTGGCTATCGATTCAAGCCTGGTCAGCTCTTCATTTTCCTGTCCACACAACACAGGCTTCAGAAATCATTGGAATCTCCTCTACAGAATGTTCCATTCATTCACTGCGAATGTGGAATTCAACTGACTCTCCACTCCATGCAGGTTTTCCTTACACCACTGATGAATGTCCAAGTAACCCAATGCTGGTTTTCAGCTGCATGTTCACACTCGCAGCCATGCTATACAATTGGCTTTCCACTAAATCCTGATTAGTTCTTGATTTTCCTTCCACACGACCCAGCCTTCAGAAATCGTTGGAATCTCCACTAGAGAATGTTCCATTCATTCACTGCGAATCTGGAATTCCTCTGAACCTCCACTCCCGGCAGGTTTTCGTTACACCACTGTTGAATGTCCAAGTAACCCAATGTTTTAAGTGTTTTCTTCACAAGCGCAGTGGTGCTGTTCAATTGGCTATCCACTCAACCCTGGCCAGCTCTACATTTTCCTGTCCACACCACAGAGACTGGAGAAATCATTGTTATCTCCACTACAGAATGTTCCATTCATTCACAGCGAATCTGGAATTCATCTGAATCTCCACTCCCGGCAGGTTTTCGTGACACCACTGGTAAATATCCAAGTAAGCCAATGCTGGTTTTAAGTGGCCTGCTCATACTCTCAGCCGTGCTGTTCAATTTGCTATCCACTCAACCCTCTTCAGCTCCATTTTCCTGTCCACATAACCCAAACTTCAGAAACAATTGGTATCTCCTCCACAGAATGTTCCATTCATTGACGGCAAATCTGAAATTCATCTAATTCTCAACTCCCGTCAGGTTTTCGTTACACCACTTGTGAATGTCCAATTAAGCCAAAGCTGGTTTTCAGTGGCCTGTTCTTACTACGAGACGTGCTGTTCATTTGGCTATCCATTCCACCCTGTTCAGCTCTACATTTTCGTGTCCACAAAACCCAGCCTTCAGAAATCATTGGAATCACCACTAGAGAATGTTCCATTCATTCACTGCGAATCTGGAATTCATCTGAATCTCCACTCCCGGCAGGTTTTCATTGCACCACTGCTGAATGTTCAAGTAACGCAATGATGGTTTTCAGCGGTCTATTCACACTCGAACCCGTGCTGTTCACGGTCTAGCGACTCAACACTGGTGAGTTCTTCTTTTTCCAGTTCAGACAATACAAACCTCAGAAACCATTGCAATCTACACTACAGAATGTTTCATTCATTCAGGCGAATCTTGAATTCATCTTGTTCTCCACTCCCAGCAGGTTTTCGTTTCACCACTGGTGAATGTCCAAGCAACCCAAGGCTGGTTTCAGCTGCGTGTTAACACTCGCAGCCGTGCTGTTCAATTGGCTATCCAGTGAACGCTGGTTAGCTCTTGATTTTCCTTCCACACACCGAGCCTTCAGAAATCATTCTTATCTCCACTTCAGAATGTTCCATTCGTTCCCTGCGAATCTGGAATTCCTCTGACTCTCCACACCAGGCAGATTTTCCTAACAACACTGGTGAATGACCAGGTAATCCAATGCTGGTTTTCAGCGGCTGTTCACACTCACAGCCTTGCTGTTCAATTGGCAATCCAGTCAAACCTAGTCAGCTCTTCATTTTCCTGTCCACACAACCCAGCGTTCAGAAATCATTGGAATCTCTACTACAGAAATTTCCATTCATTCACTGTGAATCTGGAAATACTCTGAATCTGCATTCCAGGAAGGCTTTCGTTACACCACTGATGAATGTCCAAGTAATGCAATGCTGCTTCTTAGTGGTCTGTTCACACTCGAAACCGTGCTGTTCATTGGCTATCCACTCAATATCGGTCAGCTCTTCAATATCCTGTCCAGACTATCCAGATTCCTAAATGTTGGCAATCACCACTACAGAATGTTCCATTCAATCACGCGAATCTGGAATTCATCAGAGTCTCCACTCCTGGAAGGTTTTCGTGACACCACTGGTAAATGTCCAAGGAAGACAATGCTGGTTTTAAGCCGCCTGCTAACACACTCAGCCGTGCTGTTCAATTTGCTATCCACCCAACCCTATTCAGCTCTACATTTTCCTGTCCTCATAACCCAACCTTCAGAAATAATTGGTATCTCCTCCACAGAATGTTCCGTTCATTCACTGCGAATCTTAAATTCATCTGACTCTCAACTCCCGGCGGGTTATCGTTACACCACTTGTGAATGTCCAAGTAAGCCAATGCTGGTTTTCAGTGGCCTGTTCATACTAAGAGACGTGCTGTTCATTTGGCTATCCACTCCACCCTGTTCAGCTCTACATTCTCGTGTCCACAAAACCCAGCCTTCAGAAATCATTGGAATCACCACTAGAGAATGTTCCATTCATTCACTGCGAATCTGGAATTCATCTGAACCTCCACTCCTGGCAGGTTTTCGTTACGCCACTGGTGAATGTCCAAGTAACTCAATACTGGTTTTCAGAGGCATGTTCAACTCGCAGAAGTGCTGTTCAATGGGCTATCCACTCAATATTGGTCAGCTCTTCATTTTCCTCTCCACACAAACCAGCCTTCAGAAATCATTGGGCTCTCCACTACAGACTGTTCCATTCATTCACTGCGATTCTGCAATTCATCTGACTCTCCGCTCCAGGCAGGTTTTCATTACAGCACTTGTGAATGACCAAGTAATCCAATGCTGGTTTTCAGCCGCCTTTTCACACTCGCAGTGTGCTGTTCAATTGTCTATCCACTCAAACCTGGTCAGCCTTTCATTTTCTTTTCCACAATATCAGACTTCAGAAATCATTGGAATCGCCAGTACAGAATGTTCCATTCATTCACTGCCAATCTGGAATTCATCTGAATCTGCACTCCAGGTAGGCTTTCATTACACCACTTATGAATGTCCAAGTAACACAATGCTGGTTTTCAGCGGTCTGTTCACACTCTAAGCCCTGCTTTTTACTGGGTATCCACACAACTGTGGTCAGCTCTTCATTTTCATGTCCAAACAATCCAGACTTGAGAAATCATTGCAATCTCCAGTACAGAATGTTCCATTCATTCACTGCGAATCTGGAATTCAACTGAATCTCCACTACCTGCAGATTTATCTTACACCACTTGTGAATGTCCAAGTAAAACAATGCTGGTTTTCAGAGGCCTGTTCATGTTCGCAGTCGTGCTGTTCAATTGGCTATCCACTCAACCTGTTTTGCTCCTCATTTTCCTGTGCACACAACCCAGCCTTCAGAAATCATTGTAATCTCCACTACAGGATGTTCCATTCATTCACTGGGAATCTGGAATTCATCTGAATCTGCACTCCACGCAGGCTTTCGTTACACCACTGCTGAAAGTCGAAGTAATGCAATACTGGTTTTCAGTGGTCTGTTCACATTCGAAGCCGAGGCTTTTTACAGGCTATCCACTCAACACTGGTCAGCTCTTCATTTTCGTGTCCCCACAATCCAGATTTCAGAAATCATTGCAATCTCCACTACAGAATGTTCCATTCATTCACTGCGAGTCTGGAGTTTATCTGATTCTCCACTCCCGCCTGGTTCACATTACACCACTTGTGAATGTCCAAGTAAGCCAATGCTGGTTTTCAGAGGCCTGTTCATACTCGCAGCCGTGCTGTTTAATTGACAATTCACTCCACCCTGTTCAGCTCTTCATTGTCCCACCACACTACCAGCCTTCAGAAATCTTTGTTATCTCCACTACAGAATGTTCCATTCATTCACTGCGAATCTGGAATTCATCTGACTCTCAACTCCACGCAGGTTTTCATTACACCACTGTTGAATGTCCAAGTAACCCAATGCCGGTTTTCAGCGGCCTGTTCATATTCGCAGCCCTGCTGTTTACTTGGCTATCGATTCAAGCCTGGTCAGCTCTTCATTTTCCTGTCCACACAACACAGGCTTCAGAAATCATTGGAATCTCCTCTACAGAATGTTCCATTCATTCACTGCGAATGTGGAATTCAACTGACTCTCCACTCCATGCAGGTTTTCCTTACACCACTGATGAATGTCCAAGTAACCCAATGCTGGTTTTCAGCTGCATGTTCACACTCGCAGCCATGCTATACAATTGGCTTTCCACTAAATCCTGATTAGTTCTTGATTTTCCTTCCACACGACCCAGCCTTCAGAAATCGTTGGAATCTCCACTAGAGAATGTTCCATTCATTCACTGCGAATCTGGAATTCCTCTGAACCTCCACTCCCGGCAGGTTTTCGTTACACCACTGTTGAATGTCCAAGTAACCCAATGTTTTAAGTGTTTTCTTCACAAGCGCAGTGGTGCTGTTCAATTGGCTATCCACTCAACCCTGGCCAGCTCTACATTTTCCTGTCCACACCACAGAGACTGGAGAAATCATTGTTATCTCCACTACAGAATGTTCCATTCATTCACAGCGAATCTGGAATTCATCTGAATCTCCACTCCCGGCAGGTTTTCGTGACACCACTGGTAAATATCCAAGTAAGCCAATGCTGGTTTTAAGTGGCCTGCTCATACTCTCAGCCGTGCTGTTCAATTTGCTATCCACTCAACCCTCTTCAGCTCCATTTTCCTGTCCACATAACCCAAACTTCAGAAACAATTGGTATCTCCTCCACAGAATGTTCCATTCATTGACGGCAAATCTGAAATTCATCTAATTCTCAACTCCCGTCAGGTTTTCGTTACACCACTTGTGAATGTCCAATTAAGCCAAAGCTGGTTTTCAGTGGCCTGTTCTTACTACGAGACGTGCTGTTCATTTGGCTATCCATTCCACCCTGTTCAGCTCTACATTTTCGTGTCCACAAAACCCAGCCTTCAGAAATCATTGGAATCACCACTAGAGAATGTTCCATTCATTCACTGCGAATCTGGAATTCATCTGAATCTCCACTCCCGGCAGGTTTTCATTGCACCACTGCTGAATGTTCAAGTAACGCAATGATGGTTTTCAGCGGTCTATTCACACTCGAACCCGTGCTGTTCACGGTCTAGCGACTCAACACTGGTGAGTTCTTCTTTTTCCAGTTCAGACAATACAAACCTCAGAAACCATTGCAATCTACACTACAGAATGTTTCATTCATTCAGGCGAATCTTGAATTCATCTTGTTCTCCACTCCCAGCAGGTTTTCGTTTCACCACTGGTGAATGTCCAAGCAACCCAAGGCTGGTTTCAGCTGCGTGTTAACACTCGCAGCCGTGCTGTTCAATTGGCTATCCAGTGAACGCTGGTTAGCTCTTGATTTTCCTTCCACACACCGAGCCTTCAGAAATCATTCTTATCTCCACTTCAGAATGTTCCATTCGTTCCCTGCGAATCTGGAATTCCTCTGACTCTCCACACCAGGCAGATTTTCCTAACAACACTGGTGAATGACCAGGTAATCCAATGCTGGTTTTCAGCGGCTGTTCACACTCACAGCCTTGCTGTTCAATTGGCAATCCAGTCAAACCTAGTCAGCTCTTCATTTTCCTGTCCACACAACCCAGCGTTCAGAAATCATTGGAATCTCTACTACAGAAATTTCCATTCATTCACTGTGAATCTGGAAATAATCTGAATCTGCATTCCAGGAAGGCTTTCGTTACACCACTGATGAATGTCCAAGTAATGCAATGCTGCTTCTTAGTGGTCTGTTCACACTCGAAACCGTGCTGTTCATTGGCTATCCACTCAATATCGGTCAGCTCTTCAATATCCTGTCCAGACTATCCAGATTCCTAAATGTTGGCAATCACCACTACAGAATGTTCCATTCAATCACGCGAATCTGGAATTCATCAGAGTCTCCACTCCTGGAAGGTTTTCGTGACACCACTGGTAAATGTCCAAGGAAGACAATGCTGGTTTTAAGCCGCCTGCTAACACACTCAGCCGTGCTGTTCAATTTGCTATCCACCCAACCCTATTCAGCTCTACATTTTCCTGTCCTCATAACCCAACCTTCAGAAATAATTGGTATCTCCTCCACAGAATGTTCCGTTCATTCACTGCGAATCTTAAATTCATCTGACTCTCAACTCCCGGCGGGTTATCGTTACACCACTTGTGAATGTCCAAGTAAGCCAATGCTGGTTTTCAGTGGCCTGTTCATACTAAGAGACGTGCTGTTCATTTGGCTATCCACTCCACCCTGTTCAGCTCTACATTCTCGTGTCCACAAAACCCAGCCTTCAGAAATCATTGGAATCACCACTAGAGAATGTTCCATTCATTCACTGCGAATCTGGAATTCCTCTGAACCTCCACTCCTGGCAGGTTTTCGTTACGCCACTGGTGAATGTCCAAGTAACTCAATACTGGTTTTCAGAGGCATGTTCAACTCGCAGAAGTGCTGTTCAATGGGCTATCCACTCAATATTGGTCAGCTCTTCATTTTCCTCTCCACACAAACCAGCCTTCAGAAATCATTGGGCTCTCCACTACAGACTGTTCCATTCATTCACTGCGATTCTGCAATTCATCTGACTCTCCGCTCCAGGCAGGTTTTCATTACAGCACTGGTGAATGACCAAGTAATCCAATGCTGGTTTTCAGCCGCCTTTTCACACTCGCAGTGTGCTGTTCAATTGTCTATCCACTCAAACCTGGTCAGCCTTTCATTTTCTTTTCCACAATATCAGACTTCAGAAATCATTGGAATCGCCAGTACAGAATGTTCCATTCATTCACTGCCAATCTGGAATTCATCTGAATCTGCACTCCAGGTAGGCTTTCATTACACCACTTATGAATGTCCAAGTAACACAATGCTGGTTTTCAGCGGTCTGTTCACACTCTAAGCCCTGCTTTTTACTGGGTATCCACACAACTGTGGTCAGCTCTTCATTTTCATGTCCAAACAATCCAGACTTGAGAAATCATTGCAATCTCCAGTACAGAATGTTCCATTCATTCACTGCGAATCTGGAATTCAACTGAATCTCCACTACCTGCAGATTTATCTTACACCACTTGTGAATGTCCAAGTAAAACAATGCTGGTTTTCAGAGGCCTGTTCATGTTCGCAGTCGTGCTGTTCAATTGGCTATCCACTCAACCTGTTTTGCTCCTCATTTTCCTGTGCACACAACCCAGCCTTCAGAAATCATTGTAATCTCCACTACAGGATGTTCCATTCATTCACTGGGAATCTGGAATTCATCTGAATCTGCACTCCACGCAGGCTTTCGTTACACCACTGCTGAAAGTCGAAGTAATGCAATACTGGTTTTCAGTGGTCTGTTCACATTCGAAGCCGAGGCTTTTTACAGGCTATCCACTCAACACTGGTCAGCTCTTCATTTTCGTGTCCCCACAATCCAGATTTCAGAAATCATTGCAATCTCCACTACAGAATGTTCCATTCATTCACTGCGAGTCTGGAGTTTATCTGATTCTCCACTCCCGCCTGGTTAACATTACACCACTTGTGAATGTCCAAGTAAGCCAATGCTGGTTTTCAGAGGCCTGTTCATACTCGCAGCCGTGCTGTTTAATTGACAATTCACTCCACCCTGTTCAGCTCTTCATTGTCCCACCACACTACCAGCCTTCAGAAATCTTTGTTATCTCCACTACAGAATGTTCCATTCATTCACTGCGAATCTGGAATTCATCTGACTCTCAACTCCACGCAGGTTTTCATTACACCACTGTTGAATGTCCAAGTAACCCAATGCTGGTTTTCAGCGGCCTGTTCATATTCGCAGCCCTGCTGTTTACTTGGCTATCGATTCAAGCCTGGTCAGCTCTTCATTTTCCTGTCCACACAACACAGGCTTCAGAAATCATTGGAATCTCCTCTACAGAATGTTCCATTCATTCACTGCGAATGTGGAATTCAACTGACTCTCCACTCCATGCAGGTTTTCCTTACACCACTGATGAATGTCCAAGTAACCCAATGCTGGTTTTCAGCTGCATGTTCACACTCGCAGCCATGCTATACAATTGGCTTTCCACTAAATCCTGATTAGTTCTTGATTTTCCTTCCACACGACCCAGCCTTCAGAAATCGTTGGAATCTCCACTAGAGAATGTTCCATTCATTCACTGCGAATCTGGAATTCCTCTGAACCTCCACTCCCGGCAGGTTTTCGTTACACCACTGTTGAATGTCCAAGTAACCCAATGTTTTAAGTGTTTTCTTCACAAGCGCAGTGGTGCTGTTCAATTGGCTATCCACTCAACCCTGGCCAGCTCTACATTTTCCTGTCCACACCACAGAGACTGGAGAAATCATTGTTATCTCCACTACAGAATGTTCCATTCATTCACAGCGAATCTGGAATTCATCTGAATCTCCACTCCCGGCAGGTTTTCGTGACACCACTGGTAAATATCCAAGTAAGCCAATGCTGGTTTTAAGTGGCCTGCTCATACTCTCAGCCGTGCTGTTCAATTTGCTATCCACTCAACCCTCTTCAGCTCCATTTTCCTGTCCACATAACCCAAACTTCAGAAACAATTGGTATCTCCTCCACAGAATGTTCCATTCATTGACGGCAAATCTGAAATTCATCTAATTCTCAACTCCCGTCAGGTTTTCGTTACACCACTTGTGAATGTCCAATTAAGCCAAAGCTGGTTTTCAGTGGCCTGTTCTTACTACGAGACGTGCTGTTCATTTGGCTATCCATTCCACCCTGTTCAGCTCTACATTTTCGTGTCCACAAAACCCAGCCTTCAGAAATCATTGGAATCACCACTAGAGAATGTTCCATTCATTCACTGCGAATCTGGAATTCATCTGAATCTCCACTCCCGGCAGGTTTTCATTGCACCACTGCTGAATGTTCAAGTAACGCAATGATGGTTTTCAGCGGTCTATTCACACTCGAACCCGTGCTGTTCACGGTCTAGCGACTCAACACTGGTGAGTTCTTCTTTTTCCAGTTCAGACAATACAAACCTCAGAAACCATTGCAATCTACACTACAGAATGTTTCATTCATTCAGGCGAATCTTGAATTCATCTTGTTCTCCACTCCCAGCAGGTTTTCGTTTCACCACTGGTGAATGTCCAAGCAACCCAAGGCTGGTTTCAGCTGCGTGTTAACACTCGCAGCCGTGCTGTTCAATTGGCTATCCAGTGAACGCTGGTTAGCTCTTGATTTTCCTTCCACACACCGAGCCTTCAGAAATCATTCTTATCTCCACTTCAGAATGTTCCATTCGTTCCCTGCGAATCTGGAATTCCTCTGACTCTCCACACCAGGCAGATTTTCCTAACAACACTGGTGAATGACCAGGTAATCCAATGCTGGTTTTCAGCGGCTGTTCACACTCACAGCCTTGCTGTTCAATTGGCAATCCAGTCAAACCTAGTCAGCTCTTCATTTTCCTGTCCACACAACCCAGCGTTCAGAAATCATTGGAATCTCTACTACAGAAATTTCCATTCATTCACTGTGAATCTGGAAATACTCTGAATCTGCATTCCAGGAAGGCTTTCGTTACACCACTGATGAATGTCCAAGTAATGCAATGCTGCTTCTTAGTGGTCTGTTCACACTCGAAACCGTGCTGTTCATTGGCTATCCACTCAATATCGGTCAGCTCTTCAATATCCTGTCCAGACTATCCAGATTCCTAAATGTTGGCAATCACCACTACAGAATGTTCCATTCAATCACGCGAATCTGGAATTCATCAGAGTCTCCACTCCTGGAAGGTTTTCGTGACACCACTGGTAAATGTCCAAGGAAGACAATGCTGGTTTTAAGCCGCCTGCTAACACACTCAGCCGTGCTGTTCAATTTGCTATCCACCCAACCCTATTCAGCTCTACATTTTCCTGTCCTCATAACCCAACCTTCAGAAATAATTGGTATCTCCTCCACAGAATGTTCCGTTCATTCACTGCGAATCTTAAATTCATCTGACTCTCAACTCCCGGCGGGTTATCGTTACACCACTTGTGAATGTCCAAGTAAGCCAATGCTGGTTTTCAGTGGCCTGTTCATACTAAGAGACGTGCTGTTCATTTGGCTATCCACTCCACCCTGTTCAGCTCTACATTTTCGTGTCCACAAAACCCAGCCTTCAGAAATCATTGGAATCACCACTAGAGAATGTTCCATTCATTCACTGCGAATCTGGAATTCATCTGAACCTCCACTCCTGGCAGGTTTTCGTTACGCCACTGGTGAATGTCCAAGTAACTCAATACTGGTTTTCAGAGGCATGTTCAACTCGCAGAAGTGCTGTTCAATGGGCTATCCACTCAATATTGGTCAGCTCTTCATTTTCCTCTCCACACAAACCAGCCTTCAGAAATCATTGGGCTCTCCACTACAGACTGTTCCATTCATTCACTGCGATTCTGCAATTCATCTGACTCTCCGCTCCAGGCAGGTTTTCATTACAGCACTGGTGAATGACCAAGTAATCCAATGCTGGTTTTCAGCCGCCTTTTCACACTCGCAGTGTGCTGTTCAATTGTCTATCCACTCAAACCTGGTCAGCCTTTCATTTTCTTTTCCACAATATCAGACTTCAGAAATCATTGGAATCGCCAGTACAGAATGTTCCATTCATTCACTGCCAATCTGGAATTCATCTGAATCTGCACTCCAGGTAGGCTTTCATTACACCACTTATGAATGTCCAAGTAACACAATGCTGGTTTTCAGCGGTCTGTTCACACTCTAAGCCCTGCTTTTTACTGGGTATCCACACAACTGTGGTCAGCTCTTCATTTTCATGTCCAAACAATCCAGACTTGAGAAATCATTGCAATCTCCAGTACAGAATGTTCCATTCATTCACTGCGAATCTGGAATTCAACTGAATCTCCACTACCTGCAGATTTATCTTACACCACTTGTGAATGTCCAAGTAAAACAATGCTGGTTTTCAGAGGCCTGTTCATGTTCGCAGTCGTGCTGTTCAATTGGCTATCCACTCAACCTGTTTTGCTCCTCATTTTCCTGTGCACACAACCCAGCCTTCAGAAATCATTGTAATCTCCACTACAGGATGTTCCATTCATTCACTGGGAATCTGGAATTCATCTGAATCTGCACTCCACGCAGGCTTTCGTTACACCACTGCTGAAAGTCGAAGTAATGCAATACTGGTTTTCAGTGGTCTGTTCACATTCGAAGCCGAGGCTTTTTACAGGCTATCCACTCAACACTGGTCAGCTCTTCATTTTCGTGTCCCCACAATCCAGATTTCAGAAATCATTGCAATCTCCACTACAGAATGTTCCATTCATTCACTGCGAGTCTGGAGTTTATCTGATTCTCCACTCCCGCCTGGTTAACATTACACCACTTGTGAATGTCCAAGTAAGCCAATGCTGGTTTTCAGAGGCCTGTTCATACTCGCAGCCGTGCTGTTTAATTGACAATTCACTCCACCCTGTTCAGCTCTTCATTGTCCCACCACACTACCAGCCTTCAGAAATCTTTGTTATCTCCACTACAGAATGTTCCATTCATTCACTGCGAATCTGGAATTCATCTGACTCTCAACTCCACGCAGGTTTTCATTACACCACTGTTGAATGTCCAAGTAACCCAATGCCGGTTTTCAGCGGCCTGTTCATATTCGCAGCCCTGCTGTTTACTTGGCTATCGATTCAAGCCTGGTCAGCTCTTCATTTTCCTGTCCACACAACACAGGCTTCAGAAATCATTGGAATCTCCTCTACAGAATGTTCCATTCATTCACTGCGAATGTGGAATTCAACTGACTCTCCACTCCATGCAGGTTTTCCTTACACCACTGATGAATGTCCAAGTAACCCAATGCTGGTTTTCAGCTGCATGTTCACACTCGCAGCCATGCTATACAATTGGCTTTCCACTAAATCCTGATTAGTTCTTGATTTTCCTTCCACACGACCCAGCCTTCAGAAATCGTTGGAATCTCCACTAGAGAATGTTCCATTCATTCACTGCGAATCTGGAATTCCTCTGAACCTCCACTCCCGGCAGGTTTTCGTTACACCACTGTTGAATGTCCAAGTAACCCAATGTTTTAAGTGTTTTCTTCACAAGCGCAGTGGTGCTGTTCAATTGGCTATCCACTCAACCCTGGCCAGCTCTACATTTTCCTGTCCACACCACAGAGACTGGAGAAATCATTGTTATCTCCACTACAGAATGTTCCATTCATTCACAGCGAATCTGGAATTCATCTGAATCTCCACTCCCGGCAGGTTTTCGTGACACCACTGGTAAATATCCAAGTAAGCCAATGCTGGTTTTAAGTGGCCTGCTCATACTCTCAGCCGTGCTGTTCAATTTGCTATCCACTCAACCCTCTTCAGCTCCATTTTCCTGTCCACATAACCCAAACTTCAGAAACAATTGGTATCTCCTCCACAGAATGTTCCATTCCTTGACGGCAAATCTGAAATTCATCTAATTCTCAACTCCCGTCAGGTTTTCGTTACACCACTTGTGAATGTCCAATTAAGCCAAAGCTGGTTTTCAGTGGCCTGTTCTTACTACGAGACGTGCTGTTCATTTGGCTATCCATTCCACCCTGTTCAGCTCTACATTTTCGTGTCCACAAAACCCAGCCTTCAGAAATCATTGGAATCACCACTAGAGAATGTTCCATTCATTCACTGCGAATCTGGAATTCATCTGAATCTCCACTCCCGGCAGGTTTTCATTGCACCACTGCTGAATGTTCAAGTAACGCAATGATGGTTTTCAGCGGTCTATTCACACTCGAACCCGTGCTGTTCACGGTCTAGCGACTCAACACTGGTGAGTTCTTCTTTTTCCAGTTCAGACAATACAAACCTCAGAAACCATTGCAATCTACACTACAGAATGTTTCATTCATTCAGGCGAATCTTGAATTCATCTTGTTCTCCACTCCCAGCAGGTTTTCGTTTCACCACTGGTGAATGTCCAAGCAACCCAAGGCTGGTTTCAGCTGCGTGTTAACACTCGCAGCCGTGCTGTTCAATTGGCTATCCAGTGAACGCTGGTTAGCTCTTGATTTTCCTTCCACACACCGAGCCTTCAGAAATCATTCTTATCTCCACTTCAGAATGTTCCATTCGTTCCCTGCGAATCTGGAATTCCTCTGACTCTCCACACCAGGCAGATTTTCCTAACAACACTGGTGAATGACCAGGTAATCCAATGCTGGTTTTCAGCGGCTGTTCACACTCACAGCCTTGCTGTTCAATTGGCAATCCAGTCAAACCTAGTCAGCTCTTCATTTTCCTGTCCACACAACCCAGCGTTCAGAAATCATTGGAAGCTCTACTACAGAAATTTCCATTCATTCACTGTGAATCTGGAAATACTCTGAATCTGCATTCCAGGAAGGCTTTCGTTACACCACTGATGAATGTCCAAGTAATGCAATGCTGCTTCTTAGTGGTCTGTTCACACTCGAAACCGTGCTGTTCATTGGCTATCCACTCAATATCGGTCAGCTCTTCAATATCCTGTCCAGACTATCCAGATTCCTAAATGTTGGCAATCACCACTACAGAATGTTCCATTCAATCACGCGAATCTGGAATTCATCAGAGTCTCCACTCCTGGAAGGTTTTCGTGACACCACTGGTAAATGTCCAAGGAAGACAATGCTGGTTTTAAGCCGCCTGCTAACACACTCAGCCGTGCTGTTCAATTTGCTATCCACCCAACCCTATTCAGCTCTACATTTTCCTGTCCTCATAACCCAACCTTCAGAAATAATTGGTATCTCCTCCACAGAATGTTCCGTTCATTCACTGCGAATCTTAAATTCATCTGACTCTCAACTCCCGGCGGGTTATCGTTACACCACTTGTGAATGTCCAAGTAAGCCAATGCTGGTTTTCAGTGGCCTGTTCATACTAAGAGACGTGCTGTTCATTTGGCTATCCACTCCACCCTGTTCAGCTCTACATTTTCGTGTCCACAAAACCCAGCCTTCAGAAATCATTGGAATCACCACTAGAGAATGTTCCATTCATTCACTGCGAATCTGGAATTCCTCTGAACCTCCACTCCTGGCAGGTTTTCGTTACGCCACTGGTGAATGTCCAAGTAACTCAATACTGGTTTTCAGAGGCATGTTCAACTCGCAGAAGTGCTGTTCAATGGGCTATCCACTCAATATTGGTCAGCTCTTCATTTTCCTCTCCACACAAACCAGCCTTCAGAAATCATTGGGCTCTCCACTACAGACTGTTCCATTCATTCACTGCGATTCTGCAATTCATCTGACTCTCCGCTCCAGGCAGGTTTTCATTACAGCACTGGTGAATGACCAAGTAATCCAATGCTGGTTTTCAGCCGCCTTTTCACACTCGCAGTGTGCTGTTCAATTGTCTATCCACTCAAACCTGGTCAGCCTTTCATTTTCTTTTCCACAATATCAGACTTCAGAAATCATTGGAATCGCCAGTACAGAATGTTCCATTCATTCACTGCCAATCTGGAATTCATCTGAATCTGCACTCCAGGTAGGCTTTCATTACACCACTTATGAATGTCCAAGTAACACAATGCTGGTTTTCAGCGGTCTGTTCACACTCTAAGCCCTGCTTTTTACTGGGTATCCACACAACTGTGGTCAGCTCTTCATTTTCATGTCCAAACAATCCAGACTTGAGAAATCATTGCAATCTCCAGTACAGAATGTTCCATTCATTCACTGCGAATCTGGAATTCAACTGAATCTCCACTACCTGCAGATTTATCTTACACCACTTGTGAATGTCCAAGTAAAACAATGCTGGTTTTCAGAGGCCTGTTCATGTTCGCAGTCGTGCTGTTCAATTGGCTATCCACTCAACCTGTTTTGCTCCTCATTTTCCTGTGCACACAACCCAGCCTTCAGAAATCATTGTAATCTCCACTACAGGATGTTCCATTCATTCACTGGGAATCTGGAATTCATCTGAATCTGCACTCCACGCAGGCTTTCGTTACACCACTGCTGAAAGTCGAAGTAATGCAATACTGGTTTTCAGTGGTCTGTTCACATTCGAAGCCGAGGCTTTTTACAGGCTATCCACTCAACACTGGTCAGCTCTTCATTTTCGTGTCCCCACAATCCAGATTTCAGAAATCATTGCAATCTCCACTACAGAATGTTCCATTCATTCACTGCGAGTCTGGAGTTTATCTGATTCTCCACTCCCGCCTGGTTAACATTACACCACTTGTGAATGTCCAAGTAAGCCAATGCTGGTTTTCAGAGGCCTGTTCATACTCGCAGCCGTGCTGTTTAATTGACAATTCACTCCACCCTGTTCAGCTCTTCATTGTCCCACCACACTACCAGCCTTCAGAAATCTTTGTTATCTCCACTACAGAATGTTCCATTCATTCACTGCGAATCTGGAATTCATCTGACTCTCAACTCCACGCAGGTTTTCATTACACCACTGTTGAATGTCCAAGTAACCCAATGCTGGTTTTCAGCGGCCTGTTCATATTCGCAGCCCTGCTGTTTACTTGGCTATCGATTCAAGCCTGGTCAGCTCTTCATTTTCCTGTCCACACAACACAGGCTTCAGAAATCATTGGAATCTCCTCTACAGAATGTTCCATTCATTCACTGCGAATGTGGAATTCAACTGACTCTCCACTCCATGCAGGTTTTCCTTACACCACTGATGAATGTCCAAGTAACCCAATGCTGGTTTTCAGCTGCATGTTCACACTCGCAGCCATGCTATACAATTGGCTTTCCACTAAATCCTGATTAGTTCTTGATTTTCCTTCCACACGACCCAGCCTTCAGAAATCGTTGGAATCTCCACTAGAGAATGTTCCATTCATTCACTGCGAATCTGGAATTCCTCTGAACCTCCACTCCCGGCAGGTTTTCGTTACACCACTGTTGAATGTCCAAGTAACCCAATGTTTTAAGTGTTTTCTTCACAAGCGCAGTGGTGCTGTTCAATTGGCTATCCACTCAACCCTGGCCAGCTCTACATTTTCCTGTCCACACCACAGAGACTGGAGAAATCATTGTTATCTCCACTACAGAATGTTCCATTCATTCACAGCGAATCTGGAATTCATCTGAATCTCCACTCCCGGCAGGTTTTCGTGACACCACTGGTAAATATCCAAGTAAGCCAATGCTGGTTTTAAGTGGCCTGCTCATACTCTCAGCCGTGCTGTTCAATTTGCTATCCACTCAACCCTCTTCAGCTCCATTTTCCTGTCCACATAACCCAAACTTCAGAAACAATTGGTATCTCCTCCACAGAATGTTCCATTCATTGACGGCAAATCTGAAATTCATCTAATTCTCAACTCCCGTCAGGTTTTCGTTACACCACTTGTGAATGTCCAATTAAGCCAAAGCTGGTTTTCAGTGGCCTGTTCTTACTACGAGACGTGCTGTTCATTTGGCTATCCATTCCACCCTGTTCAGCTCTACATTTTCGTGTCCACAAAACCCAGCCTTCAGAAATCATTGGAATCACCACTAGAGAATGTTCCATTCATTCACTGCGAATCTGGAATTCATCTGAATCTCCACTCCCGGCAGGTTTTCATTGCACCACTGCTGAATGTTCAAGTAACGCAATGATGGTTTTCAGCGGTCTATTCACACTCGAACCCGTGCTGTTCACGGTCTAGCGACTCAACACTGGTGAGTTCTTCTTTTTCCAGTTCAGACAATACAAACCTCAGAAACCATTGCAATCTACACTACAGAATGTTTCATTCATTCAGGCGAATCTTGAATTCATCTTGTTCTCCACTCCCAGCAGGTTTTCGTTTCACCACTGGTGAATGTCCAAGCAACCCAAGGCTGGTTTCAGCTGCGTGTTAACACTCGCAGCCGTGCTGTTCAATTGGCTATCCAGTGAACGCTGGTTAGCTCTTGATTTTCCTTCCACACACCGAGCCTTCAGAAATCATTCTTATCTCCACTTCAGAATGTTCCATTCGTTCCCTGCGAATCTGGAATTCCTCTGACTCTCCACACCAGGCAGATTTTCCTAACAACACTGGTGAATGACCAGGTAATCCAATGCTGGTTTTCAGCGGCTGTTCACACTCACAGCCTTGCTGTTCAATTGGCAATCCAGTCAAACCTAGTCAGCTCTTCATTTTCCTGTCCACACAACCCAGCGTTCAGAAATCATTGGAAGCTCTACTACAGAAATTTCCATTCATTCACTGTGAATCTGGAAATACTCTGAATCTGCATTCCAGGAAGGCTTTCGTTACACCACTGATGAATGTCCAAGTAATGCAATGCTGCTTCTTAGTGGTCTGTTCACACTCGAAACCGTGCTGTTCATTGGCTATCCACTCAATATCGGTCAGCTCTTCAATATCCTGTCCAGACTATCCAGATTCCTAAATGTTGGCAATCACCACTACAGAATGTTCCATTCAATCACGCGAATCTGGAATTCATCAGAGTCTCCACTCCTGGAAGGTTTTCGTGACACCACTGGTAAATGTCCAAGGAAGACAATGCTGGTTTTAAGCCGCCTGCTAACACACTCAGCCGTGCTGTTCAATTTGCTATCCACCCAACCCTATTCAGCTCTACATTTTCCTGTCCTCATAACCCAACCTTCAGAAATAATTGGTATCTCCTCCACAGAATGTTCCGTTCATTCACTGCGAATCTTAAATTCATCTGACTCTCAACTCCCGGCGGGTTATCGTTACACCACTTGTGAATGTCCAAGTAAGCCAATGCTGGTTTTCAGTGGCCTGTTCATACTAAGAGACGTGCTGTTCATTTGGCTATCCACTCCACCCTGTTCAGCTCTACATTTTCGTGTCCACAAAACCCAGCCTTCAGAAATCATTGGAATCACCACTAGAGAATGTTCCATTCATTCACTGCGAATCTGGAATTCCTCTGAACCTCCACTCCTGGCAGGTTTTCGTTACGCCACTGGTGAATGTCCAAGTAACTCAATACTGGTTTTCAGAGGCATGTTCAACTCGCAGAAGTGCTGTTCAATGGGCTATCCACTCAATATTGGTCAGCTCTTCATTTTCCTCTCCACACAAACCAGCCTTCAGAAATCATTGGGCTCTCCACTACAGACTGTTCCATTCATTCACTGCGATTCTGCAATTCATCTGACTCTCCGCTCCAGGCAGGTTTTCATTACAGCACTGGTGAATGACCAAGTAATCCAATGCTGGTTTTCAGCCGCCTTTTCACACTCGCAGTGTGCTGTTCAATTGTCTATCCACTCAAACCTGGTCAGCCTTTCATTTTCTTTTCCACAATATCAGACTTCAGAAATCATTGGAATCGCCAGTACAGAATGTTCCATTCATTCACTGCCAATCTGGAATTCATCTGAATCTGCACTCCAGGTAGGCTTTCATTACACCACTTATGAATGTCCAAGTAACACAATGCTGGTTTTCAGCGGTCTGTTCACACTCTAAGCCCTGCTTTTTACTGGGTATCCACACAACTGTGGTCAGCTCTTCATTTTCATGTCCAAACAATCCAGACTTGAGAAATCATTGCAATCTCCAGTACAGAATGTTCCATTCATTCACTGCGAATCTGGAATTCAACTGAATCTCCACTACCTGCAGATTTATCTTACACCACTTGTGAATGTCCAAGTAAAACAATGCTGGTTTTCAGAGGCCTGTTCATGTTCGCAGTCGTGCTGTTCAATTGGCTATCCACTCAACCTGTTTTGCTCCTCATTTTCCTGTGCACACAACCCAGCCTTCAGAAATCATTGTAATCTCCACTACAGGATGTTCCATTCATTCACTGGGAATCTGGAATTCATCTGAATCTGCACTCCACGCAGGCTTTCGTTACACCACTGCTGAAAGTCGAAGTAATGCAATACTGGTTTTCAGTGGTCTGTTCACATTCGAAGCCGAGGCTTTTTACAGGCTATCCACTCAACACTGGTCAGCTCTTCATTTTCGTGTCCCCACAATCCAGATTTCAGAAATCATTGCAATCTCCACTACAGAATGTTCCATTCATTCACTGCGAGTCTGGAGTTTATCTGATTCTCCACTCCCGCCTGGTTAACATTACACCACTTGTGAATGTCCAAGTAAGCCAATGCTGGTTTTCAGAGGCCTGTTCATACTCGCAGCCGTGCTGTTTAATTGACAATTCACTCCACCCTGTTCAGCTCTTCATTGTCCCACCACACTACCAGCCTTCAGAAATCTTTGTTATCTCCACTACAGAATGTTCCATTCATTCACTGCGAATCTGGAATTCATCTGACTCTCAACTCCACGCAGGTTTTCATTACACCACTGTTGAATGTCCAAGTAACCCAATGCTGGTTTTCAGCGGCCTGTTCATATTCGCAGCCCTGCTGTTTACTTGGCTATCGATTCAAGCCTGGTCAGCTCTTCATTTTCCTGTCCACACAACACAGGCTTCAGAAATCATTGGAATCTCCTCTACAGAATGTTCCATTCATTCACTGCGAATGTGGAATTCAACTGACTCTCCACTCCATGCAGGTTTTCCTTACACCACTGATGAATGTCCAAGTAACCCAATGCTGGTTTTCAGCTGCATGTTCACACTCGCAGCCATGCTATACAATTGGCTTTCCACTAAATCCTGATTAGTTCTTGATTTTCCTTCCACACGACCCAGCCTTCAGAAATCGTTGGAATCTCCACTAGAGAATGTTCCATTCATTCACTGCGAATCTGGAATTCCTCTGAACCTCCACTCCCGGCAGGTTTTCGTTACACCACTGTTGAATGTTCAAGTAACCCAATGTTTTAAGTGTTTTCTTCACAAGCGCAGTGGTGCTGTTCAATTGGCTATCCACTCAACCCTGGCCAGCTCTACATTTTCCTGTCCACACCACAGAGACTGGAGAAATCATTGTTATCTCCACTACAGAATGTTCCATTCATTCACAGCGAATCTGGAATTCATCTGAATCTCCACTCCCGGCAGGTTTTCGTGACACCACTGGTAAATATCCAAGTAAGCCAATGCTGGTTTTAAGTGGCCTGCTCATACTCTCAGCCGTGCTGTTCAATTTGCTATCCACTCAACCCTCTTCAGCTCCATTTTCCTGTCCACATAACCCAAACTTCAGAAACAATTGGTATCTCCTCCACAGAATGTTCCATTCATTGACGGCAAATCTGAAATTCATCTAATTCTCAACTCCCGTCAGGTTTTCGTTACACCACTTGTGAATGTCCAATTAAGCCAAAGCTGGTTTTCAGTGGCCTGTTCTTACTACGAGACGTGCTGTTCATTTGGCTATCCATTCCACCCTGTTCAGCTCTACATTTTCGTGTCCACAAAACCCAGCCTTCAGAAATCATTGGAATCACCACTAGAGAATGTTCCATTCATTCACTGCGAATCTGGAATTCATCTGAATCTCCACTCCCGGCAGGTTTTCATTGCACCACTGCTGAATGTTCAAGTAACGCAATGATGGTTTTCAGCGGTCTATTCACACTCGAACCCGTGCTGTTCACGGTCTAGCGACTCAACACTGGTGAGTTCTTCTTTTTCCAGTTCAGACAATACAAACCTCAGAAACCATTGCAATCTACACTACAGAATGTTTCATTCATTCAGGCGAATCTTGAATTCATCTTGTTCTCCACTCCCAGCAGGTTTTCGTTTCACCACTGGTGAATGTCCAAGCAACCCAAGGCTGGTTTCAGCTGCGTGTTAACACTCGCAGCCGTGCTGTTCAATTGGCTATCCAGTGAACGCTGGTTAGCTCTTGATTTTCCTTCCACACACCGAGCCTTCAGAAATCATTCTTATCTCCACTTCAGAATGTTCCATTCGTTCCCTGCGAATCTGGAATTCCTCTGACTCTCCACACCAGGCAGATTTTCCTAACAACACTGGTGAATGACCAGGTAATCCAATGCTGGTTTTCAGCGGCTGTTCACACTCACAGCCTTGCTGTTCAATTGGCAATCCAGTCAAACCTAGTCAGCTCTTCATTTTCCTGTCCACACAACCCAGCGTTCAGAAATCATTGGAATCTCTACTACAGAAATTTCCATTCATTCACTGTGAATCTGGAAATACTCTGAATCTGCATTCCAGGAAGGCTTTCGTTACACCACTGATGAATGTCCAAGTAATGCAATGCTGCTTCTTAGTGGTCTGTTCACACTCGAAACCGTGCTGTTCATTGGCTATCCACTCAATATCGGTCAGCTCTTCAATATCCTGTCCAGACTATCCAGATTCCTAAATGTTGGCAATCACCACTACAGAATGTTCCATTCAATCACGCGAATCTGGAATTCATCAGAGTCTCCACTCCTGGAAGGTTTTCGTGACACCACTGGTAAATGTCCAAGGAAGACAATGCTGGTTTTAAGCCGCCTGCTAACACACTCAGCCGTGCTGTTCAATTTGCTATCCACCCAACCCTATTCAGCTCTACATTTTCCTGTCCTCATAACCCAACCTTCAGAAATAATTGGTATCTCCTCCACAGAATGTTCCGTTCATTCACTGCGAATCTTAAATTCATCTGACTCTCAACTCCCGGCGGGTTATCGTTACACCACTTGTGAATGTCCAAGTAAGCCAATGCTGGTTTTCAGTGGCCTGTTCATACTAAGAGACGTGCTGTTCATTTGGCTATCCACTCCACCCTGTTCAGCTCTACATTTTCGTGTCCACAAAACCCAGCCTTCAGAAATCATTGGAATCACCACTAGAGAATGTTCCATTCATTCACTGCGAATCTGGAATTCCTCTGAACCTCCACTCCTGGCAGGTTTTCGTTACGCCACTGGTGAATGTCCAAGTAACTCAATACTGGTTTTCAGAGGCATGTTCAACTCGCAGAAGTGCTGTTCAATGGGCTATCCACTCAATATTGGTCAGCTCTTCATTTTCCTCTCCACACAAACCAGCCTTCAGAAATCATTGGGCTCTCCACTACAGACTGTTCCATTCATTCACTGCGATTCTGCAATTCATCTGACTCTCCGCTCCAGGCAGGTTTTCATTACAGCACTGGTGAATGACCAAGTAATCCAATGCTGGTTTTCAGCCGCCTTTTCACACTCGCAGTGTGCTGTTCAATTGTCTATCCACTCAAACCTGGTCAGCCTTTCATTTTCTTTTCCACAATATCAGACTTCAGAAATCATTGGAATCGCCAGTACAGAATGTTCCATTCATTCACTGCCAATCTGGAATTCATCTGAATCTGCACTCCAGGTAGGCTTTCATTACACCACTTATGAATGTCCAAGTAACACAATGCTGGTTTTCAGCGGTCTGTTCACACTCTAAGCCCTGCTTTTTACTGGGTATCCACACAACTGTGGTCAGCTCTTCATTTTCATGTCCAAACAATCCAGACTTGAGAAATCATTGCAATCTCCAGTACAGAATGTTCCATTCATTCACTGCGAATCTGGAATTCAACTGAATCTCCACTACCTGCAGATTTATCTTACACCACTTGTGAATGTCCAAGTAAAACAATGCTGGTTTTCAGAGGCCTGTTCATGTTCGCAGTCGTGCTGTTCAATTGGCTATCCACTCAACCTGTTTTGCTCCTCATTTTCCTGTGCACACAACCCAGCCTTCAGAAATCATTGTAATCTCCACTACAGGATGTTCCATTCATTCACTGGGAATCTGGAATTCATCTGAATCTGCACTCCACGCAGGCTTTCGTTACACCACTGCTGAAAGTCGAAGTAATGCAATACTGGTTTTCAGTGGTCTGTTCACATTCGAAGCCGAGGCTTTTTACAGGCTATCCACTCAACACTGGTCAGCTCTTCATTTTCGTGTCCCCACAATCCAGATTTCAGAAATCATTGCAATCTCCACTACAGAATGTTCCATTCATTCACTGCGAGTCTGGAGTTTATCTGATTCTCCACTCCCGCCTGGTTAACATTACACCACTTGTGAATGTCCAAGTAAGCCAATGCTGGTTTTCAGAGGCCTGTTCATACTCGCAGCCGTGCTGTTTAATTGACAATTCACTCCACCCTGTTCAGCTCTTCATTGTCCCACCACACTACCAGCCTTCAGAAATCTTTGTTATCTCCACTACAGAATGTTCCATTCATTCACTGCGAATCTGGAATTCATCTGACTCTCAACTCCACGCAGGTTTTCATTACACCACTGTTGAATGTCCAAGTAACCCAATGCTGGTTTTCAGCGGCCTGTTCATATTCGCAGCCCTGCTGTTTACTTGGCTATCGATTCAAGCCTGGTCAGCTCTTCATTTTCCTGTCCACACAACACAGGCTTCAGAAATCATTGGAATCTCCTCTACAGAATGTTCCATTCATTCACTGCGAATGTGGAATTCAACTGACTCTCCACTCCATGCAGGTTTTCCTTACACCACTGATGAATGTCCAAGTAACCCAATGCTGGTTTTCAGCTGCATGTTCACACTCGCAGCCATGCTATACAATTGGCTTTCCACTAAATCCTGATTAGTTCTTGATTTTCCTTCCACACGACCCAGCCTTCAGAAATCGTTGGAATCTCCACTAGAGAATGTTCCATTCATTCACTGCGAATCTGGAATTCCTCTGAACCTCCACTCCCGGCAGGTTTTCGTTACACCACTGTTGAATGTCCAAGTAACCCAATGTTTTAAGTGTTTTCTTCACAAGCGCAGTGGTGCTGTTCAATTGGCTATCCACTCAACCCTGGCCAGCTCTACATTTTCCTGTCCACACCACAGAGACTGGAGAAATCATTGTTATCTCCACTACAGAATGTTCCATTCATTCACAGCGAATCTGGAATTCATCTGAATCTCCACTCCCGGCAGGTTTTCGTGACACCACTGGTAAATATCCAAGTAAGCCAATGCTGGTTTTAAGTGGCCTGCTCATACTCTCAGCCGTGCTGTTCAATTTGCTATCCACTCAACCCTCTTCAGCTCCATTTTCCTGTCCACATAACCCAAACTTCAGAAACAATTGGTATCTCCTCCACAGAATGTTCCATTCATTGACGGCAAATCTGAAATTCATCTAATTCTCAACTCCCGTCAGGTTTTCGTTACACCACTTGTGAATGTCCAATTAAGCCAAAGCTGGTTTTCAGTGGCCTGTTCTTACTACGAGACGTGCTGTTCATTTGGCTATCCATTCCACCCTGTTCAGCTCTACATTTTCGTGTCCACAAAACCCAGCCTTCAGAAATCATTGGAATCACCACTAGAGAATGTTCCATTCATTCACTGCGAATCTGGAATTCATCTGAATCTCCACTCCCGGCAGGTTTTCATTGCACCACTGCTGAATGTTCAAGTAACGCAATGATGGTTTTCAGCGGTCTATTCACACTCGAACCCGTGCTGTTCACGGTCTAGCGACTCAACACTGGTGAGTTCTTCTTTTTCCAGTTCAGACAATACAAACCTCAGAAACCATTGCAATCTACACTACAGAATGTTTCATTCATTCAGGCGAATCTTGAATTCATCTTGTTCTCCACTCCCAGCAGGTTTTCGTTTCACCACTGGTGAATGTCCAAGCAACCCAAGGCTGGTTTCAGCTGCGTGTTAACACTCGCAGCCGTGCTGTTCAATTGGCTATCCAGTGAACGCTGGTTAGCTCTTGATTTTCCTTCCACACACCGAGCCTTCAGAAATCATTCTTATCTCCACTTCAGAATGTTCCATTCGTTCCCTGCGAATCTGGAATTCCTCTGACTCTCCACACCAGGCAGATTTTCCTAACAACACTGGTGAATGACCAGGTAATCCAATGCTGGTTTTCAGCGGCTGTTCACACTCACAGCCTTGCTGTTCAATTGGCAATCCAGTCAAACCTAGTCAGCTCTTCATTTTCCTGTCCACACAACCCAGCGTTCAGAAATCATTGGAATCTCTACTACAGAAATTTCCATTCATTCACTGTGAATCTGGAAATAATCTGAATCTGCATTCCAGGAAGGCTTTCGTTACACCACTGATGAATGTCCAAGTAATGCAATGCTGCTTCTTAGTGGTCTGTTCACACTCGAAACCGTGCTGTTCATTGGCTATCCACTCAATATCGGTCAGCTCTTCAATATCCTGTCCAGACTATCCAGATTCCTAAATGTTGGCAATCACCACTACAGAATGTTCCATTCAATCACGTGAATCTGGAATTCATCAGAGTCTCCACTCCTGGAAGGTTTTCGTGACACCACTGGTAAATGTCCAAGGAAGACAATGCTGGTTTTAAGCCGCCTGCTAACACACTCAGCCGTGCTGTTCAATTTGCTATCCACCCAACCCTATTCAGCTCTACATTTTCCTGTCCTCATAACCCAACCTTCAGAAATAATTGGTATCTCCTCCACAGAATGTTCCGTTCATTCACTGCGAATCTTAAATTCATCTGACTCTCAACTCCCGGCGGGTTATCGTTACACCACTTGTGAATGTCCAAGTAAGCCAATGCTGGTTTTCAGTGGCCTGTTCATACTAAGAGACGTGCTGTTCATTTGGCTATCCACTCCACCCTGTTCAGCTCTACATTTTCGTGTCCACAAAACCCAGCCTTCAGAAATCATTGGAATCACCACTAGAGAATGTTCCATTCATTCACTGCGAATCTGGAATTCATCTGAACCTCCACTCCTGGCAGGTTTTCGTTACGCCACTGGTGAATGTCCAAGTAACTCAATCCTGGTTTTCAGAGGCATGTTCAACTCGCAGAAGTGCTGTTCAATGGGCTATCCACTCAATATTGGTCAGCTCTTCATTTTCCTCTCCACACAAACCAGCCTTCAGAAATCATTGGGCTCTCCACTACAGACTGTTCCATTCATTCACTGCGATTCTGCAATTCATCTGACTCTCCGCTCCAGGCAGGTTTTCATTACAGCACTGGTGAATGACCAAGTAATCCAATGCTGGTTTTCAGCCGCCTTTTCACACTCGCAGTGTGCTGTTCAATTGTCTATCCACTCAAACCTGGTCAGCCTTTCATTTTCTTTTCCACAATATCAGACTTCAGAAATCATTGGAATCGCCAGTACAGAATGTTCCATTCATTCACTGCCAATCTGGAATTCATCTGAATCTGCACTCCAGGTAGGCTTTCATTACACCACTTATGAATGTCCAAGTAACACAATGCTGGTTTTCAGCGGTCTGTTCACACTCTAAGCCCTGCTTTTTACTGGGTATCCACACAACTGTGGTCAGCTCTTCATTTTCATGTCCAAACAATCCAGACTTGAGAAATCATTGCAATCTCCAGTACAGAATGTTCCATTCATTCACTGCGAATCTGGAATTCAACTGAATCTCCACTACCTGCAGATTTATCTTACACCACTTGTGAATGTCCAAGTAAAACAATGCTGGTTTTCAGAGGCCTGTTCATGTTCGCAGTCGTGCTGTTCAATTGGCTATCCACTCAACCTGTTTTGCTCCTCATTTTCCTGTGCACACAACCCAGCCTTCAGAAATCATTGTAATCTCCACTACAGGATGTTCCATTCATTCACTGGGAATCTGGAATTCATCTGAATCTGCACTCCACGCAGGCTTTCGTTACACCACTGCTGAAAGTCGAAGTAATGCAATACTGGTTTTCAGTGGTCTGTTCACATTCGAAGCCGAGGCTTTTTACAGGCTATCCACTCAACACTGGTCAGCTCTTCATTTTCGTGTCCCCACAATCCAGATTTCAGAAATCATTGCAATCTCCACTACAGAATGTTCCATTCATTCACTGCGAGTCTGGAGTTTATCTGATTCTCCACTCCCGCCTGGTTAACATTACACCACTTGTGAATGTCCAAGTAAGCCAATGCTGGTTTTCAGAGGCCTGTTCATACTCGCAGCCGTGCTGTTTAATTGACAATTCACTCCACCCTGTTCAGCTCTTCATTGTCCCACCACACTACCAGCCTTCAGAAATCTTTGTTATCTCCACTACAGAATGTTCCATTCATTCACTGCGAATCTGGAATTCATCTGACTCTCAACTCCACGCAGGTTTTCATTACACCACTGTTGAATGTCCAAGTAACCCAATGCTGGTTTTCAGCGGCCTGTTCATATTCGCAGCCCTGCTGTTTACTTGGCTATCGATTCAAGCCTGGTCAGCTCTTCATTTTCCTGTCCACACAACACAGGCTTCAGAAATCATTGGAATCTCCTCTACAGAATGTTCCATTCATTCACTGCGAATGTGGAATTCAACTGACTCTCCACTCCATGCAGGTTTTCCTTACACCACTGATGAATGTCCAAGTAACCCAATGCTGGTTTTCAGCTGCATGTTCACACTCGCAGCCATGCTATACAATTGGCTTTCCACTAAATCCTGATTAGTTCTTGATTTTCCTTCCACACGACCCAGCCTTCAGAAATCGTTGGAATCTCCACTAGAGAATGTTCCATTCATTCACTGCGAATCTGGAATTCCTCTGAACCTCCACTCCCGGCAGGTTTTCGTTACACCACTGTTGAATGTCCAAGTAACCCAATGTTTTAAGTGTTTTCTTCACAAGCGCAGTGGTGCTGTTCAATTGGCTATCCACTCAACCCTGGCCAGCTCTACATTTTCCTGTCCACACCACAGAGACTGGAGAAATCATTGTTATCTCCACTACAGAATGTTCCATTCATTCACAGCGAATCTGGAATTCATCTGAATCTCCACTCCCGGCAGGTTTTCGTGACACCACTGGTAAATATCCAAGTAAGCCAATGCTGGTTTTAAGTGGCCTGCTCATACTCTCAGCCGTGCTGTTCAATTTGCTATCCACTCAACCCTCTTCAGCTCCATTTTCCTGTCCACATAACCCAAACTTCAGAAACAATTGGTATCTCCTCCACAGAATGTTCCATTCATTGACGGCAAATCTGAAATTCATCTAATTCTCAACTCCCGTCAGGTTTTCGTTACACCACTTGTGAATGTCCAATTAAGCCAAAGCTGGTTTTCAGTGGCCTGTTCTTACTACGAGACGTGCTGTTCATTTGGCTATCCATTCCACCCTGTTCAGCTCTACATTTTCGTGTCCACAAAACCCAGCCTTCAGAAATCATTGGAATCACCACTAGAGAATGTTCCATTCATTCACTGCGAATCTGGAATTCATCTGAATCTCCACTCCCGGCAGGTTTTCATTGCACCACTACTGAATGTTCAAGTAACGCAATGATGGTTTTCAGCGGTCTATTCACACTCGAACCCGTGCTGTTCACGGTCTAGCGACTCAACACTGGTGAGTTCTTCTTTTTCCAGTTCAGACAATACAAACCTCAGAAACCATTGCAATCTACACTACAGAATGTTTCATTCATTCACGCGAATCTTGAATTCATCTTGTTCTCCACTCCCAGCAGGTTTTCGTTTCACCACTGGTGAATGTCCAAGCAACCCAAGGCTGGTTTCAGCTGCGTGTTAACACTCGCAGCCGTCCGTGCTGTTCAATTGGCTATCCAGTGAACGCTGGTTAGCTCTTGATTTTCCTTCCACACACCGAGCCTTCAGAAATCATTCTTATCTCCACTTCAGAATGTTCCATTCGTTCCCTGCGAATCTGGAATTCCTCTGACTCTCCACACCAGGCAGATTTTCCTAACAACACTGGTGAATGACCAGGTAATCCAATGCTGGTTTTCAGCGGCTGTTCACACTCACAGCCTTGCTGTTCAATTGGCAATCCAGTCAAACCTAGTCAGCTCTTCATTTTCCTGTCCACACAACCCAGCGTTCAGAAATCATTGGAAGCTCTACTACAGAAATTTCCATTCATTCACTGTGAATCTGGAAATACTCTGAATCTGCATTCCAGGAAGGCTTTCGTTACACCACTGATGAATGTCCAAGTAATGCAATGCTGCTTCTTAGTGGTCTGTTCACACTCGAAACCGTGCTGTTCATTGGCTATCCACTCAATATCGGTCAGCTCTTCAATATCCTGTCCAGACTATCCAGATTCCTAAATGTTGGCAATCACCACTACAGAATGTTCCATTCAATCACGCGAATCTGGAATTCATCAGAGTCTCCACTCCTGGAAGGTTTTCGTGACACCACTGGTAAATGTCCAAGGAAGACAATGCTGGTTTTAAGCCGCCTGCTAACACACTCAGCCGTGCTGTTCAATTTGCTATCCACCCAACCCTATTCAGCTCTACATTTTCCTGTCCTCATAACCCAACCTTCAGAAATAATTGGTATCTCCTCCACAGAATGTTCCGTTCATTCACTGCGAATCTTAAATTCATCTGACTCTCAACTCCCGGCGGGTTATCGTTACACCACTTGTGAATGTCCAAGTAAGCCAATGCTGGTTTTCAGTGGCCTGTTCATACTAAGAGACGTGCTGTTCATTTGGCTATCCACTCCACCCTGTTCAGCTCTACATTCTCGTGTCCACAAAACCCAGCCTTCAGAAATCATTGGAATCACCACTAGAGAATGTTCCATTCATTCACTGCGAATCTGGAATTCCTCTGAACCTCCACTCCTGGCAGGTTTTCGTTACGCCACTGGTGAATGTCCAAGTAACTCAATCCTGGTTTTCAGAGGCATGTTCAACTCGCAGAAGTGCTGTTCAATGGGCTATCCACTCAATATTGGTCAGCTCTTCATTTTCCTCTCCACACAAACCAGCCTTCAGAAATCATTGGGCTCTCCACTACAGACTGTTCCATTCATTCACTGCGATTCTGCAATTCATCTGACTCTCCGCTCCAGGCAGGTTTTCATTACAGCACTGGTGAATGACCAAGTAATCCAATGCTGGTTTTCAGCCGCCTTTTCACACTCGCAGTGTGCTGTTCAATTGTCTATCCACTCAAACCTGGTCAGCCTTTCATTTTCTTTTCCACAATATCAGACTTCAGAAATCATTGGAATCGCCAGTACAGAATGTTCCATTCATTCACTGCCAATCTGGAATTCATCTGAATCTGCACTCCAGGTAGGCTTTCATTACACCACTTATGAATGTCCAAGTAACACAATGCTGGTTTTCAGCGGTCTGTTCACACTCTAAGCCCTGCTTTTTACTGGGTATCCACACAACTGTGGTCAGCTCTTCATTTTCATGTCCAAACAATCCAGACTTGAGAAATCATTGCAATCTCCAGTACAGAATGTTCCATTCATTCACTGCGAATCTGGAATTCAACTGAATCTCCACTACCTGCAGATTTATCTTACACCACTTGTGAATGTCCAAGTAAAACAATGCTGGTTTTCAGAGGCCTGTTCATGTTCGCAGTCGTGCTGTTCAATTGGCTATCCACTCAACCTGTTTTGCTCCTCATTTTCCTGTGCACACAACCCAGCCTTCAGAAATCATTGTAATCTCCACTACAGGATGTTCCATTCATTCACTGGGAATCTGGAATTCATCTGAATCTGCACTCCACGCAGGCTTTCGTTACACCACTGCTGAAAGTCGAAGTAATGCAATACTGGTTTTCAGTGGTCTGTTCACATTCGAAGCCGAGGCTTTTTACAGGCTATCCACTCAACACTGGTCAGCTCTTCATTTTCGTGTCCCCACAATCCAGATTTCAGAAATCATTGCAATCTCCACTACAGAATGTTCCATTCATTCACTGCGAGTCTGGAGTTTATCTGATTCTCCACTCCCGCCTGGTTAACATTACACCACTTGTGAATGTCCAAGTAAGCCAATGCTGGTTTTCAGAGGCCTGTTCATACTCGCAGCCGTGCTGTTTAATTGACAATTCACTCCACCCTGTTCAGCTCTTCATTGTCCCACCACACTACCAGCCTTCAGAAATCTTTGTTATCTCCACTACAGAATGTTCCATTCATTCACTGCGAATCTGGAATTCATCTGACTCTCAACTCCACGCAGGTTTTCATTACACCACTGTTGAATGTCCAAGTAACCCAATGCTGGTTTTCAGCGGCCTGTTCATATTCGCAGCCCTGCTGTTTACTTGGCTATCGATTCAAGCCTGGTCAGCTCTTCATTTTCCTGTCCACACAACACAGGCTTCAGAAATCATTGGAATCTCCTCTACAGAATGTTCCATTCATTCACTGCGAATGTGGAATTCAACTGACTCTCCACTCCATGCAGGTTTTCCTTACACCACTGATGAATGTCCAAGTAACCCAATGCTGGTTTTCAGCTGCATGTTCACACTCGCAGCCATGCTATACAATTGGCTTTCCACTAAATCCTGATTAGTTCTTGATTTTCCTTCCACACGACCCAGCCTTCAGAAATCGTTGGAATCTCCACTAGAGAATGTTCCATTCATTCACTGCGAATCTGGAATTCCTCTGAACCTCCACTCCCGGCAGGTTTTCGTTACACCACTGTTGAATGTCCAAGTAACCCAATGTTTTAAGTGTTTTCTTCACAAGCGCAGTGGTGCTGTTCAATTGGCTATCCACTCAACCCTGGCCAGCTCTACATTTTCCTGTCCACACCACAGAGACTGGAGAAATCATTGTTATCTCCACTACAGAATGTTCCATTCATTCACAGCGAATCTGGAATTCATCTGAATCTCCACTCCCGGCAGGTTTTCGTGACACCACTGGTAAATATCCAAGTAAGCCAATGCTGGTTTTAAGTGGCCTGCTCATACTCTCAGCCGTGCTGTTCAATTTGCTATCCACTCTACCCTCTTCAGCTCCATTTTCCTGTCCACATAACCCAAACTTCAGAAACAATTGGTATCTCCTCCACAGAATGTTCCATTCATTGACGGCAAATCTGAAATTCATCCAATTCTAAACTCCCGTCAGGTTTTCGTTACACCACTTGTGAATGTCCAATTAAGCCAAAGCTGGTTTTCAGTGGCCTGTTCTTACTACGAGACGTGCTGTTCATTTGGCTATCCATTCCACCCTGTTCAGCTCTACATTTTCGTGTCCACAAAACCCAGCCTTCAGAAATCATTGGAATCACCACTAGAGAATGTTCCATTCATTCACTGCGAATCTGGAATTCATCTGAATCTCCACTCCCGGCAGGTTTTCATTGCACCACTGCTGAATGTTCAAGTAACGCAATGATGGTTTTCAGCGGTCTATTCACACTCGAACCCGTGCTGTTCACGGTCTAGCGACTCAACACTGGTGAGTTCTTCTTTTTCCAGTTCAGACAATACAAACCTCAGAAACCATTGCAATCTACACTACAGAATGTTTCATTCATTCAGGCGAATCTTGAATTCATCTTGTTCTCCACTCCCAGCAGGTTTTCGTTTCACCACTGGTGAATGTCCAAGCAACCCAAGGCTGGTTTCAGCTGCGTGTTAACACTCGCAGCCGTGCTGTTCAATTGGCTATCCAGTGAACGCTGGTTAGCTCTTGATTTTCCTTCCACACACCGAGCCTTCAGAAATCATTCTTATCTCCACTTCAGAATGTTCCATTCGTTCCCTGCGAATCTGGAATTCCTCTGACTCTCCACACCAGGCAGATTTTCCTAACAACACTGGTGAATGACCAGGTAATCCAATGCTGGTTTTCAGCGGCTGTTCACACTCACAGCCTTGCTGTTCAATTGGCAATCCAGTCAAACCTAGTCAGCTCTTCATTTTCCTGTCCACACAACCCAGCGTTCAGAAATCATTGGAATCTCTACTACAGAAATTTCCGTTCATTCACTGTGAATCTGGAAATACTCTGAATCTGCATTCCAGGAAGGCTTTCGTTACACCACTGATGAATGTCCAAGTAATGCAATGCTGCTTCTTAGTGGTCTGTTCACACTCGAAACCGTGCTGTTCATTGGCTATCCACTCAATATCGGTCAGCTCTTCAATATCCTGTCCAGACTATCCAGATTCCTAAATGTTGGCAATCACCACTACAGAATGTTCCATTCAATCACGCGAATCTGGAATTCATCAGAGTCTCCACTCCTGGAAGGTTTTCGTGACACCACTGGTAAATGTCCAAGGAAGACAATGCTGGTTTTAAGCCGCCTGCTAACACACTCAGCCGTGCTGTTCAATTTGCTATCCACCCAACCCTATTCAGCTCTACATTTTCCTGTCCTCATAACCCAACCTTCAGAAATAATTGGTATCTCCTCCACAGAATGTTCCGTTCATTCACTGCGAATCTTAAATTCATCTGACTCTCAACTCCCGGCGGGTTATCGTTACACCACTTGTGAATGTCCAAGTAAGCCAATGCTGGTTTTCAGTGGCCTGTTCATACTAAGAGACGTGCTGTTCATTTGGCTATCCACTCCACCCTGTTCAGCTCTACATTCTCGTGTCCACAAAACCCAGCCTTCAGAAATCATTGGAATCACCACTAGAGAATGTTCCATTCATTCACTGCGAATCTGGAATTCCTCTGAACCTCCACTCCTGGCAGGTTTTCGTTACGCCACTGGTGAATGTCCAAGTAACTCAATCCTGGTTTTCAGAGGCATGTTCAACTCGCAGAAGTGCTGTTCAATGGGCTATCCACTCAATATTGGTCAGCTCTTCATTTTCCTCTCCACACAAACCAGCCTTCAGAAATCATTGGGCTCTCCACTACAGACTGTTCCATTCATTCACTGCGATTCTGCAATTCATCTGACTCTCCGCTCCAGGCAGGTTTTCATTACAGCACTGGTGAATGACCAAGTAATCCAATGCTGGTTTTCAGCCGCCTTTTCACACTCGCAGTGTGCTGTTCAATTGTCTATCCACTCAAACCTGGTCAGCCTTTCATTTTCTTTTCCACAATATCAGACTTCAGAAATCATTGGAATCGCCAGTACAGAATGTTCCATTCATTCACTGCCAATCTGGAATTCATCTGAATCTGCACTCCAGGTAGGCTTTCATTACACCACTTATGAATGTCCAAGTAACACAATGCTGGTTTTCAGCGGTCTGTTCACACTCTAAGCCCTGCTTTTTACTGGGTATCCACACAACTGTGGTCAGCTCTTCATTTTCATGTCCAAACAATCCAGACTTGAGAAATCATTGCAATCTCCAGTACAGAATGTTCCATTCATTCACTGCGAATCTGGAATTCAACTGAATCTCCACTACCTGCAGATTTATCTTACACCACTTGTGAATGTCCAAGTAAAACAATGCTGGTTTTCAGAGGCCTGTTCATGTTCGCAGTCGTGCTGTTCAATTGGCTATCCACTCAACCTGTTTTGCTCCTCATTTTCCTGTGCACACAACCCAGCCTTCAGAAATCATTGTAATCTCCACTACAGGATGTTCCATTCATTCACTGGGAATCTGGAATTCATCTGAATCTGCACTCCACGCAGGCTTTCGTTACACCACTGCTGAAAGTCGAAGTAATGCAATACTGGTTTTCAGTGGTCTGTTCACATTCGAAGCCGAGGCTTTTTACAGGCTATCCACTCAACACTGGTCAGCTCTTCATTTTCGTGTCCCCACAATCCAGATTTCAGAAATCATTGCAATCTCCACTACAGAATGTTCCATTCATTCACTGCGAGTCTGGAGTTTATCTGATTCTCCACTCCCGCCTGGTTAACATTACACCACTTGTGAATGTCCAAGTAAGCCAATGCTGGTTTTCAGAGGCCTGTTCATACTCGCAGCCGTGCTGTTTAATTGACAATTCACTCCACCCTGTTCAGCTCTTCATTGTCCCACCACACTACCAGCCTTCAGAAATCTTTGTTATCTCCACTACAGAATGTTCCATTCATTCACTGCGAATCTGGAATTCATCTGACTCTCAACTCCACGCAGGTTTTCATTACACCACTGTTGAATGTCCAAGTAACCCAATGCTGGTTTTCAGCGGCCTGTTCATATTCGCAGCCCTGCTGTTTACTTGGCTATCGATTCAAGCCTGGTCAGCTCTTCATTTTCCTGTCCACACAACACAGGCTTCAGAAATCATTGGAATCTCCTCTACAGAATGTTCCATTCATTCACTGCGAATGTGGAATTCAACTGACTCTCCACTCCATGCAGGTTTTCCTTACACCACTGATGAATGTCCAAGTAACCCAATGCTGGTTTTCAGCTGCATGTTCACACTCGCAGCCATGCTATACAATTGGCTTTCCACTAAATCCTGATTAGTTCTTGATTTTCCTTCCACACGACCCAGCCTTCAGAAATCGTTGGAATCTCCACTAGAGAATGTTCCATTCATTCACTGCGAATCTGGAATTCCTCTGAACCTCCACTCCCGGCAGGTTTTCGTTACACCACTGTTGAATGTCCAAGTAACCCAATGTTTTAAGTGTTTTCTTCACAAGCGCAGTGGTGCTGTTCAATTGGCTATCCACTCAACCCTGGCCAGCTCTACATTTTCCTGTCCACACCACAGAGACTGGAGAAATCATTGTTATCTCCACTACAGAATGTTCCATTCATTCACAGCGAATCTGGAATTCATCTGAATCTCCACTCCCGGCAGGTTTTCGTGACACCACTGGTAAATATCCAAGTAAGCCAATGCTGGTTTTAAGTGGCCTGCTCATACTCTCAGCCGTGCTGTTCAATTTGCTATCCACTCTACCCTCTTCAGCTCCATTTTCCTGTCCACATAACCCAAACTTCAGAAACAATTGGTATCTCCTCCACAGAATGTTCCATTCATTGACGGCAAATCTGAAATTCATCCAATTCTAAACTCCCGTCAGGTTTTCGTTACACCACTTGTGAATGTCCAATTAAGCCAAAGCTGGTTTTCAGTGGCCTGTTCTTACTACGAGACGTGCTGTTCATTTGGCTATCCATTCCACCCTGTTCAGCTCTACATTTTCGTGTCCACAAAACCCAGCCATCAGAAATCATTGGAATCACCACTAGAGAATGTTCCATTCATTCACTGCGAATCTGGAATTCATCTGAATCTCCACTCCCGGCAGGTTTTCATTGCACCACTGCTGAATGTTCAAGTAACGCAATGATGGTTTTCAGCGGTCTATTCACACTCGAACCCGTGCTGTTCACGGTCTAGCGACTCAACACTGGTGAGTTCTTCTTTTTCCAGTTCAGACAATACAAACCTCAGAAACCATTGCAATCTACACTACAGAATGTTTCATTCATTCAGGCGAATCTTGAATTCATCTTGTTCTCCACTCCCAGCAGGTTTTCGTTTCACCACTGGTGAATGTCCAAGCAACCCAAGGCTGGTTTCAGCTGCGTGTTAACACTCGCAGCCGTGCTGTTCAATTGGCTATCCAGTGAACGCTGGTTAGCTCTTGATTTTCCTTCCACACACCGAGCCTTCAGAAATCATTCTTATCTCCACTTCAGAATGTTCCATTCGTTCCCTGCGAATCTGGAATTCCTCTGACTCTCCACACCAGGCAGATTTTCCTAACAACACTGGTGAATGACCAGGTAATCCAATGCTGGTTTTCAGCGGCTGTTCACACTCACAGCCTTGCTGTTCAATTGGCAATCCAGTCAAACCTAGTCAGCTCTTCATTTTCCTGTCCACACAACCCAGCGTTCAGAAATCATTGGAATCTCTACTACAGAAATTTCCGTTCATTCACTGTGAATCTGGAAATACTCTGAATCTGCATTCCAGGAAGGCTTTCGTTACACCACTGATGAATGTCCAAGTAATGCAATGCTGCTTCTTAGTGGTCTGTTCACACTCGAAACCGTGCTGTTCATTGGCTATCCACTCAATATCGGTCAGCTCTTCAATATCCTGTCCAGACTATCCAGATTCCTAAATGTTGGCAATCACCACTACAGAATGTTCCATTCAATCACGCGAATCTGGAATTCATCAGAGTCTCCACTCCTGGAAGGTTTTCGTGACACCACTGGTAAATGTCCAAGGAAGACAATGCTGGTTTTAAGCCGCCTGCTAACACACTCAGCCGTGCTGTTCAATTTGCTATCCACCCAACCCTATTCAGCTCTACATTTTCCTGTCCTCATAACCCAACCTTCAGAAATAATTGGTATCTCCTCCACAGAATGTTCCGTTCATTCACTGCGAATCTTAAATTCATCTGACTCTCAACTCCCGGCGGGTTATCGTTACACCACTTGTGAATGTCCAAGTAAGCCAATGCTGGTTTTCAGTGGCCTGTTCATACTAAGAGACGTGCTGTTCATTTGGCTATCCACTCCACCCTGTTCAGCTCTACATTCTCGTGTCCACAAAACCCAGCCTTCAGAAATCATTGGAATCACCACTAGAGAATGTTCCATTCATTCACTGCGAATCTGGAATTCCTCTGAACCTCCACTCCTGGCAGGTTTTCGTTACGCCACTGGTGAATGTCCAAGTAACTCAATACTGGTTTTCAGAGGCATGTTCAACTCGCAGAAGTGCTGTTCAATGGGCTATCCACTCAATATTGGTCAGCTCTTCATTTTCCTCTCCACACAAACCAGCCTTCAGAAATCATTGGGCTCTCCACTACAGACTGTTCCATTCATTCACTGCGATTCTGCAATTCATCTGACTCTCCGCTCCAGGCAGGTTTTCATTACAGCACTGGTGAATGACCAAGTAATCCAATGCTGGTTTTCAGCCGCCTTTTCACACTCGCAGTGTGCTGTTCAATTGTCTATCCACTCAAACCTGGTCAGCCTTTCATTTTCTTTTCCACAATATCAGACTTCAGAAATCATTGGAATCGCCAGTACAGAATGTTCCATTCATTCACTGCCAATCTGGAATTCATCTGAATCTGCACTCCAGGTAGGCTTTCATTACACCACTTATGAATGTCCAAGTAACACAATGCTGGTTTTCAGCGGTCTGTTCACACTCTAAGCCCTGCTTTTTACTGGGTATCCACACAACTGTGGTCAGCTCTTCATTTTCATGTCCAAACAATCCAGACTTGAGAAATCATTGCAATCTCCAGTACAGAATGTTCCATTCATTCACTGCGAATCTGGAATTCAACTGAATCTCCACTACCTGCAGATTTATCTTACACCACTTGTGAATGTCCAAGTAAAACAATGCTGGTTTTCAGAGGCCTGTTCATGTTCGCAGTCGTGCTGTTCAATTGGCTATCCACTCAACCTGTTTTGCTCCTCATTTTCCTGTGCACACAACCCAGCCTTCAGAAATCATTGTAATCTCCACTACAGGATGTTCCATTCATTCACTGGGAATCTGGAATTCATCTGAATCTGCACTCCACGCAGGCTTTCGTTACACCACTGCTGAAAGTCGAAGTAATGCAATACTGGTTTTCAGTGGTCTGTTCACATTCGAAGCCGAGGCTTTTTACAGGCTATCCACTCAACACTGGTCAGCTCTTCATTTTCGTGTCCCCACAATCCAGATTTCAGAAATCATTGCAATCTCCACTACAGAATGTTCCATTCATTCACTGCGAGTCTGGAGTTTATCTGATTCTCCACTCCCGCCTGGTTAACATTACACCACTTGTGAATGTCCAAGTAAGCCAATGCTGGTTTTCAGAGGCCTGTTCATACTCGCAGCCGTGCTGTTTAATTGACAATTCACTCCACCCTGTTCAGCTCTTCATTGTCCCACCACACTACCAGCCTTCAGAAATCTTTGTTATCTCCACTACAGAATGTTCCATTCATTCACTGCGAATCTGGAATTCATCTGACTCTCAACTCCACGCAGGTTTTCATTACACCACTGTTGAATGTCCAAGTAACCCAATGCTGGTTTTCAGCGGCCTGTTCATATTCGCAGCCCTGCTGTTTACTTGGCTATCGATTCAAGCCTGGTCAGCTCTTCATTTTCCTGTCCACACAACACAGGCTTCAGAAATCATTGGAATCTCCTCTACAGAATGTTCCATTCATTCACTGCGAATGTGGAATTCAACTGACTCTCCACTCCATGCAGGTTTTCCTTACACCACTGATGAATGTCCAAGTAACCCAATGCTGGTTTTCAGCTGCATGTTCACACTCGCAGCCATGCTATACAATTGGCTTTCCACTAAATCCTGATTAGTTCTTGATTTTCCTTCCACACGACCCAGCCTTCAGAAATCGTTGGAATCTCCACTAGAGAATGTTCCATTCATTCACTGCGAATCTGGAATTCCTCTGAACCTCCACTCCCGGCAGGTTTTCGTTACACCACTGTTGAATGTCCAAGTAACCCAATGTTTTAAGTGTTTTCTTCACAAGCGCAGTGGTGCTGTTCAATTGGCTATCCACTCAACCCTGGCCAGCTCTACATTTTCCTGTCCACACCACAGAGACTGGAGAAATCATTGTTATCTCCACTACAGAATGTTCCATTCATTCACAGCGAATCTGGAATTCATCTGAATCTCCACTCCCGGCAGGTTTTCGTGACACCACTGGTAAATATCCAAGTAAGCCAATGCTGGTTTTAAGTGGCCTGCTCATACTCTCAGCCGTGCTGTTCAATTTGCTATCCACTCTACCCTCTTCAGCTCCATTTTCCTGTCCACATAACCCAAACTTCAGAAACAATTGGTATCTCCTCCACAGAATGTTCCATTCATTGACGGCAAATCTGAAATTCATCCAATTCTCAACTCCCGTCAGGTTTTCGTTACACCACTTGTGAATGTCCAATTAAGCCAAAGCTGGTTTTCAGTGGCCTGTTCTTACTACGAGACGTGCTGTTCATTTGGCTATCCATTCCACCCTGTTCAGCTCTACATTTTCGTGTCCACAAAACCCAGCCTTCAGAAATCATTGGAATCACCACTAGAGAATGTTCCATTCATTCACTGCGAATCTGGAATTCATCTGAATCTCCACTCCCGGCAGGTTTTCATTGCACCACTGCTGAATGTTCAAGTAACGCAATGATGGTTTTCAGCGGTCTATTCACACTCGAACCCGTGCTGTTCACGGTCTAGCGACTCAACACTGGTGAGTTCTTCTTTTTCCAGTTCAGACAATACAAACCTCAGAAACCATTGCAATCTACACTACAGAATGTTTCATTCATTCAGGCGAATCTTGAATTCATCTTGTTCTCCACTCCCAGCAGGTTTTCGTTTCACCACTGGTGAATGTCCAAGCAACCCAAGGCTGGTTTCAGCTGCGTGTTAACACTCGCAGCCGTGCTGTTCAATTGGCTATCCAGTGAACGCTGGTTAGCTCTTGATTTTCCTTCCACACACCGAGCCTTCAGAAATCATTCTTATCTCCACTTCAGAATGTTCCATTCGTTCCCTGCGAATCTGGAATTCCTCTGACTCTCCACACCAGGCAGATTTTCCTAACAACACTGGTGAATGACCAGGTAATCCAATGCTGGTTTTCAGCGGCTGTTCACACTCACAGCCTTGCTGTTCAATTGGCAATCCAGTCAAACCTAGTCAGCTCTTCATTTTCCTGTCCACACAACCCAGCGTTCAGAAATCATTGGAATCTCTACTACAGAAATTTCCATTCATTCACTGTGAATCTGGAAATACTCTGAATCTGCATTCCAGGAAGGCTTTCGTTACACCACTGATGAATGTCCAAGTAATGCAATGCTGCTTCTTAGTGGTCTGTTCACACTCGAAACCGTGCTGTTCATTGGCTATCCACTCAATATCGGTCAGCTCTTCAATATCCTGTCCAGACTATCCAGATTCCTAAATGTTGGCAATCACCACTACAGAATGTTCCATTCAATCACGCGAATCTGGAATTCATCAGAGTCTCCACTCCTGGAAGGTTTTCGTGACACCACTGGTAAATGTCCAAGGAAGACAATGCTGGTTTTAAGCAGCCTGCTAACACACTCAGCCGTGCTGTTCAATTTGCTATCCACCCAACCCTATTCAGCTCTACATTTTCCTGTCCTCATAACCCAACCTTCAGAAATAATTGGTATCTCCTCCACAGAATGTTCCGTTCATTCACTGCGAATCTTAAATTCATCTGACTCTCAACTCCCGGCGGGTTATCGTTACACCACTTGTGAATGTCCAAGTAAGCCAATGCTGGTTTTCAGTGGCCTGTTCATACTAAGAGACGTGCTGTTCATTTGGCTATCCACTCCACCCTGTTCAGCTCTACAGTCTCGTGTCCACAAAACCCAGCCTTCAGAAATCATTGGAATCACCACTAGAGAATGTTCCATTCATTCACTGCGAATCTGGAATTCCTCTGAACCTCCACTCCTGGCAGGTTTTCGTTACGCCACTGGTGAATGTCCAAGTAACTCAATCCTGGTTTTCAGAGGCATGTTCAACTCGCAGAAGTGCTGTTCAATGGGCTATCCACTCAATATTGGTCAGCTCTTCATTTTCCTCTCCACACAAACCAGCCTTCAGAAATCATTGGGCTCTCCACTACAGACTGTTCCATTCATTCACTGCGATTCTGCAATTCATCTGACTCTCCGCTCCAGGCAGGTTTTCATTACAGCACTGGTGAATGACCAAGTAATCCAATGCTGGTTTTCAGCCGCCTTTTCACACTCGCAGTGTGCTGTTCAATTGTCTATCCACTCAAACCTGGTCAGCCTTTCATTTTCTTTTCCACAATATCAGACTTCAGAAATCATTGGAATCGCCAGTACAGAATGTTCCATTCATTCACTGCCAATCTGGAATTCATCTGAATCTGCACTCCAGGTAGGCTTTCATTACACCACTTATGAATGTCCAAGTAACACAATGCTGGTTTTCAGCGGTCTGTTCACACTCTAAGCCCTGCTTTTTACTGGGTATCCACACAACTGTGGTCAGCTCTTCATTTTCATGTCCAAACAATCCAGACTTGAGAAATCATTGCAATCTCCAGTACAGAATGTTCCATTCATTCACTGCGAATCTGGAATTCAACTGAATCTCCACTACCTGCAGATTTATCTTACACCACTTGTGAATGTCCAAGTAAAACAATGCTGGTTTTCAGAGGCCTGTTCATGTTCGCAGTCGTGCTGTTCAATTGGCTATCCACTCAACCTGTTTTGCTCCTCATTTTCCTGTGCACACAACCCAGCCTTCAGAAATCATTGTAATCTCCACTACAGGATGTTCCATTCATTCACTGGGAATCTGGAATTCATCTGAATCTGCACTCCACGCAGGCTTTCGTTACACCACTGCTGAAAGTCGAAGTAATGCAATGCTGGTTTTCAGTGGTCTGTTCACATTCGAAGCCGAGGCTTTTTACAGGCTATCCACTCAACACTGGTCAGCTCTTCATTTTCGTGTCCCCACAATCCAGATTTCAGAAATCATTGCAATCTCCACTACAGAATGTTCCATTCATTCACTGCGAGTCTGGAGTTTATCTGATTCTCCACTCCCGCCTGGTTAACATTACACCACTTGTGAATGTCCAAGTAAGCCAATGCTGGTTTTCAGAGGCCTGTTCATACTCGCAGCCGTGCTGTTTAATTGACAATTCACTCCACCCTGTTCAGCTCTTCATTGTCCCACCACACTACCAGCCTTCAGAAATCTTTGTTATCTCCACTACAGAATGTTCCATTCATTCACTGCGAATCTGGAATTCATCTGACTCTCAACTCCACGCAGGTTTTCATTACACCACTGTTGAATGTCCAAGTAACCCAATGCTGGTTTTCAGCGGCCTGTTCATATTCGCAGCCCTGCTGTTTACTTGGCTATCGATTCAAGCCTGGTCAGCTCTTCATTTTCCTGTCCACACAACACAGGCTTCAGAAATCATTGGAATCTCCTCTACAGAATGTTCCATTCATTCACTGCGAATGTGGAATTCAACTGACTCTCCACTCCATGCAGGTTTTCCTTACACCACTGATGAATGTCCAAGTAACCCAATGCTGGTTTTCAGCTGCATGTTCACACTCGCAGCCATGCTATACAATTGGCTTTCCACTAAATCCTGATTAGTTCTTGATTTTCCTTCCACACGACCCAGCCTTCAGAAATCGTTGGAATCTCCACTAGAGAATGTTCCATTCATTCACTGCGAATCTGGAATTCCTCTGAACCTCCACTCCCGGCAGGTTTTCGTTACACCACTGTTGAATGTCCAAGTAACCCAATGTTTTAAGTGTTTTCTTCACAAGCGCAGTGGTGCTGTTCAATTGGCTATCCACTCAACCCTGGCCAGCTCTACATTTTCCTGTCCACACCACAGAGACTGGAGAAATCATTGTTATCTCCACTACAGAATGTTCCATTCATTCACAGCGAATCTGGAATTCATCTGAATCTCCACTCCCGGCAGGTTTTCGTGACACCACTGGTAAATATCCAAGTAAGCCAATGCTGGTTTTAAGTGGCCTGCTCATACTCTCAGCCGTGCTGTTCAATTTGCTATCCACTCAACCCTCTTCAGCTCCATTTTCCTGTCCACATAACCCAAACTTCAGAAACAATTGGTATCTCCTCCACAGAATGTTCCATTCATTGACGGCAAATCTGAAATTCATCTAATTCTCAACTCCCGTCAGGTTTTCGTTACACCACTTGTGAATGTCCAATTAAGCCAAAGCTGGTTTTCAGTGGCCTGTTCTTACTACGAGACGTGCTGTTCATTTGGCTATCCATTCCACCCTGTTCAGCTCTACATTTTCGTGTCCACAAAACCCAGCCTTCAGAAATCATTGGAATCACCACTAGAGAATGTTCCATTCATTCACTGCGAATCTGGAATTCATCTGAATCTCCACTCCCGGCAGGTTTTCATTGCACCACTGCTGAATGTTCAAGTAACGCAATGATGGTTTTCAGCGGTCTATTCACACTCGAACCCGTGCTGTTCACGGTCTAGCGACTCAACACTGGTGAGTTCTTCTTTTTCCAGTTCAGACAATACAAACCTCAGAAACCATTGCAATCTACACTACAGAATGTTTCATTCATTCAGGCGAATCTTGAATTCATCTTGTTCTCCACTCCCAGCAGGTTTTCGTTTCACCACTGGTGAATGTCCAAGCAACCCAAGGCTGGTTTCAGCTGCGTGTTAACACTCGCAGCCGTCCGTGCTGTTCAATTGGCTATCCAGTGAACGCTGGTTAGCTCTTGATTTTCCTTCCACACACCGAGCCTTCAGAAATCATTCTTATCTCCACTTCAGAATGTTCCATTCGTTCCCTGCGAATCTGGAATTCCTCTGACTCTCCACACCAGGCAGATTTTCCTAACAACACTGGTGAATGACCAGGTAATCCAATGCTGGTTTTCAGCGGCTGTTCACACTCACAGCCTTGCTGTTCAATTGGCAATCCAGTCAAACCTAGTCAGCTCTTCATTTTCCTGTCCACACAACCCAGCGTTCAGAAATCATTGGAATCTCTACTACAGAAATTTCCATTCATTCACTGTGAATCTGGAAATACTCTGAATCTGCATTCCAGGAAGGCTTTCGTTACACCACTGATGAATGTCCAAGTAATGCAATGCTGCTTCTTAGTGGTCTGTTCACACTCGAAACCGTGCTGTTCATTGGCTATCCACTCAATATCGGTCAGCTCTTCAATATCCTGTCCAGACTATCCAGATTCCTAAATGTTGGCAATCACCACTACAGAATGTTCCATTCAATCACGCGAATCTGGAATTCATCAGAGTCTCCACTCCTGGAAGGTTTTCGTGACACCACTGGTAAATGTCCAAGGAAGACAATGCTGGTTTTAAGCCGCCTGCTAACACACTCAGCCGTGCTGTTCAATTTGCTATCCACCCAACCCTATTCAGCTCTACATTTTCCTGTCCTCATAACCCAACCTTCAGAAATAATTGGTATCTCCTCCACAGAATGTTCCGTTCATTCACTGCGAATCTTAAATTCATCTGACTCTCAACTCCCGGCGGGTTATCGTTACACCACTTGTGAATGTCCAAGTAAGCCAATGCTGGTTTTCAGTGGCCTGTTCATACTAAGAGACGTGCTGTTCATTTGGCTATCCACTCCACCCTGTTCAGCTCTACATTCTCGTGTCCACAAAACCCAGCCTTCAGAAATCATTGGAATCACCACTAGAGAATGTTCCATTCATTCACTGCGAATCTGGAATTCCTCTGAACCTCCACTCCTGGCAGGTTTTCGTTACGCCACTGGTGAATGTCCAAGTAACTCAATCCTGGTTTTCAGAGGCATGTTCAACTCGCAGAAGTGCTGTTCAATGGGCTATCCACTCAATATTGGTCAGCTCTTCATTTTCCTCTCCACACAAACCAGCCTTCAGAAATCATTGGGCTCTCCACTACAGACTGTTCCATTCATTCACTGCGATTCTGCAATTCATCTGACTCTCCGCTCCAGGCAGGTTTTCATTACAGCACTGGTGAATGACCAAGTAATCCAATGCTGGTTTTCAGCCGCCTTTTCACACTCGCAGTGTGCTGTTCAATTGTCTATCCACTCAAACCTGGTCAGCCTTTCATTTTCTTTTCCACAATATCAGACTTCAGAAATCATTGGAATCGCCAGTACAGAATGTTCCATTCATTCACTGCCAATCTGGAATTCATCTGAATCTGCACTCCAGGTAGGCTTTCATTACACCACTTATGAATGTCCAAGTAACACAATGCTGGTTTTCAGCGGTCTGTTCACACTCTAAGCCCTGCTTTTTACTGGGTATCCACACAACTGTGGTCAGCTCTTCATTTTCATGTCCAAACAATCCAGACTTGAGAAATCATTGCAATCTCCAGTACAGAATGTTCCATTCATTCACTGCGAATCTGGAATTCAACTGAATCTCCACTACCTGCAGATTTATCTTACACCACTTGTGAATGTCCAAGTAAAACAATGCTGGTTTTCAGAGGCCTGTTCATGTTCGCAGTCGTGCTGTTCAATTGGCTATCCACTCAACCTGTTTTGCTCCTCATTTTCCTGTGCACACAACCCAGCCTTCAGAAATCATTGTAATCTCCACTACAGGATGTTCCATTCATTCACTGGGAATCTGGAATTCATCTGAATCTGCACTCCACGCAGGCTTTCGTTACACCACTGCTGAAAGTCGAAGTAATGCAATACTGGTTTTCAGTGGTCTGTTCACATTCGAAGCCGAGGCTTTTTACAGGCTATCCACTCAACACTGGTCAGCTCTTCATTTTCGTGTCCCCACAATCCAGATTTCAGAAATCATTGCAATCTCCACTACAGAATGTTCCATTCATTCACTGCGAGTCTGGAGTTTATCTGATTCTCCACTCCCGCCTGGTTAACATTACACCACTTGTGAATGTCCAAGTAAGCCAATGCTGGTTTTCAGAGGCCTGTTCATACTCGCAGCCGTGCTGTTTAATTGACAATTCACTCCACCCTGTTCAGCTCTTCATTGTCCCACCACACTACCAGCCTTCAGAAATCTTTGTTATCTCCACTACAGAATGTTCCATTCATTCACTGCGAATCTGGAATTCATCTGACTCTCAACTCCACGCAGGTTTTCATTACACCACTGTTGAATGTCCAAGTAACCCAATGCTGGTTTTCAGCGGCCTGTTCATATTCGCAGCCCTGCTGTTTACTTGGCTATCGATTCAAGCCTGGTCAGCTCTTCATTTTCCTGTCCACACAACACAGGCTTCAGAAATCATTGGAATCTCCTCTACAGAATGTTCCATTCATTCACTGCGAATGTGGAATTCAACTGACTCTCCACTCCATGCAGGTTTTCCTTACACCACTGATGAATGTCCAAGTAACCCAATGCTGGTTTTCAGCTGCATGTTCACACCCGCAGTCATGCTATACAATTGGCTTTCCACTAAATCCTGATTAGTTCTTGATTTTCCTTCCACACGACCCAGCCTTCAGAAATCGTTGGAATCTCCACTAGAGAATGTTCCATTCATTCACTGCGAATCTGGAATTCCTCTGAACCTCCACTCCCGGCAGGTTTTCGTTACACCACTGTTGAATGTCCAAGTAACCCAATGTTTTAAGTGTTTTCTTCACAAGCGCAGTGGTGCTGTTCAATTGGCTATCCACTCAACCCTGGCCAGCTCTACATTTTCCTGTCCACACCACAGAGACTGGAGAAATCATTGTTATCTCCACTACAGAATGTTCCATTCATTCACAGCGAATCTGGAATTCATCTGAATCTCCACTCCCGGCAGGTTTTCGTGACACCACTGGTAAATATCCAAGTAAGCCAATGCTGGTTTTAAGTGGCCTGCTCATACTCTCAGCCGTGCTGTTCAATTTGCTATCCACTCAACCCTCTTCAGCTCCATTTTCCTGTCCACATAACCCAAACTTCAGAAACAATTGGTATCTCCTCCACAGAATGTTCCATTCATTGACGGCAAATCTGAAATTCATCCAATTCTCAACTCCCGTCAGGTTTTCGTTACACCACTTGTGAATGTCCAATTAAGCCAAAGCTGGTTTTCAGTGGCCTGTTCTTACTACGAGACGTGCTGTTCATTTGGCTATCCATTCCACCCTGTTCAGCTCTACATTTTCGTGTCCACAAAACCCAGCCTTCAGAAATCATTGGAATCACCACTAGAGAATGTTCCATTCATTCACTGCGAATCTGGAATTCATCTGAATCTCCACTCCCGGCAGGTTTTCATTGCACCACTGCTGAATGTTCAAGTAACGCAATGATGGTTTTCAGCGGTCTATTCACACTCGAACCCGTGCTGTTCACGGTCTAGCGACTCAACACTGGTGAGTTCTTCTTTTTCCAGTTCAGACAATACAAACCTCAGAAACCATTGCAATCTACACTACAGAATGTTTCATTCATTCAGGCGAATCTTGAATTCATCTTGTTCTCCACTCCCAGCAGGTTTTCGTTTCACCACTGGTGAATGTCCAAGCAACCCAAGGCTGGTTTCAGCTGCGTGTTAACACTCGCAGCCGTGCTGTTCAATTGGCTATCCAGTGAACGCTGGTTAGCTCTTGATTTTCCTTCCACACACCGAGCCTTCAGAAATCATTCTTATCTCCACTTCAGAATGTTCCATTCGTTCCCTGCGAATCTGGAATTCCTCTGACTCTCCACACCAGGCAGATTTTCCTAACAACACTGGTGAATGACCAGGTAATCCAATGCTGGTTTTCAGCGGCTGTTCACACTCACAGCCTTGCTGTTCAATTGGCAATCCAGTCAAACCTAGTCAGCTCTTCATTTTCCTGTCCACACAACCCAGCGTTCAGAAATCATTGGAATCTCTACTACAGAAATTTCCATTCATTCACTGTGAATCTGGAAATACTCTGAATCTGCATTCCAGGAAGGCTTTCGTTACACCACTGATGAATGTCCAAGTAATGCAATGCTGCTTCTTAGTGGTCTGTTCACACTCGAAACCGTGCTGTTCATTGGCTATCCACTCAATATCGGTCAGCTCTTCAATATCCTGTCCAGACTATCCAGATTCCTAAATGTTGGCAATCACCACTACAGAATGTTCCATTCAATCACGCGAATCTGGAATTCATCAGAGTCTCCACTCCTGGAAGGTTTTCGTGACACCACTGGTAAATGTCCAAGGAAGACAATGCTGGTTTTAAGCAGCCTGCTAACACACTCAGCCGTGCTGTTCAATTTGCTATCCACCCAACCCTATTCAGCTCTACATTTTCCTGTCCTCATAACCCAACCTTCAGAAATAATTGGTATCTCCTCCACAGAATGTTCCGTTCATTCACTGCGAATCTTAAATTCATCTGACTCTCAACTCCCGGCGGGTTATCGTTACACCACTTGTGAATGTCCAAGTAAGCCAATGCTGGTTTTCAGTGGCCTGTTCATACTAAGAGACGTGCTGTTCATTTGGCTATCCACTCCACCCTGTTCAGCTCTACAGTCTCGTGTCCACAAAACCCAGCCTTCAGAAATCATTGGAATCACCACTAGAGAATGTTCCATTCATTCACTGCGAATCTGGAATTCCTCTGAACCTCCACTCCTGGCAGGTTTTCGTTACGCCACTGGTGAATGTCCAAGTAACTCAATCCTGGTTTTCAGAGGCATGTTCAACTCGCAGAAGTGCTGTTCAATGGGCTATCCACTCAATATTGGTCAGCTCTTCATTTTCCTCTCCACACAAACCAGCCTTCAGAAATCATTGGGCTCTCCACTACAGACTGTTCCATTCATTCACTGCGATTCTGCAATTCATCTGACTCTCCGCTCCAGGCAGGTTTTCATTACAGCACTGGTGAATGACCAAGTAATCCAATGCTGGTTTTCAGCCGCCTTTTCACACTCGCAGTGTGCTGTTCAATTGTCTATCCACTCAAACCTGGTCAGCCTTTCATTTTCTTTTCCACAATATCAGACTTCAGAAATCATTGGAATCGCCAGTACAGAATGTTCCATTCATTCACTGCCAATCTGGAATTCATCTGAATCTGCACTCCAGGTAGGCTTTCATTACACCACTTATGAATGTCCAAGTAACACAATGCTGGTTTTCAGCGGTCTGTTCACACTCTAAGCCCTGCTTTTTACTGGGTATCCACACAACTGTGGTCAGCTCTTCATTTTCATGTCCAAACAATCCAGACTTGAGAAATCATTGCAATCTCCAGTACAGAATGTTCCATTCATTCACTGCGAATCTGGAATTCAACTGAATCTCCACTACCTGCAGATTTATCTTACACCACTTGTGAATGTCCAAGTAAAACAATGCTGGTTTTCAGAGGCCTGTTCATGTTCGCAGTCGTGCTGTTCAATTGGCTATCCACTCAACCTGTTTTGCTCCTCATTTTCCTGTGCACACAACCCAGCCTTCAGAAATCATTGTAATCTCCACTACAGGATGTTCCATTCATTCACTGGGAATCTGGAATTCATCTGAATCTGCACTCCACGCAGGCTTTCGTTACACCACTGCTGAAAGTCGAAGTAATGCAATACTGGTTTTCAGTGGTCTGTTCACATTCGAAGCCGAGGCTTTTTACAGGCTATCCACTCAACACTGGTCAGCTCTTCATTTTCGTGTCCCCACAATCCAGATTTCAGAAATCATTGCAATCTCCACTACAGAATGTTCCATTCATTCACTGCGAGTCTGGAGTTTATCTGATTCTCCACTCCCGCCTGGTTAACATTACACCACTTGTGAATGTCCAAGTAAGCCAATGCTGGTTTTCAGAGGCCTGTTCATACTCGCAGCCGTGCTGTTTAATTGACAATTCACTCCACCCTGTTCAGCTCTTCATTGTCCCACCACACTACCAGCCTTCAGAAATCTTTGTTATCTCCACTACAGAATGTTCCATTCATTCACTGCGAATCTGGAATTCATCTGACTCTCAACTCCACGCAGGTTTTCATTACACCACTGTTGAATGTCCAAGTAACCCAATGCTGGTTTTCAGCGGCCTGTTCATATTCGCAGCCCTGCTGTTTACTTGGCTATCGATTCAAGCCTGGTCAGCTCTTCATTTTCCTGTCCACACAACACAGGCTTCAGAAATCATTGGAATCTCCTCTACAGAATGTTCCATTCATTCACTGCGAATGTGGAATTCAACTGACTCTCCACTCCATGCAGGTTTTCCTTACACCACTGATGAATGTCCAAGTAACCCAATGCTGGTTTTCAGCTGCATGTTCACACTCGCAGCCATGCTATACAATTGGCTTTCCACTAAATCCTGATTAGTTCTTGATTTTCCTTCCACACGACCCAGCCTTCAGAAATCGTTGGAATCTCCACTAGAGAATGTTCCATTCATTCACTGCGAATCTGGAATTCCTCTGAACCTCCACTCCCGGCAGGTTTTCGTTACACCACTGTTGAATGTCCAAGTAACCCAATGTTTTAAGTGTTTTCTTCACAAGCGCAGTGGTGCTGTTCAATTGGCTATCCACTCAACCCTGGCCAGCTCTACATTTTCCTGTCCACACCACAGAGACTGGAGAAATCATTGTTATCTCCACTACAGAATGTTCCATTCATTCACAGCGAATCTGGAATTCATCTGAATCTCCACTCCCGGCAGGTTTTCGTGACACCACTGGTAAATATCCAAGTAAGCCAATGCTGGTTTTAAGTGGCCTGCTCATACTCTCAGCCGTGCTGTTCAATTTGCTATCCACTCAACCCTCTTCAGCTCCATTTTCCTGTCCACATAACCCAAACTTCAGAAACAATTGGTATCTCCTCCACAGAATGTTCCATTCATTGACGGCAAATCTGAAATTCATCTAATTCTCAACTCCCGTCAGGTTTTCGTTACACCACTTGTGAATGTCCAATTAAGCCAAAGCTGGTTTTCAGTGGCCTGTTCTTACTACGAGACGTGCTGTTCATTTGGCTATCCATTCCACCCTGTTCAGCTCTACATTTTCGTGTCCACAAAACCCAGCCTTCAGAAATCATTGGAATCACCACTAGAGAATGTTCCATTCATTCACTGCGAATCTGGAATTCATCTGAATCTCCACTCCCGGCAGGTTTTCATTGCACCACTGCTGAATGTTCAAGTAACGCAATGATGGTTTTCAGCGGTCTATTCACACTCGAACCCGTGCTGTTCACGGTCTAGCGACTCAACACTGGTGAGTTCTTCTTTTTCCAGTTCAGACAATACAAACCTCAGAAACCATTGCAATCTACACTACAGAATGTTTCATTCATTCAGGCGAATCTTGAATTCATCTTGTTCTCCACTCCCAGCAGGTTTTCGTTTCACCACTGGTGAATGTCCAAGCAACCCAAGGCTGGTTTCAGCTGCGTGTTAACACTCGCAGCCGTCCGTGCTGTTCAATTGGCTATCCAGTGAACGCTGGTTAGCTCTTGATTTTCCTTCCACACACCGAGCCTTCAGAAATCATTCTTATCTCCACTTCAGAATGTTCCATTCGTTCCCTGCGTATCTGGAATTCCTCTGACTCTCCACACCAGGCAGATTTTCCTAACAACACTGGTGAATGACCAGGTAATCCAATGCTGGTTTTCAGCGGCTGTTCACACTCACAGCCTTGCTGTTCAATTGGCAATCCAGTCAAACCTAGTCAGCTCTTCATTTTCCTGTCCACACAACCCAGCGTTCAGAAATCATTGGAATCTCTACTACAGAAATTTCCATTCATTCACTGTGAATCTGGAAATACTCTGAATCTGCATTCCAGGAAGGCTTTCGTTACACCACTGATGAATGTCCAAGTAATGCAATGCTGCTTCTTAGTGGTCTGTTCACACTCGAAACCGTGCTGTTCATTGGCTATCCACTCAATATCGGTCAGCTCTTCAATATCCTGTCCAGACTATCCAGATTCCTAAATGTTGGCAATCACCACTACAGAATGTTCCATTCAATCACGCGAATCTGGAATTCATCAGAGTCTCCACTCCTGGAAGGTTTTCGTGACACCACTGGTAAATGTCCAAGGAAGACAATGCTGGTTTTAAGCCGCCTGCTAACACACTCAGCCGTGCTGTTCAATTTGCTATCCACCCAACCCTATTCAGCTCTACATTTTCCTGTCCTCATAACCCAACCTTCAGAAATAATTGGTATCTCCTCCACAGAATGTTCCGTTCATTCACTGCGAATCTTAAATTCATCTGACTCTCAACTCCCGGCGGGTTATCGTTACACCACTTGTGAATGTCCAAGTAAGCCAATGCTGGTTTTCAGTGGCCTGTTCATACTAAGAGACGTGCTGTTCATTTGGCTATCCACTCCACCCTGTTCAGCTCTACAGTCTCGTGTCCACAAAACCCAGCCTTCAGAAATCATTGGAATCACCACTAGAGAATGTTCCATTCATTCACTGCGAATCTGGAATTCCTCTGAACCTCCACTCCTGGCAGGTTTTCGTTACGCCACTGGTGAATGTCCAAGTAACTCAATACTGGTTTTCAGAGGCATGTTCAACTCGCAGAAGTGCTGTTCAATGGGCTATCCACTCAATATTGGTCAGCTCTTCATTTTCCTCTCCACACAAACCAGCCTTCAGAAATCATTGGGCTCTCCACTACAGACTGTTCCATTCATTCACTGCGATTCTGCAATTCATCTGACTCTCCGCTCCAGGCAGGTTTTCATTACAGCACTGGTGAATGACCAAGTAATCCAATGCTGGTTTTCAGCCGCCTTTTCACACTCGCAGTGTGCTGTTCAATTGTCTATCCACTCAAACCTGGTCAGCCTTTCATTTTCTTTTCCACAATATCAGACTTCAGAAATCATTGGAATCGCCAGTACAGAATGTTCCATTCATTCACTGCCAATCTGGAATTCATCTGAATCTGCACTCCAGGTAGGCTTTCATTACACCACTTATGAATGTCCAAGTAACACAATGCTGGTTTTCAGCGGTCTGTTCACACTCTAAGCCCTGCTTTTTACTGGGTATCCACACAACTGTGGTCAGCTCTTCATTTTCATGTCCAAACAATCCAGACTTGAGAAATCATTGCAATCTCCAGTACAGAATGTTCCATTCATTCACTGCGAATCTGGAATTCAACTGAATCTCCACTACCTGCAGATTTATCTTACACCACTTGTGAATGTCCAAGTAAAACAATGCTGGTTTTCAGAGGCCTGTTCATGTTCGCAGTCGTGCTGTTCAATTGGCTATCCACTCAACCTGTTTTGCTCCTCATTTTCCTGTGCACACAACCCAGCCTTCAGAAATCATTGTAATCTCCACTACAGGATGTTCCATTCATTCACTGGGAATCTGGAATTCATCTGAATCTGCACTCCACGCAGGCTTTCGTTACACCACTGCTGAAAGTCGAAGTAATGCAATACTGGTTTTCAGTGGTCTGTTCACTTTCGAAGCCGAGGCTTTTTACAGGCTATCCACTCAACACTGGTCAGCTCTTCATTTTCGTCTCCCCACAATCCAGATTTCAGAAATCATTGCAATCTCCACTACAGAATGTTCCATTCATTCACTGCGAGTCTGGAGTTTATCTGATTCTCCACTCCCGCCTGGTTAACATTACACCACTTGTGAATGTCCAAGTAAGCCAATGCTGGTTTTCAGAGGCCTGTTCATACTCGCAGCCGTGCTGTTTAATTGACAATTCACTCCACCCTGTTCAGCTCTTCATTGTCCCACCACACTACCAGCCTTCAGAAATCTTTGTTATCTCCACTACAGAATGTTCCATTCATTCACTGCGAATCTGGAATTCATCTGACTCTCAACTCCACGCAGGTTTTCATTACACCACTGTTGAATGTCCAAGTAACCCAATGCTGGTTTTCAGCGGCCTGTTCATATTCGCAGCCCTGCTGTTTACTTGGCTATCGATTCAAGCCTGGTCAGCTCTTCATTTTCCTGTCCACACAACACAGGCTTCAGAAATCATTGGAATCTCCTCTACAGAATGTTCCATTCATTCACTGCGAATGTGGAATTCAACTGACTCTCCACTCCATGCAGGTTTTCCTTACACCACTGATGAATGTCCAAGTAACCCAATGCTGGTTTTCAGCTGCATGTTCACACTCGCAGCCATGCTATACAATTGGCTTTCCACTAAATCCTGATTAGTTCTTGATTTTCCTTCCACACGACCCAGCCTTCAGAAATCGTTGGAATCTCCACTAGAGAATGTTCCATTCATTCACTGCGAATCTGGAATTCCTCTGAACCTCCACTCCCGGCAGGTTTTCGTTACACCACTGTTGAATGTCCAAGTAACCCAATGTTTTAAGTGTTTTCTTCACAAGCGCAGTGGTGCTGTTCAATTGGCTATCCACTCAACCCTGGCCAGCTCTACATTTTCCTGTCCACACCACAGAGACTGGAGAAATCATTGTTATCTCCATTACAGAATGTTCCATTCATTCACAGCGAATCTGGAATTCATCTGAATCTCCACTCCCGGCAGGTTTTCGTGACACCACTGGTAAATATCCAAGTAAGCCAATGCTGGTTTTAAGTGGCCTGCTCATACTCTCAGCCGTGCTGTTCAATTTGCTATCCACTCAACCCTCTTCAGCTCCATTTTCCTGTCCACATAACCCAAACTTCAGAAACAATTGGTATCTCCTCCACAGAATGTTCCATTCATTGACGGCAAATCTGAAATTCATCTAATTCTCAACTCCCGTCAGGTTTTCGTTACACCACTTGTGAATGTCCAATTAAGCCAAAGCTGGTTTTCAGTGGCCTGTTCTTACTACGAGACGTGCTGTTCATTTGGCTATCCATTCCACCCTGTTCAGCTCTACATTTTCGTGTCCACAAAACCCAGCCTTCAGAAATCATTGGAATCACCACTAGAGAATGTTCCATTCATTCACTGCGAATCTGGAATTCATCTGAATCTCCACTCCCGGCAGGTTTTCATTGCACCACTGCTGAATGTTCAAGTAACGCAATGATGGTTTTCAGCGGTCTATTCACACTCGAACCCGTGCTGTTCACGGTCTAGCGACTCAACACTGGTGAGTTCTTCTTTTTCCAGTTCAGACAATACAAACCTCAGAAACCATTGCAATCTACACTACAGAATGTTTCATTCATTCAGGCGAATCTTGAATTCATCTTGTTCTCCACTCCCAGCAGGTTTTCGTTTCACCACTGGTGAATGTCCAAGCAACCCAAGGCTGGTTTCAGCTGCGTGTTAACACTCGCAGCCGTGCTGTTCAATTGGCTATCCAGTGAACGCTGGTTAGCTCTTGATTTTCCTTCCACACACCGAGCCTTCAGAAATCATTCTTATCTCCACTTCAGAATGTTCCATTCGTTCCCTGCGAATCTGGAATTCCTCTGACTCTCCACACCAGGCAGATTTTCCTAACAACACTGGTGAATGACCAGGTAATCCAATGCTGGTTTTCAGCGGCTGTTCACACTCACAGCCTTGCTGTTCAATTGGCAATCCAGTCAAACCTAGTCAGCTCTTCATTTTCCTGTCCACACAACCCAGCGTTCAGAAATCATTGGAATCTCTACTACAGAAATTTCCGTTCATTCACTGTGAATCTGGAAATACTCTGAATCTGCATTCCAGGAAGGCTTTCGTTACACCACTGATGAATGTCCAAGTAATGCAATGCTGCTTCTTAGTGGTCTGTTCACACTCGAAACCGTGCTGTTCATTGGCTATCCACTCAATATCGGTCAGCTCTTCAATATCCTGTCCAGACTATCCAGATTCCTAAATGTTGGCAATCACCACTACAGAATGTTCCATTCAATCACGCGAATCTGGAATTCATCAGAGTCTCCACTCCTGGAAGGTTTTCGTGACACCACTGGTAAATGTCCAAGGAAGACAATGCTGGTTTTAAGCCGCCTGCTAACACACTCAGCCGTGCTGTTCAATTTGCTATCCACCCAACCCTATTCAGCTCTACATTTTCCTGTCCTCATAACCCAACCTTCAGAAATAATTGGTATCTCCTCCACAGAATGTTCCGTTCATTCACTGCGAATCTTAAATTCATCTGACTCTCAACTCCCGGCGGGTTATCGTTACACCACTTGTGAATGTCCAAGTAAGCCAATGCTGGTTTTCAGTGGCCTGTTCATACTAAGAGACGTGCTGTTCATTTGGCTATCCACTCCACCCTGTTCAGCTCTACATTCTCGTGTCCACAAAACCCAGCCTTCAGAAATCATTGGAATCACCACTAGAGAATGTTCCATTCATTCTCTGCGAATCTGGAATTCCTCTGAACCTCCACTCCTGGCAGGTTTTCGTTACGCCACTGGTGAATGTCCAAGTAACTCAATACTGGTTTTCAGAGGCATGTTCAACTCGCAGAAGTGCTGTTCAATGGGCTATCCACTCAATATTGGTCAGCTCTTCATTTTCCTCTCCACACAAACCAGCCTTCAGAAATCATTGGGCTCTCCACTACAGACTGTTCCATTCATTCACTGCGATTCTGCAATTCATCTGACTCTCCGCTCCAGGCAGGTTTTCATTACAGCACTGGTGAATGACCAAGTAATCCAATGCTGGTTTTCAGCCGCCTTTTCACACTCGCAGTGTGCTGTTCAATTGTCTATCCACTCAAACCTGGTCAGCCTTTCATTTTCTTTTCCACAATATCAGACTTCAGAAATCATTGGAATCGCCAGTACAGAATGTTCCATTCATTCACTGCCAATCTGGAATTCATCTGAATCTGCACTCCAGGTAGGCTTTCATTACACCACTTATGAATGTCCAAGTAACACAATGCTGGTTTTCAGCGGTCTGTTCACACTCTAAGCCCTGCTTTTTACTGGGTATCCACACAACTGTGGTCAGCTCTTCATTTTCATGTCCAAACAATCCAGACTTGAGAAATCATTGCAATCTCCAGTACAGAATGTTCCATTCATTCACTGCGAATCTGGAATTCAACTGAATCTCCACTACCTGCAGATTTATCTTACACCACTTGTGAATGTCCAAGTAAAACAATGCTGGTTTTCAGAGGCCTGTTCATGTTCGCAGTCGTGCTGTTCAATTGGCTATCCACTCAACCTGTTTTGCTCCTCATTTTCCTGTGCACACAACCCAGCCTTCAGAAATCATTGTAATCTCCACTACAGGATGTTCCATTCATTCACTGGGAATCTGGAATTCATCTGAATCTGCACTCCACGCAGGCTTTCGTTACACCACTGCTGAAAGTCGAAGTAATGCAATACTGGTTTTCAGTGGTCTGTTCACATTCGAAGCCGAGGCTTTTTACAGGCTATCCACTCAACACTGGTCAGCTCTTCATTTTCGTCTCCCCACAATCCAGATTTCAGAAATCATTGCAATCTCCACTACAGAATGTTCCATTCATTCACTGCGAGTCTGGAGTTTATCTGATTCTCCACTCCCGCCTGGTTAACATTACACCACTTGTGAATGTCCAAGTAAGCCAATGCTGGTTTTCAGAGGCCTGTTCATACTCGCAGCCGTGCTGTTTAATTGACAATTCACTCCACCCTGTTCAGCTCTTCATTGTCCCACCACACTACCAGCCTTCAGAAATCTTTGTTATCTCCACTACAGAATGTTCCATTCATTCACTGCGAATCTGGAATTCATCTGACTCTCAACTCCACGCAGGTTTTCATTACACCACTGTTGAATGTCCAAGTAACCCAATGCTGGTTTTCAGCGGCCTGTTCATATTCGCAGCCCTGCTGTTTACTTGGCTATCGATTCAAGCCTGGTCAGCTCTTCATTTTCCTGTCCACACAACACAGGCTTCAGAAATCATTGGAATCTCCTCTACAGAATGTTCCATTCATTCACTGCGAATGTGGAATTCAACTGACTCTCCACTCCATGCAGGTTTTCCTTACACCACTGATGAATGTCCAAGTAACCCAATGCTGGTTTTCAGCTGCATGTTCACACTCGCAGCCATGCTATACAATTGGCTTTCCACTAAATCCTGATTAGTTCTTGATTTTCCTTCCACACGACCCAGCCTTCAGAAATCGTTGGAATCTCCACTAGAGAATGTTCCATTCATTCACTGCGAATCTGGAATTCCTCTGAACCTCCACTCCCGGCAGGTTTTCGTTACACCACTGTTGAATGTCCAAGTAACCCAATGTTTTAAGTGTTTTCTTCACAAGCGCAGTGGTGCTGTTCAATTGGCTATCCACTCAACCCTGGCCAGCTCTACATTTTCCTGTCCACACCACAGAGACTGGAGAAATCATTGTTATCTCCACTACAGAATGTTCCATTCATTCACAGCGAATCTGGAATTCATCTGAATCTCCACTCCCGGCAGGTTTTCGTGACACCACTGGTAAATATCCAAGTAAGCCAATGCTGGTTTTAAGTGGCCTGCTCATACTCTCAGCCGTGCTGTTCAATTTGCTATCCACTCAACCCTCTTCAGCTCCATTTTCCTGTCCACATAACCCAAACTTCAGAAACAATTGGTATCTCCTCCACAGAATGTTCCATTCATTGACGGCAAATCTGAAATTCATCTAATTCTCAACTCCCGTCAGGTTTTCGTTACACCACTTGTGAATGTCCAATTAAGCCAAAGCTGGTTTTCAGTGGCCTGTTCTTACTACGAGACGTGCTGTTCATTTGGCTATCCATTCCACCCTGTTCAGCTCTACATTTTCGTGTCCACAAAACCCAGCCTTCAGAAATCATTGGAATCACCACTAGAGAATGTTCCATTCATTCACTGCGAATCTGGAATTCATCTGAATCTCCACTCCCGGCAGGTTTTCATTGCACCACTGCTGAATGTTCAAGTAACGCAATGATGGTTTTCAGCGGTCTATTCACACTCGAACCCGTGCTGTTCACGGTCTAGCGACTCAACACTGGTGAGTTCTTCTTTTTCCAGTTCAGACAATACAAACCTCAGAAACCATTGCAATCTACACTACAGAATGTTTCATTCATTCAGGCGAATCTTGAATTCATCTTGTTCTCCACTCCCAGCAGGTTTTCGTTTCACCACTGGTGAATGTCCAAGCAACCCAAGGCTGGTTTCAGCTGCGTGTTAACACTCGCAGCCGTGCTGTTCAATTGGCTATCCAGTGAACGCTGGTTAGCTCTTGATTTTCCTTCCACACACCGAGCCTTCAGAAATCATTCTTATCTCCACTTCAGAATGTTCCATTCGTTCCCTGCGAATCTGGAATTCCTCTGACTCTCCACACCAGGCAGATTTTCCTAACAACACTGGTGAATGACCAGGTAATCCAATGCTGGTTTTCAGCGGCTGTTCACACTCACAGCCTTGCTGTTCAATTGGCAATCCAGTCAAACCTAGTCAGCTCTTCATTTTCCTGTCCACACAACCCAGCGTTCAGAAATCATTGGAATCTCTACTACAGAAATTTCCGTTCATTCACTGTGAATCTGGAAATACTCTGAATCTGCATTCCAGGAAGGCTTTCGTTACACCACTGATGAATGTCCAAGTAATGCAATGCTGCTTCTTAGTGGTCTGTTCACACTCGAAACCGTGCTGTTCATTGGCTATCCACTCAATATCGGTCAGCTCTTCAATATCCTGTCCAGACTATCCAGATTCCTAAATGTTGGCAATCACCACTACAGAATGTTCCATTCAATCACGCGAATCTGGAATTCATCAGAGTCTCCACTCCTGGAAGGTTTTCGTGACACCACTGGTAAATGTCCAAGGAAGACAATGCTGGTTTTAAGCCGCCTGCTAACACACTCAGCCGTGCTGTTCAATTTGCTATCCACCCAACCCTATTCAGCTCTACATTTTCCTGTCCTCATAACCCAACCTTCAGAAATAATTGGTATCTCCTCCACAGAATGTTCCGTTCATTCACTGCGAATCTTAAATTCATCTGACTCTCAACTCCCGGCGGGTTATCGTTACACCACTTGTGAATGTCCAAGTAAGCCAATGCTGGTTTTCAGTGGCCTGTTCATACTAAGAGACGTGCTGTTCATTTGGCTATCCACTCCACCCTGTTCAGCTCTACATTCTCGTGTCCACAAAACCCAGCCTTCAGAAATCATTGGAATCACCACTAGAGAATGTTCCATTCATTCACTGCGAATCTGGAATTCATCTGAACCTCCACTCCTGGCAGGTTTTCGTTACGCCACTGGTGAATGTCCAAGTAACTCAATACTGGTTTTCAGAGGCATGTTCAACTCGCAGAAGTGCTGTTCAATGGGCTATCCACTCAATATTGGTCAGCTCTTCATTTTCCTCTCCACACAAACCAGCCTTCAGAAATCATTGGGCTCTCCACTACAGACTGTTCCATTCATTCACTGCGATTCTGCAATTCATCTGACTCTCCGCTCCAGGCAGGTTTTCATTACAGCACTGGTGAATGACCAAGTAATCCAATGCTGGTTTTCAGCCGCCTTTTCACACTCGCAGTGTGCTGTTCAATTGTCTATCCACTCAAACCTGGTCAGCCTTTCATTTTCTTTTCCACAATATCAGACTTCAGAAATCATTGGAATCGCCAGTACAGAATGTTCCATTCATTCACTGCCAATCTGGAATTCATCTGAATCTGCACTCCAGGTGGGCTTTCATTACACCACTTATGAATGTCCAAGTAACACAATGCTGGTTTTCAGCGGTCTGTTCACACTCTAAGCCCTGCTTTTTACTGGGTATCCACACAACTGTGGTCAGCTCTTCATTTTCATGTCCAAACAATCCAGACTTGAGAAATCATTGCAATCTCCAGTACAGAATGTTCCATTCATTCACTGCGAATCTGGAATTCAACTGAATCTCCACTACCTGCAGATTTATCTTACACCACTTGTGAATGTCCAAGTAAAACAATGCTGGTTTTCAGAGGCCTGTTCATGTTCGCAGTCGTGCTGTTCAATTGGCTATCCACTCAACCTGTTTTGCTCCTCATTTTCCTGTGCACACAACCCAGCCTTCAGAAATCATTGTAATCTCCACTACAGGATGTTCCATTCATTCACTGGGAATCTGGAATTCATCTGAATCTGCACTCCACGCAGGCTTTCGTTACACCACTGCTGAAAGTCGAAGTAATGCAATACTGGTTTTCAGTGGTCTGTTCACATTCGAAGCCGAGGCTTTTTACAGGCTATCCACTCAACACTGGTCAGCTCTTCATTTTCGTGTCCCCACAATCCAGATTTCAGAAATCATTGCAATCTCCACTACAGAATGTTCCATTCATTCACTGCGAGTCTGGAGTTTATCTGATTCTCCACTCCCGCCTGGTTAACATTACACCACTTGTGAATGTCCAAGTAAGCCAATGCTGGTTTTCAGAGGCCTGTTCATACTCGCAGCCGTGCTGTTTAATTGACAATTCACTCCACCCTGTTCAGCTCTTCATTGTCCCACCACACTACCAGCCTTCAGAAATCTTTGTTATCTCCACTACAGAATGTTCCATTCATTCACTGCGAATCTGGAATTCATCTGACTCTCAACTCCACGCAGGTTTTCATTACACCACTGTTGAATGTCCAAGTAACCCAATGCTGGTTTTCAGCGGCCTGTTCATATTCGCAGCCCTGCTGTTTACTTGGCTATCGATTCAAGCCTGGTCAGCTCTTCATTTTCCTGTCCACACAACACAGGCTTCAGAAATCATTGGAATCTCCTCTACAGAATGTTCCATTCATTCACTGCGAATGTGGAATTCAACTGACTCTCCACTCCATGCAGGTTTTCCTTACACCACTGATGAATGTCCAAGTAACCCAATGCTGGTTTTCAGCTGCATGTTCACACTCGCAGCCATGCTATACAATTGGCTTTCCACTAAATCCTGATTAGTTCTTGATTTTCCTTCCACACGACCCAGCCTTCAGAAATCGTTGGAATCTCCACTAGAGAATGTTCCATTCATTCACTGCGAATCTGGAATTCCTCTGAACCTCCACTCCCGGCAGGTTTTCGTTACACCACTGTTGAATGTCCAAGTAACCCAATGTTTTAAGTGTTTTCTTCACAAGCGCAGTGGTGCTGTTCAATTGGCTATCCACTCAACCCTGGCCAGCTCTACATTTTCCTGTCCACACCACAGAGACTGGAGAAATCATTGTTATCTCCACTACAGAATGTTCCATTCATTCACAGCGAATCTGGAATTCATCTGAATCTCCACTCCCGGCAGGTTTTCGTGACACCACTGGTAAATATCCAAGTAAGCCAATGCTGGTTTTAAGTGGCCTGCTCATACTCTCAGCCGTGCTGTTCAATTTGCTATCCACTCAACCCTCTTCAGCTCCATTTTCCTGTCCACATAACCCAAACTTCAGAAACAATTGGTATCTCCTCCACAGAATGTTCCATTCATTGACGGCAAATCTGAAATTCATCTAATTCTCAACTCCCGTCAGGTTTTCGTTACACCACTTGTGAATGTCCAATTAAGCCAAAGCTGGTTTTCAGTGGCCTGTTCTTACTACGAGACGTGCTGTTCATTTGGCTATCCATTCCACCCTGTTCAGCTCTACATTTTCGTGTCCACAAAACCCAGCCTTCAGAAATCATTGGAATCACCACTAGAGAATGTTCCATTCATTCACTGCGAATCTGGAATTCATCTGAATCTCCACTCCCGGCAGGTTTTCATTGCACCACTGCTGAATGTTCAAGTAACGCAATGATGGTTTTCAGCGGTCTATTCACACTCGAACCCGTGCTGTTCACGGTCTAGCGACTCAACACTGGTGAGTTCTTCTTTTTCCAGTTCAGACAATACAAACCTCAGAAACCATTGCAATCTACACTACAGAATGTTTCATTCCTTCAGGCGAATCTTGAATTCATCTTGTTCTCCACTCCCAGCAGGTTTTCGTTTCACCACTGGTGAATGTCCAAGCAACCCAAGGCTGGTTTCAGCTGCGTGTTAACACTCGCAGCCGTGCTGTTCAATTGGCTATCCAGTGAACGCTGGTTAGCTCTTGATTTTCCTTCCACACACCGAGCCTTCAGAAATCATTCTTATCTCCACTTCAGAATGTTCCATTCGTTCCCTGCGAATCTGGAATTCCTCTGACTCTCCACACCAGGCAGATTTTCCTAACAACACTGGTGAATGACCAGGTAATCCAATGCTGGTTTTCAGCGGCTGTTCACACTCACAGCCTTGCTGTTCAATTGGCAATCCAGTCAAACCTAGTCAGCTCTTCATTTTCCTGTCCACACAACCCAGCGTTCAGAAATCATTGGAAGCTCTACTACAGAAATTTCCATTCATTCACTGTGAATCTGGAAATACTCTGAATCTGCATTCCAGGAAGGCTTTCGTTACACCACTGATGAATGTCCAAGTAATGCAATGCTGCTTCTTAGTGGTCTGTTCACACTCGAAACCGTGCTGTTCATTGGCTATCCACTCAATATCGGTCAGCTCTTCAATATCCTGTCCAGACTATCCAGATTCCTAAATGTTGGCAATCACCACTACAGAATGTTCCATTCAATCACGCGAATCTGGAATTCATCAGAGTCTCCACTCCTGGAAGGTTTTCGTGACACCACTGGTAAATGTCCAAGGAAGACAATGCTGGTTTTAAGCCGCCTGCTAACACACTCAGCCGTGCTGTTCAATTTGCTATCCACCCAACCCTATTCAGCTCTACATTTTCCTGTCCTCATAACCCAACCTTCAGAAATAATTGGTATCTCCTCCACAGAATGTTCCGTTCATTCACTGCGAATCTTAAATTCATCTGACTCTCAACTCCCGGCGGGTTATCGTTACACCACTTGTGAATGTCCAAGTAAGCCAATGCTGGTTTTCAGTGGCCTGTTCATACTAAGAGACGTGCTGTTCATTTGGCTATCCACTCCACCCTGTTCAGCTCTACATTCTCGTGTCCACAAAACCCAGCCTTCAGAAATCATTGGAATCACCACTAGAGAATGTTCCATTCATTCACTGCGAATCTGGAATTCCTCTGAACCTCCACTCCTGGCAGGTTTTCGTTACGCCACTGGTGAATGTCCAAGTAACTCAATCCTGGTTTTCAGAGGCATGTTCAACTCGCAGAAGTGCTGTTCAATGGGCTATCCACTCAATATTGGTCAGCTCTTCATTTTCCTCTCCACACAAACCAGCCTTCAGAAATCATTGGGCTCTCCACTACAGACTGTTCCATTCATTCACTGCGATTCTGCAATTCATCTGACTCTCCGCTCCAGGCAGGTTTTCATTACAGCACTGGTGAATGACCAAGTAATCCAATGCTGGTTTTCAGCCGCCTTTTCACACTCGCAGTGTGCTGTTCAATTGTCTATCCACTCAAACCTGGTCAGCCTTTCATTTTCTTTTCCACAATATCAGACTTCAGAAATCATTGGAATCGCCAGTACAGAATGTTCCATTCATTCACTGCCAATCTGGAATTCATCTGAATCTGCACTCCAGGTAGGCTTTCATTACACCACTTATGAATGTCCAAGTAACACAATGCTGGTTTTCAGCGGTCTGTTCACACTCTAAGCCCTGCTTTTTACTGGGTATCCACACAACTGTGGTCAGCTCTTCATTTTCATGTCCAAACAATCCAGACTTGAGAAATCATTGCAATCTCCAGTACAGAATGTTCCATTCATTCACTGCGAATCTGGAATTCAACTGAATCTCCACTACCTGCAGATTTATCTTACACCACTTGTGAATGTCCAAGTAAAACAATGCTGGTTTTCAGAGGCCTGTTCATGTTCGCAGTCGTGCTGTTCAATTGGCTATCCACTCAACCTGTTTTGCTCCTCATTTTCCTGTGCACACAACCCAGCCTTCAGAAATCATTGTAATCTCCACTACAGGATGTTCCATTCATTCACTGGGAATCTGGAATTCATCTGAATCTGCACTCCACGCAGGCTTTCGTTACACCACTGCTGAAAGTCGAAGTAATGCAATACTGGTTTTCAGTGGTCTGTTCACATTCGAAGCCGAGGCTTTTTACAGGCTATCCACTCAACACTGGTCAGCTCTTCATTTTCGTGTCCCCACAATCCAGATTTCAGAAATCATTGCAATCTCCACTACAGAATGTTCCATTCATTCACTGCGAGTCTGGAGTTTATCTGATTCTCCACTCCCGCCTGGTTAACATTACACCACTTGTGAATGTCCAAGTAAGCCAATGCTGGTTTTCAGAGGCCTGTTCATACTCGCAGCCGTGCTGTTTAATTGACAATTCACTCCACCCTGTTCAGCTCTTCATTGTCCCACCACACTACCAGCCTTCAGAAATCTTTGTTATCTCCACTACAGAATGTTCCATTCATTCACTGCGAATCTGGAATTCATCTGACTCTCAACTCCACGCAGGTTTTCATTACACCACTGTTGAATGTCCAAGTAACCCAATGCTGGTTTTCAGCGGCCTGTTCATATTCGCAGCCCTGCTGTTTACTTGGCTATCGATTCAAGCCTGGTCAGCTCTTCATTTTCCTGTCCACACAACACAGGCTTCAGAAATCATTGGAATCTCCTCTACAGAATGTTCCATTCATTCACTGCGAATGTGGAATTCAACTGACTCTCCACTCCATGCAGGTTTTCCTTACACCACTGATGAATGTCCAAGTAACCCAATGCTGGTTTTCAGCTGCATGTTCACACTCGCAGCCATGCTATACAATTGGCTTTCCACTAAATCCTGATTAGTTCTTGATTTTCCTTCCACACGACCCAGCCTTCAGAAATCGTTGGAATCTCCACTAGAGAATGTTCCATTCATTCACTGCGAATCTGGAATTCCTCTGAACCTCCACTCCCGGCAGGTTTTCGTTACACCACTGTTGAATGTCCAAGTAACCCAATGTTTTAAGTGTTTTCTTCACAAGCGCAGTGGTGCTGTTCAATTGGCTATCCACTCAACCCTGGCCAGCTCTACATTTTCCTGTCCACACCACAGAGACTGGAGAAATCATTGTTATCTCCACTACAGAATGTTCCATTCATTCACAGCGAATCTGGAATTCATCTGAATCTCCACTCCCGGCAGGTTTTCGTGACACCACTGGTAAATATCCAAGTAAGCCAATGCTGGTTTTAAGTGGCCTGCTCATACTCTCAGCCGTGCTGTTCAATTTGCTATCCACTCAACCCTCTTCAGCTCCATTTTCCTGTCCACATAACCCAAACTTCAGAAACAATTGGTATCTCCTCCACAGAATGTTCCATTCATTGACGGCAAATCTGAAATTCATCTAATTCTCAACTCCCGTCAGGTTTTCGTTACACCACTTGTGAATGTCCAATTAAGCCAAAGCTGGTTTTCAGTGGCCTGTTCTTACTACGAGACGTGCTGTTCATTTGGCTATCCATTCCACCCTGTTCAGCTCTACATTTTCGTGTCCACAAAACCCAGCCTTCAGAAATCATTGGAATCACCACTAGAGAATGTTCCATTCATTCACTGCGAATCTGGAATTCATCTGAATCTCCACTCCCGGCAGGTTTTCATTGCACCACTGCTGAATGTTCAAGTAACGCAATGATGGTTTTCAGCGGTCTATTCACACTCGAACCCGTGCTGTTCACGGTCTAGCGACTCAACACTGGTGAGTTCTTCTTTTTCCAGTTCAGACAATACAAACCTCAGAAACCATTGCAATCTACACTACAGAATGTTTCATTCATTCAGGCGAATCTTGAATTCATCTTGTTCTCCACTCCCAGCAGGTTTTCGTTTCACCACTGGTGAATGTCCAAGCAACCCAAGGCTGGTTTCAGCTGCGTGTTAACACTCGCAGCCGTCCGTGCTGTTCAATTGGCTATCCAGTGAACGCTGGTTAGCTCTTGATTTTCCTTCCACACACCGAGCCTTCAGAAATCATTCTTATCTCCACTTCAGAATGTTCCATTCGTTCCCTGCGAATCTGGAATTCCTCTGACTCTCCACACCAGGCAGATTTTCCTAACAACACTGGTGAATGACCAGGTAATCCAATGCTGGTTTTCAGCGGCTGTTCACACTCACAGCCTTGCTGTTCAATTGGCAATCCAGTCAAACCTAGTCAGCTCTTCATTTTCCTGTCCACACAACCCAGCGTTCAGAAATCATTGGAATCTCTACTACAGAAATTTCCATTCATTCACTGTGAATCTGGAAATACTCTGAATCTGCATTCCAGGAAGGCTTTCGTTACACCACTGATGAATGTCCAAGTAATGCAATGCTGCTTCTTAGTGGTCTGTTCACACTCGAAACCGTGCTGTTCATTGGCTATCCACTCAATATCGGTCAGCTCTTCAATATCCTGTCCAGACTATCCAGATTCCTAAATGTTGGCAATCACCACTACAGAATGTTCCATTCAATCACGCGAATCTGGAATTCATCAGAGTCTCCACTCCTGGAAGGTTTTCGTGACACCACTGGTAAATGTCCAAGGAAGACAATGCTGGTTTTAAGCCGCCTGCTAACACACTCAGCCGTGCTGTTCAATTTGCTATCCACCCAACCCTATTCAGCTCTACATTTTCCTGTCCTCATAACCCAACCTTCAGAAATAATTGGTATCTCCTCCACAGAATGTTCCGTTCATTCACTGCGAATCTTAAATTCATCTGACTCTCAACTCCCGGCGGGTTATCGTTACACCACTTGTGAATGTCCAAGTAAGCCAATGCTGGTTTTCAGTGGCCTGTTCATACTAAGAGACGTGCTGTTCATTTGGCTATCCACTCCACCCTGTTCAGCTCTACATTCTCGTGTCCACAAAACCCAGCCTTCAGAAATCATTGGAATCACCACTAGAGAATGTTCCATTCATTCACTGCGAATCTGGAATTCCTCTGAACCTCCACTCCTGGCAGGTTTTCGTTACGCCACTGGTGAATGTCCAAGTAACTCAATACTGGTTTTCAGAGGCATGTTCAACTCGCAGAAGTGCTGTTCAATGGGCTATCCACTCAATATTGGTCAGCTCTTCATTTTCCTCTCCACACAAACCAGCCTTCAGAAATCATTGGGCTCTCCACTACAGACTGTTCCATTCATTCACTGCGATTCTGCAATTCATCTGACTCTCCGCTCCAGGCAGGTTTTCATTACAGCACTGGTGAATGACCAAGTAATCCAATGCTGGTTTTCAGCCGCCTTTTCACACTCGCAGTGTGCTGTTCAATTGTCTATCCACTCAAACCTGGTCAGCCTTTCATTTTCTTTTCCACAATATCAGACTTCAGAAATCATTGGAATCGCCAGTACAGAATGTTCCATTCATTCCCTGCCAATCTGGAATTCATCTGAATCTGCACTCCAGGTAGGCTTTCATTACACCACTTATGAATGTCCAAGTAACACAATGCTGGTTTTCAGCGGTCTGTTCACACTCTAAGCCCTGCTTTTTACTGGGTATCCACACAACTGTGGTCAGCTCTTCATTTTCATGTCCAAACAATCCAGACTTGAGAAATCATTGCAATCTCCAGTACAGAATGTTCCATTCATTCACTGCGAATCTGGAATTCAACTGAATCTCCACTACCTGCAGATTTATCTTACACCACTTGTGAATGTCCAAGTAAAACAATGCTGGTTTTCAGAGGCCTGTTCATGTTCGCAGTCGTGCTGTTCAATTGGCTATCCACTCAACCTGTTTTGCTCCTCATTTTCCTGTGCACACAACCCAGCCTTCAGAAATCATTGTAATCTCCACTACAGGATGTTCCATTCATTCACTGGGAATCTGGAATTCATCTGAATCTGCACTCCACGCAGGCTTTCGTTACACCACTGCTGAAAGTCGAAGTAATGCAATACTGGTTTTCAGTGGTCTGTTCACATTCGAAGCCGAGGCTTTTCACAGGCTATCCACTCAACACTGGTCAGCTCTTCATTTTCGTCTCCCCACAATCCAGATTTCAGAAATCATTGCAATCTCCACTACAGAATGTTCCATTCATTCACTGCGAGTCTGGAGTTTATCTGATTCTCCACTCCCGCCTGGTTAACATTACACCACTTGTGAATGTCCAAGTAAGCCAATGCTGGTTTTCAGAGGCCTGTTCATACTCGCAGCCGTGCTGTTTAATTGACAATTCACTCCACCCTGTTCAGCTCTTCATTGTCCCACCACACTACCAGCCTTCAGAAATCTTTGTTATCTCCACTACAGAATGTTCCATTCATTCACTGCGAATCTGGAATTCATCTGACTCTCAACTCCACGCAGGTTTTCATTACACCACTGTTGAATGTCCAAGTAACCCAATGCTGGTTTTCAGCGGCCTGTTCATATTCGCAGCCCTGCTGTTTACTTGGCTATCGATTCAAGCCTGGTCAGCTCTTCATTTTCCTGTCCACACAACACAGGCTTCAGAAATCATTGGAATCTCCTCTACAGAATGTTCCATTCATTCACTGCGAATGTGGAATTCAACTGACTCTCCACTCCATGCAGGTTTTCCTTACACCACTGATGAATGTCCAAGTAACCCAATGCTGGTTTTCAGCTGCATGTTCACACTCGCAGCCATGCTATACAATTGGCTTTCCACTAAATCCTGATTAGTTCTTGATTTTCCTTCCACACGACCCAGCCTTCAGAAATCGTTGGAATCTCCACTAGAGAATGTTCCATTCATTCACTGCGAATCTGGAATTCCTCTGAACCTCCACTCCCGGCAGGTTTTCGTTACACCACTGTTGAATGTCCAAGTAACCCAATGTTTTAAGTGTTTTCTTCACAAGCGCAGTGGTGCTGTTCAATTGGCTATCCACTCAACCCTGGCCAGCTCTACATTTTCCTGTCCACACCACAGAGACTGGAGAAATCATTGTTATCTCCACTACAGAATGTTCCATTCATTCACAGCGAATCTGGAATTCATCTGAATCTCCACTCCCGGCAGGTTTTCGTGACACCACTGGTAAATATCCAAGTAAGCCAATGCTGGTTTTAAGTGGCCTGCTCATACTCTCAGCCGTGCTGTTCAATTTGCTATCCACTCAACCCTCTTCAGCTCCATTTTCCTGTCCACATAACCCAAACTTCAGAAACAATTGGTATCTCCTCCACAGAATGTTCCATTCATTGACGGCAAATCTGAAATTCATCCAATTCTAAACTCCCGTCAGGTTTTCGTTACACCACTTGTGAATGTCCAATTAAGCCAAAGCTGGTTTTCAGTGGCCTGTTCTTACTACGAGACGTGCTGTTCATTTGGCTATCCATTCCACCCTGTTCAGCTCTACATTTTCGTGTCCACAAAACCCAGCCTTCAGAAATCATTGGAATCACCACTAGAGAATGTTCCATTCATTCACTGCGAATCTGGAATTCATCTGAATCTCCACTCCCGGCAGGTTTTCATTGCACCACTGCTGAATGTTCAAGTAACGCAATGATGGTTTTCAGCGGTCTATTCACACTCGAACCCGTGCTGTTCACGGTCTAGCGACTCAACACTGGTGAGTTCTTCTTTTTCCAGTTCAGACAATACAAACCTCAGAAACCATTGCAATCTACACTACAGAATGTTTCATTCATTCACGCGAATCTTGAATTCATCTTGTTCTCCACTCCCAGCAGGTTTTCGTTTCACCACTGGTGAATGTCCAAGCAACCCAAGGCTGGTTTCAGCTGCGTGTTAACACTCGCAGCCGTGCTGTTCAATTGGCTATCCAGTGAACGCTGGTTAGCTCTTGATTTTCCTTCCACACACCGAGCCTTCAGAAATCATTCTTATCTCCACTTCAGAATGTTCCATTCGTTCCCTGCGAATCTGGAATTCCTCTGACTCTCCACACCAGGCAGATTTTCCTAACAACACTGGTGAATGACCAGGTAATCCAATGCTGGTTTTCAGCGGCTGTTCACACTCACAGCCTTGCTGTTCAATTGGCAATCCAGTCAAACCTAGTCAGCTCTTCATTTTCCTGTCCACACAACCCAGCGTTCAGAAATCATTGGAATCTCTACTACAGAAATTTCCGTTCATTCACTGTGAATCTGGAAATACTCTGAATCTGCATTCCAGGAAGGCTTTCGTTACACCACTGATGAATGTCCAAGTAATGCAATGCTGCTTCTTAGTGGTCTGTTCACACTCGAAACCGTGCTGTTCATTGGCTATCCACTCAATATCGGTCAGCTCTTCAATATCCTGTCCAGACTATCCAGATTCCTAAATGTTGGCAATCACCACTACAGAATGTTCCATTCAATCACGCGAATCTGGAATTCATCAGAGTCTCCACTCCTGGAAGGTTTTCGTGACACCACTGGTAAATGTCCAAGGAAGACAATGCTGGTTTTAAGCCGCCTGCTAACACACTCAGCCGTGCTGTTCAATTTGCTATCCACCCAACCCTATTCAGCTCTACATTTTCCTGTCCTCATAACCCAACCTTCAGAAATAATTGGTATCTCCTCCACAGAATGTTCCGTTCATTCACTGCGAATCTTAAATTCATCTGACTCTCAACTCCCGGCGGGTTATCGTTACACCACTTGTGAATGTCCAAGTAAGCCAATGCTGGTTTTCAGTGGCCTGTTCATACTAAGAGACGTGCTGTTCATTTGGCTATCCACTCCACCCTGTTCAGCTCTACATTCTCGTGTCCACAAAACCCAGCCTTCAGAAATCATTGGAATCACCACTAGAGAATGTTCCATTCATTCACTGCGAATCTGGAATTCCTCTGAACCTCCACTCCTGGCAGGTTTTCGTTACGCCACTGGTGAATGTCCAAGTAACTCAATACTGGTTTTCAGAGGCATGTTCAACTCGCAGAAGTGCTGTTCAATGGGCTATCCACTCAATATTGGTCAGCTCTTCATTTTCCTCTCCACACAAACCAGCCTTCAGAAATCATTGGGCTCTCCACTACAGACTGTTCCATTCATTCACTGCGATTCTGCAATTCATCTGACTCTCCGCTCCAGGCAGGTTTTCATTACAGCACTGGTGAATGACCAAGTAATCCAATGCTGGTTTTCAGCCGCCTTTTCACACTCGCAGTGTGCTGTTCAATTGTCTATCCACTCAAACCTGGTCAGCCTTTCATTTTCTTTTCCACAATATCAGACTTCAGAAATCATTGGAATCGCCAGTACAGAATGTTCCATTCATTCACTGCCAATCTGGAATTCATCTGAATCTGCACTCCAGGTAGGCTTTCATTACACCACTTATGAATGTCCAAGTAACACAATGCTGGTTTTCAGCGGTCTGTTCACACTCTAAGCCCTGCTTTTTACTGGGTATCCACACAACTGTGGTCAGCTCTTCATTTTCATGTCCAAACAATCCAGACTTGAGAAATCATTGCAATCTCCAGTACAGAATGTTCCATTCATTCACTGCGAATCTGGAATTCAACTGAATCTCCACTACCTGCAGATTTATCTTACACCACTTGTGAATGTCCAAGTAAAACAATGCTGGTTTTCAGAGGCCTGTTCATGTTCGCAGTCGTGCTGTTCAATTGGCTAACCACTCAACCTGTTTTGCTCCTCATTTTCCTGTGCACACAACCCAGCCTTCAGAAATCATTGTAATCTCCACTACAGGATGTTCCATTCATTCACTGGGAATCTGGAATTCATCTGAATCTGCACTCCACGCAGGCTTTCGTTACACCACTGCTGAAAGTCGAAGTAATGCAATACTGGTTTTCAGTGGTCTGTTCACATTCGAAGCCGAGGCTTTTTACAGGCTATCCACTCAACACTGGTCAGCTCTTCATTTTCGTGTCCCCACAATCCAGATTTCAGAAATCATTGCAATCTCCACTACAGAATGTTCCATTCATTCACTGCGAGTCTGGAGTTTATCTGATTCTCCACTCCCGCCTGGTTAACATTACACCACTTGTGAATGTCCAAGTAAGCCAATGCTGGTTTTCAGAGGCCTGTTCATACTCGCAGCCGTGCTGTTTAATTGACAATTCACTCCACCCTGTTCAGCTCTTCATTGTCCCACCACACTACCAGCCTTCAGAAATCTTTGTTATCTCCACTACAGAATGTTCCATTCATTCACTGCGAATCTGGAATTCATCTGACTCTCAACTCCACGCAGGTTTTCATTACACCACTGTTGAATGTCCAAGTAACCCAATGCTGGTTTTCAGCGGCCTGTTCATATTCGCAGCCCTGCTGTTTACTTGGCTATCGATTCAAGCCTGGTCAGCTCTTCATTTTCCTGTCCACACAACACAGGCTTCAGAAATCATTGGAATCTCCTCTACAGAATGTTCCATTCATTCACTGCGAATGTGGAATTCAACTGACTCTCCACTCCATGCAGGTTTTCCTTACACCACTGATGAATGTCCAAGTAACCCAATGCTGGTTTTCAGCTGCATGTTCACACTCGCAGCCATGCTATACAATTGGCTTTCCACTAAATCCTGATTAGTTCTTGATTTTCCTTCCACACGACCCAGCCTTCAGAAATCGTTGGAATCTCCACTAGAGAATGTTCCATTCATTCACTGCGAATCTGGAATTCCTCTGAACCTCCACTCCCGGCAGGTTTTCGTTACACCACTGTTGAATGTCCAAGTAACCCAATGTTTTAAGTGTTTTCTTCACAAGCGCAGTGGTGCTGTTCAATTGGCTATCCACTCAACCCTGGCCAGCTCTACATTTTCCTGTCCACACCACAGAGACTGGAGAAATCATTGTTATCTCCACTACAGAATGTTCCATTCATTCACAGCGAATCTGGAATTCATCTGAATCTCCACTCCCGGCAGGTTTTCGTGACACCACTGGTAAATATCCAAGTAAGCCAATGCTGGTTTTAAGTGGCCTGCTCATACTCTCAGCCGTGCTGTTCAATTTGCTATCCACTCAACCCTCTTCAGCTCCATTTTCCTGTCCACATAACCCAAACTTCAGAAACAATTGGTATCTCCTCCACAGAATGTTCCATTCATTGACGGCAAATCTGAAATTCATCTAATTCTCAACTCCCGTCAGGTTTTCGTTACACCACTTGTGAATGTCCAATTAAGCCAAAGCTGGTTTTCAGTGGCCTGTTCTTACTACGAGACGTGCTGTTCATTTGGCTATCCATTCCACCCTGTTCAGCTCTACATTTTCGTGTCCACAAAACCCAGCCTTCAGAAATCATTGGAATCACCACTAGAGAATGTTCCATTCATTCACTGCGAATCTGGAATTCATCTGAATCTCCACTCCCGGCAGGTTTTCATTGCACCACTGCTGAATGTTCAAGTAACGCAATGATGGTTTTCAGCGGTCTATTCACACTCGAACCCGTGCTGTTCACGGTCTAGCGACTCAACACTGGTGAGTTCTTCTTTTTCCAGTTCAGACAATACAAACCTCAGAAACCATTGCAATCTACACTACAGAATGTTTCATTCATTCAGGCGAATCTTGAATTCATCTTGTTCTCCACTCCCAGCAGGTTTTCGTTTCACCACTGGTGAATGTCCAAGCAACCCAAGGCTGGTTTCAGCTGCGTGTTAACACTCGCAGCCGTCCGTGCTGTTCAATTGGCTATCCAGTGAACGCTGGTTAGCTCTTGATTTTCCTTCCACACACCGAGCCTTCAGAAATCATTCTTATCTCCACTTCAGAATGTTCCATTCGTTCCCTGCGAATCTGGAATTCCTCTGACTCTCCACACCAGGCAGATTTTCCTAACAACACTGGTGAATGACCAGGTAATCCAATGCTGGTTTTCAGCGGCTGTTCACACTCACAGCCTTGCTGTTCAATTGGCAATCCAGTCAAACCTAGTCAGCTCTTCATTTTCCTGTCCACACAACCCAGCGTTCAGAAATCATTGGAGTCTCTACTACAGAAATTTCCATTCATTCACTGTGAATCTGGAAATACTCTGAATCTGCATTCCAGGAAGGCTTTCGTTACACCACTGATGAATGTCCAAGTAATGCAATGCTGCTTCTTAGTGGTCTGTTCACACTCGAAACCGTGCTGTTCATTGGCTATCCACTCAATATCGGTCAGCTCTTCAATATCCTGTCCAGACTATCCAGATTCCTAAATGTTGGCAATCACCACTACAGAATGTTCCATTCAATCACGCGAATCTGGAATTCATCAGAGTCTCCACTCCTGGAAGGTTTTCGTGACACCACTGGTAAATGTCCAAGGAAGACAATGCTGGTTTTAAGCCGCCTGCTAACACACTCAGCCGTGCTGTTCAATTTGCTATCCACCCAACCCTATTCAGCTCTACATTTTCCTGTCCTCATAACCCAACCTTCAGAAATAATTGGTATCTCCTCCACAGAATGTTCCGTTCATTCACTGCGAATCTTAAATTCATCTGACTCTCAACTCCCGGCGGGTTATCGTTACACCACTTGTGAATGTCCAAGTAAGCCAATGCTGGTTTTCAGTGGCCTGTTCATACTAAGAGACGTGCTGTTCATTTGGCTATCCACTCCACCCTGTTCAGCTCTACATTCTCGTGTCCACAAAACCCAGCCTTCAGAAATCATTGGAATCACCACTAGAGAATGTTCCATTCATTCACTGCGAATCTGGAATTCCTCTGAACCTCCACTCCTGGCAGGTTTTCGTTACGCCACTGGTGAATGTCCAAGTAACTCAATACTGGTTTTCAGAGGCATGTTCAACTCGCAGAAGTGCTGTTCAATGGGCTATCCACTCAATATTGGTCAGCTCTTCATTTTCCTCTCCACACAAACCAGCCTTCAGAAATCATTGGGCTCTCCACTACAGACTGTTCCATTCATTCACTGCGATTCTGCAATTCATCTGACTCTCCGCTCCAGGCAGGTTTTCATTACAGCACTGGTGAATGACCAAGTAATCCAATGCTGGTTTTCAGCCGCCTTTTCACACTCGCAGTGTGCTGTTCAATTGTCTATCCACTCAAACCTGGTCAGCCTTTCATTTTCTTTTCCACAATATCAGACTTCAGAAATCATTGGAATCGCCAGTACAGAATGTTCCATTCATTCGCTGCCAATCTGGAATTCATCTGAATCTGCACTCCAGGTAGGCTTTCATTACACCACTTATGAATGTCCAAGTAACACAATGCTGGTTTTCAGCGGTCTGTTCACACTCTAAGCCCTGCTTTTTACTGGGTATCCACACAACTGTGGTCAGCTCTTCATTTTCATGTCCAAACAATCCAGACTTGAGAAATCATTGCAATCTCCAGTACAGAATGTTCCATTCATTCACTGCGAATCTGGAATTCAACTGAATCTCCACTACCTGCAGATTTATCTTACACCACTTGTGAATGTCCAAGTAAAACAATGCTGGTTTTCAGAGGCCTGTTCATGTTCGCAGTCGTGCTGTTCAATTGGCTATCCACTCAACCTGTTTTGCTCCTCATTTTCCTGTGCACACAACCCAGCCTTCAGAAATCATTGTAATCTCCACTACAGGATGTTCCATTCATTCACTGGGAATCTGGAATTCATCTGAATCTGCACTCCACGCAGGCTTTCGTTACACCACTGCTGAAAGTCGAAGTAATGCAATACTGGTTTTCAGTGGTCTGTTCACATTCGAAGCCGAGGCTTTTTACAGGCTATCCACTCAACACTGGTCAGCTCTTCATTTTCGTCTCCCCACAATCCAGATTTCAGAAATCATTGCAATCTCCACTACAGAATGTTCCATTCATTCACTGCGAGTCTGGAGTTTATCTGATTCTCCACTCCCGCCTGGTTAACATTACACCACTTGTGAATGTCCAAGTAAGCCAATGCTGGTTTTCAGAGGCCTGTTCATACTCGCAGCCGTGCTGTTTAATTGACAATTCACTCCACCCTGTTCAGCTCTTCATTGTCCCACCACACTACCAGCCTTCAGAAATCTTTGTTATCTCCACTACAGAATGTTCCATTCATTCACTGCGAATCTGGAATTCATCTGACTCTCAACTCCACGCAGGTTTTCATTACACCACTGTTGAATGTCCAAGTAACCCAATGCTGGTTTTCAGCGGCCTGTTCATATTCGCAGCCCTGCTGTTTACTTGGCTATCGATTCAAGCCTGGTCAGCTCTTCATTTTCCTGTCCACACAACACAGGCTTCAGAAATCATTGGAATCTCCTCTACAGAATGTTCCATTCATTCACTGCGAATGTGGAATTCAACTGACTCTCCACTCCATGCAGGTTTTCCTTACACCACTGATGAATGTCCAAGTAACCCAATGCTGGTTTTCAGCTGCATGTTCACACTCGCAGCCATGCTATACAATTGGCTTTCCACTAAATCCTGATTAGTTCTTGATTTTCCTTCCACACGACCCAGCCTTCAGAAATCGTTGGAATCTCCACTAGAGAATGTTCCATTCATTCACTGCGAATCTGGAATTCCTCTGAACCTCCACTCCCGGCAGGTTTTCGTTACACCACTGTTGAATGTCCAAGTAACCCAATGTTTTAAGTGTTTTCTTCACAAGCGCAGTGGTGCTGTTCAATTGGCTATCCACTCAACCCTGGCCAGCTCTACATTTTCCTGTCCACACCACAGAGACTGGAGAAATCATTGTTATCTCCACTACAGAATGTTCCATTCATTCACAGCGAATCTGGAATTCATCTGAATCTCCACTCCCGGCAGGTTTTCGTGACACCACTGGTAAATATCCAAGTAAGCCAATGCTGGTTTTAAGTGGCCTGCTCATACTCTCAGCCGTGCTGTTCAATTTGCTATCCACTCAACCCTCTTCAGCTCCATTTTCCTGTCCACATAACCCAAACTTCAGAAACAATTGGTATCTCCTCCACAGAATGTTCCATTCATTGACGGCAAATCTGAAATTCATCCAATTCTCAACTCCCGTCAGGTTTTCGTTACACCACTTGTGAATGTCCAATTAAGCCAAAGCTGGTTTTCAGTGGCCTGTTCTTACTACGAGACGTGCTGTTCATTTGGCTATCCATTCCACCCTGTTCAGCTCTACATTTTCGTGTCCACAAAACCCAGCCTTCAGAAATCATTGGAATCACCACTAGAGAATGTTCCATTCATTCACTGCGAATCTGGAATTCATCTGAATCTCCACTCCCGGCAGGTTTTCATTGCACCACTGCTGAATGTTCAAGTAACGCAATGATGGTTTTCAGCGGTCTATTCACACTCGAACCCGTGCTGTTCACGGTCTAGCGACTCAACACTGGTGAGTTCTTCTTTTTCCAGTTCAGACAATACAAACCTCAGAAACCATTGCAATCTACACTACAGAATGTTTCATTCATTCACGCGAATCTTGAATTCATCTTGTTCTCCACTCCCAGCAGGTTTTCGTTTCACCACTGGTGAATGTCCAAGCAACCCAAGGCTGGTTTCAGCTGCGTGTTAACACTCGCAGCCGTGCTGTTCAATTGGCTATCCAGTGAACGCTGGTTAGCTCTTGATTTTCCTTCCACACACCGAGCCTTCAGAAATCATTCTTATCTCCACTTCAGAATGTTCCATTCGTTCCCTGCGAATCTGGAATTCCTCTGACTCTCCACACCAGGCAGATTTTCCTAACAACACTGGTGAATGACCAGGTAATCCAATGCTGGTTTTCAGCGGCTGTTCACACTCACAGCCTTGCTGTTCAATTGGCAATCCAGTCAAACCTAGTCAGCTCTTCATTTTCCTGTCCACACAACCCAGCGTTCAGAAATCATTGGAATCTCTACTACAGAAATTTCCGTTCATTCACTGTGAATCTGGAAATACTCTGAATCTGCATTCCAGGAAGGCTTTCGTTACACCACTGATGAATGTCCAAGTAATGCAATGCTGCTTCTTAGTGGTCTGTTCACACTCGAAACCGTGCTGTTCATTGGCTATCCACTCAATATCGGTCAGCTCTTCAATATCCTGTCCAGACTATCCAGATTCCTAAATGTTGGCAATCACCACTACAGAATGTTCCATTCAATCACGCGAATCTGGAATTCATCAGAGTCTCCACTCCTGGAAGGTTTTCGTGACACCACTGGTAAATGTCCAAGGAAGACAATGCTGGTTTTAAGCCGCCTGCTAACACACTCAGCCGTGCTGTTCAATTTGCTATCCACCCAACCCTATTCAGCTCTACATTTTCCTGTCCTCATAACCCAACCTTCAGAAATAATTGGTATCTCCTCCACAGAATGTTCCGTTCATTCACTGCGAATCTTAAATTCATCTGACTCTCAACTCCCGGCGGGTTATCGTTACACCACTTGTGAATGTCCAAGTAAGCCAATGCTGGTTTTCAGTGGCCTGTTCATACTAAGAGACGTGCTGTTCATTTGGCTATCCACTCCACCCTGTTCAGCTCTACATTCTCGTGTCCACAAAACCCAGCCTTCAGAAATCATTGGAATCACCACTAGAGAATGTTCCATTCATTCACTGCGAATCTGGAATTCCTCTGAACCTCCACTCCTGGCAGGTTTTCGTTACGCCACTGGTGAATGTCCAAGTAACTCAATACTGGTTTTCAGAGGCATGTTCAACTCGCAGAAGTGCTGTTCAATGGGCTATCCACTCAATATTGGTCAGCTCTTCATTTTCCTCTCCACACAAACCAGCCTTCAGAAATCATTGGGCTCTCCACTACAGACTGTTCCATTCATTCACTGCGATTCTGCAATTCATCTGACTCTCCGCTCCAGGCAGGTTTTCATTACAGCACTGGTGAATGACCAAGTAATCCAATGCTGGTTTTCAGCCGCCTTTTCACACTCGCAGTGTGCTGTTCAATTGTCTATCCACTCAAACCTGGTCAGCCTTTCATTTTCTTTTCCACAATATCAGACTTCAGAAATCATTGGAATCGCCAGTACAGAATGTTCCATTCATTCACTGCCAATCTGGAATTCATCTGAATCTGCACTCCAGGTAGGCTTTCATTACACCACTTATGAATGTCCAAGTAACACAATGCTGGTTTTCAGCGGTCTGTTCACACTCTAAGCCCTGCTTTTTACTGGGTATCCACACAACTGTGGTCAGCTCTTCATTTTCATGTCCAAACAATCCAGACTTGAGAAATCATTGCAATCTCCAGTACAGAATGTTCCATTCATTCACTGCGAATCTGGAATTCAACTGAATCTCCACTACCTGCAGATTTATCTTACACCACTTGTGAATGTCCAAGTAAAACAATGCTGGTTTTCAGAGGCCTGTTCATGTTCGCAGTCGTGCTGTTCAATTGGCTAACCACTCAACCTGTTTTGCTCCTCATTTTCCTGTGCACACAACCCAGCCTTCAGAAATCATTGTAATCTCCACTACAGGATGTTCCATTCATTCACTGGGAATCTGGAATTCATCTGAATCTGCACTCCACGCAGGCTTTCGTTACACCACTGCTGAAAGTCGAAGTAATGCAATACTGGTTTTCAGTGGTCTGTTCACATTCGAAGCCGAGGCTTTTTACAGGCTATCCACTCAACACTGGTCAGCTCTTCATTTTCGTGTCCCCACAATCCAGATTTCAGAAATCATTGCAATCTCCACTACAGAATGTTCCATTCATTCACTGCGAGTCTGGAGTTTATCTGATTCTCCACTCCCGCCTGGTTAACATTACACCACTTGTGAATGTCCAAGTAAGCCAATGCTGGTTTTCAGAGGCCTGTTCATACTCGCAGCCGTGCTGTTTAATTGACAATTCACTCCACCCTGTTCAGCTCTTCATTGTCCCACCACACTACCAGCCTTCAGAAATCTTTGTTATCTCCACTACAGAATGTTCCATTCATTCACTGCGAATCTGGAATTCATCTGACTCTCAACTCCACGCAGGTTTTCATTACACCACTGTTGAATGTCCAAGTAACCCAATGCTGGTTTTCAGCGGCCTGTTCATATTCGCAGCCCTGCTGTTTACTTGGCTATCGATTCAAGCCTGGTCAGCTCTTCATTTTCCTGTCCACACAACACAGGCTTCAGAAATCATTGGAATCTCCTCTACAGAATGTTCCATTCATTCACTGCGAATGTGGAATTCAACTGACTCTCCACTCCATGCAGGTTTTCCTTACACCACTGATGAATGTCCAAGTAACCCAATGCTGGTTTTCAGCTGCATGTTCACACTCGCAGCCATGCTATACAATTGGCTTTCCACTAAATCCTGATTAGTTCTTGATTTTCCTTCCACACGACCCAGCCTTCAGAAATCGTTGGAATCTCCACTAGAGAATGTTCCATTCATTCACTGCGAATCTGGAATTCCTCTGAACCTCCACTCCCGGCAGGTTTTCGTTACACCACTGTTGAATGTCCAAGTAACCCAATGTTTTAAGTGTTTTCTTCACAAGCGCAGTGGTGCTGTTCAATTGGCTATCCACTCAACCCTGGCCAGCTCTACATTTTCCTGTCCACACCACAGAGACTGGAGAAATCATTGTTATCTCCACTACAGAATGTTCCATTCATTCACAGCGAATCTGGAATTCATCTGAATCTCCACTCCCGGCAGGTTTTCGTGACACCACTGGTAAATATCCAAGTAAGCCAATGCTGGTTTTAAGTGGCCTGCTCATACTCTCAGCCGTGCTGTTCAATTTGCTATCCACTCAACCCTCTTCAGCTCCATTTTCCTGTCCACATAACCCAAACTTCAGAAACAATTGGTATCTCCTCCACAGAATGTTCCATTCATTGACGGCAAATCTGAAATTCATCTAATTCTCAACTCCCGTCAGGTTTTCGTTACACCACTTGTGAATGTCCAATTAAGCCAAAGCTGGTTTTCAGTGGCCTGTTCTTACTACGAGACGTGCTGTTCATTTGGCTATCCATTCCACCCTGTTCAGCTCTACATTTTCGTGTCCACAAAACCCAGCCTTCAGAAATCATTGGAATCACCACTAGAGAATGTTCCATTCATTCACTGCGAATCTGGAATTCATCTGAATCTCCACTCCCGGCAGGTTTTCATTGCACCACTGCTGAATGTTCAAGTAACGCAATGATGGTTTTCAGCGGTCTATTCACACTCGAACCCGTGCTGTTCACGGTCTAGCGACTCAACACTGGTGAGTTCTTCTTTTTCCAGTTCAGACAATACAAACCTCAGAAACCATTGCAATCTACACTACAGAATGTTTCATTCATTCAGGCGAATCTTGAATTCATCTTGTTCTCCACTCCCAGCAGGTTTTCGTTTCACCACTGGTGAATGTCCAAGCAACCCAAGGCTGGTTTCAGCTGCGTGTTAACACTCGCAGCCGTGCTGTTCAATTGGCTATCCAGTGAACGCTGGTTAGCTCTTGATTTTCCTTCCACACACCGAGCCTTCAGAAATCATTCTTATCTCCACTTCAGAATGTTCCATTCGTTCCCTGCGAATCTGGAATTCCTCTGACTCTTCACACCAGGCAGATTTTCCTAACAACACTGGTGAATGACCAGGTAATCCAATGCTGGTTTTCAGCGGCTGTTCACACTCACAGCCTTGCTGTTCAATTGGCAATCCAGTCAAACCTAGTCAGCTCTTCATTTTCCTGTCCACACAACCCAGCGTTCAGAAATCATTGGAATCTCTACTACAGAAATTTCCATTCATTCACTGTGAATCTGGAAATAATCTGAATCTGCATTCCAGGAAGGCTTTCGTTACACCACTGATGAATGTCCAAGTAATGCAATGCTGCTTCTTAGTGGTCTGTTCACACTCGAAACCGTGCTGTTCATTGGCTATCCACTCAATATCGGTCAGCTCTTCAATATCCTGTCCAGACTATCCAGATTCCTAAATGTTGGCAATCACCACTACAGAATGTTCCATTCAATCACGCGAATCTGGAATTCATCAGAGTCTCCACTCCTGGAAGGTTTTCGTGACACCACTGGTAAATGTCCAAGGAAGACAATGCTGGTTTTAAGCCGCCTGCTAACACACTCAGCCGTGCTGTTCAATTTGCTATCCACCCAACCCTATTCAGCTCTACATTTTCCTGTCCTCATAACCCAACCTTCAGAAATAATTGGTATCTCCTCCACAGAATGTTCCGTTCATTCACTGCGAATCTTAAATTCATCTGACTCTCAACTCCCGGCGGGTTATCGTTACACCACTTGTGAATGTCCAAGTAAGCCAATGCTGGTTTTCAGTGGCCTGTTCATACTAAGAGACGTGCTGTTCATTTGGCTATCCACTCCACCCTGTTCAGCTCTACATTCTCGTGTCCACAAAACCCAGCCTTCAGAAATCATTGGAATCACCACTAGAGAATGTTCCATTCATTCACTGCGAATCTGGAATTCCTCTGAACCTCCACTCCTGGCAGGTTTTCGTTACGCCACTGGTGAATGTCCAAGTAACTCAATACTGGTTTTCAGAGGCATGTTCAACTCGCAGAAGTGCTGTTCAATGGGCTATCCACTCAATATTGGTCAGCTCTTCATTTTCCTCTCCACACAAACCAGCCTTCAGAAATCATTGGGCTCTCCACTACAGACTGTTCCATTCATTCACTGCGATTCTGCAATTCATCTGACTCTCCGCTCCAGGCAGGTTTTCATTACAGCACTGGTGAATGACCAAGTAATCCAATGCTGGTTTTCAGCCGCCTTTTCACACTCGCAGTGTGCTGTTCAATTGTCTATCCACTCAAACCTGGTCAGCCTTTCATTTTCTTTTCCACAATATCAGACTTCAGAAATCATTGGAATCGCCAGTACAGAATGTTCCATTCATTCACTGCCAATCTGGAATTCATCTGAATCTGCACTCCAGGTAGGCTTTCATTACACCACTTATGAATGTCCAAGTAACACAATGCTGGTTTTCAGCGGTCTGTTCACACTCTAAGCCCTGCTTTTTACTGGGTATCCACACAACTGTGGTCAGCTCTTCATTTTCATGTCCAAACAATCCAGACTTGAGAAATCATTGCAATCTCCAGTACAGAATGTTCCATTCATTCACTGCGAATCTGGAATTCAACTGAATCTCCACTACCTGCAGATTTATCTTACACCACTTGTGAATGTCCAAGTAAAACAATGCTGGTTTTCAGAGGCCTGTTCATGTTCGCAGTCGTGCTGTTCAATTGGCTATCCACTCAACCTGTTTTGCTCCTCATTTTCCTGTGCACACAACCCAGCCTTCAGAAATCATTGTAATCTCCACTACAGGATGTTCCATTCATTCACTGGGAATCTGGAATTCATCTGAATCTGCACTCCACGCAGGCTTTCGTTACACCACTGCTGAAAGTCGAAGTAATGCAATACTGGTTTTCAGTGGTCTGTTCACATTCGAAGCCGAGGCTTTTTACAGGCTATCCACTCAACACTGGTCAGCTCTTCATTTTCGTGTCCCCACAATCCAGATTTCAGAAATCATTGCAATCTCCACTACAGAATGTTCCATTCATTCACTGCGAGTCTGGAGTTTATCTGATTCTCCACTCCCGCCTGGTTAACATTACACCACTTGTGAATGTCCAAGTAAGCCAATGCTGGTTTTCAGAGGCCTGTTCATACTCGCAGCCGTGCTGTTTAATTGACAATTCACTCCACCCTGTTCAGCTCTTCATTGTCCCACCACACTACCAGCCTTCAGAAATCTTTGTTATCTCCACTACAGAATGTTCCATTCATTCACTGCGAATCTGGAATTCATCTGACTCTCAACTCCACGCAGGTTTTCATTACACCACTGTTGAATGTCCAAGTAACCCAATGCTGGTTTTCAGCGGCCTGTTCATATTCGCAGCCCTGCTGTTTACTTGGCTATCGATTCAAGCCTGGTCAGCTCTTCATTTTCCTGTCCACACAACACAGGCTTCAGAAATCATTGGAATCTCCTCTACAGAATGTTCCATTCATTCACTGCGAATGTGGAATTCAACTGACTCTCCACTCCATGCAGGTTTTCCTTACACCACTGATGAATGTCCAAGTAACCCAATGCTGGTTTTCAGCTGCATGTTCACACTCGCAGCCATGCTATACAATTGGCTTTCCACTAAATCCTGATTAGTTCTTGATTTTCCTTCCACACGACCCAGCCTTCAGAAATCGTTGGAATCTCCACTAGAGAATGTTCCATTCATTCACTGCGAATCTGGAATTCCTCTGAACCTCCACTCTCGGCAGGTTTTCGTTACACCACTGTTGAATGTCCAAGTAACCCAATGTTTTAAGTGTTTTCTTCACAAGCGCAGTGGTGCTGTTCAATTGGCTATCCACTCAACCCTGGCCAGCTCTACATTTTCCTGTCCACACCACAGAGACTGGAGAAATAATTGTTATCTCCACTACAGAATGTTCCATTCATTCACAGCGAATCTGGAATTCATCTGAATCTCCACTCCCGGCAGGTTTTCGTGACACCACTGGTAAATATCCAAGTAAGCCAATGCTGGTTTTAATTGGCCTGCTCATACTCTCAGCCGTGCTGTTCAATTTGCTATCCACTCAACCCTCTTCAGCTCCATTTTCCTGTCCACATAACCCAAACTTCAGAAACAATTGGTATCTCCTCCACAGAATGTTCCATTCATTGACGGCAAATCTGAAATTCATCTAATTCTCAACTCAAGTCAGGTTTTCGTTACACCACTTGTGAATGTCCAATTAAGCCAAAGCTGGTTTTCAGTGGCCTGTTCTTACTACGAGACGTGCTGTTCATTTGGCAATCCATTCCACCCTGTTCAGCTCTACATTTTCGTGTCCACAAAACCCAGCCTTCAGAAATCATTGGAATCACCACTAGAGAATGTTCCATTCATTCACTGCGAATCTGGAATTCATCTGAATCTCCACTCCCGGCAGGTTTTCATTGCACCACTGCTGAATGTTCAAGTAACGCAATGATGGTTTTCAGCGGTCTATTCACACTCGAACCCGTGCTGTTCACGGTCTAGCGACTCAACACTGGTGAGTTCTTCTTTTTCCAGTTCAGACAATACAAACCTCAGAAACCATTGCAATCTACACTACAGAATGTTTCATTCATTCAGGCGAATCTTGAATTCATCTTGTTCTCCACTCCCAGCAGGTTTTCGTTTCACCACTGGTGAATGTCCAAGCAACCCAAGGCTGGTTTCAGCTGCGTGTTAACACTCGCAGCCGTGCTGTTCAATTGGCTATCCAGTGAACGCTGGTTAGCTCTTGATTTTCCTTCCACACACCGAGCCTTCAGAAATCATTCTTATCTCCACTTCAGAATGTTCCATTCGTTCCCTGCGAATCTGGAATTCCTCTGACTCTCCACACCAGGCAGATTTTCCTAACAACACTGGTGAATGACCAGGTAATCCAATGCTGGTTTTCAGCGGCTGTTCACACTCACAGCCTTGCTGTTCAATTGGCAATCCAGTCAAACCTAGTCAGCTCTTCATTTTCCTGTCCACACAACCCAGCGTTCAGAAATCATTGGAATCTCTACTACAGAAATTTCCGTTCATTCACTGTGAATCTGGAAATAATCTGAATCTGCATTCCAGGAAGGCTTTCGTTACACCACTGATGAATGTCCAAGTAATGCAATGCTGCTTCTTAGTGGTCTGTTCACACTCGAAACCGTGCTGTTCATTGGCTATCCACTCAATATCGGTCAGCTCTTCAATATCCTGTCCAGACTATCCAGATTCCTAAATGTTGGCAATCACCACTACAGAATGTTCCATTCAATCACGCGAATCTGGAATTCATCAGAGTCTCCACTCCTGGAAGGTTTTCGTGACACCACTGGTAAATGTCCAAGGAAGACAATGCTGGTTTTAAGCCGCCTGCTAACACACTCAGCCGTGCTGTTCAATTTGCTATCCACCCAACCCTATTCAGCTCTACATTTTCCTGTCCTCATAACCCAACCTTCAGAAATAATTGGTATCTCCTCCACAGAATGTTCCGTTCATTCACTGCGAATCTTAAATTCATCTGACTCTCAACTCCCGGCGGGTTATCGTTACACCACTTGTGAATGTCCAAGTAAGCCAATGCTGGTTTTCAGTGGCCTGTTCATACTAAGAGACGTGCTGTTCATTTGGCTATCCACTCCACCCTGTTCAGCTCTACATTCTCGTGTCCACAAAACCCAGCCTTCAGAAATCATTGGAATCACCACTAGAGAATGTTCCATTCATTCACTGCGAATCTGGAATTCATCTGAACCTCCACTCCTGGCAGGTTTTCGTTACGCCACTGGTGAATGTCCAAGTAACTCAATACTGGTATTCAGAGGCATGTTCAACTCGCAGAAGTGCTGTTCAATGGGCTATCCACTCAATATTGGTCAGCTCTTCATTTTCCTCTCCACACAAACCAGCCTTCAGAAATCATTGGGCTCTCCACTACAGACTGTTCCATTCATTCACTGCGATTCTGCAATTCATCTGACTCTCCGCTCCAGGCAGGTTTTCATTACAGCACTGGTGAATGACCAAGTAATCCAATGCTGGTTTTCAGCCGCCTTTTCACACTCGCAGTGTGCTGTTCAATTGTCTATCCACTCAAACCTGGTCAGCCTTTCATTTTCTTTTCCACAATATCAGACTTCAGAAATCATTGGAATCGCCAGTACAGAATGTTCCATTCATTCACTGCCAATCTGGAATTCATCTGAATCTGCACTCCAGGTAGGCTTTCATTACACCACTTATGAATGTCCAAGTAACACAATGCTGGTTTTCAGCGGTCTGTTCACACTCTAAGCCCTGCTTTTTACTGGGTATCCACACAACTGTGGTCAGCTCTTCATTTTCATGTCCAAACAATCCAGACTTGAGAAATCATTGCAATCTCCAGTACAGAATGTTCCATTCATTCACTGCGAATCTGGAATTCAACTGAATCTCCACTACCTGCAGATTTATCTTACACCACTTGTGAATGTCCAAGTAAAACAATGCTGGTTTTCAGAGGCCTGTTCATGTTCGCAGTCGTGCTGTTCAATTGGCTATCCACTCAACCTGTTTTGCTCCTCATTTTCCTGTGCACACAACCCAGCCTTCAGAAATCATTGTAATCTCCACTACAGGATGTTCCATTCATTCACTGGGAATCTGGAATTCATCTGAATCTGCACTCCACGCAGGCTTTCGTTACACCACTGCTGAAAGTCGAAGTAATGCAATACTGGTTTTCAGTGGTCTGTTCACATTCGAAGCCGAGGCTTTTTACAGGCTATCCACTCAACACTGGTCAGCTCTTCATTTTCGTCTCCCCACAATCCAGATTTCAGAAATCATTGCAATCTCCACTACAGAATGTTCCATTCATTCACTGCGAGTCTGGAGTTTATCTGATTCTCCACTCCCGCCTGGTTAACATTACACCACTTGTGAATGTCCAAGTAAGCCAATGCTGGTTTTCAGAGGCCTGTTCATACTCGCAGCCGTGCTGTTTAATTGACAATTCACTCCACCCTGTTCAGCTCTTCATTGTCCCACCACACTACCAGCCTTCAGAAATCTTTGTTATCTCCACTACAGAATGTTCCATTCATTCACTGCGAATCTGGAATTCATCTGACTCTCAACTCCACGCAGGTTTTCATTACACCACTGTTGAATGTCCAAGTAACCCAATGCTGGTTTTCAGCGGCCTGTTCATATTCGCAGCCCTGCTGTTTACTTGGCTATCGATTCAAGCCTGGTCAGCTCTTCATTTTCCTGTCCACACAACACAGGCTTCAGAAATCATTGGAATCTCCTCTACAGAATGTTCCATTCATTCACTGCGAATGTGGAATTCAACTGACTCTCCACTCCATGCAGGTTTTCCTTACACCACTGATGAATGTCCAAGTAACCCAATGCTGGTTTTCAGCTGCATGTTCACACTCGCAGCCATGCTATACAATTGGCTTTCCACTAAATCCTGATTAGTTCTTGATTTTCCTTCCACACGACCCAGCCTTCAGAAATCGTTGGAATCTCCACTAGAGAATGTTCCATTCATTCACTGCGAATCTGGAATTCCTCTGAACCTCCACTCCCGGCAGGTTTTCGTTACACCACTGTTGAATGTCCAAGTAACCCAATGTTTTAAGTGTTTTCTTCACAAGCGCAGTGGTGCTGTTCAATTGGCTATCCACTCAACCCTGGCCAGCTCTACATTTTCCTGTCCACACCACAGAGACTGGAGAAATCATTGTTATCTCCACTACAGAATGTTCCATTCATTCACAGCGAATCTGGAATTCATCTGAATCTCCACTCCTGGCAGGTTTTCGTTACGCCACTGGTGAATGTCCAAGTAACTCAATACTGGTTTTCAGAGGCATGTTCAACTCGCAGAAGTGCTGTTCAATGGGCTATCCACTCAATATTGGTCAGCTCTTCATTTTCCTCTCCACACAAACCAGCCTTCAGAAATCATTGGGCTCTCCACTACAGACTGTTCCATTCATTCACTGCGATTCTGCAATTCATCTGACTCTCCGCTCCAGGCAGGTTTTCATTACAGCACTGGTGAATGACCAAGTAATCCAATGCTGGTTTTCAGCCGCCTTTTCACACTCGCAGTGTGCTGTTCAATTGTCTATCCACTCAAACCTGGTCAGCCTTTCATTTTCTTTTCCACAATATCAGACTTCAGAAATCATTGGAATCGCCAGTACAGAATGTTCCATTCATTCACTGCCAATCTGGAATTCATCTGAATCTGCACTCCAGGTAGGCTTTCATTACACCACTTATGAATGTCCAAGTAACACAATGCTGGTTTTCAGCGGTCTGTTCACACTCTAAGCCCTGCTTTTTACTGGGTATCCACACAACTGTGGTCAGCTCTTCATTTTCATGTCCAAACAATCCAGACTTGAGAAATCATTGCAATCTCCAGTACAGAATGTTCCATTCATTCACTGCGAATCTGGAATTCAACTGAATCTCCACTACCTGCAGATTTATCTTACACCACTTGTGAATGTCCAAGTAAAACAATGCTGGTTTTCAGAGGCCTGTTCATGTTCGCAGTCGTGCTGTTCAATTGGCTATCCACTCAACCTGTTTTGCTCCTCATTTTCCTGTGCACACAACCCAGCCTTCAGAAATCATTGTAATCTCCACTACAGGATGTTCCATTCATTCACTGGGAATCTGGAATTCATCTGAATCTGCACTCCACGCAGGCTTTCGTTACACCACTGCTGAAAGTCGAAGTAATGCAATACTGGTTTTCAGTGGTCTGTTCACATTCGAAGCCGAGGCTTTTTACAGGCTATCCACTCAACACTGGTCAGCTCTTCATTTTCGTGTCCCCACAATCCAGATTTCAGAAATCATTGCAATCTCCACTACAGAATGTTCCATTCATTCACTGCGAGTCTGGAGTTTATCTGATTCTCCACTCCCGCCTGGTTAACATTACACCACTTGTGAATGTCCAAGTAAGCCAATGCTGGTTTTCAGAGGCCTGTTCATACTCGCAGCCGTGCTGTTTAATTGACAATTCACTCCACCCTGTTCAGCTCTTCATTGTCCCACCACACTACCAGCCTTCAGAAATCTTTGTTATCTCCACTACAGAATGTTCCATTCATTCACTGCGAATCTGGAATTCATCTGACTCTCAACTCCACGCAGGTTTTCATTACACCACTGTTGAATGTCCAAGTAACCCAATGCTGGTTTTCAGCGGCCTGTTCATATTCGCAGCCCTGCTGTTTACTTGGCTATCGATTCAAGCCTGGTCAGCTCTTCATTTTCCTGTCCACACAACACAGGCTTCAGAAATCATTGGAATCTCCTCTACAGAATGTTCCATTCATTCACTGCGAATGTGGAATTCAACTGACTCTCCACTCCATGCAGGTTTTCCTTACACCACTGATGAATGTCCAAGTAACCCAATGCTGGTTTTCAGCTGCATGTTCACACTCGCAGCCATGCTATACAATTGGCTTTCCACTAAATCCTGATTAGTTCTTGATTTTCCTTCCACACGACCCAGCCTTCAGAAATCGTTGGAATCTCCACTAGAGAATGTTCCATTCATTCACTGCGAATCTGGAATTCCTCTGAACCTCCACTCCCGGCAGGTTTTCGTTACACCACTGTTGAATGTCCAAGTAACCCAATGTTTTAAGTGTTTTCTTCACAAGCGCAGTGGTGCTGTTCAATTGGCTATCCACTCAACCCTGGCCAGCTCTACATTTTCCTGTCCACACCACAGAGACTGGAGAAATCATTGTTATCTCCACTACAGAATGTTCCATTCATTCACAGCGAATCTGGAATTCATCTGAATCTCCACTCCCGGCAGGTTTTCGTGACACCACTGGTAAATATCCAAGTAAGCCAATGCTGGTTTTAAGTGGCCTGCTCATACTCTCAGCCGTGCTGTTCAATTTGCTATCCACTCAACCCTCTTCAGCTCCATTTTCCTGTCCACATAACCCAAACTTCAGAAACAATTGGTATCTCCTCCACAGAATGTTCCATTCATTGACGGCAAATCTGAAATTCATCTAATTCTCAACTCCCGTCAGGTTTTCGTTACACCACTTGTGAATGTCCAATTAAGCCAAAGCTGGTTTTCAGTGGCCTGTTCTTACTACGAGACGTGCTGTTCATTTGGCTATCCATTCCACCCTGTTCAGCTCTACATTTTCGTGTCCACAAAACCCAGCCTTCAGAAATCATTGGAATCACCACTAGAGAATGTTCCATTCATTCACTGCGAATCTGGAATTCATCTGAATCTCCACTCCCGGCAGGTTTTCATTGCACCACTGCTGAATGTTCAAGTAACGCAATGATGGTTTTCAGCGGTCTATTCACACTCGAACCCGTGCTGTTCACGGTCTAGCGACTCAACACTGGTGAGTTCTTCTTTTTCCAGTTCAGACAATACAAACCTCAGAAACCATTGCAATCTACACTACAGAATGTTTCATTCATTCAGGCGAATCTTGAATTCATCTTGTTCTCCACTCCCAGCAGGTTTTCGTTTCACCACTGGTGAATGTCCAAGCAACCCAAGGCTGGTTTCAGCTGCGTGTTAACACTCGCAGCCGTGCTGTTCAATTGGCTATCCAGTGAACGCTGGTTAGCTCTTGATTTTCCTTCCACACACCGAGCCTTCAGAAATCATTCTTATCTCCACTTCAGAATGTTCCATTCGTTCCCTGCGAATCTGGAATTCCTCTGACTCTCCACACCAGGCAGATTTTCCTAACAACACTGGTGAATGACCAGGTAATCCAATGCTGGTTTTCAGCGGCTGTTCACACTCACAGCCTTGCTGTTCAATTGGCAATCCAGTCAAACCTAGTCAGCTCTTCATTTTCCTGTCCACACAACCCAGCGTTCAGAAATCATTGGAATCTCTACTACAGAAATTTCCATTCATTCACTGTGAATCTGGAAATACTCTGAATCTGCATTCCAGGAAGGCTTTCGTTACACCACTGATGAATGTCCAAGTAATGCAATGCTGCTTCTTAGTGGTCTGTTCACACTCGAAACCGTGCTGTTCATTGGCTATCCACTCAATATCGGTCAGCTCTTCAATATCCTGTCCAGACTATCCAGATTCCTAAATGTTGGCAATCACCACTACAGAATGTTCCATTCAATCACGCGAATCTGGAATTCATCAGAGTCTCCACTCCTGGAAGGTTTTCGTGACACCACTGGTAAATGTCCAAGGAAGACAATGCTGGTTTTAAGCCGCCTGCTAACACACTCAGCCGTGCTGTTCAATTTGCTATCCACCCAACCCTATTCAGCTCTACATTTTCCTGTCCTCATAACCCAACCTTCAGAAATAATTGGTATCTCCTCCACAGAATGTTCCGTTCATTCACTGCGAATCTTAAATTCATCTGACTCTCAACTCCCGGCGGGTTATCGTTACACCACTTGTGAATGTCCAAGTAAGCCAATGCTGGTTTTCAGTGGCCTGTTCATACTAAGAGACGTGCTGTTCATTTGGCTATCCACTCCACCCTGTTCAGCTCTACATTCTCGTGTCCACAAAACCCAGCCTTCAGAAATCATTGGAATCACCACTAGAGAATGTTCCATTCATTCACTGCGAATCTGGAATTCCTCTGAACCTCCACTCCTGGCAGGTTTTCGTTACGCCACTGGTGAATGTCCAAGTAACTCAATACTGGTTTTCAGAGGCATGTTCAACTCGCAGAAGTGCTGTTCAATGGGCTATCCACTCAATATTGGTCAGCTCTTCATTTTCCTCTCCACACAAACCAGCCTTCAGAAATCATTGGGCTCTCCACTACAGACTGTTCCATTCATTCACTGCGATTCTGCAATTCATCTGACTCTCCGCTCCAGGCAGGTTTTCATTACAGCACTGGTGAATGACCAAGTAATCCAATGCTGGTTTTCAGCCGCCTTTTCACACTCGCAGTGTGCTGTTCAATTGTCTGTCCACTCAAACCTGGTCAGCCTTTCATTTTCTTTTCCACAATATCAGACTTCAGAAATCATTGGAATCGCCAGTACAGAATGTTCCATTCATTCGCTGCCAATCTGGAATTCATCTGAATCTGCACTCCAGGTAGGCTTTCATTACACCACTTATGAATGTCCAAGTAACACAATGCTGGTTTTCAGCGGTCTGTTCACACTCTAAGCCCTGCTTTTTACTGGGTATCCACACAACTGTGGTCAGCTCTTCATTTTCATGTCCAAACAATCCAGACTTGAGAAATCATTGCAATCTCCAGTACAGAATGTTCCATTCATTCACTGCGAATCTGGAATTCAACTGAATCTCCACTACCTGCAGATTTATCTTACACCACTTGTGAATGTCCAAGTAAAACAATGCTGGTTTTCAGAGGCCTGTTCATGTTCGCAGTCGTGCTGTTCAATTGGCTATCCACTCAACCTGTTTTGCTCCTCATTTTCCTGTGCACACAACCCAGCCTTCAGAAATCATTGTAATCTCCACTACAGGATGTTCCATTCATTCACTGGGAATCTGGAATTCATCTGAATCTGCACTCCACGCAGGCTTTCGTTACACCACTGCTGAAAGTCGAAGTAATGCAATACTGGTTTTCAGTGGTCTGTTCACATTCGAAGCCGAGGCTTTTTACAGGCTATCCACTCAACACTGGTCAGCTCTTCATTTTCGTGTCCCCACAATCCAGATTTCAGAAATCATTGCAATCTCCACTACAGAATGTTCCATTCATTCACTGCGAGTCTGGAGTTTATCTGATTCTCCACTCCCGCCTGGTTAACATTACACCACTTGTGAATGTCCAAGTAAGCCAATGCTGGTTTTCAGAGGCCTGTTCATACTCGCAGCCGTGCTGTTTAATTGACAATTCACTCCACCCTGTTCAGCTCTTCATTGTCCCACCACACTACCAGCCTTCAGAAATCTTTGTTATCTCCACTACAGAATGTTCCATTCATTCACTGCGAATCTGGAATTCATCTGACTCTCAACTCCACGCAGGTTTTCATTACACCACTGTTGAATGTCCAAGTAACCCAATGCTGGTTTTCAGCGGCCTGTTCATATTCGCAGCCCTGCTGTTTACTTGGCTATCGATTCAAGCCTGGTCAGCTCTTCATTTTCCTGTCCACACAACACAGGCTTCAGAAATCATTGGAATCTCCTCTACAGAATGTTCCATTCATTCACTGCGAATGTGGAATTCAACTGACTCTCCACTCCATGCAGGTTTTCCTTACACCACTGATGAATGTCCAAGTAACCCAATGCTGGTTTTCAGCTGCATGTTCACACTCGCAGCCATGCTATACAATTGGCTTTCCACTAAATCCTGATTAGTTCTTGATTTTCCTTCCACACGACCCAGCCTTCAGAAATAGTTGGAATCTCCACTAGAGAATGTTCCATTCATTCACTGCGAATCTGGAATTCCTCTGAACCTCCACTCCCGGCAGGTTTTCGTTACACCACTGTTGAATGTCCAAGTAACCCAATGTTTTAAGTGTTTTCTTCACAAGCGCAGTGGTGCTGTTCAATTGGCTATCCACTCAACCCTGGCCAGCTCTACATTTTCCTGTCCACACCACAGAGACTGGAGAAATCATTGTTATCTCCACTACAGAATGTTCCATTCATTCACAGCGAATCTGGAATTCATCTGAATCTCCACTCCCGGCAGGTTTTCGTGACACCACTGGTAAATATCCAAGTAAGCCAATGCTGGTTTTAAGTGGCCTGCTCATACTCTCAGCCGTGCTGTTCAATTTGCTATCCACTCAACCCTCCTCAGCTCCATTTTCCTGTCCACATAACCCAAACTTCAGAAACAATTGGTATCTCCTCCACAGAATGTTCCATTCATTGACGGCAAATCTGAAATTCATCTAATTCTCAACTCCCGTCAGGTTTTCGTTACACCACTTGTGAATGTCCAATTAAGCCAAAGCTGGTTTTCAGTGGCCTGTTCTTACTACGAGACGTGCTGTTCATTTGGCTATCCATTCCACCCTGTTCAGCTCTACATTTTCGTGTCCACAAAACCCAGCCTTCAGAAATCATTGGAATCACCACTAGAGAATGTTCCATTCATTCACTGCGAATCTGGAATTCATCTGAATCTCCACTCCCGGCAGGTTTTCATTGCACCACTGCTGAATGTTCAAGTAACGCAATGATGGTTTTCAGCGGTCTATTCACACTCGAACCCGTGCTGTTCACGGTCTAGCGACTCAACACTGGTGAGTTCTTCTTTTTCCAGTTCAGACAATACAAACCTCAGAAACCATTGCAATCTACACTACAGAATGTTTCATTCATTCAGGCGAATCTTGAATTCATCTTGTTCTCCACTCCCAGCAGGTTTTCGTTTCACCACTGGTGAATGTCCAAGCAACCCAAGGCTGGTTTCAGCTGCGTGTTAACACTCGCAGCCGTCCGTGCTGTTCAATTGGCTATCCAGTGAACGCTGGTTAGCTCTTGATTTTCCTTCCACACACCGAGCCTTCAGAAATCATTCTTATCTCCACTTCAGAATGTTCCATTCGTTCCCTGCGAATCTGGAATTCCTCTGACTCTCCACACCAGGCAGATTTTCCTAACAACACTGGTGAATGACCAGGTAATCCAATGCTGGTTTTCAGCGGCTGTTCACACTCACAGCCTTGCTGTTCAATTGGCAATCCAGTCAAACCTAGTCAGCTCTTCATTTTCCTGTCCACACAACCCAGCGTTCAGAAATCATTGGAATCTCTACTACAGAAATTTCCATTCATTCACTGTGAATCTGGAAATACTCTGAATCTGCATTCCAGGAAGGCTTTCGTTACACCACTGATGAATGTCCAAGTAATGCAATGCTGCTTCTTAGTGGTCTGTTCACACTCGAAACCGTGCTGTTCATTGGCTATCCACTCAATATCGGTCAGCTCTTCAATATCCTGTCCAGACTATCCAGATTCCTAAATGTTGGCAATCACCACTACAGAATGTTCCATTCAATCACGCGAATCTGGAATTCATCAGAGTCTCCACTCCTGGAAGGTTTTCGTGACACCACTGGTAAATGTCCAAGGAAGACAATGCTGGTTTTAAGCCGCCTGCTAACACACTCAGCCGTGCTGTTCAATTTGCTATCCACCCAACCCTATTCAGCTCTACATTTTCCTGTCCTCATAACCCAACCTTCAGAAATAATTGGTATCTCCTCCACAGAATGTTCCGTTCATTCACTGCGAATCTTAAATTCATCTGACTCTCAACTCCCGGCGGGTTATCGTTACACCACTTGTGAATGTCCAAGTAAGCCAATGCTGGTTTTCAGTGGCCTGTTCATACTAAGAGACGTGCTGTTCATTTGGCTATCCACTCCACCCTGTTCAGCTCTACATTCTCGTGTCCACAAAACCCAGCCTTCAGAAATCATTGGAATCACCACTAGAGAATGTTCCATTCATTCACTGCGAATCTGGAATTCCTCTGAACCTCCACTCCTGGCAGGTTTTCGTTACGCCACTGGTGAATGTCCAAGTAACTCAATACTGGTTTTCAGAGGCATGTTCAACTCGCAGAAGTGCTGTTCAATGGGCTATCCACTCAATATTGGTCAGCTCTTCATTTTCCTCTCCACACAAACCAGCCTTCAGAAATCATTGGGCTCTCCACTACAGACTGTTCCATTCATTCACTGCGATTCTGCAATTCATCTGACTCTCCGCTCCAGGCAGGTTTTCATTACAGCACTGGTGAATGACCAAGTAATCCAATGCTGGTTTTCAGCCGCCTTTTCACACTCGCAGTGTGCTGTTCAATTGTCTATCCACTCAAACCTGGTCAGCCTTTCATTTTCTTTTCCACAATATCAGACTTCAGAAATCATTGGAATCGCCAGTACAGAATGTTCCATTCATTCACTGCCAATCTGGAATTCATCTGAATCTGCACTCCAGGTAGGCTTTCATTACACCACTTATGAATGTCCAAGTAACACAATGCTGGTTTTCAGCGGTCTGTTCACACTCTAAGCCCTGCTTTTTACTGGGTATCCACACAACTGTGGTCAGCTCTTCATTTTCATGTCCAAACAATCCAGACTTGAGAAATCATTGCAATCTCCAGTACAGAATGTTCCATTCATTCACTGCGAATCTGGAATTCAACTGAATCTCCACTACCTGCAGATTTATCTTACACCACTTGTGAATGTCCAAGTAAAACAATGCTGGTTTTCAGAGGCCTGTTCATGTTCGCAGTCGTGCTGTTCAATTGGCTATCCACTCAACCTGTTTTGCTCCTCATTTTCCTGTGCACACAACCCAGCCTTCAGAAATCATTGTAATCTCCACTACAGGATGTTCCATTCATTCACTGGGAATCTGGAATTCATCTGAATCTGCACTCCACGCAGGCTTTCGTTACACCACTGCTGAAAGTCGAAGTAATGCAATACTGGTTTTCAGTGGTCTGTTCACATTCGAAGCCGAGGCTTTTTACAGGCTATCCACTCAACACTGGTCAGCTCTTCATTTTCGTGTCCCCACAATCCAGATTTCAGAAATCATTGCAATCTCCACTACAGAATGTTCCATTCATTCACTGCGAGTCTGGAGTTTATCTGATTCTCCACTCCCGCCTGGTTAACATTACACCACTTGTGAATGTCCAAGTAAGCCAATGCTGGTTTTCAGAGGCCTGTTCATACTCGCAGCCGTGCTGTTTAATTGACAATTCACTCCACCCTGTTCAGCTCTTCATTGTCCCACCACACTACCAGCCTTCAGAAATCTTTGTTATCTCCACTACAGAATGTTCCATTCATTCACTGCGAATCTGGAATTCATCTGACTCTCAACTCCACGCAGGTTTTCATTACACCACTGTTGAATGTCCAAGTAACCCAATGCTGGTTTTCAGCGGCCTGTTCATATTCGCAGCCCTGCTGTTTACTTGGCTATCGATTCAAGCCTGGTCAGCTCTTCATTTTCCTGTCCACACAACACAGGCTTCAGAAATCATTGGAATCTCCTCTACAGAATGTTCCATTCATTCACTGCGAATGTGGAATTCAACTGACTCTCCACTCCATGCAGGTTTTCCTTACACCACTGATGAATGTCCAAGTAACCCAATGCTGGTTTTCAGCTGCATGTTCACACTCGCAGCCATGCTATACAATTGGCTTTCCACTAAATCCTGATTAGTTCTTGATTTTCCTTCCACACGACCCAGCCTTCAGAAATCGTTGGAATCTCCACTAGAGAATGTTCCATTCATTCACTGCGAATCTGGAATTCCTCTGAACCTCCACTCCCGGCAGGTTTTCGTTACACCACTGTTGAATGTCCAAGTAACCCAATGTTTTAAGTGTTTTCTTCACAAGCGCAGTGGTGCTGTTCAATTGGCTATCCACTCAACCCTGGCCAGCTCTACATTTTCCTGTCCACACCACAGAGACTGGAGAAATCATTGTTATCTCCACTACAGAATGTTCCATTCATTCACAGCGAATCTGGAATTCATCTGAATCTCCACTCCCGGCAGGTTTTCGTGACACCACTGGTAAATATCCAAGTAAGCCAATGCTGGTTTTAAGTGGCCTGCTCATACTCTCAGCCGTGCTGTTCAATTTGCTATCCACTCAACCCTCCTCAGCTCCATTTTCCTGTCCACATAACCCAAACTTCAGAAACAATTGGTATCTCCTCCACAGAATGTTCCATTCATTGACGGCAAATCTGAAATTCATCTAATTCTCAACTCCCGTCAGGTTTTCGTTACACCACTTGTGAATGTCCAATTAAGCCAAAGCTGGTTTTCAGTGGCCTGTTCTTACTACGAGACGTGCTGTTCATTTGGCTATCCATTCCACCCTGTTCAGCTCTACATTTTCGTGTCCACAAAACCCAGCCTTCAGAAATCATTGGAATCACCACTAGAGAATGTTCCATTCATTCACTGCGAATCTGGAATTCATCTGAATCTCCACTCCCGGCAGGTTTTCATTGCACCACTGCTGAATGTTCAAGTAACGCAATGATGGTTTTCAGCGGTCTATTCACACTCGAACCCGTGCTGTTCACGGTCTAGCGACTCAACACTGGTGAGTTCTTCTTTTTCCAGTTCAGACAATACAAACCTCAGAAACCATTGCAATCTACACTACAGAATGTTTCATTCATTCAGGCGAATCTTGAATTCATCTTGTTCTCCACTCCCAGCAGGTTTTCGTTTCACCACTGGTGAATGTCCAAGCAACCCAAGGCTGGTTTCAGCTGCGTGTTAACACTCGCAGCCGTGCTGTTCAATTGGCTATCCAGTGAACGCTGGTTAGCTCTTGATTTTCCTTCCACACACCGAGCCTTCAGAAATCATTCTTATCTCCACTTCAGAATGTTCCATTCGTTCCCTGCGAATCTGGAATTCCTCTGACTCTCCACACCAGGCAGATTTTCCTAACAACACTGGTGAATGACCAGGTAATCCAATGCTGGTTTTCAGTGGCTGTTCACACTCACAGCCTTGCTGTTCAATTGGCAATCCAGTCAAACCTAGTCAGCTCTTCATTTTCCTGTCCACACAACCCAGCGTTCAGAAATCATTGGAAACTCTACTACAGAAATTTCCATTCATTCACTGTGAATCTGGAAATACTCTGAATCTGCATTCCAGGAAGGCTTTCGTTACACCACTGATGAATGTCCAAGTAATGCAATGCTGCTTCTTAGTGGTCTGTTCACACTCGAAACCGTGCTGTTCATTGGCTATCCACTCAATATCGGTCAGCTCTTCAATATCCTGTCCAGACTATCCAGATTCCTAAATGTTGGCAATCACCACTACAGAATGTTCCATTCAATCACGCGAATCTGGAATTCATCAGAGTCTCCACTCCTGGAAGGTTTTCGTGACACCACTGGTAAATGTCCAAGGAAGACAATGCTGGTTTTAAGCCGCTTGCTAACACACTCAGCCGTGCTGTTCAATTTGCTATCCACCCAACCCTATTCAGCTCTACATTTTCCTGTCCTCATAACCCAACCTTCAGAAATAATTGGTATCTCCTCCACAGAATGTTCCGTTCATTCACTGCGAATCTTAAATTCATCTGACTCTCAACTCCCGGCGGGTTATCGTTACACCACTTGTGAATGTCCAAGTAAGCCAATGCTGGTTTTCAGTGGCCTGTTCATACTAAGAGACGTGCTGTTCATTTGGCTATCCACTCCACCCTGTTCAGCTCTACATTTTCGTGTCCACAAAACCCAGCCTTCAGAAATCATTGGAATCACCACTAGAGAATGTTCCATTCATTCACTGCGAATCTGGAATTCCTCTGAACCTCCACTCCTGGCAGGTTTTCGTTACGCCACTGGTGAATGTCCAAGTAACTCAATACTGGTTTTCAGAGGCATGTTCAACTCGCAGAAGTGCTGTTCAATGGGCTATCCACTCAATATTGGTCAGCTCTTCATTTTCCTCTCCACACAAACCAGCCTTCAGAAATCATTGGGCTCTCCACTACAGACTGTTCCATTCATTCACTGCGATTCTGCAATTCATCTGACTCTCCGCTCCAGGCAGGTTTTCATTACAGCACTGGTGAATGACCAAGTAATCCAATGCTGGTTTTCAGCCGCCTTTTCACACTCGCAGTGTGCTGTTCAATTGTCTATCCACTCAAATCTGGTCAGCCTTTCATTTTCTTTTCCACAATATCAGACTTCAGAAATCATTGGAATCGCCAGTACAGAATGTTCCATTCATTCACTGCCAATCTGGAATTCATCTGAATCTGCACTCCAGGTAGGCTTTCATTACACCACTTATGAATGTCCAAGTAACACAATGCTGGTTTTCAGCGGTCTGTTCACACTCTAAGCCCTGCTTTTTACTGGGTATCCACACAACTGTGGTCAGCTCTTCATTTTCATGTCCAAACAATCCAGACTTGAGAAATCATTGCAATCTCCAGTACAGAATGTTCCATTCATTCACTGCGAATCTGGAATTCAACTGAATCTCCACTACCTGCAGATTTATCTTACACCACTTGTGAATGTCCAAGTAAAACAATGCTGGTTTTCAGAGGCCTGTTCATGTTCGCAGTCGTGCTGTTCAATTGGCTATCCACTCAACCTGTTTTGCTCCTCATTTTCCTGTGCACACAACCCAGCCTTCAGAAATCATTGTAATCTCCACTACAGGATGTTCCATTCATTCACTGGGAATCTGGAATTCATCTGAATCTGCACTCCACGCAGGCTTTCGTTACACCACTGCTGAAAGTCGAAGTAATGCAATACTGGTTTTCAGTGGTCTGTTCACATTCGAAGCCGAGGCTTTTTACAGGCTATCCACTCAACACTGGTCAGCTCTTCATTTTCGTGTCCCCACAATCCAGATTTCAGAAATCATTGCAATCTCCACTACAGAATGTTCCATTCATTCACTGCGAGTCTGGAGTTTATCTGATTCTCCACTCCCGCCTGGTTAACATTACACCACTTGTGAATGTCCAAGTAAGCCAATGCTGGTTTTCAGAGGCCTGTTCATACTCGCAGCCGTGCTGTTTAATTGACAATTCACTCCACCCTGTTCAGCTCTTCATTGTCCCACCACACTACCAGCCTTCAGAAATCTTTGTTATCTCCACTACAGAATGTTCCATTCATTCACTGCGAATCTGGAATTCATCTGACTCTCAACTCCACGCAGGTTTTCATTACACCACTGTTGAATGTCCAAGTAACCCAATGCTGGTTTTCAGCGGCCTGTTCATATTCGCAGCCCTGCTGTTTACTTGGCTATCGATTCAAGCCTGGTCAGCTCTTCATTTTCCTGTCCACACAACACAGGCTTCAGAAATCATTGGAATCTCCTCTACAGAATGTTCCATTCATTCACTGCGAATGTGGAATTCAACTGACTCTCCACTCCATGCAGGTTTTCCTTACACCACTGATGAATGTCCAAGTAACCCAATGCTGGTTTTCAGCTGCATGTTCACACTCGCAGCCATGCTATACAATTGGCTTTCCACTAAATCCTGATTAGTTCTTGATTTTCCTTCCACACGACCCAGCCTTCAGAAATCGTTGGAATCTCCACTAGAGAATGTTCCATTCATTCACTGCGAATCTGGAATTCCTCTGAACCTCCACTCCCGGCAGGTTTTCGTTACACCACTGTTGAATGTCCAAGTAACCCAATGTTTTAAGTGTTTTCTTCACAAGCGCAGTGGTGCTGTTCAATTGGCTATCCACTCAACCCTGGCCAGCTCTACATTTTCCTGTCCACACCACAGAGACTGGAGAAATCATTGTTATCTCCACTACAGAATGTTCCATTCATTCACAGCGAATCTGGAATTCATCTGAATCTCCACTCCCGGCAGGTTTTCGTGACACCACTGGTAAATATCCAAGTAAGCCAATGCTGGTTTTAAGTGGCCTGCTCATACTCTCAGCCGTGCTGTTCAATTTGCTATCCACTCAACCCTCCTCAGCTCCATTTTCCTGTCCACATAACCCAAACTTCAGAAACAATTGGTATCTCCTCCACAGAATGTTCCATTCATTGACGGCAAATCTGAAATTCATCTAATTCTCAACTCCCGTCAGGTTTTCGTTACACCACTTGTGAATGTCCAATTAAGCCAAAGCTGGTTTTCAGTGGCCTGTTCTTACTACGAGACGTGCTGTTCATTTGGCAATCCATTCCACCCTGTTCAGCTCTACATTTTCGTGTCCACAAAACCCAGCCTTCAGAAATCATTGGAATCACCACTAGAGAATGTTCCATTCATTCACTGCGAATCTGGAATTCATCTGAATCTCCACTCCCGGCAGGTTTTCATTGCACCACTGCTGAATGTTCAAGTAACGCAATGATGGTTTTCAGCGGTCTATTCACACTCGAACCCGTGCTGTTCACGGTCTAGCGACTCAACACTGGTGAGTTCTTCTTTTTCCAGTTCAGACAATACAAACCTCAGAAACCATTGCAATCTACACTACAGAATGTTTCATTCATTCAGGCGAATCTTGAATTCATCTTGTTCTCCACTCCCAGCAGGTTTTCGTTTCACCACTGGTGAATGTCCAAGCAACCCAAGGCTGGTTTCAGCTGCGTGTTAACACTCGCCGCCGTGCTGTTCAATTGGCTATCCAGTGAACGCTGGTTAGCTCTTGATTTTCCTTCCACACACCGAGCCTTCAGAAATCATTCTTATCTCCACTTCAGAATGTTCCATTCGTTCCCTGCGAATCTGGAATTCCTCTGACTCTCCACACCAGGCAGATTTTCCTAACAACACTGGTGAATGACCAGGTAATCCAATGCTGGTTTTCAGCGGCTGTTCACACTCACAGCCTTGCTGTTCAATTGGCAATCCAGTCAAACCTAGTCAGCTCTTCATTTTCCTGTCCACACAACCCAGCGTTCAGAAATCATTGGAATCTCTACTACAGAAATTTCCATTCATTCACTGTGAATCTGGAAATACTCTGAATCTGCATTCCAGGAAGGCTTTCGTTACACCACTGATGAATGTCCAAGTAATGCAATGCTGCTTCTTAGTGGTCTGTTCACACTCGAAACCGTGCTGTTCATTGGCTATCCACTCAATATCGGTCAGCTCTTCAATATCCTGTCCAGACTATCCAGATTCCTAAATGTTGGCAATCACCACTACAGAATGTTCCATTCAATCACGCGAATCTGGAATTCATCAGAGTCTCCACTCCTGGAAGGTTTTCGTGACACCACTGGTAAATGTCCAAGGAAGACAATGCTGGTTTTAAGCCGCCTGCTAACACACTCAGCCGTGCTGTTCAATTTGCTATCCACCCAACCCTATTCAGCTCTACATTTTCCTGTCCTCATAACCCAACCTTCAGAAATAATTGGTATCTCCTCCACAGAATGTTCCGTTCATTCACTGCGAATCTTAAATTCATCTGACTCTCAACTCCCGGCGGGTTATCGTTACACCACTTGTGAATGTCCAAGTAAGCCAATGCTGGTTTTCAGTGGCCTGTTCATACTAAGAGACGTGCTGTTCATTTGGCTATCCACTCCACCCTGTTCAGCTCTACATTTTCGTGTCCACAAAACCCAGCCTTCAGAAATCATTGGAATCACCACTAGAGAATGTTCCATTCATTCACTGCGAATCTGGAATTCCTCTGAACCTCCACTCCTGGCAGGTTTTCGTTACGCCACTGGTGAATGTCCAAGTAACTCAATACTGGTTTTCAGAGGCATGTTCAACTCGCAGAAGTGCTGTTCAATGGGCTATCCACTCAATATTGGTCAGCTCTTCATTTTCCTCTCCACACAAACCAGCCTTCAGAAATCATTGGGCTCTCCACTACAGACTGTTCCATTCATTCACTGCGATTCTGCAATTCATCTGACTCTCCGCTCCAGGCAGGTTTTCATTACAGCACTGGTGAATGACCAAGTAATCCAATGCTGGTTTTCAGCCGCCTTTTCACACTCGCAGTGTGCTGTTCAATTGTCTATCCACTCAAACCTGGTCAGCCTTTCATTTTCTTTTCCACAATATCAGACTTCAGAAATCATTGGAATCGCCAGTACAGAATGTTCCATTCATTCACTGCCAATCTGGAATTCATCTGAATCTGCACTCCAGGTAGGCTTTCATTACACCACTTATGAATGTCCAAGTAACACAATGCTGGTTTTCAGCGGTCTGTTCACACTCTAAGCCCTGCTTTTTACTGGGTATCCACACAACTGTGGTCAGCTCTTCATTTTCATGTCCAAACAATCCAGACTTGAGAAATCATTGCAATCTCCAGTACAGAATGTTCCATTCATTCACTGCGAATCTGGAATTCAACTGAATCTCCACTACCTGCAGATTTATCTTACACCACTTGTGAATGTCCAAGTAAAACAATGCTGGTTTTCAGAGGCCTGTTCATGTTCGCAGTCGTGCTGTTCAATTGGCTATCCACTCAACCTGTTTTGCTCCTCATTTTCCTGTGCACACAACCCAGCCTTCAGAAATCATTGTAATCTCCACTACAGGATGTTCCATTCATTCACTGGGAATCTGGAATTCATCTGAATCTGCACTCCACGCAGGCTTTCGTTACACCACTGCTGAAAGTCGAAGTAATGCAATACTGGTTTTCAGTGGTCTGTTCACATTCGAAGCCGAGGCTTTTTACAGGCTATCCACTCAACACTGGTCAGCTCTTCATTTTCGTGTCCCCACAATCCAGATTTCAGAAATCATTGCAATCTCCACTACAGAATGTTCCATTCATTCACTGCGAGTCTGGAGTTTATCTGATTCTCCACTCCCGCCTGGTTAACATTACACCACTTGTGAATGTCCAAGTAAGCCAATGCTGGTTTTCAGAGGCCTGTTCATACTCGCAGCCGTGCTGTTTAATTGACAATTCACTCCACCCTGTTCAGCTCTTCATTGTCCCACCACACTACCAGCCTTCAGAAATATTTGTTATCTCCACTACAGAATGTTCCATTCATTCACTGCGAATCTGGAATTCATCTGACTCTCAACTCCACGCAGGTTTTCATTACACCACTGTTGAATGTCCAAGTAACCCAATGCTGGTTTTCAGCGGCCTGTTCATATTCGCAGCCCTGCTGTTTACTTGGCTATCGATTCAAGCCTGGTCAGCTCTTCATTTTCCTGTCCACACAACACAGGCTTCAGAAATCATTGGAATCTCCTCTACAGAATGTTCCATTCATTCACAGCGAATGTGGAATTCAACTGACTCTCCACTCCATGCAGGTTTTCCTTACACCACTGATGAATGTACAAGTAACCCAATGCTGGTTTTCAGCTGCATGTTCACACTCGCAGCCATGCTATACAATTGGCTTTCCACTAAATCCTGATTAGTTCTTGATTTTCCTTCCACACGACCCAGCCTTCAGAAATCGTTGGAATCTCCACTAGAGAATGTTCCATTCATTCACTGCGAATCTGGAATTCCTCTGAACCTCCACTCCCGGCAGGTTTTCGTTACACCACTGTTGAATGTTCAAGTAACCCAATGTTTTAAGTGTTTTCTTCACAAGCGCAGTGGTGCTGTTCAATTGGCTATCCACTCAACCCTGGCCAGCTCTACATTTTCCTGTCCACACCACAGAGACTGGAGAAATCATTGTTATCTCCACTACAGAATGTTCCATTCATTCACAGCGAATCTGGAATTCATCTGAATCTCCACTCCCGGCAGGTTTTCGTGACACCACTGGTAAATATCCAAGTAAGCCAATGCTGGTTTTAAGTGGCCTGCTCATACTCTCAGCCGTGCTGTTCAATTTGCTATCCACTCAACCCTCCTCAGCTCCATTTTCCTGTCCACATAACCCAAACTTCAGAAACAATTGGTATCTCCTCCACAGAATGTTCCATTCATTGACGGCAAATCTGAAATTCATCTAATTCTCAACTCCCGTCAGGTTTTCGTTACACCACTTGTGAATGTCCAATTAAGCCAAAGCTGGTTTTCAGTGGCCTGTTCTTACTACGAGACGTGCTGTTCATTTGGCTATCCATTCCACCCTGTTCAGCTCTACATTTTCGTGTCCACAAAACCCAGCCTTCAGAAATCATTGGAATCACCACTAGAGAATGTTCCATTCATTCACTGCGAATCTGGAATTCATCTGAATCTCCACTCCCGGCAGGTTTTCATTGCACCACTGCTGAATGTTCAAATAACGCAATGATGGTTTTCAGCGGTCTATTCACACTCGAACCCGTGCTGTTCACGGTCTAGCGACTCAACACTGGTGAGTTCTTCTTTTTCCAGTTCAGACAATACAAACCTCAGAAACCATTGCAATCTACACTACAGAATGTTTCATTCATTCAGGCGAATCTTGAATTCATCTTGTTCTCCACTCCCAGCAGGTTTTCGTTTCACCACTGGTGAATGTCCAAGCAACCCAAGGCTGGTTTCAGCTGCGTGTTAACACTCGCAGCCGTGCTGTTCAATTGGCTATCCAGTGAACGCTGGTTAGCTCTAGATTTTCCTTCCACACACCGAGCCTTCAGAAATCATTCTTATCTCCACTTCAGAATGTTCCATTCGTTCCCTGAGAATCTGGAATTCCTCTGACTCTCCACACCAGGCAGATTTTCCTAACAACACTGGTGAATGACCAGGTAATCCAATGCTGGTTTTCAGCGGCTGTTCACACTCACAGCCTTGCTGTTCAATTGGCAATCCAGTCAAACCTAGTCAGCTCTTCCTTTTCCTGTCCACACAACCCAGCGTTCAGAAATCATTGGAATCTCTACTACAGAAATTTCCATTCATTCACTGTGAATCTGGAAATACTCTGAATCTGCATTCCAGGAAGGCTTTCGTTACACCACTGATGAATGTCCAAGTAATGCAATGCTGCTTCTTAGTGGTCTGTTCACACTCGAAACCGTGCTGTTCATTGGCTATCCACTCAATATCGGTCAGCTCTTCAATATCCTGTCCAGACTATCCAGATTCCTAAATGTTGGCAATCACCACTACAGAATGTTCCATTCAATCACGCGAATCTGGAATTCATCAGAGTCTCCACTCCTGGAAGGTTTTCGTGACACCACTGGTAAATGTCCAAGGAAGACAATGCTGGTTTTAAGCCGCCTGCTAACACACTCAGCCGTGCTGTTCAATTTGCTATCCACCCAACCCTATTCAGCTCTACATTTTCCTGTCCTCATAACCCAACCTTCAGAAATAATTGGTATCTCCTCCACAGAATGTTCCGTTCATTCACTGCGAATCTTAAATTCATCTGACTCTCAACTCCCGGCGGGTTATCGTTACACCACTTGTGAATGTCCAAGTAAGCCAATGCTGGTTTTCAGTGGCCTGTTCATACTAAGAGACGTGCTGTTCATTTGGCTATCCACTCCACCCTGTTCAGCTCTACATTTTCGTGTCCACAAAACCCAGCCTTCAGAAATCATTGGAATCACCACTAGAGAATGTTCCATTCATTCACTGCGAATCTGGAATTCATCTGAACCTCCACTCCTGGCAGGTTTTCGTTACGCCACTGGTGAATGTCCAAGTAACTCAATACTGGTTTTCAGAGGCATGTTCAACTCGCAGAAGTGCTGTTCAATGGGCTATCCACTCAATATTGGTCAGCTCTTCATTTTCCTCTCCACACAAACCAGCCTTCAGAAATCATTGGGCTCTCCACTACAGACTGTTCCATTCATTCACTGCGATTCTGCAATTCATCTGACTCTCCGCTCCAGGCAGGTTTTCATTACAGCACTGGTGAATGACCAAGTAATCCAATGCTGTTTTTCAGCCGCCTTTTCACACTCGCAGTGTGCTGTTCAATTGTCTATCCACTCAAACCTGGTCAGCCTTTCATTTTCTTTTCCACAATATCAGACTTCAGAAATCATTGGAATCGCCAGTACAGAATGTTCCATTCATTCACTGCCAATCTGGAATTCATCTGAATCTGCACTCCAGGTAGGCTTTCATTACACCACTTATGAATGTCCAAGTAACACAATGCTGGTTTTCAGCGGTCTGTTCACACTCTAAGCCCTGCTTTTTACTGGGTATCCACACAACTGTGGTCAGCTCTTCATTTTCATGTCCAAACAATCCAGACTTGAGAAATCATTGCAATCTCCAGTACAGAATGTTCCATTCATTCACTGCGAATCTGGAATTCAACTGAATCTCCACTACCTGCAGATTTATCTTACACCACTTGTGAATGTCCAAGTAAAACAATGCTGGTTTTCAGAGGCCTGTTCATGTTCGCAGTCGTGCTGTTCAATTGGCTATCCACTCAACCTGTTTTGCTCCTCATTTTCCTGTGCACACAACCCAGCCTTCAGAAATCATTGTAATCTCCACTACAGGATGTTCCATTCATTCACTGGGAATCTGGAATTCATCTGAATCTGCACTCCACGCAGGCTTTCGTTACACCACTGCTGAAAGTCGAAGTAATGCAATACTGGTTTTCAGTGGTCTGTTCACATTCGAAGCCGAGGCTTTTTACAGGCTATCCACTCAACACTGGTCAGCTCTTCATTTTCGTGTCCCCACAATCCAGATTTCAGAAATCATTGCAATCTCCACTACAGAATGTTCCATTCATTCACTGCGAGTCTGGAATTTATCTGATTCTCCACTCCCGCCTGGTTAACATTACACCACTTGTGAATGTCCAAGTAAGCCAATGCTGGTTTTCAGAGGCCTGTTCATACTCGCAGCCGTGCTGTTTAATTGACAATTCACTCCACCCTGTTCAGCTCTTCATTGTCCCACCACACTACCAGCCTTCAGAAAACTTTGTTATCTCCACTACAGAATGTTCCATTCATTCACTGCGAATCTGGAATTCATCTGACTCTCAACTCCACGCAGGTTTTCATTACACCACTGTTGAATGTCCAAGTAACCCAATGCTGGTTTTCAGCGGCCTGTTCATATTCGCAGCCCTGCTGTTTACTTGGCTATCGATTCAAGCCTGGTCAGCTCTTCATTTTCCTGTCCACACAACACAGGCTTCAGAAATCATTGGAATCTCCTCTACAGAATGTTCCATTCATTCACTGCGAATGTGGAATTCAACTGACTCTCCACTCCATGCAGGTTTTCCTTACACCACTGATGAATGTCCAAGTAACCCAATGCTGGTTTTCAGCTGCATGTTCACACTCGCAGCCATGCTATACAATTGGCTTTCCACTAAATCCTGATTAGTTCTTCATTTTCCTTCCACACGACCCAGCCTTCAGAAATCGTTGGAATCTCCACTAGAGAATGTTCCATTCATTCACTGCGAATCTGGAATTCCTCTGAACCTCCACTCCCGGCAGGTTTTCGTTACACCACTGTTGAATGTCCAAGTAACCCAATGTTTTAAGTGTTTTCTTCACAAGCGCAGTGGTGCTGTTCAATTGGCTATCCACTCAACCCTGGCCAGCTCTACATTTTCCTGTCCACACCACAGAGACTGGAGAAATCATTGTTATCTCCACTACAGAATGTTCCATTCATTCACAGCGAATCTGGAATTCATCTGAATCTCCACTCCCGGCAGGTTTTCGTGACACCACTGGTAAATATCCAAGTAAGCCAATGCTGGTTTTAAGTGGCCTGCTCATACTCTCAGCCGTGCTGTTCAATTTGCTATCCACTCAACCCTCTTCAGCTCCATTTTCCTGTCCACATAACCCAAACTTCAGAAACAATTGGTATCTCCTCCACAGAATGTTCCATTCATTGACGGCAAATCTGAAATTCATCTAATTCTCAACTCCCGTCAGGTTTTCGTTACACCACTTGTGAATGTCCAATTAAGCCAAAGCTGGTTTTCAGTGGCCTGTTCTTACTACGAGACGTGCTGTTCATTTGGCTATCCATTCCACCCTGTTCAGCTCTACATTTTCGTGTCCACAAAACCCAGCCTTCAGAAATCATTGGAATCACCACTAGAGAATGTTCCATTCATTCACTGCGAATCTGGAATTCATCTGAATCTCCACTCCCGGCAGGTTTTCATTGCACCACTGCTGAATGTTCAAGTAACGCAATGATGGTTTTCAGCGGTCTATTCACACTCGAACCCGTGCTGTTCACGGTCTAGCGACTCAACACTGGTGAGTTCTTCTTTTTCCAGTTCAGACAATACAAACCTCAGAAACCATTGCAATCTACACTACAGAATGTTTCATTCATTCAGGCGAATCTTGAATTCATCTTGTTCTCCACTCCCAGCAGGTTTTCGTTTCACCACTGGTGAATGTCCAAGCAACCCAAGGCTGGTTTCAGCTGCGTGTTAACACTCGCAGCCGTGCTGTTCAATTGGCTATCCAGTGAACGCTGGTTAGCTCTTGATTTTCCTTCCACACACCGAGCCTTCAGAAATCATTCTTATCTCCACTTCAGAATGTTCCATTCGTTCCCTGCGAATCTGGAATTCCTCTGACTCTCCACACCAGGCAGATTTTCCTAACAACACTGGTGAATGACCAGGTAATCCAATGCTGGTTTTCAGCGGCTGTTCACACTCACAGCCTTGCTGTTCAATTGGCAATCCAGTCAAACCTAGTCAGCTCTTCATTTTCCTGTCCACACAACCCAGCGTTCAGAAAACATTGGAATCTCTACTACAGAAATTTCCATTCATTCACTGTGAATCTGGAAATACTCTGAATCTGCATTCCAGGAAGGCTTTCGTTACACCACTGATGAATGTCCAAGTAATGCAATGCTGCTTCTTAGTGGTCTGTTCACACTCGAAACCGTGCTGTTCATTGGCTATCCACTCAATATCGGTCAGCTCTTCAATATCCTGTCCAGACTATCCAGATTCCTAAATGTTGGCAATCACCACTACAGAATGTTCCATTCAATCACGCGAATCTGGAATTCATCAGAGTCTCCACTCCTGGAAGGTTTTCGTGACACCACCGGTAAATGTCCAAGGAAGACAATGCTGGTTTTAAGCCGCCTGCTAACACACTCAGCCGTGCTGTTCAATTTGCAATCCACCCAACCCTATTCAGCTCTACATTTTCCTGTCCTCATAACCCAACCTTCAGAAATAATTGGTATCTCCTCCACAGAATGTTCCGTTCATTCACTGCGAATCTTAAATTCATCTGACTCTCAACTCCCGGCGGGTTATCGTTACACCACTTGTGAATGTCCAAGTAAGCCAATGCTGGTTTTCAGTGGCCTGTTCATACTAAGAGACGTGCTGTTCATTTGGCTATCCACTCCACCCTGTTCAGCTCTACATTCTCGTGTCCACAAAACCCAGCCTTCAGAAATCATTGGAATCACCACTAGAGAATGTTCCATTCATTCACTGCGAATCTGGAATTCATCTGAACCTCCACTCCTGGCAGGTTTTCGTTACGCCACTGGTGAATGTCCAAGTAACTCAATACTGGTTTTCAGAGGCATGTTCAACTCGCAGAAGTGCTGTTCAATGGGCTATCCACTCAATATTGGTCAGCTCTTCATTTTCCTCTCCACACAAACCAGCCTTCAGAAATCATTGGGCTCTCCACTACAGACTGTTCCATTCATTCACTGCGATTCTGCAATTCATCTGACTCTCCGCTCCAGGCAGGTTTTCATTACAGCACTGGTGAATGACCAAGTAATCCAATGCTGGTTTTCAGCCGCCTTTTCACACTCGCAGTGTGCTGTTCAATTGTCTATCCACTCAAACCTGGTCAGCCTTTCATTTTCTTTTCCACAATATCAGACTTCAGAAATCATTGGAATCGCCAGTACAGAATGTTCCATTCATTCACTGCCAATCTGGAATTCATCTGAATCTGCACTCCAGGTAGGCTTTCATTACACCACTTATGAATGTCCAAGTAACACAATGCTGGTTTTCAGCGGTCTGTTCACACTCTAAGCCCTGCTTTTTACTGGGTATCCACACAACTGTGGTCAGCTCTTCATTTTCATGTCCAAACAATCCAGACTTGAGAAATCATTGCAATCTCCAGTACAGAATGTTCCATTCATTCACTGCGAATCTGGAATTCAACTGAATCTCCACTACCTGCAGATTTATCTTACACCACTTGTGAATGTCCAAGTAAAACAATGCTGGTTTTCAGAGGCCTGTTCATGTTCGCAGTCGTGCTGTTCAATTGGCTATCCACTCAACCTGTTTTGCTCCTCATTTTCCTGTGCACACAACCCAGCCTTCAGAAATCATTGTAATCTCCACTACAGGATGTTCCATTCATTCACTGGGAATCTGGAATTCATCTGAATCTGCACTCCACGCAGGCTTTCGTTACACCACTGCTGAAAGTCGAAGTAATGCAATACTGGTTTTCAGTGGTCTGTTCACATTCGAAGCCGAGGCTTTTTACAGGCTATCCACTCAACACTGGTCAGCTCTTCATTTTCGTGTCCCCACAATCCAGATTTCAGAAATCATTGCAATCTCCACTACAGAATGTTCCATTCATTCACTGCGAGTCTGGAGTTTATCTGATTCTCCACTCCCGCCTGGTTAACATTACACCACTTGTGAATGTCCAAGTAAGCCAATGCTGGTTTTCAGAGGCCTGTTCATACTCGCAGCCGTGCTGTTTAATTGACAATTCACTCCACCCTGTTCAGCTCTTCATTGTCCCACCACACTACCAGCCTTCAGAAATCTTTGTTATCTCCACTACAGAATGTTCCATTCATTCACTGCGAATCTGGAATTCATCTGACTCTCAACTCCACGCAGGTTTTCATTACACCACTGTTGAATGTCCAAGTAACCCAATGCTGGTTTTCAGCGGCCTGTTCATATTCGCAGCCCTGCTGTTTACTTGGCTATCGATTCAAGCCTGGTCAGCTCTTCATTTTCCTGTCCACACAACACAGGCTTCAGAAATCATTGGAATCTCCTCTACAGAATGTTCCATTCATTCACTGCGAATGTGGAATTCAACTGACTCTCCACTCCATGCAGGTTTTCCTTACACCACTGATGAATGTCCAAGTAACCCAATGCTGGTTTTCAGCTGCATGTTCACACTCGCAGCCATGCTATACAATTGGCTTTCCACTAAATCCTGATTAGTTCTTCATTTTCCTTCCACACGACCCAGCCTTCAGAAATCGTTGGAATCTCCACTAGAGAATGTTCCATTCATTCACTGCGAATCTGGAATTCCTCTGAACCTCCACTCCCGGCAGGTTTTCGTTACACCACTGTTGAATGTCCAAGTAACCCAATGTTTTAAGTGTTTTCTTCACAAGCGCAGTGGTGCTGTTCAATTGGCTATCCACTCAACCCTGGCCAGCTCTACATTTTCCTGTCCACACCACAGAGACTGGAGAAATCATTGTTATCTCCACTACAGAATGTTCCATTCATTCACAGCGAATCTGGAATTCATCTGAATCTCCACTCCCGGCAGGTTTTCGTGACACCACTGGTAAATATCCAAGTAAGCCAATGCTGGTTTTAAGTGGCCTGCTCATACTCTCAGCCGTGCTGTTCAATTTGCTATCCACTCAACCCTCTTCAGCTCCATTTTCCTGTCCACATAACCCAAACTTCAGAAACAATTGGTATCTCCTCCACAGAATGTTCCATTCATTGACGGCAAATCTGAAATTCATCTAATTCTCAACTCCCGTCAGGTTTTCGTTACACCACTTGTGAATGTCCAATTAAGCCAAAGCTGGTTTTCAGTGGCCTGTTCTTACTACGAGACGTGCTGTTCATTTGGCTATCCATTCCACCCTGTTCAGCTCTACATTTTCGTGTCCACAAAACCCAGCCTTCAGAAATCATTGGAATCACCACTAGAGAATGTTCCATTCATTCACTGCGAATCTGGAATTCATCTGAATCTCCACTCCCGGCAGGTTTTCATTGCACCACTGCTGAATGTTCAAGTAACGCAATGATGGTTTTCAGCGGTCTATTCACACTCGAACCCGTGCTGTTCACGGTCTAGCGACTCAACACTGGTGAGTTCTTCTTTTTCCAGTTCAGACAATACAAACCTCAGAAACCATTGCAATCTACACTACAGAATGTTTCATTCATTCAGGCGAATCTTGAATTCATCTTGTTCTCCACTCCCAGCAGGTTTTCGTTTCACCACTGGTGAATGTCCAAGCAACCCAAGGCTGGTTTCAGCTGCGTGTTAACACTCGCAGCCGTGCTGTTCAATTGGCTATCCAGTGAACGCTGGTTAGCTCTTGATTTTCCTTCCACACACCGAGCCTTCAGAAATCATTCTTATCTCCACTTCAGAATGTTCCATTCGTTCCCTGCGAATCTGGAATTCCTCTGACTCTCCACACCAGGCAGATTTTCCTAACAACACTGGTGAATGACCAGGTAATCCAATGCTGGTTTTCAGCGGCTGTTCACACTCACAGCCTTGCTGTTCAATTGGCAATCCAGTCAAACCTAGTCAGCTCTTCATTTTCCTGTCCACACAACCCAGCGTTCAGAAATCATTGGAATCTCTACTACAGAAATTTCCATTCATTCACTGTGAATCTGGAAATACTCTGAATCTGCATTCCAGGAAGGCTTTCGTTACACCACTGATGAATGTCCAAGTAATGCAATGCTGCTTCTTAGTGGTCTGTTCACACTCGAAACCGTGCTGTTCATTGGCTATCCACTCAATATCGGTCAGCTCTTCAATATCCTGTCCAGACTATCCAGATTCCTAAATGTTGGCAATCACCACTACAGAATGTTCCATTCAATCACGCGAATCTGGAATTCATCAGAGTCTCCACTCCTGGAAGGTTTTCGTGACACCACTGGTAAATGTCCAAGGAAGACAATGCTGGTTTTAAGCCGCCTGCTAACACACTCAGCCGTGCTGTTCAATTTGCTATCCACCCAACCCTATTCAGCTCTACATTTTCCTGTCCTCATAACCCAACCTTCAGAAATAATTGGTATCTCCTCCACAGAATGTTCCGTTCATTCACTGCGAATCTTAAATTCATCTGACTCTCAACTCCAGGCGGGTTATCGTTACACCACTTGTGAATGTCCAAGTAAGCCAATGCTGGTTTTCAGTGGCCTGTTTATACTAAGAGACGTGCTGTTCATTTGGCTATCCACTCCACCCTGTTCAGCTCTACATTCTCGTGTCCACAAAACCCAGCCTTCAGAAATCATTGGAATCACCACTAGAGAATGTTCCATTCATTCACTGCGAATCTGGAATTCATCTGAACCTCCACTCCTGGCAGGTTTTCGGTACGCCACTGGTGAATGTCCAAGTAACTCAATACTGGTTTTCAGAGGCATGTTCAACTCGCAGAAGTGCTGTTCAATGGGCTATCCACTCAATATTGGTCAGCTCTTCATTTTCCTCTCCACACAAACCAGCCTTCAGAAATCATTGGGCTCTCCACTACAGACTGTTCCATTCATTCACTGCGATTCTGCAATTCATCTGACTCTCCGCTCCAGGCAGGTTTTCATTACAGCACTGGTGAATGACCAAGTAATCCAATGCTGGTTTTCAGCCGCCTTTTCACACTCGCAGTGTGCTGTTCAATTGTCTATCCACTCAAACCTGGTCAGCCTTTCATTTTCTTTTCCACAATATCAGACTTCAGAAATCATTGGAATCGCCAGTACAGAATGTTCCATTCATTCACTGCCAATCTGGAATTCATCTGAATCTGCACTCCAGGTAGGCTTTCATTACACCACTTATGAATGTCCAAGTAACACAATGCTGGTTTTCAGCGGTCTGTTCACACTCTAAGCCCTGCTTTTTACTGGGTATCCACACAACTGTGGTCAGCTCTTCATTTTCATGTCCAAACAATCCAGACTTGAGAAATCATTGCAATCTCCAGTACAGAATGTTCCATTCATTCACTGCGAATCTGGAATTCAACTGAATCTCCACTACCTGCAGATTTATCTTACACCACTTGTGAATGTCCAAGTAAAACAATGCTGGTTTTCAGAGGCCTGTTCATGTTCGCAGTCGTGCTGTTCAATTGGCTATCCACTCAACCTGTTTTGCTCCTCATTTTCCTGTGCACACAACCCAGCCTTCATAAATCATTGTAATCTCCACTACAGGATGTTCCATTCATTCACTGGGAATCTGGAATTCATCTGAATCTGCACTCCACGCAGGCTTTCGTTACACCACTGCTGAAAGTCGAAGTAATGCAATACTGGTTTCAGTGGTCTGTTCACATTCGAAGCCGAGGCTTTTTACAGGCTATCCACTCAACACTGGTCAGCTCTTCATTTTCGTGTCCCCACAATCCAGATTTCAGAAATCATTGCAATCTCCACTACAGAATGTTCCATTCATTCACTGCGAGTCTGGAGTTTATCTGATTCTCCACTCCCGCCTGGTTAACATTACACCACTTGTGAATGTCCAAGTAAGCCAATGCTGGTTTTCAGAGGCCTGTTCATACTCGCAGCCGTGCTGTTTAATTGACAATTCACTCCACCCTGTTCAGCTCTTCATTGTCCCACCACACTACCAGCCTTCAGAAATCTTTGTTATCTCCACTACAGAATGTTCCATTCATTCACTGCGAATCTGGAATTCATCTGACTCTCAACTCCACGCAGGTTTTCATTACACCACTGTTGAATGTCCAAGTAACCCAATGCTGGTTTTCAGCGGCCTGTTCATATTCGCAGCCCTGCTGTTTACTTGGCTATCGATTCAAGCCTGGTCAGCTCTTCATTTTCCTGTCCACACAACACAGGCTTCAGAAATCATTGGAATCTCCTCTACAGAATGTTCCATTCATTCACTGCGAATGTGGAATTCAACTGACTCTCCACTCCATGCAGGTTTTCCTTACACCACTGATGAATGTCCAAGTAACCCAATGCTGGTTTTCAGCTGCATGTTCACACTCGCAGCCATGCTATACAATTGGCTTTCCACTAAATCCTGATTAGTTCTTGATTTTCCTTCCACACGACCCAGCCTTCAGAAATCGTTGGAATCTCCACTAGAGAATGTTCCATTCATTCACTGCGAATCTGGAATTCCTCTGAACCTCCACTCCCGGCAGGTTTTCGTTACACCACTGTTGAATGTCCAAGTAACCCAATGTTTTAAGTGTTTTCTTCACAAGCGCAGTGGTGCTGTTCAATTGGCTATCCACTCAACCCTGGCCAGCTCTACATTTTCCTGTCCACACCACAGAGACTGGAGAAATCATTGTTATCTCCACTACAGAATGTTCCATTCATTCACAGCGAATCTGGAATTCATCTGAATCTCCACTCCCGGCAGGTTTTCGTGACACCACTGGTAAATATCCAAGTAAGCCAATGCTGGTTTTAAGTGGCCTGCTCATACTCTCAGCCGTGCTGTTCAATTTGCTATCCACTCAACCCTCTTCAGCTCCATTTTCCTGTCCACATAACCCAAACTTCAGAAACAATTGGTATCTCCTCCACAGAATGTTCCATTCATTGACGGCAAATCTGAAATTCATCTAATTCTCAACTCCCGTCAGGTTTTCGTTACACCACTTGTGAATGTCCAATTAAGCCAAAGCTGGTTTTCAGTGGCCTGTTCTTACTACGAGACGTGCTGTTCATTTGGCTATCCATTCCACCCTGTTCAGCTCTACATTTTCGTGTCCACAAAACCCAGCCTTCAGAAATCATTGGAATCACCACTAGAGAATGTTCCATTCATTCACTGCGAATCTGGAATTCATCTGAATCTCCACTCCCGGCAGGTTTTCATTGCACCACTGCTGAATGTTCAAGTAACGCAATGATGGTTTTCAGCGGTCTATTCACACTCGAACCCGTGCTGTTCACGGTCTAGCGACTCAACACTGGTGAGTTCTTCTTTTTCCAGTTCAGACAATACAAACCTCAGAAACCATTGCAATCTACACTACAGAATGTTTCATTCATTCAGGCGAATCTTGAATTCATCTTGTTCTCCACTCCCAGCAGGTTTTCGTTTCACCACTGGTGAATGTCCAAGCAACCCAAGGCTGGTTTCAGCTGCGTGTTAACACTCGCAGCCGTGCTGTTCAATTGGCTATCCAGTGAACGCTGGTTAGCTCTTGATTTTCCTTCCACACACCGAGCCTTCAGAAATCATTCTTATCTCCACTTCAGAATGTTCCATTCGTTCCCTGCGAATCTGGAATTCCTCTGACTCTCCACACCAGGCAGTTTTTCCTAACAACACTGGTGAATGACCAGGTAATCCAATGCTGGTTTTCAGCGGCTGTTCACACTCACAGCCTTGCTGTTCAATTGGCAATCCAGTCAAACCTAGTCAGCTCTTCCTTTTCCTGTCCACACAACCCAGCGTTCAGAAATCATTGGAATCTCTACTACAGAAATTTCCATTCATTCACTGTGAATCTGGAAATACTCTGAATCTGCATTCCAGGAAGGCTTTCGTTACACCACTGATGAATGTCCAAGTAATGCAATGCTGCTTCTTAGTGGTCTGTTCACACTCGAAACCGTGCTGTTCATTGGCTATCCACTCAATATCGGTCAGCTCTTCAATATCCTGTCCAGACTATCCAGATTCCTAAATGTTGGCAATCACCACTACAGAATGTTCCATTCAATCACGCGAATCTGGAATTCATCAGAGTCTCCACTCCTGGAAGGTTTTCGTGACACCACTGGTAAATGTCCAAGGAAGACAATGCTGGTTTTAAGCCGCCTGCTAACACACTCAGCCGTGCTGTTCAATTTGCTATCCACCCAACCCTATTCAGCTCTACATTTTCCTGTCCTCATAACCCAACCTTCAGAAATAATTGGTATCTCCTCCACAGAATGTTCCGTTCATTCACTGCGAATCTTAAATTCATCTGACTCTCAACTCCCGGCGGGTTATCGTTACACCACTTGTGAATGTCCAAGTAAGCCAATGCTGGTTTTCAGTGGCCTGTTCATACTAAGAGACGTGCTGTTCATTTGGCTATCCACTCCACCCTGTTCAGCTCTACATTTTCGTGTCCACAAAACCCAGCCTTCAGAAATCATTGGAATCACCACTAGAGAATGTTCCATTCATTCACTGCGAATCTGGAATTCATCTGAACCTCCACTCCTGGCAGGTTTTCGTTACGCCACTGGTGAATGTCCAAGTAACTCAATACTGGTTTTCAGAGGCATGTTCAACTCGCAGAAGTGCTGTTCAATGGGCTATCCACTCAATATTGGTCAGCTCTTCATTTTCCTCTCCACACAAACCAGCCTTCAGAAATCATTGGGCTCTCCACTACAGACTGTTCCATTCATTCACTGCGATTCTGCAATTCATCTGACTCTCCGCTCCAGGCAGGTTTTCATTACAGCACTGGTGAATGACCAAGTAATCCAATGCTGGTTTTCAGCCGCCTTTTCACACTCGCAGTGTGCTGTTCAATTGTCTATCCCCTCAAACCTGGTCAGCCTTTCATTTTCTTTTCCACAATATCAGACTTCAGAAATCATTGGAATCGCCAGTACAGAATGTTCCATTCATTCACTGCCAATCTGGAATTCATCTGAATCTGCACTCCAGGTAGGCTTTCATTACACCACTTATGAATGTCCAAGTAACACAATGCTGGTTTTCAGCGGTCTGTTCACACTCTAAGCCCTGCTTTTTACTGGGTATCCACACAACTGTGGTCAGCTCTTCATTTTCATGTCCAAACAATCCAGACTTGAGAAATCATTGCAATCTCCAGTACAGAATGTTCCATTCATTCACTGCGAATCTGGAATTCAACTGAATCTCCACTACCTGCAGATTTATCTTACACCACTTGTGAATGTCCAAGTAAAACAATGCTGGTTTTCAGAGGCCTGTTCATGTTCGCAGTCGTGCTGTTCAATTGGCTATCCACTCAACCTGTTTTGCTCCTCATTTTCCTGTGCACACAACCCAGCCTTCAGAAATCATTGTAATCTCCACTACAGGATGTTCCATTCATTCACTGGGAATCTGGAATTCATCTGAATCTGCACTCCACGCAGGCTTTCGTTACACCACTGCTGAAAGTCGAAGTAATGCAATACTGGTTTTCAGTGGTCTGTTCACATTCGAAGCCGAGGCTTTTTACAGGCTATCCACTCAACACTGGTCAGCTCTTCATTTTCGTGTCCCCACAATCCAGATTTCAGAAATCATTGCAATCTCCACTACAGAATGTTCCATTCATTCACTGCGAGTCTGGAGTTTATCTGATTCTCCACTCCCGCCTGGTTAACATTACACCACTTGTGAATGTCCAAGTAAGCCAATGCTGGTTTTCAGAGGCCTGTTCATACTCGCAGCCGTGCTGTTTAATTGACAATTCACTCCACCCTGTTCAGCTCTTCATTGTCCCACCACACTACCAGCCTTCAGAAATCTTTGTTATCTCCACTACAGAATGTTCCATTCATTCACTGCGAATCTGGAATTCATCTGACTCTCAACTCCACGCAGGTTTTCATTACACCACTGTTGAATGTCCAAGTAACCCAATGCTGGTTTTCAGCGGCCTGTTCATATTCGCAGCCCTGCTGTTTACTTGGCTATCGATTCAAGCCTGGTCAGCTCTTCATTTTCCTGTCCACACAACACAGGCTTCAGAAATCATTGGAATCTCCTCTACAGAATGTTCCATTCATTCACTGCGAATGTGGAATTCAACTGACTCTCCACTCCATGCAGGTTTTCCTTACACCACTGATGAATGTCCAAGTAACCCAATGCTGGTTTTCAGCTGCATGTTCACACTCGCAGCCATGCTATACAATTGGCTTTCCACTAAATCCTGATTAGTTCTTGATTTTCCTTCCACACGACCCAGCCTTCAGAAATCGTTGGAATCTCCACTAGAGAATGTTCCATTCATTCACTGCGAATCTGGAATTCCTCTGAACCTCCACTCTCGGCAGGTTTTCGTTACACCACTGTTGAATGTCCAAGTAACCCAATGTTTTAAGTGTTTTCTTCACAAGCGCAGTGGTGCTGTTCAATTGGCTATCCACTCAACCCTGGCCAGCTCTACATTTTCCTGTCCACACCACAGAGACTGGAGAAATCATTGTTATCTCCACTACAGAATGTTCCATTCATTCACAGCGAATCTGGAATTCATCTGAATCTCCACTCCCGGCAGGTTTTCGTGACACCACTGGTAAATATCCAAGTAAGCCAATGCTGGTTTTAAGTGGCCTGCTCATACTCTCAGCCGTGCTGTTCAATTTGCTATCCACTCAACCCTCTTCAGCTCCATTTTCCTGTCCACATAACCCAAACTTCAGAAACAATTGGTATCTCCTCCACAGAATGTTCCATTCATTGACGGCAAATCTGAAATTCATCTAATTCTCAACTCCCGTCAGGTTTTCGTTACACCACTTGTGAATGTCCAATTAAGCCAAAGCTGGTTTTCAGTGGCCTGTTCTTACTACGAGACGTGCTGTTCATTTGGCTATCCATTCCACCCTGTTCAGCTCTACATTTTCGTGTCCACAAAACCCAGCCTTCAGAAATCATTGGAATCACCACTAGAGAATGTTCCATTCATTCACTGCGAATCTGGAATTCATCTGAATCTCCACTCCCGGCAGGTTTTCATTGCACCACTGCTGAATGTTCAAGTAACGCAATGATGGTTTTCAGCGGTCTATTCACACTCGAACCCGTGCTGTTCACGGTCTAGCGACTCAACACTGGTGAGTTCTTCTTTTTCCAGTTCAGACAATACAAACCTCAGAAACCATTGCAATCTACACTACAGAATGTTTCATTCATTCAGGCGAATCTTGAATTCATCTTGTTCTCCACTCCCAGCAGGTTTTCGTTTCACCACTGGTGAATGTCCAAGCAACCCAAGGCTGGTTTCAGCTGCGTGTTAACACTCGCAGCCGTGCTGTTCAATTGGCTATCCAGTGAACGCTGGTTAGCTCTTGATTTTCCTTCCACACACCGAGCCTTCAGAAATCATTCTTATCTCCACTTCAGAATGTTCCATTCGTTCCCTGCGAATCTGGAATTCCTCTGACTCTCCACACCAGGCAGTTTTTCCTAACAACACTGGTGAATGACCAGGTAATCCAATGCTGGTTTTCAGCGGCTGTTCACACTCACAGCCTTGCTGTTCAATTGGCAATCCAGTCAAACCTAGTCAGCTCTTCATTTTCCTGTCCACACAACCCAGCGTTCAGAAATCATTGGAATCTCTACTACAGAAATTTCCATTCATTCACTGTGAATCTGGAAATACTCTGAATCTGCATTCCAGGAAGGCTTTCGTTACACCACTGATGAATGTCCAAGTAATGCAATGCTGCTTCTTAGTGGTCTGTTCACACTCGAAACCGTGCTGTTCATTGGCTATCCACTCAATATCGGTCAGCTCTTCAATATCCTGTCCAGACTATCCAGATTCCTAAATGTTGGCAATCACCACTACAGAATGTTCCATTCAATCACGCGAATCTGGAATTCATCAGAGTCTCCACTCCTGGAAGGTTTTCGTGACACCACTGGTAAATGTCCAAGGAAGACAATGCTGGTTTTAAGCCGCCTGCTAACACACTGAGCCGTGCTGTTCAATTTGCTATCCACCCAACCCTATTCAGCTCTACATTTTCCTGTCCTCATAACCCAACCTTCAGAAATAATTGGTATCTCCTCCACAGAATGTTCCGTTCATTCACTGCGAATCTTAAATTCATCTGACTCTCAACTCCCGGCGGGTTATCGTTACACCACTTGTGAATGTCCAAGTAAGCCAATGCTGGTTTTCAGTGGCCTGTTCATACTAAGAGACGTGCTGTTCATTTGGCTATCCACTCCACCCTATTCAGCTCTACATTCTCGTGTCCACAAAACCCAGCCTTCAGAAATCATTGGAATCACCACTAGAGAATGTTCCATTCATTCACTGCGAATCTGGAATTCATCTGAACCTCCACTCCTGGCAGGTTTTCGGTACGCCACTGGTGAATGTCCAAGTAACTCAATACTGGTTTTCAGAGGCATGTTCAACTCGCAGAAGTGCTGTTCAATGGGCTATCCACTCAATATTGGTCAGCTCTTCATTTTCCTCTCCACACAAACCAGCCTTCAGAAATCATTGGGCTCTCCACTACAGACTGTTCCATTCATTCACTGCGATTCTGCAATTCATCTGACTCTCCGCTCCAGGCAGGTTTTCATTACAGCACTGGTGAATGACCAAGTAATCCAATGCTGGTTTTCAGCCGCCTTTTCACACTCGCAGTGTGCTGTTCAATTGTCTATCCCCTCAAACCTGGTCAGCCTTTCATTTTCTTTTCCACAATATCAGACTTCAGAAATCATTGGAATCGCCAGTACAGAATGTTCCATTCATTCACTGCCAATCTGGAATTCATCTGAATCTGCACTCCAGGTAGGCTTTCATTACACCACTTATGAATGTCCAAGTAACACAATGCTGGTTTTCAGCGGTCTGTTCACACTCTAAGCCCTGCTTTTTACTGGGTATCCACACAACTGTGGTCAGCTCTTCATTTTCATGTCCAAACAATCCAGACTTGAGAAATCATTGCAATCTCCAGTACAGAATGTTCCATTCATTCACTGCGAATCTGGAATTCAACTGAATCTCCACTACCTGCAGATTTATCTTACACCACTTGTGAATGTCCAAGTAAAACAATGCTGGTTTTCAGAGGCCTGTTCATGTTCGCAGTCGTGCTGTTCAATTGGCTATCCACTCAACCTGTTTTGCTCCTCATTTTCCTGTGCACACAACCCAGCCTTCAGAAATCATTGTAATCTCCACTACAGGATGTTCCATTCATTCACTGGGAATCTGGAATTCATCTGAATCTGCACTCCACGCAGGCTTTCGTTACACCACTGCTGAAAGTCGAAGTAATGCAATACTGGTTTTCAGTGGTCTGTTCACATTCGAAGCCGAGGCTTTTTACAGGCTATCCACTCAACACTGGTCAGCTCTTCATTTTCGTGTCCCCACAATCCAGATTTCAGAAATCATTGCAATCTCCACTACAGAATGTTCCATTCATTCACTGCGAGTCTGGAGTTTATCTGATTCTCCACTCCCGCCTGGTTAACATTACACCACTTGTGAATGTCCAAGTAAGCCAATGCTGGTTTTCAGAGGCCTGTTCATACTCGCAGCCGTGCTGTTTAATTGACAATTCACTCCACCCTGTTCAGCTCTTCATTGTCCCACCACACTACCAGCCTTCAGAAATCTTTGTTATCTCCACTACAGAATGTTCCATTCATTCACTGCGAATCTGGAATTCATCTGACTCTCAACTCCACGCAGGTTTTCATTACACCACTGTTGAATGTCCAAGTAACCCAATGCTGGTTTTCAGCGGCCTGTTCATATTCGCAGCCCTGCTGTTTACTTGGCTATCGATTCAAGCCTGGTCAGCTCTTCATTTTCCTGTCCACACAACACAGGCTTCAGAAATCATTGGAATCTCCTCTACAGAATGTTCCATTCATTCACTGCGAATGTGGAATTCAACTGACTCTCCACTCCATGCAGGTTTTCCTTACACCACTGATGAATGTCCAAGTAACCCAATGCTGGTTTTCAGCTGCATGTTCACACTCGCAGCCATGCTATACAATTGGCTTTCCACTAAATCCTGATTAGTTCTTGATTTTCCTTCCACACGACCCAGCCTTCAGAAATCGTTGGAATCTCCACTAGAGAATGTTCCATTCATTCACTGTGAATCTGGAATTCCTCTGAACCTCCACTCCCGGCAGGTTTTCGTTACACCACTGTTGAATGTCCAAGTAACCCAATGTTTTAAGTGTTTTCTTCACAAGCGCAGTGGTGCTGTTCAATTGGCTATCCACTCAACCCTGGCCAGCTCTACATTTTCCTGTCCACACCACAGAGACTGGAGAAATCATTGTTATCTCCACTACAGAATGTTCCATTCATTCACAGCGAATCTGGAATTCATCTGAATCTCCACTCCCGGCAGGTTTTCGTGACACCACTGGTAAATATCCAAGTAAGCCAATGCTGGTTTTAAGTGGCCTGCTCATACTCTCAGCCGTGCTGTTCAATTTGCTATCCACTCAAACCTCTTCAGCTCCATTTTCCTGTCCACATAACCCAAACTTCAGAAACAATTGGTATCTCCTCCACAGAATGTTCCATTCATTGACGGCAAATCTGAAATTCATCTAATTCTCAACTCCCGTCAGGTTTTCGTTACACCACTTGTGAATGTCCAATTAAGCCAAAGCTGGTTTTCAGTGGCCTGTTCTTACTACGAGACGTGCTGTTCATTTGGCTATCCATTCCACCCTGTTCAGCTCTACATTTTCGTGTCCACAAAACCCAGCCTTCAGAAATCATTGGAATCACCACTAGAGAATGATCCATTCATTCACTGCGAATCTGGAATTCATCTGAATCTCCACTCCCGGCAGGTTTTCATTGCACCACTGCTGAATGTTCAAGTAACGCAATGATGGTTTTCAGCGGTCTATTCACACTCGAACCCGTGCTGTTCACGGTCTAGTGACTCAACACTGGTGAGTTCTTCTTTTTCCAGTTCAGACAATACAAACCTCAGAAACCATTGCAATCTACACTACAGAATGTTTCATTCATTCAGGCGAATCTTGAATTCATCTTGTTCTCCACTCCCAGCAGGTTTTCGTTTCACCACTGGTGAATGTCCAAGCAACCCAAGGCTGGTTTCAGCTGCGTGTTAACACTCGCAGCCGTGCTGTTCAATTGGCTATCCAGTGAACGCTGGTTAGCTCTTGATTTTCCTTCCACACACCGAGCCTTCAGAAATCATTCTTATCTCCACTTCAGAATGTTCCATTCGTTCCCTGCGAATCTGGAATTCCTCTGACTCTCCACACCAGGCAGATTTTCCTAACAACACTGGTGAATGACCAGGTAATCCAATGCTGGTTTTCAGCGGCTGTTCACACTCACAGCCTTGCTGTTCAATTGGCAATCCAGTCAAACCTAGTCAGCTCTTCATTTTCCTGTCCACACAACCCAGCGTTCAGAAATCATTGGAATCTCTACTACAGAAATTTCCATTCATTCACTGTGAATCTGGAAATACTCTGAATCTGCATTCCAGGAAGGCTTTCGTTACACCACTGATGAATGTCCAAGTAATGCAATGCTGCTTCTTAGTGGTCTGTTCACACTCGAAACCGTGCTGTTCATTGGCTATCCACTCAATATCGGTCAGCTCTTCAATATCCTGTCCAGACTATCCAGATTCCTAAATGTTGGCAATCACCACTACAGAATGTTCCATTCAATCACGCGAATCTGGAATTCATCAGAGTCTCCACTCCTGGAAGGTTTTCGTGACACCACTGGTAAATGTCCAAGGAAGACAATGCTGGTTTTAAGCCGCCTGCTAACACACTCAGCCGTGCTGTTCAATTTGCTATCCACCCAACCCTATTCAGCTCTACATTTTCCTGTCCTCATAACCCAACCTTCAGAAATAATTGGTATCTCCTCCACAGAATGTTCCGTTCATTCACTGCGAATCTTAAATTCATCTGACTCTCAACTCCCGGCGGGTTATCGTTACACCACTTGTGAATGTCCAAGTAAGCCAATGCTGGTTTTCAGTGGTCTGTTCATACTAAGAGACGTGCTGTTCATTTGGCTATCCACTCCACCCTGTTCAGCTCTACATTCTCGTGTCCACAAAACCCAGCCTTCAGAAATCATTGGAATCACCACTAGAGAATGTTCCATTCATTCACTGCGAATCTGGAATTCATCTGAACCTCCACTCCTGGCAGGTTTTCGGTACGCCACTGGTGAATGTCCAAGTAACTCAATACTGGTTTTCAGAGGCATGTTCAACTCGCAGAAGTGCTGTTCAATGGGCTATCCACTCAATATTGGTCAGCTCTTCATTTTCCTCTCCACACAAACCAGCCTTCAGAAATCATTGGGCTCTCCACTACAGACTGTTCCATTCATTCACTGCGATTCTGCAATTCATCTGACTCTCCGCTCCAGGCAGGTTTTCATTACAGCACTGGTGAATGACCAAGTAATCCAATGCTGGTTTTCAGCCGCCTTTTCACACTCGCAGTGTGCTGTTCAATTGTCTATCCCCTCAAACCTGGTCAGCCTTTCATTTTCTTTTCCACAATATCAGACTTCAGAAATCATTGGAATCGCCAGTACAGAATGTTCCATTCATTCACTGCCAATCTGGAATTCATCTGAATCTGCACTCCAGGTAGGCTTTCATTACACCACTTATGAATGTCCAAGTAACACAATGCTGGTTTTCAGCGGTCTGTTCACACTCTAAGCCCTGCTTTTTACTGGGTATCCACACAACTGTGGTCAGCTCTTCATTTTCATGTCCAAACAATCCAGACTTGAGAAATCATTGCAATCTCCAGTACAGAATGTTCCATTCATTCACTGCGAATCTGGAATTCAACTGAATCTCCACTACCTGCAGATTTATCTTACACCACTTGTGAATGTCCAAGTAAAACAATGCTGGTTTTCAGAGGCCTGTTCATGTTCGCAGTCGTGCTGTTCAATTGGCTATCCACTCAACCTGTTTTGCTCCTCATTTTCCTGTGCACACAACCCAGCCTTCAGAAATCATTGTAATCTCCACTACAGGATGTTCCATTCATTCACTGGGAATCTGGAATTCATCTGAATCTGCACTCCACGCAGGCTTTCGTTACACCACTGCTGAAAGTCGAAGTAATGCAATACTGGTTTTCAGTGGTCTGTTCACATTCGAAGCCGAGGCTTTTTACAGGCTATCCACTCAACACTGGTCAGCTCTTCATTTTCGTGTCCCCACAATCCAGATTTCAGAAATCATTGCAATCTCCACTACAGAATGTTCCATTCATTCACTGCGAGTCTGGAGTTTATCTGATTCTCCACTCCCGCCTGGTTAACATTACACCACTTGTGAATGTCCAAGTAAGCCAATGCTGGTTTTCAGAGGCCTGTTCATACTCGCAGCCGTGCTGTTTAATTGACAATTCACTCCACCCTGTTCAGCTCTTCATTGTCCCACCACACTACCAGCCTTCAGAAATCTTTGTTATCTCCACTACAGAATGTTCCATTCATTCACTGCGAATCTGGAATTCATCTGACTCTCAACTCCACGCAGGTTTTCATTACACCACTGTTGAATGTCCAAGTAACCCAATGCTGGTTTTCAGCGGCCTGTTCATATTCGCAGCCCTGCTGTTTACTTGGCTATCGATTCAAGCCTGGTCAGCTCTTCATTTTCCTGTCCACACAACACAGGCTTCAGAAATCATTGGAATCTCCTCTACAGAATGTTCCATTCATTCACTGCGAATGTGGAATTCAACTGACTCTCCACTCCATGCAGGTTTTCCTTACACCACTGATGAATGTCCAAGTAACCCAATGCTGGTTTTCAGCTGCATGTTCACACTCGCAGCCATGCTATACAATTGGCTTTCCACTAAATCCTGATTAGTTCTTCATTTTCCTTCCACACGACCCAGCCTTCAGAAATCGTTGGAATCTCCACTAGAGAATGTTCCATTCATTCACTGCGAATCTGGAATTCCTCTGAACCTCCACTCCCGGCAGGTTTTCGTTACACCACTGTTGAATGTCCAAGTAACCCAATGATTTAAGTGTTTTCTTCACAAGCGCAGTGGTGCTGTTCAATTGGCTATCCACTCAACCCTGGCCAGCTCTACATTTTCCTGTCCACACCACAGAGACTGGAGAAATCATTGTTATCTCCACTACAGAATGTTCCATTCATTCACAGCGAATCTGGAATTCATCTGAATCTCCACTCCCGGCAGGTTTTCGTGACACCACTGGTAAATATCCAAGTAAGCCAATGCTGGTTTTAAGTGGCCTGCTCATACTCTCAGCCGTGCTGTTCAATTTGCTATCCACTCAAACCTCTTCAGCTCCATTTTCCTGTCCACATAACCCAAACTTCAGAAACAATTGGTATCTCCTCCACAGAATGTTCCATTCATTGACGGCAAATCTGAAATTCATCTAATTCTCAACTCCCGTCAGGTTTTCGTTACACCACTTGTGAATGTCCAATTAAGCCAAAGCTGGTTTTCAGTGGCCTGTTCTTACTACGAGACGTGCTGTTCATTTGGCTATCCATTCCACCCTGTTCAGCTCTACATTTTCGTGTCCACAAAACCCAGCCTTCAGAAATCATTGGAATCACCACTAGAGAATGTTCCATTCATTCACTGCGAATCTGGAATTCATCTGAATCTCCACTCCCGGCAGGTTTTCATTGCACCACTGCTGAATGTTCAAGTAACGCAATGATGGTTTTCAGCGGTCTATTCACACTCGAACCCGTGCTGTTCACGGTCTAGCGACTCAACACTGGTGAGTTCTTCTTTTTCCAGTTCAGACAATACAAACCTCAGAAACCATTGCAATCTACACTACAGAATGTTTCATTCATTCAGGCGAATCTTGAATTCATCTTGTTCTCCACTCCCAGCAGGTTTTCGTTTCACCACTGGTGAATGTCCAAGCAACCCAAGGCTGGTTTCAGCTGCGTGTTAACACTCGCAGCCGTGCTGTTCAATTGGCTATCCAGTGAACGCTGGTTAGCTCTTGATTTTCCTTCCACACACCGAGCCTTCAGAAATCATTCTTATCTCCACTTCAGAATGTTCCATTCGTTCCCTGCGAATCTGGAATTCCTCTGACTCTCCACACCAGGCAGATTTTCCTAACAACACTGGTGAATGACCAGGTAATCCAATGCTGGTTTTCAGCGGCTGTTCACACTCACAGCCTTGCTGTTCAATTGGCAATCCAGTCAAACCTAGTCAGCTCTTCATTTTCCTGTCCACACAACCCAGCGTTCAGAAATCATTGGAATCTCTACTACAGAAATTTCCATTCATTCACTGTGAATCTGGAAATACTCTGAATCTGCATTCCAGGAAGGCTTTCGTTACACCACTGATGAATGTCCAAGTAATGCAATGCTGCTTCTTAGTGGTCTGTTCACACTCGAAACCGTGCTGTTCATTGGCTATCCACTCAATATCGGTCAGCTCTTCAATATCCTGTCCAGACTATCCAGATTCCTAAATGTTGGCAATCACCACTACAGAATGTTCCATTCAATCACGCGAATCTGGAATTCATCAGAGTCTCCACTCCTGGAAGGTTTTCGTGACACCACTGGTAAATGTCCAAGGAAGACAATGCTGGTTTTAAGCCGCCTGCTAACACACTCAGCCGTGCTGTTCAATTTGCTATCCACCCAACCCTATTCAGCTCTACATTTTCCTGTCCTCATAACCCAACCTTCAGAAATAATTGGTATCTCCTCCACAGAATGTTCCGTTCATTCACTGCGAATCTTAAATTCATCTGACTCTCAACTCCCGGCGGGTTATCGTTACACCACTTGTGAATGTCCAAGTAAGCCAATGCTGGTTTTCAGTGGCCTGTTCATACTAAGAGACGTGCTGTTCATTTGGCTATCCACTCCACCCTGTTCAGCTCTACATTCTCGTGTCCACAAAACCCAGCCTTCAGAAATCATTGGAATCACCACTAGAGAATGTTCCATTCATTCACTGCGAATCTGGAATTCATCTGAACCTCCACTCCTGGCAGGTTTTCGGTACGCCACTGGTGAATGTCCAAGTAACTCAATACTGGTTTTCAGAGGCATGTTCAACTCGCAGAAGTGCTGTTCAATGGGCTATCCACTCAATATTGGTCAGCTCTTCATTTTCCTCTCCACACAAACCAGCCTTCAGAAATCATTGGGCTCTCCACTACAGACTGTTCCATTCATTCACTGCGATTCTGCAATTCATCTGACTCTCCGCTCCAGGCAGGTTTTCATTACAGCACTGGTGAATGACCAAGTAATCCAATGCTGGTTTTCAGCCGCCTTTTCACACTCGCAGTGTGCTGTTCAATTGTCTATCCACTCAAACCTGGTCAGCCTTTCATTTTCTTTTCCACAATATCAGACTTCAGAAATCATTGGAATCGCCAGTACAGAATGTTCCATTCATTCACTGCCAATCTGGAATTCATCTGAATCTGCACTCCAGGTAGGCTTTCATTACACCACTTATGAATGTCCAAGTAACACAATGCTGGTTTTCAGCGGTCTGTTCACACTCTAAGCCCTGCTTTTTACTGGGTATCCACACAACTGTGGTCAGCTCTTCATTTTCATGTCCAAACAATCCAGACTTGAGAAATCATTGCAATCTCCAGTACAGAATGTTCCATTCATTCACTGCGAATCTGGAATTCAACTGAATCTCCACTACCTGCAGATTTATCTTACACCACTTGTGAATGTCCAAGTAAAACAATGCTGGTTTTCAGAGGCCTGTTCATGTTCGCAGTCGTGCTGTTCAATTGGCTATCCACTCAACCTGTTTTGCTCCTCATTTTCCTGTGCACACAACCCAGCCTTCAGAAATCATTGTAATCTCCACTACAGGATGTTCCATTCATTCACTGGGAATCTGGAATTCATCTGAATCTGCACTCCACGCAGGCTTTCGTTACACCACTGCTGAAAGTCGAAGTAATGCAATACTGGTTTTCAGTGGTCTGTTCACATTCGAAGCCGAGGCTTTTTACAGGCTATCCACTCAACACTGGTCAGCTCTTCATTTTCGTGTCCCCACAATCCAGATTTCAGAAAACATTGCAATCTCCACTACAGAATGTTCCATTCATTCACTGCGAGTCTGGAGTTTATCTGATTCTCCACTCCCGCCTGGTTAACATTACACCACTTGTGAATGTCCAAGTAAGCCAATGCTGGTTTTCAGAGGCCTGTTCATACTCGCAGCCGTGCTGTTTAATTGACAATTCACTCCACCCTGTTCAGCTCTTCATTGTCCCACCACACTACCAGCCTTCAGAAATCTTTGTTATCTCCACTACAGAATGTTCCATTCATTCACTGCGAATCTGGAATTCATCTGACTCTCAACTCCACGCAGGTTTTCATTACACCACTGTTGAATGTCCAAGTAACCCAATGCTGGTTTTCAGCGGCCTGTTCATATTCGCAGCCCTGCTGTTTACTTGGCTATCGATTCAAGCCTGGTCAGCTCTTCATTTTCCTGTCCACACAACACAGGCTTCAGAAATCATTGGAATCTCCTCTACAGAATGTTCCGTTCATTCACTGCGAATGTGGAATTCAACTGAATCTCCACTCCCGGCAGGTTTTCGTGACACCACTGGTAAATATCCAAGTAAGCCAATGCTGGTTTTAAGTGGCCTGCTCATACTCTCAGCCGTGCTGTTCAATTTGCTATCCACTCAACCCTCTTCAGCTCCATTTTCCTGTCCACATAACCCAAACATCAGAAACAATTGGTATCTCCTCCACAGAATGTTCCATTCATTGACGGCAAATCTGAAATTCATCTAATTCTCAACTCCCGTCAGGTTTTCGTTACACCACTTGTGAATGTCCAATTAAGCCAAAGCTTGTTTTCAGTGGCCTGTTCTTACTACGAGACGTGCTGTTCATTTGGCTATCCATTCCACCCTGTTCAGCTCTACATTTTCGTGTCCACAAAACCCAGCCTTCAGAAATCATTGGAATCACCACTAGAGAATGTTCCATTCATTCACTGCGAATCTGGAATTCATCTGAATCTCCACTCCCGGCAGGTTTTCATTGCACCACTGCTGAATGTTCAAGTAACGCAATGATGGTTTTCAGCGGTCTATTCACACTCGAACCCGTGCTGTTCACGGTCTAGCGACTCAACACTGGTGAGTTCTTCTTTTTCCAGTTCAGACAATACAAACCTCAGAAATCATTGCAATCTACACTACAGAATGTTTCATTCATTCAGGCGAATCTTGAATTCATCTTGTTCTCCACTCCCAGCAGGTTTTCGTTTCACCACTGGTGAATGTCCAAGCAACCCAAGGCTGGTTTCAGCTGCGTGTTAACACTCGCAGCCGTGCTGTTCAATTGGCTATCCAGTGAACGCTGGTTAGCTCTAGATTTTCCTTCCACACACCGAGCCTTCAGAAATCATTCTTATCTCCACTTCAGAATGTTCCATTCGTTCCCTGCGAATCTGGAATTCCTCTGACTCTCCACACCAGGCAGATTTTCCTAACAACACTGGTGAATGACCAGGTAATCCAATGCTGGTTTTCAGCGGCTGTTCACACTCACAGCCTTGCTGTTCAATTGGCAATCCAGTCAAACCTAGTCAGCTCTTCATTTTCCTGTCCACACAACCCAGCGTTCAGAAATCATTGGAATCTCTACTACAGAAATTTCCATTCATTCACTGTGAATCTGGAAATACTCTGAATCTGCATTCCAGGAAGGCTTTCGTTACACCACTGATGAATGTCCAAGTAATGCAATGCTGCTTCTTAGTGGTCTGTTCACACTCGAAACCGTGCTGTTCATTGGCTATCCACTCAATATCGGTCAGCTCTTCAATATCCTGTCCAGACTATCCAGATTCCTAAATGTTGGCAATCACCACTACAGAATGTTCCATTCAATCACGCGAATCTGGAATTCATCAGAGTCTCCACTCCTGGAAGGTTTTCGTGACACCACTGGTAAATGTCCAAGGAAGACAATGCTGGTTTTAAGCCGCCTGCTAACACACTCAGCCGTGCTGTTCAATTTGCTATCCACCCAACCCTATTCAGCTCTACATTTTCCTGTCCTCATAACCCAACCTTCAGAAATAATTGGTATCTCCTCCACAGAATGTTCCGTTCATTCACTGCGAATCTTAAATTCATCTGACTCTCAACTCCCGGCGGGTTATCGTTACACCACTTGTGAATGTCCAAGTAAGCCAATGCTGGTTTTCAGTGGTCTGTTCATACTAAGAGACGTGCTGTTCATTTGGCTATCCACTCCACCCTGTTCAGCTCTACATTCTCGTGTCCACAAAACCCAGCCTTCAGAAATCATTGGAATCACCACTAGAGAATGTTCCATTCATTCACTGCGAATCTGGAATTCATCTGAACCTCCACTCCTGGCAGGTTTTCGGTACGCCACTGGTGAATGTCCAAGTAACTCAATACTGGTTTTCAGAGGCATGTTCAACTCGCAGAAGTGCTGTTCAATGGGCTATCCACTCAATATTGGTCAGCTCTTCATTTTCCTCTCCACACAAACCAGCCTTCAGAAATCATTGGGCTCTCCACTACAGACTGTTCCATTCATTCACTGCGATTCTGCAATTCATCTGACTCTCCGCTCCAGGCAGGTTTTCATTACAGCACTGGTGAATGACCAAGTAATCCAATGCTGGTTTTCAGCCGCCTTTTCACACTCGCAGTGTGCTGTTCAATTGTCTATCCACTCAAACCTGGTCAGCCTTTCATTTTCTTTTCCACAATATCAGACTTCAGAAATCATTGGAATCGCCAGTACAGAATGTTCCATTCATTCACTGCCAATCTGGAATTCATCTGAATCTGCACTCCAGGTAGGCTTTCATTACACCACTTATGAATGTCCAAGTAACACAATGCTGGTTTTCAGCGGTCTGTTCACACTCTAAGCCCTGCTTTTTACTGGGTATCCACACAACTGTGGTCAGCTCTTCATTTTCATGTCCAAACAATCCAGACTTGAGAAATCATTGCAATCTCCAGTACAGAATGTTCCATTCATTCACTGCGAATCTGGAATTCAACTGAATCTCCACTACCTGCAGATTTATCTTACACCACTTGTGAATGTCCAAGTAAAACAATGCTGGTTTTCAGAGGCCTGTTCATGTTCGCAGTCGTGCTGTTCAATTGGCTATCCACTCAACCTGTTTTGCTCCTCATTTTCCTGTGCACACAACCCAGCCTTCAGAAATCATTGTAATCTCCACTACAGGATGTTCCATTCATTCACTGGGAATCTGGAATTCATCTGAATCTGCACTCCACGCAGGCTTTCGTTACACCACTGCTGAAAGTCGAAGTAATGCAATACTGGTTTTCAGTGGTCTGTTCACATTCGAAGCCGAGGCTTTTTACAGGCTATCCACTCAACACTGGTCAGCTCTTCATTTTCGTGTCCCCACAATCCAGATTTCAGAAATCATTGCAATCTCCACTACAGAATGTTCCATTCATTCACTGCGAGTCTGGAGTTTATCTGATTCTCCACTCCCGCCTGGTTAACATTACACCACTTGTGAATGTCCAAGTAAGCCAATGCTGGTTTTCAGAGGCCTGTTCATACTCGCAGCCGTGCTGTTTAATTGACAATTCACTCCACCCTGTTCAGCTCTTCATTGTCCCACCACACTCCCAGCCTTCAGAAATCTTTGTTATCTCCACTACAGAATGTTCCATTCATTCACTGCGAATCTGGAATTCATCTGACTCTCAACTCCACGCAGGTTTTCATTACACCACTGTTGAATGTCCAAGTAACCCAATGCTGGTTTTCAGCGGCCTGTTCATATTCGCAGCCCTGCTGTTTACTTGGCTATCGATTCAAGCCTGGTCAGCTCTTCATTTTCCTGTCCACACAACACAGGCTTCAGAAATCATTGGAATCTCCTCTACAGAATGTTCCATTCATTCACTGCGAATGTGGAATTCAACTGACTCTCCACTCCATGCAGGTTTTCCTTACACCACTGATGAATGTCCAAGTAACCCAATGCTGGTTTTCAGCTGCATGTTCACACTCGCAGCCATGCTATACAATTGGCTTTCCACTAAATCCTGATTAGTTCTTGATTTTCCTTCCACACGACCCAGCCTTCAGAAATCGTTGGAATCTCCACTAGAGAATGTTCCATTCATTCACTGCGAATCTGGAATTCCTCTGAACCTCCACTCCCGGCAGGTTTTCGTTACACCACTGTTGAATGTCCAAGTAACCCAATGTTTTAAGTGTTTTCTTCACAAGCGCAGTGGTGCTGTTCAATTGGCTATCCACTCAACCCTGGCCAGCTCTACATTTTCCTGTCCACACCACAGAGACTGGAGAAATCATTGTTATCTCCACTACAGAATGTTCCATTCATTCACAGCGAATCTGGAATTCATCTGAATCTCCACTCCCGGCAGGTTTTCGTGACACCACTGGTAAATATCCAAGTAAGCCAATGCTGGTTTTAAGTGGCCTGCTCATACTCTCAGCCGTGCTGTTCAATTTGCTATCCACTCAACCCTCTTCAGCTCCATTTTCCTGTCCACATAACCCAAACTTCAGAAACAATTGGTATCTCCTCCACAGAATGTTCCATTCATTGACGGCAAATCTGAAATTCATCTAATTCTCAACTCCCGTCAGGTTTTCGTTACACCACTTGTGAATGTCCAATTAAGCCAAAGCTGGTTTTCAGTGGCCTGTTCTTACTACGAGACGTGCTGTTCATTTGGCTATCCATTCCACCCTGTTCAGCTCTACATTTTCGTGTCCACAAAACCCAGCCTTCAGAAATCATTGGAATCACCACTAGAGAATGTTCCATTCATTCACTGCGAATCTGGAATTCATCTGAATCTCCACTCCCGGCAGGTTTTCATTGCACCACTGCTGAATGTTCAAGTAACGCAATGATGGTTTTCAGCGGTCTATTCACACTCGAACCCGTGCTGTTCACGGTCTAGCGACTCAACACTGGTGAGTTCTTCTTTTTCCAGTTCAGACAATACAAACCTCAGAAACCATTGCAATCTACACTACAGAATGTTTCATTCATTCAGGCGAATCTTGAATTCATCTTGTTCTCCACTCCCAGCAGGTTTTCGTTTCACCACTGGTGAATGTCCAAGCAACCCAAGGCTGGTTTCAGCTGCGTGTTAACACTCGCAGCCGTGCTGTTCAATTGGCTATCCAGTGAACGCTGGTTAGCTCTTGATTTTCCTTCCACACACCGAGCCTTCAGAAATCATTCTTATCTCCACTTCAGAATGTTCCATTCGTTCCCTGCGAATCTGGAATTCCTCTGACTCTCCACACCAGGCAGATTTTCCTAACAACACTGGTGAATGACCAGGTAATCCAATGCTGGTTTTCAGCGGCTGTTCACACTCACAGCCTTGCTGTTCAATTGGCAATCCAGTCAAACCTAGTCAGCTCTTCATTTTCCTGTCCACACAACCCAGCGTTCAGAAATCATTGGAATCTCTACTACAGAAATTTCCATTCATTCACTGTGAATCTGGAAATACTCTGAATCTGCATTCCAGGAAGGCTTTCGTTACACCACTGATGAATGTCCAAGTAATGCAATGCTGCTTCTTAGTGGTCTGTTCACACTCGAAACCGTGCTGTTCATTGGCTATCCACTCAATATCGGTCAGCTCTTCAATATCCTGTCCAGACTATCCAGATTCCTAAATGTTGGCAATCACCACTACAGAATGTTCCATTCAATCACGCGAATCTGGAATTCATCAGAGTCTCCACTCCTGGAAGGTTTTCGTGACACCACTGGTAAATGTCCAAGGAAGACAATGCTGGTTTTAAGCCGCCTGCTAACACACTCAGCCGTGCTGTTCAATTTGCTATCCACCCAACCCTATTCAGCTCTACATTTTCCTGTCCTCATAACCCAACCTTCAGAAATAATTGGTATCTCCTCCACAGAATGTTCCGTTCATTCACTGCGAATCTTAAATTCATCTGACTCTCAACTCCCGGCGGGTTATCGTTACACCACTTGTGAATGTCCAAGTAAGCCAATGCTGGTTTTCAGTGGCCTGTTCATACTAAGAGACGTGCTGTTCATTTGGCTATCCACTCCACCCTGTTCAGCTCTACATTCTCGTGTCCACAAAACCCAGCCTTCAGAAATCATTGGAATCACCACTAGAGAATGTTCCATTCATTCACTGCGAATCTGGAATTCCTCTGAACCTCCACTCCTGGCAGGTTTTCGTTACGCCACTGGTGAATGTCCAAGTAACTCAATACTGGTTTTCAGAGGCATGTTCAACTCGCAGAAGTGCTGTTCAATGGGCTATCCACTCAATATTGGTCAGCTCTTCATTTTCCTCTCCACACAAACCAGCCTTCAGAAATCATTGGGCTCTCCACTACAGACTGTTCCATTCATTCACTGCGATTCTGCAATTCATCTGACTCTCCGCTCCAGGCAGGTTTTCATTACAGCACTGGTGAATGACCAAGTAATCCAATGCTGGTTTTCAGCCGCCTTTTCACACTCGCAGTGTGCTGTTCAATTGTCTATCCCCTCAAACCTGGTCAGCCTTTCATTTTCTTTTCCACAATATCAGACTTCAGAAATCATTGGAATCGCCAGTACAGAATGTTCCATTCATTCACTGCCAATCTGGAATTCATCTGAATCTGCACTCCAGGTAGGCTTTCATTACACCACTTATGAATGTCCAAGTAACACAATGCTGGTTTTCAGCGGTCTGTTCACACTCTAAGCCCTGCTTTTTACTGGGTATCCACACAACTGTGGTCAGCTCTTCATTTTCATGTCCAAACAATCCAGACTTGAGAAATCATTGCAATCTCCAGTACAGAATGTTCCATTCATTCACTGCGAATCTGGAATTCAACTGAATCTCCACTACCTGCAGATTTATCTTACACCACTTGTGAATGTCCAAGTAAAACAATGCTGGTTTTCAGAGGCCTGTTCATGTTCGCAGTCGTGCTGTTCAATTGGCTATCCACTCAACCTGTTTTGCTCCTCATTTTCCTGTGCACACAACCCAGCCTTCAGAAATCATTGTAATCTCCACTACAGGATGTTCCATTCATTCACTGGGAATCTGGAATTCATCTGAATCTGCACTCCACGCAGGCTTTCGTTACACCACTGCTGAAAGTCGAAGTAATGCAATACTGGTTTTCAGTGGTCTGTTCACATTCGAAGCCGAGGCTTTTTACAGGCTATCCACTCAACACTGGTCAGCTCTTCATTTTCGTGTCCCCACAATCCAGATTTCAGAAATCATTGCAATCTCCACTACAGAATGTTCCATTCATTCACTGCGAGTCTGGAGTTTATCTGATTCTCCACTCCCGCCTGGTTAACATTACACCACTTGTGAATGTCCAAGTAAGCCAATGCTGGTTTTCAGAGGCCTGTTCATACTCGCAGCCGTGCTGTTTAATTGACAATTCACTCCACCCTGTTCAGCTCTTCATTGTCCCACCACACTCCCAGCCTTCAGAAATCTTTGTTATCTCCACTACAGAATGTTCCATTCATTCACTGCGAATCTGGAATTCATCTGACTCTCAACTCCACGCAGGTTTTCATTACACCACTGTTGAATGTCCAAGTAACCCAATGCTGGTTTTCAGCGGCCTGTTCATATTCGCAGCCCTGCTGTTTACTTGGCTATCGATTCAAGCCTGGTCAGCTCTTCATTTTCCTGTCCACACAACACAGGCTTCAGAAATCATTGGAATCTCCTCTACAGAATGTTCCATTCATTCACTGCGAATGTGGAATTCAACTGACTCTCCACTCCATGCAGGTTTTCCTTACACCACTGATGAATGTCCAAGTAACCCAATGCTGGTTTTCAGCTGCATGTTCACACTCGCAGCCATGCTATACAATTGGCTTTCCACTAAATCCTGATTAGTTCTTGATTTTCCTTCCACAGGACCCAGCCTTCAGAAATCGTTGGAATCTCCACTAGAGAATGTTCCATTCATTCACTGCGAATCTGGAATTCCTCTGAACCTCCACTCCCGGCAGGTTTTCGTTACACCACTGTTGAATGTCCAAGTAACCCAATGTTTTAAGTGTTTTCTTCACAAGCGCAGTGGTGCTGTTCAATTGGCTATCCACTCAACCCTGGCCAGCTCTACATTTTCCTGTCCATACCACAGAGACTGGAGAAATCATTGTTATCTCCACTACAGAATGTTCCATTCATTCACAGCGAATCTGGAATTCATCTGAATCTCCACTCCCGGCAGGTTTTCGTGACACCACTGGTAAATATCCAAGTAAGCCAATGCTGGTTTTAAGTGGCCTGCTCATACTCTCAGCCGTGCTGTTCAATTTGCTATCCACTCAACCCTCTTCAGCTCCATTTTCCTGTCCACATAACCCAAACTTCAGAAACAATTGGTATCTCCTCCACAGAATGTTCCATTCATTGACGGCAAATCTGAAATTCATCTAATTCTCAACTCCCGTCAGGTTTTCGTTACACCACTTGTGAATGTCCAATTAAGCCAAAGCTGGTTTTCAGTGGCCTGTTCTTACTACGAGACGTGCTGTTCATTTGGCTATCCATTCCACCCTGTTCAGCTCTACATTTTCGTGTCCACAAAACCCAGCCTTCAGAAATCATTGGAATCACCACTAGAGAATGTTCCATTCATTCACTGCGAATCTGGAATTCATCTGAATCTCCACTCCCGGCAGGTTTTCATTGCACCACTGCTGAATGTTCAAGTAACGCAATGATGGTTTTCAGCGGTCTATTCACACTCGAACCCGTGCTGTTCACGGTCTAGCGACTCAACACTGGTGAGTTCTTCTTTTTCCAGTTCAGACAATACAAACCTCAGAAACCATTGCAATCTACACTACAGAATGTTTCATTCATTCAGGCGAATCTTGAATTCATCTTGTTCTCCACTCCCAGCAGGTTTTCGTTTCACCACTGGTGAATGTCCAAGCAACCCAAGGCTGGTTTCAGCTGCGTGTTAACACTCGCAGCCGTGCTGTTCAATTGGCTATCCAGTGAACGCTGGTTAGCTCTTGATTTTCCTTCCACACACCGAGCCTTCAGAAATCATTCTTATCTCCACTTCAGAATGTTCCATTCGTTCCCTGCGAATCTGGAATTCCTCTGACTCTCCACACCAGGCAGATTTTCCTAACAACACTGGTGAATGACCAGGTAATCCAATGCTGGTTTTCAGCGGCTGTTCACACTCACAGCCTTGCTGTTCAATTGGCAATCCAGTCAAACCTAGTCAGCTCTTCATTTTCCTGTCCACACAACCCAGCGTTCAGAAATCATTGGAATCTCTACTACAGAAATTTCCATTCATTCACTGTGAATCTGGAAATACTCTGAATCTGCATTCCAGGAAGGCTTTCGTTACACCACTGATGAATGTCCAAGTAATGCAATGCTGCTTCTTAGTGGTCTGTTCACACTCGAAACCGTGCTGTTCATTGGCTATCCACTCAATATCGGTCAGCTCTTCAATATCCTGTCCAGACTATCCAGATTCCTAAATGTTGGCAATCACCACTACAGAATGTTCCATTCAATCACGCGAATCTGGAATTCATCAGAGTCTCCACTCCTGGAAGGTTTTCGTGACACCACTGGTAAATGTCCAAGGAAGACAATGCTGGTTTTAAGCCGCCTGCTAACACACTCAGCCGTGCTGTTCAATTTGCTATCCACCCAACCCTATTCAGCTCTACATTTTCCTGTCCTCATAACCCAACCTTCAGAAATAATTGGTATCTCCTCCACAGAATGTTCCGTTCATTCACTGCGAATCTTAAATTCATCTGACTCTCAACTCCCGGCGGGTTATCGTTACACCACTTGTGAATGTCCAAGTAAGCCAATGCTGGTTTTCAGTGGCCTGTTCATACTAAGAGACGTGCTGTTCATTTGGCTATCCACTCCACCCTGTTCAGCTCTACATTCTCGTGTCCACAAAACCCAGCCTTCAGAAATCATTGGAATCACCACTAGAGAATGTTCCATTCATTCACTGCGAATCTGGAATTCCTCTGAACCTCCACTCCTGGCAGGTTTTCGTTACGCCACTGGTGAATGTCCAAGTAACTCAATACTGGTTTTCAGAGGCATGTTCAACTCGCAGAAGTGCTGTTCAATGGGCTATCCACTCAATATTGGTCAGCTCTTCATTTTCCTCTCCACACAAACCAGCCTTCAGAAATCATTGGGCTCTCCACTACAGACTGTTCCATTCATTCACTGCGATTCTGCAATTCATCTGACTCTCCGCTCCAGGCAGGTTTTCATTACAGCACTGGTGAATGACCAAGTAATCCAATGCTGGTTTTCAGCCGCCTTTTCACACTCGCAGTGTGCTGTTCAATTGTCTATCCACTCAAACCTGGTCAGCCTTTCATTTTCTTTTCCACAATATCAGACTTCAGAAATCATTGGAATCGCCAGTACAGAATGTTCCATTCATTCACTGCCAATCTGGAATTCATCTGAATCTGCACTCCAGGTAGGCTTTCATTACACCACTTATGAATGTCCAAGTAACACAATGCTGGTTTTCAGCGGTCTGTTCACACTCTAAGCCCTGCTTTTTACTGGGTATCCACACAACTGTGGTCAGCTCTTCATTTTCATGTCCAAACAATCCAGACTTGAGAAATCATTGCAATCTCCAGTACAGAATGTTCCATTCATTCACTGCGAATCTGGAATTCAACTGAATCTCCACTACCTGCAGATTTATCTTACACCACTTGTGAATGTCCAAGTAAAACAATGCTGGTTTTCAGAGGCCTGTTCATGTTCGCAGTCGTGCTGTTCAATTGGCTATCCACTCAACCTGTTTTGCTCCTCATTTTCCTGTGCACACAACCCAGCCTTCAGAAATCATTGTAATCTCCACTACAGGATGTTCCATTCATTCACTGGGAATCTGGAATTCATCTGAATCTGCACTCCACGCAGGCTTTCGTTACACCACTGCTGAAAGTCGAAGTAATGCAATACTGGTTTTCAGTGGTCTGTTCACATTCGAAGCCGAGGCTTTTTACAGGCTATCCACTCAACACTGGTCAGCTCTTCATTTTCGTGTCCCCACAATCCAGATTTCAGAAATCATTGCAATCTCCACTACAGAATGTTCCATTCATTCACTGCGAGTCTGGAGTTTATCTGATTCTCCACTCCCGCCTGGTTAACATTACACCACTTGTGAATGTCCAAGTAAGCCAATGCTGGTTTTCAGAGGCCTGTTCATACTCGCAGCCGTGCTGTTTAATTGACAATTCACTCCACCCTGTTCAGCTCTTCATTGTCCCACCACACTACCAGCCTTCAGAAATCTTTGTTATCTCCACTACAGAATGTTCCATTCATTCACTGCGAATCTGGAATTCATCTGACTCTCAACTCCACGCAGGTTTTCATTACACCACTGTTGAATGTCCAAGTAACCCAATGCTGGTTTTCAGCGGCCTGTTCATATTCGCAGCCCTGCTGTTTACTTGGCTATCGATTCAAGCCTGGTCAGCTCTTCATTTTCCTGTCCACACAACACAGGCTTCAGAAATCATTGGAATCTCCTCTACAGAATGTTCCATTCATTCACTGCGAATGTGGAATTCAACTGACTCTCCACTCCATGCAGGTTTTCCTTACACCACTGATGAATGTCCAAGTAACCCAATGCTGGTTTTCAGCTGCATGTTCACACTCGCAGCCATGCTATACAATTGGCTTTCCACTAAATCCTGATTAGTTCTTGATTTTCCTTCCACACGACCCAGCCTTCAGAAATCGTTGGAATCTCCACTAGAGAATGTTCCATTCATTCACTGCGATTCTGGAATTCATCTGACTCTCCGCTCCAGGCAGGTTTTCATTACAGCACTGGTGAATGACCAAGTAATCCAATGCTGGTTTTCAGCCGCCTTTTCACACTCGCAGTGTGCTGTTCAATTGTCTATCCACTCAAACCTGGTCAGCCTTTCATTTTCTTTTCCACAATATCAGACTTCAGAAATCATTGGAATCGCCAGTACAGAATGTTCCATTCATTCACTGCCAATCTGGAATTCATCTGAATCTGCACTCCAGGTAGGCTTTCATTACACCACTTATGAATGTCCAAGTAACACAATGCTGGTTTTCAGCGGTCTGTTCACACTCTAAGCCCTGCTTTTTACTGGGTATCCACACAACTGTGGTCAGCTCTTCATTTTCATGTCCAAACAATCCAGACTTGAGAAATCATTGCAATCTCCAGTACAGAATGTTCCATTCATTCACTGCGAATCTGGAATTCAACTGAATCTCCACTACCTGCAGATTTATCTTACACCACTTGTGAATGTCCAAGTAAAACAATGCTGGTTTTCAGAGGCCTGTTCATGTTCGCAGTCGTGCTGTTCAATTGGCTATCCACTCAACCTGTTTTGCTCCTCATTTTCCTGTGCACACAACCCAGCCTTCAGATATCATTGTAATCTCCACTACAGGATGTTCCATTCATTCACTGGGAATCTGGAATTCATCTGAATCTGCACTCCACGCAGGCTTTCGTTACACCACTGCTGAAAGTCGAAGTAATGCAATACTGGTTTTCAGTGGTCTGTTCACATTCGAAGCCGAGGCTTTTTACAGGCTATCCACTCAACACTGGTCAGCTCTTCATTTTCGTGTCCCCACAATCCAGATTTCAGAAATCATTGCAATCTCCACTACAGAATGTTCCATTCATTCACTGCGAGTCTGGAGTTTATCTGATTCTCCACTCCCGCCTGGTTAACATTACACCACTTGTGAATGTCCAAGTAAGCCAATGCTGGTTTTCAGAGGCCTGTTCATACTCGCAGCCGTGCTGTTTAATTGACAATTCACTCCACCCTGTTCAGCTCTTCATTGTCCCACCACACTACCAGCCTTCAGAAATCTTTGTTATCTCCACAACAGAATGTTCCATTCATTCACTGCGAATCTGGAATTCATCTGACTCTCAACTCCACGCAGGTTTTCATTACACCACTGTTGAATGTCCAAGTAACCCAATGCTGGTTTTCAGCGGCCTGTTCATATTCGCAGCCCTGCTGTTTACTTGGCTATCGATTCAAGCCTGGTCAGCTCTTCATTTTCCTGTCCACAAAACACAGGCTTCAGAAATCATTGGAATCTCCTCTACAGAATGTTCCATTCATTCACTGCGAATGTGGAATTCAACTGACTCTCCACTCCATGCAGGTTTTCCTTACACCACTGATGAATGTCCAAGTAACCCAATGCTGGTTTTCAGCTGCATGTTCACACTCGCAGCCATGCTATACAATTGGCTTTCCACTAAATCCTGATTAGTTCTTGATTTTCCTTCCACACGACCCAGCCTTCAGAAATCGTTGGAATCTCCACTAGAGAATGTTCCATTCATTCACTGCGAATCTGGAATTCCTCTGAACCTCCACTCCCGGCAGGTTTTCGTTACACCACTGTTGAATGTCCAAGTAACCCAATGTTTTAAGTGTTTTCTTCACAAGCGCAGTGGTGCTGTTCAATTGGCTATCCACTCAACCCTGGCCAGCTCTACATTTTCCTGTCCACACCACAGAGACTGGAGAAATCATTGTTATCTCCACTACAGAATGTTCCATTCATTCACAGCGAATCTGGAATTCATCTGAATCTCCACTCCCGGCAGGTTTTCGTGACACCACTGGTAAATATCCAAGTAAGCCAATGCTGGTTTTAAGTGGCCTGCTCATACTCTCAGCCGTGCTGTTCAATTTGCTATCCACTCAACCCTCTTCAGCTCCATTTTCCTGTCCACATAACCCAAACTTCAGAAACAATTGGTATCTCCTCCACAGAATGTTCCATTCATTGATGGCAAATCTGAAATTCATCTAATTCTCAACTCCCGTCAGGTTTTCGTTACACCACTTGTGAATGTCCAATTAAGCCAAAGCTGGTTTTCAGTGGCCTGTTCTTACTACGAGACGTGCTGTTCATTTGGCTATCCATTCCACCCTGTTCAGCTCTACATTTTCGTGTCCACAAAACCCAGCCTTCAGAAATCATTGGAATCACCACTAGAGAATGTTCCATTCATTCAATGCGAATCTGGAATTCATCTGAATCTCCACTCCCGGCAGGTTTTCATTGCACCACTGCTGAATGTTCAAGTAACGCAATGATGGTTTTCAGCGGTCTATTCACACTCGAACCCGTGCTGTTCACGGTCTAGCGACTCAACACTGGTGAGTTCTTCTTTTTCCAGTTCAGACAATACAAACCTCAGAAACCATTGCAATCTACACTACAGAATGTTTCATTCATTCACGCGAATCTTGAATTCATCTTGTTCTCCACTCCCAGCAGGTTTTCGTTTCACCACTGGTGAATGTCCAAGCAACCCAAGGCTGGTTTCAGCTGCGTGTTAACACTCGCAGCCGTGCTGTTCAATTGGCTATCCAGTGAACGCTGGTTAGCTCTTGATTTTCCTTCCACACACCGAGCCTTCAGAAATCATCCTTATCTCCACTTCAGAATGTTCCATTCGTTCCCTGCGAATCTGGAATTCCTCTGACTCTCCACACCAGGCAGATTTTCCTAACAACACTGGTGAATGACCAGGTAATCCAATGCTGGTTTTCAGTGGCTGTTCACACTCACAGCCTTGCTCTTCAATTGGCAATCCAGTCAAACCTAGTCAGCTCTTCATTTTCCTGTCCACACAACCCAGCGTTCAGAAATCATTGGAATCTCTACTACAGAAATTTCCATTCATTCACTGTGAATCTGGAAATACTCTGAATCTGCATTCCAGGAAGGCTTTCGTTACACCACTGATGAATGTCCAAGTAATGCAATGCTGCTTCTTAGTGGTCTGTTCACACTCGAAACCGTGCTGTTCATTGGCTATCCACTCAATATCGGTCAGCTCTTCAATATCCTGTCCAGACTATCCAGATTCCTAAATGTTGGCAATCACCACTACAGAATGTTCCATTCAATCACGCGAATCTGGAATTCATCAGAGTCTCCACTCCTGGAAGGTTTTCGTGACACCACTGGTAAATGTCCAAGGAAGACAATGCTGGTTTTAAGCCGCCTGCTAACACACTCAGCCGTGCTGTTCAATTTGCTATCCACCCAACCCTATTCAGCTCTACATTTTCCTGTCCTCATAACCCAACCTTCAGAAATAATTGGTATCTCCTCCACAGAATGTTCCGTTCATTCACTGCGAATCTTAAATTCATCTGACTCTCAACTCCCGGCGGGTTATCGTTACACCACTTGTGAATGTCCAAGTAAGCCAATGCTGGTTTTCAGTGGCCTGTTCATACTAAGAGACGTGCTGTTCATTTGGCTATCCACTCCACCCTGTTCAGCTCTACATTCTCGTGTCCACAAAACCCAGCCTTCAGAAATCATTGGAATCACCACTAGAGAATGTTCCATTCATTCACTGCGAATCTGGAATTCCTCTGAACCTCCACTCCTGGCAGGTTTTCGTTACGCCACTGGTGAATGTCCAAGTAACTCAATACTGGTTTTCAGAGGCATGTTCAACTCGCAGAAGTGCTGTTCAATGGGCTATCCACTCAATATTGGTCAGCTCTTCATTTTCCTCTCCACACAAACCAGCCTTCAGAAATCATTGGGCTCTCCACTACAGACTGTTCCATTCATTCACTGCGATTCTGCAATTCATCTGACTCTCCGCTCCAGGCAGGTTTTCATTACAGCACTGGTGAATGACCAAGTAATCCAATGCTGGTTTTCAGCCGCCTTTTCACACTCGCAGTGTGCTGTTCAATTGTCTATCCACTCAAACCTGGTCAGCCTTTCATTTTCTTTTCCACAATATCAGACTTCAGAAATCATTGGAATCGCCAGTACAGAATGTTCCATTCATTCACTGCCAATCTGGAATTCATCTGAATCTGCACTCCAGGTAGGCTTTCATTACACCACTTATGAATGTCCAAGTAACACAATGCTGGTTTTCAGCGGTCTGTTCACACTCTAAGCCCTGCTTTTTACTGGGTATCCACACAACTGTGGTCAGCTCTTCATTTTCATGTCCAAACAATCCAGATTTGAGAAATCATTGCAATCTCCAGTACAGAATGTTCCATTCATTCACTGCGAATCTGGAATTCAACTGAATCTCCACTACCTGCAGATTTATCTTACACCACTTGTGAATGTCCAAGTAAAACAATGCTGGTTTTCAGAGGCCTGTTCATGTTCGCAGTCGTGCTGTTCAATTGGCTATCCACTCAACCTGTTTTGCTCCTCATTTTCCTGTGCACACAACCCAGCCTTCAGAAATCATTGTAATCTCCACTACAGGATGTTCCATTCATTCACTGGGAATCTGGAATTCATCTGAATCTGCACTCCACGCAGGCTTTCGTTACACCACTGCTGAAAGTCGAAGTAATGCAATACTGGTTTTCAGTGGTCTGTTCACATTCGAAGCCGAGGCTTTTTACAGGCTATCCACTCAACACTGGTCAGCTCTTCATTTTCGTGTCCCCACAATCCAGATTTCAGAAATCATTGCAATCTCCACTACAGAATGTTCCATTCATTCACTGCGAGTCTGGAGTTTATCTGATTCTCCACTCCCGCCTGGTTAACATTACACCACTTGTGAATGTCCAAGTAAGCCAATGCTGGTTTTCAGAGGCCTGTTCATACTCGCAGCCGTGCTGTTTAATTGACAATTCACTCCACCCTGTTCAGCTCTTCATTGTCCCACCACACTACCAGCCTTCAGAAATCTTTGTTATCTCCACTACAGAATGTTCCATTCATTCACTGCGAATCTGGAATTCATCTGACTCTCAACTCCACGCAGGTTTTCATTACACCACTGTTGAATGTCCAAGTAACCCAATGCTGGTTTTCAGCGGCCTGTTCATATTCGCAGCCCTGCTGTTTACTTGGCTATCGATTCAAGCCTGGTCAGCTCTTCATTTTCCTGTCCACACAACACAGGCTTCAGAAATCATTGGAATCTCCTCTACAGAATGTTCCATTCATTCACTGCGAATGTGGAATTCAACTGACTCTCCACTCCATGCAGGTTTTCCTTACACCACTGATGAATGTCCAAGTAACCCAATGCTGGTTTTCAGCTGAATGTTCACACTCGCAGCCATGCTATACAATTGGCTTTCCACTAAATCCTGATTAGTTCTTGATTTTCCTTCCACACGACCCAGCCTTCAGAAATCGTTGGAATCTCCACTAGAGAATGTTCCATTCATTCACTGCGATTCTGGAATTCATCTGACTCTCCGCTCCAGGCAGGTTTTCATTACAGCACTGGTGAATGACCAAGTAATCCAATGCTGGTTTTCAGCCGCCTTTTCACACTCGCAGTGTGCTGTTCAATTGTCTATCCACTCAAACCTGGTCAGCCTTTCATTTTCTTTTCCACAATATCAGACTTCAGAAATCATTGGAATCGCCAGTACAGAATGTTCCATTCATTCACTGCCAATCTGGAATTCATCTGAATCTGCACTCCAGGTAGGCTTTCATTACACCACTTATGAATGTCCAAGTAACACAATGCTGGTTTTCAGCGGTCTGTTCACACTCTAAGCCCTGCTTTTTACTGGGTATCCACACAACTGTGGTCAGCTCTTCATTTTCATGTCCAAACAATCCAGACTTGAGAAATCATTGCAATCTCCAGTACAGAATGTTCCATTCATTCACTGCGAATCTGGAATTCAACTGAATCTCCACTACCTGCAGATTTATCTTACACCACTTGTGAATGTCCAAGTAAAACAATGCTGGTTTTCAGAGGCCTGTTCATGTTCGCAGTCGTGCTGTTCAATTGGCTATCCACTCAACCTGTTTTGCTCCTCATTTTCCTGTGCACACAACCCAGCCTTCAGATATCATTGTAATCTCCACTACAGGATGTTCCATTCATTCACTGGGAATCTGGAATTCATCTGAATCTGCACTCCACGCAGGCTTTCGTTACACCACTGCTGAAAGTCGAAGTAATGCAATACTGGTTTTCAGTGGTCTGTTCACATTCGAAGCCGAGGCTTTTTACAGGCTATCCACTCAACACTGGTCAGCTCTTCATTTTCGTGTCCCCACAATCCAGATTTCAGAAATCATTGCAATCTCCACTACAGAATGTTCCATTCATTCACTGCGAGTCTGGAGTTTATCTGATTCTCCACTCCCGCCTGGTTAACATTACACCACTTGTGAATGTCCAAGTAAGCCAATGCTGGTTTTCAGAGGCCTGTTCATACTCGCAGCCGTGCTGTTTAATTGACAATTCACTCCACCCTGTTCAGCTCTTCATTGTCCCACCACACTACCAGCCTTCAGAAATCTTTGTTATCTCCACAACAGAATGTTCCATTCATTCACTGCGAATCTGGAATTCATCTGACTCTCAACTCCACGCAGGTTTTCATTACACCACTGTTGAATGTCCAAGTAACCCAATGCTGGTTTTCAGCGGCCTGTTCATATTCGCAGCCCTGCTGTTTACTTGGCTATCGATTCAAGCCTGGTCAGCTCTTCATTTTCCTGTCCACAAAACACAGGCTTCAGAAATCATTGGAATCTCCTCTACAGAATGTTCCATTCATTCACTGCGAATGTGGAATTCAACTGACTCTCCACTCCATGCAGGTTTTCCTTACACCACTGATGAATGTCCAAGTAACCCAATGCTGGTTTTCAGCTGCATGTTCACACTCGCAGCCATGCTATACAATTGGCTTTCCACTAAATCCTGATTAGTTCTTGATTTTCCTTCCACACGACCCAGCCTTCAGAAATCGTTGGAATCTCCACTAGAGAATGTTCCATTCATTCACTGCGAATCTGGAATTCCTCTGAACCTCCACTCCCGGCAGGTTTTCGTTACACCACTGTTGAATGTCCAAGTAACCCAATGTTTTAAGTGTTTTCTTCACAAGCGCAGTGGTGCTGTTCAATTGGCTATCCACTCAACCCTGGCCAGCTCTACATTTTCCTGTCCACACCACAGAGACTGGAGAAATCATTGTTATCTCCACTACAGAATGTTCCATTCATTCACAGCGAATCTGGAATTCATCTGAATCTCCACTCCCGGCAGGTTTTCGTGACACCACTGGTAAATATCCAAGTAAGCCAATGCTGGTTTTAAGTGGCCTGCTCATACTCTCAGCCGTGCTGTTCAATTTGCTATCCACTCAACCCTCTTCAGCTCCATTTTCCTGTCCACATAACCCAAACTTCAGAAACAATTGGTATCTCCTCCACAGAATGTTCCATTCATTGATGGCAAATCTGAAATTCATCTAATTCTCAACTCCCGTCAGGTTTTCGTTACACCACTTGTGAATGTCCAATTAAGCCAAAGCTGGTTTTCAGTGGCCTGTTCTTACTACGAGACGTGCTGTTCATTTGGCTATCCATTCCACCCTGTTCAGCTCTACATTTTCGTGTCCACAAAACCCAGCCTTCAGAAATCATTGGAATCACCACTAGAGAATGTTCCATTCATTCAATGCGAATCTGGAATTCATCTGAATCTCCACTCCCGGCAGGTTTTCATTGCACCACTGCTGAATGTTCAAGTAACGCAATGATGGTTTTCAGCGGTCTATTCACACTCGAACCCGTGCTGTTCACGGTCTAGCGACTCAACACTGGTGAGTTCTTCTTTTTCCAGTTCAGACAATACAAACCTCAGAAACCATTGCAATCTACACTACAGAATGTTTCATTCATTCACGCGAATCTTGAATTCATCTTGTTCTCCACTCCCAGCAGGTTTTCGTTTCACCACTGGTGAATGTCCAAGCAACCCAAGGCTGGTTTCAGCTGCGTGTTAACACTCGCAGCCGTGCTGTTCAATTGGCTATCCAGTGAACGCTGGTTAGCTCTTGATTTTCCTTCCACACACCGAGCCTTCAGAAATCATCCTTATCTCCACTTCAGAATGTTCCATTCGTTCCCTGCGAATCTGGAATTCCTCTGACTCTCCACACCAGGCAGATTTTCCTAACAACACTGGTGAATGACCAGGTAATCCAATGCTGGTTTTCAGTGGCTGTTCACACTCACAGCCTTGCTCTTCAATTGGCAATCCAGTCAAACCTAGTCAGCTCTTCATTTTCCTGTCCACACAACCCAGCGTTCAGAAATCATTGGAATCTCTACTACAGAAATTTCCATTCATTCACTGTGAATCTGGAAATACTCTGAATCTGCATTCCAGGAAGGCTTTCGTTACACCACTGATGAATGTCCAAGTAATGCAATGCTGCTTCTTAGTGGTCTGTTCACACTCGAAACCGTGCTGTTCATTGGCTATCCACTCAATATCGGTCAGCTCTTCAATATCCTGTCCAGACTATCCAGATTCCTAAATGTTGGCAATCACCACTACAGAATGTTCCATTCAATCACGCGAATCTGGAATTCATCAGAGTCTCCACTCCTGGAAGGTTTTCGTGACACCACTGGTAAATGTCCAAGGAAGACAATGCTGGTTTTAAGCCGCCTGCTAACACACTCAGCCGTGCTGTTCAATTTGCTATCCACCCAACCCTATTCAGCTCTACATTTTCCTGTCCTCATAACCCAACCTTCAGAAATAATTGGTATCTCCTCCACAGAATGTTCCGTTCATTCACTGCGAATCTTAAATTCATCTGACTCTCAACTCCCGGCGGGTTATCGTTACACCACTTGTGAATGTCCAAGTAAGCCAATGCTGGTTTTCAGTGGCCTGTTCATACTAAGAGACGTGCTGTTCATTTGGCTATCCACTCCACCCTGTTCAGCTCTACATTCTCGTGTCCACAAAACCCAGCCTTCAGAAATCATTGGAATCACCACTAGAGAATGTTCCATTCATTCACTGCGAATCTGGAATTCATCTGAACCTCCACTCCTGGCAGGTTTTCGTTACGCCACTGGTGAATGTCCAAGTAACTCAATACTGGTTTTCAGAGGCATGTTCAACTCGCAGAAGTGCTGTTCAATGGGCTATCCACTCAATATTGGTCAGCTCTTCATTTTCCTCTCCACACAAACCAGCCTTCAGAAATCATTGGGCTCTCCACTACAGACTGTTCCATTCATTCACTGCGATTCTGCAATTCATCTGACTCTCCGCTCCAGGCAGGTTTTCATTACAGCACTGGTGAATGACCAAGTAATCCAATGCTGGTTTTCAGCCGCCTTTTCACACTCGCAGTGTGCTGTTCAATTGTCTATCCACTCAAACCTGGTCAGCCTTTCATTTTCTTTTCCACAATATCAGACTTCAGAAATCATTGGAATCGCCAGTACAGAATGTTCCATTCATTCACTGCCAATCTGGAATTCATCTGAATCTGCACTCCAGGTAGGCTTTCATTACACCACTTATGAATGTCCAAGTAACACAATGCTGGTTTTCAGCGGTCTGTTCACACTCTAAGCCCTGCTTTTTACTGGGTATCCACACAACTGTGGTCAGCTCTTCATTTTCATGTCCAAACAATCCAGACTTGAGAAATCATTGCAATCTCCAGTACAGAATGTTCCATTCATTCACTGCGAATCTGGAATTCAACTGAATCTCCACTACCTGCAGATTTATCTTACACCACTTGTGAATGTCCAAGTAAAACAATGCTGGTTTTCAGAGGCCTGTTCATGTTCGCAGTCGTGCTGTTCAATTGGCTATCCACTCAACCTGTTTTGCTCCTCATTTTCCTGTGCACACAACCCAGCCTTCAGAAATCATTGTAATCTCCACTACAGGATGTTCCATTCATTCACTGGGAATCTGGAATTCATCTGAATCTGCACTCCACGCAGGCTTTCGTTACACCACTGCTGAAAGTCGAAGTAATGCAATACTGGTTTTCAGTGGTCTGTTCACATTCGAAGCCGAGGCTTTTTACAGGCTATCCACTCAACACTGGTCAGCTCTTCATTTTCGTGTCCCCACAATCCAGATTTCAGAAATCATTGCAATCTCCACTACAGAATGTTCCATTCATTCACTGCGAGTCTGGAGTTTATCTGATTCTCCACTCCCGCCTGGTTAACATTACACCACTTGTGAATGTCCAAGTAAGCCAATGCTGGTTTTCAGAGGCCTGTTCATACTCGCAGCCGTGCTGTTTAATTGACAATTCACTCCACCCTGTTCAGCTCTTCATTGTCCCACCACACTACCAGCCTTCAGAAATCTTTGTTATCTCCACTACAGAATGTTCCATTCATTCACTGCGAATCTGGAATTCATCTGACTCTCAACTCCACGCAGGTTTTCATTACACCACTGTTGAATGTCCAAGTAACCCAATGCTGGTTTTCAGCGGCCTGTTCATATTCGCAGCCCTGCTGTTTACTTGGCTATCGATTCAAGCCTGGTCAGCTCTTCATTTTCCTGTCCACACAACACAGGCTTCAGAAATCATTGGAATCTCCTCTACAGAATGTTCCATTCATTCACTGCGAATGTGGAATTCAACTGACTCTCCACTCCATGCAGGTTTTCCTTACACCACTGATGAATGTCCAAGTAACCCAATGCTGGTTTTCAGCTGCATGTTCACACTCGCAGCCATGCTATACAATTGGCTTTCCACTAAATCCTGATTAGTTCTTGATTTTCCTTCCACACGACCCAGCCTTCAGAAATCGTTGGAATCTCCACTAGAGAATGTTCCATTCATTCACTGCGAATCTGGAATTCCTCTGAACCTCCACTCCCGGCAGGTTTTCGTTACACCACTGTTGAATGTCCAAGTAACCCAATGTTTTAAGTGTTTTCTTCACAAGCGCAGTGGTGCTGTTCAATTGGCTATCCACTCAACCCTGGCCAGCTCTACATTTTCCTGTCCACACCACAGAGACTGGAGAAATCATTGTTATCTCCACTACAGAATGTTCCATTCATTCACAGCGAATCTGGAATTCATCTGAATCTCCACTCCCGGCAGGTTTTCGTGACACCACTGGTAAATATCCAAGTAAGCCAATGCTGGTTTTAAGTGGCCTGCTCATACTCTCAGCCGTGCTGTTCAATTTGCTATCCACTCAACCCTCTTCAGCTCCATTTTCCTGTCCACATAACCCAAACTTCAGAAACAATTGGTATCTCCTCCACAGAATGTTCCATTCATTGACGGCAAATCTGAAATTCATCTAATTCTCAACTCCCGTCAGGTTTTCGTTACACCACTTGTGAATGTCCAATTAAGCCAAAGCTGGTTTTCAGTGGCCTGTTCTTACTACGAGACGTGCTGTTCATTTGGCTATCCATTCCACCCTGTTCAGCTCTACATTTTCGTGTCCACAAAACCCAGCCTTCAGAAATCATTGGAATCACCACTAGAGAATGTTCCATTCATTCACTGCGAATCTGGAATTCATCTGAATCTCCACTCCCGGCAGGTTTTCATTGCACCACTGCTGAATGTTCAAGTAACGCAATGATGGTTTTCAGCGGTCTATTCACACTCGAACCCGTGCTGTTCACGGTCTAGCGACTCAACACTGGTGAGTTCTTCTTTTTCCAGTTCAGACAATACAAACCTCAGAAACCATTGCAATCTACACTACAGAATGTTTCATTCATTCAGGCGAATCTTGAATTCATCTTGTTCTCCACTCCCAGCAGGTTTTCGTTTCACCACTGGTGAATGTCCAAGCAACCCAAGGCTGGTTTCAGCTGCGTGTTAACACTCGCAGCCGTGCTGTTCAATTGGCTATCCAGTGAACGCTGGTTAGCTCTTGATTTTCCTTCCACACACCGAGCCTTCAGAAATCATTCTTATCTCCACTTCAGAATGTTCCATTCGTTCCCTGCGAATCTGGAATTCCTCTGACTCTCCACACCAGGCAGATTTTCCTAACAACACTGGTGAATGACCAGGTAATCCAATGCTGGTTTTCAGCGGCTGTTCACACTCACAGCCTTGCTGTTCAATTGGCAATCCAGTCAAACCTAGTCAGCTCTTCATTTTCCTGTCCACACAACCCAGCGTTCAGAAATCATTGGAATCTCTACTACAGAAATTTCCATTCATTCACTGTGAATCTGGAAATACTCTGAATCTGCATTCCAGGAAGGCTTTCGTTACACCACTGATGAATGTCCAAGTAATGCAATGCTGCTTCTTAGTGGTCTGTTCACACTCGAAACCGTGCTGTTCATTGGCTATCCACTCAATATCGGTCAGCTCTTCAATATCCTGTCCAGACTATCCAGATTCCTAAATGTTGGCAATCACCACTACAGAATGTTCCATTCAATCACGCGAATCTGGAATTCATCAGAGTCTCCACTCCTGGAAGGTTTTCGTGACACCACTGGTAAATGTCCAAGGAAGACAATGCTGGTTTTAAGCCGCCTGCTAACACACTCAGCCGTGCTGTTCAATTTGCTATCCACCCAACCCTATTCAGCTCTACATTTTCCTGTCCTCATAACCCAACCTTCAGAAATAATTGGTATCTCCTCCACAGAATGTTCCGTTCATTCACTGCGAATCTTAAATTCATCTGACTCTCAACTCCCGGCGGGTTATCGTTACACCACTTGTGAATGTCCAAGTAAGCCAATGCTGGTTTTCAGTGGCCTGTTCATACTAAGAGACGTGCTGTTCATTTGGCTATCCACTCCACCCTGTTCAGCTCTACATTCTCGTGTGCACAAAACCCAGCCTTCAGAAATCATTGGAATCACCACTAGAGAATGTTCCATTCATTCACTGCGAATCTGGAATTCCTCTGAACCTCCACTCCTGGCAGGTTTTCGTTACGCCACTGGTGAATGTCCAAGTAACTCAATACTGGTTTTCAGAGGCATGTTCAACTCGCAGAAGTGCTGTTCAATGGGCTATCCACTTAATATTGGTCAGCTCTTCATTTTCCTCTTCACACAAACCAGCCTTCAGAAATCATTGGGCTCTCCACTACAGACTGTTCCATTCATTCACTGCGATTCTGCAATTCATCTGACTCTCCGCTCCAGGCAGGTTTTCATTACAGCACTGGTGAATGACCAAGTAATCCAATGCTGGTTTTCAGCCGCCTTTTCACACTCGCAGTGTGCTGTTCAATTGTCTATCCACTCAAACCTGGTCAGCCTTTCATTTTCTTTTCCACAATATCAGACTTCAGAAATCATTGGAATCGCCAGTACAGAATGTTCCATTCATTCACTGCCAATCTGGAATTCATCTGAATCTGCACTCCAGGTAGGCTTTCATTACACCACTTATGAATGTCCAAGTAACACAATGCTGGTTTTCAGCGGTCTGTTCACACTCTAAGCCCTGCTTTTTACTGGGTATCCACACAACTGTGGTCAGCTCTTCATTTTCATGTCCAAACAATCCAGACTTGAGAAATCATTGCAATCTCCAGTACAGAATGTTCCATTCATTCACTGCGAATCTGGAATTCAACTGAATCTCCACTACCTGCAGATTTATCTTACACCACTTGTGAATGTCCAAGTAAAACAATGCTGGTTTTCAGAGGCCTGTTCATGTTCGCAGTCGTGCTGTTCAATTGGCTATCCACTCAACCTGTTTTGCTCCTCATTTTCCTGTGCACACAACCCAGCCTTCAGAAATCATTGTAATCTCCACTACAGGATATTCCATTCATTCACTGGGAATCTGGAATTCATCTGAATCTGCACTCCACGCAGGCTTTCGTTACACCACTGCTGAAAGTCGAAGTAATGCAATACTGGTTTTCAGTGGTCTGTTTACATTCGAAGCCGAGGCTTTTTACAGGCTATCCACTCAACACTGGTCAGCTCTTCATTTTCGTGTCCCCACAATCCAGATTTCAGAAATCATTGCAATCTCCACTACAGAATGTTCCATTCATTCACTGCGAGTCTGGAGTTTATCTGATTCTCCACTCCCGCCTGGTTAACATTACACCACTTGTGAATGTCCAAGTAAGCCAATGCTGGTTTTCAGAGGCCTGTTCATACTCGCAGCCGTGCTGTTTAATTGACAATTCACTCCACCCTGTTCAGCTCTTCATTGTCCCACCACACTACCAGCCTTCAGAAATCTTTGTTATCTCCACTACAGAATGTTCCATTCATTCACTGCGAATCTGGAATTCATCTGACTCTCAACTCCACGCAGGTTTTCATTACACCACTGTTGAATGTCCAAGTAACCCAATGCTGGTTTTCAGCGGCCTGTTCATATTCGCAGCCCTGCTGTTTACTTGGCTATCGATTCAAGCCTGGTCAGCTCTTCATTTTCCTGTCCACACAACACAGGCTTCAGAAATCATTGGAATCTCCTCTACAGAATGTTCCATTCATTCACTGCGAATGTGGAATTCAACTGACTCTCCACTCCATGCAGGTTTTCCTTACACCACTGATGAATGTCCAAGTAACCCAATGCTGGTTTTCAGCTGCATGTTCACACTCGCAGCCATGCTATACAATTGGCTTTCCACTAAATCCTGATTAGTTCTTGATTTTCCTTCCACACGACCCAGCCTTCAGAAATCGTTGGAATCTCCACTAGAGAATGTTCCATTCATTCACTGCGAATCTGGAATTCCTCTGAACCTCCACTCCCGGCAGGTTTTCGTTACACCACTGTTGAATGTCCAAGTAACCCAATGTTTTAAGTGTTTTCTTCACAAGCGCAGTGGTGCTGTTCAATTGGCTATCCACTCAACCCTGGCCAGCTCTACATTTTCCTGTCCACACCACAGAGACTGGAGAAATCATTGTTATCTCCACTACAGAATGTTCCATTCATTCACAGCGAATCTGGAATTCATCTGAATCTCCACTCCCGGCAGGTTTTCGTGACACCACTGGTAAATATCCAAGTAAGCCAATGCTGGTTTTAAGTGGCCTGCTCATACTCTCAGCCGTGCTGTTCAATTTGCTATCCACTCAACCCTCTTCAGCTCCATTTTCCTGTCCACATAACCCAAACTTCAGAAACAATTGGTATCTCCTCCACAGAATGTTCCATTCATTGACGGCAAATCTGAAATTCATCTAATTCTCAACTCCCGTCAGGTTTTCGTTACACCACTTGTGAATGTCCAATTAAGCCAAAGCTGGTTTTCAGTGGCCTGTTCTTACTACGAGACGTGCTGTTCATTTGGCTATCCATTCCACCCTGTTCAGCTCTACATTTTCGTGTCCACAAAACCCAGCCTTCAGAAATCATTGGAATCACCACTAGAGAATGTTCCATTCATTCACTGCGAATCTGGAATTCATCTGAATCTCCACTCCCGGCAGGTTTTCATTGCACCACTGCTGAATGTTCAAGTAACGCAATGATGGTTTTCAGCGGTCTATTCACACTCGAACCCGTGCTGTTCACGGTCTAGCGACTCAACACTGGTGAGTTCTTCTTTTTCCAGTTCAGACAATACAAACCTCAGAAACCATTGCAATCTACACTACAGAATGTTTCATTCATTCAGGCGAATCTTGAATTCATCTTGTTCTCCACTCCCAGCAGGTTTTCGTTTCACCACTGGTGAATGTCCAAGCAACCCAAGGCTGGTTTCAGCTGCGTGTTAACACTCGCAGCCGTGCTGTTCAATTGGCTATCCAGTGAACGCTGGTTAGCTCTTGATTTTCCTTCCACACACCGAGCCTTCAGAAATCATTCTTATCTCCACTTCAGAGTGTTCCATTCGTTCCCTGCGAATCTGGAATTCCTCTGACTCTCCACACCAGGCAGATTTTCCTAACAACACTGGTGAATGACCAGGTAATCCAATGCTGGTTTTCAGCGGCTGTTCACACTCACAGCCTTGCTGTTCAATTGGCAATCCAGTCAAACATAGTCAGCTCTTCATTTTCCTGTCCACACAACCCAGCGTTCAGAAATCATTGGAATCTCTACTACAGAAATTTCCATTCATTCACTGTGAATCTGGAAATACTCTGAATCTGCATTCCAGGAAGGCTTTCGTTACACCACTGATGAATGTCCAAGTAATGCAATGCTGCTTCTTAGTGGTCTGTTCACACTCGAAACCGTGCTGTTCATTGGCTATCCACTCAATATCGGTCAGCTCTTCAATATCCTGTCCAGACTATCCAGATTCCTAAATGTTGGCAATCACCACTACAGAATGTTCCATTCAATCACGCGAATCTGGAATTCATCAGAGTCTCCACTCCTGGAAGGTTTTCGTGACACCACTGGTAAATGTCCAAGGAAGACAATGCTGGTTTTAAGCCGCCTGCTAACACACTCAGCCGTGCTGTTCAATTTGCTATCCACCCAACCCTATTCAGCTCTACATTTTCCTGTCCTCATAACCCAACCTTCAGAAATAATTGGTATCTCCTCCACAGAATGTTCCGTTCATTCACTGCGAATCTTAAATTCATCTGACTCTCAACTCCCGGCGGGTTATCGTTACACCACTTGTGAATGTCCAAGTAAGCCAATGCTGGTTTTCAGTGGCCTGTTCATACTAAGAGACGTGCTGTTCATTTGGCTATCCACTCCACCCTGTTCAGCTCTACATTCTCGTGTCCACAAAATCCAGCCTTCAGAAATCATTGGAATCACCACTAGAGAATGTTCCATTCATTCACTGCGAATCTGGAATTCCTCTGAACCTCCACTCCTGGCAGGTTTTCGTTACGCCACTGGTGAATGTCCAAGTAACTCAATACTGGTTTTCAGAGGCATGTTCAACTCGCAGAAGTGCTTTTCAATGGGCTATCCACTCAATATTGGTCAGCTCTTCATTTTCCTCTCCACACAAACCAGCCTTCAGAAATCATTGGGCTCTCCACTACAGACTGTTCCATTCATTCACTGCGATTCTGCAATTCATCTGACTCTCCGCTCCAGGCAGGTTTTCATTACAGCACTGGTGAATGACCAAGTAATCCAATGCTGGTTTTCAGCCGCCTTTTCACACTCGCAGTGTGCTGTTCAATTGTCTATCCACTCAAACCTGGTCAGCCTTTCATTTTCTTTTCCACAATATCAGACTTCAGAAATCATTGGAATCGCCAGTACAGAATGTTCCATTCATTCACTGCCAATCTGGAATTCATCTGAATCTGCACTCCAGGTAGGCTTTCATTACACCACTTATGAATGTCCAAGTAACACAATGCTGGTTTTCAGCGGTCTGTTCACACTCTAAGCCCTGCTTTTTACTGGGTATCCACACAACTGTGGTCAGCTCTTCATTTTCATGTCCAAACAATCCAGACTTGAGAAATCATTGCAATCTCCAGTACAGAATGTTCCATTCATTCACTGCGAATCTGGAATTCAACTGAATCTCCACTACCTGCAGATTTATCTTACACCACTTGTGAATGTCCAAGTAAAACAATGCTGGTTTTCAGAGGCCTGTTCCTGTTCGCAGTCGTGCTGTTCAATTGGCTATCCACTCAACCTGTTTTGCTCCTCATTTTCCTGTGCACACAACCCAGCCTTCAGAAATCATTGTAATCTCCACTACAGGATGTTCCATTCATTCACTGGGAATCTGGAATTCATCTGAATCTGCACTCCACGCAGGCTTTCGTTACACCACTGCTGAAAGTCGAAGTAATGCAATACTGGTTTTCAGTGGTCTGTTCACATTCGAAGCCGAGGCTTTTTACAGGCTATCCACTCAACACTGGTCAGCTCTTCATTTTCGTGTCCCCACAATCCAGATTTCAGAAATCATTGCAATCTCTACTACAGAATGTTCCATTCATTCACTGCGAGTCTGGTGTTTATCTGATTCTCCACTCCCGCCTGGTTAACATTACACCACTTGTGAATGTCCAAGTAAGCCAATGCTGGTTTTCAGAGGCCTGTTCATACTCGCAGCCGTGCTGTTTAATTGACAATTCACTCCACCCTGTTCAGCTCTTCATTGTCCCACCACACTACCAGCCTTCAGAAATCTTTGTTATCTCCACTACAGAATGTTCCATTCATTCACTGCGAATCTGGAATTCATCTGACTCTCAACTCCACGCAGGTTTTCATTACACCACTGTTGAATGTCCAAGTAACCCAATGCTGGTTTTCAGCGGCCTGTTCATATTCGCAGCCCTGCTGTTTACTTGGCTATCGATTCAAGCCTGGTCAGCTCTTCATTTTCCTGTCCACACAACACAGGCTTCAGAAATCATTGGAATCTCCTCTACAGAATGTTCCATTCATTCACTGCGAATGTGGAATTCAACTGACTCTCCACTCCATGCAGGTTTTCCTTACACCACTGATGAATGTCCAAGTAACCCAATGCTGGTTTTCAGCTGCATGTTCACACTCGCAGCCATGCTATACAATTGGCTTTCCACTAAATCCTGATTAGTTCTTGATTTTCCTTCCACACGACCCAGCCTTCAGAAATCGTTGGAATCTCCACTAGAGAATGTTCCATTCATTCACTGCGAATCTGGAATTCCTCTGAACCTCCACTCCCGGCAGGTTTTCGTTACACCACTGTTGAATGTCCAAGTAACCCAATGTTTTAAGTGTTTTCTTCACAAGCGCAGTGGTGCTGTTCAATTGGCTATCCACTCAACCCTGGCCAGCTCTACATTTTCCTGTCCACACCACAGAGACTGGAGAAATCATTGTTATCTCCACTACAGAATGTTCCATTCATTCACAGCGAATCTGGAATTCATCTGAATCTCCACTCCCGGCAGGTTTTCGTGACACCACTGGTAAATATCCAAGTAAGCCAATGCTGGTTTTAAGTGGCCTGCTCATACTCTCAGCCGTGCTGTTCAATTTGCTATCCACTCAACCCTCTTCAGCTCCATTTTCCTGTCCACATAACCCAAACTTCAGAAACAATTGGTATCTCCTCCACAGAATGTTCCATTCATTGATGGCAAATCTGAAATTCATCTAATTCTCAACTCCCGTCAGGTTTTCGTTACACCACTTGTGAATGTCCAATTAAGCCAAAGCTGGTTTTCAGTGGCCTGTTCTTACTACGAGACGTGCTGTTCATTTGGCTATCCATTCCACCCTGTTCAGCTCTACATTTTCGTGTCCACAAAACCCAGCCTTCAGAAATCATTGGAATCACCACTAGAGAATGTTCCATTCATTCACTGCGAATCTGGAATTCATCTGAATCTCCACTCCCGGCAGGTTTTCATTGCACCACTGCTGAATGTTCAAGTAACGCAATGATGGTTTTCAGCGGTCTATTCACACTCGAACCCGTGCTGTTCACGGTCTAGCGACTCAACACTGGTGAGTTCTTCTTTTTCCAGTTCAGGCAATACAAACCTCAGAAACCATTGCAATCTACACTACAGAATGTTTCATTCATTCAGGCGAATCTTGAATTCATCTTGTTCTCCACTCCCAGCAGGTTTTCGTTTCACCACTGGTGAATGTCCAAGCAACCCAAGGCTGGTTTCAGCTGCGTGTTAACACTCGCAGCCGTGCTGTTCAATTGGCTATCCAGTGAACGCTGGTTAGCTCTTGATTTTCCTTCCACACACCGAGCCTTCAGAAATCATTCTTATCTCCACTTCAGAATGTTCCATTCGTTCCCTGCGAATCTGGAATTCCTCTGACTCTCCACACCAGGCAGATTTTCCTAACAACACTGGTGAATGACCAGGTAATCCAATGCTGGTTTTCAGCGGCTGTTCACACTCACAGCCTTGCTGTTCAATTGGCAATCCAGTCAAACCTAGTCAGCTCTTCATTTTCCTGTCCACACAACCCAGCGTTCAGAAATCATTGGAATCTCTACTACAGAAATTTCCATTCATTCACTGTGAATCTGGAAATACTCTGAATCTGCATTCCAGGAAGGCTTTCGTTACACCACTGATGAATGTCCAAGTAATGCAATGCTGCTTCTTAGTGGCCTGTTCACACTCGAAACCGTGCTGTTCATTGGCTATCCACTCAATATCGGTCAGCTCTTCAATATCCTGTCCAGACTATCCAGATTCCTAAATGTTGGCAATCACCACTACAGAATGTTCCATTCAATCACGCGAATCTGGAATTCATCAGAGTCTCCACTCCTGGAAGGTTTTCGTGACACCACTGGTAAATGTCCAAGGAAGACAATGCTGGTTTTAAGCCGCCTGCTAACACACTCAGCCGTGCTGTTCAATTTGCTATCCACCCAACCCTATTCAGCTCTACATTTTCCTGTCCTCATAACCCAACCTTCAGAAATAATTGGTATCTCCTCCACAGAATGTTCCGTTCATTCACTGCGAATCTTAAATTCATCTGACTCTCAACTCCCGGCGGGTTATCGTTACACCACTTGTGAATGTCCAAGTAAGCCAATGCTGGTTTTCAGTGGCCTGTTCATACTAAGAGACGTGCTGTTCATTTGGCTATCCACTCCACCCTGTTCAGCTCTACATTCTCGTGTCCACAAAACCCAGCCTTCAGAAATCATTGGAATCACCACTAGAGAATGTTCCATTCATTCACTGCGAATCTGGAATTCCTCTGAACCTCCACTCCTGGCAGGTTTTCGTTACGCCACTGGTGAATGTCCAAGTAACTCAATCCTGGTTTTCAGAGGCATGTTCAACTCGCAGAAGTGCTGTTCAATGGGCTATCCACTCAATATTGGTCAGCTCTTCATTTTCCTCTCCACACAAACCAGCCTTCAGAAATCATTGGGCTCTCCACTACAGACTGTTCCATTCATTCACTGCGATTCTGCAATTCATCTGACTCTCCGCTCCAGGCAGGTTTTCATTACAGCACTGGTGAATGACCAAGTAATCCAATGCTGGTTTTCAGCCGCCTTTTCACACTCGCAGTGTGCTGTTCAATTGTCTATCCACTCAAACCTGGTCAGCCTTTCATTTTCTTTTCCACAATATCAGACTTCAGAAATCATTGGAATCGCCAGTACAGAATGTTCCATTCATTCACTGCCAATCTGGAATTCATCTGAATCTGCACTCCAGGTAGGCTTTCATTACACCACTTATGAATGTCCAAGTAACACAATGCTGGTTTTCAGCGGTCTGTTCACACTCTAAGCCCTGCTTTTTACTGGGTATCCACACAACTGTGGTCAGCTCTTCATTTTCATGTCCAAACAATCCAGACTTGAGAAATCATTGCAATCTCCAGTACAGAATGTTCCATTCATTCACTGCGAATCTGGAATTCAACTGAATCTCCACTACCTGCAGATTTATCTTACACCACTTGTGAATGTCCAAGTAAAACAATGCTGGTTTTCAGAGGCCTGTTCATGTTCGCAGTCGTGCTGTTCAATTGGCTATCCACTCAACCTGTTTTGCTCCTCATTTTCCTGTGCACACAACCCAGCCTTCAGAAATCATTGTAATCTCCACTACAGGATGTTCCATTCATTCACTGGGAATCTGGAATTCATCTGAATCTGCACTCCACGCAGGCTTTCGTTACACCACTGCTGAAAGTCGAAGTAATGCAATACTGGTTTTCAGTGGTCTGTTCACATTCGAAGCCGAGGCTTTTTACAGGCTATCCACTCAACACTGGTCAGCTCTTCATTTTCGTGTCCCCACAATCCAGATTTCAGAAATCATTGCTATCTCCACTACAGAATGTTCCATTCATTCACTGCGAGTCTGGAGTTTATCTGATTCTCCACTCCCGCCTGGTTAACATTACACCACTTGTGAATGTCCAAGTAAGCCAATGCTGGTTTTCAGAGGCCTGTTCATACTCGCAGCCGTGCTGTTTAATTGACAATTCACTCCACCCTGTTCAGCTCTTCATTGTCCCACCACACTACCAGCCTTCAGAAATCTTTGTTATCTCCACTACAGAATGTTCCATTCATTCACTGCGAATCTGGAATTCATCTGACTCTCAACTCCACGCAGGTTTTCATTACACCACTGTTGAATGTCCAAGTAACCCAATGCTGGTTTTCAGCGGCCTGTTCATATTCGCAGCCCTGCTGTTTACTTGGCTATCGATTCAAGCCTGGTCAGCTCTTCATTTTCCTGTCCACACAACACAGGCTTCAGAAATCATTGGAATCTCCTCTACAGAATGTTCCATTCATTCACTGCGAATGTGGAATTCAACTGACTCTCCACTCCATGCAGGTTTTCCTTACACCACTGATGAATGTCCAAGTAACCCAATGCTGGTTTTCAGCTGCATGTTCACACTCGCAGCCATGCTATACAATTGGCTTTCCACTAAATCCTGATTAGTTCTTCATTTTCCTTCCACACGACCCAGCCTTCAGAAATCGTTGGAATCTCCACTAGAGAATGTTCCATTCATTCACTGCGAATCTGGAATTCCTCTGAACCTCCACTCCCGGCAGGTTTTCGTTACACCACTGTTGAATGTCCAAGTAACCCAATGTTTTAAGTGTTTTCTTCACAAGCGCAGTGGTGCTGTTCAATTGGCTATCCACTCAACCCTGGCCAGCTCTACATTTTCCTGTCCACACCACAGAGACTGGAGAAATCATTGTTATCTCCACTACAGAATGTTCCATTCATTCACAGCGAATCTGGAATTCATCTGAATCTCCACTCCCGGCAGGTTTTCGTGACACCACTGGTAAATATCCAAGTAAGCCAATGCTGGTTTTAAGTGGCCTGCTCATACTCTCAGCCGTGCTGTTCAATTTGCTATCCACTCAACCCTCTTCAGCTCCATTTTCCTGTCCACATAACCCAAACTTCAGAAACAATTGGTATCTCCTCCACAGAATGTTCCATTCATTGACGGCAAATCTGAAATTCATCTAATTCTCAACTCCCGTCAGGTTTTCGTTACACCACTTGTGAATGTCCAATGAAGCCAAAGCTGGTTTTCAGTGGCCTGTTCTTACTACGAGACGTGCTGTTCATTTGGCTATCCATTCCACCCTGTTCAGCTCTACATTTTCGTGTCCACAAAACCCAGCCTTCAGAAATCATTGGAATCACCACTAGAGAATGTTCCATTCATTCACTGCGAATCTGGAATTCATCTGAATCTCCACTCCCGGCAGGTTTTCATTGCACCACTGCTGAATGTTCAAGTAACGCAATGATGGTTTTCAGCGGTCTATTCACACTCGAACCCGTGCTGTTCACGGTCTAGCGACTCAACACTGGTGAGTTCTTCTTTTTCCAGTTCAGACAATACAAACCTCAGAAACCATTGCAATCTACACTACAGAATGTTTCATTCATTCAGGCGAATCTTGAATTCATCTTGTTCTCCACTCCCAGCAGGTTTTCGTTTCACCACTGGTGAATGTCCAAGCAACCCAAGGCTGGTTTCAGCTGCGTGTTAACACTCGCAGCCGTGCTGTTCAATTGGCTATCCAGTGAACGCTGGTTAGCTCTTGATTTTCCTTCCACACACCGAGCCTTCAGAAATCATTCTTATCTCCACTTCAGAATGTTCCATTCGTTCCCTGCGAATCTGGAATTCCTCTGACTCTCCACACCAGGCAGATTTTCCTAACAACACTGGTGAATGACCAGGTAATCCAATGCTGGTTTTCAGCGGCTGTTCACACTCACAGCCTTGCTGTTCAATTGGCAATCCAGTCAAACCTAGTCAGCTCTTCATTTTCCTGTCCCCACAACCCAGCGTTCAGAAATCATTGGAATCTCTACTACAGAAATTTCCATTCATTCACTTTGAATCTGGAAATACTCTGAATCTGCATTCCAGGAAGGCTTTCGTTACACCACTGATGAATGTCCAAGTAATGCAATGCTGCTTCTTAGTGGTCTGTTCACACTCGAAACCGTGCTGTTCATTGGCTATCCACTCAATATCGGTCAGCTCTTCAATATCCTGTCCAGACTATCCAGATTCCTAAATGTTGGCAATCACCACTACAGAATGTTCCATTCAATCACGCGAATCTGGAATTCATCAGAGTCTCCACTCCTGGAAGGTTTTCGTGACACCACTGGTAAATGTCCAAGGAAGACAATGCTGGTTTTAAGCCGCCTGCTAACACACTCAGCCGTGCTGTTCAATTTGCTATCCACCCAACCCTATTCAGCTCTACATTTTCCTGTCCTCATAACCCAACCTTCAGAAATAATTGGTATCTCCTCCACAGAATGTTCCGTTCATTCACTGCGAATCTTAAATTCATCTGACTCTCAACTCCCGGCGGGTTATCGTTACACCACTTGTGAATGTCCAAGTAAGCCAATGCTGGTTTTCAGTGGCCTGTTCATACTAAGAGACGTGCTGTTCATTTGGCTATCCACTCCACCCTGTTCAGCTCTACATTCTCGTGTCCACAAAACCCAGCCTTCAGAAATCATTGGAATCACCACTAGAGAATGTTCCATTCATTCACTGCGAATCTGGAATTCCTCTGAACCTCCACTCCTGGCAGGTTTTCGTTACGCCACTGGTGAATGTCCAAGTAACTCAATACTGGTTTTCAGAGGCATGTTCAACTCGCAGAAGTGCTGTTCAATGGGCTATCCACTCAATATTGGTCAGCTCTTCATTTTCCTCTCCACACAAACCAGCCTTCAGAAATCATTGGGCTCTCCACTACAGACTGTTCCATTCATTCACTGCGATTCTGCAATTCATCTGACTCTCCGCTCCAGGCAGGTTTTCATTACAGCACTGGTGAATGACCAAGTAATCCAATGCTGGTTTTCAGCCGCCTTTTCACACTCGCAGTGTGCTGTTCAATTGTCTATCCACTCAAACCTGGTCAGCCTTTCATTTTCTTCTCCACAATATCAGACTTCAGAAATCATTGGAATCGCCAGTACAGAATGTTCCATTCATTCACTGCCAGTCTGGAATGCATCTGAATCTGCACTCCAGGTAGGCTTTCATTACACCACTTATGAATGTCCAAGTAACACAATGCTGGTTTTCAGCGGTCTGTTCACACTCTAAGCCCTGCTTTTTACTGGGTATCCACACAACTGTGGTCAGCTCTTCATTTTCATGTCCAAACAATCCAGACTTGAGAAATCATTGCAATCTCCAGTACAGAATGTTCCATTCATTCACTGCGAATCTGGAATTCAACTGAATCTCCACTACCTGCAGATTTATCTTACACCACTTGTGAATGTCCAAGTAAAACAATGCTGGTTTTCAGAGGCCTGTTCATGTTCGCAGTCGTGCTGTTCAATTGGCTATCCACTCAACCTGTTTTGCTCCTCATTTTCCTGTGCACACAACCCAGCCTTCAGAAATCATTGTAATCTCCACTACAGGATGTTCCATTCATTCACTGGGAATCTGGAATTCATCTGAATCTGCACTCCACGCAGGCTTTCGTTACACCACTGCTGAAAGTCGAAGTAATGCAATACTGGTTTTCAGTGGTCTGTTCACATTCGAAGCCGAGGCTTTTTACAGGCTATCCACTCAACACTGGTCAGCTCTTCATTTTCGTGTCCCCACAATCCAGATTTCAGAAATCATTGCAATCTCCACTACAGAATGTTCCATTCATTCACTGCGAGTCTGGAGTTTATCTGATTCTCCACTCCCGCCTGGTTAACATTACACCACTTGTGAATGTCCAAGTAAGCCAATGCTGGTTTTCAGAGGCCTGTTCATACTCGCAGCCGTGCTGTTTAATTGACAATTCACTCCACCCTGTTCAGCTCTTCATTGTCCCACCACACTACCAGCCTTCAGAAATCTTTGTTATCTCCACTACAGAATGTTCCATTCATTCACTGCGAATCTGGAATTCATCTGACTCTCAACTCCACGCAGGTTTTCATTACACCACTGTTGAATGTCCAAGTAACCCAATGCTGGTTTTCAGCGGCCTGTTCATATTCGCAGCCCTGCTGTTTACTTGGCTATCGATTCAAGCCTGGTCAGCTCTTCATTTTCCTGTCCACACAACACAGGCTTCAGAAATCATTGGAATCTCCTCTACAGAATGTTCCATTCATTCACTGCGAATGTGGAATTCAACTGACTCTCCACTCCATGCAGGTTTTCCTTACACCACTGATGAATGTCCAAGTAACCCAATGCTGGTTTTCAGCTGCATGTTCACACTCGCAGCCATGCTATACAATTGGCTTTCCACTAAATCCTGATTAGTTCTTGATTTTCCTTCCACACGACCCAGCCTTCAGAAATCGTTGGAATCTCCACTAGAGAATGTTCCATTCATTCACTGCGAATCTGGAATTCCTCTGAACCTCCACTCCCGGCAGGTTTTCGTTACACCACTGTTGAATGTCCAAGTAACCCAATGTTTTAAGTGTTTTCTTCACAAGCGCAGTGGTGCTGTTCAATTGGCTATCCACTCAACCCTGGCCAGCTCTACATTTTCCTGTCCACACCACAGAGACTGGAGAAATCATTGTTATCTCCACTACAGAATGTTCCATTCATTCACAGCGAATCTGGAATTCATCTGAATCTCCACTCCCGGCAGGTTTTCGTGACACCACTGGTAAATATCCAAGTAAGCCAATGCTGGTTTTAAGTGGCCTGCTCATACTCTCAGCCGTGCTGTTCAATTTGCTATCCACTCAACCCTCTTCAGCTCCATTTTCCTGTCCACATAACCCAAACTTCAGAAACAATTGGTATCTCCTCCACAGAATGTTCCATTCATTGACGGCAAATCTGAAATTCATCTAATTCTCAACTCCCGTCAGGTTTTCGTTACACCACTTGTGAATGTCCAATTAAGCCAAAGCTGGTTTTCAGTGGCCTGTTCTTACTACGAGACGTGCTGTTCATTTGGCTATCCATTCCACCCTGTTCAGCTCTACATTTTCGTGTCCACAAAACCCAGCCTTCAGAAATCATTGGAATCACCACTAGAGAATGTTCCATTCATTCACTGCGAATCTGGAATTCATCTGAATCTCCACTCCCGGCAGGTTTTCATTGCACCACTGCTGAATGTTCAAGTAACGCAATGATGGTTTTCAGCGGTCTATTCACACTCGAACCCGTGCTGTTCACGGTCTAGCGACTCAACACTGGTGAGTTCTTCTTTTTCCAGTTCAGACAATACAAACCTCAGAAACCATTGCAATCTACACTACAGAATGTTTCATTCATTCAGGCGAATCTTGAATTCATCTTGTTCTCCACTCCCAGCAGGTTTTCGTTTCACCACTGGTGAATGTCCAAGCAACCCAAGGCTGGTTTCAGCTGCGTGTTAACACTCGCAGCCGTGCTGTTCAATTGGCTATCCAGTGAACGCTGGTTAGCTCTTGATTTTCCTTCCACACACCGAGCCTTCAGAAATCATTCTTATCTCCACTTCAGAGTGTTCCATTCGTTCCCTGCGAATCTGGAATTCCTCTGACTCTCCACACCAGGCAGATTTTCCTAACAACACTGGTGAATGACCAGGTAATCCAATGCTGGTTTTCAGCGGCTGTTCACACTCACAGCCTTGCTGTTCAATTGGCAATCCAGTCAAACCTAGTCAGCTCTTCATTTTCCTGTCCACACAACCCAGCGTTCAGAAATCATTGGAATCTCTACTACAGAAATTTCCATTCATTCACTGTGAATCTGGAAATACTCTGAATCTGCATTCCAGGAAGGCTTTCGTTACACCACTGATGAATGTCCAAGTAATGCAATGCTGCTTCTTAGTGGTCTGTTCACACTCGAAACCGTGCTGTTCATTGGCTATCCACTCAATATCGGTCAGCTCTTCAATATCCTGTCCAGACTATCCAGATTCCTAAATGTTGGCAATCACCACTACAGAATGTTCCATTCAATCACGCGAATCTGGAATTCATCAGAGTCTCCACTCCTGGAAGGTTTTCGTGACACCACTGGTAAATGTCCAAGGAAGACAATGCTGGTTTTAAGCCGCCTGCTAACACACTCAGCCGTGCTGTTCAATTTGCTATCCACCCAACCCTATTCAGCTCTACATTTTCCTGTCCTCATAACCCAACCTTCAGAAATAATTGGTATCTCCTCCACAGAATGTTCCGTTCATTCACTGCGAATCTTAAATTCATCTGACTCTCAACTCCCGGCGGGTTATCGTTACACCACTTGTGAATGTCCAAGTAAGCCAATGCTGGTTTTCAGTGGCCTGTTCATACTAAGAGACGTGCTGTTCATTTGGCTATCCACTCCACCCTGTTCAGCTCTACATTTTCGTGTCCACAAAACCCAGCCTTCAGAAATCATTGGAATCACCACTAGAGAATGTTCCATTCATTCACTGCGAATCTGGAATTCATCTGAACCTCCACTCCTGGCAGGTTTTCGTTACGCCACTGGTGAATGTCCAAGTAACTCAATACTGGTTTTCAGAGGCATGTTCAACTCGCAGAAGTGCTGTTCAATGGGCTATCCACTCAATATTGGTCAGCTCTTCATTTTCCTCTCCACACAAACCAGCCTTCAGAAATCATTGGGCTCTCCACTACAGACTGTTCCATTCATTCACTGCGATTCTGCAATTCATCTGACTCTCCGCTCCAGGCAGGTTTTCATTACAGCACTGGTGAATGACCAAGTAATCCAATGCTGGTTTTCAGCCGCCTTTTCACACTCGCAGTGTGCTGTTCAATTGTCTATCCACTCAAACCTGGTCAGCCTTTCATTTTCTTTTCCACAATATAAGACTTCAGAAATCATTGGGATCGCCAGTACAGAATGTTCCATTCATTCACTGCCAATCTGGAATTCATCTGAATCTGCACTCCAGGTAGGCTTTCATTACACCACTTATGAATGTCCAAGTAACACAATGCTGGTTTTCAGTGGTCTGTTCACATTCGAAGCCGAGGCTTTTTACAGGCTATCCACTCAACACTGGTCAGCTCTTCATTTTCGTGTCCCCACAATCCAGATTTCAGAAATCATTGCAATCTCCACTACAGAATGTTCCATTCATTCACTGCGAGTCTGGAGTTTATCTGATTCTCCACTCCCGCCTGGTTAACATTACACCACTTGTGAATGTCCAAGTAAGCCAATGCTGGTTTTCAGAGGCCTGTTCATACTCGCAGCCATGCTGTTTAATTGACAATTCACTCCACCCTGTTCAGCTCTTCATTGTCCCACCACACTACCAGCCTTCAGAAATCTTTGTTATCTCCACTACAGAATGTTCCATTCATTCACTGCGAATCTGGAATTCATCTGACTCTCAACTCCACGCAGGTTTTCATTACACCACTGTTGAATGTCCAAGTAACCCAATGCTGGTTTTCAGCGGCCTGTTCATATTCGCAGCCCTGCTGTTTACTTGGCTATCGATTCAAGCCTGGTCAGCTCTTCATTTTCCTGTCCACACAACACAGGCTTCAGAAATCATTGGAATCTCCTCTACAGAATGTTCCATTCATTCACTGCGAATGTGGAATTCAACTGACTCTCCACTCCATGCAGGTTTTCCTTACACCACTGATGAATGTCCAAGTAACCCAATGCTGGTTTTCAGCTGCATGTTCACACTCGCAGCCATGCTATACAATTGGCTTTCCACTAAATCCTGATTAGTTCTTGATTTTCCTTCCACACGACCCAGCCTTCAGAAATCGTTGGAATCTCCACTAGAGAATGTTCCATTCATTCACTGCGAATCTGGAATTCCTCTGAACCTCCACTCCCGGCAGGTTTTCGTTACACCACTGTTGAATGTCCAAGTAACCCAATGTTTTAAGTGTTTTCTTCACAAGCGCAGTGGTGCTGTTCAATTGGCTATCCACTCAACCCTGGCCAGCTCTACATTTTCCTGTCCACACCACAGAGACTGGAGAAATCATTGTTATCTCCACTACAGAATGTTCCATTCATTCACAGCGAATCTGGAATTCATCTGAATCTCCACTCCCGGCAGGTTTTCGTGACACCACTGGTAAATATCCAAGTAAGCCAATGCTGGTTTTAAGTGGCCTGCTCATACTCTCAGCCGTGCTGTTCAATTTGCTATCCACTCAACCCTCTTCAGCTCCATTTTCCTGTCCACATAACCCAAACTTCAGAAACAATTGGTATCTCCTCCACAGAATGTTCCATTCATTGACGGCAAATCTGAAATTCATCTAATTCTCAACTCCCGTCAGGTTTTCGTTACACCACTTGTGAATGTCCAATTAAGCCAAAGCTGGTTTTCAGTGGCCTGTTCTTACTACGAGACGTGCTGTTCATTTGGCTATCCATTCCACCCTGTTCAGCTCTACATTTTCGTGTCCACAAAACCCAGCCTTCAGAAATCATTGGAATCACCACTAGAGAATGTTCCATTCATTCACTGCGAATCTGGAATTCATCTGAATCTCCACTCCCGGCAGGTTTTCATTGCACCACTGCTGAATGTTCAAGTAACGCAATGATGGTTTTCAGCGGTCTATTCACACTCGAACCCGTGCTGTTCACGGTCTAGCGACTCAACACTGGTGAGTTCTTCTTTTTCCAGTTCAGACAATACAAACCTCAGAAACCATTGCAATCTACACTACAGAATGTTTCATTCATTCAGGCGAATCTTGAATTCATCTTGTTCTCCACCCCCAGCAGGTTTTCGTTTCACCACTGGTGAATGTCCAAGCAACCCAAGGCTGGTTTCAGCTGCGTGTTAACACTCGCAGCCGTCCGTGCTGTTCAATTGGCTATCCAGTGAACGCTGGTTAGCTCTTGATTTTCCTTCCACACACCGAGCCTTCAGAAATCATTCTTATCTCCACTTCAGAGTGTTCCATTCGTTCCCTGCGAATCTGGAATTCCTCTGACTCTCCACACCAGGCAGATTTTCCTAACAACACTGGTGAATGACCAGGTAATCCAATGCTGGTTTTCAGCGGCTGTTCACACTCACAGCCTTGCTGTTCAATTGGCAATCCAGTCAAACCTAGTCAGCTCTTCATTTTCCTGTCCACACAACCCAGCGTTCAGAAATCATTGGAATCTCTACTACAGAAATTTCCATTCATTCACTGTGAATCTGGAAATACTCTGAATCTGCATTCCAGGAAGGCTTTCGTTACACCACTGATGAATGTCCAAGTAATGCAATGCTGCTTCTTAGTGGTCTGTTCACACTCGAAACCGTGCTGTTCATTGGCTATCCACTCAATATCGGTCAGCTCTTCAATATCCTGTCCAGACTATCCAGATTCCTAAATGTTGGCAATCACCACTACAGAATGTTCCATTCAATCACGCGAATCTGGAATTCATCAGAGTCTCCACTCCTGGAAGGTTTTCGTGACACCACTGGTAAATGTCCAAGGAAGACAATGCTGGTTTTAAGCCGCCTGCTAACACACTCAGCCGTGCTGTTCAATTTGCTATCCACCCAACCCTATTCAGCTCTACATTTTCCTGTCCTCATAACCCAACCTTCAGAAATAATTGGTATCTCCTCCACAGAATGTTCCGTTCATTCACTGCGAATCTTAAATTCATCTGACTCTCAACTCCCGGCGGGTTATCGTTACACCACTTGTGAATGTCCAAGTAAGCCAATGCTGGTTTTCAGTGGCCTGTTCATACTAAGAGACGTGCTGTTCATTTGGCTATCCACTCCACCCTGTTCAGCTCTACATTCTCGTGTCCACAAAACCCAGCCTTCAGAAATCATTGGAATCACCACTAGAGAATGTTCCATTCATTCACTGCGAATCTGGAATTCCTCTGAACCTCCACTCCTGGCAGGTTTTCGTTACGCCACTGGTGAATGTCCAAGTAACTCAATACTGGTTTTCAGAGGCATGTTCAACTCGCAGAAGTGCTGTTCAATGGGCTATCCACTCAATATTGGTCAGCTCTTCATTTTCCTCTCCACACAAACCAGCCTTCAGAAATCATTGGGCTCTCCACTACAGACTGTTCCATTCATTCACTGCGATTCTGCAATTCATCTGACTCTCCGCTCCAGGCAGGTTTTCATTACAGCACTGGTGAATGACCAAGTAATCCAATGCTGGTTTTCAGCCGCCTTTTCACACTCGCAGTGTGCTGTTCAATTGTCTATCCACTCAAACCTGGTCAGCCTTTCATTTTCTTTTCCACAATATCAGACTTCAGAAATCATTGGAATCGCCAGTACAGAATGTTCCATTCATTCACTGCCAATCTGGAATTCATCTGAATCTGCACTCCAGGTAGGCTTTCATTACACCACTTATGAATGTCCAAGTAACACAATGCTGGTTTTCAGCGGTCTGTTCACACTCTAAGCCCTGCTTTTTACTGGGTATCCACACAACTGTGGTCAGCTCTTCATTTTCATGTCCAAACAATCCAGACTTGAGAAATCATTGCAATCTCCAGTACAGAATGTTCCATTCATTCACTGCGAATCTGGAATTCAACTGAATCTCCACTACCTGCAGATTTATCTTACACCACTTGTGAATGTCCAAGTAAAACAATGCTGGTTTTCAGAGGCCTGTTCATGTTCGCAGTCGTGCTGTTCAATTGGCTATCCACTCAACCTGTTTTGCTCCTCATTTTCCTGTGCACACAACCCAGCCTTCAGAAATCATTGTAATCTCCACTACAGGATGTTCCATTCATTCACTGGGAATCTGGAATTCATCTGAATCTGCACTCCACGCAGGCTTTCGTTACACCACTGCTGAAAGTCGAAGTAATGCAATACTGGTTTTCAGTGGTCTGTTCACATTCGAAGCCGAGGCTTTTTACAGGCTATCCACTCAACACTGGTCAGCTCTTCATTTTCGTGTCCCCACAATCCAGATTTCAGAAATCATTGCAATCTCCACTACAGAATGTTCCATTCATTCACTGCGAGTCTGGAGTTTATCTGATTCTCCACTCCCGCCTGGTTAACATTACACCACTTGTGAATGTCCAAGTAAGCCAATGCTGGTTTTCAGAGGCCTGTTCATACTCGCAGCCATGCTGTTTAATTGACAATTCACTCCACCCTGTTCAGCTCTTCATTGTCCCACCACACTACCAGCCTTCAGAAATCTTTGTTATCTCCACTACAGAATGTTCCATTCATTCACTGCGAATCTGGAATTCATCTGACTCTCAACTCCACGCAGGTTTTCATTACACCACTGTTGAATGTCCAAGTAACCCAATGCTGGTTTTCAGCGGCCTGTTCATATTCGCAGCCCTGCTGTTTACTTGGCTATCGATTCAAGCCTGGTCAGCTCTTCATTTTCCTGTCCACACAACACAGGCTTCAGAAATCATTGGAATCTCCTCTACAGAATGTTCCATTCATTCACTGCGAATGTGGAATTCAACTGACTCTCCACTCCATGCAGGTTTTCCTTACACCACTGATGAATGTCCAAGTAACCCAATGCTGGTTTTCAGCTGCATGTTCACACTCGCAGCCATGCTATACAATTGGCTTTCCACTAAATCCTGATTAGTTCTTGATTTTCCTTCCACAGGACCCAGCCTTCAGAAATCGTTGGAATCTCCACTAGAGAATGTTCCATTCATTCACTGCGAATCTGGAATTCCTCTGAACCTCCACTCCCGGCAGGTTTTCGTTACACCACTGTTGAATGTCCAAGTAACCCAATGTTTTAAGTGTTTTCTTCACAAGCGCAGTGGTGCTGTTCAATTGGCTATCCACTCAACCCTGGCCAGCTCTACATTTTCCTGTCCACACCACAGAGACTGGAGAAATCATTGTTATCTCCACTACAGAATGTTCCATTCATTCACAGCGAATCTGGAATTCATCTGAATCTCCACTCCCGGCAGGTTTTCGTGACACCACTGGTAAATATCCAAGTAAGCCAATGCTGGTTTTAAGTGGCCTGCTCATACTCTCAGCCGTGCTGTTCAATTTGCTATCCACTCAACCCTCTTCAGCTCCATTTTCCTGTCCACATAACCCAAACTTCAGAAACAATTGGTATCTCCTCCACAGAATGTTCCATTCATTGACGGCAAATCTGAAATTCATCTAATTCTCAACTCCCGTCAGGTTTTCGTTACACCACTTGTGAATGTCCAATTAAGCCAAAGCTGGTTTTCAGTGGCCTGTTCTTACTACGAGACGTGCTGTTCATTTGGCTATCCATTCCACCCTGTTCAGCTCTACATTTTCGTGTCCACAAAACCCAGCCTTCAGAAATCATTGGAATCACCACTAGAGAATGTTCCATTCATTCACTGCGAATCTGGAATTCATCTGAATCTCCACTCCCGGCAGGTTTTCATTGCACCACTGCTGAATGTTCAAGTAACGCAATGATGGTTTTCAGCGGTCTATTCACACTCGAACCCGTGCTGTTCACGGTCTAGCGACTCAACACTGGTGAGTTCTTCTTTTTCCAGTTCAGACAATACAAACCTCAGAAACCATTGCAATCTACACTACAGAATGTTTCATTCATTCAGGCGAATCTTGAATTCATCTTGTTCTCCACCCCCAGCAGGTTTTCGTTTCACCACTGGTGAATGTCCAAGCAACCCAAGGCTGGTTTCAGCTGCGTGTTAACACTCGCAGCCGTCCGTGCTGTTCAATTGGCTATCCAGTGAACGCTGGTTAGCTCTTGATTTTCCTTCCACACACCGAGCCTTCAGAAATCATTCTTATCTCCACTTCAGAGTGTTCCATTCGTTCCCTGCGAATCTGGAATTCCTCTGACTCTCCACACCAGGCAGATTTTCCTAACAACACTGGTGAATGACCAGGTAATCCAATGCTGGTTTTCAGCGGCTGTTCACACTCACAGCCTTGCTGTTCAATTGGCAATCCAGTCAAACCTAGTCAGCTCTTCATTTTCCTGTCCACACAACCCAGCGTTCAGAAATCATTGGAATCTCTACTACAGAAATTTCCATTCATTCACTGTGAATCTGGAAATACTCTGAATCTGCATTCCAGGAAGGCTTTCGTTACACCACTGATGAATGTCCAAGTAATGCAATGCTGCTTCTTAGTGGTCTGTTCACACTCGAAACCGTGCTGTTCATTGGCTATCCACTCAATATCGGTCAGCTCTTCAATATCCTGTCCAGACTATCCAGATTCCTAAATGTTGGCAATCACCACTACAGAATGTTCCATTCAATCACGCGAATCTGGAATTCATCAGAGTCTCCACTCCTGGAAGGTTTTCGTGACACCACTGGTAAATGTCCAAGGAAGACAATGCTGGTTTTAAGCCGCCTGCTAACACACTCAGCCGTGCTGTTCAATTTGCTATCCACCCAACCCTATTCAGCTCTACATTTTCCTGTCCTCATAACCCAACCTTCAGAAATAATTGGTATCTCCTCCACAGAATGTTCCGTTCATTCACTGCGAATCTTAAATTCATCTGACTCTCAACTCCCGGCGGGTTATCGTTACACCACTTGTGAATGTCCAAGTAAGCCAATGCTGGTTTTCAGTGGCCTGTTCATACTAAGAGACGTGCTGTTCATTTGGCTATCCACTCCACCCTGTTCAGCTCTACATTCTCGTGTCCACAAAACCCAGCCTTCAGAAATCATTGGAATCACCACTAGAGAATGTTCCATTCATTCACTGCGAATCTGGAATTCCTCTGAACCTCCACTCCTGGCAGGTTTTCGTTACGCCACTGGTGAATGTCCAAGTAACTCAATACTGGTTTTCAGAGGCATGTTCAACTCGCAGAAGTGCTGTTCAATGGGCTATCCACTCAATATTGGTCAGCTCTTCATTTTCCTCTCCACACAAACCAGCCTTCAGAAATCATTGGGCTCTCCACTACAGACTGTTCCATTCATTCACTGCGATTCTGCAATTCATCTGACTCTCCGCTCCAGGCAGGTTTTCATTACAGCACTGGTGAATGACCAAGTAATCCAATGCTGGTTTTCAGCCGCCTTTTCACACTCGCAGTGTGCTGTTCAATTGTCTATCCACTCAAACCTGGTCAGCCTTTCATTTTCTTTTCCACAATATCAGACTTCAGAAATCATTGGAATCGCCAGTACAGAATGTTCCATTCATTCACTGCCAATCTGGAATTCATCTGAATCTGCACTCCAGGTAGGCTTTCATTACACCACTTATGAATGTCCAAGTAACACAATGCTGGTTTTCAGCGGTCTGTTCACACTCTAAGCCCTGCTTTTTACTGGGTATCCACACAACTGTGGTCAGCTCTTCATTTTCATGTCCAAACAATCCAGACTTGAGAAATCATTGCAATCTCCAGTACAGAATGTTCCATTCATTCACTGCGAATCTGGAATTCAACTGAATCTCCACTACCTGCAGATTTATCTTACACCACTTGTGAATGTCCAAGTAAAACAATGCTGGTTTTCAGAGGCCTGTTCATGTTCGCAGTCGTGCTGTTCAATTGGCTATCCACTCAACCTGTTTTGCTCCTCATTTTCCTGTGCACACAACCCAGCCTTCAGAAATCATTGTAATCTCCACTACAGGATGTTCCATTCATTCACTGGGAATCTGGAATTCATCTGAATCTGCACTCCACGCAGGCTTTCGTTACACCACTGCTGAAAGTCGAAGTAATGCAATACTGGTTTTCAGTGGTCTGTTCACATTCGAAGCCGAGGCTTTTTACAGGCTATCCACTCAACACTGGTCAGCTCTTCATTTTCGTGTCCCCACAATCCAGATTTCAGAAATCATTGCAATCTCCACTACAGAATGTTCCATTCATTCACTGCGAGTCTGGAGTTTATCTGATTCTCCACTCCCGCCTGGTTAACATTACACCACTTGTGAATGTCCAAGTAAGCCAATGCTGGTTTTCAGAGGCCTGTTCATACTCGCAGCCGTGCTGTTTAATTGACAATTCACTCCACCCTGTTCAGCTCTTCATTGTCCCACCACACTACCAGCCTTCAGAAATCTTTGTTATCTCCACTACAGAATGTTCCATTCATTCACTGCGAATCTGGAATTCATCTGACTCTCAACTCCACGCAGGTTTTCATTACACCACTGTTGAATGTCCAAGTAACCCAATGCTGGTTTTCAGCGGCCTGTTCATATTCGCAGCCCTGCTGTTTACTTGGCTATCGATTCAAGCCTGGTCAGCTCTTCATTTTCCTGTCCACACAACACAGGCTTCAGAAATCATTGGAATCTCCTCTACAGAATGTTCCATTCATTCACTGCGAATGTGGAATTCAACTGACTCTCCACTCCATGCAGGTTTTCCTTACACCACTGATGAATGTCCAAGTAACCCAATGCTGGTTTTCAGCTGCATGTTCACACTCGCAGCCATGCTATACAATTGGCTTTCCACTAAATCCTGATTAGTTCTTGATTTTCCTTCCACACGACCCAGCCTTCAGAAATCGTTGGAATCTCCACTAGAGAATGTTCCATTCATTCACTGCGAATCTGGAATTCCTCTGAACCTCCACTCCCGGCAGGTTTTCGTTACACCACTGTTGAATGTCCAAGTAACCCAATGTTTTAAGTGTTTTCTTCACAAGCGCAGTGGTGCTGTTCAATTGGCTATCCACTCAACCCTGGCCAGCTCTACATTTTCCTGTCCACACCACAGAGACTGGAGAAATCATTGTTATCTCCACTACAGAATGTTCCATTCATTCACAGCGAATCTGGAATTCATCTGAATCTCCACTCCCGGCAGGTTTTCGTGACACCACTGGTAAATATCCAAGTAAGCCAATGCTGGTTTTAAGTGGCCTGCTCATACTCTCAGCCGTGCTGTTCAATTTGCTATCCACTCAACCCTCTTCAGCTCCATTTTCCTGTCCACATAACCCAAACTTCAGAAACAATTGGTATCTCCTCCACAGAATGTTCCATTCATTGACGGCAAATCTGAAATTCATCTAATTCTCAACTCCCGTCAGGTTTTCGTTACACCACTTGTGAATGTCCAATTAAGCCAAAGCTGGTTTTCAGTGGCCTGTTCTTACTACGAGACGTGCTGTTCATTTGGCTATCCATTCCACCCTGTTCAGCTCTACATTTTCGTGTCCACAAAACCCAGCCTTCAGAAATCATTGGAATCACCACTAGAGAATGTTCCATTCATTCACTGCGAATCTGGAATTCATCTGAATCTCCACTCCCGGCAGGTTTTCATTGCACCACTGCTGAATGTTCAAGTAACGCAATGATGGTTTTCAGCGGTCTATTCACACTCGAACCCGTGCTGTTCACGGTCTAGCGACTCAACACTGGTGAGTTCTTCTTTTTCCAGTTCAGACAATACAAACCTCAGAAACCATTGCAATCTACACTACAGAATGTTTCATTCATTCAGGCGAATCTTGAATTCATCTTGTTCTCCACTCCCAGCAGGTTTTCGTTTCACCACTGGTGAATGTCCAAGCAACCCAAGGCTGGTTTCAGCTGCGTGTTAACACTCGCAGCCGTGCTGTTCAATTGGCTATCCAGTGAACGCTGGTTAGCTCTTGATTTTCCTTCCACACACCGAGCCTTCAGAAATCATTCTTATCTCCACTTCAGAATGTTCCATTCGTTCCCTGCGAATCTGGAATTCCTCTGACTCTCCACACCAGGCAGATTTTCCTAACAACACTGGTGAATGACCAGGTAATCCAATGCTGGTTTTCAGCGGCTGTTCACACTCACAGCCTTGCTGTTCAATTGGCAATCCAGTCAAACCTAGTCAGCTCTTCATTTTCCTGTCCACACAACCCAGCGTTCAGAAATCATTGGAATCTCTACTACAGAAATTTCCATTCATTCACTGTGAATCTGGAAATACTCTGAATCTGCATTCCAGGAAGGCTTTCGTTACACCACTGATGAATGTCCAAGTAATGCAATGCTGCTTCTTAGTGGTCTGTTCACACTCGAAACCGTGCTGTTCATTGGCTATCCACTCAATATCGGTCAGCTCTTCAATATCCTGTCCAGACTATCCAGATTCCTAAATGTTGGCAATCACCACTACAGAATGTTCCATTCAATCACGCGAATCTGGAATTCATCAGAGTCTCCACTCCTGGAAGGTTTTCGTGACACCACTGGTAAATGTCCAAGGAAGACAATGCTGGTTTTAAGCCGCCTGCTAACACACTCAGCCGTGCTGTTCAATTTGCTATCCACCCAACCCTATTCAGCTCTACATTTTCCTGTCCTCATAACCCAACCTTCAGAAATAATTGGTATCTCCTCCACAGAATGTTCCGTTCATTCACTGCGAATCTTAAATTCATCTGACTCTCAACTCCCGGCGGGTTATCGTTACACCACTTGTGAATGTCCAAGTAAGCCAATGCTGGTTTTCAGTGGCCTGTTCATACTAAGAGACGTGCTGTTCATTTGGCTATCCACTCCACCCTGTTCAGCTCTACATTTTCGTGTCCACAAAACCCAGCCTTCAGAAATCATTGGAATCACCACTAGAGAATGTTCCATTCATTCACTGCGAATCTGGAATTCCTCTGAACCTCCACTCCTGGCAGGTTTTCGTTACGCCACTGGTGAATGTCCAAGTAACTCAATACTGGTTTTCAGAGGCATGTTCAACTCGCAGAAGTGCTGTTCAATGGGCTATCCACTCAATATTGGTCAGCTCTTCATTTTCCTCTCCACACAAACCAGCCTTCAGAAATCATTGGGCTCTCCACTACAGACTGTTCCATTCATTCACTGCGATTCTGCAATTCATCTGACTCTCCGCTCCAGGCAGATTTTCATTACAGCACTGGTGAATGACCAAGTAATCCAATGCTGGTTTTCAGCCGCCTTTTCACACTCGCAGTGTGCTGTTCAATTGTCTATCCACTCAAACCTGGTCAGCCTTTCATTTTCTTTTCCACAATATCAGACTTCAGAAATCATTGGAATCGCCAGTACAGAATGTTCCATTCATTCACTGCCAATCTGGAATTCATCTGAATCTGCACTCCAGGTAGGCTTTCATTACACCACTTATGAATGTCCAAGTAACACAATGCTGGTTTTCAGCGGTCTGTTCACACTCTAAGCCCTGCTTTTTACTGGGTATCCACACAACTGTGGTCAGCTCTTCATTTTCATGTCCAAACAATCCAGACTTGAGAAATCATTGCAATCTCCAGTACAGAATGTTCCATTCATTCACTGCGAATCTGGAATTCAACTGAATCTCCACTACCTGCAGATTTATCTTACACCACTTGTGAATGTCCAAGTAAAACAATGCTGGTTTTCAGAGGCCTGTTCATGTTCGCAGTCGTGCTGTTCAATTGGTTATCCACTCAACCTGTTTTGCTCCTCATTTTCCTGTGCACACAACCCAGCCTTCAGAAATCATTGTAATCTCCACTACAGGATGTTCCATTCATTCACTGGGAATCTGGAATTCATCTGAATCTGCACTCCACGCAGGCTTTCGTTACACCACTGCTGAAAGTCGAAGTAATGCAATACTGGTTTTCAGTGGTCTGTTCACATTCGAAGCCGAGGCTTTTTACAGGCTATCCACTCAACACTGGTCAGCTCTTCATTTTCGTGTCCCCACAATCCAGATTTCAGAAATCATTGCAATCTCCACTACAGAATGTTCCATTCATTCACTGCGAGTCTGGAGTTTATCTGATTCTCCACTCCCGCCTGGTTAACATTACACCACTTGTGAATGTCCAAGTAAGCCAATGCTGGTTTTCAGAGGCCTGTTCATACTCGCAGCCGTGCTGTTTAATTGACAATTCACTCCACCCTGTTCAGCTCTTCATTGTCCCACCACACTACCAGCCTTCAGAAATCTTTGTTATCTCCACTACAGAATGTTCCATTCATTCACTGCGAATCTGGAATTCATCTGACTCTCAACTCCACGCAGGTTTTCATTACACCACTGTTGAATGTCCAAGTAACCCAATGCTGGTTTTCAGCGGCCTGTTCATATTCGCAGCCCTGCTGTTTACTTGGCTATCGATTCAAGCCTGGTCAGCTCTTCATTTTCCTGTCCACACAACACAGGCTTCAGAAATCATTGGAATCTCCTCTACAGAATGTTCCATTCATTCACTGCGAATGTGGAATTCAACTGACTCTCCACTCCATGCAGGTTTTCCTTACACCACTGATGAATGTCCAAGTAACCCAATGCTGGTTTTCAGCTGCATGTTCACACTCGCAGCCATGCTATACAATTGGCTTTCCACTAAATCCTGATTAGTTCTTGATTTTCCTTCCACACGACCCAGCCTTCAGAAATCGTTGGAATCTCCACTAGAGAATGTTCCATTCATTCACTGCGAATCTGGAATTCCTCTGAACCTCCACTCCCGGCAGGTTTTCGTTACACCACTGTTGAATGTCCAAGTAACCCAATGTTTTAAGTGTTTTCTTCACAAGCGCAGTGGTGCTGTTCAATTGGCTATCCACTCAACCCTGGCCAGCTCTACATTTTCCTGTCCACACCACAGAGACTGGAGAAATCATTGTTATCTCCACTACAGAATGTTCCATTCATTCACAGCGAATCTGGAATTCATCTGAATCTCCACTCCCGGCAGGTTTTCGTGACACCACTGGTAAATATCCAAGTAAGCCAATGCTGGTTTTAAGTGGCCTGCTCATACTCTCAGCCGTGCTGTTCAATTTGCTATCCACTCAACCCTCTTCAGCTCCATTTTCCTGTCCACATAACCCAAACTTCAGAAACAATTGGTATCTCCTCCACAGAATGTTCCATTCATTGACGGCAAATCTGAAATTCATCTAATTCTCAACTCCCGTCAGGTTTTCGTTACACCACTTGTGAATGTCCAATTAAGCCAAAGCTGGTTTTCAGTGGCCTGTTCTTACTACGAGACGTGCTGTTCATTTGGCTATCCATTCCACCCTGTTCAGCTCTACATTTTCGTGTCCACAAAACCCAGCCTTCAGAAATCATTGGAATCACCACTAGAGAATGTTCCATTCATTCACTGCGAATCTGGAATTCATCTGAATCTCCACTCCCGGCAGGTTTTCATTGCACCACTGCTGAATGTTCAAGTAACGCAATGATGGTTTTCAGCGGTCTATTCACACTCGAACCCGTGCTGTTCACGGTCTAGCGACTCAACACTGGTGAGTTCTTCTTTTTCCAGTTCAGACAATACAAACCTCAGAAACCATTGCAATCTACACTACAGAATGTTTCATTCATTCAGGCGAATCTTGAATTCATCTTGTTCTCCACTCCCAGCAGGTTTTCGTTTCACCACTGGTGAATGTCCAAGCAACCCAAGGCTGGTTTCAGCTGCGTGTTAACACTCGCAGCCGTGCTGTTCAATTGGCTATCCAGTGAACGCTGGTTAGCTCTTGATTTTCCTTCCACACACCGAGCCTTCAGAAATCATTCTTATCTCCACTTCAGAGTGTTCCATTCGTTCCCTGCGAATCTGGAATTCCTCTGACTCTCCACACCAGGCAGATTTTCCTAACAACACTGGTGAATGACCAGGTAATCCAATGCTGGTTTTCAGCGGCTGTTCACACTCACAGCCTTGCTGTTCAATTGGCAATCCAGTCAAACCTAGTCAGCTCTTCATTTTCCTGTCCACACAACCCAGCGTTCAGAAATCATTGGAATCTCTACTACAGAAATTTCCATTCATTCACTGTGAATCTGGAAATACTCTGAATCTGCATTCCAGGAAGGCTTTCGTTACACCACTGATGAATGTCCAAGTAATGCAATGCTGCTTCTTAGTGGTCTGTTCACACTCGAAACCGTGCTGTTCATTGGCTATCCACTCAATATCGGTCAGCTCTTCAATATCCTGTCCAGACTATCCAGATTCCTAAATGTTGGCAATCACCACTACAGAATGTTCCATTCAATCACGCGAATCTGGAATTCATCAGAGTCTCCACTCCTGGAAGGTTTTCGTGACACCACTGGTAAATGTCCAAGGAAGACAATGCTGGTTTTAAGCCGCCTGCTAACACACTCAGCCGTGCTGTTCAATTTGCTATCCACCCAACCCTATTCAGCTCTACATTTTCCTGTCCTCATAACCCAACCTTCAGAAATAATTGGTATCTCCTCCACAGAATGTTCCGTTCATTCACTGCGAATCTTAAATTCATCTGACTCTCAACTCCCGGCGGGTTATCGTTACACCACTTGTGAATGTCCAAGTAAGCCAATGCTGGTTTTCAGTGGCCTGTTCATACTAAGAGACGTGCTGTTCATTTGGCTATCCACTCCACCCTGTTCAGCTCTACATTTTCGTGTCCACAAAACCCAGCCTTCAGAAATCATTGGAATCACCACTAGAGAATGTTCCATTCATTCACTGCGAATCTGGAATTCCTCTGAACCTCCACTCCTGGCAGGTTTTCGTTACGCCACTGGTGAATGTCCAAGTAACTCAATACTGGTTTTCAGAGGCATGTTCAACTCGCAGAAGTGCTGTTCAATGGGCTATCCACTCAATATTGGTCAGCTCTTCATTTTCCTCTCCACACAAACCAGCCTTCAGAAATCATTGGGCTCTCCACTACAGACTGTTCCATTCATTCACTGCGATTCTGCAATTCATCTGACTCTCCGCTCCAGGCAGGTTTTCATTACAGCACTGGTGAATGACCAAGTAATCCAATGCTGGTTTTCAGCCGCCTTTTCACACTCGCAGTGTGCTGTTCAATTGTCTATCCACTCAAACCTGGTCAGCCTTTCATTTTCTTTTCCACAATATCTGACTTCAGAAATCATTGGAATCGCCAGTACAGAATGTTCCATTCATTCACTGCCAATCTGGAATTAATCTGAATCTGCACTCCAGGTAGGCTTTCATTACACCACTTATGAATGTCCAAGTAACACAATGCTGGTTTTCAGCGGTCTGTTCACACTCTAAGCCCTGCTTTTTACTGGGTATCCACACAACTGTGGTCAGCTCTTCATTTTCATGTCCAAACAATCCAGACTTGAGAAATCATGGCAATCTCCAGTACAGAATGTTCCATTCATTCACTGCGAATCTGGAATTCAACTGAATCTCCACTACCTGCAGATTTATCTTACACCACTTGTGAATGTCCAAGTAAAACAATGCTGGTTTTCAGAGGCCTGTTCATGTTCGCAGTCGTGCTGTTCAATTGGCTATCCACTCAACCTGTTTTGCTCCTCATTTTCCTGTGCACACAACCCAGCCTTCAGAAATCATTGTAATCTCCACTACAGGATGTTCCATTCATTCACTGGGAATCTGGAATTCATCTGAATCTGCACTCCACGCAGGCTTTCGTTACACCACTGCTGAAAGTCGAAGTAATGCAATACTGGTTTTCAGTGGTCTGTTCACATTCGAAGCCGAGGCTTTTTACAGGCTATCCACTCAACACTGGTCAGCTCTTCATTTTCGTGTCCCCACAATCCAGATTTCAGAAATCATTGCAATCTCCACTACAGAATGTTCCATTCATTCACTGCGAGTCTGGAGTTTATCTGATTCTCCACTCCCGCCTGGTTAACATTACACCACTTGTGAATGTCCAAGTAAGCCAATGCTGGTTTTCAGAGGCCTGTTCATACTCGCAGCCGTGCTGTTTAATTGACAATTCACTCCACCCTGTTCAGCTCTTCATTGTCCCACCACACTACCAGCCTTCAGAAATCTTTGTTATCTCCACTACAGAATGTTCCATTCATTCACTGCGAATCTGGAATTCATCTGACTCTCAACTCCACGCAGGTTTTCATTACACCACTGTTGAATGTCCAAGTAACCCAATGCTGGTTTTCAGCGGCCTGTTCATATTCGCAGCCCTGCTGTTTACTTGGCTATCGATTCAAGCCTGGTCAGCTCTTCATTTTCCTGTCCACACAACACAGGCTTCAGAAATCATTGGAATCTCCTCTACAGAATGTTCCATTCATTCACTGCGAATGTGGAATTCAACTGACTCTCCACTCCATGCAGGTTTTCCTTACACCACTGATGAATGTCCAAGTAACCCAATGCTGGTTTTCAGCTGCATGTTCACACTCGCAGCCATGCTATACAATTGGCTTTCCACTAAATCCTGATTAGTTCTTGATTTTCCTTCCACACGACCCAGCCTTCAGAAATCGTTGGAATCTCCACTAGAGAATGTTCCATTCATTCACTGCGAATCTGGAATTCCTCTGAACCTCCACTCCCGGCAGGTTTTCGTTACACCACTGTTGAATGTCCAAGTAACCCAATGTTTTAAGTGTTTTCTTCACAAGCGCAGTGGTGCTGTTCAATTGGCTATCCACTCAACCCTGGCCAGCTCTACATTTTCCTGTCCACACCACAGAGACTGGAGAAATCATTGTTATCTCCACTACAGAATGTTCCATTCATTCACAGCGAATCTGGAATTCATCTGAATCTCCACTCCCGGCAGGTTTTCGTGACACCACTGGTAAATATCCAAGTAAGCCAATGCTGGTTTTAAGTGGCCTGCTCATACTCTCAGCCGTGCTGTTCAATTTGCTATCCACTCAACCCTCTTCAGCTCCATTTTCCTGTCCACATAACCCAAACTTCAGAAACAATTGGTATCTCCTCCACAGAATGTTCCATTCATTGACGGCAAATCTGAAATTCATCTAATTCTCAACTCCCGTCAGGTTTTCGTTACACCACTTGTGAATGTCCAATTAAGCCAAAGCTGGTTTTCAGTGGCCTGTTCTTACTACGAGACGTGCTGTTCATTTGGCTATCCATTCCACCCTGTTCAGCTCTACATTTTCGTGTCCACAAAACCCAGCCTTCAGAAATCATTGGAATCACCACTAGAGAATGTTCCATTCATTCACTGCGAATCTGGAATTCATCTGAATCTCCACTCCCGGCAGGTTTTCATTGCACCACTGCTGAATGTTCAAGTAACGCAATGATGGTTTTCAGCGGTCTATTCACACTCGAACCCGTGCTGTTCACGGTCTAGCGACTCAACACTGGTGAGTTCTTCTTTTTCCAGTTCAGACAATACAAACCTCAGAAACCATTGCAATCTACACTACAGAATGTTTCATTCATTCAGGCGAATCTTGAATTCATCTTGTTCTCCACTCCCAGCAGGTTTTCGTTTCACCACTGGTGAATGTCCAAGCAACCCAAGGCTGGTTTCAGCTGCGTGTTAACACTCGCAGCCGTCCGTGCTGTTCAATTGGCTATCCAGTGAACGCTGGTTAGCTCTTGATTTTCCTTCCACACACCGAGCCTTCAGAAATCATTCTTATCTCCACTTCAGAGTGTTCCATTCGTTCCCTGCGAATCTGGAATTCCTCTGACTCTCCACACCAGGCAGATTTTCCTAACAACACTGGTGAATGACCAGGTAATCCAATGCTGGTTTTCAGCGGCTGTTCACACTCACAGCCTTGCTGTTCAATTGGCAATCCAGTCAAACCTAGTCAGCTCTTCATTTTCCTGTCCACACAACCCAGCGTTCAGAAATCATTGGAATCTCTACTACAGAAATTTCCATTCATTCACTGTGAATCTGGAAATACTCTGAATCTGCATTCCAGGAAGGCTTTCGTTACACCACTGATGAATGTCCAAGTAATGCAATGCTGCTTCTTAGTGGTCTGTTAACACTCGAAACCGTGCTGTTCATTGGCTATCCACTCAATATCGGTCAGCTCTTCAATATCCTGTCCAGACTATCCAGATTCCTAAATGTTGGCAATCACCACTACAGAATGTTCCATTCAATCACGCGAATCTGGAATTCATCAGAGTCTCCACTCCTGGAAGGTTTTCGTGACACCACTGGTAAATGTCCAAGGAAGACAATGCTGGTTTTAAGCCGCCTGCTATCACACTCAGCCGTGCTGTTCAATTTGCTATCCACCCAACCCTATTCAGCTCTACATTTTCCTGTCCTCATAACCCAACCTTCAGAAATAATTGGTATCTCCTCCACAGAATGTTCCGTTCATTCACTGCGAATCTTAAATTCATCTGACTCTCAACTCCCGGCGGGTTATCGTTACACCACTTGTGAATGTCCAAGTAAGCCAATGCTGGTTTTCAGTGGCCTGTTCATACTAAGAGACGTGCTGTTCATTTGGCTATCCACTCCACCCTGTTCAGCTCTACATTTTCGTGTCCACAAAACCCAGCCTTTAGAAATCATTGGAATCACCACTAGAGAATGTTCCATTCATTCACTGCGAATCTGGAATTCCTCTGAACCTCCACTCCTGGCAGGTTTTCGTTACGCCACTGGTGAATGTCCAAGTAACTCAATACTGGTTTTCAGAGGCATGTTCAACTCGCAGAAGTGCTGTTCAATGGGCTATCCACTCAATATTGGTCAGCTCTTCATTTTCCTCTCCACACAAACCAGCCTTCAGAAATCATTGGGCTCTCCACTACAGACTGTTCCATTCATTCACTGCGATTCTGCAATTCATCTGACTCTCCGCTCCAGGCAGGTTTTCATTACAGCACTGGTGAATGACCAAGTAATCCAATGCTGGTTTTCAGCCGCCTTTTCACACTCGCAGTGTGCTGTTCAATTGTCTATCCACTCAAACCTGGTCAGCCTTTCATTTTCTTTTCCACAATATCAGACTTCAGAAATCATTGGAATCGCCAGTACAGAATGTTCCATTCATTCACTGCCAATCTGGAATTCATCTGAATCTGCACTCCAGGTAGGCTTTCATTACACCACTTATGAATGTCCAAGTAACACAATGCTGGTTTTCAGCGGTCTGTTCACACTCTAAGCCCTGCTTTTTACTGGGTATCCACACAACTGTGGTCAGCTCTTCATTTTCATGTCCAAACAATCCAGACTTGAGAAATCATTGCAATCTCCAGTACAGAAGGTTCCATTCATTCACTGCGAATCTGGAATTCAACTGAATCTCCACTACCTGCAGATTTATCTTACACCACTTGTGAATGTCCAAGTAAAACAATGCTGGTTTTCAGAGGCCTGTTCATGTTCGCAGTCGTGCTGTTCAATTGGTTATCCACTCAACCTGTTTTGCTCCTCATTTTCCTGTGCACACAACCCAGCCTTCAGAAATCATTGTAATCTCCACTACAGGATGTTCCATTCATTCACTGGGAATCTGGAATTCATCTGAATCTGCACTCCACGCAGGCTTTCGTTACACCACTGCTGAAAGTCGAAGTAATGCAATACTGGTTTTCAGTGGTCTGTTCACATTCGAAGCCGAGGCTTTTTACAGGCTATCCACTCAACACTGGTCAGCTCTTCATTTTCGTGTCCCCACAATCCAGATTTCAGAAATCATTGCAATCTCCACTACAGAATGTTCCATTCATTCACTGCGAGTCTGGAGTTTATCTGATTCTCCACTCCCGCCTGGTTAACATTACACCACTTGTGAATGTCCAAGTAAGCCAATGCTGGTTTTCAGAGGCCTGTTCATACTCGCAGCCGTGCTGTTTAATTGACAATTCACTCCACCCTGTTCAGCTCTTCATTGTCCCACCACACTACCAGCCTTCAGAAATCTTTGTTATCTCCACTACAGAATGTTCCATTCATTCACTGCGAATCTGGAATTCATCTGACTCTCAACTCCACGCAGGTTTTCATTACACCACTGTTGAATGTCCAAGTAACCCAATGCTGGTTTTCAGCGGCCTGTTCATATTCGCAGCCCTGCTGTTTACTTGGCTATCGATTCAAGCCTGGTCAGCTCTTCATTTTCCTGTCCACACAACACAGGCTTCAGAAATCATTGGAATCTCCTCTACAGAATGTTCCATTCATTCACTGCGAATGTGGAATTCAACTGACTCTCCACTCCATGCAGGTTTTCCTTACACCACTGATGAATGTCCAAGTAACCCAATGCTGGTTTTCAGCTGCATGTTCACACTCGCAGCCATGCTATACAATTGGCTTTCCACTAAATCCTGATTAGTTCTTGATTTTCCTTCCACACGACCCAGCCTTCAGAAATCGTTGGAATCTCCACTAGAGAATGTTCCATTCATTCACTGCGAATCTGGAATTCCTCTGAACCTCCACTCCCGGCAGGTTTTCGTTACACCACTGTTGAATGTCCAAGTAACCCAATGTTTTAAGTGTTTTCTTCACAAGCGCAGTGGTGCTGTTCAATTGGCTATCCACTCAACCCTGGCCAGCTCTACATTTTCCTGTCCACACCACAGAGACTGGAGTAATCATTGTTATCTCCACTACAGAATGTTCCATTCATTCACAGCGAATCTGGAATTCATCTGAATCTCCACTCCCGGCAGGTTTTCGTGACACCACTGGTAAATATCCAAGTAAGCCAATGCTGGTTTTAAGTGGCCTGCTCATACTCTCAGCCGTGCTGTTCAATTTGCTATCCACTCAACCCTCTTCAGCTCCATTTTCCTGTCCACATAACCCAAACTTCAGAAACAATTGGTATCTCCTCCACAGAATGTTCCATTCATTGACGGCAAATCTGAAATTCATCTAATTCTCAACTCCCGTCAGGTTTTCGTTACACCACTTGTGAATGTCCAATTAAGCCAAAGCTGGTTTTCAGTGGCCTGTTCTTACTACGAGACGTGCTGTTCATTTGGCTATCCATTCCACCCTGTTCAGCTCTACATTTTCGTGTCCACAAAACCCAGCCTTCAGAAATCATTGGAATCACCACTAGAGAATGTTCCATTCATTCACTGCGAATCTGGAATTCATCTGAATCTCCACTCCCGGCAGGTTTTCATTGCACCACTGCTGAATGTTCAAGTAACGCAATGATGGTTTTCAGCGGTCTATTCACACTCGAACCCGTGCTGTTCACGGTCTAGCGACTCAACACTGGTGAGTTCTTCTTTTTCCAGTTCAGACAATACAAACCTCAGAAACCATTGCAATCTACACTACAGAATGTTTCATTCATTCAGGCGAATCTTGAATTCATCTTGTTCTCCACTCCCAGCAGGTTTTCGTTTCACCACTGGTGAATGTCCAAGCAACCCAAGGCTGGTTTCAGCTGCGTGTTAACACTCGCAGCCGTGCTGTTCAATTGGCTATCCAGTGAACGCTGGTTAGCTCTTGATTTTCCTTCCACACACCGAGCCTTCAGAAATCATTCTTATCTCCACTTCAGAATGTTCCATTCGTTCCCTGCGAATCTGGAATTCCTCTGACTCTCCACACCAGGCAGATTTTCCTAACAACACTGGTGAATGACCAGGTAATCCAATGCTGGTTTTCAGCGGCTGTTCACACTCACAGCCTTGCTGTTCAATTGGCAATCCAGTCAAACCTAGTCAGCTCTTCATTTTCCTGTCCACACAACCCAGCGTTCAGAAATCATTGGAATCTCTACTACAGAAATTTCCATTCATTCACTGTGAATCTGGAAATACTCTGAATCTGCATTCCAGGAAGGCTTTCGTTACACCACTGATGAATGTCCAAGTAATGCAATGCTGCTTCTTAGTGGTCTGTTCACACTCGAAACCGTGCTGTTCATTGGCTATCCACTCAATATCGGTCAGCTCTTCAATATCCTGTCCAGACTATCCAGATTCCTAAATGTTGGCAATCACCACTACAGAATGTTCCATTCAATCACGCGAATCTGGAATTCATCAGAGTCTCCACTCCTGGAAGGTTTTCGTGACACCACTGGTAAATGTCCAAGGAAGACAATGCTGGTTTTAAGCCGCCTGCTAACACACTCAGCCGTGCTGTTCAATTTGCTATCCACCCAACCCTATTCAGCTCTACATTTTCCTGTCCTCATAACCCAACCTTCAGAAATAATTGGTATCTCCTCCACAGAATGTTCCGTTCATTCACTGCGAATCTTAAATTCATCTGACTCTCAACTCCCGGCGGGTTATCGTTACACCACTTGTGAATGTCCAAGTAAGCCAATGCTGGTTTTCAGTGGCCTGTTCATACTAAGAGACGTGCTGTTCATTTGGCTATCCACTCCACCCTGTTCAGCTCTACATTTTCGTGTCCACAAAACCCAGCCTTTAGAAATCATTGGAATCACCACTAGAGAATGTTCCATTCATTCACTGCGAATCTGGAATTCCTCTGAACCTCCACTCCTGGCAGGTTTTCGTTACGCCACTGGTGAATGTCCAAGTAACTCAATACTGCTTTTCAGAGGCATGTTCAACTCGCAGAAGTGCTGTTCAATGGGCTATCCACTCAATATTGGTCAGCTCTTCATTTTCCTCTCCACACAAACCAGCCTTCAGAAATCATTGGGCTCTCCACTACAGACTGTTCCATTCATTCACTGCGATTCTGCAATTCATCTGACTCTCCGCTCCAGGCAGATTTTCATTACAGCACTGGTGAATGACCAAGTAATCCAATGCTGGTTTTCAGCCGCCTTTTCACACTCGCAGTGTGCTGTTCAATTGTCTATCCACTCAAACCTGGTCAGCCTTTCATTTTCTTTTCCACAATATCAGACTTCAGAAATCATTGGAATCGCCAGTACAGAATGTTCCATTCATTCACTGCCAATCTGGAATTCATCTGAATCTGCACTCCAGGTAGGCTTTCATTACACCACTTATGAATGTCCAAGTAACACAATGCTGGTTTTCAGCGGTCTGTTCACACTCTAAGCCCTGCTTTTTACTGGGTATCCACACAACTGTGGTCAGCTCTTCATTTTCATGTCCAAACAATCCAGACTTGAGAAATCATTGCAATCTCCAGTACAGAATGTTCCATTCATTCACTGCGAATCTGGAATTCAACTGAATCTCCACTACCTGCAGATTTATCTTACACCACTTGTGAATGTCCAAGTAAAACAATGCTGGTTTTCAGAGGCCTGTTCATGTTCGCAGTCGTGCTGTTCAATTGGTTATCCACTCAACCTGTTTTGCTCCTCATTTTCCTGTGCACACAACCCAGCCTTCAGAAATCATTGTAATCTCCACTACAGGATGTTCCATTCATTCACTGGGAATCTGGAATTCATCTGAATCTGCACTCCACGCAGGCTTTCGTTACACCACTGCTGAAAGTCGAAGTAATGCAATACTGGTTTTCAGTGGTCTGTTCACATTCGAAGCCGAGGCTTTTTACAGGCTATCCACTCAACACTGGTCAGCTCTTCATTTTCGTGTCCCCACAATCCAGATTTCAGAAATCATTGCAATCTCCACTACAGAATGTTCCATTCATTCACTGCGAGTCTGGAGTTTATCTGATTCTCCACTCCCGCCTGGTTAACATTACACCACTTGTGAATGTCCAAGTAAGCCAATGCTGGTTTTCAGAGGCCTGTTCATACTCGCAGCCGTGCTGTTTAATTGACAATTCACTCCACCCTGTTCAGCTCTTCATTGTCCCACCACACTACCAGCCTTCAGAAATCTTTGTTATCTCCACTACAGAATGTTCCATTCATTCACTGCGAATCTGGAATTCATCTGACTCTCAACTCCACGCAGGTTTTCATTACACCACTGTTGAATGTCCAAGTAACCCAATGCTGGTTTTCAGCGGCCTGTTCATATTCGCAGCCCTGCTGTTTACTTGGCTATCGATTCAAGCCTGGTCAGCTCTTCATTTTCCTGTCCACACAACACAGGCTTCAGAAATCATTGGAATCTCCTCTACAGAATGTTCCATTCATTCACTGCGAATGTGGAATTCAACTGACTCTCCACTCCATGCAGGTTTTCCTTACACCACTGATGAATGTCCAAGTAACCCAATGCTGGTTTTCAGCTGCATGTTCACACTCGCAGCCATGCTATACAATTGGCTTTCCACTAAATCCTGATTAGTTCTTGATTTTCCTTCCACACGACCCAGCCTTCAGAAATCGTTGGAATCTCCACTAGAGAATGTTCCATTCATTCACTGCGAATCTGGAATTCCTCTGAACCTCCACTCCCGGCAGGTTTTCGTTACACCACTGTTGAATGTCCAAGTAACCCAATGTTTTAAGTGTTTTCTTCACAAGCGCAGTGGTGCTGTTCAATTGGCTATCCACTCAACCCTGGCCAGCTCTACATTTTCCTGTCCACACCACAGAGACTGGAGTAATCATTGTTATCTCCACTACAGAATGTTCCATTCATTCACAGCGAATCTGGAATTCATCTGAATCTCCACTCCCGGCAGGTTTTCGTGACACCACTGGTAAATATCCAAGTAAGCCAATGCTGGTTTTAAGTGGCCTGCTCATACTCTCAGCCGTGCTGTTCAATTTGCTATCCACTCAACCCTCTTCAGCTCCATTTTCCTGTCCACATAACCCAAACTTCAGAAACAATTGGTATCTCCTCCACAGAATGTTCCATTCATTGACGGCAAATCTGAAATTCATCTAATTCTCAACTCCCGTCAGGTTTTCGTTACACCACTTGTGAATGTCCAATTAAGCCAAAGCTGGTTTTCAGTGGCCTGTTCTTACTACGAGACGTGCTGTTCATTTGGCTATCCATTCCACCCTGTTCAGCTCTACATTTTCGTGTCCACAAAACCCAGCCTTCAGAAATCATTGGAATCACCACTAGAGAATGTTCCATTCATTCACTGCGAATCTGGAATTCATCTGAATCTCCACTCCCGGCAGGTTTTCATTGCACCACTGCTGAATGTTCAAGTAACGCAATGATGGTTTTCAGCGGTCTATTCACACTCGAACCCGTGCTGTTCACGGTCTAGCGACTCAACACTGGTGAGTTCTTCTTTTTCCAGTTCAGACAATACAAACCTCAGAAACCATTGCAATCTACACTACAGAATGTTTCATTCATTCAGGCGAATCTTGAATTCATCTTGTTCTCCACTCCCAGCAGGTTTTCGTTTCACCACTGGTGAATGTCCAAGCAACCCAAGGCTGGTTTCAGCTGCGTGTTAACACTCGCAGCCGTGCTGTTCAATTGGCTATCCAGTGAACGCTGGTTAGCTCTTGATTTTCCTTCCACACACCGAGCCTTCAGAAATCATTCTTATCTCCACTTCAGAATGTTCCATTCGTTCCCTGCGAATCTGGAATTCCTCTGACTCTCCACACCAGGCAGATTTTCCTAACAACACTGGTGAATGACCAGGTAATCCAATGCTGGTTTTCAGCGGCTGTTCACACTCACAGCCTTGCTGTTCAATTGGCAATCCAGTCAAACCTAGTCAGCTCTTCATTTTCCTGTCCACACAACCCAGCGTTCAGAAATCATTGGAATCTCTACTACAGAAATTTCCATTCATTCACTGTGAATCTGGAAATACTCTGAATCTGCATTCCAGGAAGGCTTTCGTTACACCACTGATGAATGTCCAAGTAATGCAATGCTGCTTCTTAGTGGTCTGTTCACACTCGAAACCGTGCTGTTCATTGGCTATCCACTCAATATCGGTCAGCTCTTCAATATCCTGTCCAGACTATCCAGATTCCTAAATGTTGGCAATCACCACTACAGAATGTTCCATTCAATCACGCGAATCTGGAATTCATCAGAGTCTCCACTCCTGGAAGGTTTTCGTGACACCACTGGTAAATGTCCAAGGAAGACAATGCTGGTTTTAAGCCGCCTGCTAACACACTCAGCCGTGCTGTTCAATTTGCTATCCACCCAACCCTATTCAGCTCTACATTTTCCTGTCCTCATAACCCAACCTTCAGAAATAATTGGTATCTCCTCCACAGAATGTTCCGTTCATTCACTGCGAATCTTAAATTCATCTGACTCTCAACTCCCGGCGGGTTATCGTTACACCACTTGTGAATGTCCAAGTAAGCCAATGCTGGTTTTCAGTGGCCTGTTCATACTAAGAGACGTGCTGTTCATTTGGCTATCCACTCCACCCTGTTCAGCTCTACATTTTCGTGTCCACAAAACCCAGCCTTTAGAAATCATTGGAATCACCACTAGAGAATGTTCCATTCATTCACTGCGAATCTGGAATTCCTCTGAACCTCCACTCCTGGCAGGTTTTCGTTACGCCACTGGTGAATGTCCAAGTAACTCAATACTGCTTTTCAGAGGCATGTTCAACTCGCAGAAGTGCTGTTCAATGGGCTATCCACTCAATATTGGTCAGCTCTTCATTTTCCTCTCCACACAAACCAGCCTTCAGAAATCATTGGGCTCTCCACTACAGACTGTTCCATTCATTCACTGCGATTCTGCAATTCATCTGACTCTCCGCTCCAGGCAGATTTTCATTACAGCACTGGTGAATGACCAAGTAATCCAATGCTGGTTTTCAGCCGCCTTTTCACACTCGCAGTGTGCTGTTCAATTGTCTATCCACTCAAACCTGGTCAGCCTTTCATTTTCTTTTCCACAATATCAGACTTCAGAAATCATTGGAATCGCCAGTACAGAATGTTCCATTCATTCACTGCCAATCTGGAATTCATCTGAATCTGCACTCCAGGTAGGCTTTCATTACACCACTTATGAATGTCCAAGTAACACAATGCTGGTTTTCAGCGGTCTGTTCACACTCTAAGCCCTGCTTTTTACTGGGTATCCACACAACTGTGGTCAGCTCTTCATTTTCATGTCCAAACAATCCAGACTTGAGAAATCATTGCAATCTCCAGTACAGAATGTTCCATTCATTCACTGCGAATCTGGAATTCAACTGAATCTCCACTACCTGCAGATTTATCTTACACCACTTGTGAATGTCCAAGTAAAACAATGCTGGTTTTCAGAGGCCTGTTCATGTTCGCAGTCGTGCTGTTCAATTGGTTATCCACTCAACCTGTTTTGCTCCTCATTTTCCTGTGCACACAACCCAGCCTTCAGAAATCATTGTAATCTCCACTACAGGATGTTCCATTCATTCACTGGGAATCTGGAATTCATCTGAATCTGCACTCCACGCAGGCTTTCGTTACACCACTGCTGAAAGTCGAAGTAATGCAATACTGGTTTTCAGTGGTCTGTTCACATTCGAAGCCGAGGCTTTTTACAGGCTATCCACTCAACACTGGTCAGCTCTTCATTTTCGTGTCCCCACAATCCAGATTTCAGAAATCATTGCAATCTCCACTACAGAATGTTCCATTCATTCACTGCGAGTCTGGAGTTTATCTGATTCTCCACTCCCGCCTGGTTAACATTACACCACTTGTGAATGTCCAAGTAAGCCAATGCTGGTTTTCAGAGGCCTGTTCATACTCGCAGCCGTGCTGTTTAATTGACAATTCACTCCACCCTGTTCAGCTCTTCATTGTCCCACCACACTACCAGCCTTCAGAAATCTTTGTTATCTCCACTACAGAATGTTCCATTCATTCACTGCGAATCTGGAATTCATCTGACTCTCAACTCCACGCAGGTTTTCATTACACCACTGTTGAATGTCCAAGTAACCCAATGCTGGTTTTCAGCGGCCTGTTCATATTCGCAGCCCTGCTGTTTACTTGGCTATCGATTCAAGCCTGGTCAGCTCTTCATTTTCCTGTCCACACAACACAGGCTTCAGAAATCATTGGAATCTCCTCTACAGAATGTTCCATTCATTCACTGCGAATGTGGAATTCAACTGACTCTCCACTCCATGCAGGTTTTCCTTACACCACTGATGAATGTCCAAGTAACCCAATGCTGGTTTTCAGCTGCATGTTCACACTCGCAGCCATGCTATACAATTGGCTTTCCACTAAATCCTGATTAGTTCTTGATTTTCCTTCCACACGACCCAGCCTTCAGAAATCGTTGGAATCTCCACTAGAGAATGTTCCATTCATTCACTGCGAATCTGGAATTCCTCTGAACCTCCACTCCCGGCAGGTTTTCGTTACACCACTGTTGAATGTCCAAGTAACCCAATGTTTTAAGTGTTTTCTTCACAAGCGCAGTGGTGCTGTTCAATTGGCTATCCACTCAACCCTGGCCAGCTCTACATTTTCCTGTCCACACCACAGAGACTGGAGTAATCATTGTTATCTCCACTACAGAATGTTCCATTCATTCACAGCGAATCTGGAATTCATCTGAATCTCCACTCCCGGCAGGTTTTCGTGACACCACTGGTAAATATCCAAGTAAGCCAATGCTGGTTTTAAGTGGCCTGCTCATACTCTCAGCCGTGCTGTTCAATTTGCTATCCACTCAACCCTCTTCAGCTCCATTTTCCTGTCCACATAACCCAAACTTCAGAAACAATTGGTATCTCCTCCACAGAATGTTCCATTCATTGACGGCAAATCTGAAATTCATCTAATTCTCAACTCCCGTCAGGTTTTCGTTACACCACTTGTGAATGTCCAATGAAGCCAAAGCTGGTTTTCAGTGGCCTGTTCTTACTACGAGACGTGCTGTTCATTTGGCTATCCATTCCACCCTGTTCAGCTCTACATTTTCGTGTCCACAAAACCCAGCCTTCAGAAATCATTGGAATCACCACTAGAGAGTGTTCCATTCATTCACTGCGAATCTGGAATTCATCTGAATCTCCACTCCCGGCAGGTTTTCATTGCACCACTGCTGAATGTTCAAGTAACGCAATGATGGTTTTCAGCGGTCTATTCACACTCGAACCCGTGCTGTTCACGGTCTAGCGACTCAACACTGGTGAGTTCTTCTTTTTCCAGTTCAGACAATACAAACCTCAGAAACCATTGCAATCTACACTACAGAATGTTTCATTCATTCAGGCGAATCTTGAATTCATCTTGTTCTCCACTCCCAGCAGGTTTTCGTTTCACCACTGGTGAATGTCCAAGCAACCCAAGGCTGGTTTCAGCTGCGTGTTAACACTCGCAGCCGTGCTGTTCAATTGGCTATCCAGTGAACGCTGGTTAGCTCTTGATTTTCCTTCCACACACCGAGCCTTCAGAAATCATTCTTATCTCCACTTCAGAGTGTTCCATTCGTTCCCTGCGAATCTGGAATTCCTCTGACTCTCCACACCAGGCAGATTTTCCTAACAACACTGGTGAATGACCAGGTAATCCAATGCTGGTTTTCAGCGGCTGTTCACACTCACAGCCTTGCTGTTCAATTGGCAATCCAGTCAAACCTAGTCAGCTCTTCATTTTCCTGTCCACACAACCCAGCGTTCAGAAATCATTGGAATCTCTACTACAGAAATTTCCATTCATTCACTGTGAATCTGGAAATACTCTGAATCTGCATTCCAGGAAGGCTTTCGTTACACCACTGATGAATGTCCAAGTAATGCAATGCTGCTTCTTAGTGGTCTGTTCACACTCGAAACCGTGCTGTTCATTGGCTATCCACTCAATATCGGTCAGCTCTTCAATATCCTGTCCAGACTATCCAGATTCCTAAATGTTGGCAATCACCACTACAGAATGTTCCATTCAATCACGCGAATCTGGAATTCATCAGAGTCTCCACTCCTGGAAGGTTTTCGTGACACCACTGGTAAATGTCCAAGGAAGACAATGCTGGTTTTAAGCCGCCTGCTAACACACTCAGCCGTGCTGTTCAATTTGCTATCCACCCAACCCTATTCAGCTCTACATTTTCCTGTCCTCATAACCCAACCTTCAGAAATAATTGGTATCTCCTCCACAGAATGTTCCGTTCATTCACTGCGAATCTTAAATTCATCTGACTCTCAACTCCCGGCGGGTTATCGTTACACCACTTGTGAATGTCCAAGTAAGCCAATGCTGGTTTTCAGTGGCCTGTTCATACTAAGAGACGTGCTGTTCATTTGGCTATCCACTCCACCCTGTTCAGCTCTACATTTTCGTGTCCACAAAACCCAGCCTTCAGAAATCATTGGAATCACCACTAGAGAATGTTCCATTCATTCACTGCGAATCTGGAATTCCTCTGAACCTCCACTCCTGGCAGGTTTTCGTTACGCCACTGGTGAATGTCCAAGTAACTCAATACTGGTTTTCAGAAGCATGTTCAACTCGCAGAAGTGCTGTTCAATGGGCTATCCACTCAATATTGGTCAGCTCTTCATTTTCCTCTCCACACAAACCAGCCTTCAGAAATCATTGGGCTCTCCACTACAGACTGTTCCATTCATTCACTGCGATTCTGCAATTCATCTGACTCTCCGCTCCAGGCAGGTTTTCATTACAGCACTGGTGAATGACCAAGTAATCCAATGCTGGTTTTCAGCCGCCTTTTCACACTCGCAGTGTGCTGTTCAATTGTCTATCCACTCAAACCTGGTCAGCCTTTCATTTTCTTTTCCACAATATCAGACTTCAGAAATCATTGGAATCGCCAGTACAGAATGTTCCATTCATTCACTGCCAATCTGGAATTCATCTGAATCTGCACTCCAGGTAGGCTTTCATTACACCACTTATGAATGTCCAAGTAAGACAATGCTGGTTTTCAGCGGTCTGTTCACACTCTAAGCCCTGCTTTTTACTGGGTATCCACACAACTGTGGTCAGCTCTTCATTTTCATGTCCAAACAATCCAGACTTGAGAAATCATTGCAATCTCCAGTACAGAATGTTCCATTCATTCACTGCGAATCTGGAATTCAACTGAATCTCCACTACCTGCAGATTTATCTTACACCACTTGTGAATGTCCAAGTAAAACAATGCTGGTTTTCAGAGGCCTGTTCATGTTCGCAGTCGTGCTGTTCAATTGGCTATCCACTCAACCTGTTTTGCTCCTCATTTTCCTGTGCACACAACCCAGCCTTCAGAAATCATTGTAATCTCCACTACAGGATGTTCCATTCATTCACTGGGAATCTGGAATTCATCTGAATCTGCACTCCACGCAGGCATTCGTTACACCACTGCTGAAAGTCGAAGTAATGCAATACTGGTTTTCAGTGGTCTGTTCACATTCGAAGCCGAGGCTTTTTACAGGCTATCCACTCAACACTGGTCAGCTCTTCATTTTCGTGTCCCCACAATCCAGATTTCAGAAATCATTGCAATCTCCACTACAGAATGTTCCATTCATTCACTGCGAGTCTGGAGTTTATCTGATTCTCCACTCCCGCCTGGTTAACATTACACCACTTGTGAATGTCCAAGTAAGCCAATGCTGGTTTTCAGAGGCCTGTTCATACTCGCAGCCGTGCTGTTTAATTGACAATTCACTCCACCCTGTTCAGCTCTTCATTGTCCCACCACACTACCAGCCTTCAGAAATCTTTGTTATCTCCACTACAGAATGTTCCATTCATTCACTGCGAATCTGGAATTCATCTGACTCTCAACTCCACGCAGGTTTTCATTACACCACTGTTAAATGTCCAAGTAACCCAATGCTGGTTTTCAGCGGCCTGTTCATATTCGCAGCCCTGCTGTTTACTTGGCTATCGATTCAAGCCTGGTCAGCTCTTCATTTTCCTGTCCACACAACACAGGCTTCAGAAATCATTGGAATCTCCTCTACAGAATGTTCCATTCATTCACTGCGAATGTGGAATTCAACTGACTCTCCACTCCATGCAGGTTTTCCTTACACCACTGATGAATGTCCAAGTAACCCAATGCTGGTTTTCAGCTGCATGTTCACACTCGCAGCCATGCTATACAATTGGCTTTCCACTAAATCCTGATTAGTTCTTGATTTTCCTTCCACACGACCCAGCCTTCAGAAATCGTTGGAATCTCCACTAGAGAATGTTCCATTCATTCACTGCGAATCTGGAATTCCTCTGAACCTCCACTCCCGGCAGGTTTTCGTTACACCACTGTTGAATGTCCAAGTAACCCAATGTTTTAAGTGTTTTCTTCACAAGCGCAGTGGTGCTGTTCAATTGGCTATCCACTCAACCCTGGCCAGCTCTACATTTTCCTGTCCACACCACAGAGACTGGAGAAATCATTGTTATCTCCACTACAGAATGTTCCATTCATTCACAGCGAATCTGGAATTCATCTGAATCTCCACTCCCGGCAGGTTTTCGTGACACCACTGGTAAATATCCAAGTAAGCCAATGCTGGTTTTAAGTGGCCTGCTCATACTCTCAGCCGTGCTGTTCAATTTGCTATCCACTCAACCCTCTTCAGCTCCATTTTCCTGTCCACATAACCCAAACTTCAGAAACAATTGGTATCTCCTCCACAGAATGTTCCATTCATTGACGGCAAATCTGAAATTCATCTAATTCTCAACTCCCGTCAGGTTTTCGTTACACCACTTGTGAATGTCCAATTAAGCCAAAGCTGGTTTTCAGTGGCCTGTTCTTACTACGAGACGTGCTGTTCATTTGGCTATCCATTCCACCCTGTTCAGCTCTACATTTTCGTGTCCACAAAACCCAGCCTTCAGAAATCATTGGAATCACCACTAGAGAATGTTCCATTCATTCACTGCGAATCTGGAATTCATCTGAATCTCCACTCCCGGCAGGTTTTCATTGCACCACTGCTGAATGTTCAAGTAACGCAATGATGGTTTTCAGCGGTCTATTCACACTCGAACCCGTGCTGTTCACGGTCTAGCGACTCAACACTGGTGAGTTCTTCTTTTTCCAGTTCAGACAATACAAACCTCAGAAACCATTGCAATCTACACTACAGAATGTTTCATTCATTCAGGCGAATCTTGAATTCATCTTGTTCTCCACTCCCAGCAGGTTTTCGTTTCACCACTGGTGAATGTCCAAGCAACCCAAGGCTGGTTTCAGCTGCGTGTTAACACTCGCAGCCGTGCTGTTCAATTGGCTATCCAGTGAACGCTGGTTAGCTCTGGATTTTCCTTCCACACACCGAGCCTTCAGAAATCATTCTTATCTCCACTTCAGAATGTTCCATTCGTTCCCTGCGAATCTGGAATTCCTCTGACTCTCCACACCAGGCAGATTTTCCTAACAACACTGGTGAATGACCAGGTAATCCAATGCTGGTTTTCAGCGGCTGTTCACACTCACAGCCTTGCTGTTCAATTGGCAATCCAGTCAAACCTAGTCAGCTCTTCATTTTCCTGTCCACACAACCCAGCGTTCAGAAATCATTGGAATCTCTACTACAGAAATTTCCATTCATTCACTGTGAATCTGGAAATACTCTGAATCTGCATTCCAGGAAGGCTTTCGTTACACCACTGATGAATGTCCAAGTAATGCAATGCTGCTTCTTAGTGGTCTGTTCACACTCGAAACCGTGCTGTTCATTGGCTATCCACTCAATATCGGTCAGCTCTTCAATATCCTGTCCAGACTATCCAGATTCCTAAATGTTGGCAATCACCACTACAGAATGTTCCATTCAATCACGCGAATCTGGAATTCATCAGAGTCTCCACTCCTGGAAGGTTTTCGTGACACCACTGGTAAATGTCCAAGGAAGACAATGCTGGTTTTAAGCCGCCTGCTAACACACTCAGCCGTGCTGTTCAATTTGCTATCCACCCAACCCTATTCAGCTCTACATTTTCCTGTCCTCATAACCCAACCTTCAGAAATAATTGGTATCTCCTCCACAGAATGTTCCGTTCATTCACTGCGAATCTTAAATTCATCTGACTCTCAACTCCCGGCGGGTTATCGTTACACCACTTGTGAATGTCCAAGTAAGCCAATGCTGGTTTTCAGTGGCCTGTTCATACTAAGAGACGTGCTGTTCATTTGGCTATCCACTCCACCCTGTTCAGCTCTACATTCTCGTGTCCACAAAACCCAGCCTTCAGAAATCATTGGAATCACCACTAGAGAATGTTCCATTCATTCACTGCGAATCTGGAATTCCTCTGAACCTCCACTCCTGGCAGGTTTTCGTTACGCCACTGGTGAATGTCCAAGTAACTCAATACTGGTTTTCAGAGGCATGTTCAACTCGCAGAAGTGCTGTTCAATGGGCTATCCACTCAATATTGGTCAGCTCTTCATTTTCCTCTCCACACAAACCAGCCTTCAGAAATCATTGGGCTCTCCACTACAGACTGTTCCATTCATTCACTGCGATTCTGCAATTCATCTGACTCTCCGCTCCAGGCAGGTTTTCATTACAGCACTGGTGAATGACCAAGTAATCCAATGCTGGTTTTCAGCCGCCTTTTCACACTCGCAGTGTGCTGTTCAATTGTCTATCCACTCAAACCTGGTCAGCCTTTCATTTTCTTTTCCACAATATCAGACTTCAGAAATCATTGGAATCGCCAGTACAGAATGTTCCATTCATTCACTGCCAATCTGGAATTCATCTGAATCTGCACTCCAGGTAGGCTTTCATTACACCACTTATGAATGTCCAAGTAACACAATGCTGGTTTTCAGCGGTCTGTTCACACTCTAAGCCCTGCTTTTTACTGGGTATCCACACAACTGTGGTCAGCTCTTCATTTTCATGTCCAAACAATCCAGACTTGAGAAATCATTGCAATCTCCAGTACAGAATGTTCCATTCATTCACTGCGAATCTGGAATTCAACTGAATCTCCACTACCTGCAGATTTATCTTACACCACTTGTGAATGTCCAAGTAAAACAATGCTGGTTTTCAGAGGCCTGTTCATGTTCGCAGTCGTGCTGTTCAATTGGCTATCCACTCAACCTGTTTTGCTCCTCATTTTCCTGTGCACACAACCCAGCCTTCAGAAATCATTGTAATCTCCACTACAGGATGTTCCATTCATTCACTGGGAATCTGGAATTCATCTGAATCTGCACTCCACGCAGGCTTTCGTTACACCACTGCTGAAAGTCGAAGTAATGCAATACTGGTTTTCAGTGGTCTGTTCACATTCGAAGCCGAGGCTTTTTACAGGCTATCCACTCAACACTGGTCAGCTCTTCATTTTCGTGTCCCCACAATCCAGATTTCAGAAATCATTGCAATCTCCACTACAGAATGTTCCATTCATTCACTGCGAGTCTGGAGTTTATCTGATTCTCCACTCCCGCCTGGTTAACATTACACCACTTGTGAATGTCCAAGTAAGCCAATGCTGGTTTTCAGAGGCCTGTTCATACTCGCAGCCGTGCTGTTTAATTGACAATTCACTCCACCCTGTTCAGCTCTTCATTGTCCCACCACACTACCAGCCTTCAGAAATCTTTGTTATCTCCACTACAGAATGTTCCATTCATTCACTGCGAATCTGGAATTCATCTGACTCTCAACTCCACGCAGGTTTTCATTACACCACTGTTGAATGTCCAAGTAACCCAATGCTGGTTTTCAGCGGCCTGTTCATATTCGCAGCCCTGCTGTTTACTTGGCTATCGATTCAAGCCTGGTCAGCTCTTCATTTTCCTGTCCACACAACACAGGCTTCAGAAATCATTGGAATCTCCTCTACAGAATGTTCCATTCATTCACTGCGAATGTGGAATTCAACTGACTCTCCACTCCATGCAGGTTTTCCTTACACCACTGATGAATGTCCAAGTAACCCAATGCTGGTTTTCAGCTGCATGTTCACACTCGCAGCCATGCTATACAATTGGCTTTCCACTAAATCCTGATTAGTTCTTGATTTTCCTTCCACACGACCCAGCCTTCAGAAATCGTTGGAATCTCCACTAGAGAATGTTCCATTCATTCACTGCGAATCTGGAATTCCTCTGAACCTCCACTCCCGGCAGGTTTTCGTTACACCACTGTTGAATGTCCAAGTAACCCAATGTTTTAAGTGTTTTCTTCACAAGCGCAGTGGTGCTGTTCAATTGGCTATCCACTCAACCCTGGCCAGCTCTACATTTTCCTGTCCACACCACAGAGACTGGAGAAATCATTGTTATCTCCACTACAGAATGTTCCATTCATTCACAGCGAATCTGGAATTCATCTGAATCTCCACTCCCGGCAGGTTTTCGTGACACCACTGGTAAATATCCAAGTAAGCCAATGCTGGTTTTAAGTGGCCTGCTCATACTCTCAGCCGTGCTGTTCAATTTGCTATCCACTCAACCCTCTTCAGCTCCATTTTCCTGTCCACATAACCCAAACTTCAGAAACAATTGGTATCTCCTCCACAGAATGTTCCATTCATTGACGGCAAATCTGAAATTCATCTAATTCTCAACTCCCGTCAGGTTTTCGTTACACCACTTGTGAATGTCCAATTAAGCCAAAGCTGGTTTTCAGTGGCCTGTTCTTACTACGAGACGTGCTGTTCATTTGGCTATCCATTCCACCCTGTTCAGCTCTACATTTTCGTGTCCACAAAACCCAGCCTTCAGAAATCATTGGAATCACCACTAGAGAATGTTCCATTCATTCACTGCGAATCTGGAATTCATCTGAATCTCCACTCCCGGCAGGTTTTCATTGCACCACTGCTGAATGTTCAAGTAACGCAATGATGGTTTTCAGCGGTCTATTCACACTCGAACCCGTGCTGTTCACGGTCTAGCGAATCAACACTGGTGAGTTCTTCTTTTTCCAGTTCAGACAATACAAACCTCAGAAACCATTGCAATCTACACTACAGAATGTTTCATTCATTCAGGCGAATCTTGAATTCATCTTGTTCTCCACTCCCAGCAGGTTTTCGTTTCACCACTGGTGAATGTCCAAGCAACCCAAGGCTGGTTTCAGCTGCGTGTTAACACTCGCAGCCGTGCTGTTCAATTGGCTATCCAGTGAACGCTGGTTAGCTCTTGATTTTCCTTCCACACACCGAGCCTTCAGAAATCATTCTTATCTCCACTTCAGAGTGTTCCATTCGTTCCCTGCGAATCTGGAATTCCTCTGACTCTCCACACCAGGCAGATTTTCCTAACAACACTGGTGAATGACCAGGTAATCCAATGCTGGTTTTCAGCGGCTGTTCACACTCACAGCCTTGCTGTTCAATTGGCAATCCAGTCAAACCTAGTCAGCTCTTCATTTTCCTGTCCACACAACCCAGCGTTCAGAAATCATTGGAATCTCTACTACAGAAATTTCCATTCATTCACTGTGAATCTGGAAATACTCTGAATCTGCATTCCAGGAAGGCTTTCGTTACACCACTGATGAATGTCCAAGTAATGCAATGCTGCTTCTTAGTGGTCTGTTCACACTCGAAACCGTGCTGTTCATTGGCTATCCACTCAATATCGGTCAGCTCTTCAATATCCTGTCCAGACTATCCAGATTCCTAAATGTTGGCAATCACCACTACAGAATGTTCCATTCAATCACGCGAATCTGGAATTCATCAGAGTCTCCACTCCTGGAAGGTTTTCGTGACACCACTGGTAAATGTCCAAGGAAGACAATGCTGGTTTTAAGCCGCCTGCTAACACACTCAGCCGTGCTGTTCAATTTGCTATCCACCCAACCCTATTCAGCTCTACATTTTCCTGTCCTCATAACCCAACCTTCAGAAATAATTGGTATCTCCTCCACAGAATGTTCCGTTCATTCACTGCGAATCTTAAATTCATCTGACTCTCAACTCCCGGCGGGTTATCGTTACACCACTTGTGAATGTCCAAGTAAGCCAATGCTGGTTTTCAGTGGCCTGTTCATACTAAGAGACGTGCTGTTCATTTGGCTATCCACTCCACCCTGTTCAGCTCTACATTTTCGTGTCCACAAAACCCAGCCTTCAGAAATCATTGGAATCACCACTAGAGAATGTTCCATTCATTCACTGCGAATCTGGAATTCCTCTGAACCTCCACTCCTGGCAGGTTTTCGTTACGCCACTGGTGAATGTCCAAGTAACTCAATACTGGTTTTCAGAGGCATGTTCAACTCGCAGAAGTGCTGTTCAATGGGCTATCCACTCAATATTGGTCAGCTCTTCATTTTCCTCTCCACACAAACCAGCCTTCAGAAATCATTGGGCTCTCCACTACAGACTGTTCCATTCATTCACTGCGATTCTGCAATTCATCTGACTCTCCGCTCCAGGCAGGTTTTCATTACAGCACTGGTGAATGACCAAGTAATCCAATGCTGGTTTTCAGCCGCCTTTTCACACTCGCAGTGTGCTGTTCAATTGTCTATCCACTCAAACCTGGTCAGCCTTTCATTTTCTTTTCCACAATATCTGACTTCAGAAATCATTGGAATCGCCAGTACAGAATGTTCCATTCATTCACTGCCAATCTGGAATTAATCTGAATCTGCACTCCAGGTAGGCTTTCATTACACCACTTATGAATGTCCAAGTAACACAATGCTGGTTTTCAGCGGTCTGTTCACACTCTAAGCCCTGCTTTTTACTGGGTATCCACACAACTGTGGTCAGCTCTTCATTTTCATGTCCAAACAATCCAGACTTGAGAAATCATGGCAATCTCCAGTACAGAATGTTCCATTCATTCACTGCGAATCTGGAATTCAACTGAATCTCCACTACCTGCAGATTTATCTTACACCACTTGTGAATGTCCAAGTAAAACAATGCTGGTTTTCAGAGGCCTGTTCATGTTCGCAGTCGTGCTGTTCAATTGGCTATCCACTCAACCTGTTTTGCTCCTCATTTTCCTGTGCACACAACCCAGCCTTCAGAAATCATTGTAATCTCCACTACAGGATGTTCCATTCATTCACTGGGAATCTGGAATTCATCTGAATCTGCACTCCACGCAGGCTTTCGTTACACCACTGCTGAAAGTCGAAGTAATGCAATACTGGTTTTCAGTGGTCTGTTCACATTCGAAGCCGAGGCTTTTTACAGGCTATCCACTCAACACTGGTCAGCTCTTCATTTTCGTGTCCCCACAATCCAGATTTCAGAAATCATTGCAATCTCCACTACAGAATGTTCCATTCATTCACTGCGAGTCTGGAGTTTATCTGATTCTCCACTCCCGCCTGGTTAACATTACACCACTTGTGAATGTCCAAGTAAGCCAATGCTGGTTTTCAGAGGCCTGTTCATACTCGCAGCCGTGCTGTTTAATTGACAATTCACTCCACCCTGTTCAGCTCTTCATTGTCCCACCACACTACCAGCCTTCAGAAATCTTTGTTATCTCCACTACAGAATGTTCCATTCATTCACTGCGAATCTGGAATTCATCTGACTCTCAACTCCACGCAGGTTTTCATTACACCACTGTTGAATGTCCAAGTAACCCAATGCTGGTTTTCAGCGGCCTGTTCATATTCGCAGCCCTGCTGTTTACTTGGCTATCGATTCAAGCCTGGTCAGCTCTTCATTTTCCTGTCCACACAACACAGGCTTCAGAAATCATTGGAATCTCCTCTACAGAATGTTCCATTCATTCACTGCGAATGTGGAATTCAACTGACTCTCCACTCCATGCAGGTTTTCCTTACACCACTGATGAATGTCCAAGTAACCCAATGCTGGTTTTCAGCTGCATGTTCACACTCGCAGCCATGCTATACAATTGGCTTTCCACTAAATCCTGATTAGTTCTTGATTTTCCTTCCACACGACCCAGCCTTCAGAAATCGTTGGAATCTCCACTAGAGAATGTTCCATTCATTCACTGCGAATCTGGAATTCCTCTGAACCTCCACTCCCGGCAGGTTTTCGTTACACCACTGTTGAATGTCCAAGTAACCCAATGTTTTAAGTGTTTTCTTCACAAGCGCAGTGGTGCTGTTCAATTGGCTATCCACTCAACCCTGGCCAGCTCTACATTTTCCTGTCCACACCACAGAGACTGGAGAAATCATTGTTATCTCCACTACAGAATGTTCCATTCATTCACAGCGAATCTGGAATTCATCTGAATCTCCACTCCCGGCAGGTTTTCGTGACACCACTGGTAAATATCCAAGTAAGCCAATGCTGGTTTTAAGTGGCCTGCTCATACTCTCAGCCGTGCTGTTCAATTTGCTATCCACTCAACCCTCTTCAGCTCCATTTTCCTGTCCACATAACCCAAACTTCAGAAACAATTGGTATCTCCTCCACAGAATGTTCCATTCATTGACGGCAAATCTGAAATTCATCTAATTCTCAACTCCCGTCAGGTTTTCGTTACACCACTTGTGAATGTCCAATTAAGCCAAAGCTGGTTTTCAGTGGCCTGTTCTTACTACGAGACGTGCTGTTCATTTGGCTATCCATTCCACCCTGTTCAGCTCTACATTTTCGTGTCCACAAAACCCAGCCTTCAGAAATCATTGGAATCACCACTAGAGAGTGTTCCATTCATTCACTGCGAATCTGGAATTCATCTGAATCTCCACTCCCGGCAGGTTTTCATTGCACCACTGCTGAATGTTCAAGTAACGCAATGATGGTTTTCAGCGGTCTATTCACACTCGAACCCGTGCTGTTCACGGTCTAGCGACTCAACACTGGTGAGTTCTTCTTTTTCCAGTTCAGACAATACAAACCTCAGAAACCATTGCAATCTACACTACAGAATGTTTCATTCATTCAGGCGAATCTTGAATTCATCTTGTTCTCCACTCCCAGCAGGTTTTCGTTTCACCACTGGTGAATGTCCAAGCAACCCAAGGCTGGTTTCAGCTGCGTGTTAACACTCGCAGCCGTGCTGTTCAATTGGCTATCCAGTGAACGCTGGTTAGCTCTTGATTTTCCTTCCACACACCGAGCCTTCAGAAATCATTCTTATCTCCACTTCAGAATGTTCCATTCGTTCCCTGCGAATCTGGAATTCCTCTGACTCTCCACACCAGGCAGATTTTCCTAACAACACTGGTGAATGACCAGGTAATCCAATGCTGGTTTTCAGCGGCTGTTCACACTCACAGCCTTGCTGTTCAATTGGCAATCCAGTCAAACCTAGTCAGCTCTTCATTTTCCTGTCCACACAACCCAGCGTTCAGAAATCATTGGAATCTCTACTACAGAAATTTCCATTCATTCACTGTGAATCTGGAAATACTCTGAATCTGCATTCCAGGAAGGCTTTCGTTACACCACTGATGAATGTCCAAGTAATGCAATGCTGCTTCTTAGTGGTCTGTTCACACTCGAAACCGTGCTGTTCATTGGCTATCCACTCAATATCGGTCAGCTCTTCAATATCCTGTCCAGACTATCCAGATTCCTAAATGTTGGCAATCACCACTACAGAATGTTCCATTCAATCACGCGAATCTGGAATTCATCAGAGTCTCCACTCCTGGAAGGTTTTCGTGACACCACTGGTAAATGTCCAAGGAAGACAATGCTGGTTTTAAGCCGCCTGCTAACACACTCAGCCGTGCTGTTCAATTTGCTATCCACCCAACCCTATTCAGCTCTACATTTTCCTGTCCTCATAACCCAACCTTCAGAAATAATTGGTATCTCCTCCACAGAATGTTCCGTTCATTCACTGCGAATCTTAAATTCATCTGACTCTCAACTCCTGGCGGGTTATCGTTACACCACTTGTGAATGTCCAAGTAAGCCAATGCTGGTTTTCAGTGGCCTGTTCATACTAAGGGACGTGCTGTTCATTTGGCTATCCACTCCACCCTGATCAGCTCTACATTCTCGTGTCCACAAAACCCAGCCTTCAGAAATCATTGGAATCACCACTAGAGAATGTTCCATTCATTCACTGCGAATCTGGAATTCCTCTGAACCTCCACTCCTGGCAGGTTTTCGTTACGCCACTGGTGAATGTCCAAGTAACTCAATACTGGTTTTCAGAGGCATGTTCAACTCGCAGAAGTGCTGTTCAATGGGCTATCCACTCAATATTGGTCAGCTCTTCATTTTCCTCTCCACACAAACCAGCCTTCAGAAATCATTGGGCTCTCCACTACAGACTGTTCCATTCATTCACTGCGATTCTGCAATTCATCTGACTCTCCGCTCCAGGCAGGTTTTCATTACAGCACTGGTGAATGACCAAGTAATCCAATGCTGGTTTTCAGCCGCCTTTTCACACTCGCAGTGTGCTGTTCAATTGTCTATCCACTCAAACCTGGTCAGCCTTTCATTTTCTTTTCCACAATATCAGACTTCAGAAATCATTGGAATCGCCAGTACAGAATGTTCCATTCATTCACTGCCAATCTGGAATTCATCTGAATCTGCACTCCAGGTAGGCTTTCATTACACCACTTATGAATGTCCAAGTAACACAATGCTGGTTTTCAGCGGTCTGTTCACACTCTAAGCCCTGCTTTTTACTGGGTATCCACACAACTGTGGTCAGCTCTTCATTTTCATGTCCAAACAATCCAGACTTGAGAAATCATTGCAATCTCCAGTACAGAATGTTCCATTCATTCACTGCGAATCTGGAATTCAACTGAATCTCCACTACCTGCAGATTTATCTTACACCACTTGTGAATGTCCAAGTAAAACAATGCTGGTTTTCAGAGGCCTGTTCATGTTCGCAGTCGTGCTGTTCAATTGGCTATCCACTCAACCTGTTTTGCTCCTCATTTTCCTGTGCACACAACCCAGCCTTCAGAAATCATTGTAATCTCCACTACAGGATGTTCCATTCATTCACTGGGAATCTGGAATTCATCTGAATCTGCACTCCACGCAGGCTTTCGTTACACCACTGCTGAAAGTCGAAGTAATGCAATACTGGTTTTCAGTGGTCTGTTCACATTCGAAGCCGAGGCTTTTTACAGGCTATCCACTCAACACTGGTCAGCTCTTCATTTTCGTGTCCCCACAATCCAGATTTCAGAAATCATTGCAATCTCCACTACAGAATGTTCCATTCATTCACTGCGAGTCTGGAGTTTATCTGATTCTCCACTCCCGCCTGGTTAACATTACACCACTTGTGAATGTCCAAGTAAGCCAATGCTGGTTTTCAGAGGCCTGTTCATACTCGCAGCCGTGCTGTTTAATTGACAATTCACTCCACCCTGTTCAGCTCTTCATTGTCCCACCACACTACCAGCCTTCAGAAATCTTTGTTATCTCCACTACAGAATGTTCCATTCATTCACTGCGAATCTGGAATTCATCTGACTCTCAACTCCACGCAGGTTTTCATTACACCACTGTTGAATGTCCAAGTAACCCAATGCTGGTTTTCAGCGGCCTGTTCATATTCGCAGCCCTGCTGTTTACTTGGCTATCGATTCAAGCCTGGTCAGCTCTTCATTTTCCTGTCCACACAACACAGGCTTCAGAAATCATTGGAATCTCCTCTACAGAATGTTCCATTCATTCACTGCGAATGTGGAATTCAACTGACTCTCCACTCCATGCAGGTTTTCCTTACACCACTGATGAATGTCCAAGTAACCCAATGCTGGTTTTCAGCTGCATGTTCACACTCGCAGCCATGCTATACAATTGGCTTTCCACTAAATCCTGATTAGTACTTGATTTTCCTTCCACACAACCCAGCTTTCAGAAATCATTGGAATCTCCACTAGAGAATGTTCCATTCATTCACTGCGAATCTGGAATTCCTCTGAACCTCCACTCCCGGCAGGTTTTCGTTACACCACTGTTGAATGTCCAAGTAACCCAATGTTTTAAGTGTTTTCTTCACAAGCGCAGTGGTGCTGTTCAATTGGCTATCCACTCAACCCTGGCCAGCTCTACATTTTCCTGTCCACACCACAGAGACTGGAGAAATCATTGTTATCTCCACTACAGAATGTTCCATTCATTCACAGCGAATCTGGAATTCATCTGAATCTCCACTCCCGGCAGGTTTTCGTGACACCACTGGTAAATATCCAAGTAAGCCAATGCTGGTTTTAAGTGGCCTGCTCATACTCTCAGCCGTGCTGTTCAATTTGCTATCCACTCAACCCTCTTCAGCTCCATTTTCCTGTCCACATAACCCAAACTTCAGAAACAATTGGTATCTCCTCCACAGAATGTTCCATTCATTGACGGCAAATCTGAAATTCATCTAATTCTCAACTCCCGTCAGGTTTTCGTTACACCACTTGTGAATGTCCAATTAAGCCAAAGCTGGTTTTCAGTGGCCTGTTCTTACTACGAGACGTGCTGTTCATTTGGCTATCCATTCCACCCTGTTCAGCTCTACATTTTCATGTCCACACCACAGAGACTGGAGAAATCATTGTTATCTCCACTACAGAATGTTCCATTCATTCACAGCGAATCTGGAATTCATCTGAATCTCCACTCCCGGCAGGTTTTCGTGACACCACTGGTAAATATCCAAGTAAGCCAATGCTGGTTTTAAGTGGCCTGCTCATACTCTCAGCCGTGCTGTTCAATTTGCTATCCTCTCAACCCTCTTCAGCTCCATTTTCCTGTCCACATAACCCAAACTTCAGAAACAATTGGTATCTCCTCCACAGAATGTTCCATTCATTGACGGCAAATCTGAAATTCATCTAATTCTCAACTCCCGTCAGGTTTTCGTTACACCACTTGTGAATGTCCAATTAAGCCAAAGCTGGTTTTCAGTGGCCTGTTCTTACTACGAGACGTGCTGTTCATTTGGCTATCCATTCCACCCTGTTCAGCTCTACATTTTCGTGTCCACAAAACCCAGCCTTCAGAAATCATTGGAATCACCACTAGAGAATGTTCCATTCATTCACTGCGAATCTGGAATTCATCTGAATCTCCACTCCCGGCAGGTTTTCATTGCACCACTGCTGAATGTTCAAGTAACGCAATGATGGTTTTCAGCGGTCTATTCACACTCGAACCCGTGCTGTTCACGGTCTAGCGACTCAACACTGGTGAGTTCTTCTTTTTCCAGTTCAGACAATACAAACCTCAGAAACCATTGCAATCTACACTACAGAATGTTTCATTCATTCAGGCGAATCTTGAATTCATCTTGTTCTCCACTCCCAGCAGGTTTTCGTTTCACCACTGGTGAATGTCCAAGCAACCCAAGGCTGGTTTCAGCTGCGTGTTAACACTCGCAGCCGTGCTGTTCAATTGGCTATCCAGTGAACGCTGGTTAGCTCTGGATTTTCCTTCCACACACCGAGCCTTCAGAAATCATTCTTATCTCCACTTCAGAATGTTCCATTCGTTCCCTGCGAATCTGGAATTCCTCTGACTCTCCACACCAGGCAGATTTTCCTAACAACACTGGTGAATGACCAGGTAATCCAATGCTGGTTTTCAGCGGCTGTTCACACTCACAGCCTTGCTGTTCAATTGGCAATCCAGTCAAACCTAGTCAGCTCTTCATTTTCCTGTCCACACAACCCAGCGTTCAGAAATCATTGGAATCTCTACTACAGAAATTTCCATTCATTCACTGTGAATCTGGAAATACTCTGAATCTGCATTCCAGGAAGGCTTTCGTTACACCACTGATGAATGTCCAAGTAATGCAATGCTGCTTCTTAGTGGTCTGTTCACACTCGAAACCGTGCTGTTCATTGGCTATCCACTCAATATCGGTCAGCTCTTCAATATCCTGTCCAGACTATCCAGATTCCTAAATGTTGGCAATCACCACTACAGAATGTTCCATTCAATCACGCGAATCTGGAATTCATCAGAGTCTCCACTCCTGGAAGGTTTTCGTGACACCACTGGTAAATGTCCAAGGAAGACAATGCTGGTTTTAAGCCGCCTGCTAACACACTCAGCCGTGCTGTTCAATTTGCTATCCACCCAACCCTATTCAGCTCTACATTTTCCTGTCCTCATAACCCAACCTTCAGAAATAATTGGTATCTCCTCCACAGAATGTTCCGTTCATTCACTGCGAATCTTAAATTCATCTGACTCTCAACTCCTGGCGGGTTATCGTTACACCACTTGTGAATGTCCAAGTAAGCCAATGCTGGTTTTCAGTGGCCTGTTCATACTAAGAGACGTGCTGTTCATTTGGCTATCCACTCCACCCTGATCAGCTCTACATTCTCGTGTCCACAAAACCCAGCCTTCAGAAATCATTGGAATCACCACTAGAGAATGTTCCATTCATTCACTGCGAATCTGGAATTCCTCTGAACCTCCACTCCTGGCAGGTTTTCGTTACGCCACTGGTGAATGTCCAAGTAACTCAATACTGGTTTTCAGAGGCATGTTCAACTCGCAGAAGTGCTGTTCAATGGGCTATCCACTCAATATTGGTCAGCTCTTCATTTTCCTCTCCACACAAACCAGCCTTCAGAAATCATTGGGCTCTCCACTACAGACTGTTCCATTCATTCACTGCGATTCTGCAATTCATCTGACTCTCCGCTCCAGGCAGGTTTTCATTACAGCACTGGTGAATGACCAAGTAATCCAATGCTGGTTTTCAGCCGCCTTTTCACACTCGCAGTGTGCTGTTCAATTGTCTATCCACTCAAACCTGGTCAGCCTTTCATTTTCTTTTCCACAATATCAGACTTCAGAAATCATTGGAATCGCCAGTACAGAATGTTCCATTCATTCACTGCCAATCTGGAATTCATCTGAATCTGCACTCCAGGTAGGCTTTCATTACACCACTTATGAATGTCCAAGTAACACAATGCTGGTTTTCAGCGGTCTGTTCACACTCTAAGCCCTGCTTTTTACTGGGTATCCACACAACTGTGGTCAGCTCTTCATTTTCATGTCCAAACAATCCAGACTTGAGAAATCATTGCAATCTCCAGTACAGAATGTTCCATTCATTCACTGCGAATCTGGAATTCAACTGAATCTCCACTACCTGCAGATTTATCTTACACCACTTGTGAATGTCCAAGTAAAACAATGCTGGTTTTCAGAGGCCTGTTCATGTTCGCAGTCGTGCTGTTCAATTGGTTATCCACTCAACCTGTTTTGCTCCTCATTTTCCTGTGCACACAACCCAGCCTTCAGAAATCATTGTAATCTCCACTACAGAATGTTCCATTCATTCACTGCGAGTCTGGAGTTTATCTGATTCTCCACTCCCGCCTGGTTAACATTACACCACTTGTGAATGTCCAAGTAAGCCAATGCTGGTTTTCAGAGGCCTGTTCATACTCGCAGCCATGCTGTTTAATTGACAATTCACTCCACCCTGTTCAGCTCTTCATTGTCCCACCACACTACCAGCCTTCAGAAATCTTTGTTATCTCCACTACAGAATGTTCCATTCATTCACTGCGAATCTGGAATTCATCTGACTCTCAACTCCACGCAGGTTTTCATTACACCACTGTTGAATGTCCAAGTAACCCAATGCTGGTTTTCAGCGGCCTGTTCATATTCGCAGCCCTGCTGTTTACTTGGCTATCGATTCAAGCCTGGTCAGCTCTTCATTTTCCTGTCCACACAACACAGGCTTCAGAAATCATTGGAATCTCCTCTACAGAATGTTCCATTCATTCACTGCGAATGTGGAATTCAACTGACTCTCCACTCCATGCAGGTTTTCCTTACACCACTGATGAATGTCCAAGTAACCCAATGCTGGTTTTCAGCTGCATGTTCACACTCGCAGCCATGCTATACAATTGGCTTTCCACTAAATCCTGATTAGTTCTTGATTTTCCTTCCACAGGACCCAGCCTTCAGAAATCGTTGGAATCTCCACTAGAGAATGTTCCATTCATTCACTGCGAATCTGGAATTCCTCTGAACCTCCACTCCCGGCAGGTTTTCGTTACACCACTGTTGAATGTCCAAGTAACCCAATGTTTTAAGTGTTTTCTTCACAAGCGCAGTGGTGCTGTTCAATTGGCTATCCACTCAACCCTGGCCAGCTCTACATTTTCCTGTCCACACCACAGAGACTGGAGAAATCATTGTTATCTCCACTACAGAATGTTCCATTCATTCACAGCGAATCTGGAATTCATCTGAATCTCCACTCCCGGCAGGTTTTCGTGACACCACTGGTAAATATCCAAGTAAGCCAATGCTGGTTTTAAGTGGCCTGCTCATACTCTCAGCCGTGCTGTTCAATTTGCTATCCACTCAACCCTCTTCAGCTCCATTTTCCTGTCCACATAACCCAAACTTCAGAAACAATTGGTATCTCCTCCACAGAATGTTCCATTCATTGACGGCAAATCTGAAATTCATCTAATTCTCAACTCCCGTCAGGTTTTCGTTACACCACTTGTGAATGTCCAATTAAGCCAAAGCTGGTTTTCAGTGGCCTGTTCTTACTACGAGACGTGCTGTTCATTTGGCTATCCATTCCACCCTGTTCAGCTCTACATTTTCGTGTCCACAAAACCCAGCCTTCAGAAATCATTGGAATCACCACTAGAGAATGTTCCATTCATTCACTGCGAATCTGGAATTCATCTGAATCTCCACTCCCGGCAGGTTTTCATTGCACCACTGCTGAATGTTCAAGTAACGCAATGATGGTTTTCAGCGGTCTATTCACACTCGAACCCGTGCTGTTCACGGTCTAGCGACTCAACACTGGTGAGTTCTTCTTTTTCCAGTTCAGACAATACAAACCTCAGAAACCATTGCAATCTACACTACAGAATGTTTCATTCATTCAGGCGAATCTTGAATTCATCTTGTTCTCCACTCCCAGCAGGTTTTCGTTTCACCACTGGTGAATGTCCAAGCAACCCAAGGCTGGTTTCAGCTGCGTGTTAACACTCGCAGCCGTCCGTGCTGTTCAATTGGCTATCCAGTGAACGCTGGTTAGCTCTTGATTTTCCTTCCACACACCGAGCCTTCAGAAATCATTCTTATCTCCACTTCAGAGTGTTCCATTCGTTCCCTGCGAATCTGGAATTCCTCTGACTCTCCACACCAGGCAGATTTTCCTAACAACACTGGTGAATGACCAGGTAATCCAATGCTGGTTTTCAGCGGCTGTTCACACTCACAGCCTTGCTGTTCAATTGGCAATCCAGTCAAACCTAGTCAGCTCTTCATTTTCCTGTCCACACAACCCAGCGTTCAGAAATCATTGGAATCTCTACTACAGAAATTTCCATTCATTCACTGTGAATCTGGAAATACTCTGAATCTGCATTCCAGGAAGGCTTTCGTTACACCACTGATGAATGTCCAAGTAATGCAATGCTGCTTCTTAGTGGTCTGTTCACACTCGAAACCGTGCTGTTCATTGGCTATCCACTCAATATCGGTCAGCTCTTCAATATCCTGTCCAGACTATCCAGATTCCTAAATGTTGGCAATCACCACTACAGAATGTTCCATTCAATCACGCGAATCTGGAATTCATCAGAGTCTCCACTCCTGGAAGGTTTTCGTGACACCACTGGTAAATGTCCAAGGAAGACAATGCTGGTTTTAAGCCGCCTGCTAACACACTCAGCCGTGCTGTTCAATTTGCTATCCACCCAACCCTATTCAGCTCTACATTTTCCTGTCCTCATAACCCAACCTTCAGAAATAATTGGTATCTCCTCCACAGAATGTTCCGTTCATTCACTGCGAATCTTAAATTCATCTGACTCTCAACTCCCGGCGGGTTATCGTTACACCACTTGTGAATGTCCAAGTAAGCCAATGCTGGTTTTCAGTGGCCTGTTCATACTAAGAGACGTGCTGTTCATTTGGCTATCCACTCCACCCTGTTCAGCTCTACATTCTCGTGTCCACAAAACCCAGCCTTCAGAAATCATTGGAATCACCACTAGAGAATGTTCCATTCATTCACTGCGAATCTGGAATTCCTCTGAACCTCCACTCCTGGCAGGTTTTCGTTACGCCACTGGTGAATGTCCAAGTAACTCAATACTGGTTTTCAGAGGCATGTTCAACTCGCAGAAGTGCTGTTCAATGGGCTATCCACTCAATATTGGTCAGCTCTTCATTTTCCTCTCCACACAAACCAGCCTTCAGAAATCATTGGGCTCTCCACTACAGACTGTTCCATTCATTCACTGCGATTCTGCAATTCATCTGACTCTCCGCTCCAGGCAGGTTTTCATTACAGCACTGGTGAATGACCAAGTAATCCAATGCTGGTTTTCAGCCGCCTTTTCACACTCGCAGTGTGCTGTTCAATTGTCTATCCACTCAAACCTGGTCAGCCTTTCATTTTCTTTTCCACAATATCAGACTTCAGAAATCATTGGAATCGCCAGTACAGAATGTTCCATTCATTCACTGCCAATCTGGAATTCATCTGAATCTGCACTCCAGGTAGGCTTTCATTACACCACTTATGAATGTCCAAGTAACACAATGCTGGTTTTCAGCGGTCTGTTCACACTCTAAGCCCTGCTTTTTACTGGGTATCCACACAACTGTGGTCAGCTCTTCATTTTCATGTCCAAACAATCCAGACTTGAGAAATCATTGCAATCTCCAGTACAGAATGTTCCATTCATTCACTGCGAATCTGGAATTCAACTGAATCTCCACTACCTGCAGATTTATCTTACACCACTTGTGAATGTCCAAGTAAAACAATGCTGGTTTTCAGAGGCCTGTTCATGTTCGCAGTCGTGCTGTTCAATTGGCTATCCACTCAACCTGTTTTGCTCCTCATTTTCCTGTGCACACAACCCAGCCTTCAGAAATCATTGTAATCTCCACTACAGGATGTTCCATTCATTCACTGGGAATCTGGAATTCATCTGAATCTGCACTCCACGCAGGCTTTCGTTACACCACTGCTGAAAGTCGAAGTAATGCAATACTGGTTTTCAGTGGTCTGTTCACATTCGAAGCCGAGGCTTTTTACAGGCTATCCACTCAACACTGGTCAGCTCTTCATTTTCGTGTCCCCACAATCCAGATTTCAGAAATCATTGCAATCTCCACTACAGAATGTTCCATTCATTCACTGCGAGTCTGGAGTTTATCTGATTCTCCACTCCCGCCTGGTTAACATTACACCACTTGTGAATGTCCAAGTAAGCCAATGCTGGTTTTCAGAGGCCTGTTCATACTCGCAGCCGTGCTGTTTAATTGACAATTCACTCCACCCTGTTCAGCTCTTCATTGTCCCACCACACTACCAGCCTTCAGAAATCTTTGTTATCTCCACTACAGAATGTTCCATTCATTCACTGCGAATCTGGAATTCATCTGACTCTCAACTCCACGCAGGTTTTCATTACACCACTGTTGAATGTCCAAGTAACCCAATGCTGGTTTTCAGCGGCCTGTTCATATTCGCAGCCCTGCTGTTTACTTGGCTATCGATTCAAGCCTGGTCAGCTCTTCATTTTCCTGTCCACACAACACAGGCTTCAGAAATCATTGGAATCTCCTCTACAGAATGTTCCATTCATTCACTGCGAATGTGGAATTCAACTGACTCTCCACTCCATGCAGGTTTTCCTTACACCACTGATGAATGTCCAAGTAACCCAATGCTGGTTTTCAGCTGCATGTTCACACTCGCAGCCATGCTATACAATTGGCTTTCCACTAAATCCTGATTAGTTCTTGATTTTCCTTCCACACGACCCAGCCTTCAGAAATCGTTGGAATCTCCACTAGAGAATGTTCCATTCATTCACTGCGAATCTGGAATTCCTCTGAACCTCCACTCCCGGCAGGTTTTCGTTACACCACTGTTGAATGTCCAAGTAACCCAATGTTTTAAGTGTTTTCTTCACAAGCGCAGTGGTGCTGTTCAATTGGCTATCCACTCAACCCTGGCCAGCTCTACATTTTCCTGTCCACACCACAGAGACTGGAGAAATCATTGTTATCTCCACTACAGAATGTTCCATTCATTCACAGCGAATCTGGAATTCATCTGAATCTCCACTCCCGGCAGGTTTTCGTGACACCACTGGTAAATATCCAAGTAAGCCAATGCTGGTTTTAAGTGGCCTGCTCATACTCTCAGCCGTGCTGTTCAATTTGCTATCCACTCAACCCTCTTCAGCTCCATTTTCCTGTCCACATAACCCAAACTTCAGAAACAATTGGTATCTCCTCCACAGAATGTTCCATTCATTGACGGCAAATCTGAAATTCATCTAATTCTCAACTCCCGTCAGGTTTTCGTTACACCACTTGTGAATGTCCAATTAAGCCAAAGCTGGTTTTCAGTGGCCTGTTCTTACTACGAGACGTGCTGTTCATTTGGCTATCCATTCCACCCTGTTCAGCTCTACATTTTCGTGTCCACAAAACCCAGCCTTCAGAAATCATTGGAATCACCACTAGAGAATGTTCCATTCATTCACTGCGAATCTGGAATTCATCTGAATCTCCACTCCCGGCAGGTTTTCATTGCACCACTGCTGAATGTTCAAGTAACGCAATGATGGTTTTCAGCGGTCTATTCACACTCGAACCCGTGCTGTTCACGGTCTAGCGACTCAACACTGGTGAGTTCTTCTTTTTCCAGTTCAGACAATACAAACCTCAGAAACCATTGCAATCTACACTACAGAATGTTTCATTCATTCAGGCGAATCTTGAATTCATCTTGTTCTCCACTCCCAGCAGGTTTTCGTTTCACCACTGGTGAATGTCCAAGCAACCCAAGGCTGGTTTCAGCTGCGTGTTAACACTCGCAGCCGTGCTGTTCAATTGGCTATCCAGTGAACGCTGGTTAGCTCTTGATTTTCCTTCCACACACCGAGCCTTCAGAAATCATTCTTATCTCCACTTCAGAATGTTCCATTCATTCCCTGCGAATCTGGAATTCCTCTGACTCTCCACACCAGGCAGATTTTCCTAACAACACTGGTGAATGACCAGGTAATCCAATGCTGGTTTTCAGCGGCTGTTCACACTCACAGCCTTGCTGTTCAATTGGCAATCCAGTCAAACCTAGTCAGCTCTTCATTTTCCTGTCCACACAACCCAGCGTTCAGAAATCATTGGAATCTCTACTACAGAAATTTCCATTCATTCACTGTGAATCTGGAAATACTCTGAATCTGCATTCCAGGAAGGCTTTCGTTACACCACTGATGAATGTCCAAGTAATGCAATGCTGCTTCTTAGTGGTCTGTTCACACTCGAAACCGTGCTGTTCATTGGCTATCCACTCAATATCGGTCAGCTCTTCAATATCCTGTCCAGACTATCCAGATTCCTAAATGTTGGCAATCACCACTACAGAATGTTCCATTCAATCACGCGAATCTGGAATTCATCAGAGTCTCCACTCCTGGAAGGTTTTCGTGACACCACTGGTAAATGTCCAAGGAAGACAATGCTGGTTTTAAGCCGCCTGCTAACACACTCAGCCGTGCTGTTCAATTTGCTATCCACCCAACCCTATTCAGCTCTACATTTTCCTGTCCTCATAACCCAACCTTCAGAAATAATTGGTATCTCCTCCACAGAATGTTCCGTTCATTCACTGCGAATCTTAAATTCATCTGACTCTCAACTCCCGGCGGGTTATCGTTACACCACTTGTGAATGTCCAAGTAAGCCAATGCTGGTTTTCAGTGGCCTGTTCATACTAAGAGACGTGCTGTTCATATGGCTATCCACTCCACCCTGTTCAGCTCTACATTCTCGTGTCCACAAAACCCAGCCTTCAGAAATCATTGGAATCACCACTAGAGAATGTTCCATTCATTCACTGCGAATCTGGAATTCCTCTGAACCTCCACTCCTGGCAGGTTTTCGTTACGCCACTGGTGAATGTCCAAGTAACTCAATACTGGTTTTCAGAGGCATGTTCAACTCGCAGAAGTGCTGTTCAATGGGCTATCCACTCAATATTGGTCAGCTCTTCATTTTCCTCTCCACACAAACCAGCCTTCAGAAATCATTGGGCTCTCCACTACAGACTGTTCCATTCATTCACTGCGATTCTGCAATTCATCTGACTCTCCGCTCCAGGCAGGTTTTCATTACAGCACTGGTGAATGACCAAGTAATCCAATGCTGGTTTTCAGCCGCCTTTTCACACTCGCAGTGTGCTGTTCAATTGTCTATCCACTCAAACCTGGTCAGCCTTTCATTTTCTTTTCCACAATATCAGACTTCAGAAATCATTGGAATCGCCAGTACAGAATGTTCCATTCATTCACTGCCAATCTGGAATTCATCTGAATCTGCACTCCAGGTAGGCTTTCATTACACCACTTATGAATGTCCAAGTAACACAATGCTGGTTTTCAGCGGTCTGTTCACACTCTAAGCCCTGCTTTTAATGGGTATCCACACAACTGTGGTCAGCTCTTCATTTTCATGTCCAAACAATCCAGACTTGAGAAATCATTGCAATCTCCAGTACAGAATGTTCCATTCATTCACTGCGAATCTGGAATTCAACTGAATCTCCACTACCTGCAGATTTATCTTACACCACTTGTGAATGTCCAAGTAAAACAATGCTGGTTTTCAGAGGCCTGTTCATGTTCGCAGTCGTGCTGTTCAATTGGCTATCCACTCAACCTGTTTTGCTCCTCATTTTCCTGTGCACACAACCCAGCCTTCAGAAATCATTGTAATCTCCACTACAGGATGTTCCATTCATTCACTGGGAATCTGGAATTCATCTGAATCTGCACTCCACGCAGGCTTTCGTTACACCACTGCTGAAAGTCGAAGTAATGCAATACTGGTTTTCAGTGGTCTGTTCACATTCGAAGCCGAGGCTTTTTACAGGCTATCCACTCAACACTGGTCAGCTCTTCATTTTCGTGTCCCCACAATCCAGATTTCAGAAATCATTGCAATCTCCACTACAGAATGTTCCATTCATTCACTGCGAGTCTGGAGTTTATCTGATTCTCCACTCCCGCCTGGTTAACATTACACCACTTGTGAATGTCCAAGTAAGCCAATGCTGGTTTTCAGAGGCCTGTTCATACTCGCAGCCGTGCTGTTTAATTGACAATTCACTCCACCCTGTTCAGCTCTTCATTGTCCCACCACACTACCAGCCTTCAGAAATCTTTGTTATCTCCACTACAGAATGTTCCATTCATTCACTGCGAATCTGGAATTCATCTGACTCTCAACTCCACGCAGGTTTTCATTACACCACTGTTGAATGTCCAAGTAACCCAATGCTGGTTTTCAGCGGCCTGTTCATATTCGCAGCCCTGCTGTTTACTTGGCTATCGATTCAAGCCTGGTCAGCTCTTCATTTTCCTGTCCACACAACACAGGCTTCAGAAATCATTGGAATCTCCTCTACAGAATGTTCCATTCATTCACTGCGAATGTGGAATTCAACTGACTCTCCACTCCATGCAGGTTTTCCTTACACCACTGATGAATGTCCAAGTAACCCAATGCTGGTTTTCAGCTGCATGTTCACACTCGCAGCCATGCTATACAATTGGCTTTCCACTAAATCCTGATTAGTTCTTGATTTTCCTTCCACACGACCCAGCCTTCAGAAATCGTTGGAATCTCCACTAGAGAATGTTCCATTCATTCACTGCGAATCTGGAATTCCTCTGAACCTCCACTCCCGGCAGGTTTTCGTTACACCACTGTTGAATGTCCAAGTAACCCAATGTTTTAAGTGTTTTCTTCACAAGCGCAGTGGTGCTGTTCAATTGGCTATCCACTCAACCCTGGCCAGCTCTACATTTTCCTGTCCACACCACAGAGACTGGAGAAATCATTGTTATCTCCACTACAGAATGTTCCATTCATTCACAGCGAATCTGGAATTCATCTGAATCTCCACTCCCGGCAGGTTTTCGTGACACCACTGGTAAATATCCAAGTAAGCCAATGCTGGTTTTAAGTGGCCTGCTCATACTCTCAGCCGTGCTGTTCAATTTGCTATCCACTCAACCCTCTTCAGCTCCATTTTCCTGTCCACATAAGCCAAACTTCAGAAACAATTGGTATCTCCTCCACAGAATGTTCCATTCATTGACGGCAAATCTGAAATTCATCTAATTCTCAACTCCCGTCAGGTTTTCGTTACACCACTTGTGAATGTCCAATTAAGCCAAAGCTGGTTTTCAGTGGCCTGTTCTTACTACGAGACGTGCTGTTCATTTGGCTATCCATTCCACCCTGTTCAGCTCTACATTTTCGTGTCCACAAAACCCAGCCTTCAGAAATCATTGGAATCACCACTAGAGAATGTTCCATTCATTCACTGCGAATCTGGAATTCATCTGAATCTCCACTCCCGGCAGGTTTTCATTGCACCACTGCTGAATGTTCAAGTAACGCAATGATGGTTTTCAGCGGTCTATTCACACTCGAACCCGTGCTGTTCACGGTCTAGCGACTCAACACTGGTGAGTTCTTCTTTTTCCAGTTCAGACAATACAAACCTCAGAAACCATTGCAATCTACACTACAGAATGTTTCATTCATTCAGGCGAATCTTGAATTCATCTTGTTCTCCACTCCCAGCAGGTTTTCGTTTCACCACTGGTGAATGTCCAAGCAACCCAAGGCTGGTTTCAGCTGCGTGTTAACACTCGCAGCCGTGCTGTTCAATTGGCTATCCAGTGAACGCTGGTTAGCTCTTGATTTTCCTTCCACACACCGAGCCTTCAGAAATCATTCTTATCTCCACTTCAGAATGTTCCATTCGTTCCCTGCGAATCTGGAATTCCTCTGACTCTCCACACCAGGCAGATTTTCCTAACAACACTGGTGAATGACCAGGTAATCCAATGCTGGTTTTCAGTGGCTGTTCACACTCACAGCCTTGCTGTTCAATTGGCAATCCAGTCAAACCTAGTCAGCTCTTCATTTTCCTGTCCACACAACCCAGCGTTCAGAAATCATTGGAATCTCTACTACAGAAATTTCCATTCATTCACTGTGAATCTGGAAATACTCTGAATCTGCATTCCAGGAAGGCTTTCGTTACACCACTGATGAATGTCCAAGTAATGCAATGCTGCTTCTTAGTGGTCTGTTCACACTCGAAACCGTGCTGTTCATTGGCTATCCACTCAATATCGGTCAGCTCTTCAATATCCTGTCACGACTATCCAGATTCCTAAATGTTGGCAATCACCACTACAGAATGTTCCATTCAATCACGCGAATCTGGAATTCATCAGAGTCTCCACTCCTGGAAGGTTTTCGTGACACCACTGGTAAATGTCCAAGGAAGACAATGCTGGATTTAAGCCGCCTGCTAACACACTCAGCCGTGCTGTTCAATTTGCTATCCACCCAACCCTATTCAGCTCTACATTTTCCTGTCCTCATAACCCAACCTTCAGAAATAATTGGTATCTCCTCCACAGAATGTTCCGTTCATTCACTGCGAATCTTAAATTCATCTGACTCTCAACTCCCGGCGGGTTATCGTTACACCACTTGTGAATGTCCAAGTAAGCCAATGCTGGTTTTCAGTGGCCTGTTCATACTAAGAGACGTGCTGTTCATTTGGCTATCCACTCCACCCTGTTCAGCTCTACATTTTCGTGTCCACAAAACCCAGCCTTCAGAAATCATTGGAATCACCACTAGAGAATGTTCCATTCATTCACTGCGAATCTGGAATTCCTCTGAACCTCCACTCCTGGCAGGTTTTCGTTACGCCACTGGTGAATGTCCAAGTAACTCAATACTGGTTTTCAGAGGCATGTTCAACTCGCAGAAGTGCTGTTCAATGGGCTATCCACTCAATATTGGTCAGCTCTTCATTTTCCTCTCCACACAAACCAGCCTTCAGAAATCATTGGGCTCTCCACTACAGACTGTTCCATTCATTCACTGCGATTCTGCAATTCATCTGACTCTCCGCTCCAGGCAGGTTTTCATTACAGCACTGGTGAATGACCAAGTAATCCAATGCTGGTTTTCAGCCGCCTTTTCACACTCGCAGTGTGCTGTTCAATTGTCTATCCACTCAAACCTGGTCAGCCTTTCATTTTCTTTTCCACAATATCAGACTTCAGAAATCATTGGAATCGCCAGTACAGAATGTTCCATTCATTCACTGCCAATCTGGAATTCATCTGAATCTGCACTCCAGGTAGGCTTTCATTACACCACTTATGAATGTCCAAGTAACACAATGCTGGTTTTCAGCGGTCTGTTCACACTCTAAGCCCTGCTTTTAATGGGTATCCACACAACTGTGGTCAGCTCTTCATTTTCATGTCCAAACAATCCAGACTTGAGAAATCATTGCAATCTCCAGTACAGAATGTTCCATTCATTCACTGCGAATCTGGAATTCAACTGAATCTCCACTACCTGCAGATTTATCTTACACCACTTGTGAATGTCCAAGTAAAACAATGCTGGTTTTCAGAGGCCTGTTCATGTTCGCAGTCGTGCTGTTCAATTGGCTATCCACTCAACCTGTTTTGCTCCTCATTTTCCTGTGCACACAACCCAGCCTTCAGAAATCATTGTAATCTCCACTACAGGATGTTCCATTCATTCACTGGGAATCTGGAATTCATCTGAATCTGCACTCCACGCAGGCTTTCGTTACACCACTGCTGAAAGTCGAAGTAATGCAATACTGGTTTTCAGTGGTCTGTTCACATTCGAAGCCGAGGCTTTTTACAGGCTATCCACTCAACACTGGTCAGCTCTTCATTTTCGTGTCCCCACAATCCAGATTTCAGAAATCATTGCAATCTCCACTACAGAATGTTCCATTCATTCACTGCGAGTCTGGAGTTTATCTGATTCTCCACTCCCGCCTGGTTAACATTACACCACTTGTGAATGTCCAAGTAAGCCAATGCTGGTTTTCAGAGGCCTGTTCATACTCGCAGCCGTGCTGTATAATTGACAATTCACTCCACCCTGTTCAGCTCTTCATTGTCCCACCACACTACCAGCCTTCAGAAATCTTTGTTATCTCCACTACAGAATGTTCCATTCATTCACTGCGAATCTGGAATTCATCTGACTCTCAACTCCACGCAGGTTTTCATTACACCACTGTTGAATGTCCAAGTAACCCAATGCTGGTTTTCAGCGGCCTGTTCATATTCGCAGCCCTGCTGTTTACTTGGCTATCGATTCAAGCCTGGTCAGCTCTTCATTTTCCTGTCCACACAACACAGGCTTCAGAAATCATTGGAATCTCCTCTACAGAATGTTCCATTCATTCACTGCGAATGTGGAATTCAACTGACTCTCCACTCCATGCAGGTTTTCCTTACACCACTGATGAATGTCCAAGTAACCCAATGCTGGTTTTCAGCTGCATGTTCACACTCGCAGCCATGCTATACAATTGGCTTTCCACTAAATCCTGATTAGTTCTTGATTTTCCTTCCACACGACCCAGCCTTCAGAAATCGTTGGAATCTCCACTAGAGAATGTTCCATTCATTCACTGCGAATCTGGAATTCCTCTGAACCTCCACTCCCGGCAGGTTTTCGTTACACCACTGTTGAATGTCCAAGTAACCCAATGTTTTAAGTGTTTTCTTCACAAGCGCAGTGGTGCTGTTCAATTGGCTATCCACTCAACCCTGGCCAGCTCTACATTTTCCTGTCCACACCACAGAGACTGGAGAAATCATTGTTATCTCCACTACAGAATGTTCCATTCATTCACAGCGAATCTGGAATTCATCTGAATCTCCACTCCCGGCAGGTTTTCGTGACACCACTGGTAAATATCCAAGTAAGCCAATGCTGGTTTTAAGTGGCCTGCTCATACTCTCAGCCGTGCTGTTCAATTTGCTATCCACTCAACCCTCTTCAGCTCCATTTTCCTGTCCACATAACCCAAACTTCAGAAACAATTGGTATCTCCTCCACAGAATGTTCCATTCATTGACGGCAAATCTGAAATTCATCTAATTCTCAACTCCCGTCAGGTTTTCGTTACACCACTTGTGAATGTCCAATTAAGCCAAAGCTGGTTTTCAGTGGCCTGTTCTTACTACGAGACGTGCTGTTCATTTGGCTATCCATTCCACCCTGTTCAGCTCTACATTTTCGTGTCCACAAAACCCAGCCTTCACAAATCATTGGAATCACCACTAGAGAATGTTCCATTCATTCACTGCGAATCTGGAATTCATCTGAATCTCCACTCCCGGCAGGTTTTCATTGCACCACTGCTGAATGTTCAAGTAACGCAATGATGGTTTTCAGCGGTCTATTCACACTCGAACCCGTGCTGTTCACGGTCTAGCGACTCAACACTGGTGAGTTCTTCTTTTTCCAGTTCAGACAATACAAACCTCAGAAACCATTGCAATCTACACTACAGAATGTTTCATTCATTCAGGCGAATCTTGAATTCATCTTGTTCTCCACTCCCAGCAGGTTTTCGTTTCACCACTGGTGAATGTCCAAGCAACCCAAGGCTGGTTTCAGCTGCGTGTTAACACTCGCAGCCGTGCTGTTCAATTGGCTATCCAGTGAACGCTGGTTAGCTCTTGATTTTCCTTCCACACACCGAGCCTTCAGAAATCATTCTTATCTCCACTTCAGAATGTTCCATTCGTTCCCTGCGAATCTGGAATTCCTCTGACTCTCCACACCAGGCAGATTTTCCTAACAACACTGGTGAATGACCAGGTAATCCAATGCTGGTTTTCAGCGGCTGTTCACACTCACAGCCTTGCTGTTCAATTGGCAATCCAGTCAAACCTAGTCAGCTCTTCATTTTCCTGTCCACACAACCCAGCGTTCAGAAATCATTGGAATCTCTACTACAGAAATTTCCATTCATTCACTGTGAATCTGGAAATACTCTGAATCTGCATTCCAGGAAGGCTTTCGTTACACCACTGATGAATGTCCAAGTAATGCAATGCTGCTTCTTAGTGGTCTGTTCACACTCGAAACCGTGCTGTTCATTGGCTATCCACTCAATATCGGTCAGCTCTTCAATATCCTGTCCAGACTATCCAGATTCCTAAATGTTGGCAATCACCACTACAGAATGTTCCATTCAATCACGCGAATCTGGAATTCATCAGAGTCTCCACTCCTGGAAGGTTTTCGTGACACCACTGGTAAATGTCCAAGGAAGACAATGCTGGTTTTAAGCCGCCTGCTAACACACTCAGCCGTGCTGTTCAATTTGCTATCCACCCAACCCTATTCAGCTCTACAATTTCCTGTCCTCATAACCCAACCTTCAGAAATAATTGGTATCTCCTCCACAGAATGTTCCGTTCATTCACTGCGAATCTTAAATCCATCTGACTCTCAACTCCCGGCGGGTTATCGTTACACCACTTGTGAATGTCCAAGTAAGCCAATGCTGGTTTTCAGTGGCCTGTTCATACTAAGAGACGTGCTGTTCATTTGGCTATCCACTCCACCCTGTTCAGCTCTACATTTTCGTGTCCACAAAACCCAGCCTTCAGAAATCATTGGAATCACCACTAGAGAATGTTCCATTCATTCACTGCGAATCTGGAATTCCTCTGAACCTCCACTCCTGGCAGGTTTTCGTTACGCCACTGGTGAATGTCCAAGTAACTCAATCCTGGTTTTCAGAGGCATGTTCAACTCGCAGAAGTGCTGTTCAATGGGCTATCCACTCAATATTGGTCAGCTCTTCATTTTCCTCTCCACACAAACCAGCCTTCAGAAATCATTGGGCTCTCCACTACAGACTGTTCCATTCATTCACTGCGATTCTGCAATTCATCTGACTCTCCGCTCCAGGCAGGTTTTCATTACAGCACTGGTGAATGACCAAGTAATCCAATGCTGGTTTTCAGCCGCCTTTTCACACTCGCAGTGTGCTGTTCAATTGTCTATCCACTCAAACCTGGTCAGCCTTTCATTTTCTTTTCCACAATATCAGACTTCAGAAATCATTGGAATCGCCAGTACAGAATGTTCCATTCATTCACTGCCAATCTGGAATTCATCTAAATCTGCACTCCAGGTAGGCTTTCATTACACCACTTATGAATGTCCAAGTAACACAATGCTGGTTTTCAGCGGTCTGTTCACACTCTAAGCCCTGCTTTTAATGGGTATCCACACAACTGTGGTCAGCTCTTCATTTTCATGTCCAAACAATCCAGACTTGAGAAATCATTGCAATCTCCAGTACAGAATGTTCCATTCATTCACTGCGAATCTGGAATTCAACTGAATCTCCACTACCTGCAGATTTATCTTACACCACTTGTGAATGTCCAAGTAAAACAATGCTGGTTTTCAGAGGCCTGTTCATGTTCGCAGTCGTGCTGTTCAATTGGCTATCCATTCAACCTGTTTTGCTCCTCATTTTCCTGTGCACACAACCCAGCCTTCAGAAATCATTGTAATCTCCACTACAGGATGTTCCATTCATTCACTGGGAATCTGGAATTCATCTGAATCTGCACTCCACGCAGGCTTTCGTTACACCACTGCTGAAAGTCGAAGTAATGCAATACTGGTTTTCAGTGGTCTGTTCACATTCGAAGCCGAGGCTTTTTACAGGCTATCCACTCAACACTGGTCAGCTCTTCATTTTCGTGTCCCCACAATCCAGATTTCAGAAATCATTGCAATCTCCACTACAGAATGTTCCATTCATTCACTGCGAGTCTGGAGTTTATCTGATTCTCCACTCCCGCCTGGTTAACATTACACCACTTGTGAATGTCCAAGTAAGCCAATGCTGGTTTTCAGAGGCCTGTTCATACTCGCAGCCGTGCTGTTTAATTGACAATTCACTCCACCCTGTTCAGCTCTTCATTGTCCCACCACACTACCAGCCTTCAGAAATCTTTGTTATCTCCACTACAGAATGTTCCATTCATTCACTGCGAATCTGGAATTCATCTGACTCTCAACTCCACGCAGGTTTTCATTACACCACTGTTGAATGTCCAAGTAACCCAATGCTGGTTTTCAGCGGCCTGTTCATATTCGCAGCCCTGCTGTTTACTTGGCTATCGATTCAAGCCTGGTCAGCTCTTCATTTTCCTGTCCACACAACACAGGCTTCAGAAATCATTGGAATCTCCTCTACAGAATGTTCCATTCATTCACTGCGAATGTGGAATTCAACTGACTCTCCACTCCATGCAGGTTTTCCTTACACCACTGATGAATGTCCAAGTAACCCAATGCTGGTTTTCAGCTGCATGTTCACACTCGCAGCCATGCTATACAATTGGCTTTCCACTAAATCCTGATTAGTTCTTGATTTTCCTTCCACACGACCCAGCCTTCAGAAATCGTTGGAATCTCCACTAGAGAATGTTCCATTCATTCACTGCGAATCTGGAATTCCTCTGAACCTCCACTCCCGGCAGGTTTTCGTTACACCACTGTTGAATGTCCAAGTAACCCAATGTTTTAAGTGTTTTCTTCACAAGCGCAGTGGTGCTGTTCAATTGGCTATCCACTCAACCCTGGCCAGCTCTACATTTTCCTGTCCACACCACAGAGACTGGAGAAATCATTGTTCTCTCCACTGCAGAATGTTCCATTCATTCACAGCGAATCTGGAATTCATCTGAATCTCCACTCCCGGCAGGTTTTCGTGACACCACTGGTAAATATCCAAGTAAGCCAATGCTGGTTTTAAGTGGCCTGCTCATACTCTCAGCCGTGCTGTTCAATTTGCTATCCACTCAACCCTCTTCAGCTCCATTTTCCTGTCCACATAACCCAAACTTCAGAAACAATTGGTATCTCCTCCACAGAATGTTCCATTCATTGACGGCAAATCTGAAATTCATCTAATTCTCAACTCCCGTCAGGTTTTCGTTACACCACTTGTGAATGTCCAATTAAGCCAAAGCTGGTTTTCAGTGGCCTGTTCTTACTACGAGACGTGCTGTTCATTTGGCTATCCATTCCACCCTGTTCAGCTCTACATTTTCGTGTCCACAAAACCCAGCCTTCACAAATCATTGGAATCACCACTAGAGAATGTTCCATTCATTCACTGCGAATCTGGAATTCATCTGAATCTCCACTCCCGGCAGGTTTTCATTGCACCACTGCTGAATGTTCAAGTAACGCAATGATGGTTTTCAGCGGTCTATTCACACTCGAACCCGTGCTGTTCACGGTCTAGCGACTCAACACTGGTGAGTTCTTCTTTTTCCAGTTCAGACAATACAAACCTCAGAAACCATTGCAATCTACACTACAGAATGTTTCATTCATTCAGGCGAATCTTGAATTCATCTTGTTCTCCACTCCCAGCAGGTTTTCGTTTCACCACTGGTGAATGTCCAAGCAACCCAAGGCTGGTTTCAGCTGCGTGTTAACACTCGCAGCCGTGCTGTTCAATTGGCTATCCAGTGAACGCTGGTTAGCTCTTGATTTTCCTTCCACACACCGAGCCTTCAGAAATCATTCTTATCTCCACTTCAGAATGTTCCATTCGTTCCCTGCGAATCTGGAATTCCTCTGACTCTCCACACCAGGCAGATTTTCCTAACAACACTGGTGAATGACCAGGTAATCCAATGCTGGTTTTCAGCGGCTGTTCACACTCACAGCCTTGCTGTTCAATTGGCAATCCAGTCAAACCTAGTCAGCTCTTCATTTTCCTGTCCACACAACCCAGCGTTCAGAAATCATTGGAATCTCTACTACAGAAATTTCCATTCATTCACTGTGAATCTGGAAATACTCTGAATCTGCATTCCAGGAAGGCTTTCGTTACACCACTGATGAATGTCCAAGTAATGCAATGTTGCTTCTTAGTGGTCTGTTCACACTCGAAACCGTGCTGTTCATTGGCTATCCACTCAATATCGGTCAGCTCTTCAATATCCTGTCCAGACTATCCAGATTCCTAAATGTTGGCAATCACCACTACAGAATGTTCCATTCAATCACGCGAATCTGGAATTCATCAGAGTCTCCACTCCTGGAAGGTTTTCGTGACACCACTGGTAAATGTCCAAGGAAGACAATGCTGGTTTTAAGCCGCCTGCTAACACACTCAGCCGTGCTGTTCAATTTGCTATCCACCCAACCCTATTCAGCTCTACATTTTCCTGTCCTCATAACCCAACCTTCAGAAATAATTGGTATCTCCTCCACAGAATGTTCCGTTCATTCACTGCGAATCTTAAATTCATCTGACTCTCAACTCCCGGCGGGTTATCGTTACACCACTTGTGAATGTCCAAGTAAGCCAATGCTGGTTTTCAGTGGCCTGTTCATACTAAGAGACGTGCTGTTCATTTGGCTATCCACTCCACCCTGTTCAGCTCTACATTTTCGTGTCCACAAAACCCAGCCTTCAGAAATCATTGGAATCAACACTAGAGAATGTTCCATTCATTCACTGCGAATCTGGAATTCATCTGAACCTCCACTCCTGGCAGGTTTTCGTTACGCCACTGGTGAATGTCCAAGTAACTCAATCCTGGTTTTCAGAGGCATGTTCAACTCGCAGAAGTGCTGTTCAATGGGCTATCCACTCAATATTGGTCAGCTCTTCATTTTCCTCTCCACACAAACCAGCCTTCAGAAATCATTGGGCTCTCCACTACAGACTGTTCCATTCATTCACTGCGATTCTGCAATTCATCTGACTCTCCGCTCCAGGCAGGTTTTCATTACAGCACTGGTGAATGACCAAGTAATCCAATGCTAGTTTTCAGCCGCCTTTTCACACTCGCAGTGTGCTGTTCAATTGTCTATCCACTCAAACCTGGTCAGCCTTTCATTTTCTTTTCCACAATATCAGACTTCAGAAATCATTGGGATCGCCAGTACAGAATGTTCCATTCATTCACTGCCAATCTGGAATTCATCTGAATCTGCACTCCAGGTAGGCTTTCATTACACCACTTATGAATGTCCAAGTAACACAATGCTGGTTTTCAGCGGTCTGTTCACACTCTAAGCCCTGCTTTTTACTGGGTATCCACACAACTGTGGTCAGCTCTTCATTTTCATGTCCAAACAATCCAGACTTGAGAAATCATTGCAATCTCCAGTACAGAATGTTCCATTCATTCACTGCGAATCTGGAATTCAACTGAATCTCCACTACCTGCAGATTTATCTTACACCACTTGTGAATGTCCAAGTAAAACAATGCTGGTTTTCAGAGGCCTGTTCATGTTCGCAGTCGTGCTGTTCAATTGGCTATCCACTCAACCTGTTTTGCTCCTCATTTTCCTGTGCACACAACCCAGCCTTCAGAAATCATTGTAATCTCCACTACAGGATGTTCCATTCATTCACTGGGAATCTGGAATTCATCTGAATCTGCACTCCACGCAGGCTTTCGTTACACCACTGCTGAAAGTCGAAGTAATGCAATACTGGTTTTCAGTGGTCTGTTCACATTCGAAGCCGAGGCTTTTTACAGGCTATCCACTCAACACTGGTCAGCTCTTCATTTTCGTGTCCCCACAATCCAGATTTCAGAAATCATTGCAATCTCCACTACAGAATGTTCCATTCATTCACTGCGAGTCTGGAGTTTATCTGATTCTCCACTCCCGCCTGGTTAACATTACACCACTTGTGAATGTCCAAGTAAGCCAATGCTGGTTTTCAGAGGCCTGTTCATACTCGCAGCCGTGCTGTTTAATTGACAATTCACTCCACCCTGTTCAGCTCTTCATTGTCCCACCACACTACCAGCCTTCAGAAATCTTTGTTATCTCCACTACAGAATGTTCCATTCATTCACTGCGAATCTGGAATTCATCTGACTCTCAACTCCACGCAGGTTTTCATTACACCACTGTTGAATGTCCAAGTAACCCAATGCTGGTTTTCAGCGGCCTGTTCATATTCGCAGCCCTGCTGTTTACTTGGCTATCGATTCAAGCCTGGTCAGCTCTTCATTTTCCTGTCCACACAACACAGGCTTCAGAAATCATTGGAATCTCCTCTACAGAATGTTCCATTCATTCACTGCGAATGTGGAATTCAACTGACTCTCCACTCCATGCAGGTTTTCCTTACACCACTGATGAATGTCCAAGTAACCCAATGCTGGTTTTCAGCTGCATGTTCACACTCGCAGCCATGCTATACAATTGGCTTTCCACTAAATCCTGATTAGTTCTTGATTTTCCTTCCACACGACCCAGCCTTCAGAAATCGTTGGAATCTCCACTAGAGAATGTTCCATTCATTCACTGCGAATCTGGAATTCCTCTGAACCTCCACTCCCGGCAGGTTTTCGTTACACCACTGTTGAATGTCCAAGTAACCCAATGTTTTAAGTGTTTTCTTCACAAGCGCAGTGGTGCTGTTCAATTGGCTATCCACTCAACCCTGGCCAGCTCTACATTTTCCTGTCCACACCACAGAGACTGGAGAAATCATTGTTATCTCCACTACAGAATGTTCCATTCATTCACAGCGAATCTGGAATTCATCTGAATCTCCACTCCCGGCAGGTTTTCGTGACACCACTGGTAAATATCCAAGTAAGCCAATGCTGGTTTTAAGTGGCCTGCTCATACTCTCAGCCGTGCTGTTCAATTTGCTATCCACTCAACCCTCTTCAGCTCCATTTTCCTGTCCACATAACCCAAACTTCAGAAACAATTGGTATCTCCTCCACAGAATGTTCCATTCATTGACGGCAAATCTGAAATTCATCTAATTCTCAACTCCCGTCAGGTTTTCGTTACACCACTTGTGAATGTCCAATTAAGCCAAAGCTGGTTTTCAGTGGCCTGTTCTTACTACGAGACGTGCTGTTCATTTGGCTATCCATTCCACCCTGTTCAGCTCTACATTTTCGTGTCCACAAAACCCAGCCTTCAGAAATCATTGGAATCACCACTAGAGAATGTTCCATTCATTCACTGCGAATCTGGAATTCATCTGAATCTCCACTCCCGGCAGGTTTTCATTGCACCACTGCTGAATGTTCAAGTAACGCAATGATGGTTTTCAGCGGTCTATTCACACTCGAACCCGTGCTGTTCACGGTCTAGCGACTCAACACTGGTGAGTTCTTCTTTTTCCAGTTCAGACAATACAAACCTCAGAAACCATTGCAATCTACACTACAGAATGTTTCATTCATTCAGGCGAATCTTGAATTCATCTTGTTCTCCACTCCCAGCAGGTTTTCGTTTCACCACTGGTGAATGTCCAAGCAACCCAAGGCTGGTTTCAGCTGCGTGTTAACACTCGCAGCCGTGCTGTTCAATTGGCTATCCAGTGAACGCTGGTTAGCTCTTGATTTTCCTTCCACACACCGAGCCTTCAGAAATCATTCTTATCTCCACTTCAGAGTGTTCCATTCGTTCCCTGCGAATCTGGAATTCCTCTGACTCTCCACACCAGGCAGATTTTCCTAACAACACTGGTGAATGACCAGGTAATCCAATGCTGGTTTTCAGCGGCTGTTCACACTCACAGCCTTGCTGTTCAATTGGCAATCCAGTCAAACCTAGTCAGCTCTTCATTTTCCTGTCCACACAACCCAGCGTTCAGAAATCATTGGAATCTCTACTACAGAAATTTCCATTCATTCACTGTGAATCTGGAAATACTCTGAATCTGCATTCCAGGAAGGCTTTCGTTACACCACTGATGAATGTCCAAGTAATGCAATGCTGCTTCTTAGTGGTCTGTTCACACTCGAAACCGTGCTGTTCATTGGCTATCCACTCAATATCGGTCAGCTCTTCAATATCCTGTCCAGACTATCCAGATTCCTAAATGTTGGCAATCACCACTACAGAATGTTCCATTCAATCACGCGAATCTGGAATTCATCAGAGTCTCCACTCCTGGAAGGTTTTCGTGACACCACTGGTAAATGTCCAAGGAAGACAATGCTGGTTTTAAGCCGCCTGCTAACACACTCAGCCGTGCTGTTCAATTTGCTATCCACCCAACCCTATTCAGCTCTACATTTTCCTGTCCTCATAACCCAACCTTCAGAAATAATTGGTATCTCCTCCACAGAATGTTCCGTTCATTCACTGCGAATCTTAAATTCATCTGACTCTCAACTCCCGGCGGGTTATCGTTACACCACTTGTGAATGTCCAAGTAAGCCAATGCTGGTTTTCAGTGGCCTGTTCATACTAAGAGACGTGCTGTTCATTTGGCTATCCACTCCACCCTGTTCAGCTCTACATTTTCGTGTCCACAAAACCCAGCCTTCAGAAATCATTGGAATCACCACTAGAGAATGTTCCATTCATTCACTGCGAATCTGGAATTCATCTGAACCTCCACTCCTGGCAGGTTTTCGTTACGCCACTGGTGAATGTCCAAGTAACTCAATACTGGTTTTCAGAGGCATGTTCAACTCGCAGAAGTGCTGTTCAATGGGCTATCCACTCAATATTGGTCAGCTCTTCATTTTCCTCTCCACACAAACCAGCCTTCAGAAATCATTGGGCTCTCCACTACAGACTGTTCCATTCATTCACTGCGATTCTGCAATTCATCTGACTCTCCGCTCCAGGCAGGTTTTCATTACAGCACTGGTGAATGACCAAGTAATCCAATGCTGGTTTTCAGCCGCCTTTTCACACTCGCAGTGTGCTGTTCAATTGTCTATCCACTCAAACCTGGTCAGCCTTTCATTTTCTTTTCCACAATATCAGACTTCAGAAATCATTGGGATCGCCAGTACAGAATGTTCCATTCATTCACTGCCAATCTGGAATTCATCTGAATCTGCACTCCAGGTAGGCTTTCATTACACCACTTATGAATGTCCAAGTAACACAATGCTGGTTTTCAGCGGTCTGTTCACACTCTAAGCCCTGCTTTTTACTGGGTATCCACACAACTGTGGTCAGCTCTTCATTTTCATGTCCAAACAATCCAGACTTGAGAAATCATTGCAATCTCCAGTACAGAATGTTCCATTCATTCACTGCGAATCTGGAATTCAACTGAATCTCCACTACCTGCAGATTTATCTTACACCACTTGTGAATGTCCAAGTAAAACAATGCTGGTTTTCAGAGGCCTGTTCATGTTCGCAGTCGTGCTGTTCAATTGGCTATCCACTCAACCTGTTTTGCTCCTCATTTTCCTGTGCACACAACCCAGCCTTCAGAAATCATTGTAATCTCCACTACAGGATGTTCCATTCATTCACTGGGAATCTGGAATTCATCTGAATCTGCACTCCACGCAGGCTTTCGTTACACCACTGCTGAAAGTCGAAGTAATGCAATACTGGTTTTCAGTGGTCTGTTCACATTCGAAGCCGAGGCTTTTTACAGGCTATCCACTCAACACTGGTCAGCTCTTCATTTTCGTCTCCCCACAATCCAGATTTCAGAAATCATTGCAATCTCCACTACAGAATGTTCCATTCATTCACTGCGAGTCTGGAGTTTATTTGATTCTCCACTCCCGCCTGGTTAACATTACACCACTTGTGAATGTCCAAGTAAGCCAATGCTGGTTTTCAGAGGCCTGTTCATACTCGCAGCCGTGCTGTTTAATTGACAATTCACTCCACCCTGTTCAGCTCTTCATTGTCCCACCACACTACCAGCCTTCAGAAATCTTTGTTATCTCCACTACAGAATGTTCCATTCATTCACTGCGAATCTGGAATTCATCTGACTCTCAACTCCACGCAGGTTTTCATTACACCACTGTTGAATGTCCAAGTAACCCAATGCTGATTTTCAGCGGCCTGTTCATATTCGCAGCCCTGCTGTTTACTTGGCTATCGATTCAAGCCTGGTCAGCTCTTCATTTTCCTGTCCACACAACACAGGCTTCAGAAATCATTGGAATCTCCTCTACAGAATGTTCCATTCATTCACTGCGAATGTGGAATTCAACTGACTCTCCACTCCATGCAGGTTTTCCTTACACCACTGATGAATGTCCAAGTAACCCAATGCTGGTTTTCAGCTGCATGTTCACACTCGCAGCCATGCTATACAATTGGCTTTCCACTAAATCCTGATTAGTTCTTGATTTTCCTTCCACACGACCCAGCCTTCAGAAATCGTTGCAATCTCCACTAGAGAATGTTCCATTCATTCACTGCGAATCTGGAATTCCTCTGAACCTCCACTCCCGGCAGGTTTTCGTTACACCACTGTTGAATGTCCAAGTAACCCAATGTTTTAAGTGTTTTCTTCACAAGCGCAGTGGTGCTGTTCAATTGGCTATCCACTCAACCCTGGCCAGCTCTACATTTTCCTGTCCACACCACAGAGACTGGAGAAATCATTGTTCTCTCCACTACAGAATGTTCCATTCATTCACAGCGAATCTGGAATTCATCTGAATCTCCACTCCCGGCAGGTTTTCGTGACACCACTGGTAAATATCCAAGTAAGCCAATGCTGGTTTTAAGTGGCCTGCTCATACTCTCAGCCGTGCTGTTCAATTTGCTATCCACTCAACCCTCTTCAGCTCCATTTTCCTGTCCACATAAGCCAAACTTCAGAAACAATTGGTATCTCCTCCACAGAATGTTCCATTCATTGACGGCAAATCTGAAATTCATCTAATTCTCAACTCCCGTCAGGTTTTCGTTACACCACTTGTGAATGTCCAATTAAGCCAAAGCTGGTTTTCAGTGGCCTGTTCTTACTACGAGACGTGCTGTTCATTTGGCTATCCATTCCACCCTGTTCAGCTCTACATTTTCGTGTCCACAAAACCCAGCCTTCAGAAATCATTGGAATCACCACTAGAGAATGTTCCATTCATTCACTGCGAATCTGGAATTCATCTGAATCTCCACTCCCGGCAGGTTTTCATTGCACCACTGCTGAATGTTCAAGTAACGCAATGATGGTTTTCAGCGGTCTATTCACACTCGAACCCGTGCTGTTCACGGTCTAGCGACTCAACACTGGTGAGTTCTTCTTTTTCCAGTTCAGACAATACAAACCTCAGAAACCATTGCAATCTACACTACAGAATGTTTCATTCATTCAGGCGAATCTTGAATTCATCTTGTTCTCCACTCCCAGCAGGTTTTCGTTTCACCACTGGTGAATGTCCAAGCAACCCAAGGCTGGTTTCAGCTGCGTGTTAACACTCGCAGCCGTGCTGTTCAATTGGCTATCCAGTGAACGCTGGTTAGCTCTTGATTTTCCTTCCACACACCCAGCCTTCAGAAATCATTCTTATCTCCACTTCAGAATGTTCCATTCGTTCCCTGCGAATCTGGAATTCCTCTGACTCTCCACACCAGGCAGATTTTCCTAACAACACTGGTGAATGACCAGGTAATCCAATGCTGGTTTTCAGCGGCTGTTCACACTCACAGCCTTGCTGTTCAATTGGCAATCCAGTCAAACCTAGTCAGCTCTTCATTTTCCTGTCCACACAACCCAGCGTTCAGAAATCATTGGAATCTCTACTACAGAAATTTCCATTCATTCACTGTGAATCTGGAAATACTCTGAATCTGCATTCCAGGAAGGCTTTCGTTACACCACTGATGAATATCCAAGTAATGCAATGCTGCTTCTTAGTGGTCTGTTCACACTCGAAACCGTGCTGTTCATTGGCTATCCACTCAATATCGGTCAGCTCTTCAATATCCTGTCCAGACTATCCAGATTCCTAAATGTTGGCAATCACCACTACAGAATGTTCCATTCAATCACGCGAATCTGGAATTCATCAGAGTCTCCACTCCTGGAAGGTTTTCGTGACACCACTGGTAAATGTCCAAGGAAGACAATGCTGGTTTTAAGCCGCCTGCTAACACACTCAGCCGTGCTGTTCAATTTGCTATCCACCCAACCCTATTCAGCTCTACATTTTCCTGTCCTCATAACCCAACCTTCAGAAATAATTGGTATCTCCTCCACAGAATGTTCCGTTCATTCACTGCGAATCTTAAATTCATCTGACTCTCAACTCCCGGCGGGTTATCGTTACACCACTTGTGAATGTCCAAGTAAGCCAATGCTGGTTTTCAGTGGCCTGTTCATACTAAGAGACGTGCTGTTCATTTGGCTATCCACTCCACCCTGTTCAGCTCTACATTTTCGTGTCCACAAAACCCAGCCTTCAGAAATCATTGGAATCACCACTAGAGAATGTTCCATTCATTCACTGCGAATCTGGAATTCATCTGAACCTCCACTCCTGGCAGGTTTTCGTTACGCCACTGGTGAATGTCCAAGTAACTCAATACTGGTTTTCAGAGGCATGTTCAACTCGCAGAAGTGCTGTTCAATGGGCTATCCACTCAATATTGGTCAGCTCTTCATTTTCCTCTCCACACAAACCAGCCTTCAGAAATCATTGGGCTCTCCACTACAGACTGTTCCATTCATTCACTGCGATTCTGCAATTCATCTGACTCTCCGCTCCAGGCAGGTTTTCATTACAGCACTGGTGAATGACCAAGTAATCCAATGCTGGTTTTCAGCCGCCTTTTCACACTCGCAGTGTGCTGTTCAATTGTCTATCCACTCAAACCTGGTCAGCCTTTCATTTTCTTTTCCACAATATCAGACTTCAGAAATCATTGGGATCGCCAGTACAGAATGTTCCATTCATTCACTGCCAATCTGGAATTCATCTGAATCTGCACTCCAGGTAGGCTTTCATTACACCACTTATGAATGTCCAAGTAACACAATGCTGGTTTTCAGCGGTCTGTTCACACTCTAAGCCCTGCTTTTTACTGGGTATCCACACAACTGTGGTCAGCTCTTCATTTTCATGTCCAAACAATCCAGACTTGAGAAATCATTGCAATCTCCAGTACAGAATGTTCCATTCATTCACTGCGAATCTGGAATTCAACTGAATCTCCACTACCTGCAGATTTATCTTACACCACTTGTGAATGTCCAAGTAAAACAATGCTGGTTTTCAGAGGCCTGTTCATGTTCGCAGTCGTGCTGTTCAATTGGCTATCCACTCAACCTGTTTTGCTCCTCATTTTCCTGTGCACACAACCCAGCCTTCAGAAATCATTGTAATCTCCACTACAGGATGTTCCATTCATTCACTGGGAATCTGGAATTCATCTGAATCTGCACTCCACGCAGGCTTTCGTTACACCACTGCTGAAAGTCGAAGTAATGCAATACTGGTTTTCAGTGGTCTGTTCACATTCGAAGCCGAGGCTTTTTACAGGCTATCCACTCAACACTGGTCAGCTCTTCATTTTCGTGTCCCCACAATCCAGATTTCAGAAATCATTGCAATCTCCACTACAGAATGTTCCATTCATTCACTGCGAGTCTGGAGTTTATCTGATTCTCCACTCCCGCCTGGTTAACATTACACCACTTGTGAATGTCCAAGTAAGCCAATGCTGGTTTTCAGAGGCCTGTTCATACTCGCAGCCGTGCTGTTTAATTGACAATTCACTCCACCCTGTTCAGCTCTTCATTGTCCCACCACACTACCAGCCTTCAGAAATCTTTGTTATCTCCACTACAGAATGTTCCATTCATTCACTGCGAATCTGGAATTCATCTGACTCTCAACTCCACGCAGGTTTTCATTACACCACTGTTGAATGTCCAAGTAACCCAATGCTGGTTTTCAGCGGCCTGTTCATATTCGCAGCCCTGCTGTTTACTTGGCTATCGATTCAAGCCTGGTCAGCTCTTCATTTTCCTGTCCACACAACACAGGCTTCAGAAATCATTGGAATCTCCTCTACAGAATGTTCCATTCATTCACTGCGAATGTGGAATTCAACTGACTCTCCACTCCATGCAGGTTTTCCTTACACCACTGATGAATGTCCAAGTAACCCAATGCTGGTTTTCAGCTGCATGTTCACACTCGCAGCCATGCTATACAATTGGCTTTCCACTAAATCCTGATTAGTTCTTGATTTTCCTTCCACACGACCCAGCCTTCAGAAATCGTTGGAATCTCCACTAGAGAATGTTCCATTCATTCACTGCGAATCTGGAATTCCTCTGAACCTCCACTCCCGGCAGGTTTTCGTTACACCACTGTTGAATGTCCAAGTAACCCAATGTTTTAAGTGTTTTCTTCACAAGCGCAGTGGTGCTGTTCAATTGGCTATCCACTCAACCCTGGCCAGCTCTACATTTTCCTGTCCACACCACAGAGACTGGAGAAATCATTGTTATCTCCACTACAGAATGTTCCATTCATTCACAGCGAATCTGGAATTCATCTGAATCTCCACTCCCGGCAGGTTTTCGTGACACCACTGGTAAATATCCAAGTAAGCCAATGCTGGTTTTAAGTGGCCTGCTCATACTCTCAGCCGTGCTGTTCAATTTGCTATCCACTCAACCCTCTTCAGCTCCATTTTCCTGTCCACATAACCCAAACTTCAGAAACAATTGGTATCTCCTCCACAGAATGTTCCATTCATTGACGGCAAATCTGAAATTCATCTAATTCTCAACTCCCGTCAGGTTTTCGTTACACCACTTGTGAATGTCCAATTAAGCCAAAGCTGGTTTTCAGTGGCCTGTTCTTACTACGAGACGTGCTGTTCATTTGGCTATCCATTCCACCCTGTTCAGCTCTACATTTTCGTGTCCACAAAACCCAGCCTTCAGAAATCATTGGAATCACCACTAGAGAATGTTCCATTCATTCACTGCGAATCTGGAATTCATCTGAATCTCCACTCCCGGCAGGTTTTCATTGCACCACTGCTGAATGTTCAAGTAACGCAATGATGGTTTTCAGCGGTCTATTCACACTCGAACCCGTGCTGTTCACGGTCTAGCGACTCAACACTGGTGAGTTCTTCTTTTTCCAGTTCAGACAATACAAACCTCAGAAACCATTGCAATCTACACTACAGAATGTTTCATTCATTCAGGCGAATCTTGAATTCATCTTGTTCTCCACTCCCAGCAGGTTTTCGTTTCACCACTGGTGAATGTCCAAGCAACCCAAGGCTGGTTTCAGCTGCGTGTTAACACTCGCAGCCGTGCTGTTCAATTGGCTATCCAGTGAACGCTGGTTAGCTCTTGATTTTCCTTCCACACACCCAGCCTTCAGAAATCATTCTTATCTCCACTTCAGAATGTTCCATTCGTTCCCTGCGAATCTGGAATTCCTCTGACTCTCCACACCAGGCAGATTTTCCTAACAACACTGGTGAATGACCAGGTAATCCAATGCTGGTTTTCAGCGGCTGTTCACACTCACAGCCTTGCTGTTCAATTGGCAATCCAGTCAAACCTAGTCAGCTCTTCATTTTCCTGTCCACACAACCCAGCGTTCAGAAATCATTGGAATCTCTACTACAGAAATTTCCATTCATTCACTGTGAATCTGGAAATACTCTGAATCTGCATTCCAGGAAGGCTTTCGTTACACCACTGATGAATGTCCAAGTAATGCAATGCTGCTTCTTAGTGGTCTGTTCACACTCGAAACCGTGCTGTTCATTGGCTATCCACTCAATATCGGTCAGCTCTTCAATATCCTGTCCAGACTATCCAGATTCCTAAATGTTGGCAATCACCACTACAGAATGTTCCATTCAATCACGCGAATCTGGAATTCATCAGAGTCTCCACTCCTGGAAGGTTTTCGTGACACCACTGGTAAATGTCCAAGGAAGACAATGCTGGTTTTAAGCCGCCTGCTAACACACTCAGCCGTGCTGTTCAATTTGCTATCCACCCAACCCTATTCAGCTCTACATTTTCCTGTCCTCATAACCCAACCTTCAGAAATAATTGGTATCTCCTCCACAGAATGTTCCGTTCATTCACTGCGAATCTTAAATTCATCTGACTCTCAACTCCCGGCGGGTTATCGTTACACCACTTGTGAATGTCCAAGTAAGCCAATGCTGGTTTTCAGTGGCCTGTTCATACTAAGAGAAGTGCTGTTCATTTGGCTATCCACTCCACCCTGTTCAGCTCTACATTTTCGTGTCCACAAAACCCAGCCTTCAGAAATCATTGGAATCACCACTAGAGAATGTTCCATTCATTCACTGCGAATCTGGAATTCATCTGAACCTCCACTCCTGGCAGGTTTTCGTTACGCCACTGGTGAATGTCCAAGTAACTCAATACTGGTTTTCAGAGGCATGTTCAACTCGCAGAAGTGCTGTTCAATGGGCTATCCACTCAATATTGGTCAGCTCTTCATTTTCCTCTCCACACAAACCAGCCTTCAGAAATCATTGGGCTCTCCACTACAGACTGTTCCATTCATTCACTGCGATTCTGCAATTCATCTGACTCTCCGCTCCAGGCAGGTTTTCATTACAGCACTGGTGAATGACCAAGTAATCCAATGCTGGTTTTCAGCCGCCTTTTCACACTCGCAGTGTGCTGTTCAATTGTCTATCCACTCAAACCTGGTCAGCCTTTCATTTTCTTTTCCACAATATCAGACTTCAGAAATCATTGGGATCGCCAGTACAGAATGTTCCATTCATTCACTGCCAATCTGGAATTCATCTGAATCTGCACTCCAGGTAGGCTTTCATTACACCACTTATGAATGTCCAAGTAACACAATGCTGGTTTTCAGCGGTCTGTTCACACTCTAAGCCCTGCTTTTTACTGGGTATCCACACAACTGTGGTCAGCTCTTCATTTTCATGTCCAAACAATCCAGACTTGAGAAATCATTGCAATCTCCAGTACAGAATGTTCCATTCATTCACTGCGAATCTGGAATTCAACTGAATCTCCACTACCTGCAGATTTATCTTACACCACTTGTGAATGTCCAAGTAAAACAATGCTGGTTTTCAGAGGCCTGTTCATGTTCGCAGTCGTGCTGTTCAATTGGCTATCCACTCAACCTGTTTTGCTCCTCATTTTCCTGTGCACACAACCCAGCCTTCAGAAATCATTGTAATCTCCACTACAGGATGTTCCATTCATTCACTGGGAATCTGGAATTCATCTGAATCTGCACTCCACGCAGGCTTTCGTTACACCACTGCTGAAAGTCGAAGTAATGCAATACTGGTTTTCAGTGGTCTGTTCACATTCGAAGCCGAGGCTTTTTACAGGCTATCCACTCAACACTGGTCAGCTCTTCATTTTCGTGTCCCCACAATCCAGATTTCAGAAATCATTGCAATCTCCACTACAGAATGTTCCATTCATTCACTGCGAGTCTGGAGTTTATCTGATTCTCCACTCCCGCCTGGTTAACATTACACCACTTGTGAATGTCCAAGTAAGCCAATGCTGGTTTTCAGAGGCCTGTTCATACTCGCAGCCGTGCTGTTTAATTGACAATTCACTCCACCCTGTTCAGCTCTTCATTGTCCCACCACACTACCAGCCTTCAGAAATCTTTGTTATCTCCACTACAGAATGTTCCATTCATTCACTGCGAATCTGGAATTCATCTGACTCTCAACTCCACGCAGGTTTTCATTACACCACTGTTGAATGTCCAAGTAACCCAATGCTGGTTTTCAGCGGCCTGTTCATATTCGCAGCCCTGCTGTTTACTTGGCTATCGATTCAAGCCTGGTCAGCTCTTCATTTTCCTGTCCACACAACACAGGCTTCAGAAATCATTGGAATCTCCTCTACAGAATGTTCCATTCATTCACTGCGAATGTGGAATTCAACTGACTCTCCACTCCATGCAGGTTTTCCTTACACCACTGATGAATGTCCAAGTAACCCAATGCTGGTTTTCAGCTGCATGTTCACACTCGCAGCCATGCTATACAATTGGCTTTCCACTAAATCCTGATTAGTTCTTGATTTTCCTTCCACACGACCCAGCCTTCAGAAATCGTTGGAATCTCCACTAGAGAATGTTCCATTCATTCACTGCGAATCTGGAATTCCTCTGAACCTCCACTCCCGGCAGGTTTTCGTTACACCACTGTTGAATGTCCAAGTAACCCAATGTTTTAAGTGTTTTCTTCACAAGCGCAGTGGTGCTGTTCAATTGGCTATCCACTCAACCCTGGCCAGCTCTACATTTTCCTGTCCACACCACAGAGACTGGAGAAATCATTGTTATCTCCACTACAGAATGTTCCATTCATTCACAGCGAATCTGGAATTCATCTGAATCTCCACTCCCGGCAGGTTTTCGTGACACCACTGGTAAATATCCAAGTAAGCCAATGCTGGTTTTAAGTGGCCTGCTCATACTCTCAGCCGTGCTGTTCAATTTGCTATCCACTCAACCCTCTTCAGCTCCATTTTCCTGTCCACATAACCCAAACTTCAGAAACAATTGGTATCTCCTCCACAGAATGTTCCATTCATTGACGGCAAATCTGAAATTCATCTAATTCTCAACTCCCGTCAGGTTTTCGTTACACCACTTGTGAATGTCCAATTAAGCCAAAGCTGGTTTTCAGTGGCCTGTTCTTACTACGAGACGTGCTGTTCATTTGGCTATCCATTCCACCCTGTTCAGCTCTACATTTTCGTGTCCACAAAACCCAGCCTTCAGAAATCATTGGAATCACCACTAGAGAATGTTCCATTCATTCACTGCGAATCTGGAATTCATCTGAATCTCCACTCCCGGCAGGTTTTCATTGCACCACTGCTGAATGTTCAAGTAACGCAATGATGGTTTTCAGCGGTCTATTCACACTCGAACCCGTGCTGTTCACGGTCTAGCGACTCAACACTGGTGAGTTCTTCTTTTTCCAGTTCAGACAATACAAACCTCAGAAACCATTGCAATCTACACTACAGAATGTTTCATTCATTCAGGCGAATCTTGAATTCATCTTGTTCTCCACTCCCAGCAGGTTTTCGTTTCACCACTGGTGAATGTCCAAGCAACCCAAGGCTGGTTTCAGCTGCGTGTTAACACTCGCAGCCGTGCTGTTCAATTGGCTATCCAGTGAACGCTGGTTAGCTCTTGATTTTCCTTCCACACACCGAGCCTTCAGAAATCATTCTTATCTCCACTTCAGAATGTTCCATTCGTTCCCTGCGAATCTGGAATTCCTCTGACTCTCCACACCAGGCAGATTTTCCTAACAACACTGGTGAATGACCAGGTAATCCAATGCTGGTTTTCAGCGGCTGTTCACACTCACAGCCTTGCTGTTCAATTGGCAATCCAGTCAAACCTAGTCAGCTCTTCATTTTCCTGTCCACACAACCCAGCGTTCAGAAATCATTGGAATCTCTACTACAGAAATTTCCATTCATTCACTGTGAATCTGGAAATACTCTGAATCTGCATTCCAGGAAGGCTTTCGTTACACCACTGATGAATGTCCAAGTAATGCAATGCTGCTTCTTAGTGGTCTGTTCACACTCGAAACCGTGCTGTTCATTGGCTATCCACTCAATATCGGTCAGCTCTTCAATATCCTGTCCAGACTATCCAGATTCCTAAATGTTGGCAATCACCACTACAGAATGTTCCATTCAATCACGCGAATCTGGAATTCATCAGAGTCTCCACTCCTGGAAGGTTTTCGTGACACCACTGGTAAATGTCCAAGGAAGACAATGCTGGTTTTAAGCCGCCTGCTAACACACTCAGCCGTGCTGTTCAATTTGCTATCCACCCAACCCTATTCAGCTCTACATTTTCCTGTCCTCATAACCCAACCTTCAGAAATAATTGGTATCTCCTCCACAGAATGTTCCGTTCATTCACTGCGAATCTTAAATTCATCTGACTCTCAACTCCCGGCGGGTTATCGTTACACCACTTGTGAATGTCCAAGTAAGCCAATGCTGGTTTTCAGTGGCCTGTTCATACTAAGAGACGTGCTGTTCATTTGGCTATCCACTCCACCCTGTTCAGCTCTACATTTTCGTGTCCACAAAACCCAGCCTTCAGAAATCATTGGAATCACCACTAGAGAATGTTCCATTCATTCACTGCGAATCTGGAATTCATCTGAACCTCCACTCCTGGCAGGTTTTCGTTACGCCACTGGTGAATGTCCAAGTAACTCAATCCTGGTTTTCAGAGGCATGTTCAACTCGCAGAAGTGCTGTTCAATGGGCTATCCACTCAATATTGGTCAGCTCTTCATTTTCCTCTCCACACAAACCAGCCTTCAGAAATCATTGGGCTCTCCACTACAGACTGTTCCATTCATTCACTGCGATTCTGCAATTCATCTGACTCTCCGCTCCAGGCAGGTTTTCATTACAGCACTGGTGAATGACCAAGTAATCCAATGCTGGTTTTCAGCCGCCTTTTCACACTCGCAGTGTGCTGTTCAATTGTCTATCCACTCAAACCTGGTCAGCCTTTCATTTTCTTTTCCACAATATCAGACTTCAGAAATCATTGGGATCGCCAGTACAGAATGTTCCATTCATTCACTGCCAATCTGGAATTCATCTGAATCTGCACTCCAGGTAGGCTTTCATTACACCACTTATGAATGTCCAAGTAACACAATGCTGGTTTTCAGCGGTCTGTTCACACTCTAAGCCCTGCTTTTTACTGGGTATCCACACAACTGTGGTCAGCTCTTCATTTTCATGTCCAAACAATCCAGACTTGAGAAATCATTGCAATCTCCAGTACAGAATGTTCCATTCATTCACTGCGAATCTGGAATTCAACTGAATCTCCACTACCTGCAGATTTATCTTACACCACTTGTGAATGTCCAAGTAAAACAATGCTGGTTTTCAGAGGCCTGTTCATGTTCGCAGTCGTGCTGTTCAATTGGCTATCCACTCAACCTGTTTTGCTCCTCATTTTCCTGTGCACACAACCCAGCCTTCAGAAATCATTGTAATCTCCACTACAGGATGTTCCATTCATTCACTGGGAATCTGGAATTCATCTGAATCTGCACTCCACGCAGGCTTTCGTTACACCACTGCTGAAAGTCGAAGTAATGCAATACTGGTTTTCAGTGGTCTGTTCACATTCGAAGCCGAGGCTTTTTACAGGCTATCCACTCAACACTGGTCAGCTCTTCATTTTCGTGTCCCCACAATCCAGATTTCAGAAATCATTGCAATCTCCACTACAGAATGTTCCATTCATTCACTGCGAGTCTGGAGTTTATCTGATTCTCCACTCCCGCCTGGTTAACATTACACCACTTGTGAATGTCCAAGTAAGCCAATGCTGGTTTTCAGAGGCCTGTTCATACTCGCAGCCGTGCTGTTTAATTGACAATTCACTCCACCCTGTTCAGCTCTTCATTGTCCCACCACACTACCAGCCTTCAGAAATCTTTGTTATCTCCACTACAGAATGTTCCATTCATTCACTGCGAATCTGGAATTCATCTGACTCTCAACTCCACGCAGGTTTTCATTACACCACTGTTGAATGTCCAAGTAACCCAATGCTGGTTTTCAGCGGCCTGTTCATATTCGCAGCCCTGCTGTTTACTTGGCTATCGATTCAAGCCTGGTCAGCTCTTCATTTTCCTGTCCACACAACACAGGCTTCAGAAATCATTGGAATCTCCTCTACAGAATGTTCCATTCATTCACTGCGAATGTGGAATTCAACTGACTCTCCACTCCATGCAGGTTTTCCTTACACCACTGATGAATGTCCAAGTAACCCAATGCTGGTTTTCAGCTGCATGTTCACACTCGCAGCCATGCTATACAATTGGCTTTCCACTAAATCCTGATTAGTTCTTGATTTTCCTTCCACACGACCCAGCCTTCAGAAATCGTTGGAATCTCCACTAGAGAATGTTCCATTCATTCACTGCGAATCTGGAATTCCTCTGAACCTCCACTCCCGGCAGGTTTTCGTTACACCACTGTTGAATGTCCAAGTAACCCAATGTTTTAAGTGTTTTCTTCACAAGCGCAGTGGTGCTGTTCAATTGGCTATCCACTCAACCCTGGCCAGCTCTACATTTTCCTGTCCACACCACAGAGACTGGAGAAATCATTGTTATCTCCACTACAGAATGTTCCATTCATTCACAGCGAATCTGGAATTCATCTGAATCTCCACTCCCGGCAGGTTTTCGTGACACCACTGGTAAATATCCAAGTAAGCCAATGCTGGTTTTAAGTGGCCTGCTCATACTCTCAGCCGTGCTGTTCAATTTGCTATCCACTCAACCCTCTTCAGCTCCATTTTCCTGTCCACATAACCCAAACTTCAGAAACAATTGGTATCTCCTCCACAGAATGTTCCATTCATTGACGGCAAATCTGAAATTCATCTAATTCTCAACTCCCGTCAGGTTTTCGTTACACCACTTGTGAATGTCCAATTAAGCCAAAGCTGGTTTTCAGTGGCCTGTTCTTACTACGAGACGTGCTGTTCATTTGGCTATCCATTCCACCCTGTTCAGCTCTACATTTTCGTGTCCACAAAACCCAGCCTTCAGAAATCATTGGAATCACCACTAGAGAATGTTCCATTCATTCACTGCGAATCTGGAATTCATCTGAATCTCCACTCCCGGCAGGTTTTCATTGCACCACTGCTGAATGTTCAAGTAACGCAATGATGGTTTTCAGCGGTCTATTCACACTCGAACCCGTGCTGTTCACGGTCTAGCGACTCAACACTGGTGAGTTCTTCTTTTTCCAGTTCAGACAATACAAACCTCAGAAACCATTGCAATCTACACTACAGAATGTTTCATTCATTCAGGCGAATCTTGAATTCATCTTGTTCTCCACTCCCAGCAGGTTTTCGTTTCACCACTGGTGAATGTCCAAGCAACCCAAGGCTGGTTTCAGCTGCGTGTTAACACTCGCAGCCGTGCTGTTCAATTGGCTATCCAGTGAACGCTGGTTAGCTCTTGATTTTCCTTCCACACACCGAGCCTTCAGAAATCATTCTTATCTCCACTTCAGAATGTTCCATTCGTTCCCTGCGAATCTGGAATTCCTCTGACTCTCCACACCAGGCAGATTTTCCTAACAACACTGGTGAATGACCAGGTAATCCAATGCTGGTTTTCAGCGGCTGTTCACACTCACAGCCTTGCTGTTCAATTGGCAATCCAGTCAAACCTAGTCAGCTCTTCATTTTCCTGTCCACACAACCCAGCGTTCAGAAATCATTGGAATCTCTACTACAGAAATTTCCATTCATTCACTGTGAATCTGGAAATACTCTGAATCTGCATTCCAGGAAGGCTTTCGTTACACCACTGATGAATGTCCAAGTAATGCAATGCTGCTTCTTAGTGGTCTGTTCACACTCGAAACCGTGCTGTTCATTGGCTATCCACTCAATATCGGTCAGCTCTTCAATATCCTGTCCAGACTATCCAGATTCCTAAATGTTGGCAATCACCACTACAGAATGTTCCATTCAATCACGCGAATCTGGAATTCATCAGAGTCTCCACTCCTGGAAGGTTTTCGTGACACCACTGGTAAATGTCCAAGGAAGACAATGCTGGTTTTAAGCCGCCTGCTAACACACTCAGCCGTGCTGTTCAATTTGCTATCCACCCAACCCTATTCAGCTCTACATTTTCCTGTCCTCATAACCCAACCTTCAGAAATAATTGGTATCTCCTCCACAGAATGTTCCGTTCATTCACTGCGAATCTTAAATTCATCTGACTCTCAACTCCCGGCGGGTTATCGTTACACCACTTGTGAATGTCCAAGTAAGCCAATGCTGGTTTTCAGTGGCCTGTTCATACTAAGAGACGTGCTGTTCATTTGGCTATCCACTCCACCCTGTTCAGCTCTACATTTTCGTGTCCACAAAACCCAGCCTTCAGAAATCATTGGAATCACCACTAGAGAATGTTCCATTCATTCACTGCGAATCTGGAATTCATCTGAACCTCCACTCCTGGCAGGTTTTCGTTACGCCACTGGTGAATGTCCAAGTAACTCAATCCTGGTTTTCAGAGGCATGTTCAACTCGCAGAAGTGCTGTTCAATGGGCTATCCACTCAATATTGGTCAGCTCTTCATTTTCCTCTCCACACAAACCAGCCTTCAGAAATCATTGGGCTCTCCACTACAGACTGTTCCATTCATTCACTGCGATTCTGCAATTCATCTGACTCTCCGCTCCAGGCAGGTTTTCATTACAGCACTGGTGAATGACCAAGTAATCCAATGCTGGTTTTCAGCCGCCTTTTCACACTCGCAGTGTGCTGTTCAATTGTCTATCCACTCAAACCTGGTCAGCCTTTCATTTTCTTTTCCACAATATCAGACTTCAGAAATCATTGGAATCGCCAGTACAGAATGTTCCATTCATTCACTGCCAATCTGGAATTCATCTGAATCTGCACTCCAGGTAGGCTTTCATTACACCACTTATGAATGTCCAAGTAACACAATGCTGGTTTTCAGCGGTCTGTTCACACTCTAAGCCCTGCTTTTTACTGGGTATCCACACAACTGTGGTCAGCTCTTCATTTTCATGTCCAAACAATCCAGACTTGAGAAATCATTGCAATCTCCAGTACAGAATGTTCCATTCATTCACTGCGAATCTGGAATTCAACTGAATCTCCACTACCTCCAGATTTATCTTACACCACTTGTGAATGTCCAAGTAAAACAATGCTGGTTTTCAGAGGCCTGTTCATGTTCGCAGTCGTGCTGTTCAATTGGCTATCCACTCAACCTGTTTTGCTCCTCATTTTCCTGTGCACACAACCCAGCCTTCAGAAATCATTGTAATCTCCACTACAGGATGTTCCATTCATTCACTGGGAATCTGGAATTCATCTGAATCTGCACTCCACGCAGGCTTTCGTTACACCACTGCTGAAAGTCGAAGTAATGCAATACTGGTTTTCAGTGGTCTGTTCACATTCGAAGCCGAGGCTTTTTACAGGCTATCCACTCAACACTGGTCAGCTCTTCATTTTCGTGTCCCCACAATCCAGATTTCAGAAATCATTGCAATCTCCACTACAGAATGTTCCATTCATTCACTGCGAGTCTGGAGTTTATCTGATTCTCCACTCCCGCCTGGTTAACATTACACCACTTGTGAATGTCCAAGTAAGCCAATGCTGGTTTTCAGAGGCCTGTTCATACTCGCAGCCGTGCTGTTTAATTGACAATTCACTCCACCCTGTTCAGCTCTTCATTGTCCCACCACACTACCAGCCTTCAGAAATCTTTGTTATCTCCACTACAGAATGTTCCATTCATTCACTGCGAATCTGGAATTCATCTGACTCTCAACTCCACGCAGGTTTTCATTACACCACTGTTGAATGTCCAAGTAACCCAATGCTGGTTTTCAGCGGCCTGTTCATATTCGCAGCCCTGCTGTTTACTTGGCTATCGATTCAAGCCTGGTCAGCTCTTCATTTTCCTGTCCACACAACACAGGCTTCAGAAATCATTGGAATCTCCTCTACAGAATGTTCCATTCATTCACTGCGAATGTGGAATTCAACTGACTCTCCACTCCATGCAGGTTTTCCTTACACCACTGATGAATGTCCAAGTAACCCAATGCTGGTTTTCAGCTGCATGTTCACACTCGCAGCCATGCTATACAATTGGCTTTCCACTAAATCCTGATTAGTTCTTGATTTTCCTTCCACACGACCCAGCCTTCAGAAATCGTTGGAATCTCCACTAGAGAATGTTCCATTCATTCACTGCGAATCTGGAATTCCTCTGAACCTCCACTCCCGGCAGGTTTTCGTTACACCACTGTTGAATGTCCAAGTAACCCAATGTTTTAAGTGTTTTCTTCACAAGCGCAGTGGTGCTGTTCAATTGGCTATCCACTCAACCCTGGCCAGCTCTACATTTTCCTGTCCACACCACAGAGACTGGAGAAATCATTGTTATCTCCACTACAGAATGTTCCATTCATTCACAGCGAATCTGGAATTCATCTGAATCTCCACTCCCGGCAGGTTTTCGTGACACCACTGGTAAATATCCAAGTAAGCCAATGCTGGTTTTAAGTGGCCTGCTCATACTCTCAGCCGTGCTGTTCAATTTGCTATCCACTCAACCCTCTTCAGCTCCATTTTCCTGTCCACATAACCCAAACTTCAGAAACAATTGGTATCTCCTCCACAGAATGTTCCATTCATTGACGGCAAATCTGAAATTCATCTAATTCTCAACTCCCGTCAGGTTTTCGTTACACCACTTGTGAATGTCCAATTAAGCCAAAGCTGGTTTTCAGTGGCCTGTTCTTACTACGAGACGTGCTGTTCATTTGGCTATCCATTCCACCCTGTTCAGCTCTACATTTTCGTGTCCACAAAACCCAGCCTTCAGAAATCATTGGAATCACCACTAGAGAATGTTCCATTCATTCACTGCGAATCTGGAATTCATCTGAATCTCCACTCCCGGCAGGTTTTCATTGCACCACTGCTGAATGTTCAAGTAACGCAATGATGGTTTTCAGCGGTCTATTCACACTCGAACCCGTGCTGTTCACGGTCTAGCGACTCAACACTGGTGAGTTCTTCTTTTTCCAGTTCAGACAATACAAACCTCAGAAACCATTGCAATCTACACTACAGAATGTTTCATTCATTCAGGCGAATCTTGAATTCATCTTGTTCTCCACTCCCAGCAGGTTTTCGTTTCACCACTGGTGAATGTCCAAGCAACCCAAGGCTGGTTTCAGCTGCGTGTTAACACTCGCAGCCGTGCTGTTCAATTGGCTATCCAGTGAACGCTGGTTAGCTCTTGATTTTCCTTCCACACACCGAGCCTTCAGAAATCATTCTTATCTCCACTTCAGAATGTTCCATTCGTTCCCTGCGAATCTGGAATTCCTCTGACTCTCCACACCAGGCAGATTTTCCTAACAACACTGGTGAATGACCAGGTAATCCAATGCTGGTTTTCAGCGGCTGTTCACACTCACAGCCTTGCTGTTCAATTGGCAATCCAGTCAAACCTAGTCAGCTCTTCCTTTTCCTGTCCACACAACCCAGCGTTCAGAAATCATTGGAATCTCTACTACAGAAATTTCCATTCATTCACTGTGAATCTGAAAATACTCTGAATCTGCATTCCAGGAAGGCTTTCGTTACACCACTGATGAATGTCCAAGTAATGCAATGCTGCTTCTTAGTGGTCTGTTCACACTCGAAACCGTGCTGTTCATTGGCTATCCACTCAATATCGGTCAGCTCTTCAATATCCTGTCCAGACTATCCAGATTCCTAAATGTTGGCAATCACCACTACAGAATGTTCCATTCAATCACGCGAATCTGGAATTCATCAGAGTCTCCACTCCTGGAAGGTTTTCGTGACACCACTGGTAAATGTCCAAGGAAGACAATGCTGGTTTTAAGCCGCCTGCTAACACACTCAGCCGTGCTGTTCAATTTGCTATCCACCCAACCCTATTCAGCTCTACATTTTCCTGTCCTCATAACCCAACCTTCAGAAATAATTGGTATCTCCTCCACAGAATGTTCCGTTCATTCACTGCGAATCTTAAATTCATCTGACTCTCAACTCCCGGCGGGTTATCGTTACACCACTTGTGAATGTCCAAGTAAGCCAATGCTGGTTTTCAGTGGCCTGTTCATACTAAGAGACGTGCTGTTCATTTGGCTATCCACTCCACCCTGTTCAGCTCTACATTCTCGTGTCCACAAAACCCAGCCTTCAGAAATCATTGGAATCACCACTAGAGAATGTTCCATTCATTCACTGCGAATCTGGAATTCATCTGAACCTCCACTCCTGGCAGGTTTTCGTTACGCCACTGGTGAATGTCCAAGTAACTCAATACTGGTTTTCAGAGGCATGTTCAACTCGCAGAAGTGCTGTTCAATGGGCTATCCACTCAATATTGGTCAGCTCTTCATTTTCCTCTCCACACAAACCAGCCTTCAGAAATCATTGGGCTCTCCACTACAGACTGTTCCATTCATTCACTGCGATTCTGCAATTCATCTGACTCTCCGCTCCAGGCAGGTTTTCATTACAGCACTGGTGAATGACCAAGTAATCCAATGCTGGTTTTCAGCCGCCTTTTCACACTCGCAGTGTGCTGTTCAATTGTCTATCCACTCAAACCTGGTCAGCCTTTCATTTTCTTTTCCACAATATCAGACTTCAGAAATCATTGGGATCGCCAGTACAGAATGTTCCATTCATTCACTGCCAATCTGGAATTCATCTGAATCTGCACTCCAGGTAGGCTTTCATTACACCACTTATGAATGTCCAAGTAACACAATGCTGGTTTTCAGCGGTCTGTTCACACTCTAAGCCCTGCTTTTTACTGGGTATCCACACAACTGTGGTCAGCTCTTCATTTTCATGTCCAAACAATCCAGACTTGAGAAATCATTGCAATCTCCAGTACAGAATGTTCCATTCATTCACTGCGAATCTGGAATTCAACTGAATCTCCACTACCTGCAGATTTATCTTACACCACTTGTGAATGTCCAAGTAAAACAATGCTGGTTTTCAGAGGCCTGTTCATGTTCGCAGTCGTGCTGTTCAATTGGCTATCCACTCAACCTGTTTTGCTCCTCATTTTCCTGTGCACACAACCCAGCCTTCAGAAATCATTGTAATCTCCACTACAGGATGTTCCATTCATTCACTGGGAATCTGGAATTCATCTGAATCTGCACTCCACGCAGGCTTTCGTTACACCACTGCTGAAAGTCGAAGTAATGCAATACTGGTTTTCAGTGGTCTGTTCACATTCGAAGCCGAGGCTTTTTACAGGCTATCCACTCAACACTGGTCAGCTCTTCATTTTCGTGTCCCCACAATCCAGATTTCAGAAATCATTGCAATCTCCACTACAGAATGTTCCATTCATTCACTGCGAGTCTGGAGTTTATCTGATTCTCCACTCCCGCCTGGTTAACATTACACCACTTGTGAATGTCCAAGTAAGCCAATGCTGGTTTTCAGAGGCCTGTTCATACTCGCAGCCGTGCTGTTTAATTGACAATTCACTCCACCCTGTTCAGCTCTTCATTGTCCCACCACACTACCAGCCTTCAGAAATCTTTGTTATCTCCACTACAGAATGTTCCATTCATTCACTGCGAATCTGGAATTCATCTGACTCTCAACTCCACGCAGGTTTTCATTACACCACTGTTGAATGTCCAAGTAACCCAATGCTGGTTTTCAGCGGCCTGTTCATATTCGCAGCCCTGCTGTTTACTTGGCTATCGATTCAAGCCTGGTCAGCTCTTCATTTTCCTGTCCACACAACACAGGCTTCAGAAATCATTGGAATCTCCTCTACAGAATGTTCCATTCATTCACTGCGAATGTGGAATTCAACTGACTCTCCACTCCATGCAGGTTTTCCTTACACCACTGATGAATGTCCAAGTAACCCAATGCTGGTTTTCAGCTGCATGTTCACACTCGCAGCCATGCTATACAATTGGCTTTCCACTAAATCCTGATTAGTTCTTGATTTTCCTTCCACACGACCCAGCCTTCAGAAATCGTTGGAATCTCCACTAGAGAATGTTCCATTCATTCACTGCGAATCTGGAATTCCTCTGAACCTCCACTCCCGGCAGGTTTTCGTTACACCACTGTTGAATGTCCAAGTAACCCAATGTTTTAAGTGTTTTCTTCACAAGCGCAGTGGTGCTGTTCAATTGGCTATCCACTCAACCCTGGCCAGCTCTACATTTTCCTGTCCACACCACAGAGACTGGAGAAATCATTGTTATCTCCACTACAGAATGTTCCATTCATTCACAGCGAATCTGGAATTCATCTGAATCTCCACTCCCGGCAGGTTTTCGTGACACCACTGGTAAATATCCAAGTAAGCCAATGCTGGTTTTAAGTGGCCTGCTCATACTCTCAGCCGTGCTGTTCAATTTGCTATCCACTCAACCCTCTTCAGCTCCATTTTCCTGTCCACATAACCCAAACTTCAGAAACAATTGGTATCTCCTCCACAGAATGTTCCATTCATTGACGGCAAATCTGAAATTCATCTAATTCTCAACTCCCGTCAGGTTTTCGTTACACCACTTGTGAATGTCCAATTAAGCCAAAGCTGGTTTTCAGTGGCCTGTTCTTACTACGAGACGTGCTGTTCATTTGGCTATCCATTCCACCCTGTTCAGCTCTACATTTTCGTGTCCACAAAACCCAGCCTTCAGAAATCATTGGAATCACCACTAGAGAATGTTCCATTCATTCACTGCGAATCTGGAATTCATCTGAATCTCCACTCCCGGCAGGTTTTCATTGCACCACTGCTGAATGTTCAAGTAACGCAATGATGGTTTTCAGCGGTCTATTCACACTCGAACCCGTGCTGTTCACGGTCTAGCGACTCAACACTGGTGAGTTCTTCTTTTTCCAGTTCAGACAATACAAACCTCAGAAACCATTGCAATCTACACTACAGAATGTTTCATTCATTCAGGCGAATCTTGAATTCATCTTGTTCTCCACTCCCAGCAGGTTTTCGTTTCACCACTGGTGAATGTCCAAGCAACCCAAGGCTGGTTTCAGCTGCGTGTTAACACTCGCAGCCGTGCTGTTCAATTGGCTATCCAGTGAACGCTGGTTAGCTCTTGATTTTCCTTCCACACACCGAGCCTTCAGAAATCATTCTTATCTCCACTTCAGAATGTTCCATTCGTTCCCTGCGAATCTGGAATTCCTCTGACTCTCCACACCAGGCAGATTTTCCTAACAACACTGGTGAATGACCAGGTAATCCAATGCTGGTTTTCAGCGGCTGTTCACACTCACAGCCTTGCTGTTCAATTGGCAATCCAGTCAAACCTAGTCAGCTCTTCATTTTCCTGTCCACACAACCCAGCGTTCAGAAATCATTGGAATCTCTACTACAGAAATTTCCATTCATTCACTGTGAATCTGGAAATACTCTGAATCTGCATTCCAGGAAGGCTTTCGTTACACCACTGATGAATGTCCAAGTAATGCAATGCTGCTTCTTAGTGGTCTGTTCACACTCGAAACCGTGCTGTTCATTGGCTATCCACTCAATATCGGTCAGCTCTTCAATATCCTGTCCAGACTATCCAGATTCCTAAATGTTGGCAATCACCACTACAGAATGTTCCATTCAATCACGCGAATCTGGAATTCATCAGAGTCTCCACTCCTGGAAGGTTTTCGTGACACCACTGGTAAATGTCCAAGGAAGACAATGCTGGTTTTAAGCCGCCTGCTAACACACTCAGCCGTGCTGTTCAATTTGCTATCCACCCAACCCTATTCAGCTCTACATTTTCCTGTCCTCATAACCCAACCTTCAGAAATAATTGGTATCTCCTCCACAGAATGTTCCGTTCATTCACTGCGAATCTTAAATTCATCTGACTCTCAACTCCCGGCGGGTTATCGTTACACCACTTGTGAATGTCCAAGTAAGCCAATGCTGGTTTTCAGTGGCCTGTTCATACTAAGAGACGTGCTGTTCATTTGGCTATCCACTCCACCCTGTTCAGCTCTACATTTTCGTGTCCACAAAACCCAGCCTTCAGAAATCATTGGAATCACCACTAGAGAATGTTCCATTCATTCACTGCGAATCTGGAATTCATCTGAACCTCCACTCCTGGCAGGTTTTCGTTACGCCACTGGTGAATGTCCAAGTAACTCAATCCTGGTTTTCAGAGGCATGTTCAACTCGCAGAAGTGCTGTTCAATGGGCTATCCACTCAATATTGGTCAGCTCTTCATTTTCCTCTCCACACAAACCAGCCTTCAGAAATCATTGGGCTCTCCACTACAGACTGTTCCATTCATTCACTGCGATTCTGCAATTCATCTGACTCTCCGCTCCAGGCAGGTTTTCATTACAGCACTGGTGAATGACCAAGTAATCCAATGCTGGTTTTCAGCCGCCTTTTCACACTCGCAGTGTGCTGTTCAATTGTCTATCCACTCAAACCTGGTCAGCCTTTCATTTTCTTTTCCACAATATCAGACTTCAGAAATCATTGGAATCGCCAGTACAGAATGTTCCATTCATTCACTGCCAATCTGGAATTCATCTGAATCTGCACTCCAGGTAGGCTTTCATTACACCACTTATGAATGTCCAAGTAACACAATGCTGGTTTTCAGCGGTCTGTTCACACTCTAAGCCCTGCTTTTTACTGGGTATCCACACAACTGTGGTCAGCTCTTCATTTTCATGTCCAAACAATCCAGACTTGAGAAATCATTGCAATCTCCAGTACAGAATGTTCCATTCATTCACTGCGAATCTGGAATTCAACTGAATCTCCACTACCTCCAGATTTATCTTACACCACTTGTGAATGTCCAAGTAAAACAATGCTGGTTTTCAGAGGCCTGTTCATGTTCGCAGTCGTGCTGTTCAATTGGCTATCCACTCAACCTGTTTTGCTCCTCATTTTCCTGTGCACACAACCCAGCCTTCAGAAATCATTGTAATCTCCACTACAGGATGTTCCATTCATTCACTGGGAATCTGGAATTCATCTGAATCTGCACTCCACGCAGGCTTTCGTTACACCACTGCTGAAAGTCGAAGTAATGCAATACTGGTTTTCAGTGGTCTGTTCACATTCGAAGCCGAGGCTTTTTACAGGCTATCCACTCAACACTGGTCAGCTCTTCATTTTCGTGTCCCCACAATCCAGATTTCAGAAATCATTGCAATCTCCACTACAGAATGTTCCATTCATTCACTGCGAGTCTGGAGTTTATCTGATTCTCCACTCCCGCCTGGTTAACATTACACCACTTGTGAATGTCCAAGTAAGCCAATGCTGGTTTTCAGAGGCCTGTTCATACTCGCAGCCGTGCTGTTTAATTGACAATTCACTCCACCCTGTTCAGCTCTTCATTGTCCCACCACACTACCAGCCTTCAGAAATCTTTGTTATCTCCACTACAGAATGTTCCATTCATTCACTGCGAATCTGGAATTCATCTGACTCTCAACTCCACGCAGGTTTTCATTACACCACTGTTGAATGTCCAAGTAACCCAATGCTGGTTTTCAGCGGCCTGTTCATATTCGCAGCCCTGCTGTTTACTTGGCTATCGATTCAAGCCTGGTCAGCTCTTCATTTTCCTGTCCACACAACACAGGCTTCAGAAATCATTGGAATCTCCTCTACAGAATGTTCCATTCATTCACTGCGAATGTGGAATTCAACTGACTCTCCACTCCATGCAGGTTTTCCTTACACCACTGATGAATGTCCAAGTAACCCAATGCTGGTTTTCAGCTGCATGTTCACACTCGCAGCCATGCTATACAATTGGCTTTCCACTAAATCCTGATTAGTTCTTGATTTTCCTTCCACACGACCCAGCCTTCAGAAATCGTTGGAATCTCCACTAGAGAATGTTCCATTCATTCACTGCGAATCTGGAATTCCTCTGAACCTCCACTCCCGGCAGGTTTTCGTTACACCACTGTTGAATGTCCAAGTAACCCAATGTTTTAAGTGTTTTCTTCACAAGCGCAGTGGTGCTGTTCAATTGGCTATCCACTCAACCCTGGCCAGCTCTACATTTTCCTGTCCACACCACAGAGACTGGAGAAATCATTGTTATCTCCACTACAGAATGTTCCATTCATTCACAGCGAATCTGGAATTCATCTGAATCTCCACTCCCGGCAGGTTTTCGTGACACCACTGGTAAATATCCAAGTAAGCCAATGCTGGTTTTAAGTGGCCTGCTCATACTCTCAGCCGTGCTGTTCAATTTGCTATCCACTCAACCCTCTTCAGCTCCATTTTCCTGTCCACATAACCCAAACTTCAGAAACAATTGGTATCTCCTCCACAGAATGTTCCATTCATTGACGGCAAATCTGAAATTCATCTAATTCTCAACTCCCGTCAGGTTTTCGTTACACCACTTGTGAATGTCCAATTAAGCCAAAGCTGGTTTTCAGTGGCCTGTTCTTACTACGAGACGTGCTGTTCATTTGGCTATCCATTCCACCCTGTTCAGCTCTACATTTTCGTGTCCACAAAACCCAGCCTTCAGAAATCATTGGAATCACCACTAGAGAATGTTCCATTCATTCACTGCGAATCTGGAATTCATCTGAATCTCCACTCCCGGCAGGTTTTCATTGCACCACTGCTGAATGTTCAAGTAACGCAATGATGGTTTTCAGCGGTCTATTCACACTCGAACCCGTGCTGTTCACGGTCTAGCGACTCAACACTGGTGAGTTCTTCTTTTTCCAGTTCAGACAATACAAACCTCAGAAACCATTGCAATCTACACTACAGAATGTTTCATTCATTCAGGCGAATCTTGAATTCATCTTGTTCTCCACTCCCAGCAGGTTTTCGTTTCACCACTGGTGAATGTCCAAGCAACCCAAGGCTGGTTTCAGCTGCGTGTTAACACTCGCAGCCGTGCTGTTCAATTGGCTATCCAGTGAACGCTGGTTAGCTCTTGATTTTCCTTCCACACACCGAGCCTTCAGAAATCATTCTTATCTCCACTTCAGAATGTTCCATTCGTTCCCTGCGAATCTGGAATTCCTCTGACTCTCCACACCAGGCAGATTTTCCTAACAACACTGGTGAATGACCAGGTAATCCAATGCTGGTTTTCAGCGGCTGTTCACACTCACAGCCTTGCTGTTCAATTGGCAATCCAGTCAAACCTAGTCAGCTCTTCCTTTTCCTGTCCACACAACCCAGCGTTCAGAAATCATTGGAATCTCTACTACAGAAATTTCCATTCATTCACTGTGAATCTGAAAATACTCTGAATCTGCATTCCAGGAAGGCTTTCGTTACACCACTGATGAATGTCCAAGTAATGCAATGCTGCTTCTTAGTGGTCTGTTCACACTCGAAACCGTGCTGTTCATTGGCTATCCACTCAATATCGGTCAGCTCTTCAATATCCTGTCCAGACTATCCAGATTCCTAAATGTTGGCAATCACCACTACAGAATGTTCCATTCAATCACGCGAATCTGGAATTCATCAGAGTCTCCACTCCTGGAAGGTTTTCGTGACACCACTGGTAAATGTCCAAGGAAGACAATGCTGGTTTTAAGCCGCCTGCTAACACACTCAGCCGTGCTGTTCAATTTGCTATCCACCCAACCCTATTCAGCTCTACATTTTCCTGTCCTCATAACCCAACCTTCAGAAATAATTGGTATCTCCTCCACAGAATGTTCCGTTCATTCACTGCGAATCTTAAATTCATCTGACTCTCAACTCCCGGCGGGTTATCGTTACACCACTTGTGAATGTCCAAGTAAGCCAATGCTGGTTTTCAGTGGCCTGTTCATACTAAGAGACGTGCTGTTCATTTGGCTATCCACTCCACCCTGTTCAGCTCTACATTCTCGTGTCCACAAAACCCAGCCTTCAGAAATCATTGGAATCACCACTAGAGAATGTTCCATTCATTCACTGCGAATCTGGAATTCATCTGAACCTCCACTCCTGGCAGGTTTTCGTTACGCCACTGGTGAATGTCCAAGTAACTCAATACTGGTTTTCAGAGGCATGTTCAACTCGCAGAAGTGCTGTTCAATGGGCTATCCACTCAATATTGGTCAGCTCTTCATTTTCCTCTCCACACAAACCAGCCTTCAGAAATCATTGGGCTCTCCACTACAGACTGTTCCATTCATTCACTGCGATTCTGCAATTCATCTGACTCTCCGCTCCAGGCAGGTTTTCATTACAGCACTGGTGAATGACCAAGTAATCCAATGCTGGTTTTCAGCCGCCTTTTCACACTCGCAGTGTGCTGTTCAATTGTCTATCCACTCAAACCTGGTCAGCCTTTCATTTTCTTTTCCACAATATCAGACTTCAGAAATCATTGGGATCGCCAGTACAGAATGTTCCATTCATTCACTGCCAATCTGGAATTCATCTGAATCTGCACTCCAGGTAGGCTTTCATTACACCACTTATGAATGTCCAAGTAACACAATGCTGGTTTTCAGCGGTCTGTTCACACTCTAAGCCCTGCTTTTTACTGGGTATCCACACAACTGTGGTCAGCTCTTCATTTTCATGTCCAAACAATCCAGACTTGAGAAATCATTGCAATCTCCAGTACAGAATGTTCCATTCATTCACTGCGAATCTGGAATTCAACTGAATCTCCACTACCTGCAGATTTATCTTACACCACTTGTGAATGTCCAAGTAAAACAATGCTGGTTTTCAGAGGCCTGTTCATGTTCGCAGTCGTGCTGTTCAATTGGCTATCCACTCAACCTGTTTTGCTCCTCATTTTCCTGTGCACACAACCCAGCCTTCAGAAATCATTGTAATCTCCACTACAGGATGTTCCATTCATTCACTGGGAATCTGGAATTCATCTGAATCTGCACTCCACGCAGGCTTTCGTTACACCACTGCTGAAAGTCGAAGTAATGCAATACTGGTTTTCAGTGGTCTGTTCACATTCGAAGCCGAGGCTTTTTACAGGCTATCCACTCAACACTGGTCAGCTCTTCATTTTCGTGTCCCCACAATCCAGATTTCAGAAATCATTGCAATCTCCACTACAGAATGTTCCATTCATTCACTGCGAGTCTGGAGTTTATCTGATTCTCCACTCCCGCCTGGTTAACATTACACCACTTGTGAATGTCCAAGTAAGCCAATGCTGGTTTTCAGAGGCCTGTTCATACTCGCAGCCGTGCTGTTTAATTGACAATTCACTCCACCCTGTTCAGCTCTTCATTGTCCCACCACACTACCAGCCTTCAGAAATCTTTGTTATCTCCACTACAGAATGTTCCATTCATTCACTGCGAATCTGGAATTCATCTGACTCTCAACTCCACGCAGGTTTTCATTACACCACTGTTGAATGTCCAAGTAACCCAATGCTGGTTTTCAGCGGCCTGTTCATATTCGCAGCCCTGCTGTTTACTTGGCTATCGATTCAAGCCTGGTCAGCTCTTCATTTTCCTGTCCACACAACACAGGCTTCAGAAATCATTGGAATCTCCTCTACAGAATGTTCCATTCATTCACTGCGAATGTGGAATTCAACTGACTCTCCACTCCATGCAGGTTTTCCTTACACCACTGATGAATGTCCAAGTAACCCAATGCTGGTTTTCAGCTGCATGTTCACACTCGCAGCCATGCTATACAATTGGCTTTCCACTAAATCCTGATTAGTTCTTGATTTTCCTTCCACACGACCCAGCCTTCAGAAATCGTTGGAATCTCCACTAGAGAATGTTCCATTCATTCACTGCGAATCTGGAATTCCTCTGAACCTCCACTCCCGGCAGGTTTTCGTTACACCACTGTTGAATGTCCAAGTAACCCAATGTTTTAAGTGTTTTCTTCACAAGCGCAGTGGTGCTGTTCAATTGGCTATCCACTCAACCCTGGCCAGCTCTACATTTTCCTGTCCACACCACAGAGACTGGAGAAATCATTGTTATCTCCACTACAGAATGTTCCATTCATTCACAGCGAATCTGGAATTCATCTGAATCTCCACTCCCGGCAGGTTTTCGTGACACCACTGGTAAATATCCAAGGAAGACAATGCTGGTTTTAAGCCGCCTGCTAACACACTCAGCCGTGCTGTTCAATTTGCTATCCACCCAACCCTATTCAGCTCTACATTTTCCTGTCCTCATAACCCAACCTTCAGAAATAATTGGTATCTCCTCCACAGAATGTTCCGTTCATTCACTGCGAATCTTAAATTCATCTGACTCTCAACTCCCGGCGGGTTATCGTTACACCACTTGTGAATGTCCAAGTAAGCCAATGCTGGTTTTCAGTGGCCTGTTCATACTAAGAGACGTGCTGTTCATTTGGCTATCCACTCCACCCTGTTCAGCTCTACATTCTCGTGTCCACAAAACCCAGCCTTCAGAAATCATTGGAATCACCACTAGAGAATGTTCCATTCATTCACTGCGAATCTGGAATTCATCTGAACCTCCACTCCTGGCAGGTTTTCGTTACGCCACTGGTGAATGTCCAAGTAACTCAATACTGGTTTTCAGAGGCATGTTCAACTCGCAGAAGTGCTGTTCAATGGGCTATCCACTCAATATTGGTCAGCTCTTCATTTTCCTCTCCACACAAACCAGCCTTCAGAAATCATTGGGCTCTCCACTACAGACTGTTCCATTCATTCACTGCGATTCTGCAATTCATCTGACTCTCCGCTCCAGGCAGGTTTTCATTACAGCACTGGTGAATGACCAAGTAATCCAATGCTGGTTTTCAGCCGCCTTTTCACACTCGCAGTGTGCTATTCAATTGTCTATCCACTCAAACCTGGTCAGCCTTTCATTTTCTTTTCCACAATATCAGACTTCAGAAATCATTGGGATCGCCAGTACAGAATGTTCCATTCATTCACTGCCAATCTGGAATTCATCTGAATCTGCACTCCAGGTAGGCTTTCATTACACCACTTATGAATGTCCAAGTAACACAATGCTGGTTTTCAGCGGTCTGTTCACACTCTAAGCCCTGCTTTTTACTGGGTATCCACACAACTGTGGTCAGCTCTTCATTTTCATGTCCAAACAATCCAGACTTGAGAAATCATTGCAATCTCCAGTACAGAATGTTCCATTCATTCACTGCGAATCTGGAATTCAACTGAATCTCCACTACCTGCAGATTTATCTTACACCACTTGTGAATGTCCAAGTAAAACAATGCTGGTTTTCAGAGGCCTGTTCATGTTCGCAGTCGTGCTGTTCAATTGGCTATCCACTCAACCTGTTTTGCTCCTCATTTTCCTGTGCACACAACCCAGCCTTCAGAAATCATTGTAATCTCCACTACAGGATGTTCCATTCATTCACTGCGAATGTGGAATTCAACTGACTCTCCACTCCATGCAGGTTTTCCTTACACCACTGATGAATGTCCAAGTAACCCAATGCTGGTTTTCAGCTGCATGTTCACACTCGCAGCCATGCTATACAATTGGCTTTCCACTAAATCCTGATTAGTTCTTGATTTTCCTTCCACACGACCCAGCCTTCAGAAATCGTTGGAATCTCCACTAGAGAATGTTCCATTCATTCACTGCGAATCTGGAATTCCTCTGAACCTCCACTCCCGGCAGGTTTTCGTTACACCACTGTTGAATGTCCAAGTAACCCAATGTTTTAAGTGTTTTCTTCACAAGCGCAGTGGTGCTGTTCAATTGGCTATCCACTCAACCCTGGCCAGCTCTACATTTTCCTGTCCACACCACAGAGACTGGAGAAATCATTGTTATCTCCACTACAGAATGTTCCATTCATTCACAGCGAATCTGGAATTCATCTGAATCTCCACTCCCGGCAGGTTTTCGTGACACCACTGGTAAATATCCAAGTAAGCCAATGCTGGTTTTAAGTGGCCTGCTCATACTCTCAGCCGTGCTGTTCAATTTGCTATCCACTCAACCCTCTTCAGCTCCATTTTCCTGTCCACATAACCCAAACTTCAGAAACAATTGGTATCTCCTCCACAGAATGTTCCATTCATTGACGGCAAATCTGAAATTCATCTAATTCTCAACTCCCGTCAGGTTTTCGTTACACCACTTGTGAATGTCCAATTAAGCCAAAGCTGGTTTTCAGTGGCCTGTTCTTACTACGAGACGTGCTGTTCATTTGGCTATCCATTCCACCCTGTTCAGCTCTACATTTTCGTGTCCACAAAACCCAGCCTTCAGAAATCATTGGAATCACCACTAGAGAATGTTCCATTCATTCACTGCGAATCTGGAATTCATCTGAATCTCCACTCCCGGCAGGTTTTCATTGCACCACTGCTGAATGTTCAAGTAACGCAATGATGGTTTTCAGCGGTCTATTCACACTCGAACCCGTGCTGTTCACGGTCTAGCGACTCAACACTGGTGAGTTCTTCTTTTTCCAGTTCAGACAATACAAACCTCAGAAACCATTGCAATCTACACTACAGAATGTTTCATTCATTCAGGCGAATCTTGAATTCATCTTGTTCTCCACTCCCAGCAGGTTTTCGTTTCACCACTGGTGAATGTCCAAGCAACCCAAGGCTGGTTTCAGCTGCGTGTTAACACTCGCAGCCGTGCTGTTCAATTGGCTATCCAGTGAACGCTGGTTAGCTCTTGATTTTCCTTCCACACACCGAGCCTTCAGAAATCATTCTTATCTCCACTTCAGAATGTTCCATTCGTTCCCTGCGAATCTGGAATTCCTCTGACTCTCCACACCAGGCAGATTTTCCTAACAACACTGGTGAATGACCAGGTAATCCAATGCTGGTTTTCAGCGGCTGTTCACACTCACAGCCTTGCTGTTCAATTGGCAATCCAGTCAAACCTAGTCAGCTCTTCATTTTCCTGTCCACACAACCCAGCGTTCAGAAATCATTGGAATCTCTACTACAGAAATTTCCATTCATTCACTGTGAATCTGGAAATACTCTGAATCTGCATTCCAGGAAGGCTTTCGTTACACCACTGATGAATGTCCAAGTAATGCAATGCTGCTTCTTAGTGGTCTGTTCACACTCGAAACCGTGCTGTTCATTGGCTATCCACTCAATATCGGTCAGCTCTTCAATATCCTGTCCAGACTATCCAGATTCCTAAATGTTGGCAATCACCACTACAGAATGTTCCATTCAATCATGCGAATCTGGAATTCATCAGAGTCTCCACTCCTGGAAGGTTTTCGTGACACCACTGGTAAATGTCCAAGGAAGACAATGCTGGTTTTAAGCCGCCTGCTAACACACTCAGCCGTGCTGTTCAATTTGCTATCCACCCAACCCTATTCAGCTCTACATTTTCCTGTCCTCATAACCCAACCTTCAGAAATAATTGGTATCTCCTCCACAGAATGTTCCGTTCATTCACTGCGAATCTTAAATTCATCTGACTCTCAACTCCCGGCGGGTTATCGTTACACCACTTGTGAATGTCCAAGTAAGCCAATGCTGGTTTTCAGTGGCCTGTTCATACTAAGAGACGTGCTGTTCATTTGGCTATCCACTCCACCCTGTTCAGCTCTACATTTTCGTGTCCACAAAACCCAGCCTTCAGAAATCATTGGAATCACCACTAGAGAATGTTCCATTCATTCACTGCGAATCTGGAATTCCTCTGAACCTCCACTCCTGGCAGGTTTTCGTTACGCCACTGGTGAATGTCCAAGTAACTCAATACTGGTTTTCAGAGGCATGTTCAACTCGCAGAAGTGCTGTTCAATGGGCTATCCACTCAATATTGGTCAGCTCTTCATTTTCCTCTCCACACAAACCAGCCTTCAGAAATCATTGGGCTCTCCACTACAGACTGTTCCATTCATTCACTGCGATTCTGCAATTCATCTGACTCTCCGCTCCAGGCAGGTTTTCATTACAGCACTGGTGAATGACCAAGTAATCCAATGCTGGTTTTCAGCCGCCTTTTCACACTCGCAGTGTGCTGTTCAATTGTCTATCCACTCAAACCTGGTCAGCCTTTCATTTTCTTTTCCACAATATCAGACTTCAGAAATCATTGGAATCGCCAGTACAGAATGTTCCATTCATTCACTGCCAATCTGGAATTCATCTGAATCTGCACTCCAGGTAGGCTTTCATTACACCACTTATGAATGTCCAAGTAACACAATGCTGGTTTTCAGCGGTCTGTTCACACTCTAAGCCCTGCTTTTTACTGGGTATCCACACAACTGTGGTCAGCTCTTCATTTTCATGTCCAAACAATCCAGACTTGAGAAATCATTGCAATCTCCAGTACAGAATGTTCCATTCATTCACTGCGAATCTGGAATTCAACTGAATCTCCACTACCTGCAGATTTATCTTACACCACTTGTGAATGTCCAAGTAAAACAATGCTGGTTTTCAGAGGCCTGTTCATGTTCGCAGTCGTGCTGTTCAATTGGCTATCCACTCAACCTGTTTTGCTCCTCATTTTCCTGTGCACACAACCCAGCCTTCAGAAATCATTGTAATCTCCACTACAGGATGTTCCATTCATTCACTGGGAATCTGGAATTCATCTGAATCTGCACTCCACGCAGGCTTTCGTTACACCACTGCTGAAAGTCGAAGTAATGCAATACTGGTTTTCAGTGGTCTGTTCACATTCGAAGCCGAGGCTTTTTACAGGCTATCCACTCAACACTGGTCAGCTCTTCATTTTCGTGTCCCCACAATCCAGATTTCAGAAATCATTGCAATCTCCACTACAGAATGTTCCATTCATTCACTGCGAGTCTGGAGTTTATCTGATTCTCCACTCCCGCCTGGTTAACATTACACCACTTGTGAATGTCCAAGTAAGCCAATGCTGGTTTTCAGAGGCCTGTTCATACTCGCAGCCGTGCTGTTTAATTGACAATTCACTCCACCCTGTTCAGCTCTTCATTGTCCCACCACACTACCAGCCTTCAGAAATCTTTGTTATCTCCACTACAGAATGTTCCATTCATTCACTGCGAATCTGGAATTCATCTGACTCTCAACTCCACGCAGGTTTTCATTACACCACTGTTGAATGTCCAAGTAACCCAATGCTGGTTTTCAGCGGCCTGTTCATATTCGCAGCCCTGCTGTTTACTTGGCTATCGATTCAAGCCTGGTCAGCTCTTCATTTTCCTGTCCACACAACACAGGCTTCAGAAATCATTGGAATCTCCTCTACAGAATGTTCCATTCATTCACTGCGAATGTGGAATTCAACTGACTCTCCACTCCATGCAGGTTTTCCTTACACCACTGATGAATGTCCAAGTAACCCAATGCTGGTTTTCAGCTGCATGTTCACACTCGCAGCCATGCTATACAATTGGCTTTCCACTAAATCCTGATTAGTTCTTGATTTTCCTTCCACACGACCCAGCCTTCAGAAATCGTTGGAATCTCCACTAGAGAATGTTCCATTCATTCACTGCGAATCTGGAATTCCTCTGAACCTCCACTCCCGGCAGGTTTTCGTTACACCACTGTTGAATGTCCAAGTAACCCAATGTTTTAAGTGTTTTCTTCACAAGCGCAGTGGTGCTGTTCAATTGGCTATCCACTCAACCCTGGCCAGCTCTACATTTTCCTGTCCACACCACAGAGACTGGAGAAATCATTGTTATCTCCACTACAGAATGTTCCATTCATTCACAGCGAATCTGGAATTCATCTGAATCTCCACTCCCGGCAGGTTTTCGTGACACCACTGGTAAATATCCAAGTAAGCCAATGCTGGTTTTAAGTGGCCTGCTCATACTCTCAGCCGTGCTGTTCAATTTGCTATCCACTCAACCCTCTTCAGCTCCATTTTCCTGTCCACATAACCCAAACTTCAGAAACAATTGGTATCTCCTCCACAGAATGTTCCATTCATTGACGGCAAATCTGAAATTCATCTAATTCTCAACTCCCGTCAGGTTTTCGTTACACCACTTGTGAATGTCCAATTAAGCCAAAGCTGGTTTTCAGTGGCCTGTTCTTACTACGAGACGTGCTGTTCATTTGGCTATCCATTCCACCCTGTTCAGCTCTACATTTTCGTGTCCACAAAACCCAGCCTTCAGAAATCATTGGAATCACCACTAGAGAATGTTCCATTCATTCACTGCGAATCTGGAATTCATCTGAATCTCCACTCCCGGCAGGTTTTCATTGCACCACTGCTGAATGTTCAAGTAACGCAATGATGGTTTTCAGCGGTCTATTCACACTCGAACCCGTGCTGTTCACGGTCTAGCGACTCAACACTGGTGAGTTCTTCTTTTTCCAGTTCAGACAATACAAACCTCAGAAACCATTGCAATCTACACTACAGAATGTTTCATTCATTCAGGCGAATCTTGAATTCATCTTGTTCTCCACTCCCAGCAGGTTTTCGTTTCACCACTGGTGAATGTCCAAGCAACCCAAGGCTGGTTTCAGCTGCGTGTTAACACTCGCAGCCGTGCTGTTCAATTGGCTATCCAGTGAACGCTGGTTAGCTCTTGATTTTCCTTCCACACACCGAGCCTTCAGAAATCATTCTTATCTCCACTTCAGAATGTTCCATTCGTTCCCTGCGAATCTGGAATTCCTCTGACTCTCCACACCAGGCAGATTTTCCTAACAACACTGGTGAATGACCAGGTAATCCAATGCTGGTTTTCAGCGGCTGTTCACACTCACAGCCTTGCTGTTCAATTGGCAATCCAGTCAAACCTAGTCAGCTCTTCATTTTCCTGTCCACACAACCCAGCGTTCAGAAATCATTGGAATCTCTACTACAGAAATTTCCATTCATTCACTGTGAATCTGGAAATACTCTGAATCTGCATTCCAGGAAGGCTTTCGTTACACCACTGATGAATGTCCAAGTAATGCAATGCTGCTTCTTAGTGGTCTGTTCACACTCGAAACCGTGCTGTTCATTGGCTATCCACTCAATATCGGTCAGCTCTTCAATATCCTGTCCAGACTATCCAGATTCCTAAATGTTGGCAATCACCACTACAGAATGTTCCATTCAATCACGCGAATCTGGAATTCATCAGAGTCTCCACTCCTGGAAGGTTTTCGTGACACCACTGGTAAATGTCCAAGGAAGACAATGCTGGTTTTAAGCCGCCTGCTAACACACTCAGCCGTGCTGTTCAATTTGCTATCCACCCAACCCTATTCAGCTCTACATTTTCCTGTCCTCATAACCCAACCTTCAGAAATAATTGGTATCTCCTCCACAGAATGTTCCGTTCATTCACTGCGAATCTTAAATTCATCTGACTCTCAACTCCCGGCGGGTTATCGTTACACCACTTGTGAATGTCCAAGTAAGCCAATGCTGGTTTTCAGTGGCCTGTTCATACTAAGAGACGTGCTGTTCATTTGGCTATCCACTCCACCCTGTTCAGCTCTACATTCTCGTGTCCACAAAACCCAGCCTTCAGAAATCATTGGAATCACCACTAGAGAATGTTCCATTCATTCACTGCGAATCTGGAATTCCTCTGAACCTCCACTCCTGGCAGGTTTTCGTTACGCCACTGGTGAATGTCCAAGTAACTCAATACTGGTTTTCAGAGGCATGTTCAACTCGCAGAAGTGCTGTTCAATGGGCTATCCACTCAATATTGGTCAGCTCTTCATTTTTCCTCTCCACACAAACCAGCCTTCAGAAATCATTGGGCTCTCCACTACAGACTGTTCCATTCATTCACTGTGATTCTGCAATTCATCTGACTCTCCGCTCCAGGCAGGTTTTCATTACAGCACTGGTGAATGACCAAGTAATCCAATGCTGGTTTTCAGCCGCCTTTTCACACTCGCAGTGTGCTGTTCAATTGTCTATCCACTCAAACCTGGTCAGCCTTTCATTTTCTTTTCCACAATATCAGACTTCAGAAATCATTGGAATCGCCAGTACAGAATGTTCCATTCATTCACTGCCAATCTGGAATTCATCTGAATCTGCACTCCAGGTAGGCTTTCATTACACCACTTATGAATGTCCAAGTAACACAATGCTGGTTTTCAGCGGTCTGTTCACACTCTAAGCCCTGCTTTTTACTGGGTATCCACACAACTGTGGTCAGCTCTTCATTTTCATGTCCAAACAATCCAGACTTGAGAAATCATTGCAATCTCCAGTACAGAATGTTCCATTCATTCACTGCGAATCTGGAATTCAACTGAATCTCCACTACCTGCAGATTTATCTTACACCACTTGTGAATGTCCAAGTAAAACAATGCTGGTTTTCAGAGGCCTGTTCATGTTCGCAGTCGTGCTGTTCAATTGGCTATCCACTCAACCTGTTTTGCTCCTCATTTTCCTGTGCACACAACCCAGCCTTCAGAAATCATTGTAATCTCCACTACAGGATGTTCCATTCATTCACTGGGAATCTGGAATTCATCTGAATCTGCACTCCACGCAGGCTTTCGTTACACCACTGCTGAAAGTCGAAGTAATGCAATACTGGTTTTCAGTGGTCTGTTCACATTCGAAGCCGAGGCTTTTTACAGGCTATCCACTCAACACTGGTCAGCTCTTCATTTTCGTGTCCCCACAATCCAGATTTCAGAAATCATTGCAATCTCCACTACAGAATGTTCCATTCATTCACTGCGAGTCTGGAGTTTATCTGATTCTCCACTCCCGCCTGGTTAACATTACACCACTTGTGAATGTCCAAGTAAGCCAATGCTGGTTTTCAGAGGCCTGTTCATACTCGCAGCCGTGCTGTTTAATTGACAATTCACTCCACCCTGTTCAGCTCTTCATTGTCCCACCACACTACCAGCCTTCAGAAATCTTTGTTATCTCCACTACAGAATGTTCCATTCATTCACTGCGAATCTGGAATTCATCTGACTCTCAACTCCACGCAGGTTTTCATTACACCACTGTTGAATGTCCAAGTAACCCAATGCTGGTTTTCAGCGGCCTGTTCATATTCGCAGCCCTGCTGTTTACCTGGCTATCGATTCAAGCCTGGTCAGCTCTTCATTTTCCTGTCCACACAACACAGGCTTCAGAAATCATTGGAATCTCCTCTACAGAATGTTCCATTCATTCACTGCGAATGTGGAATTCAACTGACTCTCCACTCCATGCAGGTTTTCCTTACACCACTGATGAATGTCCAAGTAACCCAATGCTGGTTTTCAGCTGCATGTTCACACTCGCAGCCATGCTATACAATTGGCTTTCCACTAAATCCTGATTAGTTCTTGATTTTCCTTCCACACGACCCAGCCTTCAGAAATCGTTGGAATCTCCACTAGAGAATGTTCCATTCATTCACTGCGAATCTGGAATTCCTCTGAACCTCCACTCCCGGCAGGTTTTCGTTACACCACTGTTGAATGTCCAAGTAACCCAATGTTTTAAGTGTTTTCTTCACAAGCGCAGTGGTGCTGTTCAATTGGCTATCCACTCAACCCTGGCCAGCTCTACATTTTCCTGTCCACACCACAGAGACTGGAGAAATCATTGTTATCTCCACTACAGAATGTTCCATTCATTCACAGCGAATCTGGAATTCATCTGAATCTCCACTCCCGGCAGGTTTTCGTGACACCACTGGTAAATATCCAAGTAAGCCAATGCTGGTTTTAAGTGGCCTGCTCATACTCTCAGCCGTGCTGTTCAATTTGCTATCCACTCAACCCTCTTCAGCTCCATTTTCCTGTCCACATAACCCAAACTTCAGAAACAATTGGTATCTCCTCCACAGAATGTTCCATTCATTGACGGCAAATCTGAAATTCATCTAATTCTCAACTCCCGTCAGGTTTTCGTTACACCACTTGTGAATGTCCAATTAAGCCAAAGCTGGTTTTCAGTGGCCTGTTCTTACTACGAGACGTGCTGTTCATTTGGCTATCCATTCCACCCTGTTCAGCTCTACATTTTCGTGTCCACAAAACCCAGCCTTCAGAAATCATTGGAATCACCACTAGAGAATGTTCCATTCATTCACTGCGAATCTGGAATTCATCTGAATCTCCACTCCCGGCAGGTTTTCATTGCACCACTGCTGAATGTTCAAGTAACGCAATGATGGTTTTCAGCGGTCTATTCACACTCGAACCCGTGCTGTTCACGGTCTAGCGACTCAACACTGGTGAGTTCTTCTTTTTCCAGTTCAGACAATACAAACCTCAGAAACCATTGCAATCTACACTACAGAATGTTTCATTCATTCAGGCGAATCTTGAATTCATCTTGTTCTCCACTCCCAGCAGGTTTTCGTTTCACCACTGGTGAATGTCCAAGCAACCCAAGGCTGGTTTCAGCTGCGTGTTAACACTCGCAGCCGTGCTGTTCAATTGGCTATCCAGTGAACGCTGGTTAGCTCTTGATTTTCCTTCCACACACCGAGCCTTCAGAAATCATTCTTATCTCCACTTCAGAATGTTCCATTCGTTCCCTGCGAATCTGGAATTCCTCTGACTCTCCACACCAGGCAGATTTTCCTAACAACACTGGTGAATGACCAGGTAATCCAATGCTGGTTTTCAGCGGCTGTTCACACTCACAGCCTTGCTGTTCAATTGGCAATCCAGTCAAACCTAGTCAGCTCTTCATTTTCCTGTCCACACAACCCAGCGTTCAGAAATCATTGGAATCTCTACTACAGAAATTTCCATTCATTCACTGTGAATCTGGAAATAATCTGAATCTGCATTCCAGGAAGGCTTTCGTTACACCACTGATGAATGTCCAAGTAATGCAATGCTGCTTCTTAGTGGTCTGTTCACACTCGAAACCGTGCTGTTCATTGGCTATCCACTCAATATCGGTCAGCTCTTCAATATCCTGTCCAGACTATCCAGATTCCTAAATGTTGGCAATCACCACTACAGAATGTTCCATTCAATCACGCGAATCTGGAATTCATCAGAGTCTCCACTCCTGGAAGGTTTTCGTGACACCACTGGTAAATGTCCAAGGAAGACAATGCTGGTTTTAAGCCGCCTGCTAACACACTCAGCCGTGCTGTTCAATTTGCTATCCACCCAGCCCTATTCAGCTCTACATTTTCCAGTCCTCATAACCCAACCTTCAGAAATAATTGGTATCTCCTCCACAGAATGTTCCGTTCATTCACTGCGAATCTTAAATTCATCTGACTCTCAACTCCCGGCGGGTTATCGTTACACCACTTGTGAATGTCCAAGTAAGCCAATGCTGGTTTTCAGTGGCCTGTTCATACTAAGAGACGTGCTGTTCATTTGGCTATCCACTCCACCCTGTTCAGCTCTACATTTTCGTGTCCACAAAACCCAGCCTTCAGAAATCATTGGAATCACCACTAGAGAATGTTCCATTCATTCACTGCGAATCTGGAATTCATCTGAACCTCCACTCCTGGCAGGTTTTCGTTACGCCACTGGTGAATGTCCAAATAACTCAATACTGGTTTTCAGAGGCATGTTCAACTCGCAGAAGTGCTGTTCAATGGGCTATCCACTCAATATTGGTCAGCTCTTCATTTTCCTCTCCACACAAACCAGCCTTCAGAAATCATTGGGCTCTCCACTACAGACTGTTCCATTCATTCACTGCGATTCTGCAATTCATCTGACTCTCCGCTCCAGGCAGGTTTTCATTACAGCACTGGTGAATGACCAAGTAATCCAATGCTGGTTTTCAGCCGCCTTTTCACACTCGCAGTGTGCTGTTCAATTGTCTATCCACTCAAACCTGGTCAGCCTTTCATTTTCTTTTCCACAATATCAGACTTCAGAAATCATTGGAATCGCCAGTACAGAATGTTCCATTCATTCACTGCCAATCTGGAATTCATCTGAATCTGCACTCCAGGTAGGCTTTCATTACACCACTTATGAATGTCCAAGTAACACAATGCTGGTTTTCAGCGGTCTGTTCACACTCTAAGCCCTGCTTTTTACTGGGTATCCACACAACTGTGGTCAGCTCTTCATTTTCATGTCCAAACAATCCAGACTTGAGAAATCATTGCAATCTCCAGTACAGAATGTTCCATTCATTCACTGTGAATCTGGAATTCAACTGAATCTCCACTACCTGCAGATTTATCTTACACCACTTGTGAATGTCCAAGTAAAACAATGCTGGTTTTCAGAGGCCTGTTCATGTTCGCAGTCGTGCTGTTCAATTGGCTATCCACTCAACCTGTTTTGCTCCTCATTTTCCTGTGCACACAACCCAGCCTTCAGAAATCATTGTAATCTCCACTACAGGATGTTCCATTCATTCACTGGGAATCTGGAATTCATCTGAATCTGCACTCCACGCAGGCTTTCGTTACACCACTGCTGAAAGTCGAAGTAATGCAATACTGGTTTTCAGTGGTCTGTTCACATTCGAAGCCGAGGCTTTTTACAGGCTATCCACTCAACACTGGTCAGCTCTTCATTTTCGTGTCCCCACAATCCAGATTTCAGAAATCATTGCAATCTCCACTACAGAATGTTCCATTCATTCACTGCGAGTCTGGAGTTTATCTGATTCTCCACTCCCGCCTGGTTAACATTACACCACTTGTGAATGTCCAAGTAAGCCAATGCTGGTTTTCAGAGGCCTGTTCATACTCGCAGCCGTGCTGTTTAATTGACAATTCACTCCACCCTGTTCAGCTCTTCATTGTCCCACCACACTACCAGCCTTCAGAAATCTTTGTTATCTCCACTACAGAATGTTCCATTCATTCACTGCGAATCTGGAATTCATCTGACTCTCAACTCCACGCAGGTTTTCATTACACCACTGTTGAATGTCCAAGTAACCCAATGCTGGTTTTCAGCGGCCTGTTCATATTCGCAGCCCTGCTGTTTACTTGGCTATCGATTCAAGCCTGGTCAGCTCTTCATTTTCCTGTCCACACAACACAGGCTTCAGAAATCATTGGAATCTCCTCTACAGAATGTTCCATTCATTCACTGCGAATGTGGAATTCAACTGACTCTCCACTCCATGCAGGTTTTCCTTACACCACTGATGAATGTCCAAGTAACCCAATGCTGGTTTTCAGCTGCATGTTCACACTCGCAGCCATGCTATACAATTGGCTTTCCACTAAATCCTGATTAGTTCTTGATTTTCCTTCCACACGACCCAGCCTTCAGAAATCGTTGGAATCTCCACTAGAGAATGTTCCATTCATTCACTGCGAATCTGGAATTCCTCTGAACCTCCACTCCCGGCAGGTTTTCGTTACACCACTGTTGAATGTCCAAGTAACCCAATGTTTTAAGTGTTTTCTTCACAAGCGCAGTGGTGCTGTTCAATTGGCTATCCACTCAACCCTGGCCAGCTCTACATTTTCCTGTCCACACCACAGAGACTGGAGAAATCATTGTTATCTCCACTACAGAATGTTCCATTCATTCACAGCGAATCTGGAATTCATCTGAATCTCCACTCCCGGCAGGTTTTCGTGACACCACTGGTAAATATCCAAGTAAGCCAATGCTGGTTTTAAGTGGCCTGCTCATACTCTCAGCCGTGCTGTTCAATTTGCTATCCACTCAACCCTCTTCAGCTCCATTTTCCTGTCCACATAACCCAAACTTCAGAAACAATTGGTATCTCCTCCACAGAATGTTCCATTCATTGACGGCAAATCTGAAATTCATCTAATTCTCAACTCCCGTCAGGTTTTCGTTACACCACTTGTGAATGTCCAATTAAGCCAAAGCTGGTTTTCAGTGGCCTGTTCTTACTACGAGACGTGCTGTTCATTTGGCTATCCATTCCACCCTGTTCAGCTCTACATTTTCGTGTCCACAAAACCCAGCCTTCAGAAATCATTGGAATCACCACTAGAGAATGTTCCATTCATTCACTGCGAATCTGGAATTCATCTGAATCTCCACTCCCGGCAGGTTTTCATTGCACCACTGCTGAATGTTCAAGTAACGCAATGATGGTTTTCAGCGGTCTATTCACACTCGAACCCGTGCTGTTCACGGTCTAGCGACTCAACACTGGTGAGTTCTTCTTTTTCCAGTTCAGACAATACAAACCTCAGAAACCATTGCAATCTACACTACAGAATGTTTCATTCATTCAGGCGAATCTTGAATTCATCTTGTTCTCCACTCCCAGCAGGTTTTCGTTTCACCACTGGTGAATGTCCAAGCAACCCAAGGCTGGTTTCAGCTGCGTGTTAACACTCGCAGCCGTGCTGTTCAATTGGCTATCCAGTGAACGCTGGTTAGCTCTGGATTTTCCTTCCACACACCGAGCCTTCAGAAATCATTCTTATCTCCACTTCAGAATGTTCCATTCGTTCCCTGCGAATCTGGAATTCCTCTGACTCTCCACACCAGGCAGATTTTCCTAACAACACTGGTGAATGACCAGGTAATCCAATGCTGGTTTTCAGCGGCTGTTCACACTCACAGCCTTGCTGTTCAATTGGCAATCCAGTCAAACCTAGTCAGCTCTTCATTTTCCTGTCCACACAACCCAGCGTTCAGAAATCATTGGAATCTCTACTACAGAAATTTCCATTCATTCACTGTGAATCTGGAAATACTCTGAATCTGCATTCCAGGAAGGCTTTCGTTACACCACTGATGAATGTCCAAGTAATGCAATGCTGCTTCTTAGTGGTCTGTTCACACTCGAAACCGTGCTGTTCATTGGCTATCCACTCAATATCGGTCAGCTCTTCAATATCCTGTCCAGACTATCCAGATTCCTAAATGTTGGCAATCACCACTACAGAATGTTCCATTCAATCACGCGAATCTGGAATTCATCAGAGTCTCCACTCCTGGAAGGTTTTCGTGACACCACTGGTAAATGTCCAAGGAAGACAATGCTGGTTTTAAGCCGCCTGCTAACACACTCAGCCGTGCTGTTCAATTTGCTATCCACCCAACCCTATTCAGCTCTACATTTTCCTGTCCTCATAACCCAACCTTCAGAAATAATTGGTATCTCCTCCACAGAATGTTCCGTTCATTCACTGCGAATCTTAAATTCATCTGACTCTCAACTCCCGGCGGGTTAACGTTACACCACTTGTGAATGTCCAAGTAAGCCAATGCTGGTTTTCAGTGGCCTGTTCATACTAAGAGACGTGCTGTTCATTTGGCTATCCACTCCACCCTGTTCAGCTCTACATTTTCGTGTCCACAAAACCCAGCCTTCAGAAATCATTGGAATCACCACTAGAGAATGTTCCATTCATTCACTGCGAATCTGGAATTCCTCTGAACCTCCACTCCTGGCAGGTTTTCGTTACGCCACTGGTGAATGTCCAAGTAACTCAATACTGGTTTTCAGAGGCATGTTCAACTCGCAGAAGTGCTGTTCAATGGGCTATCCACTCAATATTGGTCAGCTCTTCATTTTCCTCTCCACACAAACCAGCCTTCAGAAATCATTGGGCTCTCCACTACAGACTGTTCCATTCATTCACTGCGATTCTGCAATTCATCTGACTCTCCGCTCCAGGCAGGTTTTCATTACAGCACTGGTGAATGACCAAGTAATCCAATGCTGGTTTTCAGCCGCCTTTTCACACTCGCAGTGTGCTGTTCAATTGTCTATCCACTCAAACCTGGTCAGCCTTTCATTTTCTTTTCCACAATATCAGACTTCAGAAATCATTGGAATCGCCAGTACAGAATGTTCCATTCATTCACTGCCAATCTGGAATTCATCTGAATCTGCACTCCAGGTAGGCTTTCATTACACCACTTATGAATGTCCAAGTAACACAATGCTGGTTTTCAGCGGTCTGTTCACACTCTAAGCCCTGCTTTTTACTGGGTATCCACACAACTGTGGTCAGCTCTTCATTTTCATGTCCAAACAATCCAGACTTGAGAAATCATTGCAATCTCCAGTACAGAATGTTCCATTCATTCACTGCGAATCTGGAATTCAACTGAATCTCCACTACCTGCAGATTTATCTTACACCACTTGTGAATGTCCAAGTAAAACAATGCTGGTTTTCAGAGGCCTGTTCATGTTCGCAGTCGTGCTGTTCAATTGGCTATCCACTCAACCTGTTTTGCTCCTCATTTTCCTGTGCACACAACCCAGCCTTCAGAAATCATTGTAATCTCCACTACAGGATGTTCCATTCATTCACTGGGAATCTGGAATTCATCTGAATCTGCACTCCACGCAGGCTTTCGTTACACCACTGCTGAAAGTCGAAGTAATGCAATACTGGTTTTCAGTGGTCTGTTCACATTCGAAGCCGAGGCTTTTTACAGGCTATCCACTCAACACTGGTCAGCTCTTCATTTTCGTGTCCCCACAATCCAGATTTCAGAAATCATTGCAATCTCCACTACAGAATGTTCCATTCATTCACTGCGAGTCTGGAGTTTATCTGATTCTCCACTCCCGCCTGGTTAACATTACACCACTTGTGAATGTCCAAGTAAGCCAATGCTGGTTTTCAGAGGCCCGTTCATACTCGCAGCCGTGCTGTTTAATTGACAATTCACTCCACCCTGTTCAGCTCTTCATTGTCCCACCACACTACCAGCCTTCAGAAATCTTTGTTATCTCCACTACAGAACGTTCCATTCATTCACTGCGAATCTGGAATTCATCTGACTCTCAACTCCACGCAGGTTTTCATTACACCACTGTTGAATGTCCAAGTAACCCAATGCTGGTTTTCAGCGGCCTGTTCATATTCGCAGCCCTGCTGTTTACTTGGCTATCGATTCAAGCCTGGTCAGCTCTTCATTTTCCTGTCCACACAACACAGGCTTCAGAAATCATTGGAATCTCCTCTACAGAATGTTCCATTCATTCACTGCGAATGTGGAATTCAACTGACTCTCCACTCCATGCAGGTTTTCCTTACACCACTGATGAATGTCCAAGTAACCCAATGCTGGTTTTCAGCTGCATGTTCACACTCGCAGCCATGCTATACAATTGGCTTTCCACTAAATCCTGATTAGTTCTTGATTTTCCTTCCACACGACCCAGCCTTCAGAAATCGTTGGAATCTCCACTAGAGAATGTTCCATTCATTCACTGCGAATCTGGAATTCCTCTGAACCTCCACTCCCGGCAGGTTTTCGTTACACCACTGTTGAATGTCCAAGTAACCCAATGTTTTAAGTGTTTTCTTCACAAGCGCAGTGGTGCTGTTCAATTGGCTATCCACTCAACCCTGGCCAGCTCTACATTTTCCTGTCCACACCACAGAGACTGGAGAAATCATTGTTATCTCCACTACAGAATGTTCCATTCATTCACAGCGAATCTGGAATTCATCTGAATCTCCACTCCCGGCAGGTTTTCGTGACACCACTGGTAAATATCCAAGTAAGCCAATGCTGGTTTTAAGTGGCCTGCTCATACTCTCAGCCGTGCTGTTCAATTTGCTATCCACTCAACCCTCTTCAGCTCCATTTTCCTGTCCACATAACCCAAACTTCAGAAACAATTGGTATCTCCTCCACAGAATGTTCCATTCATTGACGGCAAATCTGAAATTCATCTAATTCTCAACTCCCGTCAGGTTTTCGTTACACCACTTGTGAATGTCCAATTAAGCCAAAGCTGGTTTTCAGTGGCCTGTTCTTACTACGAGACGTGCTGTTCATTTGGCTATCCATTCCACCCTGTTCAGCTCTACATTTTCGTGTCCACAAAACCCAGCCTTCAGAAATCATTGGAATCACCACTAGAGAATGTTCCATTCATTCACTGCGAATCTGGAATTCATCTGAATCTCCACTCCCGGCAGGTTTTCATTGCACCACTGCTGAATGTTCAAGTAACGCAATGATGGTTTTCAGCGGTCTATTCACACTCGAACCCGTGCTGTTCACGGTCTAGCGACTCAACACTGGTGAGTTCTTCTTTTTCCAGTTCAGACAATACAAACCTCAGAAACCATTGCAATCTACACTACAGAATGTTTCATTCATTCAGGCGAATCTTGAATTCATCTTGTTCTCCACTCCCAGCAGGTTTTCGTTTCACCACTGGTGAATGTCCAAGCAACCCAAGGCTGGTTTCAGCTGCGTGTTAACACTCGCAGCCGTGCTGTTCAATTGGCTATCCAGTGAACGCTGGTTAGCTCTTGATTTTCCTTCCACACACCGAGCCTTCAGAAATCATTCTTATCTCCACTTCAGAATGTTCCATTCGTTCCCTGCGAATCTGGAATTCCTCTGACTCTCCACACCAGGCAGATTTTCCTAACAACACTGGTGAATGACCAGGTAATCCAATGCTGGTTTTCAGCGGCTGTTCACACTCACAGCCTTGCTGTTCAATTGGCAATCCAGTCAAACCTAGTCAGCTCTTCATTTTCCTGTCCACACAACCCAGCGTTCAGAAATCATTGGAATCTCTATTACAGAAATTTCCATTCATTCACTGTGAATCTGGAAATACTCTGAATCTGCATTCCAGGAAGGCTTTCGTTACACCACTGATGAATGTCCAAGTAATGCAATGCTGCTTCTTAGTGGTCTGTTCACACTCGAAACCGTGCTGTTCATTGGCTATCCACTCAATATCGGTCAGCTCTTCAATATCCTGTCCAGACTATCCAGATTCCTAAATGTTGGCAATCACCACTACAGAATGTTCCATTCAATCACGCGAATCTGGAATTCATCAGAGTCTCCACTCCTGGAAGGTTTTCGTGACACCACTGGTAAATGTCCAAGGAAGACAATGCTGGTTTTAAGCCGCCTGCTAACACACTCAGCCGTGCTGTTCAATTTGCTATCCACCCAACCCTATTCAGCTCTACATTTTCCTGTCCTCATAACCCAACCTTCAGAAATAATTGGTATCTCCTCCACAGAATGTTCCGTTCATTCACTGCGAATCTTAAATTCATCTGACTCTCAACTCCCGGCGGGTTATCGTTACACCACTTGTGAATGTCCAAGTAAGCCAATGCTGGTTTTCAGTGGCCTGTTCATACTAAGAGACGTGCTGTTCATTTGGCTATCCACTCCACCCTGTTCAGCTCTACATTTTCGTGTCCACAAAACCCAGCCTTCAGAAATCATTGGAATCACCACTAGAGAATGTTCCATTCATTCACTGCGAATCTGGAATTCCTCTGAACCTCCACTCCTGGCAGGTTTTCGTTACGCCACTGGTGAATGTCCAAGTAACTCAATACTGGTTTTCAGAGGCATGTTCAACTCGCAGAAGTGCTGTTCAATGGGCTATCCACTCAATATTGGTCAGCTCTTCATTTTCCTCTCCACACAAACCAGCCTTCAGAAATCATTGGGCTCTCCACTACAGACTGTTCCATTCATTCACTGCGATTCTGCAATTCATCTGACTCTCCGCTCCAGGCAGGTTTTCATTACAGCACTGGTGAATGACCAAGTAATCCAATGCTGGTTTTCAGCCGCCTTTTCACACTCGCAGTGTGCTGTTCAATTGTCTATCCACTCAAACCTGGTCAGCCTTTCATTTTCTTTTCCACAATATCAGACTTCAGAAATCATTGGAATCGCCAGTACAGAATGTTCCATTCATTCACTGCCAATCTGGAATTCATCTGAATCTGCACTCCAGGTAGGCTTTCATTACACCACTTATGAATGTCCAAGTAACACAATGCTGGTTTTCAGCGGTCTGTTCACACTCTAAGCCCTGCTTTTTACTGGGTATCCACACAACTGTGGTCAGCTCTTCATTTTCATGTCCAAACAATCCAGACTTGAGAAATCATTGCAATCTCCAGTACAGAATGTTCCATTCATTCACTGCGAATCTGGAATTCAACTGAATCTCCACTACCTGCAGATTTATCTTACACCACTTGTGAATGTCCAAGTAAAACAATGCTGGTTTTCAGAGGCCTGTTCATGTTCGCAGTCGTGCTGTTCAATTGGCTATCCACTCAACCTGTTTTGCTCCTCATTTTCCTGTGCACACAACCCAGCCTTCAGAAATCATTGTAATCTCCACTACAGGATGTTCCATTCATTCACTGGGAATCTGGAATTCATCTGAATCTGCACTCCACGCAGGCTTTCGTTACACCACTGCTGAAAGTCGAAGTAATGCAATACTGGTTTTCAGTGGTCTGTTCACATTCGAAGCCGAGGCTTTTTACAGGCTATCCACTCAACACTGGTCAGCTCTTCATTTTCGTGTCCCCACAATCCAGATTTCAGAAATCATTGCAATCTCCACTACAGAATGCTCCATTCATTCACTGCGAGTCTGGAGTTTATCTGATTCTCCACTCCCGCCTGGTTAACATTACACCACTTGTGAATGTCCAAGTAAGCCAATGCTGGTTTTCAGAGGCCTGTTCATACTCGCAGCCGTGCTGTTTAATTGACAATTCACTCCACCCTGTTCAGCTCTTCATTGTCCCACCACACTACCAGCCTTCAGAAATCTTTGTTATCTCCACTACAGAATGTTCCATTCATTCACTGCGAATCTGGAATTCATCTGACTCTCAACTCCACGCAGGTTTTCATTACACCACTGTTGAATGTCCAAGTAACCCAATGCTGGTTTTCAGCGGCCTGTTCATATTCGCAGCCCTGCTGTTTACTTGGCTATCGATTCAAGCCTGGTCAGCTCTTCATTTTCCTGTCCACACAACACAGGCTTCAGAAATCATTGGAATCTCCTCTACAGAATGTTCCATTCATTCACTGCGAATGTGGAATTCAACTGACTCTCCACTCCATGCAGGTTTTCCTTACACCACTGATGAATGTCCAAGTAACCCAATGCTGGTTTTCAGCTGCATGTTCACACTCGCAGCCATGCTATACAATTGGCTTTCCACTAAATCCTGATTAGTTCTTGATTTTCCTTCCACACGACCCAGCCTTCAGAAATCGTTGGAATCTCCACTAGAGAATGTTCCATTCATTCACTGCGAATCTGGAATTCCTCTGAACCTCCACTCCCGGCAGGTTTTCGTTACACCACTGTTGAATGTCCAAGTAACCCAATGTTTTAAGTGTTTTCTTCACAAGCGCAGTGGTGCTGTTCAATTGGCTATCCACTCAACCCTGGCCAGCTCTACATTTTCCTGTCCACACCACAGAGACTGGAGAAATCATTGTTATCTCCACTACAGAATGTTCCATTCATTCACAGCGAATCTGGAATTCATCTGAATCTCCACTCCCGGCAGGTTTTCGTGACACCACTGGTAAATATCCAAGTAAGCCAATGCTGGTTTTAAGTGGCCTGCTCATACTCTCAGCCGTGCTGTTCAATTTGCTATCCACTCAACCCTCTTCAGCTCCATTTTCCTGTCCACATAACCCAAACTTCAGAAACAATTGGTATCTCCTCCACAGAATGTTCCATTCATTGACGGCAAATCTGAAATTCATCTAATTCTCAACTCCCGTCAGGTTTTCGTTACACCACTCGTGAATGTCCAATTAAGCCAAAGCTGGTTTTCAGTGGCCTGTTCTTACTACGAGACGTGCTGTTCATTTGGCTATCCATTCCACCCTGTTCAGCTCTACATTTTCGTGTCCACAAAACCCAGCCTTCAGAAATCATTGGAATCACCACTAGAGAATGTTCCATTCATTCACTGCGAATCTGGAATTCATCTGAATCTCCACTCCCGGCAGGTTTTCATTGCACCACTGCTGAATGTTCAAGTAACGCAATGATGGTTTTCAGCGGTCTATTCACACTCGAACCCGTGCTGTTCACGGTCTAGCGACTCAACACTGGTGAGTTCTTCTTTTTCCAGTTCAGACAATACAAACCTCAGAAACCATTGCAATCTACACTACAGAATGTTTCATTCATTCAGGCGAATCTTGAATTCATCTTGTTCTCCACTCCCAGCAGGTTTTCGTTTCACCACTGGTGAATGTCCAAGCAACCCAAGGCTGGTTTCAGCTGCGTGTTAACACTCGCAGCCGTGCTGTTCAATTGGCTATCCAGTGAACGCTGGTTAGCTCTTGATTTTCCTTCCACACACCGAGCCTTCAGAAATCATTCTTATCTCCACTTCAGAATGGTCCATTCGTTCCCTGCGAATCTGGAATTCCTCTGACTCTCCACACCAGGCAGATTTTCCTAACAACACTGGTGAATGACCAGGTAATCCAATGCTGGTTTTCAGCGGCTGTTCACACTCACAGCCTTGCTGTTCAATTGGCAATCCAGTCAAACCTAGTCAGCTCTTCATTTTCCTGTCCACACAACCCAGCGTTCAGAAATCATTGGAATCTCTACTACAGAAATTTCCATTCATTCACTGTGAATCTGGAAATACTCTGAATCTGCATTCCAGGAAGGCTTTCGTTACACCACTGATGAATGTCCAAGTAATGCAATGCTGCTTCTTAGTGGTCTGTTCACACTCGAAACCGTGCTGTTCATTGGCTATCCACTCAATATCGGTCAGCTCTTCAATATCCTGTCCAGACTATCCAGATTCCTAAATGTTGGCAATCACCACTACAGAATGTTCCATTCAATCACGCGAATCTGGAATTCATCAGAGTCTCCACTCCTGGAAGGTTTTCGTGACACCACTGGTAAATGTCCAAGGAAGACAATGCTGGTTTTAAGCCGCCTGCTAACACACTCAGCCGTGCTGTTCAATTTGCTATCCACCCAACCCTATTCAGCTCTACATTTTCCTGTCCTCATAACCCAACCTTCAGAAATAATTGGTATCTCCTCCACAGAATGTTCCGTTCATTCACTGCGAATCTTAAATTCATCTGACTCTCAACTCCCGGCGGGTTATCGTTACACCACTTGTGAATGTCCAAGTAAGCCAATGCTGGTTTTCAGTGGCCTGTTCATACTAAGAGACGTGCTGTTCATTTGGCTATCCACTCCACCCTGTTCAGCTCTACATTTTCGTGTCCACAGAACCCAGCCTTCAGAAATCATTGGAATCACCACTAGAGAATGTTCCATTCATTCACTGCGAATCTGGAATTCCTCTGAACCTCCACTCCTGGCAGGTTTTCGTTACGCCACTGGTGAATGTCCAAGTAACTCAATACTGGTTTTCAGAGGCATGTTCAACTCGCAGAAGTGCTGTTCAATGGGCTATCCACTCAATATTGGTCAGCTCTTCATTTTCCTCTCCACACAAACCAGCCTTCAGAAATCATTGGGCTCTCCACTACAGACTGTTCCATTCATTCACTGCGATTCTGCAATTCATCTGACTCTCCGCTCCAGGCAGGTTTTCATTACAGCACTGGTGAATGACCAAGTAATCCAATGCTGGTTTTCAGCCGCCTTTTCACACTCGCAGTGTGCTGTTCAATTGTCTATCCACTCAAACCTGGTCAGCCTTTCATTTTCTTTTCCACAATATCAGACTTCAGAAATCATTGGAATCGCCAGTACAGAATGTTCCATTCATTCACTGCCAATCTGGAATTCATCTGAATCTGCACTCCAGGTAGGCTTTCATTACACCACTTATGAATGTCCAAGTAACACAATGCTGGTTTTCAGCGGTCTGTTCACACTCTAAGCCCTGCTTTTTACTGGGTATCCACACAACTGTGGTCAGCTCTTCATTTTCATGTCCAAACAGTCCAGACTTGAGAAATCATTGCAATCTCCAGTACAGAATGTTCCATTCATTCACTGCGAATCTGGAATTCAACTGAATCTCCACTACCTGCAGATTTATCTTACACCACTTGTGAATGTCCAAGTAAAACAATGCTGGTTTTCAGAGGCCTGTTCATGTTCGCAGTCGTGCTGTTCAATTGGCTATCCACTCAACCTGTTTTGCTCCTCATTTTCCTGTGCACACAACCCAGCCTTCAGAAATCATTGTAATCTCCACTACAGGATGTTCCATTCATTCACTGGGAATCTGGAATTCATCTGAATCTGCACTCCACACAGGCTTTCGTTACACCACTGCTGAAAGTCGAAGTAATGCAATACTGGTTTTCAGTGGTCTGTTCACATTCGAAGCCGAGGCTTTTTACAGGCTATCCACTCAACACTGGTCAGCTCTTCATTTTCGTGTCCCCACAATCCAGATTTCAGAAATCATTGCAATCTCCACTACAGAATGCTCCATTCATTCACTGCGAGTCTGGAGTTTATCTGATTCTCCACTCCCGCCTGGTTAACATTACACCACTTGTGAATGTCCAAGTAAGCCAATGCTGGTTTTCAGAGGCCTGTTCATACTCGCAGCCGTGCTGTTTAATTGACAATTCACTCCACCCTGTTCAGCTCTTCATTGTCCCACCACACTACCAGCCTTCAGAAATCTTTGTTATCTCCACTACAGAATTTTCCATTCATTCACTGCGAATCTGGAATTCATCTGACTCTCAACTCCACGCAGGTTTTCATTACACCACTGTTGAATGTCCAAGTAACCCAATGCTGGTTTTCAGCGGCCTGTTCATATTCGCAGCCCTGCTGTTTACTTGGCTATCGATTCAAGCCTGGTCAGCTCTTCATTTTCCTCTCCACACAACACAGGCTTCAGAAATCATTGGAATCTCCTCTACAGAATGTTCCATTCATTCACTGCGAATGTGGAATTCAACTGACTCTCCACTCCATGCAGGTTTTCCTTACACCACTGATGAATGTCCAAGTAACCCAATGCTGGTTTTCAGCTGCATGTTCACACTCGCAGCCATGCTATACAATTGGCTTTCCACTAAATCCTGATTAGTTCTTGATTTTCCTTCCACACGACCCAGCCTTCAGAAATCGTTGGAATCTCCACTAGAGAATGTTCCATTCATTCACTGCGAATCTGGAATTCCTCTGAACCTCCACTCCCGGCAGGTTTTCGTTACACCACTGTTGAATGTCCAAGTAACCCAATGTTTTAAGTGTTTTCTTCACAAGCGCAGTGGTGCTGTTCAATTGGCTATCCACTCAACCCTGGCCAGCTCTACATTTTCCTGTCCACACCACAGAGACTGGAGAAATCATTGTTATCTCCACTACAGAATGTTCCATTCATTCACAGCGAATCTGGAATTCATCTGAATCTCCACTCCCGGCAGGTTTTCGTGACACCACTGGTAAATATCCAAGTAAGCCAATGCTGGTTTTAAGTGGCCTGCTCATACTCTCAGCCGTGCTGTTCAATTTGCTATCCACTCAACCCTCTTCAGCTCCATTTTCCTGTCCACATAACCCAAACTTCAGAAACAATTGGTATCTCCTCCACAGAATGTTCCATTCATTGACGGCAAATCTGAAATTCATCTAATTCTCAACTCCCGTCAGGTTTTCGTTACACCACTTGTGAATGTCCAATTAAGCCAAAGCTGGTTTTCAGTGGCCTGTTCTTACTACGAGACGTGCTGTTCATTTGGCTATCCATTCCACCCTGTTCAGCTCTACATTTTCGTGTCCACAAAACCCAGCCTTCAGAAATCATTGGAATCACCACTAGAGAATGTTCCATTCATTCACTGCGAATCTGGAATTCATCTGAATCTCCACTCCCGGCAGGTTTTCATTGCACCACTGCTGAATGTTCAAGTAACGCAATGATGGTTTTCAGCGGTCTATTCACACTCGAACCCGTGCTGTTCACGGTCTAGCGACTCAACACTGGTGAGTTCTTCTTTTTCCAGTTCAGACAATACAAACCTCAGAAACCATTGCAATCTACACTACAGAATGTTTCATTCATTCAGGCGAATCTTGAATTCATCTTGTTCTCCACTCCCAGCAGGTTTTCGTTTCACCACTGGTGAATGTCCAAGCAACCCAAGGCTGGTTTCAGCTGCGTGTTAACACTCGCAGCCGTGCTGTTCAATTGGCTATCCAGTGAACGCTGGTTAGCTCTTGATTTTCCTTCCACACACCGAGCCTTCAGAAATCATTCTTATCTCCACTTCAGAATGTTCCATTCGTTCCCTGCGAATCTGGAATTCCTCTGACTCTCCACACCAGGCAGATTTTCCTAACAACACTGGTGAATGACCAGGTAATCCAATGCTGGTTTTCAGCGGCTGTTCACACTCACAGCCTTGCTGTTCAATTGGCAATCCAGTCAAACCTAGTCAGCTCTTCATTTTCCTGTCCACACAACCCAGCGTTCAGAAATCATTGGAATCTCTACTACAGAAATTTCCATTCATTCACTGTGAATCTGGAAATACTCTGAATCTGCATTCCAGGAAGGCTTTCGTTACACCACTGATGAATGTCCAAGTAATGCAATGCTGCTTCTTAGTGGTCTGTTCACACTCGAAACCGTGCTGTTCATTGGCTATCCACTCAATATCGGTCAGCTCTTCAATATCCTGTCCAGACTATCCAGATTCCTAAATGTTGGCAATCACCACTACAGAATGTTCCATTCAATCACGCGAATCTGGAATTCATCAGAGTCTCCACTCCTGGAAGGTTTTCGTGACACCACTGGTAAATGTCCAAGGAAGACAATGCTGGATTTAAGCCGCCTGCTAACACACTCAGCCGTGCTGTTCAATTTGCTATCCACCCAACCCTATTCAGCTCTATATTTTCCTGTCCTCATAACCCAACCTTCAGAAATAATTGGTATCTCCTCCACAGAATGTTCCGTTCATTCACTGCGAATCTTAAATTCATCTGACTCTCAACTCCCGGCGGGTTATCGTTACACCACTTGTGAATGTCCAAGTAAGCCAATGCTGGTTTTCAGTGGCCTGTTCATACTAAGAGACGTGCTGTTCATTTGGCTATCCACTCCACCCTGTTCAGCTCTACATTTTCGTGTCCACAGAACCCAGCCTTCAGAAATCATTGGAATCACCACTAGAGAATGTTCCATTCATTCACTGCGAATCTGGAATTCCTCTGAACCTCCACTCCTGGCAGGTTTTCGTTACGCCACTGGTGAATGTCCAAGTAACTCAATACTGGTTTTCAGAGGCATGTTCAACTCGCAGAAGTGCTGTTCAATGGGCTATCCACTCAATATTGGTCAGCTCTTCATTTTCCTCTCCACACAAACCAGCCTTCAGAAATCATTGGGCTCTCCACTACAGACTGTTCCATTCATTCACTGCGATTCTGCAATTCATCTGACTCTCCGCTCCAGGCAGGTTTTCATTACAGCACTGGTGAATGACCAAGTAATCCAATGCTGGTTTTCAGCCGCCTTTTCACACTCGCAGTGTGCTGTTCAATTGTCTATCCACTCAAACCTGGTCAGCCTTTCATTTTCTTTTCCACAATATCAGACTTCAGAAATCATTGGAATCGCCAGTACAGAATGTTCCATTCATTCACTGCCAATCTGGAATTCATCTGAATCTGCACTCCAGGTAGGCTTTCATTACACCACTTATGAATGTCCAAGTAACACAATGCTGGTTTTCAGCGGTCTGTTCACACTCTAAGCCCTGCTTTTTACTGGGTATCCACACAACTGTGGTCAGCTCTTCATTTTCATGTCCAAACAATCCAGACTTGAGAAATCATTGCAATCTCCAGTACAGAATGTTCCATTCATTCACTGCGAATCTGGAATTCAACTGAATCTCCACTACCTGCAGATTTATCTTACACCACTTGTGAATGTCCAAGTAAAACAATGCTGGTTTTCAGAGGCCTGTTCATGTTCGCAGTCGTGCTGTTCAATTGGCTATCCACTCAACCTGTTTTGCTCCTCATTTTCCTGTGCACACAACCCAGCCTTCAGAAATCATTGTAATCTCCACTACAGGATGTTCCATTCATTCACTGGGAATCTGGAATTCATCTGAATCTGCACTCCACGCAGGCTTTCGTTACACCACTGCTGAAAGTCGAAGTAATGCAATACTGGTTTTCAGTGGTCTGTTCACATTCGAAGCCGAGGCTTTTTACAGGCTATCCACTCAACACTGGTCAGCTCTTCATTTTCGTGTCCCCACAATCCAGATTTCAGAAATCATTGCAATCTCCACTACAGAATGTTCCATTCATTCACTGCGAGTCTGGAGTTTATCTGATTCTCCACTCCCGCCTGGTTAACATTACACCACTTGTGAATGTCCAAGTAAGCCAATGCTGGTTTTCAGAGGCCCGTTCATACTCGCAGCCGTGCTGTTTAATTGACAATTCACTCCACCCTGTTCAGCTCTTCATTGTCCCACCACACTACCAGCCTTCAGAAATCTTTGTTATCTCCACTACAGAACGTTCCATTCATTCACTGCGAATCTGGAATTCATCTGACTCTCAACTCCACGCAGGTTTTCATTACACCACTGTTGAATGTCCAAGTAACCCAATGCTGGTTTTCAGCGGCCTGTTCATATTCGCAGCCCTGCTGTTTACTTGGCTATCGATTCAAGCCTGGTCAGCTCTTCATTTTCCTGTCCACACAACACAGGCTTCAGAAATCATTGGAATCTCCTCTACAGAATGTTCCATTCATTCACTGCGAATGTGGAATTCAACTGACTCTCCACTCCATGCAGGTTTTCCTTACACCACTGATGAATGTCCAAGTAACCCAATGCTGGTTTTCAGCTGCATGTTCACACTCGCAGCCATGCTATACAATTGGCTTTCCACTAAATCCTGATTAGTTCTTGATTTTCCTTCCACACGACCCAGCCTTCAGAAATCGTTGGAATCTCCACTAGAGAATGTTCCATTCATTCACTGCGAATCTGGAATTCCTCTGAACCTCCACTCCCGGCAGGTTTTCGTTACACCACTGTTGAATGTCCAAGTAACCCAATGTTTTAAGTGTTTTCTTCACAAGCGCAGTGGTGCTGTTCAATTGGCTATCCACTCAACCCTGGCCAGCTCTACATTTTCCTGTCCACACCACAGAGACTGGAGAAATCATTGTTATCTCCACTACAGAATGTTCCATTCATTCACAGCGAATCTGGAATTCATCTGAATCTCCACTCCCGGCAGGTTTTCGTGACACCACTGGTAAATATCCAAGTAAGCCAATGCTGGTTTTAAGTGGCCTGCTCATACTCTCAGCCGTGCTGTTCAATTTGCTATCCACTCAACCCTCTTCAGCTCCATTTTCCTGTCCACATAACCCAAACTTCAGAAACAATTGGTATCTCCTCCACAGAATGTTCCATTCATTGACGGCAAATCTGAAATTCATCTAATTCTCAACTCCCGTCAGGTTTTCGTTACACCACTTGTGAATGTCCAATTAAGCCAAAGCTGGTTTTCAGTGGCCTGTTCTTACTACGAGACGTGCTGTTCATTTGGCTATCCATTCCACCCTGTTCAGCTCTACATTTTCGTGTCCACAAAACCCAGCCTTCAGAAATCATTGGAATCACCACTAGAGAATGTTCCATTCATTCACTGCGAATCTGGAATTCATCTGAATCTCCACTCCCGGCAGGTTTTCATTGCACCACTGCTGAATGTTCAAGTAACGCAATGATGGTTTTCAGCGGTCTATTCACACTCGAACCCGTGCTGTTCACGGTCTAGCGACTCAACACTGGTGAGTTCTTCTTTTTCCAGTTCAGACAATACAAACCTCAGAAACCATTGCAATCTACACTACAGAATGTTTCATTCATTCAGGCGAATCTTGAATTCATCTTGTTCTCCACTCCCAGCAGGTTTTCGTTTCACCACTGGTGAATGTCCAAGCAACCCAAGGCTGGTTTCAGCTGCGTGTTAACACTCGCAGCCGTGCTGTTCAATTGGCTATCCAGTGAACGCTGGTTAGCTCTTGATTTTCCTTCCACACACCGAGCCTTCAGAAATCATTCTTATCTCCACTTCAGAATGTTCCATTCGTTCCCTGCGAATCTGGAATTCCTCTGACTCTCCACACCAGGCAGATTTTCCTAACAACACTGGTGAATGACCAGGTAATCCAATGCTGGTTTTCAGCGGCTGTTCACACTCACAGCCTTGCTGTTCAATTGGCAATCCAGTCAAACCTAGTCAGCTCTTCATTTTCCTGTCCACACAACCCAGCGTTCAGAAATCATTGGAATCTCTACTACAGAAATTTCCATTCATTCACTGTGAATCTGGAAATACTCTGAATCTGCATTCCAGGAAGGCTTTCGTTACACCACTGATGAATGTCCAAGTAATGCAATGCTGCTTCTTAGTGGTCTGTTCACACTCGAAACCGTGCTGTTCATTGGCTATCCACTCAATATCGGTCAGCTCTTCAATATCCTGTCCAGACTATCCAGATTCCTAAATGTTGGCAATCACCACTACAGAATGTTCCATTCAATCACGCGAATCTGGAATTCATCAGAGTCTCCACTCCTGGAAGGTTTTCGTGACACCACTGGTAAATGTCCAAGGAAGACAATGCTGGTTTTAAGCCGCCTGCTAACACACTCAGCCGTGCTGTTCAATTTGCTATCCACCCAACCCTATTCAGCTCTACATTTTCCTGTCCTCATAACCCAACCTTCAGAAATAATTGGTATCTCCTCCACAGAATGTTCCGTTCATTCACTGCGAATCTTAAATTCATCTGACTCTCAACTCCCGGCGGGTTAACGTTACACCACTTGTGAATGTCCAAGTAAGCCAATGCTGGTTTTCAGTGGCCTGTTCATACTAAGAGACGTGCTGTTCATTTGGCTATCCACTCCACCCTGTTCAGCTCTACATTTTCGTGTCCACAAAACCCAGCCTTCAGAAATCATTGGAATCACCACTAGAGAATGTTCCATTCATTCACTGCGAATCTGGAATTCCTCTGAACCTCCACTCCTGGCAGGTTTTCGTTACGCCACTGGTGAATGTCCAAGTAACTCAATACTGGTTTTCAGAGGCATGTTCAACTCGCAGAAGTGCTGTTCAATGGGCTATCCACTCAATATTGGTCAGCTCTTCATTTTCCTCTCCACACAAACCAGCCTTCAGAAATCATTGGGCTCTCCACTACAGACTGTTCCATTCATTCACTGCGATTCTGCAATTCATCTGACTCTCCGCTCCAGGCAGGTTTTCATTACAGCACTGGTGAATGACCAAGTAATCCAATGCTGGTTTTCAGCCGCCTTTTCACACTCGCAGTGTGCTGTTCAATTGTCTATCCACTCAAACCTGGTCAGCCTTTCATTTTCTTTTCCACAATATCAGACTTCAGAAATCATTGGAATCGCCAGTACAGAATGTTCCATTCATTCACTGCCAATCTGGAATTCATCTGAATCTGCACTCCAGGTAGGCTTTCATTACACCACTTATGAATGTCCAAGTAACACAATGCTGGTTTTCAGCGGTCTGTTCACACTCTAAGCCCTGCTTTTTACTGGGTATCCACACAACTGTGGTCAGCTCTTCATTTTCATGTCCAAACAATCCAGACTTGAGAAATCATTGCAATCTCCAGTACAGAATGTTCCATTCATTCACTGCGAATCTGGAATTCAACTGAATCTCCACTACCTGCAGATTTATCTTACACCACTTGTGAATGTCCAAGTAAAACAATGCTGGTTTTCAGAGGCCTGTTCATGTTCGCAGTCGTGCTGTTCAATTGGCTATCCACTCAACCTGTTTTGCTCCTCATTTTCCTGTGCACACAACCCATCCTTCAGAAATCATTGTAATCTCCACTACAGGATGTTCCATTCATTCACTGGGAATCTGGAATTCATCTGAATCTGCACTCCACGCAGGCTTTCGTTACACCACTGCTGAAAGTCGAAGTAATGCAATACTGGTTTTCAGTGGTCTGTTCACATTCGAAGCCGAGGCTTTTTACAGGCTATCCACTCAACACTGGTCAGCTCTTCATTTTCGTGTCCCCACAATCCAGATTTCAGAAATCATTGCAATCTCCACTACAGAATGTTCCATTCATTCACTGCGAGTCTGGAGTTTATCTGATTCTCCACTCCCGCCTGGTTAACATTACACCACTTGTGAATGTCCAAGTAAGCCAATGCTGGTTTTCAGAGGCCTGTTCATACTCGCAGCCGTGCTGTTTAATTGACAATTCACTCCACCCTGTTCAGCTCTTCATTGTCCCACCACACTACCAGCCTTCAGAAATCTTTGTTATCTCCACTACAGAATGTTCCATTCATTCACTGCGAATCTGGAATTCATCTGACTCTCAACTCCACGCAGGTTTTCATTACACCACTGTTGAATGTCCAAGTAACCCAATGCTGGTTTTCAGCGGCCTGTTCATATTCGCAGCCCTGCTGTTTACTTGGCTATCGATTCAAGCCTGGTCAGCTCTTCATTTTCCTGTCCACACAACACAGGCTTCAGAAATCATTGGAATCTCCTCTACAGAATGTTCCATTCATTCACTGCGAATGTGGAATTCAACTGACTCTCCACTCCATGCAGGTTTTCCTTACACCACTGATGAATGTCCAAGTAACCCAATGCTGGTTTTCAGCTGCATGTTCCCACTCGCAGCCATGCTATACAATTGGCTTTCCACTAAATCCTGATTAGTTCTTGATTTTCCTTCCACACGACCCAGGCTTCAGAAATCGTTGGAATCTCCACTAGAGAATGTTCCATTCATTCACTGCGAATCTGGAATTCCTCTGAACCTCCACTCCCGGCAGGTTTTCGTTACACCACTGTTGAATGTCCAAGTAACCCAATGTTTTAAGTGTTTTCTTCACAAGCGCAGTGGTGCTGTTCAATTGGCTATCCACTCAACCCTGGCCAGCTCTACATTTTCCTGTCCACACCACAGAGACTGGAGAAATCATTGTTATCTCCACTACAGAATGTTCCATTCATTCACAGCGAATCTGGAATTCATCTGAATCTCCACTCCCGGCAGGTTTTCGTGACACCACTGGTAAATATCCAAGTAAGCCAATGCTGGTTTTAAGTGGCCTGCTCATACTCTCAGCCGTGCTGTTCAATTTGCTATCCACTCAACCCTCTTCAGCTCCATTTTCCTGTCCACATAACCCAAACTTCAGAAACAATTGGTATCTCCTCCACAGAATGTTCCATTCATTGACGGCAAATCTGAAATTCATCTAATTCTCAACTCCCGTCAGGTTTTCGTTACACCACTTGTGAATGTCCAATTAAGCCAAAGCTGGTTTTCAGTGGCCTGTTCTTACTAAGAGACGTGCTGTTCATTTGGCTATCCATTCCACCCTGTTCAGCTCTACATTTTCGTGTCCACAAAACCCAGCCTTCAGAAATCATTGGAATCACCACTAGAGAATGTTCCATTCATTCACTGCGAATCTGGAATTCATCTGAATCTCCGCTCCCGGCAGGTTTTCATTGCACCACTGCTGAATGTTGAAGTAACGCAATGATGGTTTTCAGCGGTCTATTCACACTCGAACCCGTGCTGTTCACGGTCTAGCGACTCAACACTGGTGAGTTCTTCTTTTTCCAGTTCAGACAATACAAACCTCAGAAACCATTGTAATCTACACTACAGAATGTTTCATTCATTCAGGCGAATCTTGAATTCATCTTGTTCTCCACTCCCAGCAGGTTTTCGTTTCACCACTGGTGAATGTCCAAGCAACCCAAGGCTGGTTTCAGCTGCGTGTTAACACTCGCAGCCGTGCTGTTCAATTGGCTATCCAGTGAACGCTGGTTAGCTCTTGATTTTCCTTCCACACACCGAGCCTTCAGAAATCATTCTTATCTCCACTTCAGAATGTTCCATTCGTTCCCTGCGAATCTGGAATTCCTCTGACTCTCCACACCAGGCAGATTTTCCTAACAACACTGGTGAATGACCAGGTAATCCAATGCTGGTTTTCAGCGGCTGTTCACACTCACAGCCTTGCTGTTCAATTGGCAATCCAGTCAAACCTAGTCAGCTCTTCATTTTCCTGTCCACACAACCCAGCGTTCAGAAATCATTGGAATCTCTACTACAGAAATTTCCATTCATTCACTGTGAATCTGGAAATACTCTGAATCTGCATTCCAGGAAGGCTTTCGTTACACCACTGATGAATGTCCAAGTAATGCAATGCTGCTTCTTAGTGGTCTGTTCACACTCGAAACCGTGCTGTTCATTGGCTATCCACTCAATATCGGTCAGCTCTTCAATATCCTGTCCAGACTATCCAGATTCCTAAATGTTGGCAATCACCACTACAGAATGTTCCATTCAATCACGCGAATCTGGAATTCATCAGAGTCTCCACTCCTGGAAGGTTTTCGTGACACCACTGGTAAATGTCCAAGGAAGACAATGCTGGTTTTAAGCCGCCTGCTAACACACTCAGCCGTGCTGTTCAATTTGCTATCCACCCAACCCTATTCAGCTCTACATTTTCCTGTCCTCATAACCCAACCTTCAGAAATAATTGGTATCTCCTCCACAGAATGTTCCGTTCATTCACTGCGAATCTTAAATTCATCTGACTCTCAACTCCCGGCGGGTTATCGTTACACCACTTGTGAATGTCCAAGTAAGCCAATGCTGGTTTTCAGTGGCCTGTTCATACTAAGAGACGTGCTGTTCATTTGGCTATCCACTCCACCCTGTTCAGCTCTACATTCTCGTGTCCACAAAACCCAGCCTTCAGAAATCATTGGAATCACCACTAGAGAATGTTCCATTCATTCACTGCGAATCTGGAATTCCTCTGAACCTCCACTCCTGGCAGGTTTTCGTTACGCCACTGGTGAATGTCCAAGTAACTCAATACTGGTTTTCAGAGGCATGTTCAACTCGCAGAAGTGCTGTTCAATGGGCTATCCACTCAATATTGGTCAGCTCTTCATTTTCCTCTCCACACAAACCAGCCTTCAGAAATCATTGGGCTCTCCACTACAGACTGTTCCATTCATTCACTGCGATTCTGCAATTCATCTGACTCTCCGCTCCAGGCAGGTTTTCATTACAGCACTGGTGAATGACCAAGTAATCCAATGCTGGTTTTCAGCCGCCTTTTCACACTCGCAGTGTGCTGTTCAATTGTCTATCCACTCAAACCTGGTCAGCCTTTCATTTTCTTTTCCACAATATCAGACTTCAGAAATCATTGGAATCGCCAGTACAGAATGTTCCATTCATTCACTGCCAATCTGGAATTCATCTGAATCTGCACTCCAGGTAGGCTTTCATTACACCACTTATGAATGTCCAAGTAACACAATGCTGGTTTTCAGCGGTCTGTTCACACTCTAAGCCCTGCTTTTTACTGGGTATCCACACAACTGTGGTCAGCTCTTCATTTTCATGTCCAAACAATCCAGACTTGAGAAATCATTGCAATCTCCAGTACAGAATGTTCCATTCATTCACTGCGAATCTGGAATTCAACTGAATCTCCACTACCTGCAGATTTATCTTACACCACTTGTGAATGTCCAAGTAAAACAATGCTGGTTTTCAGAGGCCTGTTCATGTTCGCAGTCGTGCTGTTCAATTGGCTATCCACTCAACCTGTTTTGCTCCTCATTTTCCTGTGCACACAACCCAGCCTTCAGAAATCATTGTAATCTCCACTACAGGATGTTCCATTCATTCACTGGGAATCTGGAATTCATCTGAATCTGCACTCCACGCAGGCTTTCGTTACACCACTGCTGAAAGTCGAAGTAATGCAATACTGGTTTTCAGTGGTCTGTTCACATTCGAAGCCGAGGCTTTTTACAGGCTATCCACTCAACACTGGTCAGCTCTTCATTTTCGTGTCCCCACAATCCAGATTTCAGAAATCATTGCAATCTCCACTACAGAATGTTCCATTCATTCACTGCGAGTCTGGAGTTTATCTGATTCTCCACTCCCGCCTGGTTAACATTACACCACTTGTGAATGTCCAAGTAAGCCAATGCTGGTTTTCAGAGGCCTGTTCATACTCGCAGCCGTGCTGTTTAATTGACAATTCACTCCACCCTGTTCAGCTCTTCATTGTCCCACCACACTACCAGCCTTCAGAAATCTTTGTTATCTCCACTACAGAATGTTCCATTCATTCACTGCGAATCTGGAATTCATCTGACTCTCAACTCCACGCAGGTTTTCATTACACCACTGTTGAATGTCCAAGTAACCCAATGCTGGTTTTCAGCGGCCTGTTCATATTCGCAGCCCTGCTGTTTACTTGGCTATCGATTCAAGCCTGGTCAGCTCTTCATTTTCCTGTCCACACAACACAGGCTTCAGAAATCATTGGAATCTCCTCTACAGAATGTTCCATTCATTCACTGCGAATGTGGAATTCAACTGACTCTCCACTCCATGCAGGTTTTCCTTACACCACTGATGAATGTCCAAGTAACCCAATGCTGGTTTTCAGCTGCATGTTCACACTCGCAGCCATGCTATACAATTGGCTTTCCACTAAATCCTGATTAGTTCTTGATTTTCCTTCCACACGACCCAGCCTTCAGAAATCGTTGGAATCTCCACTAGAGAATGTTCCATTCATTCACTGCGAATCTGGAATTCCTCTGAACCTCCACTCCCGGCAGGTTTTCGTTACACCACTGTTGAATGTCCAAGTAACCCAATGTTTTAAGTGTTTTCTTCACAAGCGCAGTGGTGCTGTTCAATTGGCTATCCACTCAACCCTGGCCAGCTCTACATTTTCCTGTCCACACCACAGAGACTGGAGAAATCATTGTTATCTCCACTACAGAATGTTCCATTCATTCACAGCGAATCTGGAATTCATCTGAATCTCCACTCCCGGCAGGTTTTCGTGACACCACTGGTAAATATCCAAGTAAGCCAATGCTGGTTTTAAGTGGCCTGCTCATACTCTCAGCCGTGCTGTTCAATTTGCTATCCACTCAACCCTCTTCAGCTCCATTTTCCTGTCCACATAACCCAAACTTCAGAAACAATTGGTATCTCCTCCACAGAATGTTCCATTCATTGACGGCAAATCTGAAATTCATCTAATTCTCAACTCCCGTCAGGTTTTCGTTACACCACTTGTGAATGTCCAATTAAGCCAAAGCTGGTTTTCAGTGGCCTGTTCTTACTACGAGACGTGCTGTTCATTTGGCTATCCATTCCACCCTGTTCAGCTCTACATTTTCGTGTCCACAAAACCCAGCCTTCAGAAATCATTGGAATCACCACTAGAGAATGTTCCATTCATTCACTGCGAATCTGGAATTCATCTGAATCTCCACTCCCGGCAGGTTTTCATTGCACCACTGCTGAATGTTCAAGTAACGCAATGATGGTTTTCAGCGGTCTATTCACACTCGAACCCGTGCTGTTCACGGTCTAGCGACTCAACACTGGTGAGTTCTTCTTTTTCCAGTTCAGACAATACAAACCTCAGAAACCATTGCAATCTACACTACAGAATGTTTCATTCATTCAGGCGAATCTTGAATTCATCTTGTTCTCCACTCCCAGCAGGTTTTCGTTTCACCACTGGTGAATGTCCAAGCAACCCAAGGCTGGTTTCAGCTGCGTGTTAACACTCGCAGCCGTGCTGTTCAATTGGCTATCCAGTGAACGCTGGTTAGCTCTTGATTTTCCTTCCACACACCGAGCCTTCAGAAATCATTCTTATCTCCACTTCAGAGTGTTCCATTCGTTCCCTGCGAATCTGGAATTCCTCTGACTCTCCACACCAGGCAGATTTTCCTAACAACACTGGTGAATGACCAGGTAATCCAATGCTGGTTTTCAGCGGCTGTTCACACTCACAGCCTTGCTGTTCAATTGGCAATCCAGTCAAACCTAGTCAGCTCTTCATTTTCCTGTCCACACAACCCAGCGTTCAGAAATCATTGGAATCTCTACTACAGAAATTTCCATTCATTCACTGTGAATCTGGAAATACTCTGAATCTGCATTCCAGGAAGGCTTTCGTTACACCACTGATGAATGTCCAAGTAATGCAATGCTGCTTCTTAGTGGTCTGTTCACACTCGAAACCGTGCTGTTCATTGGCTATCCACTCAATATCGGTCAGCTCTTCAATATCCTGTCCAGACTATCCAGATTCCTAAATGTTGGCAATCACCACTACAGAATGTTCCATTCAATCACGCGAATCTGGAATTCATCAGAGTCTCCACTCCTGGAAGGTTTTCGTGACACCACTGGTAAATGTCCAAGGAAGACAATGCTGGTTTTAAGCCGCCTGCTAACACACTCAGCCGTGCTGTTCAATTTGCTATCCACCCAACCCTATTCAGCTCTACATTTTCCTGTCCTCATAACCCAACCTTCAGAAATAATTGGTATCTCCTCCACAGAATGTTCCGTTCATTCACTGCGAATCTTAAATTCATCTGACTCTCAACTCCCGGCGGGTTATCGTTACACCACTTGTGAATGTCCAAGTAAGCCAATGCTGGTTTTCAGTGGCCTGTTCATACTAAGAGACGTGCTGTTCATTTGGCTATCCACTCCACCCTGTTCAGCTCTACATTTTCGTGTCCACAAAACCCAGCCTTCAGAAATCATTGGAATCACCACTAGAGAATGTTCCATTCATTCACTGCGAATCTGGAATTCCTCTGAACCTCCACTCCTGGCAGGTTTTCGTTACGCCACTGGTGAATGTCCAAGTAACTCAATACTGGTTTTCAGAGGCATGTTCAACTCGCAGAAGTGCTGTTCAATGGGCTATCCACTCAATATTGGTCAGCTCTTCATTTTCCTCTCCACACAAACCAGCCTTCAGAAATCATTGGGCTCTCCACTACAGACTGTTCCATTCATTCACTGCGATTCTGCAATTCATCTGACTCTCCGCTCCAGGCAGGTTTTCATTACAGCACTGGTGAATGACCAAGTAATCCAATGCTGGTTTTCAGCCGCCTTTTCACACTCGCAGTGTGCTGTTCAATTGTCTATCCACTCAAACCTGGTCAGCCTTTCATTTTCTTTTCCACAATATCAGACTTCAGAAATCATTGGAATCGCCAGTACAGAATGTTCCATTCATTCACTGCCAATCTGGAATTCATCTGAATCTGCACTCCAGGTAGGCTTTCATTACACCACTTATGAATGTCCAAGTAACACAATGCTGGTTTTCAGCGGTCTGTTCACACTCTAAGCCCTGCTTTTTACTGGGTATCCACACAACTGTGGTCAGCTCTTCATTTTCATGTCCAAACAATCCAGACTTGAGAAATCATTGCAATCTCCAGTACAGAATGTTCCATTCATTCACTGCGAATCTGGAATTCAACTGAATCTCCACTACCTGCAGATTTATCTTACACCACTTGTGAATGTCCAAGTAAAACAATGCTGGTTTTCAGAGGCCTGTTCATGTTCGCAGTCGTGCTGTTCAATTGGCTATCCACTCAACCTGTTTTGCTCCTCATTTTCCTGTGCACACAACCCAGCCTTCAGAAATCATTGTAATCTCCACTACAGGATGTTCCATTCATTCACTGGGAATCTGGAATTCATCTGAATCTGCACTCCACGCAGGCTTTCGTTACACCACTGCTGAAAGTCGAAGTAATGCAATACTGGTTTTCAGTGGTCTGTTCACATTCGAAGCCGAGGCTTTTTACAGGCTATCCACTCAACACTGGTCAGCTCTTCATTTTCGTGTCCCCACAATCCAGATTTCAGAAATCATTGCAATCTCCACTACAGAATGTTCCATTCATTCACTGCGAGTCTGGAGTTTATCTGATTCTCCACTCCCGCCTGGTTAACATTACACCACTTGTGAATGTCCAAGTAAGCCAATGCTGGTTTTCAGAGGCCTGTTCATACTCGCAGCCGTGCTGTTTAATTGACAATTCACTCCACCCTGTTCAGCTCTTCATTGTCCCACCACACTACCAGCCTTCAGAAATCTTTGTTATCTCCACTACAGAATGTTCCATTCATTCACTGCGAATCTGGAATTCATCTGACTCTCAACTCCACGCAGGTTTTCATTACACCACTGTTGAATGTCCAAGTAACCCAATGCTGGTTTTCAGCGGCCTGTTCATATTCGCAGCCCTGCTGTTTACTTGGCTATCGATTCAAGCCTGGTCAGCTCTTCATTTTCCTGTCCACACAACACAGGCTTCAGAAATCATTGGAATCTCCTCTACAGAATGTTCCATTCATTCACTGCGAATGTGGAATTCAACTGACTCTCCACTCCATGCAGGTTTTCCTTACACCACTGATGAATGTCCAAGTAACCCAATGCTGGTTTTCAGCTGCATGTTCACACTCGCAGCCATGCTATACAATTGGCTTTCCACTAAATCCTGATTAGTTCTTGATTTTCCTTCCACACGACCCAGCCTTCAGAAATCGTTGGAATCTCCACTAGAGAATGTTCCATTCATTCACTGCGAATCTGGAATTCCTCTGAACCTCCACTCCCGGCAGGTTTTCGTTACACCACTGTTGAATGTCCAAGTAACCCAATGTTTTAAGTGTTTTCTTCACAAGCGCAGTGGTGCTGTTCAATTGGCTATCCACTCAACCCTGGCCAGCTCTACATTTTCCTGTCCACACCACAGAGACTGGAGAAATCATTGTTATCTCCACTACAGAATGTTCCATTCATTCACAGCGAATCTGGAATTCATCTGAATCTCCACTCCCGGCAGGTTTTCGTGACACCACTGGTAAATATCCAAGTAAGCCAATGCTGGTTTTAAGTGGCCTGCTCATACTCTCAGCCGTGCTGTTCAATTTGCTATCCACTCAACCCTCTTCAGCTCCATTTTCCTGTCCACATAACCCAAACTTCAGAAACAATTGGTATCTCCTCCACAGAATGTTCCATTCATTGACGGCAAATCTGAAATTCATCTAATTCTCAACTCCCGTCAGGTTTTCGTTACACCACTTGTGAATGTCCAATTAAGCCAAAGCTGGTTTTCAGTGGCCTGTTCTTACTACGAGACGTGCTGTTCATTTGGCTATCCATTCCACCCTGTTCAGCTCTACATTTTCGTGTCCACAAAACCCAGCCTTCAGAAATCATTGGAATCACCACTAGAGAATGTTCCATTCATTCACTGCGAATCTGGAATTCATCTGAATCTCCACTCCCGGCAGGTTTTCATTGCACCACTGCTGAATGTTCAAGTAACGCAATGATGGTTTTCAGCGGTCTATTCACACTCGAACCCGTGCTGTTCACGGTCTAGCGACTCAACACTGGTGAGTTCTTCTTTTTCCAGTTCAGACAATACAAACCTCAGAAACCATTGCAATCTACACTACAGAATGTTTCATTCATTCAGGCGAATCTTGAATTCATCTTGTTCTCCACTCCCAGCAGGTTTTCGTTTCACCACTGGTGAATGTCCAAGCAACCCAAGGCTGGTTTCAGCTGCGTGTTAACACTCGCAGCCGTGCTGTTCAATTGGCTATCCAGTGAACGCTGGTTAGCTCTTGATTTTCCTTCCACACACCGAGCCTTCAGAAATCATTCTTATCTCCACTTCAGAATGTTCCATTCGTTCCCTGCGAATCTGGAATTCCTCTGACTCTCCACACCAGGCAGATTTTCCTAACAACACTGGTGAATGACCAGGTAATCCAATGCTGGTTTTCAGCGGCTGTTCACACTCACAGCCTTGCTGTTCAATTGGCAATCCAGTCAAACCTAGTCAGCTCTTCATTTTCCTGTCCACACAACCCAGCGTTCAGAAATCATTGGAATCTCTACTACAGAAATTTCCATTCATTCACTGTGAATCTGGAAATACTCTGAATCTGCATTCCAGGAAGGCTTTCGTTACACCACTGATGAATGTCCAAGTAATGCAATGCTGCTTCTTAGTGGTCTGTTCACACTCGAAACCGTGCTGTTCATTGGCTATCCACTCAATATCGGTCAGCTCTTCAATATCCTGTCCAGACTATCCAGATTCCTAAATGTTGGCAATCACCACTACAGAATGTTCCATTCAATCACGCGAATCTGGAATTCATCAGAGTCTCCACTCCTGGAAGGTTTTCGTGACACCACTGGTAAATGTCCAAGGAAGACAATGCTGGTTTTAAGCCGCCTGCTAACACACTCAGCCGTGCTGTTCAATTTGCTATCCACCCAACCCTATTCAGCTCTACATTTTCCTGTCCTCATAACCCAACCTTCAGAAATAATTGGTATCTCCTCCACAGAATGTTCCGTTCATTCACTGCGAATCTTAAATTCATCTGACTCTCAACTCCCGGCGGGTTATCGTTACACCACTTGTGAATGTCCAAGTAAGCCAATGCTGGTTTTCAATGGCCTGTTCATACTAAGAGACGTGCTGTTCATTTGGCTATCCACTCCACCCTGTTCAGCTCTACAGTCTCGTGTCCACAAAACCCAGCCTTCAGAAATCATTGGAATCACCACTAGAGAATGTTCCATTCATTCACTGCGAATCTGGAATTCATCTGAACCTCCACTCCTGGCAGGTTTTCGTTACGCCACTGGTGAATGTCCAAGTAACTCAATACTGGTTTTCAGAGGCATGTTCAACTCGCAGAAGTGCTGTTCAATGGGCTATCCACTCAATATTGGTCAGCTCTTCATTTTCCTCTCCACACAAACCAGCCTTCAGAAATCATTGGGCTCTCCACTACAGACTGTTCCATTCATTCACTGCGATTCTGCAATTCATCTGACTCTCCGCTCCAGGCAGGTTTTCATTACAGCACTGGTGAATGACCAAGTAATCCAATGCTGGTTTTCAGCCGCCTTTTCACACTCGCAGTGTGCTGTTCAATTGTCTATCCACTCAAACCTGGTCAGCCTTTCATTTTCTTTTCCACAATATCAGACTTCAGAAATCATTGGAATCGCCAGTACAGAATGTTCCATTCATTCACTGCCAATCTGGAATTCATCTGAATCTGCACTCCAGGTAGGCTTTCATTACACCACTTATGAATGTCCAAGTAACACAATGCTGGTTTTCAGCGGTCTGTTCACACTCTAAGCCCTGCTTTTTACTGGGTATCCACACAACTGTGGTCAGCTCTTCATTTTCATGTCCAAACAATCCAGACTTGAGAAATCATTGCAATCTCCAGTACAGAATGTTCCATTCATTCACTGCGAATCTGGAATTCAACTGAATCTCCACTACCTGCAGATTTATCTTACACCACTTGTGAATGTCCAAGTAAAACAATGCTGGTTTTCAGAGGCCTGTTCATGTTCGCAGTCGTGCTGTTCAATTGGCTATCCACTCAACCTGTTTTGCTCCTCATTTTCCTGTGCACACAACCCAGCCTTCAGAAATCATTGTAATCTCCACTACAGGATGTTCCATTCATTCACTGGGAATCTGGAATTCATCTGAATCTGCACTCCACGCAGGCTTTCGTTACACCACTGCTGAAAGTCGAAGTAATGCAATACTGGTTTTCAGTGGTCTGTTCACATTCGAAGCCGAGGCTTTTTACAGGCTATCCACTCAACACTGGTCAGCTCTTCATTTTCGTGTCCCCACAATCCAGATTTCAGAAATCATTGCAATCTCCACTACAGAATGTTCCATTCATTCACTGCGAGTCTGGAGTTTATCTGATTCTCCACTCCCGCCTGGTTAACATTACACCACTTGTGAATGTCCAAGTAAGCCAATGCTGGTTTTCAGAGGCCTGTTCATACTCGCAGCCGTGCTGTTTAATTGACAATTCACTCCACCCTGTTCAGCTCTTCATTGTCCCACCACACTACCAGCCTTCAGAAATCTTTGTTATCTCCACTACAGAATGTTCCATTCATTCACTGCGAATCTGGAATTCATCTGACTCTCAACTCCACGCAGGTTTTCATTACACCACTGTTGAATGTCCAAGTAACCCAATGCTGGTTTTCAGCGGCCTGTTCATATTCGCAGCCCTGCTGTTTACTTGGCTATCGATTCAAGCCTGGTCAGCTCTTCATTTTCCTGTCCACACAACACAGGCTTCAGAAATCATTGGAATCTCCTCTACAGAATGTTCCATTCATTCACTGCGAATGTGGAATTCAACTGACTCTCCACTCCATGCAGGTTTTCCTTACACCACTGATGAATGTCCAAGTAACCCAATGCTGGTTTTCAGCTGCATGTTCACACTCGCAGCCATGCTATACAATTGGCTTTCCACTAAATCCTGATTAGTTCTTGATTTTCCTTCCACACGACCCAGCCTTCAGAAATCGTTGGAATCTCCACTAGAGAATGTTCCATTCATTCACTGCGAATCTGGAATTCCTCTGAACCTCCACTCCCGGCAGGTTTTCGTTACACCACTGTTGAATGTCCAAGTAACCCAATGTTTTAAGTGTTTTCTTCACAAGCGCAGTGGTGCTGTTCAATTGGCTATCCACTCAACCCTGGCCAGCTCTACATTTTCCTGTCCACACCACAGAGACTGGAGAAATCATTGTTATCTCCACTACAGAATGTTCCATTCATTCACAGCGAATCTGGAATTCATCTGAATCTCCACTCCCGGCAGGTTTTCGTGACACCACTGGTAAATATCCAAGTAAGCCAATGCTGGTTTTAAGTGGCCTGCTCATACTCTCAGCCGTGCTGTTCAATTTGCTATCCACTCAACCCTCTTCAGCTCCATTTTCCTGTCCACATAACCCAAACTTCAGAAACAATTGGTATCTCCTCCACAGAATGTTCCATTCATTGACGGCAAATCTGAAATTCATCTAATTCTCAACTCCCGTCAGGTTTTCGTTACACCACTTGTGAATGTCCAATTAAGCCAAAGCTGGTTTTCAGTGGCCTGTTCTTACTACGAGACGTGCTGTTCATTTGGCTATCCATTCCACCCTGTTCAGCTCTACATTTTCGTGTCCACAAAACCCAGCCTTCAGAAATCATTGGAATCACCACTAGAGAATGTTCCATTCATTCACTGCGAATCTGGAATTCATCTGAATCTCCACTCCCGGCAGGTTTTCATTGCACCACTGCTGAATGTTCAAGTAACGCAATGATGGTTTTCAGCGGTCTATTCACACTCGAACCCGTGCTGTTCACGGTCTAGCGACTCAACACTGGTGAGTTCTTCTTTTTCCAGTTCAGACAATACAAACCTCAGAAACCATTGCAATCTACACTACAGAATGTTTCATTCATTCAGGCGAATCTTGAATTCATCTTGTTCTCCACTCCCAGCAGGTTTTCGTTTCACCACTGGTGAATGTCCAAGCAACCCAAGGCTGGTTTCAGCTGCGTGTTAACACTCGCAGCCGTGCTGTTCAATTGGCTATCCAGTGAACGCTGGTTAGCTCTTGATTTTCCTTCCACACACCGAGCCTTCAGAAATCATTCTTATCTCCACTTCAGAATGTTCCATTCGTTCCCTGCGAATCTGGAATTCCTCTGACTCTCCACACCAGGCAGATTTTCCTAACAACACTGGTGAATGACCAGGTAATCCAATGCTGGTTTTCAGCGGCTGTTCACACTCACAGCCTTGCTGTTCAATTGGCAATCCAGTCAAACCTAGTCAGCTCTTCATTTTCCTGTCCACACAACCCAGCGTTCAGAAATCATTGGAATCTCTACTACAGAAATTTCCATTCATTCACTGTGAATCTGGAAATACTCTGAATCTGCATTCCAGGAAGGCTTTCGTTACACCACTGATGAATGTCCAAGTAATGCAATGCTGCTTCTTAGTGGTCTGTTCACACTCGAAACCGTGCTGTTCATTGGCTATCCACTCAATATCGGTCAGCTCTTCAATATCCTGTCCAGACTATCCAGATTCCTAAATGTTGGCAATCACCACTACAGAATGTTCCATTCAATCACGCGAATCTGGAATTCATCAGAGTCTCCACTCCTGGAAGGTTTTCGTGACACCACTGGTAAATGTCCAAGGAAGACAATGCTGGTTTTAAGCCGCCTGCTAACACACTCAGCCGTGCTGTTCAATTTGCTATCCACCCAACCCTATTCAGCTCTACATTTTCCTGTCCTCATAACCCAACCTTCAGAAATAATTGGTATCTCCTCCACAGAATGTTCCGTTCATTCACTGCGAATCTTAAATTCATCTGACTCTCAACTCCCGGCGGGTTATCGTTACACCACTTGTGAATGTCCAAGTAAGCCAATGCTGGTTTTCAGTGGCCTGTTCATACTAAGAGACGTGCTGTTCATTTGGCTATCCACTCCACCCTGTTCAGCTCTACATTTTCGTGTCCACAAAACCCAGCCTTCAGAAATCATTGGAATCACCACTAGAGAATGTTCCATTCATTCACTGCGAATCTGGAATTCATCTGAACCTCCACTCCTGGCAGGTTTTCGTTACGCCACTGGTGAATGTCCAAGTAACTCAATACTGGTTTTCAGAGGCATGTTCAACTCGCAGAAGTGCTGTTCAATGGGCTATCCACTCAATATTGGTCAGCTCTTCATTTTCCTCTCCACACAAACCAGCCTTCAGAAATCATTGGGCTCTCCACTACAGACTGTTCCATTCATTCACTGCGATTCTGCAATTCATCTGACTCTCCGCTCCAGGCAGGTTTTCATTACAGCACTGGTGAATGACCAAGTAATCCAATGCTGGTTTTCAGCCGCCTTTTCACACTCGCAGTGTGCTGTTCAATTGTCTATCCACTCAAACCTGGTCAGCCTTTCATTTTCTTTTCCACAATATCAGACTTCAGAAATCATTGGAATCGCCAGTACAGAATGTTCCATTCATTCACTGCCAATCTGGAATTCATCTGAATCTGCACTCCAGGTAGGCTTTCATTACACCACTTATGAATGTCCAAGTAACACAATGCTGGTTTTCAGCGGTCTGTTCACACTCTAAGCCCTGCTTTTTACTGGGTATCCACACAACTGTGGTCAGCTCTTCATTTTCATGTCCAAACAATCCAGACTTGAGAAATCATTGCAATCTCCAGTACAGAATGTTCCATTCATTCACTGCGAATCTGGAATTCAACTGAATCTCCACTACCTGCAGATTTATCTTACACCACTTGTGAATGTCCAAGTAAAACAATGCTGGTTTTCAGAGGCCTGTTCATGTTCGCAGTCGTGCTGTTCAATTGGCTATCCACTCAACCTGTTTTGCTCCTCATTTTCCTGTGCACACAACCCAGCCTTCAGAAATCATTGTAATCTCCACTACAGGATGTTCCATTCATTCACTGGGAATCTGGAATTCATCTGAATCTGCACTCCACGCAGGCTTTCGTTACACCACTGCTGAAAGTCGAAGTAATGCAATACTGGTTTTCAGTGGTCTGTTCACATTCGAAGCCGAGGCTTTTTACAGGCTATCCACTCAACACTGGTCAGCTCTTCATTTTCGTGTCCCCACAATCCAGATTTCAGAAATCATTGCAATCTCCACTACAGAATGTTCCATTCATTCACTGCGAGTCTGGAGTTTATCTGATTCTCCACTCCCGCCTGGTTAACATTACACCACTTGTGAATGTCCAAGTAAGCCAATGCTGGTTTTCAGAGGCCTGTTCATACTCGCAGCCGTGCTGTTTAATTGACAATTCACTCCACCCTGTTCAGCTCTTCATTGTCCCACCACACTACCAGCCTTCAGAAATCTTTGTTATCTCCACTACAGAATGTTCCATTCATTCACTGCGAATCTGGAATTCATCTGACTCTCAACTCCACGCAGGTTTTCATTACACCACTGTTGAATGTCCAAGTAACCCAATGCTGGTTTTCAGCGGCCTGTTCATATTCGCAGCCCTGCTGTTTACTTGGCTATCGATTCAAGCCTGGTCAGCTCTTCATTTTCCTGTCCACACAACACAGGCTTCAGAAATCATTGGAATCTCCTCTACAGAATGTTCCATTCATTCACTGCGAATGTGGAATTCAACTGACTCTCCACTCCATGCAGGTTTTCCTTACACCACTGATGAATGTCCAAGTAACCCAATGCTGGTTTTCAGCTGCATGTTCACACTCGCAGCCATGCTATACAATTGGCTTTCCACTAAATCCTGATTAGTTCTTGATTTTCCTTCCACACGACCCAGCCTTCAGAAATCGTTGGAATCTCCACTAGAGAATGTTCCATTCATTCACTGCGATTCTGGAATTCCTCTGAACCTCCACTCCCGGCAGGTTTTCGTTACACCACTGTTGAATGTCCAAGTAACCCAATGTTTTAAGTGTTTTCTTCACAAGCGCAGTGGTGCTGTTCAATTGGCTATCCACTCAACCCTGGCCAGCTCTACATTTTCCTGTCCACACCACAGAGACTGGAGAAATCATTGTTCTCTCCACTACAGAATGTTCCATTCATTCACAGCGAATCTGGAATTCATCTGAATCTCCACTCCCGGCAGGTTTTCGTGACACCACTGGTAAATATCCAAGTAAGCCAATGCTGGTTTTAAGTGGCCTGCTCATACTCTCAGCTGTGCTGTTCAATTTGCTATCCACTCAACCCTCTTCAGCTCCATTTTCCTGTCCACATAACCCAAACTTCAGAAACAATTGGTATCTCCTCCACAGAATGTTCCATTCATTGACGGCAAATCTGAAATTCATCTAATTCTCAACTCCCGTCAGGTTTTCGTTACACCACTTGTGAATGTCCAATTAAGCCAAAGCTGGTTTTCAGTGGCCTGTTCTTACTACGAGACGTGCTGTTCATTTGGCTATCCATTCCACCCTGTTCAGCTCTACATTTTCGTGTCCACAAAACCCAGCCTTCAGAAATCATTGGAATCACCACTAGAGAATGTTCCATTCATTCACTGCGAATCTGGAATTCATCTGAATCTCCACTCCCGGCAGGTTTTCATTGCACCACTGCTGAATGTTCAAGTAACGCAATGATGGTTTTCAGCGGTCTATTCACACTCGAACCCGTGCTGTTCACGGTCTAGCGACTCAACACTGGTGAGTTCTTCTTTTTCCAGTTCAGACAATACAAACCTCAGAAACCATTGCAATCTACACTACAGAATGTTTCATTCATTCAGGCGAATCTTGAATTCATCTTGTTCTCCACTCCCAGCAGGTTTTCGTTTCACCACTGGTGAATGTCCAAGCAACCCAAGGCTGGTTTCAGCTGCGTGTTAACACTCGCAGCCGTGCTGTTCAATTGGCTATCCAGTGAACGCTGGTTAGCTCTTGATTTTCCTTCCACACACCGAGCCTTCAGAAATCATTCTTATCTCCACTTCAGAATGTTCCATTCGTTCCCTGCGAATCTGGAATTCCTCTGACTCTCCACACCAGGCAGATTTTCCTAACAACACTGGTGAATGACCAGGTAATCCAATGCTGGTTTTCAGCGGCTGTTCACACTCACAGCCTTGCTGTTCAATTGGCAATCCAGTCAAACCTAGTCAGCTCTTCATTTTCCTGTCCACACAACCCAGCGTTCAGAAATCATTGGAATCTCTACTACAGAAATTTCCATTCATTCACTGTGAATCTGGAAATACTCTGAATCTGCATTCCAGGAAGGCTTTCGTTACACCACTGATGAATGTCCAAGTAATGCAATGCTGCTTCTTAGTGGTCTGTTCACACTCGAAACCGTGCTGTTCATTGGCTATCCACTCAATATCGGTCAGCTCTTCAATATCCTGTCCAGACTATCCAGATTCCTAAATGTTGGCAATCACCACTACAGAATGTTCCATTCAATCACGCGAATCTGGAATTCATCAGAGTCTCCACTCCTGGAAGGTTTTCGTGACACCACTGGTAAATGTCCAAGGAAGACAATGCTGGTTTTAAGCCGCCTGCTAACACACTCAGCCGTGCTGTTCAATTTGCTATCCACCCAACCCTATTCAGCTCTACATTTTCCTGTCCTCATAACCCAACCTTCAGAAATAATTGGTATCTCCTCCACAGAATGTTCCGTTCATTCACTGCGAATCTTAAATTCATCTGACTCTCAACTCCCGGCGGGTTATCGTTACACCACTTGTGAATGTCCAAGTAAGCCAATGCTGGTTTTCAGTGGCCTGTTCATACTAAGAGACGTGCTGTTCATTTGGCTATCCACTCCACCCTGTTCAGCTCTACATTTTCGTGTCCACAAAACCCAGCCTTCAGAAATCATTGGAATCACCACTAGAGAATGTTCCATTCATTCACTGCGAATCTGGAATTCCTCTGAACCTCCACTCCTGGCAGGTTTTCGTTACGCCACTGGTGAATGTCCAAGTAACTCAATACTGGTTTTCAGAGGCATGTTCAACTCGCAGAAGTGCTGTTCAATGGGCTATCCACTCAATATTGGTCAGCTCTTCATTTTCCTCTCCACACAAACCAGCCTTCAGAAATCATTGGGCTCTCCACTACAGACTGTTCCATTCATTCACTGCGATTCTGCAATTCATCTGACTCTCCGCTCCAGGCAGGTTTTCATTACAGCACTGGTGAATGACCAAGTAATCCAATGCTGGTTTTCAGCTGCCTTTTCACACTCGCAGTGTGCTGTTCAATTGTCTATCCACTCAAACCTGGTCAGCCTTTCATTTTCTTTTCCACAATATCAGACTTCAGAAATCATTGGAATCGCCAGTACAGAATGTTCCATTCATTCACTGCCAATCTGGAATTCATCTGAATCTGCACTCCAGGTAGGCTTTCATTACACCACTTATGAATGTCCAAGTAACACAATGCTGGTTTTCAGCGGTCTGTTCACACTCTAAGCCCTGCTTTTTACTGGGTATCCACACAACTGTGGTCAGCTCTTCATTTTCATGTCCAAACAATCCAGACTTGAGAAATCATTGCAATCTCCAGTACAGAATGTTCCATTCATTCACTGCGAATCTGGAATTCAACTGAATCTCCACTACCTGCAGATTTATCTTACACCACTTGTGAATGTCCAAGTAAAACAATGCTGGTTTTCAGAGGCCTGTTCATGTTCGCAGTCGTGCTGTTCAATTGGCTATCCACTCAACCTGTTTTGCTCCTCATTTTCCTGTGCACACAACCCAGCCTTCAGAAATCATTGTAATCTCCACTACAGGATGTTCCATTCATTCACTGGGAATCTGGAATTCATCTGAATCTGCACTCCACGCAGGCTTTCGTTACACCACTGCTGAAAGTCGAAGTAATGCAATACTGGTTTTCAGTGGTCTGTTCACATTCGAAGCCGAGGCTTTTTACAGGCTATCCACTCAACACTGGTCAGCTCTTCATTTTCGTGTCCCCACAATCCAGATTTCAGAAATCATTGCAATCTCCACTACAGAATGTTCCATTCATTCACTGCGAGTCTGGAGTTTATCTGATTCTCCACTCCCGCCTGGTTAACATTACACCACTTGTGAATGTCCAAGTAAGCCAATGCTGGTTTTCAGAGGCCTGTTCATACTCGCAGCCGTGCTGTTTAATTGACAATTCACTCCACCCTGTTCAGCTCTTCATTGTCCCACCACACTACCAGCCTTCAGAAATCTTTGTTATCTCCACTACAGAATGTTCCATTCATTCACTGCGAATCTGGAATTCATCTGACTCTCAACTCCACGCAGGTTTTCATTACACCACTGTTGAATGTCCAAGTAACCCAATGCTGGTTTTCAGCGGCCTGTTCATATTCGCAGCCCTGCTGTTTACTTGGCTATCGATTCAAGCCTGGTCAGCTCTTCATTTTCCTGTCCACACAACACAGGCTTCAGAAATCATTGGAATCTCCTCTACAGAATGTTCCATTCATTCACTGCGAATGTGGAATTCAACTGACTCTCCACTCCATGCAGGTTTTCCTTACACCACTGATGAATGTCCAAGTAACCCAATGCTGGTTTTCAGCTGCATGTTCACACTCGCAGCCATGCTATACAATTGGCTTTCCACTAAATCCTGATTAGTTCTTGATTTTCCTTCCACACGACCCAGCCTTCAGAAATCGTTGGAATCTCCACTAGAGAATGTTCCATTCATTCACTGCGATTCTGGAATTCCTCTGAACCTCCACTCCCGGCAGGTTTTCGTTACACCACTGTTGAATGTCCAAGTAACCCAATGTTTTAAGTGTTTTCTTCACAAGCGCAGTGGTGCTGTTCAATTGGCTATCCACTCAACCCTGGCCAGCTCTACATTTTCCTGTCCACACCACAGAGACTGGAGAAATCATTGTTATCTCCACTACAGAATGTTCCATTCATTCACAGCGAATCTGGAATTCATCTGAATCTCCACTCCCGGCAGGTTTTCGTGACACCACTGGTAAATATCCAAGTAAGCCAATGCTGGTTTTAAGTGGCCTGCTCATACTCTCAGCCGTGCTGTTCAATTTGCTATCCACTCAACCCTCTTCAGCTCCATTTTCCTGTCCACATAACCCAAACTTCAGAAACAATTGGTATCTCCTCCACAGAATGTTCCATTCATTGACGGCAAATCTGAAATTCATCTAATTCTCAACTCCCGTCAGGTTTTCGTTACACCACTTGTGAATGTCCAATTAAGCCAAAGCTGGTTTTCAGTGGCCTGTTCTTACTACGAGACGTGCTGTTCATTTGGCTATCCATTCCACCCTGTTCAGCTCTACATTTTCGTGTCCACAAAACCCAGCCTTCAGAAATCATTGGAATCACCACTAGAGAATGTTCCATTCATTCACTGCGAATCTGGAATTCATCTGAATCTCCACTCCCGGCAGGTTTTCATTGCACCACTGCTGAATGTTCAAGTAACGCAATGATGGTTTTCAGCGGTCTATTCACACTCGAACCCGTGCTGTTCACGGTCTAGCGACTCAACACTGGTGAGTTCTTCTTTTTCCAGTTCAGACAATACAAACCTCAGAAACCATTGCAATCTACACTACAGAATGTTTCATTCATTCAGGCGAATCTTGAATTCATCTTGTTCTCCACTCCCAGCAGGTTTTCGTTTCACCACTGGTGAATGTCCAAGCAACCCAAGGCTGGTTTCAGCTGCGTGTTAACACTCGCAGCCGTGCTGTTCAATTGGCTATCCAGTGAACGCTGGTTAGCTCTTGATTTTCCTTCCACACACCGAGCCTTCAGAAATCATTCTTATCTCCACTTCAGAATGTTCCATTCGTTCCCTGCGAATCTGGAATTCCTCTGACTCTCCACACCAGGCAGATTTTCCTAACAACACTGGTGAATGACCAGGTAATCCAATGCTGGTTTTCAGCGGCTGTTCACACTCACAGCCTTGCTGTTCAATTGGCAATCCAGTCAAACCTAGTCAGCTCTTCATTTTCCTGTCCACACAACCCAGCGTTCAGAAATCATTGGAATCTCTACTACAGAAATTTCCATTCATTCACTGTGAATCTGGAAATACTCTGAATCTGCATTCCAGGAAGGCTTTCGTTACACCACTGATGAATGTCCAAGTAATGCAATGCTGCTTCTTAGTGGTCTGTTCACACTCGAAACCGTGCTGTTCATTGGCTATCCACTCAATATCGGTCAGCTCTTCAATATCCTGTCCAGACTATCCAGATTCCTAAATGTTGGCAATCACCACTACAGAATGTTCCATTCAATCACGCGAATCTGGAATTCATCAGAGTCTCCACTCCTGGAAGGTTTTCGTGACACCACTGGTAAATGTCCAAGGAAGACAATGCTGGTTTTAAGCTGCCTGCTAACACACTCAGCCGTGCTGTTCAATTTGCTATCCACCCAACCCTATTCAGCTCTACATTTTCCTGTCCTCATAACCCAACCTTCAGAAATAATTGGTATCTCCTCCACAGAATGTTCCGTTCATTCACTGCGAATCTTAAATTCATCTGACTCTCAAATCCCGGCGGGTTATCGTTACACCACTTGTGAATGTCCAAGTAAGCCAATGCTGGTTTTCAGTGGCCTGTTCATACTAAGAGACGTGCTGTTCATTTGGCTATCCACTCCACCCTGTTCAGCTCTACATTCTCGTGTCCACAAAACCCAGCCTTCAGAAATCATTGGAATCACCACTAGAGAATGTTCCATTCATTCACTGCGAATCTGGAATTCATCTGAACCTCCACTCCTGGCAGGTTTTCGTTACGCCACTGGTGAATGTCCAAGTAACTCAATACTGGTTTTCAGAGGCATGTTCAACTCGCAGAAGTGCTGTTCAATGGGCTATCCACTCAATATTGGTCAGCTCTTCATTTTCCTCTCCACACAAACCAGCCTTCAGAAATCATTGGGCTCTCCACTACAGACTGTTCCATTCATTCACTGCGATTCTGCAATTCATCTGACTCTCCGCTCCAGGCAGGTTTTCATTACAGCACTGGTGAATGACCAAGTAATCCAATGCTGGTTTTCAGCCGCCTTTTCACACTCGCAGTGTGCTGTTCAATTGTCTATCCACTCAAACCTGGTCAGCCTTTCATTTTCTTTTCCACAATATCAGACTTCAGAAATCATTGGAATCGCCAGTACAGAATGTTCCATTCATTCACTGCCAATCTGGAATTCATCTGAATCTGCACTCCAGGTAGGCTTTCATTACACCACTTATGAATGTCCAAGTAACACAATGCTGGTTTTCAGCGGTCTGTTCACACTCTAAGCCCTGCTTTTTACTGGGTATCCACACAACTGTGGTCAGCTCTTCATTTTCATGTCCAAACAATCCAGACTTGAGAAATCATTGCAATCTCCAGTACAGAATGTTCCATTCATTCACTGCGAATCTGGAATTCAACTGAATCTCCACTACCTGCAGATTTATCTTACACCACTTGTGAATGTCCAAGTAAAACAATGCTGGTTTTCAGAGGCCTGTTCATGTTCGCAGTCGTGCTGTTCAATTGGCTATCCACTCAACCTGTTTTGCTCCTCATTTTCCTGTGCACACAACCCAGCCTTCAGAAATCATTGTAATCTCCACTACAGGATGTTCCATTCATTCACTGGGAATCTGGAATTCATCTGAATCTGCACTCCACGCAGGCTTTCGTTACACCACTGCTGAAAGTCGAAGTAATGCAATACTGGTTTTCAGTGGTCTGTTCACATTCGAAGCCGAGGCTTTTTACAGGCTATCCACTCAACACTGGTCAGCTCTTCATTTTCGTGTCCCCACAATCCAGATTTCAGAAATCATTGCAATCTCCACTACAGAATGTTCCATTCATTCACTGCGAGTCTGGAGTTTATCTGATTCTCCACTCCCGCCTGGTTAACATTACACCACTTGTGAATGTCCAAGTAAGCCAATGCTGGTTTTCAGAGGCCTGTTCATACTCGCAGCCGTGCTGTTTAATTGACAATTCACTCCACCCTGTTCAGCTCTTCATTGTCCCACCACACTACCAGCCTTCAGAAATCTTTGTTATCTCCACTACAGAATGTTCCATTCATTCACTGCGAATCTGGAATTCATCTGACTCTCAACTCCACGCAGGTTTTCATTACACCACTGTTGAATGTCCAAGTAACCCAATGCTGGTTTTCAGCGGCCTGTTCATATTCGCAGCCCTGCTGTTTACTTGGCTATCGATTCAAGCCTGGTCAGCTCTTCATTTTCCTGTCCACACAACACAGGCTTCAGAAATCATTGGAATCTCCTCTACAGAATGTTCCATTCATTCACTGCGAATGTGGAATTCAACTGACTCTCCACTCCATGCAGGTTTTCCTTACACCACTGATGAATGTCCAAGTAACCCAATGCTGGTTTTCAGCTGCATGTTCACACTCGCAGCCATGCTATACAATTGGCTTTCCACTAAATCCTGATTAGTTCTTGATTTTCCTTCCACACGACCCAGCCTTCAGAAATCGTTGGAATCTCCACTAGAGAATGTTCCATTCATTCACTGCGAATCAGGAATTCCTCTGAACCTCCACTCCCGGCAGGTTTTCGTTACACCACTGTTGAATGTCCAAGTAACCCAATGTTTTAAGTGTTTTCTTCACAAGCGCAGTGGTGCTGTTCAATTGGCTATCCACTCAACCCTGGCCAGCTCTACATTTTCCTGTCCACACCACAGAGACTGGAGAAATCATTGTTATCTCCACTACAGAATGTTCCATTCATTCACAGCGAATCTGGAATTCATCTGAATCTCCACTCCCGGCAGGTTTTCGTGACACCACTGGTAAATATCCAAGTAAGCCAATGCTGGTTTTAAGTGGCCTGCTCATACTCTCAGCCGTGCTGTTCAATTTGCTATCCACTCAACCCTCTTCAGCTCCATTTTCCTGTCCACATAACCCAAACTTCAGAAACAATTGGTATCTCCTCCACAGAATGTTCCATTCATTGACGGCAAATCTGAAATTCATCTAATTCTCAACTCCCGTCAGGTTTTCGTTACACCACTTGTGAATGTCCAATTAAGCCAAAGCTGGTTTTCAGTGGCCTGTTCTTACTACGAGACGTGCTGTTCATTTGGCTACCCATTCCACCCTGTTCAGCTCTACATTTTCGTGTCCACAAAACCCAGCCTTCAGAAATCATTGGAATCACCACTAGAGAATGTTCCATTCATTCACTGCGAATCTGGAATTCATCTGAATCTCCACTCCCGGCAGGTTTTCATTGCACCACTGCTGAATGTTCAAGTAACGCAATGATGGTTTTCAGCGGTCTATTCACAATCGAACCCGTGCTGTTCACGGTCTAGCGACTCAACACTGGTGAGTTCTTCTTTTTCCAGTTCAGACAATACAAACCTCAGAAACCATTGCAATCTACACTACAGAATGTTTCATTCATTCAGGCGAATCTTGAATTCATCTTGTTCTCCACTCCCAGCAGGTTTTCGTTTCACCACTGGTGAATGTCCAAGCAACCCAAGGCTGGTTTCAGCTGCGTGTTAACACTCGCAGCCGTGCTGTTCAATTGGCTATCCAGTGAACGCTGGTTAGCTCTTGATTTTCCTTCCACACACCGAGCCTTCAGAAATCATTCTTATCTCCACTTCAGAATGTTCCATTCGTTCCCTGCGAATCTGGAATTCCTCTGACTCTCCACACCAGGCAGATTTTCCTAACAACACTGGTGAATGACCAGGTAATCCAATGCTGGTTTTCAGCGGCTGTTCACACTCACAGCCTTGCTGTTCAATTGGCAATCCAGTCAAACCTAGTCAGCTCTTCATTTTCCTGTCCACACAACCCAGCGTTCAGAAATCATTGGAATCTCTACTACAGAAATTTCCATTCATTCACTGTGAATCTGGAAATACTCTGAATCTGCATTCCAGGAAGGCTTTCGTTACACCACTGATGAATGTCCAAGTAATGCAATGCTGCTTCTTAGTGGTCTGTTCACACTCGAAACCGTGCTGTTCATTGGCTATCCACTCAATATCGGTCAGCTCTTCAATATCCTGTCCAGACTATCCAGATTCCTAAATGTTGGCAATCACCACTACAGAATGTTCCATTCAATCACGCGAATCTGGAATTCATCAGAGTCTCCACTCCTGGAAGGTTTTCGTGACACCACTGGTAAATGTCCAAGGAAGACAATGCTGGTTTTAAGCCGCCTGCTAACACACTCAGCCGTGCTGTTCAATTTGCTATCCACCCAACCCTATTCAGCTCTACATTTTCCTGTCCTCATAACCCAACCTTCAGAAATAATTGGTATCCCCTCCACAGAATGTTCCGTTCATTCACTGCGAATCTTAAATTCATCTGACTCTCAACTCCCGGCGGGTTATCGTTACACCACTTGTGAATGTCCAAGTAAGCCAATGCTGGTTTTCAGTGGCCTGTTCATACTAAGAGACGTGCTGTTCATTTGGCTATCCACTCCACCCTGTTCAGCTCTACATTTTCGTGTCCACAAAACCCAGCCTTCAGAAATCATTGGAATCACCACTAGAGAATGTTCCATTCATTCACTGCGAATCTGGAATTCCTCTGAACCTCCACTCCTGGCAGGTTTTCGTTACGCCACTGGTGAATGTCCAAGTAACTCAATACTGGTTTTCAGAGGCATGTTCAACTCGCAGAAGTGCTGTTCAATGGGCTATCCACTCAATATTGGTCAGCTCTTCATTTTCCTCTCCACACAAACCAGCCTTCAGAAATCATTGGGCTCTCCACTACAGACTGTTCCATTCATTCACTGCGATTCTGCAATTCATCTGACTCTCCGCTCCAGGCAGGTTTTCATTACAGCACTGGTGAATGACCAAGTAATCCAATGCTGGTTTTCAGCCGCCTTTTCACACTCGCAGTGTGCTGTTCAATTGTCTATCCACTCAAACCTGGTCAGCCTTTCATTTTCTTTTCCACAATATCAGACTTCAGAAATCATTGGAATCGCCAGTACAGAATGTTCCATTCATTCACTGCCAATCTGGAATTCATCTGAATCTGCACTCCAGGTAGGCTTTCATTACACCACTTATGAATGTCCAAGTAACACAATGCTGGTTTTCAGCGGTCTGTTCACACTCTAAGCCCTGCTTTTTACTGGGTATCCACACAACTGTGGTCAGCTCTTCATTTTCATGTCCAAACAATCCAGACTTGAGAAATCATTGCAATCTCCAGTACAGAATGTTCCATTCATTCACTGCGAATCTGGAATTCAACTGAATCTCCACTACCTGCAGATTTATCTTACACCACTTGTGAATGTCCAAGTAAAACAATGCTGGTTTTCAGAGGCCTGTTCATGTTCGCAGTCGTGCTGTTCAATTGGCTATCCACTCAACCTGTTTTGCTCCTCATTTTCCTGTGCACACAACCCAGCCTTCAGAAATCATTGTAATCTCCACTACAGGATGTTCCATTCATTCACTGGGAATCTGGAATTCATCTGAATCTGCACTCCACGCAGGCTTTCGTTACACCACTGCTGAAAGTCGAAGTAATGCAATACTGGTTTTCAGTGGTCTGTTCACATTCGAAGCCGAGGCTTTTTACAGGCTATCCACTCAACACTGGTCAGCTCTTCATTTTCGTGTCCCCACAATCCAGATTTCAGAAATCATTGCAATCTCCACTACAGAATGTTCCATTCATTCACTGCGAGTCTGGAGTTTATCTGATTCTCCACTCCCGCCTGGTTAACATTACACCACTTGTGAATGTCCAAGTAAGCCAATGCTGGTTTTCAGAGGCCTGTTCATACTCGCAGCCGTGCTGTTTAATTGACAATTCACTCCACCCTGTTCAGCTCTTCATTGTCTCACCACACTACCAGCCTTCAGAAATCTTTGTTATCTCCACTACAGAATGTTCCATTCATTCACTGCGAATCTGGAATTCATCTGACTCTCAACTCCACGCAGGTTTTCATTACACCACTGTTGAATGTCCAAGTAACCCAATGCTGGTTTTCAGCGGCCTGTTCATATTCGCAGCCCTGCTGTTTACTTGGCTATCGATTCAAGCCTGGTCAGCTCTTCATTTTCCTGTCCACACAACACAGGCTTCAGAAATCATTGGAATCTCCTCTACAGAATGTTCCATTCATTCACTGCGAATGTGGAATTCAACTGACTCTCCACTCCATGCAGGTTTTCCTTACACCACTGATGAATGTCCAAGTAACCCAATGCTGGTTTTCAGCTGCATGTTCACACTCGCAGCCATGCTATACAATTGGCTTTCCACTAAATCCTGATTAGTTCTTGATTTTCCTTCCACACGACCCAGCCTTCAGAAATCGTTGGAATCTCCACTAGAGAATGTTCCATTCATTCACTGCGAATCTGGAATTCCTCTGAACCTCCACTCCCGGCAGGTTTTCGTTACACCACTGTTGAATGTCCAAGTAACCCAATGTTTTAAGTGTTTTCTTCACAAGCGCAGTGGTGCTGTTCAATTGGCTATCCACTCAACCCTGGCCAGCTCTACATTTTCCTGTCCACACCACAGAGACTGGAGAAATCATTGTTATCTCCACTACAGAATGTTCCATTCATTCACAGCGAATCTGGAATTCATCTGAATCTCCACTCCCGGCAGGTTTTCGTGACACCACTGGTAAATATCCAAGTAAGCCAATGCTGGTTTTAAGTGGCCTGCTCATACTCTCAGCCGTGCTGTTCAATTTGCTATCCACTCAACCCTCTTCAGCTCCATTTTCCTGTCCACATAACCCAAACTTCAGAAACAATTGGTATCTCCTCCACAGAATGTTCCATTCATTGACGGCAAATCTGAAATTCATCTAATTCTCAACTCCCGTCAGGTTTTCGTTACACCACTCGTGAATGTCCAATTAAGCCAAAGCTGGTTTTCAGTGGCCTGTTCTTACTACGAGACGTGCTGTTCATTTGGCTATCCATTCCACCCTGTTCAGCTCTACATTTTCGTGTCCACAAAACCCAGCCTTCAGAAATCATTGGAATCACCACTAGAGAATGTTCCATTCATTCACTGCGAATCTGGAATTCATCTGAATCTCCACTCCCGGCAGGTTTTCATTGCACCACTGCTGAATGTTCAAGTAACGCAATGATGGTTTTCAGCGGTCTATTCACACTCGAACCCGTGCTGTTCACGGTCTAGCGACTCAACACTGGTGAGTTCTTCTTTTTCCAGTTCAGACAATACAAACCTCAGAAACCATTGCAATCTACACTACAGAATGTTTCAGTCATTCAGGCGAATCTTGAATTCATCTTGTTCTCCACTCCCAGCAGGTTTTCGTTTCACCACTGGTGAATGTCCAAGCAACCCAAGGCTGGTTTCAGCTGCGTGTTAACACTCGCAGCCGTGCTGTTCAATTGGCTATCCAGTGAACGCTGGTTAGCTCTTGATTTTCCTTCCACACACCGAGCCTTCAGAAATCATTCTTATCTCCACTTCAGAATGTTCCATTCGTTCCCTGCGAATCTGGAATTCCTCTGACTCTCCACACCAGGCAGATTTTCCTAACAACACTGGTGAATGACCAGGTAATCCAATGCTGGTTTTCAGCGGCTGTTCACACTCACAGCCTTGCTGTTCAATTGGCAATCCAGTCAAACCTAGTCAGCTCTTCATTTTCCTGTCCACACAACCCAGCGTTCAGAAATCATTGGAATCTCTACTACAGAAATTTCCATTCATTCACTGTGAATCTGGAAATACTCTGAATCTGCATTCCAGGAAGGCTTTCGTTACACCACTGATGAATGTCCAAGTAATGCAATGCTGCTTCTTAGTGGTCTGTTCACACTCGAAACCGTGCTGTTCATTGGCTATCCACTCAATATCGGTCAGCTCTTCAATATCCTGTCCAGACTATCCAGATTCCTAAATGTTGGCAATCACCACTACAGAATGTTCCATTCAATCACGCGAATCTGGAATTCATCAGAGTCTCCACTCCTGGAAGGTTTTCGTGACACCACTGGTAAATGTCCAAGGAAGACAATGCTGGTTTTAAGCCGCCTGCTAACACACTCAGCCGTGCTGTTCAATTTGCTATCCACCCAACCCTATTCAGCTCTACATTTTCCTGTCCTCATAACCCAACCTTCAGAAATAATTGGTATCTCCTCCACAGAATGTTCCGTTCATTCACTGCGAATCTTAAATTCATCTGACTCTCAACTCCCGGCGGGTTATCGTTACACCACTTGTGAATGTCCAAGTAAGCCAATGCTGGTTTTCAGTGGCCTGTTCATACTAAGAGACGTGCTGTTCATTTGGCTATCCACTCCACCCTGTTCAGCTCTACATTCTCGTGTCCACAAAACCCAGCCTTCAGAAATCATTGGAATCACCACTAGAGAATGTTCCATTCATTCACTGCGAATCTGGAATTCATCTGAACCTCCACTCCTGGCAGGTTTTCGTTACGCCACTGGTGAATGTCCAAGTAACTCAATACTGGTTTTCAGAGGCATGTTCAACTCGCAGAAGTGCTGTTCAATGGGCTATCCACTCAATATTGGTCAGCTCTTCATTTTCCTCTCCACACAAACCAGCCTTCAGAAATCATTGGGCTCTCCACTACAGACTGTTCCATTCATTCACTGCGATTCTGCAATTCATCTGACTCTCCGCTCCAGGCAGGTTTTCATTACAGCACTGGTGAATGACCAAGTAATCCAATGCTGGTTTTCAGCCGCCTTTTCACACTCGCAGTGTGCTGTTCAATTGTCTATCCACTCAAACCTGGTCAGCCTTTCATTTTCTTTTCCACAATATCAGACTTCAGAAATCATTGGAATCGCCAGTACAGAATGTTCCATTCATTCACTGCCAATCTGGAATTCATCTGAATCTGCACTCCAGGTAGGCTTTCATTACACCACTTATGAATGTCCAAGTAACACAATGCTGGTTTTCAGCGGTCTGTTCACACTCTAAGCCCTGCTTTTTACTGGGTATCCACACAACTGTGGTCAGCTCTTCATTTTCATGTCCAAACAATCCAGACTTGAGAAATCATTGCAATCTCCAGTACAGAATGTTCCATTCATTCACTGCGAATCTGGAATTCAACTGAATCTCCACTACCTGCAGATTTATCTTACACCACTTGTGAATGTCCAAGTAAAACAATGCTGGTTTTCAGAGGCCTGTTCATGTTCGCAGTCGTGCTGTTCAATTGGCTATCCACTCAACCTGTTTTGCTCCTCATTTTCCTGTGCACACAACCCAGCCTTCAGAAATCATTGTAATCTCCACTACAGGATGTTCCATTCATTCACTGGGAATCTGGAATTCATCTGAATCTGCACTCCACGCAGGCTTTCGTTACACCACTGCTGAAAGTCGAAGTAATGCAATACTGGTTTTCAGTGGTCTGTTCACATTCGAAGCCGAGGCTTTTTACAGGCTATCCACTCAACACTGGTCAGCTCTTCATTTTCGTGTCCCCACAATCCAGATTTCAGAAATCATTGCAATCTCCACTACAGAATGTTCCATTCATTCACTGCGAGTCTGGAGTTTATCTGATTCTCCACTCCCGCCTGGTTAACATTACACCACTTGTGAATGTCCAAGTAAGCCAATGCTGGTTTTCAGAGGCCTGTTCATACTCGCAGCCGTGCTGTTTAATTGACAATTCACTCCACCCTGTTCAGCTCTTCATTGTCCCACCACACTACCAGCCTTCAGAAATCTTTGTTATCTCCACTACAGAATGTTCCATTCATTCACTGCGAATCTGGAATTCATCTGACTCTCAACTCCACGCAGGTTTTCATTACACCACTGTTGAATGTCCAAGTAACCCAATGCTGGTTTTCAGCGGCCTGTTCATATTCGCAGCCCTGCTGTTTACTTGGCTATCGATTCAAGCCTGGTCAGCTCTTCATTTTCCTGTCCACACAACACAGGCTTCAGAAATCATTGGAATCTCCTCTACAGAATGTTCCATTCATTCACTGCGAATGTGGAATTCAACTGACTCTCCACTCCATGCAGGTTTTCCTTACACCACTGATGAATGTCCAAGTAACCCAATGCTGGTTTTCAGCTGCATGTTCACACTCGCAGCCATGCTATACAATTGGCTTTCCACTAAATCCTGATTAGTTCTTGATTTTCCTTCCACACGACCCAGCCTTCAGAAATCGTTGGAATCTCCACTAGAGAATGTTCCATTCATTCACTGCGAATCTGGAATTCCTCTGAACCTCCACTCCCGGCAGGTTTTCGTTACACCACTGTTGAATGTCCAAGTAACCCAATGTTTTAAGTGTTTTCTTCACAAGCGCAGTGGTGCTGTTCAATTGGCTATCCACTCAACCCTGGCCAGCTCTACATTTTCCTGTCCACACCACAGAGACTGGAGAAATCATTGTTATCTCCACTACAGAATGTTCCATTCATTCACAGCGAATCTGGAATTCATCTGAATCTCCACTCCCGGCAGGTTTTCGTGACACCACTGGTAAATATCCAAGTAAGCCAATGCTGGTTTTAAGTGGCCTGCTCATACTCTCAGCCGTGCTGTTCAATTTGCTATCCACTCAACCCTCTTCAGCTCCATTTTCCTGTCCACATAACCCAAACTTCAGAAACAATTGGTATCTCCTCCACAGAATGTTCCATTCATTGACGGCAAATCTGAAATTCATCTAATTCTCAACTCCCGTCAGGTTTTCGTTACACCACTTGTGAATGTCCAATTAAGCCAAAGCTGGTTTTCAGTGGCCTGTTCTTACTACGAGACGTGCTGTTCATTTGGCTATCCATTCCACCCTGTTCAGCTCTACATTTTCGTGTCCACAAAACCCAGCCTTCAGAAATCATTGGAATCACCACTAGAGAATGTTCCATTCATTCACTGCGAATCTGGAATTCATCTGAATCTCCACTCCCGGCAGGTTTTCATTGCACCACTGCTGAATGTTCAAGTAACGCAATGATGGTTTTCAGCGGTCTATTCACACTCGAACCCGTGCTGTTCACGGTCTAGCGACTCAACACTGGTGAGTTCTTCTTTTTCCAGTTCAGACAATACAAACCTCAGAAACCATTGCAATCTACACTACAGAATGTTTCATTCATTCAGGCGAATCTTGAATTCATCTTGTTCTCCACTCCCAGCAGGTTTTCGTTTCACCACTGGTGAATGTCCAAGCAACCCAAGGCTGGTTTCAGCTGCGTGTTAACACTCGCAGCCGTGCTGTTCAATTGGCTATCCAGTGAACGCTGGTTAGCTCTTGATTTTCCTTCCACACACCGAGCCTTCAGAAATCATTCTTATCTCCACTTCAGAATGTTCCATTCGTTCCCTGCGAATCTGGAATTCCTCTGACTCTCCACACCAGGCAGATTTTCCTAACAACACTGGTGAATGACCAGGTAATCCAATGCTGGTTTTCAGCGGCTGTTCACACTCACAGCCTTGCTGTTCAATTGGCAATCCAGTCAAACCTAGTCAGCTCTTCATTTTCCTGTCCACACAACCCAGCGTTCAGAAATCATTGGAATCTCTACTACAGAAATTTCCATTCATTCACTGTGAATCTGGAAATACTCTGAATCTGCATTCCAGGAAGGCTTTCGTTACACCACTGATGAATGTCCAAGTAATGCAATGCTGCTTCTTAGTGGTCTGTTCACACTCGAAACCGTGCTGTTCATTGGCTATCCACTCAATATCGGTCAGCTCTTCAATATCCTGTCCAGACTATCCAGATTCCTAAATGTTGGCAATCACCACTACAGAATGTTCCATTCAATCACGCGAATCTGGAATTCATCAGAGTCTCCACTCCTGGAAGGTTTTCGTGACACCACTGGTAAATGTCCAAGGAAGACAATGCTGGTTTTAAGCCGCCTGCTAACACACTCAGCCGTGCTGTTCAATTTGCTATCCACCCAACCCTATTCAGCTCTACATTTTCCTGTCCTCATAACCCAACCTTCAGAAATAATTGGTATCTCCTCCACAGAATGTTCCGTTCATTCACTGCGAATCTTAAATTCATCTGACTCTCAACTCCCGGCGGGTTATCGTTACACCACTTGTGAATGTCCAAGTAAGCCAATGCTGGTTTTCAGTGGCCTGTTCATACTAAGAGACGTGCTGTTCATTTGGCTATCCACTCCACCCTGTTCAGCTCTACATTCTCGTGTCCACAAAACCCAGCCTTCAGAAATCATTGGAATCACCACTAGAGAATGTTCCATTCATTCACTGCGAATCTGGAATTCATCTGAACCTCCACTCCTGGCAGGTTTTCGTTACGCCACTGGTGAATGTCCAAGTAACTCAATACTGGTTTTCAGAGGCATGTTCAACTCGCAGAAGTGCTGTTCAATGGGCTATCCACTCAATATTGGTCAGCTCTTCATTTTCCTCTCCACACAAACCAGCCTTCAGAAATCATTGGGCTCTCCACTACAGACTGTTCCATTCATTCACTGCGATTCTGCAATTCATCTGACTCTCCGCTCCAGGCAGGTTTTCATTACAGCACTGGTGAATGACCAAGTAATCCAATGCTGGTTTTCAGCCGCCTTTTCACACTCGCAGTGTGCTGTTCAATTGTCTATCCACTCAAACCTGGTCAGCCTTTCATTTTCTTTTCCACAATATCAGACTTCAGAAATCATTGGAATCGCCAGTACAGAATGTTCCATTCATTCACTGCCAATCTGGAATTCATCTGAATCTGCACTCCAGGTAGGCTTTCATTACACCACTTATGAATGTCCAAGTAACACAATGCTGGTTTTCAGCGGTCTGTTCACACTCTAAGCCCTGCTTTTTACTGGGTATCCACACAACTGTGGTCAGCTCTTCATTTTCATGTCCAAACAATCCAGACTTGAGAAATCATTGCAATCTCCAGTACAGAATGTTCCATTCATTCACTGCGAATCTGGAATTCAACTGAATCTCCACTACCTGCAGATTTATCTTACACCACTTGTGAATGTCCAAGTAAAACAATGCTGGTTTTCAGAGGCCTGTTCATGTTCGCAGTCGTGCTGTTCAATTGGCTATCCACTCAACCTGTTTTGCTCCTCATTTTCCTGTGCACACAACCCAGCCTTCAGAAATCATTGTAATCTCCACTACAGGATGTTCCATTCATTCACTGGGAATCTGGAATTCATCTGAATCTGCACTCCACGCAGGCTTTCGTTACACCACTGCTGAAAGTCGAAGTAATGCAATACTGGTTTTCAGTGGTCTGTTCACATTCGAAGCCGAGGCTTTTTACAGGCTATCCACTCAACACTGGTCAGCTCTTCATTTTCGTGTCCCCACAATCCAGATTTCAGAAATCATTGCAATCTCCACTACAGAATGTTCCATTCATTCACTGCGAGTCTGGAGTTTATCTGATTCTCCACTCCCGCCTGGTTAACATTACACCACTTGTGAATGTCCAAGTAAGCCAATGCTGGTTTTCAGAGGCCTGTTCATACTCGCAGCCGTGCTGTTTAATTGACAATTCACTCCACCCTGTTCAGCTCTTCATTGTCCCACCACACTACCAGCCTTCAGAAATCTTTGTTATCTCCACTACAGAATGTTCCATTCATTCACTGCGAATCTGGAATTCATCTGACTCTCAACTCCACGCAGGTTTTCATTACACCACTGTTGAATGTCCAAGTAACCCAATGCTGGTTTTCAGCGGCCTGTTCATATTCGCAGCCCTGCTGTTTACTTGGCTATCGATTCAAGCCTGGTCAGCTCTTCATTTTCCTGTCCACACAACACAGGCTTCAGAAATCATTGGAATCTCCTCTACAGAATGTTCCATTCATTCACTGCGAATGTGGAATTCAACTGACTCTCCACTCCATGCAGGTTTTCCTTACACCACTGATGAATGTCCAAGTAACCCAATGCTGGTTTTCAGCTGCATGTTCACACTCGCAGCCATGCTATACAATTGGCTTTCCACTAAATCCTGATTAGTTCTTGATTTTCCTTCCACACGACCCAGCCTTCAGAAATCGTTGGAATCTCCACTAGAGAATGTTCCATTCATTCACTGCGAATCTGGAATTCCTCTGAACCTCCACTCCCGGCAGGTTTTCGTTACACCACTGTTGAATGTCCAAGTAACCCAATGTTTTAAGTGTTTTCTTCACAAGCGCAGTGGTGCTGTTCAATTGGCTATCCACTCAACCCTGGCCAGCTCTACATTTTCCTGTCCACACCACAGAGACTGGAGAAATCATTGTTATCTCCACTACAGAATGTTCCATTCATTCACAGCGAATCTGGAATTCATCTGAATCTCCACTCCCGGCAGGTTTTCGTGACACCACTGGTAAATATCCAAGTAAGCCAATGCTGGTTTTAAGTGGCCTGCTCATACTCTCAGCCGTGCTGTTCAATTTGCTATCCACTCAACCCTCTTCAGCTCCATTTTCCTGTCCACATAACCCAAACTTCAGAAACAATTGGTATCTCCTCCACAGAATGTTCCATTCATTGACGGCAAATCTGAAATTCATCTAATTCTCAACTCCCGTCAGGTTTTCGTTACACCACTTGTGAATGTCCAATTAAGCCAAAGCTGGTTTTCAGTGGCCTGTTCTTACTACGAGACGTGCTGTTCATTTGGCTATCCATTCCACCCTGTTCAGCTCTACATTTTCGTGTCCACAAAACCCAGCCTTCAGAAATCATTGGAATCACCACTAGAGAATGTTCCATTCATTCACTGCGAATCTGGAATTCATCTGAATCTCCACTCCCGGCAGGTTTTCATTGCACCACTGCTGAATGTTCAAGTAACGCAATGATGGTTTTCAGCGGTCTATTCACACTCGAACCCGTGCTGTTCACGGTCTAGCGACTCAACACTGGTGAGTTCTTCTTTTTCCAGTTCAGACAATACAAACCTCAGAAACCATTGCAATCTACACTACAGAATGTTTCATTCATTCACGCGAATCTTGAATTCATCTTGTTCTCCACTCCCAGCAGGTTTTCGTTTCACCACTGGTGAATGTCCAAGCAACCCAAGGCTGGTTTCAGCTGCGTGTTAACACTCGCAGCCGTGCTGTTCAATTGGCTATCCAGTGAACGCTGGTTAGCTCTTGATTTTCCTTCCACACACCGAGCCTTCAGAAATCATTCTTATCTCCACTTCAGAATGTTCCATTCGTTCCCTGCGAATCTGGAATTCCTCTGACTCTCCACACCAGGCAGATTTTCCTAACAACACTGGTGAATGACCAGGTAATCCAATGCTGGTTTTCAGCGGCTGTTCACACTCACAGCCTTGCGTTCAATTGGCAATCCAGTCAAACCTAGTCAGCTCTTCATTTTCCTGTCCACACAACCCAGCGTTCAGAAATCATTGGAATCTCTACTACAGAAATTTCCATTCATTCACTGTGAATCTGGAAATACTCTGAATCTGCATTCCAGGAAGGCTTTCGTTACACCACTGATGAATGTCCAAGTAATGCAATGCTGCTTCTTAGTGGTCTGTTCACACTCGAAACCGTGCTGTTCATTGGCTATCCACTCAATATCGGTCAGCTCTTCAATATCCTGTCCAGACTATCCAGATTCCTAAATGTTGGCAATCACCACTACAGAATGTTCCATTCAATCACGCGAATCTGGAATTCATCAGAGTCTCCACTCCTGGAAGGTTTTCGTGACACCACTGGTAAATGTCCAAGGAAGACAATGCTGGTTTTAAGCCGCCTGCTAACACACTCAGCCGTGCTGTTCAATTTGCTCTCCACCCAACCCTATTCAGCTCTACATTTTCCTGTCCTCATAACCCAACCTTCAGAAATAATTGGTATCTCCTCCACAGAATGTTCCGTTCATTCACTGCGAATCTTAAATTCATCTGACTCTCAACTCCCGGCGGGTTATCGTTACACCACTTGTGAATGTCCAAGTAAGCCAATGCTGGTTTTCAGTGGCCTGTTCATACTAAGAGACGTGCTGTTCATTTGGCTATCCACTCCACCCTGTTCAGCTCTACATTTTCGTGTCCACAAAACCCAGCCTTCAGAAATCATTGGAATCACCACTAGAGAATGTTCCATTCATTCACTGCGAATCTGGAATTCATCTGAACCTCCACTCCTGGCAGGTTTTCGTTACGCCACTGGTGAATGTCCAAGTAACTCAATACTGGTTTTCAGAGGCATGTTCAACTCGCAGAAGTGCTGTTCAATGGGCTATCCACTCAATATTGGTCAGCTCTTCATTTTCCTCTCCACACAAACCAGCCTTCAGAAATCATTGGGCTCTCCACTACAGACTGTTCCATTCATTCACTGCGATTCTGCAATTCATCTGACTCTCCGCTCCAGGCAGGTTTTCATTACAGCACTGGTGAATGACCAAGTAATCCAATGCTGGTTTTCAGCCGCCTTTTCACACTCGCAGTGTGCTGTTCAATTGTCTATCCACTCAAACCTGGTCAGCCTTTCATTTTCTTTTCCACAATATCAGACTTCAGAAATCATTGGAATCGCCAGTACAGAATGTTCCATTCATTCACTGCCAATCTGGAATTCATCTGAATCTGCACTCCAGGTAGGCTTTCATTACACCACTTATGAATGTCCAAGTAACACAATGCTGGTTTTCAGCGGTCTGTTCACACTCTAAGCCCTGCTTTTTACTGGGTATCCACACAACTGTGGTCAGCTCTTCATTTTCATGTCCAAACAATCCAGACTTGAGAAATCATTGCAATCTCCAGTACAGAATGTTCCATTCATTCACTGCGAATCTGGAATTCAACTGAATCTCCACTACCTGCAGATTTATCTTACACCACTTGGGAATGTCCAAGTAAAACAATGCTGGTTTTCAGAGGCCTGTTCATGTTCGCAGTCGTGCTGTTCAATTGGCTATCCACTCAACCTGTTTTGCTCCTCATTTTCCTGTGCACACAACCCAGCCTTCAGAAATCATTGTAATCTCCACTACAGGATGTTCCATTCATTCACTGGGAATCTGGAATTCATCTGAATCTGCACTCCACGCAGGCTTTCGTTACACCACTGCTGAAAGTCGAAGTAATGCAATACTGGTTTTCAGTGGTCTGTTCACATTCGAAGCCGAGGCTTTTTACAGGCTATCCACTCAACACTGGTCAGCTCTTCATTTTCGTGTCCCCACAATCCAGATTTCAGAAATCATTGCAATCTCCACTACAGAATGTTCCATTCATTCACTGCGAGTCTGGAGTTTATCTGATTCTCCACTCCCGCCTGGTTAACATTACACCACTTGTGAATGTCCAAGTAAGCCAATGCTGGTTTTCAGAGGCCTGTTCATACTCGCAGCCGTGCTGTTTAATTGACAATTCACTCCACCCTGTTCAGCTCTTCATTGTCCCACCACACTACCAGCCTTCAGAAATCTTTGTTATCTCCACTACAGAATGTTCCATTCATTCACTGCGAATCTGGAATTCATCTGACTCTCAACTCCACGCAGGTTTTCATTACACCACTGTTGAATGTCCAAGTAACCCAATGCTGGTTTTCAGCGGCCTGTTCATATTCGCAGCCCTGCTGTTTACTTGGCTATCGATTCAAGCCTGGTCAGCTCTTCATTTTCCTGTCCACACAACACAGGCTTCAGAAATCATTGGAATCTCCTCTACAGAATGTTCCATTCATTCACTGCGAATGTGGAATTCAACTGACTCTCCACTCCATGCAGGTTTTCCTTACACCACTGATGAATGTCCAAGTAACCCAATGCTGGTTTTCAGCTGCATGTTCACACTCGCAGCCATGCTATACAATTGGCTTTCCACTAAATCCTGATTAGTTCTTGATTTTCCTTCCACACGACCCAGCCTTCAGAAATCGTTGGAATCTCCACTAGAGAATGTTCCATTCATTCACTGCGAATCTGGAATTCCTCTGAACCTCCACTCCCGGCAGGTTTTCGTTACACCACTGTTGAATGTCCAAGTAACCCAATGTTTTAAGTGTTTTCTTCACAAGCGCAGTGGTGCTGTTCAATTGGCTATCCACTCAACCCTGGCCAGCTCTACATTTTCCTGTCCACACCACAGAGACTGGAGAAATCATTGTTCTCTCCACTACAGAATGTTCCATTCATTCACAGCGAATCTGGAATTCATCTGAATCTCCACTCCCGGCAGGTTTTCGTGACACCACTGGTAAATATCCAAGTAAGCCAATGCTGGTTTTAAGTGGCCTGCTCATACTCTCAGCTGTGCTGTTCAATTTGCTATCCACTCAACCCTCTTCAGCTCCATTTTCCTGTCCACATAACCCAAACTTCAGAAACAATTGGTATCTCCTCCACAGAATGTTCCATTCATTGACGGCAAATCTGAAATTCATCTAATTCTCAACTCCCGTCAGGTTTTCGTTACACCACTTGTGAATGTCCAATTAAGCCAAAGCTGGTTTTCAGTGGCCTGTTCTTACTACGAGACGTGCTGTTCATTTGGCTATCCATTCCACCCTGTTCAGCTCTACATTTTCGTGTCCACAAAACCCAGCCTTCAGAAATCATTGGAATCACCACTAGAGAATGTTCCATTCATTCACTGCGAATCTGGAATTCATCTGAATCTCCACTCCCGGCAGGTTTTCATTGCACCACTGCTGAATGTTCAAGTAACGCAATGATGGTTTTCAGCGGTCTATTCACACTCGAACCCGTGCTGTTCACGGTCTAGCGACTCAACACTGGTGAGTTCTTCTTTTTCCAGTTCAGACAATACAAACCTCAGAAACCATTGCAATCTACACTACAGAATGTTTCATTCATTCAGGCGAATCTTGAATTCATCTTGTTCTCCACTCCCAGCAGGTTTTCGTTTCACCACTGGTGAATGTCCAAGCAACCCAAGGCTGGTTTCAGCTGCGTGTTAACACTCGCAGCCGTGCTGTTCAATTGGCTATCCAGTGAACGCTGGTTAGCTCTTGATTTTCCTTCCACACACCGAGCCTTCAGAAATCATTCTTATCTCCACTTCAGAATGTTCCATTCGTTCCCTGCGAATCTGGAATTCCTCTGACTCTCCACACCAGGCAGATTTTCCTAACAACACTGGTGAATGACCAGGTAATCCAATGCTGGTTTTCAGCGGCTGTTCACACTCACAGCCTTGCTGTTCAATTGGCAATCCAGTCAAACCTAGTCAGCTCTTCATTTTCCTGTCCACACAACCCAGCGTTCAGAAATCATTGGAATCTCTACTACAGAAATTTCCATTCATTCACTGTGAATCTGGAAATACTCTGAATCTGCATTCCAGGAAGGCTTTCGTTACACCACTGATGAATGTCCAAGTAATGCAATGCTGCTTCTTAGTGGTCTGTTCACACTCGAAACCGTGCTGTTCATTGGCTATCCACTCAATATCGGTCAGCTCTTCAATATCCTGTCCAGACTATCCAGATTCCTAAATGTTGGCAATCACCACTACAGAATGTTCCATTCAATCACGCGAATCTGGAATTCATCAGAGTCTCCACTCCTGGAAGGTTTTCGTGACACCACTGGTAAATGTCCAAGGAAGACAATGCTGGTTTTAAGCCGCCTGCTAACACACTCAGCCGTGCTGTTCAATTTGCTATCCACCCAACCCTATTCAGCTCTACATTTTCCTGTCCTCATAACCCAACCTTCAGAAATAATTGGTATCTCCTCCACAGAATGTTCCGTTCATTCACTGCGAATCTTAAATTCATCTGACTCTCAACTCCCGGCGGGTTATCGTTACACCACTTGTGAATGTCCAAGTAAGCCAATGCTGGTTTTCAGTGGCCTGTTCATACTAAGAGACGTGCTGTTCATTTGGCTATCCACTCCACCCTGTTCAACTCTACATTCTCGTGTCCACAAAACCCAGCCTTCAGAAATCATTGGAATCACCACTAGAGAATGTTCCATTCATTCACTGCGAATCTGGAATTCCTCTGAACCTCCACTCCTGGCAGGTTTTCGTTACGCCACTGGTGAATGTCCAAGTAACTCAATACTGGTTTTCAGAGGCATGTTCAACTCGCAGAAGTGCTGTTCAATGGGCTATCCACTCAATATTGGTCAGCTCTTCATTTTCCTCTCCACACAAACCAGCCTTCAGAAATCATTGGGCTCTCCACTACAGACTGTTCCATTCATTCACTGCGATTCTGCAATTCATCTGACTCTCCGCTCCAGGCAGGTTTTCATTACAGCACTGGTGAATGACCAAGTAATCCAATGCTGGTTTTCAGCCGCCTTTTCACACTCGCAGTGTGCTGTTCAATTGTCTATCCACTCAAACCTGGTCAGCCTTTCATTTTCTTTTCCACAATATCAGACTTCAGAAATCATTGGAATCGCCAGTACAGAATGTTCCATTCATTCACTGCCAATCTGGAATTCATCTGAATCTGCACTCCAGGTAGGCTTTCATTACACCACTTATGAATGTCCAAGTAACACAATGCTGGTTTTCAGCGGTCTGTTCACACTCTAAGCCCTGCTTTTTACTGGGTATCCACACAACTGTGGTCAGCTCTTCATTTTCATGTCCAAACAATCCAGACTTGAGAAATCATTGCAATCTCCAGTACAGAATGTTCCATTCATTCACTGCGAATCTGGAATTCAACTGAATCTCCACTACCTGCAGATTTATCTTACACCACTTGTGAATGTCCAAGTAAAACAATGCTGGTTTTCAGAGGCCTGTTCATGTTCGCAGTCGTGCTGTTCAATTGGCTATCCACTCAACCTGTTTTGCTCCTCATTTTCCTGTGCACACAACCCAGCCTTCAGAAATCATTGTAATCTCCACTACAGGATGTTCCATTCATTCACTGGGAATCTGGAATTCATCTGAATCTGCACTCCACGCAGGCTTTCGTTACACCACTGCTGAAAGTCGAAGTAATGCAATACTGGTTTTCAGTGGTCTGTTCACATTCGAAGCCGAGGCTTTTTACAGGCTATCCACTCAACACTGGTCAGCTCTTCATTTTCGTGTCCCCACAATCCAGATTTCAGAAATCATTGCAATCTCCACTACAGAATGTTCCATTCATTCACTGCGAGTCTGGAGTTTATCTGATTCTCCACTCCCGCCTGGTTAACATTACACCACTTGTGAATGTCCAAGTAAGCCAATGCTGGTTTTCAGAGGCCTGTTCATACTCGCAGCCGTGCTGTTTAATTGACAATTCACTCCACCCTGTTCAGCTCTTCATTGTCCCACCACACTACCAGCCTTCAGAAATCTTTGTTATCTCCACTACAGAATGTTCCATTCATTCACTGCGAATCTGGAATTCATCTGACTCTCAACTCCACGCAGGTTTTCATTACACCACTGTTGAATGTCCAAGTAACCCAATGCCGGTTTTCAGCGGCCTGTTCATATTCGCAGCCCTGCTGTTTACTTGGCTATCGATTCAAGCCTGGTCAGCTCTTCATTTTCCTGTCCACACAACACAGGCTTCAGAAATCATTGGAATCTCCTCTACAGAATGTTCCATTCATTCACTGCGAATGTGGAATTCAACTGACTCTCCACTCCATGCAGGTTTTCCTTACACCACTGATGAATGTCCAAGTAACCCAATGCTGGTTTTCAGCTGCATGTTCACACTCGCAGCCATGCTATACAATTGGCTTTCCACTAAATCCTGATTAGTTCTTGATTTTCCTTCCACACGACCCAGCCTTCAGAAATCGTTGGAATCTCCACTAGAGAATGTTCCATTCATTCACTGCGAATCTGGAATTCCTCTGAACCTCCACTCCCGGCAGGTTTTCGTTACACCACTGTTGAATGTCCAAGTAACCCAATGTTTTAAGTGTTTTCTTCACAAGCGCAGTGGTGCTGTTCAATTGGCTATCCACTCAACCCTGGCCAGCTCTACATTTTCCTGTCCACACCACAGAGACTGGAGAAATCATTGTTCTCTCCACTACAGAATGTTCCATTCATTCACAGCGAATCTGGAATTCATCTGAATCTCCACTCCCGGCAGGTTTTCGTGACACCACTGGTAAATATCCAAGTAAGCCAATGCTGGTTTTAAGTGGCCTGCTCATACTCTCAGCCGTGCTGTTCAATTTGCTATCCACTCAACCCTCTTCAGCTCCATTTTCCTGTCCACATAACCCAAACTTCAGAAACAATTGGTATCTCCTCCACAGAATGTTCCATTCATTGACGGCAAATCTGAAATTCATCTAATTCTCAACTCCCGTCAGGTTTTCGTTACACCACTTGTGAATGTCCAATTAAGCCAAAGCTGGTTTTCAGTGGCCTGTTCTTACTACGAGACGTGCTGTTCATTTGGCTATCCATTCCACCCTGTTCAGCTCTACATTTTCGTGTCCACAAAACCCAGCCTTCAGAAATCATTGGAATCACCACTAGAGAATGTTCCATTCATTCACTGCGAATCTGGAATTCATCTGAATCTCCTCTCCCGGCAGGTTTTCATTGCACCACTGCTGAATGTTCAAGTAACGCAATGATGGTTTTCAGCGGTCTATTCACACTCGAACCCGTGCTGTTCACGGTCTAGCGACTCAAAACTGGTGAGTTCTTCTTTTTCCAGTTCAGACAATACAAACCTCAGAAACCATTGCAATCTACACTACAGAATGTTTCATTCATTCAGGCGAATCTTGAATTCATCTTGTTCTCCACTCCCAGCAGGTTTTCGTTTCACCACTGGTGAATGTCCAAGCAACCCAAGGCTGGTTTCAGCTGCGTGTTAACACTCGCAGCCGTCCGTGCTGTTCAATTGGCTATCCAGTGAACGCTGGTTAGCTCTTGATTTTCCTTCCACACACCGAGCCTTCAGAAATCATTCTTATCTCCACTTCAGAATGTTCCATTCGTTCCCTGCGAATCTGGAATTCCTCTGACTCTCCACACCAGGCAGATTTTCCTAACAACACTGGTGAATGACCAGGTAATCCAATGCTGGTTTTCAGCGGCTGTTCACACTCACAGCCTTGCTGTTCAATTGGCAATCCAGTCAAACCTAGTCAGCTCTTCATTTTCCTGTCCACACAACCCAGCGTTCAGAAATCATTGGAATCTCTACTACAGAAATTTCCATTCATTCACTGTGAATCTGGAAATACTCTGAATCTGCATTCCAGGAAGGCTTTCGTTACACCACTGATGAATGTCCAAGTAATGCAATGCTGCTTCTTAGTGGTCTGTTCACACTCGAAACCGTGCTGTTCATTGGCTATCCACTCAATATCGGTCAGCTCTTCAATATCCTGTCCAGACTATCCAGATTCCTAAATGTTGGCAATCACCACTACAGAATGTTCCATTCAATCACGCGAATCTGGAATTCATCAGAGTCTCCACTCCTGGAAGGTTTTCGTGACACCACTGGTAAATGTCCAAGGAAGACAATGCTGGTTTTAAGCCGCCTGCTAACACACTCAGCCGTGCTGTTCAATTTGCTATCCACCCAACCCTATTCAGCTCTACATTTTCCTGTCCTCATAACCCAACCTTCAGAAATAATTGGTATCTCCTCCACAGAATGTTCCGTTCATTCACTGCGAATCTTAAATTCATCTGACTCTCAACTCCCGGCGGGTTATCGTTACACCACTTGTGAATGTCCAAGTAAGCCAATGCTGGTTTTCAGTGGCCTGTTCATACTAAGAGACGTGCTGTTCATTTGGCTATCCACTCCACCCTGTTCAGCTCTACATTTTCGTGTCCACAAAACCCAGCCTTCAGAAATCATTGGAATCACCACTAGAGAATGTTCCATTCATTCACTGCGAATCTGGAATTCATCTGAACCTCCACTCCTGGCAGGTTTTCGTTACGCCACTGGTGAATGTCCAAGTAACTCAATACTGGTTTTCAGAGGCATGTTCAACTCGCAGAAGTGCTGTTCAATGGGCTATCCACTCAATATTGGTCAGCTCTTCATTTTCCTCTCCACACAAACCAGCCTTCAGAAATCATTGGGCTCTCCACTACAGACTGTTCCATTCATTCACTGCGATTCTGCAATTCATCTGACTCTCCGCTCCAGGCAGGTTTTCATTACAGCACTGGTGAATGACCAAGTAATCCAATGCTGGTTTTCAGCCGCCTTTTCACACTCGCAGTGTGCTGTTCAATTGTCTATCCACTCAAACCTGGTCAGCCTTTCATTTTCTTTTCCACAATATCAGACTTCAGAAATCATTGGAATCGCCAGTACAGAATGTTCCATTCATTCACTGCCAATCTGGAATTCATCTGAATCTGCACTCCAGGTAGGCTTTCATTACACCACTTATGAATGTCCAAGTAACACAATGCTGGTTTTCAGCGGTCTGTTCACACTCTAAGCCCTGCTTTTTACTGGGTATCCACACAACTGTGGTCAGCTCTTCATTTTCATGTCCAAACAATCCAGACTTGAGAAATCATTGCAATCTCCAGTACAGAATGTTCCATTCATTCACTGCGAATCTGGAATTCAACTGAATCTCCACTACCTGCAGATTTATCTTACACCACTTGGGAATGTCCAAGTAAAACAATGCTGGTTTTCAGAGGCCTGTTCATGTTCGCAGTCGTGCTGTTCAATTGGCTATCCACTCAACCTGTTTTGCTCCTCATTTTCCTGTGCACACAACCCAGCCTTCAGAAATCATTGTAATCTCCACTACAGGATGTTCCATTCATTCACTGGGAATCTGGAATTCATCTGAATCTGCACTCCACGCAGGCTTTCGTTACACCACTGCTGAAAGTCGAAGTAATGCAATACTGGTTTTCAGTGGTCTGTTCACATTCGAAGCCGAGGCTTTTTACAGGCTATCCACTCAACACTGGTCAGCTCTTCATTTTCGTGTCCCCACAATCCAGATTTCAGAAATCATTGCAATCTCCACTACAGAATGTTCCATTCATTCACTGCGAGTCTGGAGTTTATCTGATTCTCCACTCCCGCCTGGTTAACATTACACCACTTGTGAATGTCCAAGTAAGCCAATGCTGGTTTTCAGAGGCCTGTTCATACTCGCAGCCGTGCTGTTTAATTGACAATTCACTCCACCCTGTTCAGCTCTTCATTGTCCCACCACACTACCAGCCTTCAGAAATCTTTGTTATCTCCACTACAGAATGTTCCATTCATTCACTGCGAATCTGGAATTCATCTGACTCTCAACTCCACGCAGGTTTTCATTACACCACTGTTGAATGTCCAAGTAACCCAATGCTGGTTTTCAGCGGCCTGTTCATATTCGCAGCCCTGCTGTTTACTTGGCTATCGATTCAAGCCTGGTCAGCTCTTCATTTTCCTGTCCACACAACACAGGCTTCAGAAATCATTGGAATCTCCTCTACAGAATGTTCCATTCATTCACTGCGAATGTGGAATTCAACTGACTCTCCACTCCATGCAGGTTTTCCTTACACCACTGATGAATGTCCAAGTAACCCAATGCTGGTTTTCAGCTGCATGTTCACACTCGCAGCCATGCTATACAATTGGCTTTCCACTAAATCCTGATTAGTTCTTGATTTTCCTTCCACACGACCCAGCCTTCAGAAATCGTTGGAATCTCCACTAGAGAATGTTCCATTCATTCACTGCGAATCTGGAATTCCTCTGAACCTCCACTCCCGGCAGGTTTTCGTTACACCACTGTTGAATGTCCAAGTAACCCAATGTTTTAAGTGTTTTCTTCACAAGCGCAGTGGTGCTGTTCAATTGGCTATCCACTCAACCCTGGCCAGCTCTACATTTTCCTGTCCACACCACAGAGACTGGAGAAATCATTGTTCTCTCCACTACAGAATGTTCCATTCATTCACAGCGAATCTGGAATTCATCTGAATCTCCACTCCCGGCAGGTTTTCGTGACACCACTGGTAAATATCCAAGTAAGCCAATGCTGGTTTTAAGTGGCCTGCTCATACTCTCAGCCGTGCTGTTCAATTTGCTATCCACTCAACCCTCTTCAGCTCCATTTTCCTGTCCACATAACCCAAACTTCAGAAACAATTGGTATCTCCTCCACAGAATGTTCCATTCATTGACGGCAAATCTGAAATTCATCTAATTCTCAACTCCCGTCAGGTTTTCGTTACACCACTCGTGAATGTCCAATTAAGCCAAAGCTGGTTTTCAGTGGCCTGTTCTTACTACGAGACGTGCTGTTCATTTGGCTATCCATTCCACCCTGTTCAGCTCTACATTTTCGTGTCCACAAAACCCAGCCTTCAGAAATCATTGGAATCACCACTAGAGAATGTTCCATTCGTTCACTGCGAATCTGGAATTCATCTGAATCTCCACTCCCGGCAGGTTTTCATTGCACCACTGCTGAATGTTCAAGTAACGCAATGATGGTTTTCAGCGGTCTATTCACACTCGAACCCGTGCTGTTCACGGTCTAGCGACTCAACACTGGTGAGTTCTTCTTTTTCCAGTTCAGACAATACAAACCTCAGAAACCATTGCAATCTACACTACAGAATGTTTCATTCATTCAGGCGAATCTTGAATTCATCTTGTTCTCCACTCCCAGCAGGTTTTCGTTTCACCACTGGTGAATGTCCAAGCAACCCAAGGCTGGTTTCAGCTGCGTGTTAACACTCGCAGCCGTGCTGTTCAATTGGCTATCCAGTGAACGCTGGTTAGCTCTTGATTTTCCTTCCACACACCGAGCCTTCAGAAATCATTCTTATCTCCACTTCAGAGTGTTCCATTCGTTCCCTGCGAATCTGGAATTCCTCTGACTCTCCACACCAGGCAGATTTTCCTAACAACACTGGTGAATGACCAGGTAATCCAATGCTGGTTTTCAGCGGCTGTTCACACTCACAGCCTTGCTGTTCAATTGGCAATCCAGTCAAACCTAGTCAGCTCTTCATTTTCCTGTCCACACAACCCAGCGTTCAGAAATCATTGGAATCTCTACTACAGAAATTTCCATTCATTCACTGTGAATCTGGAAATACTCTGAATCTGCATTCCAGGAAGGCTTTCGTTACACCACTGATGAATGTCCAAGTAATGCAATGCTGCTTCTTAGTGGTCTGTTCACACTCGAAACCGTGCTGTTCATTGGCTATCCACTCAATATCGGTCAGCTCTTCAATATCCTGTCCAGACTATCCAGATTCCTAAATGTTGGCAATCACCACTACAGAATGTTCCATTCAATCACGCGAATCTGGAATTCATCAGAGTCTCCACTCCTGGAAGGTTTTCGTGACACCACTGGTAAATGTCCAAGGAAGACAATGCTGGTTTTAAGCCGCCTGCTAACACACTCAGCCGTGCTGTTCAATTTGCTATCCACCCAACCCTATTCAGCTCTACATTTTCCTGTCCTCATAACCCAACCTTCAGAAATAATTGGTATCTCCTCCACAGAATGTTCCGTTCATTCACTGCGAATCTTAAATTCATCTGACTCTCAACTCCCGGCGGGTTATCGTTACACCACTTGTGAATGTCCAAGTAAGCCAATGCTGGTTTTCAGTGGCCTGTTCATACTAAGAGACGTGCTGTTCATTTGGCTATCCACTCCACCCTGTTCAGCTCTACATTTTCGTGTCCACAAAACCCAGCCTTCAGAAATCATTGGAATCACCACTAGAGAATGTTCCATTCATTCACTGCGAATCTGGAATTCATCTGAACCTCCACTCCTGGCAGGTTTTCGTTACGCCACTGGTGAATGTCCAAGTAACTCAATACTGGTTTTCAGAGGCATGTTCAACTCGCAGAAGTGCTGTTCAATGGGCTATCCACTCAATATTGGTCAGCTCTTCATTTTCCTCTCCACACAAACCAGCCTTCAGAAATCATTGGGCTCTCCACTACAGACTGTTCCATTCATTCACTGCGATTCTGCAATTCATCTGACTCTCCGCTCCAGGCAGGTTTTCATTACAGCACTGGTGAATGACCAAGTAATCCAATGCTGGTTTTCAGCCGCCTTTTCACACTCGCAGTGTGCTGTTCAATTGTCTATCCACTCAAACCTGGTCAGCCTTTCATTTTCCTTTCCACAATATCAGACTTCAGAAATCATTGGAATCGCCAGTACAGAATGTTCCATTCATTCACTGCCAATCTGGAATTCATCTGAATCTGCACTCCAGGTAGGCTTTCATTACACCACTTATGAATGTCCAAGTAACACAATGCTGGTTTTCAGCGGTCTGTTCACACTCTAAGCCCTGCTTTTTACTGGGTATCCACACAACTGTGGTCAGCTCTTCATTTTCATGTCCAAACAATCCAGACTTGAGAAATCATTGCAATCTCCAGTACAGAATGTTCCATTCATTCACTGCGAATCTGGAATTCAACTGAATCTCCACTACCTGCAGATTTATCTTACACCACTTGGGAATGTCCAAGTAAAACAATGCTGGTTTTCAGAGGCCTGTTCATGTTCGCAGTCGTGCTGTTCAATTGGCTATCCACTCAACCTGTTTTGCTCCTCATTTTCCTGTGCACACAACCCAGCCTTCAGAAATCATTGTAATCTCCACTACAGGATGTTCCATTCATTCACTGGGAATCTGGAATTCATCTGAATCTGCACTCCACGCAGGCTTTCGTTACACCACTGCTGAAAGTCGAAGTAATGCAATACTGGTTTTCAGTGGTCTGTTCACATTCGAAGCCGAGGCTTTTTACAGGCTATCCACTCAACACTGGTCAGCTCTTCATTTTGGTGTCCCCACAATCCAGATTTCAGAAATCATTGCAATCTCCACTACAGAATGTTCCATTCATTCACTGCGAGTCTGGAGTTTATCTGATTCTCCACTCCCGCCTGGTTAACATTACACCACTTGTGAATGTCCAAGTAAGCCAATGCTGGTTTTCAGAGGCCTGTTCATACTCGCAGCCGTGCTGTTTAATTGACAATTCACTCCACCCTGTTCAGCTCTTCATTGTCCCACCACACTACCAGCCTTCAGAAATCTTTGTTATCTCCACTACAGAATGTTCCATTCATTCACTGCGAATCTGGAATTCATCTGACTCTCAACTCCACGCAGGTTTTCATTACACCACTGTTGAATGTCCAAGTAACCCAATGCTGGTTTTCAGCGGCCTGTTCATATTCGCAGCCCTGCTGTTTACTTGGCTATCGATTCAAGCCTGGTCAGCTCTTCATTTTCCTGTCCACACAACACAGGCTTCAGAAATCATTGGAATCTCCTCTACAGAATGTTCCATTCATTCACTGCGAATGTGGAATTCAACTGACTCTCCACTCCATGCAGGTTTTCCTTACACCACTGATGAATGTCCAAGTAACCCAATGCTGGTTTTCAGCTGCATGTTCACACTCGCAGCCATGCTATACAATTGGCTTTCCACTAAATCCTGATTAGTTCTTGATTTTCCTTCCACACGACCCAGCCTTCAGAAATCGTTGGAATCTCCACTAGAGAATGTTCCATTCATTCACTGCGAATCTGGAATTCCTCTGAACCTCCACTCCCGGCAGGTTTTCGTTACACCACTGTTGAATGTCCAAGTAACCCAATGTTTTAAGTGTTTTCTTCACAAGCGCAGTGGTGCTGTTCAATTGGCTATCCACTCAACCCTGGCCAGCTCTACATTTTCCTGTCCACACCACAGAGACTGGAGAAATCATTGTTCTCTCCACTACAGAATGTTCCATTCATTCACAGCGAATCTGGAATTCATCTGAATCTCCACTCCCGGCAGGTTTTCGTGACACCACTGGTAAATATCCAAGTAAGCCAATGCTGGTTTTAAGTGGCCTGCTCATACTCTCAGCCGTGCTGTTCAATTTGCTATCCACTCAACCCTCTTCAGCTCCATTTTCCTGTCCACATAACCCAAACTTCAGAAACAATTGGTATCTCCTCCACAGAATGTTCCATTCATTGACGGCAAATCTGAAATTCATCTAATTCTCAACTCCCGTCAGGTTTTCGTTACACCACTCGTGAATGTCCAATTAAGCCAAAGCTGGTTTTCAGTGGCCTGTTCTTACTACGAGACGTGCTGTTCATTTGGCTATCCATTCCACCCTGTTCAGCTCTACATTTTCGTGTCCACAAAACCCAGCCTTCAGAAATCATTGGAATCACCACTAGAGAATGTTCCATTCGTTCACTGCGAATCTGGAATTCATCTGAATCTCCACTCCCGGCAGGTTTTCATTGCACCACTGCTGAATGTTCAAGTAACGCAATGATGGTTTTCAGCGGTCTATTCACACTCGAACCCGTGCTGTTCACGGTCTAGCGACTCAACACTGGTGAGTTCTTCTTTTTCCAGTTCAGACAATACAAACCTCAGAAACCATTGCAATCTACACTACAGAATGTTTCATTCATTCAGGCGAATCTTGAATTCATCTTGTTCTCCACTCCCAGCAGGTTTTCGTTTCACCACTGGTGAATGTCCAAGCAACCCAAGGCTGGTTTCAGCTGCGTGTTAACACTCGCAGCCGTGCTGTTCAATTGGCTATCCAGTGAACGCTGGTTAGCTCTTGATTTTCCTTCCACACACCGAGCCTTCAGAAATCATTCTTATCTCCACTTCAGAATGTTCCATTCGTTCCCTGCGAATCTGGAATTCCTCTGACTCTCCACACCAGGCAGATTTTCCTAACAACACTGGGGAATGACCAGGTAATCCAATGCTGGTTTTCAGCGGCTGTTCACACTCACAGCCTTGCTGTTCAATTGGCAATCCAGTCAAACCTAGTCAGCTCTTCATTTTCCTGTCCACACAACCCAGCGTTCAGAAATCATTGGAATCTCTACTACAGAAATTTCCATTCATTCACTGTGAATCTGGAAATACTCTGAATCTGCATTCCAGGAAGGCTTTCGTTACACCACTGATGAATGTCCAAGTAATGCAATGCTGCTTCTTAGTGGTCTGTTCACACTCGAAACCGTGCTGTTCATTGGCTATCCACTCAATATCGGTCAGCTCTTCAATATCCTGTCCAGACTATCCAGATTCCTAAATGTTGGCAATCACCACTACAGAATGTTCCATTCAATCACGCGAATCTGGAATTCATCAGAGTCTCCACTCCTGGAAGGTTTTCGTGACACCACTGGTAAATGTCCAAGGAAGACAATGCTGGTTTTAAGCCGCCTGCTAACACACTCAGCCGTGCTGTTCAATTTGCTATCCACCCAACCCTATTCAGCTCTACATTTTCCTGTCCTCATAACCCAACCTTCAGAAATAATTGGTATCTCCTCCACAGAATGTTCCGTTCATTCACTGCGAATCTTAAATTCATCTGACTCTCAACTCCCGGCGGGTTATCATTACACCACTTGTGAATGTCCAAGTAAGCCAATGCTGGTTTTCAGTGGCCTGTTCATACTAAGAGACGTGCTGTTCATTTGGCTATCCACTCCACCCTGTTCAGCTCTACATTCTCGTGTCCACAAAACCCAGCCTTCAGAAATCATTGGAATCACCACTAGAGAATGTTCCATTCATTCACTGCGAATCTGGAATTCATCTGAACCTCCACTCCTGGCAGGTTTTCGTTACGCCACTGGTGAATGTCCAAGTAACTCAATACTGGTTTTCAGAGGCATGTTCAACTCGCAGAAGTGCTGTTCAATGGGCTATCCACTCAATATTGGTCAGCTCTTCATTTTCCTCTCCACACAAACCAGCCTTCAGAAATCATTGGGCTCTCCACTACAGACTGTTCCATTCATTCACTGCGATTCTGCAATTCATCTGACTCTCCGCTCCAGGCAGGTTTTCATTACAGCACTGGTGAATGACCAAGTAATCCAATGCTGGTTTTCAGCCGCCTTTTCACACTCGCAGTGTGCTGTTCAATTGTCTATCCACTCAAACCTGGTCAGCCTTTCATTTTCCTTTCCACAATATCAGACTTCAGAAATCATTGGAATCGCCAGTACAGAATGTTCCATTCATTCACTGCCAATCTGGAATTCATCTGAATCTGCACTCCAGGTAGGCTTTCATTACACCACTTATGAATGTCCAAGTAACACAATGCTGGTTTTCAGCGGTCTGTTCACACTCTAAGCCCTGCTTTTTACTGGGTATCCACACAACTGTGGTCAGCTCTTCATTTTCATGTCCAAACAATCCAGACTTGAGAAATCATTGCAATCTCCAGTACAGAATGTTCCATTCATTCACTGCGAATCTGGAATTCAACTGAATCTCCACTACCTGCAGATTTATCTTACACCACTTGGGAATGTCCAAGTAAAACAATGCTGGTTTTCAGAGGCCTGTTCATGTTCGCAGTCGTGCTGTTCAATTGGCTATCCACTCAACCTGTTTTGCTCCTCATTTTCCTGTGCACACAACCCAGCCTTCAGAAATCATTGTAATCTCCACTACAGGATGTTCCATTCATTCACTGGGAATCTGGAATTCATCTGAATCTGCACTCCACGCAGGCTTTCGTTACACCACTGCTGAAAGTCGAAGTAATGCAATACTGGTTTTCAGTGGTCTGTTCACATTCTAAGCCGAGGCTTTTTACAGGCTATCCACTCAACACTGGTCAGCTCTTCATTTTGGTGTCCCCACAATCCAGATTTCAGAAATCATTGCAATCTCCACTACAGAATGTTCCATTCATTCACTGCGAGTCTGGAGTTTATCTGATTCTCCACTCCCGCCTGGTTAACATTACACCACTTGTGAATGTCCAAGTAAGCCAATGCTGGTTTTCAGAGGCCTGTTCATACTCGCAGCCGTGCTGTTTAATTGACAATTCACTCCACCCTGTTCAGCTCTTCATTGTCCCACCACACTACCAGCCTTCAGAAATCTTTGTTATCTCCACTACAGAATGTTCCATTCATTCACTGCGAATCTGGAATTCATCTGACTCTCAACTCCACGCAGGTTTTCATTACACCACTGTTGAATGTCCAAGTAACCCAATGCTGGTTTTCAGCGGCCTGTTCATATTCGCAGCCCTGCTGTTTACTTGGCTATCGATTCAAGCCTGGTCAGCTCTTCATTTTCCTGTCCACACAACACAGGCTTCAGAAATCATTGGAATCTCCTCTACAGAATGTTCCATTCATTCACTGCGAATGTGGAATTCAACTGACTCTCCACTCCATGCAGGTTTTCCTTACACCACTGATGAATGTCCAAGTAACCCAATGCTGGTTTTCAGCTGCATGTTCACACTCGCAGCCATGCTATACAATTGGCTTTCCACTAAATCCTGATTAGTTCTTGATTTTCCTTCCACACGACCCAGCCTTCAGAAATCGTTGGAATCTCCACTAGAGAATGTTCCATTCATTCACTGCGAATCTGGAATTCCTCTGAACCTCCACTCCCGGCAGGTTTTCGTTACACCACTGTTGAATGTCCAAGTAACCCAATGTTTTAAGTGTTTTCTTCACAAGCGCAGTGGTGCTGTTCAATTGGCTATCCACTCAACCCTGGCCAGCTCTACATTTTCCTGTCCACACCACAGAGACTGGAGAAATCATTGTTATCTCCACTACAGAATGTTCCATTCATTCACAGCGAATCTGGAATTCATCTGAATCTCCACTCCCGGCAGGTTTTCGTGACACCACTGGTAAATATCCAAGTAAGCCAATGCTGGTTTTAAGTGGCCTGCTCATACTCTCAGCCGTGCTGTTCAATTTGCTATCCACTCAACCCTCTTCAGCTCCATTTTCCTGTCCACATAACCCAAACTTCAGAAACAATTGGTATCTCCTCCACAGAATGTTCCATTCATTGACGGCAAATCTGAAATTCATCTAATTCTCAACTCCCGTCAGGTTTTCGTTACACCACTCGTGAATGTCCAATTAAGCCAAAGCTGGTTTTCAGTGGCCTGTTCTTACTACGAGACGTGCTGTTCATTTGGCTATCCATTCCACCCTGTTCAGCTCTACATTTTCGTGTCCACAAAACCCAGCCTTCAGAAATCATTGGAATCACCACTAGAGAATGTTCCATTCGTTCACTGCGAATCTGGAATTCATCTGAATCTCCACTCCCGGCAGGTTTTCATTGCACCACTGCTGAATGTTCAAGTAACGCAATGATGGTTTTCAGCGGTCTATTCACACTCGAACCCGTGCTGTTCACGGTCTAGCGACTCAACACTGGTGAGTTCTTCTTTTTCCAGTTCAGACAATACAAACCTCAGAAACCATTGCAATCTACACTACAGAATGTTTCATTCATTCAGGCGAATCTTGAATTCATCTTGTTCTCCACTCCCAGCAGGTTTTCGTTTCACCACTGGTGAATGTCCAAGCAACCCAAGGCTGGTTTCAGCTGCGTGTTAACACTCGCAGCCGTGCTGTTCAATTGGCTATCCAGTGAACGCTGGTTAGCTCTTGATTTTCCTTCCACACACCGAGCCTTCAGAAATCATTCTTATCTCCACTTCAGAATGTTCCATTCGTTCCCTGCGAATCTGGAATTCCTCTGACTCTCCACACCAGGCAGATTTTCCTAACAACACTGGGGAATGACCAGGTAATCCAATGCTGGTTTTCAGCGGCTGTTCACACTCACAGCCTTGCTGTTCAATTGGCAATCCAGTCAAACCTAGTCAGCTCTTCATTTTCCTGTCCACACAACCCAGCGTTCAGAAATCATTGGAATCTCTACTACAGAAATTTCCATTCATTCACTGTGAATCTGGAAATACTCTGAATCTGCATTCCAGGAAGGCTTTCGTTACACCACTGATGAATGTCCAAGTAATGCAATGCTGCTTCTTAGTGGTCTGTTCACACTCGAAACCGTGCTGTTCATTGGCTATCCACTCAATATCGGTCAGCTCTTCAATATCCTGTCCAGACTATCCAGATTCCTAAATGTTGGCAATCACCACTACAGAATGTTCCATTCAATCACGCGAATCTGGAATTCATCAGAGTCTCCACTCCTGGAAGGTTTTCGTGACACCACTGGTAAATGTCCAAGGAAGACAATGCTGGTTTTAAGCCGCCTGCTAACACACTCAGCCGTGCTGTTCAATTTGCTATCCACCCAACCCTATTCAGCTCTACATTTTCCTGTCCTCATAACCCAACCTTCAGAAATAATTGGTATCTCCTCCACAGAATGTTCCGTTCATTCACTGCGAATCTTAAATTCATCTGACTCTCAACTCCCGGCGGGTTATCGTTACACCACTTGTGAATGTCCAAGTAAGCCAATGCTGGTTTTCAGTGGCCTGTTCATACTAAGAGACGTGCTGTTCATTTGGCTATCCACTCCACCCTGTTCAGCTCTACATTTTCGTGTCCACAAAACCCAGCCTTCAGAAATCATTGGAATCAACACTAGAGAATGTTCCATTCATTCACTGCGAATCTGGAATTCCTCTGAACCTCCACTCCTGGCAGGTTTTCGTTACGCCACTGGTGAATGTCCAAGTAACTCAATACTGGTTTTCAGAGGCATGTTCAACTCGCAGAAGTGCTGTTCAATGGGCTATCCACTCAATATTGGTCAGCTCTTCATTTTCCTCTCCACACAAACCAGCCTTCAGAAATCATTGGGCTCTCCACTACAGACTGTTCCATTCATTCACTGCGATTCTGCAATTCATCTGACTCTCCGCTCCAGGCAGGTTTTCATTACAGCACTGGTGAATGACCAAGTAATCCAATGCTGGTTTTCAGCCGCCTTTTCACACTCGCAGTGTGCTGTTCAATTGTCTATCCACTCAAACCTGGTCAGCCTTTCATTTTCTTTTCCACAATATCAGACTTCAGAAATCATTGGAATCTCCAGTACAGAATGTTCCATTCATTCACTGCCAATCTGGAATTCATCTGAATCTGCACTCCAGGTAGGCTTTCATTACACCACTTATGAATGTCCAAGTAACACAATGCTGGTTTTCAGCGGTCTGTTCACACTCTAAGCCCTGCTTTTTACTGGGTATCCACACAACTGTGGTCAGCTCTTCATTTTCATGTCCAAACAATCCAGACTTGAGAAATCATTGCAATCTCCAGTACAGAATGTTCCATTCATTCACTGCGAATCTGGAATTCAACTGAATCTCCACTACCTGCAGATTTATCTTACACCACTTGGGAATGTCCAAGTAAAACAATGCTGGTTTTCAGAGGCCTGTTCATGTTCGCAGTCGTGCTGTTCAATTGGCTATCCACTCAACCTGTTTTGCTCCTCATTTTCCTGTGCACACAACCCAGCCTTCAGAAATCATTGTAATCTCCACTACAGGATGTTCCATTCATTCACTGGGAATCTGGAATTCATCTGAATCTGCACTCCACGCAGGCTTTCGTTACACCACTGCTGAAAGTCGAAGTAATGCAATACTGGTTTTCAGTGGTCTGTTCACATTCGAAGCCGAGGCTTTTTACAGGCTATCCACTCAACACTGGTCAGCTCTTCATTTTGGTGTCCCCACAATCCAGATTTCAGAAATCATTGCAATCTCCACTACAGAATGTTCCATTCATTCACTGCGAGTCTGGAGTTTATCTGATTCTCCACTCCCGCCTGGTTAACATTACACCACTTGTGAATGTCCAAGTAAGCCAATGCTGGTTTTCAGAGGCCCGTTCATACTCGCAGCCGTGCTGTTTAATTGACAATTCACTCCACCCTGTTCAGCTCTTCATTGTCCCACCACACTACCAGCCTTCAGAAATCTTTGTTATCTCCACTACAGAATGTTCCATTCATTCACTGCGAATCTGGAATTCATCTGACTCTCAACTCCACGCAGGTTTTCATTACACCACTGTTGAATGTCCAAGTAACCCAATGCTGGTTTTCAGCGGCCTGTTCATATTCGCAGCCCTGCTGTTTACTTGGCTATCGATTCAAGCCTGGTCAGCTCTTCATTTTCCTGTCCACACAACACAGGCTTCAGAAATCATTGGAATCTCCTCTACAGAATGTTCCATTCATTCACTGCGAATGTGGAATTCAACTGACTCTCCACTCCATGCAGGTTTTCCTTACACCACTGATGAATGTCCAAGTAACCCAATGCTGGTTTTCAGCTGCATGTTCACACTCGCAGCCATGCTATACAATTGGCTTTCCACTAAATCCTGATTAGTTCTTGATTTTCCTTCCACACGACCCAGCCTTCAGAAATCGTTGGAATCTCCACTAGAGAATGTTCCATTCATTCACTGCGAATCTGGAATTCCTCTGAACCTCCACTCCCGGCAGGTTTTCGTTACACCACTGTTGAATGTCCAAGTAACCCAATGTTTTAAGTGTTTTCTTCACAAGCGCAGTGGTGCTGTTCAATTGGCTATCCACTCAACCCTGGCCAGCTCTACATTTTCCTGTCCACACCACAGAGACTGGAGAAATCATTGTTATCTCCACTACAGAATGTTCCATTCATTCACAGCGAATCTGGAATTCATCTGAATCTCCACTCCCGGCAGGTTTTCGTGACACCACTGGTAAATATCCAAGTAAGCCAATGCTGGTTTTAAGTGGCCTGCTCATACTCTCAGCCGTGCTGTTCAATTTGCTATCCACTCAACCCTCTTCAGCTCCATTTTCCTGTCCACATAACCCAAACTTCAGAAACAATTGGTATCTCCTCCACAGAATGTTCCATTCATTGACGGCAAATCTGAAATTCATCTAATTCTCAACTCCCGTCAGGTTTTCGTTACACCACTTGTGAATGTCCAATTAAGCCAAAGCTGGTTTTCAGTGGCCTGTTCTTACTACGAGACGTGCTGTTCATTTGGCTATCCATTCCACCCTGTTCAGCTCTACATTTTCGTGTCCACAAAACCCAGCCTTCAGAAATCATTGGAATCACCACTAGAGAATGTTCCATTCATTCACTGCGAATCTGGAATTCATCTGAATCTCCACTCCCGGCAGGTTTTCATTGCACCACTGCTGAATGTTCAAGTAACGCAATGATGGTTTTCAGCGGTCTATTCACACTCGAACCCGTGCTGTTCACGGTCTAGCGACTCAACACTGGTGAGTTCTTCTTTTTCCAGTTCAGACAATACAAACCTCAGAAACCATTGCAATCTACACTACAGAATGTTTCATTCATTCAGGCGAATCTTGAATTCATCTTGTTCTCCACTCCCAGCAGGTTTTCGTTTCACCACTGGTGAATGTCCAAGCAACCCAAGGCTGGTTTCAGCTGCGTGTTAACACTCGCAGCCGTCCTTGCTGTTCAATTGGCTATCCAGTGAACGCTGGTTAGCTCTTGATTTTCCTTCCACACACCGAGCCTTCAGAAATCATTCTTATCTCCACTTCAGAATGTTCCATTCGTTCCCTGCGAATCTGGAATTCCTCTGACTCTCCACACCAGGCAGATTTTCCTAACAACACTGGTGAATGACCAGGTAATCCAATGCTGGTTTTCAGCGGCTGTTCACACTCACAGCCTTGCTGTTCAATTGGCAATCCAGTCAAACCTAGTCAGCTCTTCATTTTCCTGTCCACACAACCCAGCGTTCAGAAATCATTGGAATCTCTACTACAGAAATTTCCATTCATTCACTGTGAATCTGGAAATACTCTGAATCTGCATTCCAGGAAGGCTTTCGTTACACCACTGATGAATGTCCAAGTAATGCAATGCTGCTTCTTAGTGGTCTGTTCACACTCGAAACCGTGCTGTTCATTGGCTATCCACTCAATATCGGTCAGCTCTTCAATATCCTGTCCAGACTATCCAGATTCCTAAATGTTGGCAATCACCACTACAGAATGTTCCATTCAATCACGCGAATCTGGAATTCATCAGAGTCTCCACTCCTGGAAGGTTTTCGTGACACCACTGGTAAATGTCCAAGGAAGACAATGCTGGTTTTAAGCCGCCTGCTAACACACTCAGCCGTGCTGTTCAATTTGCTATCCACCCAACCCTATTCAGCTCTACATTTTCCTGTCCTCATAACCCAACCTTCAGAAATAATTGGTATCTCCTCCACAGAATGTTCCGTTCATTCACTGCGAATCTTAAATTCATCTGACTCTCAACTCCCGGCGGGTTATCGTTACACCACTTGTGAATGTCCAAGTAAGCCAATGCTGGTTTTCAGTGGCCTGTTCATACTAAGAGACGTGCTGTTCATTTGGCTATCCACTCCACCCTGTTCAGCTCTACATTTTCGTGTCCACAAAACCCAGCCTTCAGAAATCATTGGAATCACCACTAGAGAATGTTCCATTCATTCACTGCGAATCTGGAATTCATCTGAACCTCCACTCCTGGCAGGTTTTCGTTACGCCACTGGTGAATGTCCAAGTAACTCAATCCTGGTTTTCAGAGGCATGTTCAACTCGCAGAAGTGCTGTTCAATGGGCTATCCACTCAATATTGGTCAGCTCTTCATTTTCCTCTCCACACAAACCAGCCTTCAGAAATCATTGGGCTCTCCACTACAGACTGTTCCATTCATTCACTGCGATTCTGCAATTCATCTGACTCTCCGCTCCAGGCAGGTTTTCATTACAGCACTGGTGAATGACCAAGTAATCCAATGCTGGTTTTCAGCCGCCTTTTCACACTCGCAGTGTGCTGTTCAATTGTCTATCCACTCAAACCTGGTCAGCCTTTCATTTTCTTTTCCACAATATCAGACTTCAGAAATCATTGGAATCGCCAGTACAGAATGTTCCATTCATTCACTGCCAATCTGGAATTCATCTGAATCTGCACTCCAGGTAGGCTTTCATTACACCACTTATGAATGTCCAAGTAACACAATGCTGGTTTTCAGCGGTCTGTTCACACTCTAAGCCCTGCTTTTTACTGGGTATCCACACAACTGTGGTCAGCTCTTCATTTTCATGTCCAAACAATCCAGACTTGAGAAATCATTGCAATCTCCAGTACAGAATGTTCCATTCATTCACTGCGAATCTGGAATTCAACTGAATCTCCACTACCTGCAGATTTATCTTACACCACTTGTGAATGTCCAAGTAAAACAATGCTGGTTTTCAGAGGCCTGTTCATGTTCGCAGTCGTGCTGTTCAATTGGCTATCCACTCAACCTGTTTTGCTCCTCATTTTCCTGTGCACACAACCCAGCCTTCAGAAATCATTGTAATCTCCACTACAGGATGTTCCATTCATTCACTGGGAATCTGGAATTCATCTGAATCTGCACTCCACGCAGGCTTTCGTTTCACCACTGCTGAAAGTCGAAGTAATGCAATACTGGTTTTCAGTGGTCTGCTCACATTCGAAGCCGAGGCTTTTTACAGGCTATCCACTCAACACTGGTCAGCTCTTCATTTTCGTGTCCCCACAATCCAGATTTCAGAAATCATTGCAATCTCCACTACAGAATGTTCCATTCATTCACTGCGAGTCTGGAGTTTATCTGATTCTCCACTCCCGCCTGGTTAACATTACACCACTTGTGAATGTCCAAGTAAGCCAATGCTGGTTTTCAGAGGCCTGTTCATACTCGCAGCCGTGCTGTTTAATTGACAATTCACTCCACCCTGTTCAGCTCTTCATTGTCCCACCACACTACCAGCCTTCAGAAATCTTTGTTATCTCCACTACAGAATGTTCCATTCATTCACTGCGAATCTGGAATTCATCTGACTCTCAACTCCACGCAGGTTTTCATTACACCACTGTTGAATGTCCAAGTAACCCAATGCTGGTTTTCAGCGGCCTGTTCATATTCGCAGCCCTGCTGTTTACTTGGCTATCGATTCAAGCCTGGTCAGCTCTTCATTTTCCTGTCCACACAACACAGGCTTCAGAAATCATTGGAATCTCCTCTACAGAATGTTCCATTCATTCACTGCGAATGTGGAATTCAACTGACTCTCCACTCCATGCAGGTTTTCCTTACACCACTGATGAATGTCCAAGTAACCCAATGCTGGTTTTCAGCTGCATGTTCACACTCGCAGCCATGCTATACAATTGGCTTTCCACTAAATCCTGATTAGTTCTTGATTTTCCTTCCACACGACCCAGCCTTCAGAAATCGTTGGAATCTCCACTAGAGAATGTTCCATTCATTCACTGCGAATCTGGAATTCCTCTGAACCTCCACTCCCGGCAGGTTTTCGTTACACCACTGTTGAATGTCCAAGTAACCCAATGTTTTAAGTGTTTTCTTCACAAGCGCAGTGGTGCTGTTCAATTGGCTATCCACTCAACCCTGGCCAGCTCTACATTTTCCTGTCCACACCACAGAGACTGGAGAAATCATTGTTATCTCCACTACAGAATGTTCCATTCATTCACAGCGAATCTGGAATTCATCTGAATCTCCACTCCCGGCAGGTTTTCGTGACACCACTGGTAAATATCCAAGTAAGCCAATGCTGGTTTTAAGTGGCCTGCTCATACTCTCAGCCGTGCTGTTCAATTTGCTATCCACTCAACCCTCTTCAGCTCCATTTTCCTGTCCACATAACCCAAACTTCAGAAACAATTGGTATCTCCTCCACAGAATGTTCCATTCATTGACGGCAAATCTGAAATTCATCTAATTCTCAACTCCCGTCAGGTTTTCGTTACACCACTTGTGAATGTCCAATTAAGCCAAAGCTGGTTTTCAGTGGCCTGTTCTTACTACGAGACGTGCTGTTCATTTGGCTATCCATTCCACCCTGTTCAGCTCTACATTTTCGTGTCCACAAAACCCAGCCTTCAGAAATCATTGGAATCACCACTAGAGAATGTTCCATTCATTCACTGCGAATCTGGAATTCATCTGAATCTCCACTCCCGGCAGGTTTTCATTGCACCACTGCTGAATGTTCAAGTAACGCAATGATGGTTTTCAGTGGTCTATTCACACTCGAACCCGTGCTGTTCACGGTCTAGCGACTCAACACTGGTGAGTTCTTCTTTTTCCAGTTCAGACAATACAAACCTCAGAAACCATTGCAATCTACACTACAGAATGTTTCATTCATTCAGGCGAATCTTGAATTCATCTTGTTCTCCACTCCCAGCAGGTTTTCGTTTCACCACTGGTGAATGTCCAAGCAACCCAAGGCTGGTTTCAGCTGCGTGTTAACACTCGCAGCCGTCCTTGCTGTTCAATTGGCTATCCAGTGAACGCTGGTTAGCTCTTGATTTTCCTTCCACACACCGAGCCTTCAGAAATCATTCTTATCTCCACTTCAGAATGTTCCATTCGTTCCCTGCGAATCTGGAATTCCTCTGACTCTCCACACCAGGCAGATTTTCCTAACAACACTGGTGAATGACCAGGTAATCCAATGCTGGTTTTCAGCGGCTGTTCACACTCACAGCCTTGCTGTTCAATTGGCAATCCAGTCAAACCTAGTCAGCTCTTCATTTTCCTGTCCACACAACCCAGCGTTCAGAAATCATTGGAATCTCTACTACAGAAATTTCCATTCATTCACTGTGAATCTGGAAATACTCTGAATCTGCATTCCAGGAAGGCTTTCGTTACACCACTGATGAATGTCCAAGTAATGCAATGCTGCTTCTTAGTGGTCTGTTCACACTCGAAACCGTGCTGTTCATTGGCTATCCACTCAATATCGGTCAGCTCTTCAATATCCTGTCCAGACTATCCAGATTCCTAAATGTTGGCAATCACCACTACAGAATGTTCCATTCAATCACGCGAATCTGGAATTCATCAGAGTCTCCACTCCTGGAAGGTTTTCGTGACACCACTGGTAAATGTCCAAGGAAGACAATGCTGGTTTTAAGCCGCCTGCTAACACACTCAGCCGTGCTGTTCAATTTGCTATCCACCCAACCCTATTCAGCTCTACATTTTCCTGTCCTCATAACCCAACCTTCAGAAATAATTGGTATCTCCTCCACAGAATGTTCCGTTCATTCACTGCGAATCTTAAATTCATCTGACTCTCAACTCCCGGCGGGTTATCGTTACACCACTTGTGAATGTCCAAGTAAGCCAATGCTGGTTTTCAGTGGCCTGTTCATACTAAGAGACGTGCTGTTCATTTGGCTATCCACTCCACCCTGTTCAGCTCTACATTTTCGTGTCCACAAAACCCAGCCTTCAGAAATCATTGGAATCACCACTAGAGAATGTTCCATTCATTCACTGCGAATCTGGAATTCCTCTGAACCTCCACTCCTGGCAGGTTTTCGTTACGCCACTGGTGAATGTCCAAGTAACTCAATACTGGTTTTCAGAGGCATGTTCAACTCGCAGAAGTGCTGTTCAATGGGCTATCCACTCAATATTGGTCAGCTCTTCATTTTCCTCTCCACACAAACCAGCCTTCAGAAATCATTGGGCTCTCCACTACAGACTGTTCCATTCATTCACTGCGATTCTGCAATTCATCTGACTCTCCGCTCCAGGCAGGTTTTCATTACAGCACTGGTGAATGACCAAGTAATCCAATGCTGGTTTTCAGCCGCCTTTTCACACTCGCAGTGTGCTGTTCAATTGTCTATCCACTCAAACCTGGTCAGCCTTTCATTTTCTTTTCCACAATATCAGACTTCAGAAATCATTGGAATCGCCAGTACAGAATGTTCCATTCATTCACTGCCAATCTGGAATTCATCTGAATCTGCACTCCAGGTAGGCTTTCATTACACCACTTATGAATGTCCAAGTAACACAATGCTGGTTTTCAGCGGTCTGTTCACACTCTAAGCCCTGCTTTTTACTGGGTATCCACACAACTGTGGTCAGCTCTTCATTTTCATGTCCAAACAATCCAGACTTGAGAAATCATTGCAATCTCCAGTACAGAATGTTCCATTCATTCACTGCGAATCTGGAATTCAACTGAATCTCCACTACCTGCAGATTTATCTTACACCACTTGTGAATGTCCAAGTAAAACAATGCTGGTTTTCAGAGGCCTGTTCATGTTCGCAGTCGTGCTGTTCAATTGGCTATCCACTCAACCTGTTTTGCTCCTCATTTTCCTGTGCACACAACCCAGCCTTCAGAAATCATTGTAATCTCCACTACAGGATGTTCCATTCATTCACTGGGAATCTGGAATTCATCTGAATCTGCACTCCACGCAGGCTTTCGTTACACCACTGCTGAAAGTCGAAGTAATGCAATACTGGTTTTCAGTGGTCTGCTCACATTCGAAGCCGAGGCTTTTTACAGGCTATCCACTCAACACTGGTCAGCTCTTCATTTTCGTGTCCCCACAATCCAGATTTCAGAAATCATTGCAATCTCCACTACAGAATGTTCCATTCATTCACTGCGAGTCTGGAGTTTATCTGATTCTCCACTCCCGCCTGGTTAACATTACACCACTTGTGAATGTCCAAGTAAGCCAATGCTGGTTTTCAGAGGCCTGTTCATACTCGCAGCCGTGCTGTTTAATTGACAATTCACTCCACCCTGTTCAGCTCTTCATTGTCCCACCACACTACCAGCCTTCAGAAATCTTTGTTATCTCCACTACAGAATGTTCCATTCATTCACTGCGAATCTGGAATTCATCTGACTCTCAACTCCACGCAGGTTTTCATTACACCACTGTTGAATGTCCAAGTAACCCAATGCTGGTTTTCAGCGGCCTGTTCATATTCGCAGCCCTGCTGTTTACTTGGCTATCGATTCAAGCCTGGTCAGCTCTTCATTTTCCTGTCCACACAACACAGGCTTCAGAAATCATTGGAATCTCCTCTACAGAATGTTCCATTCATTCACTGCGAATGTGGAATTCAACTGACTCTCCACTCCATGCAGGTTTTCCTTACACCACTGATGAATGTCCAAGTAACCCAATGCTGGTTTTCAGCTGCATGTTCACACTCGCAGCCATGCTATACAATTGGCTTTCCACTAAATCCTGATTAGTTCTTGATTTTCCTTCCACACGACCCAGCCTTCAGAAATCGTTGGAATCTCCACTAGAGAATGTTCCATTCATTCACTGCGAATCTGGAATTCCTCTGAACCTCCACTCCCGGCAGGTTTTCGTTACACCACTGTTGAATGTCCAAGTAACCCAATGTTTTAAGTGTTTTCTTCACAAGCGCAGTGGTGCTGTTCAATTGGCTATCCACTCAACCCTGGCCAGCTCTACATTTTCCTGTCCACACCACAGAGACTGGAGAAATCATTGTTATCTCCACTACAGAATGTTCCATTCATTCACAGCGAATCTGGAATTCATCTGAATCTCCACTCCCGGCAGGTTTTCGTGACACCACTGGTAAATATCCAAGTAAGCCAATGCTGGTTTTAAGTGGCCTGCTCATACTCTCAGCCGTGCTGTTCAATTTGCTATCCACTCAACCCTCTTCAGCTCCATTTTCCTGTCCACATAACCCAAACTTCAGAAACAATTGGTATCTCCTCCACAGAATGTTCCATTCATTGACGGCAAATCTGAAATTCATCTAATTCTCAACTCCCGTCAGGTTTTCGTTACACCACTTGTGAATGTCCAATTAAGCCAAAGCTGGTTTTCAGTGGCCTGTTCTTACTACGAGACGTGCTGTTCATTTGGCTATCCATTCCACCCTGTTCAGCTCTACATTTTCGTGTCCACAAAACCCAGCCTTCAGAAATCATTGGAATCACCACTAGAGAATGTTCCATTCATTCACTGCGAATCTGGAATTCATCTGAATCTCCACTCCCGGCAGGTTTTCATTGCACCACTGCTGAATGTTCAAGTAACGCAATGATGGTTTTCAGCGGTCTATTCACACTCGAACCCGTGCTGTTCACGGTCTAGCGACTCAACACTGGTGAGTTCTTCTTTTTCCAGTTCAGACAATACAAACCTCAGAAACCATTGCAATCTACACTACAGAATGTTTCATTCATTCAGGCGAATCTTGAATTCATCTTGTTCTCCACTCCCAGCAGGTTTTCGTTTCACCACTGGTGAATGTCCAAGCAACCCAAGGCTGGTTTCAGCTGCGTGTTAACACTCGCAGCCGTCCGTGCTGTTCAATTGGCTATCCAGTGAACGCTGGTTAGCTCTTGATTTTCCTTCCACACACCGAGCCTTCAGAAATCATTCTTATCTCCACTTCAGAATGTTCCATTCGTTCCCTGCGAATCTGGAATTCCTCTGACTCTCCACACCAGGCAGATTTTCCTAACAACACTGGTGAATGACCAGGTAATCCAATGCTGGTTTTCAGCGGCTGTTCACACTCACAGCCTTGCTGTTCAATTGGCAATCCAGTCAAACCTAGTCAGCTCTTCATTTTCCTGTCCATACAACCCAGCGTTCAGAAATCATTGGAATCTCTACTACAGAAATTTCCATTCATTCACTGTGAATCTGGAAATACTCTGAATCTGCATTCCAGGAAGGCTTTCGTTACACCACTGATGAATGTCCAAGTAATGCAATGCTGCTTCTTAGTGGTCTGTTCACACTCGAAACCGTGCTGTTCATTGGCTATCCACTCAATATCGGTCAGCTCTTCAATATCCTGTCCAGACTATCCAGATTCCTAAATGTTGGCAATCACCACTACAGAATGTTCCATTCAATCACGCGAATCTGGAATTCATCAGAGTCTCCACTCCTGGAAGGTTTTCGTGACACCACTGGTAAATGTCCAAGGAAGACAATGCTGGTTTTAAGCCGCCTGCTAACACACTCAGCCGTGCTGTTCAATTTGCTATCCACCCAACCCTATTCAGCTCTACATTTTCCTGTCCTCATAACCCAACCTTCAGAAATAATTGGTATCTCCTCCACAGAATGTTCCGTTCATTCACTGCGAATCTTAAATTCATCTGACTCTCAACTCCCGGCGGGTTATCGTTACACCACTTGTGAATGTCCAAGTAAGCCAATGCTGGTTTTCAGTGGCCTGTTCATACTAAGAGACGTGCTGTTCATTTGGCTATCCACTCCACCCTGTTCAGCTCTACATTTTCGTGTCCACAAAACCCAGCCTTCAGAAATCATTGGAATCACCACTAGAGAATGTTCCATTCATTCACTGCGAATCTGGAATTCATCTGAACCTCCACTCCTGGCAGGTTTTCGTTACGCCACTGGTGAATGTCCAAGTAACTCAATACTGGTTTTCAGAGGCATGTTCAACTCGCAGAAGTGCTGTTCAATGGGCTATCCACTCAATATTGGTCAGCTCTTCATTTTCCTCTCCACACAAACCAGCCTTCAGAAATCATTGGGCTCTCCACTACAGACTGTTCCATTCATTCACTGCGATTCTGCAATTCATCTGACTCTCCGCTCCAGGCAGGTTTTCATTACAGCACTGGTGAATGACCAAGTAATCCAATGCTGGTTTTCAGCCGCCTTTTCACACTCGCAGTGTGCTGTTCAATTGTCTATCCACTCAAACCTGGTCAGCCTTTCATTTTCTTTTCCACAATATCAGACTTCAGAAATCATTGGAATCGCCAGTACAGAATGTTCCATTCATTCACTGCCAATCTGGAATTCATCTGAATCTGCACTCCAGGTAGGCTTTCATTACACCACTTATGAATGTCCAAGTAACACAATGCTGGTTTTCAGCGGTCTGTTCACACTCTAAGCCCTGCTTTTTACTGGGTATCCACACAACTGTGGTCAGCTCTTCATTTTCATGTCCAAACAATCCAGACTTGAGAAATCATTGCAATCTCCAGTACAGAATGTTCCATTCATTCACTGCGAATCTGGAATTCAACTGAATCTCCACTACCTGCAGATTTATCTTACACCACTTGTGAATGTCCAAGTAAAACAATGCTGGTTTTCAGAGGCCTGTTCATGTTCGCAGTCGTGCTGTTCAATTGGCTATCCACTCAACCTGTTTTGCTCCTCATTTTCCTGTGCACACAACCCAGCCTTCAGAAATCATTGTAATCTCCACTACAGGATGTTCCATTCATTCACTGGGAATCTGGAATTCATCTGAATCTGCACTCCACGCAGGCTTTCGTTACACCACTGCTGAAAGTCGAAGTAATGCAATACTGGTTTTCAGTGGTCTGCTCACATTCGAAGCCGAGGCTTTTTACAGGCTATCCACTCAACACTGGTCAGCTCTTCATTTTCGTGTCCCCACAATCCAGATTTCAGAAATCATTGCAATCTCCACTACAGAATGTTCCATTCATTCACTGCGAGTCTGGAGTTTATCTGATTCTCCACTCCCGCCTGGTTAACATTACACCACTTGTGAATGTCCAAGTAAGCCAATGCTGGTTTTCAGAGGCCTGTTCATACTCGCAGCCGTGCTGTTTAATTGACAATTCACTCCACCCTGTTCAGCTCTTCATTGTCCCACCACACTACCAGCCTTCAGAAATCTTTGTTATCTCCACTACAGAATGTTCCATTCATTCACTGCGAATCTGGAATTCATCTGACTCTCAACTCCACGCAGGTTTTCATTACACCACTGTTGAATGTCCAAGTAACCCAATGCTGGTTTTCAGCGGCCTGTTCATATTCGCAGCCCTGCTGTTTACTTGGCTATCGATTCAAGCCTGGTCAGCTCTTCATTTTCCTGTCCACACAACACAGGCTTCAGAAATCATTGGAATCTCCTCTACAGAATGTTCCATTCATTCACTGCGAATGTGGAATTCAACTGACTCTCCACTCCATGCAGGTTTTCCTTACACCACTGATGAATGTCCAAGTAACCCAATGCTGGTTTTCAGCTGCATGTTCACACTCGCAGCCATGCTATACAATTGGCTTTCCACTAAATCCTGATTAGTTCTTGATTTTCCTTCCACACGACCCAGCCTTCAGAAATCGTTGGAATCTCCACTAGAGAATGTTCCATTCATTCACTGCGAATCTGGAATTCCTCTGAACCTCCACTCCCGGCAGGTTTTCGTTACACCACTGTTGAATGTCCAAGTAACCCAATGTTTTAAGTGTTTTCTTCACAAGCGCAGTGGTGCTGTTCAATTGGCTATCCACTCAACCCTGGCCAGCTCTACATTTTCCTGTCCACACCACAGAGACTGGAGAAATCATTGTTATCTCCACTACAGAATGTTCCATTCATTCACAGCGAATCTGGAATTCATCTGAATCTCCACTCCCGGCAGGTTTTCGTGACACCACTGGTAAATATCCAAGTAAGCCAATGCTGGTTTTAAGTGGCCTGCTCATACTCTCAGCCGTGCTGTTCAATTTGCTATCCACTCAACCCTCTTCAGCTCCATTTTCCTGTCCACATAACCCAAACTTCAGAAACAATTGGTATCTCCTCCACAGAATGTTCCATTCATTGACGGCAAATCTGAAATTCATCTAATTCTCAACTCCCGTCAGGTTTTCGTTACACCACTTGTGAATGTCCAATTAAGCCAAAGCTGGTTTTCAGTGGCCTGTTCTTACTACGAGACGTGCTGTTCATTTGGCTATCCATTCCACCCTGTTCAGCTCTACATTTTCGTGTCCACAAAACCCAGCCTTCAGAAATCATTGGAATCACCACTAGAGAATGTTCCATTCATTCACTGCGAATCTGGAATTCATCTGAATCTCCACTCCCGGCAGGTTTTCATTGCACCACTGCTGAATGTTCAAGTAACGCAATGATGGTTTTCAGCGGTCTATTCACACTCGAACCCGTGCTGTTCACGGTCTAGCGACTCAACACTGGTGAGTTCTTCTTTTTCCAGTTCAGACAATACAAACCTCAGAAACCATTGCAATCTACACTACAGAATGTTTCATTCATTCAGGCGAATCTTGAATTCATCTTGTTCTCCACTCCCAGCAGGTTTTCGTTTCACCACTGGTGAATGTCCAAGCAACCCAAGGCTGGTTTCAGCTGCGTGTTAACACTCGCAGCCGTCCGTGCTGTTCAATTGGCTATCCAGTGAACGCTGGTTAGCTCTTGATTTTCCTTCCACACACCGAGCCTTCAGAAATCATTCTTATCTCCACTTCAGAATGTTCCATTCGTTCCCTGCGAATCTGGAATTCCTCTGACTCTCCACACCAGGCAGATTTTCCTAACAACACTGGTGAATGACCAGGTAATCCAATGCTGGTTTTCAGCGGCTGTTCACACTCACAGCCTTGCTGTTCAATTGGCAATCCAGTCAAACCTAGTCAGCTCTTCATTTTCCTGTCCACACAACCCAGCGTTCAGAAATCATTGGAATCTCTACTACAGAAATTTCCATTCATTCACTGTGAATCTGGAAATACTCTGAATCTGCATTCCAGGAAGGCTTTCGTTACACCACTGATGAATGTCCAAGTAATGCAATGCTGCTTCTTAGTGGTCTGTTCACACTCGAAACCGTGCTGTTCATTGGCTATCCACTCAATATCGGTCAGCTCTTCAATATCCTGTCCAGACTATCCAGATTCCTAAATGTTGGCAATCACCACTACAGAATGTTCCATTCAATCACGCGAATCTGGAATTCATCAGAGTCTCCACTCCTGGAAGGTTTTCGTGACACCACTGGTAAATGTCCAAGGAAGACAATGCTGGTTTTAAGCCGCCTGCTAACACACTCAGCCGTGCTGTTCAATTTGCTATCCACCCAACCCTATTCAGCTCTACATTTTCCTGTCCTCATAACCCAACCTTCAGAAATAATTGGTATCTCCTCCACAGAATGTTCCGTTCATTCACTGCGAATCTTAAATTCATCTGACTCTCAACTCCCGGCGGGTTATCGTTACACCACTTGTGAATGTCCAAGTAAGCCAATGCTGGTTTTCAGTGGCCTGTTCATACTAAGAGACGTGCTGTTCATTTGGCTATCCACTCCACCCTGTTCAGCTCTACATTTTCGTGTCCACAAAACCCAGCCTTCAGAAATCATTGGAATCACCACTAGAGAATGTTCCATTCATTCACTGCGAATCTGGAATTCCTCTGAACCTCCACTCCTGGCAGGTTTTCGTTACGCCACTGGTGAATGTCCAAGTAACTCAATACTGGTTTTCAGAGGCATGTTCAACTCGCAGAAGTGCTGTTCAATGGGCTATCCACTCAATATTGGTCAGCTCTTCATTTTCCTCTCCACACAAACCAGCCTTCAGAAATCATTGGGCTCTCCACTACAGACTGTTCCATTCATTCACTGCGATTCTGCAATTCATCTGACTCTCCGCTCCAGGCAGGTTTTCATTACAGCACTGGTGAATGACCAAGTAATCCAATGCTGGTTTTCAGCCGCCTTTTCACACTCGCAGTGTGCTGTTCAATTGTCTATCCACTCAAACCTGGTCAGCCTTTCATTTTCTTTTCCACAATATCAGACTTCAGAAATCATTGGAATCGCCAGTACAGAATGTTCCATTCATTCACTGCCAATCTGGAATTCATCTGAATCTGCACTCCAGGTAGGCTTTCATTACACCACTTATGAATGTCCAAGTAACACAATGCTGGTTTTCAGCGGTCTGTTCACACTCTAAGCCCTGCTTTTTACTGGGTATCCACACAACTGTGGTCAGCTCTTCATTTTCATGTCCAAACAATCCAGACTTGAGAAATCATGGCAATCTCCAGTACAGAATGTTCCATTCATTCACTGCGAATCTGGAATTCAACTGAATCTCCACTACCTGCAGATTTATCTTACACCACTTGTGAATGTCCAAGTAAAACAATGCTGGTTTTCAGAGGCCTGTTCATGTTCGCAGTCGTGCTGTTCAATTGGCTATCCACTCAACCTGTTTTGCTCCTCATTTTCCTGTGCACACAACCCAGCCTTCAGAAATCATTGTAATCTCCACTACAGGATGTTCCATTCATTCACTGGGAATCTGGAATTCATCTGAATCTGCACTCCACGCAGGCTTTCGTTACACCACTGCTGAAAGTCGAAGTAATGCAATACTGGTTTTCAGTGGTCTGTTCACATTCGAAGCCGAGGCTTTTTACAGGCTATCCACTCAACACTGGTCAGCTCTTCATTTTCGTGTCCCCACAATCCAGATTTCAGAAATCATTGCAATCTCCACTACAGAATGTTCCATTCATTCACTGCGAGTCTGGAGTTTATCTGATTCTCCACTCCCGCCTGGTTAACATTACACCACTTGTGAATGTCCAAGTAAGCCAATGCTGGTTTTCAGAGGCCTGTTCATACTCGCAGCCGTGCTGTTTAATTGACAATTCACTCCACCCTGTTCAGCTCTTCATTGTCCCACCACACTACCAGCCTTCAGAAATCTTTGTTATCTCCACTACAGAATGTTCCATTCATTCACTGCGAATCTGGAATTCATCTGACTCTCAACTCCACGCAGGTTTTCATTACACCACTGTTGAATGTCCAAGTAACCCAATGCTGGTTTTCAGCGGCCTGTTCATATTCGCAGCCCTGCTGTTTACTTGGCTATCGATTCAAGCCTGGTCAGCTCTTCATTTTCCTGTCCACACAACACAGGCTTCAGAAATCATTGGAATCTCCTCTACAGAATGTTCCATTCATTCACTGCGAATGTGGAATTCAACTGACTCTCCACTCCATGCAGGTTTTCCTTACACCACTGATGAATGTCCAAGTAACCCAATGCTGGTTTTCAGCTGCATGTTCACACTCGCAGCCATGCTATACAATTGGCTTTCCACTAAATCCTGATTAGTTCTTGATTTTCCTTCCACACGACCCAGCCTTCAGAAATCGTTGGAATCTCCACTAGAGAATGTTCCATTCATTCACTGCGAATCTGGAATTCCTCTGAACCTCCACTCCCGGCAGGTTTTCGTTACACCACTGTTGAATGTCCAAGTAACCCAATGTTTTAAGTGTTTTCTTCACAAGCGCAGTGGTGCTGTTCAATTGGCTATCCACTCAACCCTGGCCAGCTCTACATTTTCCTGTCCACACCACAGAGACTGGAGAAATCATTGTTATCTCCACTACAGAATGTTCCATTCATTCACAGCGAATCTGGAATTCATCTGAATCTCCACTCCCGGCAGGTTTTCGTGACACCACTGGTAAATATCCAAGTAAGCCAATGCTGGTTTTAAGTGGCCTGCTCATACTCTCAGCCGTGCTGTTCAATTTGCTATCCACTCAACCCTCTTCAGCTCCATTTTCCTGTCCACATAACCCAAACTTCAGAAACAATTGGTATCTCCTCCACAGAATGTTCCATTCATTGACGGCAAATCTGAAATTCATCTAATTCTCAACTCCCGTCAGGTTTTCGTTACACCACTTGTGAATGTCCAATTAAGCCAAAGCTGGTTTTCAGTGGCCTGTTCTTACTACGAGACGTGCTGTTCATTTGGCTATCCATTCCACCCTGTTCAGCTCTACATTTTCGTGTCCACAAAACCCAGCCTTCAGAAATCATTGGAATCACCACTAGAGAATGTTCCATTCATTCACTGCGAATCTGGAATTCATCTGAATCTCCACTCCCGGCAGGTTTTCATTGCACCACTGCTGAATGTTCAAGTAACGCAATGATGGTTTTCAGCGGTCTATTCACACTCGAACCCGTGCTGTTCACGGTCTAGCGACTCAACACTGGTGAGTTCTTCTTTTTCCAGTTCAGACAATACAAACCTCAGAAACCATTGCAATCTACACTACAGAATGTTTCATTCATTCAGGCGAATCTTGAATTCATCTTGTTCTCCACTCCCAGCAGGTTTTCGTTTCACCACTGGTGAATGTCCAAGCAACCCAAGGCTGGTTTCAGCTGCGTGTTAACACTCGCAGCCGTCCGTGCTGTTCAATTGGCTATCCAGTGAACGCTGGTTAGCTCTTGATTTTCCTTCCACACACCGAGCCTTCAGAAATCATTCTTATCTCCACTTCAGAATGTTCCATTCGTTCCCTGCGAATCTGGAATTCCTCTGACTCTCCACACCAGGCAGATTTTCCTAACAACACTGGTGAATGACCAGGTAATCCAATGCTGGTTTTCAGCGGCTGTTCACACTCACAGCCTTGCTGTTCAATTGGCAATCCAGTCAAACCTAGTCAGCTCTTCATTTTCCTGTCCACACAACCCAGCGTTCAGAAATCATTGGAATCTCTACTACAGAAATTTCCATTCATTCACTGTGAATCTGGAAATACTCTGAATCTGCATTCCAGGAAGGCTTTCGTTACACCACTGATGAATGTCCAAGTAATGCAATGCTGCTTCTTAGTGGTCTGTTCACACTCGAAACCGTGCTGTTCATTGGCTATCCACTCAATATCGGTCAGCTCTTCAATATCCTGTCCAGACTATCCAGATTCCTAAATGTTGGCAATCACCACTACAGAATGTTCCATTCAATCACGCGAATCTGGAATTCATCAGAGTCTCCACTCCTGGAAGGTTTTCGTGACACCACTGGTAAATGTCCAAGGAAGACAATGCTGGTTTTAAGCCGCCTGCTAACACACTCAGCCGTGCTGTTCAATTTGCTATCCACCCAACCCTATTCAGCTCTACATTTTCCTGTCCTCATAACCCAACCTTCAGAAATAATTGGTATCTCCTCCACAGAATGTTCCGTTCATTCACTGCGAATCTTAAATTCATCTGACTCTCAACTCCCGGCGGGTTATCGTTACACCACTTGTGAATGTCCAAGTAAGCCAATGCTGGTTTTCAGTGGCCTGTTCATACTAAGAGACGTGCTGTTCATTTGGCTATCCACTCCACCCTGTTCAGCTCTACAGTCTCGTGTCCACAAAACCCAGCCTTCAGAAATCATTGGAATCACCACTAGAGAATGTTCCATTCATTCACTGCGAATCTGGAATTCCTCTGAACCTCCACTCCTGGCAGGTTTTCGTTACGCCACTGGTGAATGTCCAAGTAACTCAATCCTGGTTTTCAGAGGCATGTTCAACTCGCAGAAGTGCTGTTCAATGGGCTATCCACTCAATATTGGTCAGCTCTTCATTTTCCTCTCCACACAAACCAGCCTTCAGAAATCATTGGGCTCTCCACTACAGACTGTTCCATTCATTCACTGCGATTCTGCAATTCATCTGACTCTCCGCTCCAGGCAGGTTTTCATTACAGCACTGGTGAATGACCAAGTAATCCAATGCTGGTTTTCAGCCGCCTTTTCACACTCGCAGTGTGCTGTTCAATTGTCTATCCACTCAAACCTGGTCAGCCTTTCATTTTCTTTTCCACAATATCAGACTTCAGAAATCATTGGAATCGCCAGTACAGAATGTTCCATTCATTCACTGCCAATCTGGAATTCATCTGAATCTGCACTCCAGGTAGGCTTTCATTACACCACTTATGAATGTCCAAGTAACACAATGCTGGTTTTCAGCGGTCTGTTCACACTCTAAGCCCTGCTTTTTACTGGGTATCCACACAACTGTGGTCAGCTCTTCATTTTCATGTCCAAACAATCCAGACTTGAGAAATCATTGCAATCTCCAGTACAGAATGTTCCATTCATTCACTGCGAATCTGGAATTCAACTGAATCTCCACTACCTGCAGATTTATCTTACACCACTTGTGAATGTCCAAGTAAAACAATGCTGGTTTTCAGAGGCCTGTTCATGTTCGCAGTCGTGCTGTTCAATTGGCTATCCACTCAACCTGTTTTGCTCCTCATTTTCCTGTGCACACAACCCAGCCTTCAGAAATCATTGTAATCTCCACTACAGGATGTTCCATTCATTCACTGGGAATCTGGAATTCATCTGAATCTGCACTCCACGCAGGCTTTCGTTACACCACTGCTGAAAGTCGAAGTAATGCAATACTGGTTTTCAGTGGTCTGCTCACATTCGAAGCCGAGGCTTTTTACAGGCTATCCACTCAACACTGGTCAGCTCTTCATTTTCGTGTCCCCACAATCCAGATTTCAGAAATCATTGCAATCTCCACTACAGAATGTTCCATTCATTCACTGCGAGTCTGGAGTTTATCTGATTCTCCACTCCCGCCTGGTTAACATTACACCACTTGTGAATGTCCAAGTAAGCCAATGCTGGTTTTCAGAGGCCTGTTCATACTCGCAGCCGTGCTGTTTAATTGACAATTCACTCCACCCTGTTCAGCTCTTCATTGTCCCACCACACTACCAGCCTTCAGAAATCTTTGTTATCTCCACTACAGAATGTTCCATTCATTCACTGCGAATCTGGAATTCATCTGACTCTCAACTCCACGCAGGTTTTCATTACACCACTGTTGAATGTCCAAGTAACCCAATGCTGGTTTTCAGCGGCCTGTTCATATTCGCAGCCCTGCTGTTTACTTGGCTATCGATTCAAGCCTGGTCAGCTCTTCATTTTCCTGTCCACACAACACAGGCTTCAGAAATCATTGGAATCTCCTCTACAGAATGTTCCATTCATTCACTGCGAATGTGGAATTCAACTGACTCTCCACTCCATGCAGGTTTTCCTTACACCACTGATGAATGTCCAAGTAACCCAATGCTGGTTTTCAGCTGCATGTTCACACTCGCAGCCATGCTATACAATTGGCTTTCCACTAAATCCTGATTAGTTCTTGATTTTCCTTCCACACGACCCAGCCTTCAGAAATCGTTGGAATCTCCACTAGAGAATGTTCCATTCATTCACTGCGAATCTGGAATTCCTCTGAACCTCCACTCCCGGCAGGTTTTCGTTACACCACTGTTGAATGTCCAAGTAACCCAATGTTTTAAGTGTTTTCTTCACAAGCGCAGTGGTGCTGTTCAATTGGCTATCCACTCAACCCTGGCCAGCTCTACATTTTCCTGTCCACACCACAGAGACTGGAGAAATCATTGTTATCTCCACTACAGAATGTTCCATTCATTCACAGCGAATCTGGAATTCATCTGAATCTCCACTCCCGGCAGGTTTTCGTGACACCACTGGTAAATATCCAAGTAAGCCAATGCTGGTTTTAAGTGGCCTGCTCATACTCTCAGCCGTGCTGTTCAATTTGCTATCCACTCAACCCTCTTCAGCTCCATTTTCCTGTCCACATAACCCAAACTTCAGAAACAATTGGTATCTCCTCCACAGAATGTTCCATTCATTGACGGCAAATCTGAAATTCATCTAATTCTCAACTCCCGTCAGGTTTTCGTTACACCACTTGTGAATGTCCAATTAAGCCAAAGCTGGTTTTCAGTGGCCTGTTCTTACTACGAGACGTGCTGTTCATTTGGCTATCCATTCCACCCTGTTCAGCTCTACATTTTCGTGTCCACAAAACCCAGCCTTCAGAAATCATTGGAATCACCACTAGAGAATGTTCCATTCATTCACTGCGAATCTGGAATTCATCTGAATCTCCACTCCCGGCAGGTTTTCATTGCACCACTGCTGAATGTTCAAGTAACGCAATGATGGTTTTCAGCGGTCTATTCACACTCGAACCCGTGCTGTTCACGGTCTAGCGACTCAACACTGGTGAGTTCTTCTTTTTCCAGTTCAGACAATACAAACCTCAGAAACCATTGCAATCTACACTACAGAATGTTTCATTCATTCAGGCGAATCTTGAATTCATCTTGTTCTCCACTCCCAGCAGGTTTTCGTTTCACCACTGGTGAATGTCCAAGCAACCCAAGGCTGGTTTCAGCTGCGTGTTAACACTCGCAGCCGTCCGTGCTGTTCAATTGGCTATCCAGTGAACGCTGGTTAGCTCTTGATTTTCCTTCCACACACCGAGCCTTCAGAAATCATTCTTATCTCCACTTCAGAATGTTCCATTCGTTCCCTGCGAATCTGGAATTCCTCTGACTCTCCACACCAGGCAGATTTTCCTAACAACACTGGTGAATGACCAGGTAATCCAATGCTGGTTTTCAGCGGCTGTTCACACTCACAGCCTTGCTGTTCAATTGGCAATCCAGTCAAACCTAGTCAGCTCTTCATTTTCCTGTCCACACAACCCAGCGTTCAGAAATCATTGGAATCTCTACTACAGAAATTTCCATTCATTCACTGTGAATCTGGAAATACTCTGAATCTGCATTCCAGGAAGGCTTTCGTTACACCACTGATGAATGTCCAAGTAATGCAATGCTGCTTCTTAGTGGTCTGTTCACACTCGAAACCGTGCTGTTCATTGGCTATCCACTCAATATCGGTCAGCTCTTCAATATCCTGTCCAGACTATCCAGATTCCTAAATGTTGGCAATCACCACTACAGAATGTTCCATTCAATCACGCGAATCTGGAATTCATCAGAGTCTCCACTCCTGGAAGGTTTTCGTGACACCACTGGTAAATGTCCAAGGAAGACAATGCTGGTTTTAAGCCGCCTGCTAACACACTCAGCCGTGCTGTTCAATTTGCTATCCACCCAACCCTATTCAGCTCTACATTTTCCTGTCCTCATAACCCAACCTTCAGAAATAATTGGTATCTCCTCCACAGAATGTTCCGTTCATTCACTGCGAATCTTAAATTCATCTGACTCTCAACTCCCGGCGGGTTATCGTTACACCACTTGTGAATGTCCAAGTAAGCCAATGCTGGTTTTCAGTGGCCTGTTCATACTAAGAGACGTGCTGTTCATTTGGCTATCCACTCCACCCTGTTCAGCTCTACATTTTCGTGTCCACAAAACCCAGCCTTCAGAAATCATTGGAATCACCACTAGAGAATGTTCCATTCATTCACTGCGAATCTGGAATTCCTCTGAACCTCCACTCCTGGCAGGTTTTCGTTACGCCACTGGTGAATGTCCAAGTAACTCAATACTGGTTTTCAGAGGCATGTTCAACTCGCAGAAGTGCTGTTCAATGGGCTATCCACTCAATATTGGTCAGCTCTTCATTTTCCTCTCCACACAAACCAGCCTTCAGAAATCATTGGGCTCTCCACTACAGACTGTTCCATTCATTCACTGCGATTCTGCAATTCATCTGACTCTCCGCTCCAGGCAGGTTTTCATTACAGCACTGGTGAATGACCAAGTAATCCAATGCTGGTTTTCAGCCGCCTTTTCACACTCGCAGTGTGCTGTTCAATTGTCTATCCACTCAAACCTGGTCAGCCTTTCATTTTCTTTTCCACAATATCAGACTTCAGAAATCATTGGAATCGCCAGTACAGAATGTTCCATTCATTCACTGCCAATCTGGAATTCATCTGAATCTGCACTCCAGGTAGGCTTTCATTACACCACTTATGAATGTCCAAGTAACACAATGCTGGTTTTCAGCGGTCTGTTCACACTCTAAGCCCTGCTTTTTACTGGGTATCCACACAACTGTGGTCAGCTCTTCATTTTCATGTCCAAACAATCCAGACTTGAGAAATCATTGCAATCTCCAGTACAGAATGTTCCATTCATTCACTGCGAATCTGGAATTCAACTGAATCTCCACTACCTGCAGATTTATCTTACACCACTTGTGAATGTCCAAGTAAAACAATGCTGGTTTTCAGAGGCCTGTTCATGTTCGCAGTCGTGCTGTTCAATTGGCTATCCACTCAACCTGTTTTGCTCCTCATTTTCCTGTGCACACAACCCAGCCTTCAGAAATCATTGTAATCTCCACTACAGGATGTTCCATTCATTCACTGGGAATCTGGCATTCATCTGAATCTGCACTCCACGCAGGCTTTCGTTACACCACTGCTGAAAGTCGAAGTAATGCAATACTGGTTTTCAGTGGTCTGTTCACATTCGAAGCCGAGGCTTTTTACAGGCTATCCACTCAACACTGGTCAGCTCTTCATTTTCGTGTCCCCACAATCCAGATTTCAGAAATCATTGCAATCTCCACTACAGAATGTTCCATTCATTCACTGCGAGTCTGGAGTTTATCTGATTCTCCACTCCCGCCTGGTTAACATTACACCACTTGTGAATGTCCAAGTAAGCCAATGCTGGTTTTCAGAGGCCTGTTCATACTCGCAGCCGTGCTGTTTAATTGACAATTCACTCCACCCTGTTCAGCTCTTCATTGTCCCACCACACTACCAGCCTTCAGAAATCTTTGTTATCTCCACTACAGAATGTTCCATTCATTCACTGCGAATCTGGAATTCATCTGACTCTCAACTCCACGCAGGTTTTCATTACACCACTGTTGAATGTCCAAGTAACCCAATGCTGGTTTTCAGCGGCCTGTTCATATTCGCAGCCCTGCTGTTTACTTGGCTATCGATTCAAGCCTGGTCAGCTCTTCATTTTCCTGTCCACACAACACAGGCTTCAGAAATCATTGGAATCTCCTCTACAGAATGTTCCATTCATTCACTGCGAATGTGGAATTCAACTGACTCTCCACTCCATGCAGGTTTTCCTTACACCACTGATGAATGTCCAAGTAACCCAATGCTGGTTTTCAGCTGCATGTTCACACTCGCAGCCATGCTATACAATTGGCTTTCCACTAAATCCTGATTAGTTCTTGATTTTCCTTCCACACGACCCAGCCTTCAGAAATCGTTGGAATCTCCACTAGAGAATGTTCCATTCATTCACTGCGAATCTGGAATTCCTCTGAACCTCCACTCCCGGCAGGTTTTCGTTACACCACTGTTGAATGTCCAAGTAACCCAATGTTTTAAGTGTTTTCTTCACAAGCGCAGTGGTGCTGTTCAATTGGCTATCCACTCAACCCTGGCCAGCTCTACATTTTCCTGTCCACACCACAGAGACTGGAGAAATCATTGTTATCTCCACTACAGAATGTTCCATTCATTCACAGCGAATCTGGAATTCATCTGAATCTCCACTCCCGGCAGGTTTTCGTGACACCACTGGTAAATATCCAAGTAAGCCAATGCTGGTTTTAAGTGGCCTGCTCATACTCTCAGCCGTGCTGTTCAATTTGCTATCCACTCAACCCTCTTCAGCTCCATTTTCCTGTCCACATAACCCAAACTTCAGAAACAATTGGTATCTCCTCCACAGAATGTTCCATTCATTGACGGCAAATCTGAAATTCATCTAATTCTCAACTCCCGTCAGGTTTTCGTTACACCACTTGTGAATGTCCAATTAAGCCAAAGCTGGTTTTCAGTGCCCTGTTCTTACTACGAGACGTGCTGTTCATTTGGCTATCCATTCCACCCTGTTCAGCTCTACATTTTCGTGTCCACAAAACCCAGCCTTCAGAAATCATTGGAATCACCACTAGAGAATGTTCCATTCATTCACTGCGAATCTGGAATTCATCTGAATCTCCACTCCCGGCAGGTTTTCATTGCACCACTGCTGAATGTTCAAGTAACGCAATGATGGTTTTCAGCGGTCTATTCACACTCGAACCCGTGCTGTTCACGGTCTAGCGACTCAACACTGGTGAGTTCTTCTTTTTCCAGTTCAGACAATACAAACCTCAGAAACCATTGCAATCTACACTACAGAATGTTTCATTCATTCAGGCGAATCTTGAATTCATCTTGTTCTCCACTCCCAGCAGGTTTTTGTTTCACCACTGGTGAATGTCCAAGCAACCCAAGGCTGGTTTCAGCTGCGTGTTAACACTCGCAGCCGTCCGTGCTGTTCAATTGGCTATCCAGTGAACGCTGGTTAGCTCTTGATTTTCCTTCCACACACCGAGCCTTCAGAAATCATTCTTATCTCCACTTCAGAATGTTCCATTCGTTCCCTGCGAATCTGGAATTCCTCTGACTCTCCACACCAGGCAGATTTTCCTAACAACACTGGTGAATGACCAGGTAATCCAATGCTGGTTTTCAGCGGCTGTTCACACTCACAGCCTTGCTGTTCAATTGGCAATCCAGTCAAACCTAGTCAGCTCTTCATTTTCCTGTCCACACAACCCAGCGTTCAGAAATCATTGGAATCTCTACTACAGAAATTTCCATTCATTCACTGTGAATCTGGAAATACTCTGAATCTGCATTCCAGGAAGGCTTTCGTTACACCACTGATGAATGTCCAAGTAATGCAATGCTGCTTCTTAGTGGTCTGTTCACACTCGAAACCGTGCTGTTCATTGGCTATCCACTCAATATCGGTCAGCTCTTCAATATCCTGTCCAGACTATCCAGATTCCTAAATGTTGGCAATCACCACTACAGAATGTTCCATTCAATCACGCGAATCTGGAATTCATCAGAGTCTCCACTCCTGGAAGGTTTTCGTGACACCACTGGTAAATGTCCAAGGAAGACAATGCTGGTTTTAAGCCGCCTGCTAACACACTCAGCCGTGCTGTTCAATTTGCTATCCACCCAACCCTATTCAGCTCTACATTTTCCTGTCCTCATAACCCAACCTTCAGAAATAATTGGTATCTCCTCCACAGAATGTTCCGTTCATTCACTGCGAATCTTAAATTCATCTGACTCTCAACTCCCGGCGGGTTATCGTTACACCACTTGTGAATGTCCAAGTAAGCCAATGCTGGTTTTCAGTGGCCTGTTCATACTAAGAGACGTGCTGTTCATTTGGCTATCCACTCCACCCTGTTCAGCTCTACATTTTCGTGTCCACAAAACCCAGCCTTCAGAAATCATTGGAATCACCACTAGAGAATGTTCCATTCATTCACTGCGAATCTGGAATTCCTCTGAACCTCCACTCCTGGCAGGTTTTCGTTACGCCACTGGTGAATGTCCAAGTAACTCAATACTGGTTTTCAGAGGCATGTTCAACTCGCAGAAGTGCTGTTCAATGGGCTATCCACTCAATATTGGTCAGCTCTTCATTTTCCTCTCCACACAAACCAGCCTTCAGAAATCATTGGGCTCTCCACTACAGACTGTTCCATTCATTCACTGCGATTCTGCAATTCATCTGACTCTCCGCTCCAGGCAGGTTTTCATTACAGCACTGGTGAATGACCAAGTAATCCAATGCTGGTTTTCAGCCGCCTTTTCACACTCGCAGTGTGCTGTTCAATTGTCTATCCACTCAAACCTGGTCAGCCTTTCATTTTCTTTTCCACAATATCAGACTTCAGAAATCATTGGAATCGCCAGTACAGAATGTTCCATTCATTCACTGCCAATCTGGAATTCATCTGAATCTGCACTCCAGGTAGGCTTTCATTACACCACTTATGAATGTCCAAGTAACACAATGCTGGTTTTCAGCGGTCTGTTCACACTCTAAGCCCTGCTTTTTACTGGGTATCCACACAACTGTGGTCAGCTCTTCATTTTCATGTCCAAACAATCCAGACTTGAGAAATCATTGCAATCTCCAGTACAGAATGTTCCATTCATTCACTGCGAATCTGGAATTCAACTGAATCTCCACTACCTGCAGATTTATCTTACACCACTTGTGAATGTCCAAGTAAAACAATGCTGGTTTTCAGAGGCCTGTTCATGTTCGCAGTCGTGCTGTTCAATTGGCTATCCACTCAACCTGTTTTGCTCCTCATTTTCCTGTGCACACAACCCAGCCTTCAGAAATCATTGTAATCTCCACTACAGGATGTTCCATTCATTCACTGGGAATCTGGAATTCATCTGAATCTGCACTCCACGCAGGCTTTCGTTACACCACTGCTGAAAGTCGAAGTAATGCAATACTGGTTTTCAGTGGTCTGTTCACATTCGAAGCCGAGGCTTTTTACAGGCTATCCACTCAACACTGGTCAGCTCTTCATTTTCGTGTCCCCACAATCCAGATTTCAGAAATCATTGCAATCTCCACTACAGAATGTTCCATTCATTCACTGCGAGTCTGGAGTTTATCTGATTCTCCACTCCCGCCTGGTTAACATTACACCACTTGTGAATGTCCAAGTAAGCCAATGCTGGTTTTCAGAGGCCTGTTCATACTCGCAGCCGTGCTGTTTAATTGACAATTCACTCCACCCTGTTCAGCTCTTCATTGTCCCACCACACTACCAGCCTTCAGAAATCTTTGTTATCTCCACTACAGAATGTTCCATTCATTCACCGCGAATCTGGAATTCATCTGACTCTCAACTCCACGCAGGTTTTCATTACACCACTGTTGAATGTCCAAGTAACCCAATGCTGGTTTTCAGCGGCCTGTTCATATTCGCAGCCCTGCTGTTTACTTGGCTATCGATTCAAGCCTGGTCAGCTCTTCATTTTCCTGTCCACACAACACAGGCTTCAGAAATCATTGGAATCTCCTCTACAGAATGTTCCATTCATTCACTGCGAATGTGGAATTCAACTGACTCTCCACTCCATGCAGGTTTTCCTTACACCACTGATGAATGTCCAAGTAACCCAATGCTGGTTTTCAGCTGCATGTTCACACTCGCAGCCATGCTATACAATTGGCTTTCCACTAAATCCTGATTAGTTCTTGATTTTCCTTCCACACGACCCAGCCTTCAGAAATCGTTGGAATCTCCACTAGAGAATGTTCCATTCATTCACTGCGAATCTGGAATTCCTCTGAACCTCCACTCCCGGCAGGTTTTCGTTACACCACTGTTGAATGTCCAAGTAACCCAATGTTTTAAGTGTTTTCTTCACAAGCGCAGTGGTGCTGTTCAATTGGCTATCCACTCAACCCTGGCCAGCTCTACATTTTCCTGTCCACACCACAGAGACTGGAGAAATCATTGTTATCTCCACTACAGAATGTTCCATTCATTCACAGCGAATCTGGAATTCATCTGAATCTCCACTCCCGGCAGGTTTTCGTGACACCACTGGTAAATATCCAAGTAAGCCAATGCTGGTTTTAAGTGGCCTGCTCATACTCTCAGCCGTGCTGTTCAATTTGCTATCCACTCAACCCTCTTCAGCTCCATTTTCCTGTCCACATAACCCAAACTTCAGAAACAATTGGTATCTCCTCCACAGAATGTTCCATTCATTGACGGCAAATCTGAAATTCATCTAATTCTCAACTCCCGTCAGGTTTTCGTTACACCACTTGTGAATGTCCAATTAAGCCAAAGCTGGTTTTCAGTGGCCTGTTCTTACTACGAGACGTGCTGTTCATTTGGCTATCCATTCCACCCTGTTCAGCTCTACATTTTCGTGTCCACAAAACCCAGCCTTCAGAAATCATTGGAATCACCACTAGAGAATGTTCCATTCATTCACTGCGAATCTGGAATTCATCTGAATCTCCACTCCCGGCAGGTTTTCATTGCACCACTGCTGAATGTTCAAGTAACGCAATGATGGTTTTCAGCGGTCTATTCACACTCGAACCCGTGCTGTTCACGGTCTAGCGACTCAACACTGGTGAGTTCTTCTTTTTCCAGTTCAGACAATACAAACCTCAGAAACCATTGCAATCTACACTACAGAATGTTTCATTCATTCAGGCGAATCTTGAATTCATCTTGTTCTCCACTCCCAGCAGGTTTTTGTTTCACCACTGGTGAATGTCCAAGCAACCCAAGGCTGGTTTCAGCTGCGTGTTAACACTCGCAGCCGTCCGTGCTGTTCAATTGGCTATCCAGTGAACGCTGGTTAGCTCTTGATTTTCCTTCCACACACCGAGCCTTCAGAAATCATTCTTATCTCCACTTCAGAATGTTCCATTCGTTCCCTGCGAATCTGGAATTCCTCTGACTCTCCACACCAGGCAGATTTTCCTAACAACACTGGTGAATGACCAGGTAATCCAATGCTGGTTTTCAGCGGCTGTTCACACTCACAGCCTTGCTGTTCAATTGGCAATCCAGTCAAACCTAGTCAGCTCTTCATTTTCCTGTCCACACAACCCAGCGTTCAGAAATCATTGGAATCTCTACTACAGAAATTTCCATTCATTCACTGTGAATCTGGAAATACTCTGAATCTGCATTCCAGGAAGGCTTTCGTTACACCACTGATGAATGTCCAAGTAATGCAATGCTGCTTCTTAGTGGTCTGTTCACACTCGAAACCGTGCTGTTCATTGGCTATCCACTCAATATCGGTCAGCTCTTCAATATCCTGTCCAGACTATCCAGATTCCTAAATGTTGGCAATCACCACTACAGAATGTTCCATTCAATCACGCGAATCTGGAATTCATCAGAGTCTCCACTCCTGGAAGGTTTTCGTGACACCACTGGTAAATGTCCAAGGAAGACAATGCTGGTTTTAAGCCGCCTGCTAACACACTCAGCCGTGCTGTTCAATTTGCTATCCACCCAACCCTATTCAGCTCTACATTTTCCTGTCCTCATAACCCAACCTTCAGAAATAATTGGTATCTCCTCCACAGAATGTTCCGTTCATTCACTGCGAATCTTAAATTCATCTGACTCTCAACTCCCGGCGGGTTATCGTTACACCACTTGTGAATGTCCAAGTAAGCCAATGCTGGTTTTCAGTGGCCTGTTCATACTAAGAGACGTGCTGTTCATTTGGCTATCCACTCCACCCTGTTCAGCTCTACATTTTCGTGTCCACAAAACCCAGCCTTCAGAAATCATTGGAATCACCACTAGAGAATGTTCCATTCATTCACTGCGAATCTGGAATTCCTCTGAACCTCCACTCCTGGCAGGTTTTCGTTACGCCACTGGTGAATGTCCAAGTAACTCAATACTGGTTTTCAGAGGCATGTTCAACTCGCAGAAGTGCTGTTCAATGGGCTATCCACTCAATATTGGTCAGCTCTTCATTTTCCTCTCCACACAAACCAGCCTTCAGAAATCATTGGGCTCTCCACTACAGACTGTTCCATTCATTCACTGCGATTCTGCAATTCATCTGACTCTCCGCTCCAGGCAGGTTTTCATTACAGCACTGGTGAATGACCAAGTAATCCAATGCTGGTTTTCAGCCGCCTTTTCACACTCGCAGTGTGCTGTTCAATTGTCTATCCACTCAAACCTGGTCAGCCTTTCATTTTCTTTTCCACAATATCAGACTTCAGAAATCATTGGAATCGCCAGTACAGAATGTTCCATTCATTCACTGCCAATCTGGAATTCATCTGAATCTGCACTCCAGGTAGGCTTTCATTACACCACTTATGAATGTCCAAGTAACACAATGCTGGTTTTCAGCGGTCTGTTCACACTCTAAGCCCTGCTTTTTACTGGGTATCCACACAACTGTGGTCAGCTCTTCATTTTCATGTCCAAACAATCCAGACTTGAGAAATCATTGCAATCTCCAGTACAGAATGTTCCATTCATTCACTGCGAATCTGGAATTCAACTGAATCTCCACTACCTGCAGATTTATCTTACACCACTTGTGAATGTCCAAGTAAAACAATGCTGGTTTTCAGAGGCCTGTTCATGTTCGCAGTCGTGCTGTTCAATTGGCTATCCACTCAACCTGTTTTGCTCCTCATTTTCCTGTGCACACAACCCAGCCTTCAGAAATCATTGTAATCTCCACTACAGGATGTTCCATTCATTCACTGGGAATCTGGAATTCATCTGAATCTGCACTCCACGCAGGCTTTCGTTACACCACTGCTGAAAGTCGAAGTAATGCAATACTGGTTTTCAGTGGTCTGTTCACATTCGAAGCCGAGGCTTTTTACAGGCTATCCACTCAACACTGGTCAGCTCTTCATTTTCGTGTCCCCACAATCCAGATTTCAGAAATCATTGCAATCTCCACTACAGAATGTTCCATTCATTCACTGCGAGTCTGGAGTTTATCTGATTCTCCACTCCCGCCTGGTTAACATTACACCACTTGTGAATGTCCAAGTAAGCCAATGCTGGTTTTCAGAGGCCTGTTCATACTCGCAGCCGTGCTGTTTAATTGACAATTCACTCCACCCTGTTCAGCTCTTCTTTGTCCCACCACACTACCAGCCTTCAGAAATCTTTGTTATCTCCACTACAGAATGTTCCATTCATTCACTGCGAATCTGGAATTCATCTGACTCTCAACTCCACGCAGGTTTTCATTACACCACTGTTGAATGTCCAAGTAACCCAATGCTGGTTTTCAGCGGCCTGTTCATATTCGCAGCCCTGCTGTTTACTTGGCTATCGATTCAAGCCTGGTCAGCTCTTCATTTTCCTGTCCACACAACACAGGCTTCAGAAATCATTGGAATCTCCTCTACAGAATGTTCCATTCATTCACTGCGAATGTGGAATTCAACTGACTCTCCACTCCATGCAGGTTTTCCTTACACCACTGATGAATGTCCAAGTAACCCAATGCTGGTTTTCAGCTGCATGTTCACACTCGCAGCCATGCTATACAATTGGCTTTCCACTAAATCCTGATTAGTTCTTGATTTTCCTTCCACACGACCCAGCCTTCAGAAATCGTTGGAATCTCCACTAGAGAATGTTCCATTCATTCACTGCGAATCTGGAATTCCTCTGAACCTCCACTCCCGGCAGGTTTTCGTTACACCACTGTTGAATGTCCAAGTAACCCAATGTTTTAAGTGTTTTCTTCACAAGCGCAGTGGTGCTGTTCAATTGGCTATCCACTCAACCCTGGCCAGCTCTACATTTTCCTGTCCACACCACAGAGACTGGAGAAATCATTGTTATCTCCACTACAGAATGTTCCATTCATTCACAGCGAATCTGGAATTCATCTGAATCTCCACTCCCGGCAGGTTTTCGTGACACCACTGGTAAATATCCAAGTAAGCCAATGCTGGTTTTAAGTGGCCTGCTCATACTCTCAGCCGTGCTGTTCAATTTGCTATCCACTCAACCCTCTTCAGCTCCATTTTCCTGTCCACATAACCCAAACTTCAGAAACAATTGGTATCTCCTCCACAGAATGTTCCATTCATTGACGGCAAATCTGAAATTCATCTAATTCTCAACTCCCGTCAGGTTTTCGTTACACCACTTGTGAATGTCCAATTAAGCCAAAGCTGGTTTTCAGTGGCCTGTTCTTACTACGAGACGTGCTGTTCATTTGGCTATCCATTCCACCCTGTTCAGCTCTACATTTTCGTGTCCACAAAACCCAGCCTTCAGAAATCATTGGAATCACCACTAGAGAATGTTCCATTCATTCACTGCGAATCTGGAATTCATCTGAATCTCCACTCCCGGCAGGTTTTCATTGCACCACTGCTGAATGTTCAAGTAACGCAATGATGGTTTTCAGCGGTCTATTCACACTCGAACCCGTGCTGTTCACGGTCTAGCGACTCAACACTGGTGAGTTCTTCTTTTTCCAGTTCAGACAATACAAACCTCAGAAACCATTGCAATCTACACTACAGAATGTTTCATTCATTCAGGCGAATCTTGAATTCATCTTGTTCTCCACTCCCAGCAGGTTTTCGTTTCACCACTGGTGAATGTCCAAGCAACCCAAGGCTGGTTTCAGCTGCGTGTTAACACTCGCAGCCGTCCGTGCTGTTCAATTGGCTATCCAGTGAACGCTGGTTAGCTCTTGATTTTCCTTCCACACACCGAGCCTTCAGAAATCATTCTTATCTCCACTTCAGAATGTTCCATTCGTTCCCTGCGAATCTGGAATTCCTCTGACTCTCCACACCAGGCAGATTTTCCTAACAACACTGGTGAATGACCAGGTAATCCAATGCTGGTTTTCAGCGGCTGTTCACACTCACAGCCTTGCTGTTCAATTGGCAATCCAGTCAAACCTAGTCAGCTCTTCATTTTCCTGTCCACACAACCCAGCGTTCAGAAATCATTGGAATCTCTACTACAGAAATTTCCATTCATTCACTGTGAATCTGGAAATACTCTGAATCTGCATTCCAGGAAGGCTTTCGTTACACCACTGATGAATGTCCAAGTAATGCAATGCTGCTTCTTAGTGGTCTGTTCACACTCGAAACCGTGCTGTTCATTGGCTATCCACTCAATATCGGTCAGCTCTTCAATATCCTGTCCAGACTATCCAGATTCCTAAATGTTGGCAATCACCACTACAGAATGTTCCATTCAATCACGCGAATCTGGAATTCATCAGAGTCTCCACTCCTGGAAGGTTTTCGTGACACCACTGGTAAATGTCCAAGGAAGACAATGCTGGTTTTAAGCCGCCTGCTAACACACTCAGCCGTGCTGTTCAATTTGCTATCCACCCAACCCTATTCAGCTCTACATTTTCCTGTCCTCATAACCCAACCTTCAGAAATAATTGGTATCTCCTCCACAGAATGTTCCGTTCATTCACTGCGAATCTTAAATTCATCTGACTCTCAACTCCCGGCGGGTTATCGTTACACCACTTGTGAATGTCCAAGTAAGCCAATGCTGGTTTTCAGTGGCCTGTTCATACTAAGAGACGTGCTGTTCATTTGGCTATCCACTCCACCCTGTTCAGCTCTACATTTTCGTGTCCACAAAACCCAGCCTTCAGAAATCATTGGAATCACCACTAGAGAATGTTCCATTCATTCACTGCGAATCTGGAATTCCTCTGAACCTCCACTCCTGGCAGGTTTTCGTTACGCCACTGGTGAATGTCCAAGTAACTCAATCCTGGTTTTCAGAGGCATGTTCAACTCGCAGAAGTGCTGTTCAATGGGCTATCCACTCAATATTGGTCAGCTCTTCATTTTCCTCTCCACACAAACCAGCCTTCAGAAATCATTGGGCTCTCCACTACAGACTGTTCCATTCATTCACTGCGATTCTGCAATTCATCTGACTCTCCGCTCCAGGCAGGTTTTCATTACAGCACTGGTGAATGACCAAGTAATCCAATGCTGGTTTTCAGCCGCCTTTTCACACTCGCAGTGTGCTGTTCAATTGTCTATCCACTCAAACCTGGTCAGCCTTTCATTTTCTTTTCCACAATATCAGACTTCAGAAATCATTGGAATCGCCAGTACAGAATGTTCCATTCATTCACTGCCAATCTGGAATTCATCTGAATCTGCACTCCAGGTAGGCTTTCATTACACCACTTATGAATGTCCAAGTAACACAATGCTGGTTTTCAGCGGTCTGTTCACACTCTAAGCCCTGCTTTTTACTGGGTATCCACACAACTGTGGTCAGCTCTTCATTTTCATGTCCAAACAATCCAGACTTGAGAAATCATTGCAATCTCCAGTACAGAATGTTCCATTCATTCACTGCGAATCTGGAATTCAACTGAATCTCCACTACCTGCAGATTTATCTTACACCACTTGTGAATGTCCAAGTAAAACAATGCTGGTTTTCAGAGGCCTGTTCATGTTCGCAGTCGTGCTGTTCAATTGGCTATCCACTCAACCTGTTTTGCTCCTCATTTTCCTGTGCACACAACCCAGCCTTCAGAAATCATTGTAATCTCCACTACAGGATGTTCCATTCATTCACTGGGAATCTGGAATTCATCTGAATCTGCACTCCACGCAGGCTTTCGTTACACCACTGCTGAAAGTCGAAGTAATGCAATACTGGTTTTCAGTGGTCTGCTCACATTCGAAGCCGAGGCTTTTTACAGGCTATCCACTCAACACTGGTCAGCTCTTCATTTTCGTGTCCCCACAATCCAGATTTCAGAAATCATTGCAATCTCCACTACAGAATGTTCCATTCATTCACTGCGAGTCTGGAGTTTATCTGATTCTCCACTCCCGCCTGGTTAACATTACACCACTTGTGAATGTCCAAGTAAGCCAATGCTGGTTTTCAGAGGCCTGTTCATACTCGCAGCCGTGCTGTTTAATTGACAATTCACTCCACCCTGTTCAGCTCTTCATTGTCCCACCACACTACCAGCCTTCAGAAATCTTTGTTATCTCCACTACAGAATGTTCCATTCATTCACTGCGAATCTGGAATTCATCTGACTCTCAACTCCACGCAGGTTTTCATTACACCACTGTTGAATGTCCAAGTAACCCAATGCTGGTTTTCAGCGGCCTGTTCATATTCGCAGCCCTGCTGTTTACTTGGCTATCGATTCAAGCCTGGTCAGCTCTTCATTTTCCTGTCCACACAACACAGGCTTCAGAAATCATTGGAATCTCCTCTACAGAATGTTCCATTCATTCACTGCGAATCTGGAATTCAACTGAATCTCCACTACCTGCAGATTTATCTTACACCACTTGTGAATGTCCAAGTAAAACAATGCTGGTTTTCAGAGGCCTGTTCATGTTCGCAGTCGTGCTGTTCAATTGGCTATCCACTCAACCTGTTTTGCTCCTCATTTTCCTGTGCACACAACCCAGCCTTCAGAAATCATTGTAATCTCCACTACAGGATGTTCCATTCATTCACTGGGAATCTGGAATTCATCTGAATCTGCACTCCACGCAGGCTTTCGTTACACCACTGCTGAAAGTCGAAGTAATGCAATACTGGTTTTCAGTGGTCTGTTCACATTCGAAGCCGAGGCTTTTTACAGGCTATCCACTCAACACTGGTCAGCTCTTCATTTTCGTGTCCCCACAATCCAGATTTCAGAAATCATTGCAATCTCCACTACAGAATGTTCCATTCATTCACTGCGAATGTGGAATTCAACTGACTCTCCACTCCATGCAGGTTTTCCTTACACCACTGATGAATGTCCAAGTAACCCAATGCTGGTTTTCAGCTGCATGTTCACACTCGCAGCCATGCTATACAATTGGCTTTCCACTAAATCCTGATTAGTTCTTGATTTTCCTTCCACACGACCCAGCCTTCAGAAATCGTTGGAATCTCCACTAGAGAATGTTCCATTCATTCACTGCGAATCTGGAATTCCTCTGAACCTCCACTCCCGGCAGGTTTTCGTTACACCACTGTTGAATGTCCAAGTAACCCAATGTTTTAAGTGTTTTCTTCACAAGCGCAGTGGTGCTGTTCAATTGGCTATCCACTCAACCCTGGCCAGCTCTACATTTTCCTGTCCACACCACAGAGACTGGAGAAATCATTGTTATCTCCACTACAGAATGTTCCATTCATTCACAGCGAATCTGGAATTCATCTGAATCTCCACTCCCGGCAGGTTTTCGTGACACCACTGGTAAATATCCAAGTAAGCCAATGCTGGTTTTAAGTGGCCTGCTCATACTCTCAGCCGTGCTGTTCAATTTGCTATCCACTCAACCCTCTTCAGCTCCATTTTCCTGTCCACATAACCCAAACTTCAGAAACAATTGGTATCTCCTCCACAGAATGTTCCATTCATTGACGGCAAATCTGAAATTCATCTAATTCTCAACTCCCGTCAGGTTTTCGTTACACCACTTGTGAATGTCCAATTAAGCCAAAGCTGGTTTTCAGTGGCCTGTTCTTACTACGAGACGTGCTGTTCATTTGGCTATCCATTCCACCCTGTTCAGCTCTACATTTTCGTGTCCACAAAACCCAGCCTTCAGAAATCATTGGAATCACCACTAGAGAATGTTCCATTCATTCACTGCGAATCTGGAATTCATCTGAATCTCCACTCCCGGCAGGTTTTCATTGCACCACTGCTGAATGTTCAAGTAACGCAATGATGGTTTTCAGCGGTCTATTCACACTCGAACCCGTGCTGTTCACGGTCTAGCGACTCAACACTGGTGAGTTCTTCTTTTTCCAGTTCAGACAATACAAACCTCAGAAACCATTGCAATCTACACTACAGAATGTTTCATTCATTCAGGCGAATCTTGAATTCATCTTGTTCTCCACTCCCAGCAGGTTTTCGTTTCACCACTGGTGAATGTCCAAGCAACCCAAGGCTGGTTTCAGCTGCGTGTTAACACTCGCAGCCGTCCGTGCTGTTCAATTGGCTATCCAGTGAACGCTGGTTAGCTCTTGATTTTCCTTCCACACACCGAGCCTTCAGAAATCATTCTTATCTCCACTTCAGAATGTTCCATTCGTTCCCTGCGAATCTGGAATTCCTCTGACTCTCCACACCAGGCAGATTTTCCTAACAACACTGGTGAATGACCAGGTAATCCAATGCTGGTTTTCAGCGGCTGTTCACACTCACAGCCTTGCTGTTCAATTGGCAATCCAGTCAAACCTAGTCAGCTCTTCATTTTCCTGTCCACACAACCCAGCGTTCAGAAATCATTGGAATCTCTACTACAGAAATTTCCATTCATTCACTGTGAATCTGGAAATACTCTGAATCTGCATTCCAGGAAGGCTTTCGTTACACCACTGATGAATGTCCAAGTAATGCAATGCTGCTTCTTAGTGGTCTGTTCACACTCGAAACCGTGCTGTTCATTGGCTATCCACTCAATATCGGTCAGCTCTTCAATATCCTGTCCAGACTATCCAGATTCCTAAATGTTGGCAATCACCACTACAGAATGTTCCATTCAATCACGCGAATCTGGAATTCATCAGAGTCTCCACTCCTGGAAGGTTTTCGTGACACCACTGGTAAATGTCCAAGGAAGACAATGCTGGTTTTAAGCCGCCTGCTAACACACTCAGCCGTGCTGTTCAATTTGCTATCCACCCAACCCTATTCAGCTCTACATTTTCCTGTCCTCATAACCCAACCTTCAGAAATAATTGGTATCTCCTCCACAGAATGTTCCGTTCATTCACTGCGAATCTTAAATTCATCTGACTCTCAACTCCCGGCGGGTTATCGTTACACCACTTGTGAATGTCCAAGTAAGCCAATGCTGGTTTTCAGTGGCCTGTTCATACTAAGAGACGTGCTGTTCATTTGGCTATCCACTCCACCCTGTTCAGCTCTACATTTTCGTGTCCACAAAACCCAGCCTTCAGAAATCATTGGAATCACCACTAGAGAATGTTCCATTCATTCACTGCGAATCTGGAATTCCTCTGAACCTCCACTCCTGGCAGGTTTTCGTTACGCCACTGGTGAATGTCCAAGTAACTCAATACTGGTTTTCAGAGGCATGTTCAACTCGCAGAAGTGCTGTTCAATGGGCTATCCACTCAATATTGGTCAGCTCTTCATTTTCCTCTCCACACAAACCAGCCTTCAGAAATCATTGGGCTCTCCACTACAGACTGTTCCATTCATTCACTGCGATTCTGCAATTCATCTGACTCTCCGCTCCAGGCAGGTTTTCATTACAGCACTGGTGAATGACCAAGTAATCCAATGCTGGTTTTCAGCCGCCTTTTCACACTCGCAGTGTGCTGTTCAATTGTCTATCCACTCAAACCTGGTCAGCCTTTCATTTTCTTTTCCACAATATCAGACTTCAGAAATCATTGGAATCGCCAGTACAGAATGTTCCATTCATTCACTGCCAATCTGGAATTCATCTGAATCTGCACTCCAGGTAGGCTTTCATTACACCACTTATGAATGTCCAAGTAACACAATGCTGGTTTTCAGCGGTCTGTTCACACTCTAAGCCCTGCTTTTTACTGGGTATCCACACAACTGTGGTCAGCTCTTCATTTTCATGTCCAAACAATCCAGACTTGAGAAATCATGGCAATCTCCAGTACAGAATGTTCCATTCATTCACTGCGAATCTGGAATTCAACTGAATCTCCACTACCTGCAGATTTATCTTACACCACTTGTGAATGTCCAAGTAAAACAATGCTGGTTTTCAGAGGCCTGTTCATGTTCGCAGTCGTGCTGTTCAATTGGCTATCCACTCAACCTGTTTTGCTCCTCATTTTCCTGTGCACACAACCCAGCCTTCAGAAATCATTGTAATCTCCACTACAGGATGTTCCATTCATTCACTGGGAATCTGGAATTCATCTGAATCTGCACTCCACGCAGGCTTTCGTTACACCACTGCTGAAAGTCGAAGTAATGCAATACTGGTTTTCAGTGGTCTGTTCACATTCGAAGCCGAGGCTTTTTACAGGCTATCCACTCAACACTGGTCAGCTCTTCATTTTCGTGTCCCCACAATCCAGATTTCAGAAATCATTGCAATCTCCACTACAGAATGTTCCATTCATTCACTGCGAGTCTGGAGTTTATCTGATTCTCCACTCCCGCCTGGTTAACATTACACCACTTGTGAATGTCCAAGTAAGCCAATGCTGGTTTTCAGAGGCCTGTTCATACTCGCAGCCGTGCTGTTTAATTGACAATTCACTCCACCCTGTTCAGCTCTTCATTGTCCCACCACACTACCAGCCTTCAGAAATCTTTGTTATCTCCACTACAGAATGTTCCATTCATTCACTGCGAATCTGGAATTCATCTGACTCTCAACTCCACGCAGGTTTTCATTACACCACTGTTGAATGTCCAAGTAACCCAATGCTGGTTTTCAGCGGCCTGTTCATATTCGCAGCCCTGCTGTTTACTTGGCTATCGATTCAAGCCTGGTCAGCTCTTCATTTTCCTGTCCACACAACACAGGCTTCAGAAATCATTGGAATCTCCTCTACAGAATGTTCCATTCATTCACTGCGAATGTGGAATTCAACTGACTCTCCACTCCATGCAGGTTTTCCTTACACCACTGATGAATGTCCAAGTAACCCAATGCTGGTTTTCAGCTGCATGTTCACACTCGCAGCCATGCTATACAATTGGCTTTCCACTAAATCCTGATTAGTTCTTGATTTTCCTTCCACACGACCCAGCCTTCAGAAATCGTTGGAATCTCCACTAGAGAATGTTCCATTCATTCACTGCGAATCTGGAATTCCTCTGAACCTCCACTCCCGGCAGGTTTTCGTTACACCACTGTTGAATGTCCAAGTAACCCAATGTTTTAAGTGTTTTCTTCACAAGCGCAGTGGTGCTGTTCAATTGGCTATCCACTCAACCCTGGCCAGCTCTACATTTTCCTGTCCACACCACAGAGACTGGAGAAATCATTGTTATCTCCACTACAGAATGTTCCATTCATTCACAGCGAATCTGGAATTCATCTGAATCTCCACTCCCGGCAGGTTTTCGTGACACCACTGGTAAATATCCAAGTAAGCCAATGCTGGTTTTAAGTGGCCTGCTCATACTCTCAGCCGTGCTGTTCAATTTGCTATCCACTCAACCCTCTTCAGCTCCATTTTCCTGTCCACATAACCCAAACTTCAGAAACAATTGGTATCTCCTCCACAGAATGTTCCATTCATTGACGGCAAATCTGAAATTCATCTAATTCTCAACTCCCGTCAGGTTTTCGTTACACCACTTGTGAATGTCCAATTAAGCCAAAGCTGGTTTTCAGTGGCCTGTTCTTACTACGAGACGTGCTGTTCATTTGGCTATCCATTCCACCCTGTTCAGCTCTACATTTTCGTGTCCACAAAACCCAGCCTTCAGAAATCATTGGAATCACCACTAGAGAATGTTCCATTCATTCACTGCGAATCTGGAATTCATCTGAATCTCCACTCCCGGCAGGTTTTCATTGCACCACTGCTGAATGTTCAAGTAACGCAATGATGGTTTTCAGCGGTCTATTCACACTCGAACCCGTGCTGTTCACGGTCTAGCGACTCAACACTGGTGAGTTCTTCTTTTTCCAGTTCAGACAATACAAACCTCAGAAACCATTGCAATCTACACTACAGAATGTTTCATTCATTCAGGCGAATCTTGAATTCATCTTGTTCTCCACTCCCAGCAGGTTTTCGTTTCACCACTGGTGAATGTCCAAGCAACCCAAGGCTGGTTTCAGCTGCGTGTTAACACTCGCAGCCGTCCGTGCTGTTCAATTGGCTATCCAGTGAACGCTGGTTAGCTCTTGATTTTCCTTCCACACACCGAGCCTTCAGAAATCATTCTTATCTCCACTTCAGAATGTTCCATTCGTTCCCTGCGAATCTGGAATTCCTCTGACTCTCCACACCAGGCAGATTTTCCTAACAACACTGGTGAATGACCAGGTAATCCAATGCTGGTTTTCAGCGGCTGTTCACACTCACAGCCTTGCTGTTCAATTGGCAATCCAGTCAAACCTAGTCAGCTCTTCATTTTCCTGTCCACACAACCCAGCGTTCAGAAATCATTGGAATCTCTACTACAGAAATTTCCATTCATTCACTGTGAATCTGGAAATACTCTGAATCTGCATTCCAGGAAGGCTTTCGTTACACCACTGATGAATGTCCAAGTAATGCAATGCTGCTTCTTAGTGGTCTGTTCACACTCGAAACCGTGCTGTTCATTGGCTATCCACTCAATATCGGTCAGCTCTTCAATATCCTGTCCAGACTATCCAGATTCCTAAATGTTGGCAATCACCACTACAGAATGTTCCATTCAATCACGCGAATCTGGAATTCATCAGAGTCTCCACTCCTGGAAGGTTTTCGTGACACCACTGGTAAATGTCCAAGGAAGACAATGCTGGTTTTAAGCCGCCTGCTAACACACTCAGCCGTGCTGTTCAATTTGCTATCCACCCAACCCTATTCAGCTCTACATTTTCCTGTCCTCATAACCCAACCTTCAGAAATAATTGGTATCTCCTCCACAGAATGTTCCGTTCATTCACTGCGAATCTTAAATTCATCTGACTCTCAACTCCCGGCGGGTTATCGTTACACCACTTGTGAATGTCCAAGTAAGCCAATGCTGGTTTTCAGTGGCCTGTTCATACTAAGAGACGTGCTGTTCATTTGGCTATCCACTCCACCCTGTTCAGCTCTACATTTTCGTGTCCACAAAACCCAGCCTTCAGAAATCATTGGAATCACCACTAGAGAATGTTCCATTCATTCACTGCGAATCTGGAATTCCTCTGAACCTCCACTCCTGGCAGGTTTTCGTTACGCCACTGGTGAATGTCCAAGTAACTCAATCCTGGTTTTCAGAGGCATGTTCAACTCGCAGAAGTGCTGTTCAATGGGCTATCCACTCAATATTGGTCAGCTCTTCATTTTCCTCTCCACACAAACCAGCCTTCAGAAATCATTGGGCTCTCCACTACAGACTGTTCCATTCATTCACTGCGATTCTGCAATTCATCTGACTCTCCGCTCCAGGCAGGTTTTCATTACAGCACTGGTGAATGACCAAGTAATCCAATGCTGGTTTTCAGCCGCCTTTTCACACTCGCAGTGTGCTGTTCAATTGTCTATCCACTCAAACCTGGTCAGCCTTTCATTTTCTTTTCCACAATATCAGACTTCAGAAATCATTGGAATCGCCAGTACAGAATGTTCCATTCATTCACTGCCAATCTGGAATTCATCTGAATCTGCACTCCAGGTAGGCTTTCATTACACCACTTATGAATGTCCAAGTAACACAATGCTGGTTTTCAGCGGTCTGTTCACACTCTAAGCCCTGCTTTTTACTGGGTATCCACACAACTGTGGTCAGCTCTTCATTTTCATGTCCAAACAATCCAGACTTGAGAAATCATTGCAATCTCCAGTACAGAATGTTCCATTCATTCACTGCGAATCTGGAATTCAACTGAATCTCCACTACCTGCAGATTTATCTTACACCACTTGTGAATGTCCAAGTAAAACAATGCTGGTTTTCAGAGGCCTGTTCATGTTCGCAGTCGTGCTGTTCAATTGGCTATCCACTCAACCTGTTTTGCTCCTCATTTTCCTGTGCACACAACCCAGCCTTCAGAAATCATTGTAATCTCCACTACAGGATGTTCCATTCATTCACTGGGAATCTGGAATTCATCTGAATCTGCACTCCACGCAGGCTTTCGTTACACCACTGCTGAAAGTCGAAGTAATGCAATACTGGTTTTCAGTGGTCTGCTCACATTCGAAGCCGAGGCTTTTTACAGGCTATCCACTCAACACTGGTCAGCTCTTCATTTTCGTGTCCCCACAATCCAGATTTCAGAAATCATTGCAATCTCCACTACAGAATGTTCCATTCATTCACTGCGAGTCTGGAGTTTATCTGATTCTCCACTCCCGCCTGGTTAACATTACACCACTTGTGAATGTCCAAGTAAGCCAATGCTGGTTTTCAGAGGCCTGTTCATACTCGCAGCCGTGCTGTTTAATTGACAATTCACTCCACCCTGTTCAGCTCTTCATTGTCCCACCACACTACCAGCCTTCAGAAATCTTTGTTATCTCCACTACAGAATGTTCCATTCATTCACTGCGAATCTGGAATTCATCTGACTCTCAACTCCACGCAGGTTTTCATTACACCACTGTTGAATGTCCAAGTAATCCAATGCTGGTTTTCAGCGGCCTGTTCATATTCGCAGCCCTGCTGTTTACTTGGCTATCGATTCAAGCCTGGTCAGCTCTTCATTTTCCTGTCCACACAACACAGGCTTCAGAAATCATTGGAATCTCCTCTACAGAATGTTCCATTCATTCACTGCGAATGTGGAATTCAACTGACTCTCCACTCCATGCAGGTTTTCCTTACACCACTGATGAATGTCCAAGTAACCCAATGCTGGTTTTCAGCTGCATGTTCACACTCGCAGCCATGCTATACAATTGGCTTTCCACTAAATCCTGATTAGTTCTTGATTTTCCTTCCACACGACCCAGCCTTCAGAAATCGTTGGAATCTCCACTAGAGAATGTTCCATTCATTCACTGCGAATCTGGAATTCCTCTGAACCTCCACTCCCGGCAGGTTTTCGTTACACCACTGTTGAATGTCCAAGTAACCCAATGTTTTAAGTGTTTTCTTCACAAGCGCAGTGGTGCTGTTCAATTGGCTATCCACTCAACCCTGGCCAGCTCTACATTTTCCTGTCCACACCACAGAGACTGGAGAAATCATTGTTATCTCCACTACAGAATGTTCCATTCATTCACAGCGAATCTGGAATTCATCTGAATCTCCACTCCCGGCAGGTTTTCGTGACACCACTGGTAAATATCCAAGTAAGCCAATGCTGGTTTTAAGTGGCCTGCTCATACTCTCAGCCGTGCTGTTCAATTTGCTATCCACTCAACCCTCTTCAGCTCCATTTTCCTGTCCACATAACCCAAACTTCAGAAACAATTGGTATCTCCTCCACAGAATGTTCCATTCATTGACGGCAAATCTGAAATTCATCTAATTCTCAACTCCCGTCAGGTTTTCGTTACACCACTTGTGAATGTCCAATTAAGCCAAAGCTGGTTTTCAGTGGCCTGTTCTTACTACGAGACGTGCTGTTCATTTGGCTATCCATTCCACCCTGTTCAGCTCTACATTTTCGTGTCCACAAAACCCAGCCTTCAGAAATCATTGGAATCACCACTAGAGAATGTTCCATTCATTCACTGCGAATCTGGAATTCATCTGAATCTCCTCTCCCGGCAGGTTTTCATTGCACCACTGCTGAATGTTCAAGTAACGCAATGATGGTTTTCAGCGGTCTATTCACACTCGAACCCGTGCTGTTCACGGTCTAGCGACTCAAAACTGGTGAGTTCTTCTTTTTCCAGTTCAGACAATACAAACCTCAGAAACCATTGCAATCTACACTACAGAATGTTTCATTCATTCAGGCGAATCTTGAATTCATCTTGTTCTCCACTCCCAGCAGGTTTTCGTTTCACCACTGGTGAATGTCCAAGCAACCCAAGGCTGGTTTCAGCTGCGTGTTAACACTCGCAGCCGTCCGTGCTGTTCAATTGGCTATCCAGTGAACGCTGGTTAGCTCTTGATTTTCCTTCCACACACCGAGCCTTCAGAAATCATTCTTATCTCCACTTCAGAATGTTCCATTCGTTCCCTGCGAATCTGGAATTCCTCTGACTCTCCACACCAGGCAGATTTTCCTAACAACACTGGTGAATGACCAGGTAATCCAATGCTGGTTTTCAGCGGCTGTTCACACTCACAGCCTTGCTGTTCAATTGGCAATCCAGTCAAACCTAGTCAGCTCTTCATTTTCCTGTCCACACAACCCAGCGTTCAGAAATCATTGGAATCTCTACTACAGAAATTTCCATTCATTCACTGTGAATCTGGAAATACTCTGAATCTGCATTCCAGGAAGGCTTTCGTTACACCACTGATGAATGTCCAAGTAATGCAATGCTGCTTCTTAGTGGTCTGTTCACACTCGAAACCGTGCTGTTCATTGGCTATCCACTCAATATCGGTCAGCTCTTCAATATCCTGTCCAGACTATCCAGATTCCTAAATGTTGGCAATCACCACTACAGAATGTTCCATTCAATCACGCGAATCTGGAATTCATCAGAGTCTCCACTCCTGGAAGGTTTTCGTGACACCACTGGTAAATGTCCAAGGAAGACAATGCTGGTTTTAAGCCGCCTGCTAACACACTCAGCCGTGCTGTTCAATTTGCTATCCACCCAACCCTATTCAGCTCTACATTTTCCTGTCCTCATAACCCAACCTTCAGAAATAATTGGTATCTCCTCCACAGAATGTTCCGTTCATTCACTGCGAATCTTAAATTCATCTGACTCTCAACTCCCGGCGGGTTATCGTTACACCACTTGTGAATGTCCAAGTAAGCCAATGCTGGTTTTCAGTGGCCTGTTCATACTAAGAGACGTGCTGTTCATTTGGCTATCCACTCCACCCTGTTCAGCTCTACATTTTCGTGTCCACAAAACCCAGCCTTCAGAAATCATTGGAATCACCACTAGAGAATGTTCCATTCATTCACTGCGAATCTGGAATTCCTCTGAACCTCCACTCCTGGCAGGTTTTCGTTACGCCACTGGTGAATGTCCAAGTAACTCAATACTGGTTTTCAGAGGCATGTTCAACTCGCAGAAGTGCTGTTCAATGGGCTATCCACTCAATATTGGTCAGCTCTTCATTTTCCTCTCCACACAAACCAGCCTTCAGAAATCATTGGGCTCTCCACTACAGACTGTTCCATTCATTCACTGCGATTCTGCAATTCATCTGACTCTCCGCTCCAGGCAGGTTTTCATTACAGCACTGGTGAATGACCAAGTAATCCAATGCTGGTTTTCAGCCGCCTTTTCACACTCGCAGTGTGCTGTTCAATTGTCTATCCACTCAAACCTGGTCAGCCTTTCATTTTCTTTTCCACAATATCAGACTTCAGAAATCATTGGAATCGCCAGTACAGAATGTTCCATTCATTCACTGCCAATCTGGAATTCATCTGAATCTGCACTCCAGGTAGGCTTTCATTACACCACTTATGAATGTCCAAGTAACACAATGCTGGTTTTCAGCGGTCTGTTCACACTCTAAGCCCTGCTTTTTACTGGGTATCCACACAACTGTGGTCAGCTCTTCATTTTCATGTCCAAACAATCCAGACTTGAGAAATCATTGCAATCTCCAGTACAGAATGTTCCATTCATTCACTGCGAATCTGGAATTCAACTGAATCTCCACTACCTGCAGATTTATCTTACACCACTTGTGAATGTCCAAGTAAAACAATGCTGGTTTTCAGAGGCCTGTTCATGTTCGCAGTCGTGCTGTTCAATTGGCTATCCACTCAACCTGTTTTGCTCCTCATTTTCCTGTGCACACAACCCAGCCTTCAGAAATCATTGTAATCTCCACTACAGGATGTTCCATTCATTCACTGGGAATCTGGAATTCATCTGAATCTGCACTCCACGCAGGCTTTCGTTACACCACTGCTGAAAGTCGAAGTAATGCAATACTGGTTTTCAGTGGTCTGCTCACATTCGAAGCCGAGGCTTTTTACAGGCTATCCACTCAACACTGGTCAGCTCTTCATTTTCGTGTCCCCACAATCCAGATTTCAGAAATCATTGCAATCTCCACTACAGAATGTTCCATTCATTCACTGCGAGTCTGGAGTTTATCTGATTCTCCACTCCCGCCTGGTTAACATTACACCACTTGTGAATGTCCAAGTAAGCCAATGCTGGTTTTCAGAGGCCTGTTCATACTCGCAGCCGTGCTGTTTAATTGACAATTCACTCCACCCTGTTCAGCTCTTCATTGTCCCACCACACTACCAGCCTTCAGAAATCTTTGTTATCTCCACTACAGAATGTTCCATTCATTCACTGCGAATCTGGAATTCATCTGACTCTCAACTCCACGCAGGTTTTCATTACACCACTGTTGAATGTCCAAGTAACCCAATGCTGGTTTTCAGTGGCCTGTTCATATTCGCAGCCCTGCTGTTTACTTGGCTATCGATTCAAGCCTGGTCAGCTCTTCATTTTCCTGTCCACACAACACAGGCTTCAGAAATCATTGGAATCTCCTCTACAGAATGTTCCATTCATTCACTGCGAATGTGGAATTCAACTGACTCTCCACTCCATGCAGGTTTTCCTTACACCACTGATGAATGTCCAAGTAACCCAATGCTGGTTTTCAGCTGCATGTTCACACTCGCAGCCATGCTATACAATTGGCTTTCCACTAAATCCTGATTAGTTCTTGATTTTCCTTCCACACGACCCAGCCTTCAGAAATCGTTGGAATCTCCACTAGAGAATGTTCCATTCATTCACTGCGAATCTGGAATTCCTCTGAACCTCCACTCCCGGCAGGTTTTCGTTACACCACTGTTGAATGTCCAAGTAACCCAATGTTTTAAGTGTTTTCTTCACAAGCGCAGTGGTGCTGTTCAATTGGCTATCCACTCAACCCTGGCCAGCTCTACATTTTCCTGTCCACACCACAGAGACTGGAGAAATCATTGTTATCTCCACTACAGAATGTTCCATTCATTCACAGCGAATCTGGAATTCATCTGAATCTCCACTCCCGGCAGGTTTTCGTGACACCACTGGTAAATATCCAAGTAAGCCAATGCTGGTTTTAAGTGGCCTGCTCATACTCTCAGCCGTGCTGTTCAATTTGCTATCCACTCAACCCTCTTCAGCTCCATTTTCCTGTCCACATAACCCAAACTTCAGAAACAATTGGTATCTCCTCCACAGAATGTTCCATTCATTGACGGCAAATCTGAAATTCATCTAATTCTCAACTCCCGTCAGGTTTTCGTTACACCACTTGTGAATGTCCAATTAAGCCAAAGCTGGTTTTCAGTGGCCTGTTCTTACTACGAGACGTGCTGTTCATTTGGCTATCCATTCCACCCTGTTCAGCTCTACATTTTCGTGTCCACAAAACCCAGCCTTCAGAAATCATTGGAATCACCACTAGAGAATGTTCCATTCATTCACTGCGAATCTGGAATTCATCTGAATCTCCACTCCCGGCAGGTTTTCATTGCACCACTGCTGAATGTTCAAGTAACGCAATGATGGTTTTCAGCGGTCTATTCACACTCGAACCCGTGCTGTTCACGGTCTAGCGACTCAACACTGGTGAGTTCTTCTTTTTCCAGTTCAGACAATACAAACCTCAGAAACCATTGCAATCTACACTACAGAATGTTTCATTCATTCAGGCGAATCTTGAATTCATCTTGTTCTCCACTCCCAGCAGGTTTTCGTTTCACCACTGGTGAATGTCCAAGCAACCCAAGGCTGGTTTCAGCTGCGTGTTAACACTCGCAGCCGTGCTGTTCAATTGGCTATCCAGTGAACGCTGGTTAGCTCTTGATTTTCCTTCCACACACCGAGCCTTCAGAAATCATTCTTATCTCCACTTCAGAATGTTCCATTCGTTCCCTGCGAATCTGGAATTCCTCTGACTCTCCACACCAGGCAGATTTTCCTAACAACACTGGTGAATGACCAGGTAATCCAATGCTGGTTTTCAGCGGCTGTTCACACTCACAGCCTTGCTGTTCAATTGGCAATCCAGTCAAACCTAGTCAGCTCTTCATTTTCCTGTCCACACAACCCAGCGTTCAGAAATCATTGGAATCTCTACTACAGAAATTTCCATTCATTCACTGTGAATCTGGAAATACTCTGAATCTGCATTCCAGGAAGGCTTTCGTTACACCACTGATGAATGTCCAAGTAATGCAATGCTGCTTCTTAGTGGTCTGTTCACACTCGAAACCGTGCTGTTCATTGGCTATCCACTCAATATCGGTCAGCTCTTCAATATCCTGTCCAGACTATCCAGATTCCTAAATGTTGGCAATCACCACTACAGAATGTTCCATTCAATCACGCGAATCTGGAATTCATCAGAGTCTCCACTCCTGGAAGGTTTTCGTGACACCACTGGTAAATGTCCAAGGAAGACAATGCTGGTTTTAAGCCGCCTGCTAACACACTCAGCCGTGCTGTTCAATTTGCTATCCACCCAACCCTATTCAGCTCTACATTTTCCTGTCCTCATAACCCAACCTTCAGAAATAATTGGTATCTCCTCCACAGAATGTTCCGTTCATTCACTGCGAATCTTAAATTCATCTGACTCTCAACTCCCGGCGGGTTATCGTTACACCACTTGTGAATGTCCAAGTAAGCCAATGCTGGTTTTCAGTGGCCTGTTCATACTAAGAGACGTGCTGTTCATTTGGCTATCCACTCCACCCTGTTCAGCTCTACATTTTCGTGTCCACAAAACCCAGCCTTCAGAAATCATTGGAATCACCACTAGAGAATGTTCCATTCATTCACTGCGAATCTGGAATTCCTCTGAACCTCCACTCCTGGCAGGTTTTCGTTACGCCACTGGTGAATGTCCAAGTAACTCAATACTGGTTTTCAGAGGCATGTTCAGCTCGCAGAAGTGCTGTTCAATGGGCTATCCACTCAATATTGGTCAGCTCTTCATTTTCCTCTCCACACAAACCAGCCTTCAGAAATCATTGGGCTCTCCACTACAGACTGTTCCATTCATTCACTGCGATTCTGCAATTCATCTGACTCTCCGCTCCAGGCAGGTTTTCATTACAGCACTGGTGAATGACCAAGTAATCCAATGCTGGTTTTCAGCCGCCTTTTCACACTCGCAGTGTGCTGTTCAATTGTCTATCCACTCAAACCTGGTCAGCCTTTCATTTTCTTTTCCACAATATCAGACTTCAGAAATCATTGGAATCGCCAGTACAGAATGTTCCATTCATTCACTGCCAATCTGGAATTCATCTGAATCTGCACTCCAGGTAGGCTTTCATTACACCACTTATGAATGTCCAAGTAACACAATGCTGGTTTTCAGCGGTCTGTTCACACTCTAAGCCCTGCTTTTTACTGGGTATCCACACAACTGTGGTCAGCTCTTCATTTTCATGTCCAAACAATCCAGACTTGAGAAATCATTGCAATCTCCAGTACAGAATGTTCCATTCATTCACTGCGAATCTGGAATTCAACTGAATCTCCACTACCTGCAGATTTATCTTACACCACTTGTGAATGTCCAAGTAAAACAATGCTGGTTTTCAGAGGCCTGTTCATGTTCGCAGTCGTGCTGTTCAATTGGCTATCCACTCAACCTGTTTTGCTCCTCATTTTCCTGTGCACACAACCCAGCCTTCAGAAATCATTGTAATCTCCACTACAGGATGTTCCATTCATTCACTGGGAATCTGGAATTCATCTGAATCTGCACTCCACGCAGGCTTTCGTTACACCACTGCTGAAAGTCGAAGTAATGCAATACTGGTTTTCAGTGGTCTGCTCACATTCGAAGCCGAGGCTTTTTACAGGCTATCCACTCAACACTGGTCAGCTCTTCATTTTCGTGTCCCCACAATCCAGATTTCAGAAATCATTGCAATCTCCACTACAGAATGTTCCATTCATTCACTGCGAGTCTGGAGTTTATCTGATTCTCCACTCCCGCCTGGTTAACATTACACCACTTGTGAATGTCCAAGTAAGCCAATGCTGGTTTTCAGAGGCCTGTTCATACTCGCAGCCGTGCTGTTTAATTGACAATTCACTCCACCCTGTTCAGCTCTTCATTGTCCCACCACACTACCAGCCTTCAGAAATCTTTGTTATCTCCACTACAGAATGTTCCATTCATTCACTGCGAATCTGGAATTCATCTGACTCTCAACTCCACGCAGGTTTTCATTACACCACTGTTGAATGTCCAAGTAACCCAATGCTGGTTTTCAGCGGCCTGTTCATATTCGCAGCCCTGCTGTTTACTTGGCTATCGATTCAAGCCTGGTCAGCTCTTCATTTTCCTGTCCACACAACACAGGCTTCAGAAATCATTGGAATCTCCTCTACAGAATGTTCCATTCATTCACTGCGAATGTGGAATTCAACTGACTCTCCACTCCATGCAGGTTTTCCTTACACCACTGATGAATGTCCAAGTAACCCAATGCTGGTTTTCAGCTGCATGTTCACACTCGCAGCCATGCTATACAATTGGCTTTCCACTAAATCCTGATTAGTTCTTGATTTTCCTTCCACACGACCCAGCCTTCAGAAATCGTTGGAATCTCCACTAGAGAATGTTCCATTCATTCACTGCGAATCTGGAATTCCTCTGAACCTCCACTCCCGGCAGGTTTTCGTTACACCACTGTTGAATGTCCAAGTAACCCAATGTTTTAAGTGTTTTCTTCACAAGCGCAGTGGTGCTGTTCAATTGGCTATCCACTCAACCCTGGCCAGCTCTACATTTTCCTGTCCACACCACAGAGACTGGAGAAATCATTGTTATCTCCACTACAGAATGTTCCATTCATTCACAGCGAATCTGGAATTCATCTGAATCTCCACTCCCGGCAGGTTTTCGTGACACCACTGGTAAATATCCAAGTAAGCCAATGCTGGTTTTAAGTGGCCTGCTCATACTCTCAGCCGTGCTGTTCAATTTGCTATCCACTCAACCCTCTTCAGCTCCATTTTCCTGTCCACATAACCCAAACTTCAGAAACAATTGGTATCTCCTCCACAGAATGTTCCATTCATTGACGGCAAATCTGAAATTCATCTAATTCTCAACTCCCGTCAGGTTTTCGTTACACCACTTGTGAATGTCCAATTAAGCCAAAGCTGGTTTTCAGTGGCCTGTTCTTACTACGAGACGTGCTGTTCATTTGGCTATCCATTCCACCCTGTTCAGCTCTACATTTTCGTGTCCACAAAACCCAGCCTTCAGAAATCATTGGAATCACCACTAGAGAATGTTCCATTCATTCACTGCGAATCTGGAATTCATCTGAATCTCCTCTCCCGGCAGGTTTTCATTGCACCACTGCTGAATGTTCAAGTAACGCAATGATGGTTTTCAGCGGTCTATTCACACTCGAACCCGTGCTGTTCACGGTCTAGCGACTCAACACTGGTGAGTTCTTCTTTTTCCAGTTCAGACAATACAAACCTCAGAAACCATTGCAATCTACACTACAGAATGTTTCATTCATTCAGGCGAATCTTGAATTCATCTTGTTCTCCACTCCCAGCAGGTTTTCGTTTCACCACTGGTGAATGTCCAAGCAACCCAAGGCTGGTTTCAGCTGCGTGTTAACACTCGCAGCCGTGCTGTTCAATTGGCTATCCAGTGAACGCTGGTTAGCTCTTGATTTTCCTTCCACACACCGAGCCTTCAGAAATCATTCTTATCTCCACTTCAGAATGTTCCATTCGTTCCCTGCGAATCTGGAATTCCTCTGACTCTCCACACCAGGCAGATTTTCCTAACAACACTGGTGAATGACCAGGTAATCCAATGCTGGTTTTCAGCGGCTGTTCACACTCACAGCCTTGCTGTTCAATTGGCAATCCAGTCAAACCTAGTCAGCTCTTCATTTTCCTGTCCACACAACCCAGCGTTCAGAAATCATTGGAATCTCTACTACAGAAATTTCCATTCATTCACTGTGAATCTGGAAATACTCTGAATCTGCATTCCAGGAAGGCTTTCGTTACACCACTGATGAATGTCCAAGTAATGCAATGCTGCTTCTTAGTGGTCTGTTCACACTCGAAACCGTGCTGTTCATTGGCTATCCACTCAATATCGGTCAGCTCTTCAATATCCTGTCCAGACTATCCAGATTCCTAAATGTTGGCAATCACCACTACAGAATGTTCCATTCAATCACGCGAATCTGGAATTCATCAGAGTCTCCACTCCTGGAAGGTTTTCGTGACACCACTGGTAAATGTCCAAGGAAGACAATGCTGGTTTTAAGCCGCCTGCTAACACACTCAGCCGTGCTGTTCAATTTGCTATCCACCCAACCCTATTCAGCTCTACATTTTCCTGTCCTCATAACCCAACCTTCAGAAATAATTGGTATCTCCTCCACAGAATGTTCCGTTCATTCACTGCGAATCTTAAATTCATCTGACTCTCAACTCCCGGCGGGTTATCGTTACACCACTTGTGAATGTCCAAGTAAGCCAATGCTGGTTTTCAGTGGCCTGTTCATACTAAGAGACGTGCTGTTCATTTGGCTATCCACTCCACCCTGTTCAGCTCTACATTTTCGTGTCCACAAAACCCAGCCTTCAGAAATCATTGGAATCACCACTAGAGAATGTTCCATTCATTCACTGCGAATCTGGAATTCCTCTGAACCTCCACTCCTGGCAGGTTTTCGTTACGCCACTGGTGAATGTCCAAGTAACTCAATCCTGGTTTTCAGAGGCATGTTCAACTCGCAGAAGTGCTGTTCAATGGGCTATCCACTCAATATTGGTCAGCTCTTCATTTTCCTCTCCACACAAACCAGCCTTCAGAAATCATTGGGCTCTCCACTACAGACTGTTCCATTCATTCACTGCGATTCTGCAATTCATCTGACTCTCCGCTCCAGGCAGGTTTTCATTACAGCACTGGTGAATGACCAAGTAATCCAATGCTGGTTTTCAGCCGCCTTTTCACACTCGCAGTGTGCTGTTCAATTGTCTATCCACTCAAACCTGGTCAGCCTTTCATTTTCTTTTCCACAATATCAGACTTCAGAAATCATTGGAATCGCCAGTACAGAATGTTCCATTCATTCACTGCCAATCTGGAATTCATCTGAATCTGCACTCCAGGTAGGCTTTCATTACACCACTTATGAATGTCCAAGTAACACAATGCTGGTTTTCAGCGGTCTGTTCACACTCTAAGCCCTGCTTTTTACTGGGTATCCACACAACTGTGGTCAGCTCTTCATTTTCATGTCCAAACAATCCAGACTTGAGAAATCATTGCAATCTCCAGTACAGAATGTTCCATTCATTCACTGCGAATCTGGAATTCAACTGAATCTCCACTACCTGCAGATTTATCTTACACCACTTGTGAATGTCCAAGTAAAACAATGCTGGTTTTCAGAGGCCTGTTCATGTTCGCAGTCGTGCTGTTCAATTGGCTATCCACTCAACCTGTTTTGCTCCTCATTTTCCTGTGCACACAACCCAGCCTTCAGAAATCATTGTAATCTCCACTACAGGATGTTCCATTCATTCACTGGGAATCTGGAATTCATCTGAATCTGCACTCCACGCAGGCTTTCGTTACACCACTGCTGAAAGTCGAAGTAATGCAATACTGGTTTTCAGTGGTCTGCTCACATTCGAAGCCGAGGCTTTTTACAGGCTATCCACTCAACACTGGTCAGCTCTTCATTTTCGTGTCCCCACAATCCAGATTTCAGAAATCATTGCAATCTCCACTACAGAATGTTCCATTCATTCACTGCGAGTCTGGAGTTTATCTGATTCTCCACTCCCGCCTGGTTAACATTACACCACTTGTGAATGTCCAAGTAAGCCAATGCTGGTTTTCAGAGGCCTGTTCATACTCGCAGCCGTGCTGTTTAATTGACAATTCACTCCACCCTGTTCAGCTCTTCATTGTCCCACCACACTACCAGCCTTCAGAAATCTTTGTTATCTCCACTACAGAATGTTCCATTCATTCACTGCGAATCTGGAATTCATCTGACTCTCAACTCCACGCAGGTTTTCATTACACCACTGTTGAATGTCCAAGTAACCCAATGCTGGTTTTCAGCGGCCTGTTCATATTCGCAGCCCTGCTGTTTACTTGGCTATCGATTCAAGCCTGGTCAGCTCTTCATTTTCCTGTCCACACAACACAGGCTTCAGAAATCATTGGAATCTCCTCTACAGAATGTTCCATTCATTCACTGCGAATGTGGAATTCAACTGACTCTCCACTCCATGCAGGTTTTCCTTACACCACTGATGAATGTCCAAGTAACCCAATGCTGGTTTTCAGCTGCATGTTCACACTCGCAGCCATGCTATACAATTGGCTTTCCACTAAATCCTGATTAGTTCTTGATTTTCCTTCCACACGACCCAGCCTTCAGAAATCGTTGGAATCTCCACTAGAGAATGTTCCATTCATTCACTGCGAATCTGGAATTCCTCTGAACCTCCACTCCCGGCAGGTTTTCGTTACACCACTGTTGAATGTCCAAGTAACCCAATGTTTTAAGTGTTTTCTTCACAAGCGCAGTGGTGCTGTTCAATTGGCTATCCACTCAACCCTGGCCAGCTCTACATTTTCCTGTCCACACCACAGAGACTGGAGAAATCATTGTTATCTCCACTACAGAATGTTCCATTCATTCACAGCGAATCTGGAATTCATCTGAATCTCCACTCCCGGCAGGTTTTCGTGACACCACTGGTAAATATCCAAGTAAGCCAATGCTGGTTTTAAGTGGCCTGCTCATACTCTCAGCCGTGCTGTTCAATTTGCTATCCACTCAACCCTCTTCAGCTCCATTTTCCTGTCCACATAACCCAAACTTCAGAAACAATTGGTATCTCCTCCACAGAATGTTCCATTCATTGACGGCAAATCTGAAATTCATCTAATTCTCAACTCCCGTCAGGTTTTCGTTACACCACTTGTGAATGTCCAATTAAGCCAAAGCTGGTTTTCAGTGGCCTGTTCTTACTACGAGACGTGCTGTTCATTTGGCTATCCATTCCACCCTGTTCAGCTCTACATTTTCGTGTCCACAAAACCCAGCCTTCAGAAATCATTGGAATCACCACTAGAGAATGTTCCATTCATTCACTGCGAATCTGGAATTCATCTGAATCTCCTCTCCCGGCAGGTTTTCATTGCACCACTGCTGAATGTTCAAGTAACGCAATGATGGTTTTCAGCGGTCTATTCACACTCGAACCCGTGCTGTTCACGGTCTAGCGACTCAAAACTGGTGAGTTCTTCTTTTTCCAGTTCAGACAATACAAACCTCAGAAACCATTGCAATCTACACTACAGAATGTTTCATTCATTCAGGCGAATCTTGAATTCATCTTGTTCTCCACTCCCAGCAGGTTTTCGTTTCACCACTGGTGAATGTCCAAGCAACCCAAGGCTGGTTTCAGCTGCGTGTTAACACTCGCAGCCGTGCTGTTCAATTGGCTATCCAGTGAACGCTGGTTAGCTCTTGATTTTCCTTCCACACACCGAGCCTTCAGAAATCATTCTTATCTCCACTTCAGAATGTTCCATTCGTTCCCTGCGAATCTGGAATTCCTCTGACTCTCCACACCAGGCAGATTTTCCTAACAACACTGGTGAATGACCAGGTAATCCAATGCTGGTTTTCAGCGGCTGTTCACACTCACAGCCTTGCTGTTCAATTGGCAATCCAGTCAAACCTAGTCAGCTCTTCATTTTCCTGTCCACACAACCCAGCGTTCAGAAATCATTGGAATCTCTACTACAGAAATTTCCATTCATTCACTGTGAATCTGGAAATACTCTGAATCTGCATTCCAGGAAGGCTTTCGTTACACCACTGATGAATGTCCAAGTAATGCAATGCTGCTTCTTAGTGGTCTGTTCACACTCGAAACCGTGCTGTTCATTGGCTATCCACTCAATATCGGTCAGCTCTTCAATATCCTGTCCAGACTATCCAGATTCCTAAATGTTGGCAATCACCACTACAGAATGTTCCATTCAATCACGCGAATCTGGAATTCATCAGAGTCTCCACTCCTGGAAGGTTTTCGTGACACCACTGGTAAATGTCCAAGGAAGACAATGCTGGTTTTAAGCCGCCTGCTAACACACTCAGCCGTGCTGTTCAATTTGCTATCCACCCAACCCTATTCAGCTCTACATTTTCCTGTCCTCATAACCCAACCTTCAGAAATAATTGGTATCTCCTCCACAGAATGTTCCGTTCATTCACTGCGAATCTTAAATCCATCTGACTCTCAACTCCCGGCGGGTTATCGTTACACCACTTGTGAATGTCCAAGTAAGCCAATGCTGGTTTTCAGTGGCCTGTTCATACTAAGAGACGTGCTGTTCATTTGGCTATCCACTCCACCCTGTTCAGCTCTACATTTTCGTGTCCACAAAACCCAGCCTTCAGAAATCATTGGAATCACCACTAGAGAATGTTCCATTCATTCACTGCGAATCTGGAATTCCTCTGAACCTCCACTCCTGGCAGGTTTTCGTTACGCCACTGGTGAATGTCCAAGTAACTCAATCCTGGTTTTCAGAGGCATGTTCAACTCGCAGAAGTGCTGTTCAATGGGCTATCCACTCAATATTGGTCAGCTCTTCATTTTCCTCTCCACACAAACCAGCCTTCAGAAATCATTGGGCTCTCCACTACAGACTGTTCCATTCATTCACTGCGATTCTGCAATTCATCTGACTCTCCGCTCCAGGCAGGTTTTCATTACAGCACTGGTGAATGACCAAGTAATCCAATGCTGGTTTTCAGCCGCCTTTTCACACTCGCAGTGTGCTGTTCAATTGTCTATCCACTCAAACCTGGTCAGCCTTTCATTTTCTTTTCCACAATATCAGACTTCAGAAATCATTGGAATCGCCAGTACAGAATGTTCCATTCATTCACTGCCAATCTGGAATTCATCTGAATCTGCACTCCAGGTAGGCTTTCATTACACCACTTATGAATGTCCAAGTAACACAATGCTGGTTTTCAGCGGTCTGTTCACACTCTAAGCCCTGCTTTTTACTGGGTATCCACACAACTGTGGTCAGCTCTTCATTTTCATGTCCAAACAATCCAGACTTGAGAAATCATTGCAATCTCCAGTACAGAATGTTCCATTCATTCACTGCGAATCTGGAATTCAACTGAATCTCCACTACCTGCAGATTTATCTTACACCACTTGTGAATGTCCAAGTAAAACAATGCTGGTTTTCAGAGGCCTGTTCATGTTCGCAGTCGTGCTGTTCAATTGGCTATCCACTCAACCTGTTTTGCTCCTCATTTTCCTGTGCACACAACCCAGCCTTCAGAAATCATTGTAATCTCCACTACAGGATGTTCCATTCATTCACTGGGAATCTGGAATTCATCTGAATCTGCACTCCACGCAGGCTTTCGTTACACCACTGCTGAAAGTCGAAGTAATGCAATACTGGTTTTCAGTGGTCTGTTCACATTCGAAGCCGAGGCTTTTTACAGGCTATCCACTCAACACTGGTCAGCTCTTCATTTTCGTGTCCCCACAATCCAGATTTCAGAAATCATTGCAATCTCCACTACAGAATGTTCCATTCATTCACTGCGAGTCTGGAGTTTATCTGATTCTCCACTCCCGCCTGGTTAACATTACACCACTTGTGAATGTCCAAGTAAGCCAATGCTGGTTTTCAGAGGCCTGTTCATACTCGCAGCCGTGCTGTTTAATTGACAATTCACTCCACCCTGTTCAGCTCTTCATTGTCCCACCACACTACCAGCCTTCAGAAATCTTTGTTATCTCCACTACAGAATGTTCCATTCATTCACTGCGAATCTGGAATTCATCTGACTCTCAACTCCACGCAGGTTTTCATTACACCACTGTTGAATGTCCAAGTAACCCAATGCTGGTTTTCAGCGGCCTGTTCATATTCGCAGCCCTGCTGTTTACTTGGCTATCGATTCAAGCCTGGTCAGCTCTTCATTTTCCTGTCCACACAACACAGGCTTCAGAAATCATTGGAATCTCCTCTACAGAATGTTCCATTCATTCACTGCGAATGTGGAATTCAACTGACTCTCCACTCCATGCAGGTTTTCCTTACACCACTGATGAATGTCCAAGTAACCCAATGCTGGTTTTCAGCTGCATGTTCACACTCGCAGCCATGCTATACAATTGGCTTTCCACTAAATCCTGATTAGTTCTTGATTTTCCTTCCACACGACCCAGCCTTCAGAAATCGTTGGAATCTCCACTAGAGAATGTTCCATTCATTCACTGCGAATCTGGAATTCCTCTGAACCTCCACTCCCGGCAGGTTTTCGTTACACCACTGTTGAATGTCCAAGTAACCCAATGTTTTAAGTGTTTTCTTCACAAGCGCAGTGGTGCTGTTCAATTGGCTATCCACTCAACCCTGGCCAGCTCTACATTTTCCTGTCCACACCACAGAGACTGGAGAAATCATTGTTATCTCCACTACAGAATGTTCCATTCATTCACAGCGAATCTGGAATTCATCTGAATCTCCACTCCCGGCAGGTTTTCGTGACACCACTGGTAAATATCCAAGTAAGCCAATGCTGGTTTTAAGTGGCCTGCTCATACTCTCAGCCGTGCTGTTCAATTTGCTATCCACTCAACCCTCTTCAGCTCCATTTTCCTGTCCACATAACCCAAACTTCAGAAACAATTGGTATCTCCTCCACAGAATGTTCCATTCATTGACGGCAAATCTGAAATTCATCTAATTCTCAACTCCCGTCAGGTTTTCGTTACACCACTTGTGAATGTCCAATTAAGCCAAAGCTGGTTTTCAGTGGCCTGTTCTTACTACGAGACGTGCTGTTCATTTGGCTATCCATTCCACCCTGTTCAGCTCTACATTTTCGTGTCCACAAAACCCAGCCTTCAGAAATCATTGGAATCACCACTAGAGAATGTTCCATTCATTCACTGCGAATCTGGAATTCATCTGAATCTCCACTCCCGGCAGGTTTTCATTGCACCACTGCTGAATGTTCAAGTAACGCAATGATGGTTTTCAGCGGTCTATTCACACTCGAACCCGTGCTGTTCACGGTCTAGCGACTCAACACTGGTGAGTTCTTCTTTTTCCAGTTCAGACAATACAAACCTCAGAAACCATTGCAATCTACACTACAGAATGTTTCATTCATTCAGGCGAATCTTGAATTCATCTTGTTCTCCACTCCCAGCAGGTTTTCGTTTCACCACTGGTGAATGTCCAAGCAACCCAAGGCTGGTTTCAGCTGCGTGTTAACACTCGCAGCCGTGCTGTTCAATTGGCTATCCAGTGAACGCTGGTTAGCTCTTGATTTTCCTTCCACACACCGAGCCTTCAGAAATCATTCTTATCTCCACTTCAGAATGTTCCATTCGTTCCCTGCGAATCTGGAATTCCTCTGACTCTCCACACCAGGCAGATTTTCCTAACAACACTGGTGAATGACCAGGTAATCCAATGCTGGTTTTCAGCGGCTGTTCACACTCACAGCCTTGCTGTTCAATTGGCAATCCAGTCAAACCTAGTCAGCTCTTCATTTTCCTGTCCACACAACCCAGCGTTCAGAAATCATTGGAATCTCTACTACAGAAATTTCCATTCATTCACTGTGAATCTGGAAATACTCTGAATCTGCATTCCAGGAAGGCTTTCGTTACACCACTGATGAATGTCCAAGTAATGCAATGCTGCTTCTTAGTGGTCTGTTCACACTCGAAACCGTGCTGTTCATTGGCTATCCACTCAATATCGGTCAGCTCTTCAATATCCTGTCCAGACTATCCAGATTCCTAAATGTTGGCAATCACCACTACAGAATGTTCCATTCAATCACGCGAATCTGGAATTCATCAGAGTCTCCACTCCTGGAAGGTTTTCGTGACACCACTGGTAAATGTCCAAGGAAGACAATGCTGGTTTTAAGCCGCCTGCTAACACACTCAGCCGTGCTGTTCAATTTGCTATCCACCCAACCCTATTCAGCTCTACATTTTCCTGTCCTCATAACCCAACCTTCAGAAATAATTGGTATCTCCTCCACAGAATGTTCCGTTCATTCACTGCGAATCTTAAATTCATCTGACTCTCAACTCCCGGCGGGGTATCGTTACACCACTTGTGAATGTCCAAGTAAGCCAATGCTGGTTTTCAGTGGCCTGTTCATACTAAGAGACGTGCTGTTCATTTGGCTATCCACTCCACCCTGTTCAGCTCTACATTTTCGTGTCCACAAAACCCAGCCTTCAGAAATCATTGGAATCACCACTAGAGAATGTTCCATTCATTCACTGCGAATCTGGAATTCCTCTGAACCTCCACTCCTGGCAGGTTTTCGTTACGCCACTGGTGAATGTCCAAGTAACTCAATCCTGGTTTTCAGAGGCATGTTCAACTCGCAGAAGTGCTGTTCAATGGGCTATCCACTCAATATTGGTCAGCTCTTCATTTTCCTCTCCACACAAACCAGCCTTCAGAAATCATTGGGCTCTCCACTACAGACTGTTCCATTCATTCACTGCGATTCTGCAATTCATCTGACTCTCCGCTCCAGGCAGGTTTTCATTACAGCACTGGTGAATGACCAAGTAATCCAATGCTGGTTTTCAGCCGCCTTTTCACACTCGCAGTGTGCTGTTCAATTGTCTATCCACTCAAACCTGGTCAGCCTTTCATTTTCTTTTCCACAATATCAGACTTCAGAAATCATTGGAATCGCCAGTACAGAATGTTCCATTCATTCACTGCCAATCTGGAATTCATCTGAATCTGCACTCCAGGTAGGCTTTCATTACACCACTTATGAATGTCCAAGTAACACAATGCTGGTTTTCAGCGGTCTGTTCACACTCTAAGCCCTGCTTTTTACTGGGTATCCACACAACTGTGGTCAGCTCTTCATTTTCATGTCCAAACAATCCAGACTTGAGAAATCATTGCAATCTCCAGTACAGAATGTTCCATTCATTCACTGCGAATCTGGAATTCAACTGAATCTCCACTACCTGCAGATTTATCTTACACCACTTGTGAATGTCCAAGTAAAACAATGCTGGTTTTCAGAGGCCTGTTCATGTTCGCAGTCGTGCTGTTCAATTGGCTATCCACTCAACCTGTTTTGCTCCTCATTTTCCTGTGCACACAACCCAGCCTTCAGAAATCATTGTAATCTCCACTACAGGATGTTCCATTCATTCACTGGGAATCTGGCATTCATCTGAATCTGCACTCCACGCAGGCTTTCGTTACACCACTGCTGAAAGTCGAAGTAATGCAATACTGGTTTTCAGTGGTCTGCTCACATTCGAAGCCGAGGCTTTTTACAGGCTATCCACTCAACACTGGTCAGCTCTTCATTTTCGTGTCCCCACAATCCAGATTTCAGAAATCATTGCAATCTCCACTACAGAATGTTCCATTCATTCACTGCGAGTCTGGAGTTTATCTGATTCTCCACTCCCGCCTGGTTAACATTACACCACTTGTGAATGTCCAAGTAAGCCAATGCTGGTTTTCAGAGGCCTGTTCATACTCGCAGCCGTGCTGTTTAATTGACAATTCACTCCACCCTGTTCAGCTCTTCATTGTCCCACCACACTACCAGCCTTCAGAAATCTTTGTTATCTCCACTACAGAATGTTCCATTCATTCACTGCGAATCTGGAATTCATCTGACTCTCAACTCCACGCAGGTTTTCATTACACCACTGTTGAATGTCCAAGTAACCCAATGCTGGTTTTCAGCGGCCTGTTCATATTCGCAGCCCTGCTGTTTACTTGGCTATCGATTCAAGCCTGGTCAGCTCTTCATTTTCCTGTCCACACAACACAGGCTTCAGAAATCATTGGAATCTCCTCTACAGAATGTTCCATTCATTCACTGCGAATGTGGAATTCAACTGACTCTCCACTCCATGCAGGTTTTCCTTACACCACTGATGAATGTCCAAGTAACCCAATGCTGGTTTTCAGCTGCATGTTCACACTCGCAGCCATGCTATACAATTGGCTTTCCACTAAATCCTGATTAGTTCTTGATTTTCCTTCCACACGACCCAGCCTTCAGAAATCGTTGGAATCTCCACTAGAGAATGTTCCATTCATTCACTGCGAATCTGGAATTCCTCTGAACCTCCACTCCCGGCAGGTTTTCGTTACACCACTGTTGAATGTCCAAGTAACCCAATGTTTTAAGTGTTTTCTTCACAAGCGCAGTGGTGCTGTTCAATTGGCTATCCACTCAACCCTGGCCAGCTCTACATTTTCCTGTCCACACCACAGAGACTGGAGAAATCATTGTTATCTCCACTACAGAATGTTCCATTCATTCACAGCGAATCTGGAATTCATCTGAATCTCCACTCCCGGCAGGTTTTCGTGACACCACTGGTAAATATCCAAGTAAGCCAATGCTGGTTTTAAGTGGCCTGCTCATACTCTCAGCCGTGCTGTTCAATTTGCTATCCACTCAACCCTCTTCAGCTCCATTTTCCTGTCCACATAACCCAAACTTCAGAAACAATTGGTATCTCCTCCACAGAATGTTCCATTCATTGACGGCAAATCTGAAATTCATCTAATTCTCAACTCCCGTCAGGTTTTCGTTACACCACTTGTGAATGTCCAATTAAGCCAAAGCTGGTTTTCAGTGGCCTGTTCTTACTACGAGACGTGCTGTTCATTTGGCTATCCATTCCACCCTGTTCAGCTCTACATTTTCGTGTCCACAAAACCCAGCCTTCAGAAATCATTGGAATCACCACTAGAGAATGTTCCATTCATTCACTGCGAATCTGGAATTCATCTGAATCTCCACTCCCGGCAGGTTTTCATTGCACCACTGCTGAATGTTCAAGTAACGCAATGATGGTTTTCAGCGGTCTATCCACACTCGAACCCGTGCTGTTCACGGTCTAGCGACTCAACACTGGTGAGTTCTTCTTTTTCCAGTTCAGACAATACAAACCTCAGAAACCATTGCAATCTACACTACAGAATGTTTCATTCATTCAGGCGAATCTTGAATTCATCTTGTTCTCCACTCCCAGCAGGTTTTCGTTTCACCACTGGTGAATGTCCAAGCAACCCAAGGCTGGTTTCAGCTGCGTGTTAACACTCGCAGCCGTGCTGTTCAATTGGCTATCCAGTGAACGCTGGTTAGCTCTTGATTTTCCTTCCACACACCGAGCCTTCAGAAATCATTCTTATCTCCACTTCAGAGTGTTCCATTCGTTCCCTGCGAATCTGGAATTCCTCTGACTCTCCACACCAGGCAGATTTTCCTAACAACACTGGTGAATGACCAGGTAATCCAATGCTGGTTTTCAGCGGCTGTTCACACTCACAGCCTTGCTGTTCAATTGGCAATCCAGTCAAACCTAGTCAGCTCTTCATTTTCCTGTCCACACAACCCAGCGTTCAGAAATCATTGGAATCTCTACTACAGAAATTTCCATTCATTCACTGTGAATCTGGAAATACTCTGAATCTGCATTCCAGGAAGGCTTTCGTTACACCACTGATGAATGTCCAAGTAATGCAATGCTGCTTCTTAGTGGTCTGTTCACACTCGAAACCGTGCTGTTCATTGGCTATCCACTCAATATCGGTCAGCTCTTCAATATCCTGTCCAGACTATCCAGATTCCTAAATGTTGGCAATCACCACTACAGAATGTTCCATTCAATCACGCGAATCTGGAATTCATCAGAGTCTCCACTCCTGGAAGGTTTTCGTGACACCACTGGTAAATGTCCAAGGAAGACAATGCTGGTTTTAAGCCGCCTGCTAACACACTCAGCCGTGCTGTTCAATTTGCTATCCACCCAACCCTATTCAGCTCTACATTTTCCTGTCCTCATAACCCAACCTTCAGAAATAATTGGTATCTCCTCCACAGAATGTTCCGTTCATTCACTGCGAATCTTAAATTCATCTGACTCTCAACTCCCGGCGGGTTATCGTTACACCACTTGTGAATGTCCAAGTAAGCCAATGCTGGTTTTCAGTGGCCTGTTCATACTAAGAGACGTGCTGTTCATTTGGCTATCCACTCCACCCTGTTCAGCTCTACATTTTCGTGTCCACAAAACCCAGCCTTCAGAAATCATTGGAATCACCACTAGAGAATGTTCCATTCATTCACTGCGAATCTGGAATTCCTCTGAACCTCCACTCCTGGCAGGTTTTCGTTACGCCACTGGTGAATGTCCAAGTAACTCAATCCTGGTTTTCAGAGGCATGTTCAACTCGCAGAAGTGCTGTTCAATGGGCTATCCACTCAATATTGGTCAGCTCTTCATTTTCCTCTCCACACAAACCAGCCTTCAGAAATCATTGGGCTCTCCACTACAGACTGTTCCATTCATTCACTGCGATTCTGCAATTCATCTGACTCTCCGCTCCAGGCAGGTTTTCATTACAGCACTGGTGAATGACCAAGTAATCCAATGCTGGTTTTCAGCCGCCTTTTCACACTCGCAGTGTGCTGTTCAATTGTCTATCCACTCAAACCTGGTCAGCCTTTCATTTTCTTTTCCACAATATCAGACTTCAGAAATCATTGGAATCGCCAGTACAGAATGTTCCATTCATTCACTGCCAATCTGGAATTCATCTGAATCTGCACTCCAGGTAGGCTTTGATTACACCACTTATGAATGTCCAAGTAACACAATGCTGGTTTTCAGCGGTCTGTTCACACTCTAAGCCCTGCTTTTTACTGGGTATCCACACAACTGTGGTCAGCTCTTCATTTTCATGTCCAAACAATCCAGACTTGAGAAATCATTGCAATCTCCAGTACAGAATGTTCCATTCATTCACTGCGAATCTGGAATTCAACTGAATCTCCACTACCTGCAGATTTATCTTACACCACTTGTGAATGTCCAAGTAAAACAATGCTGGTTTTCAGAGGCCTGTTCATGTTCGCAGTCGTGCTGTTCAATTGGCTATCCACTCAACCTGTTTTGCTCCTCATTTTCCTGTGCACACAACCCAGCCTTCAGAAATCATTGTAATCTCCACTACAGGATGTTCCATTCATTCACTGGGAATCTGGAATTCATCTGAATCTGCACTCCACGCAGGCTTTCGTTACACCACTGCTGAAAGTCGAAGTAATGCAATACTGGTTTTCAGTGGTCTGCTCACATTCGAAGCCGAGGCTTTTTACAGGCTATCCACTCAACACTGGTCAGCTCTTCATTTTCGTGTCCCCACAATCCAGATTTCAGAAATCATTGCAATCTCCACTACAGAATGTTCCATTCATTCACTGCGAGTCTGGAGTTTATCTGATTCTCCACTCCCGCCTGGTTAACATTACACCACTTGTGAATGTCCAAGTAAGCCAATGCTGGTTTTCAGAGGCCTGTTCATACTCGCAGCCGTGCTGTTTAATTGACAATTCACTCCACCCTGTTCAGCTCTTCATTGTCCCACCACACTACCAGCCTTCAGAAATCTTTGTTATCTCCACTACAGAATGTTCCATTCATTCACTGCGAATCTGGAATTCATCTGACTCTCAACTCCACGCAGGTTTTCATTACACCACTGTTGAATGTCCAAGTAACCCAATGCTGGTTTTCAGCGGCCTGTTCATATTCGCAGCCCTGCTGTTTACTTGGCTATCGATTCAAGCCTGGTCAGCTCTTCATTTTCCTGTCCACACAACACAGGCTTCAGAAATCATTGGAATCTCCTCTACAGAATGTTCCATTCATTCACTGCGAATGTGGAATTCAACTGACTCTCCACTCCATGCAGGTTTTCCTTACACCACTGATGAATGTCCAAGTAACCCAATGCTGGTTTTCAGCTGCATGTTCACACTCGCAGCCATGCTATACAATTGGCTTTCCACTAAATCCTGATTAGTTCTTGATTTTCCTTCCACACGACCCAGCCTTCAGAAATCGTTGGAATCTCCACTAGAGAATGTTCCATTCATTCACTGCGAATCTGGAATTCCTCTGAACCTCCACTCCCGGCAGGTTTTCGTTACACCACTGTTGAATGTCCAAGTAACCCAATGTTTTAAGTGTTTTCTTCACAAGCGCAGTGGTGCTGTTCAATTGGCTATCCACTCAACCCTGGCCAGCTCTACATTTTCCTGTCCACACCACAGAGACTGGAGAAATCATTGTTATCTCCACTACAGAATGTTCCATTCATTCACAGCGAATCTGGAATTCATCTGAATCTCCACTCCCGGCAGGTTTTCGTGACACCACTGGTAAATATCCAAGTAAGCCAATGCTGGTTTTAAGTGGCCTGCTCATACTCTCAGCCGTGCTGTTCAATTTGCTATCCACTCAACCCTCTTCAGCTCCATTTTCCTGTCCACATAACCCAAACTTCAGAAACAATTGGTATCTCCTCCACAGAATGTTCCATTCATTGACGGCAAATCTGAAATTCATCTAATTCTCAACTCCCGTCAGGTTTTCGTTACACCACTTGTGAATGTCCAATTAAGCCAAAGCTGGTTTTCAGTGGCCTGTTCTTACTACGAGACGTGCTGTTCATTTGGCTATCCATTCCACCCTGTTCAGCTCTACATTTTCGTGTCCACAAAACCCAGCCTTCAGAAATCATTGGAATCACCACTAGAGAATGTTCCATTCATTCACTGCGAATCTGGAATTCATCTGAATCTCCACTCCCGGCAGGTTTTCATTGCACCACTGCTGAATGTTCAAGTAACGCAATGATGGTTTTCAGCGGTCTATTCACACTCGAACCCGTGCTGTTCACGGTCTAGCGACTCAACACTGGTGAGTTCTTCTTTTTCCAGTTCAGACAATACAAACCTCAGAAACCATTGCAATCTACACTACAGAATGTTTCATTCATTCAGGCGAATCTTGAATTCATCTTGTTCTCCACTCCCAGCAGGTTTTCGTTTCACCACTGGTGAATGTCCAAGCAACCCAAGGCTGGTTTCAGCTGCGTGTTAACACTCGCAGCCGTGCTGTTCAATTGGCTATCCAGTGAACGCTGGTTAGCTCTTGATTTTCCTTCCACACACCGAGCCTTCAGAAATCATTCTTATCTCCACTTCAGAATGTTCCATTCGTTCCCTGCGAATCTGGAATTCCTCTGACTCTCCACACCAGGCAGATTTTCCTAACAACACTGGTGAATGACCAGGTAATCCAATGCTGGTTTTCAGCGGCTGTTCACACTCACAGCCTTGCTGTTCAATTGGCAATCCAGTCAAACCTAGTCAGCTCTTCATTTTCCTGTCCACACAACCCAGCGTTCAGAAATCATTGGAATCTCTACTACAGAAATTTCCATTCATTCACTGTGAATCTGGAAATACTCTGAATCTGCATTCCAGGAAGGCTTTCGTTACACCACTGATGAATGTCCAAGTAATGCAATGCTGCTTCTTAGTGGTCTGTTCACACTCGAAACCGTGCTGTTCATTGGCTATCCACTCAATATCGGTCAGCTCTTCAATATCCTGTCCAGACTATCCAGATTCCTAAATGTTGGCAATCACCACTACAGAATGTTCCATTCAATCACGCGAATCTGGAATTCATCAGAGTCTCCACTCCTGGAAGGTTTTCGTGACACCACTGGTAAATGTCCAAGGAAGACAATGCTGGTTTTAAGCCGCCTGCTAACACACTCAGCCGTGCTGTTCAATTTGCTATCCACCCAACCCTATTCAGCTCTACATTTTCCTGTCCTCATAACCCAACCTTCAGAAATAATTGGTATCTCCTCCACAGAATGTTCCGTTCATTCACTGCGAATCTTAAATTCATCTGACTCTCAACTCCCGGCGGGTTATCGTTACACCACTTGTGAATGTCCAAGTAAGCCAATGCTGGTTTTCAGTGGCCTGTTCATACTAAGAGACGTGCTGTTCATTTGGCTATCCACTCCACCCTGTTCAGCTCTACATTTTCGTGTCCACAAAACCCAGCCTTCAGAAATCATTGGAATCACCACTAGAGAATGTTCCATTCATTCACTGCGAATCTGGAATTCCTCTGAACCTCCACTCCTGGCAGGTTTTCGTTACGCCACTGGTGAATGTCCAAGTAACTCAATCCTGGTTTTCAGAGGCATGTTCAACTCGCAGAAGTGCTGTTCAATGGGCTATCCACTCAATATTGGTCAGCTCTTCATTTTCCTCTCCACACAAACCAGCCTTCAGAAATCATTGGGCTCTCCACTACAGACTGTTCCATTCATTCACTGCGATTCTGCAATTCATCTGACTCTCCGCTCCAGGCAGGTTTTCATTACAGCACTGGTGAATGACCAAGTAATCCAATGCTGGTTTTCAGCCGCCTTTTCACACTCGCAGTGTGCTGTTCAATTGTCTATCCACTCAAACCTGGTCAGCCTTTCATTTTCTTTTCCACAATATCAGACTTCAGAAATCATTGGAATCGCCAGTACAGAATGTTCCATTCATTCACTGCCAATCTGGAATTCATCTGAATCTGCACTCCAGGTAGGCTTTCATTACACCACTTATGAATGTCCAAGTAACACAATGCTGGTTTTCAGCGGTCTGTTCACACTCTAAGCCCTGCTTTTTACTGGGTATCCACACAACTGTGGTCAGCTCTTCATTTTCATGTCCAAACAATCCAGACTTGAGAAATCATTGCAATCTCCAGTACAGAATGTTCCATTCATTCACTGCGAATCTGGAATTCAACTGAATCTCCACTACCTGCAGATTTATCTTACACCACTTGTGAATGTCCAAGTAAAACAATGCTGGTTTTCAGAGGCCTGTTCATGTTCGCAGTCGTGCTGTTCAATTGGCTATCCACTCAACCTGTTTTGCTCCTCATTTTCCTGTGCACACAACCCAGCCTTCAGAAATCATTGTAATCTCCACTACAGGATGTTCCATTCATTCACTGGGAATCTGGAATTCATCTTAATCTGCACTCCACGCAGGCTTTCGTTACACCACTGCTGAAAGTCGAAGTAATGCAATACTGGTTTTCAGTGGTCTGTTCACATTCGAAGCCGAGGCTTTTTACAGGCTATCCACTCAACACTGGTCAGCTCTTCATTTTCGTGTCCCCACAATCCAGATTTCAGAAATCATTGCAATCTCCACTACAGAATGTTCCATTCATTCACTGCGAGTCTGGAGTTTATCTGATTCTCCACTCCCGCCTGGTTAACATTACACCACTTGTGAATGTCCAAGTAAGCCAATGCTGGTTTTCAGAGGCCTGTTCATACTCGCAGCCGTGCTGTTTAATTGACAATTCACTCCACCCTGTTCAGCTCTTCATTGTCCCACCACACTACCAGCCTTCAGAAATCTTTGTTATCTCCACTACAGAATGTTCCATTCATTCACTGCGAATCTGGAATTCATCTGACTCTCAACTCCACGCAGGTTTTCATTACACCACTGTTGAATGTCCAAGTAACCCAATGCCGGTTTTCAGCGGCCTGTTCATATTCGCAGCCCTGCTGTTTACTTGGCTATCGATTCAAGCCTGGTCAGCTCTTCATTTTCCTGTCCACACAACACAGGCTTCAGAAATCATTGGAATCTCCTCTACAGAATGTTCCATTCATTCACTGCGAATGTGGAATTCAACTGACTCTCCACTCCATGCAGGTTTTCCTTACACCACTGATGAATGTCCAAGTAACCCAATGCTGGTTTTCAGCTGCATGTTCACACTCGCAGCCATGCTATACAATTGGCTTTCCACTAAATCCTGATTAGTTCTTGATTTTCCTTCCACACGACCCAGCCTTCAGAAATCGTTGGAATCTCCACTAGAGAATGTTCCATTCATTCACTGCGAATCTGGAATTCCTCTGAACCTCCACTCCCGGCAGGTTTTCGTTACACCACTGTTGAATGTCCAAGTAACCCAATGTTTTAAGTGTTTTCTTCACAAGCGCAGTGGTGCTGTTCAATTGGCTATCCACTCAACCCTGGCCAGCTCTACATTTTCCTGTCCACACCACAGAGACTGGAGAAATCATTGTTATCTCCACTACAGAATGTTCCATTCATTCACAGCGAATCTGGAATTCATCTGAATCTCCACTCCCGGCAGGTTTTCGTGACACCACTGGTAAATATCCAAGTAAGCCAATGCTGGTTTTAAGTGGCCTGCTCCTACTCTCAGCCGTGCTGTTCAATTTGCTATCCACTCAACCCTCTTCAGCTCCATTTTCCTGTCCACATAACCCAAACTTCAGAAACAATTGGTATCTCCTCCACAGAATGTTCCATTCATTGACGGCAAATCTGAAATTCATCTAATTCTCAACTCCCGTCAGGTTTTCGTTACACCACTTGTGAATGTCCAATTAAGCCAAAGCTGGTTTTCAGTGGCCTGTTCTTACTACGAGACGTGCTGTTCATTTGGCTATCCATTCCACCCTGTTCAGCTCTACATTTTCGTGTCCACAAAACCCAGCCTTCAGAAATCATTGGAATCACCACTAGAGAATGTTCCATTCATTCACTGCGAATCTGGAATTCATCTGAATCTCCACTCCCGGCAGGTTTTCATTGCACCACTGCTGAATGTTCAAGTAACGCAATGATGGTTTTCAGCGGTCTATTCACACTCGAACCCGTGCTGTTCACGGTCTAGCGACTCAACACTGGTGAGTTCTTCTTTTTCCAGTTCAGACAATACAAACCTCAGAAACCATTGCAATCTACACTACAGAATGTTTCATTCATTCAGGCGAATCTTGAATTCATCTTGTTCTCCACTCCCAGCAGGTTTTCGTTTCACCACTGGTGAATGTCCAAGCAACCCAAGGCTGGTTTCAGCTGCGTGTTAACACTCGCAGCCGTGCTGTTCAATTGGCTATCCAGTGAACGCTGGTTAGCTCTTGATTTTCCTTCCACATACCGAGCCTTCAGAAATCATTCTTATCTCCACTTCAGAGTGTTCCATTCGTTCCCTGCGAATCTGGAATTCCTCTGACTCTCCACACCAGGCAGATTTTCCTAACAACACTGGTGAATGACCAGGTAATCCAATGCTGGTTTTCAGCGGCTGTTCACACTCACAGCCTTGCTGTTCAATTGGCAATCCAGTCAAACCTAGTCAGCTCTTCATTTTCCTGTCCACACAACCCAGCGTTCAGAAATCATTGGAATCTCTACTACAGAAATTTCCATTCATTCACTGTGAATCTGGAAATACTCTGAATCTGCATTCCAGGAAGGCTTTCGTTACACCACTGATGAATGTCCAAGTAATGCAATGCTGCTTCTTAGTGGTCTGTTCACACTCGAAACCGTGCTGTTCATTGGCTATCCACTCAATATCGGTCAGCTCTTCAATATCCTGTCCAGACTATCCAGATTCCTAAATGTTGGCAATCACCACTACAGAATGTTCCATTCAATCACGCGAATCTGGAATTCATCAGAGTCTCCACTCCTGGAAGGTTTTCGTGACACCACTGGTAAATGTCCAAGGAAGACAATGCTGGTTTTAAGCCGCCTGCTAACACACTCAGCCGTGCTGTTCAATTTGCTATCCACCCAACCCTATTCAGCTCTACATTTTCCTGTCCTCATAACCCAACCTTCAGAAATAATTGGTATCTCCTCCACAGAATGTTCCGTTCATTCACTGCGAATCTTAAATTCATCTGACTCTCAACTCCCGGCGGGGTATCGTTACACCACTTGTGAATGTCCAAGTAAGCCAATGCTGGTTTTCAGTGGCCTGTTCATACTAAGAGACGTGCTGTTCATTTGGCTATCCACTCCACCCTGTTCAGCTCTACATTTTCGTGTCCACAAAACCCAGCCTTCAGAAATCATTGGAATCACCACTAGAGAATGTTCCATTCATTCACTGCGAATCTGGAATTCCTCTGAACCTCCACTCCTGGCAGGTTTTCGTTACGCCACTGGTGAATGTCCAAGTAACTCAATCCTGGTTTTCAGAGGCATGTTCAACTCGCAGAAGTGCTGTTCAATGGGCTATCCACTCAATATTGGTCAGCTCTTCATTTTCCTCTCCACACAAACCAGCCTTCAGAAATCATTGGGCTCTCCACTACAGACTGTTCCATTCATTCACTGCGATTCTGCAATTCATCTGACTCTCCGCTCCAGGCAGGTTTTCATTACAGCACTGGTGAATGACCAAGTAATCCAATGCTGGTTTTCAGCCGCCTTTTCACACTCGCAGTGTGCTGTTCAATTGTCTATCCACTCAAACCTGGTCAGCCTTTCATTTTCTTTTCCACAATATCAGACTTCAGAAATCATTGGAATCGCCAGTACAGAATGTTCCATTCATTCACTGCCAATCTGGAATTCATCTGAATCTGCACTCCAGGTAGGCTTTCATTACACCACTTATGAATGTCCAAGTAACACAATGCTGGTTTTCAGCGGTCTGTTCACACTCTAAGCCCTGCTTTTTACTGGGTATCCACACAACTGTGGTCAGCTCTTCATTTTCATGTCCAAACAATCCAGACTTGAGAAATCATTGCAATCTCCAGTACAGAATGTTCCATTCATTCACTGCGAATCTGGAATTCAACTGAATCTCCACTACCTGCAGATTTATCTTACACCACTTGTGAATGTCCAAGTAAAACAATGCTGGTTTTCAGAGGCCTGTTCATGTTCGCAGTCGTGCTGTTCAATTGGCTATCCACTCAACCTGTTTTGCTCCTCATTTTCCTGTGCACACAACCCAGCCTTCAGAAATCATTGTAATCTCCACTACAGGATGTTCCATTCATTCACTGGGAATCTGGCATTCATCTGAATCTGCACTCCACGCAGGCTTTCGTTACACCACTGCTGAAAGTCGAAGTAATGCAATACTGGTTTTCAGTGGTCTGTTCACATTCGAAGCCGAGGCTTTTTACAGGCTATCCACTCAACACTGGTCAGCTCTTCATTTTCGTGTCCCCACAATCCAGATTTCAGAAATCATTGCAATCTCCACTACAGAATGTTCCATTCATTCACTGCGAGTCTGGAGTTTATCTGATTCTCCACTCCCGCCTGGTTAACATTACACCACTTGTGAATGTCCAAGTAAGCCAATGCTGGTTTTCAGAGGCCTGTTCATACTCGCAGCCGTGCTGTTTAATTGACAATTCACTCCACCCTGTTCAGCTCTTCATTGTCCCACCACACTACCAGCCTTCAGAAATCTTTGTTATCTCCACTACAGAATGTTCCATTCATTCACTGCGAATCTGGAATTCATCTGACTCTCAACTCCACGCAGGTTTTCATTACACCACTGTTGAATGTCCAAGTAACCCAATGCTGGTTTTCAGCGGCCTGTTCATATTCGCAGCCCTGCTGTTTACTTGGCTATCGATTCAAGCCTGGTCAGCTCTTCATTTTCCTGTCCACACAACACAGGCTTCAGAAATCATTGGAATCTCCTCTACAGAATGTTCCATTCATTCACTGCGAATGTGGAATTCAACTGACTCTCCACTCCATGCAGGTTTTCCTTACACCACTGATGAATGTCCAAGTAACCCAATGCTGGTTTTCAGCTGCATGTTCACACTCGCAGCCATGCTATACAATTGGCTTTCCACTAAATCCTGATTAGTTCTTGATTTTCCTTCCACACGACCCAGCCTTCAGAAATCGTTGGAATCTCCACTAGAGAATGTTCCATTCATTCACTGCGAATCTGGAATTCCTCTGAACCTCCACTCCCGGCAGGTTTTCGTTACACCACTGTTGAATGTCCAAGTAACCCAATGTTTTAAGTGTTTTCTTCACAAGCGCAGTGGTGCTGTTCAATTGGCTATCCACTCAACCCTGGCCAGCTCTACATTTTCCTGTCCACACCACAGAGACTGGAGAAATCATTGTTATCTCCACTACAGAATGTTCCATTCATTCACAGCGAATCTGGAATTCATCTGAATCTCCACTCCCGGCAGGTTTTCGTGACACCACTGGTAAATATCCAAGTAAGCCAATGCTGGTTTTAAGTGGCCTGCTCATACTCTCAGCCGTGCTGTTCAATTTGCTATCCACTCAACCCTCTTCAGCTCCATTTTCCTGTCCACATAACCCAAACTTCAGAAACAATTGGTATCTCCTCCACAGAATGTTCCATTCATTGACGGCAAATCTGAAATTCATCTAATTCTCAACTCCCGTCAGGTTTTCGTTACACCACTTGTGAATGTCCAATTAAGCCAAAGCTGGTTTTCAGTGGCCTGTTCTTACTACGAGACGTGCTGTTCATTTGGCTATCCATTCCACCCTGTTCAGCTCTACATTTTCGTGTCCACAAAACCCAGCCTTCAGAAATCATTGGAATCACCACTAGAGAATGTTCCATTCATTCACTGCGAATCTGGAATTCATCTGAATCTCCACTCCCGGCAGGTTTTCATTGCACCACTGCTGAATGTTCAAGTAACGCAATGATGGTTTTCAGCGGTCTATCCACACTCGAACCCGTGCTGTTCACGGTCTAGCGACTCAACACTGGTGAGTTCTTCTTTTTCCAGTTCAGACAATACAAACCTCAGAAACCATTGCAATCTACACTACAGAATGTTTCATTCATTCAGGCGAATCTTGAATTCATCTTGTTCTCCACTCCCAGCAGGTTTTCGTTTCACCACTGGTGAATGTCCAAGCAACCCAAGGCTGGTTTCAGCTGCGTGTTAACACTCGCAGCCGTGCTGTTCAATTGGCTATCCAGTGAACGCTGGTTAGCTCTTGATTTTCCTTCCACACACCGAGCCTTCAGAAATCATTCTTATCTCCACTTCAGAGTGTTCCATTCGTTCCCTGCGAATCTGGAATTCCTCTGACTCTCCACACCAGGCAGATTTTCCTAACAACACTGGTGAATGACCAGGTAATCCAATGCTGGTTTTCAGCGGCTGTTCACACTCACAGCCTTGCTGTTCAATTGGCAATCCAGTCAAACCTAGTCAGCTCTTCATTTTCCTGTCCACACAACCCAGCGTTCAGAAATCATTGGAATCTCTACTACAGAAATTTCCATTCATTCACTGTGAATCTGGAAATACTCTGAATCTGCATTCCAGGAAGGCTTTCGTTACACCACTGATGAATGTCCAAGTAATGCAATGCTGCTTCTTAGTGGTCTGTTCACACTCGAAACCGTGCTGTTCATTGGCTATCCACTCAATATCGGTCAGCTCTTCAATATCCTGTCCAGACTATCCAGATTCCTAAATGTTGGCAATCACCACTACAGAATGTTCCATTCAATCACGCGAATCTGGAATTCATCAGAGTCTCCACTCCTGGAAGGTTTTCGTGACACCACTGGTAAATGTCCAAGGAAGACAATGCTGGTTTTAAGCCGCCTGCTAACACACTCAGCCGTGCTGTTCAATTTGCTATCCACCCAACCCTATTCAGCTCTACATTTTCCTGTCCTCATAACCCAACCTTCAGAAATAATTGGTATCTCCTCCACAGAATGTTCCGTTCATTCACTGCGAATCTTAAATTCATCTGACTCTCAACTCCCGGCGGGTTATCGTTACACCACTTGTGAATGTCCAAGTAAGCCAATGCTGGTTTTCAGTGGCCTGTTCATACTAAGAGACGTGCTGTTCATTTGGCTATCCACTCCACCCTGTTCAGCTCTACATTTTCGTGTCCACAAAACCCAGCCTTCAGAAATCATTGGAATCACCACTAGAGAATGTTCCATTCATTCACTGCGAATCTGGAATTCCTCTGAACCTCCACTCCTGGCAGGTTTTCGTTACGCCACTGGTGAATGTCCAAGTAACTCAATCCTGGTTTTCAGAGGCATGTTCAACTCGCAGAAGTGCTGTTCAATGGGCTATCCACTCAATATTGGTCAGCTCTTCATTTTCCTCTCCACACAAACCAGCCTTCAGAAATCATTGGGCTCTCCACTACAGACTGTTCCATTCATTCACTGCGATTCTGCAATTCATCTGACTCTCCGCTCCAGGCAGGTTTTCATTACAGCACTGGTGAATGACCAAGTAATCCAATGCTGGTTTTCAGCCGCCTTTTCACACTCGCAGTGTGCTGTTCAATTGTCTATCCACTCAAACCTGGTCAGCCTTTCATTTTCTTTTCCACAATATCAGACTTCAGAAATCATTGGAATCGCCAGTACAGAATGTTCCATTCATTCACTGCCAATCTGGAATTCATCTGAATCTGCACTCCAGGTAGGCTTTCATTACACCACTTATGAATGTCCAAGTAACACAATGCTGGTTTTCAGCGGTCTGTTCACACTCTAAGCCCTGCTTTTTACTGGGTATCCACACAACTGTGGTCAGCTCTTCATTTTCATGTCCAAACAATCCAGACTTGAGAAATCATTGCAATCTCCAGTACAGAATGTTCCATTCATTCACTGCGAATCTGGAATTCAACTGAATCTCCACTACCTGCAGATTTATCTTACACCACTTGTGAATGTCCAAGTAAAACAATGCTGGTTTTCAGAGGCCTGTTCATGTTCGCAGTCGTGCTGTTCAATTGGCTATCCACTCAACCTGTTTTGCTCCTCATTTTCCTGTGCACACAACCCAGCCTTCAGAAATCATTGTAATCTCCACTACAGGATGTTCCATTCATTCACTGGGAATCTGGAATTCATCTGAATCTGCACTCCACGCAGGCTTTCGTTACACCACTGCTGAAAGTCGAAGTAATGCAATACTGGTTTTCAGTGGTCTGTTCACATTCGAAGCCGAGGCTTTTTACAGGCTATCCACTCAACACTGGTCAGCTCTTCATTTTCGTGTCCCCACAATCCAGATTTCAGAAATCATTGCAATCTCCACTACAGAATGTTCCATTCATTCACTGCGAGTCTGGAGTTTATCTGATTCTCCACTCCCGCCTGGTTAACATTACACCACTTGTGAATGTCCAAGTAAGCCAATGCTGGTTTTCAGAGGCCTGTTCATACTCGCAGCCGTGCTGTTTAATTGACAATTCACTCCACCCTGTTCAGCTCTTCATTGTCCCACCACACTACCAGCCTTCAGAAATCTTTGTTATCTCCACTACAGAATGTTCCATTCATTCACTGCGAATCTGGAATTCATCTGACTCTCAACTCCACGCAGGTTTTCATTACACCACTGTTGAATGTCCAAGTAACCCAATGCTGGTTTTCAGCGGCCTGTTCATATTCGCAGCCCTGCTGTTTACTTGGCTATCGATTCAAGCCTGGTCAGCTCTTCATTTTCCTGTCCACACAACACAGGCTTCAGAAATCATTGGAATCTCCTCTACAGAATGTTCCATTCATTCACTGCGAATGTGGAATTCAACTGACTCTCCACTCCATGCAGGTTTTCCTTACACCACTGATGAATGTCCAAGTAACCCAATGCTGGTTTTCAGCTGCATGTTCACACTCGCAGCCATGCTATACAATTGGCTTTCCACTAAATCCTGATTAGTTCTTGATTTTCCTTCCACACGACCCAGCCTTCAGAAATCGTTGGAATCTCCACTAGAGAATGTTCCATTCATTCACTGCGAATCTGGAATTCCTCTGAACCTCCACTCCCGGCAGGTTTTCGTTACACCACTGTTGAATGTCCAAGTAACCCAATGTTTTAAGTGTTTTCTTCACAAGCGCAGTGGTGCTGTTCAATTGGCTATCCACTCAACCCTGGCCAGCTCTACATTTTCCTGTCCACACCACAGAGACTGGAGAAATCATTGTTATCTCCACTACAGAATGTTCCATTCATTCACAGCGAATCTGGAATTCATCTGAATCTCCACTCCCGGCAGGTTTTCGTGACACCACTGGTAAATATCCAAGTAAGCCAATGCTGGTTTTAAGTGGCCTGCTCCTACTCTCAGCCGTGCTGTTCAATTTGCTATCCACTCAACCCTCTTCAGCTCCATTTTCCTGTCCACATAACCCAAACTTCAGAAACAATTGGTATCTCCTCCACAGAATGTTCCATTCATTGACGGCAAATCTGAAATTCATCTAATTCTCAACTCCCGTCAGGTTTTCGTTACACCACTTGTGAATGTCCAATTAAGCCAAAGCTGGTTTTCAGTGGCCTGTTCTTACTACGAGACGTGCTGTTCATTTGGCTATCCATTCCACCCTGTTCAGCTCTACATTTTCGTGTCCACAAAACCCAGCCTTCAGAAATCATTGGAATCACCACTAGAGAAAGTTCCATTCATTCACTGCGAATCTGGAATTCATCTGAATCTCCACTCCCGGCAGGTTTTCATTGCACCACTGCTGAATGTTCAAGTAACGCAATGATGGTTTTCAGCGGTCTATTCACACTCGAACCCGTGCTGTTCACGGTCTAGCGACTCAACACTGGTGAGTTCTTCTTTTTCCAGTTCAGACAATACAAACCTCAGAAACCATTGCAATCTACACTACAGAATGTTTCATTCATTCAGGCGAATCTTGAATTCATCTTGTTCTCCACTCCCAGCAGGTTTTCGTTTCACCACTGGTGAATGTCCAAGCAACCCAAGGCTGGTTTCAGCTGCGTGTTAACACTCGCAGCCGTGCTGTTCAATTGGCTATCCAGTGAACGCTGGTTAGCTCTTGATTTTCCTTCCACACACCGAGCCTTCAGAAATCATTCTTATCTCCACTTCAGAGTGTTCCATTCGTTCCCTGCGAATCTGGAATTCCTCTGACTCTCCACACCAGGCAGATTTTCCTAACAACACTGGTGAATGACCAGGTAATCCAATGCTGGTTTTCAGCGGCTGTTCACACTCACAGCCTTGCTGTTCAATTGGCAATCCAGTCAAACCTAGTCAGCTCTTCATTTTCCTGTCCACACAACCCAGCGTTCAGAAATCATTGGAATCTCTACTACAGAAATTTCCATTCATTCACTGTGAATCTGGAAATACTCTGAATCTGCATTCCAGGAAGGCTTTCGTTACACCACTGATGAATGTCCAAGTAATGCAATGCTGCTTCTTAGTGGTCTGTTCACACTCGAAACCGTGCTGTTCATTGGCTATCCACTCAATATCGGTCAGCTCTTCAATATCCTGTCCAGACTATCCAGATTCCTAAATGTTGGCAATCACCACTACAGAATGTTCCATTCAATCACGCGAATCTGGAATTCATCAGAGTCTCCACTCCTGGAAGGTTTTCGTGACACCACTGGTAAATGTCCAAGGAAGACAATGCTGGTTTTAAGCCGCCTGCTAACACACTCAGCCGTGCTGTTCAATTTGCTATCCACCCAACCCTATTCAGCTCTACATTTTCCTGTCCTCATAACCCAACCTTCAGAAATAATTGGTATCTCCTCCACAGAATGTTCCGTTCATTCACTGCGAATCTTAAATTCATCTGACTCTCAACTCCCGGCGGGTTATCGTTACACCACTTGTGAATGTCCAAGTAAGCCAATGCTGGTTTTCAGTGGCCTGTTCATACTAAGAGACGTGCTGTTCATTTGGCTATCCACTCCACCCTGTTCAGCTCTACATTTTCGTGTCCACAAAACCCAGCCTTCAGAAATCATTGGAATCACCACTAGAGAATGTTCCATTCATTCACTGCGAATCTGGAATTCCTCTGAACCTCCACTCCTGGCAGGTTTTCGTTACGCCACTGGTGAATGTCCAAGTAACTCAATCCTGGTTTTCAGAGGCATGTTCAACTCGCAGAAGTGCTGTTCAATGGGCTATCCACTCAATATTGGTCAGCTCTTCATTTTCCTCTCCACACAAACCAGCCTTCAGAAATCATTGGGCTCTCCACTACAGACTGTTCCATTCATTCACTGCGATTCTGCAATTCATCTGACTCTCCGCTCCAGGCAGGTTTTCATTACAGCACTGGTGAATGACCAAGTAATCCAATGCTGGTTTTCAGCCGCCTTTTCACACTCGCAGTGTGCTGTTCAATTGTCTATCCACTCAAACCTGGTCAGCCTTTCATTTTCTTTTCCACAATATCAGACTTCAGAAATCATTGGAATCGCCAGTACAGAATGTTCCATTCATTCACTGCCAATCTGGAATTCATCTGAATCTGCACTCCAGGTAGGCTTTCATTACACCACTTATGAATGTCCAAGTAACACAATGCTGGTTTTCAGCGGTCTGTTCACACTCTAAGCCCTGCTTTTTACTGGGTATCCACACAACTGTGGTCAGCTCTTCATTTTCATGTCCAAACAATCCAGACTTGAGAAATCATTGCAATCTCCAGTACAGAATGTTCCATTCATTCACTGCGAATCTGGAATTCAACTGAATCTCCACTACCTGCAGATTTATCTTACACCACTTGTGAATGTCCAAGTAAAACAATGCTGGTTTTCAGAGGCCTGTTCATGTTCGCAGTCGTGCTGTTCAATTGGCTATCCACTCAACCTGTTTTGCTCCTCATTTTCCTGTGCACACAACCCAGCCTTCAGAAATCATTGTAATCTCCACTACAGGATGTTCCATTCATTCACTGGGAATCTGGAATTCATCTGAATCTGCACTCCACGCAGGCTTTCGTTACACCACTGCTGAAAGTCGAAGTAATGCAATACTGGTTTTCAGTGGTCTGTTCACATTCGAAGCCGAGGCTTTTTACAGGCTATCCACTCAACACTGGTCAGCTCTTCATTTTCGTGTCCCCACAATCCAGATTTCAGAAATCATTGCAATCTCCACTACAGAATGTTCCATTCATTCACTGCGAGTCTGGAGTTTATCTGATTCTCCACTCCCGCCTGGTTAACATTACACCACTTGTGAATGTCCAAGTAAGCCAATGCTGGTTTTCAGAGGCCTGTTCATACTCGCAGCCGTGCTGTTTAATTGACAATTCACTCCACCCTGTTCAGCTCTTCATTGTCCCACCACACTACCAGCCTTCAGAAATCTTTGTTATCTCCACTACAGAATGTTCCATTCATTCACTGCGAATCTGGAATTCATCTGACTCTCAACTCCACGCAGGTTTTCATTACACCACTGTTGAATGTCCAAGTAACCCAATGCCGGTTTTCAGCGGCCTGTTCATATTCGCAGCCCTGCTGTTTACTTGGCTATCGATTCAAGCCTGGTCAGCTCTTCATTTTCCTGTCCACACAACACAGGCTTCAGAAATCATTGGAATCTCCTCTACAGAATGTTCCATTCATTCACTGCGAATGTGGAATTCAACTGACTCTCCACTCCATGCAGGTTTTCCTTACACCACTGATGAATGTCCAAGTAACCCAATGCTGGTTTTCAGCTGCATGTTCACACTCGCAGCCATGCTATACAATTGGCTTTCCACTAAATCCTGATTAGTTCTTGATTTTCCTTCCACACGACCCAGCCTTCAGAAATCGTTGGAATCTCCACTAGAGAATGTTCCATTCATTCACTGCGAATCTGGAATTCCTCTGAACCTCCACTCCCGGCAGGTTTTCGTTACACCACTGTTGAATGTCCAAGTAACCCAATGTTTTAAGTGTTTTCTTCACAAGCGCAGTGGTGCTGTTCAATTGGCTATCCACTCAACCCTGGCCAGCTCTACATTTTCCTGTCCACACCACAGAGACTGGAGAAATCATTGTTATCTCCACTACAGAATGTTCCATTCATTCACAGCGAATCTGGAATTCATCTGAATCTCCACTCCCGGCAGGTTTTCGTGACACCACTGGTAAATATCCAAGTAAGCCAATGCTGGTTTTAAGTGGCCTGCTCCTACTCTCAGCCGTGCTGTTCAATTTGCTATCCACTCAACCCTCTTCAGCTCCATTTTCCTGTCCACATAACCCAAACTTCAGAAACAATTGGTATCTCCTCCACAGAATGTTCCATTCATTGACGGCAAATCTGAAATTCATCTAATTCTCAACTCCCGTCAGGTTTTCGTTACACCACTTGTGAATGTCCAATTAAGCCAAAGCTGGTTTTCAGTGGCCTGTTCTTACTACGAGACGTGCTGTTCATTTGGCTATCCATTCCACCCTGTTCAGCTCTACATTTTCGTGTCCACAAAACCCAGCCTTCAGAAATCATTGGAATCACCACTAGAGAATGTTCCATTCATTCACTGCGAATCTGGAATTCATCTGAATCTCCACTCCCGGCAGGTTTTCATTGCACCACTGCTGAATGTTCAAGTAACGCAATGATGGTTTTCAGCGGTCTATTCACACTCGAACCCGTGCTGTTCACGGTCTAGCGACTCAACACTGGTGAGTTCTTCTTTTTCCAGTTCAGACAATACAAACCTCAGAAACCATTGCAATCTACACTACAGAATGTTTCATTCATTCAGGCGAATCTTGAATTCATCTTGTTCTCCACTCCCAGCAGGTTTTCGTTTCACCACTGGTGAATGTCCAAGCAACCCAAGGCTGGTTTCAGCTGCGTGTTAACACTCGCAGCCGTGCTGTTCAATTGGCTATCCAGTGAACGCTGGTTAGCTCTTGATTTTCCTTCCACATACCGAGCCTTCAGAAATCATTCTTATCTCCACTTCAGAGTGTTCCATTCGTTCCCTGCGAATCTGGAATTCCTCTGACTCTCCACACCAGGCAGATTTTCCTAACAACACTGGTGAATGACCAGGTAATCCAATGCTGGTTTTCAGCGGCTGTTCACACTCACAGCCTTGCTGTTCAATTGGCAATCCAGTCAAACCTAGTCAGCTCTTCATTTTCCTGTCCACACAACCCAGCGTTCAGAAATCATTGGAATCTCTACTACAGAAATTTCCATTCATTCACTGTGAATCTGGAAATACTCTGAATCTGCATTCCAGGAAGGCTTTCGTTACACCACTGATGAATGTCCAAGTAATGCAATGCTGCTTCTTAGTGGTCTGTTCACACTCGAAACCGTGCTGTTCATTGGCTATCCACTCAATATCGGTCAGCTCTTCAATATCCTGTCCAGACTATCCAGATTCCTAAATGTTGGCAATCCCCACTACAGAATGTTCCATTCAATCACGCGAATCTGGAATTCATCAGAGTCTCCACTCCTGGAAGGTTTTCGTGACACCACTGGTAAATGTCCAAGGAAGACAATGCTGGTTTTAAGCCGCCTGCTAACACACTCAGCCGTGCTGTTCAATTTGCTATCCACCCAACCCTATTCAGCTCTACATTTTCCTGTCCTCATAACCCAACCTTCAGAAATAATTGGTATCTCCTCCACAGAATGTTCCGTTCATTCACTGCGAATCTTAAATTCATCTGACTCTCAACTCCCGGCGGGTTATCGTTACACCACTTGTGAATGTCCAAGTAAGCCAATGCTGGTTTTCAGTGGCCTGTTCATACTAAGAGACGTGCTGTTCATTTGGCTATCCACTCCACCCTGTTCAGCTCTACATTTTCGTGTCCACAAAACCCAGCCTTCAGAAATCATTGGAATCACCACTAGAGAATGTTCCATTCATTCACTGCGAATCTGGAATTCCTCTGAACCTCCACTCCTGGCAGGTTTTCGTTACGCCACTGGTGAATGTCCAAGTAACTCAATCCTGGTTTTCAGAGGCATGTTCAACTCGCAGAAGTGCTGTTCAATGGGCTATCCACTCAATATTGGTCAGCTCTTCATTTTCCTCTCCACACAAACCAGCCTTCAGAAATCATTGGGCTCTCCACTACAGACTGTTCCATTCATTCACTGCGATTCTGCAATTCATCTGACTCTCCGCTCCAGGCAGGTTTTCATTACAGCACTGGTGAATGACCAAGTAATCCAATGCTGGTTTTCAGCCGCCTTTTCACACTCGCAGTGTGCTGTTCAATTGTCTATCCACTCAAACCTGGTCAGCCTTTCATTTTCTTTTCCACAATATCAGACTTCAGAAATCATTGGAATCGCCAGTACAGAATGTTCCATTCATTCACTGCCAATCTGGAATTCATCTGAATCTGCACTCCAGGTAGGCTTTCATTACACCACTTATGAATGTCCAAGTAACACAATGCTGGTTTTCAGCGGTCTGTTCACACTCTAAGCCCTGCTTTTTACTGGGTATCCACACAACTGTGGTCAGCTCTTCATTTTCATGTCCAAACAATCCAGACTTGAGAAATCATTGCAATCTCCAGTACAGAATGTTCCATTCATTCACTGCGAATCTGGAATTCAACTGAATCTCCACTACCTGCAGATTTATCTTACACCACTTGTGAATGTCCAAGTAAAACAATGCTGGTTTTCAGAGGCCTGTTCATGTTCGCAGTCGTGCTGTTCAATTGGCTATCCACTCAACCTGTTTTGCTCCTCATTTTCCTGTGCACACAACCCAGCCTTCAGAAATCATTGTAATCTCCACTACAGGATGTTCCATTCATTCACTGGGAATCTGGAATTCATCTGAATCTGCACTCCACGCAGGCTTTCGTTACACCACTGCTGAAAGTCGAAGTAATGCAATACTGGTTTTCAGTGGTCTGTTCACATTCGAAGCCGAGGCTTTTTACAGGCTATCCACTCAACACTGGTCAGCTCTTCATTTTCGTGTCCCCACAATCCAGATTTCAGAAATCATTGCAATCTCCACTACAGAATGTTCCATTCATTCACTGCGAGTCTGGAGTTTATCTGATTCTCCACTCCCGCCTGGTTAACATTACACCACTTGTGAATGTCCAAGTAAGCCAATGCTGGTTTTCAGAGGCCTGTTCATACTCGCAGCCGTGCTGTTTAATTGACAATTCACTCCACCCTGTTCAGCTCTTCATTGTCCCACCACACTACCAGCCTTCAGAAATCTTTGTTATCTCCACTACAGAATGTTCCATTCATTCACTGCGAATCTGGAATTCATCTGACTCTCAACTCCACGCAGGTTTTCATTACACCACTGTTGAATGTCCAAGTAACCCAATGCCGGTTTTCAGCGGCCTGTTCATATTCGCAGCCCTGCTGTTTACTTGGCTATCGATTCAAGCCTGGTCAGCTCTTCATTTTCCTGTCCACACAACACAGGCTTCAGAAATCATTGGAATCTCCTCTACAGAATGTTCCATTCATTCACTGCGAATGTGGAATTCAACTGACTCTCCACTCCATGCAGGTTTTCCTTACACCACTGATGAATGTCCAAGTAACCCAATGCTGGTTTTCAGCTGCATGTTCACACTCGCAGCCATGCTATACAATTGGCTTTCCACTAAATCCTGATTAGTTCTTGATTTTCCTTCCACACGACCCAGCCTTCAGAAATCGTTGGAATCTCCACTAGAGAATGTTCCATTCATTCACTGCGAATCTGGAATTCCTCTGAACCTCCACTCCCGGCAGGTTTTCGTTACACCACTGTTGAATGTCCAAGTAACCCAATGTTTTAAGTGTTTTCTTCACAAGCGCAGTGGTGCTGTTCAATTGGCTATCCACTCAACCCTGGCCAGCTCTACATTTTCCTGTCCACACCACAGAGACTGGAGAAATCATTGTTCTCTCCACTACAGAATGTTCCATTCATTCACAGCGAATCTGGAATTCATCTGAATCTCCACTCCCGGCAGGTTTTCGTGACACCACTGGTAAATATCCAAGTAAGCCAATGCTGGTTTTAAGTGGCCTGCTCCTACTCTCAGCCGTGCTGTTCAATTTGCTATCCACTCAACCCTCTTCAGCTCCATTTTCCTGTCCACATAACCCAAACTTCAGAAACAATTGGTATCTCCTCCACAGAATGTTCCATTCATTGACGGCAAATCTGAAATTCATCTAATTCTCAACTCCCGTCAGGTTTTCGTTACACCACTTGTGAATGTCCAATTAAGCCAAAGCTGGTTTTCAGTGGCCTGTTCTTACTACGAGACGTGCTGTTCATTTGGCTATCCATTCCACCCTGTTCAGCTCTACATTTTCGTGTCCACAAAACCCAGCCTTCAGAAATCATTGGAATCACCACTAGAGAATGTTCCATTCATTCACTGCGAATCTGGAATTCATCTGAATCTCCACTCCCGGCAGGTTTTCATTGCACCACTGCTGAATGTTCAAGTAACGCAATGATGGTTTTCAGCGGTCTATTCACACTCGAACCCGTGCTGTTCACGGTCTAGCGACTCAACACTGGTGAGTTCTTCTTTTTCCAGTTCAGACAATACAAACCTCAGAAACCATTGCAATCTACACTACAGAATGTTTCATTCATTCAGGCGAATCTTGAATTCATCTTGTTCTCCACTCCCAGCAGGTTTTCGTTTCACCACTGGTGAATGTCCAAGCAACCCAAGGCTGGTTTCAGCTGCGTGTTAACACTCGCAGCCGTGCTGTTCAATTGGCTATCCAGTGAACGCTGGTTAGCTCTTGATTTTCCTTCCACATACCGAGCCTTCAGAAATCATTCTTATCTCCACTTCAGAGTGTTCCATTCGTTCCCTGCGAATCTGGAATTCCTCTGACTCTCCACACCAGGCAGATTTTCCTAACAACACTGGTGAATGACCAGGTAATCCAATGCTGGTTTTCAGCGGCTGTTCACACTCACAGCCTTGCTGTTCAATTGGCAATCCAGTCAAACCTAGTCAGCTCTTCATTTTCCTGTCCACACAACCCAGCGTTCAGAAATCATTGGAATCTCTACTACAGAAATTTCCATTCATTCACTGTGAATCTGGAAATACTCTGAATCTGCATTCCAGGAAGGCTTTCGTTACACCACTGATGAATGTCCAAGTAATGCAATGCTGCTTCTTAGTGGTCTGTTCACACTCGAAACCGTGCTGTTCATTGGCTATCCACTCAATATCGGTCAGCTCTTCAATATCCTGTCCAGACTATCCAGATTCCTAAATGTTGGCAATCACCACTACAGAATGTTCCATTCAATCACGCGAATCTGGAATTCATCAGAGTCTCCACTCCTGGAAGGTTTTCGTGACACCACTGGTAAATGTCCAAGGAAGACAATGCTGGTTTTAAGCCGCCTGCTAACACACTCAGCCGTGCTGTTCAATTTGCTATCCACCCAACCCTATTCAGCTCTACATTTTCCTGTCCTCATAACCCAACCTTCAGAAATAATTGGTATCTCCTCCACAGAATGTTCCGTTCATTCACTGCGAATCTTAAATTCATCTGACTCTCAACTCCCGGCGGGTTATCGTTACACCACTTGTGAATGTCCAAGTAAGCCAATGCTGGTTTTCAGTGGCCTGTTCATACTAAGAGACGTGCTGTTCATTTGGCTATCCACTCCACCCTGTTCAGCTCTACATTTTCGTGTCCACAAAACCCAGCCTTCAGAAATCATTGGAATCACCACTAGAGAATGTTCCATTCATTCACTGCGAATCTGGAATTCCTCTGAACCTCCACTCCTGGCAGGTTTTCGTTACGCCACTGGTGAATGTCCAAGTAACTCAATCCTGGTTTTCAGAGGCATGTTCAACTCGCAGAAGTGCTGTTCAATGGGCTATCCACTCAATATTGGTCAGCTCTTCATTTTCCTCTCCACACAAACCAGCCTTCAGAAATCATTGGGCTCTCCACTACAGACTGTTCCATTCATTCACTGCGATTCTGCAATTCATCTGACTCTCCGCTCCAGGCAGGTTTTCATTACAGCACTGGTGAATGACCAAGTAATCCAATGCTGGTTTTCAGCCGCCTTTTCACACTCGCAGTGTGCTGTTCAATTGTCTATCCACTCAAACCTGGTCAGCCTTTCATTTTCTTTTCCACAATATCAGACTTCAGAAATCATTGGAATCGCCAGTACAGAATGTTCCATTCATTCACTGCCAATCTGGAATTCATCTGAATCTGCACTCCAGGTAGGCTTTCATTACATCACTTATGAATGTCCAAGTAACACAATGCTGGTTTTCAGCGGTCTGTTCACACTCTAAGCCCTGCTTTTTACTGGGTATCCACACAACTGTGGTCAGCTCTTCATTTTCATGTCCAAACAATCCAGACTTGAGAAATCATTGCAATCTCCAGTACAGAATGTTCCATTCATTCACTGCGAATCTGGAATTCAACTGAATCTCCACTACCTGCAGATTTATCTTACACCACTTGTGAATGTCCAAGTAAAACAATGCTGGTTTTCAGAGGCCTGTTCATGTTCGCAGTCGTGCTGTTCAATTGGCTATCCACTCAACCTGTTTTGCTCCTCATTTTCCTGTGCACACAACCCAGCCTTCAGAAATCATTGTAATCTCCACTACAGGATGTTCCATTCATTCACTGGGAATCTGGAATTCATCTGAATCTGCACTCCACGCAGGCTTTCGTTACACCACTGCTGAAAGTCGAAGTAATGCAATACTGGTTTTCAGTGGTCTGTTCACATTCGAAGCCGAGGCTTTTTACAGGCTATCCACTCAACACTGGTCAGCTCTTCATTTTCGTGTCCCCACAATCCAGATTTCAGAAATCATTGCAATCTCCACTACAGAATGTTCCATTCATTCACTGCGAGTCTGGAGTTTATCTGATTCTCCACTCCCGCCTGGTTAACATTACACCACTTGTGAATGTCCAAGTAAGCCAATGCTGGTTTTCAGAGGCCTGTTCATACTCGCAGCCGTGCTGTTTAATTGACAATTCACTCCACCCTGTTCAGCTCTTCATTGTCCCACCACACTACCAGCCTTCAGAAATCTTTGTTATCTCCACTACAGAATGTTCCATTCATTCACTGCGAATCTGGAATTCATCTGACTCTCAACTCCACGCAGGTTTTCATTACACCACTGTTGAATGTCCAAGTAACCCAATGCCGGTTTTCAGCGGCCTGTTCATATTCGCAGCCCTGCTGTTTACTTGGCTATCGATTCAAGCCTGGTCAGCTCTTCATTTTCCTGTCCACACAACACAGGCTTCAGAAATCATTGGAATCTCCTCTACAGAATGTTCCATTCATTCACTGCGAATGTGGAATTCAACTGACTCTCCACTCCATGCAGGTTTTCCTTACACCACTGATGAATGTCCAAGTAACCCAATGCTGGTTTTCAGCTGCATGTTCACACTCGCAGCCATGCTATACAATTGGCTTTCCACTAAATCCTGATTAGTTCTTGATTTTCCTTCCACACGACCCAGCCTTCAGAAATCGTTGGAATCTCCACTAGAGAATGTTCCATTCATTCACTGCGAATCTGGAATTCCTCTGAACCTCCACTCCCGGCAGGTTTTCGTTACACCACTGTTGAATGTCCAAGTAACCCAATGTTTTAAGTGTTTTCTTCACAAGCGCAGTGGTGCTGTTCAATTGGCTATCCACTCAACCCTGGCCAGCTCTACATTTTCCTGTCCACACCACAGAGACTGGAGAAATCATTGTTATCTCCACTACAGAATGTTCCATTCATTCACAGCGAATCTGGAATTCATCTGAATCTCCACTCCCGGCAGGTTTTCGTGACACCACTGGTAAATATCCAAGTAAGCCAATGCTGGTTTTAAGTGGCCTGCTCATACTCTCAGCCGTGCTGTTCAATTTGCTATCCACTCAACCCTCTTCAGCTCCATTTTCCTGTCCACATAACCCAAACTTCAGAAACAATTGGTATCTCCTCCACAGAATGTTCCATTCATTGACGGCAAATCTGAAATTCATCTAATTCTCAACTCCCGTCAGGTTTTCGTTACAACACTTGTGAATGTCCAATTAAGCCAAAGCTGGTTTTCAGTGGCCTGTTCTTACTACGAGACGTGCTGTTCATTTGGCTATCCATTCCACCCTGTTCAGCTCTACATTTTCGTGTCCACAAAACCCAGCCTTCAGAAATCATTGGAATCACCACTAGAGAATGTTCCATTCATTCACTGCGAATCTGGAATACATCTGAATCTCCACTCCCGGCAGGTTTTCATTGCACCACTGCTGAATGTTCAAGTAACGCAATGATGGTTTTCAGCGGTCTATTCACACTCGAACCCGTGCTGTTCACGGTCTAGCGACTCAACACTGGTGAGTTCTTCTTTTTCCAGTTCAGACAATACAAACCTCAGAAACCATTGCAATCTACCCTACAGAATGTTTCATTCATTCAGGCGAATCTTGAATTCATCTTGTTCTCCACTCCCAGCAGGTTTTCGTTTCACCACTGGTGAATGTCCAAGCAACCCAAGGCTGGTTTCAGCTGCGTGTTAACACTCGCAGCCGTGCTGTCCAATTGGCTATCCAGTGAACGCTGGTTAGCTCTTGATTTTCCTTCCACACACCGAGCCTTCAGAAATCATTCTTATCTCCACTTCAGAATGTTCCATTCGTTCCCTGCGAATCTGGAATTCCTCTGACTCTCCACACCAGGCAGATTTTCCTAACAACACTGGTGAATGACCAGGTAATCCAATGCTGGTTTTCAGCGGCTGTTCACACTCACAGCCTTGCTGTTCAATTGGCAATCCAGTCAAACCTAGTCAGCTCTTCATTTTCCTGTCCACACAACCCAGCGTTCAGAAATCATTGGAATCTCTACTACAGAAATTTCCATTCATTCACTGTGAATCTGGAAATACTCTGAATCTGCATTCCAGGAAGGCTTTCGTTACACCACTGATGAATGTCCAAGTAATGCAATGCTGCTTCTTAGTGGTCTGTTCACACTCGAAACCGTGCTGTTCATTGGCTATCCACTCAATATCGGTCAGCTCTTCAATATCCTGTCCAGACTATCCAGATTCCTAAATGTTGGCAATCACCACTACAGAATGTTCCATTCAATCACGCGAATCTGGAATTCATCAGAGTCTCCACTCCTGGAAGGTTTTCGTGACACCACTGGTAAATGTCCAAGGAAGACAATGCTGGTTTTAAGCCGCCTGCTAACACACTCAGCCGTGCTGTTCAATTTGCTATCCACCCAACCCTATTCAGCTCTACATTTTCCTGTCCTCATAACCCAACCTTCAGAAATAATTGGTATCTCCTCCACAGAATGTTCCGTTCATTCACTGCGAATCTTAAATTCATCTGACTCTCAACTCCCGGCGGGTTATCGTTACACCACTTGTGAATGTCCAAGTAAGCCAATGCTGGTTTTCAGTGGCCTGTTCATACTAAGAGACGTGCTGTTCATTTGGCTATCCACTCCACCCTGTTCAGCTCTACATTTTCGTGTCCACAAAACCCAGCCTTCAGAAATCATTGGAATCACCACTAGAGAATGTTCCATTCATTCACTGCGAATCTGGAATTCCTCTGAACCTCCACTCCTGGCAGGTTTTCGTTACGCCACTGGTGAATGTCCAAGTAACTCAATCCTGGTTTTCAGAGGCATGTTCAACTCGCAGAAGTGCTGTTCAATGGGCTATCCACTCAATATTGGTCAGCTCTTCATTTTCCTCTCCACACAAACCAGCCTTCAGAAATCATTGGGCTCTCCACTACAGACTGTTCCATTCATTCACTGCGATTCTGCAATTCATCTGACTCTCCGCTCCAGGCAGGTTTTCATTACAGCACTGGTGAATGACCAAGTAATCCAATGCTGGTTTTCAGCCGCCTTTTCACACTCGCAGTGTGCTGTTCAATTGTCTATCCACTCAAACCTGGTCAGCCTTTCATTTTCTTTTCCACAATATCAGACTTCAGAAATCATTGGAATCGCCAGTACAGAATGTTCCATTCATTCACTGCCAATCTGGAATTCATCTGAATCTGCACTCCAGGTAGGCTTTCATTACACCACTTATGAATGTCCAAGTAACACAATGCTGGTTTTCAGCGGTCTGTTCACACTCTAAGCCCTGCTTTTTACTGGGTATCCACACAACTGTGGTCAGCTCTTCATTTTCATGTCCAAACAATCCAGACTTGAGAAATCATTGCAATCTCCAGTACAGAATGTTCCATTCATTCACTGCGAATCTGGAATTCAACTGAATCTCCACTACCTGCAGATTTACCTTACACCACTTGTGAATGTCCAAGTAAAACAATGCTGGTTTTCAGAGGCCTGTTCATGTTCGCAGTCGTGCTGTTCAATTGGCTATCCACTCAACCTGTTTTGCTCCTCATTTTCCTGTGCACACAACCCAGCCTTCAGAAATCATTGTAATCTCCACTACAGGATGTTCCATTCATTCACTGGGAATCTGGAATTCATCTGAATCTGCACTCCACGCAGGCTTTCGTTACACCACTGCTGAAAGTCGAAGTAATGCAATACTGGTTTTCAGTGGTCTGTTCACATTCGAAGCCGAGGCTTTTTACAGGCTATCCACTCAACACTGGTCAGCTCTTCATTTTCGTGTCCCCACAATCCAGATTTCAGAAATCATTGCAATCTCCACTACAGAATGTTCCATTCATTCACTGCGAGTCTGGAGTTTATCTGATTCTCCACTCCCGCCTGGTTAACATTACACCACTTGTGAATGTCCAAGTAAGCCAATGCTGGTTTTCAGAGGCCTGTTCATACTCGCAGCCGTGCTGTTTAATTGACAATTCACTCCACCCTGTTCAGCTCTTCATTGTCCCACCACACTACCAGCCTTCAGAAATCTTTGTTATCTCCACTACAGAATGTTCCATTCATTCACTGCGAATCTGGAATTCATCTGACTCTCAACTCCACGCAGGTTTTCATTACACCACTGTTGAATGTCCAAGTAACCCAATGCCGGTTTTCAGCGGCCTGTTCATATTCGCAGCCCTGCTGTTTACTTGGCTATCGATTCAAGCCTGGTCAGCTCTTCATTTTCCTGTCCACACAACACAGGCTTCAGAAATCATTGGAATCTCCTCTACAGAATGTTCCATTCATTCACTGCGAATGTGGAATTCAACTGACTCTCCACTCCATGCAGGTTTTCCTTACACCACTGATGAATGTCCAAGTAACCCAATGCTGGTTTTCAGCTGCATGTTCACACTCGCAGCCATGCTATACAATTGGCTTTCCACTAAATCCTGATTAGTTCTTGATTTTCCTTCCACACGACCCAGCCTTCAGAAATCGTTGGAATCTCCACTAGAGAATGTTCCATTCATTCACTGCGAATCTGGAATTCCTCTGAACCTCCACTCCCGGCAGGTTTTCGTTACACCACTGTTGAATGTCCAAGTAACCCAATGTTTTAAGTGTTTTCTTCACAAGCGCAGTGGTGCTGTTCAATTGGCTATCCACTCAACCCTGGCCAGCTCTACATTTTCCTGTCCACACCACAGAGACTGGAGAAATCATTGTTATCTCCACTACAGAATGTTCCATTCATTCACAGCGAATCTGGAATTCATCTGAATCTCCACTCCCGGCAGGTTTTCGTGACACCACTGGTAAATATCCAAGTAAGCCAATGCTGGTTTTAAGTGGCCTGCTCCTACTCTCAGCCGTGCTGTTCAATTTGCTATCCACTCAACCCTCTTCAGCTCCATTTTCCTGTCCACATAACCCAAACTTCAGAAACAATTGGTATCTCCTCCACAGAATGTTCCATTCATTGACGGCAAATCTGAAATTCATCTAATTCTCAACTCCCGTCAGGTTTTCGTTACACCACTTGTGAATGTCCAATTAAGCCAAAGCTGGTTTTCAGTGGCCTGTTCTTACTACGAGACGTGCTGTTCATTTGGCTATCCATTCCACCCTGTTCAGCTCTACATTTTCGTGTCCACAAAACCCAGCCTTCAGAAATCATTGGAACCACTAGAGAATGTTCCATTCATTCACTGCGAATCTGGAATTCATCTGAATCTCCACTCCCGGCAGGTTTTCATTGCACCACTGCTGAATGTTCAAGTAACGCAATGATGGTTTTCAGCGGTCTATTCACACTCGAACCCGTGCTGTTCACGGTCTAGCGACTCAACACTGGTGAGTTCTTCTTTTTCCAGTTCAGACAATACAAACCTCAGAAACCATTGCAATCTACAATACAGAATGTTTCATTCATTCAGGCGAATCTTGAATTCATCTTGTTCTCCACTCCCAGCAGGTTTTCGTTTCACCACTGGTGAATGTCCAAGCAACCCAAGGCTGGTTTCAGCTGCGTGTTAACACTCGCAGCCGTGCTGTTCAATTGGCTATCCAGTGAACGCTGGTTAGCTCTTGATTTTCCTTCCACACACCGAGCCTTCAGAAATCATTCTTATCTCCACTTCAGAATGTTCCATTCGTTCCCTGCGAATCTGGAATTCCTCTGACTCTCCACACCAGGCAGATTTTCCTAACAACACTGGTGAATGACCAGGTAATCCAATGCTGGTTTTCAGCGGCTGTTCACACTCACAGCCTTGCTGTTCAATTGGCAATCCAGTCAAACCTAGTCAGCTCTTCATTTTCCTGTCCACACAACCCAGCGTTCAGAAATCATTGGAATCTCTACTACAGAAATTTCCATTCATTCACTGTGAATCTGGAAATACTCTGAATCTGCATTCCAGGAAGGCTTTCGTTACACCACTGATGAATGTCCAAGTAATGCAATGCTGCTTCTTAGTGGTCTGTTCACACTCGAAACCGTGCTGTTCATTGGCTATCCACTCAATATCGGTCAGCTCTTCAATATCCTGTCCAGACTATCCAGATTCCTAAATGTTGGCAATCACCACTACAGAATGTTCCATTCAATCACGCGAATCTGGAATTCATCAGAGTCTCCACTCCTGGAAGGTTTTCGTGACACCACTGGTAAATGTCCAAGGAAGACAATGCTGGTTTTAAGCCGCCTGCTAACACACTCAGCCGTGCTGTTCAATTTGCTATCCACCCAACCCTATTCAGCTCTACATTTTCCTGTCCTCATAACCCAACCTTCAGAAATAATTGGTATCTCCTCCACAGAATGTTCCGTTCATTCACTGCGAATCTTAAATTCATCTGACTCTCAACTCCCGGCGGGTTATCGTTACACCACTTGTGAATGTCCAAGTAAGCCAATGCTGGTTTTCAGTGGCCTGTTCATACTAAGAGACGTGCTGTTCATTTGGCTATCCACTCCACCCTGTTCAGCTCTACATTTTCGTGTCCACAAAACCCAGCCTTCAGAAATCATTGGAATCACCACTAGAGAATGTTCCATTCATTCACTGCGAATCTGGAATTCATCTGAACCTCCACTCCTGGCAGGTTTTCGTTACGCCACTGGTGAATGTCCAAGTAACTCAATACTGGTTTTCAGAGGCATGTTCAACTCGCAGAAGTGCTGTTCAATGGGCTATCCACTCAATATTGGTCAGCTCTTCATTTTCCTCTCCACACAAACCAGCCTTCAGAAATCATTGGGCTCTCCACTACAGACTGTTCCATTCATTCACTGCGATTCTGCAATTCATCTGACTCTCCGCTCCAGGCAGGTTTTCATTACAGCACTGGTGAATGACCAAGTAATCCAATGCTGGTTTTCAGCCGCCTTTTCACACTCGCAGTGTGCTGTTCAATTGTCTATCCACTCAAACCTGGTCAGCCTTTCATTTTCTTTTCCACAATATCAGACTTCAGAAATCATTGGAATCGCCAGTACAGAATGTTCCATTCATTCACTGCCAATCTGGAATTCATCTGAATCTGCACTCCAGGTAGGCTTTCATTACACCACTTATGAATGTCCAAGTAACACAATGCTGGTTTTCAGCGGTCTGTTCACACTCTAAGCCCTGCTTTTTACTGGGTATCCACACAACTGTGGTCAGCTCTTCATTTTCATGTCCAAACAATCCAGACTTGAGAAATCATTGCAATCTCCAGTACAGAATGTTCCATTCATTCACTGCGAATCTGGAATTCAACTGAATCTCCACTACCTGCAGATTTATCTTACACCACTTGTGAATGTCCAAGTAAAACAATGCTGGTTTTCAGAGGCCTGTTCATGTTCGCAGTCGTGCTGTTCAATTGGCTATCCACTCAACCTGTTTGGCTCCTCATTTTCCTGTGCACACAACCCAGCCTTCAGAAATCATTGTAATCTCCACTACAGGATGTTCCATTCATTCACTGGGAATCTGGAATTCATCTGAATCTGCACTCCACGCAGGCTTTCGTTACACCACTGCTGAAAGTCGAAGTAATGCAATACTGGTTTTCAGTGGTCTGTTCACATTCGAAGCCGAGGCTTTTTACAGGCTATCCACTCAACACTGGTCAGCTCTTCATTTTCGTGTCCCCACAATCCAGATTTCAGAAATCATTGCAATCTCCACTACAGAATGTTCCATTCATTCACTGCGAGTCTGGAGTTTATCTGATTCTCCACTCCCGCCTGGTTAACATTACACCACTTGTGAATGTCCAAGTAAGCCAATGCTGGTTTTCAGAGGCCTGTTCATACTCGCAGCCGTGCTGTTTAATTGACAATTCACTCCACCCTGTTCAGCTCTTCATTGTCCCACCACACTACCAGCCTTCAGAAATCTTTGTTATCTCCACTACAGAATGTTCCATTCATTCACTGCGAATCTGGAATTCATCTGACTCTCAACTCCACGCAGGTTTTCATTACACCACTGTTGAATGTCCAAGTAACCCAATGCTGGTTTTCAGCGGCCTGTTCATATTCGCAGCCCTGCTGTTTACTTGGCTATCGATTCAAGCCTGGTCAGCTCTTCATTTTCCTGTCCACACAACACAGGCTTCAGAAATCATTGGTATCTCCTCTACAGAATGTTCCATTCATTCACTGCGAATGTGGAATTCAACTGACTCTCCACTCCATGCAGGTTTTCCTTACACCACTGATGAATGTCCAAGTAACCCAATGCTGGTTTTCAGCTGCATGTTCACACTCGCAGCCATGCTATACAATTGGCTTTCCACTAAATCCTGATTAGTTCTTGATTTTCCTTCCACACGACCCAGCCTTCAGAAATCGTTGGAATCTCCACTAGAGAATGTTCCATTCATTCACTGCGAATCTGGAATTCCTCTGAACCTCCACTCCCGGCAGGTTTTCGTTACACCACTGTTGAATGTCCAAGTAACCCAATGTTTTAAGTGTTTTCTTCACAAGCGCAGTGGTGCTGTTCAATTGGCTATCCACTCAACCCTGGCCAGCTCTACATTTTCCTGTCCACACCACAGAGACTGGAGAAATCATTGTTATCTCCACTACAGAATGTTCCATTCATTCACAGCGAATCTGGAATTCATCTGAATCTCCACTCCCGGCAGGTTTTCGTGACACCACTGGTAAATATCCAAGTAAGCCAATGCTGGTTTTAAGTGGCCTGCTCATACTCTCAGCCGTGCTGTTCAATTTGCTATCCACTCAACCCTCTTCAGCTCCATTTTCCTGTCCACATTACCCAAACTTCAGAAACAATTGGTATCTCCTCCACAGAATGTTCCATTCATTGACGGCAAATCTGAAATTCATCTAATTCTCAACTCCCGTCAGGTTTTCGTTACACCACTTGTGAATGTCCAATTAAGCCAAAGCTGGTTTTCAGTGGCCTGTTCTTACTACGAGACGTGCTGTTCATTTGGCTATCCATTCCACCCTGTTCAGCTCTACATTTTCGTGTCCACAAAACCCAGCCTTCAGAAATCATTGGAATCACCACTAGAGAATGTTCCATTCATTCACTGCGAATCTGGAATTCATCTGAATCTCCTCTCCCGGCAGGTTTTCATTGCACCACTGCTGAATGTTCAAGTAACGCAATGATGGTTTTCAGCGGTCTATTCACACTCGAACCCGTGCTGTTCACGGTCTAGCGACTCAACACTGGTGAGTTCTTCTTTTTCCAGTTCAGACAATACAAACCTCAGAAACCATTGCAATCTACACTACAGAATGTTTCATTCATTCAGGCGAATCTTGAATTCATCTTGTTCTCCACTCCCAGCAGGTTTTCGTTTCACCACTGGTGAATGTCCAAGCAACCCAAGGCTGGTTTCAGCTGCGTGTTAACACTCGCAGCCGTCCTTGCTGTTCAATTGGCTATCCAGTGAACGCTGGTTAGCTCTTGATTTTCCTTCCACACACCGAGCCTTCAGAAATCATTCTTATCTCCACTTCAGAATGTTCCATTCGTTCCCTGCGAATCTGGAATTCCTCTGACTCTCCACACCAGGCAGATTTTCCTAACAACACTGGTGAATGACCAGGTAATCCAATGCTGGTTTTCAGCGGCTGTTCACACTCACAGCCTTGCTGTTCAATTGGCAATCCAGTCAAACCTAGTCAGCTCTTCATTTTCCTGTCCACACAACCCAGCGTTCAGAAATCATTGGAATCTCTACTACAGAAATTTCCATTCATTCACTGTGAATCTGGAAATACTCTGAATCTGCATTCCAGATTCGTTACACCACTGATGAATGTCCAAGTAATGCAATGCTGCTTCTTAGTGGTCTGTTCACACTCGAAACCGTGCTGTTCATTGGCTATCCACTCAATATCGGTCAGCTCTTCAATATCCTGTCCAGACTATCCAGATTCCTAAATGTTGGCAATCACCACTACAGAATGTTCCATTCAATCACGCGAATCTGGAATTCATCAGAGTCTCCACTCCTGGAAGGTTTTCGTGACACCACTGGTAAATGTCCAAGGAAGACAATGCTGGTTTTAAGCCGCCTGCTAACACACTCAGCCGTGCTGTTCAATTTGCTATCCACCCAACCCTATTCAGCTCTACATTTTCCTGTCCTCATAACCCAACCTTCAGAAATAATTGGTATCTCCTCCACAGAATGTTCCGTTCATTCACTGCGAATCTTAAATTCATCTGACTCTCAACTCCCGGCGGGTTATCGTTACACCACTTGTGAATGTCCAAGTAAGCCAATGCTGGTTTTCAGTGGCCTGTTCATACTAAGAGACGTGCTGTTCATTTGGCTATCCACTCCACCCTGTTCAGCTCTACATTTTCGTGTCCACAAAACCCAGCCTTCAGAAATCATTGGAATCACCACTAGAGAATGTTCCATTCATTCACTGCGAATCTGGAATTCCTCTGAACCTCCACTCCTGGCAGGTTTTCGTTACGCCACTGGTGAATGTCCAAGTAACTCAATACTGGTTTTCAGAGGCATGTTCAACTCGCAGAAGTGCTGTTCAATGGGCTATCCACTCAATATTGGTCAGCTTTTCATTTTCCTCTCCACACAAACCAGCCTTCAGAAATCATTGGGCTCTCCACTACAGACTGTTCCATTCATTCACTGCGATTCTGCAATTCATCTGACTCTCCGCTCCAGGCAGGTTTTCATTACAGCACTGGTGAATGACCAAGTAATCCAATGCTGGTTTTCAGCCGCCTTTTCACACTCGCAGTGTGCTGTTCAATTGTCTATCCACTCAAACCTGGTCAGCCTTTCATTTTCTTTTCCACAATATCAGACTTCAGAAATCATTGGAATCGCCAGTACAGAATGTTCCATTCATTCACTGCCAATCTGGAATTCATCTGAATCTGCACTCCAGGTAGGCTTTCATTACACCACTTATGAATGTCCAAGTAACACAATGCTGGTTTTCAGCGGTCTGTTCACACTCTAAGCCCTGCTTTTTACTGGGTATCCACACAACTGTGGTCAGCTCTTCATTTTCATGTCCAAACAATCCAGACTTGAGAAATCATTGCAATCTCCAGTACAGAATGTTCCATTCATTCACTGCGAATCTGGAATTCAACTGAATCTCCACTACCTGCAGATTTATCTTACACCACTTGTGAATGTCCAAGTAAAACAATGCTGGTTTTCAGAGGCCTGTTCATGTTCGCAGTCGTGCTGTTCAATTGGCTATCCACTCAACCTGTTTTGCTCCTCATTTTCCTGTGCACACAACCCAGCCTTCAGAAATCATTGTAATCTCCACTACAGGATGTTCCATTCATTCACTGGGAATCTGGAATTCATCTGAATCTGCACTCCACGCAGGCTTTCGTTACACCACTGCTGAAAGTCGAAGTAATGCAATACTGGTTTTCAGTGGTCTGTTCACATTCGAAGCCGAGGCTTTTTACAGGCTATCCACTCAACACTGGTCAGCTCTTCATTTTCGTGTCCCCACAATCCAGATTTCAGAAATCATTGCAATCTCCACTACAGAATGTTCCATTCATTCACTGCGAGTCTGGAGTTTATCTGATTCTCCACTCCCGCCTGGTTAACATTACACCACTTGTGAATGTCCAAGTAAGCCAATGCTGGTTTTCAGAGGCCTGTTCATACTCGCAGCCGTGCTGTTTAATTGACAATTCACTCCACCCTGTTCAGCTCTTCATTGTCCCACCACACTACCAGCCTTCAGAAATCTTTGTTATCTCCACTACAGAATGTTCCATTCATTCACTGCGAATCTGGAATTCATCTGACTCTCAACTCCACGCAGGTTTTCATTACACCACTGTTGAATGTCCAAGTAACCCAATGCCGGTTTTCAGCGGCCTGTTCATATTCGCAGCCCTGCTGTTTACTTGGCTATCGATTCAAGCCTGGTCAGCTCTTCATTTTCCTGTCCACACAACACAGGCTTCAGAAATCATTGGAATCTCCTCTACAGAATGTTCCATTCATTCACTGCGAATGTGGAATTCAACTGACTCTCCACTCCATGCAGGTTTTCCTTACACCACTGATGAATGTCCAAGTAACCCAATGCTGGTTTTCAGCTGCATGTTCACACTCGCAGCCATGCTATACAATTGGCTTTCCACTAAATCCTGATTAGTTCTTGATTTTCCTTCCACACGACCCAGGCTTCAGAAATCGTTGGAATCTCCACTAGAGAATGTTCCATTCATTCACTGCGAATCTGGAATTCCTCTGAACCTCCACTCCCGGCAGGTTTTCGTTACACCACTGTTGAATGTCCAAGTAACCCAATGTTTTAAGTGTTTTCTTCACAAGCGCAGTGGTGCTGTTCAATTGGCTATCCACTCAACCCTGGCCAGCTCTACATTTTCCTGTCCACACCACAGAGACTGGAGAAATCATTGTTATCTCCACTACAGAATGTTCCATTCATTCACAGCGAATCTGGAATTCATCTGAATCTCCACTCCCGGCAGGTTTTCGTGACACCACTGGTAAATATCCAAGTAAGCCAATGCTGGTTTTAAGTGGCCTGCTCATACTCTCAGCCGTGCTGTTCAATTTGCTATCCACTCAACCCTCTTCAGCTCCATTTTCCTGTCCACATTACCCAAACTTCAGAAACAATTGGTATCTCCTCCACAGAATGTTCCATTCATTGACGGCAAATCTGAAATTCATCTAATTCTCAACTCCCGTCAGGTTTTCGTTACACCACTTGTGAATGTCCAATTAAGCCAAAGCTGGTTTTCAGTGGCCTGTTCTTACTACGAGACGTGCTGTTCATTTGGCTATCCATTCCACCCTGTTCAGCTCTACATTTTCGTGTCCACAAAACCCAGCCTTCAGAAATCATTGGAATCACCACTAGAGAATGTTCCATTCATTCACTGCGAATCTGGAATTCATCTGAATCTCCACTCCCGGCAGGTTTTCATTGCACCACTGCTGAATGTTCAAGTAACGCAATGATGGTTTTCAGCGGTCTATTCACACTCGAACCCGTGCTGTTCACGGTCTAGCGACTCAACACTGGTGAGTTCTTCTTTTTCCAGTTCAGACAATACAAACCTCAGAAACCATTGCAATCTACACTACAGAATGTTTCATTCATTCAGGCGAATCTTGAATTCATCTTGTTCTCCACTCCCAGCAGGTTTTCGTTTCACCACTGGTGAATGTCCAAGCAACCCAAGGCTGGTTTCAGCTGCGTGTTAACACTCGCAGCCGTGCTGTTCAATTGGCTATCCAGTGAACGCTGGTTAGCTCTTGATTTTCCTTCCACACACCGAGCCTTCAGAAATCATTCTTATCTCCACTTCAGAATGTTCCATTCGTTCCCTGCGAATCTGGAATTCCTCTGACTCTCCACACCAGGCAGATTTTCCTAACAACACTGGTGAATGACCAGGTAATCCAATGCTGGTTTTCAGCGGCTGTTCACACTCACAGCCTTGCTGTTCAATTGGCAATCCAGTCAAACCTAGTCAGCTCTTCATTTTCCTGTCCACACAACCCAGCGTTCAGAAATCATTGGAATCTCTACTACAGAAATTTCCATTCATTCACTGTGAATCTGGAAATACTCTGAATCTGCATTCCAGATTCGTTACACCACTGATGAATGTCCAAGTAATGCAATGCTGCTTCTTAGTGGTCTGTTCACACTCGAAACCGTGCTGTTCATTGGCTATCCACTCAATATCGGTCTGCTCTTCAATATCCTGTCCAGACTATCCAGATTCCTAAATGTTGGCAATCACCACTACAGAATATTCCATTCAATCACGCGAATCTGGAATTCATCAGAGTCTCCACTCCTGGAAGGTTTTCGTGACACCACTGGTAAATGTCCAAGGAAGACAATGCTGGTTTTAAGCCGCCTGCTAACACACTCAGCCGTGCTGTTCAATTTGCTATCCACCCAACCCTATTCAGCTCTACATTTTCCTGTCCTCATAACCCAACCTTCAGAAATAATTGGTATCTCCTCCACAGAATGTTCCGTTCATTCACTGCGAATCTTAAATTCATCTGACTCTCAACTCCCGGCGGGTTATCGTTACACCACTTGTGAATGTCCAAGTAAGCCAATGCTGGTTTTCAGTGGCCTGTTCATACTAAGAGACGTGCTGTTCATTTGGCTATCCACTCCACCCTGTTCAGCTCTACATTTTCGTGTCCACAAAACCCAGCCTTCAGAAATCATTGGAATCACCACTAGAGAATGTTCCATTCATTCACTGCGAATCTGGAATTCCTCTGAACCTCCACTCCTGGCAGGTTTTCGTTACGCCACTGGTGAATGTCCAAGTAACTCAATACTGGTTTTCAGAGGCATGTTCAACTCGCAGAAGTGCTGTTCAATGGGCTATCCACTCAATATTGGTCAGCTCTTCATTTTCCTCTCCACACAAACCAGCCTTCAGAAATCATTGGGCTCTCCACTACAGACTGTTCCATTCATTCACTGCGATTCTGCAATTCATCTGACTCTCCGCTCCAGGCAGGTTTTCATTACAGCACTGGTGAATGACCAAGTAATCCAATGCTGGTTTTCAGCCGCCTTTTCACACTCGCAGTGTGCTGTTCAATTGTCTATCCACTCAAACCTGGTCAGCCTTTCATTTTCTTTTCCACAATATCAGACTTCAGAAATCATTGGAATCGCCAGTACAGAATGTTCCATTCATTCACTGCCAATCTGGAATTCATCTGAATCTGCACTCCAGGTAGGCTTTCATTACACCACTTATGAATGTCCAAGTAACACAATGCTGGTTTTCAGCGGTCTGTTCACACTCTAAGCCCTGCTTTTTACTGGGTATCCACACAACTGTGGTCAGCTCTTCATTTTCATGTCCAAACAATCCAGACTTGAGAAATCATTGCAATCTCCAGTACAGAATGTTCCATTCATTCACTGCGAATCTGGAATTCAACTGAATCTCCACTACCTGCAGATTTATCTTACACCACTTGTGAATGTCCAAGTAAAACAATGCTGGTTTTCAGAGGCCTGTTCATGTTCGCAGTCGTGCTGTTCAATTGGCTATCCACTCAACCTGTTTTGCTCCTCATTTTCCTGTGCACACAACCCAGCCTTCAGAAATCATTGTAATCTCCACTACAGGATGTTCCATTCATTCACTGGGAATCTGGAATTCATCTGAATCTGCACTCCACGCAGGCTTTCGTTACACCACTGCTGAAAGTCGAAGTAATGCAATACTGGTTTTCAGTGGTCTGTTCACATTCGAAGCCGAGGCTTTTTACAGGCTATCCACTCAACACTGGTCAGCTCTTCATTTTCGTGTCCCCACAATCCAGATTTCAGAAATCATTGCAATCTCCACTACAGAATGTTCCATTCATTCACTGCGAGTCTGGAGTTTATCTGATTCTCCACTCCCGCCTGGTTAACATTACACCACTTGTGAATGTCCAAGTAAGCCAATGCTGGTTTTCAGAGGCCTGTTCATACTCGCAGCCGTGCTGTTTAATTGACAATTCACTCCACCCTGTTCAGCTCTTCATTGTCCCACCACACTACCAGCCTTCAGAAATCTTTGTTATCTCCACTACAGAATGTTCCATTCATTCACTGCGAATCTGGAATTCATCTGACTCTCAACTCCACGCAGGTTTTCATTACACCACTGTTGAATGTCCAAGTAACCCAATGCTGGTTTTCAGCGGCCTGTTCATATTCGCAGCCCTGCTGTTTACTTGGCTATCGATTCAAGCCTGGTCAGCTCTTCATTTTCCTGTCCACACAACACAGGCTTCAGAAATCATTGGAATCTCCTCTACAGAATGTTCCATTCATTCACTGCGAATGTGGAATTCAACTGACTCTCCACTCCATGCAGGTTTTCCTTACACCACTGATGAATGTCCAAGTAACCCAATGCTGGTTTTCAGCTGCATGTTCACACTCGCAGCCATGCTATACAATTGGCTTTCCACTAAATCCTGATTAGTTCTTGATTTTCCTTCCACACGACCCAGCCTTCAGAAATCGTTGGAATCTCCACTAGAGAATGTTCCATTCATTCACTGCGAATCTGGAATTCCTCTGAACCTCCACTCCCGGCAGGTTTTCGTTACACCACTGTTGAATGTCCAAGTAACCCAATGTTTTAAGTGTTTTCTTCACAAGCGCAGTGGTGCTGTTCAATTGGCTATCCACTCAACCCTGGCCAGCTCTACATTTTCCTGTCCACACCACAGAGACTGGAGAAATCATTGTTATCTCCACTACAGAATGTTCCATTCATTCACAGCGAATCTGGAATTCATCTGAATCTCCACTCCCGGCAGGTTTTCGTGACACCACTGGTAAATATCCAAGTAAGCCAATGCTGGTTTTAAGTGGCCTGCTCCTACTCTCAGCCGTGCTGTTCAATTTGCTATCCACTCAACCCTCTTCAGCTCCATTTTCCTGTCCACATAACCCAAACTTCAGAAACAATTGGTATCTCCTCCACAGAATGTTCCATTCATTGACGGCAAATCTGAAATTCATCTAATTCTCAACTCCCGTCAGGTTTTCGTTACACCACTTGTGAATGTCCAATTAAGCCAAAGCTGGTTTTCAGTGGCCTGTTCTTACTACGAGACGTGCTGTTCATTTGGCTATCCATTCCACCCTGTTCAGCTCTACATTTTCGTGTCCACAAAACCCAGCCTTCAGAAATCATTGGAATCACCACTAGAGAATGTTCCATTCATTCACTGCGAATCTGGAATTCATCTGAATCTCCACTCCCGGCAGGTTTTCATTGCACCACTGCTGAATGTTCAAGTAACGCAATGATGGTTTTCAGCGGTCTATTCACACTCGAACCCGTGCTGTTCACGGTCTAGCGACTCAACACTGGTGAGTTCTTCTTTTTCCAGTTCAGACAATACAAACCTCAGAAACCATTGCAATCTACACTACAGAATGTTTCATTCATTCAGGCGAATCTTGAATTCATCTTGTTCTCCACTCCCAGCAGGTTTTCGTTTCACCACTGGTGAATGTCCAAGCAACCCAAGGCTGGTTTCAGCTGCGTGTTAACACTCGCAGCCGTGCTGTTCAATTGGCTATCCAGTGAACGCTGGTTAGCTCTTGATTTTCCTTCCACACACCGAGCCTTCAGAAATCATTCTTATCTCCACTTCAGAATGTTCCATTCGTTCCCTGCGAATCTGGAATTCCTCTGACTCTCCACACCAGGCAGATTTTCCTAACAACACTGGTGAATGACCAGGTAATCCAATGCTGGTTTTCAGCGGCTGTTCACACTCACAGCCTTGCTGTTCAATTGGCAATCCAGTCAAACCTAGTCAGCTCTTCATTTTCCTGTCCACACAACCCAGCGTTCAGAAATCATTGGAATCTCTACTACAGAAATTTCCATTCATTCACTGTGAATCTGGAAATACTCTGAATCTGCATTCCAGGAAGGCTTTCGTTACACCACTGATGAATGTCCAAGTAATGCAATGCTGCTTCTTAGTGGTCTGTTCACACTCGAAACCGTGCTGTTCATTGGCTATCCACTCAATATCGGTCAGCTCTTCAATATCCTGTCCAGACTATCCAGATTCCTAAATGTTGGCAATCACCACTACAGAATGTTCCATTCAATCACGCGAATCTGGAATTCATCAGAGTCTCCACTCCTGGAAGGTTTTCGTGACACCACTGGTAAATGTCCAAGGAAGACAATGCTGGTTTTAAGCCGCCTGCTAACACACTCAGCCGTGCTGTTCAATTTGCTATCCACCCAACCCTATTCAGCTCTACATTTTCCTGTCCTCATAACCCAACCTTCAGAAATAATTGGTATCTCCTCCACAGAATGTTCCGTTCATTCACTGCGAATCTTAAATTCATCTGACTCTCAACTCCCGGCGGGTTATCGTTACACCACTTGTGAATGTCCAAGTAAGCCAATGCTGGTTTTCAGTGGCCTGTTCATACTAAGAGACGTGCTGTTCATTTGGCTATCCACTCCACCCTGTTCAGCTCTACATTTTCGTGTCCACAAAACCCAGCCTTCAGAAATCATTGGAATCACCACTAGAGAATGTTCCATTCATTCACTGCGAATCTGGAATTCCTCTGAACCTCCACTCCTGGCAGGTTTTCGTTACGCCACTGGTGAATGTCCAAGTAACTCAATACTGGTTTTCAGAGGCATGTTCAACTCGCAGAAGTGCTGTTCAATGGGCTATCCACTCAATATTGGTCAGCTCTTCATTTTCCTCTCCACACAAACCAGCCTTCAGAAATCATTGGGCTCTCCACTACAGACTGTTCCATTCATTCACTGCGATTCTGCAATTCATCTGACTCTCCGCTCCAGGCAGGTTTTCATTACAGCACTGGTGAATGACCAAGTAATCCAATGCTGGTTTTCAGCCGCCTTTTCACACTCGCAGTGTGCTGTTCAATTGTCTATCCACTCAAACCTGGTCAGCCTTTCATTTTCTTTTCCACAATATCAGACTTCAGAAATCATTGGAATCGCCAGTACAGAATGTTCCATTCATTCACTGCCAATCTGGAATTCATCTGAATCTGCACTCCAGGTAGGCTTTCATTACACCACTTATGAATGTCCAAGTAACACAATGCTGGTTTTCAGCGGTCTGTTCACACTCTAAGCCCTGCTTTTTACTGGGTATCCACACAACTGTGGTCAGCTCTTCATTTTCATGTCCAAACAATCCAGACTTGAGAAATCATGGCAATCTCCAGTACAGAATGTTCCATTCATTCACTGCGAATCTGGAATTCAACTGAATCTCCACTACCTGCAGATTTATCTTACACCACTTGTGAATGTCCAAGTAAAACAATGCTGGTTTTCAGAGGCCTGTTCATGTTCGCAGTCGTGCTGTTCAATTGGCTATCCACTCAACCTGTTTTGCTCCTCATTTTCCTGTGCACACAACCCAGCCTTCAGAAATCATTGTAATCTCCACTACAGGATGTTCCATTCATTCACTGGGAATCTGGAATTCATCTGAATCTGCACTCCACGCAGGCTTTCGTTACACCACTGCTGAAAGTCGAAGTAATGCAATACTGGTTTTCAGTGGTCTGTTCACATTCGAAGCCGAGGCTTTTTACAGGCTATCCACTCAACACTGGTCAGCTCTTCATTTTCGTGTCCCCACAATCCAGATTTCAGAAATCATTGCAATCTCCACTACAGAATGTTCCATTCATTCACTGCGAGTCTGGAGTTTATCTGATTCTCCACTCCCGCCTGGTTAACATTACACCACTTGTGAATGTCCAAGTAAGCCAATGCTGGTTTTCAGAGGCCTGTTCATACTCGCAGCCGTGCTGTTTAATTGACAATTCACTCCACCCTGTTCAGCTCTTCATTGTCCCACCACACTACCAGCCTTCAGAAATCTTTGTTATCTCCACTACAGAATGTTCCATTCATTCACTGCGAATCTGGAATTCATCTGACTCTCAACTCCACGCAGGTTTTCATTACACCACTGTTGAATGTCCAAGTAACCCAATGCCGGTTTTCAGCGGCCTGTTCATATTCGCAGCCCTGCTGTTTACTTGGCTATCGATTCAAGCCTGGTCAGCTCTTCATTTTCCTGTCCACACAACACAGGCTTCAGAAATCATTGGAATCTCCTCTACAGAATGTTCCATTCATTCACTGCGAATGTGGAATTCAACTGACTCTCCACTCCATGCAGGTTTTCCTTACACCACTGATGAATGTCCAAGTAACCCAATGCTGGTTTTCAGCTGCATGTTCACACTCGCAGCCATGCTATACAATTGGCTTTCCACTAAATCCTGATTAGTTCTTGATTTTCCTTCCACACGACCCAGGCTTCAGAAATCGTTGGAATCTCCACTAGAGAATGTTCCATTCATTCACTGCGAATCTGGAATTCCTCTGAACCTCCACTCCCGGCAGGTTTTCGTTACACCACTGTTGAATGTCCAAGTAACCCAATGTTTTAAGTGTTTTCTTCACAAGCGCAGTGGTGCTGTTCAATTGGCTATCCACTCAACCCTGGCCAGCTCTACATTTTCCTGTCCACACCACAGAGACTGGAGAAATCATTGTTATCTCCACTACAGAATGTTCCATTCATTCACAGCGAATCTGGAATTCATCTGAATCTCCACTCCCGGCAGGTTTTCGTGACACCACTGGTAAATATCCAAGTAAGCCAATGCTGGTTTTAAGTGGCCTGCTCATACTCTCAGCCGTGCTGTTCAATTTGCTATCCACTCAACCCTCTTCAGCTCCATTTTCCTGTCCACATTACCCAAACTTCAGAAACAATTGGTATCTCCTCCACAGAATGTTCCATTCATTGACGGCAAATCTGAAATTCATCTAATTCTCAACTCCCGTCAGGTTTTCGTTACACCACTTGTGAATGTCCAATTAAGCCAAAGCTGGTTTTCAGTGGCCTGTTCTTACTACGAGACGTGCTGTTCATTTGGCTATCCATTCCACCCTGTTCAGCTCTACATTTTCGTGTCCACAAAACCCAGCCTTCAGAAATCATTGGAATCACCACTAGAGAATGTTCCATTCATTCACTGCGAATCTGGAATTCATCTGAATCTCCACTCCCGGCAGGTTTTCATTGCACCACTGCTGAATGTTCAAGTAACGCAATGATGGTTTTCAGCGGTCTATTCACACTCGAACCCGTGCTGTTCACGGTCTAGCGACTCAACACTGGTGAGTTCTTCTTTTTCCAGTTCAGACAATACAAACCTCAGAAACCATTGCAATCTACACTACAGAATGTTTCATTCATTCAGGCGAATCTTGAATTCATCTTGTTCTCCACTCCCAGCAGGTTTTCGTTTCACCACTGGTGAATGTCCAAGCAACCCAAGGCTGGTTTCAGCTGCGTGTTAACACTCGCAGCCGTGCTGTTCAATTGGCTATCCAGTGAACGCTGGTTAGCTCTTGATTTTCCTTCCACACACCGAGCCTTCAGAAATCATTCTTATCTCCACTTCAGAGTGTTCCATTCGTTCCCTGCGAATCTGGAATTCCTCTGACTCTCCACACCAGGCAGATTTTCCTAACAACACTGGTGAATGACCAGGTAATCCAATGCTGGTTTTCAGCGGCTGTTCACACTCACAGCCTTGCTGTTCAATTGGCAATCCAGTCAAACCTAGTCAGCTCTTCATTTTCCTGTCCACACAACCCAGCGTTCAGAAATCATTGGAATCTCTACTACAGAAATTTCCATTCATTCACTGTGAATCTGGAAATACTCTGAATCTGCATTCCAGGAAGGCTTTCGTTACACCACTGATGAATGTCCAAGTAATGCAATGCTGCTTCTTAGTGGTCTGTTCACACTCGAAACCGTGCTGTTCATTGGCTATCCACTCAATATCGGTCAGCTCTTCAATATCCTGTCCAGACTATCCAGATTCCTAAATGTTGGCAATCACCACTACAGAATGTTCCATTCAATCACGCGAATCTGGAATTCATCAGAGTCTCCACTCCTGGAAGGTTTTCGTGACACCACTGGTAAATGTCCAAGGAAGACAATGCTGGTTTTAAGCCGCCTGCTAACACACTCAGCCGTGCTGTTCAATTTGCTATCCACCCAACCCTATTCAGCTCTACATTTTCCTGTCCTCATAACCCAACCTTCAGAAATAATTGGTATCTCCTCCACAGAATGTTCCGTTCATTCACTGCGAATCTTAAATTCATCTGACTCTCAACTCCCGGCGGGTTATCGTTACACCACTTGTGAATGTCCAAGTAAGCCAATGCTGGTTTTCAGTGGCCTGTTCATACTAAGAGACGTGCTGTTCATTTGGCTATCCACTCCACCCTGTTCAGCTCTACATTTTCGTGTCCACAAAACCCAGCCTTCAGAAATCATTGGAATCAACACTAGAGAATGTTCCATTCATTCACTGCGAATCTGGAATTCCTCTGAACCTCCACTCCTGGCAGGTTTTCGTTACGCCACTGGTGAATGTCCAAGTAACTCAATACTGGTTTTCAGAGGCATGTTCAACTCGCAGAAGTGCTGTTCAATGGGCTATCCACTCAATATTGGTCAGCTCTTCATTTTCCTCTCCACACAAACCAGCCTTCAGAAATCATTGGGCTCTCCACTACAGACTGTTCCATTCATTCACTGCGATTCTGCAATTCATCTGACTCTCCGCTCCAGGCAGGTTTTCATTACAGCACTGGTGAATGACCAAGTAATCCAATGCTGGTTTTCAGCCGCCTTTTCACACTCGCAGTGTGCTGTTCAATTGTCTATCCACTCAAACCTGGTCAGCCTTTCATTTTCTTTTCCACAATATCAGACTTCAGAAATCATTGGAATCGCCAGTACAGAATGTTCCATTCATTCACTGCCAATCTGGAATTCATCTGAATCTGCACTCCAGGTAGGCTTTCATTACACCACTTATGAATGTCCAAGTAACACAATGCTGGTTTTCAGCGGTCTGTTCACACTCTAAGCCCTGCTTTTTACTGGGTATCCACACAACTGTGGTCAGCTCTTCATTTTCATGTCCAAACAATCCAGACTTGAGAAATCATTGCAATCTCCAGTACAGAATGTTCCATTCATTCACTGCGAATCTGGAATTCAACTGAATCTCCACTACCTGCAGATTTATCTTACACCACTTGTGAATGTCCAAGTAAAACAATGCTGGTTTTCAGAGGCCTGTTCATGTTCGCAGTCGTGCTGTTCAATTGGCTATCCACTCAACCTGTTTTGCTCCTCATTTTCCTGTGCACACAACCCAGCCTTCAGAAATCATTGTAATCTCCACTACAGGATGTTCCATTCATTCACTGGGAATCTGGAATTCATCTGAATCTGCACTCCACGCTGGCTTTCGTTACACAACTGCTGAAAGTCGAAGTAATGCAATACTGGTTTTCAGTGGTCTGTTCACATTCGAAGCCGAGGCTTTTTACAGGCTATCCACTCAACACTGGTCAGCTCTTCATTTTCGTGTCCCCACAATCCAGATTTCAGAAATCATTGCAATCTCCACTACAGAATGTTCCATTCATTCACTGCGAGTCTGGAGTTTATCTGATTCTCCACTCCCGCCTGGTTAACATTACACCACTTGTGAATGTCCAAGTAAGCCAATGCTGGTTTTCAGAGGCCTGTTCATACTCGCAGCCGTGCTGTTTAATTGACAATTCACTCCACCCTGTTCAGCTCTTCATTGTCCCACCACACTACCAGCCTTCAGAAATCTTTGTTATCTCCACTACAGAATGTTCCATTCATTCACTGCGAATCTGGAATTCATCTGACTCTCAACTCCACGCAGGTTTTCATTACACCACTGTTGAATGTCCAAGTAACCCAATGCTGGTTTTCAGCGGCCTGTTCATATTCGCAGCCCTGCTGTTTACTTGGCTATCGATTCAAGCCTGGTCAGCTCTTCATTTTCCTGTCCACACAACACAGGCTTCAGAAATCATTGGAATCTCCTCTACAGAATGTTCCATTCATTCACTGCGAATGTGGAATTCAACTGACTCTCCACTCCATGCAGGTTTTCCTTACACCACTGATGAATGTCCAAGTAACCCAATGCTGGTTTTCAGCTGCATGTTCACACTCGCAGCCATGCTATACAATTGGCTTTCCACTAAATCCTGATTAGTTCTTGATTTTCCTTCCACACGACCCAGCCTTCAGAAATCGTTGGAATCTCCACTAGAGAATGTTCCATTCATTCACTGCGAATCTGGAATTCCTCTGAACCTCCACTCCCGGCAGGTTTTCGTTACACCACTGTTGAATGTCCAAGTAACCCAATGTTTTAAGTGTTTTCTTCACAAGCGCAGTGGTGCTGTTCAATTGGCTATCCACTCAACCCTGGCCAGCTCTACATTTTCCTGTCCACACCACAGAGACTGGAGAAATCATTGTTATCTCCACTACAGAATGTTCCATTCATTCACAGCGAATCTGGAATTCATCTGAATCTCCACTCCCGGCAGGTTTTCGTGACACCACTGGTAAATATCCAAGTAAGCCAATGCTGGTTTTAAGTGGCCTGCTCATACTCTCAGCCGTGCTGTTCAATTTGCTATCCACTCAACCCTCTTCAGCTCCATTTTCCTGTCCACATAACCCAAACTTCAGAAACAATTGGTATCTCCTCCACAGAATGTTCCATTCATTGACGGCAAATCTGAAATTCATCTAATTCTCAACTCCCGTCAGGTTTTCGTTACACCACTTGTGAATGTCCAATTAAGCCAAAGCTGGTTTTCAGTGGCCTGTTCTTACTACGAGACGTGCTGTTCATTTGGCTATCCATTCCACCCTGCTCAGCTCTACATTTTCGTGTCCACAAAACCCAGCCTTCAGAAATCATTGGAATCACCACTAGAGAATGTTCCATTCATTCACTGCGAATCTGGAATTCATCTGAATCTCCACTCCCGGCAGGTTTTCATTGCACCACTGCTGAATGTTCAAGTAACGCAATGATGGTTTTCAGCGGTCTATTCACACTCGAACCCGTGCTGTTCACGGTCTAGCGACTCAACACTGGTGAGTTCTTCTTTTTCCAGTTCAGACAATACAAACCTCAGAAACCATTGCAATCTACACTACAGAATGTTTCATTCATTCAGGCGAATCTTGAATTCATCTTGTTCTCCACTCCCAGCAGGTTTTCGTTTCACCACTGGTGAATGTCCAAGCAACCCAAGGCTGGTTTCAGCTGCGTGTTAACACTCGCAGCCGTACTGTTCAATTGGCTATCCAGTGAACGCTGGTTAGCTCTTGATTTTCCTTCCACACACCGAGCCTTCAGAAATCATTCTTATCTCCACTTCAGAATGTTCCATTCGTTCCCTGCGAATCTGGAATTCCTCTGACTCTCCACACCAGGCAGATTTTCCTAACAACACTGGTGAATGACCAGGTAATCCAATGCTGGTTTTCAGCGGCTGTTCACACTCACAGCCTTGCTGTTCAATTGGCAATCCAGTCAAACCTAGTCAGCTCTTCATTTTCCTGTCCACACAACCCAGCGTTCAGAAATCATTGGAATCTCTACTACAGAAATTTCCATTCATTCACTGTGAATCTGGAAATACTCTGAATCTGCATTCCAGGAAGGCTTTCGTTACACCACTGATGAATGTCCAAGTAATGCAATGCTGCTTCTTAGTGGTCTGTTCACACTCGAAACCGTGCTGTTCATTGGCTATCCACTCAATATCGGTCAGCTCTTCAATATCCTGTCCAGACTATCCAGATTCCTAAATGTTGGCAATCACCACTACAGAATGTTCCATTCAATCACGCGAATCTGGAATTCATCAGAGTCTCCACTCCTGGAAGGTTTTCGTGACACCACTGGTAAATGTCCAAGGAAGACAATGCTGGTTTTAAGCCGCCTGCTAACACACTCAGCCGTGCTGTTCAATTTGCTATCCACCCAACCCTATTCAGCTCTACATTTTCCTGTCCTCATAACCCAACCTTCAGAAATAATTGGTATCTCCTCCACAGAATGTTCCGTTCATTCACTGCGAATCTTAAATTCATCTGACTCTCAACTCCCGGCGGGTTATCGTTACACCACTTGTGAATGTCCAAGTAAGCCAATGCTGGTTTTCAGTGGCCTGTTCATACTAAGAGACGTGCTGTTCATTTGGCTATCCACTCCACCCTGTTCAGCTCTACATTTTCGTGTCCACAAAACCCAGCCTTCAGAAATCATTGGAATCACCACTAGAGAATGTTCCATTCATTCACTGCGAATCTGGAATTCCTCTGAACCTCCACTCCTGGCAGGTTTTCGTTACGCCACTGGTGAATGTCCAAGTAACTCAATACTGGTTTTCAGAGGCATGTTCAACTCGCAGAAGTGCTGTTCAATGGGCTATCCACTCAATATTGGTCAGCTCTTCATTTTCCTCTCCACACAAACCAGCCTTCAGAAATCATTGGGCTCTCCACTACAGACTGTTCCATTCATTCACTGCGATTCTGCAATTCATCTGACTCTCCGCTCCAGGCAGGTTTTCATTACAGCACTGGTGAATGACCAAGTAATCCAATGCTGGTTTTCAGCCGCCTTTTCACACTCGCAGTGTGCTGTTCAATTGTCTATCCACTCAAACCTGGTCAGCCTTTCATTTTCTTTTCCACAATATCAGACTTCAGAAATCATTGGAATCGCCAGTACAGAATGTTCCATTCATTCACTGCCAATCTGGAATTCATCTGAATCTGCACTCCAGGTAGGCTTTCATTACACCACTTATGAATGTCCAAGTAACACAATGCTGGTTTTCAGCGGTCTGTTCACACTCTAAGCCCTGCTTTTTACTGGGTATCCACACAACTGTGGTCAGCTCTTCATTTTCATGTCCAAACAATCCAGACTTGAGAAATCATTGCAATCTCCAGTACAGAATGTTCCATTCATTCACTGCGAATCTGGAATTCAACTGAATCTCCACTACCTGCAGATTTATCTTACACCACTTGTGAATGTCCAAGTAAAACAATGCTGGTTTTCAGAGGCCTGTTCATGTTCGCAGTCGTGCTGTTCAATTGGCTATCCACTCAACCTGTTTTGCTCCTCATTTTCCTGTGCACACAACCCAGCCTTCAGAAATCATTGTAATCTCCACTACAGGATGTTCCATTCATTCACTGGGAATCTGGAATTCATCTGAATCTGCACTCCACGCAGGCTTTCGTTACACCACTGCTGAAAGTCGAAGTAATGCAATACTGGTTTTCAGTGGTCTGTTCACATTCGAAGCCGAGGCTTTTTACAGGCTATCCACTCAACACTGGTCAGCTCTTCATTTTCGTGTCCCCACAATCCAGATTTCAGAAATCATTGCAATCTCCACTACAGAATGTTCCATTCATTCACTGCGAGTCTGGAGTTTATCTGATTCTCCACTCCCGCCTGGTTAACATTACACCACTTGTGAATGTCCAAGTAAGCCAATGCTGGTTTTCAGAGGCCTGTTCATACTCGCAGCCGTGCTGTTTAATTGACAATTCACTCCACCCTGTTCAGCTCTTCATTGTCCCACCACACTACCAGCCTTCAGAAATCTTTGTTATCTCCACTACAGAATGTTCCATTCATTCACTGCGAATCTGGAATTCATCTGACTCTCAACTCCACGCAGGTTTTCATTACACCACTGTTGAATGTCCAAGTAACCCAATGCTGGTTTTCAGCGGCCTGTTCATATTCGCAGCCCTGCTGTTTACTTGGCTATCGATTCAAGCCTGGTCAGCTCTTCATTTTCCTGTCCACACAACACAGGCTTCAGAAATCATTGGAATCTCCTCTACAGAATGTTCCATTCATTCACTGCGAATGTGGAATTCAACTGACTCTCCACTCCATGCAGGTTTTCCTTACACCACTGATGAAAGTCCAAGTAACCCAATGCTGGTTTTCAGCTGCATGTTCACACTCGCAGCCATGCTATACAATTGGCTTTCCACTAAATCCTGATTAGTTCTTGATTTTCCTTCCACACGACCCAGCCTTCAGAAATCGTTGGAATCTCCACTAGAGAATGTTCCATTCATTCACTGCGAATCTGGAATTCCTCTGAACCTCCACTCCCGGCAGGTTTTCGTTACACCACTGTTGAATGTCCAAGTAACCCAATGTTTTAAGTGTTTTCTTCACAAGCGCAGTGGTGCTGTTCAATTGGCTATCCACTCAACCCTGGCCAGCTCTACATTTTCCTGTCCACACCACAGAGACTGGAGAAATCATTGTTATCTCCACTACAGAATGTTCCATTCATTCACAGCGAATCTGGAATTCATCTGAATCTCCACTCCCGGCAGGTTTTCGTGACACCACTGGTAAATATCCAAGTAAGCCAATGCTGGTTTTAAGTGGCCTGCTCATACTCTCAGCCGTGCTGTTCAATATGCTATCCACTCAACCCTCTTCAGCTCCATTTTCCTGTCCACATAACCCAAACTTCAGAAACAATTGGTATCTCCTCCACAGAATGTTCCATTCATTGACGGCAAATCTGAAATTCATCTAATTCTCAACTCCCGTCAGGTTTTCGTTACACCACTTGTGAATGTCCAATTAAGCCAAAGCTGGTTTTCAGTGGCCTGTTCTTACTACGAGACGTGCTGTTCATTTGGCTATCCATTCCACCCTGTTCAGCTCTACATTTTCGTGTCCACAAAACCCAGCCTTCAGAAATCATTGGAATCACCACTAGAGAATGTTCCATTCATTCACTGCGAATCTGGAATTCATCTGAATCTCCACTCCCGGCAGGTTTTCATTGCACCACTGCTGAATGTTCAAGTAACGCAATGATGGTTTTCAGCGGTCTATTCACACTCGAACCCGTGCTGTTCACGGTCTAGCGACTCAACACTGGTGAGTTCTTCTTTTTCCAGTTCAGACAATACAAACCTCAGAAACCATTGCAATCTACACTACAGAATGTTTCATTCATTCAGGCGAATCTTGAATTCATCTTGTTCTCCACTCCCAGCAGGTTTTCGTTTCACCACTGGTGAATGTCCAAGCAACCCAAGGCTGGTTTCAGCTGCGTGTTAACACTCGCAGCCGTGCTGTTCAATTGGCTATCCAGTGAACGCTGGTTAGCTCTTGATTTTCCTTCCACACACCGAGCCTTCAGAAATCATTCTTATCTCCACTTCAGAATGTTCCATTCGTTCCCTGCGAATCTGGAATTCCTCTGACTCTCCACACCAGGCAGATTTTCCTAACAACACTGGTGAATGACCAGGTAATCCAATGCTGGTTTTCAGCGGCTGTTCACACTCACAGCCTTGCTGTTCAATTGGCAATCCAGTCAAACCTAGTCAGCTCTTCATTTTCCTGTCCACACAACCCAGCGTTCAGAAATCATTGGAATCTCTACTACAGAAATTTCCATTCATTCACTGTGAATCTGGAAATACTCTGAATCTGCATTCCAGGAAGGCTTTCGTTACACCACTGATGAATGTCCAAGTAATGCAATGCTGCTTCTTAGTGGTCTGTTCACACTCGAAACCGTGCTGTTCATTGGCTATCCACTCAATATCGGTCAGCTCTTCAATATCCTGTCCAGACTATCCAGATTCCTAAATGTTGGCAATCACCACTACAGAATGTTCCATTCAATCACGCGAATCTGGAATTCATCAGAGTCTCCACTCCTGGAAGGTTTTCGTGACACCACTGGTAAATGTCCAAGGAAGACAATGCTGGTTTTAAGCCGCCTGCTAACACACTCAGCCGTGCTGTTCAATTTGCTATCCACCCAACCCTATTCAGCTCTACATTTTCCTGTCCTCATAACCCAACCTTCAGAAATAATTGGTATCTCCTCCACAGAATGTTCCGTTCATTCACTGCGAATCTTAAATTCATCTGACTCTCAACTCCCGGCGGGTTATCGTTACACCACTTGTGAATGTCCAAGTAAGACAATGCTGGTTTTCAGTGGCCTGTTCATACTAAGAGACGTGCTGTTCATTTGGCTATCCACTCCACCCTGTTCAGCTCTACATTTTCGTGTCCACAAAACCCAGCCTTCAGAAATCATTGGAATCACCACTAGAGAATGTTCCATTCATTCACTGCGAATCTGGAATTCATCTGAACCTCCACTCCTGGCAGGTTTTCGTTACGCCACTGGTGAATGTCCAAGTAACTCAATACTGCTTTTCAGAGGCATGTTCAACTCGCAGAAGTGCTGTTCAATGGGCTATCCACTCAATATTGGTCAGCTCTTCATTTTCCTCTCCACACAAACCAGCCTTCAGAAATCATTGGGCTCTCCACTACAGACTGTTCCATTCATTCACTGCGATTCTGCAATTCATCCGACTCTCCGCTCCAGGCAGGTTTACATTACAGCACTGGTGAATGACCAAGTAATCCAATGCTGGTTTTCAGCCGCCTTTTCACACTCGCAGTGTGCTGTTCAATTGTCTATCCACTCAAACCTGGTCAGCCTTTCATTTTCTTTTCCACAATATCAGACTTCAGAAATCATTGGAATCGCCAGTACAGAATGTTCCATTCATTCACTGCCAATCTGGATTTCATCTGAATCTGCACTCCAGGTAGGCTTTCATTACACCACTTATGAATGTCCAAGTAACACAATGCTGGTTTTCAGCGGTCTGTTCACACTCTAAGCCCTGCTTTTTACTGGGTATCCACACAACTGTGGTCAGCTCTTCATTTTCATGTCCAAACAATCCAGACTTGAGAAATCATTGCAATCTCCAGTACAGAATGTTCCATTCATTCACTGCGAATCTGGAATTCAACTGAATCTCCACTACCTGCAGATTTATCTTACACCACTTGTGAATGTCCAAGTAAAACAATGCTGGTTTTCAGAGGCCTGTTCATGTTCGCAGTCGTGCTGTTCAATTGGCTATCCACTCAACCTGTTTTGCTCCTCATTTTCCTGTGCACACAACCCAGCCTTCAGAAATCATTGTAATCTCCACTACAGGATGTTCCATTCATTCACTGGGAATCTGGAATTCATCTGAATCTGCACTCCACGCAGGCTTTCGTTACACCACTGCTGAAAGTCGAAGTAATGCAATACTGGTTTTCAGTGGTCTGCTCACATTCGAAGCCGAGGCTTTTTACAGGCTATCCACTCAACACTGGTCAGCTCTTCATTTTCGTGTCCCCACAATCCAGATTTCAGAAATCATTGCAATCTCCACTACAGAATGTTCCATTCATTCACTGCGAGTCTGGAGTTTATCTGATTCTCCACTCCCGCCTGGTTAACATTACACCACTTGTGAATGTCCAAGTAAGCCAATGCTGGTTTTCAGAGGCCTGTTCATACTCGCAGCCGTGCTGTTTAATTGACAATTCACTCCACCCTGTTCAGCTCTTCATTGTCCCACCACACTACCAGCCTTCAGAAATCTTTGTTATCTCCACTACAGAATGTTCCATTCATTCACTGCGAATCTGGAATTCATCTGACTCTCAACTCCACGCAGGTTTTCATTACACCACTGTTGAATGTCCAAGTAACCCAATGCTGGTTTTCAGCGGCCTGTTCATATTCGCAGCCCTGCTGTTTACTTGGCTATCGATTCAAGCCTGGTCAGCTCTTCATTTTCCTGTCCACACAACACAGGCTTCAGAAATCATTGGAATCTCCTCTACAGAATGTTCCATTCATTCACTGCGAATGTGGAATTCAACTGACTCTCCACTCCATGCAGGTTTTCCTTACACCACTGATGAATGTCCAAGTAACCCAATGCTGGTTTTCAGCTGCATGTTCACACTCGCAGCCATGCTATACAATTGGCTTTCCACTAAATCCTGATTAGTTCTTGATTTTCCTTCCACACGACCCAGGCTTCAGAAATCGTTGGAATCTCCACTAGAGAATGTTCCATTCATTCACTGCGAATCTGGAATTCCTCTGAACCTCCACTCCCGGCAGGTTTTCGTTACACCACTGTTGAATGTCCAAGTAACCCAATGTTTTAAGTGTTTTCTTCACAAGCGCAGTGGTGCTGTTCAATTGGCTATCCACTCAACCCTGGCCAGCTCTACATTTTCCTGTCCACACCACAGAGACTGGAGAAATCATTGTTATCTCCACTACAGAATGTTCCATTCATTCACAGCGAATCTGGAATTCATCTGAATCTCCACTCCCGGCAGGTTTTCGTGACACCACTGGTAAATATCCAAGTAAGCCAATGCTGGTTTTAAGTGGCCTGCTCATACTCTCAGCCGTGCTGTTCAATTTGCTATCCACTCAACCCTCTTCAGCTCCATTTTCCTGTCCACATAACCCAAACTTCAGAAACAATTGGTATCTCCTCCACAGAATGTTCCATTCATTGACGGCAAATCTGAAATTCATCTAATTCTCAACTCCCGTCAGGTTTTCGTTACACCACTTGTGAATGTCCAATTAAGCCAAAGCTGGTTTTCAGTGGCCTGTTCTTACTACGAGACGTGCTGTTCATTTGGCTATCCATTCCACCCTGTTCAGCTCTACATTTTCGTGTCCACAAAACCCAGCCTTCAGAAATCATTGGAATCACCACTAGAGAATGTTCCATTCATTCACTGCGAATCTGGAATTCATCTGAATCTCCACTCCCGGCAGGTTTTCATTGCACCACTGCTGAATGTTCAAGTAACGCAATGATGGTTTTCAGCGGTCTATTCACACTCGAACCCGTGCTGTTCACGGTCTAGCGACTCAACACTGGTGAGTTCTTCTTTTTCCAGTTCAGACAATACAAACCTCAGAAACCATTGCAATCTACACTACAGAATGTTTCATTCATTCAGGCGAATCTTGAATTCATCTTGTTCTCCACTCCCAGCAGGTTTTCGTTTCACCACTGGTGAATGTCCAAGCAACCCAAGGCTGGTTTCAGCTGCGTGTTAACACTCGCAGCCGTGCTGTTCAATTGGCTATCCAGTGAACGCTGGTTAGCTCTTGATTTTCCTTCCACACACCGAGCCTTCAGAAATCATTCTTATCTCCACTTCAGAATGTTCCATTCGTTCCCTGCGAATCTGGAATTCCTCTGACTCTCCACACCAGGCAGATTTTCCTAACAACACTGGTGAATGACCAGGTAATCCAATGCTGGTTTTCAGCGGCTGTTCACACTCACAGCCTTGCTGTTCAATTGGCAATCCAGTCAAACCTAGTCAGCTCTTCATTTTCCTGTCCACACAACCCAGCGTTCAGAAATCATTGGAATCTCTACTACAGAAATTTCCATTCATTCACTGTGAATCTGGAAATACTCTGAATCTGCATTCCAGGAAGGCTTTCGTTACACCACTGATGAATGTCCAAGTAATGCAATGCTGCTTCTTAGTGGTCTGTTCACACTCGAAACCGTGCTGTTCATTGGCTATCCACTCAATATCGGTCAGCTCTTCAATATCCTGTCCAGACTATCCAGATTCCTAAATGTTGGCAATCACCACTACAGAATGTTCCATTCAATCACGCGAATCTGGAATTCATCAGAGTCTCCACTCCTGGAAGGTTTTCGTGACACCACTGGTAAATGTCCAAGGAAGACAATGCTGGTTTTAAGCCGCCTGCTAACACACTCAGCCGTGCTGTTCAATTTGCTATCCACCCAACCCTATTCAGCTCTACATTTTCCTGTCCTCATAACCCAACCTTCAGAAATAATTGGTATCTCCTCCACAGAATGTTCCGTTCATTCACTGCGAATCTTAAATTCATCTGACTCTCAACTCCCGGCGGGTTATCGTTACACCACTTGTGAATGTCCAAGTAAGCCAATGCTGGTTTTCAGTGGCCTGTTCATACTAAGAGACGTGCTGTTCATTTGGCTATCCACTCCACCCTGTTCAGCTCTACATTCTCGTGTCCACAAAACCCAGCCTTCAGAAATCATTGGAATCACCACTAGAGAATGTTCCATTCATTCACTGCGAATCTGGAATTCCTCTGAACCTCCACTCCTGGCAGGTTTTCGTTACGCCACTGGTGAATGTCCAAGTAACTCAATCCTGGTTTTCAGAGGCATGTTCAACTCGCAGAAGTGCTGTTCAATGGGCTATCCACTCAATATTGGTCAGCTCTTCATTTTCCTCTCCACACAAACCAGCCTTCAGAAATCATTGGGCTCTCCACTACAGACTGTTCCATTCATTCACTGCGATTCTGCAATTCATCTGACTCTCCGCTCCAGGCAGGTTTTCATTACAGCACTGGTGAATGACCAAGTAATCCAATGCTGGTTTTCAGCCGCCTTTTCACACTCGCAGTGTGCTGTTCAATTGTCTATCCACTCAAACCTGGTCAGCCTTTCATTTTCTTTTCCACAATATCAGACTTCAGAAATCATTGGAATCGCCAGTACAGAATGTTCCATTCATTCACTGCCAATCTGGAATTCATCTGAATCTGCACTCCAGGTAGGCTTTCATTACACCACTTATGAATGTCCAAGTAACACAATGCTGGTTTTCAGCGGTCTGTTCACACTCTAAGCCCTGCTTTTTACTGGGTATCCACACAACTGTGGTCAGCTCTTCATTTTCATGTCCAAACAATCCAGACTTGAGAAATCATTGCAATCTCCAGTACAGAATGTTCCATTCATTCACTGCGAATCTGGAATTCAACTGAATCTCCACTACCTGCAGATTTATCTTACACCACTTGTGAATGTCCAAGTAAAACAATGCTGGTTTTCAGAGGCCTGTTCATGTTCGCAGTCGTGCTGTTCAATTGGCTATCCACTCAACCTGTTTTGCTCCTCATTTTCCTGTGCACACAACCCAGCCTTCAGAAATCATTGTAATCTCCACTACAGGATGTTCCATTCATTCACTGGGAATCTGGAATTCATCTGAATCTGCACTCCACGCAGGCTTTCGTTACACCACTGCTGAAAGTCGAAGTAATGCAATACTGGTTTTCAGTGGTCTGTTCACATTCGAAGCCGAGGCTTTTTACAGGCTATCCACTCAACACTGGTCAGCTCTTCATTTTCGTGTCCCCACAATCCAGATTTCAGAAATCATTGCAATCTCCACTACAGAATGTTCCATTCATTCACTGCGAGTCTGGAGTTTATCTGATTCTCCACTCCCGCCTGGTTAACATTACACCACTTGTGAATGTCCAAGTAAGCCAATGCTGGTTTTCAGAGGCCTGTTCATACTCGCAGCCGTGCTGTTTAATTGACAATTCACTCCACCCTGTTCAGCTCTTCATTGTCCCACCACACTACCAGCCTTCAGAAATCTTTGTTATCTCCACTACAGAATGTTCCATTCATTCACTGCGAATCTGGAATTCATCTGACTCTCAACTCCACGCCTCCACGCAGGTTTTCATTACACCACTGTTGAATGTCCAAGTAACCCAATGCCGGTTTTCAGCGGCCTGTTCATATTCGCAGCCCTGCTGTTTACTTGGCTATCGATTCAAGCCTGGTCAGCTCTTCATTTTCCTGTCCACACAACACAGGCTTCAGAAATCATTGGAATCTCCTCTACAGAATGTTCCATTCATTCACTGCGAATGTGGAATTCAACTGACTCTCCACTCCATGCAGGTTTTCCTTACACCACTGATGAATGTCCAAGTAACCCAATGCTGGTTTTCAGCTGCATGTTCACACTCGCAGCCATGCTATACAATTGGCTTTCCACTAAATCCTGATTAGTTCTTGATTTTCCTTCCACACGACCCAGCCTTCAGAAATCGTTGGAATCTCCACTAGAGAATGTTCCATTCATTCACTGCGAATCTGGAATTCCTCTGAACCTCCACTCCCGGCAGGTTTTCGTTACACCACTGTTGAATGTCCAAGTAACCCAATGTTTTAAGTGTTTTCTTCACAAGCGCAGTGGTGCTGTTCAATTGGCTATCCACTCAACCCTGGCCAGCTCTACATTTTCCTGTCCACACCACAGAGACTGGAGAAATCATTGTTCTCTCCACTACAGAATGTTCCATTCATTCACAGCGAATCTGGAATTCATCTGAATCTCCACTCCCGGCAGGTTTTCGTGACACCACTGGTAAATATCCAAGTAAGCCAATGCTGGTTTTAAGTGGCCTGCTCATACTCTCAGCCGTGCTGTTCAATTTGCTATCCACTCAACCCTCTTCAGCTCCATTTTCCTGTCCACATAACCCAAACTTCAGAAACAATTGGTATCTCCTCCACAGAATGTTCCATTCATTGACGGCAAATCTGAAATTCATCTAATTCTCAACTCCCGTCAGGTTTTCGTTACACCACTTGTGAATGTCCAATTAAGCCAAAGCTGGTTTTCAGTGGCCTGTTCTTACTACGAGACGTGCTGTTCATTTGGCTATCCATTCCACCCTGTTCAGCTCTACATTTTCGTGTCCACAAAACCCAGCCTTCAGAAATCATTGGAATCACCACTAGAGAATGTTCCATTCATTCACTGCGAATCTGGAATTCATCTGAATCTCCACTCCCGGCAGGTTTTCATTGCACCACTGCTGAATGTTCAAGTAACGCAATGATGGTTTTCAGCGGTCTATTCACACTCGAACCCGTGCTGTTCACGGTCTAGCGACTCAACACTGGTGAGTTCTTCTTTTTCCAGTTCAGACAATACAAACCTCAGAAACCATTGCAATCTACACTACAGAATGTTTCATTCATTCAGGCGAATCTTGAATTCATCTTGTTCTCCACTCCCAGCAGGTTTTCGTTTCACCACTGGTGAATGTCCAAGCAACCCAAGGCTGGTTTCAGCTGCGTGTTAACACTCGCAGCCGTGCTGTTCAATTGGCTATCCAGTGAACGCTGGTTAGCTCTTGATTTTCCTTCCACACACCGAGCCTTCAGAAATCATTCTTATCTCCACTTCAGAATGTTCCATTCGTTCCCTGCGAATCTGGAATTCCTCTGACTCTCCACACCAGGCAGATTTTCCTAACAACACTGGTGAATGACCAGGTAATCCAATGCTGGTTTTCAGCGGCTGTTCACACTCACAGCCTTGCTGTTCAATTGGCAATCCAGTCAAACCTAGTCAGCTCTTCATTTTCCTGTCCACACAACCCAGCGTTCAGAAATCATTGGAATCTCTACTACAGAAATTTCCATTCATTCACTGTGAATCTGGAAATACTCTGAATCTGCATTCCAGGAAGGCTTTCGTTACACCACTGATGAATGTCCAAGTAATGCAATGCTGCTTCTTAGTGGTCTGTTCACACTCGAAACCGTGCTGTTCATTGGCTATCCACTCAATATCGGTCAGCTCTTCAATATCCTGTCCAGACTATCCAGATTCCTAAATGTTGGCAATCACCACTACAGAATGTTCCATTCAATCACGCGAATCTGGAATTCATCAGAGTCTCCACTCCTGGAAGGTTTTCGTGACACCACTGGTAAATGTCCAAGGAAGACAATGCTGGTTTTAAGCCGCCTGCTAACACACTCAGCCGTGCTGTTCAATTTGCTATCCACCCAACCCTATTCAGCTCTACATTTTCCTGTCCTCATAACCCAACCTTCAGAAATAATTGGTATCTCCTCCACAGAATGTTCCGTTCATTCACTGCGAATCTTAAATTCATCTGACTCTCAACTCCCGGCGGGTTATCGTTACACCACTTGTGAATGTCCAAGTAAGACAATGCTGGTTTTCAGTGGCCTGTTCATACTAAGAGACGTGCTGTTCATTTGGCTATCCACTCCACCCTGTTCAGCTCTACATTTTCGTGTCCACAAAACCCAGCCTTCAGAAATCATTGGAATCACCACTAGAGAATGTTCCATTCATTCACTGCGAATCTGGAATTCATCTGAACCTCCACTCCTGGCAGGTTTTCGTTACGCCACTGGTGAATGTCCAAGTAACTCAATACTGCTTTTCAGAGGCATGTTCAACTCGCAGAAGTGCTGTTCAATGGGCTATCCACTCAATATTGGTCAGCTCTTCATTTTCCTCTCCACACAAACCAGCCTTCAGAAATCATTGGGCTCTCCACTACAGACTGTTCCATTCATTCACTGCGATTCTGCAATTCATCCGACTCTCCGCTCCAGGCAGGTTTTCATTACAGCACTGGTGAATGACCAAGTAATCCAATGCTGGTTTTCAGCCGCCTTTTCACACTCGCAGTGTGCTGTTCAATTGTCTATCCACTCAAACCTGGTCAGCCTTTCATTTTCTTTTCCACAATATCAGACTTCAGAAATCATTGGAATCGCCAGTACAGAATGTTCCATTCATTCACTGCCAATCTGGATTTCATCTGAATCTGCACTCCAGGTAGGCTTTCATTACACCACTTATGAATGTCCAAGTAACACAATGCTGGTTTTCAGCGGTCTGTTCACACTCTAAGCCCTGCTTTTTACTGGGTATCCACACAACTGTGGTCAGCTCTTCATTTTCATGTCCAAACAATCCAGACTTGAGAAATCATTGCAATCTCCAGTACAGAATGTTCCATTCATTCACTGCGAATCTGGAATTCAACTGAATCTCCACTACCTGCAGATTTATCTTACACCACTTGTGAATGTCCAAGTAAAACAATGCTGGTTTTCAGAGGCCTGTTCATGTTCGCAGTCGTGCTGTTCAATTGGCTATCCACTCAACCTGTTTTGCTCCTCATTTTCCTGTGCACACAACCCAGCCTTCAGAAATCATTGTAATCTCCACTACAGGATGTTCCATTCATTCACTGGGAATCTGGAATTCATCTGAATCTGCACTCCACGCAGGCTTTCGTTACACCACTGCTGAAAGTCGAAGTAATGCAATACTGGTTTTCAGTGGTCTGCTCACATTCGAAGCCGAGGCTTTTTACAGGCTATCCACTCAACACTGGTCAGCTCTTCATTTTCGTGTCCCCACAATCCAGATTTCAGAAATCATTGCAATCTCCACTACAGAATGTTCCATTCATTCACTGCGAGTCTGGAGTTTATCTGATTCTCCACTCCCGCCTGGTTAACATTACACCACTTGTGAATGTCCAAGTAAGCCAATGCTGGTTTTCAGAGGCCTGTTCATACTCGCAGCCGTGCTGTTTAATTGACAATTCACTCCACCCTGTTCAGCTCTTCATTGTCCCACCACACTACCAGCCTTCAGAAATCTTTGTTATCTCCACTACAGAATGTTCCATTCATTCACTGCGAATCTGGAATTCATCTGACTCTCAACTCCACGCAGGTTTTCATTACACCACTGTTGAATGTCCAAGTAACCCAATGCTGGTTTTCAGCGGCCTGTTCATATTCGCAGCCCTGCTGTTTACTTGGCTATCGATTCAAGCCTGGTCAGCTCTTCATTTTCCTGTCCACACAACACAGGCTTCAGAAATCATTGGAATCTCCTCTACAGAATGTTCCATTCATTCACTGCGAATGTGGAATTCAACTGACTCTCCACTCCATGCAGGTTTTCCTTACACCACTGATGAATGTCCAAGTAACCCAATGCTGGTTTTCAGCTGCATGTTCACACTCGCAGCCATGCTATACAATTGGCTTTCCACTAAATCCTGATTAGTTCTTGATTTTCCTTCCACACGACCCAGGCTTCAGAAATCGTTGGAATCTCCACTAGAGAATGTTCCATTCATTCACTGCGAATCTGGAATTCCTCTGAACCTCCACTCCCGGCAGGTTTTCGTTACACCACTGTTGAATGTCCAAGTAACCCAATGTTTTAAGTGTTTTCTTCACAAGCGCAGTGGTGCTGTTCAATTGGCTATCCACTCAACCCTGGCCAGCTCTACATTTTCCTGTCCACACCACAGAGACTGGAGAAATCATTGTTCTCTCCACTACAGAATGTTCCATTCATTCACAGCGAATCTGGAATTCATCTGAATCTCCACTCCCGGCAGGTTTTCGTGACACCACTGGTAAATATCCAAGTAAGCCAATGCTGGTTTTAAGTGGCCTGCTCATACTCTCAGCCGTGCTGTTCAATTTGCTATCCACTCAACCCTCTTCAGCTCCATTTTCCTGTCCACATAACCCAAACTTCAGAAACAATTGGTATCTCCTCCACAGAATGTTCCATTCATTGACGGCAAATCTGAAATTCATCTAATTCTCAACTCCCGTCAGGTTTTCGTTACACCACTTGTGAATGTCCAATTAAGCCAAAGCTGGTTTTCAGTGGCCTGTTCTTACTACGAGACGTGCTGTTCATTTGGCTATCCATTCCACCCTGTTCAGCTCTACATTTTCGTGTCCACAAAACCCAGCCTTCAGAAATCATTGGAATCACCACTAGAGAATGTTCCATTCATTCACTGCGAATCTGGAATTCATCTGAATCTCCACTCCCGGCAGGTTTTCATTGCACCACTGCTGAATGTTCAAGTAACGCAATGATGGTTTTCAGCGGTCTATTCACACTCGAACCCGTGCTGTTCACGGTCTAGCGACTCAACACTGGTGAGTTCTTCTTTTTCCAGTTCAGACAATACAAACCTCAGAAACCATTGCAATCTACACTACAGAATGTTTCATTCATTCAGGCGAATCTTGAATTCATCTTGTTCTCCACTCCCAGCAGGTTTTCGTTTCACCACTGGTGAATGTCCAAGCAACCCAAGGCTGGTTTCAGCTGCGTGTTAACACTCGCAGCCGTGCTGTTCAATTGGCTATCCAGTGAACGCTGGTTAGCTCTTGATTTTCCTTCCACACACCGAGCCTTCAGAAATCATTCTTATCTCCACTTCAGAATGTTCCATTCGTTCCCTGCGAATCTGGAATTCCTCTGACTCTCCACACCAGGCAGATTTTCCTAACAACACTGGTGAATGACCAGGTAATCCAATGCTGGTTTTCAGCGGCTGTTCACACTCACAGCCTTGCTGTTCAATTGGCAATCCAGTCAAACCTAGTCAGCTCTTCATTTTCCTGTCCACACAACCCAGCGTTCAGAAATCATTGGAATCTCTACTACAGAAATTTCCATTCATTCACTGTGAATCTGGAAATACTCTGAATCTGCATTCCAGGAAGGCTTTCGTTACACCACTGATGAATGTCCAAGTAATGCAATGCTGCTTCTTAGTGGTCTGTTCACACTCGAAACCGTGCTGTTCATTGGCTATCCACTCAATATCGGTCAGCTCTTCAATATCCTGTCCAGACTATCCAGATTCCTAAATGTTGGCAATCACCACTACAGAATGTTCCATTCAATCACGCGAATCTGGAATTCATCAGAGTCTCCACTCCTGGAAGGTTTTCGTGACACCACTGGTAAATGTCCAAGGAAGACAATGCTGGTTTTAAGCCGCCTGCTAACACACTCAGCCGTGCTGTTCAATTTGCTATCCACCCAACCCTATTCAGCTCTACATTTTCCTGTCCTCATAACCCAACCTTCAGAAATAATTGGTATCTCCTCCACAGAATGTTCCGTTCATTCACTGCGAATCTTAAATTCATCTGACTCTCAACTCCCGGCGGGTTATCGTTACACCACTTGTGAATGTCCAAGTAAGCCAATGCTGGTTTTCAGTGGCCTGTTCATACTAAGAGACGTGCTGTTCATTTGGCTATCCACTCCACCCTGTTCAGCTCTACATTCTCGTGTCCACAAAACCCAGCCTTCAGAAATCATTGGAATCACCACTAGAGAATGTTCCATTCATTCACTGCGAATCTGGAATTCCTCTGAACCTCCACTCCTGGCAGGTTTTCGTTACGCCACTGGTGAATGTCCAAGTAACTCAATCCTGGTTTTCAGAGGCATGTTCAACTCGCAGAAGTGCTGTTCAATGGGCTATCCACTCAATATTGGTCAGCTCTTCATTTTCCTCTCCACACAAACCAGCCTTCAGAAATCATTGGGCTCTCCACTACAGACTGTTCCATTCATTCACTGCGATTCTGCAATTCATCTGACTCTCCGCTCCAGGCAGGTTTTCATTACAGCACTGGTGAATGACCAAGTAATCCAATGCTGGTTTTCAGCCGCCTTTTCACACTCGCAGTGTGCTGTTCAATTGTCTATCCACTCAAACCTGGTCAGCCTTTCATTTTCTTTTCCACAATATCAGACTTCAGAAATCATTGGAATCGCCAGTACAGAATGTTCCATTCATTCACTGCCAATCTGGAATTCATCTGAATCTGCACTCCAGGTAGGCTTTCATTACACCACTTATGAATGTCCAAGTAACACAATGCTGGTTTTCAGCGGTCTGTTCACACTCTAAGCCCTGCTTTTTACTGGGTATCCACACAACTGTGGTCAGCTCTTCATTTTCATGTCCAAACAATCCAGACTTGAGAAATCATTGCAATCTCCAGTACAGAATGTTCCATTCATTCACTGCGAATCTGGAATTCAACTGAATCTCCACTACCTGCAGATTTATCTTACACCACTTGTGAATGTCCAAGTAAAACAATGCTGGTTTTCAGAGGCCTGTTCATGTTCGCAGTCGTGCTGTTCAATTGGCTATCCACTCAACCTGTTTTGCTCCTCATTTTCCTGTGCACACAACCCAGCCTTCAGAAATCATTGTAATCTCCACTACAGGATGTTCCATTCATTCACTGGGAATCTGGAATTCATCTGAATCTGCACTCCACGCAGGCTTTCGTTACACCACTGCTGAAAGTCGAAGTAATGCAATACTGGTTTTCAGTGGTCTGTTCACATTCGAAGCCGAGGCTTTTTACAGGCTATCCACTCAACACTGGTCAGCTCTTCATTTTCGTGTCCCCACAATCCAGATTTCAGAAATCATTGCAATCTCCACTACAGAATGTTCCATTCATTCACTGCGAGTCTGGAGTTTATCTGATTCTCCACTCCCGCCTGGTTAACATTACACCACTTGTGAATGTCCAAGTAAGCCAATGCTGGTTTTCAGAGGCCTGTTCATACTCGCAGCCGTGCTGTTTAATTGACAATTCACTCCACCCTGTTCAGCTCTTCATTGTCCCACCACACTACCAGCCTTCAGAAATCTTTGTTATCTCCACTACAGAATGTTCCATTCATTCACTGCGAATCTGGAATTCATCTGACTCTCAACTCCACGCCTCCACGCAGGTTTTCATTACACCACTGTTGAATGTCCAAGTAACCCAATGCCGGTTTTCAGCGGCCTGTTCATATTCGCAGCCCTGCTGTTTACTTGGCTATCGATTCAAGCCTGGTCAGCTCTTCATTTTCCTGTCCACACAACACAGGCTTCAGAAATCATTGGAATCTCCTCTACAGAATGTTCCATTCATTCACTGCGAATGTGGAATTCAACTGACTCTCCACTCCATGCAGGTTTTCCTTACACCACTGATGAATGTCCAAGTAACCCAATGCTGGTTTTCAGCTGCATGTTCACACTCGCAGCCATGCTATACAATTGGCTTTCCACTAAATCCTGATTAGTTCTTGATTTTCCTTCCACACGACCCAGCCTTCAGAAATCGTTGGAATCTCCACTAGAGAATGTTCCATTCATTCACTGCGAATCTGGAATTCCTCTGAACCTCCACTCCCGGCAGGTTTTCGTTACACCACTGTTGAATGTCCAAGTAACCCAATGTTTTAAGTGTTTTCTTCACAAGCGCAGTGGTGCTGTTCAATTGGCTATCCACTCAACCCTGGCCAGCTCTACATTTTCCTGTCCACACCACAGAGACTGGAGAAATCATTGTTCTCTCCACTACAGAATGTTCCATTCATTCACAGCGAATCTGGAATTCATCTGAATCTCCACTCCCGGCAGGTTTTCGTGACACCACTGGTAAATATCCAAGTAAGCCAATGCTGGTTTTAAGTGGCCTGCTCATACTCTCAGCCGTGCTGTTCAATTTGCTATCCACTCAACCCTCTTCAGCTCCATTTTCCTGTCCACATAACCCAAACTTCAGAAACAATTGGTATCTCCTCCACAGAATGTTCCATTCATTGACGGCAAATCTGAAATTCATCTAATTCTCAACTCCCGTCAGGTTTTCGTTACACCACTTGTGAATGTCCAATTAAGCCAAAGCTGGTTTTCAGTGGCCTGTTCTTACTACGAGACGTGCTGTTCATTTGGCTATCCATTCCACCCTGTTCAGCTCTACATTTTCGTGTCCACAAAACCCAGCCTTCAGAAATCATTGGAATCACCACTAGAGAATGTTCCATTCATTCACTGCGAATCTGGAATTCATCTGAATCTCCACTCCCGGCAGGTTTTCATTGCACCACTGCTGAATGTTCAAGTAACGCAATGATGGTTTTCAGCGGTCTATTCACACTCGAACCCGTGCTGTTCACGGTCTAGCGACTCAACACTGGTGAGTTCTTCTTTTTCCAGTTCAGACAATACAAACCTCAGAAACCATTGCAATCTACACTACAGAATGTTTCATTCATTCAGGCGAATCTTGAATTCATCTTGTTCTCCACTCCCAGCAGGTTTTCGTTTCACCACTGGTGAATGTCCAAGCAACCCAAGGCTGGTTTCAGCTGCGTGTTAACACTCGCAGCCGTGCTGTTCAATTGGCTATCCAGTGAACGCTGGTTAGCTCTTGATTTTCCTTCCACACACCGAGCCTTCAGAAATCATTCTTATCTCCACTTCAGAATGTTCCATTCGTTCCCTGCGAATCTGGAATTCCTCTGACTCTCCACACCAGGCAGATTTTCCTAACAACACTGGTGAATGACCAGGTAATCCAATGCTGGTTTTCAGCGGCTGTTCACACTCACAGCCTTGCTGTTCAATTGGCAATCCAGTCAAACCTAGTCAGCTCTTCATTTTCCTGTCCACACAACCCAGCGTTCAGAAATCATTGGAATCTCTACTACAGAAATTTCCATTCATTCACTGTGAATCTGGAAATACTCTGAATCTGCATTCCAGGAAGGCTTTCGTTACACCACTGATGAATGTCCAAGTAATGCAATGCTGCTTCTTAGTGGTCTGTTCACACTCGAAACCGTGCTGTTCATTGGCTATCCACTCAATATCGGTCAGCTCTTCAATATCCTGTCCAGACTATCCAGATTCCTAAATGTTGGCAATCACCACTACAGAATGTTCCATTCAATCACGCGAATCTGGAATTCATCAGAGTCTCCACTCCCGGAAGGTTTTCGTGACACCACTGGTAAATGTCCAAGGAAGACAATGCTGGTTTTAAGCCGCCTGCTAACACACTCAGCCGTGCTGTTCAATTTGCTATCCACCCAACCCTATTCAGCTCTACATTTTCCTGTCCTCATAACCCAACCTTCAGAAATAATTGGTATCTCCTCCACAGAATGTTCCGTTCATTCACTGCGAATCTTAAATTCATCTGACTCTCAACTCCCGGCGGGTTATCGTTACACCACTTGTGAATGTCCAAGTAAGCCAATGCTGGTTTTCAGTGGCCTGTTCATACTAAGAGACGTGCTGTTCATTTGGCTATCCACTCCACCCTGTTCAGCTCTACATTTTCGTGTCCACAAAACCCAGCCTTCAGAAATCATTGGAATCACCACTAGAGAATGTTCCATTCATTCACCGCGAATCTGGAATTCATCTGAACCTCCACTCCTGGCAGGTTTTCGTTACGCCACTGGTGAATGTCCAAGTAACTCAATCCTGGTTTTCAGAGGCATGTTCAACTCGCAGAAGTGCTGTTCAATGGGCTATCCACTCAATATTGGTCAGCTCTTCATTTTCCTCTCCACACAAACCAGCCTTCAGAAATCATTGGGCTCTCCACTACAGACTGTTCCATTCATTCACTGCGATTCTGCAATTCATCTGACTCTCCGCTCCAGGCAGGTTTTCATTACAGCACTGGTGAATGACCAAGTAATCCAATGCTGGTTTTCAGCCGCCTTTTCACACTCGCAGTGTGCTGTTCAATTGTCTATCCACTCAAACCTGGTCAGCCTTTCATTTTCTTTTCCACAATATCAGACTTCAGAAATCATTGGAATCGCCAGTACAGAATGTTCCATTCATTCACTGCCAATCTGGAATTCATCTGAATCTGCACTCCAGGTAGGCTTTCATTACACCACTTATGAATGTCCAAGTAACACAATGCTGGTTTTCAGCGGTCTGTTCACACTCTAAGCCCTGCTTTTTACTGGGTATCCACACAACTGTGGTCAGCTCTTCATTTTCATGTCCAAACAATCCAGACTTGAGAAATCATTGCAATCTCCAGTACAGAATGTTCCATTCATTCACTGCGAATCTGGAATTCAACTGAATCTCCACTACCTGCAGATTTATCTTACACCACTTGTGAATGTCCAAGTAAAACAATGCTGGTTTTCAGAGGCCTGTTCATGTTCGCAGTCGTGCTGTTCAATTGGCTATCCACTCAACCTGTTTTGCTCCTCATTTTCCTGTGCACACAACCCAGCCTTCAGAAATCATTGTAATCTCCACTACAGGATGTTCCATTCATTCACTGGGAATCTGGAATTCATCTGAATCTGCACTCCACGCAGGCTTTCGTTACACCACTGCTGAAAGTCGAAGTAATGCAATACTGGTTTTCAGTGGTCTGTTCACATTCGAAGCCGAGGCTTTTTACAGGCTATCCACTCAACACTGGTCAGCTCTTCATTTTCGTGTCCCCACAATCCAGATTTCAGAAATCATTGCAATCTCCACTACAGAATGTTCCATTCATTCACTGCGAGTCTGGAGTTTATCTGATTCTCCACTCCCGCCTGGTTAACATTACACCACTTGTGAATGTCCAAGTAAGCCAATGCTGGTTTTCAGAGGCCTGTTCATACTCGCAGCCGTGCTGTTTAATTGACAATTCACTCCACCCTGTTCAGCTCTTCATTGTCCCACCACACTACCAGCCTTCAGAAATCTTTGTTATCTCCACTACAGAATGTTCCATTCATTCACTGCGAATCTGGAATTCATCTGACTCTCAACTCCACGCAGGTTTTCATTACACCACTGTTGAATGTCCAAGTAACCCAATGCTGGTTTTCAGCGGCCTGTTCATATTCGCAGCCCTGCTGTTTACTTGGCTATCGATTCAAGCCTGGTCAGCTCTTCATTTTCCTGTCCACACAACACAGGCTTCAGAAATCATTGGAATCTCCTCTACAGAATGTTCCATTCATTCACTGCGAATGTGGAATTCAACTGACTCTCCACTCCATGCAGGTTTTCCTTACACCACTGATGAATGTCCAAGTAACCCAATGCTGGTTTTCAGCTGCATGTTCACACTCGCAGCCATGCTATACAATTGGCTTTCCACTAAATCCTGATTAGTTCTTGATTTTCCTTCCACACGACCCAGCCTTCAGAAATCGTTGGAATCTCCACTAGAGAATGTTCCATTCATTCACTGCGAATCTGGAATTCCTCTGGACCTCCACTCCCGGCAGGTTTTCGTTACACCACTGTTGAATGTCCAAGTAACCCAATGTTTTAAGTGTTTTCTTCACAAGCGCAGTGGTGCTGTTCAATTGGCTATCCACTCAACCCTGGCCAGCTCTACATTTTCCTGTCCACACCACAGAGACTGGAGAAATCATTGTTATCTCCACTACAGAATGTTCCATTCATTCACAGCGAATCTGGAATTCATCTGAATCTCCACTCCCGGCAGGTTTTCGTGACACCACTGGTAAATATCCAAGTAAGCCAATGCTGGTTTTAAGTGGCCTGCTCATACTCTCAGCCGTGCTGTTCAATTTGCTATCCACTCAACCCTCTTCAGCTCCATTTTCCTGTCCACATAACCCAAACTTCAGAAACAATTGGTATCTCCTCCACAGAATGTTCCATTCATTGACGGCAAATCTGAAATTCATCTAATTCTCAACTCCCGTCAGGTTTTCGTTACACCACTTGTGAATGTCCAATTAAGCCAAAGCTGGTTTTCAGTGGCCTGTTCTTACTACGAGACGTGCTGTTCATTTGGCTATCCATTCCACCCTGTTCAGCTCTACATTTTCGTGTCCACAAAACCCAGCCTTCAGAAATCATTGGAATCACCACTAGAGAATGTTCCATTCATTCACTGCGAATCTGGAATTCATCTGAATCTCCACTCCCGGCAGGTTTTCATTGCACCACTGCTGAATGTTCAAGTAACGCAATGATGGTTTTCAGCGGTCTATTCACACTCGAACCCGTGCTGTTCACGGTCTAGCGACTCAACACTGGTGAGTTCTTCTTTTTCCAGTTCAGACAATACAAACCTCAGAAACCATTGCAATCTACACTACAGAATGTTTCATTCATTCAGGCGAATCTTGAATTCATCTTGTTCTCCACTCCCAGCAGGTTTTCGTTTCACCACTGGTGAATGTCCAAGCAACCCAAGGCTGGTTTCAGCTGCGTGTTAACACTCGCAGCCGTGCTGTTCAATTGGCTATCCAGTGAACGCTGGTTAGCTCTTGATTTTCCTTCCACACACCGAGCCTTCAGAAATCATTCTTATCTCCACTTCAGAATGTTCCATTCGTTCCCTGCGAATCTGGAATTCCTCTGACTCTCCACACCAGGCAGATTTTCCTAACAACACTGGTGAATGACCAGGTAATCCAATGCTGGTTTTCAGCGGCTGTTCACACTCACAGCCTTGCTGTTCAATTGGCAATCCAGTCAAACCTAGTCAGCTCTTCATTTTCCTGTCCACACAACCCAGCGTTCAGAAATCATTGGAATCTCTACTACAGAAATTTCCATTCATTCACTGTGAATCTGGAAATACTCTGAATCTGCATTCCAGGAAGGCTTTCGTTACACCACTGATGAATGTCCAAGTAATGCAATGCTGCTTCTTAGTGGTCTGTTCACACTCGAAACCGTGCTGTTCATTGGCTATCCACTCAATATCGGTCAGCTCTTCAATATCCTGTCCAGACTATCCAGATTCCTAAATGTTGGCAATCACCACTACAGAATGTTCCATTCAATCACGCGAATCTGGAATTCATCAGAGTCTCCACTCCCGGAAGGTTTTCGTGACACCACTGGTAAATGTCCAAGGAAGACAATGCTGGTTTTAAGCCGCCTGCTAACACACTCAGCCGTGCTGTTCAATTTGCTATCCACCCAACCCTATTCAGCTCTACATTTTCCTGTCCTCATAACCCAACCTTCAGAAATAATTGGTATCTCCTCCACAGAATGTTCCGTTCATTCACTGCGAATCTTAAATTCATCTGACTCTCAACTCCCGGCGGGTTATCGTTACACCACTTGTGAATGTCCAAGTAAGCCAATGCTGGTTTTCAGTGGCCTGTTCATACTAAGAGACGTGCTGTTCATTTGGCTATCCACTCCACCCTGTTCAGCTCTACATTTTCGTGTCCACAAAACCCAGCCTTCAGAAATCATTGGAATCACCACTAGAGAATGTTCCATTCATTCACCGCGAATCTGGAATTCATCTGAACCTCCACTCCTGGCAGGTTTTCGTTACGCCACTGGTGAATGTCCAAGTAACTCAATACTGGTTTTCAGAGGCATGTTCAACTCGCAGAAGTGCTGTTCAATGGGCTATCCACTCAATATTGGTCAGCTCTTCATTTTCCTCTCCACACAAACCAGCCTTCAGAAATCATTGGGCTCTCCACTACAGACTGTTCCATTCATTCACTGCGATTCTGCAATTCATCTGACTCTCCGCTCCAGGCAGGTTTTCATTACAGCACTGGTGAATGACCAAGTAATCCAATGCTGGTTTTCAGCCGCCTTTTCACACTCGCAGTGTGCTGTTCAATTGTCTATCCACTCAAACCTGGTCAGCCTTTCATTTTCTTTTCCACAATATCAGACTTCAGAAATCATTGGAATCGCCAGTACAGAATGTTCCATTCATTCACTGCCAATCTGGAATTCATCTGAATCTGCACTCCAGGTAGGCTTTCATTACACCACTTATGAATGTCCAAGTAACACAATGCTGGTTTTCAGCGGTCTGTTCACACTCTAAGCCCTGCTTTTTACTGGGTATCCACACAACTGTGGTCAGCTCTTCATTTTCATGTCCAAACAATCCAGACTTGAGAAATCATTGCAATCTCCAGTACAGAATGTTCCATTCATTCACTGCGAATCTGGAATTCAACTGAATCTCCACTACCTGCAGATTTATCTTACACCACTTGTGAATGTCCAAGTAAAACAATGCTGGTTTTCAGAGGCCTGTTCATGTTCGCAGTCGTGCTGTTCAATTGGCTATCCACTCAACCTGTTTTGCTCCTCATTTTCCTGTGCACACAACCCAGCCTTCAGAAATCATTGTAATCTCCACTACAGGATGTTCCATTCATTCACTGGGAATCTGGAATTCATCTGAATCTGCACTCCACGCAGGCTTTCGTTACACCACTGCTGAAAGTCGAAGTAATGCAATACTGGTTTTCAGTGGTCTGTTCACATTCGAAGCCGAGGCTTTTTACAGGCTATCCACTCAACACTGGTCAGCTCTTCATTTTCGTGTCCCCACAATCCAGATTTCAGAAATCATTGCAATCTCCACTACAGAATGTTCCATTCATTCACTGCGAGTCTGGAGTTTATCTGATTCTCCACTCCCGCCTGGTTAACATTACACCACTTGTGAATGTCCAAGTAAGCCAATGCTGGTTTTCAGAGGCCTGTTCATACTCGCAGCCGTGCTGTTTAATTGACAATTCACTCCACCCTGTTCAGCTCTTCATTGTCCCACCACACTACCAGCCTTCAGAAATCTTTGTTATCTCCACTACAGAATGTTCCATTCATTCACTGCGAATCTGGAATTCATCTGACTCTCAACTCCACGCAGGTTTTCATTACACCACTGTTGAATGTCCAAGTAACCCAATGCTGGTTTTCAGCGGCCTGTTCATATTCGCAGCCCTGCTGTTTACTTGGCTATCGATTCAAGCCTGGTCAGCTCTTCATTTTCCTGTCCACACAACACAGGCTTCAGAAATCATTGGAATCTCCTCTACAGAATGTTCCATTCATTCACTGCGAATGTGGAATTCAACTGACTCTCCACTCCATGCAGGTTTTCCTTACACCACTGATGAATGTCCAAGTAACCCAATGCTGGTTTTCAGCTGCATGTTCACACTCGCAGCCATGCTATACAATTGGCTTTCCACTAAATCCTGATTAGTTCTTGATTTTCCTTCCACACGACCCAGCCTTCAGAAATCGTTGGAATCTCCACTAGAGAATGTTCCATTCATTCACTGCGAATCTGGAATTCCTCTGGACCTCCACTCCCGGCAGGTTTTCGTTACACCACTGTTGAATGTCCAAGTAACCCAATGTTTTAAGTGTTTTCTTCACAAGCGCAGTGGTGCTGTTCAATTGGCTATCCACTCAACCCTGGCCAGCTCTACATTTTCCTGTCCACACCACAGAGACTGGAGAAATCATTGTTATCTCCACTACAGAATGTTCCATTCATTCACAGCGAATCTGGAATTCATCTGAATCTCCACTCCCGGCAGGTTTTCGTGACACCACTGGTAAATATCCAAGTAAGCCAATGCTGGTTTTAAGTGGCCTGCTCATACTCTCAGCCGTGCTGTTCAATTTGCTATCCACTCAACCCTCTTCAGCTCCATTTTCCTGTCCACATAACCCAAACTTCAGAAACAATTGGTATCTCCTCCACAGAATGTTCCATTCATTGACGGCAAATCTGAAATTCATCTAATTCTCAACTCCCGTCAGGTTTTCGTTACACCACTTGTGAATGTCCAATTAAGCCAAAGCTGGTTTTCAGTGGCCTGTTCTTACTACGAGACGTGCTGTTCATTTGGCTATCCATTCCACCCTGTTCAGCTCTACATTTTCGTGTCCACAAAACCCAGCCTTCAGAAATCATTGGAATCACCACTAGAGAATGTTCCATTCATTCACTGCGAATCTGGAATTCATCTGAATCTCCACTCCCGGCAGGTTTTCATTGCACCACTGCTGAATGTTCAAGTAACGCAATGATGGTTTTCAGCGGTCTATTCACACTCGAACCCGTGCTGTTCACGGTCTAGCGACTCAACACTGGTGAGTTCTTCTTTTTCCAGTTCAGACAATACAAACCTCAGAAACCATTGCAATCTACACTACAGAATGTTTCATTCATTCAGGCGAATCTTGAATTCATCTTGTTCTCCACTCCCAGCAGGTTTTCGTTTCACCACTGGTGAATGTCCAAGCAACCCAAGGCTGGTTTCAGCTGCGTGTTAACACTCGCAGCCGTGCTGTTCAATTGGCTATCCAGTGAACGCTGGTTAGCTCTTGATTTTCCTTCCACACACCGAGCCTTCAGAAATCATTCTTATCTCCACTTCAGAATGTTCCATTCGTTCCCTGCGAATCTGGAATTCCTCTGACTCTCCACACCAGGCAGATTTTCCTAACAACACTGGTGAATGACCAGGTAATCCAATGCTGGTTTTCAGCGGCTGTTCACACTCACAGCCTTGCTGTTCAATTGGCAATCCAGTCAAACCTAGTCAGCTCTTCATTTTCCTGTCCACACAACCCAGCGTTCAGAAATCATTGGAATCTCTACTACAGAAATTTCCATTCATTCACTGTGAATCTGGAAATACTCTGAATCTGCATTCCAGGAAGGCTTTCGTTACACCACTGATGAATGTCCAAGTAATGCAATGCTGCTTCTTAGTGGTCTGTTCACACTCGAAACCGTGCTGTTCATTGGCTATCCACTCAATATCGGTCAGCTCTTCAATATCCTGTCCAGACTATCCAGATTCCTAAATGTTGGCAATCACCACTACAGAATGTTCCATTCAATCACGCGAATCTGGAATTCATCAGAGTCTCCACTCCCGGAAGGTTTTCGTGACACCACTGGTAAATGTCCAAGGAAGACAATGCTGGTTTTAAGCCGCCTGCTAACACACTCAGCCGTGCTGTTCAATTTGCTATCCACCCAACCCTATTCAGCTCTACATTTTCCTGTCCTCATAACCCAACCTTCAGAAATAATTGGTATCTCCTCCACAGAATGTTCCGTTCATTCACTGCGAATCTTAAATTCATCTGACTCTCAACTCCCGGCGGGTTATCGTTACACCACTTGTGAATGTCCAAGTAAGCCAATGCTGGTTTTCAGTGGCCTGTTCATACTAAGAGACGTGCTGTTCATTTGGCTATCCACTCCACCCTGTTCAGCTCTACATTTTCGTGTCCACAAAACCCAGCCTTCAGAAATCATTGGAATCACCACTAGAGAATGTTCCATTCATTCACCGCGAATCTGGAATTCATCTGAACCTCCACTCCTGGCAGGTTTTCGTTACGCCACTGGTGAATGTCCAAGTAACTCAATACTGGTTTTCAGAGGCATGTTCAACTCGCAGAAGTGCTGTTCAATGGGCTATCCACTCAATATTGGTCAGCTCTTCATTTTCCTCTCCACACAAACCAGCCTTCAGAAATCATTGGGCTCTCCACTACAGACTGTTCCATTCATTCACTGCGATTCTGCAATTCATCTGACTCTCCGCTCCAGGCAGGTTTTCATTACAGCACTGGTGAATGACCAAGTAATCCAATGCTGGTTTTCAGCCGCCTTTTCACACTCGCAGTGTGCTGTTCAATTGTCTATCCACTCAAACCTGGTCAGCCTTTCATTTTCTTTTCCACAATATCAGACTTCAGAAATCATTGGAATCGCCAGTACAGAATGTTCCATTCATTCACTGCCAATCTGGAATTCATCTGAATCTGCACTCCAGGTAGGCTTTCATTACACCACTTATGAATGTCCAAGTAACACAATGCTGGTTTTCAGCGGTCTGTTCACACTCTAAGCCCTGCTTTTTACTGGGTATCCACACAACTGTGGTCAGCTCTTCATTTTCATGTCCAAACAATCCAGACTTGAGAAATCATTGCAATCTCCAGTACAGAATGTTCCATTCATTCACTGCGAATCTGGAATTCAACTGAATCTCCACTACCTGCAGATTTATCTTACACCACTTGTGAATGTCCAAGTAAAACAATGCTGGTTTTCAGAGGCCTGTTCATGTTCGCAGTCGTGCTGTTCAATTGGCTATCCACTCAACCTGTTTTGCTCCTCATTTTCCTGTGCACACAACCCAGCCTTCAGAAATCATTGTAATCTCCACTACAGGATGTTCCATTCATTCACTGGGAATCTGGAATTCATCTGAATCTGCACTCCACGCAGGCTTTCGTTACACCACTGCTGAAAGTCGAAGTAATGCAATACTGGTTTTCAGTGGTCTGTTCACATTCGAAGCCGAGGCTTTTTACAGGCTATCCACTCAACACTGGTCAGCTCTTCATTTTCGTGTCCCCACAATCCAGATTTCAGAAATCATTGCAATCTCCACTACAGAATGTTCCATTCATTCACTGCGAGTCTGGAGTTTATCTGATTCTCCACTCCCGCCTGGTTAACATTACACCACTTGTGAATGTCCAAGTAAGCCAATGCTGGTTTTCAGAGGCCTGTTCATACTCGCAGCCGTGCTGTTTAATTGACAATTCACTCCACCCTGTTCAGCTCTTCATTGTCCCACCACACTACCAGCCTTCAGAAATCTTTGTTATCTCCACTACAGAATGTTCCATTCATTCACTGCGAATCTGGAATTCATCTGACTCTCAACTCCACGCAGGTTTTCATTACACCACTGTTGAATGTCCAAGTAACCCAATGCTGGTTTTCAGCGGCCTGTTCATATTCGCAGCCCTGCTGTTTACTTGGCTATCGATTCAAGCCTGGTCAGCTCTTCATTTTCCTGTCCACACAACACAGGCTTCAGAAATCATTGGAATCTCCTCTACAGAATGTTCCATTCATTCACTGCGAATGTGGAATTCAACTGACTCTCCACTCCATGCAGGTTTTCCTTACACCACTGATGAATGTCCAAGTAACCCAATGCTGGTTTTCAGCTGCATGTTCACACTCGCAGCCATGCTATACAATTGGCTTTCCACTAAATCCTGATTAGTTCTTGATTTTCCTTCCACACGACCCAGCCTTCAGAAATCGTTGGAATCTCCACTAGAGAATGTTCCATTCATTCACTGCGAATCTGGAATTCCTCTGGACCTCCACTCCCGGCAGGTTTTCGTTACACCACTGTTGAATGTCCAAGTAACCCAATGTTTTAAGTGTTTTCTTCACAAGCGCAGTGGTGCTGTTCAATTGGCTATCCACTCAACCCTGGCCAGCTCTACATTTTCCTGTCCACACCACAGAGACTGGAGAAATCATTGTTATCTCCACTACAGAATGTTCCATTCATTCACAGCGAATCTGGAATTCATCTGAATCTCCACTCCCGGCAGGTTTTCGTGACACCACTGGTAAATATCCAAGTAAGCCAATGCTGGTTTTAAGTGGCCTGCTCATACTCTCAGCCGTGCTGTTCAATTTGCTATCCACTCAACCCTCTTCAGCTCCATTTTCCTGTCCACATAACCCAAACTTCAGAAACAATTGGTATCTCCTCCACAGAATGTTCCATTCATTGACGGCAAATCTGAAATTCATCTAATTCTCAACTCCCGTCAGGTTTTCGTTACACCACTTGTGAATGTCCAATTAAGCCAAAGCTGGTTTTCAGTGGCCTGTTCTTACTACGAGACGTGCTGTTCATTTGGCTATCCATTCCACCCTGTTCAGCTCTACATTTTCGTGTCCACAAAACCCAGCCTTCAGAAATCATTGGAATCACCACTAGAGAATGTTCCATTCATTCACTGCGAATCTGGAATTCATCTGAATCTCCACTCCCGGCAGGTTTTCATTGCACCACTGCTGAATGTTCAAGTAACGCAATGATGGTTTTCAGCGGTCTATTCACACTCGAACCCGTGCTGTTCACGGTCTAGCGACTCAACACTGGTGAGTTCTTCTTTTTCCAGTTCAGACAATACAAACCTCAGAAACCATTGCAATCTACACTACAGAATGTTTCATTCATTCAGGCGAATCTTGAATTCATCTTGTTCTCCACTCCCAGCAGGTTTTCGTTTCACCACTGGTGAATGTCCAAGCAACCCAAGGCTGGTTTCAGCTGCGTGTTAACACTCGCAGCCGTGCTGTTCAATTGGCTATCCAGTGAACGCTGGTTAGCTCTTGATTTTCCTTCCACACACCGAGCCTTCAGAAATCATTCTTATCTCCACTTCAGAATGTTCCATTCGTTCCCTGCGAATCTGGAATTCCTCTGACTCTCCACACCAGGCAGATTTTCCTAACAACACTGGTGAATGACCAGGTAATCCAATGCTGGTTTTCAGCGGCTGTTCACACTCACAGCCTTGCTGTTCAATTGGCAATCCAGTCAAACCTAGTCAGCTCTTCATTTTCCTGTCCACACAACCCAGCGTTCAGAAATCATTGGAATCTCTACTACAGAAATTTCCATTCATTCACTGTGAATCTGGAAATACTCTGAATCTGCATTCCAGGAAGGCTTTCGTTACACCACTGATGAATGTCCAAGTAATGCAATGCTGCTTCTTAGTGGTCTGTTCACACTCGAAACCGTGCTGTTCATTGGCTATCCACTCAATATCGGTCAGCTCTTCAATATCCTGTCCAGACTATCCAGATTCCTAAATGTTGGCAATCACCACTACAGAATGTTCCATTCAATCACGCGAATCTGGAATTCATCAGAGTCTCCACTCCTGGAAGGTTTTCGTTACACCACTGGTAAATGTCCAAGGAAGACAATGCTGGTTTTAAGCCGCCTGCTAACACACTCAGCCGTGCTGTTCAATTTGCTATCCACCCAACCCTATTCAGCTCTACATTTTCCTGTCCTCATAACCCAACCTTCAGAAATAATTGGTATCTCCTCCACAGAATGTTCCGTTCATTCACTGCGAATCTTAAATCCATCTGACTCTCAACTCCCGGCGGGTTATCGTTACACCACTTGTGAATGTCCAAGTAAGCCAATGCTGGTTTTCAGTGGCCTGTTCATACTAAGAGACGTGCTGTTCATTTGGCTATCCACTCCACCCTGTTCAGCTCTACATTTTCGTGTCCACAAAACCCAGCCTTCAGAAATCATTGGAATCACCACTAGAGAATGTTCCATTCATTCACTGCGAATCTGGAATTCATCTGAACCTCCACTCCTGGCAGGTTTTCGTTACGCCACTGGTGAATGTCCAAGTAACTCAATACTGGTTTTCAGAGGCATGTTCAACTCGCAGAAGTGCTGTTCAATGGGCTATCCACTCAATATTGTTCAGCTCTTCATTTTCCTCTCCACACAAACCAGCCTTCAGAAATCATTGGGCTCTCCACTACAGACTGTTCCATTCATTCACTGCGATTCTGCAATTCATCTGACTCTCCGCTCCAGGCAGGTTTTCATTACAGCACTGGTGAATGACCAAGTAATCCAATGCTGGTTTTCAGCCGCCTTTTCACACTCGCAGTGTGCTGTTCAATTGTCTATCCACTCAAACCTGGTCAGCCTTTCATTTTCTTTTCCACAATATCAGACTTCAGAAATCATTGGAATCGCCAGTACAGAATGTTCCATTCATTCACTGCCAATCTGGAATTCATCTGAATCTGCACTCCAGGTAGGCTTTCATTACACCACTTATGAATGTCCAAGTAACACAATGCTGGTTTTCAGCGGTCTGTTCACACTCTAAGCCCTGCTTTTTACTGGGTATCCACACAACTGTGGTCAGCTCTTCATTTTCATGTCCAAACAATCCAGACTTGAGAAATCATTGCAATCTCCAGTACAGAATGTTCCATTCATTCACTGCGAATCTGGAATTCAACTGAATCTCCACTACCTGCAGATTTATCTTACACCACTTGTGAATGTCCAAGTAAAACAATGCTGGTTTTCAGAGGCCTGTTCATGTTCGCAGTCGTGCTGTTCAATTGGCTATCCACTCAACCTGTTTTGCTCCTCATTTTCCTGTGCACACAACCCAGCCTTCAGAAATCATTGTAATCTCCACTACAGGATGTTCCATTCATTCACTGGGAATCTGGAATTCATCTGAATCTGCACTCCACGCAGGCTTTCGTTACACCACTGCTGAAAGTCGACGTAATGCAATACTGGTTTTCAGTGGTCTGTTCACATTCGAAGCCGAGGCTTTTTACAGGCTATCCACTCAACACTGGTCAGCTCTTCATTTTCGTGTCCCCACAATCCAGATTTCAGAAATCATTGCAATCTCCACTACAGAATGTTCCATTCATTCACTGCGAGTCTGGAGTTTATCTGATTCTCCACTCCCGCCTGGTTAACATTACACCACTTGTGAATGTCCAAGTAAGCCAATGCTGGTTTTCAGAGGCCTGTTCATACTCGCAGCCGTGCTGTTTAATTGACAATTCACTCCACCCTGTTCAGCTCTTCATTGTCCCACCACACTACCAGCCTTCAGAAATCTTTGTTATCTCCACTACAGAATGTTCCATTCATTCACTGCGAATCTGGAATTCATCTGACTCTCAACTCCACGCAGGTTTTCATTACACCACTGTTGAATGTCCAAGTAACCCAATGCCGGTTTTCAGCGGCCTGTTCATATTCGCAGCCCTGCTGTTTACTTGGCTATCGATTCAAGCCTGGTCAGCTCTTCATTTTCCTGTCCACACAACACAGGCTTCAGAAATCATTGGAATCTCCTCTACAGAATGTTCCATTCATTCACTGCGAATGTGGAATTCAACTGACTCTCCACTCCATGCAGGTTTTCCTTACACCACTGATGAATGTCCAAGTAACCCAATGCTGGTTTTCAGCTGCATGTTCACACTCGCAGCCATGCTATACAATTGGCTTTCCACTAAATCCTGATTAGTTCTTGATTTTCCTTCCACACGACCCAGCCTTCAGAAATCGTTGGAATCTCCACTAGAGAATGTTCCATTCATTCACTGCGAATCTGGAATTCCTCTGAACCTCCACTCCCGGCAGGTTTTCGTTACACCACTGTTGAATGTCCAAGTAACCCAATGTTTTAAGTGTTTTCTTCACAAGCGCAGTGGTGCTGTTCAATTGGCTATCCACTCAACCCTGGCCAGCTCTACATTTTCCTGTCCACACCACAGAGACTGGAGAAATCATTGTTATCTCCACTACAGAATGTTCCATTCATTCACAGCGAATCTGGAATTCATCTGAATCTCCACTCCCGGCAGGTTTTCGTGACACCACTGGTAAATATCCAAGTAAGCCAATGCTGGTTTTAAGTGGCCTGCTCATACTCTCAGCCGTGCTGTTCAATTTGCTATCCACTCAACCCTCTTCAGCTCCATTTTCCTGTCCACATAACCCAAACTTCAGAAACAATTGGTATCTCCTCCACAGAATGTTCCATTCATTGACGGCAAATCTGAAATTCATCTAATTCTCAACTCCCGTCAGGTTTTCGTTACACCACTTGTGAATGTCCAATTAAGCCAAAGCTGGTTTTCAGTGGCCTGTTCTTACTACGAGACGTGCTGTTCATTTGGCTATCCATTCCACCCTGTTCAGCTCTACATTTTCGTGTCCACAAAACCCAGCCTTCAGAAATCATTGGAATCACCACTAGAGAATGTTCCATTCATTCACTGCGAATCTGGAATTCATCTGAATCTCCACTCCCGGCAGGTTTTCATTGCACCACTGCTGAATGTTCAAGTAACGCAATGATGGTTTTCAGCGGTCTATTCACACTCGAACCCGTGCTGTTCACGGTCTAGCGACTCAACACTGGTGAGTTCTTCTTTTTCCAGTTCAGACAATACAAACCTCAGAAACCATTGCAATCTACACTACAGAATGTTTCATTCATTCAGGCGAATCTTGAATTCATCTTGTTCTCCACTCCCAGCAGGTTTTCGTTTCACCACTGGTGAATGTCCAAGCAACCCAAGGCTGGTTTCAGCTGCGTGTTAACACTCGCAGCCGTGCTGTTCAATTGGCTATCCAGTGAACGCTGGTTAGCTCTTGATTTTCCTTCCACACACCGAGCCTTCAGAAATCATTCTTATCTCCACTTCAGAATGTTCCATTCGTTCCCTGCGAATCTGGAATTCCTCTGACTCTCCACACCAGGCAGATTTTCCTAACAACACTGGTGAATGACCAGGTAATCCAATGCTGGTTTTCAGCGGCTGTTCACACTCACAGCCTTGCTGTTCAATTGGCAATCCAGTCAAACCTAGTCAGCTCTTCATTTTCCTGTCCACACAACCCAGCGTTCAGAAATCATTGGAATCTCTACTACAGAAATTTCCATTCATTCACTGTGAATCTGGAAATACTCTGAATCTGCATTCCAGGAAGGCTTTCGTTACACCACTGATGAATGTCCAAGTAATGCAATGCTGCTTCTTAGTGGTCTGTTCACACTCGAAACCGTGCTGTTCATTGGCTATCCACTCAATATCGGTCAGCTCTTCAATATCCTGTCCAGACTATCCAGATTCCTAAATGTTGGCAATCACCACTACAGAATGTTCCATTCAATCACGCGAATCTGGAATTCATCAGAGTCTCCACTCCTGGAAGGTTTTCGTGACACCACTGGTAAATGTCCAAGGAAGACAATGCTGGTTTTAAGCCGCCTGCTAACACACTCAGCCGTGCTGTTCAATTTGCTCTCCACCCAACCCTATTCAGCTCTACATTTTCCTGTCCTCATAACCCAACCTTCAGAAATAATTGGTATCTCCTCCACAGAATGTTCCGTTCATTCACTGTGAATCTTAAATTCATCTGACTCTCAACTCCCGGCGGGTTATCGTTACACCACTTGTGAATGTCCAAGTAAGCCAATGCTGGTTTTCAGTGGCCTGTTCATACTAAGAGACGTGCTGTTCATTTGGCTATCCACTCCACCCTGTTCAGCTCTACATTTTCGTGTCCACAAAACCCAGCCTTCAGAAATCATTGGAATCACCACTAGAGAATGTTCCATTCATTCACTGCGAATCTGGAATTCATCTGTACCTCCACTCCTGGCAGGTTTTCGTTACGCCACTGGTGAATGTCCAAGTAACTCAATACTGGTTTTCAGAGGCATGTTCAACTCGCAGAAGTGCTGTTCAATGGGCTATCCACTCAATATTGGTCAGCTCTTCATTTTCCTCTCCACACAAACCAGCCTTCAGAAATCATTGGGCTCTCCACTACAGACTGTTCCATTCATTCACTGCGATTCTGCAATTCATCTGACTCTCCGCTCCAGGCAGGTTTTCATTACAGCACTGGTGAATGACCAAGTAATCCAATGCTGGTTTTCAGCCGCCTTTTCACACTCGCAGTGTGCTGTTCAATTGTCTATCCACTCAAACCTGGTCAGCCTTTCATTTTCTTTTCCACAATATCAGACTTCAGAAATCATTGGAATCGCCAGTACAGAATGTTCCATTCATTCACTGCCAATCTGGAATTCATCTGAATCTGCACTCCAGGTAGGCTTTCATTACACCACTTATGAATGTCCAAGTAACACAATGCTGGTTTTCAGCGGTCTGTTCACACTCTAAGCCCTGCTTTTTACTGGGTATCCACACAACTGTGGTCAGCTCTTCATTTTCATGTCCAAACAATCCAGACTTGAGAAATCATTGCAATCTCCAGTACAGAATGTTCCATTCATTCACTGCGAATCTGGAATTCAACTGAATCTCCACTACCTGCAGATTTATCTTACACCACTTGTGAATGTCCAAGTAAAACAATGCTGGTTTTCAGAGGCCTGTTCATGTTCGCAGTCGTGCTGTTCAATTGGCTATCCACTCAACCTGTTTTGCTCCTCATTTTCCTGTGCACACAACCCAGCCTTCAGAAATCATTGTAATCTCCACTACAGGATGTTCCATTCATTCACTGGGAATCTGGAATTCATCTGAATCTGCACTCCACGCAGGCTTTCGTTACACCACTGCTGAAAGTCGAAGTAATGCAATACTGGTTTTCAGTGGTCTGTTCACATTCGAAGCCGAGGCTTTTTACAGGCTATCCACTCAACACTGGTCAGCTCTTCATTTTCGTGTCCCCACAATCCAGATTTCAGAAATCATTGCAATCTCCACTACAGAATGTTCCATTCATTCACTGCGAGTCTGGAGTTTATCTGATTCTCCACTCCCGCCTGGTTAACATTACACCACTTGTGAATGTCCAAGTAAGCCAATGCTGGTTTTCAGAGGCCTGTTCATACTCGCAGCCGTGCTGTTTAATTGACAATTCACTCCACCCTGTTCAGCTCTTCATTGTCCCACCACACTACCAGCCTTCAGAAATCTTTGTTATCTCCACTACAGAATGTTCCATTCATTCACTGCGAATCTGGAATTCATCTGACTCTCAACTCCACGCAGGTTTTCATTACACCACTGTTGAATGTCCAAGTAACCCAATGCTGGTTTTCAGCGGCCTGTTCATATTCGCAGCCCTGCTGTTTACTTGGCTATCGATTCAAGCCTGGTCAGCTCTTCATTTTCCTGTCCACACAACACAGGCTTCAGAAATCATTGGAATCTCCTCTACAGAATGTTCCATTCATTCACTGCGAATGTGGAATTCAACTGACTCTCCACTCCATGCCGGTTTTCCTTACACCACTGATGAATGTCCAAGTAACCCAATGCTGGTTTTCAGCTGCATGTTCACACTCGCAGCCATGCTATACAATTGGCTTTCCACTAAATCCTGATTAGTTCTTGATTTTCCTTCCACACGACCCAGCCTTCAGAAATCGTTGGAATCTCCACTAGAGAATGTTCCATTCATTCACTGCGAATCTGGAATTCCTCTGAACCTCCACTCCCGGCAGGTTTTCGTTACACCACTGTTGAATGTCCAAGTAACCCAATGTTTTAAGTGTTTTCTTCACAAGCGCAGTGGTGCTGTTCAATTGGCTATCCACTCAACCCTGGCCAGCTCTACATTTTCCTGTCCACACCACAGAGACTGGAGAAATCATTGTTATCTCCACTACAGAATGTTCCATTCATTCACAGCGAATCTGGAATTCATCTGAATCTCCACTCCCGGCAGGTTTTCGTGACACCACTGGTAAATATCCAAGTAAGCCAATGCTGGTTTTAAGTGGCCTGCTCATACTCTCAGCCGTGCTGTTCAATTTGCTATCCACTCAACCCTCTTCAGCTCCATTTTCCTGTCCACATAACCCAAACTTCAGAAACAATTGGTATCTCCTCCACAGAATGTTCCATTCATTGACGGCAAATCTGAAATTCATCTAATTCTCAACTCCCGTCAGGTTTTCGTTACACCACTTGTGAATGTCCAATTAAGCCAAAGCTGGTTTTCAGTGGCCTGTTCTTACTACGAGACGTGCTGTTCATTTGGCTATCCATTCCACCCTGTTCAGCTCTACATTTTCGTGTCCACAAAACCCAGCCTTCAGAAATCATTGGAATCACCACTAGAGAATGTTCCATTCATTCACTGCGAATCTGGAATTCATCTGAATCTCCACTCCCGGCAGGTTTTCATTGCACCACTGCTGAATGTTCAAGTAACGCAATGATGGTTTTCAGCGGTCTATTCACACTCGAACCCGTGCTGTTCACGGTCTAGCGACTCAACACTGGTGAGTTCTTCTTTTTCCAGTTCAGACAATACAAACCTCAGAAACCATTGCAATCTACACTACAGAATGTTTCATTCATTCAGGCGAATCTTGAATTCATCTTGTTCTCCACTCCCAGCAGGTTTTCGTTTCACCACTGGTGAATGTCCAAGCAACCCAAGGCTGGTTTCAGCTGCGTGTTAACACTCGCAGCCGTGCTGTTCAATTGGCTATCCAGTGAACGCTGGTTAGCTCTTGATTTTCCTTCCACACACCGAGCCTTCAGAAATCATTCTTATCTCCACTTCAGAATGTTCCATTCGTTCCCTGCGAATCTGGAATTCCTCTGACTCTCCACACCAGGCAGATTTTCCTAACAACACTGGTGAATGACCAGGTAATCCAATGCTGGTTTTCAGCGGCTGTTCACACTCACAGCCTTGCTGTTCAATTGGCAATCCAGTCAAACCTAGTCAGCTCTTCATTTTCCTGTCCACACAACCCAGCGTTCAGAAATCATTGGAATCTCTACTACAGAAATTTCCATTCATTCACTGTGAATCTGGAAATACTCTGAATCTGCATTCCAGGAAGGCTTTCGTTACACCACTGATGAATGTCCAAGTAATGCAATGCTGCTTCTTAGTGGTCTGTTCACACTCGAAACCGTGCTGTTCATTGGCTATCCACTCAATATCGGTCAGCTCTTCAATATCCTGTCCAGACTATCCAGATTCCTAAATGTTGGCAATCACCACTACAGAATGTTCCATTCAATCACGCGAATCTGGAATTCATCAGAGTCTCCACTCCTGGAAGGTTTTCGTGACACCACTGGTAAATGTCCAAGGAAGACAATGCTGGTTTTAAGCCGCCTGCTAACACACTCAGCCGTGCTGTTCAATTTGCTATCCACCCAACCCTATTCAGCTCTACATTTTCCTGTCCTCATAACCCAACCTTCAGAAATAATTGGTATCTCCTCCACAGAATGTTCCGTTCATTCACTGCGAATCTTAAATTCATCTGACTCTCAACTCCCGGCGGGTTATCGTTACACCACTTGTGAATGTCCAAGTAAGCCAATGCTGGTTTTCAGTGGCCTGTTCATACTAAGAGACGTGCTGTTCATTTGGCTATCCACTCCACCCTGTTCAGCTCTACATTTTCGTGTCCACAAAACCCAGCCTTCAGAAATCATTGGAATCACCACTAGAGAATGTTCCATTCATTCACTGCGAATCTGGAATTCATCTGAACCTCCACTCCTGGCAGGTTTTCGTTACGCCACTGGTGAATGTCCAAGTAACTCAATACTGGTTTTCAGAGGCATGTTCAACTCGCAGAAGTGCTGTTCAATGGGCTATCCACTCAATATTGGTCAGCTCTTCATTTTCCTCTCCACACAAACCAGCCTTCAGAAATCATTGGGCTCTCCACTACAGACTGTTCCATTCATTCACTGCGATTCTGCAATTCATCTGACTCTCCGCTCCAGGCAGGTTTTCATTACAGCACTGGTGAATGACCAAGTAATCCAATGCTGGTTTTCAGCCGCCTTTTCACACTCGCAGTGTGCTGTTCAATTGTCTATCCACTCAAACCTGGTCAGCCTTTCATTTTCTTTTCCACAATATCAGACTTCAGAAATCATTGGAATCGCCAGTACAGAATGTTCCATTCATTCACTGCCAATCTGGAATTCATCTGAATCTGCACTCCAGGTAGGCTTTCATTACACCACTTATGAATGTCCAAGTAACACAATGCTGGTTTTCAGCGGTCTGTTCACACTCTAAGCCCTGCTTTTTACTGGGTATCCACACAACTGTGGTCAGCTCTTCATTTTCATGTCCAAACAATCCAGACTTGAGAAATCATTGCAATCTCCAGTACAGAATGTTCCATTCATTCACTGCGAATCTGGAATTCAACTGAATCTCCACTACCTGCAGATTTATCTTACACCACTTGTGAATGTCCAAGTAAAACAATGCTGGTTTTCAGAGGCCTGTTCATGTTCGCAGTCGTGCTGTTCAATTGGCTATCCACTCAACCTGTTTTGCTCCTCATTTTCCTGTGCACACAACCCAGCCTTCAGAAATCATTGTAATCTCCACTACAGGATGTTCCATTCATTCACTGGGAATCTGGAATTCATCTGAATCTGCACTCCACGCAGGCTTTCGTTACACCACTGCTGAAAGTCGAAGTAATGCAATACTGGTTTTCAGTGGTCTGTTCACATTCGAAGCCGAGGCTTTTTACAGGCTATCCACTCAACACTGGTCAGCTCTTCATTTTCGTGTCCCCACAATCCAGATTTCAGAAATCATTGCAATCTCCACTACAGAATGTTCCATTCATTCACTGCGAGTCTGGAGTTTATCTGATTCTCCACTCCCGCCTGGTTAACATTACACCACTTGTGAATGTCCAAGTAAGCCAATGCTGGTTTTCAGAGGCCTGTTCATACTCGCAGCCGTGCTGTTTAATTGACAATTCACTCCACCCTGTTCAGCTCTTCATTGTCCCACCACACTACCAGCCTTCAGAAATCTTTGTTATCTCCACTACAGAATGTTCCATTCATTCACTGCGAATCTGGAATTCATCTGACTCTCAACTCCACGCAGGTTTTCATTACACCACTGTTGAATGTCCAAGTAACCCAATGCTGGTTTTCAGCGGCCTGTTCATATTCGCAGCCCTGCTGTTTACTTGGCTATCGATTCAAGCCTGGTCAGCTCTTCATTTTCCTGTCCACACAACACAGGCTTCAGAAATCATTGGAATCTCCTCTACAGAATGTTCCATTCATTCACTGCGAATGTGGAATTCAACTGACTCTCCACTCCATGCAGGTTTTCCTTACACCACTGATGAATGTCCAAGTAACCCAATGCTGGTTTTCAGCTGCATGTTCACACTCGCAGCCATGCTATACAATTGGCTTTCCACTAAATCCTGATTAGTTCTTGATTTTCCTTCCACACGACCCAGCCTTCAGAAATCGTTGGAATCTCCACTAGAGAATGTTCCATTCATTCACTGCGAATCTGGAATTCCTCTGAACCTCCACTCCCGGCAGGTTTTCGTTACACCACTGTTGAATGTCCAAGTAACCCAATGTTTTAAGTGTTTTCTTCACAAGCGCAGTGGTGCTGTTCAATTGGCTATCCACTCAACCCTGGCCAGCTCTACATTTTCCTGTCCACACCACAGAGACTGGAGAAATCATTGTTATCTCCACTACAGAATGTTCCATTCATTCACAGCGAATCTGGAATTCATCTGAATCTCCACTCCCGGCAGGTTTTCGTGACACCACTGGTAAATATCCAAGTAAGCCAATGCTGGTTTTAAGTGGCCTGCTCATACTCTCAGCCGTGCTGTTCAATTTGCTATCCACTCAACCCTCTTCAGCTCCATTTTCCTGTCCACATAACCCAAACTTCAGAAACAATTGGTATCTCCTCCACAGAATGTTCCATTCATTGACGGCAAATCTGAAATTCATCTAATTCTCAACTCCCGTCAGGTTTTCGTTACACCACTTGTGAATGTCCAATTAAGCCAAAGCTGGTTTTCAGTGGCCTGTTCTTACTACGAGACGTGCTGTTCATTTGGCTATCCATTCCACCCTGTTCAGCTCTACATTTTCGTGTCCACAAAACCCAGCCTTCAGAAATCATTGGAATCACCACTAGAGAATGTTCCATTCATTCACTGCGAATCTGGAATTCATCTGAATCTCCACTCCCGGCAGGTTTTCATTGCACCACTGCTGAATGTTCAAGTAACGCAATGATGGTTTTCAGCGGTCTATTCACACTCGAACCCGTGCTGTTCACGGTCTAGCGACTCAACACTGGTGAGTTCTTCTTTTTCCAGTTCAGACAATACAAACCTCAGAAACCATTGCAATCTACACTACAGAATGTTTCATTCATTCACGCGAATCTTGAATTCATCTTGTTCTCCACTCCCAGCAGGTTTTCGTTTCACCACTGGTGAATGTCCAAGCAACCCAAGGCTGGTTTCAGCTGCGTGTTAACACTCGCAGCCGTGCTGTTCAATTGGCTATCCAGTGAACGCTGGTTAGCTCTTGATTTTCCTTCCACACACCGAGCCTTCAGAAATCATTCTTATCTCCACTTCAGAGTGTTCCATTCGTTCCCTGCGAATCTGGAATTCCTCTGACTCTCCACACCAGGCAGATTTTCCTAACAACACTGGGGAATGACCAGGTAATCCAATGCTGGTTTTCAGCGGCTGTTCACACTCACAGCCTTGCTGTTCAATTGGCAATCCAGTCAAACCTAGTCAGCTCTTCATTTTCCTGTCCACACAAACCAGCGTTCAGAAATCATTGGAATCTCTACTACAGAAATTTCCATTCATTCACTGTGAATCTGGAAATACTCTGAATCTGCATTCCAGGAAGGCTTTCGTTACACCACTGATGAATGTCCAAGTAATGCAATGCTGCTTCTTAGTGGTCTGTTCACACTCGAAACCGTGGTGTTCATTGGCTATCCACTCAATATCGGTCAGCTCTTCAATATCCTGTCCAGACTATCCAGATTCCTAAATGTTGGCAATCACCACTACAGAATGTTCCATTCAATCACGCGAATCTGGAATTCATCAGAGTCTCCACTCCTGGAAGGTTTTCGTGACACCACTGGTAAATGTCCAAGGAAGACAATGCTGGTTTTAAGCCGCCTGCTAACACACTCAGCCGTGCTGTTCAATTTGCTATCCACCCAACCCTATTCAGCTCTACATTTTCCTGTCCTCATAACCCAACCTTCAGAAATAATTGGTATCTCCTCCACAGAATGTTCCGTTCATTCACTGCGAATCTTAAATCCATCTGACTCTCAACTCCCGGCGGGTTATCGTTACACCACTTGTGAATGTCCAAGTAAGCCAATGCTGGTTTTCAGTGGCCTGTTCATACTAAGAGACGTGCTGTTCATTTGGCTATCCACTCCACCCTGTTCAGCTCTACATTTTCGTGTCCACAAAACCCAGCCTTCAGAAATCATTGGAATCACCACTAGAGAATGTTCCATTCATTCACTGCGAATCTGGAATTCATCTGAACCTCCACTCCTGGCAGGTTTTCGTTACGCCACTGGTGAATGTCCAAGTAACTCAATACTGGTTTTCAGAGGCATGTTCAACTCGCAGAAGTGCTGTTCAATGGGCTATCCACTCAATATTGGTCAGCTCTTCATTTTCCTCTCCACACAAACCAGCCTTCAGAAATCATTGGGCTCTCCACTACAGACTGTTCCATTCATTCACTGCGATTCTGCAATTCATCTGACTCTCCGCTCCAGGCAGGTTTTCATTACAGCACTGGTGAATGACCAAGTAATCCAATGCTGGTTTTCAGCCGCCTTTTCACACTCGCAGTGTGCTGTTCAATTGTCTATCCACTCAAACCTGGTCAGCCTTTCATTTTCTTTTCCACAATATCAGACTTCAGAAATCATTGGAATCGCCAGTACAGAATGTTCCATTCATTCACTGCCAATCTGGAATTCATCTGAATCTGCACTCCAGGTAGGCTTTCATTACACCACTTATGAATGTCCAAGTAACACAATGCTGGTTTTCAGCGGTCTGTTCACACTCTAAGCCCTGCTTTTTACTGGGTATCCACACAACTGTGGTCAGCTCTTCATTTTCATGTCCAAACAATCCAGACTTGAGAAATCATTGCAATCTCCAGTACAGAATGTTCCATTCATTCACTGCGAATCTGGAATTCAACTGAATCTCCACTACCTGCAGATTTATCTTACACCACTTGTGAATGTCCAAGTAAAACAATGCTGGTTTTCAGAGGCCTGTTCATGTTCGCAGTCGTGCTGTTCAATTGGCTATCCACTCAACCTGTTTTGCTCCTCATTTTCCTGTGCACACAACCCAGCCTTCAGAAATCATTGTAATCTCCACTACAGGATGTTCCATTCATTCACTGGGAATCTGGAATTCATCTGAATCTGCACTCCACGCAGGCTTTCGTTACACCACTGCTGAAAGTCGAAGTAATGCAATACTGGTTTTCAGTGGTCTGTTCACATTCGAAGCCGAGGCTTTTTACAGGCTATCCACTCAACACTGGTCAGCTCTTCATTTTCGTGTCCCCACAATCCAGATTTCAGAAATCATTGCAATCTCCACTACAGAATGTTCCATTCATTCACTGCGAGTCTGGAGTTTATCTGATTCTCCACTCCCGCCTGGTTAACATTACACCACTTGTGAATGTCCAAGTAAGCCAATGCTGGTTTTCAGAGGCCTGTTCATACTCGCAGCCGTGCTGTTTAATTGACAATTCACTCCACCCTGTTCAGCTCTTCATTGTCCCACCACACTACCAGCCTTCAGAAATCTTTGTTATCTCCACTACAGAATGTTCCATTCATTCACTGCGAATCTGGAATTCATCTGACTCTCAACTCCACGCAGGTTTTCATTACACCACTGTTGAATGTCCAAGTAACCCAATGCTGGTTTTCAGCGGCCTGTTCATATTCGCAGCCCTGCTGTTTACTTGGCTATCGATTCAAGCCTGGTCAGCTCTTCATTTTCCTGTCCACACAACACAGGCTTCAGAAATCATTGGAATCTCCTCTACAGAATGTTCCATTCATTCACTGCGAATGTGGAATTCAACTGACTCTCCACTCCATGCAGGTTTTCCTTACACCACTGATGAATGTCCAAGTAACCCAATGCTGGTTTTCAGCTGCATGTTCACACTCGCAGCCATGCTATACAATTGGCTTTCCACTAAATCCTGATTAGTTCTTGATTTTCCTTCCACACGACCCAGCCTTCAGAAATCGTTGGAATCTCCACTAGAGAATGTTCCATTCATTCACTGCGAATCTGGAATTCCTCTGAACCTCCACTCCCGGCAGGTTTTCGTTACACCACTGTTGAATGTCCAAGTAACCCAATGTTTTAAGTGTTTTCTTCACAAGCGCAGTGGTGCTGTTCAATTGGCTATCCACTCAACCCTGGCCAGCTCTACATTTTCCTGTCCACACCACAGAGACTGGAGAAATCATTGTTATCTCCACTACAGAATGTTCCATTCATTCACAGCGAATCTGGAATTCATCTGAATCTCCACTCCCGGCAGGTTTTCGTGACACCACTGGTAAATATCCAAGTAAGCCAATGCTGGTTTTAAGTGGCCTGCTCATACTCTCAGCCGTGCTGTTCAATTTGCTATCCACTCAACCCTCTTCAGCTCCATTTTCCTGTCCACATAACCCAAACTTCAGAAACAATTGGTATCTCCTCCACAGAATGTTCCATTCATTGACGGCAAATCTGAAATTCATCTAATTCTCAACTCCCGTCAGGTTTTCGTTACACCACTTGTGAATGTCCAATTAAGCCAAAGCTGGTTTTCAGTGGCCTGTTCTTACTACGAGACGTGCTGTTCATTTGGCTATCCATTCCACCCTGTTCAGCTCTACATTTTCGTGTCCACAAAACCCAGCCTTCAGAAATCATTGGAATCACCACTAGAGAATGTTCCATTCATTCACTGCGAATCTGGAATTCATCTGAATCTCCACTCCCGGCAGGTTTTCATTGCACCACTGCTGAATGTTCAAGTAACGCAATGATGGTTTTCAGCGGTCTATTCACACTCGAACCCGTGCTGTTCACGGTCTAGCGACTCAACACTGGTGAGTTCTTCTTTTTCCAGTTCAGACAATACAAACCTCAGAAACCATTGCAATCTACACTACAGAATGTTTCATTCATTCAGGCGAATCTTGAATTCATCTTGTTCTCCACTCCCAGCAGGTTTTCGTTTCACCACTGGTGAATGTCCAAGCAACCCAAGGCTGGTTTCAGCTGCGTGTTAACACTCGCAGCCGTGCTGTTCAATTGGCTATCCAGTGAACGCTGGTTAGCTCTTGATTTTCCTTCCACACACCGAGCCTTCAGAAATCATTCTTATCTCCACTTCAGAATGTTCCATTCGTTCCCTGCGAATCTGGAATTCCTCTGACTCTCCACACCAGGCAGATTTTCCTAACAACACTGGTGAATGACCAGGTAATCCAATGCTGGTTTTCAGCGGCTGTTCACACTCACAGCCTTGCTGTTCAATTGGCAATCCAGTCAAACCTAGTCAGCTCTTCATTTTCCTGTCCACACAACCCAGCGTTCAGAAATCATTGGAATCTCTACTACAGAAATTTCCATTCATTCACTGTGAATCTGGAAATACTCTGAATCTGCATTCCAGGAAGGCTTTCGTTACACCACTGATGAATGTCCAAGTAATGCAATGCTGCTTCTTAGTGGTCTGTTCACACTCGAAACCGTGCTGTTCATTGGCTATCCACTCAATATCGGTCAGCTCTTCAATATCCTGTCCAGACTATCCAGATTCCTAAATGTTGGCAATCACCACTACAGAATGTTCCATTCAATCACGCGAATCTGGAATTCATCAGAGTCTCCACTCCTGGAAGGTTTTCGTGACACCACTGGTAAATGTCCAAGGAAGACAATGCTGGTTTTAAGCCGCCTGCTAACACACTCAGCCGTGCTGTTCAATTTGCTATCCACCCAACGCTATTCAGCTCTACATTTTCCTGTCCTCATAACCCAACCTTCAGAAATAATTGGTATCTCCTCCACAGAATGTTCCGTTCATTCACTGCGAATCTTAAATCCATCTGACTCTCAACTCCCGGCGGGTTATCGTTACACCACTTGTGAATGTCCAAGTAAGCCAATGCTGGTTTTCAGTGGCCTGTTCATACTAAGAGACGTGCTGTTCATTTGGCTATCCACTCCACCCTGTTCAGCTCTACATTTTCGTGTCCACAAAACCCAGCCTTCAGAAATCATTGGAATCACCACTAGAGAATGTTCCATTCATTCACTGCGAATCTGGAATTCCTCTGAACCTCCACTCCTGGCAGGTTTTCGTTACGCCACTGGTGAATGTCCAAGTAACTCAATACTGGTTTTCAGAGGCATGTTCAACTCGCAGAAGTGCTGTTCAATGGGCTATCCACTCAATATTGGTCAGCTCTTCATTTTCCTCTCCACACAAACCAGCCTTCAGAAATCATTGGGCTCTCCACTACAGACTGTTCCATTCATTCACTGCGATTCTGCAATTCATCTGACTCTCCGCTCCAGGCAGGTTTTCATTACAGCACTGGTGAATGACCAAGTAATCCAATGCTGGTTTTCAGCCGCCTTTTCACACTCGCAGTGTGCTGTTCAATTGTCTATCCACTCAAACCTGGTCAGCCTTTCATTTTCTTTTCCACAATATCAGACTTCAGAAATCATTGGAATCGCCAGTACAGAATGTTCCATTCATTCACTGCCAATCTGGAATTCATCTGAATCTGCACTCCAGGTAGGCTTTCATTACACCACTTATGAATGTCCAAGTAACACAATGCTGGTTTTCAGCGGTCTGTTCACACTCTAAGCCCTGCTTTTTACTGGGTATCCACACAACTGTGGTCAGCTCTTCATTTTCATGTCCAAACAATCCAGACTTGAGAAATCATTGCAATCTCCAGTACAGAATGTTCCATTCATTCACTGCGAATCTGGAATTCAACTGAATCTCCACTACCTGCAGATTTATCTTACACCACTTGTGAATGTCCAAGTAAAACAATGCTGGTTTTCAGAGGCCTGTTCATGTTCGCAGTCGTGCTGTTCAATTGGCTATCCACTCAACCTGTTTTGCTCCTCATTTTCCTGTGCACACAACCCAGCCTTCAGAAATCATTGTAATCTCCACTACAGGATGTTCCATTCATTCACTGGGAATCTGGAATTCATCTGAATCTGCACTCCACGCAGGCTTTCGTTACACCACTGCTGAAAGTCGAAGTAATGCAATACTGGTTTTCAGTGGTCTGTTCACATTCGAAGCCGAGGCTTTTTACAGGCTATCCACTCAACACTGGTCAGCTCTTCATTTTCGTGTCCCCACAATCCAGATTTCAGAAATCATTGCAATCTCCACTACAGAATGTTCCATTCATTCACTGCGAGTCTGGAGTTTATCTGATTCTCCACTCCCGCCTGGTTAACATTACACCACTTGTGAATGTCCAAGTAAGCCAATGCTGGTTTTCAGAGGCCTGTTCATACTCGCAGCCGTGCTGTTTAATTGACAATTCACTCCACCCTGTTCAGCTCTTCATTGTCCCACCACACTACCAGCCTTCAGAAATCTTTGTTATCTCCACTACAGAATGTTCCATTCATTCACTGCGAATCTGGAATTCATCTGACTCTCAACTCCACGCAGGTTTTCATTACACCACTGTTGAATGTCCAAGTAACCCAATGCTGGTTTTCAGCGGCCTGTTCATATTCGCAGCCCTGCTGTTTACTTGGCTATCGATTCAAGCCTGGTCAGCTCTTCATTTTCCTGTCCACACAACACAGGCTTCAGAAATCATTGGAATCTCCTCTACAGAATGTTCCATTCATTCACTGCGAATGTGGAATTCAACTGACTCTCCACTCCATGCAGGTTTTCCTTACACCACTGATGAATGTCCAAGTAACCCAATGCTGGTTTTCAGCTGCATGTTCACACTCGCAGCCATGCTATACAATTGGCTTTCCACTAAATCCTGATTAGTTCTTGATTTTCCTTCCACACGACCCAGCCTTCAGAAATCGTTGGAATCTCCACTAGAGAATGTTCCATTCATTCACTGCGAATCTGGAATTCCTCTGAACCTCCACTCCCGGCAGGTTTTCGTTACACCACTGTTGAATGTCCAAGTAACCCAATGTTTTAAGTGTTTTCTTCACAAGCGCAGTGGTGCTGTTCAATTGGCTATCCACTCAACCCTGGCCAGCTCTACATTTTCCTGTCCACACCACAGAGACTGGAGAAATCATTGTTATCTCCACTACAGAATGTTCCATTCATTCACAGCGAATCTGGAATTCATCTGAATCTCCACTCCCGGCAGGTTTTCGTGACACCACTGGTAAATATCCAAGTAAGCCAATGCTGGTTTTAAGTGGCCTGCTCATACTCTCAGCCGTGCTGTTCAATTTGCTATCCACTCAACCCTCTTCAGCTCCATTTTCCTGTCCACATAACCCAAACTTCAGAAACAATTGGTATCTCCTCCACAGAATGTTCCATTCATTGACGGCAAATCTGAAATTCATCTAATTCTCAACTCCCGTCAGGTTTTCGTTACACCACTTGTGAATGTCCAATTAAGCCAAAGCTGGTTTTCAGTGGCCTGTTCTTACTACGAGACGTGCTGTTCATTTGGCTATCCATTCCACCCTGTTCAGCTCTACATTTTCGTGTCCACAAAACCCAGCCTTCAGAAATCATTGGAATCACCACTAGAGAATGTTCCATTCATTCACTGCGAATCTGGAATTCATCTGAATCTCCACTCCCGGCAGGTTTTCATTGCACCACTGCTGAATGTTCAAGTAACGCAATGATGGTTTTCAGCGGTCTATTCACACTCGAACCCGTGCTGTTCACGGTCTAGCGACTCAACACTGGTGAGTTCTTCTTTTTCCAGTTCAGACAATACAAACCTCAGAAACCATTGCAATCTACACTACAGAATGTTTCATTCATTCAGGCGAATCTTGAATTCATCTTGTTCTCCACTCCCAGCAGGTTTTCGTTTCACCACTGGTGAATGTCCAAGCAACCCAAGGCTGGTTTCAGCTGCGTGTTAACACTCGCAGCCGTGCTGTTCAATTGGCTATCCAGTGAACGCTGGTTAGCTCTTGATTTTCCTTCCACACACCGAGCCTTCAGAAATCATTCTTATCTCCACTTCAGAATGTTCCATTCGTTCCCTGCGAATCTGGAATTCCTCTGACTCTCCACACCAGGCAGATTTTCCTAACAACACTGGTGAATGACCAGGTAATCCAATGCTGGTTTTCAGCGGCTGTTCACACTCACAGCCTTGCTGTTCAATTGGCAATCCAGTCAAACCTAGTCAGCTCTTCATTTTCCTGTCCACACAACCCAGCGTTCAGAAATCATTGGAATCTCTACTACAGAAATTTCCATTCATTCACTGTGAATCTGGAAATACTCTGAATCTGCATTCCAGGAAGGCTTTCGTTACACCACTGATGAATGTCCAAGTAATGCAATGCTGCTTCTTAGTGGTCTGTTCACACTCGAAACCGTGCTGTTCATTGGCTATCCACTCAATATCGGTCAGCTCTTCAATATCCTGTCCAGACTATCCAGATTCCTAAATGTTGGCAATCACCACTACAGAATGTTCCATTCAATCACGCGAATCTGGAATTCATCAGAGTCTCCACTCCTGGAAGGTTTTCGTGACACCACTGGTAAATGTCCAAGGAAGACAATGCTGGTTTTAAGCCGCCTGCTAACACACTCAGCCGTGCTGTTCAATTTGCTATCCACCCAACGCTATTCAGCTCTACATTTTCCTGTCCTCATAACCCAACCTTCAGAAATAATTGGTATCTCCTCCACAGAATGTTCCGTTCATTCACTGCGAATCTTAAATTCATCTGACTCTCAACTCCCGGCGGGGTATCGTTACACCACTTGTGAATGTCCAAGTAAGCCAATGCTGGTTTTCAGTGGCCTGTTCATACTAAGAGACGTGCTGTTCATTTGGCTATCCACTCCACCCTGTTCAGCTCTACATTTTCGTGTCCACAAAACCCAGCCTTCAGAAATCATTGGAATCACCACTAGAGAATGTTCCATTCATTCACTGCGAATCTGGAATTCCTCTGAACCTCCACTCCTGGCAGGTTTTCGTTACGCCACTGGTGAATGTCCAAGTAACTCAATACTGGTTTTCAGAGGCATGTTCAACTCGCAGAAGTGCTGTTCAATGGGCTATCCACTCAATATTGGTCAGCTCTTCATTTTCCTCTCCACACAAACCAGCCTTCAGAAATCATTGGGCTCTCCACTACAGACTGTTCCATTCATTCACTGCGATTCTGCAATTCATCTGACTCTCCGCTCCAGGCAGGTTTTCATTACAGCACTGGTGAATGACCAAGTAATCCAATGCTGGTTTTCAGCCGCCTTTTCACACTCGCAGTGTGCTGTTCAATTGTCTATCCACTCAAACCTGGTCAGCCTTTCATTTTCTTTTCCACAATATCAGACTTCAGAAATCATTGGAATCGCCAGTACAGAATGTTCCATTCATTCACTGCCAATCTGGAATTCATCTGAATCTGCACTCCAGGTAGGCTTTCATTACACCACTTATGAATGTCCAAGTAACACAATGCTGGTTTTCAGCGGTCTGTTCACACTCTAAGCCCTGCTTTTTACTGGGTATCCACACAACTGTGGTCAGCTCTTCATTTTCATGTCCAAACAATCCAGACTTGAGAAATCATTGCAATCTCCAGTACAGAATGTTCCATTCATTCACTGCGAATCTGGAATTCAACTGAATCTCCACTACCTGCAGATTTATCTTACACCACTTGTGAATGTCCAAGTAAAACAATGCTGGTTTTCAGAGGCCTGTTCATGTTCGCAGTCGTGCTGTTCAATTGGCTATCCACTCAACCTGTTTTGCTCCTCATTTTCCTGTGCACACAACCCAGCCTTCAGAAATCATTGTAATCTCCACTACAGGATGTTCCATTCATTCACTGGGAATCTGGAATTCATCTGAATCTGCACTCCACGCAGGCTTTCGTTACACCACTGCTGAAAGTCGAAGTAATGCAATACTGGTTTTCAGTGGTCTGCTCACATTCGAAGCCGAGGCTTTTTACAGGCTATCCACTCAACACTGGTCAGCTCTTCATTTTCGTGTCCCCACAATCCAGATTTCAGAAATCATTGCAATCTCCACTACAGAATGTTCCATTCATTCACTGCGAGTCTGGAGTTTATCTGATTCTCCACTCCCGCCTGGTTAACATTACACCACTTGTGAATGTCCAAGTAAGCCAATGCTGGTTTTCAGAGGCCTGTTCATACTCGCAGCCGTGCTGTTTAATTGACAATTCACTCCACCCTGTTCAGCTCTTCATTGTCCCACCACACTACCAGCCTTCAGAAATCTTTGTTATCTCCACTACAGAATGTTCCATTCATTCACTGCGAATCTGGAATTCATCTGACTCTCAACTCCACGCAGGTTTTCATTACACCACTGTTGAATGTCCAAGTAACCCAATGCTGGTTTTCAGCGGCCTGTTCATATTCGCAGCCCTGCTGTTTACTTGGCTATCGATTCAAGCCTGGTCAGCTCTTCATTTTCCTGTCCACACAACACAGGCTTCAGAAATCATTGGAATCTCCTCTACAGAATGTTCCATTCATTCACTGCGAATGTGGAATTCAACTGACTCTCCACTCCATGCAGGTTTTCCTTACACCACTGATGAATGTCCAAGTAACCCAATGCTGGTTTTCAGCTGCATGTTCACACTCGCAGCCATGCTATACAATTGGCTTTCCACTAAATCCTGATTAGTTCTTGATTTTCCTTCCACACGACCCAGCCTTCAGAAATCGTTGGAATCTCCACTAGAGAATGTTCCATTCATTCACTGCGAATCTGGAATTCCTCTGAACCTCCACTCCCGGCAGGTTTTCGTTACACCACTGTTGAATGTCCAAGTAACCCAATGTTTTAAGTGTTTTCTTCACAAGCGCAGTGGTGCTGTTCAATTGGCTATCCACTCAACCCTGGCCAGCTCTACATTTTCCTGTCCACACCACAGAGACTGGAGAAATCATTGTTATCTCCACTACAGAATGTTCCATTCATTCACAGCGAATCTGGAATTCATCTGAATCTCCACTCCCGGCAGGTTTTCGTGACACCACTGGTAAATATCCAAGTAAGCCAATGCTGGTTTTAAGTGGCCTGCTCATACTCTCAGCCGTGCTGTTCAATTTGCTATCCACTCAACCCTCTTCAGCTCCATTTTCCTGTCCACATAACCCAAACTTCAGAAACAATTGGTATCTCCTCCACAGAATGTTCCATTCATTGACGGCAAATCTGAAATTCATCTAATTCTCAACTCCCGTCAGGTTTTCGTTACACCACTTGTGAATGTCCAATTAAGCCAAAGCTGGTTTTCAGTGGCCTGTTCTTACTACGAGACGTGCTGTTCATTTGGCTATCCATTCCACCCTGTTCAGCTCTACATTTTCGTGTCCACAAAACCCAGCCTTCAGAAATCATTGGAATCACCACTAGAGAATGTTCCATTCATTCACTGCGAATCTGGAATTCATCTGAATCTCCACTCCCGGCAGGTTTTCATTGCACCACTGCTGAATGTTCAAGTAACGCAATGATGGTTTTCAGCGGTCTATTCACACTCGAACCCGTGCTGTTCACGGTCTAGCGACTCAACACTGGTGAGTTCTTCTTTTTCCAGTTCAGACAATACAAACCTCAGAAACCATTGCAATCTACACTACAGAATGTTTCATTCATTCAGGCGAATCTTGAATTCATCTTGTTCTCCACTCCCAGCAGGTTTTCGTTTCACCACTGGTGAATGTCCAAGCAACCCAAGGCTGGTTTCAGCTGCGTGTTAACACTCGCAGCCGTGCTGTTCAATTGGCTATCCAGTGAACGCTGGTTAGCTCTTGATTTTCCTTCCACACACCGAGCCTTCAGAAATCATTCTTATCTCCACTTCAGAATGTTCCATTCGTTCCCTGCGAATCTGGAATTCCTCTGACTCTCCACACCAGGCAGATTTTCCTAACAACACTGGTGAATGACCAGGTAATCCAATGCTGGTTTTCAGCGGCTGTTCACACTCACAGCCTTGCTGTTCAATTGGCAATCCAGTCAAACCTAGTCAGCTCTTCATTTTCCTGTCCACACAACCCAGCGTTCAGAAATCATTGGAATCTCTACTACAGAAATTTCCATTCATTCACTGTGAATCTGGAAATACTCTGAATCTGCATTCCAGGAAGGCTTTCGTTACACCACTGATGAATGTCCAAGTAATGCAATGCTGCTTCTTAGTGGTCTGTTCACACTCGAAACCGTGCTGTTCATTGGCTATCCACTCAATATCGGTCAGCTCTTCAATATCCTGTCCAGACTATCCAGATTCCTAAATGTTGGCAATCACCACTACAGAATGTTCCATTCAATCACGCGAATCTGGAATTCATCAGAGTCTCCACTCCTGGAAGGTTTTCGTGACACCACTGGTAAATGTCCAAGGAAGACAATGCTGGTTTTAAGCCGCCTGCTAACACACTCAGCCGTGCTGTTCAATTTGCTATCCACCCAACGCTATTCAGCTCTACATTTTCCTGTCCTCATAACCCAACCTTCAGAAATAATTGGTATCTCCTCCACAGAATGTTCCGTTCATTCACTGCGAATCTTAAATTCATCTGACTCTCAACTCCCGGCGGGTTATCGTTACACCACTTGTGAATGTCCAAGTAAGCCAATGCTGGTTTTCAGTGGCCTGTTCATACTAAGAGACGTGCTGTTCATTTGGCTATCCACTCCACCCTGTTCAGCTCTACATTTTCGTGTCCACAAAACCCAGCCTTCAGAAATCATTGGAATCACCACTAGAGAATGTTCCATTCATTCACTGCGAATCTGGAATTCCTCTGAACCTCCACTCCTGGCAGGTTTTCGTTACGCCACTGGTGAATGTCCAAGTAACTCAATACTGGTTTTCAGAGGCATGTTCAACTCGCAGAAGTGCTGTTCAATGGGCTATCCACTCAATATTGGTCAGCTCTTCATTTTCCTCTCCACACAAACCAGCCTTCAGAAATCATTGGGCTCTCCACTACAGACTGTTCCATTCATTCACTGCGATTCTGCAATTCATCTGACTCTCCGCTCCAGGCAGGTTTTCATTACAGCACTGGTGAATGACCAAGTAATCCAATGCTGGTTTTCAGCCGCCTTTTCACACTCGCAGTGTGCTGTTCAATTGTCTATCCACTCAAACCTGGTCAGCCTTTCATTTTCTTTTCCACAATATCAGACTTCAGAAATCATTGGAATCGCCAGTACAGAATGTTCCATTCATTCACTGCCAATCTGGAATTCATCTGAATCTGCACTCCAGGTAGGCTTTCATTACACCACTTATGAATGTCCAAGTAACACAATGCTGGTTTTCAGCGGTCTGTTCACACTCTAAGCCCTGCTTTTTACTGGGTATCCACACAACTGTGGTCAGCTCTTCATTTTCATGTCCAAACAATCCAGACTTGAGAAATCATTGCAATCTCCAGTACAGAATGTTCCATTCATTCACTGCGAATCTGGAATTCAACTGAATCTCCACTACCTGCAGATTTATCTTACACCACTTGTGAATGTCCAAGTAAAACAATGCTGGTTTTCAGAGGCCTGTTCATGTTCGCAGTCGTGCTGTTCAATTGGCTATCCACTCAACCTGTTTTGCTCCTCATTTTCCTGTGCACACAACCCAGCCTTCAGAAATCATTGTAATCTCCACTACAGGATGTTCCATTCATTCACTGGGAATCTGGAATTCATCTGAATCTGCACTCCACGCAGGCTTTCGTTACACCACTGCTGAAAGTCGAAGTAATGCAATACTGGTTTTCAGTGGTCTGCTCACATTCGAAGCCGAGGCTTTTTACAGGCTATCCACTCAACACTGGTCAGCTCTTCATTTTCGTGTCCCCACAATCCAGATTTCAGAAATCATTGCAATCTCCACTACAGAATGTTCCATTCATTCACTGCGAGTCTGGAGTTTATCTGATTCTCCACTCCCGCCTGGTTAACATTACACCACTTGTGAATGTCCAAGTAAGCCAATGCTGGTTTTCAGAGGCCTGTTCATACTCGCAGCCGTGCTGTTTAATTGACAATTCACTCCACCCTGTTCAGCTCTTCATTGTCCCACCACACTACCAGCCTTCAGAAATCTTTGTTATCTCCACTACAGAATGTTCCATTCATTCACTGCGAATCTGGAATTCATCTGACTCTCAACTCCACGCAGGTTTTCATTACACCACTGTTGAATGTCCAAGTAACCCAATGCTGGTTTTCAGCGGCCTGTTCATATTCGCAGCCCTGCTGTTTACTTGGCTATCGATTCAAGCCTGGTCAGCTCTTCATTTTCCTGTCCACACAACACAGGCTTCAGAAATCATTGGAATCTCCTCTACAGAATGTTCCATTCATTCACTGCGAATGTGGAATTCAACTGACTCTCCACTCCATGCCGGTTTTCCTTACACCACTGATGAATGTCCAAGTAACCCAATGCTGGTTTTCAGCTGCATGTTCACACTCGCAGCCATGCTATACAATTGGCTTTCCACTAAATCCTGATTAGTTCTTGATTTTCCTTCCACACGACCCAGCCTTCAGAAATCGTTGGAATCTCCACTAGAGAATGTTCCATTCATTCACTGCGAATCTGGAATTCCTCTGAACCTCCACTCCCGGCAGGTTTTCGTTACACCACTGTTGAATGTCCAAGTAACCCAATGTTTTAAGTGTTTTCTTCACAAGCGCAGTGGTGCTGTTCAATTGGCTATCCACTCAACCCTGGCCAGCTCTACATTTTCCTGTCCACACCACAGAGACTGGAGAAATCATTGTTCTCTCCACTACAGAATGTTCCATTCATTCACAGCGAATCTGGAATTCATCTGAATCTCCACTCCCGGCAGGTTTTCGTGACACCACTGGTAAATATCCAAGTAAGCCAATGCTGGTTTTAAGTGGCCTGCTCATACTCTCAGCCGTGCTGTTCAATTTGCTATCCACTCAACCCTCTTCAGCTCCATTTTCCTGTCCACATAACCCAAACTTCAGAAACAATTGGTATCTCCTCCACAGAATGTTCCATTCATTGACGGCAAATCTGAAATTCATCTAATTCTCAACTCCCGTCAGGTTTTCGTTACACCACTTGTGAATGTCCAATTAAGCCAAAGCTGGTTTTCAGTGGCCTGTTCTTACTACGAGACGTGCTGTTCATTTGGCTATCCATTCCACCCTGTTCAGCTCTACATTTTCGTGTCCACAAAACCCAGCCTTCAGAAATCATTGGAATCACCACTAGAGAATGTTCCATTCATTCACTGCGAATCTGGAATTCATCTGAATCTCCACTCCCGGCAGGTTTTCATTGCACCACTGCTGAATGTTCAAGTAACGCAATGATGGTTTTCAGCGGTCTATTCACACTCGAACCCGTGCTGTTCACGGTCTAGCGACTCAACACTGGTGAGTTCTTCTTTTTCCAGTTCAGACAATACAAACCTCAGAAACCATTGCAATCTACACTACAGAATGTTTCATTCATTCAGGCGAATCTTGAATTCATCTTGTTCTCCACTCCCAGCAGGTTTTCGTTTCACCACTGGTGAATGTCCAAGCAACCCAAGGCTGGTTTCAGCTGCGTGTTAACACTCGCAGCCGTGCTGTTCAATTGGCTATCCAGTGAACGCTGGTTAGCTCTTGATTTTCCTTCCACACACCGAGCCTTCAGAAATCATTCTTATCTCCACTTCAGAATGTTCCATTCGTTCCCTGCGAATCTGGAATTCCTCTGACTCTCCACACCAGGCAGATTTTCCTAACAACACTGGTGAATGACCAGGTAATCCAATGCTGGTTTTCAGCGGCTGTTCACACTCACAGCCTTGCTGTTCAATTGGCAATCCAGTCAAACCTAGTCAGCTCTTCATTTTCCTGTCCACACAACCCAGCGTTCAGAAATCATTGGAATCTCTACTACAGAAATTTCCATTCATTCACTGTGAATCTGGAAATACTCTGAATCTGCATTCCAGGAAGGCTTTCGTTACACCACTGATGAATGTCCAAGTAATGCAATGCTGCTTCTTAGTGGTCTGTTCACACTCGAAACCGTGCTGTTCATTGGCTATCCACTCAATATCGGTCAGCTCTTCAATATCCTGTCCAGACTATCCAGATTCCTAAATGTTGGCAATCACCACTACAGAATGTTCCATTCAATCACGCGAATCTGGAATTCATCAGAGTCTCCACTCCTGGAAGGTTTTCGTGACACCACTGGTAAATGTCCAAGGAAGACAATGCTGGTTTTAAGCCGCCTGCTAACACACTCAGCCGTGCTGTTCAATTTGCTATCCACCCAACCCTATTCAGCTCTACATTTTCCTGTCCTCATAACCCAACCTTCAGAAATAATTGGTATCTCCTCCACAGAATGTTCCGTTCATTCACTGCGAATCTTAAATTCATCTGACTCTCAACTCCCGGCGGGTTATCGTTACACCACTTGTGAATGTCCAAGTAAGCCAATGCTGGTTTTCAGTGGCCTGTTCATACTAAGAGACGTGCTGTTCATTTGGCTATCCACTCCACCCTGTTCAGCTCTACATTTTCGTGTCCACAAAACCCAGCCTTCAGAAATCATTGGAATCACCACTAGAGAATGTTCCATTCATTCACTGCGAATCTGGAATTCCTCTGAACCTCCACTCCTGGCAGGTTTTCGTTACGCCACTGGTGAATGTCCAAGTAACTCAATACTGGTTTTCAGAGGCATGTTCAACTCGCAGAAGTGCTGTTCAATGGGCTATCCACTCAATATTGGTCAGCTCTTCATTTTCCTCTCCACACAAACCAGCCTTCAGAAATCATTGGGCTCTCCACTACAGACTGTTCCATTCATTCACTGCGATTCTGCAATTCATCTGACTCTCCGCTCCAGGCAGGTTTTCATTACAGCACTGGTGAATGACCAAGTAATCCAATGCTGGTTTTCAGCCGCCTTTTCACACTCGCAGTGTGCTGTTCAATTGTCTATCCACTCAAACCTGGTCAGCCTTTCATTTTCTTTTCCACAATATCAGACTTCAGAAATCATTGGAATCGCCAGTACAGAATGTTCCATTCATTCACTGCCAATCTGGAATTCATCTGAATCTGCACTCCAGGTAGGCTTTCATTACACCACTTATGAATGTCCAAGTAACACAATGCTGGTTTTCAGCGGTCTGTTCACACTCTAAGCCCTGCTTTTTACTGGGTATCCACACAACTGTGGTCAGCTCTTCATTTTCATGTCCAAACAATCCAGACTTGAGAAATCATTGCAATCTCCAGTACAGAATGTTCCATTCATTCACTGCGAATCTGGAATTCAACTGAATCTCCACTACCTGCAGATTTATCTTACACCACTTGTGAATGTCCAAGTAAAACAATGCTGGTTTTCAGAGGCCTGTTCATGTTCGCAGTCGTGCTGTTCAATTGGCTATCCACTCAACCTGTTTTGCTCCTCATTTTCCTGTGCACACAACCCAGCCTTCAGAAATCATTGTAATCTCCACTACAGGATGTTCCATTCATTCACTGGGAATCTGGAATTCATCTGAATCTGCACTCCACGCAGGCTTTCGTTACACCACTGCTGAAAGTCGAAGTAATGCAATACTGGTTTTCAGTGGTCTGTTCACATTCGAAGCCGAGGCTTTTTACAGGCTATCCACTCAACACTGGTCAGCTCTTCATTTTCGTGTCCCCACAATCCAGATTTCAGAAATCATTGCAATCTCCACTACAGAATGTTCCATTCATTCACTGCGAGTCTGGAGTTTATCTGATTCTCCACTCCCGCCTGGTTAACATTACACCACTTGTGAATGTCCAAGTAAGCCAATGCTGGTTTTCAGAGGCCTGTTCATACTCGCAGCCGTGCTGTTTAATTGACAATTCACTCCACCCTGTTCAGCTCTTCATTGTCCCACCACACTACCAGCCTTCAGAAATCTTTGTTATCTCCACTACAGAATGTTGCATTCATTCACTGCGAATCTGGAATTCATCTGACTCTCAACTCCACGCAGGTTTTCATTACACCACTGTTGAATGTCCAAGTAACCCAATGCTGGTTTTCAGCGGCCTGTTCATATTCGCAGCCCTGCTGTTTACTTGGCTATCGATTCAAGCCTGGTCAGCTCTTCATTTTCCTGTCCACACAACACAGGCTTCAGAAATCATTGGAATCTCCTCTACAGAATGTTCCATTCATTCACTGCGAATGTGGAATTCAACTGACTCTCCACTCCATGCAGGTTTTCCTTACACCACTGATGAATGTCCAAGTAACCCAATGCTGGTTTTCAGCTGCATGTTCACACTCGCAGCCATGCTATACAATTGGCTTTCCACTAAATCCTGATTAGTTCTTGATTTTCCTTCCACACGACCCAGCCTTCAGAAATCGTTGGAATCTCCACTAGAGAATGTTCCATTCATTCACTGCGAATCTGGAATTCCTCTGAACCTCCACTCCCGGCAGGTTTTCGTTACACCACTGTTGAATGTCCAAGTAACCCAATGTTTTAAGTGTTTTCTTCACAAGCGCAGTGGTGCTGTTCAATTGGCTATCCACTCAACCCTGGCCAGCTCTACATTTTCCTGTCCACACCACAGAGACTGGAGAAATCATTGTTCTCTCCACTACAGAATGTTCCATTCATTCACAGCGAATCTGGAATTCATCTGAATCTCCACTCCCGGCAGGTTTTCGTGACACCACTGGTAAATATCCAAGTAAGCCAATGCTGGTTTTAAGTGGCCTGCTCATACTCTCAGCCGTGCTGTTCAATTTGCTATCCACTCAACCCTCTTCAGCTCCATTTTCCTGTCCACATAACCCAAACTTCAGAAACAATTGGTATCTCCTCCACAGAATGTTCCATTCATTGACGGCAAATCTGAAATTCATCTAATTCTCAACTCCCGTCAGGTTTTCGTTACACCACTTGTGAATGTCCAATTAAGCCAAAGCTGGTTTTCAGTGGCCTGTTCTTACTACGAGACGTGCTGTTCATTTGGCTATCCATTCCACCCTGTTCAGCTCTACATTTTCGTGTCCACAAAACCCAGCCTTCAGAAATCATTGGAATCACCACTAGAGAATGTTCCATTCATTCACTGCGAATCTGGAATTCATCTGAATCTCCACTCCCGGCAGGTTTTCATTGCACCACTGCTGAATGTTCAAGTAACGCAATGATGGTTTTCAGCGGTCTATTCACACTCGAACCCGTGCTGTTCACGGTCTAGCGACTCAACACTGGTGAGTTCTTCTTTTTCCAGTTCAGACAATACAAACCTCAGAAACCATTGCAATCTACACTACAGAATGTTTCATTCATTCAGGCGAATCTTGAATTCATCTTGTTCTCCACTCCCAGCAGGTTTTCGTTTCACCACTGGTGAATGTCCAAGCAACCCAAGGCTGGTTTCAGCTGCGTGTTAACACTCGCAGCCGTGCTGTTCAATTGGCTATCCAGTGAACGCTGGTTAGCTCTTGATTTTCCTTCCACACACCGAGCCTTCAGAAATCATTCTTATCTCCACTTCAGAATGTTCCATTCGTTCCCTGCGAATCTGGAATTCCTCTGACTCTCCACACCAGGCAGATTTTCCTAACAACACTGGTGAATGACCAGGTAATCCAATGCTGGTTTTCAGCGGCTGTTCACACTCACAGCCTTGCTGTTCAATTGGCAATCCAGTCAAACCTAGTCAGCTCTTCATTTTCCTGTCCACACAACCCAGCGTTCAGAAATCATTGGAATCTCTACTACAGAAATTTCCATTCATTCACTGTGAATCTGGAAATACTCTGAATCTGCATTCCAGGAAGGCTTTCGTTACACCACTGATGAATGTCCAAGTAATGCAATGCTGCTTCTTAGTGGTCTGTTCACACTCGAAACCGTGCTGTTCATTGGCTATCCACTCAATATCGGTCAGCTCTTCAATATCCTGTCCAGACTATCCAGATTCCTAAATGTTGGCAATCACCACTACAGAATGTTCCATTCAATCACGCGAATCTGGAATTCATCAGAGTCTCCACTCCTGGAAGGTTTTCGTGACACCACTGGTAAATGTCCAAGGAAGACAATGCTGGTTTTAAGCCGCCTGCTAACACACTCAGCCGTGCTGTTCAATTTGCTATCCACCCAACCCTATTCAGCTCTACATTTTCCTGTCCTCATAACCCAACCTTCAGAAATAATTGGTATCTCCTCCACAGAATGTTCCGTTCATTCACTGCGAATCTTAAATTCATCTGACTCTCAACTCCCGGCGGGTTATCGTTACACCACTTGTGAATGTCCAAGTAAGCCAATGCTGGTTTTCAGTGGCCTGTTCATACTAAGAGACGTGCTGTTCATTTGGCTATCCACTCCACCCTGTTCAGCTCTACATTTTCGTGTCCACAAAACCCAGCCTTCAGAAATCATTGGAATCACCACTAGAGAATGTTCCATTCATTCACTGCGAATCTGGAATTCCTCTGAACCTCCACTCCTGGCAGGTTTTCGTTACGCCACTGGTGAATGTCCAAGTAACTCAATACTGGTTTTCAGAGGCATGTTCAACTCGCAGAAGTGCTGTTCAATGGGCTATCCACTCAATATTGGTCAGCTCTTCATTTTCCTCTCCACACAAACCAGCCTTCAGAAATCATTGGGCTCTCCACTACAGACTGTTCCATTCATTCACTGCGATTCTGCAATTCATCTGACTCTCCGCTCCAGGCAGGTTTTCATTACAGCACTGGTGAATGACCAAGTAATCCAATGCTGGTTTTCAGCCGCCTTTTCACACTCGCAGTGTGCTGTTCAATTGTCTATCCACTCAAACCTGGTCAGCCTTTCATTTTCTTTTCCACAATATCAGACTTCAGAAATCATTGGAATCGCCAGTACAGAATGTTCCATTCATTCACTGCCAATCTGGAATTCATCTGAATCTGCACTCCAGGTAGGCTTTCATTACACCACTTATGAATGTCCAAGTAACACAATGCTGGTTTTCAGCGGTCTGTTCACACTCTAAGCCCTGCTTTTTACTGGGTATCCACACAACTGTGGTCAGCTCTTCATTTTCATGTCCAAACAATCCAGACTTGAGAAATCATTGCAATCTCCAGTACAGAATGTTCCATTCATTCACTGCGAATCTGGAATTCAACTGAATCTCCACTACCTGCAGATTTATCTTACACCACTTGTGAATGTCCAAGTAAAACAATGCTGGTTTTCAGAGGCCTGTTCATGTTCGCAGTCGTGCTGTTCAATTGGCTATCCACTCAACCTGTTTTGCTCCTCATTTTCCTGTGCACACAACCCAGCCTTCAGAAATCATTGTAATCTCCACTACAGGATGTTCCATTCATTCACTGGGAATCTGGAATTCATCTGAATCTGCACTCCACGCAGGCTTTCGTTACACCACTGCTGAAAGTCGAAGTAATGCAATACTGGTTTTCAGTGGTCTGTTCACATTCGAAGCCGAGGCTTTTTACAGGCTATCCACTCAACACTGGTCAGCTCTTCATTTTCGTGTCCCCACAATCCAGATTTCAGAAATCATTGCAATCTCCACTACAGAATGTTCCATTCATTCACTGCGAGTCTGGAGTTTATCTGATTCTCCACTCCCGCCTGGTTAACATTACACCACTTGTGAATGTCCAAGTAAGCCAATGCTGGTTTTCAGAGGCCTGTTCATACTCGCAGCCGTGCTGTTTAATTGACAATTCACTCCACCCTGTTCAGCTCTTCATTGTCCCACCACACTACCAGCCTTCAGAAATCTTTGTTATCTCCACTACAGAATGTTCCATTCATTCACTGCGAATCTGGAATTCATCTGACTCTCAACTCCACGCAGGTTTTCATTACACCACTGTTGAATGTCCAAGTAACCCAATGCTGGTTTTCAGCGGCCTGTTCATATTCGCAGCCCTGCTGTTTACTTGGCTATCGATTCAAGCCTGGTCAGCTCTTCATTTTCCTGTCCACACAACACAGGCTTCAGAAATCATTGGAATCTCCTCTACAGAATGTTCCATTCATTCACTGCGAATGTGGAATTCAACTGACTCTCCACTCCATGCAGGTTTTCCTTACACCACTGATGAATGTCCAAGTAACCCAATGCTGGTTTTCAGCTGCATGTTCACACTCGCAGCCATGCTATACAATTGGCTTTCCACTAAATCCTGATTAGTTCTTGATTTTCCTTCCACACGACCCAGCCTTCAGAAATCGTTGGAATCTCCACTAGAGAATGTTCCATTCATTCACTGCGAATCTGGAATTCCTCTGAACCTCCACTCCCGGCAGGTTTTCGTTACACCACTGTTGAATGTCCAAGTAACCCAATGTTTTAAGTGTTTTCTTCACAAGCGCAGTGGTGCTGTTCAATTGGCTATCCACTCAACCCTGGCCAGCTCTACATTTTCCTGTCCACACCACAGAGACTGGAGAAATCATTGTTATCTCCACTACAGAATGTTCCATTCATTCACAGCGAATCTGGAATTCATCTGAATCTCCACTCCCGGCAGGTTTTCGTGACACCACTGGTAAATATCCAAGTAAGCCAATGCTGGTTTTAAGTGGCCTGCTCATACTCTCAGCCGTGCTGTTCAATTTGCTATCCACTCAACCCTCTTCAGCTCCATTTTCCTGTCCACATAACCCAAACTTCAGAAACAATTGGTATCTCCTCCACAGAATGTTCCATTCATTGACGGCAAATCTGAAGTTCATCTAATTCTCAACTCCCGTCAGGTTTTCGTTACACCACTTGTGAATGTCCAATTAAGCCAAAGCTGGTTTTCAGTGGCCTGTTCTTAATACGAGACGTGCTGTTCATTTGGCTATCCATTCCACCCTGTTCAGCTCTACATTTTCGTGTCCACAAAACCCAGCCTTCAGAAATCATTGGAATCACCACTAGAGAATGTTCCATTCATTCACTGCGAATCTGGAATTCATCTGAATCTCCACTCCCGGCAGGTTTTCATTGCACCACTGCTGAATGTTCAAGTAACGCAATGATGGTTTTCAGCGGTCTATTCACACTCGAACCCGTGCTGTTCACGGTCTAGCGACTCAACACTGGTGAGTTCTTCTTTTTCCAGTTCAGACAATACAAACCTCAGAAACCATTGCAATCTACACTACAGAATGTTTCATTCATTCAGGCGAATCTTGAATTCATCTTGTTCTCCACTCCCAGCAGGTTTTCGTTTCACCACTGGTGAATGTCCAAGCAACCCAAGGCTGGTTTCAGCTGCGTGTTAACACTCGCAGCCGTGCTGTTCAATTGGCTATCCAGTGAACGCTGGTTAGCTCTTGATTTTCCTTCCACACACCGAGCCTTCAGAAATCATTCTTATCTCCACTTCAGAATGTTCCATTCGTTCCCTGCGAATCTGGAATTCCTCTGACTCTCCACACCAGGCAGATTTTCCTAACAACACTGGTGAATGACCAGGTAATCCAATGCTGGTTTTCAGCGGCTGTTCACACTCACAGCCTTGCTGTTCAATTGGCAATCCAGTCAAACCTAGTCAGCTCTTCATTTTCCTGTCCACACAACCCAGCGTTCAGAAATCATTGGAATCTCTACTACAGAAATTTCCATTCATTCACTGTGAATCTGGAAATACTCTGAATCTGCATTCCAGGAAGGCTTTCGTTACACCACTGATGAATGTCCAAGTAATGCAATGCTGCTTCTTAGTGGTCTGTTCACACTCGAAACCGTGCTGTTCATTGGCTATCCACTCAATATCGGTCAGCTCTTCAATATCCTGTCCAGACTATCCAGATTCCTAAATGTTGGCAATCACCACTACAGAATGTTCCATTCAATCACGCGAATCTGGAATTCATCAGAGTCTCCACTCCTGGAAGGTTTTCGTGACACCACTGGTAAATGTCCAAGGAAGACAATGCTGGTTTTAAGCCGCCTGCTAACACACTCAGCCGTGCTGTTCAATTTGCTATCCACCCAACCCTATTCAGCTCTACATTTTCCTGTCCTCATAACCCAACCTTCAGAAATAATTGGTATCTCCTCCACAGAATGTTCCGTTCATTCACTGCGAATCTTAAATTCATCTGACTCTCAACTCCCGGCGGGTTATCGTTACACCACTTGTGAATGTCCAAGTAAGCCAATGCTGGTTTTCAGTGGCCTGTTCATACTAAGAGACGTGCTGTTCATTTGGCTATCCACTCCACCCTGTTCAGCTCTACATTTTCGTGTCCACAAAACCCAGCCTTCAGAAATCATTGGAATCACCACTAGAGAATGTTCCATTCATTCACTGCGAATCTGGAATTCATCTGAACCTCCACTCCTGGCAGGTTTTCGTTACGCCACTGGTGAATGTCCAAGTAACTCAATACTGGTTTTCAGAGGCATGTTCAACTCGCAGAAGTGCTGTTCAATGGGCTATCCACTCAATATTGGTCAGCTCTTCATTTTCCTCTCCACACAAACCAGCCTTCAGAAATCATTGGGCTCTCCACTACAGACTGTTCCATTCATTCACTGCGATTCTGCAATTCATCTGACTCTCCGCTCCAGGCAGGTTTTCATTACAGCACTGGTGAATGACCAAGTAATCCAATGCTGGTTTTCAGCCGCCTTTTCACACTCGCAGTGTGCTGTTCAATTGTCTATCCACTCAAACCTGGTCAGCCTTTCATTTTCTTTTCCACAATATCAGACTTCAGAAATCATTGGAATCGCCAGTACAGAATGTTCCATTCATTCACTGCCAATCTGGAATTCATCTGAATCTGCACTCCAGGTAGGCTTTCATTACACCACTTATGAATGTCCAAGGAACACAATGCTGGTTTTCAGCGGTCTGTTCACACTCTAAGCCCTGCTTTTTACTGGGTATCCACACAACTGTGGTCAGCTCTTCATTTTCATGTCCAAACAATCCAGACTTGAGAAATCATTGCAATCTCCAGTACAGAATGTTCCATTCATTCACTGCGAATCTGGAATTCAACTGAATCTCCACTACCTGCAGATTTATCTTACACCACTTGTGAATGTCCAAGTAAAACAATGCTGGTTTTCAGAGGCCTGTTCATGTTCGCAGTCGTGCTGTTCAATTGGCTATCCACTCAACCTGTTTTGCTCCTCATTTTCCTGTGCACACAACCCAGCCTTCAGAAATCATTGTAATCTCCACTACAGGATGTTCCATTCATTCACTGGGAATCTGGAATTCATCTGAATCTGCACTCCACGCAGGCTTTCGTTACACCACTGCTGAAAGTCGAAGTAATGCAATACTGGTTTTCAGTGGTCTGTTCACATTCGAAGCCGAGGCTTTTTACAGGCTATCCACTCAACACTGGTCAGCTCTTCATTTTCGTGTCCCCACAATCCAGATTTCAGAAATCATTGCAATCTCCACTACAGAATGTTCCATTCATTCACTGCGAGTCTGGAGTTTATCTGATTCTCCACTCCCGCCTGGTTAACATTACACCACTTGTGAATGTCCAAGTAAGCCAATGCTGGTTTTCAGAGGCCTGTTCATACTCGCAGCCGTGCTGTTTAATTGACAATTCACTCCACCCTGTTCAGCTCTTCATTGTCCCACCACACTACCAGCCTTCAGAAATCTTTGTTATCTCCACTACAGAATGTTCCATTCATTCGCTGCGAATCTGGAATTCATCTGACTCTCAACTCCACGCAGGTTTTCATTACACCACTGTTGAATGTCCAAGTAACCCAATGCTGGTTTTCAGCGGCCTGTTCATATTCGCAGCCCTGCTGTTTACTTGGCTATCGATTCAAGCCTGGTCAGCTCTTCATTTTCCTGTCCACACAACACAGGCTTCAGAAATCATTGGAATCTCCTCTACAGAATGTTCCATTCATTCACTGCGAATGTGGAATTCAACTGACTCTCCACTCCATGCAGGTTTTCCTTACACCACTGATGAATGTCCAAGTAACCCAATGCTGGTTTTCAGCTGCATGTTCACACTCGCAGCCATGCTATACAATTGGCTTTCCACTAAATCCTGATTAGTTCTTGATTTTCCTTCCACACGACCCAGCCTTCAGAAATCGTTGGAATCTCCACTAGAGAATGTTCCATTCATTCACTGCGAATCTGGAATTCCTCTGAACCTCCACTCCCGGCAGGTTTTCGTTACACCACTGTTGAATGTCCAAGTAACCCAATGTTTTAAGTGTTTTCTTCACAAGCGCAGTGGTGCTGTTCAATTGGCTATCCACTCAACCCTGGCCAGCTCTACATTTTCCTGTCCACACCACAGAGACTGGAGAAATCATTGTTATCTCCACTACAGAATGTTCCATTCATTCACAGCGAATCTGGAATTCATCTGAATCTCCACTCCCGGCAGGTTTTCGTGACACCACTGGTAAATATCCAAGTAAGCCAATGCTGGTTTTAAGTGGCCTGCTCATACTCTCAGCCGTGCTGTTCAATTTGCTATCCACTCAACCCTCTTCAGCTCCATTTTCCTGTCCACATAACCCAAACTTCAGAAACAATTGGTATCTCCTCCACAGAATGTTCCATTCATTGACGGCAAATCTGAAGTTCATCTAATTCTCAACTCCCGTCAGGTTTTCGTTACACCACTTGTGAATGTCCAATTAAGCCAAAGCTGGTTTTCAGTGGCCTGTTCTTACTACGAGACGTGCTGTTCATTTGGCTATCCATTCCACCCTGTTCAGCTCTACATTTTCGTGTCCACAAAACCCAGCCTTCAGAAATCATTGGAATCACCACTAGAGAATGTTCCATTCATTCACTGCGAATCTGGAATTCATCTGAATCTCCACTCCCGGCAGGTTTTCATTGCACCACTGCTGAATGTTCAAGTAACGCAATGATGGTTTTCAGCGGTCTATTCACACTCGAACCCGTGCTGTTCACGGTCTAGCGACTCAACACTGGTGAGTTCTTCTTTTTCCAGTTCAGACAATACAAACCTCAGAAACCATTGCAATCTACACTACAGAATGTTTCATTCATTCAGGCGAATCTTGAATTCATCTTGTTCTCCACTCCCAGCAGGTTTTCGTTTCACCACTGGTGAATGTCCAAGCAACCCAAGGCTGGTTTCAGCTGCGTGTTAACACTCGCAGCCGTGCTGTTCAATTGGCTATCCAGTGAACGCTGGTTAGCTCTTGATTTTCCTTCCACACACCGAGCCTTCAGAAATCATTCTTATCTCCACTTCAGAATGTTCCATTCGTTCCCTGCGAATCTGGAATTCCTCTGACTCTCCACACCAGGCAGATTTTCCTAACAACACTGGTGAATGACCAGGTAATCCAATGCTGGTTTTCAGCGGCTGTTCACACTCACAGCCTTGCTGTTCAATTGGCAATCCAGTCAAACCTAGTCAGCTCTTCATTTTCCTGTCCACACAACCCAGCGTTCAGAAATCATTGGAATCTCTACTACAGAAATTTCCATTCATTCACTGTGAATCTGGAAATACTCTGAATCTGCATTCCAGGAAGGCTTTCGTTACACCACTGATGAATGTCCAAGTAATGCAATGCTGCTTCTTAGTGGTCTGTTCACACTCGAAACCGTGCTGTTCATTGGCTATCCACTCAATATCGGTCAGCTCTTCAATATCCTGTCCAGACTATCCAGATTCCTAAATGTTGGCAATCACCACTACAGAATGTTCCATTCAATCACGCGAATCTGGAATTCATCAGAGTCTCCACTCCTGGAAGGTTTTCGTGACACCACTGGTAAATGTCCAAGGAAGACAATGCTGGTTTTAAGCCGCCTGCTAACACACTCAGCCGTGCTGTTCAATTTGCTATCCACCCAACCCTATTCAGCTCTACATTTTCCTGTCCTCATAACCCAACCTTCAGAAATAATTGGTATCTCCTCCACAGAATGTTCCGTTCATTCACTGCGAATCTTAAATTCATCTGACTCTCAACTCCCGGCGGGTTATCGTTACACCACTTGTGAATGTCCAAGTAAGCCAATGCTGGTTTTCAGTGGCCTGTTCATACTAAGAGACGTGCTGTTCATTTGGCTATCCACTCCACCCTGTTCAGCTCTACATTTTCGTGTCCACAAAACCCAGCCTTCAGAAATCATTGGAATCACCACTAGAGAATGTTCCATTCATTCACTGCGAATCTGGAATTCCTCTGAACCTCCACTCCTGGCAGGTTTTCGTTACGCCACTGGTGAATGTCCAAGTAACTCAATACTGGTTTTCAGAGGCATGTTCAACTCGCAGAAGTGCTGTTCAATGGGCTATCCACTCAATATTGGTCAGCTCTTCATTTTCCTCTCCACACAAACCAGCCTTCAGAAATCATTGGGCTCTCCACTACAGACTGTTCCATTCATTCACTGCGATTCTGCAATTCATCTGACTCTCCGCTCCAGGCAGGTTTTCATTACAGCACTGGTGAATGACCAAGTAATCCAATGCTGGTTTTCAGCCGCCTTTTCACACTCGCAGTGTGCTGTTCAATTGTCTATCCACTCAAACCTGGTCAGCCTTTCATTTTCTTTTCCACAATATCAGACTTCAGAAATCATTGGAATCGCCAGTACAGAATGTTCCATTCATTCACTGCCAATCTGGAATTCATCTGAATCTGCACTCCAGGTAGGCTTTCATTACACCACTTATGAATGTCCAAGGAACACAATGCTGGTTTTCAGCGGTCTGTTCACACTCTAAGCCCTGCTTTTTACTGGGTATCCACACAACTGTGGTCAGCTCTTCATTTTCATGTCCAAACAATCCAGACTTGAGAAATCATTGCAATCTCCAGTACAGAATGTTCCATTCATTCACTGCGAATCTGGAATTCAACTGAATCTCCACTACCTGCAGATTTATCTTACACCACTTGTGAATGTCCAAGTAAAACAATGCTGGTTTTCAGAGGCCTGTTCATGTTCGCAGTCGTGCTGTTCAATTGGCTATCCACTCAACCTGTTTTGCTCCTCATTTTCCTGTGCACACAACCCAGCCTTCAGAAATCATTGTAATCTCCACTACAGGATGTTCCATTCATTCACTGGGAATCTGGAATTCATCTGAATCTGCACTCCACGCAGGCTTTCGTTACACCACTGCTGAAAGTCGAAGTAATGCAATACTGGTTTTCAGTGGTCTGTTCACATTCGAAGCCGAGGCTTTTTACAGGCTATCCACTCAACACTGGTCAGCTCTTCATTTTCGTGTCCCCACAATCCAGATTTCAGAAATCATTGCAATCTCCACTACAGAATGTTCCATTCATTCACTGCGAGTCTGGAGTTTATCTGATTCTCCACTCCCGCCTGGTTAACATTACACCACTTGTGAATGTCCAAGTAAGCCAATGCTGGTTTTCAGAGGCCCGTTCATACTCGCAGCCGTGCTGTTTAATTGACAATTCACTCCACCCTGTTCAGCTCTTCATTGTCCCACCACACTACCAGCCTTCAGAAATCTTTGTTATCTCCACTACAGAATGTTCCATTCATTCGCTGCGAATCTGGAATTCATCTGACTCTCAACTCCACGCAGGTTTTCATTACACCACTGTTGAATGTCCAAGTAACCCAATGCTGGTTTTCAGCGGCCTGTTCATATTCGCAGCCCTGCTGTTTACTTGGCTATCGATTCAAGCCTGGTCAGCTCTTCATTTTCCTGTCCACACAACACAGGCTTCAGAAATCATTGGAATCTCCTCTACAGAATGTTCCATTCATTCACTGCGAATGTGGAATTCAACTGACTCTCCACTCCATGCAGGTTTTCCTTACACCACTGATGAATGTCCAAGTAACCCAATGCTGGTTTTCAGCTGCATGTTCACACTCGCAGCCATGCTATACAATTGGCTTTCCACTAAATCCTGATTAGTTCTTGATTTTCCTTCCACACGACCCAGCCTTCAGAAATCGTTGGAATCTCCACTAGAGAATGTTCCATTCATTCACTGCGAATCTGGAATTCCTCTGAACCTCCACTCCCGGCAGGTTTTCGTTACACCACTGTTGAATGTCCAAGTAACCCAATGTTTTAAGTGTTTTCTTCACAAGCGCAGTGGTGCTGTTCAATTGGCTATCCACTCAACCCTGGCCAGCTCTACATTTTCCTGTCCACACCACAGAGACTGGAGAAATCATTGTTATCTCCACTACAGAATGTTCCATTCATTCACAGCGAATCTGGAATTCATCTGAATCTCCACTCCCGGCAGGTTTTCGTGACACCACTGGTAAATATCCAAGTAAGCCAATGCTGGTTTTAAGTGGCCTGCTCATACTCTCAGCCGTGCTGTTCAATTTGCTATCCACTCAACCCTCTTCAGCTCCATTTTCCTGTCCACATAACCCAAACTTCAGAAACAATTGGTATCTCCTCCACAGAATGTTCCATTCATTGACGGCAAATCTGAAATTCATCTAATTCTCAACTCCCGTCAGGTTTTCGTTACACCACTTGTGAATGTCCAATTAAGCCAAAGCTGGTTTTCAGTGGCCTGTTCTTACTACGAGACGTGCTGTTCATTTGGCTATCCATTCCACCCTGTTCAGCTCTACATTTTCGTGTCCACAAAACCCAGCCTTCAGAAATCATTGGAATCACCACTAGAGAATGTTCCATTCATTCACTGCGAATCTGGAATTCATCTGAATCTCCACTCCCGGCAGGTTTTCATTGCACCACTGCTGAATGTTCAAGTAACGCAATGATGGTTTTCAGCGGTCTATTCACACTCGAACCCGTGCTGTTCACGGTCTAGCGACTCAACACTGGTGAGTTCTTCTTTTTCCAGTTCAGACAATACAAACCTCAGAAACCATTGCAATCTACACTACAGAATGTTTCATTCATTCAGGCGAATCTTGAATTCATCTTGTTCTCCACTCCCAGCAGGTTTTCGTTTCACCACTGGTGAATGTCCAAGCAACCCAAGGCTGGTTTCAGCTGCGTGTTAACACTCGCAGCCGTGCTGTTCAATTGGCTATCCAGTGAACGCTGGTTAGCTCTTGATTTTCCTTCCACACACCGAGCCTTCAGAAATCATTCTTATCTCCACTTCAGAGTGTTCCATTCGTTCCCTGCGAATCTGGAATTCCTCTGACTCTCCACACCAGGCAGATTTTCCTAACAACACTGGTGAATGACCAGGTAATCCAATGCTGGTTTTCAGCGGCTGTTCACACTCACAGCCTTGCTGTTCAATTGGCAATCCAGTCAAACCTAGTCAGCTCTTCATTTTCCTGTCCACACAACCCAGCGTTCAGAAATCATTGGAATCTCTACTACAGAAATTTCCATTCATTCACTGTGAATCTGGAAATACTCTGAATCTGCATTCCAGGAAGGCTTTCGTTACACCACTGATGAATGTCCAAGTAATGCAATGCTGCTTCTTAGTGGTCTGTTCACACTCGAAACCGTGCTGTTCATTGGCTATCCACTCAATATCGGTCAGCTCTTCAATATCCTGTCCAGACTATCCAGATTCCTAAATGTTGGCAATCACCACTACAGAATGTTCCATTCAATCACGCGAATCTGGAATTCATCAGAGTCTCCACTCCTGGAAGGTTTTCGTGACACCACTGGTAAATGTCCAAGGAAGACAATGCTGGTTTTAAGCCGCCTGCTAACACACTCAGCCGTGCTGTTCAATTTGCTATCCACCCAACCCTATTCAGCTCTACATTTTCCTGTCCTCATAACCCAACCTTCAGAAATAATTGGTATCTCCTCCACAGAATGTTCCGTTCATTCACTGCGAATCTTAAATTCATCTGACTCTCAACTCCCGGCGGGTTATCGTTACACCACTTGTGAATGTCCAAGTAAGCCAATGCTGGTTTTCAGTGGCCTGTTCATACTAAGAGACGTGCTGTTCATTTGGCTATCCACTCCACCCTGTTCAGCTCTACATTTTCGTGTCCACAAAACCCAGCCTTCAGAAATCATTGGAATCACCACTAGAGAATGTTCCATTCATTCACTGCGAATCTGGAATTCCTCTGAACCTCCACTCCTGGCAGGTTTTCGTTACGCCACTGGTGAATGTCCAAGTAACTCAATACTGGTTTTCAGAGGCATGTTCAACTCGCAGAAGTGCTGTTCAATGGGCTATCCACTCAATATTGGTCAGCTCTTCATTTTCCTCTCCACACAAACCAGCCTTCAGAAATCATTGGGCTCTCCACTACAGACTGTTCCATTCATTCACTGCGATTCTGCAATTCATCTGACTCTCCGCTCCAGGCAGGTTTTCATTACAGCACTGGTGAATGACCAAGTAATCCAATGCTGGTTTTCAGCCGCCTTTTCACACTCGCAGTGTGCTGTTCAATTGTCTATCCACTCAAACCTGGTCAGCCTTTCATTTTCTTTTCCACAATATCAGACTTCAGAAATCATTGGAATCGCCAGTACAGAATGTTCCATTCATTCACTGCCAATCTGGAATTCATCTGAATCTGCACTCCAGGTAGGCTTTCATTACACCACTTATGAATGTCCAAGGAACACAATGCTGGTTTTCAGCGGTCTGTTCACACTCTAAGCCCTGCTTTTTACTGGGTATCCACACAACTGTGGTCAGCTCTTCATTTTCATGTCCAAACAATCCAGACTTGAGAAATCATTGCAATCTCCAGTACAGAATGTTCCATTCATTCACTGCGAATCTGGAATTCAACTGAATCTCCACTACCTGCAGATTTATCTTACACCACTTGTGAATGTCCAAGTAAAACAATGCTGGTTTTCAGAGGCCTGTTCATGTTCGCAGTCGTGCTGTTCAATTGGCTATCCACTCAACCTGTTTTGCTCCTCATTTTCCTGTGCACACAACCCAGCCTTCAGAAATCATTGTAATCTCCACTACAGGATGTTCCATTCATTCACTGGGAATCTGGAATTCATCTGAATCTGCACTCCACGCAGGCTTTCGTTACACCACTGCTGAAAGTCGAAGTAATGCAATACTGGTTTTCAGTGGTCTGTTCACATTCGAAGCCGAGGCTTTTTACAGGCTATCCACTCAACACTGGTCAGCTCTTCATTTTCGTGTCCCCACAATCCAGATTTCAGAAATCATTGCAATCTCCACTACAGAATGTTCCATTCATTCACTGCGAGTCTGGAGTTTATCTGATTCTCCACTCCCGCCTGGTTAACATTACACCACTTGTGAATGTCCAAGTAAGCCAATGCTGGTTTTCAGAGGCCCGTTCATACTCGCAGCCGTGCTGTTTAATTGACAATTCACTCCACCCTGTTCAGCTCTTCATTGTCCCACCACACTACCAGCCTTCAGAAATCTTTGTTATCTCCACTACAGAATGTTCCATTCATTCGCTGCGAATCTGGAATTCATCTGACTCTCAACTCCACGCAGGTTTTCATTACACCACTGTTGAATGTCCAAGTAACCCAATGCTGGTTTTCAGCGGCCTGTTCATATTCGCAGCCCTGCTGTTTACTTGGCTATCGATTCAAGCCTGGTCAGCTCTTCATTTTCCTGTCCACACAACACAGGCTTCAGAAATCATTGGAATCTCCTCTACAGAATGTTCCATTCATTCACTGCGAATGTGGAATTCAACTGACTCTCCACTCCATGCAGGTTTTCCTTACACCACTGATGAATGTCCAAGTAACCCAATGCTGGTTTTCAGCTGCATGTTCACACTCGCAGCCATGCTATACAATTGGCTTTCCACTAAATCCTGATTAGTTCTTGATTTTCCTTCCACACGACCCAGCCTTCAGAAATCGTTGGAATCTCCACTAGAGAATGTTCCATTCATTCACTGCGAATCTGGAATTCCTCTGAACCTCCACTCCCGGCAGGTTTTCGTTACACCACTGTTGAATGTCCAAGTAACCCAATGTTTTAAGTGTTTTCTTCACAAGCGCAGTGGTGCTGTTCAATTGGCTATCCACTCAACCCTGGCCAGCTCTACATTTTCCTGTCCACACCACAGAGACTGGAGAAATCATTGTTATCTCCACTACAGAATGTTCCATTCATTCACAGCGAATCTGGAATTCATCTGAATCTCCACTCCCGGCAGGTTTTCGTGACACCACTGGTAAATATCCAAGTAAGCCAATGCTGGTTTTAAGTGGCCTGCTCATACTCTCAGCCGTGCTGTTCAATTTGCTATCCACTCAACCCTCTTCAGCTCCATTTTCCTGTCCACATAACCCAAACTTCAGAAACAATTGGTATCTCCTCCACAGAATGTTCCATTCATTGACGGCAAATCTGAAATTCATCTAATTCTCAACTCCCGTCAGGTTTTCGTTACACCACTTGTGAATGTCCAATTAAGCCAAAGCTGGTTTTCAGTGGCCTGTTCTTACTACGAGACGTGCTGTTCATTTGGCTATCCATTCCACCCTGTTCAGCTCTACATTTTCGTGTCCACAAAACCCAGCCTTCAGAAATCATTGGAATCACCACTAGAGAATGTTCCATTCATTCACTGCGAATCTGGAATTCATCTGAATCTCCACTCCCGGCAGGTTTTCATTGCACCACTGCTGAATGTTCAAGTAACGCAATGATGGTTTTCAGCGGTCTATTCACACTCGAACCCGTGCTGTTCACGGTCTAGCGACTCAACACTGGTGAGTTCTTCTTTTTCCAGTTCAGACAATACAAACCTCAGAAACCATTGCAATCTACACTACAGAATGTTTCATTCATTCAGGCGAATCTTGAATTCATCTTGTTCTCCACTCCCAGCAGGTTTTCGTTTCACCACTGGTGAATGTCCAAGCAACCCAAGGCTGGTTTCAGCTGCGTGTTAACACTCGCAGCCGTGCTGTTCAATTGGCTATCCAGTGAACGCTGGTTAGCTCTTGATTTTCCTTCCACACACCGAGCCTTCAGAAATCATTCTTATCTCCACTTCAGAGTGTTCCATTCGTTCCCTGCGAATCTGGAATTCCTCTGACTCTCCACACCAGGCAGATTTTCCTAACAACACTGGTGAATGACCAGGTAATCCAATGCTGGTTTTCAGCGGCTGTTCACACTCACAGCCTTGCTGTTCAATTGGCAATCCAGTCAAACCTAGTCAGCTCTTCATTTTCCTGTCCACACAACCCAGCGTTCAGAAATCATTGGAATCTCTACTACAGAAATTTCCATTCATTCACTGTGAATCTGGAAATACTCTGAATCTGCATTCCAGGAAGGCTTTCGTTACACCACTGATGAATGTCCAAGTAATGCAATGCTGCTTCTTAGTGGTCTGTTCACACTCGAAACCGTGCTGTTCATTGGCTATCCACTCAATATCGGTCAGCTCTTCAATATCCTGTCCAGACTATCCAGATTCCTAAATGTTGGCAATCACCACTACAGAATGTTCCATTCAATCACGCGAATCTGGAATTCATCAGAGTCTCCACTCCTGGAAGGTTTTCGTGACACCACTGGTAAATGTCCAAGGAAGACAATGCTGGTTTTAAGCCGCCTGCTAACACACTCAGCCGTGCTGTTCAATTTGCTATCCACCCAACCCTATTCAGCTCTACATTTTCCTGTCCTCATAACCCAACCTTCAGAAATAATTGGTATCTCCTCCACAGAATGTTCCGTTCATTCACTGCGAATCTTAAATTCATCTGACTCTCAACTCCCGGCGGGTTATCGTTACACCACTTGTGAATGTCCAAGTAAGCCAATGCTGGTTTTCAGTGGCCTGTTCATACTAAGAGACGTGCTGTTCATTTGGCTATCCACTCCACCCTGTTCAGCTCTACATTTTCGTGTCCACAAAACCCAGCCTTCAGAAATCATTGGAATCACCACTAGAGAATGTTCCATTCATTCACTGCGAATCTGGAATTCCTCTGAACCTCCACTCCTGGCAGGTTTTCGTTACGCCACTGGTGAATGTCCAAGTAACTCAATACTGGTTTTCAGAGGCATGTTCAACTCGCAGAAGTGCTGTTCAATGGGCTATCCACTCAATATTGGTCAGCTCTTCATTTTCCTCTCCACACAAACCAGCCTTCAGAAATCATTGGGCTCTCCACTACAGACTGTTCCATTCATTCACTGCGATTCTGCAATTCATCTGACTCTCCGCTCCAGGCAGGTTTTCATTACAGCACTGGTGAATGACCAAGTAATCCAATGCTGGTTTTCAGCCGCCTTTTCACACTCGCAGTGTGCTGTTCAATTGTCTATCCACTCAAACCTGGTCAGCCTTTCATTTTCTTTTCCACAATATCAGACTTCAGAAATCATTGGAATCGCCAGTACAGAATGTTCCATTCATTCACTGCCAATCTGGAATTCATCTGAATCTGCACTCCAGGTAGGCTTTCATTACACCACTTATGAATGTCCAAGGAACACAATGCTGGTTTTCAGCGGTCTGTTCACACTCTAAGCCCTGCTTTTTACTGGGTATCCACACAACTGTGGTCAGCTCTTCATTTTCATGTCCAAACAATCCAGACTTGAGAAATCATTGCAATCTCCAGTACAGAATGTTCCATTCATTCACTGCGAATCTGGAATTCAACTGAATCTCCACTACCTGCAGATTTATCTTACACCACTTGTGAATGTCCAAGTAAAACAATGCTGGTTTTCAGAGGCCTGTTCATGTTCGCAGTCGTGCTGTTCAATTGGCTATCCACTCAACCTGTTTTGCTCCTCATTTTCCTGTGCACACAACCCAGCCTTCAGAAATCATTGTAATCTCCACTACAGGATGTTCCATTCATTCACTGGGAATCTGGAATTCATCTGAATCTGCACTCCACGCAGGCTTTCGTTACACCACTGCTGAAAGTCGAAGTAATGCAATACTGGTTTTCAGTGGTCTGTTCACATTCGAAGCCGAGGCTTTTTACAGGCTATCCACTCAACACTGGTCAGCTCTTCATTTTCGTGTCCCCACAATCCAGATTTCAGAAATCATTGCAATCTCCACTACAGAATGTTCCATTCATTCACTGCGAGTCTGGAGTTTATCTGATTCTCCACTCCCGCCTGGTTAACATTACACCACTTGTGAATGTCCAAGTAAGCCAATGCTGGTTTTCAGAGGCCTGTTCATACTCGCAGCCGTGCTGTTTAATTGACAATTCACTCCACCCTGTTCAGCTCTTCATTGTCCCACCACACTACCAGCCTTCAGAAATCTTTGTTATCTCCACTACAGAATGTTCCATTCATTCACTGCGAATCTGGAATTCATCTGACTCTCAACTCCACGCAGGTTTTCATTACACCACTGTTGAATGTCCAAGTAACCCAATGCTGGTTTTCAGCGGCCTGTTCATATTCGCAGCCCTGCTGTTTACTTGGCTATCGATTCAAGCCTGGTCAGCTCTTCATTTTCCTGTCCACACAACACAGGCTTCAGAAATCATTGGAATCTCCTCTACAGAATGTTCCATTCATTCACTGCGAATGTGGAATTCAACTGACTCTCCACTCCATGCAGGTTTTCCTTACACCACTGATGAATGTCCAAGTAACCCAATGCTGGTTTTCAGCTGCATGTTCACACTCGCAGCCATGCTATACAATTGGCTTTCCACTAAATCCTGATTAGTTCTTGATTTTCCTTCCACACGACCCAGCCTTCAGAAATCGTTGGAATCTCCACTAGAGAATGTTCCATTCATTCACTGCGAATCTGGAATTCCTCTGAACCTCCACTCCCGGCAGGTTTTCGTTACACCACTGTTGAATGTCCAAGTAACCCAATGTTTTAAGTGTTTTCTTCACAAGCGCAGTGGTGCTGTTCAATTGGCTATCCACTCAACCCTGGCCAGCTCTACATTTTCCTGTCCACACCACAGAGACTGGAGAAATCATTGTTATCTCCACTACAGAATGTTCCATTCATTCACAGCGAATCTGGAATTCATCTGAATCTCCACTCCCGGCAGGTTTTCGTGACACCACTGGTAAATATCCAAGTAAGCCAATGCTGGTTTTAAGTGGCCTGCTCATACTCTCAGCCGTGCTGTTCAATTTGCTATCCACTCAACCCTCTTCAGCTCCATTTTCCTGTCCACATAACCCAAACTTCAGAAACAATTGGTATCTCCTCCACAGAATGTTCCATTCATTGACGGCAAATCTGAAGTTCATCTAATTCTCAACTCCCGTCAGGTTTTCGTTACACCACTCGTGAATGTCCAATTAAGCCAAAGCTGGTTTTCAGTGGCCTGTTCTTACTACGAGACGTGCTGTTCATTTGGCTATCCATTCCACCCTGTTCAGCTCTACATTTTCGTGTCCACAAAACCCAGCCTTCAGAAATCATTGGAATCACCACTAGAGAATGTTCCATTCATTCACTGCGAATCTGGAATTCATCTGAATCTCCACTCCCGGCAGGTTTTCATTGCACCACTGCTGAATGTTCAAGTAACGCAATGATGGTTTTCAGCGGTCTATTCACACTCGAACCCGTGCTGTTCACGGTCTAGCGACTCAACACTGGTGAGTTCTTCTTTTTCCAGTTCAGACAATACAAACCTCAGAAACCATTGCAATCTACACTACAGAATGTTTCATTCATTCAGGCGAATCTTGAATTCATCTTGTTCTCCACTCCCAGCAGGTTTTCGTTTCACCACTGGTGAATGTCCAAGCAACCCAAGGCTGGTTTCAGCTGCGTGTTAACACTCGCAGCCGTGCTGTTCAATTGGCTATCCAGTGAACGCTGGTTAGCTCTTGATTTTCCTTCCACACACCGAGCCTTCAGAAATCATTCTTATCTCCACTTCAGAGTGTTCCATTCGTTCCCTGCGAATCTGGAATTCCTCTGACTCTCCACACCAGGCAGATTTTCCTAACAACACTGGTGAATGACCAGGTAATCCAATGCTGGTTTTCAGCGGCTGTTCACACTCACAGCCTTGCTGTTCAATTGGCAATCCAGTCAAACCTAGTCAGCTCTTCATTTTCCTGTCCACACAACCCAGCGTTCAGAAATCATTGGAATCTCTACTACAGAAATTTCCATTCATTCACTGTGAATCTGGAAATACTCTGAATCTGCATTCCAGGAAGGCTTTCGTTACACCACTGATGAATGTCCAAGTAATGCAATGCTGCTTCTTAGTGGTCTGTTCACACTCGAAACCGTGCTGTTCATTGGCTATCCACTCAATATCGGTCAGCTCTTCAATATCCTGTCCAGACTATCCAGATTCCTAAATGTTGGCAATCACCACTACAGAATGTTCCATTCAATCACGCGAATCTGGAATTCATCAGAGTCTCCACTCCTGGAAGGTTTTCGTGACACCACTGGTAAATGTCCAAGGAAGACAATGCTGGTTTTAAGCCGCCTGCTAACACACTCAGCCGTGCTGTTCAATTTGCTATCCACCCAACCCTATTCAGCTCTACATTTTCCTGTCCTCATAACCCAACCTTCAGAAATAATTGGTATCTCCTCCACAGAATGTTCCGTTCATTCACTGCGAATCTTAAATTCATCTGACTCTCAACTCCCGGCGGGTTATCGTTACACCACTTGTGAATGTCCAAGTAAGCCAATGCTGGTTTTCAGTGGCCTGTTCATACTAAGAGACGTGCTGTTCATTTGGCTATCCACTCCACCCTGTTCAGCTCTACATTCTCGTGTCCACAAAACCCAGCCTTCAGAAATCATTGGAATCACCACTAGAGAATGTTCCATTCATTCACTGCGAATCTGGAATTCCTCTGAACCTCCACTCCTGGCAGGTTTTCGTTACGCCACTGGTGAATGTCCAAGTAACTCAATCCTGGTTTTCAGAGGCATGTTCAACTCGCAGAAGTGCTGTTCAATGGGCTATCCACTCAATATTGGTCAGCTCTTCATTTTCCTCTCCACACAAACCAGCCTTCAGAAATCATTGGGCTCTCCACTACAGACTGTTCCATTCATTCACTGCGATTCTGCAATTCATCTGACTCTCCGCTCCAGGCAGGTTTTCATTACAGCACTGGTGAATGACCAAGTAATCCAATGCTGGTTTTCAGCCGCCTTTTCACACTCGCAGTGTGCTGTTCAATTGTCTATCCACTCAAACCTGGTCAGCCTTTCATTTTCTTTTCCACAATATCAGACTTCAGAAATCATTGGAATCGCCAGTACAGAATGTTCCATTCATTCACTGCCAATCTGGAATTCATCTGAATCTGCACTCCAGGTAGGCTTTCATTACACCACTTATGAATGTCCAAGTAACACAATGCTGGTTTTCAGCGGTCTGTTCACACTCTAAGCCCTGCTTTTTACTGGGTATCCACACAACTGTGGTCAGCTCTTCATTTTCATGTCCAAACAATCCAGACTTGAGAAATCATTGCAATCTCCAGTACAGAATGTTCCATTCATTCACTGCGAATCTGGAATTCAACTGAATCTCCACTACCTGCAGATTTATCTTACACCACTTGTGAATGTCCAAGTAAAACAATGCTGGTTTTCAGAGGCCTGTTCATGTTCGCAGTCGTGCTGTTCAATTGGCTATCCACTCAACCTGTTTTGCTCCTCATTTTCCTGTGCACACAACCCAGCCTTCAGAAATCATTGTAATCTCCACTACAGGATGTTCCATTCATTCACTGGGAATCTGGAATTCATCTGAATCTGCACTCCACGCAGGCTTTCGTTACACCACTGCTGAAAGTCGAAGTAATGCAATACTGGTTTTCAGTGGTCTGTTCACATTCGAAGCCGAGGCTTTTTACAGGCTATCCACTCAACACTGGTCAGCTCTTCATTTTCGTGTCCCCACAATCCAGATTTCAGAAATCATTGCAATCTCCACTACAGAATGTTCCATTCATTCACTGCGAGTCTGGAGTTTATCTGATTCTCCACTCCCGCCTGGTTAACATTACACCACTTGTGAATGTCCAAGTAAGCCAATGCTGGTTTTCAGAGGCCTGTTCATACTCGCAGCCGTGCTGTTTAATTGACAATTCACTCCACCCTGTTCAGCTCTTCATTGTCCCACCACACTACCAGCCTTCAGAAATCTTTGTTATCTCCACTACAGAATGTTCCATTCATTCACTGCGAATCTGGAATTCATCTGACTCTCAACTCCACGCAGGTTTTCATTACACCACTGTTGAATGTCCAAGTAACCCAATGCTGGTTTTCAGCGGCCTGTTCATATTCGCAGCCCTGCTGTTTACTTGGCTATCGATTCAAGCCTGGTCAGCTCTTCATTTTCCTGTCCACACAACACAGGCTTCAGAAATCATTGGAATCTCCTCTACAGAATGTTCCATTCATTCACTGCGAATGTGGAATTCAACTGACTCTCCACTCCATGCAGGTTTTCCTTACACCACTGATGAATGTCCAAGTAACCCAATGCTGGTTTTCAGCTGCATGTTCACACTCGCAGCCATGCTATACAATTGGCTTTCCACTAAATCCTGATTAGTTCTTGATTTTCCTTCCACACGACCCAGCCTTCAGAAATCGTTGGAATCTCCACTAGAGAATGTTCCATTCATTCACTGCGAATCTGGAATTCCTCTGAACCTCCACTCCCGGCAGGTTTTCGTTACACCACTGTTGAATGTCCAAGTAACCCAATGTTTTAAGTGTTTTCTTCACAAGCGCAGTGGTGCTGTTCAATTGGCTATCCACTCAACCCTGGCCAGCTCTACATTTTCCTGTCCACACCACAGAGACTGGAGAAATCATTGTTATCTCCACTACAGAATGTTCCATTCATTCACAGCGAATCTGGAATTCATCTGAATCTCCACTCCCGGCAGGTTTTCGTGACACCACTGGTAAATATCCAAGTAAGCCAATGCTGGTTTTAAGTGGCCTGCTCATACTCTCAGCCGTGCTGTTCAATTTGCTATCCACTCAACCCTCTTCAGCTCCATTTTCCTGTCCACATAACCCAAACTTCAGAAACAATTGGTATCTCCTCCACAGAATGTTCCATTCATTGACGGCAAATCTGAAGTTCATCTAATTCTCAACTCCCGTCAGGTTTTCGTTACACCACTCGTGAATGTCCAATTAAGCCAAAGCTGGTTTTCAGTGGCCTGTTCTTACTACGAGACGTGCTGTTCATTTGGCTATCCATTCCACCCTGTTCAGCTCTACATTTTCGTGTCCACAAAACCCAGCCTTCAGAAATCATTGGAATCACCACTAGAGAATGTTCCATTCATTCACTGCGAATCTGGAATTCATCTGAATCTCCACTCCCGGCAGGTTTTCATTGCACCACTGCTGAATGTTCAAGTAACGCAATGATGGTTTTCAGCGGTCTATTCACACTCGAACCCGTGCTGTTCACGGTCTAGCGACTCAACACTGGTGAGTTCTTCTTTTTCCAGTTCAGACAATACAAACCTCAGAAACCATTGCAATCTACACTACAGAATGTTTCATTCATTCAGGCGAATCTTGAATTCATCTTGTTCTCCACTCCCAGCAGGTTTTCGTTTCACCACTGGTGAATGTCCAAGCAACCCAAGGCTGGTTTCAGCTGCGTGTTAACACTCGCAGCCGTGCTGTTCAATTGGCTATCCAGTGAACGCTGGTTAGCTCTTGATTTTCCTTCCACACACCGAGCCTTCAGAAATCATTCTTATCTCCACTTCAGAATGTTCCATTCGTTCCCTGCGAATCTGGAATTCCTCTGACTCTCCACACCAGGCAGATTTTCCTAACAACACTGGTGAATGACCAGGTAATCCAATGCTGGTTTTCAGCGGCTGTTCACACTCACAGCCTTGCTGTTCAATTGGCAATCCAGTCAAACCTAGTCAGCTCTTCATTTTCCTGTCCACACAACCCAGCGTTCAGAAATCATTGGAATCTCTACTACAGAAATTTCCATTCATTCACTGTGAATCTGGAAATACTCTGAATCTGCATTCCAGGAAGGCTTTCGTTACACCACTGATGAATGTCCAAGTAATGCAATGCTGCTTCTTAGTGGTCTGTTCACACTCGAAACCGTGCTGTTCATTGGCTATCCACTCAATATCGGTCAGCTCTTCAATATCCTGTCCAGACTATCCAGATTCCTAAATGTTGGCAATCACCACTACAGAATGTTCCATTCAATCACGCGAATCTGGAATTCATCAGAGTCTCCACTCCTGGAAGGTTTTCGTGACACCACTGGTAAATGTCCAAGGAAGACAATGCTGGTTTTAAGCCGCCTGCTAACACACTCAGCCGTGCTGTTCAATTTGCTATCCACCCAACCCTATTCAGCTCTACATTTTCCTGTCCTCATAACCCAACCTTCAGAAATAATTGGTATCTCCTCCACAGAATGTTCCGTTCATTCACTGCGAATCTTAAATTCATCTGACTCTCAACTCCCGGCGGGTTATCGTTACACCACTTGTGAATGTCCAAGTAAGCCAATGCTGGTTTTCAGTGGCCTGTTCATACTAAGAGACGTGCTGTTCATTTGGCTATCCACTCCACCCTGTTCAGCTCTACATTCTCGTGTCCACAAAACCCAGCCTTCAGAAATCATTGGAATCACCACTAGAGAATGTTCCATTCATTCACTGCGAATCTGGAATTCCTCTGAACCTCCACTCCTGGCAGGTTTTCGTTACGCCACTGGTGAATGTCCAAGTAACTCAATCCTGGTTTTCAGAGGCATGTTCAACTCGCAGAAGTGCTGTTCAATGGGCTATCCACTCAATATTGGTCAGCTCTTCATTTTCCTCTCCACACAAACCAGCCTTCAGAAATCATTGGGCTCTCCACTACAGACTGTTCCATTCATTCACTGCGATTCTGCAATTCATCTGACTCTCCGCTCCAGGCAGGTTTTCATTACAGCACTGGTGAATGACCAAGTAATCCAATGCTGGTTTTCAGCCGCCTTTTCACACTCGCAGTGTGCTGTTCAATTGTCTATCCACTCAAACCTGGTCAGCCTTTCATTTTCTTTTCCACAATATCAGACTTCAGAAATCATTGGAATCGCCAGTACAGAATGTTCCATTCATTCACTGCCAATCTGGAATTCATCTGAATCTGCACTCCAGGTAGGCTTTCATTACACCACTTATGAATGTCCAAGTAACACAATGCTGGTTTTCAGCGGTCTGTTCACACTCTAAGCCCTGCTTTTTACTGGGTATCCACACAACTGTGGTCAGCTCTTCATTTTCATGTCCAAACAATCCAGACTTGAGAAATCATTGCAATCTCCAGTACAGAATGTTCCATTCATTCACTGCGAATCTGGAATTCAACTGAATCTCCACTACCTGCAGATTTATCTTACACCACTTGTGAATGTCCAAGTAAAACAATGCTGGTTTTCAGAGGCCTGTTCATGTTCGCAGTCGTGCTGTTCAATTGGCTATCCACTCAACCTGTTTTGCTCCTCATTTTCCTGTGCACACAACCCAGCCTTCAGAAATCATTGTAATCTCCACTACAGGATGTTCCATTCATTCACTGGGAATCTGGAATTCATCTGAATCTGCACTCCACGCAGGCTTTCGTTACACCACTGCTGAAAGTCGAAGTAATGCAATACTGGTTTTCAGTGGTCTGTTCACATTCGAAGCCGAGGCTTTTTACAGGCTATCCACTCAACACTGGTCAGCTCTTCATTTTCGTGTCCCCACAATCCAGATTTCAGAAATCATTGCAATCTCCACTACAGAATGTTCCATTCATTCACTGCGAGTCTGGAGTTTATCTGATTCTCCACTCCCGCCTGGTTAACATTACACCACTTGTGAATGTCCAAGTAAGCCAATGCTGGTTTTCAGAGGCCTGTTCATACTCGCAGCCGTGCTGTTTAATTGACAATTCACTCCACCCTGTTCAGCTCTTCATTGTCCCACCACACTACCAGCCTTCAGAAATCTTTGTTATCTCCACTACAGAATGTTCCATTCATTCACTGCGAATCTGGAATTCATCTGACTCTCAACTCCACGCAGGTTTTCATTACACCACTGTTGAATGTCCAAGTAACCCAATGCTGGTTTTCAGCGGCCTGTTCATATTCGCAGCCCTGCTGTTTACTTGGCTATCGATTCAAGCCTGGTCAGCTCTTCATTTTCCTGTCCACACAACACAGGCTTCAGAAATCATTGGAATCTCCTCTACAGAATGTTCCATTCATTCACTGCGAATGTGGAATTCAACTGACTCTCCACTCCATGCAGGTTTTCCTTACACCACTGATGAATGTCCAAGTAACCCAATGCTGGTTTTCAGCTGCATGTTCACACTCGCAGCCATGCTATACAATTGGCTTTCCACTAAATCCTGATTAGTTCTTGATTTTCCTTCCACACGACCCAGCCTTCAGAAATCGTTGGAATCTCCACTAGAGAATGTTCCATTCATTCACTGCGAATCTGGAATTCCTCTGAACCTCCACTCCCGGCAGGTTTTCGTTACACCACTGTTGAATGTCCAAGTAACCCAATGTTTTAAGTGTTTTCTTCACAAGCGCAGTGGTGCTGTTCAATTGGCTATCCACTCAACCCTGGCCAGCTCTACATTTTCCTGTCCACACCACAGAGACTGGAGAAATCATTGTTATCTCCACTACAGAATGTTCCATTCATTCACAGCGAATCTGGAATTCATCTGAATCTCCACTCCCGGCAGGTTTTCGTGACACCACTGGTAAATATCCAAGTAAGCCAATGCTGGTTTTAAGTGGCCTGCTCATACTCTCAGCCGTGCTGTTCAATTTGCTATCCACTCAACCCTCTTCAGCTCCATTTTCCTGTCCACATAACCCAAACTTCAGAAACAATTGGTATCTCCTCCACAGAATGTTCCATTCATTGACGGCAAATCTGAAATTCATCTAATTCTCAACTCCCGTCAGGTTTTCGTTACACCACTTGTGAATGTCCAATTAAGCCAAAGCTGGTTTTCAGTGGCCTGTTCTTACTACGAGACGTGCTGTTCATTTGGCTATCCATTCCACCCTGCTCAGCTCTACATTTTCGTGTCCACAAAACCCAGCCTTCAGAAATCATTGGAATCACCACTAGAGAATGTTCCATTCATTCACTGCGAATCTGGAATTCATCTGAATCTCCACTCCCGGCAGGTTTTCATTGCACCACTGCTGAATGTTCAAGTAACGCAATGATGGTTTTCAGCGGTCTATTCACACTCGAACCCGTGCTGTTCACGGTCTAGCGACTCAACACTGGTGAGTTCTTCTTTTTCCAGTTCAGACAATACAAACCTCAGAAACCATTGCAATCTACACTACAGAATGTTTCATTCATTCAGGCGAATCTTGAATTCATCTTGTTCTCCACTCCCAGCAGGTTTTCGTTTCACCACTGGTGAATGTCCAAGCAACCCAAGGCTGGTTTCAGCTGCGTGTTAACACTCGCAGCCGTGCTGTTCAATTGGCTATCCAGTGAACGCTGGTTAGCTCTTGATTTTCCTTCCACACACCGAGCCTTCAGAAATCATTCTTATCTCCACTTCAGAATGTTCCATTCGTTCCCTGCGAATCTGGAATTCCTCTGACTCTCCACACCAGGCAGATTTTCCTAACAACACTGGTGAATGACCAGGTAATCCAATGCTGGTTTTCAGCGGCTGTTCACACTCACAGCCTTGCTGTTCAATTGGCAATCCAGTCAAACCTAGTCAGCTCTTCATTTTCCTGTCCACACAACCCAGCGTTCAGAAATCATTGGAATCTCTACTACAGAAATTTCCATTCATTCACTGTGAATCTGGAAATACTCTGAATCTGCATTCCAGGAAGGCTTTCGTTACACCACTGATGAATGTCCAAGTAATGCAATGCTGCTTCTTAGTGGTCTGTTCACACTCGAAACCGTGCTGTTCATTGGCTATCCACTCAATATCGGTCAGCTCTTCAATATCCTGTCCAGACTATCCAGATTCCTAAATGTTGGCAATCACCACTACAGAATGTTCCATTCAATCACGCGAATCTGGAATTCATCAGAGTCTCCACTCCTGGAAGGTTTTCGTGACACCACTGGTAAATGTCCAAGGAAGACAATGCTGGTTTTAAGCCGCCTGCTAACACACTCAGCCGTGCTGTTCAATTTGCTATCCACCCAACCCTATTCAGCTCTACATTTTCCTGTCCTCATAACCCAACCTTCAGAAATAATTGGTATCTCCTCCACAGAATGTTCCGTTCATTCACTGCGAATCTTAAATTCATCTGACTCTCAACTCCCGGCGGGTTATCGTTACACCACTTGTGAATGTCCAAGTAAGCCAATGCTGGTTTTCAGTGGCCTGTTCATACTAAGAGACGTGCTGTTCATTTGGCTATCCACTCCACCCTGTTCAGCTCTACATTTTCGTGTCCACAAAACCCAGCCTTCAGAAATCATTGGAATCACCACTAGAGAATGTTCCATTCATTCACTGCGAATCTGGAATTCCTCTGAACCTCCACTCCTGGCAGGTTTTCGTTACGCCACTGGTGAATGTCCAAGTAACTCAATACTGGTTTTCAGAGGCATGTTCAACTCGCAGAAGTGCTGTTCAATGGGCTATCCACTCAATATTGGTCAGCTCTTCATTTTCCTCTCCACACAAACCAGCCTTCAGAAATCATTGGGCTCTCCACTACAGACTGTTCCATTCATTCACTGCGATTCTGCAATTCATCTGACTCTCCGCTCCAGGCAGGTTTTCATTACAGCACTGGTGAATGACCAAGTAATCCAATGCTGGTTTTCAGCCGCCTTTTCACACTCGCAGTGTGCTGTTCAATTGTCTATCCACTCAAACCTGGTCAGCCTTTCATTTTCTTTTCCACAATATCAGACTTCAGAAATCATTGGAATCGCCAGTACAGAATGTTCCATTCATTCACTGCCAATCTGGAATTCATCTGAATCTGCACTCCAGGTAGGCTTTCATTACACCACTTATGAATGTCCAAGTAACACAATGCTGGTTTTCAGCGGTCTGTTCACACTCTAAGCCCTGCTTTTTACTGGGTATCCACACAACTGTGGTCAGCTCTTCATTTTCATGTCCAAACAATCCAGACTTGAGAAATCATTGCAATCTCCAGTACAGAATGTTCCATTCATTCACTGCGAATCTGGAATTCAACTGAATCTCCACTACCTGCAGATTTATCTTACACCACTTGTGAATGTCCAAGTAAAACAATGCTGGTTTTCAGAGGCCTGTTCATGTTCGCAGTCGTGCTGTTCAATTGGCTATCCACTCAACCTGTTTTGCTCCTCATTTTCCTGTGCACACAACCCAGCCTTCAGAAATCATTGTAATCTCCACTACAGGATGTTCCATTCATTCACTGGGAATCTGGAATTCATCTGAATCTGCACTCCACGCAGGCTTTCGTTACACCACTGCTGAAAGTCGAAGTAATGCAATACTGGTTTTCAGTGGTCTGTTCACATTCGAAGCCGAGGCTTTTTACAGGCTATCCACTCAACACTGGTCAGCTCTTCATTTTCGTGTCCCCACAATCCAGATTTCAGAAATCATTGCAATCTCCACTACAGAATGTTCCATTCATTCACTGCGAGTCTGGAGTTTATCTGATTCTCCACTCCCGCCTGGTTAACATTACACCACTTGTGAATGTCCAAGTAAGCCAATGCTGGTTTTCAGAGGCCTGTTCATACTCGCAGCCGTGCTGTTTAATTGACAATTCACTCCACCCTGTTCAGCTCTTCATTGTCCCACCACACTACCAGCCTTCAGAAATCTTTGTTATCTCCACTACAGAATGTTCCATTCATTCACTGCGAATCTGGAATTCATCTGACTCTCAACTCCACGCAGGTTTTCATTACAGCACTGTTGAATGTCCAAGTAATCCAATGCTGGTTTTCAGCGGCCTGTTCATATTCGCAGCCCTGCTGTTTACTTGGCTATCGATTCAAGCCTGGTCAGCTCTTCATTTTCCTGTCCACACAACACAGGCTTCAGAAATCATTGGAATCTCCTCTACAGAATGTTCCATTCATTCACTGCGAATGTGGAATTCAACTGACTCTCCACTCCATGCAGGTTTTCCTTACACCACTGATGAATGTCCAAGTAACCCAATGCTGGTTTTCAGCTGCATGTTCACACTCGCAGCCATGCTATACAATTGGCTTTCCACTAAATCCTGATTAGTTCTTGATTTTCCTTCCACACGACCCAGCCTTCAGAAATCGTTGGAATCTCCACTAGAGAATGTTCCATTCATTCACTGCGAATCTGGAATTCCTCTGAACCTCCACTCCCGGCAGGTTTTCGTTACACCACTGTTGAATGTCCAAGTAACCCAATGTTTTAAGTGTTTTCTTCACAAGCGCAGTGGTGCTGTTCAATTGGCTATCCACTCAACCCTGGCCAGCTCTACATTTTCCTGTCCACACCACAGAGACTGGAGAAATCATTGTTCTCTCCACTACAGAATGTTCCATTCATTCACAGCGAATCTGGAATTCATCTGAATCTCCACTCCCGGCAGGTTTTCGTGACACCACTGGTAAATATCCAAGTAAGCCAATGCTGGTTTTAAGTGGCCTGCTCATACTCTCAGCCGTGCTGTTCAATTTGCTATCCACTCAACCCTCTTCAGCTCCATTTTCCTGTCCACATAACCCAAACTTCAGAAACAATTGGTATCTCCTCCACAGAATGTTCCATTCATTGACGGCAAATCTGAAATTCATCTAATTCTCAACTCCCGTCAGGTTTTCGTTACACCACTTGTGAATGTCCAATTAAGCCAAAGCTGGTTTTCAGTGGCCTGTTCTTACTACGAGACGTGCTGTTCATTTGGCTATCCATTCCACCCTGCTCAGCTCTACATTTTCGTGTCCACAAAACCCAGCCTTCAGAAATCATTGGAATCACCACTAGAGAATGTTCCATTCATTCACTGCGAATCTGGAATTCATCTGAATCTCCACTCCCGGCAGGTTTTCATTGCACCACTGCTGAATGTTCAAGTAACGCAATGATGGTTTTCAGCGGTCTATTCACACTCGAACCCGTGCTGTTCACGGTCTAGCGACTCAACACTGGTGAGTTCTTCTTTTTCCAGTTCAGACAATACAAACCTCAGAAACCATTGCAATCTACACTACAGAATGTTTCATTCATTCAGGCGAATCTTGAATTCATCTTGTTCTCCACTCCCAGCAGGTTTTCGTTTCACCACTGGTGAATGTCCAAGCAACCCAAGGCTGGTTTCAGCTGCGTGTTAACACTCGCAGCCGTGCTGTTCAATTGGCTATCCAGTGAACGCTGGTTAGCTCTTGATTTTCCTTCCACACACCGAGCCTTCAGAAATCATTCTTATCTCCACTTCAGAATGTTCCATTCGTTCCCTGCGAATCTGGAATTCCTCTGACTCTCCACACCAGGCAGATTTTCCTAACAACACTGGTGAATGACCAGGTAATCCAATGCTGGTTTTCAGCGGCTGTTCACACTCACAGCCTTGCTGTTCAATTGGCAATCCAGTCAAACCTAGTCAGCTCTTCATTTTCCTGTCCACACAACCCAGCGTTCAGAAATCATTGGAATCTCTACTACAGAAATTTCCATTCATTCACTGTGAATCTGGAAATACTCTGAATCTGCATTCCAGGAAGGCTTTCGTTACACCACTGATGAATGTCCAAGTAATGCAATGCTGCTTCTTAGTGGTCTGTTCACACTCGAAACCGTGCTGTTCATTGGCTATCCACTCAATATCGGTCAGCTCTTCAATATCCTGTCCAGACTATCCAGATTCCTAAATGTTGGCAATCACCACTACAGAATGTTCCATTCAATCACGCGAATCTGGAATTCATCAGAGTCTCCACTCCTGGAAGGTTTTCGTGACACCACTGGTAAATGTCCAAGGAAGACAATGCTGGTTTTAAGCCGCCTGCTAACACACTCAGCCGTGCTGTTCAATTTGCTATCCACCCAACCCTATTCAGCTCTACATTTTCCTGTCCTCATAACCCAACCTTCAGAAATAATTGGTATCTCCTCCACAGAATGTTCCGTTCATTCACTGCGAATCTTAAATTCATCTGACTCTCAAATCCCGGCGGGTTATCGTTACACCACTTGTGAATGTCCAAGTAAGCCAATGCTGGTTTTCAGTGGCCTGTTCATACTAAGAGACGTGCTGTTCATTTGGCTATCCACTCCACCCTGTTCAGCTCTACATTTTCGTGTCCACAAAACCCAGCCTTCAGAAATCATTGGAATCACCACTAGAGAATGTTCCATTCATTCACTGCGAATCTGGAATTCATCTGAACCTCCACTCCTGGCAGGTTTTCGTTACGCCACTGGTGAATGTCCAAGTAACTCAATACTGGTTTTCAGAGGCATGTTCAACTCGCAGAAGTGCTGTTCAATGGGCTATCCACTCAATATTGGTCAGCTCTTCATTTTCCTCTCCACACAAACCAGCCTTCAGAAATCATTGGGCTCTCCACTACAGACTGTTCCATTCATTCACTGCGATTCTGCAATTCATCTGACTCTCCGCTCCAGGCAGGTTTTCATTACAGCACTGGTGAATGACCAAGTAATCCAATGCTGGTTTTCAGCCGCCTTTTCACACTCGCAGTGTGCTGTTCAATTGTCTATCCACTCAAACCTGGTCAGCCTTTCATTTTCTTTTCCACAATATCAGACTTCAGAAATCATTGGAATCGCCAGTACAGAATGTTCCATTCATTCACTGCCAATCTGGAATTCATCTGAATCTGCACTCCAGGTAGGCTTTCATTACACCACTTATGAATGTCCAAGGAACACAATGCTGGTTTTCAGCGGTCTGTTCACACTCTAAGCCCTGCTTTTTACTGGGTATCCACACAACTGTGGTCAGCTCTTCATTTTCATGTCCAAACAATCCAGACTTGAGAAATCATTGCAATCTCCAGTACAGAATGTTCCATTCATTCACTGCGAATCTGGAATTCAACTGAATCTCCACTACCTGCAGATTTATCTTACACCACTTGTGAATGTCCAAGTAAAACAATGCTGGTTTTCAGAGGCCTGTTCATGTTCGCAGTCGTGCTGTTCAATTGGCTATCCACTCAACCTGTTTTGCTCCTCATTTTCCTGTGCACACAACCCAGCCTTCAGAAATCATTGTAATCTCCACTACAGGATGTTCCATTCATTCACTGGGAATCTGGAATTCATCTGAATCTGCACTCCACGCAGGCTTTCGTTACACCACTGCTGAAAGTCGAAGTAATGCAATACTGGTTTTCAGTGGTCTGTTCACATTCGAAGCCGAGGCTTTTTACAGGCTATCCACTCAACACTGGTCAGCTCTTCATTTTCGTGTCCCCACAATCCAGATTTCAGAAATCATTGCAATCTCCACTACAGAATGTTCCATTCATTCACTGCGAGTCTGGAGTTTATCTGATTCTCCACTCCCGCCTGGTTAACATTACACCACTTGTGAATGTCCAAGTAAGCCAATGCTGGTTTTCAGAGGCCTGTTCATACTCGCAGCCGTGCTGTTTAATTGACAATTCACTCCACCCTGTTCAGCTCTTCATTGTCCCACCACACTACCAGCCTTCAGAAATCTTTGTTATCTCCACTACAGAATGTTCCATTCATTCACTGCGAATCTGGAATTCATCTGACTCTCAACTCCACGCAGGTTTTCATTACACCACTGTTGAATGTCCAAGTAACCCAATGCTGGTTTTCAGCGGCCTGTTCATATTCGCAGCCCTGCTGTTTACTTGGCTATCGATTCAAGACTGGTCAGCTCTTCATTTTCCTGTCCACACAACACAGGCTTCAGAAATCATTGGAATCTCCTCTACAGAATGTTCCATTCATTCACTGCGAATGTGGAATTCAACTGACTCTCCACTCCATGCAGGTTTTCCTTACACCACTGATGAATGTCCAAGTAACCCAATGCTGGTTTTCAGCTGCATGTTCACACTCGCAGCCATGCTATACAATTGGCTTTCCACTAAATCCTGATTAGTTCTTGATTTTCCTTCCACACGACCCAGCCTTCAGAAATCGTTGGAATCTCCACTAGAGAATGTTCCATTCATTCACTGCGAATCAGGAATTCCTCTGAACCTCCACTCCCGGCAGGTTTTCGTTACACCACTGTTGAATGTCCAAGTAACCCAATGTTTTAAGTGTTTTCTTCACAAGCGCAGTGGTGCTGTTCAATTGGCTATCCACTCAACCCTGGCCAGCTCTACATTTTCCTGTCCACACCACAGAGACTGGAGAAATCATTGTTATCTCCACTACAGAATGTTCCATTCATTCACAGCGAATCTGGAATTCATCTGAATCTCCACTCCCGGCAGGTTTTCGTGACACCACTGGTAAATATCCAAGTAAGCCAATGCTGGTTTTAAGTGGCCTGCTCATACTCTCAGCCGTGCTGTTCAATTTGCTATCCACTCAACCCTCTTCAGCTCCATTTTCCTGTCCACATAACCCAAACTTCAGAAACAATTGGTATCTCCTCCACAGAATGTTCCATTCATTGACGGCAAATCTGAAATTCATCTAATTCTCAACTCCCGTCAGGTTTTCGTTACACCACTTGTGAATGTCCAATTAAGCCAAAGCTGGTTTTCAGTGGCCTGTTCTTACTACGAGACGTGCTGTTCATTTGGCTACCCATTCCACCCTGTTCAGCTCTACATTTTCGTGTCCACAAAACCCAGCCTTCAGAAATCATTGGAATCACCACTAGAGAATGTTCCATTCATTCACTGCGAATCTGGAATTCATCTGAATCTCCACTCCCGGCAGGTTTTCATTGCACCACTGCTGAATGTTGAAGTAACGCAATGATGGTTTTCAGCGGTCTATTCACACTCGAACCCGTGCTGTTCACGGTCTAGCGACTCAACACTGGTGAGTTCTTCTTTTTCCAGTTCAGACAATACAAACCTCAGAAACCATTGCAATCTACACTACAGAATGTTTCATTCATTCAGGCGAATCTTGAATTCATCTTGTTCTCCACTCCCAGCAGGTTTTCGTTTCACCACTGGTGAATGTCCAAGCAACCCAAGGCTGGTTTCAGCTGCGTGTTAACACTCGCAGCCGTGCTGTTCAATTGGCTATCCAGTGAACGCTGGTTAGCTCTTGATTTTCCTTCCACACACCGAGCCTTCAGAAATCATTCTTATCTCCACTTCAGAATGTTCCATTCGTTCCCTGCGAATCTGGAATTCCTCTGACTCTCCACACCAGGCAGATTTTCCTAACAACACTGGTGAATGACCAGGTAATCCAATGCTGGTTTTCAGCGGCTGTTCACACTCACAGCCTTGCTGTTCAATTGGCAATCCAGTCAAACCTAGTCAGCTCTTCATTTTCCTGTCCACACAACCCAGCGTTCAGAAATCATTGGAATCTCTACTACAGAAATTTCCATTCATTCACTGTGAATCTGGAAATACTCTGAATCTGCATTCCAGGAAGGCTTTCGTTACACCACTGATGAATGTCCAAGTAATGCAATGCTGCTTCTTAGTGGTCTGTTCACACTCGAAACCGTGCTGTTCATTGGCTATCCACTCAATATCGGTCAGCTCTTCAATATCCTGTCCAGACTATCCAGATTCCTAAATGTTGGCAATCCCCACTACAGAATGTTCCATTCAATCACGCGAATCTGGAATTCATCAGAGTCTCCACTCCTGGAAGGTTTTCGTGACACCACTGGTAAATGTCCAAGGAAGACAATGCTGGTTTTAAGCCGCCTGCTAACACACTCAGCCGTGCTGTTCAATTTGCTATCCACCCAACCCTATTCAGCTCTACATTTTCCTGTCCTCATAACCCAACCTTCAGAAATAATTGGTATCTCCTCCACAGAATGTTCCGTTCATTCACTGCGAATCTTAAATTCATCTGACTCTCAACTCCCGGCGGGTTATCGTTACACCACTTGTGAATGTCCAAGTAAGCCAATGCTGGTTTTCAGTGGCCTGTTCATACTAAGAGACGTGCTGTTCATTTGGCTATCCACTCCACCCTGTTCAGCTCTACATTCTCGTGTCCACAAAACCCAGCCTTCAGAAATCATTGGAATCACCACTAGAGAATGTTCCATTCATTCACTGCGAATCTGGAATTCTTCTGAACCTCCACTCCTGGCAGGTTTTCGTTACGCCACTGGTGAATGTCCAAGTAACTCAATACTGGTTTTCAGAGGCATGTTCAACTCGCAGAAGTGCTGTTCAATGGGCTATCCACTCAATATTGGTCAGCTCTTCATTTTCCTCTCCACACAAACCAGCCTTCAGAAATCATTGGGCTCTCCACTACAGACTGTTCCATTCATTCACTGCGATTCTGCAATTCATCTGACTCTCCGCTCCAGGCAGGTTTTCATTACAGCACTGGTGAATGACCAAGTAATCCAATGCTGGTTTTCAGCCGCCTTTTCACACTCGCAGTGTGCTGTTCAATTGTCTATCCACTCAAACCTGGTCAGCCTTTCATTTTCTTTTCCACAATATCAGACTTCAGAAATCATTGGAATCGCCAGTACAGAATGTTCCATTCATTCACTGCCAATCTGGAATTCATCTGAATCTGCACTCCAGGTAGGCTTTCATTACACCACTTATGAATGTCCAAGTAACACAATGCTGGTTTTCAGCGGTCTGTTCACACTCTAAGCCCTGCTTTTTACTGGGTATCCACACAACTGTGGTCAGCTCTTCATTTTCATGTCCAAACAATCCAGACTTGAGAAATCATTGCAATCTCCAGTACAGAATGTTCCATTCATTCACTGCGAATCTGGAATTCAACTGAATCTCCACTACCTGCAGATTTATCTTACACCACTTGTGAATGTCCAAGTAAAACAATGCTGGTTTTCAGAGGCCTGTTCATGTTCGCAGTCGTGCTGTTCAATTGGCTATCCACTCAACCTGTTTGGCTCCTCATTTTCCTGTGCACACAACCCAGCCTTCAGAAATCATTGTAATCTCCACTACAGGATGTTCCATTCATTCACTGGGAATCTGGAATTCATCTGAATCTGCACTCCACGCAGGCTTTCGTTACACCACTGCTGAAAGTCGAAGTAATGCAATACTGGTTTTCAGTGGTCTGTTCACATTCGAAGCCGAGGCTTTTTACAGGCTATCCACTCAACACTGCTCAGCTCTTCATTTTCGTGTCCCCACAATCCAGATTTCAGAAATCATTGCAATCTCCACTACAGAATGTTCCATTCATTCACTGCGAGTCTGGAGTTTATCTGATTCTCCACTCCCGCCTGGTTAACATTACACCACTTGTGAATGTCCAAGTAAGCCAATGCTGGTTTTCAGAGGCCTGTTCATACTCGCAGCCGTGCTGTTTAATTGACAATTCACTCCACCCTGTTCAGCTCTTCATTGTCCCACCACACTACCAGCCTTCAGAAATCTTTGTTATCTCCACTACAGAATGTTCCATTCATTCACTGCGAATCTGGAATTCATCTGACTCTCAACTCCACGCAGGTTTTCATTACACCACTGTTGAATGTCCAAGTAACCCAATGCTGGTTTTCAGCGGCCTGTTCATATTCGCAGCCCTGCTGTTTACTTGGCTATCGATTCAAGCCTGGTCAGCTCTTCATTTTCCTGTCCACACAACACAGGCTTCAGAAATCATTGGAATCTCCTCTACAGAATGTTCCATTCATTCACTGCGAATGTGGAATTCAACTGACTCTCCACTCCATGCAGGTTTTCCTTACACCACTGATGAATGTCCAAGTAACCCAATGCTGGTTTTCAGCTGCATGTTCACACTCGCAGCCATGCTATACAATTGGCTTTCCACTAAATCCTGATTAGTTCTTGATTTTCCTTCCACACGACCCAGCCTTCAGAAATCGTTGGAATCTCCACTAGAGAATGTTCCATTCATTCACTGCGAATCTGGAATTCCTCTGAACCTCCACTCCCGGCAGGTTTTCGTTACACCACTGTTGAATGTCCAAGTAACCCAATGTTTTAAGTGTTTTCTTCACAAGCGCAGTGGTGCTGTTCAATTGGCTATCCACTCAACCCTGGCCAGCTCTACATTTTCCTGTCCACACCACAGAGACTGGAGAAATCATTGTTATCTCCACTACAGAATGTTCCATTCATTCACAGCGAATCTGGAATTCATCTGAATCTCCACTCCCGGCAGGTTTTCGTGACACCACTGGTAAATATCCAAGTAAGCCAATGCTGGTTTTAAGTGGCCTGCTCATACTCTCAGCCGTGCTGTTCAATTTGCTATCCACTCAACCCTCTTCAGCTCCATTTTCCTGTCCACATAACCCAAACTTCAGAAACAATTGGTATCTCCTCCACAGAATGTTCCATTCATTGACGGCAAATCTGAAATTCATCTAATTCTCAACTCCCGTCAGGTTTTCGTTACACCACTTGTGAATGTCCAATTAAGCCAAAGCTGGTTTTCAGTGGCCTGTTCTTACTACGAGACGTGCTGTTCATTTGGCTATCCATTCCACCCTGTTCAGCTCTACATTTTCGTGTCCACAAAACCCAGCCTTCAGAAATCATTGGAATCACCACTAGAGAATGTTCCATTCATTCACTGCGAATCTGGAATTCATCTGAATCTCCACTCCCGGCAGGTTTTCATTGCACCACTGCTGAATGTTCAAGTAACGCAATGATGGTTTTCAGCGGTCTATTCACACTCGAACCCGTGCTGTTCACGGTCTAGCGACTCAACACTGGTGAGTTCTTCTTTTTCCAGTTCAGACAATACAAACCTCAGAAACCATTGCAATCTACACTACAGAATGTTTCATTCATTCAGGCGAATCTTGAATTCATCTTGTTCTCCACTCCCAGCAGGTTTTCGTTTCACCACTGGTGAATGTCCAAGCAACCCAAGGCTGGTTTCAGCTGCGTGTTAACACTCGCAGCCGTGCTGTTCAATTGGCTATCCAGTGAACGCTGGTTAGCTCTTGATTTTCCTTCCACACACCGAGCCTTCAGAAATCATTCTTATCTCCACTTCAGAATGTTCCATTCGTTCCCTGCGAATCTGGAATTCCTCTGACTCTCCACACCAGGCAGATTTTCCTAACAACACTGGTGAATGACCAGGTAATCCAATGCTGGTTTTCAGCGGCTGTTCACACTCACAGCCTTGCTGTTCAATTGGCAATCCAGTCAAACCTAGTCAGCTCTTCATTTTCCTGTCCACACAACCCAGCGTTCAGAAATCATTGGAATCTCTACTACAGAAATTTCCATTCATTCACTGTGAATCTGGAAATACTCTGAATCTGCATTCCAGGAAGGCTTTCGTTACACCACTGATGAATGTCCAAGTAATGCAATGCTGCTTCTTAGTGGTCTGTTCACACTCGAAACCGTGCTGTTCATTGGCTATCCACTCAATATCGGTCAGCTCTTCAATATCCTGTCCAGATTATCCAGATTCCTAAATGTTGGCAATCACCACTACAGAATGTTCCATTCAATCACGCGAATCTGGAATTCATCAGAGTCTCCACTCCTGGAAGGTTTTCGTGACACCACTGGTAAATGTCCAAGGAAGACAATGCTGGTTTTAAGCCGCCTGCTAACACACTCAGCCGTGCTGTTCAATTTGCTATCCACCCAACCCTATTCAGCTCTACATTTTCCTGTCCTCATAACCCAACCTTCAGAAATAATTGGTATCTCCTCCACAGAATGTTCCGTTCATTCACTGCGAATCTTAAATTCATCTGACTCTCAACTCCCGGCGGGTTATCGTTACACCACTTGTGAATGTCCAAGTAAGCCAATGCTGGTTTTCAGTGGCCTGTTCATACTAAGAGACGTGCTGTTCATTTGGCTATCCACTCCACCCTGTTCAGCTCTACATTTTCGTGTCCACAAAACCCAGCCTTCAGAAATCATTGGAATCACCACTAGAGAATGTTCCATTCATTCACTGCGAATCTGGAATTCCTCTGAACCTCCACTCCTGGCAGGTTTTCGTTACGCCACTGGTGAATGTCCAAGTAACTCAATACTGGTTTTCAGAGGCATGTTCAACTCGCAGATGTGCTGTTCAATGGGCTATCCACTCAATATTGGTCAGCTCTTCATTTTCCTCTCCACACAAACCAGCCTTCAGAAATCATTGGGCTCTCCACTACAGACTGTTCCATTCATTCACTGCGATTCTGCAATTCATCTGACTCTCCGCTCCAGGCAGGTTTTCATTACAGCACTGCTGAATGACCAAGTAATCCAATGCTGGTTTTCAGCCGCCTTTTCACACTCGCAGTGTGCTGTTCAATTGTCTATCCACTCAAACCTGGTCAGCCTTTCATTTTCTTTTCCACAATATCAGACTTCAGAAATCATTGGAATCGCCAGTACAGAATGTTCCATTCATTCACTGCCAATCTGGAATTCATCTGAATCTGCACTCCAGGTAGGCTTTCATTACACCACTTATGAATGTCCAAGTAACACAATGCTGGTTTTCAGCGGTCTGTTCACACTCTAAGCCCTGCTTTTTACTGGGTATCCACACAACTGTGGTCAGCTCTTCATTTTCATGTCCAAACAATCCAGACTTGAGAAATCATTGCAATCTCCAGTACAGAATGTTCCATTCATTCACTGCGAATCTGGAATTCAACTGAATCTCCACTACCTGCAGATTTATCTTACACCACTTGTGAATGTCCAAGTAAAACAATGCTGGTTTTCAGAGGCCTGTTCATGTTCGCAGTCGTGCTGTTCAATTGGCTATCCACTCAACCTGTTTTGCTCCTCATTTTCCTGTGCACACAACCCAGCCTTCAGAAATCATTGTAATCTCCACTACAGGATGTTCCATTCATTCACTGGGAATCTGGAATTCATCTGAATCTGCACTCCACGCAGGCTTTCGTTACACCACTGCTGAAAGTCGAAGTAATGCAATACTGGTTTTCAGTGGTCTGTTCACATTCGAAGCCGAGGCTTTTTACAGGCTATCCACTCAACACTGGTCAGCTCTTCATTTTCGTGTCCCCACAATCCAGATTTCAGAAATCATTGCAATCTCCACTACAGAATGTTCCATTCATTCACTGCGAGTCTGGAGTTTATCTGATTCTCCACTCCCGCCTGGTTAACATTACACCACTTGTGAATGTCCAAGTAAGCCAATGCTGGTTTTCAGAGGCCTGTTCATACTCGCAGCCGTGCTGTTTAATTGACAATTCACTCCACCCTGTTCAGCTCTTCATTGTCCCACCACACTACCAGCCTTCAGAAATCTTTGTTATCTCCACTACAGAATGTTCCATTCATTCACTGCGAATCTGGAATTCATCTGACTCTCAACTCCACGCAGGTTTTCATTACACCACTGTTGAATGTCCAAGTAACCCAATGCTGGTTTTCAGCGGCCTGTTCATATTCGCAGCCCTGCTGTTTACTTGGCTATCGATTCAAGCCTGGTCAGCTCTTCATTTTCCTGTCCACACAACACAGGCTTCAGAAATCATTGGAATCTCCTCTACAGAATGTTCCATTCATTCACTGCGAATGTGGAATTCAACTGACTCTCCACTCCATGCAGGTTTTCCTTACACCACTGATGAATGTCCAAGTAACCCAATGCTGGTTTTCAGCTGCATGTTCACACTCGCAGCCATGCTATACAATTGGCTTTCCACTAAATCCTGATTAGTTCTTGATTTTCCTTCCACACGACCCAGCCTTCAGAAATCGTTGGAATCTCCACTAGAGAATGTTCCATTCATTCACTGCGAATCTGGAATTCCTCTGAACCTCCACTCCCGGCAGGTTTTCGTTACACCACTGTTGAATGTCCAAGTAACCCAATGTTTTAAGTGTTTTCTTCACAAGCGCAGTGGTGCTGTTCAATTGGCTATCCACTCAACCCTGGCCAGCTCTACATTTTCCTGTCCACACCACAGAGACTGGAGAAATCATTGTTATCTCCACTACAGAATGTTCCATTCATTCACAGCGAATCTGGAATTCATCTGAATCTCCACTCCCGGCAGGTTTTCGTGACACCACTGGTAAATATCCAAGTAAGCCAATGCTGGTTTTAAGTGGCCTGCTCATACTCTCAGCCGTGCTGTTCAATTTGCTATCCACTCAACCCTCTTCAGCTCCATTTTCCTGTCCACATAACCCAAACTTCAGAAACAATTGGTATCTCCTCCACAGAATGTTCCATTCATTGACGGCAAATCTGAAATTCATCTAATTCTCAACTCCCGTCAGGTTTTCGTTACACCACTTGTGAATGTCCAATTAAGCCAAAGCTGGTTTTCAGTGGCCTGTTCTTACTACGAGACGTGCTGTTCATTTGGCTATCCATTCCACCCTGTTCAGCTCTACATTTTCGTGTCCACAAAACCCAGCCTTCAGAAATCATTGGAATCACCACTAGAGAATGTTCCATTCATTCACTGCGAATCTGGAATTCATCTGAATCTCCACTCCCGGCAGGTTTTCATTGCACCACTGCTGAATGTTCAAGTAACGCAATGATGGTTTTCAGCGGTCTATTCACACTCGAACCCGTGCTGTTCACGGTCTAGCGACTCAACACTGGTGAGTTCTTCTTTTTCCAGTTCAGACAATACAAACCTCAGAAACCATTGCAATCTACACTACAGAATGTTTCATTCATTCACGCGAATCTTGAATTCATCTTGTTCTCCACTCCCAGCAGGTTTTCGTTTCACCACTGGTGAATGTCCAAGCAACCCAAGGCTGGTTTCAGCTGCGTGTTAACACTCGCAGCCGTGCTGTTCAATTGGCTATCCAGTGAACGCTGGTTAGCTCTTGATTTTCCTTCCACACACCGAGCCTTCAGAAATCATTCTTATCTCCACTTCAGAATGTTCCATTCGTTCCCTGCGAATCTGGAATTCCTCTGACTCTCCACACCAGGCAGATTTTCCTAACAACACTGGTGAATGACCAGGTAATCCAATGCTGGTTTTCAGCGGCTGTTCACACTCACAGCCTTGCTGTTCAATTGGCAATCCAGTCAAACCTAGTCAGCTCTTCATTTTCCTGTCCACACAACCCAGCGTTCAGAAATCATTGGAATCTCTACTACAGAAATTTCCATTCATTCACTGTGAATCTGGAAATACTCTGAATCTGCATTCCAGGAAGGCTTTCGTTACACCACTGATGAATGTCCAAGTAATGCAATGCTGCTTCTTAGTGGTCTGTTCACACTCGAAACCGTGCTGTTCATTGGCTATCCACTCAATATCGGTCAGCTCTTCAATATCCTGTCCAGACTATCCAGATTCCTAAATGTTGGCAATCACCACTACAGAATGTTCCATTCAATCACGCGAATCTGGAATTCATCAGAGTCTCCACTCCTGGAAGGTTTTCGTGACACCACTGGTAAATGTCCAAGGAAGACAATGCTGGTTTTAAGCCGCCTGCTAACACACTCAGCCGTGCTGTTCAATTTGCTATCCACCCAACCCTATTCAGCTCTACATTTTCCTGTCCTCATAACCCAACCTTCAGAAATAATTGGTATCTCCTCCACAGAATGTTCCGTTCATTCACTGCGAATCTTAAATTCATCTGACTCTCAACTCCCGGCGGGTTATCGTTACACCACTTGTGAATGTCCAAGTAAGCCAATGCTGGTTTTCAGTGGCCTGTTCATACTAAGAGACGTGCTGTTCATTTGGCTATCCACTCCACCCTGTTCAGCTCTACATTTTCGTGTCCACAAAACCCAGCCTTCAGAAATCATTGGAATCACCACTAGAGAATGTTCCATTCATTCACTGCGAATCTGGAATTCATCTGAACCTCCACTCCTGGCAGGTTTTCGTTACGCCACTGGTGAATGTCCAAGTAACTCAATACTGGTTTTCAGAGGCATGTTCAACTCGCAGAAGTGCTGTTCAATGGGCTATCCACTCAATATTGGTCAGCTCTTCATTTTCCTCTCCACACAAACCAGCCTTCAGAAATCATTGGGCTCTCCACTACAGACTGTTCCATTCATTCACTGCGATTCTGCAATTCATCTGACTCTCCGCTCCAGGCAGGTTTTCATTACAGCACTGCTGAATGACCAAGTAATCCAATGCTGGTTTTCAGCCGCCTTTTCACACTCGCAGTGTGCTGTTCAATTGTCTATCCACTCAAACCTGGTCAGCCTTTCATTTTCTTTTCCACAATATCAGACTTCAGAAATCATTGGAATCGCCAGTACAGAATGTTCCATTCATTCACTGCCAATCTGGAATTCATCTGAATCTGCACTCCAGGTAGGCTTTCATTACACCACTTATGAATGTCCAAGTAACACAATGCTGGTTTTCAGCGGTCTGTTCACACTCTAAGCCCTGCTTTTTACTGGGTATCCACACAACTGTGGTCAGCTCTTCATTTTCATGTCCAAACAATCCAGACTTGAGAAATCATTGCAATCTCCAGTACAGAATGTTCCATTCATTCACTGCGAATCTGGAATTCAACTGAATCTCCACTACCTGCAGATTTATCTTACACCACTTGTGAATGTCCAAGTAAAACAATGCTGGTTTTCAGAGGCCTGTTCATGTTCGCAGTCGTGCTGTTCAATTGGCTATCCACTCAACCTGTTTTGCTCCTCATTTTCCTGTGCACACAACCCAGCCTTCAGAAATCATTGTAATCTCCACTACAGGATGTTCCATTCATTCACTGGGAATCTGGAATTCATCTGAATCTGCACTCCACGCAGGCTTTCGTTACACCACTGCTGAAAGTCGAAGTAATGCAATACTGGTTTTCAGTGGTCTGTTCACATTCGAAGCCGAGGCTTTTTACAGGCTATCCACTCAACACTGGTCAGCTCTTCATTTTCGTGTCCCCACAATCCAGATTTCAGAAATCATTGCAATCTCCACTACAGAATGTTCCATTCATTCACTGCGAGTCTGGAGTTTATCTGATTCTCCACTCCCGCCTGGTTAACGTTACACCACTTGTGAATGTCCAAGTAAGCCAATGCTGGTTTTCAGAGGCCTGTTCATACTCGCAGCCGTGCTGTTTAATTGACAATTCACTCCACCCTGTTCAGCTCTTCATTGTCCCACCACACTACCAGCCTTCAGAAATCTTTGTTATCTCCACTACAGAATGTTCCATTCATTCACTGCGAATCTGGAATTCATCTGACTCTCAACTCCACGCAGGTTTTCATTACACCACTGTTGAATGTCCAAGTAACCCAATGCTGGTTTTCAGCGGCCTGTTCATATTCGCAGCCCTGCTGTTTACTTGGCTATCGATTCAAGCCTGGTCAGCTCTTCATTTTCCTGTCCACACAACACAGGCTTCAGAAATCATTGGAATCTCCTCTACAGAATGTTCCATTCATTCACTGCGAATGTGGAATTCAACTGACTCTCCACTCCATGCAGGTTTTCCTTACACCACTGATGAATGTCCAAGTAACCCAATGCTGGTTTTCAGCTGCATGTTCACACTCGCAGCCATGCTATACAATTGGCTTTCCACTAAATCCTGATTAGTTCTTGATTTTCCTTCCACACGACCCAGCCTTCAGAAATCGTTGGAATCTCCACTAGAGAATGTTCCATTCATTCACTGCGAATCTGGAATTCCTCTGAACCTCCACTCCCGGCAGGTTTTCGTTACACCACTGTTGAATGTCCAAGTAACCCAATGTTTTAAGTGTTTTCTTCACAAGCGCAGTGGTGCTGTTCAATTGGCTATCCACTCAACCCTGGCCAGCTCTACATTTTCCTGTCCACACCACAGAGACTGGAGAAATCATTGTTATCTCCACTACAGAATGTTCCATTCATTCACAGCGAATCTGGAATTCATCTGAATCTCCACTCCCGGCAGGTTTTCGTGACACCACTGGTAAATATCCAAGTAAGCCAATGCTGGTTTTAAGTGGCCTGCTCATACTCTCAGCCGTGCTGTTCAATTTGCTATCCACTCAACCCTCTTCAGCTCCATTTTCCTGTCCACATAACCCAAACTTCAGAAACAATTGGTATCTCCTCCACAGAATGTTCCATTCATTGACGGCAAATCTGAAATTCATCTAATTCTCAACTCCCGTCAGGTTTTCGTTACACCACTTGTGAATGTCCAATTAAGCCAAAGCTGGTTTTCAGTGGCCTGTTCTTACTACGAGACGTGCTGTTCATTTGGCTATCCATTCCACCCTGTTCAGCTCTACATTTTCGTGTCCACAAAACCCAGCCTTCAGAAATCATTGGAATCACCACTAGAGAATGTTCCATTCATTCACTGCGAATCTGGAATTCATCTGAATCTCCACTCCCGGCAGGTTTTCATTGCACCACTGCTGAATGTTCAAGTAACGCAATGATGGTTTTCAGCGGTCTATTCACACTCGAACCCGTGCTGTTCACGGTCTAGCGACTCAACACTGGTGAGTTCTTCTTTTTCCAGTTCAGACAATACAAACCTCAGAAACCATTGCAATCTACACTACAGAATGTTTCATTCATTCAGGCGAATCTTGAATTCATCTTGTTCTCCACTCCCAGCAGGTTTTCGTTTCACCACTGGTGAATGTCCAAGCAACCCAAGGCTGGTTTCAGCTGCGTGTTAACACTCGCAGCCGTGCTGTTCAATTGGCTATCCAGTGAACGCTGGTTAGCTCTTGATTTTCCTTCCACACACCGAGCCTTCAGAAATCATTCTTATCTCCACTTCAGAATGTTCCATTCGTTCCCTGCGAATCTGGAATTCCTCTGACTCTCCACACCAGGCAGATTTTCCTAACAACACTGGTGAATGACCAGGTAATCCAATGCTGGTTTTCAGCGGCTGTTCACACTCACAGCCTTGCTGTTCAATTGGCAATCCAGTCAAACCTAGTCAGCTCTTCATTTTCCTGTCCACACAACCCAGCGTTCAGAAATCATTGGAAGCTCTACTACAGAAATTTCCATTCATTCACTGTGAATCTGGAAATACTCTGAATCTGCATTCCAGGAAGGCTTTCGTTACACCACTGATGAATGTCCAAGTAATGCAATGCTGCTTCTTAGTGGTCTGTTCACACTCGAAACCGTGCTGTTCATTGGCTATCCACTCAATATCGGTCAGCTCTTCAATATCCTGTCCAGACTATCCAGATTCCTAAATGTTGGCAATCACCACTACAGAATGTTCCATTCAATCACGCGAATCTGGAATTCATCAGAGTCTCCACTCCTGGAAGGTTTTCGTGACACCACTGGTAAATGTCCAAGGAAGACAATGCTGGTTTTAAGCCGCCTGCTAACACACTCAGCCGTGCTGTTCAATTTGCTATCCACCCAACCCTATTCAGCTCTACATTTTCCTGTCCTCATAACCCAACCTTCAGAAATAATTGGTATCTCCTCCACAGAATGTTCCGTTCATTCACTGCGAATCTTAAATTCATCTGACTCTCAACTCCCGGCGGGTTATCGTTACACCACTTGTGAATGTCCAAGTAAGCCAATGCTGGTTTTCAGTGGCCTGTTCATACTAAGAGACGTGCTGTTCATTTGGCTATCCACTCCACCCTGTTCAGCTCTACATTTTCGTGTCCACAAAACCCAGCCTTCAGAAATCATTGGAATCACCACTAGAGAATGTTCCATTCATTCACTGCGAATCTGGAATTCCTCTGAACCTCCACTCCTGGCAGGTTTTCGTTACGCCACTGGTGAATGTCCAAGTAACTCAATACTGGTTTTCAGAGGCATGTTCAACTCGCAGAAGTGCTGTTCAATGGGCTATCCACTCAATATTGGTCAGCTCTTCATTTTCCTCTCCACACAAACCAGCCTTCAGAAATCATTGGGCTCTCCACTACAGACTGTTCCATTCATTCACTGCGATTCTGCAATTCATCTGACTCTCCGCTCCAGGCAGGTTTTCATTACAGCACTGGTGAATGACCAAGTAATCCAATGCTGGTTTTCAGCCGCCTTTTCACACTCGCAGTGTGCTGTTCAATTGTCTATCCACTCAAACCTGGTCAGCCTTTCATTTTCTTTTCCACAATATCAGACTTCAGAAATCATTGGAATCGCCAGTACAGAATGTTCCATTCATTCACTGCCAATCTGGAATTCATCTGAATCTGCACTCCAGGTAGGCTTTCATTACACCACTTATGAATGTCCAAGTAACACAATGCTGGTTTTCAGCGGTCTGTTCACACTCTAAGCCCTGCTTTTTACTGGGTATCCACACAACTGTGGTCAGCTCTTCATTTTCATGTCCAAACAATCCAGACTTGAGAAATCATTGCAATCTCCAGTACAGAATGTTCCATTCATTCACTGCGAATCTGGAATACAACTGAATCTCCACTACCTGCAGATTTATCTTACACCACTTGTGAATGTCCAAGTAAAACAATGCTGGTTTCAGAGGCCTGTTCATGTTCGCAGTCGTGCTGTTCAATTGGCTATCCACTCAACCTGTTTTGCTCCTCATTTTCCTGTGCACACAACCCAGCCTTCAGAAATCATTGTAATCTCCACTACAGGATGTTCCATTCATTCACTGGGAATCTGGAATTCATCTGAATCTGCACTCCACGCAGGCTTTCGTTACACCACTGCTGAAAGTCGAAGTAATGCAATACTGGTTTTCAGTGGTCTGTTCACATTCGAAGCCGAGGCTTTTTACAGGCTATCCACTCAACACTGGTCAGCTCTTCATTTTCGTGTCCCCACAATCCAGATTTCAGAAATCATTGCAATCTCCACTACAGAATGTTCCATTCATTCACTGCGAGTCTGGAGTTTATCTGATTCTCCACTCCCGCCTGGTTAACATTACACCACTTGTGAATGTCCAAGTAAGCCAATGCTGGTTTTCAGAGGCCTGTTCATACTCGCAGCCGTGCTGTTTAATTGACAATTCACTCCACCCTGTTCAGCTCTTCATTGTCCCACCACACTACCAGCCTTCAGAAATCTTTGTTATCTCCACTACAGAATGTTCCATTCATTCACTGCGAATCTGGAATTCATCTGACTCTCAACTCCACGCAGGTTTTCATTACACCACTGTTGAATGTCCAAGTAACCCAATGCTGGTTTTCAGCGGCCTGTTCATATTCGCAGCCCTGCTGTTTACTTGGCTATCGATTCAAGCCTGGTCAGCTCTTCATTTTCCTGTCCACACAACACAGGCTTCAGAAATCATTGGAATCTCCTCTACAGAATGTTCCATTCATTCACTGCGAATGTGGAATTCAACTGACTCTCCACTCCATGCAGGTTTTCCTTACACCACTGATGAATGTCCAAGTAACCCAACGCGGGTTTTCAGCTGCATGTTCACACTCGCAGCCATGCTATACAATTGGCTTTCCACTAAATCCTGATTAGTTCTTGATTTTCCTTCCACACGACCCAGCCTTCAGAAATCGTTGGAATCTCCACTAGAGAATGTTCCATTCATTCACTGCGAATCTGGAATTCCTCTGAACCTCCACTCCCGGCAGGTTTTCGTTACACCACTGTTGAATGTCCAAGTAACCCAATGTTTTAAGTGTTTTCTTCACAAGCGCAGTGGTGCTGTTCAATTGGCTATCCACTCAACCCTGGCCAGCTCTACATTTTCCTGTCCACACCACAGAGACTGGAGAAATCATTGTTATCTCCACTACAGAATGTTCCATTCATTCACAGCGAATCTGGAATTCATCTGAATCTCCACTCCCGGCAGGTTTTCGTGACACCACTGGTAAATATCCAAGTAAGCCAATGCTGGTTTTAAGTGGCCTGCTCATACTCTCAGCCGTGCTGTTCAATTTGCTATCCACTCAACCCTCTTCAGCTCCATTTTCCTGTCCACATAACCCAAACTTCAGAAACAATTGGTATCTCCTCCACAGAATGTTCCATTCATTGACGGCAAATCTGAAATTCATCTAATTCTCAACTCCCGTCAGGTTTTCGTTACACCACTTGTGAATGTCCAATTAAGCCAAAGCTGGTTTTCAGTGGCCTGTTCTTACTACGAGACGTGCTGTTCATTTGGCTATCCATTCCACCCTGTTCAGCTCTACATTTTCGTGTCCACAAAACCCAGCCTTCAGAAATCATTGGAATCACCACTAGAGAATGTTCCATTCATTCACTGCGAATCTGGAATTCATCTGAATCTCCACTCCCGGCAGGTTTTCATTGCACCACTGCTGAATGTTCAAGTAACGCAATGATGGTTTTCAGCGGTCTATTCACACTCGAACCCGTGCTGTTCACGGTCTAGCGACTCAACACTGGTGAGTTCTTCTTTTTCCAGTTCAGACAATACAAACCTCAGAAACCATTGCAATCTACACTACAGAATGTTTCATTCATTCAGGCGAATCTTGAATTCATCTTGTTCTCCACTCCCAGCAGGTTTTCGTTTCACCACTGGTGAATGTCCAAGCAACCCAAGGCTGGTTTCAGCTGCGTGTTAACACTCGCAGCCGTGCTGTTCAATTGGCTATCCAGTGAACGCTGGTTAGCTCTTGATTTTCCTTCCACACACCGAGCCTTCAGAAATCATTCTTATCTCCACTTCAGAATGTTCCATTCGTTCCCTGCGAATCTGGAATACCTCTGACTCTCCACACCAGGCAGATTTTCCTAACAACACTGGTGAATGACCAGGTAATCCAATGCTGGTTTTCAGCGGCTGTTCACACTCACAGCCTTGCTGTTCAATTGGCAATCCAGTCAAACCTAGTCAGCTCTTCATTTTCCTGTCCACACAACCCAGCGTTCAGAAATCATTGGAATCTCTACTACAGAAATTTCCATTCATTCACTGTGAATCTGGAAATAATCTGAATCTGCATTCCAGGAAGGCTTTCGTTACACCACTGATGAATGTCCAAGTAATGCAATGCTGCTTCTTAGTGGTCTGTTCACACTCGAAACCGTGCTGTTCATTGGCTATCCACTCAATATCGGTCAGCTCTTCAATATCCTGTCCAGACTATCCAGATTCCTAAATGTTGGCAATCACCACTACAGAATGTTCCATTCAATCACGTGAATCTGGAATTCATCAGAGTCTCCACTCCTGGAAGGTTTTCGTGACACCACTGGTAAATGTCCAAGGAAGACAATGCTGGTTTTAAGCCGCCTGCTAACACACTCAGCCGTGCTGTTCAATTTGCTATCCACCCAACCCTATTCAGCTCTACATTTTCCTGTCCTCATAACCCAACCTTCAGAAATAATTGGTATCTCCTCCACAGAATGTTCCGTTCATTCACTGCGAATCTTAAATTCATCTGACTCTCAACTCCCGGCGGGTTATCGTTACACCACTTGTGAATGTCCAAGTAAGCCAATGCTGGTTTTCAGTGGCCTGTTCATACTAAGAGACGTGCTGTTCATTTGGCTATCCACTCCACCCTGTTCAGCTCTACATTTTCGTGTCCACAAAACCCAGCCTTCAGAAATCATTGGAATCACCACTAGAGAATGTTCCATTCATTCACTGCGAATCTGGAATTCATCTGAACCTCCACTCCTGGCAGGTTTTCGTTACGCCACTGGTGAATGTCCAAGTAACTCAATACTGGTTTTCAGAGGCATGTTCAACTCGCAGAAGTGCTGTTCAATGGGCTATCCACTCAATATTGGTCAGCTCTTCATTTTCCTCTCCACACAAACCAGCCTTCAGAAATCATTGGGCTCTCCACTACAGACTGTTCCATTCATTCACTGCGATTCTGCAATTCATCTGACTCTCCGCTCCAGGCAGGTTTTCATTACAGCACTGGTGAATGACCAAGTAATCCAATGCTGGTTTTCAGCCGCCTTTTCACACTCGCAGTGTGCTGTTCAATTGTCTATCCACTCAAACCTGGTCAGCCTTTCATTTTCTTTTCCACAATATCAGACTTCAGAAATCATTGGAATCGCCAGTACAGAATGTTCCATTCATTCACTGCCAATCTGGAATTCATCTGAATCTGCACTCCAGGTAGGCTTTCATTACACCACTTATGAATGTCCAAGTAACACAATGCTGGTTTTCAGCGGTCTGTTCACACTCTAAGCCCTGCTTTTTACTGGGTATCCACACAACTGTGGTCAGCTCTTCATTTTCATGTCCAAACAATCCAGACTTGAGAAATCATTGCAATCTCCAGTACAGAATGTTCCATTCATTCACTGCGAATCTGGAATTCAACTGAATCTCCACTACCTGCAGATTTATCTTACACCACTTGTGAATGTCCAAGTAAAACAATGCTGGTTTTCAGAGGCCTGTTCATGTTCGCAGTCGTGCTGTTCAATTGGCTATCCACTCAACCTGTTTTGCTCCTCATTTTCCTGTGCACACAACCCAGCCTTCAGAAATCATTGTAATCTCCACTACAGGATGTTCCATTCATTCACTGGGAATCTGGAATTCATCTGAATCTGCACTCCACGCAGGCTTTCGTTACACCACTGCTGAAAGTCGAAGTAATGCAATACTGGTTTTCAGTGGTCTGTTCACATTCGAAGCCGAGGCTTTTTACAGGCTATCCACTCAACACTGGTCAGCTCTTCATTTTCGTGTCCCCACAATCCAGATTTCAGGAATCATTGCAATCTCCACTACAGAATGTTCCATTCATTCACTGCGAGTCTGGAGTTTATCTGATTCTCCACTCCCGCCTGGTTAACATTACACCACTTGTGAATGTCCAAGTAAGCCAATGCTGGTTTTCAGAGGCCTGTTCATACTCGCAGCCGTGCTGTTTAATTGACAATTCACTCCACCCTGTTCAGCTCTTCATTGTCCCACCACACTACCAGCCTTCAGAAATCTTTGTTATCTCCACTACAGAATGTTCCATTCATTCACTGCGAATCTGGAATTCATCTGACTCTCAACTCCACGCAGGTTTTCATTACACCACTGTTGAATGTCCAAGTAACCCAATGCTGGTTTTCAGCGGCCTGTTCATATTCGCAGCCCTGCTGTTTACTTGGCTATCGATTCAAGCCTGGTCAGCTCTTCATTTTCCTGTCCACACAACACAGGCTTCAGAAATCATTGGAATCTCCTCTACAGAATGTTCCATTCATTCACTGCGAATGTGGAATTCAACTGACTCTCCACTCCATGCAGGTTTTCCTTACACCACTGATGAATGTCCAAGTAACCCAATGCTGGTTTTCAGCTGCATGTTCACACTCGCAGCCATGCTATACAATTGGCTTTCCACTAAATCCTGATTAGTTCTTGATTTTCCTTCCACACGACCCAGCCTTCAGAAATCGTTGGAATCTCCACTACAGAATGTTCCATTCATTCACTGCGAATCTGGAATTCCTCTGAACCTCCACTCCCGGCAGGTTTTCGTTACACCACTGTTGAATGTCCAAGTAACCCAATGTTTTAAGTGTTTTCTTCACAAGCGCAGTGGTGCTGTTCAATTGGCTATCCACTCAACCCTGGCCAGCTCTACATTTTCCTGTCCACACCACAGAGACTGGAGAAATCATTGTTATCTCCACTACAGAATGTTCCATTCATTCACAGCGAATCTGGAATTCATCTGAATCTCCACTCCCGGCAGGTTTTCGTGACACCACTGGTAAATATCCAAGTAAGCCAATGCTGGTTTTAAGTGGCCTGCTCATACTCTCAGCCGTGCTGTTCAATTTGCTATCCACTCAACCCTCTTCAGCTCCATTTTCCTGTCCACATAACCCAAACTTCAGAAACAATTGGTATCTCCTCCACAGAATGTTCCATTCATTGACGGCAAATCTGAAATTCATCTAATTCTCAACTCCCGTCAGGTTTTCGTTACACCACTTGTGAATGTCCAATTAAGCCAAAGCTGGTTTTCAGTGGCCTGTTCTTACTACGAGACGTGCTGTTCATTTGGCTATCCATTCCACCCTGTTCAGCTCTACATTTTCGTGTCCACAAAACCCAGCCTTCAGAAATCATTGGAATCACCACTCGAGAATGTTCCATTCATTCACTGCGAATCTGGAATTCATCTGAATCTCCACTCCCGGCAGGTTTTCATTGCACCACTGCTGAATGTTCAAGTAACGCAATGATGGTTTTCAGCGGTCTATTCACACTCGAACCCGTGCTGTTCACGGTCTAGCGACTCAACACTGGTGAGTTCTTCTTTTTCCAGTTCAGACAATACAAACCTCAGAAACCATTGCAATCTACACTACAGAATGTTTCATTCATTCACGCGAATCTTGAATTCATCTTGTTCTCCACTCCCAGCAGGTTTTCGTTTCACCACTGGTGAATGTCCAAGCAACCCAAGGCTGGTTTCAGCTGCGTGTTAACACTCGCAGCCGTGCTGTTCAATTGGCTATCCAGTGAACGCTGGTTAGCTCTTGATTTTCCTTCCACACACCGAGCCTTCAGAAATCATTCTTATCTCCACTTCAGAATGTTCCATTCGTTCCCTGCGAATCTGGAATTCCTCTGACTCTCCACACCAGGCAGATTTTCCTAACAACACTGGTGAATGACCAGGTAATCCAATGCTGGTTTTCAGCGGCTGTTCACACTCACAGCCTTGCTGTTCAATTGGCAATCCAGTCAAACCTAGTCAGCTCTTCATTTTCCTGTCCACACAACCCAGCGTTCAGAAATCATTGGAAGCTCTACTACAGAAATTTCCATTCATTCACTGTGAATCTGGAAATACTCTGAATCTGCATTCCAGGAAGGCTTTCGTTACACCACTGATGAATGTCCAAGTAATGCAATGCTGCTTCTTAGTGGTCTGTTCACACTCGAAACCGTGCTGTTCATTGGCTATCCACTCAATATCGGTCAGCTCTTCAATATCCTGTCCAGACTATCCAGATTCCTAAATGTTGGCAATCACCACTACAGAATGTTCCATTCAATCACGCGAATCTGGAATTCATCAGAGTCTCCACTCCTGGAAGGTTTTCGTGACACCACTGGTAAATGTCCAAGGAAGACAATGCTGGTTTTAAGCCGCCTGCTAACACACTCAGCCGTGCTGTTCAATTTGCTATCCACCCAACCCTATTCAGCTCTACATTTTCCTGTCCTCATAACCCAACCTTCAGAAATAATTGGTATCTCCTCCACAGAATGTTCCGTTCATTCACTGCGAATCTTAAATTCATCTGACTCTCAACTCCCGGCGGGTTATCGTTACACCACTTGTGAATGTCCAAGTAAGCCAATGCTGGTTTTCAGTGGCCTGTTCATACTAAGAGACGTGCTGTTCATTTGGCTATCCACTCCACCCTGTTCAGCTCTACATTTTCGTGTCCACAAAACCCAGCCTTCAGAAATCATTGGAATCACCACTAGAGAATGTTCCATTCATTCACTGCGAATCTGGAATTCATCTGAACCTCCACTCCTGGCAGGTTTTCGTTACGCCACTGGTGAATGTCCAAGTAACTCAATACTGGTTTTCAGAGGCATGTTCAACTCGCAGAAGTGCTGTTCAATGGGCTATCCACTCAATATTGGTCAGCTCTTCATTTTCCTCTCCACACAAACCAGCCTTCAGAAATCATTGGGCTCTCCACTACAGACTGTTCCATTCATTCACTGCGATTCTGCAATTCATCTGACTCTCCGCTCCAGGCAGGTTTTCATTACAGCACTGGTGAATGACCAAGTAATCCAATGCTGGTTTTCAGCCGCCTTTTCACACTCGCAGTGTGCTGTTCAATTGTCTATCCACTCAAACCTGGTCAGCCTTTCATTTTCTTTTCCACAATATCAGACTTCAGAAATCATTGGAATCGCCAGTACAGAATGTTCCATTCATTCACTGCCAATCTGGAATTCATCTGAATCTGCACTCCAGGTAGGCTTTCATTACACCACTTATGAATGTCCAAGTAACACAATGCTGGTTTTCAGCGGTCTGTTCACACTCTAAGCCCTGCTTTTTACTGGGTATCCACACAACTGTGGTCAGCTCTTCATTTTCATGTCCAAACAATCCAGACTTGAGAAATCATTGCAATCTCCAGTACAGAATGTTCCATTCATTCACTGCGAATCTGGAATTCAACTGAATCTCCACTACCTGCAGATTTATCTTACACCACTTGTGAATGTCCAAGTAAAACAATGCTGGTTTTCAGAGGCCTGTTCATGTTCGCAGTCGTGCTGTTCAATTGGCTATCCACTCAACCTGTTTTGCTCCTCATTTTCCTGTGCACACAACCCAGCCTTCAGAAATCATTGTAATCTCCACTACAGGATGTTCCATTCATTCACTGGGAATCTGGAATTCATCTGAATCTGCACTCCACGCAGGCTTTCGTTACACCACTGCTGAAAGTCGAAGTAATGCAATACTGGTTTTCAGTGGTCTGTTCACATTCGAAGCCGAGGCTTTTTACAGGCTATCCACTCAACACTGGTCAGCTCTTCATTTTCGTGTCCCCACAATCCAGATTTCAGAAATCATTGCAATCTCCACTACAGAATGTTCCATTCATTCACTGCGAGTCTGGAGTTTATCTGATTCTCCACTCCCGCCTGGTTAACATTACACCACTTGTGAATGTCCAAGTAAGCCAATGCTGGTTTTCAGAGGCCTGTTCATACTCGCAGCCGTGCTGTTTAATTGACAATTCACTCCACCCTGTTCAGCTCTTCATTGTCCCACCACACTACCAGCCTTCAGAAATCTTTGTTATCTCCACTACAGAATGTTCCATTCATTCACTGCGAATCTGGAATTCATCTGACTCTCAACTCCACGCAGGTTTTCATTACACCACTGTTGAATGTCCAAGTAACCCAATGCTGGTTTTCAGCGGCCTGTTCATATTCGCAGCCCTGCTGTTTACTTGGCTATCGATTCAAGCCTGGTCAGCTCTTCATTTTCCTGTCCACACAACACAGGCTTCAGAAATCATTGGAATCTCCTCTACAGAATGTTCCATTCATTCACTGCGAATGTGGAATTCAACTGACTCTCCACTCCATGCAGGTTTTCCTTACACCACTGATGAATGTCCAAGTAACCCAATGCTGGTTTTCAGCTGCATGTTCACACTCGCAGCCATGCTATACAATTGGCTTTCCACTAAATCCTGATTAGTTCTTGATTTTCCTTCCACACGACCCAGCCTTCAGAAATCGTTGGAATCTCCACTAGAGAATGTTCCATTCATTCACTGCGAATCTGGAATTCCTCTGAACCTCCACTCCCGGCAGGTTTGCGTTACACCACTGTTGAATGTCCAAGTAACCCAATGTTTTAAGTGTTTTCTTCACAAGCGCAGTGGTGCTGTTCAATTGGCTATCCACTCAACCCTGGCCAGCTCTACATTTTCCTGTCCACACCACAGAGACTGGAGAAATCATTGTTATCTCCACTACAGAATGTTCCATTCATTCACAGCGAATCTGGAATTCATCTGAATCTCCACTCCCGGCAGGTTTTCGTGACACCACTGGTAAATATCCAAGTAAGCCAATGCTGGTTTTAAGTGGCCTGCTCATACTCTCAGCCGTGCTGTTCAATTTGCTATCCACTCAACCCTCTTCAGCTCCATTTTCCTGTCCACATAACCCAAACTTCAGAAACAATTGGTATCTCCTCCACAGAATGTTCCATTCATTGACGGCAAATCTGAAATTCATCTAATTCTCAACTCCCGTCAGGTTTTCGTTACACCACTTGTGAATGTCCAATTAAGCCAAAGCTGGTTTTCAGTGGCCTGTTCTTACTACGAGACGTGCTGTTCATTTGGCTATCCATTCCACCCTGTTCAGCTCTACATTTTCGTGTCCACAAAACCCAGCCTTCAGAAATCATTGGAATCACCACTAGAGAATGTTCCATTCATTCACTGCGAATCTGGAATTCATCTGAATCTCCACTCCCGGCAGGTTTTCATTGCACCACTGCTGAATGTTCAAGTAACGCAATGATGGTTTTCAGCGGTCTATTCACACTCGAACCCGTGCTGTTCACGGTCTAGCGACTCAACACTGGTGAGTTCTTCTTTTTCCAGTTCAGACAATACAAACCTCAGAAACCATTGCAATCTACACTACAGAATGTTTCATTCATTCAGGCGAATCTTGAATTCATCTTGTTCTCCACTCCCAGCAGGTTTTCGTTTCACCACTGGTGAATGTCCAAGCAACCCAAGGCTGGTTTCAGCTGCGTGTTAACACTCGCAGCCGTGCTGTTCAATTGGCTATCCAGTGAACGCTGGTTAGCTCTTGATTTTCCTTCCACACGCCGAGCCTTCAGAAATCATTCTTATCTCCACTTCAGAATGTTCCATTCGTTCCCTGCGAATCTGGAATTCCTCTGACTCTCCACACCAGGCAGATTTTCCTAACAACACTGGTGAATGACCAGGTAATCCAATGCTGGTTTTCAGCGGCTGTTCACACTCACAGCCTTGCTGTTCAATTGGCAATCCAGTCAAACCTAGTCAGCTCTTCATTTTCCTGTCCACACAACCCAGCGTTCAGAAATCATTGGAATCTCTACTACAGAAATTTCCATTCATTCACTGTGAATCTGGAAATACTCTGAATCTGCATTCCAGGAAGGCTTTCGTTACACCACTGATGAATGTCCAAGTAATGCAATGCTGCTTCTTAGTGGTCTGTTCACACTCGAAACCGTGCTGTTCATTGGCTATCCACTCAATATCGGTCAGCTCTTCAATATCCTGTCCAGACTATCCAGATTCCTAAATGTTGGCAATCACCACTACAGAATGTTCCATTCAATCACGCGAATCTGGAATTCATCAGAGTCTCCACTCCTGGAAGGTTTTCGTGACACCACTGGTAAATGTCCAAGGAAGACAATGCTGGTTTTAAGCCGCCTGCTAACACACTCAGCCGTGCTGTTCAATTTGCTATCCACCCAACCCTATTCAGCTCTACATTTTCCTGTCCTCATAACCCAACCTTCAGAAATAATTGGTATCTCCTCCACAGAATGTTCCGTTCATTCACTGCGAATCTTAAATTCATCTGACTCTCAACTCCCGGCGGGTTATCGTTACACCACTTGTGAATGTCCAAGTAAGCCAATGCTGGTTTTCAGTGGCCTGTTCATACTAAGAGACGTGCTGTTCATTTGGCTATCCACTCCACCCTGTTCAGCTCTACATTTTCGTGTCCACAAAACCCAGCCTTCAGAAATCATTGGAATCACCACTAGAGAATGTTCCATTCATTCACTGCGAATCTGGAATTCCTCTGAACCTCCACTCCTGGCAGGTTTTCGTTACGCCACTGGTGAATGTCCAAGTAACTCAATACTGGTTTTCAGAGGCATGTTCAACTCGCAGAAGTGCTGTTCAATGGGCTATCCACTCAATATTGGTCAGCTCTTCATTTTCCTCTCCACACAAACCAGCCTTCAGAAATCATTGGGCTCTCCACTACAGACTGTTCCATTCATTCACTGCGATTCTGCAATTCATCTGACTCTCCGCTCCAGGCAGGTTTTCATTACAGCACTGCTGAATGACCAAGTAATCCAATGCTGGTTTTCAGCCGCCTTTTCACACTCGCAGTGTGCTGTTCAATTGTCTATCCACTCAAACCTGGTCAGCCTTTCATTTTCTTTTCCACAATATCAGACTTCAGAAATCATTGGAATCGCCAGTACAGAATGTTCCATTCATTCACTGCCAATCTGGAATTCATCTGAATCTGCACTCCAGGTAGGCTTTCATTACACCACTTATGAATGTCCAAGTAACACAATGCTGGTTTTCAGCGGTCTGTTCACACTCTAAGCCCTGCTTTTTACTGGGTATCCACACAACTGTGGTCAGCTCTTCATTTTCATGTCCAAACAATCCAGACTTGAGAAATCATTGCAATCTCCAGTACAGAATGTTCCATTCATTCACTGCGAATCTGGAATTCAACTGAATCTCCACTACCTGCAGATTTATCTTACACCACTTGTGAATGTCCAAGTAAAACAATGCTGGTTTTCAGAGGCCTGTTCATGTTCGCAGTCGTGCTGTTCAATTGGCTATCCACTCAACCTGTTTTGCTCCTCATTTTCCTGTGCACACAACCCAGCCTTCAGAAATCATTGTAATCTCCACTACAGGATGTTCCATTCATTCACTGGGAATCTGGAATTCATCTGAATCTGCACTCCACGCAGGCTTTCGTTACACCACTGCTGAAAGTCGAAGTAATGCAATACTGGTTTTCAGTGGTCTGTTCACATTCGAAGCCGAGGCTTTTTACAGGCTATCCACTCAACACTGGTCAGCTCTTCATTTTCGTGTCCCCACAATCCAGATTTCAGAAATCATTGCAATCTCCACTACAGAATGTTCCATTCATTCACTGCGAGTCTGGAGTTTATCTGATTCTCCACTCCCGCCTGGTTAACATTACACCACTTGTGAATGTCCAAGTAAGCCAATGCTGGTTTTCAGAGGCCTGTTCATACTCGCAGCCGTGCTGTTTAATTGACAATTCACTCCACCCTGTTCAGCTCTTCATTGTCCCACCACACTACCAGCCTTCAGAAATCTTTGTTATCTCCACTACAGAACGTTCCATTCATTCACTGCGAATCTGGAATTCATCTGACTCTCAACTCCACGCAGGTTTTCATTACACCACTGTTGAATGTCCAAGTAACCCAATGCTGGTTTTCAGCGGCCTGTTCATATTCGCAGCCCTGCTGTTTACTTGGCTATCGATTCAAGCCTGGTCAGCTCTTCATTTTCCTGTCCACACAACACAGGCTTCAGAAATCATTGGAATCTCCTCTACAGAATGTTCCATTCATTCACTGCGAATGTGGAATTCAACTGACTCTCCACTCCATGCAGGTTTTCCTTACACCACTGATGAATGTCCAAGTAACCCAATGCTGGTTTTCAGCTGCATGTTCACACTCGCAGCCATGCTATACAATTGGCTTTCCACTAAATCCTGATTAGTTCTTGATTTTCCTTCCACACGACCCAGCCTTCAGAAATCGTTGGAATCTCCACTAGAGAATGTTCCATTCATTCACTGCGAATCTGGAATTCCTCTGAACCTCCACTCCCGGCAGGTTTTCGTTACACCACTGTTGAATGTCCAAGTAACCCAATGTTTTAAGTGTTTTCTTCACAAGCGCAGTGGTGCTGTTCAATTGGCTATCCACTCAACCCTGGCCAGCTCTACATTTTCCTGTCCACACCACAGAGACTGGAGAAATCATTGTTATCTCCACTACAGAATGTTCCATTCATTCACAGCGAATCTGGAATTCATCTGAATCTCCACTCCCGGCAGGTTTTCGTGACACCACTGGTAAATATCCAAGTAAGCCAATGCTGGTTTTAAGTGGCCTGCTCATACTCTCAGCCGTGCTGTTCAATTTGCTATCCACTCAACCCTCTTCAGCTCCATTTTCCTGTCCACATAACCCAAACTTCAGAAACAATTGGTATCTCCTCCACAGAATGTTCCATTCATTGACGGCAAATCTGAAATTCATCTAATTCTCAACTCCCGTCAGGTTTTCGTTACACCACTTGTGAATGTCCAATTAAGCCAAAGCTGGTTTTCAGTGGCCTGTTCTTACTACGAGACGTGCTGTTCATTTGGCTATCCATTCCACCCTGTTCAGCTCTACATTTTCGTGTCCACAAAACCCAGCCTTCAGAAATCATTGGAATCACCACTAGAGAATGTTCCATTCATTCACTGCGAATCTGGAATTCATCTGAATCTCCACTCCCGGCAGGTTTTCATTGCACCACTGCTGAATGTTCAAGTAACGCAATGATGGTTTTCAGCGGTCTATTCACACTCGAACCCGTGCTGTTCACGGTCTAGCGACTCAACACTGGTGAGTTCTTCTTTTTCCAGTTCAGACAATACAAACCTCAGAAACCATTGCAATCTACACTACAGAATGTTTCATTCATTCACGCGAATCTTGAATTCATCTTGTTCTCCACTCCCAGCAGGTTTTCGTTTCACCACTGGTGAATGTCCAAGCAACCCAAGGCTGGTTTCAGCTGCGTGTTAACACTCGCAGCCGTGCTGTTCAATTGGCTATCCAGTGAACGCTGGTTAGCTCTTGATTTTCCTTCCACACACCGAGCCTTCAGAAATCATTCTTATCTCCACTTCAGAATGTTCCATTCGTTCCCTGCGAATCTGGAATTCCTCTGACTCTCCACACCAGGCAGATTTTCCTAACAACACTGGTGAATGACCAGGTAATCCAATGCTGGTTTTCAGCGGCTGTTCACACTCACAGCCTTGCTGTTCAATTGGCAATCCAGTCAAACCTAGTCAGCTCTTCATTTTCCTGTCCACACAACCCAGCGTTCAGAAATCATTGGAATCTCTACTACAGAAATTTCCATTCATTCACTGTGAATCTGGAAATACTCTGAATCTGCATTCCAGGAAGGCTTTCGTTACACCACTGATGAATGTCCAAGTAATGCAATGCTGCTTCTTAGTGGTCTGTTCACACTCGAAACCGTGCTGTTCATTGGCTATCCACTCAATATCGGTCAGCTCTTCAATATCCTGTCCAGACTATCCAGATTCCTAAATGTTGGCAATCACCACTACAGAATGTTCCATTCAATCACGCGAATCTGGAATTCATCAGAGTCTCCACTCCTGGAAGGTTTTCGTGACACCACTGGTAAATGTCCAAGGAAGACAATGCTGGTTTTAAGCCGCCTGCTAACACACTCAGCCGTGCTGTTCAATTTGCTATCCACCCAACCCTATTCAGCTCTACATTTTCCTGTCCTCATAACCCAACCTTCAGAAATAATTGGTATCTCCTCCACAGAATGTTCCGTTCATTCACTGCGAATCTTAAATTCATCTGACTCTCAACTCCCGGCGGGTTATCGTTACACCACTTGTGAATGTCCAAGTAAGCCAATGCTGGTTTTCAGAGGCCTGTTCATACTCGCAGCCGTGCTGTTTAATTGACAATTCACTCCACCCTGTTCAGCTCTTCATTGTCCCACCACACTACCAGCCTTCAGAAATCTTTGTTATCTCCACTACAGAACGTTCCATTCATTCACTGCGAATCTGGAATTCATCTGACTCTCAACTCCACGCAGGTTTTCATTACACCACTGTTGAATGTCCAAGTAACCCAATGCTGGTTTTCAGCGGCCTGTTCATATTCGCAGCCCTGCTGTTTACTTGGCTATCGATTCAAGCCTGGTCAGCTCTTCATTTTCCTGTCCACACAACACAGGCTTCAGAAATCATTGGAATCTCCTCTACAGAATGTTCCATTCATTCACTGCGAATGTGGAATTCAACTGACTCTCCACTCCATGCAGGTTTTCCTTACACCACTGATGAATGTCCAAGTAACCCAATGCTGGTTTTCAGCTGCATGTTCACACTCGCAGCCATGCTATACAATTGGCTTTCCACTAAATCCTGATTAGTTCTTGATTTTCCTTCCACACGACCCAGCCTTCAGAAATCGTTGGAATCTCCACTAGAGAATGTTCCATTCATTCACTGCGAATCTGGAATTCCTCTGAACCTCCACTCCCGGCAGGTTTTCGTTACACCACTGTTGAATGTCCAAGTAACCCAATGTTTTAAGTGTTTTCTTCACAAGCGCAGTGGTGCTGTTCAATTGGCTATCCACTCAACCCTGGCCAGCTCTACATTTTCCTGTCCACACCACAGAGACTGGAGAAATCATTGTTATCTCCACTACAGAATGTTCCATTCATTCACAGCGAATCTGGAATTCATCTGAATCTCCACTCCCGGCAGGTTTTCGTGACACCACTGGTAAATATCCAAGTAAGCCAATGCTGGTTTTAAGTGGCCTGCTCATACTCTCAGCCGTGCTGTTCAATTTGCTATCCACTCAACCCTCTTCAGCTCCATTTTCCTGTCCACATAACCCAAACTTCAGAAACAATTGGTATCTCCTCCACAGAATGTTCCATTCATTGACGGCAAATCTGAAATTCATCTAATTCTCAACTCCCGTCAGGTTTTCGTTACACCACTTGTGAATGTCCAATTAAGCCAAAGCTGGTTTTCAGTGGCCTGTTCTTACTACGAGACGTGCTGTTCATTTGGCTATCCATTCCACCCTGTTCAGCTCTACATTTTCGTGTCCACAAAACCCAGCCTTCAGAAATCATTGGAATCACCACTAGAGAATGTTCCATTCATTCACTGCGAATCTGGAATTCATCTGAATCTCCACTCCCGGCAGGTTTTCATTGCACCACTGCTGAATGTTCAAGTAACGCAATGATGGTTTTCAGCGGTCTATTCACACTCGAACCCGTGCTGTTCACGGTCTAGCGACTCAACACTGGTGAGTTCTTCTTTTTCCAGTTCAGACAATACAAACCTCAGAAACCATTGCAATCTACACTACAGAATGTTTCATTCATTCACGCGAATCTTGAATTCATCTTGTTCTCCACTCCCAGCAGGTTTTCGTTTCACCACTGGTGAATGTCCAAGCAACCCAAGGCTGGTTTCAGCTGCGTGTTAACACTCGCAGCCGTGCTGTTCAATTGGCTATCCAGTGAACGCTGGTTAGCTCTTGATTTTCCTTCCACACACCGAGCCTTCAGAAATCATTCTTATCTCCACTTCAGAATGTTCCATTCGTTCCCTGCGAATCTGGAATTCCTCTGACTCTCCACACCAGGCAGATTTTCCTAACAACACTGGTGAATGACCAGGTAATCCAATGCTGGTTTTCAGCGGCTGTTCACACTCACAGCCTTGCTGTTCAATTGGCAATCCAGTCAAACCTAGTCAGCTCTTCATTTTCCTGTCCACACAACCCAGCGTTCAGAAATCATTGGAATCTCTACTACAGAAATTTCCATTCATTCACTGTGAATCTGGAAATACTCTGAATCTGCATTCCAGGAAGGCTTTCGTTACACCACTGATGAATGTCCAAGTAATGCAATGCTGCTTCTTAGTGGTCTGTTCACACTCGAAACCGTGCTGTTCATTGGCTATCCACTCAATATCGGTCAGCTCTTCAATATCCTGTCCAGACTATCCAGATTCCTAAATGTTGGCAATCACCACTACAGAATGTTCCATTCAATCACGCGAATCTGGAATTCATCAGAGTCTCCACTCCTGGAAGGTTTTCGTGACACCACTGGTAAATGTCCAAGGAAGACAATGCTGGTTTTAAGCCGCCTGCTAACACACTCAGCCGTGCTGTTCAATTTGCTATCCACCCAACCCTATTCAGCTCTACATTTTCCTGTCCTCATAACCCAACCTTCAGAAATAATTGGTATCTCCTCCACAGAATGTTCCGTTCATTCACTGCGAATCTTAAATTCATCTGACTCTCAACTCCCGGCGGGTTATCGTTACACCACTTGTGAATGTCCAAGTAAGCCAATGCTGGTTTTCAGTGGCCTGTTCATACTAAGAGACGTGCTGTTCATTTGGCTATCCACTCCACCCTGTTCAGCTCTACATTTTCGTGTCCACAAAACCCAGCCTTCAGAAATCATTGGAATCACCACTAGGGAATGTTCCATTCATTCACTGCGAATCTGGAATTCATCTGAACCTCCACTCCTGGCAGGTTTTCGTTACGCCACTGGTGAATGTCCAAGTAACTCAATACTGGTTTTCAGAGGCATGTTCAACTCGCAGAAGTGCTGTTCAATGGGCTATCCACTCAATATTGGTCAGCTCTTCATTTTCCTCTCCACACAAACCAGCCTTCAGAAATCATTGGGCTCTCCACTACAGACTGTTCCATTCATTCACTGCGATTCTGCAATTCATCTGACTCTCCGCTCCAGGCAGGTTTTCATTACAGCACTGGTGAATGACCAAGTAATCCAATGCTGGTTTTCAGCCGCCTTTTCACACTCGCAGTGTGCTGTTCAATTTTCTATCCACTCAAACCTGGTCAGCCTTTCATTTTCTTTTCCACAATATCAGACTTCAGAAATCATTGGAATCGCCAGTACAGAATGTTCCATTCATTCACTGCCAATCTGGAATTCATCTGAATCTGCACTCCAGGTAGGCTTTCATTACACCACTTATGAATGTCCAAGTAACACAATGCTGGTTTTCAGCGGTCTGTTCACACTCTAAGCCCTGCTTTTTACTGGGTATCCACACAACTGTGGTCAGCTCTTCATTTTCATGTCCAAACAATCCAGACTTGAGAAATCATTGCAATCTCCAGTACAGAATGTTCCATTCATTCACTGCGAATCTGGAATTCAACTGAATCTCCACTACCTGCAGATTTATCTTACACCACTTGTGAATGTCCAAGTAAAACAATGCTGGTTTTCAGAGGCCTGTTCATGTTCGCAGTCGTGCTGTTCAATTGGCTATCCACTCAACCTGTTTTGCTCCTCATTTTCCTGTGCACACAACCCAGCCTTCAGAAATCATTGTAATCTCCACTACAGGATGTTCCATTCATTCACTGGGAATCTGGAATTCATCTGAATCTGCACTCCACGCAGGCTTTCGTTACACCACTGCTGAAAGTCGAAGTAATGCAATACTGGTTTTCAGTGGTCTGTTCACATTCGAAGCCGAGGCTTTTTACAGGCTATCCACTCAACACTGGTCAGCTCTTCATTTTCGTGTCCCCACAATCCAGATTTCAGAAATCATTGCAATCTCCACTACAGAATGTTCCATTCATTCACTGCGAGTCTGGAGTTTATCTGATTCTCCACTCCCGCCTGGTTAACATTACACCACTTGTGAATGTCCAAGTAAGCCAATGCTGGTTTTCAGAGGCCTGTTCATACTCGCAGCTGTGCTGTTTAATTGACAATTCACTCCACCCTGTTCAGCTCTTCATTGTCCCACCACACTACCAGCCTTCAGAAATCTTTGTTATCTCCACTACAGAATGTTCCATTCATTCACTGCGAATCTGGAATTCATCTGACTCTCAACTCCACGCAGGTTTTCATTACACCACTGTTGAATGTCCAAGTAACCCAATGCTGGTTTTCAGCGGCCTGTTCATATTCGCAGCCCTGCTGTTTACTTGGCTATCGATTCAAGCCTGGTCAGCTCTTCATTTTCCTGTCCACACAACACAGGCTTCAGAAATCATTGGAATCTCCTCTACAGAATGTTCCATTCATTCACTGCGAATGTGGAATTCAACTGACTCTCCACTCCATGCAGGTTTTCCTTACACCACTGATGAATGTCCAAGTAACCCAATGCTGGTTTTCAGCTGCATGTTCACACTCGCAGCCATGCTATACAATTGGCTTTCCACTAAATCCTGATTAGTTCTTGATTTTCCTTCCACACGACCCAGCCTTCAGAAATCGTTGGAATCTCCACTAGAGAATGTTCCATTCATTCACTGCGAATCTGGAATTCTTCTGAACCTCCACTCCCGGCAGGTTTTCGTTACACCACTGTTGAATGTCCAAGTAACCCAATGTTTTAAGTGTTTTCTTCACAAGCGCAGTGGTGCTGTTCAATTGGCTATCCACTCAACCCTGGCCAGCTCTACATTTTCCTGTCCACACCACAGAGACTGGAGAAATCATTGTTATCTCCACTACAGAATGTTCCATTCATTCACAGCGAATCTGGAATTCATCTGAATCTCCACTCCCGGCAGGTTTTCGTGACACCACTGGTAAATATCCAAGTAAGCCAATGCTGGTTTTAAGTGGCCTGCTCATACTCTCAGCCGTGCTGTTCAATTTGCTATCCACTCAACCCTCTTCAGCTCCATTTTCCTGTCCACATAACCCAAACTTCAGAAACAATTGGTATCTCCTCCACAGAATGTTCCATTCATTGACGGCAAATCTGAAATTCATCTAATTCTCAACTCCCGTCAGGTTTTCGTTACACCACTTGTGAATGTCCAATTAAGCCAAAGCTGGTTTTCCGTGGCCTGTTCTTACTACGAGACGTGCTGTTCATTTGGCTATCCATTCCACCCTGTTCAGCTCTACATTTTCGTGTCCACAAAACCCAGCCTTCAGAAATCATTGGAATCACCACTAGAGAATGTTCCATTCATTCACTGCGAATCTGGAATTCATCTGAATCTCCACTCCCGGCAGGTTTTCATTGCACCACTGCTGAATGTTCAAGTAACGCAATGATGGTTTTCAGCGGTCTATTCACACTCGAACCCGTGCTGTTCACGGTCTAGCGACTCAACACTGGTGAGTTCTTCTTTTTCCAGTTCAGACAATACAAACCTCAGAAACCATTGCAATCTACACTACAGAATGTTTCATTCATTCAGGCGAATCTTGAATTCATCTTGTTCTCCACTCCCAGCAGGTTTTCGTTTCACCACTGGTGAATGTCCAAGCAACCCAAGGCTGGTTTCAGCTGCGTGTTAACACTCGCAGCCGTGCTGTTCAATTGGCTATCCAGTGAACGCTGGTTAGCTCTTGATTTTCCTTCCACACACCGAGCCTTCAGAAATCATTCTTATCTCCACTTCAGAATGTTCCATTCGTTCCCTGCGAATCTGGAATTCCTCTGACTCTCCACACCAGGCAGATTTTCCTAACAACACTGGTGAATGACCAGGTAATCCAATGCTGGTTTTCAGCAGCTGTTCACACTCACAGCCTTGCTGTTCAATTGGCAATCCAGTCAAACCTAGTCAGCTCTTCATTTTCCTGTCCACACAACCCAGCGTTCAGAAATCATTGGAATCTCTACTACAGAAATTTCCATTCATTCACTGTGAATCTGGAAATACTCTGAATCTGCATTCCAGGAAGGCTTTCGTTACACCACTGATGAATGTCCAAGTAATGCAATGCTGCTTCTTAGTGGTCTGTTCACACTCGAAACCGTGCTGTTCATTGGCTATCCACTCAATATCGGTCAGCTCTTCAATATCCTGTCCAGACTATCCAGATTCCTAAATGTTGGCAATCACCACTACAGAATGTTCCATTCAATCACGCGAATCTGGAATTCATCAGAGTCTCCACTCCTGGAAGGTTTTCGTGACACCACTGGTAAATGTCCAAGGAAGACAATGCTGGTTTTAAGCCGCCTGCTAACACACTCAGCCGTGCTGTTCAATTTGCTATCCACCCAACCCTATTCAGCTCTACATTTTCCTGTCCTCATAACCCAACCTTCAGAAATAATTGGTATCTCCTCCACAGAATGTTCCGTTCATTCACTGCGAATCTTAAATTCATCTGACTCTCAACTCCCGGCAGGTTATCGTTACACCACTTGTGAATGTCCAAGTAAGCCAATGCTGGTTTTCAGTGGCCTGTTCATACTAAGAGACGTGCTGTTCATTTGGCTATCCACTCCACCCTGTTCAGCTCTACATTCTCGTGTCCACAAAACCCAGCCTTCAGAAATCATTGGAATCACCACTAGAGAATGTTCCATTCATTCACTGCGAATCTGGAATTCATCTGAACCTCCACTCCTGGCAGGTTTTCGTTACGCCACTGGTGAATGTCCAAGTAACTCAATACTGGTTTTCAGAGGCATGTTCAACTCGCAGAAGTGCTGTTCAATGGGCTATCCACTCAATATTGGTCAGCTCTTCATTTTCCTCTCCACACAAACCAGCCTTCAGAAATCATTGGGCTCTCCACTACAGACTGTTCCATTCATTCACTGCGATTCTGCAATTCATCTGACTCTCCGCTCCAGGCAGGTTTTCATTACAGCACTGGTGAATGACCAAGTAATCCAATGCTGGTTTTCAGCCGCCTTTTCACACTAGCAGTGTGCTGTTCAATTGTCTATCCACTCAAACCTGGTCAGCCTTTCATTTTCTTTTCCACAATATCAGACTTCAGAAATCATTGGAATCGCCAGTACAGAATGTTCCATTCATTCACTGCCAATCTGGAATTCATCTGAATCTGCACTCCAGGTAGGCTTTCATTACACCACTTATGAATGTCCAAGTAACACAATGCTGGTTTTCAGTGGTCTGTTCACACTCTAAGCCCTGCTTTTTACTGGGTATCCACACAACTGTGGTCAGCTCTTCATTTTCATGTCCAAACAATCCAGACTTGAGAAATCATTGCAATCTCCAGTACAGAATGTTCCATTCATTCACTGCGAATCTGGAATTCAACAGAATCTCCACTACCTGCAGATTTATCTTACACCACTTGTGAATGTCCAAGTAAAACAATGCTGGTTTTCAGAGGCCTGTTCATGTTCGCAGTCGTGCTGTTCAATTGGCTATCCACTCAACCTGTTTTGCTCCTCATTTTCCTGTGCACACAACCCAGCCTTCAGAAATCATTGTAATCTCCACTACAGGATGTTCCATTCATTCACTGGGAATCTGGAATTCATCTGAATCTGCACTCCACGCAGGCTTTCGTTACACCACTGCTGAAAGTCGAAGTAATGCAATACTGGTTTTCAGTGGTCTGTTCACATTCGAAGCCGAGGCTTTTTACAGGCTATCCACTCAACACTGGTCAGCTCTTCATTTTCGTGTCCCCACAATCCAGATTTCAGAAATCATTGCAATCTCCACTACAGAATGTTCCATTCATTCACTGCGAGTCTGGAGTTTATCTGATTCTCCACTCCCGCCTGGTTAACATCACACCACTTGTGAATGTCCAAGTAAGCCAATGCTGGTTTTCAGAGGCCTGTTCATACTCGCAGCCGTGCTGTTTAATTGACAATTCACTCCACCCTATTCAGCTCTTCATTGTCCCACCACACTACCAGCCTTCAGAAATCTTTGTTATCTCCACTACAGAATGTTCCATTCATTCACTGCGAATCTGGAATTCATCTGACTCTCAACTCCACGCAGGTTTTCATTACACCACTGTTGAATGTCCAAGTAACCCAATGCTGGTTTTCAGCGGCCTGTTCATATTCGCAGCCCTGCTGTTTACTTGGCTATCGATTCAAGCCTGGTCAGCTCTTCATTTTCCTGTCCACACAACACAGGCTTCAGAAATCATTGGAATCTCCTCTACAGAATGTTCCATTCATTCACTGCGATTGTGGAATTCAACTGACTCTCCACTCCATGCAGGTTTTCCTTACACCACTGATGAATGTCCAAGTAACCCAATGCTGGTTTTCAGCTGCATGTTCACACTCGCAGCCATGCTATACAATTGGCTTTCCACTAAATCCTGATTAGTTCTTGATTTTCCTTCCACACGACCCAGCCTTCAGAAATCGTTGGAATCTCCACTAGAGAATGTTCCATTCATTCACTGCGAATCTGGAATTCCTCTGAACCTCCACTCCCGGCAGGTTTTCGTTACACCACTGTTGAATGTCCAAGTAACCCAATGTTTTAAGTGTTTTCTTCACAAGCGCAGTGGTGCTGTTCAATTGGCTATCCACTCAACCCTGGCCAGCTCTACATTTTCCTGTCCACACCACAGAGACTGGAGAAATCATTGTTATCTCCACTACAGAATGTTCCATTCATTCACAGCGAATCTGGAATTCATCTGAATCTCCACTCCCGGCAGGTTTTCGTGACACCACTGGTAAATATCCAAGTAAGCCAATGCTGGTTTTAAGTGGCCTGCTCATACTCTCAGCCGTGCTGTTCAATTTGCTATCCACTCAACCCTCTTCAGCTCCATTTTCCTGTCCACATAACCCAAACTTCAGAAACAATTGGTATCTCCTCCACAGAATGTTCCATTCATTGACGGCAAATCTGAAATTCATCTAATTCTCAACTCCCGTCAGGTTTTCGTTACACCACTTGTGAATGTCCAATTAAGCCAAAGCTGGTTTTCAGTGGCCTGTTCTTACTACGAGACGTGCTGTTCATTTGGCTATCCATTCCACCCTGTTCAGCTCTACATTTTCGTGTCCACAAAACCCAGCCTTCAGAAATCATTGGAATCACCACTAGAGAATGTTCCATTCATTCACTGCGAATCTGGAATTCATCTGAATCTCCACTCCCGGCAGGTTTTCATTGCACCACTGCTGAATGTTCAAGTAACGCAATGATGGTTTTCAGCGGTCTATTCACACTCGAACCCGTGCTGTTCACGGTCTAGCGACTCAACACTGGTGAGTTCTTCTTTTTCCAGTTCAGACAATACAAACCTCAGAAACCATTGCAATCTACACTACAGAATGTTTCATTCATTCAGGCGAATCTTGAATTCATCTTGTTCTCCACTCCCAGCAGGTTTTCGTTTCACCACTGGTGAATGTCCAAGCAACCCAAGGCTGGTTTCAGCTGCGTGTTAACACTCGCAGCCGTGCTGTTCAATTGGCTATCCAGTGAACGCTGGTTAGCTCTTGATTTTCCTTCCACACACCGAGCCTTCAGAAATCATTCTTATCTCCACTTCAGAATGTTCCATTCGTTCCCTGCGAATCTGGAATTCCTCTGACTCTCCACACCAGGCAGATTTTCCTAACAACACTGGTGAATGACCAGGTAATCCAATGCTGGTTTTCAGCGGCTGTTCACACTCACAGCCTTGCTGTTCAATTGGCAATCCAGTCAAACCTAGTCAGCTCTTCATTTTCCTGTCCACACAACCCAGCGTTCAGAAATCATTGGAATCTCTACTACAGAAATTTCCATTCATTCACTGTGAATCTGGAAATACTCTGAATCTGCATTCCAGGAAGGCTTTCGTTACACCACTGATGAATGTCCAAGTAATGCAATGCTGCTTCTTAGTGGTCTGTTCACACTCGAAACCGTGCTGTTCATTGGCTATCCACTCAATATCGGTCAGCTCTTCAATATCCTGTCCAGACTATCCAGATTCCTAAATGTTGGCAATCACCACTACAGAATGTTCCATTCAATCACGCGAATCTGGAATTCATCAGAGTCTCCACTCCTGGAAGGTTTTCGTGACACCACTGGTAAATGTCCAAGGAAGACAATGCTGGTTTTAAGCCGCCTGCTAACACACTCAGCCGTGCTGTTCAATTTGCTATCCACCCAACCCTATTCAGCTCTACATTTTCCTGTCCTCATAACCCAACCTTCAGAAATAATTGGTATCTCCTCCACAGAATGTTCCGTTCATTCACTGCGAATCTTAAATTCATCTGACTCTCAACTCCCGGCGGGTTATCGTTACACCACTTGTGAATGTCCAAGTAAGCCAATGCTGGTTTTCAGTGGCCTGTTCATACTAAGAGACGTGCTGTTCATTTGGCTATCCACTCCACCCTGTTCAGCTCTACATTTTCGTGTCCACAAAACCCAGCCTTCAGAAATCATTGGAATCACCACTAGAGAATGTTCCATTCATTCACTGCGAATCTGGAATTCATCTGAACCTCCACTCCTGGCAGGTTTTCGTTACGCCACTGGTGAATGTCCAAGTAACTCAATACTGGTTTTCAGAGGCATGTTCAACTCGCAGAAGTGCTGTTCAATGGGCTATCCACTCAATATTGGTCAGCTCTTCATTTTCCTCTCCACACAAACCAGCCTTCAGAAATCATTGGGCTCTCCACTACAGACTGTTCCATTCATTCACTGCGATTCTGCAATTCATCTGACTCTCCGCTCCAGGCAGGTTTTCATTACAGCACTGGTGAATGACCAAGTAATCCAATGCTGGTTTTCAGCCGCCTTTTCACACTCGCAGTGTGCTGTTCAATTGTCTATCCACTCAAACCTGGTCAGCCTTTCATTTTCTTTTCCACAATATCAGACTTCAGAAATCATTGGAATCGCCAGTACAGAATGTTCCATTCATTCACTGCCAATCTGGAATTCATCTGAATCTGCACTCCAGGTAGGCTTTCATTACACCACTTATGAATGTCCAAGTAACACAATGCTGGTTTTCAGTGGTCTGTTCACACTCTAAGCCCTGCTTTTTACTGGGTATCCACACAACTGTGGTCAGCTCTTCATTTTCATGTCCAAACAATCCAGACTTGAGAAATCATTGCAATATCCAGTACAGAATGTTCCATTCATTCACTGCGAATCTGGAATTCAACAGAATCTCCACTACCTGCAGATTTATCTTACACCACTTGTGAATGTCCAAGTAAAACAATGCTGGTTTTCAGAGGCCTGTTCATGTTCGCAGTCGTGCTGTTCAATTGGCTATCCACTCAACCTGTTTTGCTCCTCATTTTCCTGTGCACACAACCCAGCCTTCAGAAATCATTGTAATCTCCACTACAGGATGTTCCATTCATTCACTGGGAATCTGGAATTCATCTGAATCTGCACTCCACGCAGGCTTTCGTTACACCACTGCTGAAAGTCGAAGTAATGCAATACTGGTTTTCAGTGGTCTGTTCACATTCGAAGCCGAGGCTTTTTACAGGCTATCCACTCAACACTGGTCAGCTCTTCATTTTCGTGTCCCCACAATCCAGATTTCAGAAATCATTGCAATCTCCACTACAGAATGTTCCATTCATTCACTGCGAGTCTGGAGTTTATCTGATTCTCCACTCCCGCCTGGTTAACATCACACCACTTGTGAATGTCCAAGTAAGCCAATGCTGGTTTTCAGAGGCCTGTTCATACTCGCAGCCGTGCTGTTTAATTGACAATTCACTCCACCCTGTTCAGCTCTTCATTGTCCCACCACACTACCAGCCTTCAGAAATCTTTGTTATCTCCACTACAGAATGTTCCATTCATTCACTGCGAATCTGGAATTCATCTGACTCTCAACTCCACGCAGGTTTTCATTACACCACTGTTGAATGTCCAAGTAACCCAATGCTGGTTTTCAGCGGCCTGTTCATATTCGCAGCCCTGCTGTTTACTTGGCTATCGATTCAAGCCTGGTCAGCTCTTCATTTTCCTGTCCACACAACACAGGCTTCAGAAATCATTGGAATCTCCTCTACAGAATGTTCCATTCATTCACTGCGATTGTGGAATTCAACTGACTCTCCACTCCATGCAGGTTTTCCTTACACCACTGATGAATGTCCAAGTAACCCAATGCTGGTTTTCAGCTGCATGTTCACACTCGCAGCCATGCTATACAATTGGCTTTCCACTAAATCCTGATTAGTTCTTGATTTTCCTTCCACACGACCCAGCCTTCAGAAATCGTTGGAATCTCCACTAGAGAATGTTCCATTCATTCACTGCGAATCTGGAATTCCTCTGAACCTCCACTCCCGGCAGGTTTTCGTTACACCACTGTTGAATGTCCAAGTAACCCAATGTTTTAAGTGTTTTCTTCACAAGCGCAGTGGTGCTGTTCAATTGGCTATCCACTCAACCCTGGCCTGCTCTACATTTTCCTGTCCACACCACAGAGACTGGAGAAATCATTGTTATCTCCACTACAGAATGTTCCATTCATTCACAGCGAATCTGGAATTCATCTGAATCTCCACTCCCGGCAGGTTTTCGTGACACCACTGGTAAATATCCAAGTAAGCCAATGCTGGTTTTAAGTGGCCTGCTCATACTCTCAGCCGTGCTGTTCAATTTGCTATCCACTCAACCCTCTTCAGCTCCATTTTCCTGTCCACATAACCCAAACTTCAGAAACAATTGGTATCTCCTCCACAGAATGTTCCATTCATTGACGGCAAATCTGAAATTCATCTAATTCTCAACTCCCGTCAGGTTTTCGTTACACCACTTGTGAATGTCCAATTAAGCCAAAGCTGGTTTTCAGTGGCCTGTTCTTACTACGAGACGTGCTGTTCATTTGGCTATCCATTCCACCCTGTTCAGCTCTACATTTTCGTGTCCACAAAACCCAGCCTTCAGAAATCATTGGAATCACCACTAGAGAATGTTCCATTCATTCACTGCGAATCTGGAATTCATCTGAATCTCCACTCCCGGCAGGTTTTCATTGCACCACTGCTGAATGTTCAAGTAACGCAATGGTGGTTTTCAGCGGTCTATTCACACTCGAACCCGTGCTGTTCACGGTCTAGCGACTCAACACTGGTGAGTTCTTCTTTTTCCAGTTCAGACAATACAAACCTCAGAAACCATTGCAATCTACACTACAGAATGTTTCATTCATTCAGGCGAATCTTGAATTCATCTTGTTCTCCACTCCCAGCAGGTTTTCGTTTCACCACTGGTGAATGTCCAAGCAACCCAAGGCTGGTTTCAGCTGCGTGTTAACACTCGCAGCCGTGCTGTTCAATTGGCTATCCAGTGAACGCTGGTTAGCTCTTGATTTTCCTTCCACACACCGAGCCTTCAGAAATCATTCTTATCTCCACTTCAGAATGTTCCATTCGTTCCCTGCGAATCTGGAATTCCTCTGACTCTCCACACCAGGCAGATTTTCCTAACAACACTGGTGAATGACCAGGTAATCCAATGCTGGTTTTCAGCGGCTGTTCACACTCACAGCCTTGCTGTTCAATTGGCAATCCAGTCAAACCTAGTCAGCTCTTCATTTTCCTGTCCACACAACCCAGCGTTCAGAAATCATTGGAATCTCTACTACAGAAATTTCCATTCATTCACTGTGAATCTGGAAATACTCTGAATCTGCATTCCAGGAAGGCTTTCGTTACACCACTGATGAATGTCCAAGTAATGCAATGCTGCTTCTTAGTGGTCTGTTCACACTCGAAACCGTGCTGTTCATTGGCTATCCACTCAATATCGGTCAGCTCTTCAATATCCTGTCCAGACTATCCAGATTCCTAAATGTTGGCAATCACCACTACAGAATGTTCCATTCAATCACGCGAATCTGGAATTCATCAGAGTCTCCACTCCTGGAAGGTTTTCGTGACACCACTGGTAAATGTCCAAGGAAGACAATGCTGGTTTTAAGCCGCCTGCTAACACACTCAGCCGTGCTGTTCAATTTGCTATCCACCCAACCCTATTCAGCTCTACATTTTCCTGTCCTCATAACCCAACCTTCAGAAATAATTGGTATCTCCTCCACAGAATGTTCCGTTCATTCACTGCGAATCTTAAATTCATCTGACTCTCAACTCCCGGCGGGTTATCGTTACACCACTTGTGAATGTCCAAGTAAGCCAATGCTGGTTTTCAGTGGCCTGTTCATACTAAGAGACGTGCTGTTCATTTGGCTATCCACTCCACCCTGTTCAGCTCTACATTTTCGTGTCCACAAAACCCAGCCTTCAGAAATCATTGGAATCACCACTAGAGAATGTTCCATTCATTCACTGCGAATCTGGAATTCATCTGAACCTCCACTCCTGGCAGGTTTTCGTTACGCCACTGGTGAATGTCCAAGTAACTCAATACTGGTTTTCAGAGGCATGTTCAACTCGCAGAAGTGCTGTTCAATGGGCTATCCACTCAATATTGGTCAGCTCTTCATTTTCCTCTCCACACAAACCAGCCTTCAGAAATCATTGGGCTCTCCACTACAGACTGTTCCATTCATTCACTGCGATTCTGCAATTCATCTGACTCTCCGCTCCAGGCAGGTTTTCATTACAGCACTGGTGAATGACCAAGTAATCCAATGCTGGTTTTCAGCCGCCTTTTCACACTCGCAGTGTGCTGTTCAATTGTCTATCCACTCAAACCTGGTCAGCCTTTCATTTTCTTTTCCACAATATCAGACTTCAGAAATCATTGGAATCGCCAGTACAGAATGTTCCATTCATTCACTGCCAATCTGGAATTCATCTGAATCTGCACTCCAGGTAGGCTTTCATTACACCACTTATGAATGTCCAAGTAACACAATGCTGGTTTTCAGTGGTCTGTTCACACTCTAAGCCCTGCTTTTTACTGGGTATCCACACAACTGTGGTCAGCTCTTCATTTTCATGTCCAAACAATCCAGACTTGAGAAATCATTGCAATCTCCAGTACAGAATGTTCCATTCATTCACTGCGAATCTGGAATTCAACAGAATCTCCACTACCTGCAGATTTATCTTACACCACTTGTGAATGTCCAAGTAAAACAATGCTGGTTTTCAGAGGCCTGTTCATGTTCGCAGTCGTGCTGTTCAATTGGCTATCCACTCAACCTGTTTTGCTCCTCATTTTCCTGTGCACACAACCCAGCCTTCAGAAATCATTGTAATCTCCACTACAGGATGTTCCATTCATTCACTGGGAATCTGGAATTCATCTGAATCTGCACTCCACGCAGGCTTTCGTTACACCACTGCTGAAAGTCGAAGTAATGCAATACTGGTTTTCAGTGGTCTGTTCACATTCGAAGCCGAGGCTTTTTACAGGCTATCCACTCAACACTGGTCAGCTCTTCATTTTCGTGTCCCCACAATCCAGATTTCAGAAATCATTGCAATCTCCACTACAGAATGTTCCATTCATTCACTGCGAGTCTGGAGTTTATCTGATTCTCCACTCCCGCCTGGTTAACATCACACCACTTGTGAATGTCCAAGTAAGCCAATGCTGGTTTTCAGAGGCCTGTTCATACTCGCAGCCGTGCTGTTTAATTGACAATTCACTCCACCCTGTTCAGCTCTTCATTGTCCCACCACACTACCAGCCTTCAGAAATCTTTGTTATCTCCACTACAGAATGTTCCATTCATTCACTGCGAATCTGGAATTCATCTGACTCTCAACTCCACGCAGGTTTTCATTACACCACTGTTGAATGTCCAAGTAACCCAATGCTGGTTTTCAGCGGCCTGTTCATATTCGCAGCCCTGCTGTTTACTTGGCTATCGATTCAAGCCTGGTCAGCTCTTCATTTTCCTGTCCACACAACACAGGCTTCAGAAATCATTGGAATCTCCTCTACAGAATGTTCCATTCATTCACTGCGATTGTGGAATTCAACTGACTCTCCACTCCATGCAGGTTTTCCTTACACCACTGATGAATGTCCAAGTAACCCAATGCTGGTTTTCAGCTGCATGTTCACACTCGCAGCCATGCTATACAATTGGCTTTCCACTAAATCCTGATTAGTTCTTGATTTTCCTTCCACACGACCCAGCCTTCAGAAATCGTTGGAATCTCCACTAGAGAATGTTCCATTCATTCACTGCGAATCTGGAATTCCTCTGAACCTCCACTCCCGGCAGGTTTTCGTTACACCACTGTTGAATGTCCAAGTAACCCAATGTTTTAAGTGTTTTCTTCACAAGCGCAGTGGTGCTGTTCAATTGGCTATCCACTCAACCCTGGCCTGCTCTACATTTTCCTGTCCACACCACAGAGACTGGAGAAATCATTGTTATCTCCACTACAGAATGTTCCATTCATTCACAGCGAATCTGGAATTCATCTGAATCTCCACTCCCGGCAGGTTTTCGTGACACCACTGGTAAATATCCAAGTAAGCCAATGCTGGTTTTAAGTGGCCTGCTCATACTCTCAGCCGTGCTGTTCAATTTGCTATCCACTCAACCCTCTTCAGCTCCATTTTCCTGTCCACATAACCCAAACTTCAGAAACAATTGGTATCTCCTCCACAGAATGTTCCATTCATTGACGGCAAATCTGAAATTCATCTAATTCTCAACTCCCGTCAGGTTTTCGTTACACCACTTGTGAATGTCCAATTAAGCCAAAGCTGGTTTTCAGTGGCCTGTTCTTACTACGAGACGTGCTGTTCATTTGGCTATCCATTCCACCCTGTTCAGCTCTACATTTTCGTGTCCACAAAACCCAGCCTTCAGAAATCATTGGAATCACCACTAGAGAATGTTCCATTCATTCACTGCGAATCTGGAATTCATCTGAATCTCCACTCCCGGCAGGTTTTCATTGCACCACTGCTGAATGTTCAAGTAACGCAATGGTGGTTTTCAGCGGTCTATTCACACTCGAACCCGTGCTGTTCACGGTCTAGCGACTCAACACTGGTGAGTTCTTCTTTTTCCAGTTCAGACAATACAAACCTCAGAAACCATTGCAATCTACACTACAGAATGTTTCATTCATTCAGGCGAATCTTGAATTCATCTTGTTCTCCACTCCCAGCAGGTTTTCGTTTCACCACTGGTGAATGTCCAAGCAACCCAAGGCTGGTTTCAGCTGCGTGTTAACACTCGCAGCCGTGCTGTTCAATTGGCTATCCAGTGAACGCTGGTTAGCTCTTGATTTTCCTTCCACACACCGAGCCTTCAGAAATCATTCTTATCTCCACTTCAGAATGTTCCATTCGTTCCCTGCGAATCTGGAATTCCTCTGACTCTCCACACCAGGCAGATTTTCCTAACAACACTGGTGAATGACCAGGTAATCCAATGCTGGTTTTCAGCGGCTGTTCACACTCACAGCCTTGCTGTTCAATTGGCAATCCAGTCAAACCTAGTCAGCTCTTCATTTTCCTGTCCACACAACCCAGCGTTCAGAAATCATTGGAATCTCTACTACAGAAATTTCCATTCATTCACTGTGAATCTGGAAATACTCTGAATCTGCATTCCAGGAAGGCTTTCGTTACACCACTGATGAATGTCCAAGTAATGCAATGCTGCTTCTTAGTGGTCTGTTCACACTCGAAACCGTGCTGTTCATTGGCTATCCACTCAATATCGGTCAGCTCTTCAATATCCTGTCCAGACTATCCAGATTCCTAAATGTTGGCAATCACCACTACAGAATGTTCCATTCAATCACGCGAATCTGGAATTCATCAGAGTCTCCACTCCTGGAAGGTTTTCGTGACACCACTGGTAAATGTCCAAGGAAGACAATGCTGGTTTTAAGCCGCCTGCTAACACACTCAGCCGTGCTGTTCAATTTGCTATCCACCCAACCCTATTCAGCTCTACATTTTCCTGTCCTCATAACCCAACCTTCAGAAATAATTGGTATCTCCTCCACAGAATGTTCCGTTCATTCACTGCGAATCTTAAATTCATCTGACTCTCAACTCCCGGCGGGTTATCGTTACACCACTTGTGAATGTCCAAGTAAGCCAATGCTGGTTTTCAGTGGCCTGTTCATACTAAGAGACGTGCTGTTCATTTGGCTATCCACTCCACCCTGTTCAGCTCTACATTTTCGTGTCCACAAAACCCAGCCTTCAGAAATCATTGGAATCACCACTAGAGAATGTTCCATTCATTCACTGCGAATCTGGAATTCCTCTGAACCTCCACTCCTGGCAGGTTTTCGTTACGCCACTGGTGAATGTCCAAGTAACTCAATACTGGTTTTCAGAGGCATGTTCAACTCGCAGAAGTGCTGTTCAATGGGCTATCCACTCAATATTGGTCAGCTCTTCATTTTCCTCTCCACACAAACCAGCCTTCAGAAATCATTGGGCTCTCCACTACAGACTGTTCCATTCATTCACTGCGATTCTGCAATTCATCTGACTCTCCGCTCCAGGCAGGTTTTCATTACAGCACTGGTGAATGACCAAGTAATCCAATGCTGGTTTTCAGCCGCCTTTTCACACTCGCAGTGTGCTGTTCAATTGTCTATCCACTCAAACCTGGTCAGCCTTTCATTTTCTTTTCCACAATATCAGACTTCAGAAATCATTGGAATCGCCAGTACAGAATGTTCCATTCATTCACTGCCAATCTGGAATTCATCTGAATCTGCACTCCAGGTAGGCTTTCATTACACCACTTATGAATGTCCAAGTAACACAATGCTGGTTTTCAGCGGTCTGTTCACACTCTAAGCCCTGCTTTTTACTGGGTATCCACACAACTGTGGTCAGCTCTTCATTTTCATGTCCAAACAATCCAGACTTGAGAAATCATTGCAATCTCCAGTACAGAATGTTCCATTCATTCACTGCGAATCTGGAATTCAACTGAATCTCCACTACCTGCAGATTTATCTTACACCACTTGTGAATGTCCAAGTAAAACAATGCCGGTTTTCAGAGGCCTGTTCATGTTCGCAGTCGTGCTGTTCAATTGGCTATCCACTCAACCTGTTTTGCTCCTCATTTTCCTGTGCACACAACCCAGCCTTCAGAAATCATTGTAATCTCCACTACAGGATGTTCCATTCATTCACTGGGAATCTGGAATTCATCTGAATCTGCACTCCACGCAGACTTTCGTTACACCACTGCTGAAAGTCGAAGTAATGCAATACTGGTTTTCAGTGGTCTGTTCACATTCGAAGCCGAGGCTTTTTACAGGCTATCCACTCAACACTGGTCAGCTCTTCATTTTCGTGTCCCCACAATCCAGATTTCAGAAATCATTGCAATCTCCACTACAGAATGTTCCATTCATTCACTGCGAGTCTGGAGTTTATCTGATTCTCCACTCCCGCCTGGTTAACATTACACCACTTGTGAATGTCCAAGTAAGCCAATGCTGGTTTTCAGAGGCCTGTTCATACTCGCAGCCGTGCTGTTTAATTGACAATTCACTCCACCCTGTTCAGCTTTCATTGTCCCACCACACTACCAGCCTTCAGAAATCTTTGTTATCTCCACTACAGAATGTTCCATTCATTCACTGCGAATCTGGAATTCATCTGACTCTCAACTCCACGCAGGTTTTCATTACACCACTGTTGAATGTCCAAGTAACCCAATGCCGGTTTTCAGCGGCCTGTTCATATTCGCAGCCCTGCTGTTTACTTGGCTATCGATTCAAGCCTGGTCAGCTCTTCATTTTCCTGTCCACACAACACAGGCTTCAGAAATCATTGGAATCTCCTCTACAGAATGTTCCATTCATTCACTGCGAATGTGGAATTCAACTGACTCTCCACTCCATGCAGGTTTTCCTTACACCACTGATGAATGTCCAAGTAACCCAATGCTGGTTTTCAGCTGCATGTTCACACTCGCAGCCATGCTATACAATTGGCTTTCCACTAAATCCTGATTAGTTCTTGATTTTCCTTCCACACGACCCAGCCTTCAGAAATCGTTGGAATCTCCACTAGAGAATGTTCCATTCATTCACTGCGAATCTGGAATTCCTCTGAACCTCCACTCCCGGCAGGTTTTCGTTACACCACTGTTGAATGTCCAAGTAACCCAATGTTTTAAGTGTTTTCTTCACAAGCGCAGTGGTGCTGTTCAATTGGCTATCCACTCAACCCTGGCCAGCTCTACATTTTCCTGTCCACACCACAGAGACTGGAGAAATCATTGTTATCTCCACTACAGAATGTTCCATTCATTCACAGCGAATCTGGAATTCATCTGAATCTCCACTCCCGGCAGGTTTTCGTGACACCACTGGTAAATATCCAAGTAAGCCAATGCTGGTTTTAAGTGGCCTGCTCATACTCTCAGCCGTGCTGTTCAATTTGCTATCCACTCAACCCTCTTCAGCTCCATTTTCCTGTCCACATAACCCAAACTTCAGAAACAATTGGTATCTCCTCCACAGAATGTTCCATTCATTGACGGCAAATCTGAAATTCATCTAATTCTCAACTCCCGTCAGGTTTTCGTTACACCACTTGTGAATGTCCAATTAAGCCAAAGCTGGTTTTCAGTGGCCTGTTCTTACTACGAGACGTGCTGTTCATTTGGCTATCCATTCCACCCTGTTCAGCTCTACATTTTCGTGTCCACAAAACCCAGCCTTCAGAAATCATTGGAATCACCACTAGAGAATGTTCCATTTATTCACTGCGAATCTGGAATTCATCTGAATCTCCACTCCCGGCAGGTTTTCATTGCACCACTGCTGAATGTTCAAGTAACGCAATGATGGTTTTCAGCGGTCTATTCACACTCGAACCCGTGCTGTTCACGGTCTAGCGACTCAACACTGGTGAGTTCTTCTTTTTCCAGTTCAGACAATACAAACCTCAGAAACCATTGCAATCTACACTACAGAATGTTTCATTCATTCAGGCGAATCTTGAATTCATCTTGTTCTCCACTCCCAGCAGGTTTTCGTTTCACCACTGGTGAATGTCCAAGCAACCCAAGGCTGGTTTCAGCTGCGTGTTAACACTCGCAGCCGTGCTGTTCAATTGGCTATCCAGTGAACGCTGGTTAGCTCTTGATTTTCCTTCCACACACCGAGCCTTCAGAAATCATTCTTATCTCCACTTCAGAATGTTCCATTCGTTCCCTGCGAATCTGGAATTCCTCTGACTCTCCACACCAGGCAGATTTTCCTAACAACACTGGTGAATGACCAGGTAATCCAATGCTGGTTTTCAGCGGCTGTTCACACTCACAGCCTTGCTGTTCAATTGGCAATCCAGTCAAACCTAGTCAGCTCTTCATTTTCCTGTCCACACAACCCAGCGTTCAGAAATCATTGGAATCTCTACTACAGAAATTTCCATTCATTCACTGTGAATCTGGAAATACTCTGAATCTGCATTCCAGGAAGGCTTTCGTTACACCACTGATGAATGTCCAAGTAATGCAATGCTGCTTCTTAGTGGTCTGTTCACACTCGAAACCGTGCTGTTCATTGGCTATCCACTCAATATCGGTCAGCTCTTCAATATCCTGTCCAGACTATCCAGATTCCTAAATGTTGGCAATCACCACTACAGAATGTTCCATTCAATCACGCGAATCTGGAATTCATCAGAGTCTCCACTCCTGGAAGGTTTTCGTGACACCACTGGTAAATGTCCAAGGAAGACAATGCTGGTTTTAAGCCGCCTGCTAACACACTCAGCCGTGCTGTTCAATTTGCTATCCACCCAACCCTATTCAGCTCTACATTTTCCTGTCCTCATAACCCAACCTTCAGAAATAATTGGTATCTCCTCCACAGAATGTTCCGTTCATTCACTGCGAATCTTAAATTCATCTGACTCTCAACTCCCGGCGGGTTATCGTTACACCACTTGTGAATGTCCAAGTAAGCCAATGCTGGTTTTCAGTGGCCTGTTCATACTAAGAGACGTGCTGTTCATTTGGCTATCCACTCCACCCTGTTCAGCTCTACATTTTCGTGTCCACAAAACCCAGCCTTCAGAAATCATTGGAATCACCACTAGAGAATGTTCCATTCATTCACTGCGAATCTGGAATTCCTCTGAACCTCCACTCCTGGCAGGTTTTCGTTACGCCACTGGTGAATGTCCAAGTAACTCAATACTGGTTTTCAGAGGCATGTTCAACTCGCAGAAGTGCTGTTCAATGGGCTATCCACTCAATATTGGTCAGCTCTTCATTTTCCTCTCCACACAAACCAGCCTTCAGAAATCATTGGGCTCTCCACTACAGACTGTTCCATTCATTCACTGCGATTCTGCAATTCATCTGACTCTCCGCTCCAGGCAGGTTTTCATTACAGCACTGGTGAATGACCAAGTAATCCAATGCTGGTTTTCAGCCGCCTTTTCACACTCGCAGTGTGCTGTTCAATTGTCTATCCACTCAAACCTGGTCAGCCTTTCATTTTCTTTTCCACAATATCAGACTTCAGAAATCATTGGAATCGCCAGTACAGAATGTTCCATTCATTCACTGCCAATCTGGAATTCATCTGAATCTGCACTCCAGGTAGGCTTTCATTACACCACTTATGAATGTCCAAGTAACACAATGCTGGTTTTCAGCGGTCTGTTCACACTCTAAGCCCTGCTTTTTACTGGGTATCCACACAACTGTGGTCAGCTCTTCATTTTCATGTCCAAACAATCCAGACTTGAGAAATCATTGCAATCTCCAGTACAGAATGTTCCATTCATTCACTGCGAATCTGGAATTCAACTGAATCTCCACTACCTGCAGATTTATCTTACACCACTTGTGAATGTCCAAGTAAAACAATGCTGGTTTTCAGAGGCCTGTTCATGTTCGCAGTCGTGCTGTTCAATTGGCTATCCACTCAACCTGTTTTGCTCCTCATTTTCCTGTGCACACAACCCAGCCTTCAGAAATCATTGTAATCTCCACTACAGGATGTTCCATTCATTCACTGGGAATCTGGAATTCATCTGAATCTGCACTCCACGCAGGCTTTCGTTACACCACTGCTGAAAGTCGAAGTAATGCAATACTGGTTTTCAGTGGTCTGTTCACATTCGAAGCCGAGGCTTTTTACAGGCTATCCACTCAACACTGGTCAGCTCTTCATTTTCGTGTCCCCACAATCCAGATTTCAGAAATCATTGCAATCTCCACTACAGAATGTTCCATTCATTCACTGCGAGTCTGGAGTTTATCTGATTCTCCACTCCCGCCTGGTTAACATTACACCACTTGTGAATGTCCAAGTAAGCCAATGCTGGTTTTCAGAGGCCTGTTCATACTCGCAGCCGTGCTGTTTAATTGACAATTCACTCCACCCTGTTCAGCTCTTCATTGTCCCACCACACTACCAGCCTTCAGAAATCTTTGTTATCTCCACTACAGAATGTTCCATTCATTCACTGCGAATCTGGAATTCATCTGACTCTCAACTCCACGCAGGTTTTCGTTACACCACTGTTGAATGTCCAAGTAACCCAATGCTGGTTTTCAGCGGCCTGTTCATATTCACAGCCCTGCTGTTTACTTGGCTATCGATTCAAGCCTGGTCAGCTCTTCATTTTCCTGTCCACACAACACAGGCTTCAGAAATCATTGGAATCTCCTCTACAGAATGTTCCATTCATTCACTGCGAATGTGGAATTCAACTGACTCTCCACTCCATGCAGGTTTTCCTTACACCACTGATGAATGTCCAAGTAACCCAATGCTGGTTTTCAGCTGCATGTTCACACTCGCAGCCATGCTATACAATTGGCTTTCCACTAAATCCTGATTAGTTCTTGATTTTCCTTCCACACGACCCAGCCTTCAGAAATCGTTGGAATCTCCACTAGAGAATGTTCCATTCATTCACTGCGAATCTGGAATTCCTCTGAACCTCCACTCCCGGCAGGTTTTCGTTACACCACTGTTGAATGTCCAAGTAACCCAATGTTTTAAGTGTTTTCTTCACAAGCGCAGTGGTGCTGTTCAATTGGCTATCCACTCAACCCTGGCCAGCTCTACATTTTCCTGTCCACACCACAGAGACTGGAGAAATCATTGTTATCTCCACTACAGAATGTTCCATTCATTCACAGCGAATCTGGAATTCATCTGAATCTCCACTCCCGGCAGGTTTTCGTGACACCACTGGTAAATATCCAAGTAAGCCAATGCTGGTTTTAAGTGGCCTGCTCATACTCTCAGCCGTGCTGTTCAATTTGCTATCCACTCAACCCTCTTCAGCTCCATTTTCCTGTCCACATAACCCAAACTTCAGAAACAATTGGTATCTCCTCCACAGAATGTTCCATTCATTGACGGCAAATCTGAAATTCATCTAATTCTCAACTCCCGTCAGGTTTTCGTTACACCACTTGTGAATGTCCAATTAAGCCAAAGCTGGTTTTCAGTGGCCTGTTCTTACTACGAGACGTGCTGTTCATTTGGCTATCCATTCCACCCTGTTCAGCTCTACATTTTCGTGTCCACAAAACCCAGCCTTCAGAAATCATTGGAATCACCACTAGAGAATGTTCCATTCATTCACTGCGAATCTGGAATTCATCTGAATCTCCACTCCCGGCAGGTTTTCATTGCACCACTGCTGAATGTTCAAGTAACGCAATGATGGTTTTCAGCGGTCTATTCACACTCGAACCCGTGCTGTTCACGGTCTAGCGACTCAACACTGGTGAGTTCTTCTTTTTCCAGTTCAGACAATACAAACCTCAGAAACCATTGCAATCTACACTACAGAATGTTTCATTCATTCAGGCGAATCTTGAATTCATCTTGTTCTCCACTCCCAGCAGGTTTTCGTTTCACCACTGGTGAATGTCCAAGCAACCCAAGGCTGGTTTCAGCTGCGTGTTAACACTCGCAGCCGTGCTGTTCAATTGGCTATCCAGTGAACGCTGGTTAGCTCTTGATTTTCCTTCCACACACCGAGCCTTCAGAAATCATTCTTATCTCCACTTCAGAATGTTCCATTCGTTCCCTGCGAATCTGGAATTCCTCTGACTCTCCACACCAGGCAGATTTTCCTAACAACACTGGTGAATGACCAGGTAATCCAATGCTGGTTTTCAGCGGCTGTTCACACTCACAGCCTTGCTGTTCAATTGGCAATCCAGTCAAACCTAGTCAGCTCTTCATTTTCCTGTCCACACAACCCAGCGTTCAGAAATCATTGGAATCTCTACTACAGAAATTTCCATTCATTCACTGTGAATCTGGAAATACTCTGAATCTGCATTCCAGGAAGGCTTTCGTTACACCACTGATGAATGTCCAAGTAATGCAATGCTGCTTCTTAGTGGTCTGTTCACACTCGAAACCGTGCTGTTCATTGGCTATCCACTCAATATCGGTCAGCTCTTCAATATCCTGTCCAGACTATCCAGATTCCTAAATGTTGGCAATCACCACTACAGAATGTTCCATTCAATCACGCGAATCTGGAATTCATCAGAGTCTCCACTCCTGGAAGGTTTTCGTGACACCACTGGTAAATGTCCAAGGAAGACAATGCTGGTTTTAAGCCGCCTGCTAACACACTCAGCCGTGCTGTTCAATTTGCTATCCACCCAACCCTATTCAGCTCTACATTTTCCTGTCCTCATAACCCAACCTTCAGAAATAATTGGTATCTCCTCCACAGAATGTTCCGTTCATTCACTGCGAATCTTAAATTCATCTGACTCTCAACTCCCGGCGGGTTATCGTTACACCACTTGTGAATGTCCAAGTAAGCCAATGCTGGTTTTCAGTGGCCTGTTCATACTAAGAGACGTGCTGTTCATTTGGCTATCCACTCCACCCTGTTCAGCTCTACATTTTCGTGTCCACAAAACCCAGCCTTCAGAAATCATTGGAATCACCACTAGAGAATGTTCCATTCATTCACTGCGAATCTGGAATTCATCTGAACCTCCACTCCTGGCAGGTTTTCGTTACGCCACTGGTGAATGTCCAAGTAACTCAATACTGGTTTTCAGAGGCATGTTCAACTCGCAGAAGTGCTGTTCAATGGGCTATCCACTCAATATTGGTCAGCTCTTCATTTTCCTCTCCACACAAACCAGCCTTCAGAAATCATTGGGCTCTCCACTACAGACTGTTCCATTCATTCACTGCGATTCTGCAATTCATCTGACTCTCCGCTCCAGGCAGGTTTTCATTACAGCACTGGTGAATGACCAAGTAATCCAATGCTGGTTTTCAGCCGCCTTTTCACACTCGCAGTGTGCTGTTCAATTGTCTATCCACTCAAACCTGGTCAGCCTTTCATTTTCTTTTCCACAATATCAGACTTCAGAAATCATTGGAATCGCCAGTACAGAATGTTCCATTCATTCACTGCCAATCTGGAATTCATCTGAATCTGCACTCCAGGTAGGCTTTCATTACACCACTTATGAATGTCCAAGTAAGACAATGCTGGTTTTCAGCGGTCTGTTCACACTCTAAGCCCTGCTTTTTACTGGGTATCCACACAACTGTGGTCAGCTCTTCATTTTCATGTCCAAACAATCCAGACTTGAGAAATCATTGCAATCTCCAGTACAGAATGTTCCATTCATTCACTGCGAATCTGGAATTCAACTGAATCTCCACTACCTGCAGATTTATCTTACACCACTTGTGAATGTCCAAGTAAAACAATGCTGGTTTTCAGAGGCCTGTTCATGTTCGCAGTCGTGCTGTTCAATTGGCTATCCACTCAACCTGTTTTGCTCCTCATTTTCCTGTGCACACAACCCAGCCTTCAGAAATCATTGTAATCTCCACTACAGGATGTTCCATTCATTCACTGGGAATCTGGAATTCATCTGAATCTGCACTCCACGCAGGCTTTCGTTACACCACTGCTGAAAGTCGAAGTAATGCAATACTGGTTTTCAGTGGTCTGTTCACATTCGAAGCCGAGGCTTTTTACAGGCTATCCACTCAACACTGGTCAGCTCTTCATTTTCGTGTCCCCACAATCCAGATTTCAGAAATCATTGCAATCTCCACTACAGAATGTTCCATTCATTCACTGCGAGTCTGGAGTTTATCTGATTCTCCACTCCCGCCTGGTTAACATTACACCACTTGTGAATGTCCAAGTAAGCCAATGCTGGTTTTCAGAGGCCTGTTCATACTCGCAGCCGTGCTGTTTAATTGACAATTCACTCCACCCTGTTCAGCTCTTCATTGTCCCACCACACTACCAGCCTTCAGAAATCTTTGTTATCTCCACTACAGAATGTTCCATTCATTCACTGCGAATCTGGAATTCATCTGACTCTCAACTCCACGCAGGTTTTCATTACACCACTGTTGAATGTCCAAGTAACCCAATGCTGGTTTTCAGCGGCCTGTTCATATTCGCAGCCCTGCTGTTTACTTGGCTATCGATTCAAGCCTGGTCAGCTCTTCATTTTCCTGTCCACACAACACAGGCTTCAGAAATCATTGGAATCTCCTCTACAGAATGTTCCATTCATTCACTGCGAATGTGGAATTCAACTGACTCTCCACTCCATGCAGGTTTTCCTTACACCACTGATGAATGTCCAAGTAACCCAATGCTGGTTTTCAGCTGCATGTTCACACTCGCAGCCATGCTATACAATTGGCTTTCCACTAAATCCTGATTAGTTCTTGATTTTCCTTCCACACGACCCAGCCTTCAGAAATCGTTGGAATCTCCACTAGAGAATGTTCCATTCATTCACTGCGAATCTGGAATTCCTCTGAACCTCCACTCCCGGCAGGTTTTCGTTACACCACTGTTGAATGTCCAAGTAACCCAATGTTTTAAGTGTTTTCTTCACAAGCGCAGTGGTGCTGTTCAATTGGCTATCCACTCAACCCTGGCCAGCTCTACATTTTCCTGTCCACACCACAGAGACTGGAGAAATCATTGTTATCTCCACTACAGAATGTTCCATTCATTCACAGCGAATCTGGAATTCATCTGAATCTCCACTCCCGGCAGGTTTTCGTGACACCACTGGTAAATATCCAAGTAAGCCAATGCTGGTTTTAAGTGGCCTGCTCATACTCTCAGCCGTGCTGTTCAATTTGCTATCCACTCAACCCTCTTCAGCTCCATTTTCCTGTCCACATAACCCAAACTTCAGAAACAATTGGTATCTCCTCCACAGAATGTTCCATTCATTGACGGCAAATCTGAAATTCATCTAATTCTCAACTCCCGTCAGGTTTTCGTTACACCACTTGTGAATGTCCAATTAAGCCAAAGCTGGTTTTCAGTGGCCTGTTCTTACTACGAGACGTGCTGTTCATTTGGCTATCCATTCCACCCTGTTCAGCTCTACATTTTCGTGTCCACAAAACCCAGCCTTCAGAAATCATTGGAATCACCACTAGAGAATGTTCCATTCATTCACTGCGAATCTGGAATTCATCTGAATCTCCACTCCCGGCAGGTTTTCATTGCACCACTGCTGAATGTTCAAGTAACGCAATGATGGTTTTCAGCGGTCTATTCACACTCGAACCCGTGCTGTTCACGGTCTAGCGACTCAACACTGGTGAGTTCTTCTTTTTCCAGTTCAGACAATACAAACCTCAGAAACCATTGCAATCTACACTACAGAATGTTTCATTCATTCAGGCGAATCTTGAATTCATCTTGTTCTCCACTCCCAGCAGGTTTTCGTTTCACCACTGGTGAATGTCCAAGCAACCCAAGGCTGGTTTCAGCTGCGTGTTAACACTCGCAGCCGTGCTGTTCAATTGGCTATCCAGTGAACGCTGGTTAGCTCTTGATTTTCCTTCCACACACCGAGCCTTCAGAAATCATTCTTATCTCCACTTCAGAATGTTCCATTCGTTCCCTGCGAATCTGGAATTCCTCTGACTCTCCACACCAGGCAGATTTTCCTAACAACACTGGTGAATGACCAGGTAATCCAATGCTGGTTTTCAGCGGCTGTTCACACTCACAGCCTTGCTGTTCAATTGGCAATCCAGTCAAACCTAGTCAGCTCTTCATTTTCCTGTCCACACAACCCAGCGTTCAGAAATCATTGGAATCTCTACTACAGAAATTTCCATTCATTCACTGTGAATCTGGAAATACTCTGAATCTGCATTCCAGGAAGGCTTTCGTTACACCACTGATGAATGTCCAAGTAATGCAATGCTGCTTCTTAGTGGTCTGTTCACACTCGAAACCGTGCTGTTCATTGGCTATCCACTCAATATCGGTCAGCTCTTCAATATCCTGTCCAGACTATCCAGATTCCTAAATGTTGGCAATCACCACTACAGAATGTTCCATTCAATCACGCGAATCTGGAATTCATCAGAGTCTCCACTCCTGGAAGGTTTTCGTGACACCACTGGTAAATGTCCAAGGAAGACAATGCTGGTTTTAAGCCGCCTGCTAACACACTCAGCCGTGCTGTTCAATTTGCTATCCACCCAACCCTATTCAGCTCTACATTTTCCTGTCCTCATAACCCAACCTTCAGAAATAATTGGTATCTCCTCCACAGAATGTTCCGTTCATTCACTGCGAATCTTAAATTCATCTGACTCTCAACTCCCGGCGGGTTATCGTTACACCACTTGTGAATGTCCAAGTAAGCCAATGCTGGTTTTCAGTGGCCTGTTCATACTAAGAGACGTGCTGTTCATTTGGCTATCCACTCCACCCTGTTCAGCTCTACATTTTCGTGTCCACAAAACCCAGCCTTCAGAAATCATTGGAATCACCACTAGAGAATGTTCCATTCATTCACTGCGAATCTGGAATTCCTCTGAACCTCCACTCCTGGCAGGTTTTCGTTACGCCACTGGTGAATGTCCAAGTAACTCAATACTGGTTTTCAGAGGCATGTTCAACTCGCAGAAGTGCTGTTCAATGGGCTATCCACTCAATATTGGTCAGCTCTTCATTTTCCTCTCCACACAAACCAGCCTTCAGAAATCATTGGGCTCTCCACTACAGACTGTTCCATTCATTCACTGCGATTCTGCAATTCATCTGACTCTCCGCTCCAGGCAGGTTTTCATTACAGCACTGGTGAATGACCAAGTAATCCAATGCTGGTTTTCAGCCGCCTTTTCACACTCGCAGTGTGCTGTTCAATTGTCTATCCACTCAAACCTGGTCAGCCTTTCATTTTCTTTTCCACAATATCAGACTTCAGAAATCATTGGAATCGCCAGTACAGAATGTTCCATTCATTCACTGCCAATCTGGAATTCATCTGAATCTGCACTCCAGGTAGGCTTTCATTACACCACTTATGAATGTCCAAGTAACACAATGCTGGTTTTCAGCGGTCTGTTCACACTCTAAGCCCTGCTTTTTACTGGGTATCCACACAACTGTGGTCAGCTCTTCATTTTCATGTCCAAACAATCCAGACTTGAGAAATCATTGCAATCTCCAGTACAGAATGTTCCATTCATTCACTGCGAATCTGGAATTCAACTGAATCTCCACTACCTGCAGATTTATCTTACACCACTTGTGAATGTCCAAGTAAAACAATGCTGGTTTTCAGAGGCCTGTTCATGTTCGCAGTCGTGCTGTTCAATTGGCTATCCACTCAACCTGTTTTGCTCCTCATTTTCCTGTGCACACAACCCAGCCTTCAGAAATCATTGTAATCTCCACTACAGGATGTTCCATTCATTCACTGGGAATCTGGAATTCATCTGAATCTGCACTCCACGCAGGCTTTCGTTACACCACTGCTGAAAGTCGAAGTAATGCAATACTGGTTTTCAGTGGTCTGTTCACATTCGAAGCCGAGGCTTTTTACAGGCTATCCACTCAACACTGGTCAGCTCTTCATTTTCGTGTCCCCACAATCCAGATTTCAGAAATCATTGCAATCTCCACTACAGAATGTTCCATTCATTCACTGCGAGTCTGGAGTTTATCTGATTCTCCACTCCCGCCTGGTTAACATTACACCACTTGTGAATGTCCAAGTAAGCCAATGCTGGTTTTCAGAGGCCTGTTCATACTCGCAGCCGTGCTGTTTAATTGACAATTCACTCCACCCTGTTCAGCTCTTCATTGTCCCACCACACTACCAGCCTTCAGAAATCTTTGTTATCTCCACTACAGAATGTTCCATTCATTCACTGCGAATCTGGAATTCATCTGACTCTCAACTCCACGCAGGTTTTCATTACACCACTGTTGAATGTCCAAGTAACCCAATGCTGGTTTTCAGCGGCCTGTTCATATTCGCAGCCCTGCTGTTTACTTGGCTATCGATTCAAGCCTGGTCAGCTCTTCATTTTCCTGTCCACACAACACAGGCTTCAGAAATCATTGGAATCTCCTCTACAGAATGTTCCATTCATTCACTGCGAATGTGGAATTCAACTGACTCTCCACTCCATGCAGGTTTTCCTTACACCACTGATGAATGTCCAAGTAACCCAATGCTGGTTTTCAGCTGCATGTTCACACTCGCAGCCATGCTATACAATTGGCTTTCCACTAAATCCTGATTAGTTCTTGATTTTCCTTCCACACGACCCAGCCTTCAGAAATCGTTGGAATCTCCACTAGAGAATGTTCCATTCATTCACTGCGAATCTGGAATTCCTCTGAACCTCCACTCCCGGCAGGTTTTCGTTACACCACTGTTGAATGTCCAAGTAACCCAATGTTTTAAGTGTTTTCTTCACAAGCGCAGTGGTGCTGTTCAATTGGCTATCCACTCAACCCTGGCCAGCTCTACATTTTCCTGTCCACACCACAGAGACTGGAGAAATCATTGTTATCTCCACTACAGAATGTTCCATTCATTCACAGCGAATCTGGAATTCATCTGAATCTCCACTCCCGGCAGGTTTTCGTGACACCACTGGTAAATATCCAAGTAAGCCAATGCTGGTTTTAAGTGGCCTGCTCATACTCTCAGCCGTGCTGTTCAATTTGCTATCCACTCAACCCTCTTCAGCTCCATTTTCCTGTCCACATAACCCAAACTTCAGAAACAATTGGTATCTCCTCCACAGAATGTTCCATTCATTGACGGCAAATCTGAAATTCATCTAATTCTCAACTCCCGTCAGGTTTTCGTTACACCACTTGTGAATGTCCAATTAAGCCAAAGCTGGTTTTCAGTGGCCTGTTCTTACTACGAGACGTGCTGTTCATTTGGCTATCCATTCCACCCTGTTCAGCTCTACATTTTCGTGTCCACAAAACCCAGCCTTCAGAAATCATTGGAATCACCACTAGAGAATGTTCCATTCATTCACTGCGAATCTGGAATTCATCTGAATCTCCACTCCCGGCAGGTTTTCATTGCACCACTGCTGAATGTTCAAGTAACGCAATGATGGTTTTCAGCGGTCTATTCACACTCGAACCCGTGCTGTTCACGGTCTAGCGACTCAACACTGGTGAGTTCTTCTTTTTCCAGTTCAGACAATACAAACCTCAGAAACCATTGCAATCTACACTACAGAATGTTTCATTCATTCAGGCGAATCTTGAATTCATCTTGTTCTCCACTCCCAGCAGGTTTTCGTTTCACCACTGGTGAATGTCCAAGCAACCCAAGGCTGGTTTCAGCTGCGTGTTAACACTCGCAGCCGTGCTGTTCAATTGGCTATCCAGTGAACGCTGGTTAGCTCTTGATTTTCCTTCCACACACCGAGCCTTCAGAAATCATTCTTATCTCCACTTCAGAATGTTCCATTCGTTCCCTGCGAATCTGGAATTCCTCTGACTCTCCACACCAGGCAGATTTTCCTAACAACACTGGTGAATGACCAGGTAATCCAATGCTGGTTTTCAGCGGCTGTTCACACTCACAGCCTTGCTGTTCAATTGGCAATCCAGTCAAACCTAGTCAGCTCTTCATTTTCCTGTCCACACAACCCAGCGTTCAGAAATCATTGGAATCTCTACTACAGAAATTTCCATTCATTCACTGTGAATCTGGAAATACTCTGAATCTGCATTCCAGGAAGGCTTTCGTTACACCACTGATGAATGTCCAAGTAATGCAATGCTGCTTCTTAGTGGTCTGTTCACACTCGAAACCGTGCTGTTCATTGGCTATCCACTCAATATCGGTCAGCTCTTCAATATCCTGTCCAGACTATCCAGATTCCTAAATGTTGGCAATCACCACTACAGAATGTTCCATTCAATCACGCGAATCTGGAATTCATCAGAGTCTCCACTCCTGGAAGGTTTTCGTGACACCACTGGTAAATGTCCAAGGAAGACAATGCTGGTTTTAAGCCGCCTGCTAACACACTCAGCCGTGCTGTTCAATTTGCTATCCACCCAACCCTATTCAGCTCTACATTTTCCTGTCCTCATAACCCAACCTTCAGAAATAATTGGTATCTCCTCCACAGAATGTTCCGTTCATTCACTGCGAATCTTAAATTCATCTGACTCTCAACTCCCGGCGGGTTATCGTTACACCACTTGTGAATGTCCAAGTAAGCCAATGCTGGTTTTCAGTGGCCTGTTCATACTAAGAGACGTGCTGTTCATTTGGCTATCCACTCCACCCTGTTCAGCTCTACATTTTCGTGTCCACAAAACCCAGCCTTCAGAAATCATTGGAATCACCACTAGAGAATGTTCCATTCATTCACTGCGAATCTGGAATTCCTCTGAACCTCCACTCCTGGCAGGTTTTCGTTACGCCACTGGTGAATGTCCAAGTAACTCAATACTGGTTTTCAGAGGCATGTTCAACTCGCAGAAGTGCTGTTCAATGGGCTATCCACTCAATATTGGTCAGCTCTTCATTTTCCTCTCCACACAAACCAGCCTTCAGAAATCATTGGGCTCTCCACTACAGACTGTTCCATTCATTCACTGCGATTCTGCAATTCATCTGACTCTCCGCTCCAGGCAGGTTTTCATTACAGCACTGGTGAATGACCAAGTAATCCAATGCTGGTTTTCAGCCGCCTTTTCACACTCGCAGTGTGCTGTTCAATTGTCTATCCACTCAAACCTGGTCAGCCTTTCATTTTCTTTTCCACAATATCAGACTTCAGAAATCATTGGAATCGCCAGTACAGAATGTTCCATTCATTCACTGCCAATCTGGAATTCATCTGAATCTGCACTCCAGGTAGGCTTTCATTACACCACTTATGAATGTCCAAGTAAGACAATGCTGGTTTTCAGCGGTCTGTTCACACTCTAAGCCCTGCTTTTTACTGGGTATCCACACAACTGTGGTCAGCTCTTCATTTTCATGTCCAAACAATCCAGACTTGAGAAATCATTGCAATCTCCAGTACAGAATGTTCCATTCATTCACTGCGAATCTGGAATTCAACTGAATCTCCACTACCTGCAGATTTATCTTACACCACTTGTGAATGTCCAAGTAAAACAATGCTGGTTTTCAGAGGCCTGTTCATGTTCGCAGTCGTGCTGTTCAATTGGCTATCCACTCAACCTGTTTTGCTCCTCATTTTCCTGTGCACACAACCCAGCCTTCAGAAATCATTGTAATCTCCACTACAGGATGTTCCATTCATTCACTGGGAATCTGGAATTCATCTGAATCTGCACTCCACGCAGGCTTTCATTACACCACTGCTGAAAGTCGAAGTAATGCAATACTGGTTTTCAGTGGTCTGTTCACATTCGAAGCCGAGGCTTTTTACAGGCTATCCACTCAACACTGGTCAGCTCTTCATTTTCGTGTCCCCACAATCCAGATTTCAGAAATCATTGCAATCTCCACTACAGATTGTTCCATTCATTCACTGCGAGTCTGGAGTTTATCTGATCCTCCACTCCCGCCTGGTTAACATTACACCACTTGTGAATGTCCAAGTAAGCCAATGCTGGTTTTCAGAGGCCTGTTCATACTCGCAGCCGTGCTGTTTAATTGACAATTCACTCCACCCTGTTCAGCTCTTCATTGTCCCACCACACTACCAGCCTTCAGAAATCTTTGTTATCTCCACTACAGAATGTTCCATTCATTCACTGCGAATCTGGAATTCATCTGACTCTCAACTCCACGCAGGTTTTCATTACACCACTGTTGAATGTCCAAGTAACCCAATGCTGGTTTTCAGCGGCCTGTTCATATTCGCAGCCCTGCTGTTTACTTGGCTATCGATTCAAGCCTGGTCAGCTCTTCATTTTCCTGTCCACACAACACAGGCTTCAGAAATCATTGGAATCTCCTCTACAGAATGTTCCATTCATTCACTGCGAATGTGGAATTCAACTGACTCTCCACTCCATGCAGGTTTTCCTTACACCACTGATGAATGTCCAAGTAACCCAATGCTGGTTTTCAGCTGCATGTTCACACTCGCAGCCATGCTATACAATTGGCTTTCCACTAAATCCTGATTAGTTCTTGATTTTCCTTCCACACGACCCAGCCTTCAGAAATCGTTGGAATCTCCACTAGAGAATGTTCCATTCATTCACTGCGAATCTGGAATTCCTCTGAACCTCCACTCCCGGCAGGTTTTCGTTACACCACTGTTGAATGTCCAAGTAACCCAATGTTTTAAGTGTTTTCTTCACAAGCGCAGTGGTGCTGTTCAATTGGCTATCCACTCAACCCTGGCCAGCTCTACATTTTCCTGTCCACACCACAGAGACTGGAGAAATCATTGTTATCTCCACTACAGAATGTTCCATTCATTCACAGCGAATCTGGAATTCATCTGAATCTCCACTCCCGGCAGGTTTTCGTGACACCACTGGTAAATATCCAAGTAAGCCAATGCTGGTTTTAAGTGGCCTGCTCATACTCTCAGCCGTGCTGTTCAATTTGCTATCCACTCAACCCTCTTCAGCTCCTTTTTCCTGTCCACATAACCCAAACTTCAGAAACAATTGGTATCTCCTCCACAGAATGTTCCATTCATTGACGGCAAATCTGAAATTCATCTAATTCTCAACTCCCGTCAGGTTTTCGTTACACCACTTGTGAATGTCCAATTAAGCCAAAGCTGGTTTTCAGTGGCCTGTTCTTACTACGAGACGTGCTGTTCATTTGGCTATCCATTCCACCCTGTTCAGCTCTACATTTTCGTGTCCACAAAACCCAGCCTTCAGAAATCATTGGAATCACCACTAGAGAATGTTCCATTCATTCACTGCGAATCTGGAATTCATCTGAATCTCCACTCCCGGCAGGTTTTCATTGCACCACTGCTGAATGTTCAAGTAACGCAATGATGGTTTTCAGCGGTCTATTCACACTCGAACCCGTGCTGTTCACGGTCTAGCGACTCAACACTGGTGAGTTCTTCTTTTTCCAGTTCAGACAATACAAACCTCAGAAACCATTGCAATCTACACTACAGAATGTTTCATTCATTCAGGCGAATCTTGAATTCATCTTGTTCTCCACTCCCAGCAGGTTTTCGTTTCACCACTGGTGAATGTCCAAGCAACCCAAGGCTGGTTTCAGCTGCGTGTTAACACTCGCAGCCGTGCTGTTCAATTGGCTATCCAGTGAACGCTGGTTAGCTCTTGATTTTCCTTCCACACACCGAGCCTTCAGAAATCATTCTTATCTCCACTTCAGAATGTTCCATTCGTTCCCTGCGAATCTGGAATTCCTCTGACTCTCCACACCAGGCAGATTTTCCTAACAACACTGGTGAATGACCAGGTAATCCAATGCTGGTTTTCAGCGGCTGTTCACACTCACAGCCTTGCTGTTCAATTGGCAATCCAGTCAAACCTAGTCAGCTCTTCATTTTCCTGTCCACACAACCCAGCGTTCAGAAATCATTGGAATCTCTACTACAGAAATTTCCATTCATTCACTGTGAATCTGGAAATACTCTGAATCTGCATTCCAGGAAGGCTTTCGTTACACCACTGATGAATGTCCAAGTAATGCAATGCTGCTTCTTAGTGGTCTGTTCACACTCGAAACCGTGCTGTTCATTGGCTATCCACTCAATATCGGTCAGCTCTTCAATATCCTGTCCAGACTATCCAGATTCCTAAATGTTGGCAATCACCACTACAGAATGTTCCATTCAATCACGCGAATCTGGAATTCATCAGAGTCTCCACTCCTGGAAGGTTTTCGTGACACCACTGGTAAATGTCCAAGGAAGACAATGCTGGTTTTAAGCCGCCTGCTAACACACTCAGCCGTGCTGTTCAATTTGCTATCCACCCAACCCTATTCAGCTCTACATTTTCCTGTCCTCATAACCCAACCTTCAGAAATAATTGGTATCTCCTCCACAGAATGTTCCGTTCATTCACTGCGAATCTTAAATTCATCTGACTCTCAACTCCCGGCGGGTTATCGTTACACCACTTGTGAATGTCCAAGTAAGCCAATGCTGGTTTTCAGTGGCCTGTTCATACTAAGAGACGTGCTGTTCATTTGGCTATCCACTCCACCCTGTTCAGCTCTACATTTTCGTGTCCACAAAACCCAGCCTTCAGAAATCATTGGAATCACCACTAGAGAATGTTCCATTCATTCACTGCGAATCTGGAATTCCTCTGAACCTCCACTCCTGGCAGGTTTTCGTTACGCCACTGGTGAATGTCCAAGTAACTCAATACTGGTTTTCAGAGGCATGTTCAACTCGCAGAAGTGCTGTTCAATGGGCTATCCACTCAATATTGGTCAGCTCTTCATTTTCCTCTCCACACAAACCAGCCTTCAGAAATCATTGGGCTCTCCACTACAGACTGTTCCATTCATTCACTGCGATTCTGCAATTCATCTGACTCTCCGCTCCAGGCAGGTTTTCATTACAGCACTGGTGAATGACCAAGTAATCCAATGCTGGTTTTCAGCCGCCTTTTCACACTCGCAGTGTGCTGTTCAATTGTCTATCCACTCAAACCTGGTCAGCCTTTCATTTTCTTTTCCACAATATCAGACTTCAGAAATCATTGGAATCGCCAGTACAGAATGTTCCATTCATTCACTGCCAATCTGGAATTCATCTGAATCTGCACTCCAGGTAGGCTTTCATTACACCACTTATGAATGTCCAAGTAACACAATGCTGGTTTTCAGCGGTCTGTTCACACTCTAAGCCCTGCTTTTTACTGGGTATCCACACAACTGTGGTCAGCTCTTCATTTTCATGTCCAAACAATCCAGACTTGAGAAATCATTGCAATCTCCAGTACAGAATGTTCCATTCATTCACTGCGAATCTGGAATTCAACTGAATCTCCACTACCTGCAGATTTATCTTACACCACTTGTGAATGTCCAAGTAAAACAATGCTGGTTTTCAGAGGCCTGTTCATGTTCGCAGTCGTGCTGTTCAATTGGCTATCCACTCAACCTGTTTTGCTCCTCATTTTCCTGTGCACACAACCCAGCCTTCAGAAATCATTGTAATCTCCACTACAGGATGTTCCATTCATTCACTGGGAATCTGGAATTCATCTGAATCTGCACTCCACGCAGGCTTTCGTTACACCACTGCTGAAAGTCGAAGTAATGCAATACTGGTTTTCAGTGGTCTGTTCACATTCGAAGCCGAGGCTTTTTACAGGCTATCCACTCAACACTGGTCAGCTCTTCATTTTCGTGTCCCCACAATCCAGATTTCAGAAATCATTGCAATCTCCACTACAGATTGTTCCATTCATTCACTGCGAGTCTGGAGTTTATCTGATCCTCCACTCCCGCCTGGTTAACATTACACCACTTGTGAATGTCCAAGTAAGCCAATGCTGGTTTTCAGAGGCCTGTTCATACTCGCAGCCGTGCTGTTTAATTGACAATTCACTCCACCCTGTTCAGCTCTTCATTGTCCCACCACACTACCAGCCTTCAGAAATCTTTGTTATCTCCACTACAGAATGTTCCATTCATTCACTGCGAATCTGGAATTCATCTGACTCTCAACTCCACGCAGGTTTTCATTACACCACTGTTGAATGTCCAAGTAACCCAATGCTGGTTTTCAGCGGCCTGTTCATATTCGCAGCCCTGCTGTTTACTTGGCTATCGATTCAAGCCTGGTCAGCTCTTCATTTTCCTGTCCACACAACACAGGCTTCAGAAATCATTGGAATCTCCTCTACAGAATGTTCCATTCATTCACTGCGAATGTGGAATTCAACTGACTCTCCACTCCATGCAGGTTTTCCTTACACCACTGATGAATGTCCAAGTAACCCAATGCTGGTTTTCAGCTGCATGTTCACACTCGCAGCCATGCTATACAATTGGCTTTCCACTAAATCCTGATTAGTTCTTGATTTTCCTTCCACACGACCCAGCCTTCAGAAATCGTTGGAATCTCCACTACAGAATGTTCCATTCATTCACTGCGAATCTGGAATTCCTCTGAACCTCCACTCCCGTCAGGTTTTCGTTACACCACTGTTGAATGTCCAAGTAACCCAATGTTTTAAGTGTTTTCTTCACAAGCGCAGTGGTGCTGTTCAATTGGCTATCCACTCAACCCTGGCCAGCTCTACATTTTCCTGTCCACACCACAGAGACTGGAGAAATCATTGTTATCTCCACTACAGAATGTTCCATTCATTCACAGCGAATCTGGAATTCATCTGAATCTCCACTCCCGGCAGGTTTTCGTGACACCACTGGTAAATATCCAAGTAAGCCAATGCTGGTTTTAAGTGGCCTGCTCATACTCTCAGCCGTGCTGTTCAATTTGCTATCCACTCAACCCTCTTCAGCTCCTTTTTCCTGTCCACATAACCCAAACTTCAGAAACAATTGGTATCTCCTCCACAGAATGTTCCATTCATTGACGGTAAATCTGAAATTCATCTAATTCTCAACTCCCGTCAGGTTTTCGTTACACCACTTGTGAATGTCCAATTAAGCCAAAGCTGGTTTTCAGTGGCCTGTTCTTACTACGAGACGTGCTGTTCATTTGGCTATCCATTCCACCCTGTTCAGCTCTACATTTTCGTGTCCACAAAACCCAGCCTTCAGAAATCATTGGAATCACCACTAGAGAATGTTCCATTCATTCACTGCGAATCTGGAATTCATCTGAATCTCCACTCCCGGCAGGTTTTCATTGCACCACTGCTGAATGTTCAAGTAACGCAATGATGGTTTTCAGCGGTCTATTCACACTCGAACCCGTGCTGTTCACGGTCTAGCGACTCAACACTGGTGAGTTCTTCTTTTTCCAGTTCAGACAATACAAACCTCAGAAACCATTGCAATCTACACTACAGAATGTTTCATTCATTCAGGCGAATCTTGAATTCATCTTGTTCTCCACTCCCAGCAGGTTTTCGTTTCACCACTGGTGAATGTCCAAGCAACCCAAGGCTGGTTTCAGCTGCGTGTTAACACTCGCAGCCGTGCTGTTCAATTGGCTATCCAGTGAACGCTGGTTAGCTCTTGATTTTCCTTCCACACACCGAGCCTTCAGAAATCATTCTTATCTCCACTTCAGAATGTTCCATTCGTTCCCTGCGAATCTGGAATTCCTCTGACTCTCCACACCAGGCAGATTTTCCTAACAACACTGGTGAATGACCAGGTAATCCAATGCTGGTTTTCAGCGGCTGTTCACACTCACAGCCTTGCTGTTCAATTGGCAATCCAGTCAAACCTAGTCAGCTCTTCATTTTCCTGTCCACACAACCCAGCGTTCAGAAATCATTGGAATCTCTACTACAGAAATTTCCATTCATTCACTGTGAATCTGGAAATACTCTGAATCTGCATTCCAGGAAGGCTTTCGTTACACCACTGATGAATGTCCAAGTAATGCAATGCTGCTTCTTAGTGGTCTGTTCACACTCGAAACCGTGCTGTTCATTGGCTATCCACTCAATATCGGTCAGCTCTTCAATATCCTGTCCAGACTATCCAGATTCCTAAATGTTGGCAATCACCACTACAGAATGTTCCATTCAATCACGCGAATCTGGAATTCATCAGAGTCTCCACTCCTGGAAGGTTTTCGTGACACCACTGGTAAATGTCCAAGGAAGACAATGCTGGTTTTAAGCCGCCTGCTAACACACTCAGCCGTGCTGTTCAATTTGCTATCCACCCAACCCTATTCAGCTCTACATTTTCCTGTCCTCATAACCCAACCTTCAGAAATAATTGGTATCTCCTCCACAGAATGTTCCGTTCATTCACTGCGAATCTTAAATTCATCTGACTCTCAACTCCCGGCGGGTTATCGTTACACCACTTGTGAATGTCCAAGTAAGCCAATGCTGGTTTTCAGTGGCCTGTTCATACTAAGAGACGTGCTGTTCATTTGGCTATCCACTCCACCCTGTTCAGCTCTACATTTTCGTGTCCACAAAACCCAGCCTTCAGAAATCATTGGAATCACCACTAGAGAATGTTCCATTCATTCACTGCGAATCTGGAATTCCTCTGAACCTCCACTCCTGGCAGGTTTTCGTTACGCCACTGGTGAATGTCCAAGTAACTCAATACTGGTTTTCAGAGGCATGTTCAACTCGCAGAAGTGCTGTTCAATGGGCTATCCACTCAATATTGGTCAGCTCTTCATTTTCCTCTCCACACAAACCAGCCTTCAGAAATCATTGGGCTCTCCACTACAGACTGTTCCATTCATTCACTGCGATTCTGCAATTCATCTGACTCTCCGCTCCAGGCAGGTTTTCATTACAGCACTGGTGAATGACCAAGTAATCCAATGCTGGTTTTCAGCCGCCTTTTCACACTCGCAGTGTGCTGTTCAATTGTCTATCCACTCAAACCTGGTCAGCCTTTCATTTTCTTTTCCACAATATCAGACTTCAGAAATCATTGGAATCGCCAGTACAGAATGTTCCATTCATTCACTGCCAATCTGGAATTCATCTGAATCTGCACTCCAGGTAGGCTTTCATTACACCACTTATGAATGTCCAAGTAAGACAATGCTGGTTTTCAGCGGTCTGTTCACACTCTAAGCCCTGCTTTTTACTGGGTATCCACACAACTGTGGTCAGCTCTTCATTTTCATGTCCAAACAATCCAGACTTGAGAAATCATTGCAATCTCCAGTACAGAATGTTCCATTCATTCACTGCGAATCTGGAATTCAACTGAATCTCCACTACCTGCAGATTTATCTTACACCACTTGTGAATGTCCAAGTAAAACAATGCTGGTTTTCAGAGGCCTGTTCATGTTCGCAGTCGTGCTGTTCAATTGGCTATCCACTCAACCTGTTTTGCTCCTCATTTTCCTGTGCACACAACCCAGCCTTCAGAAATCATTGTAATCTCCACTACAGGATGTTCCATTCATTCACTGGGAATCTGGAATTCATCTGAATCTGCACTCCACGCAGGCTTTCGTTACACCACTGCTGAAAGTCGAAGTAATGCAATACTGGTTTTCAGTGGTCTGTTCACATTCGAAGCCGAGGCTTTTTACAGGCTATCCACTCAACACTGGTCAGCTCTTCATTTTCGTGTCCCCACAATCCAGATTTCAGAAATCATTGCAATCTCCACTACAGAATGTTCCATTCATTCACTGCGAGTCTGGAGTTTATCTGATCCTCCACTCCCGCCTGGTTAACATTACACCACTTGTGAATGTCCAAGTAAGCCAATGCTGGTTTTCAGAGGCCTGTTCATACTCGCAGCCGTGCTGTTTAATTGACAATTCACTCCACCCTGTTCAGCTCTTCATTGTCCCACCACACTACCAGCCTTCAGAAATCTTTGTTATCTCCACTACAGAATGTTCCATTCATTCACTGCGAATCTGGAATTCATCTGACTCTCAACTCCACGCAGGTTTTCATTACACCACTGTTGAATGTCCAAGTAACCCAATGCTGGTTTTCAGCGGCCTGTTCATATTCGCAGCCCTGCTGTTTACTTGGCTATCGATTCAAGCCTGGTCAGCTCTTCATTTTCCTGTCCACACAACACAGGCTTCAGAAATCATTGGAATCTCCTCTACAGAATGTTCCATTCATTCACTGCGAATGTGGAATTCAACTGACTCTCCACTCCATGCAGGTTTTCCTTACACCACTGATGAATGTCCAAGTAACCCAATGCTGGTTTTCAGCTGCATGTTCACACTCGCAGCCATGCTATACAATTGGCTTTCCACTAAATCCTGATTAGTTCTTGATTTTCCTTCCACACGACCCAGCCTTCAGAAATCGTTGGAATCTCCACTAGAGAATGTTCCATTCATTCACTGCGAATCTGGAATTCCTCTGAACCTCCACTCCCGGCAGGTTTTCGTTACACCACTGTTGAATGTCCAAGTAACCCAATGTTTTAAGTGTTTTCTTCACAAGCGCAGTGGTGCTGTTCAATTGGCTATCCACTCAACCCTGGCCAGCTCTACATTTTCCTGTCCACACCACAGAGACTGGAGAAATCATTGTTATCTCCACTACAGAATGTTCCATTCATTCACAGCGAATCTGGAATTCATCTGAATCTCCACTCCCGGCAGGTTTTCGTGACACCACTGGTAAATATCCAAGTAAGCCAATGCTGGTTTTAAGTGGCCTGCTCATACTCTCAGCCGTGCTGTTCAATTTGCTATCCACTCAACCCTCTTCAGCTCCATTTTCCTGTCCACATAACCCAAACTTCAGAAACAATTGGTATCTCCTCCACAGAATGTTCCATTCATTGACGGCAAATCTGAAATTCATCTAATTCTCAACTCCCGTCAGGTTTTCGTTACACCACTTGTGAATGTCCAATTAAGCCAAAGCTGGTTTTCAGTGGCCTGTTCTTACTACGAGACGTGCTGTTCATTTGGCTATCCATTCCACCCTGTTCAGCTCTACATTTTCGTGTCCACAAAACCCAGCCTTCAGAAATCATTGGAATCACCACTAGAGAATGTTCCATTCATTCACTGCGAATCTGGAATTCATCTGAATCTCCACTCCCGGCAGGTTTTCATTGCACCACTGCTGAATGTTCAAGTAACGCAATGATGGTTTTCAGCGGTCTATTCACACTCGAACCCGTGCTGTTCACGGTCTAGCGACTCAACACTGGTGAGTTCTTCTTTTTCCAGTTCAGACAATACAAACCTCAGAAACCATTGCAATCTACACTACAGAATGTTTCATTCATTCACGCGAATCTTGAATTCATCTTGTTCTCCACTCCCAGCAGGTTTTCGTTTCACCACTGGTGAATGTCCAAGCAACCCAAGGCTGGTTTCAGCTGCGTGTTAACACTCGCAGCCGTGCTGTTCAATTGGCTATCCAGTGAACGCTGGTTAGCTCTTGATTTTCCTTCCACACACCGAGCCTTCAGAAATCATTCTTATCTCCACTTCAGAATGTTCCATTCGTTCCCTGCGAATCTGGAATTCCTCTGACTCTCCACACCAGGCAGATTTTCCTAACAACACTGGTGAATGACCAGGTAATCCAATGCTGGTTTTCAGCGGCTGTTCACACTCACAGCCTTGCTGTTCAATTGGCAATCCAGTCAAACCTAGTCAGCTCTTCATTTTCCTGTCCACACAACCCAGCGTTCAGAAATCATTGGAATCTCTACTACAGAAATTTCCATTCATTCACTGTGAATCTGGAAATACTCTGAATCTGCATTCCAGGAAGGCTTTCGTTACACCACTGATGAATGTCCAAGTAATGCAATGCTGCTTCTTAGTGGTCTGTTCACACTCGAAACCGTGCTGTTCATTGGCTATCCACTCAATATCGGTCAGCTCTTCAATATCCTGTCCAGACTATCCAGATTCCTAAATGTTGGCAATCACCACTACAGAATGTTCCATTCAATCACGCGAATCTGGAATTCATCAGAGTCTCCACTCCTGGAAGGTTTTCGTGACACCACTGGTAAATGTCCAAGGAAGACAATGCTGGTTTTAAGCCGCCTGCTAACACACTCAGCCGTGCTGTTCAATTTGCTATCCACCCAACCCTATTCAGCTCTACATTTTCCTGTCCTCATAACCCAACCTTCAGAAATAATTGGTATCTCCTCCACAGAATGTTCCGTTCATTCACTGCGAATCTTAAATTCATCTGACTCTCAACTCCCGGCGGGTTATCGTTACACCACTTGTGAATGTCCAAGTAAGCCAATGCTGGTTTTCAGTGGCCTGTTCATACTAAGAGACGTGCTGTTCATTTGGCTATCCACTCCACCCTGTTCAGCTCTACATTTTCGTGTCCACAAAACCCAGCCTTCAGAAATCATTGGAATCACCACTAGAGAATGTTCCATTCATTCACTGCGAATCTGGAATTCCTCTGAACCTCCACTCCTGGCAGGTTTTCGTTACGCCACTGGTGAATGTCCAAGTAACTCAATACTGGTTTTCAGAGGCATGTTCAACTCGCAGAAGTGCTGTTCAATGGGCTATCCACTCAATATTGGTCAGCTCTTCATTTTCCTCTCCACACAAACCAGCCTTCAGAAATCATTGGGCTCTCCACTACAGACTGTTCCATTCATTCACTGCGATTCTGCAATTCATCTGACTCTCCGCTCCAGGCAGGTTTTCATTACAGCACTGGTGAATGACCAAGTAATCCAATGCTGGTTTTCAGCCGCCTTTTCACACTCGCAGTGTGCTGTTCAATTGTCTATCCACTCAAACCTGGTCAGCCTTTCATTTTCTTTTCCACAATATCAGACTTCAGAAATCATTGGAATCGCCAGTACAGAATGTTCCATTCATTCACTGCCAATCTGGAATTCATCTGAATCTGCACTCCAGGTAGGCTTTCATTACACCACTTATGAATGTCCAAGTAAGACAATGCTGGTTTTCAGCGGTCTGTTCACACTCTAAGCCCTGCTTTTTACTGGGTATCCACACAACTGTGGTCAGCTCTTCATTTTCATGTCCAAACAATCCAGACTTGAGAAATCATTGCAATCTCCAGTACAGAATGTTCCATTCATTCACTGCGAATCTGGAATTCAACTGAATCTCCACTACCTGCAGATTTATCTTACACCACTTGTGAATGTCCAAGTAAAACAATGCTGGTTTTCAGAGGCCTGTTCATGTTCGCAGTCGTGCTGTTCAATTGGCTATCCACTCAACCTGTTTTGCTCCTCATTTTCCTGTGCACACAACCCAGCCTTCAGAAATCATTGTAATCTCCACTACAGGATGTTCCATTCATTCACTGGGAATCTGGAATTCATCTGAATCTGCACTCCACGCAGGCTTTCGTTACACCACTGCTGAAAGTCGAAGTAATGCAATACTGGTTTTCAGTGGTCTGTTCACATTCGAAGCTGAGGCTTTTTACAGGCTATCCACTCAACACTGGTCAGCTCTTCATTTTCGTGTCCCCACAATCCAGATTTCAGAAATCATTGCAATCTCCACTACAGAATGTTCCATTCATTCACTGCGAGTCTGGAGTTTATCTGATTCTCCACTCCCGCCTGGTTAACATTACACCACTTGTGAATGTCCAAGTAAGCCAATGCTGGTTTTCAGAGGCCTGTTCATACTCGCAGCCGTGCTGTTTAATTGACAATTCACTCCACCCTGTTCAGCTCTTCATTGTCCCACCACACTACCAGCCTTCAGAAATCTTTGTTATCTCCACTACAGAATGTTCCATTCATTCACTGCGAATCTGGAATTCATCTGACTCTCAACTCCACGCAGGTTTTCATTACACCACTGTTGAATGTCCAAGTAACCCAATGCTGGTTTTCAGCGGCCTGTTCATATTCGCAGCCCTGCTGTTTACTTGGCTATCGATTCAAGCCTGGTCAGCTCTTCATTTTCCTGTCCACACAACACAGGCTTCAGAAATCATTGGAATCTCCTCTACAGAATGTTCCATTCATTCACTGCGAATGTGGAATTCAACTGACTCTCCACTCCATGCAGGTTTTCCTTACACCACTGATGAATGTCCAAGTAACCCAATGCTGGTTTTCAGCTGCATGTTCACACTCGCAGCCATGCTATACAATTGGCTTTCCACTAAATCCTGATTAGTTCTTGATTTTCCTTCCACACGACCCAGCCTTCAGAAATCGTTGGAATCTCCACTAGAGAATGTTCCATTCATTCACTGCGAATCTGGAATTCCTCTGAACCTCCACTCCCGGCAGGTTTTCGTTACACCACTGTTGAATGTCCAAGTAACCCAAAGTTTTAAGTGTTTTCTTCACAAGCGCAGTGGTGCTGTTCAATTGGCTATCCACTCAACCCTGGCCAGCTCTACATTTTCCTGTCCACACCACAGAGACTGGAGAAATCATTGTTATCTCCACTACAGAATGTTCCATTCATTCACAGCGAATCTGGAATTCATCTGAATCTCCACTCCCGGCAGGTTTTCGTGACACCACTGGTAAATATCCAAGTAAGCCAATGCTGGTTTTAAGTGGCCTGCTCATACTCTCAGCCGTCCTGTTCAATTTGCTATCCACTCAACCCTCTTCAGCTCCATTTTCCTGTCCACATAACCCAAACTTCAGAAACAATTGGTATCTCCTCCACAGAATGTTCCATTCATTGACGGCAAATCTGAAATTCATCTAATTCTCAACTCCCGTCAGGTTTTCGTTACACCACTTGTGAATGTCCAATTAAGCCAAAGCTGGTTTTCAGTGGCCTGTTCTTACTACGAGACGTGCTGTTCATTTGGCTATCCATTCCACCCTGTTCAGCTCTACATTTTCGTGTCCACAAAACCCAGCCTTCAGAAATCATTGGAATCACCACTAGAGAATGTTCCATTCATTCACTGCGAATCTGGAATTCATCTGAATCTCCACTCCCGGCAGGTTTTCATTGCACCACTGCTGAATGTTCAAGTAACGCAATGATGGTTTTCAGCGGTCTATTCACACTCGAACCCGTGCTGTTCACGGTCTAGCGACTCAACACTGGTGAGTTCTTCTTTTTCCAGTTCAGAAAATACAAACCTCAGAAACCATTGCAATCTACACTACAGAATGTTTCATTCATTCAGGCGAATCTTGAATTCATCTTGTTCTCCACTCCCAGCAGGTTTTCGTTTCACCACTGGTGAATGTCCAAGCAACCCAAGGCTGGTTTCAGCTGCGTGTTAACACTCGCAGCCGTGCTGTTCAATTGGCTATCCAGTGAACGCTGGTTAGCTCTTGATTTTCCTTCCACACACCGAGCCTTCAGAAATCATTCTTATCTCCACTTCAGAATGTTCCATTCGTTCCCTGCGAATCTGGAATTCCTCTGACTCTCCACACCAGGCAGATTTTCCTAACAACACTGGTGAATGACCAGGTAATCCAATGCTGGTTTTCAGCGGCTGTTCACACTCACAGCCTTGCTGTTCAATTGGCAATCCAGTCAAACCTAGTCAGCTCTTCATTTTCCTGTCCACACAACCCAGCGTTCAGAAATCATTGGAATCTCTACTACAGAAATTTCCATTCATTCACTGTGAATCTGGAAATACTCTGAATCTGCATTCCAGGAAGGCTTTCGTTACACCACTGATGAATGTCCAAGTAATGCAATGCTGCTTCTTAGTGGTCTGTTCACACTCGAAACCGTGCTGTTCATTGGCTATCCACTCAATATCGGTCAGCTCTTCAATATCCTGTCCAGACTATCCAGATTCCTAAATGTTGGCAATCACCACTACAGAATGTTCCATTCAATCACGCGAATCTGGAATTCATCAGAGTCTCCACTCCTGGAAGGTTTTCGTGACACCACTGGTAAATGTCCAAGGAAGACAATGCTGGTTTTAAGCCGCCTGCTAACACACTCAGCCGTGCTGTTCAATTTGCTATCCACCCAACCCTATTCAGCTCTACATTTTCCTGTCCTCATAACCCAACCTTCAGAAATAATTGGTATCTCCTCCACAGAATGTTCCGTTCATTCACTGCGAATCTTAAATTCATCTGACTCTCAACTCCCGGCGGGTTATCGTTACACCACTTGTGAATGTCCAAGTAAGCCAATGCTGGTTTTCAGTGGCCTGTTCATACTAAGAGACGTGCTGTTCATTTGGCTATCCACTCCACCCTGTTCAGCTCTACATTTTCGTGTCCACAAAACCCAGCCTTCAGAAATCATTGGAATCACCACTAGAGAATGTTCCATTCATTCACTGCGAATCTGGAATTCATCTGAACCTCCACTCCTGGCAGGTTTTCGTTACGCCACTGGTGAATGTCCAAGTAACTCAATACTGGTTTTCAGAGGCATGTTCAACTCGCAGAAGTGCTGTTCAATGGGCTATCCACTCAATATTGGTCAGCTCTTCATTTTCCTCTCCACACAAACCAGCCTTCAGAAATCATTGGGCTCTCCACTACAGACTGTTCCATTCATTCACTGCGATTCTGCAATTCATCTGACTCTCCGCTCCAGGCAGGTTTTCATTACAGCACTGGTGAATGACCAAGTAATCCAATGCTGGTTTTCAGCCGCCTTTTCACACTCGCAGTGTGCTGTTCAATTGTCTATCCACTCAAACCTGGTCAGCCTTTCATTTTCTTTTCCACAATATCAGACTTCAGAAATCATTGGAATCGCCAGTACAGAATGTTCCATTCATTCACTGCCAATCTGGAATTCATCTGAATCTGCACTCCAGGTAGGCTTTCATTACACCACTTATGAATGTCCAAGTAAGACAATGCTGGTTTTCAGCGGTCTGTTCACACTCTAAGCCCTGCTTTTTACTGGGTATCCACACAACTGTGGTCAGCTCTTCATTTTCATGTCCAAACAATCCAGACTTGAGAAATCATTGCAATCTCCAGTACAGAATGTTCCATTCATTCACTGCGAATCTGGAATTCAACTGAATCTCCACTACCTGCAGATTTATCTTACACCACTTGTGAATGTCCAAGTAAAACAATGCTGGTTTTCAGAGGCCTGTTCATGTTCGCAGTCGTGCTGTTCAATTGGCTATCCACTCAACCTGTTTTGCTCCTCATTTTCCTGTGCACACAACCCAGCCTTCAGAAATCATTGTAATCTCCACTACAGGATGTTCCATTCATTCACTGGGAATCTGGAATTCATCTGAATCTGCACTCCACGCAGGCTTTCGTTACACCACTGCTGAAAGTCGAAGTAATGCAATACTGGTTTTCAGTGGTCTGTTCACATTCGAAGCCGAGGCTTTTTACAGGCTATCCACTCAACACTGGTCAGCTCTTCATTTTCGTGTCCCCACAATCCAGATTTCAGAAATCATTGCAATCTCCACTACAGAATGTTCCATTCATTCACTGCGAGTCTGGAGTTTATCTGATTCTCCACTCCCGCCTGGTTAACATTACACCACTTGTGAATGTCCAAGTAAGCCAATGCTGGTTTTCAGAGGCCTGTTCATACTCGCAGCCGTGCTGTTTAATTGACAATTCACTCCACCCTGTTCAGCTCTTCATTGTCCCACCACACTACCAGCCTTCAGAAATCTTTGTTATCTCCACTACAGAATGTTCCATTCATTCACTGCGAATCTGGAATTCATCTGACTCTCAACTCCACGCAGGTTTTCATTACACCACTGTTGAATGTCCAAGTAACCCAATGCTGGTTTTCAGCGGCCTGTTCATATTCGCAGCCCTGCTGTTTACTTGGCTATCGATTCAAGCCTGGTCAGCTCTTCATTTTCCTGTCCACACAACACAGGCTTCAGAAATCATTGGAATCTCCTCTACAGAATGTTCCATTCATTCACTGCGAATGTGGAATTCAACTGACTCTCCACTCCATGCAGGTTTTCCTTACACCACTGATGAATGTCCAAGTAACCCAATGCTGGTTTTCAGCTGCATGTTCACACTCGCAGCCATGCTATACAATTGGCTTTCCACTAAATCCTGATTAGTTCTTGATTTTCCTTCCACACGACCCAGCCTTCAGAAATCGTTGGAATCTCCACTAGAGAATGTTCCATTCATTCACTGCGAATCTGGAATTCCTCTGAACCTCCACTCCCGGCAGGTTTTCGTTACACCACTGTTGAATGTCCAAGTAACCCAATGTTTTAAGTGTTTTCTTCACAAGCGCAGTGGTGCTGTTCAATTGGCTATCCACTCAACCCTGGCCAGCTCTACATTTTCCTGTCCACACCACAGAGACTGGAGAAATCATTGTTATCTCCACTACAGAATGTTCCATTCATTCACAGCGAATCTGGAATTCATCTGAATCTCCACTCCCGGCAGGTTTTCGTGACACCACTGGTAAATATCCAAGTAAGCCAATGCTGGTTTTAAGTGGCCTGCTCATACTCTCAGCCGTGCTGTTCAATTTGCTATCCACTCAACCCTCTTCAGCTCCATTTTCCTGTCCACATAACCCAAACTTCAGAAACAATTGGTATCTCCTCCACAGAATGTTCCATTCATTGACGGCAAATCTGAAATTCATCTAATTCTCAACTCCCGTCAGGTTTTCGTTACACCACTTGTGAATGTCCAATTAAGCCAAAGCTGGTTTTCAGTGGCCTGTTCTTACTACGAGACGTGCTGTTCATTTGGCTATCCATTCCACCCTGTTCAGCTCTACATTTTCGTGTCCACAAAACCCAGCCTTCAGAAATCATTGGAATCACCACTAGAGAATGTTCCATTCATTCACTGCGAATCTGGAATTCATCTGAATCTCCACTCCCGGCAGGTTTTCATTGCACCACTGCTGAATGTTCAAGTAACGCAATGATGGTTTTCAGCGGTCTATTCACACTCGAACCCGTGCTGTTCACGGTCTAGCGACTCAACACTGGTGAGTTCTTCTTTTTCCAGTTCAGACAATACAAACCTCAGAAACCATTGCAATCTACACTACAGAATGTTTCATTCATTCAGGCGAATCTTGAATTCATCTTGTTCTCCACTCCCAGCAGGTTTTCGTTTCACCACTGGTGAATGTCCAAGCAACCCAAGGCTGGTTTCAGCTGCGTGTTAACACTCGCAGCCGTGCTGTTCAATTGGCTATCCAGTGAACGCTGGTTAGCTCTTGATTTTCCTTCCACACGCCGAGCCTTCAGAAATCATTCTTATCTCCACTTCAGAATGTTCCATTCGTTCCCTGCGAATCTGGAATTCCTCTGACTCTCCACACCAGGCAGATTTTCCTAACAACACTGGTGAATGACCAGGTAATCCAATGCTGGTTTTCAGCGGCTGTTCACACTCACAGCCTTGCTGTTCAATTGGCAATCCAGTCAAACCTAGTCAGCTCTTCATTTTCCTGTCCACACAACCCAGCGTTCAGAAATCATTGGAATCTCTACTACAGAAATTTCCATTCATTCACTGTGAATCTGGAAATACTCTGAATCTGCATTCCAGGAAGGCTTTCGTTACACCACTGATGAATGTCCAAGTAATGCAATGCTGCTTCTTAGTGGTCTGTTCACACTCGAAACCGTGCTGTTCATTGGCTATCCACTCAATATCGGTCAGCTCTTCAATATCCTGTCCAGACTATCCAGATTCCTAAATGTTGGCAATCACCACTACAGAATGTTCCATTCAATCACGCGAATCTGGAATTCATCAGAGTCTCCACTCCTGGAAGGTTTTCGTGACACCACTGGTAAATGTCCAAGGAAGACAATGCTGGTTTTAAGCCGCCTGCTAACACACTCAGCCGTGCTGTTCAATTTGCTATCCACCCAACCCTATTCAGCTCTACATTTTCCTGTCCTCATAACCCAACCTTCAGAAATAATTGGTATCTCCTCCACAGAATGTTCCGTTCATTCACTGCGAATCTTAAATTCATCTGACTCTCAACTCCCGGCGGGTTATCGTTACACCACTTGTGAATGTCCAAGTAAGCCAATGCTGGTTTTCAGTGGCCTGTTCATACTAAGAGACGTGCTGTTCATTTGGCTATCCACTCCACCCTGTTCAGCTCTACATTTTCGTGTCCACAAAACCCAGCCTTCAGAAATCATTGGAATCACCACTAGAGAATGTTCCATTCATTCACTGCGAATCTGGAATTCCTCTGAACCTCCACTCCTGGCAGGTTTTCGTTACGCCACTGGTGAATGTCCAAGTAACTCAATACTGGTTTTCAGAGGCATGTTCAACTCGCAGAAGTGCTGTTCAATGGGCTATCCACTCAATATTGGTCAGCTCTTCATTTTCCTCTCCACACAAACCAGCCTTCAGAAATCATTGGGCTCTCCACTACAGACTGTTCCATTCATTCACTGCGATTCTGCAATTCATCTGACTCTCCGCTCCAGGCAGGTTTTCATTACAGCACTGGTGAATGACCAAGTAATCCAATGCTGGTTTTCAGCCGCCTTTTCACACTCGCAGTGTGCTGTTCAATTGTCTATCCACTCAAACCTGGTCAGCCTTTCATTTCCTTTTCCACAATATCAGACTTCAGAAATCATTGGAATCGCCAGTACAGAATGTTCCATTCATTCACTGCCAATCTGGAATTCATCTGAATCTGCACTCCAGGTAGGCTTTCATTACACCACTTATGAATGTCCAAGTAAGACAATGCTGGTTTTCAGCGGTCTGTTCACACTCTAAGCCCTGCTTTTTACTGGGTATCCACACAACTGTGGTCAGCTCTTCATTTTCATGTCCAAACAATCCAGACTTGAGAAATCATTGCAATCTCCAGTACAGAATGTTCCATTCATTCACTGCGAATCTGGAATTCAACTGAATCTCCACTACCTGCAGATTTATCTTACACCACTTGTGAATGTCCAAGTAAAACAATGCTGGTTTTCAGAGGCCTGTTCATGTTCGCAGTCGTGCTGTTCAATTGGCTATCCACTCAACCTGTTTTGCTCCTCATTTTCCTGTGCACACAACCCAGCCTTCAGAAATCATTGTAATCTCCACTACAGGATGTTCCATTCATTCACTGGGAATCTGGAATTCATCTGAATCTGCACTCCACGCAGGCTTTCGTTACACCACTGCTGAAAGTCGAAGTAATGCAATACTGGTTTTCAGTGGTCTGTTCACATTCGAAGCCGAGGCTTTTTACAGGCTATCCACTCAACACTGGTCAGCTCTTCATTTTCGTGTCCCCACAATCCAGATTTCAGAAATCATTGCAATCTCCACTACAGAATGTTCCATTCATTCACTGCGAGTCTGGAGTTTATCTGATTCTCCACTCCCGCCTGGTTAACATTACACCACTTGTGAATGTCCAAGTAAGCCAATGCTGGTTTTCAGAGGCCTGTTCATACTCGCAGCCGTGCTGTTTAATTGACAATTCACTCCACCCTGTTCAGCTCTTCATTGTCCCACCACACTACCAGCCTTCAGAAATCTTTGTTATCTCCACTACAGAATGTTCCATTCATTCACTGCGAATCTGGAATTCATCTGACTCTCAACTCCACGCAGGTTTTCATTACACCACTGTTGAATGTCCAAGTAACCCAATGCTGGTTTTCAGCGGCCTGTTCATATTCGCAGCCCTGCTGTTTACTTGGCTATCGATTCAAGCCTGGTCAGCTCTTCATTTTCCTGTCCACACAACACAGGCTTCAGAAATCATTGGAATCTCCTCTACAGAATGTTCCATTCATTCACTGCGAATGTGGAATTCAACTGACTCTCCACTCCATGCAGGTTTTCCTTACACCACTGATGAATGTCCAAGTAACCCAATGCTGGTTTTCAGCTGCATGTTCACACTCGCAGCCATGCTATACAATTGGCTTTCCACTAAATCCTGATTAGTTCTTGATTTTCCTTCCACACGACCCAGCCTTCAGAAATCGTTGGAATCTCCACTAGAGAATGTTCCATTCATTCACTGCGAATCTGGAATTCCTCTGAACCTCCACTCCCGGCAGGTTTTCGTTACACCACTGTTGAATGTCCAAGTAACCCAATGTTTTAAGTGTTTTCTTCACAAGCGCAGTGGTGCTGTTCAATTGGCTATCCACTCAACCCTGGCCAGCTCTACATTTTCCTGTCCACACCACAGAGACTGGAGAAATCATTGTTATCTCCACTACAGAATGTTCCATTCATTCACAGCGAATCTGGAATTCATCTGAATCTCCACTCCCGGCAGGTTTTCGTGACACCACTGGTAAATATCCAAGTAAGCCAATGCTGGTTTTAAGTGGCCTGCTCATACTCTCAGCCGTGCTGTTCAATTTGCTATCCACTCAACCCTCTTCAGCTCCATTTTCCTGTCCACATAACCCAAACTTCAGAAACAATTGGTATCTCCTCCACAGAATGTTCCATTCATTGACGGCAAATCTGAAATTCATCTAATTCTCAACTCCCGTCAGGTTTTCGTTACACCACTTGTGAATGTCCAATTAAGCCAAAGCTGGTTTTCAGTGGCCTGTTCTTACTACGAGACGTGCTGTTCATTTGGCTATCCATTCCACCCTGTTCAGCTCTACATTTTCGTGTCCACAAAACCCAGCCTTCAGAAATCATTGGAATCACCACTAGAGAATGTTCCATTCATTCACTGCGAATCTGGAATTCATCTGAATCTCCACTCCCGGCAGGTTTTCATTGCACCACTGCTGAATGTTCAAGTAACGCAATGATGGTTTTCAGCGGTCTATTCACACTCGAACCCGTGCTGTTCACGGTCTAGCGACTCAACACTGGTGAGTTCTTCTTTTTCCAGTTCAGACAATACAAACCTCAGAAACCATTGCAATCTACACTACAGAATGTTTCATTCATTCAGGCGAATCTTGAATTCATCTTGTTCTCCACTCCCAGCAGGTTTTCGTTTCACCACTGGTGAATGTCCAAGCAACCCAAGGCTGGTTTCAGCTGCGTGTTAACACTCGCAGCCGTGCTGTTCAATTGGCTATCCAGTGAACGCTGGTTAGCTCTTGATTTTCCTTCCACACGCCGAGCCTTCAGAAATCATTCTTATCTCCACTTCAGAATGTTCCATTCGTTCCCTGCGAATCTGGAATTCCTCTGACTCTCCACACCAGGCAGATTTTCCTAACAACACTGGTGAATGACCAGGTAATCCAATGCTGGTTTTCAGCGGCTGTTCACACTCACAGCCTTGCTGTTCAATTGGCAATCCAGTCAAACCTAGTCAGCTCTTCATTTTCCTGTCCACACAACCCAGCGTTCAGAAATCATTGGAATCTCTACTACAGAAATTTCCATTCATTCACTGTGAATCTGGAAATACTCTGAATCTGCATTCCAGGAAGGCTTTCGTTACACCACTGATGAATGTCCAAGTAATGCAATGCTGCTTCTTAGTGGTCTGTTCACACTCGAAACCGTGCTGTTCATTGGCTATCCACTCAATATCGGTCAGCTCTTCAATATCCTGTCCAGACTATCCAGATTCCTAAATGTTGGCAATCACCACTACAGAATGTTCCATTCAATCACGCGAATCTGGAATTCATCAGAGTCTCCACTCCTGGAAGGTTTTCGTGACACCACTGGTAAATGTCCAAGGAAGACAATGCTGGTTTTAAGCCGCCTGCTAACACACTCAGCCGTGCTGTTCAATTTGCTATCCACCCAACCCTATTCAGCTCTACATTTTCCTGTCCTCATAACCCAACCTTCAGAAATAATTGGTATCTCCTCCACAGAATGTTCCGTTCATTCACTGCGAATCTTAAATTCATCTGACTCTCAACTCCCGGCGGGTTATCGTTACACCACTTGTGAATGTCCAAGTAAGCCAATGCTGGTTTTCAGTGGCCTGTTCATACTAAGAGACGTGCTGTTCATTTGGCTATCCACTCCACCCTGTTCAGCTCTACATTTTCGTGTCCACAAAACCCAGCCTTCAGAAATCATTGGAATCACCACTAGAGAATGTTCCATTCATTCACTGCGAATCTGGAATTCCTCTGAACCTCCACTCCTGGCAGGTTTTCGTTACGCCACTGGTGAATGTCCAAGTAACTCAATACTGGTTTTCAGAGGCATGTTCAACTCGCAGAAGTGCTGTTCAATGGGCTATCCACTCAATATTGGTCAGCTCTTCATTTTCCTCTCCACACAAACCAGCCTTCAGAAATCATTGGGCTCTCCACTACAGACTGTTCCATTCATTCACTGCGATTCTGCAATTCATCTGACTCTCCGCTCCAGGCAGGTTTTCATTACAGCACTGGTGAATGACCAAGTAATCCAATGCTGGTTTTCAGCCGCCTTTTCACACTCGCAGTGTGCTGTTCAATTGTCTATCCACTCAAACCTGGTCAGCCTTTCATTTTCTTTTCCACAATATCAGACTTCAGAAATCATTGGAATCGCCAGTACAGAATGTTCCATTCATTCACTGCCAATCTGGAATTCATCTGAATCTGCACTCCAGGTAGGCTTTCATTACACCACTTATGAATGTCCAAGTAACACAATGCTGGTTTTCAGCGGTCTGTTCACACTCTAAGCCCTGCTTTTTACTGGGTATCCACACAACTGTGGTCAGCTCTTCATTTTCATGTCCAAACAATCCAGACTTGAGAAATCATTGCAATCTCCAGTACAGAATGTTCCATTCATTCACTGCGAATCTGGAATTCAACTGAATCTCCACTACCTGCAGATTTATCTTACACCACTTGTGAATGTCCAAGTAAAACAATGCTGGTTTTCAGAGGCCTGTTCATGTTCGCAGTCGTGCTGTTCAATTGGCTATCCACTCAACCTGTTTTGCTCCTCATTTTCCTGTGCACACAACCCAGCCTTCAGAAATCATTGTAATCTCCACTACAGGATGTTCCATTCATTCACTGGGAATCTGGAATTCATCTGAATCTGCACTCCACGCAGGCTTTCGTTACACCACTGCTGAAAGTCGAAGTAATGCAATACTGGTTTTCAGTGGTCTGTTCACATTCGAAGCCGAGGCTTTTTACAGGCTATCCACTCAACACTGGTCAGCTCTTCATTTTCGTGTCCCCACAATCCAGATTTCAGAAATCATTGCAATCTCCACTACAGAATGTTCCATTCATTCACTGCGAGTCTGGAGTTTATCTGATTCTCCACTCCCGCCTGGTTAACATTACACCACTTGTGAATGTCCAAGTAAGCCAATGCTGGTTTTCAGAGGCCTGTTCATACTCGCAGCCGTGCTGTTTAATTGACAATTCACTCCACCCTGTTCAGCTCTTCATTGTCCCACCACACTACCAGCCTTCAGAAATCTTTGTTATCTCCACTACAGAATGTTCCATTCATTCACTGCGAATCTGGAATTCATCTGACTCTCAACTCCACGCAGGTTTTCATTACACCACTGTTGAATGTCCAAGTAACCCAATGCTGGTTTTCAGCGGCCTGTTCATATTCGCAGCCCTGCTGTTTACTTGGCTATCGATTCAAGCCTGGTCAGCTCTTCATTTTCCTGTCCACACAACACAGGCTTCAGAAATCATTGGAATCTCCTCTACAGAATGTTCCATTCATTCACTGCGAATGTGGAATTCAACTGACTCTCCACTCCATGCAGGTTTTCCTTACACCACTGATGAATGTCCAAGTAACCCAATGCTGGTTTTCAGCTGCATGTTCACACTCGCAGCCATGCTATACAATTGGCTTTCCACTAAATCCTGATTAGTTCTTGATTTTCCTTCCACACGACCCAGCCTTCAGAAATCGTTGGAATCTCCACTAGAGAATGTTCCATTCATTCACTGCGAATCTGGAATTCCTCTGAACCTCCACTCCCGGCAGGTTTTCGTTACACCACTGTTGAATGTCCAAGTAACCCAATGTTTTAAGTGTTTTCTTCACAAGCGCAGTGGTGCTGTTCAATTGGCTATCCACTCAACCCTGGCCAGCTCTACATTTTCCTGTCCACACCACAGAGACTGGAGAAATCATTGTTATCTCCACTACAGAATGTTCCATTCATTCACAGCGAATCTGGAATTCATCTGAATCTCCACTCCCGGCAGGTTTTCGTGACACCACTGGTAAATATCCAAGTAAGCCAATGCTGGTTTTAAGTGGCCTGCTCATACTCTCAGCCGTGCTGTTCAATTTGCTATCCACTCAACCCTCTTCAGCTCCATTTTCCTGTCCACATAACCCAAACTTCAGAAACAATTGGTATCTCCTCCACAGAATGTTCCATTCATTGACGGCAAATCTGAAATTCATCTAATTCTCAACCCCCGTCAGGTTTTCGTTACACCACTTGTGAATGTCCAATTAAGCCAAAGCTGGTTTTCAGTGGCCTGTTCTTACTACGAGACGTGCTGTTCATTTGGCTATCCATTCCACCCTGTTCAGCTCTACATTTTCGTGTCCACAAAACCCAGCCTTCAGAAATCATTGGAATCACCACTAGAGAATGTTCCATTCATTCACTGCGAATCTGGAATTCATCTGAATCTCCACTCCCGGCAGGTTTTCATTGCACCACTGCTGAATGTTCAAGTAACGCAATGATGGTTTTCAGCGGTCTATTCACACTCGAACCCGTGCTGTTCACGGTCTAGCGACTCAACACTGGTGAGTTCTTCTTTTTCCAGTTCAGACAATACAAACCTCAGAAACCATTGCAATCTACACTACAGAATGTTTCATTCATTCAGGCGAATCTTGAATTCATCTTGTTCTCCACTCCCAGCAGGTTTTCGTTTCACCACTGGTGAATGTCCAAGCAACCCAAGGCTGGTTTCAGCTGCGTGTTAACACTCGCAGCCGTGCTGTTCAATTGGCTATCCAGTGAACGCTGGTTAGCTCTTGATTTTCCTTCCACACACCGAGCCTTCAGAAATCATTCTTATCTCCACTTCAGAATGTTCCATTCGTTCCCTGCGAATCTGGAATTCCTCTGACTCTCCACACCAGGCAGATTTTCCTAACAACACTGATGAATGACCAGGTAATCCAATGCTGGTTTTCAGCGGCTGATCACACTCACAGCCTTGCTGTTCAATTGGCAATCCAGTCAAACCTAGTCAGCTCTTCATTTTCCTGTCCACACAACCCAGCGTTCAGAAATCATTGGAATCTCTACTACAGAAATTTCCATTCATTCACTGTGAATCTGGAAATAATCTGAATCTGCATTCCAGGAAGGCTTTCGTTACACCACTGATGAATGTCCAAGTAATGCAATGCTGCTTCTTAGTGGTCTGTTCACACTCGAAACCGTGATGTTCATTGGCTATCCACTCAATATCGGTCAGCTCTTCAATATCCTGTCCAGACTATCCAGATTCCTAAATGTTGGCAATCACCACTACAGAATGTTCCATTCAATCACGCGAATCTGGAATTCATCAGAGTCTCCACTCCTGGAAGGTTTTCGTGACACCACTGGTAAATGTCCAAGGAAGACAATGCTGGTTTTAAGCCGCCTGCTAACACACTCAGCCGTGCTGTTCAATTTGCTATCCACCCAACCCTATTCAGCTCTACATTTTCCTGTCCTCATAACCCAACCTTCAGAAATAATTGGTATCTCCTCCACAGAATGTTCCGTTCATTCACTGCGAATCTTAAATTCATCTGACTCTCAACTCCCGGCGGGTTATCGTTACACCACTTGTGAATGTCCAAGTAAGCCAATGCTGGTTTTCAGTGGCCTGTTCATACTAAGAGACGTGCTGTTCATTTGGCTATCCACTCCACCCTGTTCAGCTCTACATTTTCGTGTCCACAAAACCCAGCCTTCAGAAATCATTGGAATCACCACTAGAGAATGTTCCATTCATTCACTGCGAATCTGGAATTCCTCTGAACCTCCACTCCTGGCAGGTTTTCGTTACGCCACTGGTGAATGTCCAAGTAACTCAATACTGGTTTTCAGAGGCATGTTCAACTCGCAGAAGTGCTGTTCAATGGGCTATCCACTCAATATTGGTCAGCTCTTCATTTTCCTCTCCACACAAACCAGCCTTCAGAAATCATTGGGCTCTCCACTACAGACTGTTCCATTCATTCACTGCGATTCTGCAATTCATCTGACTCTCCGCTCCAGGCAGGTTTTCATTACAGCACTGGTGAATGACCAAGTAATCCAATGCTGGTTTTCAGCCGCCTTTTCACACTCGCAATGTGCTGTTCAATTGTCTATCCACTCAAACCTGGTCAGCCTTTCATTTCCTTTTCCACAATATCAGACTTCAGAAATCATTGGAATCGCCAGTACAGAATGTTCCATTCATTCACTGCCAATCTGGAATTCATCTGAATCTGCACTCCAGGTAGGCTTTCATTACACCACTTATGAATGTCCAAGTAAGACAATGCTGGTTTTCAGCGGTCTGTTCATACTCTAAGCCCTGCTTTTTACTGGGTATCCACACAACTGTGGTCAGCTCTTCATTTTCATGTCCAAACAATCCAGACTTGAGAAATCATTGCAATCTCCAGTACAGAATGTTCCATTCATTCACTGCGAATCTGGAATTCAACTGAATCTCCACTACCTGCAGATTTATCTTACACCACTTGTGAATGTCCAAGTAAAACAATGCTGGTTTTCAGAGGCCTGTTCATGTTCGCAGTCGTGCTGTTCAATTGGCTATCCACTCAACCTGTTTTGCTCCTCATTTTCCTGTGCACACAACCCAGCCTTCAGAAATCATTGTAATCTCCACTACAGGATGTTCCATTCATTCACTGGGAATCTGGAATTCATCTGAATCTGCACTCCACGCAGGCTTTCGTTACACCACTGCTGAAAGTCGAAGTAATGCAATACTGGTTTTCAGTGGTCTGTTCACATTCGAAGCCGAGGCTTTTTACAGGCTATCCACTCAACACTGGTCAGCTCTTCATTTTCGTGTCCCCACAATCCAGATTTCAGAAATCATTGCAATCTCCACTACAGAATGTTCCATTCATTCACTGCGAGTCTGGAGTTTATCTGATTCTCCACTCCCGCCTGGTTAACATTACACCACTTGTGAATGTCCAAGTAAGCCAATGCTGGTTTTCAGAGGCCTGTTCATACTCGCAGCCGTGCTGTTTAATTGACAATTCACTCCACCCTGTTCAGCTCTTCATTGTCCCACCACACTACCAGCCTTCAGAAATCTTTGTTATCTCCACTACAGAATGTTCCATTCATTCACTGCGAATCTGGAATTCATCTGACTCTCAACTCCACGCAGGTTTTCATTACACCACTGTTGAATGTCCAAGTAACCCAATGCTGGTTTTCAGCGGCCTGTTCATATTCGCAGCCCTGCTGTTTACTTGGCTATCGATTCAAGCCTGGTCAGCTCTTCCTTTTCCTGTCCACACAACACAGGCTTCAGAAATCATTGGAATCTCCTCTACAGAATGTTCCATTCATTCACTGCGAATGTGGAATTCAACTGACTCTCCACTCCATGCAGGTTTTCCTTACACCACTGATGAATGTCCAAGTAACCCAATGCTGGTTTTCAGCTGCATGTTCACACTCGCAGCCATGCTATACAATTGGCTTTCCACTAAATCCTGATTAGTTCTTGATTTTCCTTCCACACGACCCAGCCTTCAGAAATCGTTGGAATCTCCACTAGAGAATGTTCCATTCATTCACTGCGAATCTGGAATTCCTCTGAACCTCCACTCCCGGCAGGTTTTCGTTACACCACTGTTGAATGTCCAAGTAACCCAATGTTTTAAGTGTTTTCTTCACAAGCGCAGTGGTGCTGTTCAATTGGCTATCCACTCAACCCTGACCAGCTCTACATTTTCCTGTCCACACCACAGAGACTGGAGAAATCATTGTTATCTCCACTACAGAATGTTCCATTCATTCACAGCGAATCTGGAATTCATCTGAATCTCCACTCCCGGCAGGTTTTTGTGACACCACTGGTAAATATCCAAGTAAGCCAATGCTGGTTTTAAGTGGCCTGCTCATACTCTCAGCCGTGCTGTTCAATTTGCTATCCACTCAACCCTCTTCAGCTCCATTTTCCTGTCCACATAACCCAAACTTCAGAAACAATTGGTATCTCCTCCACAGAATGTTCCATTCATTGACGGCAAATCTGAAATTCATCTAATTCTCAACTCCCGTCAGGTTTTCGTTACACCACTTGTGAATGTCCAATTAAGCCAAAGCTGGTTTTCAGTGGCCTGTTCTTACTACGAGACGTGCTGTACATTTGGCTATCCATTCCACCCTGTTCAGCTCTACATTTTCGTGTCCACAAAACCCAGCCTTCAGAAATCATTGGAATCACCACTAGAGAATGTTCCATTCATTCACTGCGAATCTGGAATTCATCTGAATCTCCACTCCCGGCAGGTTTTCATTGCACCACTGCTGAATGTTCAAGTAACGCAATGATGGTTTTCAGCGGTCTATTCACACTCGAACCCGTGCTGTTCACGGTCTAGCGACTCAACACTGGTGAGTTCTTCTTTTTCCAGTTCAGACAATACAAACCTCAGAAACCATTGCAATCTACACTACAGAATGTTTCATTCATTCACGCGAATCTTGAATTCATCTTGTTCTCCACTCCCAGCAGGTTTTCGTTTCACCACTGGTGAATGTCCAAGCAACCCAAGGCTGGTTTCAGCTGCGTGTTAACACTCGCAGCCGTGCTGTTCAATTGGCTATCCAGTGAACGCTGGTTAGCTCTTGATTTTCCTTCCACACACCGAGCCTTCAGAAATCATTCTTATCTCCACTTCAGAATGTTCCATTCGTTCCCTGCGAATCTGGAATTCCTCTGACTCTCCACACCAGGCAGATTTTCCTAACAACACTGGTGAATGACCAGGTAATCCAATGCTGGTTTTCAGCGGCTGTTCACACTCACAGCCTTGCTGTTCAATTGGCAATCCAGTCAAACCTAGTCAGCTCTTCATTTTCCTGTCCACACAACCCAGCGTTCAGAAATCATTGGAATCTCTACTACAGAAATTTCCATTCATTCACTGTGAATCTGGAAATACTCTGAATCTGCATTCCAGGAAGGCTTTCGTTACACCACTGATGAATGTCCAAGTAATGCAATGCTGCTTCTTAGTGGTCTGTTCACACTCGAAACCGTGCTGTTCATTGGCTATCCACTCAATATCGGTCAGCTCTTCAATATCCTGTCCAGACTATCCAGATTCCTAAATGTTGGCAATCACCACTACAGAATGTTCCATTCAATCACGCGAATCTGGAATTCATCAGAGTCTCCACTCCTGGAAGGTTTTCGTGACACCACTGGTAAATGTCCAAGGAAGACAATGCTGGTTTTAAGCCGCCTGATAACACACTCAGCCGTGCTGTTCAATTTGCTATCCACCCAACCCTATTCAGCTCTACATTTTCCTGTCCTCATAACCCAACCTTCAGAAATAATTGGTATCTCCTCCACAGAATGTTCCGTTCATTCACTGCGAATCTTAAATTCATCTGACTCTCAACTCCCGGCGGGTTATCGTTACACCACTTGTGAATGTCCAAGTAAGCCAATGCTGGTTTTCAGTGGCCTGTTCATACTAAGAGACGTGCTGTTCATTTGGCTATCCACTCCACCCTGTTCAGCTCTACATTTTCGTGTCCACAAAACCCAGCCTTCAGAAATCATTGGAATCACCACTAGAGAATGTTCCATTCATTCACTGCGAATCTGGAATTCCTCTGAACCTCCACTCCTGGCAGGTTTTCGTTACGCCACTGGTGAATGTCCAAGTAACTCAATACTGGTTTTCAGAGGCATGTTCAACTCGCAGAAGTGCTGTTCAATGGGCTATCCACTCAATATTGGTCAGCTCTTCATTTTCCTCTCCACACAAACCAGCCTTCAGAAATCATTGGGCTCTCCACTACAGACTGTTCCATTCATTCACTGCGATTCTGCAATTCATCTGACTCTCCGCTCCAGGCAGGTTTTCATTACAGCACTGGTGAATGACCAAGTAATCCAATGCTGGTTTTCAGCCGCCTTTTCACACTCGCAGTGTGCTGTTCAATTGTCTATCCACTCAAACCTGGTCAGCCTTTCATTTTCTTTTCCACAATATCAGACTTCAGAAATCATTGGAATCGCCAGTACAGAATGTTCCATTCATTCACTGCCAATCTGGAATTCATCTGAATCTGCACTCCAGGTAGGCTTTCATTACACCACTTATGAATGTCCAAGTAACACAATGCTGGTTTTCAGCGGTCTGTTCACACTCTAAGCCCTGCTTTTTACTGGGTATCCACACAACTGTGGTCAGCTCTTCATTTTCATGTCCAAACAATCCAGACTTGAGAAATCATTGCAATCTCCAGTACAGAATGTTCCATTCATTCACTGCGAATCTGGAATTCAACTGAATCTCCACTACCTGCAGATTTATCTTACACCACTTGTGAATGTCCAAGTAAAACAATGCTGGTTTTCAGAGGCCTGTTCATATTCGCAGTCGTGCTGTTCAATTGGCTATCCACTCAACCTGTTTTGCTCCTCATTTTCCTGTGCACACAACCCAGCCTTCAGAAATCATTGTAATCTCCACTACAGGATGTTCCATTCATTCACTGGGAATCTGGAATTCATCTGAATCTGCACTCCACGCAGGCTTTCGTTACACCACTGCTGAAAGTCGAAGTAATGCAATACTGGTTTTCAGTGGTCTGTTCACATTCGAAGCCGAGGCTTTTTACAGGCTATCCACTCAACACTGGTCAGCTCTTCATTTTCGTGTCCCCACAATCCAGATTTCAGAAATCATTGCAATCTCCACTACAGAATGTTCCATTCATTCACTGCGAGTCTGGAGTTTATCTGATTCTCCACTCCCGCCTGGTTAACATTACACCACTTGTGAATGTCCAAGTAAGCCAATGCTGGTTTTCAGAGGCCTGATCATACTCGCAGCTGTGCTGTTTAATTGACAATTCACTCCACCCTGTTCAGCTCTTCATTGTCCCACCACACTACCAGCCTTCAGAAATCTTTGTTATCTCCACTACAGAATGTTCCATTCATTCACTGCGAATCTGGAATTCATCTGACTCTCAACTCCACGCAGGTTTTCATTACACCACTGTTGAATGTCCAAGTAACCCAATGCTGGTTTTCAGCGGCCTGTTCATATTCGCAGCCCTGCTGTTTACTTGGCTATCGATTCAAGCCTGGTCAGCTCTTCATTTTCCTGTCCACACAACACAGGCTTCAGAAATCATTGGAATCTCCTCTACAGAATGTTCCATTCATTCACTGCGAATGTGGAATTCAACTGACTCTCCACTCCATGCAGGTTTTCCTTACACCACTGATGAATGTCCAAGTAACCCAATGCTGGTTTTCAGCTGCATGTTCACACTCGCAGCCATGCTATACAATTGGCTTTCCACTAAATCCTGATTAGTTCTTGATTTTCCTTCCACACGACCCAGCCTTCAGAAATCGTTGGAATCTCCACTAGAGAATGTTCCATTCATTCACTGCGAATCTGGAATTCCTCTGAACCTCCACTCCCGGCAGGTTTTCGTTACACCACTGTTGAATGTCCAAGTAACCCAATGTTTTAAGTGTTTTCTTCACAAGCGCAGTGGTGCTGTTCAATTGGCTATCCACTCAACCCTGGCCAGCTCTACATTTTCCTGTCCACACCACAGAGACTGGAGAAATCATTGTTATCTCCACTACAGAATGTTCCATTCATTCACAGCGAATCTGGAATTCATCTGAATCTCCACTCCCGGCAGGTTTTCGTGACACCACTGGTAAATATCCAAGTAAGCCAATGCTGGTTTTAAGTGGCCTGCTCATACTCTCAGCCGTGCTGTTCAATTTGCTATCCACTCAACCCTCTTCAGCTCCATTTTCCTGTCCACATAACCCAAACTTCAGAAACAATTGGTATCTCCTCCACAGAATGTTCCATTCATTGACGGCAAATCTGAAATTCATCTAATTCTCAACTCCCGTCAGGTTTTCGTTACACCACTTGTGAATGTCCAATTAAGCCAAAGCTGGTTTTCAGTGGCCTGTTCTTACTACGAGACGTGCTGTTCATTTGGCTATCCATTCCACCCTGTTCAGCTCTACATTTTCGTGTCCACAAAACCCAGCCTTCAGAAATCATTGGAATCACCACTAGAGAATGTTCCATTCATTCACTGCGAATCTGGAATTCATCTGAATCTCCACTCCCGGCAGGTTTTCATTGCACCACTGCTGAATGTTCAAGTAACGCAATGATGGTTTTCAGCGGTCTATTCACACTCGAACCCGTGCTGTTCACGGTCTAGCGACTCAACACTGGTGAGTTCTTCTTTTTCCAGTTCAGACAATACAAACCTCAGAAACCATTGCAATCTACACTACAGAATGTTTCATTCATTCAGGCGAATCTTGAATTCATCTTGTTCTCCACTCCCAGCAGGTTTTCGTTTCACCACTGGTGAATGTCCAAGCAACCCAAGGCTGGTTTCAGCTGCGTGTTAACACTCGCAGCCGTGCTGTTCAATTGGCTATCCAGTGAACGCTGGTTAGCTCTTGATTTTCCTTCCACACACCGAGCCTTCAGAAATCATTCTTATCTCCACTTCAGAATGTTCCATTCGTTCCCTGCGAATCTGGAATTCCTCTGACTCTCCACACCAGGCAGATTTTCCTAACAACACTGGTGAATGACCAGGTAATCCAATGCTGGTTTTCAGCGGCTGTTCACACTCACAGCCTTGCTGTTCAATTGGCAATCCAGTCAAACCTAGTCAGCTCTTCATTTTCCTGTCCACACAACCCAGCGTTCAGAAATCATTGGAATCTCTACTACAGAAATTTCCATTCATTCACTGTGAATCTGGAAATACTCTGAATCTGCATTCCAGGAAGGCTTTCGTTACACCACTGATGAATGTCCAAGTAATGCAATGCTGCTTCTTAGTGGTCTGTTCACACTCGAAACCGTGCTGTTCATTGGCTATCCACTCAATATCGGTCAGCTCTTCAATATCCTGTCCAGACTATCCAGATTCCTAAATGTTGGCAATCACCACTACAGAATGTTCCATTCAATCACGCGAATCTGGAATTCATCAGAGTCTCCACTCCTGGAAGGTTTTCGTGACACCACTGGTAAATGTCCAAGGAAGACAATGCTGGTTTTAAGCCGCCTGCTAACACACTCAGCCGTGCTGTTCAATTTGCTATCCACCCAACCCTATTCAGCTCTACATTTTCCTGTCCTCATAACCCAACCTTCAGAAATAATTGGTATCTCCTCCACAGAATGTTCCGTTCATTCACTGCGAATCTTAAATTCATCTGACTCTCAACTCCCGGCGGGTTATCGTTACACCACTTGTGAATGTCCAAGTAAGCCAATGCTGGTTTTCAGTGGCCTGTTCATACTAAGAGACGTGCTGTTCATTTGGCTATCCACTCCACCCTGTTCAGCTCTACATTTTCGTGTCCACAAAACCCAGCCTTCAGAAATCATTGGAATCACCACTAGAGAATGTTCCATTCATTCACTGCGAATCTGGAATTCCTCTGAACCTCCACTCCTGGCAGGTTTTCGTTACGCCACTGGTGAATGTCCAAGTAACTCAATACTGGTTTTCAGAGGCATGTTCAACTCGCAGAAGTGCTGTTCAATGGGCTATCCACTCAATATTGGTCAGCTCTTCATTTTCCTCTCCACACAAACCAGCCTTCAGAAATCATTGGGCTCTCCACTACAGACTGTTCCATTCATTCACTGCGATTCTGCAATTCATCTGACTCTCCGCTCCAGGCAGGTTTTCATTACAGCACTGGTGAATGACCAAGTAATCCAATGCTGGTTTTCAGCCGCCTTTTCACACTCGCAGTGTGCTGTTCAATTGTCTATCCACTCAAACCTGGTCAGCCTTTCATTTTCTTTTCCACAATATCAGACTTCAGAAATAATTGGAATCGCCAGTACAGAATGTTCCATTCATTCACTGCCAATCTGGAATTCATCTGAATCTGCACTCCAGGTAGGCTTTCATTACACCACTTATGAATGTCCAAGTAACACAATGCTGGTTTTCAGCGGTCTGTTCACACTCTAAGCCCTGCTTTTTACTGGGTATCCACACAACTGTGGTCAGCTCTTCATTTTCATGTCCAAACAATCCAGACTTGAGAAATCATTGCAATCTCCAGTACAGAATGTTCCATTCATTCACTGCGAATCTGGAATTCAACTGAATCTCCACTACCTGCAGATTTATCTTACACCACTTGTGAATGTCCAAGTAAAACAATGCTGGTTTTCAGAGGCCTGTTCATATTCGCAGTCGTGCTGTTCAATTGGCTATCCACTCAACCTGTTTTGCTCCTCATTTTCCTGTGCACACAACCCAGCCTTCAGAAATCATTGTAATCTCCACTACAGGATGTTCCATTCATTCACTGGGAATCTGGAATTCATCTGAATCTGCACTCCACGCAGGCTTTCGTTACACCACTGCTGAAAGTCGAAGTAATGCAATACTGGTTTTCAGTGGTCTGTTCACATTCGAAGCCGAGGCTTTTTACAGGCTATCCACTCAACACTGGTCAGCTCTTCATTTTCGTGTCCCCACAATCCAGATTTCAGAAATCATTGCAATCTCCACTACAGAATGTTCCATTCATTCACTGTGAGTCTGGAGTTTATCTGATTCTCCACTCCCGCCTGGTTAACATTACACCACTTGTGAATGTCCAAGTAAGCCAATGCTGGTTTTCAGAGGCCTGTTCATACTCGCAGCCGTGCTGTTTAATTGACAATTCACTCCACCCTGTTCAGCTCTTCATTGTCCCACCACACTACCAGCCTTCAGAAATCTTTGTTATCTCCACTACAGAATGTTCCATTCATTCACTGCGAATCTGGAATTCATCTGACTCTCAACTCCACGCAGGTTTTCATTACACCACTGTTGAATGTCCAAGTAACCCAATGCTGGTTTTCAGCGGCCTGTTCATATTCGCAGCCCTGCTGTTTACTTGGCTATCGATTCAAGCCTGGTCAGCTCTTCATTTTCCTGTCCACACAACACAGGCTTCAGAAATCATTGGAATCTCCTCTACAGAATGTTCCATTCATTCACTGCGAATGTGGAATTCAACTGACTCTCCACTCCATGCAGGTTTTCCTTACACCACTGATGAATGTCCAAGTAACCCAATGCTGGTTTTCAGCTGCATGTTCACACTCGCAGCCATGCTATACAATTGGCTTTCCACTAAATCCTGATTAGTTCTTGATTTTCCTTCCACACGACCCAGCCTTCAGAAATCGTTGGAATCTCCACTAGAGAATGTTCCATTCATTCACTGCGAATCTGGAATTCCTCTGAACCTCCACTCCCGGCAGGTTTTCGTTACACCACTGTTGAATGTCCAAGTAACCCAATGTTTTAAGTGTTTTCTTCACAAGCGCAGTGGTGCTGTTCAATTGGCTATCCACTCAACCCTGGCCAGCTCTACATTTTCCTGTCCACACCACAGAGACTGGAGAAATCATTGTTATCTCCACTACAGAATGTTCCATTCATTCACAGCGAATCTGGAATTCATCTGAATCTCCACTCCCGGCAGGTTTTCGTGACACCACTGGTAAATATCCAAGTAAGCCAATGCTGGTTTTAAGTGGCCTGCTCATACTCTCAGCCGTGCTGTTCAATTTGCTATCCACTCAACCCTCTTCAGCTCCATTTTCCTGTCCACATAACCCAAACTTCAGAAACAATTGGTATCTCCTCCACAGAATGTTCCATTCATTGACGGCAAATCTGAAATTCATCTAATTCTCAACTCCCGTCAGGTTTTCGTTACACCACTTGTGAATGTCCAATTAAGCCAAAGCTGGTTTTCAGTGGCCTGTTCTTACTACGAGACGTGCTGTTCATTTGGCTATCCATTCCACCCTGTTCAGCTCTACATTTTCGTGTCCACAAAACCCAGCCTTCAGAAATCATTGGAATCACCACTAGAGAATGTTCCATTCATTCACTGCGAATCTGGAATTCATCTGAATCTCCACTCCCGGCAGGTTTTCATTGCACCACTGCTGAATGTTCAAGTAACGCAATGATGGTTTTCAGCGGTCTATTCACACTCGAACCCGTGCTGTTCACGGTCTAGCGACTCAACACTGGTGAGTTCTTCTTTTTCCAGTTCAGACAATACAAACCTCAGAAACCATTGCAATCTACACTACAGAATGTTTCATTCATTCAGGCGAATCTTGAATTCATCTTGTTCTCCACTCCCAGCAGGTTTTCGTTTCACCACTGGTGAATGTCCAAGCAACCCAAGGCTGGTTTCAGCTGCGTGTTAACACTCGCAGCCGTGCTGTTCAATTGGCTATCCAGTGAACGCTGGTTAGCTCTTGATTTTCCTTCCACACACCGAGCCTTCAGAAATCATTCTTATCTCCACTTCAGAATGTTCCATTCGTTCCCTGCGAATCTGGAATTCCTCTGACTCTCCACACCAGGCAGATTTTCCTAACAACACTGGTGAATGACCAGGTAATCCAATGCTGGTTTTCAGCGGCTGTTCACACTCACAGCCTTGCTGTTCAATTGGCAATCCAGTCAAACCTAGTCAGCTCTTCATTTTCCTGTCCACACAACCCAGCGTTCAGAAATCATTGGAATCTCTACTACAGAAATTTCCATTCATTCACTGTGAATCTGGAAATACTCTGAATCTGCATTCCAGGAAGGCTTTCGTTACACCACTGATGAATGTCCAAGTAATGCAATGCTGCTTCTTAGTGGTCTGTTCACACTCGAAACCGTGCTGTTCATTGGCTATCCACTCAATATCGGTCAGCTCTTCAATATCCTGTCCAGACTATCCAGATTCCTAAATGTTGGCAATCACCACTACAGAATGTTCCATTCAATCACGCGAATCTGGAATTCATCAGAGTCTCCACTCCTGGAAGGTTTTCGTGACACCACTGGTAAATGTCCAAGGAAGACAATGCTGGTTTTAAGCCGCCTGCTAACACACTCAGCCGTGCTGTTCAATTTGCTATCCACCCAACCCTATTCAGCTCTACATTTTCCTGTCCTCATAACCCAACCTTCAGAAATAATTGGTATCTCCTCCACAGAATGTTCCGTTCATTCACTGCGAATCTTAAATTCATCTGACTCTCAACTCCCGGCGGGTTATCGTTACACCACTTGTGAATGTCCAAGTAAGCCAATGCTGGTTTTCAGTGGCCTGTTCATACTAAGAGACGTGCTGTTCATTTGGCTATCCACTCCACCCTGTTCAGCTCTACATTTTCGTGTCCACAAAACCCAGCCTTCAGAAATCATTGGAATCACCACTAGAGAATGTTCCATTCATTCACTGCGAATCTGGAATTCCTCTGAACCTCCACTCCTGGCAGGTTTTCGTTACGCCACTGGTGAATGTCCAAGTAACTCAATACTGGTTTTCAGAGGCATGTTCAACTCGCAGAAGTGCTGTTCAATGGGCTATCCACTCAATATTGGTCAGCTCTTCATTTTCCTCTCCACACAAACCAGCCTTCAGAAATCATTGGGCTCTCCACTACAGACTGTTCCATTCATTCACTGCGATTCTGCAATTCATCTGACTCTCCGCTCCAGGCAGGTTTTCATTACAGCACTGGTGAATGACCAAGTAATCCAATGCTGGTTTTCAGCCGCCTTTTCACACTCGCAGTGTGCTGTTCAATTGTCTATCCACTCAAACCTGGTCAGGCTTTCATTTTCTTTTCCACAATATCAGACTTCAGAAATCATTGGAATCGCCAGTACAGAATGTTCCATTCATTCACTGCCAATCTGGAATTCATCTGAATCTGCACTCCAGGTAGGCTTTCATTACACCACTTATGAATGTCCAAGTAACACAATGCTGGTTTTCAGCGGTCTGTTCACACTCTAAGCCCTGCTTTTTACTGGGTATCCACACAACTGTGGTCAGCTCTTCATTTTCATGTCCAAACAATCCAGACTTGAGAAATCATTGCAATCTCCAGTACAGAATATTCCATTCATTCACTGCGAATCTGGAATTCAACTGAATCTCCACTACCTGCAGATTTATCTTACACCACTTGTGAATGTCCAAGTAAAACAATGCTGGTTTTCAGAGGCCTGTTCATGTTCGCAGTCGTGCTGTTCAATTGGCTATCCACTCAACCTGTTTTGCTCCTCATTTTCCTGTGCACACAACCCAGCCTTCAGAAATCATTGTAATCTCCACTACAGGATGTTCCATTCATTCACTGGGAATCTGGAATTCATCTGAATCTGCACTCCACGCAGGCTTTCGTTACACCACTGCTGAAAGTCGAAGTAATGCAATACTGGTTTTCAGTGGTCTGTTCACATTCGAAGCCGAGGCTTTTTACAGGCTATCCACTCAACACTGGTCAGCTCTTCATTTTCGTGTCCCCACAATCCAGATTTCAGAAATCATTGCAATCTCCACTACAGAATGTTCCATTCATTCACTGCGAGTCTGGAGTTTATCTGATTCTCCACTCCCGCCTGGTTAACATTACACCACTTGTGAATGTCCAAGTAAGCCAATGCTGGTTTTCAGAGGCCTGATCATACTCGCAGCTGTGCTGTTTAATTGACAATTCACTCCACCCTGTTCAGCTCTTCATTGTCCCACCACACTACCAGCCTTCAGAAATCTTTGTTATCTCCACTACAGAATGTTCCATTCATTCACTGCGAATCTGGAATTCATCTGACTCTCAACTCCACGCAGGTTTTCATTACACCACTGTTGAATGTCCAAGTAACCCAATGCTGGTTTTCAGCGGCCTGTTCATATTCGCAGCCCTGCTGTTTACTTGGCTATCGATTCAAGCCTGGTCAGCTCTTCATTTTCCTGTCCACACAACACAGGCTTCAGAAATCATTGGAATCTCCTCTACAGAATGTTCCATTCATTCACTGCGAATGTGGAATTCAACTGACTCTCCACTCCATGCAGGTTTTCCTTACACCACTGATGAATGTCCAAGTAACCCAATGCTGGTTTTCAGCTGCATGTTCACACTCGCAGCCATGCTATACAATTGGCTTTCCACTAAATCCTGATTAGTTCTTGATTTTCCTTCCACACGACCCAGCCTTCAGAAATCGTTGGAATCTCCACTAGAGAATGTTCCATTCATTCACTGCGAATCTGGAATTCCTCTGAACCTCCACTCCCGGCAGGTTTTCGTTACACCACTGTTGAATGTCCAAGTAACCCAATGTTTTAAGTGTTTTCTTCACAAGCGCAGTGGTGCTGTTCAATTGGCTATCCACTCAACCCTGGCCAGCTCTACATTTTCCTGTCCACACCACAGAGACTGGAGAAATCATTGTTATCTCCACTACAGAATGTTCCATTCATTCACAGCGAATCTGGAATTCATCTGAATCTCCACTCCCGGCAGGTTTTCGTGACACCACTGGTAAATATCCAAGTAAGCCAATGCTGGTTTTAAGTGGCCTGCTCATACTCTCAGCCGTGCTGTTCAATTTGCTATCCACTCAACCCTCTTCAGCTCCATTTTCCTGTCCACATAACCCAAACTTCAGAAACAATTGGTATCTCCTCCACAGAATGTTCCATTCATTGACGGCAAATCTGAAATTCATCTAATTCTCAACTCCCGTCAGGTTTTCGTTACACCACTTGTGAATGTCCAATTAAGCCAAAGCTGGTTTTCAGTGGCCTGTTCTTACTACGAGACGTGCTGTTCATTTGGCTATCCATTCCACCCTGTTCAGCTCTACATTTTCGTGTCCACAAAACCCAGCCTTCAGAAATCATTGGAATCACCACTAGAGAATGTTCCATTCATTCACTGCGAATCTGGAATTCATCTGAATCTCCACTCCCGGCAGGTTTTCATTGCACCACTGCTGAATGTTCAAGTAACGCAATGATGGTTTTCAGCGGTCTATTCACACTCGAACCCGTGCTGTTCACGGTCTAGCGACTCAACACTGGTGAGTTCTTCTTTTTCCAGTTCAGACAATACAAACCTCAGAAACCATTGCAATCTACACTACAGAATGTTTCATTCATTCAGGCGAATCTTGAATTCATCTTGTTCTCCACTCCCAGCAGGTTTTCGTTTCACCACTGGTGAATGTCCAAGCAACCCAAGGCTGGTTTCAGCTGCGTGTTAACACTCGCAGCCGTGCTGTTCAATTGGCTATCCAGTGAACGCTGGTTAGCTCTTGATTTTCCTTCCACACGCCGAGCCTTCAGAAATCATTCTTATCTCCACTTCAGAATGTTCCATTCGTTCCCTGCGAATCTGGAATTCCTCTGACTCTCCACACCAGGCAGATTTTCCTAACAACACTGGTGAATGACCAGGTAATCCAATGCTGGTTTTCAGCGGCTGTTCACACTCACAGCCTTGCTGTTCAATTGGCAATCCAGTCAAACCTAGTCAGCTCTTCATTTTCCTGTCCACACAACCCAGCGTTCAGAAATCATTGGAATCTCTACTACAGAAATTTCCATTCATTCACTGTGAATCTGGAAATACTCTGAATCTGCATTCCAGGAAGGCTTTCGTTACACCACTGATGAATGTCCAAGTAATGCAATGCTGCTTCTTAGTGGTCTGTTCACACTCGAAACCGTGCTGTTCATTGGCTATCCACTCAATATCGGTCAGCTCTTCAATATCCTGTCCAGACTATCCAGATTCCTAAATGTTGGCAATCACCACTACAGAATGTTCCATTCAATCACGCGAATCTGGAATTCATCAGAGTCTCCACTCCTGGAAGGTTTTCGTGACACCACTGGTAAATGTCCAAGGAAGACAATGCTGGTTTTAAGCCGCCTGCTAACACACTCAGCCGTGCTGTTCAATTTGCTATCCACCCAACCCTATTCAGCTCTACATTTTCCTGTCCTCATAACCCAACCTTCAGAAATAATTGGTATCTCCTCCACAGAATGTTCCGTTCATTCACTGCGAATCTTAAATTCATCTGACTCTCAACTCCCGGCGGGTTATCGTTACACCACTTGTGAATGTCCAAGTAAGCCAATGCTGGTTTTCAGTGGCCTGTTCATACTAAGAGACGTGCTGTTCATTTGGCTATCCACTCCACCCTGTTCAGCTCTACATTTTCGTGTCCACAAAACCCAGCCTTCAGAAATCATTGGAATCACCACTAGAGAATGTTCCATTCATTCACTGCGAATCTGGAATTCATCTGAACCTCCACTCCTGGCAGGTTTTCGTTACGCCACTGGTGAATGTCCAAGTAACTCAATACTGGTTTTCAGAGGCATGTTCAACTCGCAGAAGTGCTGTTCAATGGGCTATCCACTCAATATTGGTCAGCTCTTCATTTTCCTCTCCACACAAACCAGCCTTCAGAAATCATTGGGCTCTCCACTACAGACTGTTCCATTCATTCACTGCGATTCTGCAATTCATCTGACTCTCCGCTCCAGGCAGGTTTTCATTACAGCACTGGTGAATGACCAAGTAATCCAATGCTGGTTTTCAGCCGCCTTTTCACACTCGCAGTGTGCTGTTCAATTGTCTATCCACTCAAACCTGGTCAGCCTTTCATTTCCTTTTCCACAATATCAGACTTCAGAAATCATTGGAATCGCCAGTACAGAATGTTCCATTCATTCACTGCCAATCTGGAATTCATCTGAATCTGCACTCCAGGTAGGCTTTCATTACACCACTTATGAATGTCCAAGTAACACAATGCTGGTTTTCAGCGGTCTGTTCACACTCTAAGCCCTGCTTTTTACTGGGTATCCACACAACTGTGGTCAGCTCTTCATTTTCATGTCCAAACAATCCAGACTTGAGAAATCATTGCAATCTCCAGTACAGAATGTTCCATTCATTCACTGCGAATCTGGAATTCAACTGAATCTCCACTACCTGCAGATTTATCTTACACCACTTGTGAATGTCCAAGTAAAACAATGCTGGTTTTCAGAGGCCTGTTCATGTTCGCAGTCGTGCTGTTCAATTGGCTATCCACTCAACCTGTTTTGCTCCTCATTTTCCTGTGCACACAACCCAGCCTTCAGAAATCATTGTAATCTCCACTACAGGATGTTCCATTCATTCACTGGGAATCTGGAATTCATCTGAATCTGCACTCCACGCAGGCTTTCGTTACACCACTGCTGAAAGTCGAAGTAATGCAATACTGGTTTTCAGTGGTCTGTTCACATTCGAAGCCGAGGCTTTTTACAGGCTATCCACTCAACACTGGTCAGCTCTTCATTTTCGTGTCCCCACAATCCAGATTTCAGAAATCATTGCAATCTCCACTACAGAATGTTCCATTCATTCACTGCGAGTCTGGAGTTTATCTGATTCTCCACTCCCGCCTGGTTAACATTACACCACTTGTGAATGTCCAAGTAAGCCAATGCTGGTTTTCAGAGGCCTGTTCATACTCGCAGCCGTGCTGTTTAATTGACAATTCACTCCACCCTGTTCAGCTCTTCATTGTCCCACCACACTACCAGCCTTAAGAAATCTTTGTTATCTCCACTACAGAATGTTCCATTCATTCACTGCGAATCTGGAATTCATCTGACTCTCAACTCCACGCAGGTTTTCATTACACCACTGTTGAATGTCCAAGTAACCCAATGCTGGTTTTCAGCGGCCTGTTCATATTCGCAGCCCTGCTGTTTACTTGGCTATCGATTCAAGCCTGGTCAGCTCTTCATTTTCCTGTCCACACAACACAGGCTTCAGAAATCATTGGAATCTCCTCTACAGAATGTTCCATTCATTCACTGCGAATGTGGAATTCAACTGACTCTCCACTCCATGCAGGTTTTCCTTACACCACTGATGAATGTCCAAGTAACCCAATGCTGGTTTTCAGCTGCATGTTCACACTCGCAGCCATGCTATACAATTGGCTTTCCACTAAATCCTGATTAGTTCTTGATTTTCCTTCCACACGACCCAGCCTTCAGAAATCGTTGGAATCTCCACTAGAGAATGTTCCATTCATTCACTGCGAATCTGGAATTCCTCTGAATCTCCACTCCCGGCAGGTTTTCGTTACACCACTGTTGAATGTCCAAGTAACCCAATGTTTTAAGTGTTTTCTTCACAAGCGCAGTGGTGCTGTTCAATTGGCTATCCACTCAACCCTGGCCAGCTCTACATTTTCCTGTCCACACCACAGAGACTGGAGAAATCATTGTTATCTCCACTACAGAATGTTCCATTCATTCACAGCGAATCTGGAATTCATCTGAATCTCCACTCCCGGCAGGTTTTCGTGACACCACTGGTAAATATCCAAGTAAGCCAATGCTGGTTTTAAGTGGCCTGCTCATACTCTCAGCCGTGCTGTTCAATTTGCTATCCACTCAACCCTCTTCAGCTCCATTTTCCTGTCCACATAACCCAAACTTCAGAAACAATTGGTATCTCCTCCACAGAATGTTCCATTCATTGACGGCAAATCTGAAATTCATCTAATTCTCAACTCCCGTCAGGTTTTCGTTACACCACTTGTGAATGTCCAATTAAGCCAAAGCTGGTTTTCAGTGGCCTGTTCTTACTACGAGACGTGCTGTTCATTTGGCTATCCATTCCACCCTGTTCAGCTCTACATTTTCGTGTCCACAAAACCCAGCCTTCAGAAATCATTGGAATCACCACTAGAGAATGTTCCATTCATTCACTGCGAATCTGGAATTCATCTGAATCTCCACTCCCGGCAGGTTTTCATTGCACCACTGCTGAATGTTCAAGTAACGCAATGATGGTTTTCAGCGGTCTATTCACACTCGAACCCGTGCTGTTCACGGTCTAGCGACTCAACACTGGTGAGTTCTTCTTTTTCCAGTTCAGACAATACAAACCTCAGAAACCATTGCAATCTACACTACAGAATGTTTCATTCATTCACGCGAATCTTGAATTCATCTTGTTCTCCACTCCCAGCAGGTTTTCGTTTCACCACTGGTGAATGTCCAAGCAACCCAAGGCTGGTTTCAGCTGCGTGTTAACACTCGCAGCCGTGCTGTTCAATTGGCTATCCAGTGAACGCTGGTTAGCTCTTGATTTTCCTTCCACACACCGAGCCTTCAGAAATCATTCTTATCTCCACTTCAGAATGTTCCATTCGTTCCCTGCGAATCTGGAATTCCTCTGACTCTCCACACCAGGCAGATTTTCCTAACAACACTGATGAATGACCAGGTAATCCAATGCTGGTTTTCAGCGGCTGATCACACTCACAGCCTTGCTGTTCAATTGGCAATCCAGTCAAACCTAGTCAGCTCTTCATTTTCCTGTCCACACAACCCAGCGTTCAGAAATCATTGGAATCTCTACTACAGAAATTTCCATTCATTCACTGTGAATCTGGAAATAATCTGAATCTGCATTCCAGGAAGGCTTTCGTTACACCACTGATGAATGTCCAAGTAATGCAATGCTGCTTCTTAGTGGTCTGTTCACACTCGAAACCGTGCTGTTCATTGGCTATCCACTCAATATCGGTCAGCTCTTCAATATCCTGTCCAGACTATCCAGATTCCTAAATGTTGGCAATCACCACTACAGAATGTTCCATTCAATCACGCGAATCTGGAATTCATCAGAGTCTCCACTCCTGGAAGGTTTTCGTGACACCACTGGTAAATGTCCAAGGAAGACAATGCTGGTTTTAAGCCGCCTGCTAACACACTCAGCCGTGCTGTTCAATTTGCTATCCACCCAACCCTATTCAGCTCTACATTTTCCTGTCCTCATAACCCAACCTTCAGAAATAATTGGTATCTCCTCCACAGAATGTTCCGTTCATTCACTGCGAATCTTAAATTCATCTGACTCTCAACTCCCGGCGGGTTATCGTTACACCACTTGTGAATGTCCAAGTAAGCCAATGCTGGTTTTCAGTGGCCTGTTCATACTAAGAGACGTGCTGTTCATTTGGCTATCCACTCCACCCTGTTCAGCTCTACATTTTCGTGTCCACAAAACCCAGCCTTCAGAAATCATTGGAATCACCACTAGAGAATGTTCCATTCATTCACTGCGAATCTGGAATTCATCTGAACCTCCACTCCTGGCAGGTTTTCGTTACGCCACTGGTGAATGTCCAAGTAACTCAATACTGGTTTTCAGAGGCATGTTCTACTCGCAGAAGTGCTGTTCAATGGGCTATCCACTCAATATTGGTCAGCTCTTCATTTTCCTCTCCACACAAACCAGCCTTCAGAAATCATTGGGCTCTCCACTACAGACTGTTCCATTCATTCACTGCGATTCTGCAATTCATCTGACTCTCCGCTCCAGGCAGGTTTTCATTACAGCACTGGTGAATGACCAAGTAATCCAATGCTGGTTTTCAGCCGCCTTTTCACACTCGCAGTGTGCTGTTCAATTGTCTATCCACTCAAACCTGGTCAGCCTTTCATTTTCTTTTCCACAATATCAGACTTCAGAAATCATTGGAATCGCCAGTACAGAATGTTCCATTCATTCACTGCCAATCTGGAATTCATCTGAATCTGCACTCCAGGTAGGCTTTCATTACACCACTTATGAATGTCCAAGTAACACAATGCTGGTTTTCAGCGGTCTGTTCACACTCTAAGCCCTGCTTTTTACTGGGTATCCACACAACTGTGGTCAGCTCTTCATTTTCATGTCCAAACAATCCAGACTTGAGAAATCATTGCAATCTCCAGTACAGAATGTTCCATTCATTCACTGCGAATCTGGAATTCAACTGAATCTCCACTACCTGCAGATTTATCTTACACCACTTGTGAATGTCCAAGTAAAACAATGCTGGTTTTCAGAGGCCTGTTCATGTTCGCAGTCGTGCTGTTCAATTGGCTATCCACTCAACCTGTTTTGCTCCTCATTTTCCTGTGCACACAACCCAGCCTTCAGAAATCATTGTAATCTCCACTACAGGATGTTCCATTCATTCACTGGGAATCTGGAATTCATCTGAATCTGCACTCCACGCAGGCTTTCGTTACACCACTGCTGAAAGTCGAAGTAATGCAATACTGGTTTTCAGTGGTCTGTTCACATTCGAAGCCGAGGCTTTTTACAGGCTATCCACTCAACACTGGTCAGCTCTTCATTTTCGTGTCCCCACAATCCAGATTTCAGAAATCATTGCAATCTCCACTACAGAATGTTCCATTCATTCACTGCGAGTCTGGAGTTTATCTGATTCTCCACTCCCGCCTGGTTAACATTACACCACTTGTGAATGTCCAAGTAAGCCAATGCTGGTTTTCAGAGGCCTGTTCATACTCGCAGCCGTGCTGTTTAATTGACAATTCACTCCACCCTGTTCAGCTCTTCATTGTCCCACCACACTACCAGCCTTCAGAAATCTTTGTTATCTCCACTACAGAATGTTCCATTCATTCACTGCGAATCTGGAATTCATCTGACTCTCAACTCCACGCAGGTTTTCATTACACCACTGTTGAATGTCCAAGTAACCCAATGCTGGTTTTCAGCGGCCTGTTCATATTCGCAGCCCTGCTGTTTACTTGGCTATCGATTCAAGCCTGGTCAGCTCTTCATTTTCCTGTCCACACAACACAGGCTTCAGAAATCATTGGAATCTCCTCTACAGAATGTTCCATTCATTCACTGCGAATGTGGAATTCAACTGACTCTCCACTCCATGCAGGTTTTCCTTACACCACTGATGAATGTCCAAGTAACCCAATGCTGGTTTTCAGCTGCATGTTCACACTCGCAGCCATGCTATACAATTGGCTTTCCACTAAATCCTGATTAGTTCTTGATTTTCCTTCCACACGACCCAGCCTTCAGAAATCGTTGGAATCTCCACTAGAGAATGTTCCATTCATTCACTGCGAATCTGGAATTCCTCTGAACCTCCACTCCCGGCAGGTTTTCGTTACACCACTGTTGAATGTCCAAGTAACCCAATGTTTTAAGTGTTTTCTTCACAAGCGCAGTGGTGCTGTTCAATTGGCTATCCACTCAACCCTGGCCAGCTCTACATTTTCCTGTCCACACCACAGAGACTGGAGAAATCATTGTTATCTCCACTACAGAATGTTCCATTCATTCACAGCGAATCTGGAATTCATCTGAATCTCCACTCCCGGCAGGTTTTCGTGACACCACTGGTAAATATCCAAGTAAGCCAATGCTGGTTTTAAGTGGCCTGCTCATACTCTCAGCCGTGCTGTTCAATTTGCTATCCACTCAACCCTCTTCAGCTCCATTTTCCTGTCCACATAACCCAAACTTCAGAAACAATTGGTATCTCCTCCACAGAATGTTCCATTCATTGACGGCAAATCTGAAATTCATCTAATTCTCAACTCCCGTCAGGTTTTCGTTACACCACTTGTGAATGTCCAATTAAGCCAAAGCTGGTTTTCAGTGGCCTGTTCTTACTACGAGACGTGCTGTACATTTGGCTATCCATTCCACCCTGTTCAGCTCTACATTTTCGTGTCCACAAAACCCAGCCTTCAGAAATTATTGGAATCACCACTAGAGAATGTTCCATTCATTCACTGCGAATCTGGAATTCATCTGAATCTCCACTCCCGGCAGGTTTTCATTGCACCACTGCTGAATGTTCAAGTAACGCAATGATGGTTTTCAGCGGTCTATTCACACTCGAACCCGTGCTGTTCACGGTCTAGCGACTCAACACTGGTGAGTTCTTCTTTTTCCAGTTCAGACAATACAAACCTCAGAAACCATTGCAATCTACACTACAGAATGTTTCATTCATTCAGGCGAATCTTGAATTCATCTTGTTCTCCACTCCCAGCAGGTTTTCGTTTCACCACTGGTGAATGTCCAAGCAACCCAAGGCTGGTTTCAGCTGCGTGTTAACACTCGCAGCCGTGCTGTTCAATTGGCTATCCAGTGAACGCTGGTTAGCTCTTGATTTTCCTTCCACACACCGAGCCTTCAGAAATCATTCTTATCTCCACTTCAGAATGTTCCATTCGTTCCCTGCGAATCTGGAATTCCTCTGACTCTCCACACCAGGCAGATTTTCCTAACAACACTGGTGAATGACCAGGTAATCCAATGCTGGTTTTCAGCGGCTGTTCACACTCACAGCCTTGCTGTTCAATTGGCAATCCAGTCAAACCTAGTCAGCTCTTCATTTTCCTGTCCACACAACCCAGCGTTCAGAAATCATTGGAATCTCTACTACAGAAATTTCCATTCATTCACTGTGAATCTGGAAATACTCTGAATCTGCATTCCAGGAAGGCTTTCGTTACACCACTGATGAATGTCCAAGTAATGCAATGCTGCTTCTTAGTGGTCTGTTCACACTCGAAACCGTGCTGTTCATTGGCTATCCACTCAATATCGGTCAGCTCTTCAATATCCTGTCCAGACTATCCAGATTCCTAAATGTTGGCAATCACCACTACAGAATGTTCCATTCAATCACGCGAATCTGGAATTCATCAGAGTCTCCACTCCTGGAAGGTTTTCGTGACACCACTGGTAAATGTCCAAGGAAGACAATGCTGGTTTTAAGCCGCCTGCTAACACACTCAGCCGTGCTGTTCAATTTGCTATCCACCCAACCCTATTCAGCTCTACATTTTCCTGTCCTCATAACCCAACCTTCAGAAATAATTGGTATCTCCTCCACAGAATGTTCCGTTCATTCACTGCGAATCTTAAATTCATCTGACTCTCAACTCCCGGCGGGTTATCGTTACACCACTTGTGAATGTCCAAGTAAGCCAATGCTGGTTTTCAGTGGCCTGTTCATACTAAGAGACGTGCTGTTCATTTGGCTATCCACTCCACCCTGTTCAGCTCTACATTTTCGTGTCCACAAAACCCAGCCTTCAGAAATCATTGGAATCACCACTAGAGAATGTTCCATTCATTCACTGCGAATCTGGAATTCATCTGAACCTCCACTCCTGGCAGGTTTTCGTTACGCCACTGGTGAATGTCCAAGTAACTCAATACTGGTTTTCAGAGGCATGTTCTACTCGCAGAAGTGCTGTTCAATGGGCTATCCACTCAATATTGGTCAGCTCTTCATTTTCCTCTCCACACAAACCAGCCTTCAGAAATCATTGGGCTCTCCACTACAGACTGTTCCATTCATTCACTGCGATTCTGCAATTCATCTGACTCTCCGCTCCAGGCAGGTTTTCATTACAGCACTGGTGAATGACCAAGTAATCCAATGCTGGTTTTCAGCCGCCTTTTCACACTCGCAGTGTGCTGTTCAATTGTCTATCCACTCAAACCTGGTCAGCCTTTCATTTCCTTTTCCACAATATCAGACTTCAGAAATCATTGGAATCGCCAGTACAGAATGTTCCATTCATTCACTGCCAATCTGGAATTCATCTGAATCTGCACTCCAGGTAGGCTTTCATTACACCACTTATGAATGTCCAAGTAACACAATGCTGGTTTTCAGCGGTCTGTTCACACTCTAAGCCCTGCTTTTTACTGGGTATCCACACAACTGTGGTCAGCTCTTCATTTTCATGTCCAAACAATCCAGACTTGAGAAATCATTGCAATCTCCAGTACAGAATGTTCCATTCATTCACTGCGAATCTGGAATTCAACTGAATCTCCACTACCTGCAGATTTATCTTACACCACTTGTGAATGTCCAAGTAAAACAATGCTGGTTTTCAGAGGCCTGTTCATGTTCGCAGTCGTGCTGTTCAATTGGCTATCCACTCAACCTGTTTTGCTCCTCATTTTCCTGTGCACACAACCCAGCCTTCAGAAATCATTGTAATCTCCACTACAGGATGTTCCATTCATTCACTGGGAATCTGGAATTCATCTGAATCTGCACTCCACGCAGGCTTTCGTTACACCACTGCTGAAAGTCGAAGTAATGCAATACTGGTTTTCAGTGGTCTGTTCACATTCGAAGCCGAGGCTTTTTACAGGCTATCCACTCAACACTGGTCAGCTCTTCATTTTCGTGTCCCCACAATCCAGATTTCAGAAATCATTGCAATCTCCACTACAGAATGTTCCATTCATTCACTGCGAGTCTGGAGTTTATCTGATTCTCCACTCCCGCCTGGTTAACATTACACCACTTGTGAATGTCCAAGTAAGCCAATGCTGGTTTTCAGAGGCCTGTTCATACTCGCAGCCGTGCTGTTTAATTGACAATTCACTCCACCCTGTTCAGCTCTTCATTGTCCCACCACACTACCAGCCTTCAGAAATCTTTGTTATCTCCACTACAGAATGTTCCATTCATTCACTGCGAATCTGGAATTCATCTGACTCTCAACTCCACGCAGGTTTTCATTACACCACTGTTGAATGTCCAAGTAACCCAATGCTGGTTTTCAGCGGCCTGTTCATATTCGCAGCCCTGCTGTTTACTTGGCTATCGATTCAAGCCTGGTCAGCTCTTCATTTTCCTGTCCACACAACACAGGCTTCAGAAATCATTGGAATCTCCTCTACAGAATGTTCCATTCATTCACTGCGAATGTGGAATTCAACTGACTCTCCACTCCATGCAGGTTTTCCTTACACCACTGATGAATGTCCAAGTAACCCAATGCTGGTTTTCAGCTGCATGTTCACACTCGCAGCCATGCTATACAATTGGCTTTCCACTAAATCCTGATTAGTTCTTGATTTTCCTTCCACACGACCCAGCCTTCAGAAATCGTTGGAATCTCCACTAGAGAATGTTCCATTCATTCACTGCGAATCTGGAATTCCTCTGAACCTCCACTCCCGGCAGGTTTTCGTTACACCACTGTTGAATGTCCAAGTAACCCAATGTTTTAAGTGTTTTCTTCACAAGCGCAGTGGTGCTGTTCAATTGGCTATCCACTCAACCCTGGCCAGCTCTACATTTTCCTGTCCACACCACAGAGACTGGAGAAATCATTGTTATCTCCACTACAGAATGTTCCATTCATTCACAGCGAATCTGGAATTCATCTGAATCTCCACTCCCGGCAGGTTTTCGTGACACCACTGGTAAATATCCAAGTAAGCCAATGCTGGTTTTAAGTGGCCTGCTCATACTCTCAGCCGTGCTGTTCAATTTGCTATCCACTCAACCCTCTTCAGCTCCATTTTCCTGTCCACATAACCCAAACTTCAGAAACAATTGGTATCTCCTCCACAGAATGTTCCATTCATTGACGGCAAATCTGAAATTCATCTAATTCTCAACTCCCGTCAGGTTTTCGTTACACCACTTGTGAATGTCCAATTAAGCCAAAGCTGGTTTTCAGTGGCCTGTTCTTACTACGAGACGTGCTGTACATTTGGCTATCCATTCCACCCTGTTCAGCTCTACATTTTCGTGTCCACAAAACCCAGCCTTCAGAAATCATTGGAATCACCACTAGAGAATGTTCCATTCATTCACTGCGAATCTGGAATTCATCTGAATCTCCACTCCCGGCAGGTTTTCATTGCACCACTGCTGAATGTTCAAGTAACGCAATGATGGTTTTCAGCGGTCTATTCACACTCGAACCCGTGCTGTTCACGGTCTAGCGACTCAACACTGGTGAGTTCTTCTTTTTCCAGTTCAGACAATACAAACCTCAGAAACCATTGCAATCTACACTACAGAATGTTTCATTCATTCAGGCGAATCTTGAATTCATCTTGTTCTCCACTCCCAGCAGGTTTTCGTTTCACCACTGGTGAATGTCCAAGCAACCCAAGGCTGGTTTCAGCTGCGTGTTAACACTCGCAGCCGTGCTGTTCAATTGGCTATCCAGTGAACGCTGGTTAGCTCTTGATTTTCCTTCCACACACCGAGCCTTCAGAAATCATTCTTATCTCCACTTCAGAATGTTCCATTCGTTCCCTGCGAATCTGGAATTCCTCTGACTCTCCACACCAGGCAGATTTTCCTAACAACACTGGTGAATGACCAGGTAATCCAATGCTGGTTTTCAGCGGCTGTTCACACTCACAGCCTTGCTGTTCAATTGGCAATCCAGTCAAACCTAGTCAGCTCTTCATTTTCCTGTCCACACAACCCAGCGTTCAGAAATCATTGGAATCTCTACTACAGAAATTTCCATTCATTCACTGTGAATCTGGAAATACTCTGAATCTGCATTCCAGGAAGGCTTTCGTTACACCACTGATGAATGTCCAAGTAATGCAATGCTGCTTCTTAGTGGTCTGTTCACACTCGAAACCGTGCTGTTCATTGGCTATCCACTCAATATCGGTCAGCTCTTCAATATCCTGTCCAGACTATCCAGATTCCTAAATGTTGGCAATCACCACTACAGAATGTTCCATTCAATCACGCGAATCTGGAATTCATCAGAGTCTCCACTCCTGGAAGGTTTTCGTGACACCACTGGTAAATGTCCAAGGAAGACAATGCTGGTTTTAAGCCGCCTGCTAACACACTCAGCCGTGCTGTTCAATTTGCTATCCACCCAACCCTATTCAGCTCTACATTTTCCTGTCCTCATAACCCAACCTTCAGAAATAATTGGTATCTCCTCCACAGAATGTTCCGTTCATTCACTGCGAATCTTAAATTCATCTGACTCTCAACTCCCGGCGGGTTATCGTTACACCACTTGTGAATGTCCAAGTAAGCCAATGCTGGTTTTCAGTGGCCTGTTCATACTAAGAGACGTGCTGTTCATTTGGCTATCCACTCCACCCTGTTCAGCTCTACATTCTCGTGTCCACAAAACCCAGCCTTCAGAAATCATTGGAATCACCACTAGAGAATGTTCCATTCATTCACTGCGAATCTGGAATTCATCTGAACCTCCACTCCTGGCAGGTTTTCGTTACGCCACTGGTGAATGTCCAAGTAACTCAATACTGGTTTTCAGAGGCATGTTCAACTCGCAGAAGTGCTGTTCAATGGGCTATCCACTCAATATTGGTCAGCTCTTCATTTTCCTCTCCACACAAACCAGCCTTCAGAAATCATTGGGCTCTCCACTACAGACTGTTCCATTCATTCACTGCGATTCTGCAATTCATCTGACTCTCCGCTCCAGGCAGGTTTTCATTACAGCACTGGTGAATGACCAAGTAATCCAATGCTGGTTTTCAGCCGCCTTTTCACACTCGCAGTGTGCTGTTCAATTGTCTATCCACTCAAACCTGGTCAGCCTTTCATTTTCTTTTCCACAATATCAGACTTCAGAAATCATTGGAATCGCCAGTACAGAATGTTCCATTCATTCACTGCCAATCTGGAATTCATCTGAATCTGCACTCCAGGTAGGCTTTCATTACACCACTTATGAATGTCCAAGTAACACAATGCTGGTTTTCAGCGGTCTGTTCACACTCTAAGCCCTGCTTTTTACTGGGTATCCACACAACTGTGGTCAGCTCTTCATTTTCATGTCCAAACAATCCAGACTTGAGAAATCATTGCAATCTCCAGTACAGAATGTTCCATTCATTCACTGCGAATCTGGAATTCAACTGAATCTCCACTACCTGCAGATTTATCTTACACCACTTGTGAATGTCCAAGTAAAACAATGCTGGTTTTCAGAGGCCTGTTCATGTTCGCAGTCGTGCTGTTCAATTGGCTATCCACTCAACCTGTTTTGCTCCTCATTTTCCTGTGCACACAACCCAGCCTTCAGAAATCATTGTAATCTCCACTACAGGATGTTCCATTCATTCACTGGGAATCTGGAATTCATCTGAATCTGCACTCCACGCAGGCTTTCGTTACACCACTGCTGAAAGTCGAAGTAATGCAATACTGGTTTTCAGTGGTCTGTTCACATTCGAAGCCGAGGCTTTTTACAGGCTATCCACTCAACACTGGTCAGCTCTTCATTTTCGTGTCCCCACAATCCAGATTTCAGAAATCATTGCAATCTCCACTACAGAATGTTCCATTCATTCACTGCGAGTCTGGAGTTTATCTGATTCTCCACTCCCGCCTGGTTAACATTACACCACTTGTGAATGTCCAAGTAAGCCAATGCTGGTTTTCAGAGGCCTGTTCATACTCGCAGCCGTGCTGTTTAATTGACAATTCACTCCACCCTGTTCAGCTCTTCATTGTCCCACCACACTACCAGCCTTCAGAAATCTTTGTTATCTCCACTACAGAATGTTCCATTCATTCACTGCGAATCTGGAATTCATCTGACTCTCAACTCCACGCAGGTTTTCATTACACCACTGTTGAATGTCCAAGTAACCCAATGCTGGTTTTCAGCGGCCTGTTCATATTCGCAGCCCTGCTGTTTACTTGGCTATCGATTCAAGCCTGGTCAGCTCTTCATTTTCCTGTCCACACAACACAGGCTTCAGAAATCATTGGAATCTCCTCTACAGAATGTTCCATTCATTCACTGCGAATGTGGAATTCAACTGACTCTCCACTCCATGCAGGTTTTCCTTACACCACTGATGAATGTCCAAGTAACCCAATGCTGGTTTTCAGCTGCATGTTCACACTCGCAGCCATGCTATACAATTGGCTTTCCACTAAATCCTGATTAGTTCTTGATTTTCCTTCCACACGACCCAGTCTTCAGAAATCGTTGGAATCTCCACTAGAGAATGTTCCATTCATTCACTGCGAATCTGGAATTCCTCTGAACCTCCACTCCCGGCAGGTTTTCGTTACACCACTGTTGAATGTCCAAGTAACCCAATGTTTTAAGTGTTTTCTTCACAAGCGCAGTGGTGCTGTTCAATTGGCTATCCACTCAACCCTGGCCAGCTCTACATTTTCCTGTCCACACCACAGAGACTGGAGAAATCATTGTTATCTCCACTACAGAATGTTCCATTCATTCACAGCGAATCTGGAATTCATCTGAATCTCCACTCCCGGCAGGTTTTCGTGACACCACTGGTAAATATCCAAGTAAGCCAATGCTGGTTTTAAGTGGCCTGCTCATACTCTCAGCCGTGCTGTTCAATTTGCTATCCACTCAACCCTCTTCAGCTCCATTTTCCTGTCCACATAACCCAAACTTCAGAAACAATTGGTATCTCCTCCACAGAATGTTCCATTCATTGACGGCAAATCTGAAATTCATCTAATTCTCAACTCCCGTCAGGTTTTCGTTACACCACTTGTGAATGTCCAATTAAGCCAAAGCTGGTTTTCAGTGGCCTGTTCTTACTACGAGACGTGCTGTTCATTTGGCTATCCATTCCACCCTGTTCAGCTCTACATTTTCGTGTCCACAAAACCCAGCCTTCAGAAATCATTGGAATCACCACTAGAGAATGTTCCATTCATTCACTGCGAATCTGGAATTCATCTGAATCTCCACTCCCGGCAGGTTTTCATTGCACCACTGCTGAATGTTCAAGTAACTCAATGATGGTTTTCAGCGGTCTATTCACACTCGAACCCGTGCTGTTCACGGTCTAGCAACTCAACACTGGTGAGTTCTTCTTTTTCCAGTTCAGACAATACAAACCTCAGAAACCATTGCAATCTACACTACAGAATGTTTCATTCATTCAGGCGAATCTTGAATTCATCTTGTTCTCCACTCCCAGCAGGTTTTCGTTTCACCACTGGTGAATGTCCAAGCAACCCAAGGCTGGTTTCAGCTGCGTGTTAACACTCGCAGCCGTGCTGTTCAATTGGCTATCCAGTGAACGCTGGTTAGCTCTTGATTTTCCTTCCACACACCGAGCCTTCAGAAATCATTCTTATCTCCACTTCAGAATGTTCCATTCGTTCCCTGCGAATCTGGAATTCCTCTGACTCTCCACACCAGGCAGATTTTCCTAACAACACTGGTGAATGACCAGGTAATCCAATGCTGGTTTTCAGCGGCTGTTCACACTCACAGCCTTGCTGTTCAATTGGCAATCCAGTCAAACCTAGTCAGCTCTTCATTTTCCTGTCCACACAACCCAGCGTTCAGAAATCATTGGAATCTCTACTACAGAAATTTCCATTCATTCACTGTGAATCTGGAAATACTCTGAATCTGCATTCCAGGAAGGCTTTCGTTACACCACTGATGAATGTCCAAGTAATGCAATGCTGCTTCTTAGTGGTCTGTTCACACTCGAAACCGTGCTGTTCATTGGCTATCCACTCAATATCGGTCAGCTCTTCAATATCCTGTCCAGACTATCCAGATTCCTAAATGTTGGCAATCACCACTACAGAATGTTCCATTCAATCACGCGAATCTGGAATTCATCAGAGTCTCCACTCCTGGAAGGTTTTCGTGACACCACTGGTAAATGTCCAAGGAAGACAATGCTGGTTTTAAGCCGCCTGCTAACACACTCAGCCGTGCTGTTCAATTTGCTATCCACCCAACCCTATTCAGCTCTACATTTTCCTGTCCTCATAACCCAACCTTCAGAAATAATTGGTATCTCCTCCACAGAATGTTCCGTTCATTCACTGCGAATCTTAAATTCATCTGACTCTCAACTCCCGGCGGGTTATCGTTACACCACTTGTGAATGTCCAAGTAAGCCAATGCTGGTTTTCAGTGGCCTGTTCATACTAAGAGACGTGCTGTTCATTTGGCTATCCACTCCACCCTGTTCAGCTCTACATTCTCGTGTCCACAAAACCCAGCCTTCAGAAATCATTGGAATCACCACTAGAGAATGTTCCATTCATTCACTGCGAATCTGGAATTCATCTGAACCTCCACTCCTGGCAGGTTTTCGTTACGCCACTGGTGAATGTCCAAGTAACTCAATACTGGTTTTCAGAGGCATGTTCAACTCGCAGAAGTGCTGTTCAATGGGCTATCCACTCAATATTGGTCAGCTCTTCATTTTCCTCTCCACACAAACCAGCCTTCAGAAATCATTGGGCTCTCCACTACAGACTGTTCCATTCATTCACTGCGATTCTGCAATTCATCTGACTCTCCGCTCCAGGCAGGTTTTCATTACAGCACTGGTGAATGACCAAGTAATCCAATGCTGGTTTTCAGCCGCCTTTTCACACTCGCAGTGTGCTGTTCAATTGTCTATCCACTCAAACCTGGTCAGCCTTTCATTTTCTTTTCCACAATATCAGACTTCAGAAATCATTGGAATCGCCAGTACAGAATGTTCCATTCATTCACTGCCAATCTGGAATTCATCTGAATCTGCACTCCAGGTAGGCTTTCATTACACCACTTATGAATGTCCAAGTAACACAATGCTGGTTTTCAGCGGTCTGTTCACACTCTAAGCCCTGCTTTTTACTGGGTATCCACACAACTGTGGTCAGCTCTTCATTTTCATGTCCAAACAATCCAGACTTGAGAAATCATTGCAATCTCCAGTACAGAATGTTCCATTCATTCACTGCGAATCTGGAATTCAACTGAATCTCCACTACCTGCAGATTTATCTTACACCACTTGTGAATGTCCAAGTAAAACAATGCTGGTTTTCAGAGGCCTGTTCATGTTCGCAGTCGTGCTGTTCAATTGGCTATCCACTCAACCTGTTTTGCTCCTCATTTTCCTGTGCACACAACCCAGCCTTCAGAAATCATTGTAATCTCCACTACAGGATGTTCCATTCATTCACTGGGAATCTGGAATTCATCTGAATCTGCACTCCACGCAGGCTTTCGTTACACCACTGCTGAAAGTCGAAGTAATGCAATACTGGTTTTCAGTGGTCTGTTCACATTCGAAGCCGAGGCTTTTTACAGGCTATCCACTCAACACTGGTCAGCTCTTCATTTTCGTGTCCCCACAATCCAGATTTCAGAAATCATTGCAATCTCCACTACAGAATGTTCCATTCATTCACTGCGAGTCTGGAGTTTATCTGATTCTCCACTCCCGCCTGGTTAACATTACACCACTTGTGAATGTCCAAGTAAGCCAATGCTGGTTTTCAGAGGCCTGTTCATACTCGCAGCCGTGCTGTTTAATTGACAATTCACTCCACCCTGTTCAGCTCTTCATTGTCCCACCACACTACCAGCCTTCAGAAATCTTTGTTATCTCCACTACAGAATGTTCCATTCATTCACTGCGAATCTGGAATTCATCTGACTCTCAACTCCACGCAGGTTTTCATTACACCACTGTTGAATGTCCAAGTAACCCAATGCTGGTTTTCAGCGGCCTGTTCATATTCGCAGCCCTGCTGTTTACTTGGCTATCGATTCAAGCCTGGTCAGCTCTTCATTTTCCTGTCCACACAACACAGGCTTCAGAAATCATTGGAATCTCCTCTACAGAATGTTCCATTCATTCACTGCGAATGTGGAATTCAACTGACTCTCCACTCCATGCAGGTTTTCCTTACACCACTGATGAATGTCCAAGTAACCCAATGCTGGTTTTCAGCTGCATGTTCACACTCGCAGCCATGCTATACAATTGGCTTTCCACTAAAACCTGATTAGTTCTTGATTTTCCTTCCACACGACCCAGCCTTCAGAAATCGTTGGAATCTCCACTAGAGAATGTTCCATTCATTCACTGCGAATCTGGAATTCCTCTGAACCTCCACTCCCGGCAGGTTTTCGTTACACCACTGTTGAATGTCCAAGTAACCCAATGTTTTAAGTGTTTTCTTCACAAGCGCAGTGGTGCTGTTCAATTGGCTATCCACTCAACCCTGGCCAGCTCTACATTTTCCTGTCCACACCACAGAGACTGGAGAAATCATTGTTATCTCCACTACAGAATGTTCCATTCATTCACAGCGAATCTGGAATTCATCTGAATCTCCACTCCCGGCAGGTTTTCGTGACACCACTGGTAAATATCCAAGTAAGCCAATGCTGGTTTTAAGTGGCCTGCTCATACTCTCAGCCGTGCTGTTCAATTTGCTATCCACTCAACCCTCTTCAGCTCCATTTTCCTGTCCACATAACCCAAACTTCAGAAACAATTGGTATCTCCTCCACAGAATGTTCCATTCATTGACGGCAAATCTGAAATTCATCTAATTCTCAACTCCCGTCAGGTTTTCGTTACACCACTTGTGAATGTCCAATTAAGCCAAAGCTGGTTTTCAGTGGCCTGTTCTTACTACGAGACGTGCTGTTCATTTGGCTATCCATTCCACCCTGTTCAGCTCTACATTTTCGTGTCCACAAAACCCAGCCTTCAGAAATCATTGGAATCACCACTAGAGAATGTTCCATTCATTCACTGCGAATCTGGAATTCATCTGAATCTCCACTCCCGGCAGGTTTTCATTGCACCACTGCTGAATGTTCAAGTAACGCAATGATGGTTTTCAGCGGTCTATTCACACTCGAACCCGTGCTGTTCACGGTCTAGCGACTCAACACTGGTGAGTTCTTCTTTTTCCAGTTCAGACAATACAAACCTCAGAAACCATTGCAATCTACACTACAGAATGTTTCATTCATTCAGGCGAATCTTGAATTCATCTTGTTCTCCACTCCCAGCAGGTTTTCGTTTCACCACTGGTGAATGTCCAAGCAACCCAAGGCTGGTTTCAGCTGCGTGTTAACACTCGCAGCCGTGCTGTTCAATTGGCTATCCAGTGAACGCTGGTTAGCTCTTGATTTTCCTTCCACACACCGAGCCTTCAGAAATCATTCTTATCTCCACTTCAGAATGTTCCATTCGTTCCCTGCGAATCTGGAATTCCTCTGACTCTCCACACCAGGCAGATTTTCCTAACAACACTGGTGAATGACCAGGTAATCCAATGCTGGTTTTCAGCGGCTGTTCACACTCACAGCCTTGCTGTTCAATTGGCAATCCAGTCAAACCTAGTCAGCTCTTCATTTTCCTGTCCACACAACCCAGCGTTCAGAAATCATTGGAATCTCTACTACAGAAATTTCCATTCATTCACTGTGAATCTGGAAATACTCTGAATCTGCATTCCAGGAAGGCTTTCGTTACACCACTGATGAATGTCCAAGTAATGCAATGCTGCTTCTTAGTGGTCTGTTCACACTCGAAACCGTGCTGTTCATTGGCTATCCACTCAATATCGGTCAGCTCTTCAATATCCTGTCCAGACTATCCAGATTCCTAAATGTTGGCAATCACCACTACAGAATGTTCCATTCAATCACGCGAATCTGGAATTCATCAGAGTCTCCACTCCTGGAAGGTTTTCGTGACACCACTGGTAAATGTCCAAGGAAGACAATGCTGGTTTTAAGCCGCCTGCTAACACACTCAGCCGTGCTGTTCAATTTGCTATCCACCCAACCCTATTCAGCTCTACATTTTCCTGTCCTCATAACCCAACCTTCAGAAATAATTGGTATCTCCTCCACAGAATGTTCCGTTCATTCACTGCGAATCTTAAATTCATCTGACTCTCAACTCCCGGCGGGTTATCGTTACACCACTTGTGAATGTCCAAGTAAGCCAATGCTGGTTTTCAGTGGCCTGTTCATACTAAGAGACGTGCTGTTCATTTGGCTATCCACTCCACCCTGTTCAGCTCTACATTTTCGTGTCCACAAAACCCAGCCTTCAGAAATCATTGGAATCACCACTAGAGAATGTTCCATTCATTCACTGCGAATCTGGAATTCCTCTGAACCTCCACTCCTGGCAGGTTTTCGTTACGCCACTGGTGAATGTCCAAGTAACTCAATACTGGTTTTCAGAGGCATGTTCAACTCGCAGAAGTGCTGTTCAATGGGCTATCCACTCAATATTGGTCAGCTCTTCATTTTCCTCTCCACACAAACCAGCCTTCAGAAATCATTGGGCTCTCCACTACAGACTGTTCCATTCATTCACTGCGATTCTGCAATTCATCTGACTCTCCGCTCCAGGCAGGTTTTCATTACAGCACTGGTGAATGACCAAGTAATCCAATGCTGGTTTTCAGCCGCCTTTTCACACTCGCAGTGTGCTGTTCAATTGTCTATCCACTCAAACCTGGTCAGCCTTTCATTTTCTTTTCCACAATATCAGACTTCAGAAATCATTGGAATCGCCAGTACAGAATGTTCCATTCATTCACTGCCAGTCTGGAATTCATCTGAATCTGCACTCCAGGTAGGCTTTCATTACACCACTTATGAATGTCCAAGTAACACAATGCTGGTTTTCAGCGGTCTGTTCACACTCTAAGCCCTGCTTTTTACTGGGTATCCACACAACTGTGGTCAGCTCTTCATTTTCATGTCCAAACAATCCAGACTTGAGAAATCATTGCAATCTCCAGTACAGAATGTTCCATTCATTCACTGCGAATCTGGAATTCAACTGAATCTCCACTACCTGCAGATTTATCTTACACCACTTGTGAATGTCCAAGTAAAACAATGCTGGTTTTCAGAGGCCTGTTCATATTCGCAGTCGTGCTGTTCAATTGGCTATCCACTCAACCTGTTTTGCTCCTCATTTTCCTGTGCACACAACCCAGCCTTCAGAAATCATTGTAATCTCCACTACAGGATGTTCCATTCATTCACTGGGAATCTGGAATTCATCTGAATCTGCACTCCACGCAGGCTTTCGTTACACCACTGCTGAAAGTCGAAGTAATGCAATACTGGTTTTCAGTGGTCTGTTCACATTCGAAGCCGAGGCTTTTTACAGGCTATCCACTCAACACTGGTCAGCTCTTCATTTTCGTGTCCCCACAATCCAGATTTCAGAAATCATTGCAATCTCCACTACAGAATGTTCCATTCATTCACTGTGAGTCTGGAGTTTATCTGATTCTCCACTCCCGCCTGGTTAACATTACACCACTTGTGAATGTCCAAGTAAGCCAATGCTGGTTTTCAGAGGCCTGTTCATACTCGCAGCCGTGCTGTTTAATTGACAATTCACTCCACCCTGTTCAGCTCTTCATTGTCCCACCACACTACCAGCCTTCAGAAATCTTTGTTATCTCCACTACAGAATGTTCCATTCATTCACTGCGAATCTGGAATTCATCTGACTCTCAACTCCACGCAGGTTTTCATTACACCACTGTTGAATGTCCAAGTAACCCAATGCTGGTTTTCAGCGGCCTGTTCATATTCGCAGCCCTGCTGTTTACTTGGCTATCGATTCAAGCCTGGTCAGCTCTTCATTTTCCTGTCCACACAACACAGGCTTCAGAAATCATTGGAATCTCCTCTACAGAATGTTCCATTCATTCACTGCGAATGTGGAATTCAACTGACTCTCCACTCCATGCAGGTTTTCCTTACACCACTGATGAATGTCCAAGTAACCCAATGCTGGTTTTCAGCTGCATGTTCACACTCGCAGCCATGCTATACAATTGGCTTTCCACTAAATCCTGATTAGTTCTTGATTTTCCTTCCACACGACCCAGCCTTCAGAAATCGTTGGAATCTCCACTAGAGAATGTTCCATTCATTCACTGCGAATCTGGAATTCCTCTGAACCTCCACTCCCGGCAGGTTTTCGTTACACCACTGTTGAATGTCCAAGTAACCCAATGTTTTAAGTGTTTTCTTCACAAGCGCAGTGGTGCTGTTCAATTGGCTATCCACTCAACCCTGGCCAGCTCTACATTTTCCTGTCCACACCACAGAGACTGGAGAAATCATTGTTATCTCCACTACAGAATGTTCCATTCATTCACAGCGAATCTGGAATTCATCTGAATCTCCACTCCCGGCAGGTTTTCGTGACACCACTGGTAAATATCCAAGTAAGCCAATGCTGGTTTTAAGTGGCCTGCTCATACTCTCAGCCGTGCTGTTCAATTTGCTATCCACTCAACCCTCTTCAGCTCCATTTTCCTGTCCACATAACCCAAACTTCAGAAACAATTGGTATCTCCTCCACAGAATGTTCCATTCATTGACGGCAAATCTGAAATTCATCTAATTCTCAACTCCCGTCAGGTTTTCGTTACACCACTTGTGAATGTCCAATTAAGCCAAAGCTGGTTTTCAGTGGCCTGTTCTTACTACGAGACGTGCTGTTCATTTGGCTATCCATTCCACCCTGTTCAGCTCTACATTTTCGTGTCCACAAAACCCAGCCTTCAGAAATCATTGGAATCACCACTAGAGAATGTTCCATTCATTCACTGCGAATCTGGAATTCATCTGAATCTCCACTCCCGGCAGGTTTTCATTGCACCACTGCTGAATGTTCAAGTAACGCAATGATGGTTTTCAGCGGTCTATTCACACTCGAACCCGTGCTGTTCACGGTCTAGCGACTCAACACTGGTGAGTTCTTCTTTTTCCAGTTCAGACAATACAAACCTCAGAAACCATTGCAATCTACACTACAGAATGTTTCATTCATTCAGGCGAATCTTGAATTCATCTTGTTCTCCACTCCCAGCAGGTTTTCGTTTCACCACTGGTGAATGTCCAAGCAACCCAAGGCTGGTTTCAGCTGCGTGTTAACACTCGCAGCCGTGCTGTTCAATTGGCTATCCAGTGAACGCTGGTTAGCTCTTGATTTTCCTTCCACACACCGAGCCTTCAGAAATCATTCTTATCTCCACTTCAGAATGTTCCATTCGTTCCCTGCGAATCTGGAATTCCTCTGACTCTCCACACCAGGCAGATTTTCCTAACAACACTGGTGAATGACCAGGTAATCCAATGCTGGTTTTCAGCGGCTGTTCACACTCACAGCCTTGCTGTTCAATTGGCAATCCAGTCAAACCTAGTCAGCTCTTCATTTTCCTGTCCACACAACCCAGCGTTCAGAAATCATTGGAATCTCTACTACAGAAATTTCCATTCATTCACTGTGAATCTGGAAATACTCTGAATCTGCATTCCAGGAAGGCTTTCGTTACACCACTGATGAATGTCCAAGTAATGCAATGCTGCTTCTTAGTGGTCTGTTCACACTCGAAACCGTGCTGTTCATTGGCTATCCACTCAATATCGGTCAGCTCTTCAATATCCTGTCCAGACTATCCAGATTCCTAAATGTTGGCAATCACCACTACAGAATGTTCCATTCAATCACGCGAATCTGGAATTCATCAGAGTCTCCACTCCTGGAAGGTTTTCGTGACACCACTGGTAAATGTCCAAGGAAGACAATGCTGGTTTTAAGCCGCCTGCTAACACACTCAGCCGTGCTGTTCAATTTGCTATCCACCCAACCCTATTCAGCTCTACATTTTCCTGTCCTCATAACCCAACCTTCAGAAATAATTGGTATCTCCTCCACAGAATGTTCCGTTCATTCACTGCGAATCTTAAATTCATCTGACTCTCAACTCCCGGCGGGTTATCGTTACACCACTTGTGAATGTCCAAGTAAGCCAATGCTGGTTTTCAGTGGCCTGTTCATACTAAGAGACGTGCTGTTCATTTGGCTATCCACTCCACCCTGTTCAGCTCTACATTTTCGTGTCCACAAAACCCAGCCTTCAGAAATCATTGGAATCACCACTAGAGAATGTTCCATTCATTCACTGCGAATCTGGAATTCCTCTGAACCTCCACTCCTGGCAGGTTTTCGTTACGCCACTGGTGAATGTCCAAGTAACTCAATACTGGTTTTCAGAGGCATGTTCAACTCGCAGAAGTGCTGTTCAATGGGCTATCCACTCAATATTGGTCAGCTCTTCATTTTCCTCTCCACACAAACCAGCCTTCAGAAATCATTGGGCTCTCCACTACAGACTGTTCCATTCATTCACTGCGATTCTGCAATTCATCTGACTCTCCGCTCCAGGCAGGTTTTCATTACAGCACTGGTGAATGACCAAGTAATCCAATGCTGGTTTTCAGCCGCCTTTTCACACTCGCAGTGTGCTGTTCAATTGTCTATCCACTCAAACCTGGTCAGCCTTTCATTTTCTTTTCCACAATATCAGACTTCAGAAATCATTGGAATCGCCAGTAGAGAATGTTCCATTCATTCACTGCCAATCTGGAATTCATCTGAATCTGCACTCCAGGTAGGCTTTCATTACACCACTTATGAATGTCCAAGTAACACAATGCTGGTTTTCAGCGGTCTGTTCACACTCTAAGCCCTGCTTTTTACTGGGTATCCACACAACTGTGGTCAGCTCTTCATTTTCATGTCCAAACAATCCAGACTTGAGAAATCATTGCAATCTCCAGTACAGAATGTTCCATTCATTCACTGCGAATCTGGAATTCAACTGAATCTCCACTACCTGCAGATTTATCTTACACCACTTGTGAATGTCCAAGTAAAACAATGCTGGTTTTCAGAGGCCTGTTCATGTTCGCAGTCGTGCTGTTCAATTGGCTATCCACTCAACCTGTTTTGCTCCTCATTTTCCTGTGCACACAACCCAGCCTTCAGAAATCATTGTAATCTCCACTACAGGATGTTCCATTCATTCACTGGGAATCTGGAATTCATCTGAATCTGCACTCCACGCAGGCTTTCGTTACACCACTGCTGAAAGTCGAAGTAATGCAATACTGGTTTTCAGTGGTCTGTTCACATTCGAAGCCGAGGCTTTTTACAGGCTATCCACTCAACACTGGTCAGCTCTTCATTTTCGTGTCCCCACAATCCAGATTTCAGAAATCATTGCAATCTCCACTACAGAATGTTCCATTCATTCACTGTGAGTCTGGAGTTTATCTGATTCTCCACTCCCGCCTGGTTAACATTACACCACTTGTGAATGTCCAAGTAAGCCAATGCTGGTTTTCAGAGGCCTGTTCATACTCGCAGCCGTGCTGTTTAATTGACAATTCACTCCACCCTGTTCAGCTCTTCATTGTCCCACCACACTACCAGCCTTCAGAAATCTTTGTTATCTCCACTACAGAATGTTCCATTCATTCACTGCGAATCTGGAATTCATCTGACTCTCAACTCCACGCAGGTTTTCATTACACCACTGTTGAATGTCCAAGTAACCCAATGCTGGTTTTCAGCGGCCTGTTCATATTCGCAGCCCTGCTGTTTACTTGGCTATCGATTCAAGCCTGGTCAGCTCTTCATTTTCCTGTCCACACAACACAGGCTTCAGAAATCATTGGAATCTCCTCTACAGAATGTTCCATTCATTCACTGCGAATGTGGAATTCAACTGACTCTCCACTCCATGCAGGTTTTCCTTACACCACTGATGAATGTCCAAGTAACCCAATGCTGGTTTTCAGCTGCATGTTCACACTCGCAGCCATGCTATACAATTGGCTTTCCACTAAATCCTGATTAGTTCTTGATTTTCCTTCCACACGACCCAGCCTTCAGAAATCGTTGGAATCTCCACTAGAGAATGTTCCATTCATTCACTGCGAATCTGGAATTCCTCTGAACCTCCACTCCCGGCAGGTTTTCGTTACACCACTGTTGAATGTCCAAGTAACCCAATGTTTTAAGTGTTTTCTTCACAAGCGCAGTGGTGCTGTTCAATTGGCTATCCACTCAACCCTGGCCAGCTCTACATTTTCCTGTCCACACCACAGAGACTGGAGAAATCATTGTTATCTCCACTACAGAATGTTCCATTCATTCACAGCGAATCTGGAATTCATCTGAATCTCCACTCCCGGCAGGTTTTCGTGACACCACTGGTAAATATCCAAGTAAGCCAATGCTGGTTTTAAGTGGCCTGCTCATACTCTCAGCCGTGCTGTTCAATTTGCTATCCACTCAACCCTCTTCAGCTCCATTTTCCTGTCCACATAACCCAAACTTCAGAAACAATTGGTATCTCCTCCACAGAATGTTCCATTCATTGACGGCAAATCTGAAATTCATCTAATTCTCAACTCCCGTCAGGTTTTCGTTACACCACTTGTGAATGTCCAATTAAGCCAAAGCTGGTTTTCAGTGGCCTGTTCTTACTACGAGACGTGCTGTTCATTTGGCTATCCATTCCACCCTGTTCAGCTCTACATTTTCGTGTCCACAAAACCCAGCCTTCAGAAATCATTGGAATCACCACTAGAGAATGTTCCATTCATTCACTGCGAATCTGGAATTCATCTGAATCTCCACTCCCGGCAGGTTTTCATTGCACCACTGCTGAATGTTCAAGTAACGCAATGATGGTTTTCAGCGGTCTATTCACACTCGAACCCGTGCTGTTCACGGTCTAGCGACTCAACACTGGTGAGTTCTTCTTTTTCCAGTTCAGACAATACAAACCTCAGAAACCATTGCAATCTACACTACAGAATGTTTCATTCATTCAGGCGAATCTTGAATTCATCTTGTTCTCCACTCCCAGCAGGTTTTCGTTTCACCACTGGTGAATGTCCAAGCAACCCAAGGCTGGTTTCAGCTGCGTGTTAACACTCGCAGCCGTGCTGTTCAATTGGCTATCCAGTGAACGCTGGTTAGCTCTTGATTTTCCTTCCACACACCGAGCCTTCAGAAATCATTCTTATCTCCACTTCAGAATGTTCCATTCGTTCCCTGCGAATCTGGAATTCCTCTGACTCTCCACACCAGGCAGATTTTCCTAACAACACTGGTGAATGACCAGGTAATCCAATGCTGGTTTTCAGCGGCTGTTCACACTCACAGCCTTGCTGTTCAATTGGCAATCCAGTCAAACCTAGTCAGCTCTTCATTTTCCTGTCCACACAACCCAGCGTTCAGAAATCATTGGAATCTCTACTACAGAAATTTCCATTCATTCACTGTGAATCTGGAAATACTCTGAATCTGCATTCCAGGAAGGCTTTCGTTACACCACTGATGAATGTCCAAGTAATGCAATGCTGCTTCTTAGTGGTCTGTTCACACTCGAAACCGTGCTGTTCATTGGCTATCCACTCAATATCGGTCAGCTCTTCAATATCCTGTCCAGACTATCCAGATTCCTAAATGTTGGCAATCACCACTACAGAATGTTCCATTCAATCACGCGAATCTGGAATTCATCAGAGTCTCCACTCCTGGAAGGTTTTCGTGACACCACTGGTAAATGTCCAAGGAAGACAATGCTGGTTTTAAGCCGCCTGCTAACACACTCAGCCGTGCTGTTCAATTTGCTATCCACCCAACCCTATTCAGCTCTACATTTTCCTGTCCTCATAACCCAACCTTCAGAAATAATTGGTATCTCCTCCACAGAATGTTCCGTTCATTCACTGCGAATCTTAAATTCATCTGACTCTCAACTCCCGGCGGGTTATCGTTACACCACTTGTGAATGTCCAAGTAAGCCAATGCTGGTTTTCAGTGGCCTGTTCATACTAAGAGACGTGCTGTTCATTTGGCTATCCACTCCACCCTGTTCAGCTCTACATTCTCGTGTCCACAAAACCCAGCCTTCAGAAATCATTGGAATCACCACTAGAGAATGTTCCATTCATTCACTGCGAATCTGGAATTCATCTGAACCTCCACTCCTGGCAGGTTTTCGTTACGCCACTGGTGAATGTCCAAGTAACTCAATACTGGTTTTCAGAGGCATGTTCAACTCGCAGAAGTGCTGTTCAATGGGCTATCCACTCAATATTGGTCAGCTCTTCATTTTCCTCTCCACACAAACCAGCCTTCAGAAATCATTGGGCTCTCCACTACAGACTGTTCCATTCATTCACTGCGATTCTGCAATTCATCTGACTCTCCGCTCCAGGCAGGTTTTCATTACAGCACTGGTGAATGACCAAGTAATCCAATGCTGGTTTTCAGCCGCCTTTTCACACTCGCAGTGTGCTGTTCAATTGTCTATCCACTCAAACCTGGTCAGCCTTTCATTTTCTTTTCCACAATATCAGACTTCAGAAATCATTGGAATCGCCAGTACAGAATGTTCCATTCATTCACTGCCAATCTGGAATTCATCTGAATCTGCACTCCAGGTAGGCTTTCATTACACCACTTATGAATGTCCAAGTAACACAATGCTGGTTTTCAGCGGTCTGTTCACACTCTAAGCCCTGCTTTTTACTGGGTATCCACACAACTGTGGTCAGCTCTTCATTTTCATGTCCAAACAATCCAGACTTGAGAAATCATTGCAATCTCCAGTACAGAATGTTCCATTCATTCACTGCGAATCTGGAATTCAACTGAAGCTCCACTACCTGCAGATTTATCTTACACCACTTGTGAATGTCCAAGTAAAACAATGCTGGTTTTCAGAGGCCTGTTCATGTTCGCAGTCGTGCTGTTCAATTGGCTATCCACTCAACCTGTTTTGCTCCTCATTTTCCTGTGCACACAACCCAGCCTTCAGAAATCATTGTAATCTCCACTACAGGATGTTCCATTCATTCACTGGGAATCTGGAATTCATCTGAATCTGCACTCCACGCAGGCTTTCGTTACACCACTGCTGAAAGTCGAAGTAATGCAATACTGGTTTTCAGTGGTCTGTTCACATTCGAAGCCGAGGCTTTTTACAGGCTATCCACTCAACACTGGTCAGCTCTTCATTTTCGTGTCCCCACAATCCAGATTTCAGAAATCATTGCAATCTCCACTACAGAATGTTCCATTCATTCACTGCGAGTCTGGAGTTTATCTGATTCTCCACTCCCGCCTGGTTAACATTACACCACTTGTGAATGTCCAAGTAAGCCAATGCTGGTTTTCAGAGGCCTGTTCATACTCGCAGCCGTGCTGTTTAATTGACAATTACTCCACCCTGTTCAGCTCTTCATTGTCCCACCACACTACCAGCCTTCAGAAATCTTTGTTATCTCCACTACAGAATGTTCCATTCATTCACTGCGAATCTGGAATTCATCTGACTCTCAACTCCACGCAGGTTTTCATTACACCACTGTTGAATGTCCAAGTAACCCAATGCTGGTTTTCAGCGGCCTGTTCATATTCGCAGCCCTGCTGTTTACTTGGCTATCGATTCAAGCCTGGTCAGCTCTTCATTTTCCTGTCCACACAACACAGGCTTCAGAAATCATTGGAATCTCCTCTACAGAATGTTCCATTCATTCACTGCGAATGTGGAATTCAACTGACTCTCCACTCCATGCAGGTTTTCCTTACACCACTGATGAATGTCCAAGTAACCCAATGCTGGTTTTCAGCTGCATGTTCACACTCGCAGCCATGCTATACAATTGGCCTTCCACTAAATCCTGATTAGTTCTTGATTTTCCTTCCACACGACCCAGCCTTCAGAAATCGTTGGAATCTCCACTAGAGAATGTTCCATTCATTCACTGCGAATCTGGAATTCCTCTGAACCTCCACTCCCGGCAGGTTTTCGTTACACCACTGTTGAATGTCCAAGTAACCCAATGTTTTAAGTGTTTTCTTCACAAGCGCAGTGGTGCTGTTCAATTGGCTATCCACTCAACCCTGGCCAGCTCTACATTTTCCTGTCCATACCACAGAGACTGGAGAAATCATTGTTATCTCCACTACAGAATGTTCCATTCATTCACAGCGAATCTGGAATTCATCTGAATCTCCACTCCCGGCAGGTTTTCGTGACACCACTGGTAAATATCCAAGTAAGCCAATGCTGGTTTTAAGTGGCCTGCTCATACTCTCAGCCGTGCTGTTCAATTTGCTATCCACTCAACCCTCTTCAGCTCCATTTTCCTGTCCACATAACCCAAACTTCAGAAACAATTGGTATCTCCTCCACAGAATGTTCCATTCATTGACGGCAAATCTGAAATTCATCTAATTCTCAACTCCCGTTAGGTTTTCGTTACACCACTTGTGAATGTCCAATTAAACCAAAGCTGGTTTTCAGTGGCCTGTTCTTACTACGAGACGTGCTGTTCATTTGGCTATCCATTCCACCCTGTTCAGCTCTACATTTTCGTGTCCACAAAACCCAGCCTTCAGAAATCATTGGAATCACCACTAGAGAATGTTCCATTCATTCACTGCGAATCTGGAATTCATCTGAATCTCCACTCCCGGCAGGTTTTCATTGCACCACTGCTGAATGTTCAAGTAACGCAATGATGGTTTTCAGCGGTCTATTCACACTCGAACCCGTGCTGTTCACGGTCTAGCGACTCAACACTGGTGAGTTCTTCTTTTTCCAGTTCAGACAATACAAACCTCAGAAACCATTGCAATCTACACTACAGAATGTTTCATTCATTCACGCGAATCTTGAATTCATCTTGTTCTCCACTCCCAGCAGGTTTTCGTTTCACCACTGGTGAATGTCCAAGCAACCCAAGGCTGGTTTCAGCTGCGTGTTAACACTCGCAGCCGTGCTGTTCAATTGGCTATCCAGTGAACGCTGGTTAGCTCTTGATTTTCCTTCCACACACCGAGCCTTCAGAAATCATTCTTATCTCCACTTCAGAATGTTCCATTCGTTCCCTGCGAATCTGGAATTCCTCTGACTCTCCACACCAGGCAGATTTTCCTAACAACACTGGTGAATGACCAGGTAATCCAATGCTGGTTTTCAGCGGCTGTTCACACTCACAGCCTTGCTGTTCAATTGGCAATCCAGTCAAACCTAGTCAGCTCTTCATTTTCCTGTCCACACAACCCAGCGTTCAGAAATCATTGGAATCTCTACTACAGAAATTTCCATTCATTCACTGTGAATCTGGAAATACTCTGAATCTGCATTCCAGGAAGGCTTTCGTTACACCACTGATGAATGTCCAAGTAATGCAATGCTGCTTCTTAGTGGTCTGTTCACACTCGAAGCCGTGGTTGTTCATTGGCTATCCACTCAATATCGGTCAGCTCTTCAATATCCTGTCCAGACTATCCAGATTCCTAAATGTTGGCAATCACCACTACAGAATGTTCCATTCAATCACGCGAATCTGGAATTCATCAGAGTCTCCACTCCTGGAAGGTTTTCGTGACACCACTGGTAAATGTCCAAGGAAGACAATGCTGGTTTTAAGCCGCCTGCTAACACACTCAGCCGTGCTGTTCAATTTGCTATCCACCCAACCCTATTCAGCTCTACATTTTCCTGTCCTCATAACCCAACCTTCAGAAATAATTGGTATCTCCTCCACAGAATGTTCCGTTCATTCACTGCGAATCTTAAATTCATCTGACTCTCAACTCCCGGCGGGTTATCGTTACACCACTTGTGAATGTCCAAGTAAGCCAATGCTGGTTTTCAGTGGCCTGTTCATACTAAGAGACGTGCTGTTCATTTGGCTATCCACTCCACCCTGTTCAGCTCTACATTTTCGTGTCCACAAAACCCAGCCTTCAGAAATCATTGGAATCACCACTAGAGAATGTTCCATTCATTCACTGCGAATCTGGAATTCATCTGAACCTCCACTCCTGGCAGGTTTTCGTTACGCCACTGGTGAATGTCCAAGTAACTCAATACTGGTTTTCAGAGGCATGTTCAACTCGCAGAAGTGCTGTTCAATGGGCTATCCACTCAATATTGGTCAGCTCTTCATTTTCCTCTCCACACAAACCAGCCTTCAGAAATTATTGGGCTCTCCACTACAGACTGTTCCATTCATTCACTGCGATTCTGCAATTCATCTGACTCTCCGCTCCAGGCAGGTTTTCATTACAGCACTGGTGAATGACCAAGTAATCCAATGCTGGTTTTCAGCCGCCTTTTCACACTCGCAGTGTGCTGTTCAATTGTCTATCCACTCAAACCTGGTCAGCCTTTCATTTTCTTTTCCACAATATCAGACTTCAGAAATCATTGGAATCGCCAGTACAGAATGTTCCATTCATTCACTGCCAATCTGGAATTCATCTGAATCTGCACTCCAGGTAGGCTTTCATTACACCACTTATGAATGTCCAAGTAACACAATGCTGGTTTTCAGCGGTCTGTTCACACTCTAAGCCCTGCTTTTTACTGGGTATCCACACAACTGTGGTCAGCTCTTCATTTTCATGTCCAAACAATCCAGACTTGAGAAATCATTGCAATCTCCAGTACAGAATGTTCCATTCATTCACTGCGAATCTGGAATTCAACTGAATCCCCATTACCTGCAGATTTATCTTACACCACTTGTGAATGTCCAAGTAAAACAATGCTGGTTTTCAGAGGCCTGTTCATGTTCGCAGTCGTGCTGTTCAATTGGCTATCCACTCAACCTGTTTTGCTCCTCATTTTCCTGTGCACACAACCCAGCCTTCAGAAATCATTGTAATCTCAACTACAGGATGTTCCATTCATTCACTGGGAATCTGGAATTCATCTGAATATGCACTCCACGCAGGCTTTCGTTACACCACTGCTGAAAGTCGAAGTAATGCAATACTGGTTTTCAGTGGTCTGTTCACATTCGAAGCCGAGGCTTTTTACAGGCTATCCACTCAACACTGGTCAGCTCTTCATTTTCGTGTCCCCACAATCCAGATTTCAGAAATCATTGCAATCTCCACTACAGAATGTTCCATTCATTCACTGCGAGTCTGGAGTTTATCTGATTCTCCACTCCCGCCTGGTTAACATTACACCACTTGTGAATGTCCAAGTAAGCCAATGCTGGTTTTCAGAGGCCTGTTCATACTCGCAGCCGTGCTGTTTAATTGACAATTCACTCCACCCTGTTCAGCTCTTCATTGTCCCACCACACTACCAGCCTTCAGAAATCTTTGTTATCTCCACTACAGAATGTTCCATTCATTCACTGCGAATCTGGAATTCATCTGACTCTCAACTCCACGCAGGTTTTCATTACACCACTGTTGAATGTCCAAGTAACCCAATGCTGGTTTTCAGCGGCCTGTTCATATTCGCAGCCCTGCTGTTTACTTGGCTATCGATTCAAGCCTGGTCAGCTCTTCATTTTCCTGTCCACACAACACAGGCTTCAGAAATCATTGGAATCTCCTCTACAGAATGTTCCATTCATTCACTGCGAATGTGGAATTCAACTGACTCTCCACTCCATGCAGGTTTTCCTTACACCACTGATGAATGTCCAAGTAACCCAATGCTGGTTTTCAGCTGCATGTTCACACTCGCAGCCATGCTATACAATTGGCTTTCCACTAAATCCTGATTAGTTCTTGATTTTCCTTCCACACGACCCAGCCTTCAGAAATCGTTGGAAACTCCACTAGAGAATGTTCCATTCATTCACTGCGAATCTGGAATTCCTCTGAACCTCCACTCCCGGCAGGTTTTCGTTACACCACTGTTGAATGTCCAAGTAACCCAATGTTTTAAGTGTTTTCTTCACAAGCGCAGTGGTGCTGTTCAATTGGCTATCCACTCAACCCTGGCCAGCTCTACATTTTCCTGTCCACACCACAGAGACTGGAGAAATCATTGTTATCTCCACTACAGAATGTTCCATTCATTCACAGCGAATCTGGAATTCATCTGAATCTCCACTCCCGGCAGGTTTTCGTGACACCACTGGTAAATATCCAAGTAAGCCAATGCTGGTTTTAAGTGGCCTGCTCATACTCTCAGCCGTGCTGTTCAATTTGCTATCCACTCAACCCTCTTCAGCTCCATTTTCCTGTCCACATAACCCAAACTTCAGAAACAATTGGTATCTCCTCCACAGAATGTTCCATTCATTGACGGCAAATCTGAAATTCATCTAATTCTCAACTCCCGTCAGGTTTTCGTTACACCACTTGTGAATGTCCAATTAAGCCAAAGCTGGTTTTCAGTGGCCTGTTCTTACTACGAGACGTGCTGTTCATTTGGCTATCCATTCCACCCTGTTCAGCTCTACATTTTCGTGTCCACAAAACCCAGCCTTCAGAAATCATTGGAATCACCACTAGAGAATGTTCCATTCATTCACTGCGAATCTGGAATTCATCTGAATCTCCACTCCCGGCAGGTTTTCATTGCACCACTGCTGAATGTTCAAGTAACGCAATGATGGTTTTCAGCGGTCTATTCACACTCGAACCCGTGCTGTTCACGGTCTAGCGACTCAACACTGGTGAGTTCTTCTTTTTCCAGTTCAGAAAATACAAACCTCAGAAACCATTGCAATCTACACTACAGAATGTTTCATTCATTCACGCGAATCTTGAATTCATCTTGTTCTCCACTCCCAGCAGGTTTTCGTTTCACCACTGGTGAATGTCCAAGCAACCCAAGGCTGGTTTCAGCTGCGTGTTAACACTCGCAGCCGTGCTGTTCAATTGGCTATCCAGTGAACGCTGGTTAGCTCTTGATTTTCCTTCCACACACCGAGCCTTCAGAAATCATTCTTATCTCCACTTCAGAATGTTCCATTCGTTCTCTGCGAATCTGGAATTCCTCTGACTCTCCACACCAGGCAGATTTTCCTAACAACACTGGTGAATGACCAGGTAATCCAATGCTGGTTTTCAGCGGCTGTTCACACTCACAGCCTTGCTGTTCAATTGGCAATCCAGTCAAACCTAGTCAGCTCTTCATTTTCCTGTCCACACAACCCAGCGTTCAGAAATCATTGGAATCTCTACTACAGAAATTTCCATTCATTCACTGTGAATCTGGAAATACTCTGAATCTGCATTCCAGGAAGGCTTTCGTTACACCACTGAAGAATGTCCAAGTAATGCAATGCTGCTTCTTAGTGGTCTGTTCACACTCGAAACCGTGCTGTTCATTGGCTATCCACTCAATATCGGTCAGCTCTTCAATATCCTGTCCAGACTATCCAGATTCCTAAATGTTGGCAATCACCACTACAGAATGTTCCATTCAATCACGCGAATCTGGAATTCATCAGAGTCTCCACTCCTGGAAGGTTTTCGTGACACCACTGGTAAATGTCCAAGGAAGACAATGCTGGTTTTAAGCCGCCTGCTAACACACTCAGCCGTGCTGTTCAATTTGCTATCCACCCAACCCTATTCAGCTCTACATTTTCCTGTCCTCATAACCCAACCTTCAGAAATAATTGGTATCTCCTCCACAGAATGTTCCGTTCATTCACTGCGAATCTTAAATTCATCTGACTCTCAACTCCCGGCGGGTTATCGTTACACCACTTGTGAATGTCCAAGTAAGCCAATGCTGGTTTTCAGTGGCCTGTTCATACTAAGAGACGTGCTGTTCATTTGGCTATCCACTCCACCCTGTTCAGCTCTACATTTTCGTGTCCACAAAACCCAGCCTTCAGAAATCATTGGAATCACCACTAGAGAATGTTCCATTCATTCACTGCGAATCTGGAATTCATCTGAACCTCCACTCCTGGCAGGTTTTCGTTACGCCACTGGTGAATGTCCAAGTAACTCAATACTGGTTTTCAGAGGCATGTTCAACTCGCAGAAGTGCTGTTCAATGGGCTATCCACTCAATATTGGTCAGCTCTTCATTTTCCTCTCCACACAAACCAGCCTTCAGAAATCATTGGGCTCTCCACTACAGACTGTTCCATTCATTCACTGCGATTCTGCAATTCATCTGACTCTCCGCTCCAGGCAGGTTTTCATTACAGCACTGGTGAATGACCAAGTAATCCAATGCTGGTTTTCAGTCGCCTTTTCACACTCGCAGTGTGCTGTTCAATTGTCTATCCACTCAAACCTGGTCAGCCTTTCATTTTCTTTTCCACAATATCAGACTTCAGAAATCATTGGAATCGCCAGTACAGAATGTTCCATTCATTCACTGCCAATCTGGAATTCATCTGAATCTGCACTCCAGGTAGGCTTTCATTACACCACTTATGAATGTCCAAGTAACACAATGCTGGTTTTCAGCGGTCTGTTCACACTCTAAGCCCTGCTTTTTACTGGGTATCCACACAACTGTGGTCAGCTCTTCATTTTCATGTCCAAACAATCCAGACTTGAGAAATCATTGCAATCTCCAGTACAGAATGTTCCATTCATTCACTGCGAATCTGGAATTCAACTGAATCCCCACTACCTGCAGATTTATCTTACACCACTTGTGAATGTCCAAGTAAAACAATGCTGGTTTTCAGAGGCCTGTTCATGTTCGCAGTCGTGCTGTTCAATTGGCTATCCACTCAACCTGTTTTGCTCCTCATTTTCCTGTGCACACAACCCAGCCTTCAGAAATCATTGTAATCTCAACTACAGGATGTTCCATTCATTCACTGGGAATCTGGAATTCATCTGAATCTGCACTCCACGCAGGCTTTCGTTACACCACTGCTGAAAGTCGAAGTAATGCAATACTGGTTTTCAGTGGTCTGTTCACATTCGAAGCCGAGGCTTTTTACAGGCTATCCACTCAACACTGGTCAGCTCTTCATTTTCGTGTCCCCACAATCCAGATTTCAGAAATCATTGCAATCTCCACTACAGAATGTTCCATTCATTCACTGCGAGTCTGGAGTTTATCTGATTCTCCACTCCCGCCTGGTTAACATTACACCACTTGTGAATGTCCAAGTAAGCCAATGCTGGTTTTCAGAGGCCTGTTCATACTCGCAGCCGTGCTGTTTAATTGACAATTCACTCCACCCTGTTCAGCTCTTCATTGTCCCACCACACTACCAGCCTTCAGAAATCTTTGTTATCTCCACTACAGAATGTTCCATTCATTCACTGCGAATCTGGAATTCATCTGACTCTCAACTCCACGCAGGTTTTCATTACACCACTGTTGAATGTCCAAGTAACCCAATGCTGGTTTTCAGCGGCCTGTTCATATTCGCAGCCCTGCTGTTTACTTGGCTATCGATTCAAGCCTGGTCAGCTCTTCATTTTCCTGTCCACACAACACAGGCTTCAGAAATCATTGGAATCTCCTCTACAGAATGTTCCATTCATTCACTGCGAATGTGGAATTCAACTGACTCTCCACTCCATGCAGGTTTTCCTTACACCACTGATGAATGTCCAAGTAACCCAATGCTGGTTTTCAGCTGCATGTTCACACTCGCAGCCATGCTATACAATTGGCTTTCCACTAAATCCTGATTAGTTCTTGATTTTCCTTCCACACGACCCAGCCTTCAGAAATCGTTGGAATCTCCACTAGAGAATGTTCCATTCATTCACTGCGAATCTGGAATTCCTCTGAACCTCCACTCCCGGCAGGTTTTCGTTACACCACTGTTGAATGTCCAAGTAACCCAATGTTTTAAGTGTTTTCTTCACAAGCGCAGTGGTGCTGTTCAATTGGCTATCCACTCAACCCTGGCCAGCTCTACATTTTCCTGTCCACACCACAGAGACTGGAGAAATCATTGTTATCTCCACTACAGAATGTTCCATTCATTCACAGCGAATCTGGAATTCATCTGAATCTCCACTCCCGGCAGGTTTTCGTGACACCACTGGTAAATATCCAAGTAAGCCAATGCTGGTTTTAAGTGGCCTGCTCATACTCTCAGCCGTGCTGTTCAATTTGCTATCCACTCAACCCTCTTCAGCTCCATTTTCCTGTCCACATAACCCAAACTTCAGAAACAATTGGTATCTCCTCCACAGAATGTTCCATTCATTGACGGCAAATCTGAAATTCATCTAATTCTCAACTCCCGTCAGGTTTTCGTTACACCACTTGTGAATGTCCAATTAAGCCAAAGCTGGTTTTCAGTGGCCTGTTCTTACTACGAGACGTGCTGTTCATTTGGCTATCCATTCCACCCTGTTCAGCTCTACATTTTCGTGTCCACAAAACCCAGCCTTCAGAAATCATTGGAATCACCACTAGAGAATGTTCCATTCATTCACTGCGAATCTGGAATTCATCTGAATCTCCACTCCCGGCAGGTTTTCATTGCACCACTGCTGAATGTTCAAGTAACGCAATGATGGTTTTCAGCGGTCTATTCACACTCGAACCCGTGCTGTTCACGGTCTAGCGACTCAACACTGGTGAGTTCTTCTTTTTCCAGTTCAGACAATACAAACCTCAGAAACCATTGCAATCTACACTACAGAATGTTTCATTCATTCAGGCGAATCTTGAATTCATCTTGTTCTCCACTCCCAGCAGGTTTTCGTTTCACCACTGGTGAATGTCCAAGCAACCCAAGGCTGGTTTCAGCTGCGTGTTAACACTCGCAGCCGTGCTGTTCAATTGGCTATCCAGTGAACGCTGGTTAGCTCTTGATTTTCCTTCCACACACCGAGCCTTCAGAAATCATTCTTATCTCCACTTCAGAGTGTTCCATTCGTTCCCTGCGAATCTGGAATTCCTCTGACTCTCCACACCAGGCAGATTTTCCTAACAACACTGGTGAATGACCAGGTAATCCAATGCTGGTTTTCAGCGGCTGTTCACACTCACAGCCTTGCTGTTCAATTGGCAATCCAGTCAAACCTAGTCAGCTCTTCATTTTCCTGTCCACACAACCCAGCGTTCAGAAATCATTGGAATCTCTACTACAGAAATTTCCATTCATTCACTGTGAATCTGGAAATACTCTGAATCTGCATTCCAGGAAGGCTTTCGTTACACCACTGATGAATGTCCAAGTAATGCAATGCTGCTTCTTAGTGGTCTGTTCACACTCGAAACCGTGCTGTTCATTGGCTATCCACTCAATATCGGTCAGCTCTTCAATATCCTGTCCAGACTATCCAGATTCCTAAATGTTGGCAATCACCACTACAGAATGTTCCATTCAATCACGCGAATCTGGAATTCATCAGAGTCTCCACTCCTGGAAGGTTTTCGTGACACCACTGGTAAATGTCCAAGGAAGACAATGCTGGTTTTAAGCCGCCTGCTAACACACTCAGCCGTGCTGTTCAATTTGCTATCCACCCAACCCTATTCAGCTCTACATTTTCCTGTCCTCATAACCCAACCTTCAGAAATAATTGGTATCTCCTCCACAGAATGTTCCGTTCATTCACTGCGAATCTTAAATTCATCTGACTCTCAACTCCCGGCGGGTTATCGTTACACCACTTGTGAATGTCCAAGTAAGCCAATGCTGGTTTTCAGTGGCCTGTTCATACTAAGAGACGTGCTGTTCATTTGGCTATCCACTCCACCCTGTTCAGCTCTACATTTTCGTGTCCACAAAACCCAGCCTTCAGAAATCATTGGAATCACCACTAGAGAATGTTCCATTCATTCACTGCGAATCTGGAATTCATCTGAACCTCCACTCCTGGCAGGTTTTCGTTACGCCACTGGTGAATGTCCAAGTAACTCAATACTGGTTTTCAGAGGCATGTTCAACTCGCAGAAGTGCTGTTCAATGGGCTATCCACTCAATATTGGTCAGCTCTTCATTTTCCTCTCCACACAAACCAGCCTTCAGAAATCATTGGGCTCTCCACTACAGACTGTTCCATTCATTCACTGCGATTCTGCAATTCATCTGACTCTCCGCTCCAGGCAGGTTTTCATTACAGCACTGGTGAATGACCAAGTAATCCAATGCTGGTTTTCAGCCGCCTTTTCACACTCGCAGTGTGCTGTTCAATTGTCTATCCACTCAAACCTGGTCAGCCTTTCATTTTCTTTTCCACAATATCAGACTTCAGAAATCATTGGAATCGCCAGTACAGAATGTTCCATTCATTCACTGCCAATCTGGAATTCATCTGAATCTGCACTCCAGGTAGGCTTTCATTACACCACTTATGAATGTCCAAGTAACACAATGCTGGTTTTCAGCGGTCTGTTCACACTCTAAGCCCTGCTTTTTACTGGGTATCCACACAACTGTGGTCAGCTCTTCATTTTCATGTCCAAACAATCCAGACTTGAGAAATCATTGCAATCTCCAGTACAGAATGTTCCATTCATTCACTGCGAATCTGGAATTCAACTGAATCCCCACTACCTGCAGATTTATCTTACACCACTTGTGAATGTCCAAGTAAAACAATGCTGGATTTCAGAGGCCTGTTCATGTTCGCAGTCGTGCTGTTCAATTGGCTATCCACTCAACCTGTTTTGCTCCTCATTTTCCTGTGCACACAACCCAGCCTTCAGAAATCATTGTAATCTCCACTACAGGATGTTCCATTCATTCACTGGGAATCTGGAATTCATCTGAATCTGCACTCCACGCAGGCTTTCGTTACACCACTGCTGAAAGTCGAAGTAATGCAATACTGGTTTTCAGTGGTCTGTTCACATTCGAAGCCGAGGCTTTTTACAGGCTATCCACTCAACACTGGTCAGCTCTTCATTTTCGTGTCCCCACAATCCAGATTTCAGAAATCATTGCAATCTCCACTACAGAATGTTCCATTCATTCACTGCGAGTCTGGAGTTTATCTGATTCTCCACTCCCGCCTGGTTAACATTACACCACTTGTGAATGTCCAAGTAAGCCAATGCTGGTTTTCAGAGGCCTGTTCATACTCGCAGCCGTGCTGTTTAATTGACAATTCACTCCACCCTGTTCAGCTCTTCATTGTCCCACCACACTACCAGCCTTCAGAAATCTTTGTTATCTCCACTACAGAATGTTCCATTCATTCACTGCGAATCTGGAATTCATCTGACTCTCAACTCCACGCAGGTTTTCATTACACCACTGTTGAATGTCCAAGCAACCCAATGCCGGTTTTCAGCGGCCTGTTCATATTCGCAGCCCTGCTGTTTACTTGGCTATCGATTCAAGCCTGGTCAGCTCTTCATTTTCCTGTCCACACAACACAGGCTTCAGAAATCATTGGAATCTCCTCTACAGAATGTTCCATTCATTCACTGCGAATGTGGAATTCAACTGACTCTCCACTCCATGCAGGTTTTCCTTACACCACTGATGAATGTCCAAGTAACCCAATGCTGGTTTTCAGCTGCATGTTCACACTCGCAGCCATGCTATACAATTGGCTTTCCACTAAATCCTGATTAGTTCTTGATTTTCCTTCCACACGACCCAGCCTTCAGAAATCGTTGGAATCTCCACTAGAGAATGTTCCATTCATTCACTGCGAATCTGGAATTCCTCTGAACCTCCACTCCCGGCAGGTTTTCGTTACACCACTGTTGAATGTCCAAGTAACCCAATGTTTTAAGTGTTTTCTTCACAAGCGCAGTGGTGCTGTTCAATTGGCTATCCACTCAACCCTGGCCAGCTCTACATTTTCCTGTCCACACCACAGAGACTGGAGAAATCATTGTTATCTCCACTACAGAATGTTCCATTCATTCACAGCGAATCTGGAATTCATCTGAATCTCCACTCCCGGCAGGTTTTCGTGACACCACTGGTAAATATCCAAGTAAGCCAATGCTGGTTTTAAGTGGCCTGCTCATACTCTCAGCCGTGCTGTTCAATTTGCTATCCACTCAACCCTCTTCAGCTCCATTTTCCTGTCCACATAACCCAAACTTCAGAAACAATTGGTATCTCCTCCACAGAATGTTCCATTCATTGACGGCAAATCTGAAATTCATCTAATTCTCAACTCCCGTCAGGTTTTCGTTACACCACTTGTGAATGTCCAATTAAGCCAAAGCTGGTTTTCAGTGGCCTGTTCTTACTACGAGACGTGCTGTTCATTTGGCTATCCATTCCACCCTGTTCAGCTCTACATTTTCGTGTCCACAAAACCCAGCCTTCAGAAATCATTGGAATCACCACTAGAGAATGTTCCATTCATTCACTGCGAATCTGGAATTCATCTGAATCTCCACTCCCGGCAGGTTTTCATTGCACCACTGCTGAATGTTCAAGTAACGCAATGATGGTTTTCAGCGGTCTATTCACACTCGAACCCGTGCTGTTCACGGTCTAGCGACTCAACACTGGTGAGTTCTTCTTTTTCCAGTTCAGACAATACAAACCTCAGAAACCATTGCAATCTACACTACAGAATGTTTCATTCATTCAGGCGAATCTTGAATTCATCTTGTTCTCCACTCCCAGCAGGTTTTCGTTTCACCACTGGTGAATGTCCAAGCAACCCAAGGCTGGTTTCAGCTGCGTGTTAACACTCGCAGCCGTGCTGTTCAATTGGCTATCCAGTGAACGCTGGTTAGCTCTTGATTTTCCTTCCACACACCGAGCCTTCAGAAATCATTCTTATCTCCACTTCAGAATGTTCCATTCGTTCCCTGCGAATCTGGAATTCCTCTGACTCTCCACACCAGGCAGATTTTCCTAACAACACTGGTGAATGACCAGGTAATCCAATGCTGGTTTTCAGCGGCTGTTCACACTCACAGCCTTGCTGTTCAATTGGCAATCCAGTCAAACCTAGTCAGCTCTTCATTTTCCTGTCCACACAACCCAGCGTTCAGAAATCATTGGAATCTCTACTACAGAAATTTCCATTCATTCACTGTGAATCTGGAAATACTCTGAATCTGCATTCCAGGAAGGCTTTCGTTACACCACTGATGAATGTCCAAGTAATGCAATGCTGCTTCTTAGTGGTCTGTTCACACTCGAAACCGTGCTGTTCATTGGCTATCCACTCAATATCGGTCAGCTCTTCAATATCCTGTCCAGACTATCCAGATTCCTAAATGTTGGCAATCACCACTACAGAATGTTCCATTCAATCACGCGAATCTGGAATTCATCAGAGTCTCCACTCCTGGAAGGTTTTCGTGACACCACTGGTAAATGTCCAAGGAAGACAATGCTGGTTTTAAGCCGCCTGCTAACACACTCAGCCGTGCTGTTCAATTTGCTATCCACCCAACCCTATTCAGCTCTACATTTTCCTGTCCTCATAACCCAACCTTCAGAAATAATTGGTATCTCCTCCACAGAATGTTCCGTTCATTCACTGCGAATCTTAAATTCATCTGACTCTCAACTCCCGGCGGGTTATCGTTACACCACTTGTGAATGTCCAAGTAAGCCAATGCTGGTTTTCAGTGGCCTGTTCATACTAAGAGACGTGCTGTTCATTTGGCTATCCACTCCACCCTGTTCAGCTCTACATTTTCGTGTCCACAAAACCCAGCCTTCAGAAATCATTGGAATCACCACTAGAGAATGTTCCATTCATTCACTGCGAATCTGGAATTCCTCTGAACCTCCACTCCTGGCAGGTTTTCGTTACGCCACTGGTGAATGTCCAAGTAACTCAATACTGGTTTTCAGAGGCATGTTCAACTCGCAGAAGTGCTGTTCAATGGGCTATCCACTCAATATTGGTCAGCTCTTCATTTTCCTCTCCACACAAACCAGCCTTCAGAAATCATTGGGCTCTCCACTACAGACTGTTCCATTCATTCACTGCGATTCTGCAATTCATCTGACTCTCCGCTCCAGGCAGGTTTCATTACAACACTGGTGAATGACCAAGTAATCCAATGCTGGTTTTCAGCCGCCTTTTCACACTCGCAGTGTGCTGTTCAATTGTCTATCCACTCAAACCTGGTCAGCCTTTCATTTTCTTTTCCACAATATCAGACTTCAGAAATCATTGGTATCGCCAGTACAGAATGTTCCATTCATTCACTGCCAATCTGGAATTCATCTGAATCTGCACTCCAGGTAGGCTTTCATTACACCACTTATGAATGTCCAAGTAAGACAATGCTGGTTTTCAGCGGTCTGTTCACACTCTAAGCCCTGCTTTTTACTGGGTATCCACACAACTGTGGTCAGCTCTTCATTTTCATGTCCAAACAATCCAGACTTGAGAAATCATTGCAATCTCCAGTACAGAATGTTCCATTCATTCACTGCGAATCTGGAATTCAACTGAATCTCCACTACCTGCAGATTTATCTTACACCACTTGTGAATGTCCAAGTAAAACAATGCTGGTTTTCAGAGGCCTGTTCATGTTCGCAGTCGTGCTGTTCAATTGGCTATCCACTCAACCTGTTTTGCTCCTCATTTTCCTGTGCACACAACCCAGCCTTCAGAAATCATTGTAATCTCCACTACAGGATGTTCCATTCATTCACTGGGAATCTGGAATTCATCTGAATCTGCACTCCACGCAGGCTTTCGTTACACCACTGCTGAAAGTCGAAGTAATGCAATACTGGTTTTCAGTGGTCTGTTCACATTCGAAGCCGAGGCTTTTTACAGGCTATCCACTCAACACTGGTCAGCTCTTCATTTTCGTGTCCCCACAATCCAGATTTCAGAAATCATTGCAATCTCCACTACAGAATGTTCCATTCATTCACTGCGAGTCTGGAGTTTATCTGATTCTCCACTCCCGCCTGGTTAACATTACACCACTTGTGAATGTCCAAGTAAGCCAATGCTGGTTTTCAGAGGCCTGTTCATACTCGCAGCCGTGCTGTTTAATTGACAATTCACTCCACCCTGTTCAGCTCTTCATTGTCCCACCACACTACCAGCCTTCAGAAATCTTTGTTATCTCCACTACAGAATGTTCCATTCATTCACTGCGAATCTGGAATTCATCTGACTCTCAACTCCACGCAGGTTTTCATTACACCACTGTTGAATGTCCAAGCAACCCAATGCCGGTTTTCAGCGGCCTGTTCATATTCGCAGCCCTGCTGTTTACTTGGCTATCGATTCAAGCCTGGTCAGCTCTTCATTTTCCTGTCCACACAACACAGGCTTCAGAAATCATTGGAATCTCCTCTACAGAATGTTCCATTCATTCACTGCGAATGTGGAATTCAACTGACTCTCCACTCCATGCAGGTTTTCCTTACACCACTGATGAATGTCCAAGTAACCCAATGCTGGTTTTCAGCTGCATGTTCACACTCGCAGCCATGCTATACAATTGGCTTTCCACTAAATCCTGATTAGTTCTTGATTTTCCTTCCACACGACCCAGCCTTCAGAAATCGTTGGAATCTCCACTAGAGAATGTTCCATTCATTCACTGCGAATCTGGAATTCCTCTGAACCTCCACTCCCGGCAGGTTTTCGTTACACCACTGTTGAATGTCCAAGTAACCCAATGTTTTAAGTGTTTTCTTCACAAGCGCAGTGGTGCTGTTCAATTGGCTATCCACTCAACCCTGGCCAGCTCTACATTTTCCTGTCCACACCACAGAGACTGGAGAAATCATTGTTATCTCCACTACAGAATGTTCCATTCATTCACAGCGAATCTGGAATTCATCTGAATCTCCACTCCCGGCAGGTTTTCGTGACACCACTGGTAAATATCCAAGTAAGCCAATGCTGGTTTTAAGTGGCCTGCTCATACTCTCAGCCGTGCTGTTCAATTTGCTATCCACTCAACCCTCTTCAGCTCCATTTTCCTGTCCACATAACCCAAACTTCAGAAACAATTGGTATCTCCTCCACAGAATGTTCCATTCATTGACGGCAAATCTGAAATTCATCTAATTCTCAACTCCCGTCAGGTTTTCGTTACACCACTTGTGAATGTCCAATTAAGCCAAAGCTGGTTTTCAGTGGCCTGTTCTTACTACGAGACGTGCTGTTCATTTGGCTATCCATTCCACCCTGTTCAGCTCTACATTTTCGTGTCCACAAAACCCAGCCTTCAGAAATCATTGGAATCACCACTAGAGAATGTTCCATTCATTCACTGCGAATCTGGAATTCATCTGAATCTCCACTCCCGGCAGGTTTTCATTGCACCACTGCTGAATGTTCAAGTAACGCAATGATGGTTTTCAGCGGTCTATTCACACTCGAACCCGTGCTGTTCACGGTCTAGCGACTCAACACTGGTGAGTTCTTCTTTTTCCAGTTCAGACAATACAAACCTCAGAAACCATTGCAATCTACACTACAGAATGTTTCATTCATTCAGGCGAATCTTGAATTCATCTTGTTCTCCACTCCCAGCAGGTTTTCGTTTCACCACTGGTGAATGTCCAAGCAACCCAAGGCTGGTTTCAGCTGCGTGTTAACACTCGCAGCCGTGCTGTTCAATTGGCTATCCAGTGAACGCTGGTTAGCTCTTGATTTTCCTTCCACACACCGAGCCTTCAGAAATCATTCTTATCTCCACTTCAGAATGTTCCATTCGTTCCCTGCGAATCTGGAATTCCTCTGACTCTCCACACCAGGCAGATTTTCCTAACAACACTGGTGAATGACCAGGTAATCCAATGCTGGTTTTCAGCGGCTGTTCACACTCACAGCCTTGCTGTTCAATTGGCAATCCAGTCAAACCTAGTCAGCTCTTCATTTTCCTGTCCACACAACCCAGCGTTCAGAAATCATTGGAATCTCTACTACAGAAATTTCCATTCATTCACTGTGAATCTGGAAATACTCTGAATCTGCATTCCAGGAAGGCTTTCGTTACACCACTGATGAATGTCCAAGTAATGCAATGCTGCTTCTTAGTGGTCTGTTCACACTCGAAACCGTGCTGTTCATTGGCTATCCACTCAATATCGGTCAGCTCTTCAATATCCTGTCCAGACTATCCAGATTCCTAAATGTTGGCAATCACCACTACAGAATGTTCCATTCAATCACGCGAATCTGGAATTCATCAGAGTCTCCACTCCTGGAAGGTTTTCGTGACACCACTGGTAAATGTCCAAGGAAGACAATGCTGGTTTTAAGCCGCCTGCTAACACACTCAGCCGTGCTGTTCAATTTGCTATCCACCCAACCCTATTCAGCTCTACATTTTCCTGTCCTCATAACCCAACCTTCAGAAATAATTGGTATCTCCTCCACAGAATGTTCCGTTCATTCACTGCGAATCTTAAATTCATCTGACTCTCAACTCCCGGCGGGTTATCGTTACACCACTTGTGAATGTCCAAGTAAGCCAATGCTGGTTTTCAGTGGCCTGTTCATACTAAGAGACGTGCTGTTCATTTGGCTATCCACTCCAACCTGTTCAGCTCTACATTTTCGTGTCCACAAAACCCAGCCTTCAGAAATCATTGGAATCACCACTAGAGAATGTTCCATTCATTCACTGCGAATCTGGAATTCCTCTGAACCTCCACTCCTGGCAGGTTTTCGTTACGCCACTGGTGAATGTCCAAGTAACTCAATACTGGTTTTCCGAGGCATGTTCAACTCGCAGAAGTGCTGTTCAATGGGCTATCCACTCAATATTGGTCAGCTCTTCATTTTCCTCTCCACACAAACCAGCCTTCAGAAATCATTGGGCTCTCCACTACAGACTGTTCCATTCATTCACTGCGATTCTGCAATTCATCTGACTCTCCGCTCCAGGCAGGTTTTCATTACAGCACTGGTGAATGACCAAGTAATCCAATGCTGGTTTTCAGCCGCCTTTTCACACTCGCAGTGTGCTGTTCAATTGTCTATCCACTCAAACCTGGTCAGCCTTTCATTTTCTTTTCCACAATATCAGACTTCAGAAATCATTGGAATCGCCAGTACAGAATGTTCCATTCATTCACTGCCAATCTGGAATTCATCTGAATCTGCACTCCAGGTAGGCTTTCATTACACCACTTATGAATGTCCAAGTAACACAATGCTGGTTTTCAGCGGTCTGTTCACACTCTAAGCCCTGCTTTTTACTGGGTATCCACACAACTGTGGTCAGCTCTTCATTTTCATGTCCAAACAATCCAGACTTGAGAAATCATTGCAATCTCCAGTACAGAATGTTCCATTCATTCACTGCGAATCTGGAATTCAACTGAATCTCCACTACCTGCAGATTTATCTTACACCACTTGTGAATGTCCAAGTAAAACAATGCTGGTTTTCAGAGGCCTGTTCATGTTCGCAGTCGTGCTGTTCAATTGGCTATCCACTCAACCTGTTTTGCTCCTCATTTTCCTGTGCACACAACCCAGCCTTCAGAAATCATTGTAATCTCCACTACAGGATGTTCCATTCATTCACTGGGAATCTGGAATTCATCTGAATCTGCACTCCACGCAGGCTTTCTTTACACCACTGCTGAAAGTCGAAGTAATGCAATACTGGTTTTCAGTGGTCTGTTCACATTCGAAGCCGAGGCTTTTTACAGGCTATCCACTCAACACTGGTCAGCTCTTCATTTTCGTGTCCCCACAATCCAGATTTCAGAAATCATTGCAATCTCCACTACAGAATGTTCCATTCATTCACTGCGAGTCTGGAGTTTATCTGATTCTCCACTCCCGCCTGGTTAACATTACATCACTTGTGAATGTCCAAGTAAGCCAATGCTGGTTTTCAGAGGCCTGTTCATACTCGCAGCCGTGCTGTTTAATTGACAATTCACTCCACCCTGTTCAGCTCTTCATTGTCCCACCACACTACCAGCCTTCAGAAATCTTTGTTATCTCCACTACAGAATGTTCCATTCATTCACTGCGAATCTGGAATTCATCTGACTCTCAACTCCACGCAGGTTTTCATTACACCACTGTTGAATGTCCAAGTAACCCAATGCTGGTTTTCAGCGGCCTGTTCATATTCGCAGCCCTGCTGTTTACTTGGCTATCGATTCAAGCCTGGTCAGCTCTTCATTTTCCTGTCCACACAACACAGGCTTCAGAAATCATTGGAATCTCCTCTACAGAATGTTCCATTCATTCACTGCGAATGTGGAATTCAACTGACTCTCCACTCCATGCAGGTTTTCCTTACACCACTGATGAATGTCCAAGTAACCCAATGCTGGTTTTCAGCTGCATGTTCACACTCGCAGCCATGCTATACAATTGGCTTTCCACTAAATCCTGATTAGTTCTTGATTTTCCTTCCACACGACCCAGCCTTCAGAAATCGTTGGAATCTCCACTAGAGAATGTTCCATTCATTCACTGCGAATCTGGAATTCCTCTGAACCTCCACTCCCGGCAGGTTTTCGTTACACCACTGTTGAATGTCCAAGTAACCCAATGTTTTAAGTGTTTTCTTCACAAGCGCAGTGGTGCTGTTCAATTGGCTATCCACTCAACCCTGGCCAGCTCTACATTTTCCTGTCCACACCACAGAGACTGGAGAAATCATTGTTATCTCCACTACAGAATGTTCCATTCATTCACAGCGAATCTGGAATTCATCTGAATCTCCACTCCCGGCAGGTTTTCGTGACACCACTGGTAAATATCCAAGTAAGCCAATGCTGGTTTTAAGTGGCCTGCTCATACTCTCAGCCGTGCTGTTCAATTTGCTATCCACTCAACCCTCTTCAGCTCCATTTTCCTGTCCACATAACCCAAACTTCAGAAACAATTGGTATCTCCTCCACAGAATGTTCCATTCATTGACGGCAAATCTGAAATTCATCTAATTCTCAACTCCCGTCAGGTTTTCGTTACACCACTTGTGAATGTCCAATTAAGCCAAAGCTGGTTTTCAGTGGCCTGTTCTTACTACGAGACGTGCTGTTCATTTGGCTATCCATTCCACCCTGTTCAGCTCTACATTTTCGTGTCCACAAAACCCAGCCTTCAGAAATCATTGGAATCACCACTAGAGAATGTTCCATTCATTCACTGCGAATCTGGAATTCATCTGAATCTCCACTCCCGGCAGGTTTTCATTGCACCACTGCTGAATGTTCAAGTAACGCAATGATGGTTTTCAGCGGTCTATTCACACTCGAACCCGTGCTGTTCACGGTCTAGCGACTCAACACTGGTGAGTTCTTCTTTTTCCAGTTCAGACAATACAAACCTCAGAAACCATTGCAATCTACACTACAGAATGTTTCATTCATTCAGGCGAATCTTGAATTCATCTTGTTCTCCACTCCCAGCAGGTTTTCGTTTCACCACTGGTGAATGTCCAAGCAACCCAAGGCTGGTTTCAGCTGCGTGTTAACACTCGCAGCCGTGCTGTTCAATTGGCTATCCAGTGAACGCTGGTTAGCTCTTGATTTTCCTTCCACACACCGAGCCTTCAGAAATCATTCTTATCTCCACTTCAGAATGTTCCATTCGTTCCCTGCGAATCTGGAATTCCTCTGACTCTCCACACCAGGCAGATTTTCCTAACAACACTGGTGAATGACCAGGTAATCCAATGCTGGTTTTCAGCGGCTGTTCACACTCACAGCCTTGCTGTTCAATTGGCAATCCAGTCAAACCTAGTCAGCTCTTCATTTTCCTGTCCACACAACCCAGCGTTCAGAAATCATTGGAATCTCTACTACAGAAATTTCCATTCATTCACTGTGAATCTGGAAATACTCTGAATCTGCATTCCAGGAAGGCTTTCGTTACACCACTGATGAATGTCCAAGTAATGCAATGCTGCTTCTTAGTGGTCTGTTCACACTCGAAACCGTGCTGTTCATTGGCTATCCACTCAATATCGGTCAGCTCTTCAATATCCTGTCCAGACTATCCAGATTCCTAAATGTTGGCAATCACCACTACAGAATGTTCCATTCAATCACGCGAATCTGGAATTCATCAGAGTCTCCACTCCTGGAAGGTTTTCGTGACACCACTGGTAAATGTCCAAGGAAGACAATGCTGGTTTTAAGCCGCCTGCTAACACACTCAGCCGTGCTGTTCAATTTGCTATCCACCCAACCCTATTCAGCTCTACATTTTCCTGTCCTCATAACCCAACCTTCAGAAATAATTGGTATCTCCTCCACAGAATGTTCCGTTCATTCACTGCGAATCTTAAATTCATCTGACTCTCAACTCCCGGCGGGTTATCGTTACACCACTTGTGAATGTCCAAGTAAGCCAATGCTGGTTTTCAGTGGCCTGTTCATACTAAGAGACGTGCTGTTCATTTGGCTATCCACTCCACCCTGTTCAGCTCTACATTTTCGTGTCCACAAAACCCAGCCTTCAGAAATCATTGGAATCACCACTAGAGAATGTTCCATTCATTCACTGCGAATCTGGAATTCATCTGAACCTCCACTCCTGGCAGGTTTTCGTTACGCCACTGGTGAATGTCCAAGTAACTCAATACTGGTTTTCAGAGGCATGTTCAACTCGCAGAAGTGCTGTTCAATGGGCTATCCACTCAATATTGGTCAGCTCTTCATTTTCCTCTCCACACAAACCAGCCTTCAGAAATCATTGGGCTCTCCACTACAGACTGTTCCATTCATTCACTGCGATTCTGCAATTCATCTGACTCTCCGCTCCAGGCAGGTTTTCATTACAGCACTGGTGAATGACCAAGTAATCCAATGCTGGTTTTCAGCCGCCTTTTCACACTCGCAGTGTGCTGTTCAATTGTCTATCCACTCAAACCTGGTCAGCCTTTCATTTTCTTTTCCACAATATCAGACTTCAGAAATCATTGGAATCGCCAGTACAGAATGTTCCATTCATTCACTGCCAATCTGGAATTCATCTGAATCTGCACTCCAGGTAGGCTTTCATTACACCACTTATGAATGTCCAAGTAAGACAATGCTGGTTTTCAGCGGTCTGTTCACACTCTAAGCCCTGCTTTTTACTGGGTATCCACACAACTGTGGTCAGCTCTTCATTTTCATGTCCAAACAATCCAGACTTGAGAAATCATTGCAATCTCCAGTACAGAATGTTCCATTCATTCACTGCGAATCTGGAATTCAACTGAATCTCCACTACCTGCAGATTTATCTTACACCAGTTGTGAATGTCCAAGTAAAACAATGCTGGTTTTCAGAGGCCTGTTCATGTTCGCAGTCGTGCTGTTCAATTGGCTATCCACTCAACCTGTTTTGCTCCTCATTTTCCTGTGCACACAACCCAGCCTTCAGAAATCATTGTAATCTCCACTACAGGATGTTCCATTCATTCACTGGGAATCTGGAATTCATCTGAATCTGCACTCCACGCAGGCTTTCGTTACACCACTGCTGAAAGTCGAAGTAATGCAATACTGGTTTTCAGTGGTCTGTTCACATTCGAAGCCGAGGCTTTTAATAGGCTATCCACTCAACACTGGTCAGCTCTTCATTTTCGTGTCCCCACAATCCAGATTTCAGAAATCATTGCAATCTCCACTACAGAATGTTCCATTCATTCACTGCGAGTCTGGAGTTTATCTGATTCTCCACTCCCGCCTGGTTAACATTACACCACTTGTGAATGTCCAAGTAAGCCAATGCTGGTTTTCAGAGGCCTGTTCATACTCGCAGCCGTGCTGTTTAATTGACAATTCACTCCACCCTGTTCAGCTCTTCATTGTCCCACCACACTACCAGCCTTCAGAAATCTTTGTTATCTCCACTACAGAATGTTCCATTCATTCACTGCGAATCTGGAATTCATCTGACTCTCAATTCCACGCAGGTTTTCATTACACCACTGTTGAATGTCCAAGTAACCCAATGCTGGTTTTCAGCGGCCTGTTCATATTCGCAGCCCTGCTGTTTACTTGGCTATCGATTCAAGCCTGGTCAGCTCTTCATTTTCCTGTCCACACAACACAGGCTTCAGAAATCATTGGAATCTCCTCTACAGAATGTTCCATTCATTCACTGCGAATGTGGAATTCAACTGACTCTCCACTCCATGCAGGTTTTCCTTACACCACTGATGAATGTCCAAGTAACCCAATGCTGGTTTTCAGCTGCATGTTCACACTCGCAGCCATGCTATACAATTGGCTTTCCACTAAATCCTGATTAGTTCTTGATTTTCCTTCCACACGACCCAGCCTTCAGAAATCGTTGGAATCTCCACTAGAGAATGTTCCATTCATTCACTGCGAATCTGGAATTCCTCTGAACCTCCACTCCCGGCAGGTTTTCGTTACACCACTGTTGAATGTCCAAGTAACCCAATGTTTTAAGTGTTTTCTTCACAAGCGCAGTGGTGCTGTTCAATTGGCTATCCACTCAACCCTGGCCAGCTCTACATTTTCCTGTCCACACCACAGAGACTGGAGAAATCATTGTTATCTCCACTACAGAATGTTCCATTCATTCACAGCGAATCTGGAATTCATCTGAATCTCCACTCCCGGCAGGTTTTCGTGACACCACTGGTAAATATCCAAGTAAGCCAATGCTGGTTTTAAGTGGCCTGCTCATACTCTCAGCCGTGCTGTTCAATTTGCTATCCACTCAACCCTCTTCAGCTCCATTTTCCTGTCCACATAACCCAAACTTCAGAAACAATTGGTATCTCCTCCACAGAATGTTCCATTCATTGACGGCAAATCTGAAATTCATCTAATTCTCAACTCCCGTCAGGTTTTCGTTACACCACTTGTGAATGTCCAATTAAGCCAAAGCTGGTTTTCAGTGGCCTGTTCTTACTACGAGACGTGCTGTTCATTTGGCTATCCATTCCACCCTGTTCAGCTCTACATTTTCGTGTCCACAAAACCCAGCCTTCAGAAATCATTGGAATCACCACTAGAGAATGTTCCATTCATTCACTGCGAATCTGGAATTCATCTGAATCTCCACTCCCGGCAGGTTTTCATTGCACCACTGCTGAATGTTCAAGTAACGCAATGATGGTTTTCAGCGGTCTATTCACACTCGAACCCGTGCTGTTCACGGTCTAGCGACTCAACACTGGTGAGTTCTTCTTTTTCCAGTTCAGACAATACAAACCTCAGAAACCATTGCAATCTACACTACAGAATGTTTCATTCATTCAGGCGAATCTTGAATTCATCTTGTTCTCCACTCCCAGCAGGTTTTCGTTTCACCACTGGTGAATGTCCAAGCAACCCAAGGCTGGTTTCAGCTGCGTGTTAACACTCGCAGCCGTGCTGTTCAATTGGCTATCCAGTGAACGCTGGTTAGCTCTTGATTTTCCTTCCACACACCGAGCCTTCAGAAATCATTCTTATCTCCACTTCAGAATGTTCCATTCGTTCCCTGCGAATCTGGAATTCCTCTGACTCTCCACACCAGGCAGATTTTCCTAACAACACTGGTGAATGACCAGGTAATCCAATGCTGGTTTTCAGCGGCTGTTCACACTCACAGCCTTGCTGTTCAATTGGCAATCCAGTCAAACCTAGTCAGCTCTTCATTTTCCTGTCCACACAACCCAGCGTTCAGAAATCATTGGAATCTCTACTACAGAAATTTCCATTCATTCACTGTGAATCTGGAAATACTCTGAATCTGCATTCCAGGAAGGCTTTCGTTACACCACTGATGAATGTCCAAGTAATGCAATGCTGCTTCTTAGTGGTCTGTTCACACTCGAAACCGTGCTGTTCATTGGCTATCCACTCAATATCGGTCAGCTCTTCAATATCCTGTCCAGACTATCCAGATTCCTAAATGTTGGCAATCACCACTACAGAATGTTCCATTCAATCACGCGAATCTGGAATTCATCAGAGTCTCCACTCCTGGAAGGTTTTCGTGACACCACTGGTAAATGTCCAAGGAAGACAATGCTGGTTTTAAGCCGCCTGCTAACACACTCAGCCGTGCTGTTCAATTTGCTATCCACCCAACCCTATTCAGCTCTACATTTTCCTGTCCTCATAACCCAAACTTCAGAAATAATTGGTATCTCCTCCACAGAATGTTCCGTTCATTCACTGCGAATCTTAAATTCATCTGACTCTCAACTCCCGGCGGGTTATCGTTACACCACTTGTGAATGTCCAAGTAAGCCAATGCTGGTTTTCAGTGGCCTGTTCATACTAAGAGACGTGCTGTTCATTTGGCTATCCACTCCACCCTGTTCAGCTCTACATTTTCGTGTCCACAAAACCCAGCCTTCAGAAATCATTGGAATCACCACTAGAGAATGTTCCATTCATTCACTGCGAATCTGGAATTCCTCTGAACCTCCACTCCTGGCAGGTTTTCGTTACGCCACTGGTGAATGTCCAAGTAACTCAATACTGGTTTTCAGAGGCATGTTCAACTCGCAGAAGTGCTGTTCAATGGGCTATCCACTCAATATTGGTCAGCTCTTCATTTTCCTCTCCACACAAACCAGCCTTCAGAAATCATTGGGCTCTCCACTACAGACTGTTCCATTCATTCACTGCGATTCTGCAATTCATCTGACTCTCCGCTCCAGGCAGGTTTTCATTACAGCACTGGTGAATGACCAAGTAATCCAATGCTGGTTTTCAGCCGCCTTTTCACACTCGCAGTGTGCTGTTCAATTGTCTATCCACTCAAACCTGGTCAGCCTTTCATTTTCTTTTCCACAATATCAGACTTCAGAAATCATTGGAATCGCCAGTACAGAATGTTCCATTCATTCACTGCCAATCTGGAATTCATCTGAATCTGCACTCCAGGTAGGCTTTCATTACACCACTTATGAATGTCCAAGTAACACAATGCTGGTTTTCAGCGGTCTGTTCACACTCTAAGCCCTGCTTTTTACTGGGTATCCACACAACTGTGGTCAGCTCTTCATTTTCATGTCCAAACAATCCAGACTTGAGAAATCATTGCAATCTCCAGTACAGAATGTTCCATTCATTCACTGCGAATCTGGAATTCAACTGAATCTCCACTACCTGCAGATTTATCTTACACCACTTGTGAATGTCCAAGTAAAACAATGCTGGTTTTCAGAGGCCTGTTCATGTTCGCAGTCGTGCTGTTCAATTGGCTATCCACTCAACCTGTTTTGCTCCTCATTTTCCTGTGCACACAACCCAGCCTTCAGAAATCATTGTAATCTCCACTACAGGATGTTCCATTCATTCACTGGGAATCTGGAATTCATCTGAATCTGCACTCCACGCAGGCTTTCGTTACACCACTGCTGAAAGTCGAAGTAATGCAATACTGGTTTTCAGTGGTCTGTTCACATTCGAAGCCGAGGCTTTTTACAGGCTATCCACTCAACACTGGTCAGCTCTTCATTTTCGTGTCCCCACAATCCAGATTTCAGAAATCATTGCAATCTCCACTACAGAATGTTCCATTCATTCACTGCGAGTCTGGAGTTTATCTGATTCTCCACTCCCGCCTGGTTAACATTACACCACTTGTGAATGTCCAAGTAAGCCAATGCTGGTTTTCAGAGGCCTGTTCATACTCGCAGCCGTGCTGTTTAATTGACAATTCACTCCACCCTGTTCAGCTCTTCATTGTCCCACCACACTACCAGCCTTCAGAAATCTTTGTTATCTCCACTACAGAATGTTCCATTCATTCACTGCGAATCTGGAATTCATCTGACTCTCAACTCCACGCAGGTTTTCATTACACCACTGTTGAATGTCCAAGTAACCCAATGCTGGTTTTCAGCGGCCTGTTCATATTCGCAGCCCTGCTGTTTACTTGGCTATCGATTCAAGCCTGGTCAGCTCTTCATTTTCCTGTCCACACAACACAGGCTTCAGAAATCATTGGAATCTCCTCTACAGAATGTTCCATTCATTCACTGCGAATGTGGAATTCAACTGACTCTCCACTCCATGCAGGTTTTCCTTACACCACTGATGAATGTCCAAGTAACCCAATGCTGGTTTTCAGCTGCATGTTCACACTCGCAGCCATGCTATACAATTGGCTTTCCACTAAATCCTGATTAGTTCTTGATTTTCCTTCCACACGACCCAGCCTTCAGAAATCGTTGGAATCTCCACTAGAGAATGTTCCATTCATTCACTGCGAATCTGGAATTCCTCTGAACCTCCACTCCCGGCAGGTTTTCGTTACACCACTGTTGAATGTCCAAGTAACCCAATGTTTTAAGTGTTTTCTTCACAAGCGCAGTGGTGCTGTTCAATTGGCTATCCACTCAACCCTGGCCAGCTCTACATTTTCCTGTCCACACCACAGAGACTGGAGAAATCATTGTTATCTCCACTACAGAATGTTCCATTCATTCACAGCGAATCTGGAATTCATCTGAATCTCCACTCCCGGCAGGTTTTCGTGACACCACTGGTAAATATCCAAGTAAGCCAATGCTGGTTTTAAGTGGCCTGCTCATACTCTCAGCCGTGCTGTTCAATTTGCTATCCACTCAACCCTCTTCAGCTCCATTTTCCTGTCCACATAACCCAAACTTCAGAAACAATTGGTATCTCCTCCACAGAATGTTCCATTCATTGACGGCAAATCTGAAATTCATCTAATTCTCAACTCCCGTCAGGTTTTCGTTACACCACTTGTGAATGTCCAATTAAGCCAAAGCTGGTTTTCAGTGGCCTGTTCTTACTACGAGACGTGCTGTTCATTTGACTATCCATTCCACCCTGTTCAGCTCTACATTTTCGTGTCCACAAAACCCAGCCTTCAGAAATCATTGGAATCACCACTAGAGAATGTTCCATTCATTCACTGCGAATCTGGAATTCATCTGAATCTCCACTCCCGGCAGGTTTTCATTGCACCACTGCTGAATGTTCAAGTAACGCAATGATGGTTTTCAGCGGTCTATTCACACTCGAACCCGTGCTGTTCACGGTCTAGCGACTCAACACTGGTGAGTTCTTCTTTTTCCAGTTCAGACAATACAAACCTCAGAAACCATTGCAATCTACACTACAGAATGTTTCATTCATTCAGGCGAATCTTGAATTCATCTTGTTCTCCACTCCCAGCAGGTTTTCGTTTCACCACTGGTGAATGTCCAAGCAACCCAAGGCTGGTTTCAGCTGCGTGTTAACACTCGCAGCCGTGCTGTTCAATTGGCTATCCAGTGAACGCTGGTTAGCTCTTGATTTTCCTTCCACACACCGAGCCTTCAGAAATCATTCTTATCTCCACTTCAGAATGTTCCATTCGTTCCCTGCGAATCTGGAATTCCTCTGACTCTCCACACCAGGCAGATTTTCCTAACAACACTGGTGAATGACCAGGTAATCCAATGCTGGTTTTCAGCGGCTGTTCACACTCACAGCCTTGCTGTTCAATTGGCAATCCAGTCAAACCTAGTCAGCTCTTCATTTTCCTGTCCACACAACCCAGCGTTCAGAAATCATTGGAATCTCTACTACAGAAATTTCCATTCATTCACTGTGAATCTGGAAATACTCTGAATCTGCATTCCAGGAAGGCTTTCGTTACACCACTGATGAATGTCCAAGTAATGCAATGCTGCTTCTTAGTGGTCTGTTCACACTCGAAACCGTGCTGTTCATTGGCTATCCACTCAATATCGGTCAGCTCTTCAATATCCTGTCCAGACTATCCAGATTCCTAAATGTTGGCAATCACCACTACAGAATGTTCCATTCAATCACGCGAATCTGGAATTCATCAGAGTCTCCACTCCTGGAAGGTTTTCGTGACACCACTGGTAAATGTCCAAGGAAGACAATGCTGGTTTTAAGCCGCCTGCTAACACACTCAGCCGTGCTGTTCAATTTGCTATCCACCCAACCCTATTCAGCTCTACATTTTCCTGTCCTCATAACCCAACCTTCAGAAATAATTGGTATCTCCTCCACAGAATGTTCCGTTCATTCACTGCGAATCTTAAATTCATCTGACTCTCAACTCCCGGCGGGTTATCGTTACACCACTTGTGAATGTCCAAGTAAGCCAATGCTGGTTTTCAGTGGCCTGTTCATACTAAGAGACGTGCTGTTCATTTGGCTATCCACTCCACCCTGTTCAGCTCTACATTTTCGTGTCCACAAAACCCAGCCTTCAGAAATCATTGGAATCACCACTAGAGAATGTTCCATTCATTCACTGCGAATCTGGAATTCCTCTGAACCTCCACTCCTGGCAGGTTTTCGTTACGCCACTGGTGAATGTCCAAGTAACTCAATACTGGTTTTCAGAGGCATGTTCAACTCGCAGAAGTGCTGTTCAATGGGCTATCCACTCAATATTGGTCAGCTCTTCATTTTCCTCTCCACACAAACCAGCCTTCAGAAATCATTGGGCTCTCCACTACAGACTGTTCCATTCATTCACTGCGATTCTGCAATTCATCTGACTCTCCGCTCCAGGCAGGTTTTCATTACAGCACTGGTGAATGACCAAGTAATCCAATGCTGGTTTTCAGCCGCCTTTTCACACTCGCAGTGTGCTGTTCAATTGTCTATCCACTCAAACCTGGTCAGCCTTTCATTTTCTTTTCCACAATATCAGACTTCAGAAATCATTGGAATCGCCAGTACAGAATGTTCCATTCATTCACTGCCAATCTGGAATTCATCTGAATCTGCACTCCAGGTAGGCTTTCATTACACCACTTATGAATGTCCAAGTAACACAATGCTGGTTTTCAGCGGTCTGTTCACACTCTAAGCCCTGCTTTTTACTGGGTATCCACACAACTGTGGTCAGCTCTTCATTTTCATGTCCAAACAATCCAGACTTGAGAAATCATTGCAATCTCCAGTACAGAATGTTCCATTCATTCACTGCGAATCTGGAATTCAACTGAATCTCCACTACCTGCAGATTTATCTTACACCACTTGTGAATGTCCAAGTAAAACAATGCTGGTTTTCAGAGGCCTGTTCATGTTCGCAGTCGTGCTGTTCAATTGGCTATCCACTCAACCTGTTTTGCTCCTCATTTTCCTGTGCACACAACCCAGCCTTCAGAAATCATTGTAATCTCCACTACAGGATGTTCCATTCATTCACTGGGAATCTGGAATTCATCTGAATCTGCACTCCACGCAGGCTTTCGTTACACCACTGCTGAAAGTCGAAGTAATGCAATACTGGTTTTCAGTGGTCTGTTCACATTCGAAGCCGAGGCTTTTTACAGGCTATCCACTCAACACTGGTCAGCTCTTCATTTTCGTGTCCCCACAATCCAGATTTCAGAAATCATTGCAATCTCCACTACAGAATGTTCCATTCATTCACTGCGAGTCTGGAGTTTATCTGATTCTCCACTCCCGCCTGGTTAACATTACACCACTTGTGAATGTCCAAGTAAGCCAATGCTGGTTTTCAGAGGCCTGTTCATACTCGCAGCCGTGCTGTTTAATTGACAATTCACTCCACCCTGTTCAGCTCTTCATTGTCCCACCACACTACCAGCCTTCAGAAATCTTTGTTATCTCCACTACAGAATGTTCCATTCATTCACTGCGAATCTGGAATTCATCTGACTCTCAACTCCACGCAGGTTTTCATTACACCACTGTTGAATGTCCAAGTAACCCAATGCTGGTTTTCAGCGGCCTGTTCATATTCGCAGCCCTGCTGTTTACTTGGCTATCGATTCAAGCCTGGTCAGCTCTTCATTTTCCTGTCCACACAACACAGGCTTCAGAAATCATTGGAATCTCCTCTACAGAATGTTCCATTCATTCACTGCGAATGTGGAATTCAACTGACTCTCCACTCCATGCAGGTTTTCCTTACACCACTGATGAATGTCCAAGTAACCCAATGCTGGTTTTCAGCTGCATGTTCACACTCGCAGCCATGCTATACAATTGGCTTTCCACTAAATCCTGATTAGTTCTTGATTTTCCTTCCACACGACCCAGCCTTCAGAAATCGTTGGAATCTCCACTAGAGAATGTTCCATTCATTCACTGCGAATCTGGAATTCCTCTGAACCTCCACTCCCGGCAGGTTTTCGTTACACCACTGTTGAATGTCCAAGTAACCCAATGTTTTAAGTGTTTTCTTCACAAGCGCAGTGGTGCTGTTCAATTGGCTATCCACTCAACCCTGGCCAGCTCTACATTTTCCTGTCCACACCACAGAGACTGGAGAAATCATTGTTATCTCCACTACAGAATGTTCCATTCATTCACAGCGAATCTGGAATTCATCTGAATCTCCACTCCCGGCAGGTTTTCGTGACACCACTGGTAAATATCCAAGTAAGCCAATGCTGGTTTTAAGTGGCCTGCTCATACTCTCAGCCGTGCTGTTCAATTTGCTATCCACTCAACCCTCTTCAGCTCCATTTTCCTGTCCACATAACCCAAACTTCAGAAACAATTGGTATCTCCTCCACAGAATGTTCCATTCATTGACGGCAAATCTGAAATTCATCTAATTCTCAACTCCCGTCAGGTTTTCGTTACACCACTTGTGAATGTCCAATTAAGCCAAAGCTGGTTTTCAGTGGCCTGTTCTTACTACGAGACGTGCTGTTCATTTGGCTATCCATTCCACCCTGTTCAGCTCTACATTTTCGTGTCCACAAAACCCAGCCTTCAGAAATCATTGGAATCACCACTAGAGAATGTTCCATTCATTCACTGCGAATCTGGAATTCATCTGAATCTCCACTCCCGGCAGGTTTTCATTGCACCACTGCTGAATGTTCAAGTAACGCAATGATGGTTTTCAGCGGTCTATTCACACTCGAACCCGTGCTGTTCACGGTCTAGCGACTCAACACTGGTGAGTTCTTCTTTTTCCAGTTCAGACAATACAAACCTCAGAAACCATTGCAATCTACACTACAGAATGTTTCATTCATTCAGGCGAATCTTGAATTCATCTTGTTCTCCACTCCCAGCAGGTTTTCGTTTCACCACTGGTGAATGTCCAAGCAACCCAAGGCTGGTTTCAGCTGCGTGTTAACACTCGCAGCCGTGCTGTTCAATTGGCTATCCAGTGAACGCTGGTTAGCTCTTGATTTTCCTTCCACACACCGAGCCTTCAGAAATCATTCTTATCTCCACTTCAGAATGTTCCATTCGTTCCCTGCGAATCTGGAATTCCTCTGACTCTCCACACCAGGCAGATTTTCCTAACAACACTGGTGAATGACCAGGTAATCCAATGCTGGTTTTCAGCGGCTGTTCACACTCACAGCCTTGCTGTTCAATTGGCAATCCAGTCAAACCTAGTCAGCTCTTCATTTTCCTGTCCACACAACCCAGCGTTCAGAAATCATTGGAATCTCTACTACAGAAATTTCCATTCATTCACTGTGAATCTGGAAATACTCTGAATCTGCATTCCAGGAAGGCTTTCGTTACACCACTGATGAATGTCCAAGTAATGCAATGCTGCTTCTTAGTGGTCTGTTCACACTCGAAACCGTGCTGTTCATTGGCTATCCACTCAATATCGGTCAGCTCTTCAATATCCTGTCCAGACTATCCAGATTCCTAAATGTTGGCAATCACCACTACAGAATGTTCCATTCAATCACGCGAATCTGGAATTCATCAGAGTCTCCACTCCTGGAAGGTTTTCGTGACACCACTGGTAAATGTCCAAGGAAGACAATGCTGGTTTTAAGCCGCCTGCTAACACACTCAGCCGTGCTGTTCAATTTGCTATCCACCCAACCCTATTCAGCTCTACATTTTCCTGTCCTCATAACCCAACCTTCAGAAATAATTGGTATCTCCTCCACAGAATGTTCCGTTCATTCACTGCGAATCTTAAATTCATCTGACTCTCAACTCCCGGCGGGTTATCGTTACACCACTTGTGAATGTCCAAGTAAGCCAATGCTGGTTTTCAGTGGCCTGTTCATACTAAGAGACGTGCTGTTCATTTGGCTATCCACTCCACCCTGTTCAGCTCTACATTTTCGTGTCCACAAAACCCAGCCTTCAGAAATCATTGGAATCACCACTAGAGAATGTTCCATTCATTCACTGCGAATCTGGAATTCCTCTGAACCTCCACTCCTGGCAGGTTTTCGTTACGCCACTGGTGAATGTCCAAGTAACTCAATACTGGTTTTCAGAGGCATGTTCAACTCGCAGAAGTGCTGTTCAATGGGCTATCCACTCAATATTGGTCAGCTCTTCATTTTCCTCTCCACACAAACCAGCCTTCAGAAATCATTGGGCTCTCCACTACAGACTGTTCCATTCATTCACTGCGATTCTGCAATTCATCTGACTCTCCGCTCCAGGCAGGTTTTCATTACAGCACTGGTGAATGACCAAGTAATCCAATGCTGGTTTTCAGCCGCCTTTTCACACTCGCAGTGTGCTGTTCAATTGTCTATCCACTCAAACCTGGTCAGCCTTTCATTTTCTTTTCCACAATATCAGACTTCAGAAATCATTGGAATCGCCAGTACAGAATGTTCCATTCATTCACTGCCAATCTGGAATTCATCTGAATCTGCACTCCAGGTAGGCTTTCATTACACCACTTATGAATGTCCAAGTAACACAATGCTGGTTTTCAGCGGTCTGTTCACACTCTAAGCCCTGCTTTTTACTGGGTATCCACACAACTGTGGTCAGCTCTTCATTTTCATGTCCAAACAATCCAGACTTGAGAAATCATTGCAATCTCCAGTACAGAATGTTCCATTCATTCACTGCGAATCTGGAATTCAACTGAATCTCCACTACCTGCAGATTTATCTTACACCACTTGTGAATGTCCAAGTAAAACAATGCTGGTTTTCAGAGGCCTGTTCATGTTCGCAGTCGTGCTGTTCAATTGGCTATCCACTCAACCTGTTTTGCTCCTCATTTTCCTGTGCACACAACCCAGCCTTCAGAAATCATTGTAATCTCCACTACAGGATGTTCCATTCATTCACTGGGAATCTGGAATTCATCTGAATCTGCACTCCACGCAGGCTTTCGTTACACCACTGCTGAAAGTCGAAGTAATGCAATACTGGTTTTCAGTGGTCTGTTCACATTCGAAGCCGAGGCTTTTTACAGGCTATCCACTCAACACTGGTCAGCTCTTCATTTTCGTGTCCCCACAATCCAGATTTCAGAAATCATTGCAATCTCCACTACAGAATGTTCCATTCATTCACTGCGAGTCTGGAGTTTATCTGATTCTCCACTCCCGCCTGGTTAACATTACACCACTTGTGAATGTCCAAGTAAGCCAATGCTGGTTTTCAGAGGCCTGTTCATACTCGCAGCCGTGCTGTTTAATTGACAATTCACTCCACCCTGTTCAGCTCTTCATTGTCCCACCACACTACCAGCCTTCAGAAATCTTTGTTATCTCCACTACAGAATGTTCCATTCATTCACTGCGAATCTGGAATTCATCTGACTCTCAACTCCACGCAGGTTTTCATTACACCACTGTTGAATGTCCAAGTAACCCAATGCTGGTTTTCAGCGGCCTGTTCATATTCGCAGCCCTGCTGTTTACTTGGCTATCGATTCAAGCCTGGTCAGCTCTTCATTTTCCTGTCCACACAACACAGGCTTCAGAAATCATTGGAATCTCCTCTACAGAATGTTCCATTCATTCACTGCGAATGTGGAATTCAACTGACTCTCCACTCCATGCAGGTTTTCCTTACACCACTGATGAATGTCCAAGTAACCCAATGCTGGTTTTCAGCTGCATGTTCACACTCGCAGCCATGCTATACAATTGGCTTTCCACTAAATCCTGATTAGTTCTTGATTTTCCTTCCACACGACCCAGCCTTCAGAAATCGTTGGAATCTCCACTAGAGAATGTTCCATTCATTCACTGCGAATCTGGAATTCCTCTGAACCTCCACTCCCGGCAGGTTTTCGTTACACCACTGTTGAATGTCCAAGTAACCCAATGTTTTAAGTGTTTTCTTCACAAGCGCAGTGGTGCTGTTCAATTGGCTATCCACTCAACCCTGGCCAGCTCTACATTTTCCTGTCCACACCACAGAGACTGGAGAAATCATTGTTATCTCCACTACAGAATGTTCCATTCATTCACAGCGAATCTGGAATTCATCTGAATCTCCACTCCCGGCAGGTTTTCGTGACACCACTGGTAAATATCCAAGTAAGCCAATGCTGGTTTTAAGTGGCCTGCTCATACTCTCAGCCGTGCTGTTCAATTTGCTATCCACTCAACCCTCTTCAGCTCCATTTTCCTGTCCACATAACCCAAACTTCAGAAACAATTGGTATCTCCTCCACAGAATGTTCCATTCATTGACGGCAAATCTGAAATTCATCTAATTCTCAACTCCCGTCAGGTTTTCGTTACACCACTTGTGAATGTCCAATTAAGCCAAAGCTGGTTTTCAGTGGCCTGTTCTTACTACGAGACGTGCTGTTCATTTGGCTATCCATTCCACCCTGTTCAGCTCTACATTTTCGTGTCCACAAAACCCAGCCTTCAGAAATCATTGGAATCACCACTAGAGAATGTTCCATTCATTCACTGCGAATCTGGAATTCATCTGAATCTCCACTCCCGGCAGGTTTTCATTGCACCACTGCTGAATGTTCAAGTAACGCAATGATGGTTTTCAGCGGTCTATTCACACTCGAACCCGTGCTGTTCACGGTCTAGCGACTCAACACTGGTGAGTTCTTCTTTTTCCAGTTCAGACAATACAAACCTCAGAAACCATTGCAATCTACACTACAGAATGTTTCATTCATTCAGGCGAATCTTGAATTCATCTTGTTCTCCACTCCCAGCAGGTTTTCGTTTCACCACTGGTGAATGTCCAAGCAACCCAAGGCTGGTTTCAGCTGCGTGTTAACACTCGCAGCCGTGCTGTTCAATTGGCTATCCAGTGAACGCTGGTTAGCTCTTGATTTTCCTTCCACACACCGAGCCTTCAGAAATCATTCTTATCTCCACTTCAGAATGTTCCATTCGTTCCCTGCGAATCTGGAATTCCTCTGACTCTCCACACCAGGCAGATTTTCCTAACAACACTGGTGAATGACCAGGTAATCCAATGCTGGTTTTCAGCGGCTGTTCACACTCACAGCCTTGCTGTTCAATTGGCAATCCAGTCAAACCTAGTCAGCTCTTCATTTTCCTGTCCACACAACCCAGCGTTCAGAAATCATTGGAATCTCTACTACAGAAATTTCCATTCATTCACTGTGAATCTGGAAATACTCTGAATCTGCATTCCAGGAAGGCTTTCGTTACACCACTGATGAATGTCCAAGTAATGCAATGCTGCTTCTTAGTGGTCTGTTCACACTCGAAACCGTGCTGTTCATTGGCTATCCACTCAATATCGGTCAGCTCTTCAATATCCTGTCCAGACTATCCAGATTCCTAAATGTTGGCAATCACCACTACAGAATGTTCCATTCAATCACGCGAATCTGGAATTCATCAGAGTCTCCACTCCTGGAAGGTTTTCGTGACACCACTGGTAAATGTCCAAGGAAGACAATGCTGGTTTTAAGCCGCCTGCTAACACACTCAGCCGTGCTGTTCAATTTGCTATCCACCCAACCCTATTCAGCTCTACATTTTCCTGTCCTCATAACCCAACCTTCAGAAATAATTGGTATCTCCTCCACAGAATGTTCCGTTCATTCACTGCGAATCTTAAATTCATCTGACTCTCAACTCCCGGCGGGTTATCGTTACACCACTTGTGAATGTCCAAGTAAGCCAATGCTGGTTTTCAGTGGCCTGTTCATACTAAGAGACGTGCTGTTCATTTGGCTATCCACTCCACCCTGTTCAGCTCTACATTTTCGTGTCCACAAAACCCAGCCTTCAGAAATCATTGGAATCACCACTAGAGAATGTTCCATTCATTCACTGCGAATCTGGAATTCCTCTGAACCTCCACTCCTGGCAGGTTTTCGTTACGCCACTGGTGAATGTCCAAGTAACTCAATACTGGTTTTCAGAGGCATGTTCAACTCGCAGAAGTGCTGTTCAATGGGCTATCCACTCAATATTGGTCAGCTCTTCATTTTCCTCTCCACACAAACCAGCCTTCAGAAATCATTGGGCTCTCCACTACAGACTGTTCCATTCATTCACTGCGATTCTGCAATTCATCTGACTCTCCGCTCCAGGCAGGTTTTCATTACAGCACTGGTGAATGACCAAGTAATCCAATGCTGGTTTTCAGCCGCCTTTTCACACTCGCAGTGTGCTGTTCAATTGTCTATCCACTCAAACCTGGTCAGCCTTTCATTTTCTTTTCCACAATATCAGACTTCAGAAATCATTGGAATCGCCAGTACAGAATGTTCCATTCATTCACTGCCAATCTGGAATTCATCTGAATCTGCACTCCAGGTAGGCTTTCATTACACCACTTATGAATGTCCAAGTAACACAATGCTGGTTTTCAGCGGTCTGTTCACACTCTAAGCCCTGCTTTTTACTGGGTATCCACACAACTGTGGTCAGCTCTTCATTTTCATGTCCAAACAATCCAGACTTGAGAAATCATTGCAATCTCCAGTACAGAATGTTCCATTCATTCACTGCGAATCTGGAATTCAACTGAATCTCCACTACCTGCAGATTTATCTTACACCACTTGTGAATGTCCAAGTAAAACAATGCTGGTTTTCAGAGGCCTGTTCATGTTCGCAGTCGTGCTGTTCAATTGGCTATCCACTCAACCTGTTTTGCTCCTCATTTTCCTGTGCACACAACCCAGCCTTCAGAAATCATTGTAATCTCCACTACAGGATGTTCCATTCATTCACTGGGAATCTGGAATTCATCTGAATCTGCACTCCACGCAGGCTTTCGTTACACCACTGCTGAAAGTCGAAGTAATGCAATACTGGTTTTCAGTGGTCTGTTCACATTCGAAGCCGAGGCTTTTTACAGGCTATCCACTCAACACTGGTCAGCTCTTCATTTTCGTGTCCCCACAATCCAGATTTCAGAAATCATTGCAATCTCCACTACAGAATGTTCCATTCATTCACTGCGAGTCTGGAGTTTATCTGATTCTCCACTCCCGCCTGGTTAACATTACACCACTTGTGAATGTCCAAGTAAGCCAATGCTGGTTTTCAGAGGCCTGTTCATACTCGCAGCCGTGCTGTTTAATTGACAATTCACTCCACCCTGTTCAGCTCTTCATTGTCCCACCACACTACCAGCCTTCAGAAATCTTTGTTATCTCCACTACAGAATGTTCCATTCATTCACTGCGAATCTGGAATTCATCTGACTCTCAACTCCACGCAGGTTTTCATTACACCACTGTTGAATGTCCAAGTAACCCAATGCTGGTTTTCAGCGGCCTGTTCATATTCGCAGCCCTGCTGTTTACTTGGCTATCGATTCAAGCCTGGTCAGCTCTTCATTTTCCTGTCCACACAACACAGGCTTCAGAAATCATTGGAATCTCCTCTACAGAATGTTCCATTCATTCACTGCGAATGTGGAATTCAACTGACTCTCCACTCCATGCAGGTTTTCCTTACACCACTGATGCATGTCCAAGTAACCCAATGCTGGTTTTCAGCTGCATGTTCACACTCGCAGCCATGCTATACAATTGGCTTTCCACTAAATCCTGATTAGTTCTTGATTTTCCTTCCACACGACCCAGCCTTCAGAAATCGTTGGAATCTCCACTAGAGAATGTTCCATTCATTCACTGCGAATCTGGAATTCCTCTGAACCTCCACTCCCGGCAGGTTTTCGTTACACCACTGTTGAATGTCCAAGTAACCCAATGTTTTAAGTGTTTTCTTCACAAGCGCAGTGGTGCTGTTCAATTGGCTATCCACTCAACCCTGGCCAGCTCTACATTTTCCTGTCCACACCACAGAGACTGGAGAAATCATTGTTATCTCCACTACAGAATGTTCCATTCATTCACAGCGAATCTGGAATTCATCTGAATCTCCACTCCCGGCAGGTTTTCGTGACACCACTGGTAAATATCCAAGTAAGCCAATGCTGGTTTTAAGTGGCCTGCTCATACTCTCAGCCGTGCTGTTCAATTTGCTATCCACTCAACCCTCTTCAGCTCCATTTTCCTGTCCACATAACCCAAACTTCAGAAACAATTGGTATCTCCTCCACAGAATGTTCCATTCATTGACGGCAAATCTGAAATTCATCTAATTCTCAACTCCCGTCAGGTTTTCGTTACACCACTTGTGAATGTCCAATTAAGCCAAAGCTGGTTTTCAGTGGCCTGTTCTTACTACGAGACGTGCTGTTCATTTGGCTATCCATTCCACCCTGTTCAGCTCTACATTTTCGTGTCCACAAAACCCAGCCTTCAGAAATCATTGGAATCACCACTAGAGAATGTTCCATTCATTCACTGCGAATCTGGAATTCATCTGAATCTCCACTCCCGGCAGGTTTTCATTGCACCACTGCTGAATGTTCAAGTAACGCAATGATGGTTTTCAGCGGTCTATTCACACTCGAACCCGTGCTGTTCACGGTCTAGCGACTCAACACTGGTGAGTTCTTCTTTTTCCAGTTCAGACAATACAAACCTCAGAAACCATTGCAATCTACACTACAGAATGTTTCATTCATTCAGGCGAATCTTGAATTCATCTTGTTCTCCACTCCCAGCAGGTTTTCGTTTCACCACTGGTGAATGTCCAAGCAACCCAAGGCTGGTTTCAGCTGCGTGTTAACACTCGCAGCCGTGCTGTTCAATTGGCTATCCAGTGAACGCTGGTTAGCTCTTGATTTTCCTTCCACACACCGAGCCTTCAGAAATCATTCTTATCTCCACTTCAGAATGTTCCATTCGTTCCCTGCGAATCTGGAATTCCTCTGACTCTCCACACCAGGCAGATTTTCCTAACAACACTGGTGAATGACCAGGTAATCCAATGCTGGTTTTCAGCGGCTGTTCACACTCACAGCCTTGCTGTTCAATTGGCAATCCAGTCAAACCTAGTCAGCTCTTCATTTTCCTGTCCACACAACCCAGCGTTCAGAAATCATTGGAATCTCTACTACAGAAATTTCCATTCATTCACTGTGAATCTGGAAATACTCTGAATCTGCATTCCAGGAAGGCTTTCGTTACACCACTGATGAATGTCCAAGTAATGCAATGCTGCTTCTTAGTGGTCTGTTCACACTCGAAACCGTGCTTGTTCATTGGCTATCCACTCAATATCGGTCAGCTCTTCAATATCCTGTCCAGACTATCCAGATTCCTAAATGTTGGCAATCACCACTACAGAATGTTCCATTCAATCACGCGAATCTGGAATTCATCAGAGTCTCCACTCCTGGAAGGTTTTCGTGACACCACTGGTAAATGTCCAAGGAAGACAATGCTGGTTTTAAGCCGCCTGCTAACACACTCAGCCGTGCTGTTCAATTTGCTATCCACCCAACCCTATTCAGCTCTACATTTTCCTGTCCTCATAACCCAACCTTCAGAAATAATTGGTATCTCCTCCACAGAATGTTCCGTTCATTCACTGCGAATCTTAAATTCATCTGACTCTCAACTCCCGGCGGGTTATCGTTACACCACTTGTGAATGTCCAAGTAAGCCAATGCTGGTTTTCAGTGGCCTGTTCATACTAAGAGACGTGCTGTTCATTTGGCTATCCACTCCACCCTGTTCAGCTCTACATTTTCGTGTCCACAAAACCCAGCCTTCAGAAATCATTGGAATCACCACTAGAGAATGTTCCATTCATTCACTGCGAATCTGGAATTCCTCTGAACCTCCACTCCTGGCAGGTTTTCGTTACGCCACTGGTGAATGTCCAAGTAACTCAATACTGGTTTTCAGAGGCATGTTCAACTCGCAGAAGTGCTGTTCAATGGGCTATCCACTCAATATTGGTCAGCTCTTCATTTTCCTCTCCACACAAACCAGCCTTCAGAAATCATTGGGCTCTCCACTACAGACTGTTCCATTCATTCACTGCGATTCTGCAATTCATCTGACTCTCCGCTCCAGGCAGGTTTTCATTACAGCACTGGTGAATGACCAAGTAATCCAATGCTGGTTTTCAGCCGCCTTTTCACACTCGCAGTGTGCTGTTCAATTGTCTATCCACTCAAACCTGGTCAGCCTTTCATTTTCTTTTCCACAATATCAGACTTCAGAAATCATTGGAATCGCCAGTACAGAATGTTCCATTCATTCACTGCCAGTCTGGAATTCATCTGAATCTGCACTCCAGGTAGGCTTTCATTACACCACTTATGAATGTCCAAGTAACACAATGCTGGTTTTCAGCGGTCTGTTCACACTCTAAGCCCTGCTTTTTACTGGGTATCCACACAACTGTGGTCAGCTCTTCATTTTCATGTCCAAACAATCCAGACTTGAGAAATCATTGCAATCTCCAGTACAGAATGTTCCATTCATTCACTGCGAATCTGGAATTCAACTGAATCTCCACTACCTGCAGATTTATCTTACACCACTTGTGAATGTCCAAGTAAAACAATGCTGGTTTTCAGAGGCCTGTTCATGTTCGCAGTCGTGCTGTTCAATTGGCTATCCACTCAACCTGTTTTGCTCCTCATTTTCCTGTGCACACAACCCAGCCTTCAGAAATCATTGTAATCTCCACTACAGGATGTTCCATTCATTCACTGGGAATCTGGAATTCATCTGAATCTGCACTCCACGCAGGCTTTCGTTACACCACTGCTGAAAGTCGAAGTAATGCAATACTGGTTTTCAGTGGTCTGTTCACATTCGAAGCCGAGGCTTTTTACAGGCTATCCACTCAACACTGGTCAGCTCTTCATTTTCGTGTCCCCACAGTCCAGATTTCAGAAATCATTGCAATCTCCACTACAGAATGTTCCATTCATTCACTGCGAGTCTGGAGTTTATCTGATTCTCCACTCCCGCCTGGTTAACATTACACCACTTGTGAATGTCCAAGTAAGCCAATGCTGGTTTTCAGAGGCCTGTTCATACTCGCAGCCGTGCTGTTTAATTGACAATTCACTCCACCCTGTTCAGCTCTTCATTGTCCCACCACACTACCAGCCTTCAGAAATCTTTGTTATCTCCACTACAGAATGTTCCATTCATTCACTGCGAATCTGGAATTCATCTGACTCTCAACTCCACGCAGGTTTTCATTACACCACTGTTGAATGTCCAAGTAACCCAATGCTGGTTTTCAGCGGCCTGTTCATATTCGCAGCCCTGCTGTTTACTTGGCTATCGATTCAAGCCTGGTCAGCTCTTCATTTTCCTGTCCACACAACACAGGCTTCAGAAATCATTGGAATCTCCTCTACAGAATGTTCCATTCATTCACTGCGAATGTGGAATTCAACTGACTCTCCACTCCATGCAGGTTTTCCTTACACCACTGATGCATGTCCAAGTAACCCAATGCTGGTTTTCAGCTGCATGTTCACACTCGCAGCCATGCTATACAATTGGCTTTCCACTAAATCCTGATTAGTTCTTGATTTTCCTTCCACACGACCCAGCCTTCAGAAATCGTTGGAATCTCCACTAGAGAATGTTCCATTCATTCACTGCGAATCTGGAATTCCTCTGAACCTCCACTCCCGGCAGGTTTTCGTTACACCACTGTTGAATGTCCAAGTAACCCAATGTTTTAAGTGTTTTCTTCACAAGCGCAGTGGTGCTGTTCAATTGGCTATCCACTCAACCCTGGCCAGCTCTACATTTTCCTGTCCACACCACAGAGACTGGAGAAATCATTGTTATCTCCACTACAGAATGTTCCATTCATTCACAGCGAATCTGGAATTCATCTGAATCTCCACTCCCGGCAGGTTTTCGTGACACCACTGGTAAATATCCAAGTAAGCCAATGCTGGTTTTAAGTGGCCTGCTCATACTCTCAGCCGTGCTGTTCAATTTGCTATCCACTCAACCCTCTTCAGCTCCATTTTCCTGTCCACATAACCCAAACTTCAGAAACAATTGGTATCTCCTCCACAGAATGTTCCATTCATTGACGGCAAATCTGAAATTCATCTAATTCTCAACTCCCGTCAGGTTTTCGTTACACCACTTGTGAATGTCCAATTAAGCCAAAGCTGGTTTTCAGTGGCCTGTTCTTACTACGAGACGTGCTGTTCATTTGGCTATCCATTCCACCCTGTTCAGCTCTACATTTTCGTGTCCACAAAACCCAGCCTTCAGAAATCATTGGAATCACCACTAGAGAATGTTCCATTCATTCACTGCGAATCTGGAATTCATCTGAATCTCCACTCCCGGCAGGTTTTCATTGCACCACTGCTGAATGTTCAAGTAACGCAATGATGGTTTTCAGCGGTCTATTCACACTCGAACCCGTGCTGTTCACGGTCTAGCGACTCAACACTGGTGAGTTCTTCTTTTTCCAGTTCAGACAATACAAACCTCAGAAACCATTGCAATCTACACTACAGAATGTTTCATTCATTCAGGCGAATCTTGAATTCATCTTGTTCTCCACTCCCAGCAGGTTTTCGTTTCACCACTGGTGAATGTCCAAGCAACCCAAGGCTGGTTTCAGCTGCGTGTTAACACTCGCAGCCGTGCTGTTCAATTGGCTATCCAGTGAACGCTGGTTAGCTCTTGATTTTCCTTCCACACACCGAGCCTTCAGAAATCATTCTTATCTCCACTTCAGAATGTTCCATTCGTTCCCTGCGAATCTGGAATTCCTCTGACTCTCCACACCAGGCAGATTTTCCTAACAACACTGGTGAATGACCAGGTAATCCAATGCTGGTTTTCAGCGGCTGTTCACACTCACAGCCTTGCTGTTCAATTGGCAATCCAGTCAAACCTAGTCAGCTCTTCATTTTCCTGTCCACACAACCCAGCGTTCAGAAATCATTGGAATCTCTACTACAGAAATTTCCATTCATTCACTGTGAATCTGGAAATACTCTGAATCTGCATTCCAGGAAGGCTTTCGTTACACCACTGATGAATGTCCAAGTAATGCAATGCTGCTTCTTAGTGGTCTGTTCACACTCGAAACCGTGCTGTTCATTGGCTATCCACTCAATATCGGTCAGCTCTTCAATATCCTGTCCAGACTATCCAGATTCCTAAATGTTGGCAATCACCACTACAGAATGTTCCATTCAATCACGCGAATCTGGAATTCATCAGAGTCTCCACTCCTGGAAGGTTTTCGTGACACCACTGGTAAATGTCCAAGGAAGACAATGCTGGTTTTAAGCCGCCTGCTAACACACTCAGCCGTGCTGTTCAATTTGCTATCCACCCAACCCTATTCAGCTCTACATTTTCCTGTCCTCATAACCCAACCTTCAGAAATAATTGGTATCTCCTCCACAGAATGTTCCGTTCATTCACTGCGAATCTTAAATTCATCTGACTCTCAACTCCCGGCGGGTTATCGTTACACCACTTGTGAATGTCCAAGTAAGCCAATGCTGGTTTTCAGTGGCCTGTTCATACTAAGAGACGTGCTGTTCATTTGGCTATCCACTCCACCCTGTTCAGCTCTACATTTTCGTGTCCACAAAACCCAGCCTTCAGAAATCATTGGAATCACCACTAGAGAATGTTCCATTCATTCACTGCGAATCTGGAATTCCTCTGAACCTCCACTCCTGGCAGGTTTTCGTTACGCCACTGGTGAATGTCCAAGTAACTCAATACTGGTTTTCAGAGGCATGTTCAACTCGCAGAAGTGCTGTTCAATGGGCTATCCACTCAATATTGGTCAGCTCTTCATTTTCCTCTCCACACAAACCAGCCTTCAGAAATCATTGGGCTCTCCACTACAGACTGTTCCATTCATTCACTGCGATTCTGCAATTCATCTGACTCTCCGCTCCAGGCAGGTTTTCATTACAGCACTGGTGAATGACCAAGTAATCCAATGCTGGTTTTCAGCCGCCTTTTCACACTCGCAGTGTGCTGTTCAATTGTCTATCCACTCAAACCTGGTCAGCCTTTCATTTTCTTTTCCACAATATCAGACTTCAGAAATCATTGGAATCGCCAGTACAGAATGTTCCATTCATTCACTGCCAGTCTGGAATTCATCTGAATCTGCACTCCAGGTAGGCTTTCATTACACCACTTATGAATGTCCAAGTAACACAATGCTGGTTTTCAGCGGTCTGTTCACACTCTAAGCCCTGCTTTTTACTGGGTATCCACACAACTGTGGTCAGCTCTTCATTTTCATGTCCAAACAATCCAGACTTGAGAAATCATTGCAATCTCCAGTACAGAATGTTCCATTCATTCACTGCGAATCTGGAATTCAACTGAATCTCCACTACCTGCAGATTTATCTTACACCACTTGTGAATGTCCAAGTAAAACAATGCTGGTTTTCAGAGGCCTGTTCATGTTCGCAGTCGTGCTGTTCAATTGGCTATCCACTCAACCTGTTTTGCTCCTCATTTTCCTGTGCACACAACCCAGCCTTCAGAAATCATTGTAATCTCCACTACAGGATGTTCCATTCATTCACTGGGAATCTGGAATTCATCTGAATCTGCACTCCACGCAGGCTTTCGTTACACCACTGCTGAAAGTCGAAGTAATGCAATACTGGTTTTCAGTGGTCTGTTCACATTCGAAGCCGAGGCTTTTTACAGGCTATCCACTCAACACTGGTCAGCTCTTCATTTTCGTGTCCCCACAGTCCAGATTTCAGAAATCATTGCAATCTCCACTACAGAATGTTCCATTCATTCACTGCGAGTCTGGAGTTTATCTGATTCTCCACTCCCGCCTGGTTAACATTACACCACTTGTGAATGTCCAAGTAAGCCAATGCTGGTTTTCAGAGGCCTGTTCATACTCGCAGCCGTGCTGTTTAATTGACAATTCACTCCACCCTGTTCAGCTCTTCATTGTCCCACCACACTACCAGCCTTCAGAAATCTTTGTTATCTCCACTACAGAATGTTCCATTCATTCACTGCGAATCTGGAATTCATCTGACTCTCAACTCCACGCAGGTTTTCATTACACCACTGTTGAATGTCCAAGTAACCCAATGCTGGTTTTCAGCGGCCTGTTCATATTCGCAGCCCTGCTGTTTACTTGGCTATCGATTCAAGCCTGGTCAGCTCTTCATTTTCCTGTCCACACAACACAGGCTTCAGAAATCATTGGAATCTCCTCTACAGAATGTTCCATTCATTCACTGCGAATGTGGAATTCAACTGACTCTCCACTCCATGCAGGTTTTCCTTACACCACTGATGCATGTCCAAGTAACCCAATGCTGGTTTTCAGCTGCATGTTCACACTCGCAGCCATGCTATACAATTGGCTTTCCACTAAATCCTGATTAGTTCTTGATTTTCCTTCCACACGACCCAGCCTTCAGAAATCGTTGGAATCTCCACTAGAGAATGTTCCATTCATTCACTGCGAATCTGGAATTCCTCTGAACCTCCACTCCCGGCAGGTTTTCGTTACACCACTGTTGAATGTCCAAGTAACCCAATGTTTTAAGTGTTTTCTTCACAAGCGCAGTGGTGCTGTTCAATTGGCTATCCACTCAACCCTGGCCAGCTCTACATTTTCCTGTCCACACCACAGAGACTGGAGAAATCATTGTTATCTCCACTACAGAATGTTCCATTCATTCACAGCGAATCTGGAATTCATCTGAATCTCCACTCCCGGCAGGTTTTCGTGACACCACTGGTAAATATCCAAGTAAGCCAATGCTGGTTTTAAGTGGCCTGCTCATACTCTCAGCCGTGCTGTTCAATTTGCTATCCACTCAACCCTCTTCAGCTCCATTTTCCTGTCCACATAACCCAAACTTCAGAAACAATTGGTATCTCCTCCACAGAATGTTCCATTCATTGACGGCAAATCTGAAATTCATCTAATTCTCAACTCCCGTCAGGTTTTCGTTACACCACTTGTGAATGTCCAATTAAGCCAAAGCTGGTTTTCAGTGGCCTGTTCTTACTACGAGACGTGCTGTTCATTTGGCTATCCATTCCACCCTGTTCAGCTCTACATTTTCGTGTCCACAAAACCCAGCCTTCAGAAATCATTGGAATCACCACTAGAGAATGTTCCATTCATTCACTGCGAATCTGGAATTCATCTGAATCTCCACTCCCGGCAGGTTTTCATTGCACCACTGCTGAATGTTCAAGTAACGCAATGATGGTTTTCAGCGGTCTATTCACACTCGAACCCGTGCTGTTCACGGTCTAGCGACTCAACACTGGTGAGTTCTTCTTTTTCCAGTTCAGACAATACAAACCTCAGAAACCATTGCAATCTACACTACAGAATGTTTCATTCATTCAGGCGAATCTTGAATTCATCTTGTTCTCCACTCCCAGCAGGTTTTCGTTTCACCACTGGTGAATGTCCAAGCAACCCAAGGCTGGTTTCAGCTGCGTGTTAACACTCGCAGCCGTGCTGTTCAATTGGCTATCCAGTGAACGCTGGTTAGCTCTTGATTTTCCTTCCACACACCGAGCCTTCAGAAATCATTCTTATCTCCACTTCAGAATGTTCCATTCGTTCCCTGCGAATCTGGAATTCCTCTGACTCTCCACACCAGGCAGATTTTCCTAACAACACTGGTGAATGACCAGGTAATCCAATGCTGGTTTTCAGCGGCTGTTCACACTCACAGCCTTGCTGTTCAATTGGCAATCCAGTCAAACCTAGTCAGCTCTTCATTTTCCTGTCCACACAACCCAGCGTTCAGAAATCATTGGAATCTCTACTACAGAAATTTCCATTCATTCACTGTGAATCTGGAAATACTCTGAATCTGCATTCCAGGAAGGCTTTCGTTACACCACTGATGAATGTCCAAGTAATGCAATGCTGCTTCTTAGTGGTCTGTTCACACTCGAAACCGTGCTGTTCATTGGCTATCCACTCAATATCGGTCAGCTCTTCAATATCCTGTCCAGACTATCCAGATTCCTAAATGTTGGCAATCACCACTACAGAATGTTCCATTCAATCACGCGAATCTGGAATTCATCAGAGTCTCCACTCCTGGAAGGTTTTCGTGACACCACTGGTAAATGTCCAAGGAAGACAATGCTGGTTTTAAGCCGCCTGCTAACACACTCAGCCGTGCTGTTCAATTTGCTATCCACCCAACCCTATTCAGCTCTACATTTTCCTGTCCTCATAACCCAACCTTCAGAAATAATTGGTATCTCCTCCACAGAATGTTCCGTTCATTCACTGCGAATCTTAAATTCATCTGACTCTCAACTCCCGGCGGGTTATCGTTACACCACTTGTGAATGTCCAAGTAAGCCAATGCTGGTTTTCAGTGGCCTGTTCATACTAAGAGACGTGCTGTTCATTTGGCTATCCACTCCACCCTGTTCAGCTCTACATTTTCGTGTCCACAAAACCCAGCCTTCAGAAATCATTGGAATCACCACTAGAGAATGTTCCATTCATTCACTGCGAATCTGGAATTCCTCTGAACCTCCACTCCTGGCAGGTTTTCGTTACGCCACTGGTGAATGTCCAAGTAACTCAATACTGGTTTTCAGAGGCATGTTCAACTCGCAGAAGTGCTGTTCAATGGGCTATCCACTCAATATTGGTCAGCTCTTCATTTTCCTCTCCACACAAACCAGCCTTCAGAAATCATTGGGCTCTCCACTACAGACTGTTCCATTCATTCACTGCGATTCTGCAATTCATCTGACTCTCCGCTCCAGGCAGGTTTTCATTACAGCACTGGTGAATGACCAAGTAATCCAATGCTGGTTTTCAGCCGCCTTTTCACACTCGCAGTGTGCTGTTCAATTGTCTATCCACTCAAACCTGGTCAGCCTTTCATTTTCTTTTCCACAATATCAGACTTCAGAAATCATTGGAATCGCCAGTACAGAATGTTCCATTCATTCACTGCCAATCTGGAATTCATCTGAATCTGCACTCCAGGTAGGCTTTCATTACACCACTTATGAATGTCCAAGTAACACAATGCTGGTTTTCAGCGGTCTGTTCACACTCTAAGCCCTGCTTTTTACTGGGTATCCACACAACTGTGGTCAGCTCTTCATTTTCATGTCCAAACAATCCAGACTTGAGAAATCATTGCAATCTCCAGTACAGAATGTTCCATTCATTCACTGCGAATCTGGAATTCAACTGAATCTCCACTACCTGCAGATTTATCTTACACCACTTGTGAATGTCCAAGTAAAACAATGCTGGTTTTCAGAGGCCTGTTCATGTTCGCAGTCGTGCTGTTCAATTGGCTATCCACTCAACCTGTTTTGCTCCTCATTTTCCTGTGCACACAACCCAGCCTTCAGAAATCATTGTAATCTCCACTACAGGATGTTCCATTCATTCACTGGGAATCTGGAATTCATCTGAATCTGCACTCCACGCAGGCTTTCGTTACACCACTGCTGAAAGTCGAAGTAATGCAATACTGGTTTTCAGTGGTCTGTTCACATTCGAAGCCGAGGCTTTTTACAGGCTATCCACTCAACACTGGTCAGCTCTTCATTTTCGTGTCCCCACAATCCAGATTTCAGAAATCATTGCAATCTCCACTACAGAATGTTCCATTCATTCACTGCGAGTCTGGAGTTTATCTGATTCTCCACTCCCGCCTGGTTAACATTACACCACTTGTGAATGTCCAAGTAAGCCAATGCTGGTTTTCAGAGGCCTGTTCATACTCGCAGCCGTGCTGTTTAATTGACAATTCACTCCACCCTGTTCAGCTCTTCATTGTCCCACCACACTACCAGCCTTCAGAAATCTTTGTTATCTCCACTACAGAATGTTCCATTCATTCACTGCGAATCTGGAATTCATCTGACTCTCAACTCCACGCAGGTTTTCATTACACCACTGTTGAATGTCCAAGTAACCCAATGCTGGTTTTCAGCGGCCTGTTCATATTCGCAGCCCTGCTGTTTACTTGGCTATCGATTCAAGCCTGGTCAGCTCTTCATTTTCCTGTCCACACAACACAGGCTTCAGAAATCATTGGAATCTCCTCTACAGAATGTTCCATTCATTCACTGCGAATGTGGAATTCAACTGACTCTCCACTCCATGCAGGTTTTCCTTACACCACTGATGCATGTCCAAGTAACCCAATGCTGGTTTTCAGCTGCATGTTCACACTCGCAGCCATGCTATACAATTGGCTTTCCACTAAATCCTGATTAGTTCTTGATTTTCCTTCCACACGACCCAGCCTTCAGAAATCGTTGGAATCTCCACTAGAGAATGTTCCATTCATTCACTGCGAATCTGGAATTCCTCTGAACCTCCACTCCCGGCAGGTTTTCGTTACACCACTGTTGAATGTCCAAGTAACCCAATGTTTTAAGTGTTTTCTTCACAAGCGCAGTGGTGCTGTTCAATTGGCTATCCACTCAACCCTGGCCAGCTCTACATTTTCCTGTCCACACCACAGAGACTGGAGAAATCATTGTTATCTCCACTACAGAATGTTCCATTCATTCACAGCGAATCTGGAATTCATCTGAATCTCCACTCCCGGCAGGTTTTCGTGACACCACTGGTAAATATCCAAGTAAGCCAATGCTGGTTTTAAGTGGCCTGCTCCTACTCTCAGCCGTGCTGTTCAATTTGCTATCCACTCAACCCTCTTCAGCTCCATTTTCCTGTCCACATAACCCAAACTTCAGAAACAATTGGTATCTCCTCCACAGAATGTTCCATTCATTGACGGCAAATCTGAAATTCATCTAATTCTCAACTCCCGTCAGGTTTTCGTTACACCACTTGTGAATGTCCAATTAAGCCAAAGCTGGTTTTCAGTGGCCTGTTCTTACTACGAGACGTGCTGTTCATTTGGCTATCCATTCCACCCTGTTCAGCTCTACATTTTCGTGTCCACAAAACCCAGCCTTCAGAAATCATTGGAATCACCACTAGAGAATGTTCCATTCATTCACTGCGAATCTGGAATTCATCTGAATCTCCACTCCCGGCAGGTTTTCATTGCACCACTGCTGAATGTTCAAGTAACGCAATGATGGTTTTCAGCGGTCTATTCACACTCGAACCCGTGCTGTTCACGGTCTAGCGACTCAACACTGGTGAGTTCTTCTTTTTCCAGTTCAGACAATACAAACCTCAGAAACCATTGCAATCTACACTACAGAATGTTTCATTCATTCAGGCGAATCTTGAATTCATCTTGTTCTCCACTCCCAGCAGGTTTTCGTTTCACCACTGGTGAATGTCCAAGCAACCCAAGGCTGGTTTCAGCTGCGTGTTAACACTCGCAGCCGTGCTGTTCAATTGGCTATCCAGTGAACGCTGGTTAGCTCTTGATTTTCCTTCCACACACCGAGCCTTCAGAAATCATTCTTATCTCCACTTCAGAATGTTCCATTCGTTCCCTGCGAATCTGGAATTCCTCTGACTCTCCACACCAGGCAGATTTTCCTAACAACACTGGTGAATGACCAGGTAATCCAATGCTGGTTTTCAGCGGCTGTTCACACTCACAGCCTTGCTGTTCAATTGGCAATCCAGTCAAACCTAGTCAGCTCTTCATTTTCCTGTCCACACAACCCAGCGTTCAGAAATCATTGGAATCTCTACTACAGAAATTTCCATTCATTCACTGTGAATCTGGAAATACTCTGAATCTGCATTCCAGGAAGGCTTTCGTTACACCACTGATGAATGTCCAAGTAATGCAATGCTGCTTCTTAGTGGTCTGTTCACACTCGAAACCGTGCTGTTCATTGGCTATCCACTCAATATCGGTCAGCTCTTCAATATCCTGTCCAGACTATCCAGATTCCTAAATGTTGGCAATCACCACTACAGAATGTTCCATTCAATCACGCGAATCTGGAATTCATCAGAGTCTCCACTCCTGGAAGGTTTTCGTGACACCACTGGTAAATGTCCAAGGAAGACAATGCTGGTTTTAAGCCGCCTGCTAACACACTCAGCCGTGCTGTTCAATTTGCTATCCACCCAACCCTATTCAGCTCTACATTTTCCTGTCCTCATAACCCAAACTTCAGAAATAATTGGTATCTCCTCCACAGAATGTTCCGTTCATTCACTGCGAATCTTAAATTCATCTGACTCTCAACTCCCGGCGGGTTATCGTTACACCACTTGTGAATGTCCAAGTAAGCCAATGCTGGTTTTCAGTGGCCTGTTCATACTAAGAGACGTGCTGTTCATTTGGCTATCCACTCCACCCTGTTCAGCTCTACATTTTCGTGTCCACAAAACCCAGCCTTCAGAAATCATTGGAATCACCACTAGAGAATGTTCCATTCATTCACTGCGAATCTGGAATTCCTCTGAACCTCCACTCCTGGCAGGTTTTCGTTACGCCACTGGTGAATGTCCAAGTAACTCAATACTGGTTTTCCGAGGCATGTTCAACTCGCAGAAGTGCTGTTCAATGGGCTATCCACTCAATATTGGTCAGCTCTTCATTTTCCTCTCCACACAAACCAGCCTTCAGAAATCATTGGGCTCTCCACTACAGACTGTTCCATTCATTCACTGCGATTCTGCAATTCATCTGACTCTCCGCTCCAGGCAGGTTTTCATTACAGCACTGGTGAATGACCAAGTAATCCAATGCTGGTTTTCAGCCGTCTTTTCACACTCGCAGTGTGCTGTTCAATTGTCTATCCACTCAAACCTGGTCAGCCTTTCATTTTCTTTTCCACAATATCAGACTTCAGAAATCATTGGAATCGCCAGTACAGAATGTTCCATTCATTCACTGCCAATCTGGAATTCATCTGAATCTGCACTCCAGGTAGGCTTTCATTACACCACTTATGAATGTCCAAGTAACACAATGCTGGTTTTCAGCGGTCTGTTCACACTCTAAGCCCTGCTTTTTACTGGGTATCCACACAACTCTGGTCAGCTCTTCATTTTCATGTCCAAACAATCCAGACTTGAGAAATCATTGCAATCTCCAGTACAGAATGTTCCATTCATTCACTGCGAATCTGGAATTCAACTGAATCTCCACTACCTGCAGATTTATCTTACACCACTTGTGAATGTCCAAGTAAAACAATGCTGGTTTTCAGAGGCCTGTTCATGTTCGCAGTCGTGCTGTTCAATTGGCTATCCACTCAACCTGTTTTGCTCCTCATTTTCCTGTGCACACAACCCAGCCTTCAGAAATCATTGTAATCTCCACTACAGGATGTTCCATTCATTCACTGGGAATCTGGAATTCATCTGAATCTGCACTCCACGCAGGCTTTCGTTACACCACTGCTGAAAGTCGAAGTAATGCAATACTGGTTTTCAGTGGTCTGTTCACATTCGAAGCCGAGGCTTTTTACAGGCTATCCACTCAACACTGGTCAGCTCTTCATTTTCGTGTCCCCACAATCCAGATTTCAGAAATCATTGCAATCTCCACTACAGAATGTTCCATTCATTCACTGCGAGTCTGGAGTTTATCTGATTCTCCACTCCCGCCTGGTTAACATTACACCACTTGTGAATGTCCAAGTAAGCCAATGCTGGTTTTCAGAGGCCTGTTCATACTCGCAGCCGTGCTGTTTAATTGACAATTCACTCCACCCTGTTCAGCTCTTCATTGTCCCACCACACTACCAGCCTTCAGAAATCTTTGTTATCTCCACTACAGAATGTTCCATTCATTCACTGCGAATCTGGAATTCATCTGACTCTCAACTCCACGCAGGTTTTCATTACACCACTGTTGAATGTCCAAGTAACCCAATGCTGGTTTTCAGCGGCCTGTTCATATTCGCAGCCCTGCTGTTTACTTGGCTATCGATTCAAGCCTGGTCAGCTCTTCATTTTCCTGTCCACACAACACAGGCTTCAGAAATCATTGGAATCTCCTCTACAGAATGTTCCATTCATTCACTGCGAATGTGGAATTCAACTGACTCTCCACTCCATGCAGGTTTTCCTTACACCACTGATGCATGTCCAAGTAACCCAATGCTGGTTTTCAGCTGCATGTTCACACTCGCAGCCATGCTATACAATTGGCTTTCCACTAAATCCTGATTAGTTCTTGATTTTCCTTCCACACGACCCAGCCTTCAGAAATCGTTGGAATCTCCACTAGAGAATGTTCCATTCATTCACTGCGAATCTGGAATTCCTCTGAACCTCCACTCCCGGCAGGTTTTCGTTACACCACTGTTGAATGTCCAAGTAACCCAATGTTTTAAGTGTTTTCTTCACAAGCGCAGTGGTGCTGTTCAATTGGCTATCCACTCAACCCTGGCCAGCTCTACATTTTCCTGTCCACACCACAGAGACTGGAGAAATCATTGTTATCTCCACTACAGAATGTTCCATTCATTCACAGCGAATCTGGAATTCATCTGAATCTCCACTCCCGGCAGGTTTTCGTGACACCACTGGTAAATATCCAAGTAAGCCAATGCTGGTTTTAAGTGGCCTGCTCCTACTCTCAGCCGTGCTGTTCAATTTGCTATCCACTCAACCCTCTTCAGCTCCATTTTCCTGTCCACATAACCCAAACTTCAGAAACAATTGGTATCTCCTCCACAGAATGTTCCATTCATTGACGGCAAATCTGAAATTCATCTAATTCTCAACTCCCGTCAGGTTTTCGTTACACCACTTGTGAATGTCCAATTAAGCCAAAGCTGGTTTTCAGTGGCCTGTTCTTACTACGAGACGTGCTGTTCATTTGGCTATCCATTCCACCCTGTTCAGCTCTACATTTTCGTGTCCACAAAACCCAGCCTTCAGAAATCATTGGAATCACCACTAGAGAATGTTCCATTCATTCACTGCGAATCTGGAATTCATCTGAATCTCCACTCCCGGCAGGTTTTCATTGCACCACTGCTGAATGTTCAAGTAACGCAATGATGGTTTTCAGCGGTCTATTCACACTCGAACCCGTGCTGTTCACGGTCTAGCGACTCAACACTGGTGAGTTCTTCTTTTTCCAGTTCAGACAATACAAACCTCAGAAACCATTGCAATCTACACTACAGAATGTTTCATTCATTCAGGCGAATCTTGAATTCATCTTGTTCTCCACTCCCAGCAGGTTTTCGTTTCACCACTGGTGAATGTCCAAGCAACCCAAGGCTGGTTTCAGCTGCGTGTTAACACTCGCAGCCGTGCTGTTCAATTGGCTATCCAGTGAACGCTGGTTAGCTCTTGATTTTCCTTCCACACACCGAGCCTTCAGAAATCATTCTTATCTCCACTTCAGAATGTTCCATTCGTTCCCTGCGAATCTGGAATTCCTCTGACTCTCCACACCAGGCAGATTTTCCTAACAACACTGGTGAATGACCAGGTAATCCAATGCTGGTTTTCAGCGGCTGTTCACACTCACAGCCTTGCTGTTCAATTGGCAATCCAGTCAAACCTAGTCAGCTCTTCATTTTCCTGTCCACACAACCCAGCGTTCAGAAATCATTGGAATCTCTACTACAGAAATTTCCATTCATTCACTGTGAATCTGGAAATACTCTGAATCTGCATTCCAGGAAGGCTTTCGTTACACCACTGATGAATGTCCAAGTAATGCAATGCTGCTTCTTAGTGGTCTGTTCACACTCGAAACCGTGCTGTTCATTGGCTATCCACTCAATATCGGTCAGCTCTTCAATATCCTGTCCAGACTATCCAGATTCCTAAATGTTGGCAATCACCACTACAGAATGTTCCATTCAATCACGCGAATCTGGAATTCATCAGAGTCTCCACTCCTGGAAGGTTTTCGTGACACCACTGGTAAATGTCCAAGGAAGACAATGCTGGTTTTAAGCCGCCTGCTAACACACTCAGCCGTGCTGTTCAATTTGCTATCCACCCAACCCTATTCAGCTCTACATTTTCCTGTCCTCATAACCCAACCTTCAGAAATAATTGGTATCTCCTCCACAGAATGTTCCGTTCATTCACTGCGAATCTTAAATTCATCTGACTCTCAACTCCCGGCGGGTTATCGTTACACCACTTGTGAATGTCCAAGTAAGCCAATGCTGGTTTTCAGTGGCCTGTTCATACTAAGAGACGTGCTGTTCATTTGGCTATCCACTCCACCCTGTTCAGCTCTACATTTTCGTGTCCACAAAACCCAGCCTTCAGAAATCATTGGAATCACCACTAGAGAATGTTCCATTCATTCACTGCGAATCTGGAATTCCTCTGAACCTCCACTCCTGGCAGGTTTTCGTTACGCCACTGGTGAATGTCCAAGTAACTCAATACTGGTTTTCAGAGGCATGTTCAACTCGCAGAAGTGCTGTTCAATGGGCTATCCACTCAATATTGGTCAGCTCTTCATTTTCCTCTCCACACAAACCAGCCTTCAGAAATCATTGGGCTCTCCACTACAGACTGTTCCATTCATTCACTGCGATTCTGCAATTCATCTGACTCTCCGCTCCAGGCAGGTTTTCATTACAGCACTGGTGAATGACCAAGTAATCCAATGCTGGTTTTCAGCCGCCTTTTCACACTCGCAGTGTGCTGTTCAATTGTCTATCCACTCAAACCTGGTCAGCCTTTCATTTTCTTTTCCACAATATCAGACTTCAGAAATCATTGGAATCGCCAGTACAGAATGTTCCATTCATTCACTGCCAATCTGGAATTCATCTGAATCTGCACTCCAGGTAGGCTTTCATTACACCACTTATGAATGTCCAAGTAACACAATGCTGGTTTTCAGCGGTCTGTTCACACTCTAAGCCCTGCTTTTTACTGGGTATCCACACAACTGTGGTCAGCTCTTCATTTTCATGTCCAAACAATCCAGACTTGAGAAATCATTGCAATCTCCAGTACAGAATGTTCCATTCATTCACTGCGAATCTGGAATTCAACTGAATCTCCACTACCTGCAGATTTATCTTACACCACTTGTGAATGTCCAAGTAAAACAATGCTGGTTTTCAGAGGCCTGTTCATGTTCGCAGTCGTGCTGTTCAATTGGCTATCCACTCAACCTGTTTTGCTCCTCATTTTCCTGTGCACACAACCCAGCCTTCAGAAATCATTGTAATCTCCACTACAGGATGTTCCATTCATTCACTGGGAATCTGGAATTCATCTGAATCTGCACTCCACGCAGGCTTTCGTTACACCACTGCTGAAAGTCGAAGTAATGCAATACTGGTTTTCAGTGGTCTGTTCACATTCGAAGCCGAGGCTTTTTACAGGCTATCCACTCAACACTGGTCAGCTCTTCATTTTCGTGTCCCCACAATCCAGATTTCAGAAATCATTGCAATCTCCACTACAGAATGTTCCATTCATTCACTGCGAGTCTGGAGTTTATCTGATTCTCCACTCCCGCCTGGTTAACATTACACCACTTGTGAATGTCCAAGTAAGCCAATGCTGGTTTTCAGAGGCCTGTTCATACTCGCAGCCGTGCTGTTTAATTGACAATTCACTCCACCCTGTTCAGCTCTTCATTGTCCCACCACACTACCAGCCTTCAGAAATCTTTGTTATCTCCACTACAGAATGTTCCATTCATTCACTGCGAATCTGGAATTCATCTGACTCTCAACTCCACGCAGGTTTTCATTACACCACTGTTGAATGTCCAAGTAACCCAATGCTGGTTTTCAGCGGCCTGTTCATATTCGCAGCCCTGCTGTTTACTTGGCTATCGATTCAAGCCTGGTCAGCTCTTCATTTTCCTGTCCACACAACACAGGCTTCAGAAATCATTGGAATCTCCTCTACAGAATGTTCCATTCATTCACTGCGAATGTGGAATTCAACTGACTCTCCACTCCATGCAGGTTTTCCTTACACCACTGATGCATGTCCAAGTAACCCAATGCTGGTTTTCAGCTGCATGTTCACACTCGCAGCCATGCTATACAATTGGCTTTCCACTAAATCCTGATTAGTTCTTGATTTTCCTTCCACACGACCCAGCCTTCAGAAATCGTTGGAATCTCCACTAGAGAATGTTCCATTCATTCACTGCGAATCTGGAATTCCTCTGAACCTCCACTCCCGGCAGGTTTTCGTTACACCACTGTTGAATGTCCAAGTAACCCAATGTTTTAAGTGTTTTCTTCACAAGCGCAGTGGTGCTGTTCAATTGGCTATCCACTCAACCCTGGCCAGCTCTACATTTTCCTGTCCACACCACAGAGACTGGAGAAATCATTGTTATCTCCACTACAGAATGTTCCATTCATTCACAGCGAATCTGGAATTCATCTGAATCTCCACTCCCGGCAGGTTTTCGTGACACCACTGGTAAATATCCAAGTAAGCCAATGCTGGTTTTAAGTGGCCTGCTCATACTCTCAGCCGTGCTGTTCAATTTGCTATCCACTCAACCCTCTTCAGCTCCATTTTCCTGTCCACATAACCCAAACTTCAGAAACAATTGGTATCTCCTCCACAGAATGTTCCATTCATTGACGGCAAATCTGAAATTCATCTAATTCTCAACTCCCGTCAGGTTTTCGTTACACCACTTGTGAATGTCCAATTAAGCCAAAGCTGGTTTTCAGTGGCCTGTTCTTACTACGAGACGTGCTGTTCATTTGGCTATCCATTCCACCCTGTTCAGCTCTACATTTTCGTGTCCACAAAACCCAGCCTTCAGAAATCATTGGAATCACCACTAGAGAATGTTCCATTCATTCACTGCGAATCTGGAATTCATCTGAATCTCCACTCCCGGCAGGTTTTCATTGCACCACTGCTGAATGTTCAAGTAACGCAATGATGGTTTTCAGCGGTCTATTCACACTCGAACCCGTGCTGTTCACGGTCTAGCGACTCAACACTGGTGAGTTCTTCTTTTTCCAGTTCAGACAATACAAACCTCAGAAACCATTGCAATCTACACTACAGAATGTTTCATTCATTCAGGCGAATCTTGAATTCATCTTGTTCTCCACTCCCAGCAGGTTTTCGTTTCACCACTGGTGAATGTCCAAGCAACCCAAGGCTGGTTTCAGCTGCGTGTTAACACTCGCAGCCGTGCTGTTCAATTGGCTATCCAGTGAACGCTGGTTAGCTCTTGATTTTCCTTCCACACACCGAGCCTTCAGAAATCATTCTTATCTCCACTTCAGAGTGTTCCATTCGTTCCCTGCGAATCTGGAATTCCTCTGACTCTCCACACCAGGCAGATTTTCCTAACAACACTGGTGAATGACCAGGTAATCCAATGCTGGTTTTCAGCGGCTGTTCACACTCACAGCCTTGCTGTTCAATTGGCAATCCAGTCAAACCTAGTCAGCTCTTCATTTTCCTGTCCACACAACCCAGCGTTCAGAAATCATTGGAATCTCTACTACAGAAATTTCCATTCATTCACTGTGAATCTGGAAATACTCTGAATCTGCATTCCAGGAAGGTTTTCGTTACACCACTGATGAATGTCCAAGTAATGCAATGCTGCTTCTTAGTGGTCTGTTCACACTCGAAACCGTGCTGTTCATTGGCTATCCACTCAATATCGGTCAGCTCTTCAATATCCTGTCCAGACTATCCAGATTCCTAAATGTTGGCAATCACCACTACAGAATGTTCCATTCAATCACGCGAATCTGGAATTCATCAGAGTCTCCACTCCTGGAAGGTTTTCGTGACACCACTGGTAAATGTCCAAGGAAGACAATGCTGGTTTTAAGCCGCCTGCTAACACACTCAGCCGTGCTGTTCAATTTGCTATCCACCCAACCCTATTCAGCTCTACATTTTCCTGTCCTCATAACCCAACCTTCAGAAATAATTGGTATCTCCTCCACAGAATGTTCCGTTCATTCACTGCGAATCTTAAATTCATCTGACTCTCAACTCCCGGCGGGTTATCGTTACACCACTTGTGAATGTCCAAGTAAGCCAATGCTGGTTTTCAGTGGCCTGTTCATACTAAGAGACGTGCTGTTCATTTGGCTATCCACTCCACCCTGTTCAGCTCTACATTTTCGTGTCCACAAAACCCAGCCTTCAGAAATCATTGGAATCACCACTAGAGAATGTTCCATTCATTCACTGCGAATCTGGAATTCCTCTGAACCTCCACTCCTGGCAGGTTTTCGTTACGCCACTGGTGAATGTCCAAGTAACTCAATACTGGTTTTCAGAGGCATGTTCAACTCGCAGAAGTGCTGTTCAATGGGCTATCCACTCAATATTGGTCAGCTCTTCATTTTCCTCTCCACACAAACCAGCCTTCAGAAATCATTGGGCTCTCCACTACAGACTGTTCCATTCATTCACTGCGATTCTGCAATTCATCTGACTCTCCGCTCCAGGCAGGTTTTCATTACAGCACTGGTGAATGACCAAGTAATCCAATGCTGGTTTTCAGCCGCCTTTTCACACTCGCAGTGTGCTGTTCAATTGTCTATCCACTCAAACCTGGTCAGCCTTTCATTTTCTTTTCCACAATATCAGACTTCAGAAATCATTGGAATCGCCAGTACAGAATGTTCCATTCATTCACTGCCAGTCTGGAATTCATCTGAATCTGCACTCCAGGTAGGCTTTCATTACACCACTTATGAATGTCCAAGTAACACAATGCTGGTTTTCAGCGGTCTGTTCACACTCTAAGCCCTGCTTTTTACTGGGTATCCACACAACTGTGGTCAGCTCTTCATTTTCATGTCCAAACAATCCAGACTTGAGAAATCATTGCAATCTCCAGTACAGAATGTTCCATTCATTCACTGCGAATCTGGAATTCAACTGAATCTCCACTACCTGCAGATTTATCTTACACCACTTGTGAATGTCCAAGTAAAACAATGCTGGTTTTCAGAGGCCTGTTCATGTTCGCAGTCGTGCTGTTCAATTGGCTATCCACTCAACCTGTTTTGCTCCTCATTTTCCTGTGCACACAACCCAGCCTTCAGAAATCATTGTAATCTCCACTACAGGATGTTCCATTCATTCACTGGGAATCTGGAATTCATCTGAATCTGCACTCCACGCAGGCTTTCGTTACACCACTGCTGAAAGTCGAAGTAATGCAATACTGGTTTTCAGTGGTCTGTTCACATTCGAAGCCGAGGCTTTTTACAGGCTATCCACTCAACACTGGTCAGCTCTTCATTTTCGTGTCCCCACAATCCAGATTTCAGAAATCATTGCAATCTCCACTACAGAATGTTCCATTCATTCACTGCGAGTCTGGAGTTTATCTGATTCTCCACTCCCGCCTGGTTAACATTACACCACTTGTGAATGTCCAAGTAAGCCAATGCTGGTTTTCAGAGGCCTGTTCATACTCGCAGCCGTGCTGTTTAATTGACAATTCACTCCACCCTGTTCAGCTCTTCATTGTCCCACCACACTACCAGCCTTCAGAAATCTTTGTTATCTCCACTACAGAACGTTCCATTCATTCACTGCGAATCTGGAATTCATCTGACTCTCAACTCCACGCAGGTTTTCATTACACCACTGTTGAATGTCCAAGTAACCCAATGCTGGTTTTCAGCGGCCTGTTCATATTCGCAGCCCTGCTGTTTACTTGGCTATCGATTCAAGCCTGGTCAGCTCTTCATTTTCCTGTCCACACAACACAGGCTTCAGAAATCATTGGAATCTCCTCTACAGAATGTTCCATTCATTCACTGCGAATGTGGAATTCAACTGACTCTCCACTCCATGCAGGTTTTCCTTACACCACTGATGAATGTCCAAGTAACCCAATGCTGGTTTTCAGCTGCATGTTCACACTCGCAGCCATGCTATACAATTGGCTTTCCACTAAATCCTGATTAGTTCTTGATTTTCCTTCCACACGACCCAGCCTTCAGAAATCGTTGGAATCTCCACTAGAGAATGTTCCATTCATTCACTGCGAATCTGGAATTCCTCTGAACCTCCACTCCCGGCAGGTTTTCGTTACACCACTGTTGAATGTCCAAGTAACCCAATGTTTTAAGTGTTTTCTTCACAAGCGCAGTGGTGCTGTTCAATTGGCTATCCACTCAACCCTGGCCAGCTCTACATTTTCCTGTCCACACCACAGAGACTGGAGAAATCATTGTTATCTCCACTACAGAATGTTCCATTCATTCACAGCGAATCTGGAATTCATCTGAATCTCCACTCCCGGCAGGTTTTCGTGACACCACTGGTAAATATCCAAGTAAGCCAATGCTGGTTTTAAGTGGCCTGCTCATACTCTCAGCCGTGCTGTTCAATTTGCTATCCACTCAACCCTCTTCAGCTCCATTTTCCTGTCCACATAACCCAAACTTCAGAAACAATTGGTATCTCCTCCACAGAATGTTCCATTCATTGACGGCAAATCTGAAATTCATCTAATTCTCAACTCCCGTCAGGTTTTCGTTACACCACTTGTGAATGTCCAATTAAGCCAAAGCTGGTTTTCAGTGGCCTGTTCTTACTACGAGACGTGCTGTTCATTTGGCTATCCATTCCACCCTGTTCAGCTCTACATTTTCGTGTCCACAAAACCCAGCCTTCAGAAATCATTGGAATCACCACTAGAGAATGTTCCATTCATTCACTGCGAATCTGGAATTCATCTGAATCTCCACTCCCGGCAGGTTTTCATTGCACCACTGCTGAATGTTCAAGTAACGCAATGATGGTTTTCAGCGGTCTATTCACACTCGAACCCGTGCTGTTCACGGTCTAGCGACTCAACACTGGTGAGTTCTTCTTTTTCCAGTTCAGACAATACAAACCTCAGAAACCATTGCAATCTACACTACAGAATGTTTCATTCATTCAGGCGAATCTTGAATTCATCTTGTTCTCCACTCCCAGCAGGTTTTCGTTTCACCACTGGTGAATGTCCAAGCAACCCAAGGCTGGTTTCAGCTGCGTGTTAACACTCGCAGCCGTGCTGTTCAATTGGCTATCCAGTGAACGCTGGTTAGCTCTTGATTTTCCTTCCACACACCGAGCCTTCAGAAATCATTCTTATCTCCACTTCAGAGTGTTCCATTCGTTCCCTGCGAATCTGGAATTCCTCTGACTCTCCACACCAGGCAGATTTTCCTAACAACACTGGTGAATGACCAGGTAATCCAATGCTGGTTTTCAGCGGCTGTTCACACTCACAGCCTTGCTGTTCAATTGGCAATCCAGTCAAACCTAGTCAGCTCTTCATTTTCCTGTCCACACAACCCAGCGTTCAGAAATCATTGGAATCTCTACTACAGAAATTTCCATTCATTCACTGTGAATCTGGAAATACTCTGAATCTGCATTCCAGGAAGGCTTTCGTTACACCACTGATGAATGTCCAAGTAATGCAATGCTGCTTCTTAGTGGTCTGTTCACACTCGAAACCGTGCTGTTCATTGGCTATCCACTCAATATCGGTCAGCTCTTCAATATCCTGTCCAGACTATCCAGATTCCTAAATGTTGGCAATCACCACTACAGAATGTTCCATTCAATCACGCGAATCTGGAATTCATCAGAGTCTCCACTCCTGGAAGGTTTTCGTGACACCACTGGTAAATGTCCAAGGAAGACAATGCTGGTTTTAAGCCGCCTGCTAACACACTCAGCCGTGCTGTTCAATTTGCTATCCACCCAACCCTATTCAGCTCTACATTTTCCTGTCCTCATAACCCAACCTTCAGAAATAATTGGTATCTCCTCCACAGAATGTTCCGTTCATTCACTGCGAATCTTAAATTCATCTGACTCTCAACTCCCGGCGGGTTATCGTTACACCACTTGTGAATGTCCAAGTAAGCCAATGCTGGTTTTCAGTGGCCTGTTCATACTAAGAGACGTGCTGTTCATTTGGCTATCCACTCCACCCTGTTCAGCTCTACATTTTCGTGTCCACAAAACCCAGCCTTCAGAAATCATTGGAATCACCACTAGAGAATGTTCCATTCATTCACTGCGAATCTGGAATTCCTCTGAACCTCCACTCCTGGCAGGTTTTCGTTACGCCACTGGTGAATGTCCAAGTAACTCAATACTGGTTTTCAGAGGCATGTTCAACTCGCAGAAGTGCTGTTCAATGGGCTATCCACTCAATATTGGTCAGCTCTTCATTTTCCTCTCCACACAAGCCAGCCTTCAGAAATCATTGGGCTCTCCACTACAGACTGTTCCATTCATTCACTGCGATTCTGCAATTCATCTGACTCTCCGCTCCAGGCAGGTTTTCATTACAGCACTGGTGAATGACCAAGTAATCCAATGCTGGTTTTCAGCCGCCTTTTCACACTCGCAGTGTGCTGTTCAATTGTCTATCCACTCAAACCTGGTCAGCCTTTCATTTTCTTTTCCACAATATCAGACTTCAGAAATCATTGGAATCGCCAGTACAGAATGTTCCATTCATTCACTGCCAATCTGGAATTCATCTGAATCTGCACTCCAGGTAGGCTTTCATTACACCACTTATGAATGTCCAAGTAACACAATGCTGGTTTTCAGCGGTCTGTTCACACTCTAAGCCCTGCTTTTTACTGGGTATCCACACAACTGTGGTCAGCTCTTCATTTTCATGTCCAAACAATCCAGACTTGAGAAATCATTGCAATCTCCAGTACAGAATGTTCCATTCATTCACTGCGAATCTGGAATTCAACTGAATCTCCACTACCTGCAGATTTATCTTACACCACTTGTGAATGTCCAAGTAAAACAATGCTGGTTTTCAGAGGCCTGTTCATGTTCGCAGTCGTGCTGTTCAATTGGCTATCCACTCAACCTGTTTTGCTCCTCATTTTCCTGTGCACACAACCCAGCCTTCAGAAATCATTGTAATCTCCACTACAGGATGTTCCATTCATTCACTGGGAATCTGGAATTCATCTGAATCTGCACTCCACGCAGGCTTTCGTTACACCACTGCTGAAAGTCGAAGTAATGCAATACTGGTTTTCAGTGGTCTGTTCACATTCGAAGCCGAGGCTTTTTACAGGCTATCCACTCAACACTGGTCAGCTCTTCATTTTCGTGTCCCCACAATCCAGATTTCAGAAATCATTGCAATCTCCACTACAGAATGTTCCATTCATTCACTGCGAGTCTGGAGTTTATCTGATTCTCCACTCCCGCCTGGTTAACATTACACCACTTGTGAATGTCCAAGTAAGCCAATGCTGGTTTTCAGAGGCCTGTTCATACTCGCAGCCGTGCTGTTTAATTGACAATTCACTCCACCCTGTTCAGCTCTTCATTGTCCCACCACACTACCAGCCTTCAGAAATCTTTGTTATCTCCACTACAGAATGTTCCATTCATTCACTGCGAATCTGGAATTCATCTGACTCTCAACTCCACGCAGGTTTTCATTACACCACTTTTGAATGTCCAAGTAACCCAATGCTGGTTTTCAGCGGCCTGTTCATGTTCGCAGCCCTGCTGTTTACTTGGCTATCGATTCAAGCCTGGTCAGCTCTTCATTTTCCTGTCCACACAACACAGGCTTCAGAAATCATTGGAATCTCCTCTACAGAATGTTCCATTCATTCACTGCGAATGTGGAATTCAACTGACTCTCCACTCCATGCAGGTTTTCCTTACACCACTGATGCATGTCCAAGTAACCCAATGCTGGTTTTCAGCTGCATGTTCACACTCGCAGCCATGCTATACAATTGGCTTTCCACTAAATCCTGATTAGTTCTTGATTTTCCTTCCACACGACCCAGCCTTCAGAAATCGTTGGAATCTCCACTAGAGAATGTTCCATTCATTCACTGCGAATCTGGAATTCCTCTGAACCTCCACTCCCGGCAGGTTTTCGTTACACCACTGTTGAATGTCCAAGTAACCCAATGTTTTAAGTGTTTTCTTCACAAGCGCAGTGGTGCTGTTCAATTGGCTATCCACTCAACCCTGGCCAGCTCTACATTTTCCTGTCCACACCACAGAGACTGGAGAAATCATTGTTATCTCCACTACAGAATGTTCCATTCATTCACAGCGAATCTGGAATTCATCTGAATCTCCACTCCCGGCAGGTTTTCGTGACACCACTGGTAAATATCCAAGTAAGCCAATGCTGGTTTTAAGTGGCCTGCTCATACTCTCAGCCGTGCTGTTCAATTTGCTATCCACTCAACCCTCTTCAGCTCCATTTTCCTGTCCACATAACCCAAACTTCAGAAACAATTGGTATCTCCTCCACAGAATGTTCCATTCATTGACGGCAAATCTGAAATTCATCTAATTCTCAACTCCCGTCAGGTTTTCGTTACACCACTTGTGAATGTCCAATTAAGCCAAAGCTGGTTTTCAGTGGCCTGTTCTTACTACGAGACGTGCTGTTCATTTGGCTATCCATTCCACCCTGTTCAGCTCTACATTTTCGTGTCCACAAAACCCAGCCTTCAGAAATCATTGGAATCACCACTAGAGAATGTTCCATTCATTCACTGCGAATCTGGAATTCATCTGAATCTCCACTCCCGGCAGGTTTTCATTGCACCACTGCTGAATGTTCAAGTAACGCAATGATGGTTTTCAGCGGTCTATTCACACTCGAACCCGTGCTGTTCACGGTCTAGCGACTCAACACTGGTGAGTTCTTCTTTTTCCAGTTCAGACAATACAAACCTCAGAAACCATTGCAATCTACACTACAGAATGTTTCATTCATTCAGGCGAATCTTGAATTCATCTTGTTCTCCACTCCCAGCAGGTTTTCGTTTCACCACTGGTGAATGTCCAAGCAACCCAAGGCTGGTTTCAGCTGCGTGTTAACACTCGCAGCCGTGCTGTTCAATTGGCTATCCAGTGAACGCTGGTTAGCTCTTGATTTTCCTTCCACACACCGAGCCTTCAGAAATCATTCTTATCTCCACTTCAGAATGTTCCATTCGTTCCCTGCGAATCTGGAATTCCTCTGACTCTCCACACCAGGCAGATTTTCCTAACAACACTGGTGAATGACCAGGTAATCCAATGCTGGTTTTCAGCGGCTGTTCACACTCACAGCCTTGCTGTTCAATTGGCAATCCAGTCAAACCTAGTCAGCTCTTCATTTTCCTGTCCACACAACCCAGCGTTCAGAAATCATTGGAATCTCTACTACAGAAATTTCCATTCATTCACTGTGAATCTGGAAATACTCTGAATCTGCATTCCAGGAAGGCTTTCGTTACACCACTGATGAATGTCCAAGTAATGCAATGCTGCTTCTTAGTGGTCTGTTCACACTCGAAACCGTGCTGTTCATTGGCTATCCACTCAATATCGGTCAGCTCTTCAATATCCTGTCCAGACTATCCAGATTCCTAAATGTTGGCAATCACCACTACAGAATGTTCCATTCAATCACGCGAACCTGGAATTCATCAGAGTCTCCACTCCTGGAAGGTTTTCGTGACACCACTGGTAAATGTCCAAGGAAGACAATGCTGGTTTTAAGCCGCCTGCTAACACACTCAGCCGTGCTGTTCAATTTGCTATCCACCCAACCCTATTCAGCTCTACATTTTCCTGTCCTCATAACCCAACCTTCAGAAATAATTGGTATCTCCTCACAGAATGTTCCGTTCATTCACTGCGAATCTTAAATTCATCTGACTCTGAACTCCCAGCGGGTTATCGTTACACCACTTGTGAATGTCCAAGTAAGCCAATGCTGGTTTTCAGTGGCCTGTTCATACTAAGAGACGTGCTGTTCATTTGGCTATCCACTCCACCCTGTTCAGCTCTACATTTTCGTGTCCACAAAACCCAGCCTTCAGAAATCATTGGAATCACCACTAGAGAATGTTCCATTCATTCACTGCGAATCTGGAATTCCTCTGAACCTCCACTCCTGGCAGGTTTTCGTTACGCCACTGGTGAATGTCCAAGTAACTCAATACTGGTTTTCAGAGGCATGTTCAACTCGCAGAAGTGCTGTTCAATGGGCTATCCACTCAATATTGGTCAGCTCTTCATTTTCCTCTCCACACAAGCCAGCCTTCAGAAATCATTGGGCTCTCCACTACAGACTGTTCCATTCATTCACTGCGATTCTGCAATTCATCTGACTCTCCGCTCCAGGCAGGTTTTCATTACAGCACTGGTGAATGACCAAGTAATCCAATGCTGGTTTTCAGCCGCCTTTTCACACTCGCAGTGTGCTGTTCAATTGTCTATCCACTCAAACCTGGTCAGCCTTTCATTTTCTTTTCCACAATATCAGACTTCAGAAATCATTGGAATCGCCAGTACAGAATGTTCCATTCATTCACTGCCAATCTGGAATTCATCTGAATCTGCACTCCAGGTAGGCTTTCATTACACCACTTATGAATGTCCAAGTAACACAATGCTGGTTTTCAGCGGTCTGTTCACACTCTAAGCCCTGCTTTTTACTGGGTATCCACACAACTGTGGTCAGCTCTTCATTTTCATGTCCAAACAATCCAGACTTGAGAAATCATTGCAATCTCCAGTACAGAATGTTCCATTCATTCACTGCGAATCTGGAATTCAACTGAATCTCCACTACCTGCAGATTTATCTTACACCACTTGTGAATGTCCAAGTAAAACAATGCTGGTTTTCAGAGGCCTGTTCATGTTCGCAGTCGTGCTGTTCAATTGGCTATCCACTCAACCTGTTTTGCTCCTCATTTTCCTGTGCACACAACCCAGCCTTCAGAAATCATTGTAATCTCCACTACAGGATGTTCCATTCATTCACTGGGAATCTGGAATTCATCTGAATCTGCACTCCACGCAGGCTTTCGTTACACCACTGCTGAAAGTCGAAGTAATGCAATACTGGTTTTCAGTGGTCTGTTCACATTCGAAGCCGAGGCTTTTTACAGGCTATCCACTCAACACTGGTCAGCTCTTCATTTTCGTGTCCCCACAATCCAGATTTCAGAAATCATTGCAATCTCCACTACAGAATGTTCCATTCATTCACTGCGAGTCTGGAGTTTATCTGATTCTCCACTCCCGCCTGGTTAACATTACACCACTTGTGAATGTCCAAGTAAGCCAATGCTGGTTTTCAGAGGCCTGTTCATACTCGCAGCCGTGCTGTTTAATTGACAATTCACTCCACCCTGTTCAGCTCTTCATTGTCCCACCACACTACCAGCCTTCAGAAATCTTTGTTATCTCCACTACAGAATGTTCCATTCATTCACTGCGAATCTGGAATTCATCTGACTCTCAACTCCACGCAGGTTTTCATTACACCACTGTTGAATGTCCAAGTAACCCAATGCTGGTTTTCAGCGGCCTGTTCATGTTCGCAGCCCTGCTGTTTACTTGGCTATCGATTCAAGCCTGGTCAGCTCTTCATTTTCCTGTCCACACAACACAGGCTTCAGAAATCATTGGAATCTCCTCTACAGAATGTTCCATTCATTCACTGCGAATGTGGAATTCAACTGACTCTCCACTCCATGCAGGTTTTCCTTACACCACTGATGCATGTCCAAGTAACCCAATGCTGGTTTTCAGCTGCATGTTCACACTCGCAGCCATGCTATACAATTGGCTTTCCACTAAATCCTGATTAGTTCTTGATTTTCCTTCCACACGACCCAGCCTTCAGAAATCGTTGGAATCTCCACTAGAGAATGTTCCATTCATTCACTGCGAATCTGGAATTCCTCTGAACCTCCACTCCCGGCAGGTTTTCGTTACACCACTGTTGAATGTCCAAGTAACCCAATGTTTTAAGTGTTTTCTTCACAAGCGCAGTGGTGCTGTTCAATTGGCTATCCACTCAACCCTGGCCAGCTCTACATTTTCCTGTCCACACCACAGAGACTGGAGAAATCATTGTTATCTCCACTACAGAATGTTCCATTCATTCACAGCGAATCTGGAATTCATCTGAATCTCCACTCCTGGCAGGTTTTCGTGACACCACTGGTAAATATCCAAGTAAGCCAATGCTGGTTTTAAGTGGCCTGCTCATACTCTCAGCCGTGCTGTTCAATTTGCTATCCACTCAACCCTCTTCAGCTCCATTTTCCTGTCCACATAACCCAAACTTCAGAAACAATTGGTATCTCCTCCACAGAATGTTCCATTCATTGACGGCAAATCTGAAATTCATCTAATTCTCAACTCCCGTCAGGTTTTCGTTACACCACTTGTGAATGTCCAATTAAGCCAAAGCTGGTTTTCAGTGGCCTGTTCTTACTACGAGACGTGCTGTTCATTTGGCTATCCATTCCACCCTGTTCAGCTCTACATTTTCGTGTCCACAAAACCCAGCCTTCAGAAATCATTGGAATCACCACTAGAGAATGTTCCATTCATTCACTGCGAATCTGGAATTCATCTGAATCTCCACTCCCGGCAGGTTTTCATTGCACCACTGCTGAATGTTCAAGTAACGCAATGATGGTTTTCAGCGGTCTATTCACACTCGAACCCGTGCTGTTCACGGTCTAGCGACTCAACACTGGTGAGTTCTTCTTTTTCCAGTTCAGACAATACAAACCTCAGAAACCATTGCAATCTACACTACAGAATGTTTCATTCATTCAGGCGAATCTTGAATTCATCTTGTTCTCCACTCCCAGCAGGTTTTCGTTTCACCACTGGTGAATGTCCAAGCAACCCAAGGCTGGTTTCAGCTGCGTGTTAACACTCGCAGCCGTGCTGTTCAATTGGCTATCCAGTGAACGCTGGTTAGCTCTTGATTTTCCTTCCACACACCGAGCCTTCAGAAATCATTCTTATCTCCACTTCAGAATGTTCCATTCGTTCCCTGCGAATCTGGAATTCCTCTGACTCTCCACACCAGGCAGATTTTCCTAACAACACTGGTGAATGACCAGGTAATCCAATGCTGGTTTTCAGCGGCTGTTCACACTCACAGCCTTGCTGTTCAATTGGCAATCCAGTCAAACCTAGTCAGCTCTTCATTTTCCTGTCCACACAACCCAGCGTTCAGAAATCATTGGAATCTCTACTACAGAAATATCCATTCATTCACTGTGAATCTGGAAATACTCTGAATCTGCATTCCAGGAAGGCTTTCGTTACACCACTGATGAATGTCCAAGTAATGCAATGCTGCTTCTTAGTGGTCTGTTCACACTCGAAACCGTGCTGTTCATTGGCTATCCACTCAATATCGGTCAGCTCTTCAATATCCTGTCCAGACTATCCAGATTCCTAAATGTTGGCAATCACCACTACAGAATGTTCCATTCAATCACGCGAATCTGGAATTCATCAGAGTCTCCACTCCTGGAAGGTTTTCGTGACACCACTGGTAAATGTCCAAGGAAGACAATGCTGGTTTTAAGCCGCCTGCTAACACACTCAGCCGTGCTGTTCAATTTGCTATCCACCCAACCCTATTCAGCTCTACATTTTCCTGTCCTCATAACCCAACCTTCAGAAATAATTGGTATCTCCTCCACAGAATGTTCCGTTCATTCACTGCGAATCTTAAATTCATCTGACTCTCAACTCCCGGCGGGTTATCGTTACACCACTTGTGAATGTCCAAGTAAGCCAATGCTGGTTTTCAGTGGCCTGTTCATACTAAGAGACGTGCTGTTCATTTGGCTATCCACTCCACCCTGTTCAGCTCTACATTTTCGTGTCCACAAAACCCAGCCTTCAGAAATCATTGGAATCACCACTAGAGAATGTTCCATTCATTCACTGCGAATCTGGAATTCCTCTGAACCTCCACTCCTGGCAGGTTTTCGTTACGCCACTGGTGAATGTCCAAGTAACTCAATACTGGTTTTCAGAGGCATGTTCAACTCGCAGAAGTGCTGTCCAATGGGCTATCCATTCAATATTGGTCAGCTCTTCATTTTCCTCTCCACACAAGCCAGCCTTCAGAAATCATTGGGCTCTCCACTACAGACTGTTCCATTCATTCACTGCGATTCTGCAATTCATCTGACTCTCCGCTCCAGGCAGGTTTTCATTACAGCACTGGTGAATGACCAAGTAATCCAATGCTGGTTTTCAGCCGCCTTTTCACACTCGCAGTGTGCTGTTCAATTGTCTATCCACTCAAACCTGGTCAGCCTTTCATCTTCTTTTCCACAATATCAGACTTCAGAAATCATTGGAATCGCCAGTACAGAATGTTCCATTCATTCACTGCCAATCTGGAATTCATCTGAATCTGCACTCCAGGTAGGCTTTCATTACACCACTTATGAATGTCCAAGTAACACAATGCTGGTTTTCAGCGGTCTGTTCACACTCTAAGCCCTGCTTTTTACTGGGTATCCACACAACTGTGGTCAGCTCTTCATTTTCATGTCCAAACAATCCAGACTTGAGAAATCATTGCAATCTCCAGTACAGAATGTTCCATTCATTCACTGCGAATCTGGAATTCAACTGAATCTCCACTACCTGCAGATTTATCTTACACCACTTGTGAATGTCCAAGTAAAACAATGCTGGTTTTCAGAGGCCTGTTCATGTTCGCAGTCGTGCTGTTCAACTGGCTATCCACTCAACCTGTTTTGCTCCTCATTTTCCTGTGCACACAACCCAGCCTTCAGAAATCATTGTAATCTCCACTACAGGATGTTCCATTCATTCACTGGGAATCTGGAATTCATCTGAATCTGCACTCCACGCAGGCTTTCGTTACACCACTGCTGAAAGTCGAAGTAATGCAATACTGGTTTTCAGTGGTCTGTTCACATTCGAAGCCGAGGCTTTTTACAGGCTATCCACTCAACACTGGTCAGCTCTTCATTTTCGTGTCCCCACAATCCAGATTTCAGAAATCATTGCAATCTCCACTACAGAATGTTCCATTCATTCACTGCGAGTCTGGAGTTTATCTGATTCTCCACTCCCGCCTGGTTAACATTACACCACTTGTGAATGTCCAAGTAAGCCAATGCTGGTTTTCAGAGGCCTGTTCATACTCGCAGCCGTGCTGTTTAATTGACAATTCACTCCACCCTGTTCAGCTCTTCATTGTCCCACCACACTACCAGCCTTCAGAAATCTTTGTTATCTCCACTACAGAATGTTCCATTCATTCACTGCGAATCTGGAATTCATCTGACTCTCAACTCCACGCAGGTTTTCATTACACCACTGTTGAATGTCCAAGTAACCCAATGCTGGTTTTCAGCGGCCTGTTCATATTCGCAGCCCTGCTGTTTACTTGGCTATCGATTCAAGCCTGGTCAGCTCTTCATTTTCCTGTCCACACAACACAGGCTTCAGAAATCATTGGAATCTCCTCTACAGAATGTTCCATTCATTCACTGCGAATGTGGAATTCAACTGACTCTCCACTCCATGCAGGTTTTCCTTACACCACTGATGAATGTCCAAGTAACCCAATGCTGGTTTTCAGCTGCATGTTCACACTCGCAGCCATGCTATACAATTGGCTTTCCACTAAATCCTGATTAGTTCTTGATTTTCCTTCCACACGACCCAGCCTTCAGAAATCGTTGGAATCTCCACTAGAGAATGTTCCATTCATTCACTGCGAATCTGGAATTCCTCTGAACCTCCACTCCCGGCAGGTTTTCGTTACACCACTGTTGAATGTCCAAGTAACCCAATGTTTTAAGTGTTTTCTTCACAAGCGCAGTGGTGCTGTTCAATTGGCTATCCACTCAACCCTGGCCAGCTCTACATTTTCCTGTCCACACCACAGAGACTGGAGAAATCATTGTTATCTCCACTACAGAATGTTCCATTCATTCACAGCGAATCTGGAATTCATCTGAATCTCCACTCCCGGCAGGTTTTCGTGACACCACTGGTAAATATCCAAGTAAGCCAATGCTGGTTTTAAGTGGCCTGCTCATACTCTCAGCCGTGCTGTTCAATTTGCTATCCACTCAACCCTCTTCAGCTCCATTTTCCTGTCCACATAACCCAAACTTCAGAAACAATTGGTATCTCCTCCACAGAATGTTCCATTCATTGACGGCAAATCTGAAATTCATCTAATTCTCAACTCCCGTCAGGTTTTCGTTACACCACTTGTGAATGTCCAATTAAGCCAAAGCTGGTTTTCAGTGGCCTGTTCTTACTACGAGACGTGCTGTTCATTTGGCTATCCATTCCACCCTGTTCAGCTCTACATTTTCGTGTCCACAAAACCCAGCCTTCAGAAATCATTGGAATCACCACTAGAGAATGTTCCATTCATTCACTGCGAATCTGGAATTCATCTGAATCTCCACTCCCGGCAGGTTTTCATTGCACCACTGCTGAATGTTCAAGTAACGCAATGATGGTTTTCAGCGGTCTATTCACACTCGAACCCGTGCTGTTCACGGTCTAGCGACTCAACACTGGTGAGTTCTTCTTTTTCCAGTTCAGACAATACAAACCTCAGAAACCATTGCAATCTACACTACAGAATGTTTCATTCATTCAGGCGAATCTTGAATTCATCTTGTTCTCCACTCCCAGCAGGTTTTCGTTTCACCACTGGTGAATGTCCAAGCAACCCAAGGCTGGTTTCAGCTGCGTGTTAACACTCGCAGCCGTGCTGTTCAATTGGCTATCCAGTGAACGCTGGTTAGCTCTTGATTTTCCTTCCACACACCGAGCCTTCAGAAATCATTCTTATCTCCACTTCAGAATGTTCCATTCGTTCCCTGCGAATCTGGAATTCCTCTGACTCTCCACACCAGGCAGATTTTCCTAACAACACTGGTGAATGACCAGGTAATCCAATGCTGGTTTTCAGCGGCTGTTCACACTCACAGCCTTGCTGTTCAATTGGCAATCCAGTCAAACCTAGTCAGCTCTTCATTTTCCTGTCCACACAACCCAGCGTTCAGAAATCATTGGAATCTCTACTACAGAAATTTCCATTCATTCACTGTGAATCTGGAAATACTCTGAATCTGCATTCCAGGAAGGCTTTCGTTACACCACTGATGAATGTCCAAGTAATGCAATGCTGCTTCTTAGTGGTCTGTTCACACTCGAAACCGTGCTGTTCATTGGCTATCCACTCAATATCGGTCAGCTCTTCAATATCCTGTCCAGACTATCCAGATTCCTAAATGTTGGCAATCACCACTACAGAATGTTCCATTCAATCACGCGAATCTGGAATTCATCAGAGTCTCCACTCCTGGAAGGTTTTCGTGACACCACTGGTAAATGTCCAAGGAAGACAATGCTGGTTTTAAGCCGCCTGCTAACACACTCAGCCGTGCTGTTCAATTTGCTATCCACCCAACCCTATTCAGCTCTACATTTTCCTGTCCTCATAACCCAACCTTCAGAAATAATTGGTATCTCCTCCACAGAATGTTCCGTTCATTCACTGCGAATCTTAAATTCATCTGACTCTCAACTCCCGGCGGGTTATCGTTACACCACTTGTGAATGTCCAAGTAAGCCAATGCTGGTTTTCAGTGGCCTGTTCATACTAAGAGACGTGCTGTTCATTTGGCTATCCACTCCACCCTGTTCAGCTCTACATTTTCGTGTCCACAAAACCCAGCCTTCAGAAATCATTGGAATCACCACTAGAGAATGTTCCATTCATTCACTGCGAATCTGGAATTCCTCTGAACCTCCACTCCTGGCAGGTTTTCGTTACGCCACTGGTGAATGTCCAAGTAACTCAATACTGGTTTTCAGAGGCATGTTCAACTCGCAGAAGTGCTGTTCAATGGGCTATCCACTCAATATTGGTCAGCTCTTCATTTTCCTCTCCACACAAGCCAGCCTTCAGAAATCATTGGGCTCTCCACTACAGACTGTTCCATTCATTCACTGCGATTCTGCAATTCATCTGACTCTCCGCTCCAGGCAGGTTTTCATTACAGCACTGGTGAATGACCAAGTAATCCAATGCTGGTTTTCAGCCGCCTTTTCACACTCGCAGTGTGCTGTTCAATTGTCTATCCACTCAAACCTGGTCAGCCTTTCATCTTCTTTTCCACAATATCAGACTTCAGAAATCATTGGAATCGCCAGTACAGAATGTTCCATTCATTCACTGCCAATCTGGAATTCATCTGAATCTGCACTCCAGGTAGGCTTTCATTACACCACTTATGAATGTCCAAGTAACACAATGCTGGTTTTCAGCGGTCTGTTCACACTCTAAGCCCTGCTTTTTACTGGGTATCCACACAACTGTGGTCAGCTCTTCATTTTCATGTCCAAACAATCCAGACTTGAGAAATCATTGCAATCTCCAGTACAGAATGTTCCATTCATTCACTGCGAATCTGGAATTCAACTGAATCTCCACTACCTGCAGATTTATCTTACACCACTTGTGAATGTCCAAGTAAAACAATGCTGGTTTTCAGAGGCCTGTTCATGTTCGCAGTCGTGCTGTTCAATTGGCTATCCACTCAACCTGTTTTGCTCCTCATTTTCCTGTGCACACAACCCAGCCTTCAGAAATCATTGTAATCTCCACTACAGGATGTTCCATTCATTCACTGGGAATCTGGAATTCATCTGAATCTGCACTCCACGCAGGCTTTCGTTACACCACTGCTGAAAGTCGAAGTAATGCAATACTGGTTTTCAGTGGTCTGTTCACATTCGAAGCCGAGGCTTTTTACAGGCTATCCACTCAACACTGGTCAGCTCTTCATTTTCGTGTCCCCACAATCCAGATTTCAGAAATCATTGCAATCTCCACTACAGAATGTTCCATTCATTCACTGCGAGTCTGGAGTTTATCTGATTCTCCACTCCCGCCTGGTTAACATTACACCACTTGTGAATGTCCAAGTAAGCCAATGCTGGTTTTCAGAGGCCTGTTCATACTCGCAGCCGTGCTGTTTAATTGACAATTCACTCCACCCTGTTCAGCTCTTCATTGTCCCACCACACTACCAGCCTTCAGAAATCTTTGTTATCTCCACTACAGAATGTTCCATTCATTCACTGTGAATCTGGAATTCATCTGACTCTCAACTCCACGCAGGTTTTCATTACACCACTGTTGAATGTCCAAGTAACCCAATGCTGGTTTTCAGCGGCCTGTTCATATTCGCAGCCCTGCTGTTTACTTGGCTATCGATTCAAGCCTGGTCAGCTCTTCATTTTCCTGTCCACACAACACAGGCTTCAGAAATCATTGGAATCTCCTCTACAGAATGTTCCATTCATTCACTGCGAATGTGGAATTCAACTGACTCTCCACTCCATGCAGGTTTTCCTTACACCACTGATGAATGTCCAAGTAACCCAATGCTGGTTTTCAGCTGCATGTTCACACTCGCAGCCATGCTATACAATTGGCTTTCCACTAAATCCTGATTAGTTCTTGATTTTCCTTCCACACGACCCAGCCTTCAGAAATCGTTGGAATCTCCACTAGAGAATGTTCCATTCATTCACTGCGAATCTGGAATTCCTCTGAACCTCCACTCCCGGCAGGTTTTCGTTACACCACTGTTGAATGTCCAAGTAACCCAATGTTTTAAGTGTTTTCTTCACAAGCGCAGTGGTGCTGTTCAATTGGCTATCCACTCAACCCTGGCCAGCTCTACATTTTCCTGTCCACACCACAGAGACTGGAGAAATCATTGTTATCTCCACTACAGAATGTTCCATTCATTCACAGCGAATCTGGAATTCATCTGAATCTCCACTCCCGGCAGGTTTTCGTGACACCACTGGTAAATATCCAAGTAAGCCAATGCTGGTTTTAAGTGGCCTGCTCATACTCTCAGCCGTGCTGTTCAATTTGCTATCCACTCAACCCTCTTCAGCTCCATTTTCCTGTCCACATAACCCAAACTTCAGAAACAATTGGTATCTCCTCCACAGAATGTTCCATTCATTGACGGCAAATCTGAAATTCATCTAATTCTCAACTCCCGTCAGGTTTTCGTTACACCACTTGTGAATGTCCAATTAAGCCAAAGCTGGTTTTCAGTGGCCTGTTCTTACTACGAGACGTGCTGTTCATTTGGCTATCCATTCCACCCTGTTCAGCTCTACATTTTCGTGTCCACAAAACCCAGCCTTCAGAAATCATTGGAATCACCACTAGAGAATGTTCCATTCATTCACTGCGAATCTGGAATTCATCTGAATCTCCACTCCCGGCAGGTTTTCATTGCACCACTGCTGAATGTTCAAGTAACGCAATGATGGTTTTCAGCGGTCTATTCACACTCGAACCCGTGCTGTTCACGGTCTAGCGACTCAACACTGGTGAGTTCTTCTTTTTCCAGTTCAGACAATACAAACCTCAGAAACCATTGCAATCTACACTACAGAATGTTTCATTCATTCAGGCGAATCTTGAATTCATCTTGTTCTCCACTCCCAGCAGGTTTTCGTTTCACCACTGGTGAATGTCCAAGCAACCCAAGGCTGGTTTCAGCTGCGTGTTAACACTCGCAGCCGTGCTGTTCAATTGGCTATCCAGTGAACGCTGGTTAGCTCTTGATTTTCCTTCCACACACCGAGCCTTCAGAAATCATTCTTATCTCCACTTCAGAATGTTCCATTCGTTCCCTGCGAATCTGGAATTCCTCTGACTCTCCACACCAGGCAGATTTTCCTAACAACACTGGTGAATGACCAGGTAATCCAATGCTGGTTTTCAGCGGCTGTTCACACTCACAGCCTTGCTGTTCAATTGGCAATCCAGTCAAACCTAGTCAGCTCTTCATTTTCCTGTCCACACAACCCAGCGTTCAGAAATCATTGGAATCTCTACTACAGAAATTTCCATTCATTCACTGTGAATCTGGAAATACTCTGAATCTGCATTCCAGGAAGGCTTTCGTTACACCACTGATGAATGTCCAAGTAATGCAATGCTGCTTCTTAGTGGTCTGTTCACACTCGAAACCGTGCTGTTCATTGGCTATCCACTCAATATCGGTCAGCTCTTCAATATCCTGTCCAGACTATCCAGATTCCTAAATGTTGGCAATCACCACTACAGAATGTTCCATTCAATCACGCGAATCTGGAATTCATCAGAGTCTCCACTCCTGGAAGGTTTTCGTGACACCACTGGTAAATGTCCAAGGAAGACAATGCTGGTTTTAAGCCGCCTGCTAACACACTCAGCCGTGCTGTTCAATTTGCTATCCACCCAACCCTATTCAGCTCTACATTTTCCTGTCCTCATAACCCAACCTTCAGAAATAATTGGTATCTCCTCCACAGAATGTTCCGTTCATTCACTGCGAATCTTAAATTCATCTGACTCTCAACTCCCGGCGGGTTATCGTTACACCACTTGTGAATGTCCAAGTAAGCCAATGCTGGTTTTCAGTGGCCTGTTCATACTAAGAGACGTGCTGTTCATTTGGCTATCCACTCCACCCTGTTCAGCTCTACATTTTCGTGTCCACAAAACCCAGCCTTCAGAAATCATTGGAATCACCACTAGAGAATGTTCCATTCATTCACTGCGAATCTGGAATTCCTCTGAACCTCCACTCCTGGCAGGTTTTCGTTACGCCACTGGTGAATGTCCAAGTAACTCAATACTGGTTTTCAGAGGCATGTTCAACTCGCAGAAGTGCTGTTCAATGGGCTATCCACTCAATATTGGTCAGCTCTTCATTTTCCTCTCCACACAAGCCAGCCTTCAGAAATCATTGGGCTCTCCACTACAGACTGTTCCATTCATTCACTGCGATTCTGCAATTCATCTGACTCTCCGCTCCAGGCAGGTTTTCATTACAGCACTGGTGAATGACCAAGTAATCCAATGCTGGTTTTCAGCCGCCTTTTCACACTCGCAGTGTGCTGTTCAATTGTCTATCCACTCAAACCTGGTCAGCCTTTCATTTTCTTTTCCACAATATCAGACTTCAGAAATCATTGGAATCGCCAGTACAGAATGTTCCATTCATTCACTGCCAATCTGGAATTCATCTGAATCTGCACTCCAGGTAGGCTTTCATTACACCACTTATGAATGTCCAAGTAACACAATGCTGGTTTTCAGCGGTCTGTTCACACTCTAAGCCCTGCTTTTTACTGGGTATCCACACAACTGTGGTCAGCTCTTCATTTTCATGTCCAAACAATCCAGACTTGAGAAATCATTGCAATCTCCAGTACAGAATGTTCCATTCATTCACTGCGAATCTGGAATTCAACTGAATCTCCACTACCTGCAGATTTATCTTACACCACTTGTGAATGTCCAAGTAAAACAATGCTGGTTTTCAGAGGCCTGTTCATGTTCGCAGTCGTGCTGTTCAATTGGCTATCCACTCAACCTGTTTTGCTCCTCATTTTCCTGTGCACACAACCCAGCCTTCAGAAATCATTGTAATCTCCACTACAGGATGTTCCATTCATTCACTGGGAATCTGGAATTCATCTGAATCTGCACTCCACGCAGGCTTTCGTTACACCACTGCTGAAAGTCGAAGTAATGCAATACTGGTTTTCAGTGGTCTGTTCACATTCGAAGCCGAGGCTTTTTACAGGCTATCCACTCAACACTGGTCAGCTCTTCATTTTCGTGTCCCCACAATCCAGATTTCAGAAATCATTGCAATCTCCACTACAGAATGTTCCATTCATTCACTGCGAGTCTGGAGTTTATCTGATTCTCCACTCCCGCCTGGTTAACATTACACCACTTGTGAATGTCCAAGTAAGCCAATGCTGGTTTTCAGAGGCCTGTTCATACTCGCAGCCGTGCTGTTTAATTGACAATTCACTCCACCCTGTTCAGCTCTTCATTGTCCCACCACACTACCAGCCTTCAGAAATCTTTGTTATCTCCACTACAGAATGTTCCATTCATTCACTGCGAATCTGGAATTCATCTGACTCTCAACTCCACGCAGGTTTTCATTACACCACTGTTGAATGTCCAAGTAACCCAATGCTGGTTTTCAGCGGCCTGTTCATATTCGCAGCCCTGCTGTTTACTTGGCTATCGATTCAAGCCTGGTCAGCTCTTCATTTTCCTGTCCACACAACACAGGCTTCAGAAATCATTGGAATCTCCTCTACAGAATGTTCCATTCATTCACTGCGAATGTGGAATTCAACTGACTCTCCACTCCATGCAGGTTTTCCTTACACCACTGATGAATGTCCAAGTAACCCAATGCTGGTTTTCAGCTGCATGTTCACACTCGCAGCCATGCTATACAATTGGCTTTCCACTAAATCCTGATTAGTTCTTGATTTTCCTTCCACACGACCCAGCCTTCAGAAATCGTTGGAATCTCCACTAGAGAATGTTCCATTCATTCACTGCGAATCTGGAATTCCTCTGAACCTCCACTCCCGGCAGGTTTTCGTTACACCACTGTTGAATGTCCAAGTAACCCAATGTTTTAAGTGTTTTCTTCACAAGCGCAGTGGTGCTGTTCAATTGGCTATCCACTCAACCCTGGCCAGCTCTACATTTTCCTGTCCACACCACAGAGACTGGAGAAATCATTGTTATCTCCACTACAGAATGTTCCATTCATTCACAGCGAATCTGGAATTCATCTGAATCTCCACTCCCGGCAGGTTTTCGTGACACCACTGGTAAATATCCAAGTAAGCCAAATGCTGGTTTTAAGTGGCCTGCTCATACTCTCAGCCGTGCTGTTCAATTTGCTATCCACTCAACCCTCTTCAGCTCCATTTTCCTGTCCACATAACCCAAACTTCAGAAACAATTGGTATCTCCTCCACAGAATGTTCCATTCATTGACGGCAAATCTGAAATTCATCTAATTCTCAACTCCCGTCAGGTTTTCGTTACACCACTTGTGAATGTCCAATTAAGCCAAAGCTGGTTTTCAGTGGCCTGTTCTTACTACGAGACGTGCTGTTCATTTGGCTATCCATTCCACCCTGTTCAGCTCTACTTTTTCGTGTCCACAAAACCCAGCCTTCAGAAATCATTGGAATCACCACTAGAGAATGTTCCATTCATTCACTGCGAATCTGGAATTCATCTGAATCTCCACTCCCGGCAGGTTTTCATTGCACCACTGCTGAATGTTCAAGTAACGCAATGATGGTTTTCAGCGGTCTATTCACACTCGAACCCGTGCTGTTCACGGTCTAGCGACTCAACACTGGTGAGTTCTTCTTTTTCCAGTTCAGACAATACAAACCTCAGAAACCATTGCAATCTACACTACAGAATGTTTCATTCATTCAGGCGAATCTTGAATTCATCTTGTTCTCCACTCCCAGCAGGTTTTCGTTTCACCACTGGTGAATGTCCAAGCAACCCAAGGCTGGTTTCAGCTGCGTGTTAACACTCGCAGCCGTGCTGTTCAATTGGCTATCCAGTGAACGCTGGTTAGCTCTTGATTTTCCTTCCACACACCGAGCCTTCAGAAATCATTCTTATCTCCACTTCAGAATGTTCCATTCGTTCCCTGCGAATCTGGAATTCCTCTGACTCTCCACACCAGGCAGATTTTCCTAACAACACTGGTGAATGACCAGGTAATCCAATGCTGGTTTTCAGCGGCTGTTCACACTCACAGCCTTGCTGTTCAATTGGCAATCCAGTCAAACCTAGTCAGCTCTTCATTTTCCTGTCCACACAACCCAGCGTTCAGAAATCATTGGAATCTCTACTACAGAAATTTCCATTCATTCACTGTGAATCTGGAAATACTCTGAATCTGCATTCCAGGAAGGCTTTCGTTACACCACTGATGAATGTCCAAGTAATGCAATGCTGCTTCTTAGTGGTCTGTTCACACTCGAAACCGTGCTGTTCATTGGCTATCCACTCAATATCGGTCAGCTCTTCAATATCCTGTCCAGACTATCCAGATTCCTAAATGTTGGCAATCACCACTACAGAATGTTCCATTCAATCACGCGAATCTGGAATTCATCAGAGTCTCCACTCCTGGAAGGTTTTCGTGACACCACTGGTAAATGTCCAAGGAAGACAATGCTGGTTTTAAGCCGCCTGCTAACACACTCAGCCGTGCTGTTCAATTTGCTATCCACCCAACCCTATTCAGCTCTACATTTTCCTGTCCTCATAACCCAACCTTCAGAAATAATTGGTATCTCCTCCACAGAATGTTCCGTTCATTCACTGCGAATCTTAAATTCATCTGACTCTGAACTCCCAGCGGGTTATCGTTACACCACTTGTGAATGTCCAAGTAAGCCAATGCTGGTTTTCAGTGGCCTGTTCATACTAAGAGACGTGCTGTTCATTTGGCTATCCACTCCACCCTGTTCAGCTCTACATTTTCGTGTCCACAAAACCCAGCCTTCAGAAATCATTGGAATCACCACTAGAGAATGTTCCATTCATTCACTGCGAATCTGGAATTCCTCTGAACCTCCACTCCTGGCAGGTTTTCGTTACGCCACTGGTGAATGTCCAAGTAACTCAATACTGGTTTTCAGAGGCATGTTCAACTCGCAGAAGTGCTGTTCAATGGGCTATCCACTCAATATTGGTCAGCTCTTCATTTTCCTCTCCACACAAACCAGCCTTCAGAAATCATTGGGCTCTCCACTACAGACTGTTCCATTCATTCACTGCGATTCTGCAATTCATCTGACTCTCCGCTCCAGGCAGGTTTTCATTACAGCACTGGTGAATGACCAAGTAATCCAATGCTGGTTTTCAGCCGCCTTTTCACACTCGCAGTGTGCTGTTCAATTGTCTATCCACTCAAACCTGGTCAGCCTTTCATTTTCTTTTCCACAATATCAGACTTCAGAAATCATTGGAATCGCCAGTACAGAATGTTCCATTCATTCACTGCCAATCTGGAATTCATCTGAATCTGCACTCCAGGTAGGCTTTCATTACACCACTTATGAATGTCCAAGTAACACAATGCTGGTTTTCAGCGGTCTGTTCACACTCTAAGCCCTGCTTTTTACTGGGTATCCACACAACTGTGGTCAGCTCTTCATTTTCATGTCCAAACAATCCAGACTTGAGAAATCATTGCAATCTCCAGTACAGAATGTTCCATTCATTCACTGCGAATCTGGAATTCAACTGAATCTCCACTACCTGCAGATTTATCTTACACCACTTGTGAATGTCCAAGTAAAACAATGCTGGTTTTCAGAGGCCTGTTCATGTTCGCAGTCGTGCTGTTCAATTGGCTATCCACTCAACCTGTTTTGCTCCTCATTTTCCTGTGCACACAACCCAGCCTTCAGAAATCATTGTAATCTCCACTACAGGATGTTCCATTCATTCACTGGGAATCTGGAATTCATCTGAATCTGCACTCCACGCAGGCTTTCGTTACACCACTGCTGAAAGTCGAAGTAATGCAATACTGGTTTTCAGTGGTCTGTTCACATTCGAAGCCGAGGCTTTTTACAGGCTATCCACTCAACACTGGTCAGCTCTTCATTTTCGTGTCCCCACAATCCAGATTTCAGAAATCATTGCAATCTCCACTACAGAATGTTCCATTCATTCACTGCGAGTCTGGAGTTTATCTGATTCTCCACTCCCGCCTGGTTAACATTACACCACTTGTGAATGTCCAAGTAAGCCAATGCTGGTTTTCAGAGGCCTGTTCATACTCGCAGCCGTGCTGTTTAATTGACAATTCACTCCACCCTGTTCAGCTCTTCATTGTCCCACCACACTACCAGCCTTCAGAAATCTTTGTTATCTCCACTACAGAATGTTCCATTCATTCACTGCGAATCTGGAATTCATCTGACTCTCAACTCCACGCAGGTTTTCATTACACCACTGTTGAATGTCCAAGTAACCCAATGCTGGTTTTCAGCGGCCTGTTCATATTCGCAGCCCTGCTGTTTACTTGGCTATCGATTCAAGCCTGGTCAGCTCTTCATTTTCCTGTCCACACAACACAGGCTTCAGAAATCATTGGAATCTCCTCTACAGAATGTTCCATTCATTCACTGCGAATGTGGAATTCAACTGACTCTCCACTCCATGCAGGTTTTCCTTACACCACTGATGCATGTCCAAGTAACCCCAATGCTGGTTTTCAGCTGCATGTTCACACTCGCAGCCATGCTATACAATTGGCTTTCCACTAAATCCTGATTAGTTCTTGATTTTCCTTCCACACGACCCAGCCTTCAGAAATCGTTGGAATCTCCACTAGAGAATGTTCCATTCATTCACTGCGAATCTGGAATTCCTCTGAACCTCCACTCCCGGCAGGTTTTCGTTACACCACTGTTGAATGTCCAAGTAAACCCAATGTTTTAAGTGTTTTCTTCACAAGCGCAGTGGTGCTGTTCAATTGGCTATCCACTCAACCCTGGCCAGCTCTACATTTTCCTGTCCACACCACAGAGACTGGAGAAATCATTGTTATCTCCACTACAGAATGTTCCATTCATTCACAGCGAATCTGGAATTCATCTGAATCTCCACTCCCGGCAGGTTTTCGTGACACCACTGGTAAATATCCAAGTAAGCCAAATGCTGGTTTTAAGTGGCCTGCTCATAACTCTCAGCCGTGCTGTTCAATTTGCTATCCACTCAACCCTCTTCAGCTCCATTTTCCTGTCCACATAACCCAAACTTCAGAAACAATTGGTATCTCCTCCACAGAATGTTCCATTCATTGACGGCAAATCTGAAATTCATCTAATTCTCAACTCCCGTCAGGTTTTCGTTACACCACTTGTGAATGTCCAATTAAGCCAAAGCTGGTTTTCAGTGGCCTGTTCTTACTACGAGACGTGCTGTTCATTTGGCTATCCATTCCACCCTGTTCAGCTCTACATTTTCGTGTCCACAAAACCCAGCCTTCAGAAATCATTGGAATCACCACTAGAGAATGTTCCATTCATTCACTGCGAATCTGGAATTCATCTGAATCTCCACTCCCGGCAGGTTTTCATTGCACCACTGCTGAATGTTCAAGTAACGCAATGATGGTTTTCAGCGGTCTATTCACACTCGAACCCGTGCTGTTCACGGTCTAGCGACTCAACACTGGTGAGTTCTTCTTTTTCCAGTTCAGACAATACAAAACCTCAGAAACCATTGCAATCTACACTACAGAATGTTTCATTCATTCAGGCGAATCTTGAATTCATCTTGTTCTCCACTCCCAGCTGGTTTTCGTTTCACCACTGGTGAATGTCCAAGCAACCCAAGGCTGGTTTCAGCTGCGTGTTAACACCTCGCAGCCGTGCTGTTCAATTGGCTATCCAGTGAACGCTGGTTAGCTCTTGATTTTCCTTCCACACACCGAGCCTTCAGAAATCATTCTTATCTCCACTTCAGAATGTTCCATTCGTTCCCTGCGAATCTGGAATTCCTCTGACTCTCCACACCAGGCAGATTTTCCTAACAACACTGGTGAATGACCAGGTAATCCAATGCTGGTTTTCAGCGGCTGTTCACACTCACAGCCTTGCTGTTCAATTGGCAATCCAGTCAAACCTAGTCAGCTCTTCATTTTCCTGTCCACACAACCCAGCGTTCAGAAATCATTGGAATCTCTACTACAGAAATTTCCATTCATTCACTGTGAATCTGGAAATACTCTGAATCTGCATTCCAGGAAGGCTTTCGTTACACCACTGATGAATGTCCAAGTAATGCAATGCTGCTTCTTAGTGGTCTGTTCACACTCGAAACCGTGCTGTTCATTGGCTATCCACTCAATATCGGTCAGCTCTTCAATATCCTGTCCAGACTATCCAGATTCCTAAATGTTGGCAATCACCACTACAGAATGTTCCATTCAATCACGCGAATCTGGAATTCATCAGAGTCTCCACTCCTGGAAGGTTTTCGTGACACCACTGGTAAATGTCCAAGGAAGACAATGCTGGTTTTAAGCCGCCTGCTAACACACTCAGCCGTGCTGTTCAATTTGCTATCCACCCAACCCTATTCAGCTCTACATTTTCCTGTCCTCATAACCCAACCTTCAGAAATAATTGGTATCTCCTCCACAGAATGTTCCGTTCATTCACTGCGAATCTTAAATTCATCTGACTCTGAACTCCCAGCGGGTTATCGTTACACCACTTGTGAATGTCCAAGTAAGCCAATGCTGGTTTTCAGTGGCCTGTTCATACTAAGAGACGTGCTGTTCATTTGGCTATCCACTCCACCCTGTTCAGCTCTACATTTTCGTGTCCACAAAACCCAGCCTTCAGAAATCATTGGAATCACCACTAGAGAATGTTCCATTCATTCACTGCGAATCTGGAATTCCTCTGAACCTCCACTCCTGGCAGGTTTTCGTTACGCCACTGGTGAATGTCCAAGTAACTCAATACTGGTTTTCAGAGGCATGTTCAACTCGCAGAAGTGCTGTTCAATGGGCTATCCACTCAATATTGGTCAGCTCTTCATTTTCCTCTCCACACAAACCAGCCTTCAGAAATCATTGGGCTCTCCACTACAGACTGTTCCATTCATTCACTGCGATTCTGCAATTCATCTGACTCTCCGCTCCAGGCAGGTTTTCATTACAGCACTGGTGAATGACCAAGTAATCCAATGCTGGTTTTCAGCCGCCTTTTCACACTCGCAGTGTGCTGTTCAATTGTCTATCCACTCAAACCTGGTCAGCCTTTCATTTTCTTTTCCACAATATCAGACTTCAGAAATCATTGGAATCGCCAGTACAGAATGTTCCATTCATTCACTGCCAATCTGGAATTCATCTGAATCTGCACTCCAGGTAGGCTTTCATTACACCACTTATGAATGTCCAAGTAACACAATGCTGGTTTTCAGCGGTCTGTTCACACTCTAAGCCCTGCTTTTTACTGGGTATCCACACAACTGTGGTCAGCTCTTCATTTTCATGTCCAAACAATCCAGACTTGAGAAATCATTGCAATCTCCAGTACAGAATGTTCCATTCATTCACTGCGAATCTGGAATTCAACTGAATCTCCACTACCTGCAGATTTATCTTACACCACTTGTGAATGTCCAAGTAAAACAATGCTGGTTTTCAGAGGCCTGTTCATGTTCGCAGTCGTGCTGTTCAATTGGCTATCCACTCAACCTGTTTTGCTCCTCATTTTCCTGTGCACACAACCCAGCCTTCAGAAATCATTGTAATCTCCACTACAGGATGTTCCATTCATTCACTGGGAATCTGGAATTCATCTGAATCTGCACTCCACGCAGGCTTTCGTTACACCACTGCTGAAAGTCGAAGTAATGCAATACTGGTTTTCAGTGGTCTGTTCACATTCGAAGCCGAGGCTTTTTACAGGCTATCCACTCAACACTGGTCAGCTCTTCATTTTCGTGTCCCCACAATCCAGATTTCAGAAATCATTGCAATCTCCACTACAGAATGTTCCATTCATTCACTGCGAGTCTGGAGTTTATCTGATTCTCCACTCCCGCCTGGTTAACATTACACCACTTGTGAATGTCCAAGTAAGCCAATGCTGGTTTTCAGAGGCCTGTTCATACTCGCAGCCGTGCTGTTTAATTGACAATTCACTCCACCCTGTTCAGCTCTTCATTGTCCCACCACACTACCAGCCTTCAGAAATCTTTGTTATCTCCACTACAGAATGTTCCATTCATTCACTGCGAATCTGGAATTCATCTGACTCTCAACTCCACGCAGGTTTTCATTACACCACTGTTGAATGTCCAAGTAACCCAATGCTGGTTTTCAGCGGCCTGTTCATATTCGCAGCCCTGCTGTTTACTTGGCTATCGATTCAAGCCTGGTCAGCTCTTCATTTTCCTGTCCACACAACACAGGCTTCAGAAATCATTGGAATCTCCTCTACAGAATGTTCCATTCATTCACTGCGAATGTGGAATTCAACTGACTCTCCACTCCATGCAGGTTTTCCTTACACCACTGATGAATGTCCAAGTAACCCAATGCTGGTTTTCAGCTGCATGTTCACACTCGCAGCCATGCTATACAATTGGCTTTCCACTAAATCCTGATTAGTTCTTGATTTTCCTTCCACACGACCCAGCCTTCAGAAATCGTTGGAATCTCCACTAGAGAATGTTCCATTCATTCACTGCGAATCTGGAATTCCTCTGAACCTCCACTCCCGGCAGGTTTTCGTTACACCACTGTTGAATGTCCAAGTAACCCAATGTTTTAAGTGTTTTCTTCACAAGCGCAGTGGTGCTGTTCAATTGGCTATCCACTCAACCCTGGCCAGCTCTACATTTTCCTGTCCACACCACAGAGACTGGAGAAATCATTGTTATCTCCACTACAGAATGTTCCATTCATTCACAGCGAATCTGGAATTCATCTGAATCTCCACTCCCGGCAGGTTTTCGTGACACCACTGGTAAATATCCAAGTAAGCCAATGCTGGTTTTAAGTGGCCTGCTCATACTCTCAGCCGTGCTGTTCAATTTGCTATCCACTCAACCCTCTTCAGCTCCATTTTCCTGTCCACATAACCCAAACTTCAGAAACAATTGGTATCTCCTCCACAGAATGTTCCATTCATTGACGGCAAATCTGAAATTCATCTAATTCTCAACTCCCGTCAGGTTTTCGTTACACCACTTGTGAATGTCCAATTAAGCCAAAGCTGGTTTTCAGTGGCCTGTTCTTACTACGAGACGTGCTGTTCATTTGGCTATCCATTCCACCCTGTTCAGCTCTACATTTTCGTGTCCACAAAACCCAGCCTTCAGAAATCATTGGAATCACCACTAGAGAATGTTCCATTCATTCACTGCGAATCTGGAATTCATCTGAATCTCCACTCCCGGCAGGTTTTCATTGCACCACTGCTGAATGTTCAAGTAACGCAATGATGGTTTTCAGCGGTCTATTCACACTCGAACCCGTGCTGTTCACGGTCTAGCGACTCAACACTGGTGAGTTCTTCTTTTTCCAGTTCAGACAATACAAACCTCAGAAACCATTGCAATCTACACTACAGAATGTTTCATTCATTCAGGCGAATCTTGAATTCATCTTGTTCTCCACTCCCAGCAGGTTTTCGTTTCACCACTGGTGAATGTCCAAGCAACCCAAGGCTGGTTTCAGCTGCGTGTTAACACTCGCAGCCGTGCTGTTCAATTGGCTATCCAGTGAACGCTGGTTAGCTCTTGATTTTCCTTCCACACACCGAGCCTTCAGAAATCATTCTTATCTCCACTTCAGAATGTTCCATTCGTTCCCTGCGAATCTGGAATTCCTCTGACTCTCCACACCAGGCAGATTTTCCTAACAACACTGGTGAATGACCAGGTAATCCAATGCTGGTTTTCAGCGGCTGTTCACACTCACAGCCTTGCTGTTCAATTGGCAATCCAGTCAAACCTAGTCAGCTCTTCATTTTCCTGTCCACACAACCCAGCGTTCAGAAATCATTGGAATCTCTACTACAGAAATTTCCATTCATTCACTGTGAATCTGGAAATACTCTGAATCTGCATTCCAGGAAGGCTTTCGTTACACCACTGATGAATGTCCAAGTAATGCAATGCTGCTTCTTAGTGGTCTGTTCACACTCGAAACCGTGCTGTTCATTGGCTATCCACTCAATATCGGTCAGCTCTTCAATATCCTGTCCAGACTATCCAGATTCCTAAATGTTGGCAATCACCACTACAGAATGTTCCATTCAATCACGCGAATCTGGAATTCATCAGAGTCTCCACTCCTGGAAGGTTTTCGTGACACCACTGGTAAATGTCCAAGGAAGACAATGCTGGTTTTAAGCCGCCTGCTAACACACTCAGCCGTGCTGTTCAATTTGCTATCCACCCAACCCTATTCAGCTCTACATTTTCCTGTCCTCATAACCCAACCTTCAGAAATAATTGGTATCTCCTCCACAGAATGTTCCGTTCATTCACTGCGAATCTTAAATTCATCTGACTCTCAACTCCCGGCGGGTTATCGTTACACCACTTGTGAATGTCCAAGTAAGCCAATGCTGGTTTTCAGTGGCCTGTTCATACTAAGAGACGTGCTGTTCATTTGGCTATCCACTCCACCCTGTTCAGCTCTACATTTTCGTGTCCACAAAACCCAGCCTTCAGAAATCATTGGAATCACCACTAGAGAATGTTCCATTCATTCACTGCGAATCTGGAATTCCTCTGAACCTCCACTCCTGGCAGGTTTTCGTTACGCCACTGGTGAATGTCCAAGTAACTCAATACTGGTTTTCAGAGGCATGTTCAACTCGCAGAAGTGCTGTTCAATGGGCTATCCACTCAATATTGGTCAGCTCTTCATTTTCCTCTCCACACAAACCAGCCTTCAGAAATCATTGGGCTCTCCACTACAGACTGTTCCATTCATTCACTGCGATTCTGCAATTCATCTGACTCTCCGCTCCAGGCAGGTTTTCATTACAGCACTGGTGAATGACCAAGTAATCCAATGCTGGTTTTCAGCCGCCTTTTCACACTCGCAGTGTGCTGTTCAATTGTCTATCCACTCAAACCTGGTCAGCCTTTCATTTTCTTTTCCACAATATCAGACTTCAGAAATCATTGGAATCGCCAGTACAGAATGTTCCATTCATTCACTGCCAATCTGGAATTCATCTGAATCTGCACTCCAGGTAGGCTTTCATTACACCACTTATGAATGTCCAAGTAACACAATGCTGGTTTTCAGCGGTCTGTTCACACTCTAAGCCCTGCTTTTTACTGGGTATCCACACAACTGTGGTCAGCTCTTCATTTTCATGTCCAAACAATCCAGACTTGAGAAATCATTGCAATCTCCAGTACAGAATGTTCCATTCATTCACTGCGAATCTGGAATTCAACTGAATCTCCACTACCTGCAGATTTATCTTACACCACTTGTGAATGTCCAAGTAAAACAATGCTGGTTTTCAGAGGCCTGTTCATGTTCGCAGTCGTGCTGTTCAATTGGCTATCCACTCAACCTGTTTTGCTCCTCATTTTCCTGTGCACACAACCCAGCCTTCAGAAATCATTGTAATCTCCACTACAGGATGTTCCATTCATTCACTGGGAATCTGGAATTCATCTGAATCTGCACTCCACGCAGGCTTTCGTTACACCACTGCTGAAAGTCGAAGTAATGCAATACTGGTTTTCAGTGGTCTGTTCACATTCGAAGCCGAGGCTTTTTACAGGCTATCCACTCAACACTGGTCAGCTCTTCATTTTCGTGTCCCCACAATCCAGATTTCAGAAATCATTGCAATCTCCACTACAGAATGTTCCATTCATTCACTGCGAGTCTGGAGTTTATCTGATTCTCCACTCCCGCCTGGTTAACATTACACCACTTGTGAATGTCCAAGTAAGCCAATGCTGGTTTTCAGAGGCCTGTTCATACTCGCAGCCGTGCTGTTTAATTGACAATTCACTCCACCCTGTTCAGCTCTTCATTGTCCCACCACACTACCAGCCTTCAGAAATCTTTGTTATCTCCACTACAGAATGTTCCATTCATTCACTGCGAATCTGGAATTCATCTGACTCTCAACTCCACGCAGGTTTTCATTACACCACTGTTGAATGTCCAAGTAACCCAATGCTGGTTTTCAGCGGCCTGTTCATATTCGCAGCCCTGCTGTTTACTTGGCTATCGATTCAAGCCTGGTCAGCTCTTCATTTTCCTGTCCACACAACACAGGCTTCAGAAATCATTGGAATCTCCTCTACAGAATGTTCCATTCATTCACTGCGAATGTGGAATTCAACTGACTCTCCACTCCATGCAGGTTTTCCTTACACCACTGATGCATGTCCAAGTAACCCAATGCTGGTTTTCAGCTGCATGTTCACACTCGCAGCCATGCTATACAATTGGCTTTCCACTAAATCCTGATTAGTTCTTGATTTTCCTTCCACACGACCCAGCCTTCAGAAATCGTTGGAATCTCCACTAGAGAATGTTCCATTCATTCACTGCGAATCTGGAATTCCTCTGAACCTCCACTCCCGGCAGGTTTTCGTTACACCACTGTTGAATGTCCAAGTAACCCAATGTTTTAAGTGTTTTCTTCACAAGCGCAGTGGTGCTGTTCAATTGGCTATCCACTCAACCCTGGCCAGCTCTACATTTTCCTGTCCACACCACAGAGACTGGAGAAATCATTGTTATCTCCACTACAGAATGTTCCATTCATTCACAGCGAATCTGGAATTCATCTGAATCTCCACTCCCGGCAGGTTTTCGTGACACCACTGGTAAATATCCAAGTAAGCCAAATGCTGGTTTTAAGTGGCCTGCTCATACTCTCAGCCGTGCTGTTCAATTTGCTATCCACTCAACCCTCTTCAGCTCCATTTTCCTGTCCACATAACCCAAACTTCAGAAACAATTGGTATCTCCTCCACAGAATGTTCCATTCATTGACGGCAAATCTGAAATTCATCTAATTCTCAACTCCCGTCAGGTTTTCGTTACACCACTTGTGAATGTCCAATTAAGCCAAAGCTGGTTTTCAGTGGCCTGTTCTTACTACGAGACGTGCTGTTCATTTGGCTATCCATTCCACCCTGTTCAGCTCTACATTTTCGTGTCCACAAAACCCAGCCTTCAGAAATCATTGGAATCACCACTAGAGAATGTTCCATTCATTCACTGCGAATCTGGAATTCATCTGAATCTCCACTCCCGGCAGGTTTTCATTGCACCACTGCTGAATGTTCAAGTAACGCAATGATGGTTTTCAGCGGTCTATTCACACTCGAACCCGTGCTGTTCACGGTCTAGCGACTCAACACTGGTGAGTTCTTCTTTTTCCAGTTCAGACAATACAAACCTCAGAAACCATTGCAATCTACACTACAGAATGTTTCATTCATTCAGGCGAATCTTGAATTCATCTTGTTCTCCACTCCCAGCAGGTTTTCGTTTCACCACTGGTGAATGTCCAAGCAACCCAAGGCTGGTTTCAGCTGCGTGTTAACACTCGCAGCCGTGCTGTTCAATTGGCTATCCAGTGAACGCTGGTTAGCTCTTGATTTTCCTTCCACACACCGAGCCTTCAGAAATCATTCTTATCTCCACTTCAGAATGTTCCATTCGTTCCCTGCGAATCTGGAATTCCTCTGACTCTCCACACCAGGCAGATTTTCCTAACAACACTGGTGAATGACCAGGTAATCCAATGCTGGTTTTCAGCGGCTGTTCACACTCACAGCCTTGCTGTTCAATTGGCAATCCAGTCAAACCTAGTCAGCTCTTCATTTTCCTGTCCACACAACCCAGCGTTCAGAAATCATTGGAATCTCTACTACAGAAATTTCCATTCATTCACTGTGAATCTGGAAATACTCTGAATCTGCATTCCAGGAAGGCTTTCGTTACACCACTGATGAATGTCCAAGTAATGCAATGCTGCTTCTTAGTGGTCTGTTCACACTCGAAACCGTGCTGTTCATTGGCTATCCACTCAATATCGGTCAGCTCTTCAATATCCTGTCCAGACTATCCAGATTCCTAAATGTTGGCAATCACCACTACAGAATGTTCCATTCAATCACGCGAATCTGGAATTCATCAGAGTCTCCACTCCTGGAAGGTTTTCGTGACACCACTGGTAAATGTCCAAGGAAGACAATGCTGGTTTTAAGCCGCCTGCTAACACACTCAGCCGTGCTGTTCAATTTGCTATCCACCCAACCCTATTCAGCTCTACATTTTCCTGTCCTCATAACCCAACCTTCAGAAATAATTGGTATCTCCTCCACAGAATGTTCCGTTCATTCACTGCGAATCTTAAATTCATCTGACTCTCAACTCCCGGCGGGTTATCGTTACACCACTTGTGAATGTCCAAGTAAGCCAATGCTGGTTTTCAGTGGCCTGTTCATACTAAGAGACGTGCTGTTCATTTGGCTATCCACTCCACCCTGTTCAGCTCTACATTTTCGTGTCCACAAAACCCAGCCTTCAGAAATCATTGGAATCACCACTAGAGAATGTTCCATTCATTCACTGCGAATCTGGAATTCCTCTGAACCTCCACTCCTGGCAGGTTTTCGTTACGCCACTGGTGAATGTCCAAGTAACTCAATACTGGTTTTCAGAGGCATGTTCAACTCGCAGAAGTGCTGTTCAATGGGCTATCCACTCAATATTGGTCAGCTCTTCATTTTCCTCTCCACACAAACCAGCCTTCAGAAATCATTGGGCTCTCCACTACAGACTGTTCCATTCATTCACTGCGATTCTGCAATTCATCTGACTCTCCGCTCCAGGCAGGTTTTCATTACAGCACTGGTGAATGACCAAGTAATCCAATGCTGGTTTTCAGCCGCCTTTTCACACTCGCAGTGTGCTGTTCAATTGTCTATCCACTCAAACCTGGTCAGCCTTTCATTTTCTTTTCCACAATATCAGACTTCAGAAATCATTGGAATCGCCAGTACAGAATGTTCCATTCATTCACTGCCAATCTGGAATTCATCTGAATCTGCACTCCAGGTAGGCTTTCATTACACCACTTATGAATGTCCAAGTAACACAATGCTGGTTTTCAGCGGTCTGTTCACACTCTAAGCCCTGCTTTTTACTGGGTATCCAAACAACTGTGGTCAGCTCTTCATTTTCATGTCCAAACAATCCAGACTTGAGAAATCATTGCAATCTCCAGTACAGAATGTTCCATTCATTCACTGCGAATCTGGAATTCAACTGAATCTCCACTACCTGCAGATTTATCTTACACCACTTGTGAATGTCCAAGTAAAACAATGCTGGTTTTCAGAGGCCTGTTCATGTTCGCAGTCGTGCTGTTCAATTGGCTATCCACTCAACCTGTTTTGCTCCTCATTTTCCTGTGCACACAACCCAGCCTTCAGAAATCATTGTAATCTCCACTACAGGATGTTCCATTCATTCACTGGGAATCTGGAATTCATCTGAATCTGCACTCCACGCAGGCTTTCGTTACACCACTGCTGAAAGTCGAAGTAATGCAATACTGGTTTTCAGTGGTCTGTTCACATTCGAAGCCGAGGCTTTTTACAGGCTATCCACTCAACACTGGTCAGCTCTTCATTTTCGTGTCCCCACAATCCAGATTTCAGAAATCATTGCAATCTCCACTACAGAATGTTCCATTCATTCACTGCGAGTCTGGAGTTTATCTGATTCTCCACTCCCGCCTGGTTAACATTACACCACTTGTGAATGTCCAAGTAAGCCAATGCTGGTTTTCAGAGGCCTGTTCATACTCGCAGCCGTGCTGTTTAATTGACAATTCACTCCACCCTGTTCAGCTCTTCATTGTCCCACCACACTACCAGCCTTCAGAAATCTTTGTTATCTCCACTACAGAATGTTCCATTCATTCACTGCGAATCTGGAATTCATCTGACTCTCAACTCCACGCAGGTTTTCATTACACCACTGTTGAATGTCCAAGTAACCCAATGCTGGTTTTCAGCGGCCTGTTCATATTCGCAGCCCTGCTGTTTACTTGGCTATCGATTCAAGCCTGGTCAGCTCTTCATTTTCCTGTCCACACAACACAGGCTTCAGAAATCATTGGAATCTCCTCTACAGAATGTTCCATTCATTCACTGCGAATGTGGAATTCAACTGACTCTCCACTCCATGCAGGTTTTCCTTACACCACTGATGAATGTCCAAGTAACCCAATGCTGGTTTTCAGCTGCATGTTCACACTCGCAGCCATGCTATACAATTGGCTTTCCACTAAATCCTGATTAGTTCTTGATTTTCCTTCCACACGACCCAGCCTTCAGAAATCGTTGGAATCTCCACTAGAGAATGTTCCATTCATTCACTGCGAATCTGGAATTCCTCTGAACCTCCACTCCCGGCAGGTTTTCGTTACACCACTGTTGAATGTCCAAGTAACCCAATGTTTTAAGTGTTTTCTTCACAAGCGCAGTGGTGCTGTTCAATTGGCTATCCACTCAACCCTGGCCAGCTCTACATTTTCCTGTCCACACCACAGAGACTGGAGAAATCATTGTTATCTCCACTACAGAATGTTCCATTCATTCACAGCGAATCTGGAATTCATCTGAATCTCCACTCCCGGCAGGTTTTCGTGACACCACTGGTAAATATCCAAGTAAGCCAATGCTGGTTTTAAGTGGCCTGCTCATACTCTCAGCCGTGCTGTTCAATTTGCTATCCACTCAACCCTCTTCAGCTCCATTTTCCTGTCCACATAACCCAAACTTCAGAAACAATTGGTATCTCCTCCACAGAATGTTCCATTCATTGACGGCAAATCTGAAATTCATCTAATTCTCAACTCCCGTCAGGTTTTCGTTACACCACTTGTGAATGTCCAATTAAGCCAAAGCTGGTTTTCAGTGGCCTGTTCTTACTACGAGACGTGCTGTTCATTTGGCTATCCATTCCACCCTGTTCAGCTCTACATTTTCGTGTCCACAAAACCCAGCCTTCAGAAATCATTGGAATCACCACTAGAGAATGTTCCATTCATTCACTGCGAATCTGGAATTCATCTGAATCTCCACTCCCGGCAGGTTTTCATTGCACCACTGCTGAATGTTCAAGTAACGCAATGATGGTTTTCAGCGGTCTATTCACACTCGAACCCGTGCTGTTCACGGTCTAGCGACTCAACACTGGTGAGTTCTTCTTTTTCCAGTTCAGACAATACAAACCTCAGAAACCATTGCAATCTACACTACAGAATGTTTCATTCATTCAGGCGAATCTTGAATTCATCTTGTTCTCCACTCCCAGCAGGTTTTCGTTTCACCACTGGTGAATGTCCAAGCAACCCAAGGCTGGTTTCAGCTGCGTGTTAACACTCGCAGCCGTGCTGTTCAATTGGCTATCCAGTGAACGCTGGTTAGCTCTTGATTTTCCTTCCACACACCGAGCCTTCAGAAATCATTCTTATCTCCACTTCAGAATGTTCCATTCGTTCCCTGCGAATCTGGAATTCCTCTGACTCTCCACACCAGGCAGATTTTCCTAACAACACTGGTGAATGACCAGGTAATCCAATGCTGGTTTTCAGCGGCTGTTCACACTCACAGCCTTGCTGTTCAATTGGCAATCCAGTCAAACCTAGTCAGCTCTTCATTTTCCTGTCCACACAACCCAGCGTTCAGAAATCATTGGAATCTCTACTACAGAAATTTCCATTCATTCACTGTGAATCTGGAAATACTCTGAATCTGCATTCCAGGAAGGCTTTCGTTACACCACTGATGAATGTCCAAGTAATGCAATGCTGCTTCTTAGTGGTCTGTTCACACTCGAAACCGTGCTGTTCATTGGCTATCCACTCAATATCGGTCAGCTCTTCAATATCCTGTCCAGACTATCCAGATTCCTAAATGTTGGCAATCACCACTACAGAATGTTCCATTCAATCACGCGAATCTGGAATTCATCAGAGTCTCCACTCCTGGAAGGTTTTCGTGACACCACTGGTAAATGTCCAAGGAAGACAATGCTGGTTTTAAGCCGCCTGCTAACACACTCAGCCGTGCTGTTCAATTTGCTATCCACCCAACCCTATTCAGCTCTACATTTTCCTGTCCTCATAACCCAACCTTCAGAAATAATTGGTATCTCCTCCACAGAATGTTCCGTTCATTCACTGCGAATCTTAAATTCATCTGACTCTCAACTCCCGGCGGGTTATCGTTACACCACTTGTGAATGTCCAAGTAAGCCAATGCTGGTTTTCAGTGGCCTGTTCATACTAAGAGACGTGCTGTTCATTTGGCTATCCACTCCACCCTGTTCAGCTCTACATTTTCGTGTCCACAAAACCCAGCCTTCAGAAATCATTGGAATCACCACTAGAGAATGTTCCATTCATTCACTGCGAATCTGGAATTCATCTGAACCTCCACTCCTGGCAGGTTTTCGTTACGCCACTGGTGAATGTCCAAGTAACTCAATACTGGTTTTCAGAGGCATGTTCAACTCGCAGAAGTGCTGTTCAATGGGCTATCCACTCAATATTGGTCAGCTCTTCATTTTCCTCTCCACACAAGCCAGCCTTCAGAAATCATTGGGCTCTCCACTACAGACTGTTCCATTCATTCACTGCGATTCTGCAATTCATCTGACTCTCCGCTCCAGGCAGGTTTTCATTACAGCACTGGTGAATGACCAAGTAATCCAATGCTGGTTTTCAGCCGCCTTTTCACACTCGCAGTGTGCTGTTCAATTGTCTATCCACTCAAACCTGGTCAGCCTTTCATTTTCTTTTCCACAATATCAGACTTCAGAAATCATTGGAATCGCCAGTACAGAATGTTCCATTCATTCACTGCCAATCTGGAATTCATCTGAATCTGCACTCCAGGTAGGCTTTCATTACACCACTTATGAATGTCCAAGTAACACAATGCTGGTTTTCAGCGGTCTGTTCACACTCTAAGCCCTGCTTTTTACTGGGTATCCACACAACTGTGGTCAGCTCTTCATTTTCATGTCCAAACAATCCAGACTTGAGAAATCATTGCAATCTCCAGTACAGAATGTTCCATTCATTCACTGCGAATCTGGAATTCAACTGAATCTCCACTACCTGCAGATTTATCTTACACCACTTGTGAATGTCCAAGTAAAACAATGCTGGTTTTCAGAGGCCTGTTCATGTTCGCAGTCGTGCTGTTCAATTGGCTATCCACTCAACCTGTTTTGCTCCTCATTTTCCTGTGCACACAACCCAGCCTTCAGAAATCATTGTAATCTCCACTACAGGATGTTCCATTCATTCACTGGGAATCTGGAATTCATCTGAATCTGCACTCCACGCAGGCTTTCGTTACACCACTGCTGAAAGTCGAAGTAATGCAATACTGGTTTTCAGTGGTCTGTTCACATTCGAAGCCGAGGCTTTTTACAGGCTATCCACTCAACACTGGTCAGCTCTTCATTTTCGTGTCCCCACAATCCAGATTTCAGAAATCATTGCAATCTCCACTACAGAATGTTCCATTCATTCACTGCGAGTCTGGAGTTTATCTGATTCTCCACTCCCACCTGGTTAACATTACACCACTTGTGAATGTCCAAGTAAGCCAATGCTGGTTTTCAGAGGCCTGTTCATACTCGCAGCCGTGCTGTTTAATTGACAATTCACTCCACCCTGTTCAGCTCTTCATTGTCCCACCACACTACCAGCCTTCAGAAATCTTTGTTATCTCCACTACAGAATGTTCCATTCATTCACTGCGAATCTGGAATTCATCTGACTCTCAACTCCACGCAGGTTTTCATTACACCACTGTTGAATGTCCAAGTAACCCAATGCTGGTTTTCAGCGGCCTGTTCATATTCGCAGCCCTGCTGTTTACTTGGCTATCGATTCAAGCCTGGTCAGCTCTTCATTTTCCTGTCCACACAACACAGGCTTCAGAAATCATTGGAATCTCCTCTACAGAATGTTCCATTCATTCACTGCGAATGTGGAATTCAACTGACTCTCCACTCCATGCAGGTTTTCCTTACACCACTGATGAATGTCCAAGTAACCCAATGCTGGTTTTCAGCTGCATGTTCACACTCGCAGCCATGCTATACAATTGGCTTTCCACTAAATCCTGATTAGTTCTTGATTTTCCTTCCACACGAACCAGCCTTCAGAAATCGTTGGAATCTCCACTAGAGAATGTTCCATTCATTCACTGCGAATCTGGAATTCCTCTGAACCTCCACTCCCGGCAGGTTTTCGTTACACCACTGTTGAATGTCCAAGTAACCCAATGTTTTAAGTGTTTTCTTCACAAGCGCAGTGGTGCTGTTCAATTGGCTATCCACTCAACCCTGGCCAGCTCTACATTTTCCTGTCCACACCACAGAGACTGGAGAAATCATTGTTATCTCCACTACAGAATGTTCCATTCATTCACAGCGAATCTGGAATTCATCTGAATCTCCACTCCCGGCAGGTTTTCGTGACACCACTGGTAAATATCCAAGTAAGCCAATGCTGGTTTTAAGTGGCCTGCTCATACTCTCAGCCGTGCTGTTCAATTTGCTATCCACTCAACCCTCTTCAGCTCCATTTTCCTGTCCACATAACCCAAACTTCAGAAACAATTGGTATCTCCTCCACAGAATGTTCCATTCATTGACGGCAAATCTGAAATTCATCTAATTCTCAACTCCCGTCAGGTTTTCGTTACACCACTTGTGAATGTCCAATTAAGCCAAAGCTGGTTTTCAGTGGCCTGTTCTTACTACGAGACGTGCTGTTCATTTGGCTATCCATTCCACCCTGTTCAGCTCTACATTTTCGTGTCCACAAAACCCAGCCTTCAGAAATCATTGGAATCACCACTAGAGAATGTTCCATTCATTCACTGCGAATCTGGAATTCATCTGAATCTCCACTCCCGGCAGGTTTTCATTGCACCACTGCTGAATGTTCAAGTAACGCAATGATGGTTTTCAGCGGTCTATTCACACTCGAACCCGTGCTGTTCACGGTCTAGCGACTCAACACTGGTGAGTTCTTCTTTTTCCAGTTCAGACAATACAAACCTCAGAAACCATTGCAATCTACACTACAGAATGTTTCATTCATTCAGGCGAATCTTGAATTCATCTTGTTCTCCACTCCCAGCAGGTTTTCGTTTCACCACTGGTGAATGTCCAAGCAACCCAAGGCTGGTTTCAGCTGCGTGTTAACACTCGCAGCCGTGCTGTTCAATTGGCTATCCAGTGAACGCTGGTTAGCTCTTGATTTTCCTTCCACACACCGAGCCTTCAGAAATCATTCTTATCTCCACTTCAGAATGTTCCATTCGTTCCCTGCGAATCTGGAATTCCTCTGACTCTCCACACCAGGCAGATTTTCCTAACAACACTGGTGAATGACCAGGTAATCCAATGCTGGTTTTCAGCGGCTGTTCACACTCACAGCCTTGCTGTTCAATTGGCAATCCAGTCAAACCTAGTCAGCTCTTCATTTTCCTGTCCACACAACCCAGCGTTCAGAAATCATTGGAATCTCTACTACAGAAATTTCCATTCATTCACTGTGAATCTGGAAATACTCTGAATCTGCATTCCAGGAAGGCTTTCGTTACACCACTGATGAATGTCCAAGTAATGCAATGCTGCTTCTTAGTGGTCTGTTCACACTCGAAACCGTGCTGTTCATTGGCTATCCACTCAATATCGGTCAGCTCTTCAATATCCTGTCCAGACTATCCAGATTCCTAAATGTTGGCAATCACCACTACAGAATGTTCCATTCAATCACGCGAATCTGGAATTCATCAGAGTCTCCACTCCTGGAAGGTTTTCGTGACACCACTGGTAAATGTCCAAGGAAGACAATGCTGGTTTTAAGCCGCCTGCTAACACACTCAGCCGTGCTGTTCAATTTGCTATCCACCCAACCCTATTCAGCTCTACATTTTCCTGTCCTCATAACCCAACCTTCAGAAATAATTGGTATCTCCTCCACAGAATGTTCCGTTCATTCACTGCGAATCTTAAATTCATCTGACTCTCAACTCCCGGCGGGTTATCGTTACACCACTTGTGAATGTCCAAGTAAGCCAATGCTGGTTTTCAGTGGCCTGTTCATACTAAGAGACGTGCTGTTCATTTGGCTATCCACTCCACCCTGTTCAGCTCTACATTTTCGTGTCCACAAAACCCAGCCTTCAGAAATCATTGGAATCACCACTAGAGAATGTTCCATTCATTCACTGCGAATCTGGAATTCCTCTGAACCTCCACTCCTGGCAGGTTTTCGTTACGCCACTGGTGAATGTCCAAGTAACTCAATACTGGTTTTCAGAGGCATGTTCAACTCGCAGAAGTGCTGTTCAATGGGCTATCCACTCAATATTGGTCAGCTCTTCATTTTCCTCTCCACACAAACCAGCCTTCAGAAATCATTGGGCTCTCCACTACAGACTGTTCCATTCATTCACTGCGATTCTGCAATTCATCTGACTCTCCGCTCCAGGCAGGTTTTCATTACAGCACTGGTGAATGACCAAGTAATCCAATGCTGGTTTTCAGCCGCCTTTTCACACTCGCAGTGTGCTGTTCAATTGTCTATCCACTCAAACCTGGTCAGCCTTTCATTTTCTTTTCCACAATATCAGACTTCAGAAATCATTGGAATCGCCAGTACAGAATGTTCCATTCATTCACTGCCAATCTGGAATTCATCTGAATCTGCACTCCAGGTAGGCTTTCATTACACCACTTATGAATGTCCAAGTAACACAATGCTGGTTTTCAGCGGTCTGTTCACACTCTAAGCCCTGCTTTTTTACTGGGTATCCACACAACTGTGGTCAGCTCTTCATTTTCATGTCCAAACAATCCAGACTTGAGAAATCATTGCAATCTCCAGTACAGAATGTTCCATTCATTCACTGCGAATCTGGAATTCAACTGAATCTCCACTACCTGCAGATTTATCTTACACCACTTGTGAATGTCCAAGTAAAACAATGCTGGTTTTCAGAGGCCTATTCATGTTCGCAGTCGTGCTGTTCAATTGGCTATCCACTCAACCTGTTTGGCTCCTCATTTTCCTGTGCACACAACCCAGCCTTCAGAAATCATTGTAATCTCCACTACAGGATGTTCCATTCATTCACTGGGAATCTGGAATTCATCTGAATCTGCACTCCACGCAGGCTTTCGTTACACCACTGCTGAAAGTCGAAGTAATGCAATACTGGTTTTCAGTGGTCTGTTCACATTCGAAGCCGAGGCTTTTTACAGGCTATCCACTCAACACTGGTCAGCTCTTCATTTTCGTGTCCCCACAATCCAGATTTCAGAAATCATTGCAATCTCCACTACAGAATGTTCCATTCATTCACTGCGAGTCTGGAGTTTATCTGATTCTCCACTCCCGCCTGGTTAACATTACACCACTTGTGAATGTCCAAGTAAGCCAATGCTGGTTTTCAGAGGCCTGTTCATACTCGCAGCCGTGCTGTTTAATTGACAATTCACTCCACCCTGTTCAGCTCTTCATTGTCCCACCACACTACCAGCCTTCAGAAATCTTTGTTATCTCCACTACAGAATGTTCCATTCATTCACTGCGAATCTGGAATTCATCTGACTCTCAACTCCACGCAGGTTTTCATTACACCACTGTTGAATGTCCAAGTAACCCAATGCTGGTTTTCAGCGGCCTGTTCATATTCGCAGCCCTGCTGTTTACTTGGCTATCGATTCAAGCCTGGTCAGCTCTTCATTTTCCTGTCCACACAACACAGGCTTCAGAAATCATTGGAATCTCCTCTACAGAATGTTCCATTCATTCACTGCGAATGTGGAATTCAACTGACTCTCCACTCCATGCAGGTTTTCCTTACACCACTGATGAATGTCCAAGTAACCCAATGCTGGTTTTCAGCTGCATGTTCACACTCGCAGCCATGCTATACAATTGGCTTTCCACTAAATCCTGATTAGTTCTTGATTTTCCTTCCACACGAACCAGCCTTCAGAAATCGTTGGAATCTCCACTAGAGAATGTTCCATTCATTCACTGCGAATCTGGAATTCCTCTGAACCTCCACTCCCGGCAGGTTTTCGTTACACCACTGTTGAATGTCCAAGTAACCCAATGTTTTAAGTGTTTTCTTCACAAGCGCAGTGGTGCTGTTCAATTGGCTATCCACTCAACCCTGGCCAGCTCTACATTTTCCTGTCCACACCACAGAGACTGGAGAAATCATTGTTATCTCCACTACAGAATGTTCCATTCATTCACAGCGAATCTGGAATTCATCTGAATCTCCACTCCCGGCAGGTTTTCGTGACACCACTGGTAAATATCCAAGTAAGCCAAATGCTGGTTTTAAGTGGCCTGCTCATACTCTCAGCCGTGCTGTTCAATTTGCTATCCACTCAACCCTCTTCAGCTCCATTTTCCTGTCCACATAACCCAAACTTCAGAAACAATTGGTATCTCCTCCACAGAATGTTCCATTCATTGACGGCAAATCTGAAATTCATCTAATTCTCAACTCCCGTCAGGTTTTCGTTACACCACTTGTGAATGTCCAATTAAGCCAAAGCTGGTTTTCAGTGGCCTGTTCTTACTACGAGACGTGCTGTTCATTTGGCTATCCATTCCACCCTGTTCAGCTCTACATTTTCGTGTCCACAAAACCCAGCCTTCAGAAATCATTGGAATCACCACTAGAGAATGTTCCATTCATTCACTGCGAATCTGGAATTCATCTGAATCTCCACTCCCGGCAGGTTTTCATTGCACCACTGCTGAATGTTCAAGTAACGCAATGATGGTTTTCAGCGGTCTATTCACACTCGAACCCGTGCTGTTCACGGTCTAGCGACTCAACACTGGTGAGTTCTTCTTTTTCCAGTTCAGACAATACAAACCTCAGAAACCATTGCAATCTACACTACAGAATGTTTCATTCATTCAGGCGAATCTTGAATTCATCTTGTTCTCCACTCCCAGCAGGTTTTCGTTTCACCACTGGTGAATGTCCAAGCAACCCAAGGCTGGTTTCAGCTGCGTGTTAACACTCGCAGCCGTGCTGTTCAATTGGCTATCCAGTGAACGCTGGTTAGCTCTTGATTTTCCTTCCACACACCGAGCCTTCAGAAATCATTCTTATCTCCACTTCAGAATGTTCCATTCGTTCCCTGCGAATCTGGAATTCCTCTGACTCTCCACACCAGGCAGATTTTCCTAACAACACTGGTGAATGACCAGGTAATCCAATGCTGGTTTTCAGCGGCTGTTCACACTCACAGCCTTGCTGTTCAATTGGCAATCCAGTCAAACCTAGTCAGCTCTTCATTTTCCTGTCCACACAACCCAGCGTTCAGAAATCATTGGAATCTCTACTACAGAAATTTCCATTCATTCACTGTGAATCTGGAAATACTCTGAATCTGCATTCCAGGAAGGCTTTCGTTACACCACTGATGAATGTCCAAGTAATGCAATGCTGCTTCTTAGTGGTCTGTTCACACTCGAAACCGTGCTGTTCATTGGCTATCCACTCAATATCGGTCAGCTCTTCAATATCCTGTCCAGACTATCCAGATTCCTAAATGTTGGCAATCACCACTACAGAATGTTCCATTCAATCACGCGAATCTGGAATTCATCAGAGTCTCCACTCCTGGAAGGTTTTCGTGACACCACTGGTAAATGTCCAAGGAAGACAATGCTGGTTTTAAGCCGCCTGCTAACACACTCAGCCGTGCTGTTCAATTTGCTATCCACCCCACCCTATTCAGCTCTACATTTTCCTGTCCTCATAACCCAACCTTCAGAAATAATTGGTATCTCCTCCACAGAATGTTCCGTTCATTCACTGCGAATCTTAAATTCATCTGACTCTCAACTCCCGGCGGGTTATCGTTACACCACTTGTGAATGTCCAAGTAAGCCAATGCTGGTTTTCAGTGGCCTGTTCATACTAAGAGACGTGCTGTTCATTTGGCTATCCACTCCACCCTGTTCAGCTCTACATTTTCGTGTCCACAAAACCCAGCCTTCAGAAATCATTGGAATCACCACTAGAGAATGTTCCATTCATTCACTGCGAATCTGGAATTCCTCTGAACCTCCACTCCTGGCAGGTTTTCGTTACGCCACTGGTGAATGTCCAAGTAACTCAATACTGGTTTTCAGAGGCATGTTCAACTCGCAGAAGTGCTGTTCAATGGGCTATCCACTCAATATTGGTCAGCTCTTCATTTTCCTCTCCACACAAACCAGCCTTCAGAAATCATTGGGCTCTCCACTACAGACTGTTCCATTCATTCACTGCGATTCTGCAATTCATCTGACTCTCCGCTCCAGGCAGGTTTTCATTACAGCACTGGTGAATGACCAAGTAATCCAATGCTGGTTTTCAGCCGCCTTTTCACACTCGCAGTGTGCTGTTCAATTGTCTATCCACTCAAACCTGGTCAGCCTTTCATTTTCTTTTCCACAATATCAGACTTCAGAAATCATTGGAATCGCCAGTACAGAATGTTCCATTCATTCACTGCCAATCTGGAATTCATCTGAATCTGCACTCCAGGTAGGCTTTCATTACACCACTTATGAATGTCCAAGTAACACAATGCTGGTTTTCAGCGGTCTGTTCACACTCTAAGCCCTGCTTTTTTACTGGGTATCCACACAACTGTGGTCAGCTCTTCATTTTCATGTCCAAACAATCCAGACTTGAGAAATCATTGCAATCTCCAGTACAGAATGTTCCATTCATTCACTGCGAATCTGGAATTCAACTGAATCTCCACTACCTGCAGATTTATCTTACACCACTTGTGAATGTCCAAGTAAAACAATGCTGGTTTTCAGAGGCCTATTCATGTTCGCAGTCGTGCTGTTCAATTGGCTATCCACTCAACCTGTTTGGCTCCTCATTTTCCTGTGCACACAACCCAGCCTTCAGAAATCATTGTAATCTCCACTACAGGATGTTCCATTCATTCACTGGGAATCTGGAATTCATCTGAATCTGCACTCCACGCAGGCTTTCGTTACACCACTGCTGAAAGTCGAAGTAATGCAATACTGGTTTTCAGTGGTCTGTTCACATTCGAAGCCGAGGCTTTTTACAGGCTATCCACTCAACACTGGTCAGCTCTTCATTTTCGTGTCCCCACAATCCAGATTTCAGAAATCATTGCAATCTCCACTACAGAATGTTCCATTCATTCACTGCGAGTCTGGAGTTTATCTGATTCTCCACTCCCGCCTGGTTAACATTACACCACTTGTGAATGTCCAAGTAAGCCAATGCTGGTTTTCAGAGGCCTGTTCATACTCGCAGCCGTGCTGTTTAATTGACAATTCACTCCACCCTGTTCAGCTCTTCATTGTCCCACCACACTACCAGCCTTCAGAAATCTTTGTTATCTCCACTACAGAATGTTCCATTCATTCACTGCGAATCTGGAATTCATCTGACTCTCAACTCCACGCAGGTTTTCATTACACCACTGTTGAATGTCCAAGTAACCCAATGCTGGTTTTCAGCGGCCTGTTCATATTCGCAGCCCTGCTGTTTACTTGGCTATCGATTCAAGCCTGGTCAGCTCTTCATTTTCCTGTCCACACAACACAGGCTTCAGAAATCATTGGAATCTCCTCTACAGAATGTTCCATTCATTCACTGCGAATGTGGAATTCAACTGACTCTCCACTCCATGCAGGTTTTCCTTACACCACTGATGAATGTCCAAGTAACCCAATGCTGGTTTTCAGCTGCATGTTCACACTCGCAGCCATGCTATACAATTGGCTTTCCACTAAATCCTGATTAGTTCTTGATTTTCCTTCCACACGACCCAGCCTTCAGAAATCGTTGGAATCTCCACTAGAGAATGTTCCATTCATTCACTGCGAATCTGGAATTCCTCTGAACCTCCACTCCCGGCAGGTTTTCGTTACACCACTGTTGAATGTCCAAGTAACCCAATGTTTTAAGTGTTTTCTTCACAAGCGCAGTGGTGCTGTTCAATTGGCTATCCACTCAACCCTGGCCAGCTCTACATTTTCCTGTCCACACCACAGAGACTGGAGAAATCATTGTTATCTCCACTACAGAATGTTCCATTCATTCACAGCGAATCTGGAATTCATCTGAATCTCCACTCCCGGCAGGTTTTCGTGACACCACTGGTAAATATCCAAGTAAGCCAATGCTGGTTTTAAGTGGCCTGCTCATACTCTCAGCCGTGCTGTTCAATTTGCTATCCACTCAACCCTCTTCAGCTCCATTTTCCTGTCCACATAACCCAAACTTCAGAAACAATTGGTATCTCCTCCACAGAATGTTCCATTCATTGACGGCAAATCTGAAATTCATCTAATTCTCAACTCCCGTCAGGTTTTCGTTACACCACTTGTGAATGTCCAATTAAGCCAAAGCTGGTTTTCAGTGGCCTGTTCTTACTACGAGACGTGCTGTTCATATGGCTATCCATTCCACCCTGTTCAGCTCTACATTTTCGTGTCCACAAAACCCAGCCTTCAGAAATCATTGGAATCACCACTAGAGAATGTTCCATTCATTCACTGCGAATCTGGAATTCATCTGAATCTCCACTCCCGGCAGGTTTTCATTGCACCACTGCTGAATGTTCAAGTAACGCAATGATGGTTTTCAGCGGTCTATTCACACTCGAACCCGTGCTGTTCACGGTCTAGCGACTCAACACTGGTGAGTTCTTCTTTTTCCAGTTCAGACAATACAAACCTCAGAAACCATTGCAATCTACACTACAGAATGTTTCATTCATTCAGGCGAATCTTGAATTCATCTTGTTCTCCACTCCCAGCAGGTTTTCGTTTCACCACTGGTGAATGTCCAAGCAACCCAAGGCTGGTTTCAGCTGCGTGTTAACACTCGCAGCCGTGCTGTTCAATTGGCTATCCAGTGAACGCTGGTTAGCTCTTGATTTTCCTTCCACACACCGAGCCTTCAGAAATCATTCTTATCTCCACTTCAGAATGTTCCATTCGTTCCCTGCGAATCTGGAATTCCTCTGACTCTCCACACCAGGCAGATTTTCCTAACAACACTGGTGAATGACCAGGTAATCCAATGCTGGTTTTCAGCGGCTGTTCACAATCACAGCCTTGCTGTTCAATTGGCAATCCAGTCAAACCTAGTCAGCTCTTCATTTTCCTGTCCACACAACCCAGCGTTCAGAAATCATTGGAATCTCTACTACAGAAATTTCCATTCATTCACTGTGAATCTGGAAATACTCTGAATCTGCATTCCAGGAAGGCTTTCGTTACACCACTGATGAATGTCCAAGTAATGCAATGCTGCTTCTTAGTGGTCTGTTCACACTCGAAACCGTGCTGTTCATTGGCTATCCACTCAATATCGGTCAGCTCTTCAATATCCTGTCCAGACTATCCAGATTCCTAAATGTTGGCAATCACCACTACAGAATGTTCCATTCAATCACGCGAATCTGGAATTCATCAGAGTCTCCACTCCTGGAAGGTTTTCGTGACACCACTGGTAAATGTCCAAGGAAGACAATGCTGGTTTTAAGCCGCCTGCTAACACACTCAGCCGTGCTGTTCAATTTGCTATCCACCCAACCCTATTCAGCTCTACATTTTCCTGTCCTCATAACCCAACCTTCAGAAATAATTGGTATCTCCTCCACAGAATGTTCCGTTCATTCACTGCGAATCTTAAATTCATCTGACTCTCAACTCCCGGCGGGTTATCGTTACACCACTTGTGAATGTCCAAGTAAGCCAATGCTGGTTTTCAGTGGCCTGTTCATACTAAGAGACGTGCTGTTCATTTGGCTATCCACTCCACCCTGTTCAGCTCTACATTTTCGTGTCCACAAAACCCAGCCTTCAGAAATCATTGGAATCACCACTAGAGAATGTTCCATTCATTCACTGCGAATCTGGAATTCCTCTGAACCTCCACTCCTGGCAGGTTTTCGTTACGCCACTGGTGAATGTCCAAGTAACTCAATACTGGTTTTCAGAGGCATGTTCAACTCGCAGAAGTGCTGTTCAATGGGCTATCCACTCAATATTGGTCAGCTCTTCATTTTCCTCTCCACACAAACCAGCCTTCAGAAATCATTGGGCTCTCCACTACAGACTGTTCCATTCATTCACTGCGATTCTGCAATTCATCTGACTCTCCGCTCCAGGCAGGTTTTCATTACAGCACTGGTGAATGACCAAGTAATCCAATGCTGGTTTTCAGCCGCCTTTTCACACTCGCAGTGTGCTGTTCAATTGTCTATCCACTCAAACCTGGTCAGCCTTTCATTTCCTTTTCCACAATATCAGACTTCAGAAATCATTGGAATCGCCAGTACAGAATGTTCCATTCATTCACTGCCAATCTGGAATTCATCTGAATCTGCACTCCAGGTAGGCTTTCATTACACCACTTATGAATGTCCAAGTAACACAATGCTGGTTTTCAGCGGTCTGTTCACACTCTAAGCCCTGCTTTTTACTGGGTATCCACACAACTGTGGTCAGCTCTTCATTTTCATGTCCAAACAATCCAGACTTGAGAAATCATTGCAATCTCCAGTACAGAATGTTCCATTCATTCACTGCGAATCTGGAATTCAACTGAATCTCCACTACCTGCAGATTTATCTTACACCACTTGTGAATGTCCAAGTAAAACAATGCTGGTTTTCAGAGGCCTGTTCATGTTCGCAGTCGTGCTGTTCAATTGGCTATCCACTCAACCTGTTTGGCTCCTCATTTTCCTGTGCACACAACCCAGCCTTCAGAAATCATTGTAATCTCCACTACAGGATGTTCCATTCATTCACTGGGAATCTGGAATTCATCTGAATCTGCACTCCACGCAGGCTTTCGTTACACCACTGCTGAAAGTCGAAGTAATGCAATACTGGTTTTCAGTGGTCTGTTCACATTCGAAGCCGAGGCTTTTTACAGGCTATCCACTCAACACTGGTCAGCTCTTCATTTTCGTGTCCCCACAATCCAGATTTCAGAAATCATTGCAATCTCCACTACAGAATGTTCCATTCATTCACTGCGAGTCTGGAGTTTATCTGATTCTCCACTCCCGCCTGGTTAACATTACACCACTTGTGAATGTCCAAGTAAGCCAATGCTGGTTTTCAGAGGCCTGTTCATACTCGCAGCCGTGCTGTTTAATTGACAATTCACTCCACCCTGTTCAGCTCTTCATTGTCCCACCACACTACCAGCCTTCAGAAATCTTTGTTATCTCCACTACAGAATGTTCCATTCATTCACTGCGAATCTGGAATTCATCTGACTCTCAACTCCACGCAGGTTTTCATTACACCACTGTTGAATGTCCAAGTAACCCAATGCTGGTTTTCAGCGGCCTGTTCATATTCGCAGCCCTGCTGTTTACTTGGCTATCGATTCAAGCCTGGTCAGCTCTTCATTTTCCTGTCCACACAACACAGGCTTCAGAAATCATTGGAATCTCCTCTACAGAATGTTCCATTCATTCACTGCGAATGTGGAATTCAACTGACTCTCCACTCCATGCAGGTTTTCCTTACACCACTGATGAATGTCCAAGTAACCCAATGTTTTAAGTGTTTTCTTCACAAGCGCAGTGGTGCTGTTCAATTGGCTATCCACTCAACCCTGGCCAGCTCTACATTTTCCTGTCCACACCACAGAGACTGGAGAAATCATTGTTATCTCCACTACAGAATGTTCCATTCATTCACAGCGAATCTGGAATTCATCTGAATCTCCACTCCCGGCAGGTTTTCGTGACACCACTGGTAAATATCCAAGTAAGCCAATGCTGGTTTTAAGTGGCCTGCTCATACTCTCAGCCGTGCTGTTCAATTTGCTATCCACTCAACCCTCTTCAGCTCCATTTTCCTGTCCACATAACCCAAACTTCAGAAACAATTGGTATCTCCTCCACAGAATGTTCCATTCATTGACGGCAAATCTGAAATTCATCTAATTCTCAACTCCCGTCAGGTTTTCGTTACACCACTTGTGAATGACCAATTAAGCCAAAGCTGGTTTTCAGTGGCCTGTTCTTACTACGAGACGTGCTGTTCATTTGGCTATCCATTCCACCCTGTTCAGCTCTACATTTTCGTGTCCACAAAACCCAGCCTTCAGAAATCATTGGAATCACCACTAGAGAATGTTCCATTCATTCACTGCGAATCTGGAATTCATCTGAATCTCCACTCCCGGCAGGTTTTCATTGCACCACTGCTGAATGTTCAAGTAACGCAATGATGGTTTTCAGCGGTCTATTCACACTCGAACCCGTGCTGTTCACGGTCTAGCGACTCAACACTGGTGAGTTCTTCTTTTTCCAGTTCAGACAATACAAACCTCAGAAACCATTGCAATCTACACTACAGAATGTTTCATTCATTCAGGCGAATCTTGAATTCATCTTGTTCTCCACTCCCAGCAGGTTTTCGTTTCACCACTGGTGAATGTCCAAGCAACCCAAGGCTGGTTTCAGCTGCGTGTTAACACTCGCAGCCGTGCTGTTCAATTGGCTATCCAGTGAACGCTGGTTAGCTCTTGATTTTCCTTCCACACACCGAGCCTTCAGAAATCATTCTTATCTCCACTTCAGAATGTTCCATTCGTTCCCTGCGAATCTGGAATTCCTCTGACTCTCCACACCAGGCAGATTTTCCTAACAACACTGGTGAATGACCAGGTAATCCAATGCTGGTTTTCAGCGGCTGTTCACACTCACAGCCTTGCTGTTCAATTGGCAATCCAGTCAAACCTAGTCAGCTCTTCATTTTCCTGTCCACACAACCCAGCGTTCAGAAATCATTGGAATCTCTACTACAGAAATTTCCATTCATTCACTGTGAATCTGGAAATACTCTGAATCTGCATTCCAGGAAGGCTTTCGTTACACCACTGATGAATGTCCAAGTAATGCAATGCTGCTTCTTAGTGGTCTGTTCACACTCGAAACCGTGCTGTTCATTGGCTATCCACTCAATATCGGTCAGCTCTTCAATATCCTGTCCAGACTATCCAGATTCCTAAATGTTGGCAATCACCACTACAGAATGTTCCATTCAATCACGCGAATCTGGAATTCATCAGAGTCTCCACTCCTGGAAGGTTTTCGTGACACCACTGGTAAATGTCCAAGGAAGACAATGCTGGTTTTAAGCCGCCTGCTAACACACTCAGCCGTGCTGTTCAATTTGCTATCCACCCAACCCTATTCAGCTCTACATTTTCCTGTCCTCATAACCCAACCTTCAGAAATAATTGGTATCTCCTACACAGAATGTTCCGTTCATTCACTGCGAATCTTAAATTCATCTGACTCTCAACTCCCGGCGGGTTATCGTTACACCACTTGTGAATGTCCAAGTAAGCCAATGCTGGTTTTCAGTGGCCTGTTCATACTAAGAGACGTGCTGTTCATTTGGCTATCCACTCCACCCTGTTCAGCTCTACATTTTCGTGTCCACAAAACCCAGCCTTCAGAAATCATTGGAATCACCACTAGAGAATGTTCCATTCATTCACTGCGAATCTGGAATTCCTCTGAACCTCCACTCCTGGCAGGTTTTCGTTACGCCACTGGTGAATGTCCAAGTAACTCAATACTGGTTTTCAGAGGCATGTTCAACTCGCAGAAGTGCTGTTCAATGGGCTATCCACTCAATATTGGTCAGCTCTTCATTTTCCTCTCCACACAAACCAGCCTTCAGAAATCATTGGGCTCTCCACTACAGACTGTTCCATTCATTCACTGCGATTCTGCAATTCATCTGACTCTCCGCTCCAGGCAGGTTTTCATTACAGCACTGGTGAATGACCAAGTAATCCAATGCTGGTTTTCAGCCGCCTTTTCACACTCGCAGTGTGCTGTTCAATTGTCTATCCACTCAAACCTGGTCAGCCTTTCATTTCCTTTTCCACAATATCAGACTTCAGAAATCATTGGAATCGCCAGTACAGAATGTTCCATTCATTCACTGCCAATCTGGAATTCATCTGAATCTGCACTCCAGGTAGGCTTTCATTACACCACTTATGAATGTCCAAGTAACACAATGCTGGTTTTCAGCGGTCTGTTCACACTCTAAGCCCTGCTTTTTACTGGGTATCCACACAACTGTGGTCAGCTCTTCATTTTCATGTCCAAACAATCCAGACTTGAGAAATCATTGCAATCTCCAGTACAGAATGTTCCATTCATTCACTGCGAATCTGGAATTCAACTGAATCTCCACTACCTGCAGATTTATCTTACACCACTTGTGAATGTCCAAGTAAAACAATGCTGGTTTTCAGAGGCCTGTTCATGTTCGCAGTCGTGCTGTTCAATTGGCTATCCACTCAACCTGTTTGGCTCCTCATTTTCCTGTGCACACAACCCAGCCTTCAGAAATCATTGTAATCTCCACTACAGGATGTTCCATTCATTCACTGGGAATCTGGAATTCATCTGAATCTGCACTCCACGCAGGCTTTCGTTACACCACTGCTGAAAGTCGAAGTAATGCAATACTGGTTTTCAGTGGTCTGTTCACATTCGAAGCCGAGGCTTTTTACAGGCTATCCACTCAACACTGGTCAGCTCTTCATTTTCGTGTCCCCACAATCCAGATTTCAGAAATCATTGCAATCTCCACTACAGAATGTTCCATTCATTCACTGCGAGTCTGGAGTTTATCTGATTCTCCACTCCCGCCTGGTTAACATTACACCACTTGTGAATGTCCAAGTAAGCCAATGCTGGTTTTCAGAGGCCTGTTCATACTCGCAGCCGTGCTGTTTAATTGACAATTCACTCCACCCTGTTCAGCTCTTCATTGTCCCACCACACTACCAGCCTTCAGAAATCTTTGTTATCTCCACTACAGAATGTTCCATTCATTCACTGCGAATCTGGAATTCATCTGACTCTCAACTCCACGCAGGTTTTCATTACACCACTGTTGAATGTCCAAGTAACCCAATGCTGGTTTTCAGCGGCCTGTTCATATTCGCAGCCCTGCTGTTTACTTGGCTATCGATTCAAGCCTGGTCAGCTCTTCATTTTCCTGTCCACACAACACAGGCTTCAGAAATCATTGGAATCTCCTCTACAGAATGTTCCATTCATTCACTGCGAATGTGGAATTCAACTGACTCTCCACTCCATGCAGGTTTTCCTTACACCACTGATGAATGTCCAAGTAACCCAATGCTGGTTTTCAGCTGCATGTTCACACTCGCAGCCATGCTATACAATTGGCTTTCCACTAAATCCTGATTAGTTCTTGATTTTCCTTCCACACGACCCAGCCTTCAGAAATCGTTGGAATCTCCACTAGAGAATGTTCCATTCATTCACTGCGAATCTGGAATTCCTCTGAACCTCCACTCCCGGCAGGTTTTCGTTACACCACTGTTGAATGTCCAAGTAACCCAATGTTTTAAGTGTTTTCTTCACAAGCGCAGTGGTGCTGTTCAATTGGCTATCCACTCAACCCTGGCCAGCTCTACATTTTCCTGTCCACACCACAGAGACTGGAGAAATCATTGTTATCTCCACTACAGAATGTTCCATTCATTCACAGCGAATCTGGAATTCATCTGAATCTCCACTCCCGGCAGGTTTTCGTGACACCACTGGTAAATATCCAAGTAAGCCAATGCTGGTTTTAAGTGGCCTGCTCATACTCTCAGCCGTGCTGTTCAATTTGCTATCCACTCAACCCTCTTCAGCTCCATTTTCCTGTCCACATAACCCAAACTTCAGAAACAATTGGTATCTCCTCCACAGAATGTTCCATTCATTGACGGCAAATCTGAAATTCATCTAATTCTCAACTCCCGTCAGGTTTTCGTTACACCACTTGTGAATGTCCAATTAAGCCAAAGCTGGTTTTCAGTGGCCTGTTCTTACTACGAGACGTGCTGTTCATATGGCTATCCATTCCACCCTGTTCAGCTCTACATTTTCGTGTCCACAAAACCCAGCCTTCAGAAATCATTGGAATCACCACTAGAGAATGTTCCATTCATTCACTGCGAATCTGGAATTCATCTGAATCTCCACTCCCGGCAGGTTTTCATTGCACCACTGCTGAATGTTCAAGTAACGCAATGATGGTTTTCAGCGGTCTATTCACACTCGAACCCGTGCTGTTCACGGTCTAGCGACTCAACACTGGTGAGTTCTTCTTTTTCCAGTTCAGACAATACAAACCTCAGAAACCATTGCAATCTACACTACAGAATGTTTCATTCATTCAGGCGAATCTTGAATTCATCTTGTTCTCCACTCCCAGCAGGTTTTCGTTTCACCACTGGTGAATGTCCAAGCAACCCAAGGCTGGTTTCAGCTGCGTGTTAACACTCGCAGCCGTGCTGTTCAATTGGCTATCCAGTGAACGCTGGTTAGCTCTTGATTTTCCTTCCACACACCGAGCCTTCAGAAATCATTCTTATCTCCACTTCAGAATGTTCCATTCGTTCCCTGCGAATCTGGAATTCCTCTGACTCTCCACACCAGGCAGATTTTCCTAACAACACTGGTGAATGACCAGGTAATCCAATGCTGGTTTTCAGCGGCTGTTCACACTCACAGCCTTGCTGTTCAATTGGCAATCCAGTCAAACCTAGTCAGCTCTTCATTTTCCTGTCCACACAACCCAGCGTTCAGAAATCATTGGAATCTCTACTACAGAAATTTCCATTCATTCACTGTGAATCTGGAAATACTCTGAATCTGCATTCCAGGAAGGCTTTCGTTACACCACTGATGAATGTCCAAGTAATGCAATGCTGCTTCTTAGTGGTCTGTTCACACTCGAAACCGTGCTGTTCATTGGCTATCCACTCAATATCGGTCAGCTCTTCAATATCCTGTCCAGACTATCCAGATTCCTAAATGTTGGCAATCACCACTACAGAATGTTCCATTCAATCACGCGAATCTGGAATTCATCAGAGTCTCCACTCCTGGAAGGTTTTCGTGACACCACTGGTAAATGTCCAAGGAAGACAATGCTGGTTTTAAGCCGCCTGCTAACACACTCAGCCGTGCTGTTCAATTTGCTATCCACCCAACCCTATTCAGCTCTACATTTTCCTGTCCTCATAACCCAACCTTCAGAAATAATTGGTATCTCCTCCACAGAATGTTCCGTTCATTCACTGCGAATCTTAAATTCATCTGACTCTCAACTCCCGGCGGGTTATCGTTACACCACTTGTGAATGTCCAAGTAAGCCAATGCTGGTTTTCAGTGGCCTGTTCATACTAAGAGACGTGCTGTTCATTTGGCTATCCACTCCACCCTGTTCAGCTCTACATTTTCGTGTCCACAAAACCCAGCCTTCAGAAATCATTGGAATCACCACTAGAGAATGTTCCATTCATTCACTGCGAATCTGGAATTCCTCTGAACCTCCACTCCTGGCAGGTTTTCGTTACGCCACTGGTGAATGTCCAAGTAACTCAATACTGGTTTTCAGAGGCATGTTCAACTCGCAGAAGTGCTGTTCAATGGGCTATCCACTCAATATTGGTCAGCTCTTCATTTTCCTCTCCACACAAACCAGCCTTCAGAAATCATTGGGCTCTCCACTACAGACTGTTCCATTCATTCACTGCGATTCTGCAATTCATCTGACTCTCCGCTCCAGGCAGGTTTTCATTACAGCACTGGTGAATGACCAAGTAATCCAATGCTGGTTTTCAGCCGCCTTTTCACACTCGCAGTGTGCTGTTCAATTGTCTATCCACTCAAACCTGGTCAGCCTTTCATTTTCTTTTCCACAATATCAGACTTCAGAAATCATTGGAATCGCCAGTACAGAATGTTCCATTCATTCACTGCCAATCTGGAATTCATCTGAATCTGCACTCCAGGTAGGCTTTCATTACACCACTTATGAATGTCCAAGTAACACAATGCTGGTTTTCAGCGGTCTGTTCACACTCTAAGCCCTGCTTTTTACTGGGTATCCACACAACTGTGGTCAGCTCTTCATTTTCATGTCCAAACAATCCAGACTTGAGAAATCATTGCAATCTCCAGTACAGAATGTTCCATTCATTCACTGCGAATCTGGAATTCAACTGAATCTCCACTACCTGCAGATTTATCTTACACCACTTGTGAATGTCCAAGTAAAACAATGCTGGTTTTCAGAGGCCTGTTCATGTTCGCAGTCGTGCTGTTCAATTGGCTATCCACTCAACCTGTTTTGCTCCTCATTTTCCTGTGCACACAACCCAGCCTTCAGAAATCATTGTAATCTCCACTACAGGATGTTCCATTCATTCACTGGGAATCTGGAATTCATCTGAATCTGCACTCCACGCAGGCTTTCGTTACACCACTGCTGAAAGTCGAAGTAATGCAATACTGGTTTTCAGTGGTCTGTTCACATTCGAAGCCGAGGCTTTTTACAGGCTATCCACTCAACACTGGTCAGCTCTTCATTTTCGTGTCCCCACAATCCAGATTTCAGAAATCATTGCAATCTCCACTACAGAATGTTCCATTCATTCACTGCGAGTCTGGAGTTTATCTGATTCTCCACTCCCGCCTGGTTAACATTACACCACTTGTGAATGTCCAAGTAAGCCAATGCTGGTTTTCAGAGGCCTGTTCATACTCGCAGCCGTGCTGTTTAATTGACAATTCACTCCACCCTGTTCAGCTCTTCATTGTCCCACCACACTACCAGCCTTCAGAAATCTTTGTTATCTCCACTACAGAACGTTCCATTCATTCACTGCGAATCTGGAATTCATCTGACTCTCAACTCCACGCAGGTTTTCATTACACCACTGTTGAATGTCCAAGTAACCCAATGCTGGTTTTCAGCGGCCTGTTCATATTCGCAGCCCTGCTGTTTACTTGGCTATCGATTCAAGCCTGGTCAGCTCTTCATTTTCCTGTCCACACAACACAGGCTTCAGAAATCATTGGAATCTCCTCTACAGAATGTTCCATTCATTCACTGCGAATGTGGAATTCAACTGACTCTCCACTCCATGCAGGTTTTCCTTACACCACTGATGAATGTCCAAGTAACCCAATGCTGGTTTTCAGCTGCATGTTCACACTCGCAGCCATGCTATACAATTGGCTTTCCACTAAATCCTGATTAGTTCTTGATTTTCCTTCCACACGACCCAGCCTTCAGAAATCGTTGGAATCTCCACTAGAGAATGTTCCATTCATTCACTGCGAATCTGGAATTCCTCTGAACCTCCACTCCCGGCAGGTTTTCGTTACACCACTGTTGAATGTCCAAGTAACCCAATGTTTTAAGTGTTTTCTTCACAAGCGCAGTGGTGCTGTTCAATTGGCTATCCACTCAACCCTGGCCAGCTCTACATTTTCCTGTCCACACCACAGAGACTGGAGAAATCATTGTTATCTCCACTACAGAATGTTCCATTCATTCACAGCGAATCTGGAATTCATCTGAATCTCCACTCCCGGCAGGTTTTCGTGACACCACTGGTAAATATCCGAGTAAGCCAATGCTGGTTTTAAGTGGCCTGCTCATACTCTCAGCCGTGCTGTTCAATTTGCTATCCACTCAACCCTCTTCAGCTCCATTTTCCTGTCCACATAACCCAAACTTCAGAAACAATTGGTATCTCCTCCACAGAATGTTCCATTCATTGACGGCAAATCTGAAATTCATCTAATTCTCAACTCCCGTCAGGTTTTCGTTACACCACTTGTGAATGTCCAATTAAGCCAAAGCTGGTTTTCAGTGGCCTGTTCTTACTACGAGACGTGCTGTTCATTTGGCTATCCATTCCACCCTGTTCAGCTCTACATTTCGTGTCCACAAAACCCAGCCTTCAGAAATCATTGGAATCACCACTAGAGAATGTTCCATTCATTCACTGCGAATCTGGAATTCATCTGAATCTCCACTCCCGGCAGGTTTTCATTGCACCACTGCTGAATGTTCAAGTAACGCAATGATGGTTTTCAGCGGTCTATTCACACTCGAACCCGTGCTGTTCACGGTCTAGCGACTCAACACTGGTGAGTTCTTCTTTTTCCAGTTCAGACAATACAAACCTCAGAAACCATTGCAATCTACACTACAGAATGTTTCATTCATTCAGGCGAATCTTGAATTCATCTTGTTCTCCACTCCCAGCAGGTTTTCGTTTCACCACTGGTGAATGTCCAAGCAACCCAAGGCTGGTTTCAGCTGCGTGTTAACACTCACAGCCGTGCTGTTCAATTGGCTATCCAGTGAACGCTGGTTAGCTCTTGATTTTCCTTCCACACACCGAGCCTTCAGAAATCATTCTTATCTCCACTTCAGAATGTTCCATTCGTTCCCTGCGAATCTGGAATTCCTCTGACTCTCCACACCAGGCAGATTTTCCTAACAACACTGGTGAATGACCAGGTAATCCAATGCTGGTTTTCAGCGGCTGTTCACACTCACAGCCTTGCTGTTCAATTGGCAATCCAGTCAAACCTAGTCAGCTCTTCATTTTCCTGTCCACACAACCCAGCGTTCAGAAATCATTGGAATCTCTACTACAGAAATTTCCATTCATTCACTGTGAATCTGGAAATACTCTGAATCTGCATTCCAGGAAGGCTTTCGTTACACCACTGATGAATGTCCAAGTAATGCAATGCTGCTTCTTAGTGGTCTGTTCACACTCGAAACCGTGCTTGTTCATTGGCTATCCACTCAATATCGGTCAGCTCTTCAATATCCTGTCCAGACTATCCAGATTCCTAAATGTTGGCAATCACCACTACAGAATGTTCCATTCAATCACGCGAATCTGGAATTCATCAGAGTCTCCACTCCTGGAAGGTTTTCGTGACACCACTGGTAAATGTCCAAGGAAGACAATGCTGGTTTTAAGCCGCCTGCTAACACACTCAGCCGTGCTGTTCAATTTGCTATCCACCCAACCCTATTCAGCTCTACATTTTCCTGTCCTCATAACCCAACCTTCAGAAATAATTGGTATCTCCTCCACAGAATGTTCCGTTCATTCACTGCGAATCTTAAATTCATCTGACTCTCAACTCCCGGCGGGTTATCGTTACACCACTTGTGAATGTCCAAGTAAGCCAATGCTGGTTTTCAGTGGCCTGTTCATACTAAGAGACGTGCTGTTCATTTGGCTATCCACTCCACCCTGTTCAGCTCTACATTTTCGTGTCCACAAAACCCAGCCTTCAGAAATCATTGGAATCACCACTAGAGAATGTTCCATTCATTCACTGCGAATCTGGAATTCCTCTGAACCTCCACTCCTGGCAGGTTTTCGTTACGCCACTGGTGAATGTCCAAGTAACTCAATACTGGTTTTCAGAGGCATGTTCAACTCGCAGAAGTGCTGTTCAATGGGCTATCCACTCAATATTGGTCAGCTCTTCATTTTCCTCTCCACACAAACCAGCCTTCAGAAATCATTGGGCTCTCCACTACAGACTGTTCCATTCATTCACTGCGATTCTGCAATTCATCTGACTCTCCGCTCCAGGCAGGTTTTCATTACAGCACTGGTGAATGACCAAGTAATCCAATGCTGGTTTTCAGCCGCCTTTTCACACTCGCAGTGTGCTGTTCAATTGTCTATCCACTCAAACCTGGTCAGCCTTTCATTTTCTTTTCCACAATATCAGACTTCAGAAATCATTGGAATCGCCAGTACAGAATGTTCCATTCATTCACTGCCAATCTGGAATTCATCTGAATCTGCACTCCAGGTAGGCTTTCATTACACCACTTATGAATGTCCAAGTAAGACAATGCTGGTTTTCAGCGGTCTGTTCACACTCTAAGCCCTGCTTTTTACTGGGTATCCACACAACTGTGGTCAGCTCTTCATTTTCATGTCCAAACAATCCAGACTTGAGAAATCATTGCAATCTCCAGTACAGAATGTTCCATTCATTCACTGCGAATCTGGAATTCAACTGAATCTCCACTACCTGCAGATTTATCTTACACCACTTGTGAATGTCCAAGTAAAACAATGCTGGTTTTCAGAGGCCTGTTCATGTTCGCAGTCGTGCTGTTCAATTGGCTATCCACTCAACCTGTTTTGCTCCTCATTTTCCTGTGCACACAACCCAGCCTTCAGAAATCATTGTAATCTCCACTACAGGATGTTCCATTCATTCACTGGGAATCTGGAATTCATCTGAATCTGCACTCCACGCAGGCTTTCGTTACACCACTGCTGAAAGTCGAAGTAATGCAATACTGGTTTTCAGTGGTCTGTTCACATTCGAAGCCGAGGCTTTTTACAGGCTATCCACTCAACACTGGTCAGCTCTTCATTTTCGTGTCCCCACAATCCAGATTTCAGAAATCATTGCAATCTCCACTACAGAATGTTCCATTCATTCACTGCGAGTCTGGAGTTTATCTGATTCTCCACTCCCGCCTGGTTAACATTACACCACTTGTGAATGTCCAAGTAAGCCAATGCTGGTTTTCAGAGGCCTGTTCATACTCGCAGCCGTGCTGTTTAATTGACAATTCACTCCACCCTGTTCAGCTCTTCATTGTCCCACCACACTACCAGCCTTCAGAAATCTTTGTTATCTCCACTACAGAACGTTCCATTCATTCACTGCGAATCTGGAATTCATCTGACTCTCAACTCCACGCAGGTTTTCATTACACCACTGTTGAATGTCCAAGTAACCCAATGCTGGTTTTCAGCGGCCTGTTCATATTCGCAGCCCTGCTGTTTACTTGGCTATCGATTCAAGCCTGGTCAGCTCTTCATTTTCCTGTCCACACAACACAGGCTTCAGAAATCATTGGAATCTCCTCTACAGAATGTTCCATTCATTCACTGCGAATGTTGAATTCAACTGACTCTCCACTCCATGCAGGTTTTCCTTACACCACTGATGAATGTCCAAGTAACCCAATGCTGGTTTTCAGCTGCATGTTCACACTCGCAGCCATGCTATACAATTGGCTTTCCACTAAATCCTGATTAGTTCTTGATTTTCCTTCCACACGACCCAGCCTTCAGAAATCGTTGGAATCTCCACTAGAGAATGTTCCATTCATTCACTGCGAATCTGGAATTCCTCTGAACCTCCACTCCCGGCAGGTTTTCGTTACACCACTGTTGAATGTCCAAGTAACCCAATGTTTTAAGTGTTTTCTTCACAAGCGCAGTGGTGCTGTTCAATTGGCTATCCACTCAACCCTGGCCAGCTCTACATTTTCCTGTCCACACCACAGAGACTGGAGAAATCATTGTTATCTCCACTACAGAATGTTCCATTCATTCACAGCGAATCTGGAATTCATCTGAATCTCCACTCCCGGCAGGTTTTCGTGACACCACTGGTAAATATCCAAGTAAGCCAATGCTGGTTTTAAGTGGCCTGCTCATACTCTCAGCCGTGCTGTTCAATTTGCTATCCACTCAACCCTCTTCAGCTCCATTTTCCTGTCCACATAACCCAAACTTCAGAAACAATTGGTATCTCCTCCACAGAATGTTCCATTCATTGACGGCAAATCTGAAATTCATCTAATTCTCAACTCCCGTCAGGTTTTCGTTACACCACTTGTGAATGTCCAATTAAGCCAAAGCTGGTTTTCAGTGGCCTGTTCTTACTACGAGACGTGCTGTTCATTTGGCTATCCATTCCACCCTGTTCAGCTCTACATTTTCGTGTCCACAAAACCCAGCCTTCAGAAATCATTGGAATCACCACTAGAGAATGTTCCATTCATTCACTGCGAATCTGGAATTCATCTGAATCTCCACTCCCGGCAGGTTTTCATTGCACCACTGCTGAATGTTCAAGTAACGCAATGATGGTTTTCAGCGGTCTATTCACACTCGAACCCGTGCTGTTCACGGTCTAGCGACTCAACACTGGTGAGTTCTTCTTTTTCCAGTTCAGAAAATACAAACCTCAGAAACCATTGCAATCTACACTACAGAATGTTTCATTCATTCAGGCGAATCTTGAATTCATCTTGTTCTCCACTCCCAGCAGGTTTTCGTTTCACCACTGGTGAATGTCCAAGCAACCCAAGGCTGGTTTCAGCTGCGTGTTAACACTCGCAGCCGTGCTGTTCAATTGGCTATCCAGTGAACGCTGGTTAGCTCTTGATTTTCCTTCCACACACCGAGCCTTCAGAAATCATTCTTATCTCCACTTCAGAATGTTCCATTCGTTCCCTGCGAATCTGGAATTCCTCTGACTCTCCACACCAGGCAGATTTTCCTAACAACACTGGTGAATGACCAGGTAATCCAATGCTGGTTTTCAGCGGCTGTTCACACTCACAGCCTTGCTGTTCAATTGGCAATCCAGTCAAACCTAGTCAGCTCTTCATTTTCCTGTCCACACAACCCAGCGTTCAGAAATCATTGGAATCTCTACTACAGAAATTTCCATTCATTCACTGTGAATCTGGAAATACTCTGAATCTGCATTCCAGGAAGGCTTTCGTTACACCACTGATGAATGTCCAAGTAATGCAATGCTGCTTCTTAGTGGTCTGTTCACACTCGAAACCGTGCTTGTTCATTGGCTATCCACTCAATATCGGTCAGCTCTTCAATATCCTGTCCAGACTATCCAGATTCCTAAATGTTGGCAATCACCACTACAGAATGTTCCATTCAATCACGCGAATCTGGAATTCATCAGAGTCTCCACTCCTGGAAGGTTTTCGTGACACCACTGGTAAATGTCCAAGGAAGACAATGCTGGTTTTAAGCCGCCTGCTAACACACTCAGCCGTGCTGTTCAATTTGCTATCCACCCAACCCTATTCAGCTCTACATTTTCCTGTCCTCATAACCCAACCTTCAGAAATAATTGGTATCTCCTCCACAGAATGTTCCGTTCATTCACTGCGAATCTTAAATTCATCTGACTCTCAACTCCCGGCGGGTTATCGTTACACCACTTGTGAATGTCCAAGTAAGCCAATGCTGGTTTTCAGTGGCCTGTTCATACTAAGAGACGTGCTGTTCATTTGGCTATCCACTCCACCCTGTTCAGCTCTACATTTTCGTGTCCACAAAACCCAGCCTTCAGAAATCATTGGAATCACCACTAGAGAATGTTCCATTCATTCACTGCGAATCTGGAATTCCTCTGAACCTCCACTCCTGGCAGGTTTTCGTTACGCCACTGGTGAATGTCCAAGTAACTCAATACTGGTTTTCAGAGGCATGTTCAACTCGCAGAAGTGCTGTTCAATGGGCTATCCACTCAATATTGGTCAGCTCTTCATTTTCCTCTCCACACAAACCAGCCTTCAGAAATCATTGGGCTCTCCACTACAGACTGTTCCATTCATTCACTGCGATTCTGCAATTCATCTGACTCTCCGCTCCAGGCAGGTTTTCATTACAGCACTGGTGAATGACCAAGTAATCCAATGCTGGTTTTCAGCCGCCTTTTCACACTCGCAGTGTGCTGTTCAATTGTCTATCCACTCAAACCTGGTCAGCCTTTCATTTCCTTTTCCACAATATCAGACTTCAGAAATCATTGGAATCGCCAGTACAGAATGTTCCATTCATTCACTGCCAATCTGGAATTCATCTGAATCTGCACTCCAGGTAGGCTTTCATTACACCACTTATGAATGTCCAAGTAACACAATGCTGGTTTTCAGCGGTCTGTTCACACTCTAAGCCCTGCTTTTTACTGGGTATCCACACAACTGTGGTCAGCTCTTCATTTTCATGTCCAAACAATCCAGACTTGAGAAATCATTGCAATCTCCAGTACAGAATGTTCCATTCATTCACTGCGAATCTGGAATTCAACTGAATCTCCACTACCTGCAGATTTATCTTACACCACTTGTGAATGTCCAAGTAAAACAATGCTGGTTTTCAGAGGCCTGTTCATGTTCGCAGTCGTGCTGTTCAATTGGCTATCCACTCAACCTGTTTTGCTCCTCATTTTCCTGTGCACACAACCCAGCCTTCAGAAATCATTGTAATCTCCACTACAGGATGTTCCATTCATTCACTGGGAATCTGGAATTCATCTGAATCTGCACTCCACGCAGGCTTTCGTTACACCACTGCTGAAAGTCGAAGTAATGCAATACTGGTTTTCAGTGGTCTGTTCACATTCGAAGCCGAGGCTTTTTACAGGCTATCCACTCAACACTGGTCAGCTCTTCATTTTCGTGTCCCCACAATCCAGATTTCAGAAATCATTGCAATCTCCACTACAGAATGTTCCATTCATTCACTGCGAGTCTGGAGTTTATCTGATTCTCCACTCCCGCCTGGTTAACATTACACCACTTGTGAATGTCCATGTAAGCCAATGCTGGTTTTCAGAGGCCTGTTCATACTCGCAGCCGTGCTGTTTAATTGACAATTCACTCCACCCTGTTCAGCTCTTCATTGTCCCACCACACTACCAGCCTTCAGAAATCTTTGTTATCTCCACTACAGAACGTTCCATTCATTCACTGCGAATCTGGAATTCATCTGACTCTCAACTCCACGCAGGTTTTCATTACACCACTGTTGAATGTCCAAGTAACCCAATGCTGGTTTTCAGCGGCCTGTTCATATTCGCAGCCCTGCTGTTTACTTGGCTATCGATTCAAGCCTGGTCAGCTCTTCATTTTCCTGTCCACACAACACAGGCTTCAGAAATCATTGGAATCTCCTCTACAGAATGTTCCATTCATTCACTGCGAATGTGGAATTCAACTGACTCTCCACTCCATGCAGGTTTTCCTTACACCACTGATGAATGTCCAAGTAACCCAATGCTGGTTTTCAGCTGCATGTTCACACTCGCAGCCATGCTATACAATTGGCTTTCCACTAAATCCTGATTAGTTCTTGATTTTCCTTCCACAGCTCTACATATTCAGCTCTACATTTTCCTGTCCTCATAACCCAACCTTCAGAAATATTTGGTAACTCCTCCACAGAATGTTCCGTTCATTCACTGCGAATCTTAAATTCATCTGACTCTCAACTCCCGGCGGGTTATCGTTACACCACTTGTGAATGTCCAAGTAAGCCAATGCTGGTTTTCAGTGGCCTGTTCATACTAAGAGACGTGCTGTTCATTTGGCTATCCACTCCACCCTGTTCAGCTCTACATTTTCGTGTCCACAAAACCCAGCCTTCAGAAATCATTGGAATCACCACTAGAGAATGTTCCATTCATTCACTGCGAATCTGGAATTCCTCTGAACCTCCACTCCTGGCAGGTTTTCGTTACGCCACTGGTGAATGTCCAAGTAACTCAATACTGGTTTTCAGAGGCATGTTCAACTCGCAGAAGTGCTGTTCAATGGGCTATCCACTCAATATTGGTCAGCTCTTCATTTTCCTCTCCACACAAACCAGCCTTCAGAAATCATTGGGCTCTCCACTACAGACTGTTCCATTCATTCACTGCGATTCTGCAATTCATCTGACTCTCCGCTCCAGGCAGGTTTTCATTACAGCACTGGTGAATGACCAAGTAATCCAATGCTGGTTTTCAGCCGCCTTTTCACACTCGCAGTGTGCTGTTCAATTGTCTATCCACTCAAACCTGGTCAGCCTTTCATTTTCTTTTCCACAATATCAGACTTCAGAAATCATTGGAATCGCCAGTACAGAATGTTCCATTCATTCACTGCCAATCTGGAATTCATCTGAATCTGCACTCCAGGTAGGCTTTCATTACACCACTTATGAATGTCCAAGTAACACAATGCTGGTTTTCAGCGGTCTGTTCACACTCTAAGCCCTGCTTTTTACTGGGTATCCACACAACTGTGGTCAGCTCTTCATTTTCATGTCCAAACAATCCAGACTTGAGAAATCATTGCAATCTCCAGTACAGAATGTTCCATTCATTCACTGCGAATCTGGAATTCAACTGAATCTCCACTACCTGCAGATTTATCTTACACCACTTGTGAATGTCCAAGTAAAACAATGCTGGTTTTCAGAGGCCTGTTCATGTTCGCAGTCGTGCTGTTCAATTGGCTATCCACTCAACCTGTTTTGCTCCTCATTTTCCTGTGCACACAACCCAGCCTTCAGAAATCATTGTAATCTCCACTACAGGATGTTCCATTCATTCACTGGGAATCTGGAATTCATCTGAATCTGCACTCCACGCAGGCTTTCGTTACACCACTGCTGAAAGTCGAAGTAATGCAATACTGGTTTTCAGTGGTCTGTTCACATTCGAAGCCGAGGCTTTTTACAGGCTATCCACTCAACACTGGTCAGCTCTTCATTTTCGTGTCCCCACAATCCAGATTTCAGAAATCATTGCAATCTCCACTACAGAATGTTCCATTCATTCACTGCGAGTCTGGAGTTTATCTGATTCTCCACTCCCGCCTGGTTAACATTACACCACTTGTGAATGTCCAAGTAAGCCAATGCTGGTTTTCAGAGGCCTGTTCATACTCGCAGCCGTGCTGTTTAATTGACAATTCACTCCACCCTGTTCAGCTCTTCATTGTCCCACCACACTACCAGCCTTCAGAAATCTTTGTTATCTCCACTACAGAACGTTCCATTCATTCACTGCGAATCTGGAATTCATCTGACTCTCAACTCCACGCAGGTTTTCATTACACCACTGTTGAATGTCCAAGTAACCCAATGCTGGTTTTCAGCGGCCTGTTCATATTCGCAGCCCTGCTGTTTACTTGGCTATCGATTCAAGCCTGGTCAGCTCTTCATTTTCCTGTCCACACAACACAGGCTTCAGAAATCATTGGAATCTCCTCTACAGAATGTTCCATTCATTCACTGCGAATGTGGAATTCAACTGACTCTCCACTCCATGCAGGTTTTCCTTACACCACTGATGAATGTCCAAGTAACCCAATGCTGGTTTTCAGCTGCATGTTCACACTCGCAGCCATGCTATACAATTGGCTTTCCACTAAATCCTGATTAGTTCTTGATTTTCCTTCCACACGACCCAGCCTTCAGAAATCGTTGGAATCTCCACTAGAGAATGTTCCATTCATTCACTGCGAATCTGGAATTCCTCTGAACCTCCACTCCCGGCAGGTTTTCGTTACACCACTGTTGAATGTCCAAGTAACCCAATGTTTTAAGTGTTTTCTTCACAAGCGCAGTGGTGCTGTTCAATTGGCTATCCACTCAACCCTGGCCAGCTCTACATTTTCCTGTCCACACCACAGAGACTGGAGAAATCATTGTTATCTCCACTACAGAATGTTCCATTCATTCACAGCGAATCTGGAATTCATCTGAATCTCCACTCCCGGCAGGTTTTCGTGACACCACTGGTAAATATCCAAGTAAGCCAATGCTGGTTTTAAGTGGCCTGCTCATACTCTCAGCCGTGCTGTTCAATTTGCTATCCACTCAACCCTCTTCAGCTCCATTTTCCTGTCCACATAACCCAAACTTCAGAAACAATTGGTATCTCCTCCACAGAATGTTCCATTCATTGACGGCAAATCTGAAATTCATCTAATTCTCAACTCCCGTCAGGTTTTCGTTACACCACTTGTGAATGTCCAATTAAGCCAAAGCTGGTTTTCAGTGGCCTGTTCTTACTACGAGACGTGCTGTTCATTTGGCTATCCATTCCACCCTGTTCAGCTCTACATTTTCGTGTCCACAAAACCCAGCCTTCAGAAATCATTGGAATCACCACTAGAGAATGTTCCATTCATTCACTGCGAATCTGGAATTCATCTGAATCTCCACTCCCGGCAGGTTTTCATTGCACCACTGCTGAATGTTCAAGTAACGCAATGATGGTTTTCAGCGGTCTATTCACACTCGAACCCGTGCTGTTCACGGTCTAGCGACTCAACACTGGTGAGTTCTTCTTTTTCCAGTTCAGACAATACAAACCTCAGAAACCATTGCAATCTACACTACAGAATGTTTCATTCATTCAGGCGAATCTTGAATTCATCTTGTTCTCCACTCCCAGCAGGTTTTCGTTTCACCACTGGTGAATGTCCAAGCAACCCAAGGCTGGTTTCAGCTGCGTGTTAACACTCGCAGCCGTGCTGTTCAATTGGCTATCCAGTGAACGCTGGTTAGCTCTTGATTTTCCTTCCACACACCGAGCCTTCAGAAATCATTCTTATCTCCACTTCAGAATGTTCCATTCGTTCCCTGCGAATCTGGAATTCCTCTGACTCTCCACACCAGGCAGATTTTCCTAACAACACTGGTGAATGACCAGGTAATCCAATGCTGGTTTTCAGCGGCTGTTCACACTCACAGCCTTGCTGTTCAATTGGCAATCCAGTCAAACCTAGTCAGCTCTTCATTTTCCTGTCCACACAACCCAGCGTTCAGAAATCATTGGAATCTCTACTACAGAAATTTCCATTCATTCACTGTGAATCTGGAAATACTCTGAATCTGCATTCCAGGAAGGCTTTCGTTACACCACTGATGAATGTCCAAGTAATGCAATGCTGCTTCTTAGTGGTCTGTTCACACTCGAAACCGTGCTTGTTCATTGGCTATCCACTCAATATCGGTCAGCTCTTCAATATCCTGTCCAGACTATCCAGATTCCTAAATGTTGGCAATCACCACTACAGAATGTTCCATTCAATCACGCGAATCTGGAATTCATCAGAGTCTCCACTCCTGGAAGGTTTTCGTGACACCACTGGTAAATGTCCAAGGAAGACAATGCTGGTTTTAAGCCGCCTGCTAACACACTCAGCCGTGCTGTTCAATTTGCTATCCACCCAACCCTATTCAGCTCTACATTTTCCTGTCCTCATAACCCAACCTTCAGAAATAATTGGTATCTCCTCCACAGAATGTTCCGTTCATTCACTGCGAATCTTAAATTCATCTGACTCTCAACTCCCGGCGGGTTATCGTTACACCACTTGTGAATGTCCAAGTAAGCCAATGCTGGTTTTCAGTGGCCTGTTCATACTAAGAGACGTGCTGTTCATTTGGCTATCCACTCCACCCTGTTCAGCTCTACATTTTCGTGTCCACAAAACCCAGCCTTCAGAAATCATTGGAATCACCACTAGAGAATGTTCCATTCATTCACTGCGAATCTGGAATTCCTCTGAACCTCCACTCCTGGCAGGTTTTCGTTACGCCACTGGTGAATGTCCAAGTAACTCAATACTGGTTTTCAGAGGCATGTTCAACTCGCAGAAGTGCTGTTCAATGGGCTATCCACTCAATATTGGTCAGCTCTTCATTTTCCTCTCCACACAAACCAGCCTTCAGAAATCATTGGGCTCTCCACTACAGACTGTTCCATTCATTCACTGCGATTCTGCAATTCATCTGACTCTCCGCTCCAGGCAGGTTTTCATTACAGCACTGGTGAATGACCAAGTAATCCAATGCTGGTTTTCAGCCGCCTTTTCACACTCGCAGTGTGCTGTTCAATTGTCTATCCACTCAAACCTGGTCAGCCTTTCATTTTCTTTTCCACAATATCAGACTTCAGAAATCATTGGAATCGCCAGTACAGAATGTTCCATTCATTCACTGCCAATCTGGAATTCATCTGAATCTGCACTCCAGGTAGGCTTTCATTACACCACTTATGAATGTCCAAGTAACACAATGCTGGTTTTCAGCGGTCTGTTCACACTCTAAGCCCTGCTTTTTACTGGGTATCCACACAACTGTGGTCAGCTCTTCATTTTCATGTCCAAACAATCCAGACTTGAGAAATCATTGCAATCTCCAGTACAGAATGTTCCATTCATTCACTGCGAATCTGGAATTCAACTGAATCTCCACTACCTGCAGATTTATCTTACACCACTTGTGAATGTCCAAGTAAAACAATGCTGGTTTTCAGAGGCCTGTTCATGTTCGCAGTCGTGCTGTTCAATTGGCTATCCACTCAACCTGTTTTGCTCCTCATTTTCCTGTGCACACAACCCAGCCTTCAGAAATCATTGTAATCTCCACTACAGGATGTTCCATTCATTCACTGGGAATCTGGAATTCATCTGAATCTGCACTCCACGCAGGCTTTCGTTACACCACTGCTGAAAGTCGAAGTAATGCAATACTGGTTTTCAGTGGTCTGTTCACATTCGAAGCCGAGGCTTTTTACAGGCTATCCACTCAACACTGGTCAGCTCTTCATTTTCGTGTCCCCACAATCCAGATTTCAGAAATCATTGCAATCTCCACTACAGAATGTTCCATTCATTCACTGCGAGTCTGGAGTTTATCTGATTCTCCACTCCCGCCTGGTTAACATTACACCACTTGTGAATGTCCATGTAAGCCAATGCTGGTTTTCAGAGGCCTGTTCATACTCGCAGCCGTGCTGTTTAATTGACAATTCACTCCACCCTGTTCAGCTCTTCATTGTCCCACCACACTACCAGCCTTCAGAAATCTTTGTTATCTCCACTACAGAACGTTCCATTCATTCACTGCGAATCTGGAATTCATCTGACTCTCAACTCCACGCAGGTTTTCATTACACCACTGTTGAATGTCCAAGTAACCCAATGCTGGTTTTCAGCGGCCTGTTCATATTCGCAGCCCTGCTGTTTACTTGGCTATCGATTCAAGCCTGGTCAGCTCTTCATTTTCCTGTCCACACAACACAGGCTTCAGAAATCATTGGAATCTCCTCTACAGAATGTTCCATTCATTCACTGCGAATGTGGAATTCAACTGACTCTCCACTCCATGCAGGTTTTCCTTACACCACTGATGAATGTCCAAGTAACCCAATGCTGGTTTTCAGCTGCATGTTCACACTCGCAGCCATGCTATACAATTGGCTTTCCACTAAATCCTGATTAGTTCTTGATTTTCCTTCCACACGACCCAGCCTTCAGAAATCGTTGGAATCTCCACTAGAGAATGTTCCATTCATTCACTGCGAATCTGGAATTCCTCTGAACCTCCACTCCCGGCAGGTTTTCGTTACACCACTGTTGAATGTCCAAGTAACCCAATGTTTTAAGTGTTTTCTTCACAAGCGCAGTGGTGCTGTTCAATTGGCTATCCACTCAACCCTGGCCAGCTCTACATTTTCCTGCCCACACCACAGAGACTGGAGAAATCATTGTTATCTCCACTACAGAATGTTCCATTCATTCACAGCGAATCTGGAATTCATCTGAATCTCCACTCCCGGCAGGTTTTCGTGACACCACTGGTAAATATCCAAGTAAGCCAATGCTGGTTTTAAGTGGCCTGCTCATACTCTCAGCCGTGCTGTTCAATTTGCTATCCACTCAACCCTCTTCAGCTCCATTTTCCTGTCCACATAACCCAAACTTCAGAAACAATTGGTATCTCCTCCACAGAATGTTCCATTCATTGACGGCAAATCTGAAATTCATCTAATTCTCAACTCCCGTCAGGTTTTCGTTACACCACTTGTGAATGTCCAATTAAGCCAAAGCTGGTTTTCAGTGGCCTGTTCTTACTACGAGACGTGCTGTTCATTTGGCTATCCACTCCACCCTGTTCAGCTCTACATTTTCGTGTCCACAAAACCCAGCCTTCAGAAATCATTGGAATCACCACTAGAGAATGTTCCATTCATTCACTGCGAATCTGGAATTCATCTGAATCTCCACTCCCGGCAGGTTTTCATTGCACCACTGCTGAATGTTCAAGTAACGCAATGATGGTTTTCAGCGGTCTATTCACACTCGAACCCGTGCTGTTCACGGTCTAGCGACTCAACACTGGTGAGTTCTTCTTTTTCCAGTTCAGACAATACAAACCTCAGAAACCATTGCAATCTACACTACAGAATGTTTCATTCATTCAGGCGAATCTTGAATTCATCTTGTTCTCCACTCCCAGCAGGTTTTCGTTTCACCACTGGTGAATGTCCAAGCAACCCAAGGCTGGTTTCAGCTGCGTGTTAACACTCGCAGCCGTGCTGTTCAATTGGCTATCCAGTGAACGCTGGTTAGCTCTTGATTTTCCTTCCACACACCGAGCCTTCAGAAATCATTCTTATCTCCACTTCAGAATGTTCCATTCGTTCCCTGCGAATCTGGAATTCCTCTGACTCTCCACACCAGGCAGATTTTCCTAACAACACTGGTGAATGACCAGGTAATCCAATGCTGGTTTTCAGCGGCTGTTCACACTCACAGCCTTGCTGTTCAATTGGCAATCCAGTCAAACCTAGTCAGCTCTTCATTTTCCTGTCCACACAACCCAGCGTTCAGAAATCATTGGAATCTCTACTACAGAAATTTCCATTCATTCACTGTGAATCTGGAAATACTCTGAATCTGCATTCCAGGAAGGCTTTCGTTACACCACTGATGAATGTCCAAGTAATGCAATGCTGCTTCTTAGTGGTCTGTTCACACTCGAAACCGTGCTTGTTCATTGGCTATCCACTCAATATCGGTCAGCTCTTCAATATCCTGTCCAGACTATCCAGATTCCTAAATGTTGGCAATCACCACTACAGAATGTTCCATTCAATCACGCGAATCTGGAATTCATCAGAGTCTCCACTCCTGGAAGGTTTTCGTGACACCACTGGTAAATGTCCAAGGAAGACAATGCTGGTTTTAAGCCGCCTGCTAACACACTCAGCCGTGCTGTTCAATTTGCTATCCACCCAACCCTATTCAGCTCTACATTTTCCTGTCCTCATAACCCAACCTTCAGAAATAATTGGTATCTCCTCCACAGAATGTTCCGTTCATTCACTGCGAATCTTAAATTCATCTGACTCTCAACTCCCGGCGGGTTATCGTTACACCACTTGTGAATGTCCAAGTAAGCCAATGCTGGTTTTCAGTGGCCTGTTCATACTAAGAGACGTGCTGTTCATTTGGCTATCCACTCCACCCTGTTCAGCTCTACATTTTCGTGTCCACAAAACCCAGCCTTCAGAAATCATTGGAATCACCACTAGAGAATGTTCCATTCATTCACTGCGAATCTGGAATTCATCTGAACCTCCACTCCTGGCAGGTTTTCGTTACGCCACTGGTGAATGTCCAAGTAACTCAATACTGGTTTTCAGAGGCATGTTCAACTCGCAGAAGTGCTGTTCAATGGGCTATCCACTCAATATTGGTCAGCTCTTCATTTTCCTCTCCACACAAACCAGCCTTCAGAAATCATTGGGCTCTCCACTACAGACTGTTCCATTCATTCACTGCGATTCTGCAATTCATCTGACTCTCCGCTCCAGGCAGGTTTTCATTACAGCACTGGTGAATGACCAAGTAATCCAATGCTGGTTTTCAGCCGCCTTTTCACACTCGCAGTGTGCTGTTCAATTGTCTATCCACTCAAACCTGGTCAGCCTTTCATTTTCTTTTCCACAATATCAGACTTCAGAAATCATTGGAATCGCCAGTACAGAATGTTCCATTCATTCACTGCCAATCTGGAATTCATCTGAATCTGCACTCCAGGTAGGCTTTCATTACACCACTTATGAATGTCCAAGTAACACAATGCTGGTTTTCAGCGGTCTGTTCACACTCTAAGCCCTGCTTTTTACTGGGTATCCACACAACTGTGGTCAGCTCTTCATTTTCATGTCCAAACAATCCAGACTTGAGAAATCATTGCAATCTCCAGTACAGAATGTTCCATTCATTCACTGCGAATCTGGAATTCAACTGAATCTCCACTACCTGCAGATTTATCTTACACCACTTGTGAATGTCCAAGTAAAACAATGCTGGTTTTCAGAGGCCTGTTCATGTTCGCAGTCGTGCTGTTCAATTGGCTATCCACTCAACCTGTTTTGCTCCTCATTTTCCTGTGCACACAACCCAGCCTTCAGAAATCATTGTAATCTCCACTACAGGATGTTCCATTCATTCACTGGGAATCTGGAATTCATCTGAATCTGCACTCCACGCAGGCTTTCGTTACACCACTGCTGAAAGTCGAAGTAATGCAATACTGGTTTTCAGTGGTCTGTTCACATTCGAAGCCGAGGCTTTTTACAGGCTATCCACTCAACACTGGTCAGCTCTTCATTTTCGTGTCCCCACAATCCAGATTTCAGAAATCATTGCAATCTCCACTACAGAATGTTCCATTCATTCACTGCGAGTCTGGAGTTTATCTGATTCTCCACTCCCGCCTGGTTAACATTACACCACTTGTGAATGTCCAAGTAAGCCAATGCTGGTTTTCAGAGGCCTGTTCATACTCGCAGCCGTGCTGTTTAATTGACAATTCACTCCACCCTGTTCAGCTCTTCATTGTCCCACCACACTACCAGCCTTCAGAAATCTTTGTTATCTCCACTACAGAACGTTCCATTCATTCACTGCGAATCTGGAATTCATCTGACTCTCAACTCCACGCAGGTTTTCATTACACCACTGTTGAATGTCCAAGTAACCCAATGCTGGTTTTCAGCGGCCTGTTCATATTCGCAGCCCTGCTGTTTACTTGGCTATCGATTCAAGCCTGGTCAGCTCTTCATTTTCCTGTCCACACAACACAGGCTTCAGAAATCATTGGAATCTCCTCTACAGAATGTTCCATTCATTCACTGCGAATGTGGAATTCAACTGACTCTCCACTCCATGCAGGTTTTCCTTACACCACTGATGAATGTCCAAGTAACCCAATGCTGGTTTTCAGCTGCATGTTCACACTCGCAGCCATGCTATACAATTGGCTTTCCACTAAATCCTGATTAGTTCTTGATTTTCCTTCCACACGACCCAGCCTTCAGAAATCGTTGGAATCTCCACTAGAGAATGTTCCATTCATTCACTGCGAATCTGGAATTCCTCTGAACCTCCACTCCCGGCAGGTTTTCGTTACACCACTGTTGAATGTCCAAGTAACCCAATGTTTTAAGTGTTTTCTTCACAAGCGCAGTGGTGCTGTTCAATTGGCTATCCACTCAACCCTGGCCAGCTCTACATTTTCCTGTCCACACCACAGAGACTGGAGAAATCATTGTTATCTCCACTACAGAATGTTCCATTCATTCACAGCGAATCTGGAATTCATCTGAATCTCTACTCCCGGCAGGTTTTCGTGACACCACTGGTAAATATCCAAGTAAGCCAATGCTGGTTTTAAGTGGCCTGCTCATACTCTCAGCCGTGCTGTTCAATTTGCTATCCACTCAACCCTCTTCAGCTCCATTTTCCTGTCCACATAACCCAAACTTCAGAAACAATTGGTATCTCCTCCACAGAATGTTCCATTCATTGACGGCAAATCTGAAATTCATCTAATTCTCAACTCCCGTCAGGTTTTCGTTACACCACTTGTGAATGTCCAATTAAGCCAAAGCTGGTTTTCAGTGGCCTGTTCTTACTACGAGACGTGCTGTTCATTTGGCTATCCATTCCACCCTGTTCAGCTCTACATTTTCGTGTCCACAAAACCCAGCCTTCAGAAATCATTGGAATCACCACTAGAGAATGTTCCATTCATTCACTGCGAATCTGGAATTCATCTGAATCTCCACTCCCGGCAGGTTTTCATTGCACCACTGCTGAATGTTCAAGTAACGCAATGATGGTTTTCAGCGGTCTATTCACACTCGAACCCGTGCTGTTCACGGTCTAGCGACTCAACACTGGTGAGTTCTTCTTTTTCCAGTTCAGACAATACAAACCTCAGAAACCATTGCAATCTACACTACAGAATGTTTCATTCATTCAGGCGAATCTTGAATTCATCTTGTTCTCCACTCCCAGCAGGTTTTCGTTTCACCACTGGTGAATGTCCAAGCAACCCAAGGCTGGTTTCAGCTGCGTGTTAACACTCGCAGCCGTGCTGTTCAATTGGCTATCCAGTGAACGCTGGTTAGCTCTTGATTTTCCTTCCACACACCGAGCCTTCAGAAATCATTCTTATCTCCACTTCAGAATGTTCCATTCGTTCCCTGCGAATCTGGAATTCCTCTGACTCTCCACACCAGGCAGATTTTCCTAACAACACTGGTGAATGACCAGGTAATCCAATGCTGGTTTTCAGCGGCTGTTCACACTCACAGCCTTGCTGTTCAATTGGCAATCCAGTCAAACCTAGTCAGCTCTTCATTTTCCTGTCCACACAACCCAGCGTTCAGAAATCATTGGAATCTCTACTACAGAAATTTCCATTCATTCACTGTGAATCTGGAAATACTCTGAATCTGCATTCCAGGAAGGCTTTCGTTACACCACTGATGAATGTCCAAGTAATGCAATGCTGCTTCTTAGTGGTCTGTTCACACTCGAAACCGTGCTTGTTCATTGGCTATCCACTCAATATCGGTCAGCTCTTCAATATCCTGTCCAGACTATCCAGATTCCTAAATGTTGGCAATCACCACTACAGAATGTTCCATTCAATCACGCGAATCTGGAATTCATCAGAGTCTCCACTCCTGGAAGGTTTTCGTGACACCACTGGTAAATGTCCAAGGAAGACAATGCTGGTTTTAAGCCGCCTGCTAACACACTCAGCCGTGCTGTTCAATTTGCTATCCACCCAACCCTATTCAGCTCTACATTTTCCTGTCCTCATAACCCAACCTTCAGAAATAATTGGTATCTCCTCCACAGAATGTTCCGTTCATTCACTGCGAATCTTAAATTCATCTGACTCTCAACTCCCGGCGGGTTATCGTTACACCACTTGTGAATGTCCAAGTAAGCCAATGCTGGTTTTCAGTGGCCTGTTCATACTAAGAGACGTGCTGTTCATTTGGCTATCCACTCCACCCTGTTCAGCTCTACATTTTCGTGTCCACAAAACCCAGCCTTCAGAAATCATTGGAATCACCACTAGAGAATGTTCCATTCATTCACTGCGAATCTGGAATTCCTCTGAACCTCCACTCCTGGCAGGTTTTCGTTACGCCACTGGTGAATGTCCAAGTAACTCAATACTGGTTTTCAGAGGCATGTTCAACTCGCAGAAGTGCTGTTCAATGGGCTATCCACTCAATATTGGTCAGCTCTTCATTTTCCTCTCCACACAAACCAGCCTTCAGAAATCATTGGGCTCTCCACTACAGACTGTTCCATTCATTCACTGCGATTCTGCAATTCATCTGACTCTCCGCTCCAGGCAGGTTTTCATTACAGCACTGGTGAATGACCAAGTAATCCAATGCTGGTTTTCAGCCGCCTTTTCACACTCGCAGTGTGCTGTTCAATTGTCTATCCACTCAAACCTGGTCAGCCTTTCATTTTCTTTTCCACAATATCAGACTTCAGAAATCATTGGAATCGCCAGTACAGAATGTTCCATTCATTCACTGCCAATCTGGAATTCATCTGAATCTGCACTCCAGGTAGGCTTTCATTACACCACTTATGAATGTCCAAGTAACACAATGCTGGTTTTCAGCGGTCTGTTCACACTCTAAGCCCTGCTTTTTACTGGGTATCCACACAACTGTGGTCAGCTCTTCATTTTCATGTCCAAACAATCCAGACTTGAGAAATCATTGCAATCTCCAGTACAGAATGTTCCATTCATTCACTGCGAATCTGGAATTCAACTGAATCTCCACTACCTGCAGATTTATCTTACACCACTTGTGAATGTCCAAGTAAAACAATGCTGGTTTTCAGAGGCCTGTTCATGTTCGCAGTCGTGCTGTTCAATTGGCTATCCACTCAACCTGTTTTGCTCCTCATTTTCCTGTGCACACAACCCAGCCTTCAGAAATCATTGTAATCTCCACTACAGGATGTTCCATTCATTCACTGGGAATCTGGAATTCATCTGAATCTGCACTCCACGCAGGCTTTCGTTACACCACTGCTGAAAGTCGAAGTAATGCAATACTGGTTTTCAGTGGTCTGTTCACATTCGAAGCCGAGGCTTTTTACAGGCTATCCACTCAACACTGGTCAGCTCTTCATTTTCGTGTCCCCACAATCCAGATTTCAGAAATCATTGCAATCTCCACTACAGAATGTTCCATTCATTCACTGCGAGTCTGGAGTTTATCTGATTCTCCACTCCCGCCTGGTTAACATTACACCACTTGTGAATGTCCATGTAAGCCAATGCTGGTTTTCAGAGGCCTGTTCATACTCGCAGCCGTGCTGTTTAATTGACAATTCACTCCACCCTGTTCAGCTCTTCATTGTCCCACCACACTACCAGCCTTCAGAAATCTTTGTTATCTCCACTACAGAACGTTCCATTCATTCACTGCGAATCTGGAATTCATCTGACTCTCAACTCCACGCAGGTTTTCATTACACCACTGTTGAATGTCCAAGTAACCCAATGCTGGTTTTCAGCGGCCTGTTCATATTCGCAGCCCTGCTGTTTACTTGGCTATCGATTCAAGCCTGGTCAGCTCTTCATTTTCCTGTCCACACAACACAGGCTTCAGAAATCATTGGAATCTCCTCTACAGAATGTTCCATTCATTCACTGCGAATGTGGAATTCAACTGACTCTCCACTCCATGCAGGTTTTCCTTACACCACTGATGAATGTCCAAGTAACCCAATGCTGGTTTTCAGCTGCATGTTCACACTCGCAGCCATGCTATACAATTGGCTTTCCACTAAATCCTGATTAGTTCTTGATTTTCCTTCCACACGACCCAGCCTTCAGAAATCGTTGGAATCTCCACTAGAGAATGTTCCATTCATTCACTGCGAATCTGGAATTCCTCTGAACCTCCACTCCCGGCAGGTTTTCGTTACACCACTGTTGAATGTCCAAGTAACCCAATGTTTTAAGTGTTTTCTTCACAAGCGCAGTGGTGCTGTTCAATTGGCTATCCACTCAACCCTGGCCAGCTCTACATTTTCCTGCCCACACCACAGAGACTGGAGAAATCATTGTTATCTCCACTACAGAATGTTCCATTCATTCACAGCGAATCTGGAATTCATCTGAATCTCCACTCCCGGCAGGTTTTCGTGACACCACTGGTAAATATCCAAGTAAGCCAATGCTGGTTTTAAGTGGCCTGCTCATACTCTCAGCCGTGCTGTTCAATTTGCTATCCACTCAACCCTCTTCAGCTCCATTTTCCTGTCCACATAACCCAAACTTCAGAAACAATTGGTATCTCCTCCACAGAATGTTCCATTCATTGACGGCAAATCTGAAATTCATCTAATTCTCAACTCCCGTCAGGTTTTCGTTACACCACTTGTGAATGTCCAATTAAGCCAAAGCTGGTTTTCAGTGGCCTGTTCTTACTACGAGACGTGCTGTTCATTTGGCTATCCACTCCACCCTGTTCAGCTCTACATTTTCGTGTCCACAAAACCCAGCCTTCAGAAATCATTGGAATCACCACTAGAGAATGTTCCATTCATTCACTGCGAATCTGGAATTCATCTGAATCTCCACTCCCGGCAGGTTTTCATTGCACCACTGCTGAATGTTCAAGTAACGCAATGATGGTTTTCAGCGGTCTATTCACACTCGAACCCGTGCTGTTCACGGTCTAGCGACTCAACACTGGTGAGTTCTTCTTTTTCCAGTTCAGACAATACAAACCTCAGAAACCATTGCAATCTACACTACAGAATGTTTCATTCATTCAGGCGAATCTTGAATTCATCTTGTTCTCCACTCCCAGCAGGTTTTCGTTTCACCACTGGTGAATGTCCAAGCAACCCAAGGCTGGTTTCAGCTGCGTGTTAACACTCGCAGCCGTGCTGTTCAATTGGCTATCCAGTGAACGCTGGTTAGCTCTTGATTTTCCTTCCACACACCGAGCCTTCAGAAATCATTCTTATCTCCACTTCAGAATGTTCCATTCGTTCCCTGCGAATCTGGAATTCCTCTGACTCTCCACACCAGGCAGATTTTCCTAACAACACTGGTGAATGACCAGGTAATCCAATGCTGGTTTTCAGCGGCTGTTCACACTCACAGCCTTGCTGTTCAATTGGCAATCCAGTCAAACCTAGTCAGCTCTTCATTTTCCTGTCCACACAACCCAGCGTTCAGAAATCATTGGAATCTCTACTACAGAAATTTCCATTCATTCACTGTGAATCTGGAAATACTCTGAATCTGCATTCCAGGAAGGCTTTCGTTACACCACTGATGAATGTCCAAGTAATGCAATGCTGCTTCTTAGTGGTCTGTTCACACTCGAAACCGTGCTTGTTCATTGGCTATCCACTCAATATCGGTCAGCTCTTCAATATCCTGTCCAGACTATCCAGATTCCTAAATGTTGGCAATCACCACTACAGAATGTTCCATTCAATCACGCGAATCTGGAATTCATCAGAGTCTCCACTCCTGGAAGGTTTTCGTGACACCACTGGTAAATGTCCAAGGAAGACAATGCTGGTTTTAAGCCGCCTGCTAACACACTCAGCCGTGCTGTTCAATTTGCTATCCACCCAACCCTATTCAGCTCTACATTTTCCTGTCCTCATAACCCAACCTTCAGAAATAATTGGTATCTCCTCCACAGAATGTTCCGTTCATTCACTGCGAATCTTAAATTCATCTGACTCTCAACTCCCGGCGGGTTATCGTTACACCACTTGTGAATGTCCAAGTAAGCCAATGCTGGTTTTCAGTGGCCTGTTCATACTAAGAGACGTGCTGTTCATTTGGCTATCCACTCCACCCTGTTCAGCTCTACATTTTCGTGTCCACAAAACCCAGCCTTCAGAAATCATTGGAATCACCACTAGAGAATGTTCCATTCATTCACTGCGAATCTGGAATTCATCTGAACCTCCACTCCTGGCAGGTTTTCGTTACGCCACTGGTGAATGTCCAAGTAACTCAATACTGGTTTTCAGAGGCATGTTCAACTCGCAGAAGTGCTGTTCAATGGGCTATCCACTCAATATTGGTCAGCTCTTCATTTTCCTCTCCACACAAACCAGCCTTCAGAAATCATTGGGCTCTCCACTACAGACTGTTCCATTCATTCACTGCGATTCTGCAATTCATCTGACTCTCCGCTCCAGGCAGGTTTTCATTACAGCACTGGTGAATGACCAAGTAATCCAATGCTGGTTTTCAGCCGCCTTTTCACACTCGCAGTGTGCTGTTCAATTGTCTATCCACTCAAACCTGGTCAGCCTTTCATTTTCTTTTCCACAATATCAGACTTCAGAAATCATTGGAATCGCCAGTACAGAATGTTCCATTCATTCACTGCCAATCTGGAATTCATCTGAATCTGCACTCCAGGTAGGCTTTCATTACACCACTTATGAATGTCCAAGTAACACAATGCTGGTTTTCAGCGGTCTGTTCACACTCTAAGCCCTGCTTTTTACTGGGTATCCACACAACTGTGGTCAGCTCTTCATTTTCATGTCCAAACAATCCAGACTTGAGAAATCATTGCAATCTCCAGTACAGAATGTTCCATTCATTCACTGCGAATCTGGAATTCAACTGAATCTCCACTACCTGCAGATTTATCTTACACCACTTGTGAATGTCCAAGTAAAACAATGCTGGTTTTCAGAGGCCTGTTCATGTTCGCAGTCGTGCTGTTCAATTGGCTATCCACTCAACCTGTTTTGCTCCTCATTTTCCTGTGCACACAACCCAGCCTTCAGAAATCATTGTAATCTCCACTACAGGATGTTCCATTCATTCACTGGGAATCTGGAATTCATCTGAATCTGCACTCCACGCAGGCTTTCGTTACACCACTGCTGAAAGTCGAAGTAATGCAATACTGGTTTTCAGTGGTCTGTTCACATTCGAAGCCGAGGCTTTTTACAGGCTATCCACTCAACACTGGTCAGCTCTTCATTTTCGTGTCCCCACAATCCAGATTTCAGAAATCATTGCAATCTCCACTACAGAATGTTCCATTCATTCACTGCGAGTCTGGAGTTTATCTGATTCTCCACTCCCGCCTGGTTAACATTACACCACTTGTGAATGTCCAAGTAAGCCAATGCTGGTTTTCAGAGGCCTGTTCATACTCGCAGCCGTGCTGTTTAATTGACAATTCACTCCACCCTGTTCAGCTCTTCATTGTCCCACCACACTACCAGCCTTCAGAAATCTTTGTTATCTCCACTACAGAACGTTCCATTCATTCACTGCGAATCTGGAATTCATCTGACTCTCAACTCCACGCAGGTTTTCATTACACCACTGTTGAATGTCCAAGTAACCCAATGCTGGTTTTCAGCGGCCTGTTCATATTCGCAGCCCTGCTGTTTACTTGGCTATCGATTCAAGCCTGGTCAGCTCTTCATTTTCCTGTCCACACAACACAGGCTTCAGAAATCATTGGAATCTCCTCTACAGAATGTTCCATTCATTCACTGCGAATGTGGAATTCAACTGACTCTCCACTCCATGCAGGTTTTCCTTACACCACTGATGAATGTCCAAGTAACCCAATGCTGGTTTTCAGCTGCATGTTCACACTCGCAGCCATGCTATACAATTGGCTTTCCACTAAATCCTGATTAGTTCTTGATTTTCCTTCCACACGACCCAGCCTTCAGAAATCGTTGGAATCTCCACTAGAGAATGTTCCATTCATTCACTGCGAATCTGGAATTCCTCTGAACCTCCACTCCCGGCAGGTTTTCGTTACACCACTGTTGAATGTCCAAGTAACCCAATGTTTTAAGTGTTTTCTTCACAAGCGCAGTGGTGCTGTTCAATTGGCTATCCACTCAACCCTGGCCAGCTCTACATTTTCCTGTCCACACCACAGAGACTGGAGAAATCATTGTTATCTCCACTACAGAATGTTCCATTCATTCACAGCGAATCTGGAATTCATCTGAATCTCCACTCCCGGCAGGTTTTCGTGACACCACTGGTAAATATCCAAGTAAGCCAATGCTGGTTTTAAGTGGCCTGCTCATACTCTCAGCCGTGCTGTTCAATTTGCTATCCACTCAACCCTCTTCAGCTCCATTTTCCTGTCCACATAACCCAAACTTCAGAAACAATTGGTATCTCCTCCACAGAATGTTCCATTCATTGACGGCAAATCTGAAATTCATCTAATTCTCAACTCCCGTCAGGTTTTCGTTACACCACTTGTGAATGTCCAATTAAGCCAAAGCTGGTTTTCAGTGGCCTGTTCTTACTACGAGACGTGCTGTTCATTTGGCTATCCATTCCACCCTGTTCAGCTCTACATTTTCGTGTCCACAAAACCCAGCCTTCAGAAATCATTGGAATCACCACTAGAGAATGTTCCATTCATTCACTGCGAATCTGGAATTCATCTGAATCTCCACTCCCGGCAGGTTTTCATTGCACCACTGCTGAATGTTCAAGTAACGCAATGATGGTTTTCAGCGGTCTATTCACACTCGAACCCGTGCTGTTCACGGTCTAGCGACTCAACACTGGTGAGTTCTTCTTTTTCCAGTTCAGACAATACAAACCTCAGAAACCATTGCAATCTACACTACAGAATGTTTCATTCATTCAGGCGAATCTTGAATTCATCTTGTTCTCCACTCCCAGCAGGTTTTCGTTTCACCACTGGTGAATGTCCAAGCAACCCAAGGCTGGTTTCAGCTGCGTGTTAACACTCGCAGCCGTGCTGTTCAATTGGCTATCCAGTGAACGCTGGTTAGCTCTTGATTTTCCTTCCACACACCGAGCCTTCAGAAATCATTCTTATCTCCACTTCAGAATGTTCCATTCGTTCCCTGCGAATCTGGAATTCCTCTGACTCTCCACACCAGGCAGATTTTCCTAACAACACTGGTGAATGACCAGGTAATCCAATGCTGGTTTTCAGCGGCTGTTCACACTCACAGCCTTGCTGTTCAATTGGCAATCCAGTCAAACCTAGTCAGCTCTTCATTTTCCTGTCCACACAACCCAGCGTTCAGAAATCATTGGAATCTCTACTACAGAAATTTCCATTCATTCACTGTGAATCTGGAAATACTCTGAATCTGCATTCCAGGAAGGCTTTCGTTACACCACTGATGAATGTCCAAGTAATGCAATGCTGCTTCTTAGTGGTCTGTTCACACTCGAAACCGTGCTTGTTCATTGGCTATCCACTCAATATCGGTCAGCTCTTCAATATCCTGTCCAGACTATCCAGATTCCTAAATGTTGGCAATCACCACTACAGAATGTTCCATTCAATCACGCGAATCTGGAATTCATCAGAGTCTCCACTCCTGGAAGGTTTTCGTGACACCACTGGTAAATGTCCAAGGAAGACAATGCTGGTTTTAAGCCGCCTGCTAACACACTCAGCCGTGCTGTTCAATTTGCTATCCACCCAACCCTATTCAGCTCTACATTTTCCTGTCCTCATAACCCAACCTTCAGAAATAATTGGTATCTCCTCCACAGAATGTTCCGTTCATTCACTGCGAATCTTAAATTCATCTGACTCTCAACTCCCGGCGGGTTATCGTTACACCACTTGTGAATGTCCAAGTAAGCCAATGCTGGTTTTCAGTGGCCTGTTCATACTAAGAGACGTGCTGTTCATTTGGCTATCCACTCCACCCTGTTCAGCTCTACATTTTCGTGTCCACAAAACCCAGCCTTCAGAAATCATTGGAATCACCACTAGAGAATGTTCCATTCATTCACTGCGAATCTGGAATTCATCTGAACCTCCACTCCTGGCAGGTTTTCGTTACGCCACTGGTGAATGTCCAAGTAACTCAATACTGGTTTTCAGAGGCATGTTCAACTCGCAGAAGTGCTGTTCAATGGGCTATCCACTCAATATTGGTCAGCTCTTCATTTTCCTCTCCACACAAACCAGCCTTCAGAAATCATTGGGCTCTCCACTACAGACTGTTCCATTCATTCACTGCGATTCTGCAATTCATCTGACTCTCCGCTCCAGGCAGGTTTTCATTACAGCACTGGTGAATGACCAAGTAATCCAATGCTGGTTTTCAGCCGCCTTTTCACACTCGCAGTGTGCTGTTCAATTGTCTATCCACTCAAACCTGGTCAGCCTTTCATTTTCTTTTCCACAATATCAGACTTCAGAAATCATTGGAATCGCCAGTACAGAATGTTCCATTCATTCACTGCCAATCTGGAATTCATCTGAATCTGCACTCCAGGTAGGCTTTCATTACACCACTTATGAATGTCCAAGTAACACAATGCTGGTTTTCAGCGGTCTGTTCACACTCTAAGCCCTGCTTTTTACTGGGTATCCACACAACTGTGGTCAGCTCTTCATTTTCATGTCCAAACAATCCAGACTTGAGAAATCATTGCAATCTCCAGTACAGAATGTTCCATTCATTCACTGCGAATCTGGAATTCAACTGAATCTCCACTACCTGCAGATTTATCTTACACCACTTGTGAATGTCCAAGTAAAACAATGCTGGTTTTCAGAGGCCTGTTCATGTTCGCAGTCGTGCTGTTCAATTGGCTATCCACTCAACCTGTTTTGCTCCTCATTTTCCTGTGCACACAACCCAGCCTTCAGAAATCATTGTAATCTCCACTACAGGATGTTCCATTCATTCACTGGGAATCTGGAATTCATCTGAATCTGCACTCCACGCAGGCTTTCGTTACACCACTGCTGAAAGTCGAAGTAATGCAATACTGGTTTTCAGTGGTCTGTTCACATTCGAAGCCGAGGCTTTTTACAGGCTATCCACTCAACACTGGTCAGCTCTTCATTTTCGTGTCCCCACAATCCAGATTTCAGAAATCATTGCAATCTCCACTACAGAATGTTCCATTCATTCACTGCGAGTCTGGAGTTTATCTGATTCTCCACTCCCGCCTGGTTAACATTACACCACTTGTGAATGTCCAAGTAAGCCAATGCTGGTTTTCAGAGGCCTGTTCATACTCGCAGCCGTGCTGTTTAATTGACAATTCACTCCACCCTGTTCAGCTCTTCATTGTCCCACCACACTACCAGCATTCAGAAATCTTTGTTATCTCCACTACAGAACGTTCCATTCATTCACTGCGAATCTGGAATTCATCTGACTCTCAACTCCACGCAGGTTTTCATTACACCACTGTTGAATGTCCAAGTAACCCAATGCTGGTTTTCAGCGGCCTGTTCATATTCGCAGCCCTGCTGTTTACTTGGCTATCGATTCAAGCCTGGTCAGCTCTTCATTTTCCTGTCCACACAACACAGGCTTCAGAAATCATTGGAATCTCCTCTACAGAATGTTCCATTCATTCACTGCGAATGTGGAATTCAACTGACTCTCCACTCCATGCAGGTTTTCCTTACACCACTGATGAATGTCCAAGTAACCCAATGCTGGTTTTCAGCTGCATGTTCACACTCGCAGCCATGCTATACAATTGGCTTTCCACTAAATCCTGATTAGTTCTTGATTTTCCTTCCACACGACCCAGCCTTCAGAAATCGTTGGAATCTCCACTAGAGAATGTTCCATTCATTCACTGCGAATCTGGAATTCCTCTGAGCCTCCACTCCCGGCAGGTTTTCGTTACGCCACTGTTGAATGTCCAAGTAACCCAATGTTTTAAGTGTTTTCTTCACAAGCGCAGTGGTGCTGTTCAATTGGCTATCCACTCAACCCTGGCCAGCTCTACATTTTCCTGTCCACACCACAGAGACTGGAGAAATCATTGTTATCTCCACTACAGAATGTTCCATTCATTCACAGCGAATCTGGAATTCATCTGAATCTCCACTCCCGGCAGGTTTTCGTGACACCACTGGTAAATATCCAAGTAAGCCAAATGCTGGTTTTAAGTGGCCTGCTCATACTCTCAGCCGTGCTGTTCAATTTGCTATCCACTCAACCCTCTTCAGCTCCATTTTCCTGTCCACATAACCCAAACTTCAGAAACAATTGGTATCTCCTCCACAGAATGTTCCATTCATTGACGGCAAATCTGAAATTCATCTAATTCTCAACTCCCGTCAGGTTTTCGTTACACCACTTGTGAATGTCCAATTAAGCCAAAGCTGGTTTTCAGTGGCCTGTTCTTACTACGAGACGTGCTGTTCATTTGGCTATCCATTCCACCCTGTTCAGCTCTACATTTTCGTGTCCACAAAACCCAGCCTTCAGAAATCATTGGAATCACCACTAGAGAATGTTCCATTCATTCACTGCGAATCTGGAATTCATCTGAATCTCCACTCCCGGCAGGTTTTCATTGCACCACTGCTGAATGTTCAAGTAACGCAATGATGGTTTTCAGCGGTCTATTCACACTCGAACCCGTGCTGTTCACGGTCTAGCGACTCAACACTGGTGAGTTCTTCTTTTTCCAGTTCAGACAATACAAACCTCAGAAACCATTGCAATCTACACTACAGAATGTTTCATTCATTCAGGCGAATCTTGAATTCATCTTGTTCTCCACTCCCAGCAGGTTTTCGTTTCACCACTGGTGAATGTCCAAGCAACCCAAGGCTGGTTTCAGCTGCGTGTTAACACTCGCAGCCGTGCTGTTCAATTGGCTATCCAGTGAACGCTGGTTAGCTCTTGATTTTCCTTCCACACACCGAGCCTTCAGAAATCATTCTTATCTCCACTTCAGAATGTTCCATTCGTTCCCTGCGAATCTGGAATTCCTCTGACTCTCCACACCAGGCAGATTTTCCTAACAACACTGGTGAATGACCAGGTAATCCAATGCTGGTTTTCAGCGGCTGTTCACACTCACAGCCTTGCTGTTCAATTGGCAATCCAGTCAAACCTAGTCAGCTCTTCATTTTCCTGTCCACACAACCCAGCGTTCAGAAATCATTGGAATCTCTACTACAGAAATTTCCATTCATTCACTGTGAATCTGGAAATACTCTGAATCTGCATTCCAGGAAGGCTTTCGTTACACCACTGATGAATGTCCAAGTAATGCAATGCTGCTTCTTAGTGGTCTGTTCACACTCGAAACCGTGCTGTTCATTGGCTATCCACTCAATATCGGTCAGCTCTTCAATATCCTGTCCAGACTATCCAGATTCCTAAATGTTGGCAATCACCACTACAGAATGTTCCATTCAATCACGCGAATCTGGAATTCATCAGAGTCTCCACTCCTGGAAGGTTTTCGTGACACCACTGGTAAATGTCCAAGGAAGACAATGCTGGTTTTAAGCCGCCTGCTAACACACTCAGCCGTGCTGTTCAATTTGCTATCCACCCAACCCTATTCAGCTCTACATTTTCCTGTCCTCATAACCCAACCTTCAGAAATAATTGGTATCTCCTCCACAGAATGTTCCGTTCATTCACTGCGAATCTTAAATTCATCTGACTCTCAACTCCCGGCGGGTTATCGTTACACCACTTGTGAATGTCCAAGTAAGCCAATGCTGGTTTTCAGTGGCCTGTTCATACTAAGAGACGTGCTGTTCATTTGGCTATCCACTCCACCCTGTTCAGCTCTACATTTTCGTGTCCACAAAACCCAGCCTTCAGAAATCATTGGAATCACCACTAGAGAATGTTCCATTCATTCACTGCGAATCTGGAATTCCTCTGAACCTCCACTCCTGGCAGGTTTTCGTTACGCCACTGGTGAATGTCCAAGTAACTCAATACTGGTTTTCAGAGGCATGTTCAACTCGCAGAAGTGCTGTTCAATGGGCTATCCACTCAATATTGGTCAGCTCTTCATTTTCCTCTCCACACAAACCAGCCTTCAGAAATCATTGGGCTCTCCACTACAGACTGTTCCATTCATTCACTGCGATTCTGCAATTCATCTGACTCTCCGCTCCAGGCAGGTTTTCATTACAGCACTGGTGAATGACCAAGTAATCCAATGCTGGTTTTCAGCCGCCTTTTCACACTCGCAGTGTGCTGTTCAATTGTCTATCCACTCAAACCTGGTCAGCCTTTCATTTTCTTTTCCACAATATCAGACTTCAGAAATCATTGGAATCGCCAGTACAGAATGTTCCATTCATTCACTGCCAATCTGGAATTCATCTGAATCTGCACTCCAGGTAGGCTTTCATTACACCACTTATGAATGTCCAAGTAAGACAATGCTGGTTTTCAGCGGTCTGTTCACACTCTAAGCCCTGCTTTTTACTGGGTATCCACACAACTGTGGTCAGCTCTTCATTTTCCTGTCCAAACAATCCAGACTTGAGAAATCATTGCAATCTCCAGTACAGAATGTTCCATTCATTCACTGCGAATCTGGAATTCAACTGAATCTCCACTACCTGCAGATTTATCTTACACCACTTGTGAATGTCCAAGTAAAACAATGCTGGTTTTCAGAGGCCTGTTCATGTTCGCAGTCGTGCTGTTCAATTGGCTATCCACTCAACCTGTTTTGCTCCTCATTTTCCTGTGCACACAACCCAGCCTTCAGAAATCATTGTAATCTCCACTACAGGATGTTCCATTCATTCACTGGGAATCTGGAATTCATCTGAATCTGCACTCCACGCAGGCTTTCGTTACACCACTGCTGAAAGTCGAAGTAATGCAATACTGGTTTTCAGTGGTCTGTTCACATTCGAAGCCGAGGCTTTTTACAGGCTATCCACTCAACACTGGTCAGCTCTTCATTTTCGTGTCCCCACAATCCAGATTTCAGAAATCATTGCAATCTCCACTACAGAATGTTCCATTCATTCACTGCGAGTCTGGAGTTTATCTGATTCTCCACTCCCGCCTGGTTAACATTACACCACTTGTGAATGTCCAAGTAAGCCAATGCTGGTTTTCAGAGGCCTGTTCATACTCGCAGCCGTGCTGTTTAATTGACAATTCACTCCACCCTGTTCAGCTCTTCATTGTCCCACCACACTACCAGCCTTCAGAAATCTTTGTTATCTCCACTACAGAATGTTCCATTCATTCACTGCGAATCTGGAATTCATCTGACTCTCAACTCCACGCAGGTTTTCATTACACCACTGTTTAATGTCCAAGTAACCCAATGCTGGTTTTCAGCGGCCTGTTCATATTCGCAGCCCTGCTGTTTACTTGGCTATCGATTCAAGCCTGGTCAGCTCTTCATTTTCCTGTCCACACAACACAGGCTTCAGAAATCATTGGAATCTCCTCTACAGAATGTTCCATTCATTCACTGCGAATGTGGAATTCAACTGACTCTCCACTCCATGCAGGTTTTCCTTACACCACTGATGAATGTCCAAGTAACCCAATGCTGGTTTTCAGCTACATGTTCACACTCGCAGCCATGCTATACAATTGGCTTTCCACTAAATCCTGATTAGTTCTTGATTTTCCTTCCACACGACCCAGCCTTCAGAAATCGTTGGAATCTCCACTAGAGAATGTTCCATTCATTCACTGCGAATCTGGAATTCCTCTGAACCTCCACTCCCGGCAGGTTTTCGTTACGCCACTGTTGAATGTCCAAGTAACCCAATGTTTTAAGTGTTTTCTTCACAAGCGCAGTGGTGCTGTTCAATTGGCTATCCACTCAACCCTGGCCAGCTCTACATTTTCCTGTCCACACCACAGAGACTGGAGAAATCATTGTTATCTCCACTACAGAATGTTCCATTCATTCACAGCGAATCTGGAATTCATCTGAATCTCCACTCCCGGCAGGTTTTCGTGACACCACTGGTAAATATCCAAGTAAGCCAAATGCTGGTTTTAAGTGGCCTGCTCATACTCTCAGCCGTGCTGTTCAATTTGCTATCCACTCAACCCTCTTCAGCTCCATTTTCCTGTCCACATAACCCAAACTTCAGAAACAATTGGTATCTCCTCCACAGAATGTTCCATTCATTGACGGCAAATCTGAAATTCATCTAATTCTCAACTCCCGTCAGGTTTTCGTTACACCACTTGTGAATGTCCAATTAAGCCAAAGCTGGTTTTCAGTGGCCTGTTCTTACTACGAGACGTGCTGTTCATTTGGCTATCCATTCCACCCTGTTCAGCTCTACATTTTCGTGTCCACAAAACCCAGCCTTCAGAAATCATTGGAATCACCACTAGAGAATGTTCCATTCATTCACTGCGAATCTGGAATTCATCTGAATCTCCACTCCCGGCAGGTTTTCATTGCACCACTGCTGAATGTTCAAGTAACGCAATGATGGTTTTCAGCGGTCTATTCACACTCGAACCCGTGCTGTTCACGGTCTAGCGACTCAACACTGGTGAGTTCTTCTTTTTCCAGTTCAGACAATACAAACCTCAGAAACCATTGCAATCTACACTACAGAATGTTTCATTCATTCAGGCGAATCTTGAATTCATCTTGTTCTCCACTCCCAGCAGGTTTTCGTTTCACCACTGGTGAATGTCCAAGCAACCCAAGGCTGGTTTCAGCTGCGTGTTAACACTCGCAGCCGTGCTGTTCAATTGGCTATCCAGTGAACGCTGGTTAGCTCTTGATTTTCCTTCCACACACCGAGCCTTCAGAAATCATTCTTATCTCCACTTCAGAATGTTCCATTCGTTCCCTGCGAATCTGGAATTCCTCTGACTCTCCACACCAGGCAGATTTTCCTAACAACACTGGTGAATGACCAGGTAATCCAATGCTGGTTTTCAGCGGCTGTTCACACTCACAGCCTTGCTGTTCAATTGGCAATCCAGTCAAACCTAGTCAGCTCTTCATTTTCCTGTCCACACAACCCAGCGTTCAGAAATCATTGGAATCTCTACTACAGAAATTTCCATTCATTCACTGTGAATCTGGAAATACTCTGAATCTGCATTCCAGGAAGGCTTTCGTTACACCACTGATGAATGTCCAAGTAATGCAATGCTGCTTCTTAGTGGTCTGTTCACACTCGAAACCGTGCTGTTCATTGGCTATCCACTCAATATCGGTCAGCTCTTCAATATCCTGTCCAGACTATCCAGATTCCTAAATGTTGGCAATCACCACTACAGAATGTTCCATTCAATCACGCGAATCTGGAATTCATCAGAGTCTCCACTCCTGGAAGGTTTTCGTGACACCACTGGTAAATGTCCAAGGAAGACAATGCTGGTTTTAAGCCGCCTGCTAACACACTCAGCCGTGCTGTTCAATTTGCTATCCACCCAACCCTATTCAGCTCTACATTTTCCTGTCCTCATAACCCAACCTTCAGAAATAATTGGTATCTCCTCCACAGAATGTTCCGTTCATTCACTGCGAATCTTAAATTCATCTGACTCTCAACTCCCGGCGGGTTATCGTTACACCACTTGTGAATGTCCAAGTAAGCCAATGCTGGTTTTCAGTGGCCTGTTCATACTAAGAGACGTGCTGTTCATTTGGCTATCCACTCCACCCTGTTCAGCTCTACATTTTCGTGTCCACAAAACCCAGCCTTCAGAAATCATTGGAATCACCACTAGAGAATGTTCCATTCATTCACTGCGAATCTGGAATTCATCTGAACCTCCACTCCTGGCAGGTTTTCGTTACGCCACTGGTGAATGTCCAAGTAACTCAATACTGGTTTTCAGAGGCATGTTCAACTCGCAGAAGTGCTGTTCAATGGGCTATCCACTCAATATTGGTCAGCTCTTCATTTTCCTCTCCACACAAACCAGCCTTCAGAAATCATTGGGCTCTCCACTACAGACTGTTCCATTCATTCACTGCGATTCTGCAATTCATCTGACTCTCCGCTCCAGGCAGGTTTTCATTACAGCACTGGTGAATGACCAAGTAATCCAATGCTGGTTTTCAGCCGCCTTTTCACACTCGCAGTGTGCTGTTCAATTGTCTATCCACTCAAACCTGGTCAGCCTTTCATTTTCTTTTCCACAATATCAGACTTCAGAAATCATTGGAATCGCCAGTACAGAATGTTCCATTCATTCACTGCCAATCTGGAATTCATCTGAATCTGCACTCCAGGTAGGCTTTCATTACACCACTTATGAATGTCCAAGTAACACAATGCTGGTTTTCAGCGGTCTGTTCACACTCTAAGCCCTGCTTTTTACTGGGTATCCACACAACTGTGGTCAGCTCTTCATTTTCATGTCCAAACAATCCAGACTTGAGAAATCATTGCAATCTCCAGTACAGAATGTTCCATTCATTCACTGCGAATCTGGAATTCAACTGAATCTCCACTACCTGCAGATTTATCTTACACCACTTGTGAATGTCCAAGTAAAACAATGCTGGTTTTCAGAGGCCTGTTCATGTTCGCAGTCGTGCTGTTCAATTGGCTATCCACTCAACCTATTTTGCTCCTCATTTTCCTGTGCACACAACCCAGCCTTCAGAAATCATTGTAATCTCCACTACAGGATGTTCCATTCATTCACTGGGAATCTGGAATTCATCTGAATCTGCACTCCACGCAGGCTTTCGTTACACCACTGCTGAAAGTCGAAGTAATGCAATACTGGTTTTCAGTGGTCTGTTCACATTCGAAGCCGAGGCTTTTTACAGGCTATCCACTCAACACTGGTCAGCTCTTCATTTTCGTGTCCCCACAATCCAGATTTCAGAAATCATTGCAATCTCCACTACAGAATGTTCCATTCATTCACTGCGAGTCTGGAGTTTATCTGATTCTCCACTCCCGCCTGGTTAACATTACACCACTTGTGAATGTCCAAGTAAGCCAATGCTGGTTTTCAGAGGCCTGTTCATACTCGCAGCCGTGCTGTTTAATTGACAATTCACTCCACCCTGTTCAGCTCTTCATTGTCCCACCACACTACCAGCCTTCAGAAATCTTTGTTATCTCCACTACAGAATGTTCCATTCATTCACTGCGAATCTGGAATTCATCTGACTCTCAACTCCACGCAGGTTTTCATTACACCACTGTTGAATGTCCAAGTAACCCAATGCTGGTTTTCAGCGGCCTGTTCATATTCGCAGCCCTGCTGTTTACTTGGCTATCGATTCAAGCCTGGTCAGCTCTTCATTTTCCTGTCCACACAACACAGGCTTCAGAAATCATTGGAATCTCCTCTACAGAATGTTCCATTCATTCACTGCGAATGTGGAATTCAACTGACTCTCCACTCCATGCAGGTTTTCCTTACACCACTGATGAATGTCCAAGTAACCCAATGCTGGTTTTCAGCTGCATGTTCACACTCGCAGCCATGCTATACAATTGGCTTTCCACTAAATCCTGATTAGTTCTTGATTTTCCTTCCACACGACCCAGCCTTCAGAAATCGTTGGAATCTCCACTAGAGAATGTTCCATTCATTCACTGCGAATCTGGAATTCCTCTGAACCTCCACTCCCGGCAGGTTTTCGTTACACCACTGTTGAATGTCCAAGTAACCCAATGTTTTAAGTGTTTTCTTCACAAGCGCAGTGGTGCTGTTCAATTGGCTATCCACTCAACCCTGGCCAGCTCTACATTTTCCTGTCCACACCACAGAGACTGGAGAAATCATTGTTATCTCCACTACAGAATGTTCCATTCATTCACAGCGAATCTGGAATTCATCTGAATCTCCACTCCCGGCAGGTTTTCGTGACACCACTGGTAAATATCCAAGTAAGCCAATGCTGGTTTTAAGTGGCCTGCTCATACTCTCAGCCGTGCTGTTCAATTTGCTATCCACTCAACCCTCTTCAGCTCCATTTTCCTGTCCACATAACCCAAACTTCAGAAACAATTGGTATCTCCTCCACAGAATGTTCCATTCATTGACGGCAAATCTGAAATTCATCTAATTCTCAACTCCCGTCAGGTTTTCGTTACACCACTTGTGAATGTCCAATTAAGCCAAAGCTGGTTTTCAGTGGCCTGTTCTTACTACGAGACGTGCTGTTCATTTGGCTATCCATTCCACCCTGTTCAGCTCTACATTTTCGTGTCCACAAAACCCAGCCTTCAGAAATCATTGGAATCACCACTAGAGAATGTTCCATTCATTCACTGCGAATCTGGAATTCATCTGAATCTCCACTCCCGGCAGGTTTTCATTGCACCACTGCTGAATGTTCAAGTAACGCAATGATGGTTTTCAGCGGTCTATTCACACTCGAACCCGTGCTGTTCACGGTCTAGCGACTCAACACTGGTGAGTTCTTCTTTTTCCAGTTCAGACAATACAAACCTCAGAAACCATTGCAATCTACACTACAGAATGTTTCATTCATTCAGGCGAATCTTGAATTCATCTTGTTCTCCACTCCCAGCAGGTTTTCGTTTCACCACTGGTGAATGTCCAAGCAACCCAAGGCTGGTTTCAGCTGCGTGTTAACACTCGCAGCTGTGCTGTTCAATTGGCTATCCAGTGAACGCTGGTTAGCTCTTGATTTTCCTTCCACACACCGAGCCTTCAGAAATCATTCTTATCTCCACTTCAGAATGTTCCATTCGTTCCCTGCGAATCTGGAATTCCTCTGACTCTCCACACCAGGCAGATTTTCCTAACAACACTGGTGAATGACCAGGTAATCCAATGCTGGTTTTCAGCGGCTGTTCACACTCACAGCCTTGCTGTTCAATTGGCAATCCAGTCAAACCTAGTCAGCTCTTCATTTTCCTGTCCACACAACCCAGCGTTCAGAAATCATTGGAATCTCTACTACAGAAATTTCCATTCATTCACTGTGAATCTGGAAATACTCTGAATCTGCATTCCAGGAAGGCTTTCGTTACACCACTGATGAATGTCCAAGTAATGCAATGCTGCTTCTTAGTGGTCTGTTCACACTCGAAACCGTGCTGTTCATTGGCTATCCACTCAATATCGGTCAGCTCTTCAATATCCTGTCCAGACTATCCAGATTCCTAAATGTTGGCAATCACCACTACAGAATGTTCCATTCAATCACGCGAATCTGGAATTCATCAGAGTCTCCACTCCTGGAAGGTTTTCGTGACACCACTGGTAAATGTCCAAGGAAGACAATGCTGGTTTTAAGCCGCCTGCTAACACACTCAGCCGTGCTGTTCAATTTGCTATCCACCCAACCCTATTCAGCTCTACATTTTCCTGTCCTCATAACCCAACCTTCAGAAATAATTGGTATCTCCTCCACAGAATGTTCCGTTCATTCACTGCGAATCTTAAATTCATCTGACTCTCAACTCCCGGCGGGTTATCGTTACACCACTTGTGAATGTCCAAGTAAGCCAATGCTGGTTTTCAGTGGCCTGTTCATACTAAGAGACGTGCTGTTCATTTGGCTATCCACTCCACCCTGTTCAGCTCTACATTTTCGTGTCCACAAAACCCAGCCTTCAGAAATCATTGGAATCACCACTAGAGAATGTTCCATTCATTCACTGCGAATCTGGAATTCATCTGAACCTCCACTCCTGGCAGGTTTTCGTTACGCCACTGGTGAATGTCCAAGTAACTCAATCCTGGTTTTCAGAGGCATGTTCAACTCGCAGAAGTGCTGTTCAATGGGCTATCCACTCAATATTGGTCAGCTCTTCATTTTCCTCTCCACACAAACCAGCCTTCAGAAATCATTGGGCTCTCCACTACAGACTGTTCCATTCATTCACTGCGATTCTGCAATTCATCTGACTCTCCGCTCCAGGCAGGTTTTCATTACAGCACTGGTGAATGACCAAGTAATCCAATGCTGGTTTTCAGCCGCCTTTTCACACTCGCAGTGTGCTGTTCAATTGTCTATCCACTCAAACCTGGTCAGCCTTTCATTTTCTTTTCCACAATATCAGACTTCAGAAATCATTGGAATCGCCAGTACAGAATGTTCCATTCATTCACTGCCAATCTGGAATTCATCTGAATCTGCACTCCAGGTAGGCTTTCATTACACCACTTATGAATGTCCAAGTAAGACAATGCTGGTTTTCAGCGGTCTGTTCACACTCTAAGCCCTGCTTTTTACTGGGTATCCACACAACTGTGGTCAGCTCTTCATTTTCATGTCCAAACAATCCAGACTTGAGAAATCATTGCAATCTCCAGTAGAGAATGTTCCATTCATTCACTGCGAATCTGGAATTCAACTGAATCTCCACTACCTGCAGATTTATCTTACACCACTTGTGAATGTCCAAGTAAAACAATGCTGGTTTTCAGAGGCCTGTTCATGTTCGCAGTCGTGCTGTTCAATTGGCTATCCACTCAACCTATTTTGCTCCTCATTTTCCTGTGCACACAACCCAGCCTTCAGAAATCATTGTAATCTCCACTACAGGATGTTCCATTCATTCACTGGGAATCTGGAATTCATCTGAATCTGCACTCCACGCAGGCTTTCGTTACACCACTGCTGAAAGTCGAAGTAATGCAATACTGGTTTTCAGTGGTCTGTTCACATTCGAAGCCGAGGCTTTTTACAGGCTATCCACTCAACACTGGTCAGCTCTTCATTTTCGTGTCCCCACAATCCAGATTTCAGAAATCATTGCAATCTCCACTACAGAATGTTCCATTCATTCACTGCGAGTCTGGAGTTTATCTGATTCTCCACTCCCGCCTGGTTAACATTACACCACTTGTGAATGTCCAAGTAAGCCAATGCTGGTTTTCAGAGGCCTGTTCATACTCGCAGCCGTGCTGTTTAATTGACAATTCACTCCACCCTGTTCAGCTCTTCATTGTCCCACCACACTACCAGCCTTCAGAAATCTTTGTTATCTCCACTACAGAATGTTCCATTCATTCACTGCGAATCTGGAATTCATCTGACTCTCAACTCCACGCAGGTTTTCATTACACCACTGTTGAATGTCCAAGTAACCCAATGCTGGTTTTCAGCGGCCTGTTCATATTCGCAGCCCTGCTGTTTACTTGGCTATCGATTCAAGCCTGGTCAGCTCTTCATTTTCCTGTCCACACAACACAGGCTTCAGAAATCATTGGAATCTCCTCTACAGAATGTTCCATTCATTCACTGCGAATGTGGAATTCAACTGACTCTCCACTCCATGCAGGTTTTCCTTACACCACTGATGAATGTCCAAGTAACCCAATGCTGGTTTTCAGCTGCATGTTCACACTCGCAGCCATGCTATACAATTGGCTTTCCACTAAATCCTGATTAGTTCTTGATTTTCCTTCCACACGACCCAGCCTTCAGAAATCGTTGGAATCTCCACTAGAGAATGTTCCATTCATTCACTGCGAATCTGGAATTCCTCTGAACCTCCACTCCCGGCAGGTTTTCGTTACACCACTGTTGAATGTCCAAGTAACCCAATGTTTTAAGTGTTTTCTTCACAAGCGCAGTGGTGCTGTTCAATTGGCTATCCACTCAACCCTGGCCAGCTCTACATTTTCCTGTCCACACCACAGAGACTGGAGAAATCATTGTTATCTCCACTACAGAATGTTCCATTCATTCACAGCGAATCTGGAATTCATCTGAATCTCCACTCCCGGCAGGTTTTCGTGACACCACTGGTAAATATCCAAGTAAGCCAATGCTGGTTTTAAGTGGCCTGCTCATACTCTCAGCCGTGCTGTTCAATTTGCTATCCACTCAACCCTCTTCAGCTCCATTTTCCTGTCCACATAACCCAAACTTCAGAAACAATTGGTATCTCCTCCACAGAATGTTCCATTCATTGACGGCAAATCTGAAATTCATCTAATTCTCAACTCCCGTCAGGTTTTCGTTACACCACTTGTGAATGTCCAATTAAGCCAAAGCTGGTTTTCAGTGGCCTGTTCTTACTACGAGACGTGCTGTTCATTTGGCTATCCATTCCACCCTGTTCAGCTCTACATTTTCGTGTCCACAAAACCCAGCCTTCAGAAATCATTGGAATCACCACTAGAGAATGTTCCATTCATTCACTGCGAATCTGGAATTCATCTGAATCTCCACTCCCGGCAGGTTTTCATTGCACCACTGCTGAATGTTCAAGTAACGCAATGATGGTTTTCAGCGGTCTATTCACACTCGAACCCGTGCTGTTCACGGTCTAGCGACTCAACACTGGTGAGTTCTTCTTTTTCCAGTTCAGACAATACAAACCTCAGAAACCATTGCAATCTACACTACAGAATGTTTCATTCATTCAGGCGAATCTTGAATTCATCTTGTTCTCCACTCCCAGCAGGTTTTCGTTTCACCACTGGTGAATGTCCAAGCAACCCAAGGCTGGTTTCAGCTGCGTGTTAACACTCGCAGCCGTGCTGTTCAATTGGCTATCCAGTGAACGCTGGTTAGCTCTTGATTTTCCTTCCACACACCGAGCCTTCAGAAATCATTCTTATCTCCACTTCAGAATGTTCCATTCGTTCCCTGCGAATCTGGAATTCCTCTGACTCTCCACACCAGGCAGATTTTCCTAACAACACTGGTGAATGACCAGGTAATCCAATGCTGGTTTTCAGCGGCTGTTCACACTCACAGCCTTGCTGTTCAATTGGCAATCCAGTCAAACCTAGTCAGCTCTTCATTTTCCTGTCCACACAACCCAGCGTTCAGAAATCATTGGAATCTCTACTACAGAAATTTCCATTCATTCACTGTGAATCTGGAAATACTCTGAATCTGCATTCCAGGAAGGCTTTCGTTACACCACTGATGAATGTCCAAGTAATGCAATGCTGCTTCTTAGTGGTCTGTTCACACTCGAAACCGTGCTGTTCATTGGCTATCCACTCAATATCGGTCAGCTCTTCAATATCCTGTCCAGACTATCCAGATTCCTAAATGTTGGCAATCACCACTACAGAATGTTCCATTCAATCACGCGAATCTGGAATTCATCAGAGTCTCCACTCCTGGAAGGTTTTCGTGACACCACTGGTAAATGTCCAAGGAAGACAATGCTGGTTTTAAGCCGCCTGCTAACACACTCAGCCGTGCTGTTCAATTTGCTATCCACCCAACCCTATTCAGCTCTACATTTTCCTGTCCTCATAACCCAACCTTCAGAAATAATTGGTATCTCCTCCACAGAATGTTCCGTTCATTCACTGCGAATCTTAAATTCATCTGACTCTCAACTCCCGGCGGGTTATCGTTACACCACTTGTGAATGTCCAAGTAAGCCAATGCTGGTTTTCAGTGGCCTGTTCATACTAAGAGACGTGCTGTTCATTTGGCTATCCACTCCACCCTGTTCAGCTCTACATTTTCGTGTCCACAAAACCCAGCCTTCAGAAATCATTGGAATCACCACTAGAGAATGTTCCATTCATTCACTGCGAATCTGGAATTCATCTGAACCTCCACTCCTGGCAGGTTTTCGTTACGCCACTGGTGAATGTCCAAGTAACTCAATACTGTTTTTCAGAGGCATGTTCAACTCGCAGAAGTGCTGTTCAATGGGCTATCCACTCAATATTGGTCAGCTCTTCATTTTCCTCTCCACACAAACCAGCCTTCAGAAATCATTGGGCTCTCCACTACAGACTGTTCCATTCATTCACTGCGATTCTGCAATTCATCTGACTCTCCGCTCCAGGCAGGTTTTCATTACAGCACTGGTGAATGACCAAGTAATCCAATGCTGGTTTTCAGCCGCCTTTTCACACTCGCAGTGTGCTGTTCAATTGTCTATCCACTCAAACCTGGTCAGCCTTTCATTTTCTTTTCCACAATATCAGACTTCAGAAATCATTGGAATCGCCAGTACAGAATGTTCCATTCATTCACTGCCAATCTGGAATTCATCTGAATCTGCACTCCAGGTAGGCTTTCATTACACCACTTATGAATGTCCAAGTAAGACAATGCTGGTTTTCAGCGGTCTGTTCACACTCTAAGCCCTGCTTTTTACTGGGTATCCACACAACTGTGGTCAGCTCTTCATTTTCATGTCCAAACAATCCAGACTTGAGAAATCATTGCAATCTCCAGTACAGAATGTTCCATTCATTCACTGCGAATCTGGAATTCAACTGAATCTCCACTACCTGCAGATTTATCTTACACCACTTGTGAATGTCCAAGTAAAACAATGCTGGTTTTCAGAGGCCTGTTCATGTTCGCAGTCGTGCTGTTCAATTGGCTATCCACTCAACCTGTTTTGCTCCTCATTTTCCTGTGCACACAACCCAGCCTTCAGAAATCATTGTAATCTCCACTACAGGATGTTCCATTCATTCACTGGGAATCTGGAATTCATCTGAATCTGCACTCCACGCAGGCTTTCGTTACACCACTGCTGAAAGTCGAAGTAATGCAATACTGGTTTTCAGTGGTCTGTTCACATTCGAAGCCGAGGCTTTTTACAGGCTATCCACTCAACACTGGTCAGCTCTTCATTTTCGTGTCCCCACAATCCAGATTTCAGAAATCATTGCAATCTCCACTACAGAATGTTCCATTCATTCACTGCGAGTCTGGAGTTTATCTGATTCTCCACTCCCGCCTGGTTAACATTACACCACTTGTGAATGTCCAAGTAAGCCAATGCTGGTTTTCAGAGGCCTGTTCATACTCGCAGCCGTGCTGTTTAATTGACAATTCACTCCACCCTGTTCAGCTCTTCATTGTCCCACCACACTACCAGCCTTCAGAAATCTTTGTTATCTCCACTACAGAATGTTCCATTCATTCACTGCGAATCTGGAATTCATCTGACTCTCAACTCCACGCAGGTTTTCATTACACCACTGTTGAATGTCCAAGTAACCCAATGCTGGTTTTCAGCGGCCTGTTCATATTCGCAGCCCTGCTGTTTACTTGGCTATCGATTCAAGCCTGGTCAGCTCTTCATTTTCCTGTCCACACAACACAGGCTTCAGAAATCATTGGAATCTCCTCTACAGAATGTTCCATTCATTCACTGCGAATGTGGAATTCAACTGACTCTCCACTCCATGCAGGTTTTCCTTACACCACTGATGAATGTCCAAGTAACCCAATGCTGGTTTTCAGCTGCATGTTCACACTCGCAGCCATGCTATACAATTGGCTTTCCACTAAATCCTGATTAGTTCTTGATTTTCCTTCCACACGACCCAGCCTTCAGAAATCGTTGGAATCTCCACTAGAGAATGTTCCATTCATTCACTGCGAATCTGGAATTCCTCTGAACCTCCACTCCCGGCAGGTTTTCGTTACACCACTGTTGAATGTCCAAGTAACCCAATGTTTTAAGTGTTTTCTTCACAAGCGCAGTGGTGCTGTTCAATTGGCTATCCACTCAACCCTGGCCAGCTCTACATTTTCCTGTCCACACCACAGAGACTGGAGAAATCATTGTTATCTCCACTACAGAATGTTCCATTCATTCACAGCGAATCTGGAATTCATCTGAATCTCCACTCCCGGCAGGTTTTCGTGACACCACTGGTAAATATCCAAGTAAGCCAATGCTGGTTTTAAGTGGCCTGCTCATACTCTCAGCCGTGCTGTTCAATTTGCTATCCACTCAACCCTCTTCAGCTCCATTTTCCTGTCCACATAACCCAAACTTCAGAAACAATTGGTATCTCCTCCACAGAATGTTCCATTCATTGACGGCAAATCTGAAATTCATCTAATTCTCAACTCCCGTCAGGTTTTCGTTACACCACTTGTGAATGTCCAATTAAGCCAAAGCTGGTTTTCAGTGGCCTGTTCTTACTACGAGACGTGCTGTTCATTTGGCTATCCATTCCACCCTGTTCAGCTCTACATTTTCGTGTCCACAAAACCCAGCCTTCAGAAATCATTGGAATCACCACTAGAGAATGTTCCATTCATTCACTGCGAATCTGGAATTCATCTGAATCTCCACTCCCGGCAGGTTTTCATTGCACCACTGCTGAATGTTCAAGTAACGCAATGATGGTTTTCAGCGGTCTATTCACACTCGAACCCGTGCTGTTCACGGTCTAGCGACTCAACACTGGTGAGTTCTTCTTTTTCCAGTTCAGACAATACAAACCTCAGAAACCATTGCAATCTACACTACAGAATGTTTCATTCATTCAGGCGAATCTTGAATTCATCTTGTTCTCCACTCCCAGCAGGTTTTCGTTTCACCACTGGTGAATGTCCAAGCAACCCAAGGCTGGTTTCAGCTGCGTGTTAACACTCGCAGCCGTGCTGTTCAATTGGCTATCCAGTGAACGCTGGTTAGCTCTTGATTTTCCTTCCACACACCGAGCCTTCAGAAATCATTCTTATCTCCACTTCAGAATGTTCCATTCGTTCCCTGCGAATCTGGAATTCCTCTGACTCTCCACACCAGGCAGATTTTCCTAACAACACTGGTGAATGACCAGGTAATCCAATGCTGGTTTTCAGCGGCTGTTCACACTCACAGCCTTGCTGTTCAATTGGCAATCCAGTCAAACCTAGTCAGCTCTTCATTTTCCTGTCCACACAACCCAGCGTTCAGAAATCATTGGAATCTCTACTACAGAAATTTCCATTCATTCACTGTGAATCTGGAAATACTCTGAATCTGCATTCCAGGAAGGCTTTCGTTACACCACTGATGAATGTCCAAGTAATGCAATGCTGCTTCTTAGTGGTCTGTTCACACTCGAAACCGTGCTGTTCATTGGCTATCCACTCAATATCGGTCAGCTCTTCAATATCCTGTCCAGACTATCCAGATTCCTAAATGTTGGCAATCACCACTACAGAATGTTCCATTCAATCACGCGAATCTGGAATTCATCAGAGTCTCCACTCCTGGAAGGTTTTCGTGACACCACTGGTAAATGTCCAAGGAAGACAATGCTGGTTTTAAGCCGCCTGCTAACACACTCAGCCGTGCTGTTCAATTTGCTATCCACCCAACCCTATTCAGCTCTACATTTTCCTGTCCTCATAACCCAACCTTCAGAAATAATTGGTATCTCCTCCACAGAATGTTCCGTTCATTCACTGCGAATCTTAAATTCATCTGACTCTCAACTCCCGGCGGGTTATCGTTACACCACTTGTGAATGTCCAAGTAAGCCAATGCTGGTTTTCAGAGGCCTGTTCATACTCGCAGCCGTGCTGTTTAATTGACAATTCACTCCACCCTGTTCAGCTCTTCATTGTCCCACCACACTACCAGCCTTCAGAAATCTTTGTTATCTCCACTACAGAATGTTCCATTCATTCACTGCGAATCTGGAATTCATCTGACTCTCAACTCCACGCAGGTTTTCATTACACCACTGTTGAATGTCCAAGTAACCCAATGCTGGTTTTCAGCGGCCTGTTCATATTCGCAGCCCTGCTGTTTACTTGGCTATCGATTCAAGCCTGGTCAGCTCTTCATTTTCCTGTCCACACAACACAGGCTTCAGAAATCATTGGAATCTCCTCTACAGAATGTTCCATTCATTCACTGCGAATGTGGAATTCAACTGACTCTCCACTCCATGCAGGTTTTCCTTACACCACTGATGAATGTCCAAGTAACCCAATGCTGGTTTTCAGCTGCATGTTCACACTCGCAGCCATGCTATACAATTGGCTTTCCACTAAATCCTGATTAGTTCTTGATTTTCCTTCCACACGACCCAGCCTTCAGAAATCGTTGGAATCTCCACTAGAGAATGTTCCATTCATTCACTGCGAATCTGGAATTCCTCTGAACCTCCACTCCCGGCAGGTTTTCGTTACACCACTGTTGAATGTCCAAGTAACCCAATGTTTTAAGTGTTTTCTTCACAAGCGCAGTGGTGCTGTTCAATTGGCTATCCACTCAACCCTGGCCAGCTCTACATTTTCCTGTCCACACCACAGAGACTGGAGAAATCATTGTTATCTCCACTACAGAATGTTCCATTCATTCACAGCGAATCTGGAATTCATCTGAATCTCCACTCCCGGCAGGTTTTCGTGACACCACTGGTAAATATCCAAGTAAGCCAATGCTGGTTTTAAGTGGCCTGCTCATACTCTCAGCCGTGCTGTTCAATTTGCTATCCACTCAACCCTCTTCAGCTCCATTTTCCTGTCCACATAACCCAAACTTCAGAAACAATTGGTATCTCCTCCACAGAATGTTCCATTCATTGACGGCAAATCTGAAATTCATCTAATTCTCAACTCCCGTCAGGTTTTCGTTACACCACTTGTGAATGTCCAATTAAGCCAAAGCTGGTTTTCAGTGGCCTGTTCTTACTACGAGACGTGCTGTTCATTTGGCTATCCATTCCACCCTGTTCAGCTCTACATTTTCGTGTCCACAAAACCCAGCCTTCAGAAATCATTGGAATCACCACTAGAGAATGTTCCATTCATTCACTGCGAATCTGGAATTCATCTGAATCTCCACTCCCGGCAGGTTTTCATTGCACCACTGCTGAATGTTCAAGTAACGCAATGATGGTTTTCAGCGGTCTATTCACACTCGAACCCGTGCTGTTCACGGTCTAGCGACTCAACACTGGTGAGTTCTTCTTTTTCCAGTTCAGACAATACAAACCTCAGAAACCATTGCAATCTACACTACAGAATGTTTCATTCATTCAGGCGAATCTTGAATTCATCTTGTTCTCCACTCCCAGCAGGTTTTCGTTTCACCACTGGTGAATGTCCAAGCAACCCAAGGCTGGTTTCAGCTGCGTGTTAACACTCGCAGCCGTGCTGTTCAATTGGCTATCCAGTGAACGCTGGTTAGCTCTTGATTTTCCTTCCACACACCGAGCCTTCAGAAATCATTCTTATCTCCACTTCAGAATGTTCCATTCGTTCCCTGCGAATCTGGAATTCCTCTGACTCTCCACACCAGGCAGATTTTCCTAACAACACTGGTGAATGACCAGGTAATCCAATGCTGGTTTTCAGCGGCTGTTCACACTCACAGCCTTGCTGTTCAATTGGCAATCCAGTCAAACCTAGTCAGCTCTTCATTTTCCTGTCCACACAACCCAGCGTTCAGAAATCATTGGAATCTCTACTACAGAAATTTCCATTCATTCACTGTGAATCTGGAAATACTCTGAATCTGCATTCCAGGAAGGCTTTCGTTACACCACTGATGAATGTCCAAGTAATGCAATGCTGCTTCTTAGTGGTCTGTTCACACTCGAAACCGTGCTGTTCATTGGCTATCCACTCAATATCGGTCAGCTCTTCAATATCCTGTCCAGACTATCCAGATTCCTAAATGTTGGCAATCACCACTACAGAATGTTCCATTCAATCACGCGAATCTGGAATTCATCAGAGTCTCCACTCCTGGAAGGTTTTCGTGACACCACTGGTAAATGTCCAAGGAAGACAATGCTGGTTTTAAGCCGCCTGCTAACACACTCAGCCGTGCTGTTCAATTTGCTATCCACCCAACCCTATTCAGCTCTACATTTTCCTGTCCTCATAACCCAACCTTCAGAAATAATTGGTATCTCCTCCACAGAATGTTCCGTTCATTCACTGCGAATCTTAAATTCATCTGACTCTCAACTCCCGGCGGGTTATCGTTACACCACTTGTGAATGTCCAAGTAAGCCAATGCTGGTTTTCAGTGGCCTGTTCATACTAAGAGACGTGCTGTTCATTTGGCTATCCACTCCACCCTGTTCAGCTCTACATTTTCGTGTCCACAAAACCCAGCCTTCAGAAATCATTGGAATCACCACTAGAGAATGTTCCATTCATTCACTGCGAATCTGGAATTCCTCTGAACCTCCACTCCTGGCAGGTTTTCGTTACGCCACTGGTGAATGTCCAAGTAACTCAATCCTGGTTTTCAGAGGCATGTTCAACTCGCAGAAGTGCTGTTCAATGGGCTATCCACTCAATATTGGTCAGCTCTTCATTTTCCTCTCCACACAAACCAGCCTTCAGAAATCATTGGGCTCTCCACTACAGACTGTTCCATTCATTCACTGCGATTCTGCAATTCATCTGACTCTCCGCTCCAGGCAGGTTTTCATTACAGCACTGGTGAATGACCAAGTAATCCAATGCTGGTTTTCAGCCGCCTTTTCACACTCGCAGTGTGCTGTTCAATTGTCTATCCACTCAAACCTGGTCAGCCTTTCATTTTCTTTTCCACAATATCAGACTTCAGAAATCATTGGAATCGCCAGTACAGAATGTTCCATTCATTCACTGCCAATCTGGAATTCATCTGAATCTGCACTCCAGGTAGGCTTTCATTACACCACTTATGAATGTCCAAGTAAGACAATGCTGGTTTTCAGCGGTCTGTTCACACTCTAAGCCCTGCTTTTTACTGGGTATCCACACAACTGTGGTCAGCTCTTCATTTTCATGTCCAAACAATCCAGACTTGAGAAATCATTGCAATCTCCAGTACAGAATGTTCCATTCATTCACTGCGAATCTGGAATTCAACTGAATCTCCACTACCTGCAGATTTATCTTACACCACTTGTGAATGTCCAAGTAAAACAATGCTGGTTTTCAGAGGCCTGTTCATGTTCGCAGTCGTGCTGTTCAATTGGCTATCCACTCAACCTGTTTTGCTCCTCATTTTCCTGTGCACACAACCCAGCCTTCAGAAATCATTGTAATCTCCACTACAGGATGTTCCATTCATTCACTGGGAATCTGGAATTCATCTGAATCTGCACTCCACGCAGGCTTTCGTTACACCACTGCTGAAAGTCGAAGTAATGCAATACTGGTTTTCAGTGGTCTGTTCACATTCGAAGCCGAGGCTTTTTACAGGCTATCCACTCAACACTGGTCAGCTCTTCATTTTCGTGTCCCCACAATCCAGATTTCAGAAATCATTGCAATCTCCACTACAGAATGTTCCATTCATTCACTGCGAGTCTGGAGTTTATCTGATTCTCCACTCCCGCCTGGTTAACATTACACCACTTGTGAATGTCCAAGTAAGCCAATGCTGGTTTTCAGAGGCCTGTTCATACTCGCAGCCGTGCTGTTTAATTGACAATTCACTCCACCCTGTTCAGCTCTTCATTGTCCCACCACACTACCAGCCTTCAGAAATCTTTGTTATCTCCACTACAGAATGTTCCATTCATTCACTGCGAATCTGGAATTCATCTGACTCTCAACTCCACGCAGGTTTTCATTACACCACTGTTGAATGTCCAAGTAACCCAATGCTGGTTTTCAGCGGCCTGTTCATATTCGCAGCCCTGCTGTTTACTTGGCTATCGATTCAAGCCTGGTCAGCTCTTCATTTTCCTGTCCACACAACACAGGCTTCAGAAATCATTGGAATCTCCTCTACAGAATGTTCCATTCATTCACTGCGAATGTGGAATTCAACTGACTCTCCACTCCATGCAGGTTTTCCTTACACCACTGATGAATGTCCAAGTAACCCAATGCTGGTTTTCAGCTGCATGTTCACACTCGCAGCCATGCTATACAATTGGCTTTCCACTAAATCCTGATTAGTTCTTGATTTTCCTTCCACACGACCCAGCCTTCAGAAATCATTGGAATCTCCACTAGAGAATGTTCCATTCATTCACTGCGAATCTGGAATTCCTCTGAACCTCCACTCCCGGCAGGTTTTCGTTACACCACTGTTGAATGTCCAAGTAACCCAATGTTTTAAGTGTTTTCTTCACAAGCGCAGTGGTGCTGTTCAATTGGCTATCCACTCAACCCTGGCCAGCTCTACATTTTCCTGTCCACACCACAGAGACTGGAGAAATCATTGTTATCTCCACTACAGAATGTTCCATTCATTCACAGCGAATCTGGAATTTATCTGAATCTCCACTCCCGGCAGGTTTTCGTGACACCACTGGTAAATATCCAAGTAAGCCAATGCTGGTTTTAAGTGGCCTGCTCATACTCTCAGCCGTGCTGTTCAATTTGCTATCCACTCAACCCTCTTCAGCTCCATTTTCCTGTCCACATAACCCAAACTTCAGAAACAATTGGTATCTCCTCCACAGAATGTTCCATTCATTGACGGCAAATCTGAAATTCATCTAATTCTCAACTCCCGTCAGGTTTTCGTTACACCACTTGTGAATGTCCAATTAAGCCAAAGCTGGTTTTCAGTGGCCTGTTCTTACTACGAGACGTGCTGTTCATTTGGCTATCCATTCCACCCTGTTCAGCTCTACATTTTCGTGTCCACAAAACCCAGCCTTCAGAAATCATTGGAATCACCACTAGAGAATGTTCCATTCATTCACTGCGAATCTGGAATTCATCTGAATCTCCACTCCCGGCAGGTTTTCATTGCACCACTGCTGAATGTTCAAGTAACGCAATGATGGTTTTCAGCGGTCTATTCACACTCGAACCCGTGCTGTTCACGGTCTAGCGACTCAACACTGGTGAGTTCTTCTTTTTCCAGTTCAGACAATACAAACCTCAGAAACCATTGCAATCTACACTACAGAATGTTTCATTCATTCAGGCGAATCTTGAATTCATCTTGTTCTCCACTCCCAGCAGGTTTTCGTTTCACCACTGGTGAATGTCCAAGCAACCCAAGGCTGGTTTCAGCTGCGTGTTAACACTCGCAGCCGTGCTGTTCAATTGGCTATCCAGTGAACGCTGGTTAGCTCTTGATTTTCCTTCCACACACCGAGCCTTCAGAAATCATTCTTATCTCCACTTCAGAATGTTCCATTCGTTCCCTGCGAATCTGGAATTCCTCTGACTCTCCACACCAGGCAGATTTTCCTAACAACACTGGTGAATGACCAGGTAATCCAATGCTGGTTTTCAGCGGCTGTTCACACTCACAGCCTTGCTGTTCAATTGGCAATCCAGTCAAACCTAGTCAGCTCTTCATTTTCCTGTCCACACAACCCAGCGTTCAGAAATCATTGGAATCTCTACTACAGAAATTTCCATTCATTCACTGTGAATCTGGAAATACTCTGAATCTGCATTCCAGGAAGGCTTTCGTTACACCACTGATGAATGTCCAAGTAATGCAATGCTGCTTCTTAGTGGTCTGTTCACACTCGAAACCGTGCTGTTCATTGGCTATCCACTCAATATCGGTCAGCTCTTCAATATCCTGTCCAGACTATCCAGATTCCTAAATGTTGGCAATCACCACTACAGAATGTTCCATTCAATCACGCGAATCTGGAATTCATCAGAGTCTCCACTCCTGGAAGGTTTTCGTGACACCACTGGTAAATGTCCAAGGAAGACAATGCTGGTTTTAAGCCGCCTGCTAACACACTCAGCCGTGCTGTTCAATTTGCTATCCACCCAACCCTATTCAGCTCTACATTTTCCTGTCCTCATAACCCAACCTTCAGAAATAATTGGTATCTCCTCCACAGAATGTTCCGTTCATTCACTGCGAATCTTAAATTCATCTGACTCTCAACTCCCGGCGGGTTATCGTTACACCACTTGTGAATGTCCAAGTAAGCCAATGCTGGTTTTCAGTGGCCTGTTCATACTAAGAGACGTGCTGTTCATTTGGCTATCCACTCCACCCTGTTCAGCTCTACATTTTCGTGTCCACAAAACCCAGCCTTCAGAAATCATTGGAATCACCACTAGAGAATGTTCCATTCATTCACTGCGAATCTGGAATTCCTCTGAACCTCCACTCCTGGCAGGTTTTCGTTACGCCACTGGTGAATGTCCAAGTAACTCAATACTGGTTTTCAGAGGCATGTTCAACTCGCAGAAGTGCTGTTCAATGGGCTATCCACTCAATATTGGTCAGCTCTTCATTTTCCTCTCCACACAAACCAGCCTTCAGAAATCATTGGGCTCTCCACTACAGACTGTTCCATTCATTCACTGCGATTCTGCAATTCATCTGACTCTCCGCTCCAGGCAGGTTTTCATTACAGCACTGGTGAATGACCAAGTAATCCAATGCTGGTTTTCAGCCGCCTTTTCACACTCGCAGTGTGCTGTTCAATTGTCTATCCACTCAAACCTGGTCAGCCTTTCATTTTCTTTTCCACAATATCAGACTTCAGAAATCATTGGAATCGCCAGTACAGAATGTTCCATTCATTCACTGCCAATCTGGAATTCATCTGAATCTGCACTCCAGGTAGGCTTTCATTACACCACTTATGAATGTCCAAGTAAGACAATGCTGGTTTTCAGCGGTCTGTTCACACTCTAAGCCCTGCTTTTTACTGGGTATCCACACAACTGTGGTCAGCTCTTCATTTTCATGTCCAAACAATCCAGACTTGAGAAATCATTGCAATCTCCAGTACAGAATGTTCCATTCATTCACTGCGAATCTGGAATTCAACTGAATCTCCACTACCTGCAGATTTATCTTACACCACTTGTGAATGTCCAAGTAAAACAATGCTGGTTTTCAGAGGCCTGTTCATGTTCGCAGTCGTGCTGTTCAATTGGCTATCCACTCAACCTGTTTTGCTCCTCATTTTCCTGTGCACACAACCCAGCCTTCAGAAATCATTGTAATCTCCACTACAGGATGTTCCATTCATTCACTGGGAATCTGGAATTCATCTGAATCTGCACTCCACGCAGGCTTTCGTTACACCACTGCTGAAAGTCGAAGTAATGCAATACTGGTTTTCAGTGGTCTGTTCACATTCGAAGCCGAGGCTTTTTACAGGCTATCCACTCAACACTGGTCAGCTCTTCATTTTCGTGTCCCCACAATCCAGATTTCAGAAATCATTGCAATCTCCACTACAGAATGTTCCATTCATTCACTGCGAGTCTGGAGTTTATCTGATTCTCCACTCCCGCCTGGTTAACATTACACCACTTGTGAATGTCCAAGTAAGCCAATGCTGGTTTTCAGAGGCCTGTTCATACTCGCAGCCGTGCTGTTTAATTGACAATTCACTCCACCCTGTTCAGCTCTTCATTGTCCCACCACACTACCAGCCTTCAGAAATCTTTGTTATCTCCACTACAGAATGTTCCATTCATTCACTGCGAATCTGGAATTCATCTGACTCTCAACTCCACGCAGGTTTTCATTACACCACTGTTGAATGTCCAAGTAACCCAATGCTGGTTTTCAGCGGCCTGTTCATATTCGCAGCCCTGCTGTTTACTTGGCTATCGATTCAAGCCTGGTCAGCTCTTCATTTTCCTGTCCACACAACACAGGCTTCAGAAATCATTGGAATCTCCTCTACAGAATGTTCCATTCATTCACTGCGAATGTGGAATTCAACTGACTCTCCACTCCATGCAGGTTTTCCTTACACCACTGATGAATGTCCAAGTAACCCAATGCTGGTTTTCAGCTGCATGTTCACACTCGCAGCCATGCTATACAATTGGCTTTCCACTAAATCCTGATTAGTTCTTGATTTTCCTTCCACACGACCCAGCCTTCAGAAATCATTGGAATCTCCACTAGAGAATGTTCCATTCATTCACTGCGAATCTGGAATTCCTCTGAACCTCCACTCCCGGCAGGTTTTCGTTACACCACTGTTGAATGTCCAAGTAACCCAATGTTTTAAGTGTTTTCTTCACAAGCGCAGTGGTGCTGTTCAATTGGCTATCCACTCAACCCTGGCCAGCTCTACATTTTCCTGTCCACACCACAGAGACTGGAGAAATCATTGTTATCTCCACTACAGAATGTTCCATTCATTCACAGCGAATCTGGAATTCATCTGAATCTCCACTCCCGGCAGGTTTTCGTGACACCACTGGTAAATATCCAAGTAAGCCAATGCTGGTTTTAAGTGGCCTGCTCATACTCTCAGCCGTGCTGTTCAATTTGCTATCCACTCAACCCTCTTCAGCTCCATTTTCCTGTCCACATAACCCAAACTTCAGAAACAATTGGTATCTCCTCCACAGAATGTTCCATTCATTGACGGCAAATCTGAAATTCATCTAATTCTCAACTCCCGTCAGGTTTTCGTTACACCACTTGTGAATGTCCAATTAAGCCAAAGCTGGTTTTCAGTGGCCTGTTCTTACTACGAGACGTGCTGTTCATTTGGCTATCCATTCCACCCTGTTCAGCTCTACATTTTCGTGTCCACAAAACCCAGCCTTCAGAAATCATTGGAATCACCACTAGAGAATGTTCCATTCATTCACTGCGAATCTGGAATTCATCTGAATCTCCACTCCCGGCAGGTTTTCATTGCACCACTGCTGAATGTTCAAGTAACGCAATGATGGTTTTCAGCGGTCTATTCACACTCGAACCCGTGCTGTTCACGGTCTAGCGACTCAACACTGGTGAGTTCTTCTTTTTCCAGTTCAGACAATACAAACCTCAGAAACCATTGCAATCTACACTACAGAATGTTTCATTCATTCAGGCGAATCTTGAATTCATCTTGTTCTCCACTCCCAGCAGGTTTTCGTTTCACCACTGGTGAATGTCCAAGCAACCCAAGGCTGGTTTCAGCTGCGTGTTAACACTCGCAGCCGTGCTGTTCAATTGGCTATCCAGTGAACGCTGGTTAGCTCTTGATTTTCCTTCCACACACCGAGCCTTCAGAAATCATTCTTATCTCCACTTCAGAATGTTCCATTCGTTCCCTGCGAATCTGGAATTCCTCTGACTCTCCACACCAGGCAGATTTTCCTAACAACACTGGTGAATGACCAGGTAATCCAATGCTGGTTTTCAGCGGCTGTTCACACTCACAGCCTTGCTGTTCAATTGGCAATCCAGTCAAACCTAGTCAGCTCTTCATTTTCCTGTCCACACAACCCAGCGTTCAGAAATCATTGGAATCTCTACTACAGAAATTTCCATTCATTCACTGTGAATCTGGAAATACTCTGAATCTGCATTCCAGGAAGGCTTTCGTTACACCACTGATGAATGTCCAAGTAATGCAATGCTGCTTCTTAGTGGTCTGTTCACACTCGAAACCGTGCTGTTCATTGGCTATCCACTCAATATCGGTCAGCTCTTCAATATCCTGTCCAGACTATCCAGATTCCTAAATGTTGGCAATCACCACTACAGAATGTTCCATTCAATCACGCGAATCTGGAATTCATCAGAGTCTCCACTCCTGGAAGGTTTTCGTGACACCACTGGTAAATGTCCAAGGAAGACAATGCTGGTTTTAAGCCGCCTGCTAACACACTCAGCCGTGCTGTTCAATTTGCTATCCACCCAACCCTATTCAGCTCTACATTTTCCTGTCCTCATAACCCAACCTTCAGAAATAATTGGTATCTCCTCCACAGAATGTTCCGTTCATTCACTGCGAATCTTAAATTCATCTGACTCTCAACTCCCGGCGGGTTATCGTTACACCACTTGTGAATGTCCAAGTAAGCCAATGCTGGTTTTCAGTGGCCTGTTCATACTAAGAGACGTGCTGTTCATTTGGCTATCCACTCCACCCTGTTCAGCTCTACATTTTCGTGTCCACAAAACCCAGCCTTCAGAAATCATTGGAATCACCACTAGAGAATGTTCCATTCATTCACTGCGAATCTGGAATTCCTCTGAACCTCCACTCCTGGCAGGTTTTCGTTACGCCACTGGTGAATGTCCAAGTAACTCAATACTGGTTTTCAGAGGCATGTTCAACTCGCAGAAGTGCTGTTCAATGGGCTATCCACTCAATATTGGTCAGCTCTTCATTTTCCTCTCCACACAAACCAGCCTTCAGAAATCATTGGGCTCTCCACTACAGACTGTTCCATTCATTCACTGCGATTCTGCAATTCATCTGACTCTCCGCTCCAGGCAGGTTTTCATTACAGCACTGGTGAATGACCAAGTAATCCAATGCTGGTTTTCAGCCGCCTTTTCACACTCGCAGTGTGCTGTTCAATTGTCTATCCACTCAAACCTGGTCAGCCTTTCATTTTCTTTTCCACAATATCAGACTTCAGAAATCATTGGAATCGCCAGTACAGAATGTTCCATTCATTCACTGCCAATCTGGAATTCATCTGAATCTGCACTCCAGGTAGGCTTTCATTACACCACTTATGAATGTCCAAGTAAGACAATGCTGGTTTTCAGCGGTCTGTTCACACTCTAAGCCCTGCTTTTTACTGGGTATCCACACAACTGTGGTCAGCTCTTCATTTTCATGTCCAAACAATCCAGACTTGAGAAATCATTGCAATCTCCAGTACAGAATGTTCCATTCATTCACTGCGAATCTGGAATTCAACTGAATCTCCACTACCTGCAGATTTATCTTACACCACTTGTGAATGTCCAAGTAAAACAATGCTGGTTTTCAGAGGCCTGTTCATGTTCGCAGTCGTGCTGTTCAATTGGCTATCCACTCAACCTGTTTTGCTCCTCATTTTCCTGTGCACACAACCCAGCCTTCAGAAATCATTGTAATCTCCACTACAGGATGTTCCATTCATTCACTGGGAATCTGGAATTCATCTGAATCTGCACTCCACGCAGGCTTTCGTTACACCACTGCTGAAAGTCGAAGTAATGCAATACTGGTTTTCAGTGGTCTGTTCACATTCGAAGCCGAGGCTTTTTACAGGCTATCCACTCAACACTGGTCAGCTCTTCATTTTCGTGTCCCCACAATCCAGATTTCAGAAATCATTGCAATCTCCACTACAGAATGTTCCATTCATTCACTGCGAGTCTGGAGTTTATCTGATTCTCCACTCCCGCCTGGTTAACATTACACCACTTGTGAATGTCCAAGTAAGCCAATGCTGGTTTTCAGAGGCCTGTTCATACTCGCAGCCGTGCTGTTTAATTGACAATTCACTCCACCCTGTTCAGCTCTTCATTGTCCCACCACACTACCAGCCTTCAGAAATCTTTGTTATCTCCACTACAGAATGTTCCATTCATTCACTGCGAATCTGGAATTCATCTGACTCTCAACTCCACGCAGGTTTTCATTACACCACTGTTGAATGTCCAAGTAACCCAATGCTGGTTTTCAGCGGCCTGTTCATATTCGCAGCCCTGCTGTTTACTTGGCTATCGATTCAAGCCTGGTCAGCTCTTCATTTTCCTGTCCACACAACACAGGCTTCAGAAATCATTGGAATCTCCTCTACAGAATGTTCCATTCATTCACTGCGAATGTGGAATTCAACTGACTCTCCACTCCATGCAGGTTTTCCTTACACCACTGATGAATGTCCAAGTAACCCAATGCTGGTTTTCAGCTGCATGTTCACACTCGCAGCCATGCTATACAATTGGCTTTCCACTAAATCCTGATTAGTTCTTGATTTTCCTTCCACACGACCCAGCCTTCAGAAATCATTGGAATCTCCACTAGAGAATGTTCCATTCATTCACTGCGAATCTGGAATTCCTCTGAACCTCCACTCCCGGCAGGTTTTCGTTACACCACTGTTGAATGTCCAAGTAACCCAATGTTTTAAGTGTTTTCTTCACAAGCGCAGTGGTGCTGTTCAATTGGCTATCCACTCAACCCTGGCCAGCTCTACATTTTCCTGTCCACACCACAGAGACTGGAGAAATCATTGTTATCTCCACTACAGAATGTTCCATTCATTCACAGCGAATCTGGAATTCATCTGAATCTCCACTCCCGGCAGGTTTTCGTGACACCACTGGTAAATATCCAAGTAAGCCAATGCTGGTTTTAAGTGGCCTGCTCATACTCTCAGCCGTGCTGTTCAATTTGCTATCCACTCAACCCTCTTCAGCTCCATTTTCCTGTCCACATAACCCAAACTTCAGAAACAATTGGTATCTCCTCCACAGAATGTTCCATTCATTGACGGCAAATCTGAAATTCATCTAATTCTCAACTCCCGTCAGGTTTTCGTTACACCACTTGTGAATGTCCAATTAAGCCAAAGCTGGTTTTCAGTGGCCTGTTCTTACTACGAGACGTGCTGTTCATTTGGCTATCCATTCCACCCTGTTCAGCTCTACATTTTCGTGTCCACAAAACCCAGCCTTCAGAAATCATTGGAATCACCACTAGAGAATGTTCCATTCATTCACTGCGAATCTGGAATTCATCTGAATCTCCACTCCCGGCAGGTTTTCATTGCACCACTGCTGAATGTTCAAGTAACGCAATGATGGTTTTCAGCGGTCTATTCACACTCGAACCCGTGCTGTTCACGGTCTAGCGACTCAACACTGGTGAGTTCTTCTTTTTCCAGTTCAGACAATACAAACCTCAGAAACCATTGCAATCTACACTACAGAATGTTTCATTCATTCAGGCGAATCTTGAATTCATCTTGTTCTCCACTCCCAGCAGGTTTTCGTTTCACCACTGGTGAATGTCCAAGCAACCCAAGGCTGGTTTCAGCTGCGTGTTAACACTCGCAGCCGTGCTGTTCAATTGGCTATCCAGTGAACGCTGGTTAGCTCTTGATTTTCCTTCCACACACCGAGCCTTCAGAAATCATTCTTATCTCCACTTCAGAATGTTCCATTCGTTCCCTGCGAATCTGGAATTCCTCTGACTCTCCACACCAGGCAGATTTTCCTAACAACACTGGTGAATGACCAGGTAATCCAATGCTGGTTTTCAGCGGCTGTTCACACTCACAGCCTTGCTGTTCAATTGGCAATCCAGTCAAACCTAGTCAGCTCTTCATTTTCCTGTCCACACAACCCAGCGTTCAGAAATCATTGGAATCTCTACTACAGAAATTTCCATTCATTCACTGTGAATCTGGAAATACTCTGAATCTGCATTCCAGGAAGGCTTTCGTTACACCACTGATGAATGTCCAAGTAATGCAATGCTGCTTCTTAGTGGTCTGTTCACACTCGAAACCGTGCTGTTCATTGGCTATCCACTCAATATCGGTCAGCTCTTCAATATCCTGTCCAGACTATCCAGATTCCTAAATGTTGGCAATCACCACTACAGAATGTTCCATTCAATCACGCGAATCTGGAATTCATCAGAGTCTCCACTCCTGGAAGGTTTTCGTGACACCACTGGTAAATGTCCAAGGAAGACAATGCTGGTTTTAAGCCGCCTGCTAACACACTCAGCCGTGCTGTTCAATTTGCTATCCACCCAACCCTATTCAGCTCTACATTTTCCTGTCCTCATAACCCAACCTTCAGAAATAATTGGTATCTCCTCCACAGAATGTTCCGTTCATTCACTGCGAATCTTAAATTCATCTGACTCTCAACTCCCGGCGGGTTATCGTTACACCACTTGTGAATGTCCAAGTAAGCCAATGCTGGTTTTCAGTGGCCTGTTCATACTAAGAGACGTGCTGTTCATTTGGCTATCCACTCCACCCTGTTCAGCTCTACATTTTCGTGTCCACAAAACCCAGCCTTCAGAAATCATTGGAATCACCACTAGAGAATGTTCCATTCATTCACTGCGAATCTGGAATTCCTCTGAACCTCCACTCCTGGCAGGTTTTCATTACGCCACTGGTGAATGTCCAAGTAACTCAATACTGGTTTTCAGAGGCATGTTCAACTCGCAGAAGTGCTGTTCAATGGGCTATCCACTCAATATTGGTCAGCTCTTCATTTTCCTCTCCACACAAACCAGCCTTCAGAAATCATTGGGCTCTCCACTACAGACTGTTCCATTCATTCACTGCGATTCTGCAATTCATCTGACTCTCCGCTCCAGGCAGGTTTTCATTACAGCACTGGTGAATGACCAAGTAATCCAATGCTGGTTTTCAGCCGCCTTTTCACACTCGCAGTGTGCTGTTCAATTGTCTATCCACTCAAACCTGGTCAGCCTTTCATTTTCTTTTCCACAATATCAGACTTCAGAAATCATTGGAATCGCCAGTACAGAATGTTCCATTCATTCACTGCCAATCTGGAATTCATCTGAATCTGCACTCCAGGTAGGCTTTCATTACACCACTTATGAATGTCCAAGTAACACAATGCTGGTTTTCAGCGGTCTGTTCACACTCTAAGCCCTGCTTTTTACTGGGTATCCACACAACTGTGGTCAGCTCTTCATTTTCATGTCCAAACAATCCAGACTTGAGAAATCATTGCAATCTCCAGTACAGAATGTTCCATTCATTCACTGCGAATCTGGAATTCAACTGAATCTCCACTACCTGCAGATTTATCTTACACCACTTGTGAATGTCCAAGTAAAACAATGCTGGTTTTCAGAGGCCTGTTCATGTTCGCAGTCGTGCTGTTCAATTGGCTATCCACTCAACCTGTTTTGCTCCTCATTTTCCTGTGCACACAACCCAGCCTTCAGAAATCATTGTAATCTCCACTACAGGATGTTCCATTCATTCACTGGGAATCTGGAATTCATCTGAATCTGCACTCCACGCAGGCTTTCGTTACACCACTGCTGAAAGTCAAAGTAATGCAATACTGGTTTTCAGTGGTCTGTTCACATTCGAAGCCGAGGCTTTTTACAGGCTATCCACTCAACACTGGTCAGCTCTTCATTTTCGTGTCCCCACAATCCAGATTTCAGAAATCATTGCAATCTCCACTACAGAATGTTCCATTCATTCACTGCGAGTCTGGAGTTTATCTGATTCTCCACTCCCGCCTGGTTAACATTACACCACTTGTGAATGTCCAAGTAAGCCAATGCTGGTTTTCAGAGGCCTGTTCATACTCGCAGCCGTGCTGTTTAATTGACAATTCACTCCACCCTGTTCAGCTCTTCATTGTCCCACCACACTACCAGCCTTCAGAAATCTTTGTTATCTCCACTACAGAATGTTCCATTCATTCACTGCGAATCTGGAATTCATCTGACTCTCAACTCCACGCAGGTTTTCATTACACCACTGTTGAATGTCCAAGTAACCCAATGCTGGTTTTCAGCGGCCTGTTCATATTCGCAGCCCTGCTGTTTACTTGGCTATCGATTCAAGCCTGGTCAGCTCTTCATTTTCCTGTCCACACAACACAGGCTTCAGAAATCATTGGAATCTCCTCTACAGAATGTTCCATTCATTCACTGCGAATGTGGAATTCAACTGACTCTCCACTCCATGCAGGTTTTCCTTTCACCACTGATGAATGTCCAAGTAACCCAATGCTGGTTTTCAGCTGCATGTTCACACTCGCAGCCATGCTATACAATTGGCTTTCCACTAAATCCTGATTAGTTCTTGATTTTCCTTCCACACGACCCAGCCTTCAGAAATCGTTGGAATCTCCACTAGAGAATGTTCCATTCATTCACTGCGAATCTGGAATTCCTCTGAACCTCCACTCCCGGCAGGTTTTCGTTACACCACTGTTGAATGTCCAAGTAACCCAATGTTTTAAGTGTTTTCTTCACAAGCGCAGTGGTGCTGTTCAATTGGCTATCCACTCAACCCTGGCCAGCTCTACATTTTCCTGTCCACACCACAGAGACTGGAGAAATCATTGTTATCTCCACTACAGAATGTTCCATTCATTCACAGCGAATCTGGAATTCATCTGAATCTCCACTCCCGGCAGGTTTTCGTGACACCACTGGTAAATATCCAAGTAAGCCAATGCTGGTTTTAAGTGGCCTGCTCATACTCTCAGCCGTGCTGTTCAATTTGCTATCCACTCAACCCTCTTCAGCTCCATTTTCCTGTCCACATAACCCAAACTTCAGAAACAATTGGTATCTCCTCCACAGAATGTTCCATTCATTGACGGCAAATCTGAAATTCATCTAATTCTCAACTCCCGTCAGGTTTTCGTTACACCACTTGTGAATGTCCAATTAAGCCAAAGCTGGTTTTCAGTGGCCTGTTCTTACTACGAGACGTGCTGTTCATTTGGCTATCCATTCCACCCTGTTCAGCTCTACATTTTCGTGTCCACAAAACCCAGCCTTCAGAAATCATTGGAATCACCACTAGAGAATGTTCCATTCATTCACTGCGAATCTGGAATTCATCTGAATCTCCACTCCCGGCAGGTTTTCATTGCACCACTGCTGAATGTTCAAGTAACGCAATGATGGTTTTCAGCGGTCTATTCACACTCGAACCCGTGCTGTTCACGGTCTAGCGACTCAACACTGGTGAGTTCTTCTTTTTCCAGTTCAGACAATACAAACCTCAGAAACCATTGCAATCTACACTACAGAATGTTTCATTCATTCAGGCGAATCTTGAATTCATCTTGTTCTCCACTCCCAGCAGGTTTTCGTTTCACCACTGGTGAATGTCCAAGCAACCCAAGGCTGGTTTCAGCTGCGTGTTAACACTCGCAGCCGTGCTGTTCAATTGGCTATCCAGTGAACGCTGGTTAGCTCTTGATTTTCCTTCCACACACCGAGGCTTCAGAAATCATTCTTATCTCCACTTCAGAATGTTCCATTCGTTCCCTGCGAATCTGGAATTCCTCTGACTCTCCACACCAGGCAGATTTTCCTAACAACACTGGTGAATGACCAGGTAATCCAATGCTGGTTTTCAGCGGCTGTTCACACTCACAGCCTTGCTGTTCAATTGGCAATCCAGTCAAACCTAGTCAGCTCTTCATTTTCCTGTCCACACAACCCAGCGTTCAGAAATCATTGGAATCTCTACTACAGAAATTTCCATTCATTCACTGTGAATCTGGAAATACTCTGAATCTGCATTCCAGGAAGGCTTTCGTTACACCACTGATGAATGTCCAAGTAATGCAATGCTGCTTCTTAGTGGTCTGTTCACACTCGAAACCGTGCTGTTCATTGGCTATCCACTCAATATCGGTCAGCTCTTCAATATCCTGTCCAGACTATCCAGATTCCTAAATGTTGGCAATCACCACTACAGAATGTTCCATTCAATCACGCGAATCTGGAATTCATCAGAGTCTCCACTCCTGGAAGGTTTTCGTGACACCACTGGTAAATGTCCAAGGAAGACAATGCTGGTTTTAAGCCGCCTGCTAACACACTCAGCCGTGCTGTTCAATTTGCTATCCACCCAACCCTATTCAGCTCTACATTTTCCTGTCCTCATAACCCAACCTTCAGAAATAATTGGTATCTCCTCCACAGAATGTTCCGTTCATTCACTGCGAATCTTAAATTCATCTGACTCTCAACTCCCGGCGGGTTATCGTTACACCACTTGTGAATGTCCAAGTAAGCCAATGCTGGTTTTCAGTGGCCTGTTCATACTAAGAGACGTGCTGTTCATTTGGCTATCCACTCCACCCTGTTCAGCTCTACATTTTCGTGTCCACAAAACCCAGCCTTCAGAAATCATTGGAATCACCACTAGAGAATGTTCCATTCATTCACTGCGAATCTGGAATTCCTCTGAACCTCCACTCCTGGCAGGTTTTCATTACGCCACTGGTGAATGTCCAAGTAACTCAATACTGGTTTTCAGAGGCATGTTCAACTCGCAGAAGTGCTGTTCAATGGGCTATCCACTCAATATTGGTCAGCTCTTCATTTTCCTCTCCACACAAACCAGCCTTCAGAAATCATTGGGCTCTCCACTACAGACTGTTCCATTCATTCACTGCGATTCTGCAATTCATCTGACTCTCCGCTCCAGGCAGGTTTTCATTACAGCACTGGTGAATGACCAAGTAATCCAATGCTGGTTTTCAGCCGCCTTTTCACACTCGCAGTGTGCTGTTCAATTGTCTATCCACTCAAACCTGGTCAGCCTTTCATTTTCTTTTCCACAATATCAGACTTCAGAAATCATTGGAATCGCCAGTACAGAATGTTCCATTCATTCACTGCCAATCTGGAATTCATCTGAATCTGCACTCCAGGTAGGCTTTCATTACACCACTTATGAATGTCCAAGTAACACAATGCTGGTTTTCAGCGGTCTGTTCACACTCTAAGCCCTGCTTTTTACTGGGTATCCACACAACTGTGGTCAGCTCTTCATTTTCATGTCCAAACAATCCAGACTTGAGAAATCATTGCAATCTCCAGTACAGAATGTTCCATTCATTCACTGCGAATCTGGAATTCAACTGAATCTCCACTACCTGCAGATTTATCTTACACCACTTGTGAATGTCCAAGTAAAACAATGCTGGTTTTCAGAGGCCTGTTCATGTTCGCAGTCGTGCTGTTCAATTGGCTATCCACTCAACCTGTTTTGCTCCTCATTTTCCTGTGCACACAACCCAGCCTTCAGAAATCATTGTAATCTCCACTACAGGATGTTCCATTCATTCACTGGGAATCTGGAATTCATCTGAATCTGCACTCCACGCAGGCTTTCGTTACACCACTGCTGAAAGTCGAAGTAATGCAATACTGGTTTTCAGTGGTCTGTTCACATTCGAAGCCGAGGCTTTTTACAGGCTATCCACTCAACACTGGTCAGCTCTTCATTTTCGTGTCCCCACAATCCAGATTTCAGAAATCATTGCAATCTCCACTACAGAATGTTCCATTCATTCACTGCGAGTCTGGAGTTTATCTGATTCTCCACTCCCGCCTGGTTAACATTACACCACTTGTGAATGTCCAAGTAAGCCAATGCTGGTTTTCAGAGGCCTGTTCATACTCGCAGCCGTGCTGTTTAATTGACAATTCACTCCACCCTGTTCAGCTCTTCATTGTCCCACCACACTACCAGCCTTCAGAAATCTTTGTTATCTCCACTACAGAATGTTCCATTCATTCACTGCGAATCTGGAATTCATCTGACTCTCAACTCCACGCAGGTTTTCATTACACCACTGTTGAATGTCCAAGTAACCCAATGCTGGTTTTCAGCGGCCTGTTCATATTCGCAGCCCTGCTGTTTACTTGGCTATCGATTCAAGCCTGGTCAGCTCTTCATTTTCCTGTCCACACAACACAGGCTTCAGAAATCATTGGAATCTCCTCTACAGAATGTTCCATTCATTCACTGCGAATGTGGAATTCAACTGACTCTCCACTCCATGCAGGTTTTCCTTACACCACTGATGAATGTCCAAGTAACCCAATGCTGGTTTTCAGCTGCATGTTCACACTCGCAGCCATGCTATACAATTGGCTTTCCACTAAATCCTGATTAGTTCTTGATTTTCCTTCCACACGACCCAGCCTTCAGAAATCGTTGGAATCTCCACTAGAGAATGTTCCATTCATTCACTGCGAATCTGGAATTCCTCTGAACCTCCACTCCCGGTAGGTTTTCGTTACACCACTGTTGAATGTCCAAGTAACCCAATGTTTTAAGTGTTTTCTTCACAAGCGCAGTGGTGCTGTTCAATTGGCTATCCACTCAACCCTGGCCAGCTCTACATTTTCCTGTCCACACCACAGAGACTGGAGAAATCATTGTTATCTCCACTACAGAATGTTCCATTCATTCACAGCGAATCTGGAATTCATCTGAATCTCCACTCCCGGCAGGTTTTCGTGACACCACTGGTAAATATCCAAGTAAGCCAATGCTGGTTTTAAGTGGCCTGCTCATACTCTCAGCCGTGCTGTTCAATTTGCTATCCACTCAACCCTCTTCAGCTCCATTTTCCTGTCCACATAACCCAAACTTCAGAAACAATTGGTATCTCCTCCACAGAATGTTCCATTCATTGACGGCAAATCTGAAATTCATCTAATTCTCAACTCCCGTCAGGTTTTCGTTACACCACTTGTGAATGTCCAATTAAGCCAAAGCTGGTTTTCAGTGGCCTGTTCTTACTACGAGACGTGCTGTTCATTTGGCTATCCATTCCACCCTGTTCAGCTCTACATTTTCGTGTCCACAAAACCCAGCCTTCAGAAATCATTGGAATCACCACTAGAGAATGTTCCATTCATTCACTGCGAATCTGGAATTCATCTGAATCTCCACTCCCGGCAGGTTTTCATTGCACCACTGCTGAATGTTCAAGTAACGCAATGATGGTTTTCAGCGGTCTATTCACACTCGAACCCGTGCTGTTCACGGTCTAGCGACTCAACACTGGTGAGTTCTTCTTTTTCCAGTTCAGACAATACAAACCTCAGAAACCATTGCAATCTACACTACAGAATGTTTCATTCATTCAGGCAAATCTTGACTTCATCTTGTTCTCCACTCCCAGCAGGTTTTCGTTTCACCACTGGTGAATGTCCAAGCAACCCAAGGCTGGTTTCAGCTGCGTGTTAACACTCGCAGCCGTGCTGTTCAATTGGCTATCCAGTGAACGCTGGTTAGCTCTTGATTTTCCTTCCACACACCGAGGCTTCAGAAATCATTCTTATCTCCACTTCAGAATGTTCCATTCGTTCCCTGCGAATCTGGAATTCCTCTGACTCTCCACACCAGGCAGATTTTCCTAACAACACTGGTGAATGACCAGGTAATCCAATGCTGGTTTTCAGCGGCTGTTCACACTCACAGCCTTGCTGTTCAATTGGCAATCCAGTCAAACCTAGTCAGCTCTTCATTTTCCTGTCCACACAACCCAGCGTTCAGAAATCATTGGAATCTCTACTACAGAAATTTCCATTCATTCACTGTGAATCTGGAAATACTCTGAATCTGCATTCCAGGAAGGCTTTCGTTACACCACTGATGAATGTCCAAGTAATGCAATGCTGCTTCTTAGTGGTCTGTTCACACTCGAAACCGTGCTGTTCATTGGCTATCCACTCAATATCGGTCAGCTCTTCAATATCCTGTCCAGACTATCCAGATTCCTAAATGTTGGCAATCACCACTACAGAATGTTCCATTCAATCACGCGAATCTGGAATTCATCAGAGTCTCCACTCCTGGAAGGTTTTCGTGACACCACTGGTAAATGTCCAAGGAAGACAATGCTGGTTTTAAGCCGCCTGCTAACACACTCAGCCGTGCTGTTCAATTTGCTATCCACCCAACCCTATTCAGCTCTACATTTTCCTGTCCTCATAACCCAACCTTCAGAAATAATTGGTATCTCCTCCACAGAATGTTCCGTTCATTCACTGCGAATCTTAAATTCATCTGACTCTCAACTCCCGGCGGGTTATCGTTACACCACTTGTGAATGTCCAAGTAAGCCAATGCTGGTTTTCAGTGGCCTGTTCATACTAAGAGACGTGCTGTTCATTTGGCTATCCACTCCACCCTGTTCAGCTCTACATTTTCGTGTCCACAAAACCCAGCCTTCAGAAATCATTGGAATCACCACTAGAGAATGTTCCATTCATTCACTGCGAATCTGGAATTCCTCTGAACCTCCACTCCTGGCAGGTTTTCATTACGCCACTGGTGAATGTCCAAGTAACTCAATACTGGTTTTCAGAGGCATGTTCAACTCGCAGAAGTGCTGTTCAATGGGCTATCCACTCAATATTGGTCAGCTCTTCATTTTCCTCTCCACACAAACCAGCCTTCAGAAATCATTGGGCTCTCCACTACAGACTGTTCCATTCATTCACTGCGATTCTGCAATTCATCTGACTCTCCGCTCCAGGCAGGTTTTCATTACAGCACTGGTGAATGACCAAGTAATCCAATGCTGGTTTTCAGCCGCCTTTTCACACTCGCAGTGTGCTGTTCAATTGTCTATCCACTCAAACCTGGTCAGCCTTTCATTTTCTTTTCCACAATATCAGACTTCAGAAATCATTGGAATCGCCAGTACAGAATGTTCCATTCATTCACTGCCAATCTGGAATTCATCTGAATCTGCACTCCAGGTAGGCTTTCATTACACCACTTATGAATGTCCAAGTAACACAATGCTGGTTTTCAGCGGTCTGTTCACACTCTAAGCCCTGCTTTTTACTGGGTATCCACACAACTGTGGTCAGCTCTTCATTTTCATGTCCAAACAATCCAGACTTGAGAAATCATTGCAATCTCCAGTACAGAATGTTCCATTCATTCACTGCGAATCTGGAATTCAACTGAATCTCCACTACCTGCAGATTTATCTTACACCACTTGTGAATGTCCAAGTAAAACAATGCTGGTTTTCAGAGGCCTGTTCATGTTCGCAGTCGTGCTGTTCAATTGGCTATCCACTCAACCTGTTTTGCTCCTCATTTTCCTGTGCACACAACCCAGCCTTCAGAAATCATTGTAATCTCCACTACAGGATGTTCCATTCATTCACTGGGAATCTGGAATTCATCTGAATCTGCACTCCACGCAGGCTTTCGTTACACCACTGCTGAAAGTCGAAGTAATGCAATACTGGTTTTCAGTGGTCTGTTCACATTCGAAGCCGAGGCTTTTTACAGGCTATCCACTCAACACTGGTCAGCTCTTCATTTTCGTGTCCCCACAATCCAGATTTCAGAAATCATTGCAATCTCCACTACAGAATGTTCCATTCATTCACTGCGAGTCTGGAGTTTATCTGATTCTCCACTCCCGCCTGGTTAACATTACACCACTTGTGAATGTCCAAGTAAGCCAATGCTGGTTTTCAGAGGCCTGTTCATACTCGCAGCCGTGCTGTTTAATTGACAATTCACTCCACCCTGTTCAGCTCTTCATTGTCCCACCACACTACCAGCCTTCAGAAATCTTTGTTATCTCCACTACAGAATGTTCCATTCATTCACTGCGAATCTGGAATTCATCTGACTCTCAACTCCACGCAGGTTTTCATTACACCACTGTTGAATGTCCAAGTAACCCAATGCTGGTTTTCAGCGGCCTGTTCATATTCGCAGCCCTGCTGTTTACTTGGCTATCGATTCAAGCCTGGTCAGCTCTTCATTTTCCTGTCCACACAACACAGGCTTCAGAAATCATTGGAATCTCCTCTACAGAATGTTCCATTCATTCACTGCGAATGTGGAATTCAACTGACTCTCCACTCCATGCAGGTTTTCCTTTCACCACTGATGAATGTCCAAGTAACCCAATGCTGGTTTTCAGCTGCATGTTCACACTCGCAGCCATGCTATACAATTGGCTTTCCACTAAATCCTGATTAGTTCTTGATTTTCCTTCCACACGACCCAGCCTTCAGAAATCGTTGGAATCTCCACTAGAGAATGTTCCATTCATTCACTGCGAATCTGGAATTCCTCTGAACCTCCACTCCCGGCAGGTTTTCGTTACACCACTGTTGAATGTCCAAGTAACCCAATGTTTTAAGTGTTTTCTTCACAAGCGCAGTGGTGCTGTTCAATTGGCTATCCACTCAACCCTGGCCAGCTCTACATTTTCCTGTCCACACCACAGAGACTGGAGAAATCATTGTTATCTCCACTACAGAATGTTCCATTCATTCACAGCGAATCTGGAATTCATCTGAATCTCCACTCCCGGCAGGTTTTCGTGACACCACTGGTAAATATCCAAGTAAGCCAATGCTGGTTTTAAGTGGCCTGCTCATACTCTCAGCCGTGCTGTTCAATTTGCTATCCACTCAACCCTCTTCAGCTCCATTTTCCTGTCCACATAACCCAAACTTCAGAAACAATTGGTATCTCCTCCACAGAATGTTCCATTCATTGACGGCAAATCTGAAATTCATCTAATTCTCAACTCCCGTCAGGTTTTCGTTACACCACTTGTGAATGTCCAATTAAGCCAAAGCTGGTTTTCAGTGGCCTGTTCTTACTACGAGACGTGCTGTTCATTTGGCTATCCATTCCACCCTGTTCAGCTCTACATTTTCGTGTCCACAAAACCCAGCCTTCAGAAATCATTGGAATCACCACTAGAGAATGTTCCATTCATTCACTGCGAATCTGGAATTCATCTGAATCTCCACTCCCGGCAGGTTTTCATTGCACCACTGCTGAATGTTCAAGTAACGCAATGATGGTTTTCAGCGGTCTATTCACACTCGAACCCGTGCTGTTCACGGTCTAGCGACTCAACACTGGTGAGTTCTTCTTTTTCCAGTTCAGACAATACAAACCTCAGAAACCATTGCAATCTACACTACAGAATGTTTCATTCATTCAGGCGAATCTTGAATTCATCTTGTTCTCCACTCCCAGCAGGTTTTCGTTTCACCACTGGTGAATGTCCAAGCAACCCAAGGCTGGTTTCAGCTGCGTGTTAACACTCGCAGCCGTGCTGTTCAATTGGCTATCCAGTGAACGCTGGTTAGCTCTTGATTTTCCTTCCACACACCGAGGCTTCAGAAATCATTCTTATCTCCACTTCAGAATGTTCCATTCGTTCCCTGCGAATCTGGAATTCCTCTGACTCTCCACACCAGGCAGATTTTCCTAACAACACTGGTGAATGACCAGGTAATCCAATGCTGGTTTTCAGCGGCTGTTCACACTCACAGCCTTGCTGTTCAATTGGCAATCCAGTCAAACCTAGTCAGCTCTTCATTTTCCTGTCCACACAACCCAGCGTTCAGAAATCATTGGAATCTCTACTACAGAAATTTCCATTCATTCACTGTGAATCTGGAAATACTCTGAATCTGCATTCCAGGAAGGCTTTCGTTACACCACTGATGAATGTCCAAGTAATGCAATGCTGCTTCTTAGTGGTCTGTTCACACTCGAAACCGTGCTGTTCATTGGCTATCCACTCAATATCGGTCAGCTATTCAATATCCTGTCCAGACTATCCAGATTCCTAAATGTTGGCAATCACCACTACAGAATGTTCCATTCAATCACGCGAATCTGGAATTCATCAGAGTCTCCACTCCTGGAAGGTTTTCGTGACACCACTGGTAAATGTCCAAGGAAGACAATGCTGGTTTTAAGCCGCCTGCTAACACACTCAGCCGTGCTGTTCAATTTGCTATCCACCCAACCCTATTCAGCTCTACATTTTCCTGTCCTCATAACCCAACCTTCAGAAATAATTGGTATCTCCTCCACAGAATGTTCCGTTCATTCACTGCGAATCTTAAATTCATCTGACTCTCAACTCCCGGCGGGTTATCGTTACACCACTTGTGAATGTCCAAGTAAGCCAATGCTGGTTTTCAGTGGCCTGTTCATACTAAGAGACGTGCTGTTCATTTGGCTATCCACTCCACCCTGTTCAGCTCTACATTTTCGTGTCCACAAAACCCAGCCTTCAGAAATCATTGGAATCACCACTAGAGAATGTTCCATTCATTCACTGCGAATCTGGAATTCCTCTGAACCTCCACTCCTGGCAGGTTTTCATTACGCCACTGGTGAATGTCCAAGTAACTCAATACTGGTTTTCAGAGGCATGTTCAACTCGCAGAAGTGCTGTTCAATGGGCTATCCACTCAATATTGGTCAGCTCTTCATTTTCCTCTCCACACAAACCAGCCTTCAGAAATCATTGGGCTCTCCACTACAGACTGTTCCATTCATTCACTGCGATTCTGCAATTCATCTGACTCTCCGCTCCAGGCAGGTTTTCATTACAGCACTGGTGAATGACCAAGTAATCCAATGCTGGTTTTCAGCCGCCTTTTCACACTCGCAGTGTGCTGTTCAATTGTCTATCCACTCAAACCTGGTCAGCCTTTCATTTTCTTTTCCACAATATCAGACTTCAGAAATCATTGGAATCGCCAGTACAGAATGTTCCATTCATTCACTGCCAATCTGGAATTCATCTGAATCTGCACTCCAGGTAGGCTTTCATTACACCACTTATGAATGTCCAAGTAACACAATGCTGGTTTTCAGCGGTCTGTTCACACTCTAAGCCCTGCTTTTTACTGGGTATCCACACAACTGTGGTCAGCTCTTCATTTTCATGTCCAAACAATCCAGACTTGAGAAATCATTGCAATCTCCAGTACAGAATGTTCCATTCATTCACTGCGAATCTGGAATTCAACTGAATCTCCACTACCTGCAGATTTATCTTACACCACTTGTGAATGTCCAAGTAAAACAATGCTGGTTTTCAGAGGCCTGTTCATGTTCGCAGTCGTGCTGTTCAATTGGCTATCCACTCAACCTGTTTTGCTCCTCATTTTCCTGTGCACACAACCCAGCCTTCAGAAATCATTGTAATCTCCACTACAGGATGTTCCATTCATTCACTGGGAATCTGGAATTCATCTGAATCTGCACTCCACGCAGGCTTTCGTTACACCACTGCTGAAAGTCGAAGTAATGCAATACTGGTTTTCAGTGGTCTGTTCACATTCGAAGCCGAGGCTTTTTACAGGCTATCCACTCAACACTGGTCAGCTCTTCATTTTCGTGTCCCCACAATCCAGATTTCAGAAATCATTGCAATCTCCACTACAGAATGTTCCATTCATTCACTGCGAGTCTGGAGTTTATCTGATTCTCCACTCCCGCCTGGTTAACATTACACCACTTGTGAATGTCCAAGTAAGCCAATGCTGGTTTTCAGAGGCCTGTTCATACTCGCAGCCGTGCTGTTTAATTGACAATTCACTCCACCCTGTTCAGCTCTTCATTGTCCCACCACACTACCAGCCTTCAGAAATCTTTGTTATCTCCACTACAGAATGTTCCATTCATTCACTGCGAATCTGGAATTCATCTGACTCTCAACTCCACGCAGGTTTTCATTACACCACTGTTGAATGTCCAAGTAACCCAATGCTGGTTTTCAGCGGCCTGTTCATATTCGCAGCCCTGCTGTTTACTTGGCTATCGATTCAAGCCTGGTCAGCTCTTCATTTTCCTGTCCACACAACACAGGCTTCAGAAATCATTGGAATCTCCTCTACAGAATGTTCCATTCATTCACTGCGAATGTGGAATTCAACTGACTCTCCACTCCATGCAGGTTTTCCTTACACCACTGATGAATGTCCAAGTAACCCAATGCTGGTTTTCAGCTGCATGTTCACACTCGCAGCCATGCTATACAATTGGCTTTCCACTAAATCCTGATTAGTTCTTGATTTTCCTTCCACACGACCCAGCCTTCAGAAATCGTTGGAATCTCCACTAGAGAATGTTCCATTCATTCACTGCGAATCTGGAATTCCTCTGAACCTCCACTCCCGGTAGGTTTTCGTTACACCACTGTTGAATGTCCAAGTAACCCAATGTTTTAAGTGTTTTCTTCACAAGCGCAGTGGTGCTGTTCAATTGGCTATCCACTCAACCCTGGCCAGCTCTACATTTTCCTGTCCACACCACAGAGACTGGAGAAATCATTGTTATCTCCACTACAGAATGTTCCATTCATTCACAGCGAATCTGGAATTCATCTGAATCTCCACTCCCGGCAGGTTTTCGTGACACCACTGGTAAATATCCAAGTAAGCCAATGCTGGTTTTAAGTGGCCTGCTCATACTCTCAGCCGTGCTGTTCAATTTGCTATCCACTCAACCCTCTTCAGCTCCATTTTCCTGTCCACATAACCCAAACTTCAGAAACAATTGGTATCTCCTCCACAGAATGTTCCATTCATTGACGGCAAATCTGAAATTCATCTAATTCTCAACTCCCGTCAGGTTTTCGTTACACCACTTGTGAATGTCCAATTAAGCCAAAGCTGGTTTTCAGTGGCCTGTTCTTACTACGAGACGTGCTGTTCATTTGGCTATCCATTCCACCCTGTTCAGCTCTACATTTTCGTGTCCACAAAACCCAGCCTTCAGAAATCATTGGAATCACCACTAGAGAATGTTCCATTCATTCACTGCGAATCTGGAATTCATCTGAATCTCCACTCCCGGCAGGTTTTCATTGCACCACTGCTGAATGTTCAAGTAACGCAATGATGGTTTTCAGCGGTCTATTCACACTCGAACCCGTGCTGTTCACGGTCTAGCGACTCAACACTGGTGAGTTCTTCTTTTTCCAGTTCAGACAATACAAACCTCAGAAACCATTGCAATCTACACTACAGAATGTTTCATTCATTCAGGCAAATCTTGACTTCATCTTGTTCTCCACTCCCAGCAGGTTTTCGTTTCACCACTGGTGAATGTCCAAGCAACCCAAGGCTGGTTTCAGCTGCGTGTTAACACTCGCAGCCGTGCTGTTCAATTGGCTATCCAGTGAACGCTGGTTAGCTCTTGATTTTCCTTCCACACACCGAGCCTTCAGAAATCATTCTTATCTCCACTTCAGAATGTTCCATTCGTTCCCTGCGAATCTGGAATTCCTCTGACTCTCCACACCAGGCAGATTTTCCTAACAACACTGGTGAATGACCAGGTAATCCAATGCTGGTTTTCAGCGGCTGTTCACACTCACAGCCTTGCTGTTCAATTGGCAATCCAGTCAAACCTAGTCAGCTCTTCATTTTCCTGTCCACACAACCCAGCGTTCAGAAATCATTGGAATCTCTACTACAGAAATTTCCATTCATTCACTGTGAATCTGGAAATACTCTGAATCTGCATTCCAGGAAGGCTTTCGTTACACCACTGATGAATGTCCAAGTAATGCAATGCTGCTTCTTAGTGGTCTGTTCACACTCGAAACCGTGCTGTTCATTGGCTATCCACTCAATATCGGTCAGCTCTTCAATATCCTGTCCAGACTATCCAGATTCCTAAATGTTGGCAATCACCACTACAGAATGTTCCATTCAATCACGCGAATCTGGAATTCATCAGAGTCTCCACTCCTGGAAGGTTTTCGTGACACCACTGGTAAATGTCCAAGGAAGACAATGCTGGTTTTAAGCCGCCTGCTAACACACTCAGCCGTGCTGTTCAATTTGCTATCCACCCAACCCTATTCAGCTCTACATTTTCCTGTCCTCATAACCCAACCTTCAGAAATAATTGGTATCTCCTCCACAGAATGTTCCGTTCATTCACTGCGAATCTTAAATTCATCTGACTCTCAACTCCCGGCGGGTTATCGTTACACCACTTGTGAATGTCCAAGTAAGCCAATGCTGGTTTTCAGTGGCCTGTTCATACTAAGAGACGTGCTGTTCATTTGGCTATCCACTCCACCCTGTTCAGCTCTACATTTTCGTGTCCACAAAACCCAGCCTTCAGAAATCATTGGAATCACCACTAGAGAATGTTCCATTCATTCACTGCGAATCTGGAATTCATCTGAACCTCCACTCCTGGCAGGTTTTCGTTACGCCACTGGTGAATGTCCAAGTAACTCAATACTGGTTTTCAGAGGCATGTTCAACTCGCAGAAGTGCTGTTCAATGGGCTATCCACTCAATATTGGTCAGCTCTTCATTTTCCTCTCCACACAAACCAGCCTTCAGAAATCATTGGGCTCTCCACTACAGACTGTTCCATTCATTCACTGCGATTCTGCAATTCATCTGACTCTCCGCTCCAGGCAGGTTTTCATTACAGCACTGGTGAATGACCAAGTAATCCAATGCTGGTTTTCAGCCGCCTTTTCACACTCGCAGTGTGCTGTTCAATTGTCTATCCACTCAAACCTGGTCAGCCTTTCATTTTCTTTTCCACAATATCAGACTTCAGAAATCATTGGAATCGCCAGTACAGAATGTTCCATTCATTCACTGCCAATCTGGAATTCATCTGAATCTGCACTCCAGGTAGGCTTTCATTACACCACTTATGAATGTCCAAGTAACACAATGCTGGTTTTCAGCGGTCTGTTCACACTCTAAGCCCTGCTTTTTACTGGGTATCCACACAACTGTGGTCAGCTCTTCATTTTCATGTCCAAACAATCCAGACTTGAGAAATCATTGCAATCTCCAGTACAGAATGTTCCATTCATTCACTGCGAATCTGGAATTCAACTGAATCTCCACTACTTGCAGATTCATCTTACACCACTTGTGAATGTCCAAGTAAAACAATGCTGGTTTTCAGAGGCCTGTTCATGTTCGCAGTCGTGCTGTTCAATTGGCTATCCACTCAACCTGTTTTGCTCCTCATTTTCCTGTGCACACAACCCAGCCTTCAGAAATCATTGTAATCTCCACTACAGGATGTTCCATTCATTCACTGGGAATCTGGAATTCATCTGAATCTGCACTCCACGCAGGCTTTCGTTACACCACTGCTGAAAGTCGAAGTAATGCAATACTGGTTTTCAGTGGTCTGTTCACATTCGAAGCCGAGGCTTTTTACAGGCTATCCACTCAACACTGGTCAGCTCTTCATTTTCGTGTCCCCACAATCCAGATTTCAGAAATCATTGCAATCTCCACTACAGAATGTTCCATTCATTCACTGCGAGTCTGGAGTTTATCTGATTCTCCACTCCCGCCTGGTTAACATTACACCACTTGTGAATGTCCAAGTAAGCCAATGCTGGTTTTCAGAGGCCTGTTCATACTCGCAGCCGTGCTGTTTAATTGACAATTCACTCCACCCTGTTCAGCTCTTCATTGTCCCACCACACTACCAGCCTTCAGAAATCTTTGTTATCTCCACTACAGAACGTTCCATTCATTCACTGCGAATCTGGAATTCATCTGACTCTCAACTCCACGCAGGTTTTCATTACACCACTGTTGAATGTCCAAGTAACCCAATGCTGGTTTTCAGCGGCCTGTTCATATTCGCAGCCCTGCTGTTTACTTGGCTATCGATTCAAGCCTGGTCAGCTCTTCATTTTCCTGTCCACACAACACAGGCTTCAGAAATCATTGGAATCTCCTCTACAGAATGTTCCATTCATTCACTGCGAATGTGGAATTCAACTGACTCTCCACTCCATGCAGGTTTTCCTTACACCACTGATGAATGTCCAAGTAACCCAATGCTGGTTTTCAGCTGCATGTTCACACTCGCAGCCATGCTATACAATTGGCTTTCCACTAAATCCTGATTAGTTCTTGATTTTCCTTCCACACGACCCAGCCTTCAGAAATTGTTGGAATCTCCACTAGAGAATGTTCCATTCATTCACTGCGAATCTGGAATTCCTCTGAACCTCCACTCCCGTCAGGTTTTCGTTACACCACTGTTGAATGTCCAAGTAACCCAATGTTTTAAGTGTTTTCTTCACAAGCGCAGTGGTGCTGTTCAATTGGCTATCCACTCAACCCTGGCCAGCTCTACATTTTCCTGTCCACACCACAGAGACTGGAGAAATCATTGTTATCTCCACTACAGAATGTTCCATTCATTCACAGCGAATCTGGAATTCATCTGAATCTCCACTCCCGGCAGGTTTTCGTGACACCACTGGTAAATATCCAAGTAAGCCAATGCTGGTTTTAAGTGGCCTGCTCATACTCTCAGCCGTGCTGTTCAATTTGCTATCCACTCAACCCTCTTCAGCTCCATTTTCCTGTCCACATAACCCAAACTTCAGAAACAATTGGTATCTCCTCCACAGAATGTTCCATTCATTGACGGCAAATCTGAAATTCATCTAATTCTCAACTCCCGTCAGGTTTTCGTTACACCACTTGTGAATGTCCAATTAAGCCAAAGCTGGTTTTCAGTGGCCTGTTCTTACTACGAGACGTGCTGTTCATTTGGCTATCCATTCCACCCTGTTCAGCTCTACATTTTCGTGTCCACAAAACCCAGCCTTCAGAAATCATTGGAATCACCACTAGAGAATGTTCCATTCATTCACTGCGAATCTGGAATTCATCTGAATCTCCACTCCCGGCAGGTTTTCATTGCACCACTGCTGAATGTTCAAGTAACGCAATGATGGTTTTCAGCGGTCTATTCACACTCGAACCCGTGCTGTTCACGGTCTAGCGACTCAACACTGGTGAGTTCTTCTTTTTCCAGTTCAGACAATACAAACCTCAGAAACCATTGCAATCTACACTACAGAATGTTTCATTCATTCAGGCGAATCTTGAATTCATCTTGTTCTCCACTCCCAGCAGGTTTTCGTTTCACCACTGGTGAATGTCCAAGCAACCCAAGGCTGGTTTCAGCTGCGTGTTAACACTCGCAGCCGTGCTGTTCAATTGGCTATCCAGTGAACGCTGGTTAGCTCTTGATTTTCCTTCCACACACCGAGCCTTCAGAAATCATTCTTATCTCCACTTCAGAATGTTCCATTCGTTCCCTGCGAATCTGGAATTCCTCTGACTCTCCACACCAGGCAGATTTTCCTAACAACACTGGTGAATGACCAGGTAATCCAATGCTGGTTTTCAGCGGCTGTTCACACTCACAGCCTTGCTGTTCAATTGGCAATCCAGTCAAACCTAGTCAGCTCTTCATTTTCCTGTCCACACAACCCAGCGTTCAGAAATCATTGGAATCTCTACTACAGAAATTTCCATTCATTCACTGTGAATCTGGAAATACTCTGAATCTGCATTCCAGGAAGGCTTTCGTTACACCACTGATGAATGTCCAAGTAATGCAATGCTGCTTCTTAGTGGTCTGTTCACACTCGAAACCGTGCTGTTCATTGGCTATCCACTCAATATCGGTCAGCTCTTCAATATCCTGTCCAGACTATCCAGATTCCTAAATGTTGGCAATCACCACTACAGAATGTTCCCATTCAATCACGCGAATCTGGAATTCATCAGAGTCTCCACTCCTGGAAGGTTTTCGTGACACCACTGGTAAATGTCCAAGGAAGACAATGCTGGTTTTAAGCCGCCTGCTAACACACTCAGCCGTGCTGTTCAATTTGCTATCCACCCAACCCTATTCAGCTCTACATTTTCCTGTCCTCATAACCCAACCTTCAGAAATAATTGGTATCTCCTCCACAGAATGTTCCGTTCATTCACTGCGAATCTTAAATTCATCTGACTCTCAACTCCCGGCGGGTTATCGTTACACCACTTGTGAATGTCCAAGTAAGCCAATGCTGGTTTTCAGTGGCCTGTTCATACTAAGAGACGTGCTGTTCATTTGGCTATCCACTCCACCCTGTTCAGCTCTACATTCTCGTGTCCACAAAACCCAGCCTTCAGAAATCATTGGAATCACCACTAGAGAATGTTCCATTCACTTCACTGCGAATCTGGAATTCCTCTGAACCTCCACTCCTGGCAGGTTTTCGTTACGCCACTGGTGAATGTCCAAGTAACTCAATACTGGTTTTCAGAGGCATGTTCAACTCGCAGAAGTGCTGTTCAATGGGCTATCCACTCAATATTGGTCAGCTCTTCATTTTCCTCTCCACACAAACCAGCCTTCAGAAATCATTGGGCTCTCCACTACAGACTGTTCCATTCATTCACTGCGATTCTGCAATTCATCTGACTCTCCGCTCCAGGCAGGTTTTCATTACAGCACTGGTGAATGACCAAGTAATCCAATGCTGGTTTTCAGCCGCCTTTTCACACTCGCAGTGTGCTGTTCAATTGTCTATCCACTCAAACCTGGTCAGCCTTTCATTTTCTTTTCCACAATATCAGACTTCAGAAATCATTGGAATCGCCAGTACAGAATGTTCCATTCATTCACTGCCAATCTGGAATTCATCTGAATCTGCACTCCAGGTAGGCTTTCATTACACCACTTATGAATGTCCAAGTAACACAATGCTGGTTTTCAGCGGTCTGTTCACACTCTAAGCCCTGCTTTTTACTGGGTATCCACACAACTGTGGTCAGCTCTTCATTTTCATGTCCAAACAATCCAGACTTGAGAAATCATTGCAATCTCCAGTACAGAATGTTCCATTCATTCACTGCGAATCTGGAATTCAACTGAATCTCCACTACCTGCAGATTTATCTTACACCACTTGTGAATGTCCAAGTAAAACAATGCTGGTTTTCAGAGGCCTGTTCATGTTCGCAGTCGTGCTGTTCAATTGGCTATCCACTCAACCTGTTTTGCTCCTCATTTTCCTGTGCACACAACCCAGCCTTCAGAAATCATTGTAATCTCCACTACAGGATGTTCCATTCATTCACTGGGAATCTGGAATTCATCTGAATCTGCACTCCACGCAGGCTTTCGTTACACCACTGCTGAAAGTCGAAGTAATGCAATACTGGTTTTCAGTGGTCTGTTCACATTCGAAGCCGAGGCTTTTTACAGGCTATCCACTCAACACTGGTCAGCTCTTCATTTTCGTGTCCCCACAATCCAGATTTCAGAAATCATTGCAATCTCCACTACAGAATGTTCCATTCATTCACTGCGAGTCTGGAGTTTATCTGATTCTCCACTCCCGCCTGGTTAACATTACACCACTTGTGAATGTCCAAGTAAGCCAATGCTGGTTTTCAGAGGCCTGTTCATACTCGCAGCCGTGCTGTTTAATTGACAATTCACTCCACCCTGTTCAGCTCTTCATTGTCCCACCACACTACCAGCCTTCAGAAATCTTTGTTATCTCCACTACAGAACGTTCCATTCATTCACTGCGAATCTGGAATTCATCTGACTCTCAACTCCACGCAGGTTTTCATTACACCACTGTTGAATGTCCAAGTAACCCAATGCTGGTTTTCAGCGGCCTGTTCATATTCGCAGCCCTGCTGTTTACTTGGCTATCGATTCAAGCCTGGTCAGCTCTTCATTTTCCTGTCCACACAACACAGGCTTCAGAAATCATGGGAATCTCCTCTACAGAATGTTCCATTCATTCACTGCGAATGTGGAATTCAACTGACTCTCCACTCCATGCAGGTTTTCCTTACACCACTGATGAATGTCCAAGTAACCCAATGCTGGTTTTCAGCTGCATGTTCACACTCGCAGCCATGCTATACAATTGGCTTTCCACTAAATCCTGATTAGTTCTTGATTTTCCTTCCACACGACCCAGCCTTCAGAAATCGTTGGAATCTCCACTAGAGAATGTTCCATTCATTCACTGCGAATCTGGAATTCCTCTGAACCTCCACTCCCGGCAGGTTTTCGTTACACCACTGTTGAATGTCCAAGTAACCCAATGTTTTAAGTGTTTTCTTCACAAGCGCAGTGGTGCTGTTCAATTGGCTATCCACTCAACCCTGGCCAGCTCTACATTTTCCTGTCCACACCACAGAGACTGGAGAAATCATTGTTATCTCCACTACAGAATGTTCCATTCATTCACAGCGAATCTGGAATTCATCTGAATCTCCACTCCCGGCAGGTTTTCGTGACACCACTGGTAAATATCCAAGTAAGCCAATGCTGGTTTTAAGTGGCCTGCTCATACTCTCAGCCGTGCTGTTCAATTTGCTATCCACTCAACCCTCTTCAGCTCCATTTTCCTGTCCACATAACCCAAACTTCAGAAACAATTGGTATCTCCTCCACAGAATGTTCCATTCATTGACGGCAAATCTGAAATTCATCTAATTCTCAACTCCCGTCAGGTTTTCGTTACACCACTTGTGAATGTCCAATTAAGCCAAAGCTGGTTTTCAGTGGCCTGTTCTTACTACGAGACGTGCTGTTCATTTGGCTATCCATTCCACCCTGTTCAGCTCTACATTTTCGTGTCCACAAAACCCAGCCTTCAGAAATCATTGGAATCACCACTAGAGAATGTTCCATTCATTCACTGCGAATCTGGAATTCATCTGAATCTCCACTCCCGGCAGGTTTTCATTGCACCACTGCTGAATGTTCAAGTAACGCAATGATGGTTTTCAGCGGTCTATTCACACTCGAACCCGTGCTGTTCACGGTCTAGCGACTCAACACTGGTGAGTTCTTCTTTTTCCAGTTCAGACAATACAAACCTCAGAAACCATTGCAATCTACACTACAGAATGTTTCATTCATTCAGGCGAATCTTGAATTCATCTTGTTCTCCACTCCCAGCAGGTTTTCGTTTCACCACTGGTGAATGTCCAAGCAACCCAAGGCTGGTTTCAGCTGCGTGTTAACACTCGCAGCCGTGCTGTTCAATTGGCTATCCAGTGAACGCTGGTTAGCTCTTGATTTTCCTTCCACACACCGAGCCTTCAGAAATCATTCTTATCTCCACTTCAGAATGTTCCATTCGTTCCCTGCGAATCTGGAATTCCTCTGACTCTCCACACCAGGCAGATTTTCCTAACAACACTGGTGAATGACCAGGTAATCCAATGCTGGTTTTCAGCGGCTGTTCACACTCACAGCCTTGCTGTTCAATTGGCAATCCAGTCAAACCTAGTCAGCTCTTCATTTTCCTGTCCACACAACCCAGCGTTCAGAAATCATTGGAATCTCTACTACAGAAATTTCCATTCATTCACTGTGAATCTGGAAATACTCTGAATCTGCATTCCAGGAAGGCTTTCGTTACACCACCGATGAATGTCCAAGTAATGCAATGCTGCTTCTTAGTGGTCTGTTCACACTCGAAACCGTGCTGTTCATTGGCTATCCACTCAATATCGGTCAGCTCTTCAATATCCTGTCCAGACTATCCAGATTCCTAAATGTTGGCAATCACCACTACAGAATGTTCCATTCAATCACGCGAATCTGGAATTCATCAGAGTCTCCACTCCTGGAAGGTTTTCGTGACACCACTGGTAAATGTCCAAGGAAGACAATGCTGGTTTTAAGCCGCCTGCTAACACACTCAGCCGTGCTGTTCAATTTGCTATCCACCCAACCCTATTCAGCTCTACATTTTCCTGTCCTCATAACCCAACCTTCAGAAATAATTGGTATCTCCTCCACAGAATGTTCCGTTCATTCACTGCGAATCTTAAATTCATCTGACTCTCAACTCCCGGCGGGTTATCGTTACACCACTTGTGAATGTCCAAGTAAGCCAATGCTGGTTTTCAGTGGCCTGTTCATACTAAGAGACGTGCTGTTCATTTGGCTATCCACTCCACCCTGTTCAGCTCTACATTCTCGTGTCCACAAAACCCAGCCTTCAGAAATCATTGGAATCACCACTAGAGAATGTTCCATTCACTCACTGCGAATCTGGAATTCCTCTGAACCTCCACTCCTGGCAGGTTTTCGTTACGCCACTGGTGAATGTCCAAGTAACTCAATACTGGTTTTCAGAGGCATGTTCAACTCGCAGAAGTGCTGTTCAATGGGCTATCCACTCAATATTGGTCAGCTCTTCATTTTCCTCTCCACACAAACCAGCCTTCAGAAATCATTGGGCTCTCCACTACAGACTGTTCCATTCATTCACTGCGATTCTGCAATTCATCTGACTCTCCGCTCCAGGCAGGTTTTCATTACAGCACTGGTGAATGACCAAGTAATCCAATGCTGGTTTTCAGCCGCCTTTTCACACTCGCAGTGTGCTGTTCAATTGTCTATCCACTCAAACCTGGTCAGCCTTTCATTTTCTTTTCCACAATATCAGACTTCAGAAATCATTGGAATCGCCAGTACAGAATGTTCCATTCATTCACTGCCAATCTGGAATTCATCTGAATCTGCACTCCAGGTAGGCTTTCATTACACCACTTATGAATGTCCAAGTAACACAATGCTGGTTTTCAGCGGTCTGTTCACACTCTAAGCCCTGCTTTTTACTGGGTATCCACACAACTGTGGTCAGCTCTTCATTTTCATGTCCAAACAATCCAGACTTGAGAAATCATTGCAATCTCCAGTACAGAATGTTCCATTCATTCACTGCGAATCTGGAATTCAACTGAATCTCCACTACCTGCAGATTTATCTTACACCACTTGTGAATGTCCAAGTAAAACAATGCTGGTTTTCAGAGGCCTGTTCATGTTCGCAGTCGTGCTGTTCAATTGGCTATCCACTCAACCTGTTTTGCTCCTCATTTTCCTGTGCACACAACCCAGCCTTCAGAAATCATTGTAATCTCCACTACAGGATGTTCCATTCATTCACTGGGAATCTGGAATTCATCTGAATCTGCACTCCACGCAGGCTTTCGTTACACCACTGCTGAAAGTCGAAGTAATGCAATACTGGTTTTCAGTGGTCTGTTCACATTCGAAGCCGAGGCTTTTTACAGGCTATCCACTCAACACTGGTCAGCTCTTCATTTTCGTGTCCCCACAATCCAGATTTCAGAAATCATTGCAATCTCCACTACAGAATGTTCCATTCATTCACTGCGAGTCTGGAGTTTATCTGATTCTCCACTCCCGCCTGGTTAACATTACACCACTTGTGAATGTCCAAGTAAGCCAATGCTGGTTTTCAGAGGCCTGTTCATACTCGCAGCCGTGCTGTTTAATTGACAATTCACTCCACCCTGTTCAGCTCTTCATTGTCCCACCACACTACCAGCCTTCAGAAATCTTTGTTATCTCCACTACAGAACGTTCCATTCATTCACTGCGAATCTGGAATTCATCTGACTCTCAACTCCACGCAGGTTTTCATTACACCACTGTTGAATGTCCAAGTAACCCAATGCTGGTTTTCAGCGGCCTGTTCATATTCGCAGCCCTGCTGTTTACTTGGCTATCGATTCAAGCCTGGTCAGCTCTTCATTTTCCTGTCCACACAACACAGGCTTCAGAAATCATGGGAATCTCCTCTACAGAATGTTCCATTCATTCACTGCGAATGTGGAATTCAACTGACTCTCCACTCCATGCAGGTTTTCCTTACACCACTGATGAATGTCCAAGTAACCCAATGCTGGTTTTCAGCTGCATGTTCACACTCGCAGCCATGCTATACAATTGGCTTTCCACTAAATCCTGATTAGTTCTTGATTTTCCTTCCACACGACCCAGCCTTCAGAAATCGTTGGAATCTCCACTAGAGAATGTTCCATTCATTCACTGCGAATCTGGAATTCCTCTGAACCTCCACTCCCGGCAGGTTTTCGTTACACCACTGTTGAATGTCCAAGTAACCCAATGTTTTAAGTGTTTTCTTCACAAGCGCAGTGGTGCTGTTCAATTGGCTATCCACTCAACCCTGGCCAGCTCTACATTTTCCTGTCCACACCACAGAGACTGGAGAAATCATTGTTATCTCCACTACAGAATGTTCCATTCATTCACAGCGAATCTGGAATTCATCTGAATCACCACTCCCGGCAGGTTTTCGTGACACCACTGGTAAATATCCAAGTAAGCCAATGCTGGTTTTAAGTGGCCTGCTCATACTCTCAGCCGTGCTGTTCAATTTGCTATCCACTCAACCCTCTTCAGCTCCATTTTCCTGTCCACATAACCCAAACTTCAGAAACAATTGGTATCTCCTCCACAGAATGTTCCATTCATTGACGGCAAATCTGAAATTCATCTAATTCTCAACTCCCGTCAGGTTTTCGTTACACCACTTGTGAATGTCCAATTAAGCCAAAGCTGGTTTTCAGTGGCCTGTTCTTACTACGAGACGTGCTGTTCATTTGGCTATCCATTCCACCCTGTTCAGCTCTACATTTTCGTGTCCACAAAACCCAGCCTTCAGAAATCATTGGAATCACCACTAGAGAATGTTCCATTCATTCACTGCGAATCTGGAATTCATCTGAATCTCCACTCCCGGCAGGTTTTCATTGCACCACTGCTGAATGTTCAAGTAACGCAATGATGGTTTTCAGCGGTCTATTCACACTCGAACCCGTGCTGTTCACGGTCTAGCAACTCAACACTGGTGAGTTCTTCTTTTTCCAGTTCAGACAATACAAACCTCAGAAACCATTGCAATCTACACTACAGAATGTTTCATTCATTCAGGCGAATCTTGAATTCATCTTGTTCTCCACTCCCAGCAGGTTTTCGTTTCACCACTGGTGAATGTCCAAGCAACCCAAGGCTGGTTTCAGCTGCGTGTTAACACTCGCAGCCGTGCTGTTCAATTGGCTATCCAGTGAACGCTGGTTAGCTCTTGATTTTCCTTCCACACACCGAGCCTTCAGAAATCATTCTTATCTCCACTTCAGAATGTTCCATTCGTTCCCTGCGAATCTGGAATTCCTCTGACTCTCCACACCAGGCAGATTTTCCTAACAACACTGGTGAATGACCAGGTAATCCAATGCTGGTTTTCAGCGGCTGTTCACACTCACAGCCTTGCTGTTCAATTGGCAATCCAGTCAAACCTAGTCAGCTCTTCATTTTCCTGTCCACACAACCCAGCGTTCAGAAATCATTGGAATCTCTACTACAGAAATTTCCATTCATTCACTGTGAATCTGGAAATACTCTGAATCTGCATTCCAGGAAGGCTTTCGTTACACCACCGATGAATGTCCAAGTAATGCAATGCTGCTTCTTAGTGGTCTGTTCACACTCGAAACCGTGCTGTTCATTGGCTATCCACTCAATATCGGTCAGCTCTTCAATATCCTGTCCAGACTATCCAGATTCCTAAATGTTGGCAATCACCACTACAGAATGTTCCATTCAATCACGCGAATCTGGAATTCATCAGAGTCTCCACTCCTGGAAGGTTTTCGTGACACCACTGGTAAATGTCCAAGGAAGACAATGCTGGTTTTAAGCCGCCTGCTAACACACTCAGCCGTGCTGTTCAATTTGCTATCCACCCAACCCTATTCAGCTCTACATTTTCCTGTCCTCATAACCCAACCTTCAGAAATAATTGGTATCTCCTCCACAGAATGTTCCGTTCATTCACTGCGAATCTTAAATTCATCTGACTCTCAACTCCCGGCGGGTTATCGTTACACCACTTGTGAATGTCCAAGTAAGCCAATGCTGGTTTTCAGTGGCCTGTTCATACTAAGAGACGTGCTGTTCATTTGGCTATCCACTCCACCCTGTTCAGCTCTACATTTTCGTGTCCACAAAACCCAGCCTTCAGAAATCATTGGAATCACCACTAGAGAATGTTCCATTCATTCACTGCGAATCTGGAATTCCTCTGAACCTCCACTCCTGGCAGGTTTTCGTTACGCCACTGGTGAATGTCCAAGTAACTCAATACTGGTTTTCAGAGGCATGTTCAACTCGCAGAAGTGCTGTTCAATGGGCTATCCACTCAATATTGGTCAGCTCTTCATTTTCCTCTCCACACAAACCAGCCTTCAGAAATCATTGGGCTCTCCACTACAGACTGTTCCATTCATTCACTGCGATTCTGCAATTCATCTGACTCTCCGCTCCAGGCAGGTTTTCATTACAGCACTGGTGAATGACCACGTAATCCAATGCTGGTTTTCAGCCGCCTTTTCACACTCGCAGTGTGCTGTTCAATTGTCTATCCACTCAAACCTGGTCAGCCTTTCATTTTCTTTTCCACAATATCAGACTTCAGAAATCATTGGAATCGCCAGTACAGAATGTTCCATTCATTCACTGCCAATCTGGAATTCATCTGAATCTGCACTCCAGGTAGGCTTTCATTACACCACTTATGAATGTCCAAGTAACACAATGCTGGTTTTCAGCGGTCTGTTCACACTCTAAGCCCTGCTTTTTACTGGGTATCCACACAACTGTGGTCAGCTCTTCATTTTCATGTCCAAACAATCCAGACTTGAGAAATCATTGCAATCTCCAGTACAGAATGTTCCATTCATTCACTGCGAATCTGGAATTCAACTGAATCTCCACTACCTGCAGATTTATCTTACACCACTTGTGAATGTCCAAGTAAAACAATGCTGGTTTTCAGAGGCCTGTTCATGTTCGCAGTCGTGCTGTTCAATTGGCTATCCACTCAACCTGTTTTGCTCCTCATTTTCCTGTGCACACAACCCAGCCTTCAGAAATCATTGTAATCTCCACTACAGGATGTTCCATTCATTCACTGGGAATCTGGAATTCATCTGAATCTGCACTCCACGCAGGCTTTCGTTACACCACTGCTGAAAGTCGAAGTAATGCAATACTGGTTTTCAGTGGTCTGTTCACATTCGAAGCCGAGGCTTTTTACAGGCTATCCACTCAACACTGGTCAGCTCTTCATTTTCGTGTCCCCACAATCCAGATTTCAGAAATCATTGCAATCTCCACTACAGAATGTTCCATTCATTCACTGCGAGTCTGGAGTTTATCTGATTCTCCACTCCCGCCTGGTTAACATTACACCACTTGTGAATGTCCAAGTAAGCCAATGCTGGTTTTCAGAGGCCTGTTCATACTCGCAGCCGTGCTGTTTAATTGACAATTCACTCCACCCTGTTCAGCTCTTCATTGTCCCACCACACTACCAGCCTTCAGAAATCTTTGTTATCTCCACTACAGAACGTTCCATTCATTCACTGCGAATCTGGAATTCATCTGACTCTCAACTCCACGCAGGTTTTCATTACACCACTGTTGAATGTCCAAGTAACCCAATGCTGGTTTTCAGCGGCCTGTTCATATTCGCAGCCCTGCTGTTTACTTGGCTATCGATTCAAGCCTGGTCAGCTCTTCATTTTCCTGTCCACACAACACAGGCTTCAGAAATCATGGGAATCTCCTCTACAGAATGTTCCATTCATTCACTGCGAATGTGGAATTCAACTGACTCTCCACTCCATGCAGGTTTTCCTTACACCACTGATGAATGTCCAAGTAACCCAATGCTGGTTTTCAGCTGCATGTTCACACTCGCAGCCATGCTATACAATTGGCTTTCCACTAAATCCTGATTAGTTCTTGATTTTCCTTCCACACGACCCAGCCTTCAGAAATCGTTGGAATCTCCACTAGAGAATGTTCCATTCATTCACTGCGAATCTGGAATTCCTCTGAACCTCCACTCCCGGCAGGTTTTCGTTACACCACTGTTGAATGTCCAAGTAACCCAATGTTTTAAGTGTTTTCTTCACAAGCGCAGTGGTGCTGTTCAATTGGCTATCCACTCAACCCTGGCCAGCTCTACATTTTCCTGTCCACACCACAGAGACTGGAGAAATCATTGTTATCTCCACTACAGAATGTTCCATTCATTCACAGCGAATCTGGAATTCATCTGAATCTCCACTCCCGGCAGGTTTTCGTGACACCACTGGTAAATATCCAAGTAAGCCAATGCTGGTTTTAAGTGGCCTGCTCATACTCTCAGCCGTGCTGTTCAATTTGCTATCCACTCAACCCTCTTCAGCTCCATTTTCCTGTCCACATAACCCAAACTTCAGAAACAATTGGTATCTCCTCCACAGAATGTTCCATTCATTGACGGCAAATCTGAAATTCATCTAATTCTCAACTCCCGTCAGGTTTTCGTTACACCACTTGTGAATGTCCAATTAAGCCAAAGCTGGTTTTCAGTGGCCTGTTCTTACTACGAGACGTGCTGTTCATTTGGCTATCCATTCCACCCTGTTCAGCTCTACATTTTCGTGTCCACAAAACCCAGCCTTCAGAAATCATTGGAATCACCACTAGAGAATGTTCCATTCATTCACTGCGAATCTGGAATTCATCTGAATCTCCACTCCCGGCAGGTTTTCATTGCACCACTGCTGAATGTTCAAGTAACGCAATGATGGTTTTCAGCGGTCTATTCACACTCGAACCCGTGCTGTTCACGGTCTAGCGACTCAACACTGGTGAGTTCTTCTTTTTCCAGTTCAGACAATACAAACCTCAGAAACCATTGCAATCTACACTACAGAATGTTTCATTCATTCAGGCGAATCTTGAATTCATCTTGTTCTCCACTCCCAGCAGGTTTTCGTTTCACCACTGGTGAATGTCCAAGCAACCCAAGGCTGGTTTCAGCTGCGTGTTAACACTCGCAGCCGTGCTGTTCAATTGGCTATCCAGTGAACGCTGGTTAGCTCTTGATTTTCCTTCCACACACCGAGCCTTCAGAAATCATTCTTATCTCCACTTCAGAATGTTCCATTCGTTCCCTGCGAATCTGGAATTCCTCTGACTCTCCACACCAGGCAGATTTTCCTAACAACACTGGTGAATGACCAGGTAATCCAATGCTGGTTTTCAGCGGCTGTTCACACTCACAGCCTTGCTGTTCAATTGGCAATCCAGTCAAACCTAGTCAGCTCTTCATTTTCCTGTCCACACAACCCAGCGTTCAGAAATCATTGGAATCTCTACTACAGAAATTTCCATTCATTCACTGTGAATCTGGAAATACTCTGAATCTGCATTCCAGGAAGGCTTTCGTTACACCACTGATGAATGTCCAAGTAATGCAATGCTGCTTCTTAGTGGTCTGTTCACACTCGAAACCGTGCTGTTCATTGGCTATCCACTCAATATCGGTCAGCTCTTCAATATCCTGTCCAGACTATCCAGATTCCTAAATGTTGGCAATCACCACTACAGAATGTTCCATTCAATCACGCGAATCTGGAATTCATCAGAGTCTCCACTCCTGGAAGGTTTTCGTGACACCACTGGTAAATGTCCAAGGAAGACAATGCTGGTTTTAAGCCGCCTGCTAACACACTCAGCCGTGCTGTTCAATTTGCTATCCACCCAACCCTATTCAGCTCTACATTATCCTGTCCTCATAACCCAACCTTCAGAAATAATTGGTATCTCCTCCACAGAATGTTCCGTTCATTCACTGCGAATCTTAAATTCATCTGACTCTCAACTCCCGGCGGGTTATCGTTACACCACTTGTGAATGTCCAAGTAAGCCAATGCTGGTTTTCAGTGGCCTGTTCATACTAAGAGACGTGCTGTTCATTTGGCTATCCACTCCACCCTGTTCAGCTCTACATTTTCGTGTCCACAAAACCCAGCCTTCAGAAATCATTGGAATCACCACTAGAGAATGTTCCATTCATTCACTGCGAATCTGGAATTCCTCTGAACCTCCACTCCTGGCAGGTTTTCGTTACGCCACTGGTGAATGTCCAAGTAACTCAATACTGGTTTTCAGAGGCATGTTCAACTCGCAGAAGTGCTGTTCAATGGGCTATCCACTCAATATTGGTCAGCTCTTCATTTTCCTCTCCACACAAACCAGCCTTCAGAAATCATTGGGCTCTCCACTACAGACTGTTCCATTCATTCACTGCGATTCTGCAATTCATCTGACTCTCCGCTCCAGGCAGGTTTTCATTACAGCACTGGTGAATGACCAAGTAATCCAATGCTGGTTTTCAGCCGCCTTTTCACACTCGCAGTGTGCTGTTCAATTGTCTATCCACTCAAACCTGGTCAGCCTTTCATTTTCTTTTCCACAATATCAGACTTCAGAAATCATTGGAATCGCCAGTACAGAATGTTCCATTCATTCACTGCCAATCTGGAATTCATCTGAATCTGCACTCCAGGTAGGCTTTCATTACACCACTTATGAATGTCCAAGTAACACAATGCTGGTTTTCAGCGGTCTGTTCACACTCTAAGCCCTGCTTTTTACTGGGTATCCACACAACTGTGGTCAGCTCTTCATTTTCATGTCCAAACAATCCAGACTTGAGAAATCATTGCAATCTCCAGTACAGAATGTTCCATTCATTCACTGCGAATCTGGAATTCAACTGAATCTCCACTACCTGCAGATTTATCTTACACCACTTGTGAATGTCCAAGTAAAACAATGCTGGTTTTCAGAGGCCTGTTCATGTTCGCAGTCGTGCTGTTCAATTGGCTATCCACTCAACCTGTTTTGCTCCTCATTTTCCTGTGCACACAACCCAGCCTTCAGAAATCATTGTAATCTCCACTACAGGATGTTCCATTCATTCACTGGGAATCTGGAATTCATCTGAATCTGCACTCCACGCAGGCTTTCGTTACACCACTGCTGAAAGTCGAAGTAATGCAATACTGGTTTTCAGTGGTCTGTTCACATTCGAAGCCGAGGCTTTTTACAGGCTATCCACTCAACACTGGTCAGCTCTTCATTTTCGTGTCCCCACAATCCAGATTTCAGAAATCATTGCAATCTCCACTACAGAATGTTCCATTCATACACTGCGAGTCTGGAGTTTATCTGATTCTCCACTCCCGCCTGGTTAACATTACACCACTTGTGAATGTCCAAGTAAGCCAATGCTGGTTTTCAGAGGCCTGTTCATACTCGCAGCCGTGCTGTTTAATTGACAATTCACTCCACCCTGTTCAGCTCTTCATTGTCCCACCACACTACCAGCCTTCAGAAATCTTTGTTATCTCCACTACAGAACGTTCCATTCATTCACTGCGAATCTGGAATTCATCTGACTCTCAACTCCACGCAGGTTTTCATTACACCACTGTTGAATGTCCAAGTAACCCAATGCTGGTTTTCAGCGGCCTGTTCATATTCGCAGCCCTGCTGTTTACTTGGCTATCGATTCAAGCCTGGTCAGCTCTTCATTTTCCTGTCCACACAACACAGGCTTCAGAAATCATGGGAATCTCCTCTACAGAATGTTCCATTCATTCACTGCGAATGTGGAATTCAACTGACTCTCCACTCCATGCAGGTTTTCCTTACACCACTAATGAATGTCCAAGTAACCCAATGCTGGTTTTCAGCTGCATGTTCACACTCGCAGCCATGCTATACAATTGGCTTTCCACTAAATCCTGATTAGTTCTTGATTTTCCTTCCACACGACCCAGCCTTCAGAAATCGTTGGAATCTCCACTAGAGAATGTTCCATTCATTCACTGCGAATCTGGAATTCCTCTGAACCTCCACTCCCGGCAGGTTTTCGTTACACCACTGTTGAATGTCCAAGTAACCCAATGTTTTAAGTGTTTTCTTCACAAGCGCAGTGGTGCTGTTCAATTGGCTATCCACTCAACCCTGGCCAGCTCTACATTTTCCTGTCCACACCACAGAGACTGGAGAAATCATTGTTATCTCCACTACAGAATGTTCCATTCATTCACAGCGAATCTGGAATTCATCTGAATCTCCACTCCCGGCAGGTTTTCGTGACACCACTGGTAAATATCCAAGTAAGCCAATGCTGGTTTTAAGTGGCCTGCTCATACTCTCAGCCGTGCTGTTCAATTTGCTATCCACTCAACCCTCTTCAGCTCCATTTTCCTGTCCACATAACCCAAACTTCAGAAACAATTGGTATCTCCTCCACAGAATGTTCCATTCATTGACGGCAAATCTGAAATTCATCTAATTCTCAACTCCCGTCAGGTTTTCGTTACACCACTTGTGAATGTCCAATTAAGCCAAAGCTGGTTTTCAGTGGCCTGTTCTTACTACGAGACGTGCTGTTCATTTGGCTATCCATTCCACCCTGTTCAGCTCTACATTTTCGTGTCCACAAAACCCAGCCTTCAGAAATCATTGGAATCACCACTAGAGAATGTTCCATTCATTCACTGCGAATCTGGAATTCATCTGAATCTCCACTCCCGGCAGGTTTTCATTGCACCACTGCTGAATGTTCAAGTAACGCAATGATGGTTTTCAGCGGTCTATTCACACTCGAACCCGTGCTGTTCACGGTCTAGCGACTCAACACTGGTGAGTTCTTCTTTTTCCAGTTCAGACAATACAAACCTCAGAAACCATTGCAATCTACACTACAGAATGTTTCATTCATTCAGGCGAATCTTGAATTCATCTTGTTCTCCACTCCCAGCAGGTTTTCGTTTCACCACTGGTGAATGTCCAAGCAACCCAAGGCTGGTTTCAGCTGCGTGTTAACACTCGCAGCCGTGCTGTTCAATTGGCTATCCAGTGAACGCTGGTTAGCTCTTGATTTTCCTTCCACACACCGAGCCTTCAGAAATCATTCTTATCTCCACTTCAGAATGTTCCATTCGTTCCCTGCGAATCTGGAATTCCTCTGACTCTCCACACCAGGCAGATTTTCCTAACAACACTGGTGAATGACCAGGTAATCCAATGCTGGTTTTCAGCGGCTGTTCACACTCACAGCCTTGCTGTTCAATTGGCAATCCAGTCAAACCTAGTCAGCTCTTCATTTTCCTGTCCACACAACCCAGCGTTCAGAAATCATTGGAATCTCTACTACAGAAATTTCCATTCATTCACTGTGAATCTGGAAATACTCTGAATCTGCATTCCAGGAAGGCTTTCGTTACACCACCGATGAATGTCCAAGTAATGCAATGCTGCTTCTTAGTGGTCTGTTCACACTCGAAACCGTGCTGTTCATTGGCTATCCACTCAATATCGGTCAGCTCTTCAATATCCTGTCCAGACTACCCAGATTCCTAAATGTTGGCAATCACCACTACAGAATGTTCCATTCAATCACGCGAATCTGGAATTCATCAGAGTCTCCACTCCTGGAAGTTTTTCGTGACACCACTGGTAAATGTCCAAGGAAGACAATGCTGGTTTTAAGCCGCCTGCTAACACACTCAGCCGTGCTGTTCAATTTGCTATCCACCCAACCCTATTCAGCTCTACATTTTCCTGTCCTCATAACCCAACCTTCAGAAATAATTGGTATCTCCTCCACAGAATGTTCCGTTCATTCACTGCGAATCTTAAATTCATCTGACTCTCAACTCCCGGCGGGTTATCGTTACACCACTTGTGAATGTCCAAGTAAGCCAATGCTGGTTTTCAGTGGCCTGTTCATACTAAGAGACGTGCTGTTCATTTGGCTATCCACTCCACCCTGTTCAGCTCTACATTCTCGTGTCCACAAAACCCAGCCTTCAGAAATCATTGGAATCACCACTAGAGAATGTTCCATTCATTCACTGCGAATCTGGAATTCCTCTGAACCTCCACTCCTGGCAGGTTTTCGTTACGCCACTGGTGAATGTCCAAGTAACTCAATACTGGTTTTCAGAGGCATGTTCAACTCGCAGAAGTGCTGTTCAATGGGCTATCCACTCAATATTGGTCAGCTCTTCATTTTCCTCTCCACACAAACCAGCCTTCAGAAATCATTGGGCTCTCCACTACAGACTGTTCCATTCATTCACTGCGATTCTGCAATTCATCTGACTCTCCGCTCCAGGCAGGTTTTCATTACAGCACTGGTGAATGACCAAGTAATCCAATGCTGGTTTTCAGCCGCCTTTTCACACTCGCAGTGTGCTGTTCAATTGTCTATCCACTCAAACCTGGTCAGCCTTTCATTTTCTTTTCCACAATATCAGACTTCAGAAATCATTGGAATCGCCAGTACAGAATGTTCCATTCATTCACTGCCAATCTGGAATTCATCTGAATCTGCACTCCAGGTAGGCTTTCATTACACCACTTATGAATGTCCAAGTAACACAATGCTGGTTTTCAGCGGTCTGTTCACACTCTAAGCCCTGCTTTTTACTGGGTATCCACACAACTGTGGTCAGCTCTTCATTTTCATGTCCAAACAATCCAGACTTGAGAAATCATTGCAATCTCCAGTACAGAATGTTCCATTCATTCACTGCGAATCTGGAATTCAACTGAATCTCCACTACCTGCAGATTTATCTTACACCACTTGTGAATGTCCAAGTAAAACAATGCTGGTTTTCAGAGGCCTGTTCATGTTCGCAGTCGTGCTGTTCAATTGGCTATCCACTCAACCTGTTTTGCTCCTCATTTTCCTGTGCACACAACCCAGCCTTCAGAAATCATTGTAATCTCCACTACAGGATGTTCCATTCATTCACTGGGAATCTGGAATTCATCTGAATCTGCACTCCACGCAGGCTTTCGTTACACCACTGCTGAAAGTCGAAGTAATGCAATACTGGTTTTCAGTGGTCTGTTCACATTCGAAGCCGAGGCTTTTTACAGGCTATCCACTCAACACTGGTCAGCTCTTCATTTTCGTGTCCCCACAATCCAGATTTCAGAAATCATTGCAATCTCCACTACAGAATGTTCCATTCATTCACTGCGAGTCTGGAGTTTATCTGATTCTCCACTCCCGCCTGGTTAACATTACACCACTTGTGAATGTCCAAGTAAGCCAATGCTGGTTTTCAGAGGCCTGTTCATACTCGCAGCCGTGCTGTTTAATTGACAATTCACTCCACCCTGTTCAGCTCTTCATTGTCCCACCACACTACCAGCCTTCAGAAATCTTTGTTATCTCCACTACAGAACGTTCCATTCATTCACTGCGAATCTGGAATTCATCTGACTCTCAACTCCACGCAGGTTTTCATTACACCACTGTTGAATGTCCAAGTAACCCAATGCTGGTTTTCAGCGGCCTGTTCATATTCGCAGCCCTGCTGTTTACTTGGCTATCGATTCAAGCCTGGTCAGCTCTTCATTTTCCTGTCCACACAACACAGGCTTCAGAAATCATTGGAATCTCCTCTACAGAATGTTCCATTCATTCACTGCGAATGTGGAATTCAACTGACTCTCCACTCCATGCAGGTTTTCCTTACACCACTGATGAATGTCCAAGTAACCCAATGCTGGTTTTCAGCTGCATGTTCACACTCGCAGCCATGCTATACAATTGGCTTTCCACTAAATCCTGATTAGTTCTTGATTTTCCTTCCACACGACCCAGCCTTCAGAAATCGTTGGAATCTCCACTAGAGAATGTTCCATTCATTCACTGCGAATCTGGAATTCCTCTGAACCTCCACTCCCGGCAGGTTTTCGTTACACCACTGTTGAATGTCCAAGTAACCCAATGTTTTAAGTGTTTTCTTCACAAGCGCAGTGGTGCTGTTCAATTGGCTATCCACTCAACCCTGGCCAGCTCTACATTTTCCTGTCCACACCACAGAGACTGGAGAAATCATTGTTATCTCCACTACAGAATGTTCCATTCATTCACAGCGAATCTGGAATTCATCTGAATCTCCACTCCCGGCAGGTTTTCGTGACACCACTGGTAAATATCCAAGTAAGCCAATGCTGGTTTTAAGTGGCCTGCTCATACTCTCAGCCGTGCTGTTCAATTTGCTATCCACTCAACCCTCTTCAGCTCCATTTTCCTGTCCACATAACCCAAACTTCAGAAACAATTGGTATCTCCTCCACAGAATGTTCCATTCATTGACGGCAAATCTGAAATTCATCTAATTCTCAACTCCCGTCAGGTTTTCGTTACACCACTTGTGAATGTCCAATTAAGCCAAAGCTGGTTTTCAGTGGCCTGTTCTTACTACGAGACGTGCTGTTCATTTGGCTATCCATTCCACCCTGTTCAGCTCTACATTTTCGTGTCCACAAAACCCAGCCTTCAGAAATCATTGGAATCACCACTAGAGAATGTTCCATTCATTCACTGCGAATCTGGAATTCATCTGAATCTCCACTCCCGGCAGGTTTTCATTGCACCACTGCTGAATGTTCAAGTAACGCAATGATGGTTTTCAGCGGTCTATTCACACTCGAACCCGTGCTGTTCACGGTCTAGCGACTCAACACTGGTGAGTTCTTCTTTTTCCAGTTCAGACAATACAAACCTCAGAAACCATTGCAATCTACACTACAGAATGTTTCATTCATTCAGGCGAATCTTGAATTCATCTTGTTCTCCACTCCCAGCAGGTTTTCGTTTCACCACTGGTGAATGTCCAAGCAACCCAAGGCTGGTTTCAGCTGCGTGTTAACACTCGCAGCCGTGCTGTTCAATTGGCTATCCAGTGAACGCTGGTTAGCTCTTGATTTTCCTTCCACACACCGAGCCTTCAGAAATCATTCTTATCTCCACTTCAGAATGTTCCATTCGTTCCCTGCGAATCTGGAATTCCTCTGACTCTCCACACCAGGCAGATTTTCCTAACAACACTGGTGAATGACCAGGTAATCCAATGCTGGTTTTCAGCGGCTGTTCACACTCACAGCCTTGCTGTTCAATTGGCAATCCAGTCAAACCTAGTCAGCTCTTCATTTTCCTGTCCACACAACCCAGCGTTCAGAAATCATTGGAATCTCTACTACAGAAATTTCCATTCATTCACTGTGAATCTGGAAATACTCTGAATCTGCATTCCAGGAAGGCTTTCGTTACACCACCGATGAATGTCCAAGTAATGCAATGCTGCTTCTTAGTGGTCTGTTCACACTCGAAACCGTGCTGTTCATTGGCTATCCACTCAATATCGGTCAGCTCTTCAATATCCTGTGCAGACTATCCAGATTCCTAAATGTTGGCAATCACCACTACAGAATGTTCCATTCAATCACGCGAATCTGGAATTCATCAGAGTCTCCACTCCTGGAAGGTTTTCGTGACACCACTGGTAAATGTCCAAGGAAGACAATGCTGGTTTTAAGCCGCCTGCTAACACACTCAGCCGTGCTGTTCAATTTGCTATCCACCCAACCCTATTCAGCTCTACATTTTCCTGTCCTCATAACCCAACCTTCAGAAATAATTGGTATCTCCTCCACAGAATGTTCCGTTCATTCACTGCGAATCTTAAATTCATCTGACTCTCAACTCCCGGCGGGTTATCGTTACACCACTTGTGAATGTCCAAGTAAGCCAATGCTGGTTTTCAGTGGCCTGTTCATACTAAGAGACGTGCTGTTCATTTGGCTATCCACTCCACCCTGTTCAGCTCTACATTTTCGTGTCCACAGAACCCAGCCTTCAGAAATCATTGGAATCACCACTAGAGAATGTTCCATTCATTCACTGCGAATCTGGAATTCCTCTGAACCTCCACTCCTGGCAGGTTTTCGTTACGCCACTGGTGAATGTCCAAGTAACTCAATACTGGTTTTCAGAGGCATGTTCAACTCGCAGAAGTGCTGTTCAATGGGCTATCCACTCAATATTGGTCAGCTCTTCATTTTCCTCTCCACACAAACCAGCCTTCAGAAATCATTGGGCTCTCCACTACAGACTGTTCCATTCATTCACTGCGATTCTGCAATTCATCTGACTCTCCGCTCCAGGCAGGTTTTCATTACAGCACTGGTGAATGACCAAGTAATCCAATGCTGGTTTTCAGCCGCCTTTTCACACTCGCAGTGTGCTGTTCAATTGTCTATCCACTCAAACCTGGTCAGCCTTTCATTTTCTTTTCCACAATATCAGACTTCAGAAATCATTGGAATCGCCAGTACAGAATGTTCCATTCATTCACTGCCAATCTGGAATTCATCTGAATCTGCACTCCAGGTAGGCTTTCATTACACCACTTATGAATGTCCAAGTAACACAATGCTGGTTTTCAGCGGTCTGTTCACACTCTAAGCCCTGCTTTTTACTGGGTATCCACACAACTGTGGTCAGCTCTTCATTTTCATGTCCAAACAATCCAGACTTGAGAAATCATTGCAATCTCCAGTACAGAATGTTCCATTCATTCACTGCGAATCTGGAATTCAACTGAATCTCCACTACCTGCAGATTTATCTTACACCACTTGTGAATGTCCAAGTAAAACAATGCTGGTTTTCAGAGGCCTGTTCATGTTCGCAGTCGTGCTGTTCAATTGGCTATCCACTCAACCTGTTTTGCTCCTCATTTTCCTGTGCACACAACCCAGCCTTCAGAAATCATTGTAATCTCCACTACAGGATGTTCCATTCATTCACTGGGAATCTGGAATTCATCTGAATCTGCACTCCACGCAGGCTTTCGTTACACCACTGCTGAAAGTCGAAGTAATGCAATACTGGTTTTCAGTGGTCTGTTCACATTCGAAGCCGAGGCTTTTTACAGGCTATCCACTCAACACTGGTCAGCTCTTCATTTTCGTGTCCCCACAATCCAGATTTCAGAAATCATTGCAATCTCCACTACAGAATGTTCCATTCATTCACTGCGAGTCTGGAGTTTATCTGATTCTCCACTCCCGCCTGGTTAACATTACACCACTTGTGAATGTCCAAGTAAGCCAATGCTGGTTTTCAGAGGCCTGTTCATACTCGCAGCCGTGCTGTTTAATTGACAATTCACTCCACCCTGTTCAGCTCTTCATTGTCCCACCACACTACCAGCCTTCAGAAATCTTTGTTATCTCCACTACAGAACGTTCCATTCATTCACTGCGAATCTGGAATTCATCTGACTCTCAACTCCACGCAGGTTTTCATTACACCACTGTTGAATGTCCAAGTAACCCAATGCTGGTTTTCAGCGGCCTGTTCATATTCGCAGCCCTGCTGTTTACTTGGCTATCGATTCAAGCCTGGTCAGCTCTTCATTTTCCTGTCCACACAACACAGGCTTCAGAAATCATGGGAATCTCCTCTACAGAATGTTCCCTTCATTCACTGCGAATGTGGAATTCAACTGACTCTCCACTCCATGCAGGTTTTCCTTACACCACTGATGAATGTCCAAGTAACCCAATGCTGGTTTTCAGCTGCATGTTCACACTCGCAGCCATGCTATACAATTGGCTTTCCACTAAATCCTGATTAGTTCTTGATTTTCCTTCCACACGACCCAGCCTTCAGAAATCGTTGGAATCTCCACTAGAGAATGTTCCATTCATTCACTGCGAATCTGGAATTCCTCTGAACCTCCACTCCCGGCAGGTTTTCGTTACACCACTGTTGAATGTCCAAGTAACCCAATGTTTTAAGTGTTTTCTTCACAAGCGCAGTGGTGCTGTTCAATTGGCTATCCACTCAACCCTGGCCAGCTCTACATTTTCCTGTCCACACCACAGAGACTGGAGAAATCATTGTTATCTCCACTACAGAATGTTCCATTCATTCACAGCGAATCTGGAATTCATCTGAATCACCACTCCCGGCAGGTTTTCGTGACACCACTGGTAAATATCCAAGTAAGCCAATGCTGGTTTTAAGTGGCCTGCTCATACTCTCAGCCGTGCTGTTCAATTTGCTATCCACTCAACCCTCTTCAGCTCCATTTTCCTGTCCACATAACCCAAACTTCAGAAACAATTGGTATCTCCTCCACAGAATGTTCCATTCATTGACGGCAAATCTGAAATTCATCTAATTCTCAACTCCCGTCAGGTTTTCGTTACACCACTTGTGAATGTCCAATTAAGCCAAAGCTGGTTTTCAGTGGCCTGTTCTTACTACGAGACGTGCTGTTCATTTGGCTATCCATTCCACCCTGTTCAGCTCTACATTTTCGTGTCCACAAAACCCAGCCTTCAGAAATCATTGGAATCACCACTAGAGAATGTTCCATTCATTCACTGCGAATCTGGAATTCATCTGAATCTCCACTCCCGGCAGGTTTTCATTGCACCACTGCTGAATGTTCAAGTAACGCAATGATGGTTTTCAGCGGTCTATTCACACTCGAACCCGTGCTGTTCACGGTCTAGCGACTCAACACTGGTGAGTTCTTCTTTTTCCAGTTCAGACAATACAAACCTCAGAAACCATTGCAATCTACACTACAGAATGTTTCATTCATTCAGGTGAATCTTGAATTCATCTTGTTCTCCACTCCCAGCAGGTTTTCGTTTCACCACTGGTGAATGTCCAAGCAACCCAAGGCTGGTTTCAGCTGCGTGTTAACACTCGCAGCCGTGCTGTTCAATTGGCTATCCAGTGAACGCTGGTTAGCTCTTGATTTTCCTTCCACACACCGAGCCTTCAGAAATCATTCTTATCTCCACTTCAGAATGTTCCATTCGTTCCCTGCGAATCTGGAATTCCTCTGACTCTCCACACCAGGCAGATTTTCCTAACAACACTGGTGAATGACCAGGTAATCCAATGCTGGTTTTCAGCGGCTGTTCACACTCACAGCCTTGCTGTTCAATTGGCAATCCAGTCAAACCTAGTCAGCTCTTCATTTTCCTGTCCACACAACCCAGCGTTCAGAAATCATTGGAATCTCTACTACAGAAATGTCCATTCATTCACTGTGAATCTGGAAATACTCTGAATCTGCATTCCAGGAAGGCTTTCGTTACACCACCGATGAATGTCCAAGTAATGCAATGCTGCTTCTTAGTGGTCTGTTCACACTCGAAACCGTGCTGTTCATTGGCTATCCACTCAATATCGGTCAGCTCTTCAATATCCTGTCCAGACTATCCAGATTCCTAAATGTTGGCAATCACCACTACAGAATGTTCCATTCAATCACGCGAATCTGGAATTCATCAGAGTCTCCACTCCTGGAAGGTTTTCGTGACACCACTGGTAAATGTCCAAGGAAGACAATGCTGGTTTTAAGCCGCCTGCTAACACACTCAGCCGTGCTGTTCAATTTGCTATCCACCCAACCCTATTCAGCTCTACATTTTCCTGTCCTCATAACCCAACCTTCAGAAATAATTGGTATCTCCTCCACAGAATGTTCCGTTCATTCACTGCGAATCTTAAATTCATCTGACTCTCAACTCCCGGCGGGTTATCGTTACACCACTTGTGAATGTCCAAGTAAGCCAATGCTGGTTTTCAGTGGCCTGTTCATACTAAGAGACGTGCTGTTCATTTGGCTATCCACTCCACCCTGTTCAGCTCTACATTCTCGTGTCCACAAAACCCAGCCTTCAGAAATCATTGGAATCACCACTAGAGAATGTTCCATTCATTCACTGCGAATCTGGAATTCCTCTGAACCTCCACTCCTGGCAGGTTTTCGTTACGCCACTGGTGAATGTCCAAGTCACTCAATACTGGTTTTCAGAGGCATGTTCAACTCGCAGAAGTGCTGTTCAATGGGCTATCCACTCAATATTGGTCAGCTCTTCATTTTCCTCTCCACACAAACCAGCCTTCAGAAATCATTGGGCTCTCCACTACAGACTGTTCCATTCATTCACTGCGATTCTGCAATTCATCTGACTCTCCGCTCCAGGCAGGTTTTCATTACAGCACTGGTGAATGACCAAGTAATCCAATGCTGGTTTTCAGCCGCCTTTTCACACTCGCAGTGTGCTGTTCAATTGTCTATCCACTCAAACCTGGTCAGCCTTTCATTTTCTTTTCCACAATATCAGACTTCAGAAATCATTGGAATCGCCAGTACAGAATGTTCCATTCATTCACTGCCAATCTGGAATTCATCTGAATCTGCACTCCAGGTAGGCTTTCATTACACCACTTATGAATGTCCAAGTAACACAATGCTGGTTTTCAGCGGTCTGTTCACACTCTAAGCCCTGCTTTTTACTGGGTATCCACACAACTGTGGTCAGCTCTTCATTTTCATGTCCAAACAATCCAGACTTGAGAAATCATGGCAATCTCCAGTACAGAATGTTCCATTCATTCACTGCGAATCTGGAATTCAACTGAATCTCCACTACCTGCAGATTTATCTTACACCACTTGTGAATGTCCAAGTAAAACAATGCTGGTTTTCAGAGGCCTGTTCATGTTCGCAGTCGTGCTGTTCAATTGGCTATCCACTCAACCTGTTTTGCTCCTCATTTTCCTGTGCACACAACCCAGCCTTCAGAAATCATTGTAATCTCCACTACAGGATGTTCCATTCATTCACTGGGAATCTGGAATTCATCTGAATCTGCACTCCACGCAGGCTTTCGTTACACCACTGCTGAAAGTCGAAGTAATGCAATACTGGTTTTCAGTGGTCTGTTCACATTCGAAGCCGAGGCTTTTTACAGGCTATCCGCTCAACACTGGTCAGCTCTTCATTTTCGTGTCCCCACAATCCAGATTTCAGAAATCATTGCAATCTCCACTACAGAATGTTCCATTCATTCACTGCGAGTCTGGAGTTTATCTGATTCTCCACTCCCGCCTGGTTAACATTACACCACTTGTGAATGTCCAAGTAAGCCAATGCTGGTTTTCAGAGGCCTGTTCATACTCGCAGCCGTGCTGTTTAATTGACAATTCACTCCACCCTGTTCAGCTCTTCATTGTCCCACCACACTACCAGCCTTCAGAAATCTTTGTTATCTCCACTACAGAACGTTCCATTCATTCACTGCGAATCTGGAATTCATCTGACTCTCAACTCCACGCAGGTTTTCATTACACCACTGTTGAATGTCCAAGTAACCCAATGCTGGTTTTCAGCGGCCTGTTCATATTCGCAGCCCTGCTGTTTACTTGGCTATCGATTCAAGCCTGGTCAGCTCTTCATTTTCCTGTCCACACAACACAGGCTTCAGAAATCATTGGAATCTCCTCTACAGAATGTTCCATTCATTCACTGCGAATGTGGAATTCAACTGACTCTCCACTCCATGCAGGTTTTCCTTACACCACTGATGATTGTCCAAGTAACCCAATGCTGGTTTTCAGCTGCATGTTCACACTCGCAGCCATGCTATACAATTGGCTTTCCACTAAATCCTGATTAGTTCTTGATTTTCCTTCCACACGACCCAGCCTTCAGAAATCGTTGGAATCTCCACTAGAGAATGTTCCATTCATTCACTGCGAATCTGGAATTCCTCTGAACCTCCACTCCCGGCAGGTTTTCGTTACACCACTGTTGAATGTCCAAGTAACCCAATGTTTTAAGTGTTTTCTTCACAAGCGCAGTGGTGCTGTTCAATTGGCTATCCACTCAACCCTGGCCAGCTCTACATTTTCCTGTCCACACCACAGAGACTGGAGAAATCATTGTTATCTCCACTACAGAATGTTCCATTCATTCACAGCGAATCTGGAATTCATTTGAATCTCCACTCCCGGCAGGTTTTCGTGACACCACTGGTAAATATCCAAGTAAGCCAATGCTGGTTTTAAGTGGCCTGCTCATACTCTCAGCCGTCCTGTTCAATTTGCTATCCACTCAACCCTCTTCAGCTCCATTTTCCTGTCCACATAACCCAAACTTCAGAAACAATTGGTATCTCCTCCACAGAATGTTCCATTCATTGACGGCAAATCTGAAATTCATCTAATTCTCAACTCCCGTCAGGTTTTCGTTACACCACTTGTGAATGTCCAATTAAGCCAAAGCTGGTTTTCAGTGGCCTGTTCTTACTATGAGACGTGCTGTTCATTTGGCTATCCATTCCACCCTGTTCAGCTCTACATTTTCGTGTCCACAAAACCCAGCCTTCAGAAATCATTGGAATCACCACTAGAGAATGTTCCATTCATTCACTGCGAATCTGGAATTCATCTGAATCTCCACTCCCGGCAGGTTTTCATTGCACCACTGCTGAATGTTCAAGTAACGCAATGATGGTTTTCAGCGGTCTATTCACACTCGAACCCGTGCTGTTCACGGTCTAGCGACTCAACACTGGTGAGTTCTTCTTTTTCCAGTTCAGACAATACAAACCTCAGAAACCATTGCAATCTACACTACAGAATGTTTCATTCATTCAGGCGAATCTTGAATTCATCTTGTTCTCCACTCCCAGCAGGTTTTCGTTTCACCACTGGTGAATGTCCAAGCAACCCAAGGCTGGTTTCAGCTGCGTGTTAACACTCGCAGCCGTGCTGTTCAATTGGCTATCCAGTGAACGCTGGTTAGCTCTTGATTTTCCTTCCACACACCGAGCCTTCAGAAATCATTCTTATCTCCACTTCAGAATGTTCCATTCGTTCCCTGCGAATCTGGAATTCCTCTGACTCTCCACACCAGGCAGATTTTCCTAACAACACTGGTGAATGACCAGGTAATCCAATGCTGGTTTTCAGCGGCTGTTCACACTCACAGCCTTGCTGTTCAATTGGCAATCCAGTCAAACCTAGTCAGCTCTTCATTTTCCTGTCCACACAACCCAGCGTTCAGAAATCATTGGAATCTCTACTACAGAAATTTCCATTCATTCACTGTGAATCTGGAAATACTCTGAATCTGCATTCCAGGAAGGCTTTCGTTACACCACTGATGAATGTCCAAGTAATGCAATGCTGCTTCTTAGTGGTCTGTTCACACTCGAAACCGTGCTGTTCATTGGCTATCCACTCAATATCGGTCAGCTCTTCAATATCCTGTCCAGACTATCCAGATTCCTAAATGTTGGCAATCACCACTACAGAATGTTCCATTCAATCACGCGAATCTGGAATTCATCAGAGTCTCCACTCCTGGAAGGTTTTCGTGACACCACTGGTAAATGTCCAAGGAAGACAATGCTGGTTTTAAGCCGCCTGCTAACACACTCAGCCGTGCTGTTCAATTTGCTATCCACCCAACCCTATTCAGCTCTACATTTTCCTGTCCTCATAACCCAACCTTCAGAAATAATTGGTATCTCCTCCACAGAATGTTCCGTTCATTCACTGCGAATCTTAAATTCATCTGACTCTCAACTCCCGGCGGGTTATCGTTACACCACTTGTGAATGTCCAAGTAAGCCAATGCTGGTTTTCAGTGGCCTGTTCATACTAAGAGACGTGCTGTTCATTTGGCTATCCACTCCACCCTGTTCAGCTCTACATTCTCGTGTCCACAAAACCCAGCCTTCAGAAATCATTGGAATCACCACTAGAGAATGTTCCATTCATTCACTGCGAATCTGGAATTCATCTGAACCTCCACTCCTGGCAGGTTTTCGTTACGCCACTGGTGAATGTCCAAGTAACTCAATACTGGTTTTCAGAGGCATGTTCAACTCGCAGAAGTGCTGTTCAATGGGCTATCCACTCAATATTGGTCAGCTCTTCATTTTCCTCTCCACACAAACCAGCCTTCAGAAATCATTGGGCTCTCCACTACAGACTGTTCCATTCATTCACTGCGATTCTGCAATTCATCTGACTCTCCGCTCCAGGCAGGTTTTCATTACAGCACTGGTGAATGACCAAGTAATCCAATGCTGGTTTTCAGCCGCCTTTTCACACTCGCAGTGTGCTGTTCAATTGTCTATCCACTCAAACCTGGTCAGCCTTTCATTTTCTTTTCCACAATATCAGACTTCAGAAATCATTGGAATCGCCAGTACAGAATGTTCCATTCATTCACTGCCAATCTGGAATTCATCTGAATCTGCACTCCAGGTAGGCTTTCATTACACCACTTATGAATGTCCAAGTAACACAATGCTGGTTTTCAGCGGTCTGTTCACACTCTAAGCCCTGCTTTTTACTGGGTATCCACACAACTGTGGTCAGCTCTTCATTTTCATGTCCAAACAATCCAGACTTGAGAAATCATTGCAATCTCCAGTACAGAATGTTCCATTCATTCACTGCGAATCTGGAATTCAAGTGAATCTCCACTACCTGCAGATTTATCTTACACCACTTGTGAATGTCCAAGTAAAACAATGCTGGTTTTCAGAGGCCTGTTCATGTTCGCAGTCGTGCTGTTCAATTGGCTATCCACTCAACCTGTTTTGCTCCTCATTTTCCTGTGCACACAACCCAGCCTTCAGAAATCATTGTAATCTCCACTACAGGATGTTCCATTCATTCACTGGGAATCTGGAATTCATCTGAATCTGCACTCCACGCAGGCTTTCGTTACACCACTGCTGAAAGTCGAAGTAATGCAATACTGGTTTTCAGTGGTCTGTTCACATTCGAAGCTGAGGCTTTTTACAGGCTATCCGCTCAACACTGGTCAGCTCTTCATTTTCGTGTCCCCACAATCCAGATTTCAGAAATCATTGCAATCTCCACTACAGAATGTTCCATTCATTCACTGCGAGTCTGGAGTTTATCTGATTCTCCACTCCCGCCTGGTTAACATTACACCACTTGTGAATGTCCAAGTAAGCCAATGCTGGTTTTCAGAGGCCTGTTCATACTCGCAGCCGTGCTGTTTAATTGACAATTCACTCCACCCTGTTCAGCTCTTCATTGTCCCACCACACTACCAGCCTTCAGAAATCTTTGTTATCTCCACTACAGAACGTTCCATTCATTCACTGCGAATCTGGAATTCATCTGACTCTCAACTCCACGCAGGTTTTCATTACACCACTGTTGAATGTCCAAGTAACCCAATGCTGGTTTTCAGCGGCCTGTTCATATTCGCAGCCCTGCTGTTTACTTGGCTATCGATTCAAGCCTGGTCAGCTCTTCATTTTCCTGTCCACACAACACAGGCTTCAGAAATCATTGGAATCTCCTCTACAGAATGTTCCATTCATTCACTGCGAATGTGGAATTCAACTGACTCTCCACTCCATGCAGGTTTTCCTTACACCACTGATGAATGTCCAAGTAACCCAATGCTGGTTTTCAGCTGCATGTTCACACTCGCAGCCATGCTATACAATTGGCTTTCCACTAAATCCTGATTAGTTCTTGATTTTCCTTCCACACGACCCAGCCTTCAGAAATCGTTGGAATCTCCACTAGAGAATGTTCCATTCATTCACTGCGAATCTGGAATTCCTCTGAACCTCCACTCCCGGCAGGTTTTCGTTACACCACTGTTGAATGTCCAAGTAACCCAATGTTTTAAGTGTTTTCTTCACAAGCGCAGTGGTGCTGTTCAATTGGCTATCCACTCAACCCTGGCCAGCTCTACATTTTCCTGTCCACACCACAGAGACTGGAGAAATCATTGTTATCTCCACTACAGAATGTTCCATTAATTCACAGCGAATCTGGAATTCATCTGAATCTCCACTCCCGGCAGGTTTTCGTGACACCACTGGTAAATATCCAAGTAAGCCAATGCTGGTTTTAAGTGGCCTGCTCCTACTCTCAGCCGTGCTGTTCAATTTGCTATCCACTCAACCCTCTTCAGCTCCATTTTCCTGTCCACATAACCCAAACTTCAGAAACAATTGGTATCTCCTCCACAGAATGTTCCATTCATTGACGGCAAATCTGAAATTCATCTAATTCTCAACTCCCGTCAGGTTTTCGTTACACCACTTGTGAATGTCCAATTAAGCCAAAGCTGGTTTTCAGTGGCCTGTTCTTACTACGAGACGTGCTGTTCATTTGGCTATCCATTCCACCCTGTTCAGCTCTACATTTTCGTGTCCACAAAACCCAGCCTTCAGAAATCATTGGAATCACCACTAGAGAATGTTCCATTCATTCACTGCGAATCTGGAATTCATCTGAATCTCCACTCCCGGCAGGTTTTCATTGCACCACTGCTGAATGTTCAAGTAACGCAATGATGGTTTTCAGCGGTCTATTCACACTCGAACCCGTGCTGTTCACGGTCTAGCGACTCAACACTGGTGAGTTCTTCTTTTTCCAGTTCAGACAATACAAACCTCAGAAACCATTGCAATCTACACTACAGAATGTTTCATTCATTCAGGCGAATCTTGAATTCATCTTGTTCTCCACTCCCAGCAGGTTTTCGTTTCACCACTGGTGAATGTCCAAGCAACCCAAGGCTGGTTTCAGCTGCGTGTTAACACTCGCAGCCGTGCTGTTCAATTGGCTATCCAGTGAACGCTGGTTAGCTCTTGATTTTCCTTCCACACACCGAGCCTTCAGAAATCATTCTTATCTCCACTTCAGAATGTTCCATTCGTTCCCTGCGAATCTGGAATTCCTCTGACTCTCCACACCAGGCAGATTTTCCTAACAACACTGGTGAATGACCAGGTAATCCAATGCTGGTTTTCAGCGGCTGTTCACACTCACAGCCTTGCTGTTCAATTGGCAATCCAGTCAAACCTAGTCAGCTCTTCATTTTCCTGTCCACACAACCCAGCGTTCAGAAATCATTGGAATCTCTACTACAGAAATTTCCATTCATTCACTGTGAATCTGGAAATACTCTGAATCTGCATTCCAGGAAGGCTTTCGTTACACCACTGATGAATGTCCAAGTAATGCAATGCTGCTTCTTAGTGGTCTGTTCACACTCGAAACCGTGCTGTTCATTGGCTATCCACTCAATATCGGTCAGCTCTTCAATATCCTGTCCAGACTATCCAGATTCCTAAATGTTGGCAATCACCACTACAGAATGTTCCATTCAATCACGCGAATCTGGAATTCATCAGAGTCTCCACTCCTGGAAGGTTTTCGTGACACCACTGGTAAATGTCCAAGGAAGACAATGCTGGTTTTAAGCCGCCTGCTAACACACTCAGCCGTGCTGTTCAATTTGCTATCCACCCAACCCTATTCAGCTCTACATTTTCCTGTCCTCATAACCCAACCTTCAGAAATAATTGGTATCTCCTCCACAGAATGTTCAGTTCATTCACTGCGAATCTTAAATTCATCTGACTCTCAACTCCCGGCGGGTTATCGTTACACCACTTGTGAATGTCCAAGTAAGCCAATGCTGGTTTTCAGTGGCCTGTTCATACTAAGAGACGTGCTGTTCATTTGGCTATCCACTCCACCCTGTTCAGCTCTACATTCTCGTGTCCACAAAACCCAGCCTTCAGAAATCATTGGAATCACCACTAGAGAATGTTCCATTCATTCACTGCGAATCTGGAATTCATCTGAACCTCCACTCCTGGCAGGTTTTCGTTACGCCACTGGTGAATGTCCAAGTAACTCAATACTGGTTTTCAGAGGCATGTTCAACTCGCAGAAGTGCTGTTCAATGGGCTATCCACTCAATATTGGTCAGCTCTTCATTTTCCTCTCCACACAAACCAGCCTTCAGAAATCATTGGGCTCTCCACTACAGACTGTTCCATTCATTCACTGCGATTCTGCAATTCATCTGACTCTCCGCTCCAGGCAGGTTTTCATTACAGCACTGGTGAATGACCAAGTAATCCAATGCTGGTTTTCAGCCGCCTTTTCACACTCGCAGTGTGCTGTTCAATTGTCTATCCACTCAAACCTGGTCAGCCTTTCATTTTCTTTTCCACAATATCAGACTTCAGAAATCATTGGAATCGCCAGTACAGAATGTTCCATTCATTCACTGCCAATCTGGAATTCATCTGAATCTGCACTCCAGGTAGGCTTTCATTACACCACTTATGAATGTCCAAGTAACACAATGCTGGTTTTCAGCGGTCTGTTCACACTCTAAGCCCTGCTTTTTACTGGGTATCCACACAACTGTGGTCAGCTCTTCATTTTCATGTCCAAACAATCCAGACTTGAGAAATCATTGCAATCTCCAGTACAGAATGTTCCATTCATTCACTGCGAATCTGGAATTCAAGTGAATCTCCACTACCTGCAGATTTATCTTACACCACTTGTGAATGTCCAAGTAAAACAATGCTGGTTTTCAGAGGCCTGTTCATGTTCGCAGTCGTGCTGTTCAATTGGCTATCCACTCAACCTGTTTTGCTCCTCATTTTCCTGTGCACACAACCCAGCCTTCAGAAATCATTGTAATCTCCACTACAGGATGTTCCATTCATTCACTGGGAATCTGGAATTCATCTGAATCTGCACTCCACGCAGGCTTTCGTTACACCACTGCTGAAAGTCGAAGTAATGCAATACTGGTTTTCAGTGGTCTGTTCACATTCGAAGCTGAGGCTTTTTACAGGCTATCCGCTCAACACTGGTCAGCTCTTCATTTTCGTGTCCCCACAATCCAGATTTCAGAAATCATTGCAATCTCCACTACAGAATGTTCCATTCATTCACTGCGAGTCTGGAGTTTATCTGATTCTCCACTCCCGCCTGGTTAACATTACACCACTTGTGAATGTCCAAGTAAGCCAATGCTGGTTTTCAGAGGCCTGTTCATACTCGCAGCCGTGCTGTTTAATTGACAATTCACTCCACCCTGTTCAGCTCTTCATTGTCCCACCACACTACCAGCCTTCAGAAATCTTTGTTATCTCCACTACAGAACGTTCCATTCATTCACTGCGAATCTGGAATTCATCTGACTCTCAACTCCACGCAGGTTTTCATTACACCACTGTTGAATGTCCAAGTAACCCAATGCTGGTTTTCAGCGGCCTGTTCATATTCGCAGCCCTGCTGTTTACTTGGCTATCGATTCAAGCCTGGTCAGCTCTTCATTTTCCTGTCCACACAACACAGGCTTCAGAAATCATTGGAATCTCCTCTACAGAATGTTCCATTCATTCACTGCGAATGTGGAATTCAACTGACTCTCCACTCCATGCAGGTTTTCCTTACACCACTGATGAATGTCCAAGTAACCCAATGCTGGTTTTCAGCTGCATGTTCACACTCGCAGCCATGCTATACAATTGGCTTTCCACTAAATCCTGATTAGTTCTTGATTTTCCTTCCACACGACCCAGCCTTCAGAAATCGTTGGAATCTCCACTAGAGAATGTTCCATTCATTCACTGCGAATCTGGAATTCCTCTGAACCTCCACTCCCGGCAGGTTTTCGTTACACCACTGTTGAATGTCCAAGTAACCCAATGTTTTAAGTGTTTTCTTCACAAGCGCAGTGGTGCTGTTCAATTGGCTATCCACTCAACCCTGACCAGCTCTACATTTTCCTGTCCACACCACAGAGACTGGAGAAATCATTGTTATCTCCACTACAGAATGTTCCATTCATTCACAGCGAATCTGGAATTCATCTGAATCTCCACTCCCGGCAGGTTTTCGTGACACCACTGGTAAATATCCAAGTAAGCCAATGCTGGTTTTAAGTGGCCTGCTCATACTCTCAGCCGTGCTGTTCAATTTGCTATCCACTCAACCCTCTTCAGCTCCATTTTCCTGTCCACATAACCCAAACTTCAGAAACAATTGGTATCTCCTCCACAGAATGTTCCATTCATTGACGGCAAATCTGAAATTCATCTAATTCTCAACTCCCGTCAGGTTTTCGTTACACCACTTGTGAATGTCCAATTAAGCCAAAGCTGGTTTTCAGTGGCCTGTTCTTACTACGAGACGTGCTGTTCATTTGGCTATCCATTCCACCCTGTTCAGCTCTACATTTTCGTGTCCACAAAACCCAGCCTTCAGAAATCATTGGAATCACCACTAGAGAATGTTCCATTCATTCACTGCGAATCTGGAATTCATCTGAATCTCCACTCCCGGCAGGTTTTCATTGCACCACTGCTGAATGTTCAAGTAACGCAATGATGGTTTTCAGCGGTCTATTCACACTCGAACCCGTGCTGTTCACGGTCTAGCGACTCAACACTGGTGAGTTCTTCTTTTTCCAGTTCAGACAATACAAACCTCAGAAACCATTGCAATCTACACTACAGAATGTTTCATTCATTCAGGCGAATCTTGAATTCATCTTGTTCTCCACTCCCAGCAGGTTTTCGTTTCACCACTGGTGAATGTCCAAGCAACCCAAGGCTGGTTTCAGCTGCGTGTTAACACTCGCAGCCGTGCTGTTCAATTGGCTATCCAGTGAACGCTGGTTAGCTCTTGATTTTCCTTCCACACACCGAGCCTTCAGAAATCATTCTTATCTCCACTTCAGAATGTTCCATTCGTTCCCTGCGAATCTGGAATTCCTCTGACTCTCCACACCAGGCAGATTTTCCTAACAACACTGGTGAATGACCAGGTAATCCAATGCTGGTTTTCAGCGGCTGTTCACACTCACAGCCTTGCTGTTCAATTGGCAATCCAGTCAAACCTAGTCAGCTCTTCATTTTCCTGTCCACACAACCCAGCGTTCAGAAATCATTGGAATCTCTACTACAGAAATTTCCATTCATTCACTGTGAATCTGGAAATACTCTGAATCTGCATTCCAGGAAGGCTTTCGTTACACCACTGATGAATGTCCAAGTAATGCAATGCTGCTTCTTAGTGGTCTGTTCACACTCGAAACCGTGCTGTTCATTGGCTATCCACTCAATATCGGTCAGCTCTTCAATATCCTGTCCAGACTATCCAGATTCCTAAATGTTGGCAATCACCACTACAGAATGTTCCATTCAATCACGCGAATCTGGAATTCATCAGAGTCTCCACTCCTGGAAGGTTTTCGTGACACCACTGGTAAATGTCCAAGGAAGACAATGCTGGTTTTAAGCCGCCTGCTAACACACTCAGCCGTGCTGTTCAATTTGCTATCCACCCAACCCTATTCAGCTCTACATTTTCCTGTCCTCATAACCCAACCTTCAGAAATAATTGGTATCTCCTCCACAGAATGTTCAGTTCATTCACTGCGAATCTTAAATTCATCTGACTCTCAACTCCCGGCGGGTTATCGTTACACCACTTGTGAATGTCCAAGTAAGCCAATGCTGGTTTTCAGTGGCCTGTTCATACTAAGAGACGTGCTGTTCATTTGGCTATCCACTCCACCCTGTTCAGCTCTACATTCTCGTGTCCACAAAACCCAGCCTTCAGAAATCATTGGAATCACCACTAGAGAATGTTCCATTCATTCACTGCGAATCTGGAATTCATCTGAACCTCCACTCCTGGCAGGTTTTCGTTACGCCACTGGTGAATGTCCAAGTAACTCAATACTGGTTTTCAGAGGCATGTTCAACTCGCAGAAGTGCTGTTCAATGGGCTATCCACTCAATATTGGTCAGCTCTTCATTTTCCTCTCCACACAAACCAGCCTTCAGAAATCATTGGGCTCTCCACTACAGACTGTTCCATTCATTCACTGCGATTCTGCAATTCATCTGACTCTCCGCTCCAGGCAGGTTTTCATTACAGCACTGGTGAATGACCAAGTAATCCAATGCTGGTTTTCAGCCGCCTTTTCACACTCGCAGTGTGCTGTTCAATTGTCTATCCACTCAAACCTGGTCAGCCTTTCATTTTCTTTTCCACAATATCAGACTTCAGAAATCATTGGAATCGCCAGTACAGAATGTTCCATTCATTCACTGCCAATCTGGAATTCATCTGAATCTGCACTCCAGGTAGGCTTTCATTACACCACTTATGAATGTCCAAGTAACACAATGCTGGTTTTCAGCGGTCTGTTCACACTCTAAGCCCTGCTTTTTACTGGGTATCCACACAACTGTGGTCAGCTCTTCATTTTCATGTCCAAACAATCCAGACTTGAGAAATCATTGCAATCTCCAGTACAGAATGTTCCATTCATTCACTGCGAATCTGGAATTCAAGTGAATCTCCACTACCTGCAGATTTATCTTACACCACTTGTGAATGTCCAAGTAAAACAATGCTGGTTTTCAGAGGCCTGTTCATGTTCGCAGTCGTGCTGTTCAATTGGCTATCCACTCAACCTGTTTTGCTCCTCATTTTCCTGTGCACACAACCCAGCCTTCAGAAATCATTGTAATCTCCACTACAGGATGTTCCATTCATTCACTGGGAATCTGGAATTCATCTGAATCTGCACTCCACGCAGGCTTTCGTTACACCACTGCTGAAAGTCGAAGTAATGCAATACTGGTTTTCAGTGGTCTGTTCACATTCGAAGCTGAGGCTTTTTACAGGCTATCCGCTCAACACTGGTCAGCTCTTCATTTTCGTGTCCCCACAATCCAGATTTCAGAAATCATTGCAATCTCCACTACAGAATGTTCCATTCATTCACTGCGAGTCTGGAGTTTATCTGATTCTCCACTCCCGCCTGGTTAACATTACACCACTTGTGAATGTCCAAGTAAGCCAATGCTGGTTTTCAGAGGCCTGTTCATACTCGCAGCCGTGCTGTTTAATTGACAATTCACTCCACCCTGTTCAGCTCTTCATTGTCCCACCACACTACCAGCCTTCAGAAATCTTTGTTATCTCCACTACAGAACGTTCCATTCATTCACTGCGAATCTGGAATTCATCTGACTCTCAACTCCACGCAGGTTTTCATTACACCACTGTTGAATGTCCAAGTAACCCAATGCTGGTTTTCAGCGGCCTGTTCATATTCGCAGCCCTGCTGTTTACTTGGCTATCGATTCAAGCCTGGTCAGCTCTTCATTTTCCTGTCCACACAACACAGGCTTCAGAAATCATTGGAATCTCCTCTACAGAATGTTCCATTCATTCACTGCGAATGTGGAATTCAACTGACTCTCCACTCCATGCAGGTTTTCCTTACACCACTGATGAATGTCCAAGTAACCCAATGCTGGTTTTCAGCTGCATGTTCACACTCGCAGCCATGCTATACAATTGGCTTTCCACTAAATCCTGATTAGTTCTTGATTTTCCTTCCACACGACCCAGCCTTCAGAAATCGTTGGAATCTCCACTAGAGAATGTTCCATTCATTCACTGCGAATCTGGAATTCCTCTGAACCTCCACTCCCGGCAGGTTTTCGTTACACCACTGTTGAATGTCCAAGTAACCCAATGTTTTAAGTGTTTTCTTCACAAGCGCAGTGGTGCTGTTCAATTGGCTATCCACTCAACCCTGACCAGCTCTACATTTTCCTGTCCACACCACAGAGACTGGAGAAATCATTGTTATCTCCACTACAGAATGTTCCATTCATTCACAGCGAATCTGGAATTCATCTGAATCTCCACTCCCGGCAGGTTTTCGTGACACCACTGGTAAATATCCAAGTAAGCCAATGCTGGTTTTAAGTGGCCTGCTCATACTCTCAGCCGTGCTGTTCAATTTGCTATCCACTCAACCCTCTTCAGCTCCATTTTCCTGTCCACATAACCCAAACTTCAGAAACAATTGGTATCTCCTCCACAGAATGTTCCATTCATTGACGGCAAATCTGAAATTCATCTAATTCTCAACTCCCGTCAGGTTTTCGTTACACCACTTGTGAATGTCCAATTAAGCCAAAGCTGGTTTTCAGTGGCCTGTTCTTACTACGAGACGTGCTGTTCATTTGGCTATCCATTCCACCCTGTTCAGCTCTACATTTTCGTGTCCACAAAACCCAGCCTTCAGAAATCATTGGAATCACCACTAGAGAATGTTCCATTCATTCACTGCGAATCTGGAATTCATCTGAATCTCCACTCCCGGCAGGTTTTCATTGCACCACTGCTGAATGTTCAAGTAACGCAATGATGGTTTTCAGCGGTCTATTCACACTCGAACCCGTGCTGTTCACGGTCTAGCGACTCAACACTGGTGAGTTCTTCTTTTTCCAGTTCAGACAATACAAACCTCAGAAACCATTGCAATCTACACTACAGAATGTTTCATTCATTCAGGCGAATCTTGAATTCATCTTGTTCTCCACTCCCAGCAGGTTTTCGTTTCACCACTGGTGAATGTCCAAGCAACCCAAGGCTGGTTTCAGCTGCGTGTTAACACTCGCAGCCGTGCTGTTCAATTGGCTATCCAGTGAACGCTGGTTAGCTCTTGATTTTCCTTCCACACACCGAGCCTTCAGAAATCATTCTTATCTCCACTTCAGAATGTTCCATTCGTTCCCTGCGAATCTGGAATTCCTCTGACTCTCCACACCAGGCAGATTTTCCTAACAACACTGGTGAATGACCAGGTAATCCAATGCTGGTTTTCAGCGGCTGTTCACACTCACAGCCTTGCTGTTCAATTGGCAATCCAGTCAAACCTAGTCAGCTCTGCATTTTCCTGTCCACACAACCCAGCGTTCAGAAATCATTGGAATCTCTACTACAGAAATTTCCATTCATTCACTGTGAATCTGGAAATAATCTGAATCTGCATTCCAGGAAGGCTTTCGTTACACCACTGATGAATGTCCAAGTAATGCAATGCTGCTTCTTAGTGGTCTGTTCACACTCGAAACCGTGCTGTTCATTGGCTATCCACTCAATATCGGTCAGCTCTTCAATATCCTGTCCAGACTATCCAGATTCCTAAATGTTGGCAATCACCACTACAGAATGTTCCATTCAATCACGCGAATCTGGAATTCATCAGAGTCTCCACTCCTGGAAGGTTTTCGTGACACCACTGGTAAATGTCCAAGGAAGACAATGCTGGTTTTAAGCCGCCTGCTAACACACTCAGCCGTGCTGTTCAATTTGCTATCCACCCAACCCTATTCAGCTCTACATTTTCCTGTCCTCATAACCCAACCTTCAGAAATAATTGGTATCTCCTCCACAGAATGTTCCGTTCATTCACTGCGAATCTTAAATTCATCTGACTCTCAACTCCCGGCGGGTTATCGTTACACCACTTGTGAATGTCCAAGTAAGCCAATGCTGGTTTTCAGTGGCCTGTTCATACTAAGAGACGTGCTGTTCATTTGGCTATCCACTCCACCCTGTTCAGCTCTACATTTTCGTGTCCACAAAACCCAGCCTTCAGAAATCATTGGAATCACCACTAGAGAATGTTCCATTCATTCACTGCGAATCTGGAATTCCTCTGAACCTCCACTCCTGGCAGGTTTTCGTTACGCCACTGGTGAATGTCCAAGTAACTCAATACTGGTTTTCAGAGGCATGTTCAACTCGCAGAAGTGCTGTTCAATGGGCTATCCACTCAATATTGGTCAGCTCTTCATTTTCCTCTCCACACAAACCAGCCTTCAGAAATCATTGGGCTCTCCACTACAGACTGTTCCATTCATTCACTGCGATTCTGCAATTCATCTGACTCTCCGCTCCAGGCAGGTTTTCATTACAGCACTGGTGAATGACCAAGTAATCCAATGCTGGTTTTCAGCCGCCTTTTCACACTCGCAGTGTGCTGTTCAATTGTCTATCCACTCAAACCTGGTCAGCCTTTCATTTTCTTTTCCACAATATCAGACTTCAGAAATCATTGGAATCGCCAGTACAGAATGTTCCATTCATTCACTGCCAATCTGGAATTCATCTGAATCTGCACTCCAGGTAGGCTTTCATTACACCACTTATGAATGTCCAAGTAACACAATGCTGGTTTTCAGCGGTCTGTTCACACTCTAAGCCCTGCTTTTTACTGGGTATCCACACAACTGTGGTCAGCTCTTCATTTTCATGTCCAAACAATCCAGACTTGAGAAATCATGGCAATCTCCAGTACAGAATGTTCCATTCATTCACTGCGAATCTGGAATTCAACTGAATCTCCACTACCTGCAGATTTATCTTACACCACTTGTGAATGTCCAAGTAAAACAATGCTGGTTTTCAGAGGCCTGTTCATGTTCGCAGTCGTGCTGTTCAATTGGCTATCCACTCAACCTGTTTTGCTCCTCATTTTCCTGTGCACACAACCCAGCCTTCAGAAATCATTGTAATCTCCACTGCAGGATGTTCCATTCATTCACTGGGAATCTGGAATTCATCTGAATCTGCACTCCACGCAGGCTTTCGTTACACCACTGCTGAAAGTCGAAGTAATGCAATACTGGTTTTCAGTGGTCTGTTCACATTCGAAGCCGAGGCTTTTTACAGGCTATCCACTCAACACTGGTCAGCTCTTCATTTTCGTGTCCCCACAATCCAGATTTCAGAAATCATTGCAATCTCCACTACAGAATGTTCCATTCATTCACTGCGAGTCTGGAGTTTATCTGATTCTCCACTCCCGCCTGGTTAACATTACACCACTTGTGAATGTCCAAGTAAGCCAATGCTGGTTTTCAGAGGCCTGTTCATACTCGCAGCCGTGCTGTTTAATTGACAATTCACTCCACCCTGTTCAGCTCTTCATTGTCCCACCACACTACCAGCCTTCAGAAATCTTTGTTATCTCCACTACAGAACGTTCCATTCATTCACTGCGAATCTGGAATTCATCTGACTCTCAACTCCACGCAGGTTTTCATTACACCACTGTTGAATGTCCAAGTAACCCAATGCTGGTTTTCAGCGGCCTGTTCATATTCGCAGCCCTGCTGTTTACTTGGCTATCGATTCAAGCCTGGTCAGCTCTTCATTTTCCTGTCCACACAACACAGGCTTCAGAAATCATTGGAATCTCCTCTACAGAATGTTCCATTCATTCACTGCGAATGTGGAATTCAACTGACTCTCCACTCCATGCAGGTTTTCCTTACACCACTGATGAATGTCCAAGTAACCCAATGCTGGTTTTCAGCTGCATGTTCACACTCGCAGCCATGCTATACAATTGGCTTTCCACTAAATCCTGATTAGTTCTTGATTTTCCTTCCACACGACCCAGCCTTCAGAAATCGTTGGAATCTCCACTAGAGAATGTTCCATTCATTCACTGCGAATCTGGAATTCCTCTGAACCTCCACTCCCGGCAGGTTTTCGTTACACCACTGTTGAATGTCCAAGTAACCCAATGTTTTAAGTGTTTTCTTCACAAGCGCAGTGGTGCTGTTCAATTGGCTATCCACTCAACCCTGGCCAGCTCTACATTTTCCTGTCCACACCACAGAGACTGGAGAAATCATTGTTATCTCCACTACAGAATGTTCCATTCATTCACAGCGAATCTGGAATTCATCTGAATCTCCACTCCCGGCAGGTTTTCGTGACACCACTGGTAAATATCCAAGTAAGCCAATGCTGGTTTTAAGTGGCCTGCTCATACTCTCAGCCGTGCTGTTCAATTTGCTATCCACTCAACCCTCTTCAGCTCCATTTTCCTGTCCACATAACCCAAACTTCAGAAACAATTGGTATCTCCTCCACAGAATGTTCCATTCATTGACGGCAAATCTGAAATTCATCTAATTCTCAACTCCCGTCAGGTTTTCGTTACACCACTTGTGAATGTCCAATTAAGCCAAAGCTGGTTTTCAGTGGCCTGTTCTTACTACGAGACGTGCTGTTCATTTGGCTATCCATTCCACCCTGTTCAGCTCTACATTTTCGTGTCCACAAAACCCAGCCTTCAGAAATCATTGGAATCACCACTAGAGAATGTTCCATTCATTCACTGCGAATCTGGAATTCATCTGAATCTCCACTCCCGGCAGGTTTTCATTGCACCACTGCTGAATGTTCAAGTAACGCAATGATGGTTTTCAGCGGTCTATTCACACTCGAACCCGTGCTGTTCACGGTCTAGCGACTCAACACTGGTGAGTTCTTCTTTTTCCAGTTCAGACAATACAAACCTCAGAAACCATTGCAATCTACACTACAGAATGTTTCATTCATTCAGGCGAATCTTGAATTCATCTTGTTCTCCACTCCCAGCAGGTTTTCGTTTCACCACTGGTGAATGTCCAAGCAACCCAAGGCTGGTTTCAGCTGCGTGTTAACACTCGCAGCCGTGCTGTTCAATTGGCTATCCAGTGAACGCTGGTTAGCTCTTGATTTTCCTTCCACACACCGAGCCTTCAGAAATCATTCTTATCTCCACTTCAGAATGTTCCATTCGTTCCCTGCGAATCTGGAATTCCTCTGACTCTCCACACCAGGCAGATTTTCCTAACAACACTGGTGAATGACCAGGTAATCCAATGCTGGTTTTCAGCGGCTGTTCACACTCACAGCCTTGCTGTTCAATTGGCAATCCAGTCAAACCTAGTCAGCTCTTCATTTTCCTGTCCACACAACCCAGCGTTCAGAAATCATTGGAATCTCTACTACAGAAATTTCCATTCATTCACTGTGAATCTGGAAATACTCTGAATCTGCATTCCAGGAAGGCTTTCGTTACACCACTGATGAATGTCCAAGTAATGCAATGCTGCTTCTTAGTGGTCTGTTCACACTCGAAACCGTGCTGTTCATTGGCTATCCACTCAATATCGGTCAGCTCTTCAATATCCTGTCCAGACTATCCAGATTCCTAAATGTTGGCAATCACCACTACAGAATGTTCCATTCAATCACGCGAATCTGGAATTCATCAGAGTCTCCACTCCTGGAAGGTTTTCGTGACACCACTGGTAAATGTCCAAGGAAGACAATGCTGGTTTTAAGCCGCCTGCTAACACACTCAGCCGTGCTGTTCAATTTGCTATCCACCCAACCCTATTCAGCTCTACATTTTCCTGTCCTCATAACCCAACCTTCAGAAATAATTGGTATCTCCTCCACAGAATGTTCCGTTCATTCACTGCGAATCTTAAATTCATCTGACTCTCAACTCCCGGCGGGTTATCGTTACACCACTTGTGAATGTCCAAGTAAGCCAATGCTGGTTTTCAGTGGCCTGTTCATACTAAGAGACGTGCTGTTCATTTGGCTATCCACTCCACCCTGTTCAGCTCTACATTCTCGTGTCCACAAAACCCAGCCTTCAGAAATCATTGGAATCACCACTAGAGAATGTTCCATTCATTCACTGCGAATCTGGAATTCATCTGAACCTCCACTCCTGGCAGGTTTTCGTTACGCCACTGGTGAATGTCCAAGTAACTCAATACTGGTTTTCAGAGGCATGTTCAACTCGCAGAAGTGCTGTTCAATGGGCTATCCACTCAATATTGGTCAGCTCTTCATTTTCCTCTCCACACAAACCAGCCTTCAGAAATCATTGGGCTCTCCACTACAGACTGTTCCATTCATTCACTGCGATTCTGCAATTCATCTGACTCTCCGCTCCAGGCAGGTTTTCATTACAGCACTGGTGAATGACCAAGTAATCCAATGCTGGTTTTCAGCCGCCTTTTCACACTCGCAGTGTGCTGTTCAATTGTCTATCCACTCAAACCTGGTCAGCCTTTCATTTTCTTTTCCACAATATCAGACTTCAGAAATCATTGGAATCGCCAGTACAGAATGTTCCATTCATTCACTGCCAATCTGGAATTCATCTGAATCTGCACTCCAGGTAGGCTTTCATTACACCACTTATGAATGTCCAAGTAACACAATGCTGGTTTTCAGCGGTCTGTTCACACTCTAAGCCCTGCTTTTTACTGGGTATCCACACAACTGTGGTCAGCTCTTCATTTTCATGTCCAAACAATCCAGACTTGAGAAATCATGGCAATCTCCAGTACAGAATGTTCCATTCATTCACTGCGAATCTGGAATTCAACTGAATCTCCACTACCTGCAGATTTATCTTACACCACTTGTGAATGTCCAAGTAAAACAATGCTGGTTTTCAGAGGCCTGTTCATGTTCGCAGTCGTGCTGTTCAATTGGCTATCCACTCAACCTGTTTTGCTCCTCATTTTCCTGTGCACACAACCCAGCCTTCAGAAATCATTGTAATCTCCACTGCAGGATGTTCCATTCATTCACTGGGAATCTGGAATTCATCTGAATCTGCACTCCACGCAGGCTTTCGTTACACCACTGCTGAAAGTCGAAGTAATGCAATACTGGTTTTCAGTGGTCTGTTCACATTCGAAGCCGAGGCTTTTTACAGGCTATCCACTCAACACTGGTCAGCTCTTCATTTTCGTGTCCCCACAATCCAGATTTCAGAAATCATTGCAATCTCCACTACAGAATGTTCCATTCATTCACTGCGAGTCTGGAGTTTATCTGATTCTCCACTCCCGCCTGGTTAACATTACACCACTTGTGAATGTCCAAGTAAGCCAATGCTGGTTTTCAGAGGCCTGTTCATACTCGCAGCCGTGCTGTTTAATTGACAATTCACTCCACCCTGTTCAGCTCTTCATTGTCCCACCACACTACCAGCCTTCAGAAATCTTTGTTATCTCCACTACAGAACGTTCCATTCATTCACTGCGAATCTGGAATTCATCTGACTCTCAACTCCACGCAGGTTTTCATTACACCACTGTTGAATGTCCAAGTAACCCAATGCTGGTTTTCAGCGGCCTGTTCATATTCGCAGCCCTGCTGTTTACTTGGCTATCGATTCAAGCCTGGTCAGCTCTTCATTTTCCTGTCCACACAACACAGGCTTCAGAAATCATTGGAATCTCCTCTACAGAATGTTCCATTCATTCACTGCGAATGTGGAATTCAACTGACTCTCCACTCCATGCAGGTTTTCCTTACACCACTGATGAATGTCCAAGTAACCCAATGCTGGTTTTCAGCTGCATGTTCACACTCGCAGCCATGCTATACAATTGGCTTTCCACTAAATCCTGATTAGTTCTTGATTTTCCTTCCACACGACCCAGCCTTCAGAAATCGTTGGAATCTCCACTAGAGAATGTTCCATTCATTCACTGCGAATCTGGAATTCCTCTGAACCTCCACTCCCGGCAGGTTTTCGTTACACCACTGTTGAATGTCCAAGTAACCCAATGTTTTAAGTGTTTTCTTCACAAGCGCAGTGGTGCTGTTCAATTGGCTATCCACTCAACCCTGGCCAGCTCTACATTTTCCTGTCCACACCACAGAGACTGGAGAAATCATTGTTATCTCCACTACAGAATGTTCCATTCATTCACAGCGAATCTGGAATTCATCTGAATCTCCACTCCCGGCAGGTTTTCGTGACACCACTGGTAAATATCCAAGTAAGCCAATGCTGGTTTTAAGTGGCCTGCTCATACTCTCAGCCGTGCTGTTCAATTTGCTATCCACTCAACCCTCTTCAGCTCCATTTTCCTGTCCACATAACCCAAACTTCAGAAACAATTGGTATCTCCTCCACAGAATGTTCCATTCATTGACGGCAAATCTGAAATTCATCTAATTCTCAACTCCCGTCAGGTTTTCGTTACACCACTTGTGAATGTCCAATTAAGCCAAAGCTGGTTTTCAGTGGCCTGTTCTTACTACGAGACGTGCTGTTCATTTGGCTATCCATTCCACCCTGTTCAGCTCTACATTTTCGTGTCCACAAAACCCAGCCTTCAGAAATCATTGGAATCACCACTAGAGAATGTTCCATTCATTCACTGCGAATCTGGAATTCATCTGAATCTCCACTCCCGGCAGGTTTTCATTGCACCACTGCTGAATGTTCAAGTAACGCAATGATGGTTTTCAGCGGTCTATTCACACTCGAACCCGTGCTGTTCACGGTCTAGCGACTCAACACTGGTGAGTTCTTCTTTTTCCAGTTCAGACAATACAAACCTCAGAAACCATTGCAATCTACACTACAGAATGTTTCATTCATTCAGGCGAATCTTGAATTCATCTTGTTCTCCACTCCCAGCAGGTTTTCGTTTCACCACTGGTGAATGTCCAAGCAACCCAAGGCTGGTTTCAGCTGCGTGTTAACACTCGCAGCCGTGCTGTTCAATTGGCTATCCAGTGAACGCTGGTTAGCTCTTGATTTTCCTTCCACACACCGAGCCTTCAGAAATCATTCTTATCTCCACTTCAGAATGTTCCATTCGTTCCCTGCGAATCTGGAATTCCTCTGACTCTCCACACCAGGCAGATTTTCCTAACAACACTGGTGAATGACCAGGTAATCCAATGCTGGTTTTCAGCGGCTGTTCACACTCACAGCCTTGCTGTTCAATTGGCAATCCAGTCAAACCTAGTCAGCTCTTCATTTTCCTGTCCACACAACCCAGCGTTCAGAAATCATTGGAATCTCTACTACAGAAATTTCCATTCATTCACTGTGAATCTGGAAATACTCTGAATCTGCATTCCAGGAAGGCTTTCGTTACACCACTGATGAATGTCCAAGTAATGCAATGCTGCTTCTTAGTGGTCTGTTCACACTCGAAACCGTGCTGTTCATTGGCTATCCACTCAATATCGGTCAGCTCTTCAATATCCTGTCCAGACTATCCAGATTCCTAAATGTTGGCAATCACCACTACAGAATGTTCCATTCAATCACGCGAATCTGGAATTCATCAGAGTCTCCACTCCTGGAAGGTTTTCGTGACACCACTGGTAAATGTCCAAGGAAGACAATGCTGGTTTTAAGCCGCCTGCTAACACACTCAGCCGTGCTGTTCAATTTGCTATCCACCCAACCCTATTCAGCTCTACATTTTCCTGTCCTCATAACCCAACCTTCAGAAATAATTGGTATCTCCTCCACAGAATGTTCCGTTCATTCACTGCGAATCTTAAATTCATCTGACTCTCAACTCCCGGCGGGTTATCGTTACACCACTTGTGAATGTCCAAGTAAGCCAATGCTGGTTTTCAGTGGCCTGTTCATACTAAGAGACGTGCTGTTCATTTGGCTATCCACTCCACCCTGTTCAGCTCTACATTCTCGTGTCCACAAAACCCAGCCTTCAGAAATCATTGGAATCACCACTAGAGAATGTTCCATTCATTCACTGCGAATCTGGAATTCCTCTGAACCTCCACTCCTGGCAGGTTTTCGTTACGCCACTGGTGAATGTCCAAGTAACTCAATACTGGTTTTCAGAGGCATGTTCAACTCGCAGAAGTGCTGTTCAATGGGCTATCCACTCAATATTGGTCAGCTCTTCATTTTCCTCTCCACACAAACCAGCCTTCAGAAATCATTGGGCTCTCCACTACAGACTGTTCCATTCATTCACTGCGATTCTGCAATTCATCTGACTCTCCGCTCCAGGCAGGTTTTCATTACAGCACTGGTGAATGACCAAGTAATCCAATGCTGGTTTTCAGCCGCCTTTTCACACTCGCAGTGTGCTGTTCAATTGTCTATCCACTCAAACCTGGTCAGCCTTTCATTTTCTTTTCCACAATATCAGACTTCAGAAATCATTGGAATCGCCAGTACAGAATGTTCCATTCATTCACTGCCAATCTGGAATTCATCTGAATCTGCACTCCAGGTAGGCTTTCATTACACCACTTATGAATGTCCAAGTAACACAATGCTGGTTTTCAGCGGTCTGTTCACACTCTAAGCCCTGCTTTTTACTGGGTATCCACACAACTGTGGTCAGCTCTTCATTTTCATGTCCAAACAATCCAGACTTGAGAAATCATGGCAATCTCCAGTACAGAATGTTCCATTCATTCACTGCGAATCTGGAATTCAACTGAATCTCCACTACCTGCAGATTTATCTTACACCACTTGTGAATGTCCAAGTAAAACAATGCTGGTTTTCAGAGGCCTGTTCATGTTCGCAGTCGTGCTGTTCAATTGGCTATCCACTCAACCTGTTTTGCTCCTCATTTTCCTGTGCACACAACCCAGCCTTCAGAAATCATTGTAATCTCCACTGCAGGATGTTCCATTCATTCACTGGGAATCTGGAATTCATCTGAATCTGCACTCCACGCAGGCTTTCGTTACACCACTGCTGAAAGTCGAAGTAATGCAATACTGGTTTTCAGTGGTCTGTTCACATTCGAAGCCGAGGCTTTTTACAGGCTATCCACTCAACACTGGTCAGCTCTTCATTTTCGTGTCCCCACAATCCAGATTTCAGAAATCATTGCAATCTCCACTACAGAATGTTCCATTCATTCACTGCGAGTCTGGAGTTTATCTGATTCTCCACTCCCGCCTGGTTAACATTACACCACTTGTGAATGTCCAAGTAAGCCAATGCTGGTTTTCAGAGGCCTGTTCATACTCGCAGCCGTGCTGTTTAATTGACAATTCACTCCACCCTGTTCAGCTCTTCATTGTCCCACCACACTACCAGCCTTCAGAAATCTTTGTTATCTCCACTACAGAACGTTCCATTCATTCACTGCGAATCTGGAATTCATCTGACTCTCAACTCCACGCAGGTTTTCATTACACCACTGTTGAATGTCCAAGTAACCCAATGCTGGTTTTCAGCGGCCTGTTCATATTCGCAGCCCTGCTGTTTACTTGGCTATCGATTCAAGCCTGGTCAGCTCTTCATTTTCCTGTCCACACAACACAGGCTTCAGAAATCATTGGAATCTCCTCTACAGAATGTTCCATTCATTCACTGCGAATGTGGAATTCAACTGACTCTCCACTCCATGCAGGTTTTCCTTACACCACTGATGAATGTCCAAGTAACCCAATGCTGGTTTTCAGCTGCATGTTCACACTCGCAGCCATGCTATACAATTGGCTTTCCACTAAATCCTGATTAGTTCTTGATTTTCCTTCCACACGACCCAGCCTTCAGAAATCGTTGGAATCTCCACTAGAGAATGTTCCATTCATTCACTGCGAATCTGGAATTCCTCTGAACCTCCACTCCCGGCAGGTTTTCGTTACACCACTGTTGAATGTCCAAGTAACCCAATGTTTTAAGTGTTTTCTTCACAAGCGCAGTGGTGCTGTTCAATTGGCTATCCACTCAACCCTGGCCAGCTCTACATTTTCCTGTCCACACCACAGAGACTGGAGAAATCATTGTTATCTCCACTACAGAATGTTCCATTCATTCACAGCGAATCTGGAATTCATCTGAATCTCCACTCCCGGCAGGTTTTCGTGACACCACTGGTAAATATCCAAGTAAGCCAATGCTGGTTTTAAGTGGCCTGCTCATACTCTCAGCCGTGCTGTTCAATTTGCTATCCACTCAACCCTCTTCAGCTCCATTTTCCTGTCCACATAACCCAAACTTCAGAAACAATTGGTATCTCCTCCACAGAATGTTCCATTCATTGACGGCAAATCTGAAATTCATCTAATTCTCAACTCCCGTCAGGTTTTCGTTACACCACTTGTGAATGTCCAATTAAGCCAAAGCTGGGTTTCAGTGGCCTGTTCTTACTACGAGACGTGCTGTTCATTTGGCTATCCATTCCACCCTGTTCAGCTCTACATTTTCGTGTCCACAAAACCCAGCCTTCAGAAATCATTGGAATCACCACTAGAGAATGTTCCATTCATTCACTGCGAATCTGGAATTCATCTGAATCTCCACTCCCGGCAGGTTTTCATTGCACCACTGCTGAATGTTCAAGTAACGCAATGATGGTTTTCAGCGGTCTATTCACACTCGAACCCGTGCTGTTCACGGTCTAGCGACTCAACACTGGTGAGTTCTTCTTTTTCCAGTTCAGACAATACAAACCTCAGAAACCATTGCAATCTACACTACAGAATGTTTCATTCATTCAGGCGAATCTTGAATTCATCTTGTTCTCCACTCCCAGCAGGTTTTCGTTTCACCACTGGTGAATGTCCAAGCAACCCAAGGCTGGTTTCAGCTGCGTGTTAACACTCGCAGCCGTGCTGTTCAATTGGCTATCCAGTGAACGCTGGTTAGCTCTTGATTTTCCTTCCACACACCGAGCCTTCAGAAATCATTCTTATCTCCACTTCAGAGTGTTCCATTCGTTCCCTGCGAATCTGGAATTCCTCTGACTCTCCACACCAGGCAGATTTTCCTAACAACACTGGTGAATGACCAGGTAATCCAATGCTGGTTTTCAGCGGCTGTTCACACTCACAGCCTTGCTGTTCAATTGGCAATCCAGTCAAACCTAGTCAGCTCTTCATTTTCCTGTCCACACAACCCAGCGTTCAGAAATCATTGGAATCTCTACTACAGAAATTTCCATTCATTCACTGTGAATCTGGAAATACTCTGAATCTGCATTCCAGGAAGGCTTTCGTTACACCACTGATGAATGTCCAAGTAATGCAATGCTGCTTCTTAGTGGTCTGTTCACACTCGAAACCGTGCTGTTCATTGGCTATCCACTCAATATCGGTCAGCTCTTCAATATCCTGTCCAGACTATCCAGATTCCTAAATGTTGGCAATCACCACTACAGAATGTTCCATTCAATCACGCGAATCTGGAATTCATCAGAGTCTCCACTCCTGGAAGGTTTTCGTGACACCACTGGTAAATGTCCAAGGAAGACAATGCTGGTTTTAAGCCGCCTGCTAACACACTCAGCCGTGCTGTTCAATTTGCTATCCACCCAACCCTATTCAGCTCTACATTTTCCTGTCCTCATAACCCAACCTTCAGAAATAATTGGTATCTCCTCCACAGAATGTTCCGTTCATTCACTGCGAATCTTAAATTCATCTGACTCTCAACTCCCGGCGGGTTACCGTTACACCACTTGTGAATGTCCAAGTAAGCCAATGCTGGTTTTCAGTGGCCTGTTCATACTAAGAGACGTGCTGTTCATTTGGCTATCCACTCCACCCTGTTCAGCTCTACATTTTCGTGTCCACAAAACCCAGCCTTCAGAAATCATTGGAATCACCACTAGAGAATGTTCCATTCATTCACTGCGAATCTGGAATTCCTCTGAACCTCCACTCCTGGCAGGTTTTCGTTACGCCACTGGTGAATGTCCAAGTAACTCAATACTGGTTTTCAGAGGCATGTTCAACTCGCAGAAGTGCTGTTCAATGGGCTATCCACTCAATATTGGTCAGCTCTTCATTTTCCTCTCCACACAAACCAGCCTTCAGAAATCATTGGGCTCTCCACTACAGACTGTTCCATTCATTCACTGCGATTCTGCAATTCATCTGACTCTCCGCTCCAGGCAGGTTTTCATTACAGCACTGGTGAATGACCAAGTAATCCAATGCTGGTTTTCAGCCGCCTTTTCACACTCGCAGTGTGCTGTTCAATTGTCTATCCACTCAAACCTGGTCAGCCTTTCATTTTCTTTTCCACAATATCAGACTTCAGAAACCATTGGAATCGCCAGTACAGAATGTTCCATTCATTCACTGCCAATCTGGAATTCATCTGAATCTGCACTCCAGGTAGGCTTTCATTACACCACTTATGAATGTCCAAGTAACACAATGCTGGTTTTCAGCGGTCTGTTCACACTCTAAGCCCTGCTTTTTACTGGGTATCCACACAACTGTGGTCAGCTCTTCATTTTCATGTCCAAACAATCCAGACTTGAGAAATCATTGCAATCTCCAGTACAGAATGTTCCATTCATTCACTGCGAATCTGGAATTCAACTGAATCTCCACTACCTGCAGATTTATCTTACACCACTTGTGAATGTCCAAGTAAAACAATGCTGGTTTTCAGAGGCCTGTTCATGTTCGCAGTCGTGCTGTTCAATTGGCTATCCACTCAACCTGTTTTGCTCCTCATTTTCCTGTGCACACAACCCAGCCTTCAGAAATCATTGTAATCTCCACTACAGGATGTTCCATTCATTCACTGGGAATCTGGAATTCATCTGAATCTGCACTCCACGCAGGCTTTCGTTACACCACTGCTGAAAGTCGAAGTAATGCAATACTGGTTTTCAGTGGTCTGTTCACATTCGAAGCCGAGGCTTTTTACAGGCTATCCACTCAACACTGGTCAGCTCTTCATTTTCGTGTCCCCACAATCCAGATTTCAGAAATCATTGCAATCTCCACTACAGAATGTTCCATTCATTCACTGCGAGTCTGGAGTTTATCTGATTCTCCACTCCCGCCTGGTTAACATTACACCACTTGTGAATGTCCAAGTAAGCCAATGCTGGTTTTCAGAGGCCTGTTCATACTCGCAGCCGTGCTGTTTAATTGACAATTCACTCCACCCTGTTCAGCTCTTCATTGTCCCACCACACTACCAGCCTTCAGAAATCTTTGTTATCTCCACTACAGAACGTTCCATTCATTCACTGCGAATCTGGAATTCATCTGACTCTCAACTCCACGCAGGTTTTCATTACACCACTGTTGAATGTCCAAGTAACCCAATGCTGGTTTTCAGCGGCCTGTTCATATTCGCAGCCCTGCTGTTTACTTGGCTATCGATTCAAGCCTGGTCAGCTCTTCATTTTCCTGTCCACACAACACAGGCTTCAGAAATCATTGGAATCTCCTCTACAGAATGTTCCATTCATTCACTGCGAATGTGGAATTCAACTGACTCTCCACTCCATGCAGGTTTTCCTTACACCACTGATGAATGTCCAAGTAACCCAATGCTGGTTTTCAGCTGCATGTTCACACTCGCAGCCATGCTATACAATTGGCTTTCCACTAAATCCTGATTAGTTCTTGATTTTCCTTCCACACGACCCAGCCTTCAGAAATCGTTGGAATCTCCACTAGAGAATGTTCCATTCATTCACTGCGAATCTGGAATTCCTCTGAACCTCCACTCCCGGCAGGTTTTCGTTACACCACTGTTGAATGTCCAAGTAACCCAATGTTTTAAGTGTTTTCTTCACAAGCGCAGTGGTGCTGTTCAATTGGCTATCCACTCAACCCTGGCCAGCTCTACATTTTCCTGTCCACACCACAGAGACTGGAGAAATCATTGTTATCTCCACTACAGAATGTTCCATTCATTCACAGCGAATCTGGAATTCATCTGAATCTCCACTCCCGGCAGGTTTTCGTGACACCACTGGTAAATATCCATGTAAGCCAATGCTGGTTTTAAGTGGCCTGCTCATACTCTCAGCCGTGCTGTTCAATTTGCTATCCACTCAACCCTCTTCAGCTCCATTTTCCTGTCCACATAACCCAAACTTCAGAAACAATTGGTATCTCCTCCACAGAATGTTCCATTCATTGACGGCAAATCTGAAATTCATCTAATTCTCAACTCCCGTCAGGTTTTCGTTACACCACTTGTGAATGTCCAATTAAGCCAAAGCTGGTTTTCAGTGGCCTGTTCTTACTACGAGACGTGCTGTTCATTTGGCTATCCATTCCACCCTGTTCAGCTCTACATTTTCGTGTCCACAAAACCCAGCCTTCAGAAATCATTGGAATCACCACTAGAGAATGTTCCATTCATTCACTGCGAATCTGGAATTCATCTGAATCTCCACTCCCGGCAGGTTTTCATTGCACCACTGCTGAATGTTCAAGTAACGCAATGATGGTTTTCAGCGGTCTATTCACACTCGAACCCGTGCTGTTCACGGTCTAGCGACTCAACACTGGTGAGTTCTTCTTTTTCCAGTTCAGACAATACAAACCTCAGAAACCATTGCAATCTACACTACAGAATGTTTCATTCATTCAGGCGAATCTTGAATTCATCTTGTTCTCCACTCCCAGCAGGTTTTCGTTTCACCACTGGTGAATGTCCAAGCAACCCAAGGCTGGTTTCAGCTGCGTGTTAACACTCGCAGCCGTGCTGTTCAATTGGCTATCCAGTGAACGCTGGTTAGCTCTTGATTTTCCTTCCACACACCGAGCCTTCAGAAATCATTCTTATCTCCACTTCAGAATGTTCCATTCGTTCCCTGCGAATCTGGAATTCCTCTGACTCTCCACACCAGGCAGATTTTCCTAACAACACTGGTGAATGACCAGGTAATCCAATGCTGGTTTTCAGCGGCTGTTCACACTCACAGCCTTGCTGTTCAATTGGCAATCCAGTCAAACCTAGTCAGCTCTTCATTTTCCTGTCCACACAACCCAGCGTTCAGAAATCATTGGAATCTCTACTACAGAAATTTCCATTCATTCACTGTGAATCTGGAAATACTCTGAATCTGCATTCCAGGAAGGCTTTCGTTACACCACCGATGAATGTCCAAGTAATGCAATGCTGCTTCTTAGTGGTCTGTTCACACTCGAAACCGTGCTGTTCATTGGCTATCCACTCAATATCGGTCAGCTCTTCAATATCCTGTCCAGACTATCCAGATTCCTAAATGTTGGCAATCACCACTACAGAATGTTCCATTCAATCACGCGAATCTGGAATTCATCAGAGTCTCCACTCCTGGAAGGTTTTCGTGACACCACTGGTAAATGTCCAAGGAAGACAATGCTGGTTTTAAGCCGCCTGCTAACACACTCAGCCGTGCTGTTCAATTTGCTATCCACCCAACCCTATTCAGCTCTACATTTTCCTGTCCTCATAACCCAACCTTCAGAAATAATTGGTATCTCCTCCACAGAATGTTCCGTTCATTCACTGCGAATCTTAAATTCATCTGACTCTCAACTCCCGGCGGGTTATCGTTACACCACTTGTGAATGTCCAAGTAAGCCAATGCTGGTTTTCAGTGGCCTGTTCATACTAAGAGACGTGCTGTTCATTTGGCTATCCACTCCACCCTGTTCAGCTCTACATTTTCGTGTCCACAAAACCCAGCCTTCAGAAATCATTGGAATCACCACTAGAGAATGTTCCATTCATTCACTGCGAATCTGGAATTCATCTGAACCTCCACTCCTGGCAGGTTTTCGTTACGCCACTGGAGAATGTCCAAGTAACTCAATACTGGTTTTCAGAGGCATGTTCAACTCGCAGAAGTGCTGTTCAATGGGCTATCCACTCAATATTGGTCAGCTCTTCATTTTCCTCTCCACACAAACCAGCCTTCAGAAATCATTGGGCTCTCCACTACAGACTGTTCCATTCATTCACTGCGATTCTGCAATTCATCTGACTCTCCGCTCCAGGCAGGTTTTCATTACAGCACTGGTGAATGACCAAGTTATCCAATGCTGGTTTTCAGCCGCCTTTTCACACTCGCAGTGTGCTGTTCAATTGTCTATCCACTCAAACCTGGTCAGCCTTTCATTTTCTTTTCCACAATATCAGACTTCAGAAATCATTGGAATCGCCAGTACAGAATGTTCCATTCATTCACTGCCAATCTGGAATTCATCTGAATCTGCACTCCAGGTAGGCTTTCATTACACCACTTATGAATGTCCAAGTAACACAATGCTGGTTTTCAGCGGTCTGTTCACACTCTAAGCCCTGCTTTTTACTGGGTATCCACACAACTGTGGTCAGCTCTTCATTTTCATGTCCAAACAATCCAGACTTGAGAAATCATGGCAATCTCCAGTACAGAATGTTCCATTCATTCACTGCGAATCTGGAATTCAACTGAATCTCCACTACCTGCAGATTTATCTTACACCACTTGTGAATGTCCAAGTAAAACAATGCTGGTTTTCAGAGGCCTGTTCATGTTCGCAGTCGTGCTGTTCAATTGGCTATCCACTCAACCTGTTTTGCTCCTCATTTTCCTGTGCACACAACCCAGCCTTCAGAAATCATTGTAATCTCCACTACAGGATGTTCCATTCATTCACTGGGAATCTGGAATTCATCTGAATCTGCACTCCACGCAGGCTTTCGTTACACCACTGCTGAAAGTCGAAGTAATGCAATACTGGTTTTCAGTGGTCTGTTCACATTCGAAGCCGAGGCTTTTTACAGGCTATCCACTCAACACTGGTCAGCTCTTCATTTTCGTGTCCCCACAATCCAGATTTCAGAAATCATTGCAATCTCCACTACAGAATGTTCCATTCATTCACTGCGAGTCTGGAGTTTATCTGATTCTCCACTCCCGCCTGGTTAACATTACACCACTTGTGAATGTCCAAGTAAGCCAATGCTGGTTTTCAGAGGCCTGTTCATACTCGCAGCCGTGCTGTTTAATTGACAATTCACTCCACCCTGTTCAGCTCTTCATTGTCCCACCACACTACCAGCCTTCAGAAATCTTTGTTATCTCCACTACAGAACGTTCCATTCATTCACTGCGAATCTGGAATTCATCTGACTCTCAACTCCACGCAGGTTTTCATTACACCACTGTTGAATGTCCAAGTAACCCAATGCTGGTTTTCAGCGGCCTGTTCATATTCGCAGCCCTGCTGTTTACTTGGCTATCGATTCAAGCCTGGTCAGCTCTTCATTTTCCTGTCCACACAACACAGGCTTCAGAAATCATTGGAATCTCCTCTACAGAATGTTCCATTCATTCACTGCGAATGTGGAATTCAACTGACTCTCCACTCCATGCAGGTTTTCCTTACACCACTGATGAATGTCCAAGTAACCCAATGCTGGTTTTCAGCTGCATGTTCACACTCGCAGCCATGCTATACAATTGGCTTTCCACTAAATCCTGATTAGTTCTTGATTTTCCTTCCACACGACCCAGCCTTCAGAAATCGTTGGAATCTCCACTAGAGAATGTTCCATTCATTCACTGCGAATCTGGAATTCCTCTGAACCTCCACTCCCGGCAGGTTTTCGTTACACCACTGTTGAATGTCCAAGTAACCCAATGTTTTAAGTGTTTTCTTCACAAGCGCAGTGGTGCTGTTCAATTGGCTATCCACTCAACCCTGGCCAGCTCTACATTTTCCTGTCCACACCACAGAGACTGGAGAAATCATTGTTATCTCCACTACAGAATGTTCCATTCATTCACAGCGAATCTGGAATTCATCTGAATCTCCACTCCCGGCAGGTTTTCGTGACACCACTGGTAAATATCCAAGTAAGCCAATGCTGGTTTTAAGTGGCCTGCTCATACTCTCAGCCGTGCTGTTCAATTTGCTATCCACTCAACCCTCTTCAGCTCCATTTTCCTGTCCACATAACCCAAACTTCAGAAACAATTGGTATCTCCTCCACAGAATGTTCCATTCATTGACGGCAAATCTGAAATTCATCTAATTCTCAACTCCCGTCAGGTTTTCGTTACACCACTTGTGAATGTCCAATTAAGCCAAAGCTGGGTTTCAGTGGCCTGTTCTTACTACGAGACGTGCTGTTCATTTGGCTATCCATTCCACCCTGTTCAGCTCTACATTTTCGTGTCCACAAAACCCAGCCTTCAGAAATCATTGGAATCACCACTAGAGAATGTTCCATTCATTCACTGCGAATCTGGAATTCATCTGAATCTCCACTCCCGGCAGGTTTTCATTGCACCACTGCTGAATGTTCAAGTAACGCAATGATGGTTTTCAGCGGTCTATTCACACTCGAACCCGTGCTGTTCACGGTCTAGCGACTCAACACTGGTGAGTTCTTCTTTTTCCAGTTCAGACAATACAAACCTCAGAAACCATTGCAATCTACACTACAGAATGTTTCATTCATTCAGGCGAATCTTGAATTCATCTTGTTCTCCACTCCCAGCAGGTTTTCGTTTCACCACTGGTGAATGTCCAAGCAACCCAAGGCTGGTTTCAGCTGCGTGTTAACACTCGCAGCCGTGCTGTTCAATTGGCTATCCAGTGAACGCTGGTTAGCTCTTGATTTTCCTTCCACACACCGAGCCTTCAGAAATCATTCTTATCTCCACTTCAGAGTGTTCCATTCGTTCCCTGCGAATCTGGAATTCCTCTGACTCTCCACACCAGGCAGATTTTCCTAACAACACTGGTGAATGACCAGGTAATCCAATGCTGGTTTTCAGCGGCTGTTCACACTCACAGCCTTGCTGTTCAATTGGCAATCCAGTCAAACCTAGTCAGCTCTTCATTTTCCTGTCCACACAACCCAGCGTTCAGAAATCATTGGAATCTCTACTACAGAAATTTCCATTCATTCACTGTGAATCTGGAAATACTCTGAATCTGCATTCCAGGAAGGCTTTCGTTACACCACTGATGAATGTCCAAGTAATGCAATGCTGCTTCTTAGTGGTCTGTTCACACTCGAAACCGTGCTGTTCATTGGCTATCCACTCAATATCGGTCAGCTCTTCAATATCCTGTCCAGACTATCCAGATTCCTAAATGTTGGCAATCACCACTACAGAATGTTCCATTCAATCACGCGAATCTGGAATTCATCAGAGTCTCCACTCCTGGAAGGTTTTCGTGACACCACTGGTAAATGTCCAAGGAAGACAATGCTGGTTTTAAGCCGCCTGCTAACACACTCAGCCGTGCTGTTCAATTTGCTATCCACCCAACCCTATTCAGCTCTACATTTTCCTGTCCTCATAACCCAACCTTCAGAAATAATTGGTATCTCCTCCACAGAATGTTCCGTTCATTCACTGCGAATCTTAAATTCATCTGACTCTCAACTCCCGGCGGGTTACCGTTACACCACTTGTGAATGTCCAAGTAAGCCAATGCTGGTTTTCAGTGGCCTGTTCATACTAAGAGACGTGCTGTTCATTTGGCTATCCACTCCACCCTGTTCAGCTCTACATTTTCGTGTCCACAAAACCCAGCCTTCAGAAATCATTGGAATCACCACTAGAGAATGTTCCATTCATTCACTGCGAATCTGGAATTCCTCTGAACCTCCACTCCTGGCAGGTTTTCGTTACGCCACTGGTGAATGTCCAAGTAACTCAATACTGGTTTTCAGAGGCATGTTCAACTCGCAGAAGTGCTGTTCAATGGGCTATCCACTCAATATTGGTCAGCTCTTCATTTTCCTCTCCACACAAACCAGCCTTCAGAAATCATTGGGCTCTCCACTACAGACTGTTCCATTCATTCACTGCGATTCTGCAATTCATCTGACTCTCCGCTCCAGGCAGGTTTTCATTACAGCACTGGTGAATGACCAAGTAATCCAATGCTGGTTTTCAGCCGCCTTTTCACACTCGCAGTGTGCTGTTCAATTGTCTATCCACTCAAACCTGGTCAGCCTTTCATTTTCTTTTCCACAATATCAGACTTCAGAAACCATTGGAATCGCCAGTACAGAATGTTCCATTCATTCACTGCCAATCTGGAATTCATCTGAATCTGCACTCCAGGTAGGCTTTCATTACACCACTTATGAATGTCCAAGTAACACAATGCTGGTTTTCAGCGGTCTGTTCACACTCTAAGCCCTGCTTTTTACTGGGTATCCACACAACTGTGGTCAGCTCTTCATTTTCATGTCCAAACAATCCAGACTTGAGAAATCATTGCAATCTCCAGTACAGAATGTTCCATTCATTCACTGCGAATCTGGAATTCAACTGAATCTCCACTACCTGCAGATTTATCTTACACCACTTGTGAATGTCCAAGTAAAACAATGCTGGTTTTCAGAGGCCTGTTCATGTTCGCAGTCGTGCTGTTCAATTGGCTATCCACTCAACCTGTTTTGCTCCTCATTTTCCTGTGCACACAACCCAGCCTTCAGAAATCATTGTAATCTCCACTACAGGATGTTCCATTCATTCACTGGGAATCTGGAATTCATCTGAATCTGCACTCCACGCAGGCTTTCGTTACACCACTGCTGAAAGTCGAAGTAATGCAATACTGGTTTTCAGTGGTCTGTTCACATTCGAAGCCGAGGCTTTTTACAGGCTATCCACTCAACACTGGTCAGCTCTTCATTTTCGTGTCCCCACAATCCAGATTTCAGAAATCATTGCAATCTCCACTACAGAATGTTCCATTCATTCACTGCGAGTCTGGAGTTTATCTGATTCTCCACTCCCGCCTGGTTAACATTACACCACTTGTGAATGTCCAAGTAAGCCAATGCTGGTTTTCAGAGGCCTGTTCATACTCGCAGCCGTGCTGTTTAATTGACAATTCACTCCACCCTGTTCAGCTCTTCATTGTCCCACCACACTACCAGCCTTCAGAAATCTTTGTTATCTCCACTACAGAACGTTCCATTCATTCACTGCGAATCTGGAATTCATCTGACTCTCAACTCCACGCAGGTTTTCATTACACCACTGTTGAATGTCCAAGTAACCCAATGCTGGTTTTCAGCGGCCTGTTCATATTCGCAGCCCTGCTGTTTACTTGGCTATCGATTCAAGCCTGGTCAGCTCTTCATTTTCCTGTCCACACAACACAGGCTTCAGAAATCATTGGAATCTCCTCTACAGAATGTTCCATTCATTCACTGCGAATGTGGAATTCAACTGACTCTCCACTCCATGCAGGTTTTCCTTACACCACTGATGAATGTCCAAGTAACCCAATGCTGGTTTTCAGCTGCATGTTCACACTCGCAGCCATGCTATACAATTGGCTTTCCACTAAATCCTGATTAGTTCTTGATTTTCCTTCCACACGACCCAGCCTTCAGAAATCGTTGGAATCTCCACTAGAGAATGTTCCATTCATTCACTGCGAATCTGGAATTCCTCTGAACCTCCACTCCCGGCAGGTTTTCGTTACACCACTGTTGAATGTCCAAGTAACCCAATGTTTTAAGTGTTTTCTTCACAAGCGCAGTGGTGCTGTTCAATTGGCTATCCACTCAACCCTGGCCAGCTCTACATTTTCCTGTCCACACCACAGAGACTGGAGAAATCATTGTTATCTCCACTACAGAATGTTCCATTCATTCACAGCGAATCTGGAATTCATCTGAATCTCCACTCCCGGCAGGTTTTCGTGACACCACTGGTAAATATCCATGTAAGCCAATGCTGGTTTTAAGTGGCCTGCTCATACTCTCAGCCGTGCTGTTCAATTTGCTATCCACTCAACCCTCTTCAGCTCCATTTTCCTGTCCACATAACCCAAACTTCAGAAACAATTGGTATCTCCTCCACAGAATGTTCCATTCATTGACGGCAAATCTGAAATTCATCTAATTCTCAACTCCCGTCAGGTTTTCGTTACACCACTTGTGAATGTCCAATTAAGCCAAAGCTGGTTTTCAGTGGCCTGTTCTTACTACGAGACGTGCTGTTCATTTGGCTATCCATTCCACCCTGTTCAGCTCTACATTTTCGTGTCCACAAAACCCAGCCTTCAGAAATCATTGGAATCACCACTAGAGAATGTTCCATTCATTCACTGCGAATCTGGAATTCATCTGAATCTCCACTCCCGGCAGGTTTTCATTGCACCACTGCTGAATGTTCAAGTAACGCAATGATGGTTTTCAGCGGTCTATTCACACTCGAACCCGTGCTGTTCACGGTCTAGCGACTCAACACTGGTGAGTTCTTCTTTTTCCAGTTCAGACAATACAAACCTCAGAAACCATTGCAATCTACACTACAGAATGTTTCATTCATTCAGGCGAATCTTGAATTCATCTTGTTCTCCACTCCCAGCAGGTTTTCGTTTCACCACTGGTGAATGTCCAAGCAACCCAAGGCTGGTTTCAGCTGCGTGTTAACACTCGCAGCCGTGCTGTTCAATTGGCTATCCAGTGAACGCTGGTTAGCTCTTGATTTTCCTTCCACACACCGAGCCTTCAGAAATCATTCTTATCTCCACTTCAGAATGTTCCATTCGTTCCCTGCGAATCTGGAATTCCTCTGACTCTCCACACCAGGCAGATTTTCCTAACAACACTGGTGAATGACCAGGTAATCCAATGCTGGTTTTCAGCGGCTGTTCACACTCACAGCCTTGCTGTTCAATTGGCAATCCAGTCAAACCTAGTCAGCTCTTCATTTTCCTGTCCACACAACCCAGCGTTCAGAAATCATTGGAATCTCTACTACAGAAATTTCCATTCATTCACTGTGAATCTGGAAATACTCTGAATCTGCATTCCAGGAAGGCTTTCGTTACACCACCGATGAATGTCCAAGTAATGCAATGCTGCTTCTTAGTGGTCTGTTCACACTCGAAACCGTGCTGTTCATTGGCTATCCACTCAATATCGGTCAGCTCTTCAATATCCTGTCCAGACTATCCAGATTCCTAAATGTTGGCAATCACCACTACAGAATGTTCCATTCAATCACGCGAATCTGGAATTCATCAGAGTCTCCACTCCTGGAAGGTTTTCGTGACACCACTGGTAAATGTCCAAGGAAGACAATGCTGGTTTTAAGCCGCCTGCTAACACACTCAGCCGTGCTGTTCAATTTGCTATCCACCCAACCCTATTCAGCTCTACATTTTCCTGTCCTCATAACCCAACCTTCAGAAATAATTGGTATCTCCTCCACAGAATGTTCCGTTCATTCACTGCGAATCTTAAATTCATCTGACTCTCAACTCCCGGCGGGTTATCGTTACACCACTTGTGAATGTCCAAGTAAGCCAATGCTGGTTTTCAGTGGCCTGTTCATACTAAGAGACGTGCTGTTCATTTGGCTATCCACTCCACCCTGTTCAGCTCTACATTTTCGTGTCCACAAAACCCAGCCTTCAGAAATCATTGGAATCACCACTAGAGAATGTTCCATTCATTCACTGCGAATCTGGAATTCCTCTGAACCTCCACTCCTGGCAGGTTTTCGTTACGCCACTGGAGAATGTCCAAGTAACTCAATACTGGTTTTCAGAGGCATGTTCAACTCGCAGAAGTGCTGTTCAATGGGCTATCCACTCAATATTGGTCAGCTCTTCATTTTCCTCTCCACACAAACCAGCCTTCAGAAATCATTGGGCTCTCCACTACAGACTGTTCCATTCATTCACTGCGATTCTGCAATTCATCTGACTCTCCGCTCCAGGCAGGTTTTCATTACAGCACTGGTGAATGACCAAGTTATCCAATGCTGGTTTTCAGCCGCCTTTTCACACTCGCAGTGTGCTGTTCAATTGTCTATCCACTCAAACCTGGTCAGCCTTTCATTTTCTTTTCCACAATATCAGACTTCAGAAATCATTGGAATCGCCAGTACAGAATGTTCCATTCATTCACTGCCAATCTGGAATTCATCTGAATCTGCACTCCAGGTAGGCTTTCATTACACCACTTATGAATGTCCAAGTAACACAATGCTGGTTTTCAGCGGTCTGTTCACACTCTAAGCCCTGCTTTTTACTGGGTATCCACACAACTGTGGTCAGCTCTTCATTTTCATGTCCAAACAATCCAGACTTGAGAAATCATGGCAATCTCCAGTACAGAATGTTCCATTCATTCACTGCGAATCTGGAATTCAACTGAATCTCCACTACCTGCAGATTTATCTTACACCACTTGTGAATGTCCAAGTAAAACAATGCTGGTTTTCAGAGGCCTGTTCATGTTCGCAGTCGTGCTGTTCAATTGGCTATCCACTCAACCTGTTTTGCTCCTCATTTTCCTGTGCACACAACCCAGCCTTCAGAAATCATTGTAATCTCCACTACAGGATGTTCCATTCATTCACTGGGAATCTGGAATTCATCTGAATCTGCACTCCACGCAGGCTTTCGTTACACCACTGCTGAAAGTCGAAGTAATGCAATACTGGTTTTCAGTGGTCTGTTCACATTCGAAGCCGAGGCTTTTTACAGGCTATCCACTCAACACTGGTCAGCTCTTCATTTTCGTGTCCCCACAATCCAGATTTCAGAAATCATTGCAATCTCCACTACAGAATGTTCCATTCATTCACTGCGAGTCTGGAGTTTATCTGATTCTCCACTCCCGCCTGGTTAACATTACACCACTTGTGAATGTCCAAGTAAGCCAATGCTGGTTTTCAGAGGCCTGTTCATACTCGCAGCCGTGCTGTTTAATTGACAATTCACTCCACCCTGTTCAGCTCTTCATTGTCCCACCACACTACCAGCCTTCAGAAATCTTTGTTATCTCCACTACAGAACGTTCCATTCATTCACTGCGAATCTGGAATTCATCTGACTCTCAACTCCACGCAGGTTTTCATTACACCACTGTTGAATGTCCAAGTAACCCAATGCTGGTTTTCAGCGGCCTGTTCATATTCGCAGCCCTGCTGTTTACTTGGCTATCGATTCAAGCCTGGTCAGCTCTTCATTTTCCTGTCCACACAACACAGGCTTCAGAAATCATTGGAATCTCCTCTACAGAATGTTCCATTCATTCACTGCGAATGTGGAATTCAACTGACTCTCCACTCCATGCAGGTTTTCCTTACACCACTGATGAATGTCCAAGTAACCCAATGCTGGTTTTCAGCTGCATGTTCACACTCGCAGCCATGCTATACAATTGGCTTTCCACTAAATCCTGATTAGTTCTTGATTTTCCTTCCACACGACCCAGCCTTCAGAAATCGTTGGAATCTCCACTAGAGAATGTTCCATTCATTCACTGCGAATCTGGAATTCCTCTGAACCTCCACTCCCGGCAGGTTTTCGTTACACCACTGTTGAATGTCCAAGTAACCCAATGTTTTAAGTGTTTTCTTCACAAGCGCAGTGGTGCTGTTCAATTGGCTATCCACTCAACCCTGGCCAGCTCTACATTTTCCTGTCCACACCACAGAGACTGGAGAAATCATTGTTATCTCCACTACAGAATGTTCCATTCATTCACAGCGAATCTGGAATTCATCTGAATCTCCACTCCCGGCAGGTTTTCGTGACACCACTGGTAAATATCCAAGTAAGCCAATGCTGGTTTTAAGTGGCCTGCTCATACTCTCAGCCGTGCTGTTCAATTTGCTATCCACTCAACCCTCTTCAGCTCCATTTTCCTGTCCACATAACCCAAACTTCAGAAACAATTGGTATCTCCTCCACAGAATGTTCCATTCATTGACGGCAAATCTGAAATTCATCTAATTCTCAACTCCCGTCAGGTTTTCGTTACACCACTTGTGAATGTCCAATTAAGCCAAAGCTGGTTTTCAGTGGCCTGTTCTTACTACGAGACGTGCTGTTCATTTGGCTATCCATTCCACCCTGTTCAGCTCTACATTTTCGTGTCCACAAAACCCAGCCTTCAGAAATCATTGGAATCACCACTAGAGAATGTTCCATTCATTCACTGCGAATCTGGAATTCATCTGAATCTCCACTCCCGGCAGGTTTTCATTGCACCACTGCTGAATGTTCAAGTAACGCAATGATGGTTTTCAGCGGTCTATTCACACTCGAACCCGTGCTGTTCACGGTCTAGCGACTCAACACTGGTGAGTTCTTCTTTTTCCAGTTCAGACAATACAAACCTCAGAAACCATTGCAATCTACACTACAGAATGTTTCATTCATTCAGGCGAATCTTGAATTCATCTTGTTCTCCACTCCCAGCAGGTTTTCGTTTCACCACTGGTGAATGTCCAAGCAACCCAAGGCTGGTTTCAGCTGCGTGTTAACACTCGCAGCCGTGCTGTTCAATTGGCTATCCAGTGAACGCTGGTTAGCTCTTGATTTTCCTTCCACACACCGAGCCTTCAGAAATCATTCTTATCTCCACTTCAGAATGTTCCATTCGTTCCCTGCGAATCTGGAATTCCTCTGACTCTCCACACCAGGCAGATTTTCCTAACAACACTGGTGAATGACCAGGTAATCCAATGCTGGTTTTCAGCGGCTGTTCACACTCACAGCCTTGCTGTTCAATTGGCAATCCAGTCAAACCTAGTCAGCTCTTCATTTTCCTGTCCACACAACCCAGCGTTCAGAAATCATTGGAATCTCTACTACAGAAATTTCCATTCATTCACTGTGAATCTGGAAATACTCTGAATCTGCATTCCAGGAAGGCTTTCGTTACACCACCGATGAATGTCCAAGTAATGCAATGCTGCTTCTTAGTGGTCTGTTCACACTCGAAACCGTGCTGTTCATTGGCTATCCACTCAATATCGGTCAGCTCTTCAATATCCTGTCCAGACTATCCAGATTCCTAAATGTTGGCAATCACCACTACAGAATGTTCCATTCAATCACGCGAATCTGGAATTCATCAGAGTCTCCACTCCTGGAAGGTTTTCGTGACACCACTGGTAAATGTCCAAGGAAGACAATGCTGGTTTTAAGCCGCCTGCTAACACACTCAGCCGTGCTGTTCAATTTGCTATCCACCCAACCCTATTCAGCTCTACATTTTCCTGTCCTCATAACCCAACCTTCAGAAATAATTGGTATCTCCTCCACAGAATGTTCCGTTCATTCACTGCGAATCTTAAATTCATCTGACTCTCAACTCCCGGCGGGTTATCGTTACACCACTTGTGAATGTCCAAGTAAGCCAATGCTGGTTTTCAGTGGCCTGTTCATACTAAGAGACGTGCTGTTCATTTGGCTATCCACTCCACCCTGTTCAGCTCTACATTTTCGTGTCCACAAAACCCAGCCTTCAGAAATCATTGGAATCACCACTAGAGAATGTTCCATTCATTCACTGCGAATCTGGAATTCCTCTGAACCTCCACTCCTGGCAGGTTTTCGTTACGCCACTGGAGAATGTCCAAGTAACTCAATACTGGTTTTCAGAGGCATGTTCAACTCGCAGAAGTGCTGTTCAATGGGCTATCCACTCAATATTGGTCAGCTCTTCATTTTCCTCTCCACACAAACCAGCCTTCAGAAATCATTGGGCTCTCCACTACAGACTGTTCCATTCATTCACTGCGATTCTGCAATTCATCTGACTCTCCGCTCCAGGCAGGTTTTCATTACAGCACTGGTGAATGACCAAGTTATCCAATGCTGGTTTTCAGCCGCCTTTTCACACTCGCAGTGTGCTGTTCAATTGTCTATCCACTCAAACCTGGTCAGCCTTTCATTTTCTTTTCCACAATATCAGACTTCAGAAATCATTGGAATCGCCAGTACAGAATGTTCCATTCATTCACTGCCAATCTGGAATTCATCTGAATCTGCACTCCAGGTAGGCTTTCATTACACCACTTATGAATGTCCAAGTAACACAATGCTGGTTTTCAGCGGTCTGTTCACACTCTAAGCCCTGCTTTTTACTGGGTATCCACACAACTGTGGTCAGCTCTTCATTTTCATGTCCAAACAATCCAGACTTGAGAAATCATGGCAATCTCCAGTACAGAATGTTCCATTCATTCACTGCGAATCTGGAATTCAACTGAATCTCCACTACCTGCAGATTTATCTTACACCACTTGTGAATGTCCAAGTAAAACAATGCTGGTTTTCAGAGGCCTGTTCATGTTCGCAGTCGTGCTGTTCAATTGGCTATCCACTCAACCTGTTTTGCTCCTCATTTTCCTGTGCACACAACCCAGCCTTCAGAAATCATTGTAATCTCCACTACAGGATGTTCCATTCATTCACTGGGAATCTGGAATTCATCTGAATCTGCACTCCACGCAGGCTTTCGTTACACCACTGCTGAAAGTCGAAGTAATGCAATACTGGTTTTCAGTGGTCTGTTCACATTCGAAGCCGAGGCTTTTTACAGGCTATCCACTCAACACTGGTCAGCTCTTCATTTTCGTGTCCCCACAATCCAGATTTCAGAAATCATTGCAATCTCCACTACAGAATGTTCCATTCATTCACTGCGAGTCTGGAGTTTATCTGATTCTCCACTCCCGCCTGGTTAACATTACACCACTTGTGAATGTCCAAGTAAGCCAATGCTGGTTTTCAGAGGCCTGTTCATACTCGCAGCCGTGCTGTTTAATTGACAATTCACTCCACCCTGTTCAGCTCTTCATTGTCCCACCACACTACCAGCCTTCAGAAATCTTTGTTATCTCCACTACAGAACGTTCCATTCATTCACTGCGAATCTGGAATTCATCTGACTCTCAACTCCACGCAGGTTTTCATTACACCACTGTTGAATGTCCAAGTAACCCAATGCTGGTTTTCAGCGGCCTGTTCATATTCGCAGCCCTGCTGTTTACTTGGCTATCGATTCAAGCCTGGTCAGCTCTTCATTTTCCTGTCCACACAACACAGGCTTCAGAAATCATTGGAAACTCCTCTACAGAATGTTCCATTCATTCACTGCGAATGTGGAATTCAACTGACTCTCCACTCCATGCAGGTTTTCCTTACACCACTGATGAATGTCCAAGTAACCCAATGCTGGTTTTCAGCTGCATGTTCACACTCGCAGCCATGCTATACAATTGGCTTTCCACTAAATCCTGATTAGTTCTTGATTTTCCTTCCACACGACCCAGCCTTCAGAAATCGTTGGAATCTCCACTAGAGAATGTTCCATTCATTCACTGCGAATCTGGAATTCCTCTGAACCTCCACTCCCGGCAGGTTTTCGTTACACCACTGTTGAATGTCCAAGTAACCCAATGTTTTAAGTGTTTTCTTCACAAGCGCAGTGGTGCTGTTCAATTGGCTATCCACTCAACCCTGGCCAGCTCTACATTTTCCTGTCCACACCACAGAGACTGGAGAAATCATTGTTATCTCCACTACAGAATGTTCCATTCATTCACAGCGAATCTGGAATTCATCTGAATCTCCACTCCCGGCAGGTTTTCGTGACACCACTGGTAAATATCCAAGTAAGCCAATGCTGGTTTTAAGTGGCCTGCTCATACTCTCAGCCGTCCTGTTCAATTTGCTATCCACTCAACCCTCTTCAGCTCCATTTTCCTGTCCACATAACCCAAACTTCAGAAACAATTGGTATCTCCTCCACAGAATGTTCCATTCATTGACGGCAAATCTGAAATTCATCTAATTCTCAACTCCCGTCAGGTTTTCGTTACACCACTTGTGAATGTCCAATTAAGCCAAAGCTGGTTTTCAGTGGCCTGTTCTTACTACGAGACGTGCTGTTCATTTGGCTATCCATTCCACCCTGTTCAGCTCTACATTTTCGTGTCCACAAAACCCAGCCTTCAGAAATCATTGGAATCACCACTAGAGAATGTTCCATTCATTCACTGCGAATCTGGAATTCATCTGAATCTCCACTCCCGGCAGGTTTTCATTGCACCACTGCTGAATGTTCAAGTAACGCAATGATGGTTTTCAGCGGTCTATTCACACTCGAACCCGTGCTGTTCACGGTCTAGCGACTCAACACTGGTGAGTTCTTCTTTTTCCAGTTCAGACAATACAAACCTCAGAAACCATTGCAATCTACACTACAGAATGTTTCATTCATTCAGGCGAATCTTGAATTCATCTTGTTCTCCACTCCCAGCAGGTTTTCGTTTCACCACTGGTGAATGTCCAAGCAACCCAAGGCTGGTTTCAGCTGCGTGTTAACACTCGCAGCCGTGCTGTTCAATTGGCTATCCAGTGAACGCTGGTTAGCTCTTGATTTTCCTTCCACACACCGAGCCTTCAGAAATCATTCTTATCTCCACTTCAGAATGTTCCATTCGTTCCCTGCGAATCTGGAATTCCTCTGACTCTCCACACCAGGCAGATTTTCCTAACAACACTGGTGAATGACCAGGTAATCCAATGCTGGTTTTCAGCGGCTGTTCACACTCACAGCCTTGCTGTTCAATTGGCAATCCAGTCAAACCTAGTCAGCTCTTCATTTTCCTGTCCACACAACCCAGCGTTCAGAAATCATTGGAATCTCTACTACAGAAATTTCCATTCATTCACTGTGAATCTGGAAATACTCTGAATCTGCATTCCAGGAAGGCTTTCGTTACACCACTGATGAATGTCCAAGTAATGCAATGCTGCTTCTTAGTGGTCTGTTCACACTCGAAACCGTGCTGTTCATTGGCTATCCACTCAATATCGGTCAGCTCTTCAATATCCTGTCCAGACTATCCAGATTCCTAAATGTTGGCAATCACCACTACAGAATGTTCCATTCAATCACGCGAATCTGGAATTCATCAGAGTCTCCACTCCTGGAAGGTTTTCGTGACACCACTGGTAAATGTCCAAGGAAGACAATGCTGGTTTTAAGCCGCCTGCTAACACACTCAGCCGTGCTGTTCAATTTGCTATCCACCCAACCCTATTCAGCTCTACATTTTCCTGTCCTCATAACCCAACCTTCAGAAATAATTGGTATCTCCTCCACAGAATGTTCCGTTCATTCACTGCGAATCTTAAATTCATCTGACTCTCAACTCCCGGCGGGTTATCGTTACACCACTTGTGAATGTCCAAGTAAGCCAATGCTGGTTTTCAGTGGCCTGTTCATACTAAGAGACGTGCTGTTCATTTGGCTATCCACTCCACCCTGTTCAGCTCTACATTCTCGTGTCCACAAAACCCAGCCTTCAGAAATCATTGGAATCACCACTAGAGAATGTTCCATTCATTCACTGCGAATCTGGAATTCATCTGAACCTCCACTCCTGGCAGGTTTTCGTTACGCCACTGGTGAATGTCCAAGTAACTCAATACTGGTTTTCAGAGGCATGTTCAACTCGCAGAAGTGCTGTTCAATGGGCTATCCACTCAATATTGGTCAGCTCTTCATTTTCCTCTCCACACAAACCAGCCTTCAGAAATCATTGGACTCTCCACTACAGACTGTTCCATTCATTCACTGCGATTCTGCAATTCATCTGACTCTCCGCTCCAGGCAGGTTTTCATTACAGCACTGGTGAATGACCAAGTAATCCAATGCTGGTTTTCAGCCGCCTTTTCACACTCGCAGTGTGCTGTTCAATTGTCTATCCACTCAAACCTGGTCAGCCTTTCATTTTCTTTTCCACAATATCAGACTTCAGAAATCATTGGAATCGCCAGTACAGAATGTTCCATTCATTCACTGCCAATCTGGAATTCATCTGAATCTGCACTCCAGGTAGGCTTTCATTACACCACTTATGAATGTCCAAGTAACACAATGCTGGTTTTCAGCGGTCTGTTCACACTCTAAGCCCTGCTTTTTACTGGGTATCCACACAACTGTGGTCAGCTCTTCATTTTCATGTCCAAACAATCCAGACTTGAGAAATCATTGCAATCTCCAGTACAGAATGTTCCATTCATTCACTGCGAATCTGGAATTCAACTGAATCTCCACTACCTGCAGATTTATCTTACACCACTTGTGAATGTCCAAGTAAAACAATGCTGGTTTTCAGAGGCCTGTTCATGTTCGCAGTCGTGCTGTTCAATTGGCTATCCACTCAACCTGTTTTGCTCCTCATTTTCCTGTGCACACAACCCAGCCTTCAGAAATCATTGTAATCTCCACTACGGGATGTTCCATTCATTCACTGGGAATCTGGAATTCATCTGAATCTGCACTCCACGCAGGCTTTCGTTACACCACTGCTGAAAGTCGAAGTAATGCAATACTGGTTTTCAGTGGTCTGTTCACATTCGAAGCCGAGGCTTTTTACAGGCTATCCACTCAACACTGGTCAGCTCTTCATTTTCGTGTCCCCACAATCCAGATTTCAGAAATCATTGCAATCTCCACTACAGAATGTTCCATTCATTCACTGCGAGTCTGGAGTTTATCTGATTCTCCACTCCCGCCTGGTTAACATTACACCACTTGTGAATGTCCAAGTAAGCCAATGCTGGTTTTCAGAGGCCTGTTCATACTCGCAGCCGTGCTGTTTAATTGACAATTCACTCCACCCTGTTCAGCTCTTCATTGTCCCACCACACTACCAGCCTTCAGAAATCTTTGTTATCTCCACTACAGAACGTTCCATTCATTCACTGCGAATCTGGAATTCATCTGACTCTCAACTCCACGCAGGTTTTCATTACACCACTGTTGAATGTCCAAGTAACCCAATGCTGGTTTTCAGCGGCCTGTTCATATTCGCAGCCCTGCTGTTTACTTGGCTATCGATTCAAGCCTGGTCAGCTCTTCATTTTCCTGTCCACACAACACAGGCTTCAGAAATCATTGGAATCTCCTCTACAGAATGTTCCATTCATTCACTGCGAATGTGGAATTCAACTGACTCTCCACTCCATGCAGGTTTTCCTTACACCACTGATGAATGTCCAAGTAACCCAATGCTGGTTTTCAGCTGCATGTTCACACTCGCAGCCATGCTATACAATTGGCTTTCCACTAAATCCTGATTAGTTCTTGATTTTCCTTCCACACGACCCAGCCTTCAGAAATCGTTGGAATCTCCACTAGAGAATGTTCCATTCATTCACTGCGAATCTGGAATTCCTCTGAACCTCCACTCCCGGCAGGTTTTCGTTACACCACTGTTGAATGTCCAAGTAACCCAATGTTTTAAGTGTTTTCTTCACAAGCGCAGTGGTGCTGTTCAATTGGCTATCCACTCAACCCTGGCCAGCTCTACATTTTCCTGTCCACACCACAGAGACTGGAGAAATCATTGTTATCTCCACTACAGAATGTTCCATTCATTCACAGCGAATCTGGAATTCATCTGAATCTCCACTCCCGGCAGGTTTTCGTGACACCACTGGTAAATATCCAAGTAAGCCAATGCTGGTTTTAAGTGGCCTGCTCATACTCTCAGCCGTGCTGTTCAATTTGCTATCCACTCAACCCTCTTCAGCTCCATTTTCCTGTCCACATAACCCAAACTTCAGAAACAATTGGTATCTCCTCCACAGAATGTTCCATTCATTGACGGCAAATCTGAAATTCATCTAATTCTCAACTCCCGTCAGGTTTTCGTTACACCACTTGTGAATGTCCAATTAAGCCAAAGCTGGTTTTCAGTGGCCTGTTCTTACTACGAGACGTGCTGTTCATTTGGCTATCCATTCCACCCTGTTCAGCTCTACATTTTCGTGTCCACAAAACCCAGCCTTCAGAAATCATTGGAATCACCACTAGAGAATGTTCCATTCATTCACTGCGAATCTGGAATTCATCTGAATCTCCACTCCCGGCAGGTTTTCATTGCACCACTGCTGAATGTTCAAGTAACGCAATGATGGTTTTCAGCGGTCTATTCACACTCGAACCCGTGCTGTTCACGGTCTAGCGACTCAACACTGGTGAGTTCTTCTTTTTCCAGTTCAGACAATACAAACCTCAGAAACCATTGCAATCTACACTACAGAATGTTTCATTCATTCAGGCGAATCTTGAATTCATCTTGTTCTCCACTCCCAGCAGGTTTTCGTTTCACCACTGGTGAATGTCCAAGCAACCCAAGGCTGGTTTCAGCTGCGTGTTAACACTCGCAGCCGTGCTGTTCAATTGGCTATCCAGTGAACGCTGGTTAGCTCTTGATTTTCCTTCCACACACCGAGCCTTCAGAAATCATTCTTATCTCCACTTCAGAATGTTCCATTCGTTCCCTGCGAATCTGGAATTCCTCTGACTCTCCACACCAGGCAGATTTTCCTAACAACACTGGTGAATGACCAGGTAATCCAATGCTGGTTTTCAGCGGCTGTTCACACTCACAGCCTTGCTGTTCAATTGGCAATCCAGTCAAACCTAGTCAGCTCTTCATTTTCCTGTCCACACAACCCAGCGTTCAGAAATCATTGGAATCTCTACTACAGAAATTTCCATTCATTCACTGTGAATCTGGAAATACTCTGAATCTGCATTCCAGGAAGGCTTTCGTTACACCACCGATGAATGTCCAAGTAATGCAATGCTGCTTCTTAGTGGTCTGTTCACACTCGAAACCGTGCTGTTCATTGGCTATCCACTCAATATCGGTCAGCTCTTCAATATCCTGTCCAGACTATCCAGATTCCTAAATGTTGGCAATCACCACTACAGAATGTTCCATTCAATCACGCGAATCTGGAATTCATCAGAGTCTCCACTCCTGGAAGGTTTTCGTGACACCACTGGTAAATGTCCAAGGAAGACAATGCTGGTTTTAAGCCGCCTGCTAACACACTCAGCCGTGCTGTTCAATTTGCTATCCACCCAACCCTATTCAGCTCTACATTTTCCTGTCCTCATAACCCAACCTTCAGAAATAATTGGTATCTCCTCCACAGAATGTTCCGTTCATTCACTGCGAATCTTAAATTCATCTGACTCTCAACTCCCGGCGGGTTATCGTTACACCACTTGTGAATGTCCAAGTAAGCCAATGCTGGTTTTCAGTGGCCTGTTCATACTAAGAGACGTGCTGTTCATTTGGCTATCCACTCCACCCTGTTCAGCTCTACATTCTCGTGTCCACAAAACCCAGCCTTCAGAAATCATTGGAATCCCCACTAGAGAATGTTCCATTCATTCACTGCGAATCTGGAATTCATCTGAACCTCTACTCCTGGCAGGTTTTCGTTACGCCACTGGAGAATGTCCAAGTAACTCAATACTGGTTTTCAGAGGCATGTTCAACTCGCAGAAGTGCTGTTCAATGGGCTATCCACTCAATATTGGTCAGCTCTTCATTTTCCTCTCCACACAAACCAGCCTTCAGAAATCATTGGGCTCTCCACTACAGACTGTTCCATTCATTCACTGCGATTCTGCAATTCATCTGACTCTCCGCTCCAGGCAGGTTTTCATTACAGCACTGGTGAATGACCAAGTAATCCAATGCTGGTTTTCAGCCGCCTTTTCACACTCGCAGTGTGCTGTTCAATTTTCTATCCACTCAAACCTGGTCAGCCTTTCATTTTCTTTTCCACAATATCAGACTTCAGAAATCATTGGAATCGCCAGTACAGAATGTTCCATTCATTCACTGCCAATCTGGAATTCATCTGAATCTGCACTCCAGGTAGGCTTTCATTACACCACTTATGAATGTCCAAGTAACACAATGCTGGTTTTCAGCGGTCTGTTCACACTCTAAGCCCTGCTTTTTACTGGGTATCCACACAACTGTGGTCAGCTCTTCATTTTCATGTCCAAACAATCCAGACTTGAGAAATCATTGCAATCTCCAGTACAGAATGTTCCATTCATTCACTGCGAATCTGGAATTCAACTGAATCTCCACTACCTGCAGATTTATCTTACACCACTTGTGAATGTCCAAGTAAAACAATGCTGGTTTTCAGAGGCCTGTTCATGTTCGCAGTCGTGCTGTTCAATTGGCTATCCACTCAACCTGTTTTGCTCCTCATTTTCCTGTGCACACAACCCAGCCTTCAGAAATCATTGTAATCTCCACTACAGGATGTTCCATTCATTCACTGGGAATCTGGAATTCATCTGAATCTGCACTCCACGCAGGCTTTCGTTACACCACTGCTGAAAGTCGAAGTAATGCAATACTGGTTTTCAGTGGTCTGTTCACATTCGAAGCCGAGGCTTTTTACAGGCTATCCACTCAACACTGGTCAGCTCTTCATTTTCGTGTCCCCACAATCCAGATTTCAGAAATCATTGCAATCTCCACTACAGAATGTTCCATTCATTCACTGCGAGTCTGGAGTTTATCTGATTCTCCACTCCCGCCTGGTTAACATTACACCACTTGTGAATGTCCAAGTAAGCCAATGCTGGTTTTCAGAGGCCTGTTCATACTCGCAGCCGTGCTGTTTAATTGACAATTCACTCCACCCTGTTCAGCTCTTCATTGTCCCACCACACTACCAGCCTTCAGAAATCTTTGTTATCTCCACTACAGAACGTTCCATTCATTCACTGCGAATCTGGAATTCATCTGACTCTCAACTCCACGCAGGTTTTCATTACACCACTGTTGAATGTCCAAGTAACCCAATGCTGGTTTTCAGCGGCCTGTTCATATTCGCAGCCCTGCTGTTTACTTGGCTATCGATTCAAGCCTGGTCAGCTCTTCATTTTCCTGTCCACACAACACAGGCTTCAGAAATCATTGGAATCTCCTCTACAGAATGTTCCATTCATTCACTGCGAATGTGGAATTCAACTGACTCTCCACTCCATGCAGGTTTTCCTTACACCACTGATGAATGTCCAAGTAACCCAATGCTGGTTTTCAGCTGCATGTTCACACTCGCAGCCATGCTATACAATTGGCTTTCCACTAAATCCTGATTAGTTCTTGATTTTCCTTCCACACGACCCAGCCTTCAGAAATCGTTGGAATCTCCACTAGAGAATGTTCCATTCATTCACTGCGAATCTGGAATTCCTCTGAACCTCCACTCCCGGCAGGTTTTCGTTACACCACTGTTGAATGTCCAAGTAACCCAATGTTTTAAGTGTTTTCTTCACAAGCGCAGTGGTGCTGTTCAATTGGCTATCCACTCAACCCTGGCCAGCTCTACATTTTCCTGTCCACACCACAGAGACTGGAGAAATCATTGTTATCTCCACTACAGAATGTTCCATTCATTCACAGCGAATCTGGAATTCATCTGAATCTCCACTCCCGGCAGGTTTTCGTGACACCACTGGTAAATATCCAAGTAAGCCAATGCTGGTTTTAAGTGGCCTGCTCATACTCTCAGCCGTGCTGTTCAATTTGCTATCCACTCAACCCTCTTCAGCTCCATTTTCCTGTCCACATAAACCAAACTTCAGAAACAATTGGTATCTCCTCCACAGAATGTTCCATTCATTGACGGCAAATCTGAAATTCATCTAATTCTCAACTCCCGTCAGGTTTTTGTTACACCACTTGTGAATGTCCAATTAAGCCAAAGCTGGTTTTCAGTGGCCTGTTCTTACTACGAGACGTGCTGTTCATTTGGCTATCCATTCCACCCTGTTCAGCTCTACATTTTCGTGTCCACAAAACCCAGCCTTCAGAAATCATTGGAATCACCACTAGAGAATGTTCCATTCATTCACTGCGAATCTGGAATTCATCTGAATCTCCACTCCCGGCAGGTTTTCATTGCACCACTGCTGAATGTTCAAGTAACGCAATGATGGTTTTCAGCGGTCTATTCACACTCGAACCCGTGCTGTTCACTGTCTAGCGACTCAACACTGGTGAGTTCTTCTTTTTCCAGTTCAGACAACACAAACCTCAGAAACCATTGCAATCTACACTACAGAATGTTTCATTCATTCAGGCGAATCTTGAATTCATCTTGTTCTCCACTCCCAGCAGGTTTTCGTTTCACCACTGGTGAATGTCCAAGCAACCCAAGGCTGGTTTCAGCTGCGTGTTAACACTCGCAGCCGTGCTGTTCAATTGGCTATCCAGTGAACGCTGGTTAGCTCTTGATTTTCCTTCCACACACCGAGCCTTCAGAAATCATTCTTATCTCCACTTCAGAATGTTCCATTCGTTCCCTGCGAATCTGGAATTCCTCTGACTCTCCACACCAGGCAGATTTTCCTAACAACACTGGTGAATGACCAGGTAATCCAATGCTGGTTTTCAGCGGCTGTTCACACTCACAGCCTTGCTGTTCAATTGGCAATCCAGTCAAACCTAGTCAGCTCTTCATTTTCCTGTCCACACAACCCAGCGTTCAGAAATCATTGGAATCTCTACTACAGAAATTTCCATTCATTCACTGTGAATCTGGAAATACTCTGAATCTGCATTCCAGGAAGGCTTTCGTTACACCACTGATGAATGTCCAAGTAATGCAATGCTGCTTCTTAGTGGTCTGTTCACACTCGAAACCGTGCTGTTCATTGGCTATCCACTCAATATCGGTCAGCTCTTCAATATCCTGTCCAGACTATCCAGATTCCTAAATGTTGGCAATCACCACTACAGAATGTTCCATTCAATCACGCGAATCTGGAATTCATCAGAGTCTCCACTCCTGGAAGGTTTTCGTGACACCACTGGTAAATGTCCAAGGAAGACAATGCTGGTTTTAAGCCGCCTGCTAACACACTCAGCCGTGCTGTTCAATTTGCTATCCACCCAACCCTATTCAGCTCTACATTTTCCTGTCCTCATAACCCAACCTTCAGAAATAATTGGTATCTCCTCCACAGAATGTTCCGTTCATTCACTGCGAATCTTAAATTCATCTGACTCTCAACTCCCGGCGGGTTATCGTTACACCACTTGTGAATGTCCAAGTAAGCCAATGCTGGTTTTCAGTGGCCTGTTCATACTAAGAGACGTGCTGTTCATTTGGCTATCCACTCCACCCTGTTCAGCTCTACATTCTCGTGTCCACAAAACCCAGCCTTCAGAAATCATTGGAATCACCACTAGAGAATGTTCCATTCATTCACTGCGAATCTGGAATTCATCTGAACCTCCACTCCTGGCAGGTTTTCGTTACGCCACTGGTGAATGTCCAAGTAACTCAATACTGGTTTTCAGAGGCATGTTCAACTCGCAGAAGTGCTGTTCAATGGGCTATCCACTCAATATTGGTCAGCTCTTCATTTTCCTCTCCACACAAACCAGCCTTCAGAAATCATTGGGCTCTCCACTACAGACTGTTCCATTCATTCACTGCGATTCTGCAATTCATCTGACTCTCCGCTCCAGGCAGGTTTTCATTACAGCACTGGTGAATGACCAAGTAATCCAATGCTGGTTTTCAGCCGCCTTTTCACACTCGCAGTGTGCTGTTCAATTGTCTATCCACTCAAACCTGGTCAGCCTTTCATTTTCTTTTCCACAATATCAGACTTCAGAAATCATTGGAATCGCCAGTACAGAATGTTCCATTCATTCACTGCCAATCTGGAATTCATCTGAATCTGCACTCCAGGTAGGCTTTCATTACACCACTTATGAATGTCCAAGTAACACAATGCTGGTTTTCAGCGGTCTGTTCACACTCTAAGCCCTGCTTTTTACTGGGTATCCACACAACTGTGGTCAGCTCTTCATTTTCATGTCCAAACAATCCAGACTTGAGAAATCATGGCAATCTCCAGTACAGAATGTTCCATTCATTCACTGCGAATCTGGAATTCAACTGAATCTCCACTACCTGCAGATTTATCTTACACCACTTGTGAATGTCCAAGTAAAACAATGCTGGTTTTCAGAGGCCTGTTCATGTTCGCAGTCGTGCTGTTCAATTGGCTATCCACTCAACCTGTTTTGCTCCTCATTTTCCTGTGCACACAACCCAGCCTTCAGAAATCATTGTAATCTCCACTACAGGATGTTCCATTCATTCACTGGGAATCTGGAATTCATCTGAATCTGCACTCCACGCAGGCTTTCGTTACACCACTGCTGAAAGTCGAAGTAATGCAATACTGGTTTTCAGTGGTCTGTTCACATTCGAAGCCGAGGCTTTTTACAGGCTATCCACTCAACACTGGTCAGCTCTTCATTTTCGTGTCCCCACAATCCAGATTTCAGAAATCATTGCAATCTCCACTACAGAATGTTCCATTCATTCACTGCGAGTCTGGAGTTTATCTGATTCTCCACTCCCGCCTGGTTAACATTACACCACTTGTGAATGTCCAAGTAAGCCAATGCTGGTTTTCAGAGGCCTGTTCATACTCGCAGCCGTGCTGTTTAATTGACAATTCACTCCACCCTGTTCAGCTCTTCATTGTCCCACCACACTACCAGCCTTCAGAAATCTTTGTTATCTCCACTACAGAACGTTCCATTCATTCACTGCGAATCTGGAATTCATCTGACTCTCAACTCCACGCAGGTTTTCATTACACCACTGTTGAATGTCCAAGTAACCCAATGCTGGTTTTCAGCGGCCTGTTCATATTCGCAGCCCTGCTGTTTACTTGGCTATCGATTCAAGCCTGGTCAGCTCTTCATTTTCCTGTCCACACAACACAGGCTTCAGAAATCATTGGAATCTCCTCTACAGAATGTTCCATTCATTCACTGCGAATGTGGAATTCAACTGACTCTCCACTCCATGCAGGTTTTCCTTACACCACTGATGAATGTCCAAGTAACCCAATGCTGGTTTTCAGCTGCATGTTCACACTCGCAGCCATGCTATACAATTGGCTTTCCACTAAATCCTGATTAGTTCTTGATTTTCCTTCCACACGACCCAGCCTTCAGAAATCGTTGGAATCTCCACTAGAGAATGTTCCATTCATTCACTGCGAATCTGGAATTCCTCTGAACCTCCACTCCCGGCAGGTTTTCGTTACACCACTGTTGAATGTCCAAGTAACCCAATGTTTTAAGTGTTTTCTTCACAAGCGCAGTGGTGCTGTTCAATTGGCTATCCACTCAACCCTGGCCAGCTCTACATTTTCCTGTCCACACCACAGAGACTGGAGAAATCATTGTTATCTCCACTACAGAATGTTCCATTCATTCACAGCGAATCTGGAATTCATCTGAATCTCCACTCCCGGCAGGTTTTCGTGACACCACTGGTAAATATCCAAGTAAGCCAATGCTGGTTTTAAGTGGCCTGCTCATACTCTCAGCCGTCCTGTTCAATTTGCTATCCACTCAACCCTCTTCAGCTCCATTTTCCTGTCCACATAACCCAAACTTCAGAAACAATTGGTATCTCCTCCACAGAATGTTCCATTCATTGACGGCAAATCTGAAATTCATCTAATTCTCAACTCCCGTCAGGTTTTCGTTACACCACTTGTGAATGTCCAATTAAGCCAAAGCTGGTTTTCAGTGGCCTGTTCTTACTACGAGACGTGCTGTTCATTTGGCTATCCATTCCACCCTGTTCAGCTCTACATTTTCGTGTCCACAAAACCCAGCCTTCAGAAATCATTGGAATCACCACTAGAGAATGTTCCATTCATTCACTGCGAATCTGGAATTCATCTGAATCTCCACTCCCGGCAGGTTTTCATTGCACCACTGCTGAATGTTCAAGTAACGCAATGATGGTTTTCAGCGGTCTATTCACACTCGAACCCGTGCTTTTCACGGTCTAGCGACTCAACACTGGTGAGTTCTTCTTTTTCCAGTTCAGACAATACAAACCTCAGAAACCATTGCAATCTACACTACAGAATGTTTCATTCATTCAGGCGAATCTTGAATTCATCTTGTTCTCCACTCCCAGCAGGTTTTCGTTTCACCACTGGTGAATGTCCAAGCAACCCAAGGCTGGTTTCAGCTGCGTGTTAACACTCGCAGCCGTGCTGTTCAATTGGCTATCCAGTGAACGCTGGTTAGCTCTTGATTTTCCCTCCACACACCGAGCCTTCAGAAATCATTCTTATCTCCACTTCAGAATGTTCCATTCGTTCCCTGCGAATCTGGAATTCCTCTGACTCTCCACACCAGGCAGATTTTCCTAACAACACTGGTGAATGACCAGGTAATCCAATGCTGGTTTTCAGCGGCTGTTCACACTCACAGCCTTGCTGTTCAATTGGCAATCCAGTCAAACCTAGTCAGCTCTTCATTTTCCTGTCCACACAACCCAGCGTTCAGAAATCATTGGAATCTCTACTACAGAAATTTCCATTCATTCACTGTGAATCTGGAAATACTCTGAATCTGCATTCCAGGAAGGCTTTCGTTACACCACTGATGAATGTCCAAGTAATGCAATGCTGCTTCTTAGTGGTCTGTTCACACTCGAAACCGTGCTGTTCATTGGCTATCCACTCAATATCGGTCAGCTCTTCAATATCCTGTCCAGACTATCCAGATTCCTAAATGTTGGCAATCACCACTACAGAATGTTCCATTCAATCACGCGAATCTGGAATTCATCAGAGTCTCCACTCCTGGAAGGTTTTCGTGACACCACTGGTAAATGTCCAAGGAAGACAATGCTGGTTTTAAGCCGCCTGCTAACACACTCAGCCGTGCTGTTCAATTTGCTATCCACCCAACCCTATTCAGCTCTACATTTTCCTGTCCTCATAACCCAACCTTCAGAAATAATTGGTATCTCCTCCACAGAATGTTCCGTTCATTCACTGCGAATCTTAAATTCATCTGACTCTCAACTCCCGGCGGGTTATCGTTACACCACTTGTGAATGTCCAAGTAAGCCAATGCTGGTTTTCAGTGGCCTGTTCATACTAAGAGACGTGCTGTTCATTTGGCTATCCACTCCACCCTGTTCAGCTCTACATTCTCGTGTCCACAAAACCCAGCCTTCAGAAATCATTGGAATCACCACTAGAGAATGTTCCATTCATTCACTGCGAATCTGGAATTCATCTGAACCTCCACTCCTGGCAGGTTTTCGTTACGCCACTGGTGAATGTCCAAGTAACTCAATACTGGTTTTCAGAGGCATGTTCAACTCGCAGAAGTGCTGTTCAATGGGCTATCCACTCAATATTGGTCAGCTCTTCATTTTCCTCTCCACACAAACCAGCCTTCAGAAATCATTGGGCTCTCCACTACAGACTGTTCCATTCATTCACTGCGATTCTGCAATTCATCTGACTCTCCGCTCCAGGCAGGTTTTCATTACAGCACTGGTGAATGACCAAGTAATCCAATGCTGGTTTTCAGCCGCCTTTTCACACTCGCAGTGTGCTGTTCAATTGTCTATCCACTCAAACCTGGTCAGCCTTTCATTTTCTTTTCCACAATATCAGACTTCAGAAATCATTGGAATCGCCAGTACAGAATGTTCCATTCATTCACTGCCAATCTGGAATTCATCTGAATCTGCACTCCAGGTAGGCTTTCATTACACCACTTATGAATGTCCAAGTAACACAATGCTGGTTTTCAGCGGTCTGTTCACACTCTAAGCCCTGCTTTTTACTGGGTATCCACACAACTGTGGTCAGCTCTTCATTTTCATGTCCAAACAATCCAGACTTGAGAAATCATGGCAATCTCCAGTACAGAATGTTCCATTCATTCACTGCGAATCTGGAATTCAACTGAATCTCCACTACCTGCAGATTTATCTTACACCACTTGTGAATGTCCAAGTAAAACAATGCTGGTTTTCAGAGGCCTGTTCATGTTCGCAGTCGTGCTGTTCAATTGGCTATCCACTCAACCTGTTTTGCTCCTCATTTTCCTGTGCACACAACCCAGCCTTCAGAAATCATTGTAATCTCCACTACAGGATGTTCCATTCATTCACTGGGAATCTGGAATTCATCTGAATCTGCACTCCACGCAGGCTTTCGTTACACCACTGCTGAAAGTCGAAGTAATGCAATACTGGTTTTCAGTGGTCTGTTCACATTCGAAGCCGAGGCTTTTTACAGGCTATCCACTCAACACTGGTCAGCTCTTCATTTTCGTGTCCCCACAATCCAGATTTCAGAAATCATTGCAATCTCCACTACAGAATGTTCCATTCATTCACTGCGAGTCTGGAGTTTATCTGATTCTCCACTCCCGCCTGGTTAACATTACACCACTTGTGAATGTCCAAGTAAGCCAATGCTGGTTTTCAGAGGCCTGTTCATACTCGCAGCCGTGCTGTTTAATTGACAATTCACTCCACCCTGTTCAGCTCTTCATTGTCCCACCACACTACCAGCCTTCAGAAATCTTTGTTATCTCCACTACAGAATGTTCCATTCATTCACTGCGAATCTGGAATTCATCTGACTCTCAACTCCACGCAGGTTTTCATTACACCACTGTTGAATGTCCAAGTAACCCAATGCTGGTTTTCAGCGGCCTGTTCATATTCGCAGCCCTGCTGTTTACTTGGCTATCGATTCAAGCCTGGTCAGCTCTTCATTTTCCTGTCCACACAACACAGGCTTCAGAAATCATTGGAATCTCCTCTACAGAATGTTCCATTCATTCACTGCGAATGTGGAATTCAACTGACTCTCCACTCCATGCAGGTTTTCCTTACACCACTGATGAATGTCCAAGTAACCCAATGCTGGTTTTCAGCTGCATGTTCACACTCGCAGCCATGCTATACAATTGGCTTTCCACTAAATCCTGATTAGTTCTTGATTTTCCTTCCACACGACCCAGCCTTCAGAAATCGTTGGAATCTCCACTAGAGAATGTTCCATTCATTCACTGCGAATCTGGAATTCCTCTGAACCTCCACTCCCGGCAGGTTTTCGTTACACCACTGTTGAATGTCCAAGTAACCCAATGTTTTAAGTGTTTTCTTCACAAGCGCAGTGGTGCTGTTCAATTGGCTATCCACTCAACCCTGGCCAGCTCTACATTTTCCTGTCCACACCACAGAGACTGGAGAAATCATTGTTATCTCCACTACAGAATGTTCCATTCATTCACAGCGAATCTGGAATTCATCTGAATCTCCACTCCCGGCAGGTTTTCGTGACACCACTGGTAAATATCCAAGTAAGCCAATGCTGGTTTTAAGTGGCCTGCTCATACTCTCAGCCGTGCTGTTCAATTTGCTATCCACTCAACCCTCTTCAGCTCCATTTTCCTGTCCACATAACCCAAACATCAGAAACAATTGGTATCTCCTCCACAGAATGTTCCATTCATTGACGGCAAATCTGAAATTCATCTAATTCTCAACTCCCGTCAGGTTTTCGTTACACCACTTGTGAATGTCCAATTAAGCCAAAGCTGGTTTTCAGTGGCCTGTTCTTACTACGAGACGTGCTGTTCATTTGGCTATCCATTCCACCCTGTTCAGCTCTACATTTTCGTGTCCACAAAACCCAGCCTTCAGAAATCATTGGAATCACCACTAGAGAATGTTCCATTCATTCACTGCGAATCTGGAATTCATCTGAATCTCCACTCCCGGCAGGTTTTCATTGCACCACTGCTGAATGTTCAAGTAACGCAATGATGGTTTTCAGCGGTCTATTCACACTCGAACCCGTGCTGTTCACGGTCTAGCGACTCAACACTGGTGAGTTCTTCTTTTTCCAGTTCAGACAATACAAACCTCAGAAACCATTGCAATCTACACTACAGAATGTTTCATTCATTCAGGCGAATCTTGAATTCATCTTGTTCTCCACTCCCAGCAGGTTTTCGTTTCACCACTGGTGAATGTCCAAGCAACCCAAGGCTGGTTTCAGCTGCGTGTTAACACTCGCAGCCGTGCTGTTCAATTGGCTATCCAGTGAACGCTGGTTAGCTCTTGATTTTCCTTCCACACACCGAGCCTTCAGAAATCATTCTTATCTCCACTTCAGAATGTTCCATTCGTTCCCTGCGAATCTGGAATTCCTCTGACTCTCCACACCAGGCAGATTTTCCTAACAACACTGGTGAATGACCAGGTAATCCAATGCTGGTTTTCAGCGGCTGTTCACACTCACAGCCTTGCTGTTCAATTGGCAATCCAGTCAAACCTAGTCAGCTCTTCATTTTCCTGTCCACACAACCCAGCGTTCAGAAATCATTGGAATCTCTACTACAGAAATTTCCATTCATTCACTGTGAATCTGGAAATACTCTGAATCTGCATTCCAGGAAGGCTTTCGTTACACCACTGATGAATGTCCAAGTAATGCAATGCTGCTTCTTAGTGGTCTGTTCACACTCGAAACCGTGCTGTTCATTGGCTATCCACTCAATATCGGTCAGCTCTTCAATATCCTGTCCAGACTATCCAGATTCCTAAATGTTGGCAATCACCACTACAGAATGTTCCATTCAATCACGCGAATCTGGAATTCATCAGAGTCTCCACTCCTGGAAGGTTTTCGTGACACCACTGGTAAATGTCCAAGGAAGACAATGCTGGTTTTAAGCCGCCTGCTAACACACTCAGCCGTGCTGTTCAATTTGCTATCCACCCAACCCTATTCAGCTCTACATTTTCCTGTCCTCATAACCCAACCTTCAGAAATAATTGGTATCTCCTCCACAGAATGTTCCGTTCATTCACTGCGAATCTTAAATTCATCTGACTCTCAACTCCCGGCGGGTTATCGTTACACCACTTGTGAATGTCCAAGTAAGCCAATGCTGGTTTTCAGTGGCCTGTTCATACTAAGAGACGTGCTGTTCATTTGGCTATCCACTCCACCCTGTTCAGCTCTACATTCTCGTGTCCACAAAACCCAGCCTTCAGAAATCATTGGAATCCCCACTAGAGAATGTTCCATTCATTCACTGCGAATCTGGAATTCATCTGAACCTCCACTCCTGGCAGGTTTTCGTTACGCCACTGGAGAATGTCCAAGTAACTCAATACTGGTTTTCAGAGGCATGTTCAACTCGCAGAAGTGCTGTTCAATGGGCTATCCACTCAATATTGGTCAGCTCTTCATTTTCCTCTCCACACAAACCAGCCTTCAGAAATCATTGGGCTCTCCACTACAGACTGTTCCATTCATTCACTGCGATTCTGCAATTCATCTGACTCTCCGCTCCAGGCAGGTTTTCATTACAGCACTGGTGAATGACCAAGTAATCCAATGCTGGTTTTCAGCCGCCTTTTCACACTCGCAGTGTGCTGTTCAATTGTCTATCCACTCAAACCTGGTCAGCCTTTCATTTTCTTTTCCACAATATCAGACTTCAGAAATCATTGGAATCGCCAGTACAGAATGTTCCATTCATTCACTGCCAATCTGGAATTCATCTGAATCTGCACTCCAGGTAGGCTTTCATTACACCACTTATGAATGTCCAAGTAACACAATGCTGGTTTTCAGCGGTCTGTTCACACTCTAAGCCCTGCTTTTTACTGGGTATCCACACAACTGTGGTCAGCTCTTCATTTTCATGTCCAAACAATCCAGACTTGAGAAATCATGGCAATCTCCAGTACAGAATGTTCCATTCATTCACTGCGAATCTGGAATTCAACTGAATCTCCACTACCTGCAGATTTATCTTACACCACTTGTGAATGTCCAAGTAAAACAATGCTGGTTTTCAGAGGCCTGTTCATGTTCGCAGTCGTGCTGTTCAATTGGCTATCCACTCAACCTGTTTTGCTCCTCATTTTCCTGTGCACACAACCCAGCCTTCAGAAATCATTGTAATCTCCACTACAGGATGTTCCATTCATTCACTGGGAATCTGGAATTCATCTGAATCTGCACTCCACGCAGGCTTTCGTTACACCACTGCTGAAAGTCGAAGTAATGCAATACTGGTTTTCAGTGGTCTGTTCACATTCGAAGCCGAGGCTTTTTACAGGCTATCCACTCAACACTGGTCAGCTCTTCATTTTCGTGTCCCCACAATCCAGATTTCAGAAATCATTGCAATCTCCACTACAGAATGTTCCATTCATTCACTGCGAGTCTGGAGTTTATCTGATTCTCCACTCCCGCCTGGTTAACATTACACCACTTGTGAATGTCCAAGTAAGCCAATGCTGGTTTTCAGAGGCCTGTTCATACTCGCAGCCGTGCTGTTTAATTGACAATTCACTCCACCCTGTTCAGCTCTTCATTGTCCCACCACACTACCAGCCTTCAGAAATCTTTGTTATCTCCACTACAGAACGTTCCATTCATTCACTGCGAATCTGGAATTCATCTGACTCTCAACTCCACGCAGGTTTTCATTACACCACTGTTGAATGTCCAAGTAACCCAATGCTGGTTTTCAGCGGCCTGTTCATATTCGCAGCCCTGCTGTTTACTTGGCTATCGATTCAAGCCTGGTCAGCTCTTCATTTTCCTGTCCACACAACACAGGCTTCAGAAATCATTGGAATCTCCTCTACAGAATGTTCCATTCATTCACTGCGAATGTGGAATTCAACTGACTCTCCACTCCATGCAGGTTTTCCTTACACCACTGATGAATGTCCAAGTAACCCAATGCTGGTTTTCAGCTGCATGTTCACACTCGCAGCCATGCTATACAATTGGCTTTCCACTAAATCCTGATTAGTTCTTGATTTTCCTTCCACACGACCCAGCCTTCAGAAATCGTTGGAATCTCCACTAGAGAATGTTCCATTCATTCACTGCGAATCTGGAATTCCTCTGAACCTCCACTCCCGGCAGGTTTTCGTTACACCACTGTTGAATGTCCAAGTAACCCAATGTTTTAAGTGTTTTCTTCACAAGCGCAGTGGTGCTGTTCAATTGGCTATCCACTCAACCCTGGCCAGCTCTACATTTTCCTGTCCACACCACAGAGACTGGAGAAATCATTGTTATCTCCACTACAGAATGTTCCATTCATTCACAGCGAATCTGGAATTCATCTGAATCTCCACTCCCGGCAGGTTTTCGTGACACCACTGGTAAATATCCAAGTAAGCCAATGCTGGTTTTAAGTGGCCTGCTCATACTCTCAGCCGTGCTGTTCAATTTGCTATCCACTCAACCCTCTTCAGCTCCATTTTCCTGTCCACATAACCCAAACTTCAGAAACAATTGGTATCTCCTCCACAGAATGTTCCATTCATTGACGGCAAATCTGAAATTCATCTAATTCTCAACTCCAGTCAGGTTTTCGTTACACCACTTGTGAATGTCCAATTAAGCCAAAGCTGGTTTTCAGTGGCCTGTTCTTACTACGAGACGTGCTGTTCATTTGGCTATCCATTCCACCCTGTTCAGCTCTACATTTTCGTGTCCACAAAACCCAGCCTTCAGAAATCATTGGAATCACCACTAGAGAATGTTCCATTCATTCACTGCGAATCTGGAATTCATCTGAATCTCCACTCCCGGCAGGTTTTCATTGCACCACTGCTGAATGTTCAAGTAACGCAATGATGGTTTTCAGCGGTCTATTCACACTCGAACCCGTGCTGTTCACGGTCTAGCGACTCAACACTGGTGAGTTCTTCTTTTTCCAGTTCAGACAATACAAACCTCAGAAACCATTGCAATCTACACTACAGAATGTTTCATTCATTCAGGCGAATCTTGAATTCATCTTGTTCTCCACTCCCAGCAGGTTTTCGTTTCACCACTGGTGAATGTCCAAGCAACCCAAGGCTGGTTTCAGCTGCGTGTTAACACTCGCAGCCGTGCTGTTCAATTGGCTATCCAGTGAACGCTGGTTAGCTCTTGATTTTCCTTCCACACACCGAGCCTTCAGAAATCATTCTTATCTCCACTTCAGAATGTTCCATTCGTTCCCTGCGAATCTGGAATTCCTCTGACTCTCCACACCAGGCAGATTTTCCTAACAACACTGGTGAATGACCAGGTAATCCAATGCTGGTTTTCAGCGGCTGTTCACACTCACAGCCTTGCTGTTCAATTGGCAATCCAGTCAAACCTAGTCAGCTCTTCATTTTCCTGTCCACACAACCCAGCGTTCAGAAATCATTGGAATCTCTACTACAGAAATTTCCATTCATTCACTGTGAATCTGGAAATACTCTGAATCTGCATTCCAGGAAGGCTTTCGTTACACCACTGATGAATGTCCAAGTAATGCAATGCTGCTTCTTAGTGGTCTGTTCACACTCGAAACCGTGCTGTTCATTGGCTATCCACTCAATATCGGTCAGCTCTTCAATATCCTGTCCAGACTATCCAGATTCCTAAATGTTGGCAATCACCACTACAGAATGTTCCATTCAATCACGCGAATCTGGAATTCATCAGAGTCTCCACTCCTGGAAGGTTTTCGTGACACCACTGGTAAATGTCCAAGGAAGACAATGCTGGTTTTAAGCCGCCTGCTAACACACTCAGCCGTGCTGTTCAATTTGCTATCCACCCAACCCTATTCAGCTCTACATTTTCCTGTCCTCATAACCCAACCTTCAGAAATAATTGGTATCTCCTCCACAGAATGTTCCGTTCATTCACTGCGAATCTTAAATTCATCTGACTCTCAACTCCCGGCGGGTTATCGTTACACCACTTGTGAATGTCCAAGTAAGCCAATGCTGGTTTTCAGTGGCCTGTTCATACTAAGAGACGTGCTGTTCATTTGGCTATCCACTCCACCCTGTTCAGCTCTACATTTTCGTGTCCACAAAACCCAGCCTTCAGAAATCATTGGAATCCCCACTAGAGAATGTTCCATTCATTCACTGCGAATCTGGAATTCATCTGAACCTCCACTCCTGGCAGGTTTTCGTTACGCCACTGGTGAATGTCCAAGTAACTCAATACTGGTTTTCAGAGGCATGTTCAACTCGCAGAAGTGCTGTTCAATGGGCTATCCACTCAATATTGGTCAGCTCTTCATTTTCCTCTCCACACAAACCAGCCTTCAGAAATCATTGGGCTCTCCACTACAGACTGTTCCATTCATTCACTGCGATTCTGCAATTCATCTGACTCTCCGCTCCAGGCAGGTTTTCATTACAGCACTGGTGAATGACCAAGTAATCCAATGCTGGTTTTCAGCCGCCTTTTCACACTCGCAGTGTGCTGTTCAATTGTCTATCCACTCAAACCTGGTCAGCCTTTCATTTTCTTTTCCACAATATCAGACTTCAGAAATCATTGGAATCGCCAGTACAGAATGTTCCATTCATTCACTGCCAATCTGGAATTCATCTGAATCTGCACTCCAGGTAGGCTTTCATTACACCACTTATGAATGTCCAAGTAACACAATGCTGGTTTTCAGCGGTCTGTTCACACTCTAAGCCCTGCTTTTTACTGGGTATCCACACAACTGTGGTCAGCTCTTCATTTTCATGTCCAAACAATCCAGACTTGAGAAATCATGGCAATCTCCAGTACAGAATGTTCCATTCATTCACTGCGAATCTGGAATTCAACTGAATCTCCACTACCTGCAGATTTATCTTACACCACTTGTGAATGTCCAAGTAAAACAATGCTGGTTTTCAGAGGCCTGTTCATGTTCGCAGTCGTGCTGTTCAATTGGCTATCCACTCAACCTGTTTTGCTCCTCATTTTCCTGTGCACACAACCCAGCCTTCAGAAATCATTGTAATCTCCACTACAGGATGTTCCATTCATTCACTGGGAATCTGGAATTCATCTGAATCTGCACTCCACGCAGGCTTTCGTTACACCACTGCTGAAAGTCGAAGTAATGCAATACTGGTTTTCAGTGGTCTGTTCACATTCGAAGCCGAGGCTTTTTACAGGCTATCCACTCAACACTGGTCAGCTCTTCATTTTCGTGTCCCCACAATCCAGATTTCAGAAATCATTGCAATCTCCACTACAGAATGTTCCATTCATTCACTGCGAGTCTGGAGTTTATCTGATTCTCCACTCCCGCCTGGTTAACATTACACCACTTGTGAATGTCCAAGTAAGCCAATGCTGGTTTTCAGAGGCCTGTTCATACTCGCAGCCGTGCTGTTTAATTGACAATTCACTCCACCCTGTTCAGCTCTTCATTGTCCCACCACACTACCAGCCTTCAGAAATCTTTGTTATCTCCACTACAGAATGTTCCATTCATTCACTGCGAATCTGGAATTCATCTGACTCTCAACTCCACGCAGGTTTTCATTACACCACTGTTGAATGTCCAAGTAACCCAATGCTGGTTTTCAGCGGCCTGTTCATATTCGCAGCCCTGCTGTTTACTTGGCTATCGATTCAAGCCTGGTCAGCTCTTCATTTTCCTGTCCACACAACACAGGCTTCAGAAATCATTGGAATCTCCTCTACAGAATGTTCCATTCATTCACTGCGAATGTGGAATTCAACTGACTCTCCACTCCATGCAGGTTTTCCTTACACCACTGATGAATGTCCAAGTAACCCAATGCTGGTTTTCAGCTGCATGTTCACACTCGCAGCCATGCTATACAATTGGCTTTCCACTAAATCCTGATTAGTTCTTGATTTTCCTTCCACACGACCCAGCCTTCAGAAATCGTTGGAATCTCCACTAGAGAATGTTCCATTCATTCACTGCGAATCTGGAATTCCTCTGAACCTCCACTCCCGGCAGGTTTTCGTTACACCACTGTTGAATGTCCAAGTAACCCAATGTTTTAAGTGTTTTCTTCACAAGCGCAGTGGTGCTGTTCAATTGGCTATCCACTCAACCCTGGCCAGCTCTACATTTTCCTGTCCACACCACAGAGACTGGAGAAATCATTGTTATCTCCACTACAGAATGTTCCATTCATTCACAGCGAATCTGGAATTCATCTGAATCTCCACTCCCGGCAGGTTTTCGTGACACCACTGGTAAATATCCAAGTAAGCCAATGCTGGTTTTAAGTGGCCTGCTCATACTCTCAGCCGTGCTGTTCAATTTGCTATCCACTCAACCCTCTTCAGCTCCATTTTCCTGTCCACATAACCCAAACTTCAGAAACAATTGGTATCTCCTCCACAGAATGTTCCATTCATTGACGGCAAATCTGAAATTCATCTAATTCTCAACTCCAGTCAGGTTTTCGTTACACCACTTGTGAATGTCCAATTAAGCCAAAGCTGGTTTTCAGTGGCCTGTTCTTACTACGAGACGTGCTGTTCATTTGGCTATCCATTCCACCCTGTTCAGCTCTACATTTTCGTGTCCACAAAACCCAGCCTTCAGAAATCATTGGAATCACCACTAGAGAATGTTCCATTCATTCACTGCGAATCTGGAATTCATCTGAATCTCCACTCCCGGCAGGTTTTCATTGCACCACTGCTGAATGTTCAAGTAACGCAATGATGGTTTTCAGCGGTCTATTCACACTCGAACCCGTGCTGTTCACGGTCTAGCGACTCAACACTGGTGAGTTCTTCTTTTTCCAGTTCAGACAATACAAACCTCAGAAACCATTGCAATCTACACTACAGAATGTTTCATTCATTCACGCGAATCTTGAATTCATCTTGTTCTCCACTCCCAGCAGGTTTTCGTTTCACCACTGGTGAATGTCCAAGCAACCCAAGGCTGGTTTCAGCTGCGTGTTAACACTCGCAGCCGTGCTGTTCAATTGGCTATCCAGTGAACGCTGGTTAGCTCTTGTTTTTCCTTCCACACACCGAGCCTTCAGAAATCATTCTTATCTCCACTTCAGAATGTTCCATTCGTTCCCTGCGAATCTGGAATTCCTCTGACTCTCCACACCAGGCAGATTTTCCTAACAACACTGGTGAATGACCAGGTAATCCAATGCTGGTTTTCAGCGGCTGTTCACACTCACAGCCTTGCTGTTCAATTGGCAATCCAGTCAAACCTAGTCAGCTCTTCATTTTCCTGTCCACACAACCCAGCGTTCAGAAATCATTGGAATCTCTACTACAGAAATTTCCATTCATTCACTGTGAATCTGGAAATACTCTGAATCTGCATTCCAGGAAGGCTTTCGTTACACCACCGATGAATGTCCAAGTAATGCAATGCTGCTTCTTAGTGGTCTGTTCACACTCGAAACCGTGCTGTTCATTGGCTATCCACTCAATATCGGTCAGCTCTTCAATATCCTGTCCAGACTATCCAGATTCCTAAATGTTGGCAATCACCACTACAGAATGTTCCATTCAATCACGCGAATCTGGAATTCATCAGAGTCTCCACTCCTGGAAGGTTTTCGTGACACCACTGGTAAATGTCCAAGGAAGACAATGCTGGTTTTAAGCCGCCTGCTAACACACTCAGCCGTGCTGTTCAATTTGCTATCCACCCAACCCTATTCAGCTCTACATTTTCCTGTCCTCATAACCCAACCTTCAGAAATAATTGGTATCTCCTCCACAGAATGTTCCGTTCATTCACTGCGAATCTTAAATTCATCTGACTCTCAACTCCCGGCGGGTTATCGTTACACCACTTGTGAATGTCCAAGTAAGCCAATGCTGGTTTTCAGTGGCCTGTTCATACTAAGAGACGTGCTGTTCATTTGGCTATCCACTCCACCCTGTTCAGCTCTACATTCTCGTGTCCACAAAACCCAGCCTTCAGAAATCATTGGAATCCCCACTAGAGAATGTTCCATTCATTCACTGCGAATCTGGAATTCATCTGAACCTCCACTCCTGGCAGGTTTTCGTTACGCCACTGGTGAATGTCCAAGTAACTCAATACTGGTTTTCAGAGGCATGTTCAACTCGCAGAAGTGCTGTTCAATGGGCTATCCACTCAATATTGGTCAGCTCTTCATTTTCCTCTCCACACAAACCAGCCTTCAGAAATCATTGGGCTCTCCACTACAGACTGTTCCATTCATTCACTGCGATTCTGCAATTCATCTGACTCTCCGCTCCAGGCAGGTTTTCATTACAGCACTGGTGAATGACCAAGTAATCCAATGCTGGTTTTCAGCCGCCTTTTCACACTCGCAGTGTGCTGTTCAATTGTCTATCCACTCAAACCTGGTCAGCCTTTCATTTTCTTTTCCACAATATCAGACTTCAGAAATCATTGGAATCGCCAGTACAGAATGTTCCATTCATTCACTGCCAATCTGGAATTCATCTGAATCTGCACTCCAGGTAGGCTTTCATTACACCACTTATGAATGTCCAAGTAACACAATGCTGGTTTTCAGCGGTCTGTTCACACTCTAAGCCCTGCTTTTTACTGGGTATCCACACAACTGTGGTCAGCTCTTCATTTTCATGTCCAAACAATCCAGACTTGAGAAATCATGGCAATCTCCAGTACAGAATGTTCCATTCATTCACTGCGAATCTGGAATTCAACTGAATCTCCACTACCTGCAGATTTATCTTACACCACTTGTGAATGTCCAAGTAAAACAATGCTGGTTTTCAGAGGCCTGTTCATGTTCGCAGTCGTGCTGTTCAATTGGCTATCCACTCAACCTGTTTTGCTCCTCATTTTCCTGTGCACACAACCCAGCCTTCAGAAATCATTGTAATCTCCACTACAGGATGTTCCATTCATTCACTGGGAATCTGGAATTCATCTGAATCTGCACTCCACGCAGGCTTTCGTTACACCACTGCTGAAAGTCGAAGTAATGCAATACTGGTTTTCAGTGGTCTGTTCACATTCGAAGCCGAGGCTTTTTACAGGCTATCCACTCAACACTGGTCAGCTCTTCATTTTCGTGTCCCCACAATCCAGATTTCAGAAATCATTGCAATCTCCACTACAGAATGTTCCATTCATTCACTGCGAGTCTGGAGTTTATCTGATTCTCCACTCCCGCCTGGTTAACATTACACCACTTGTGAATGTCCAAGTAAGCCAATGCTGGTTTTCAGAGGCCTGTTCATACTCGCAGCCGTGCTGTTTAATTGACAATTCACTCCACCCTGTTCAGCTCTTCATTGTCCCACCACACTACCAGCCTTCAGAAATCTTTGTTATCTCCACTACAGAATGTTCCATTCATTCACTGCGAATCTGGAATTCATCTGACTCTCAACTCCACGCAGGTTTTCATTACACCACTGTTGAATGTCCAAGTAACCCAATGCTGGTTTTCAGCGGCCTGTTCATATTCGCAGCCCTGCTGTTTACTTGGCTATCGATTCAAGCCTGGTCAGCTCTTCATTTTCCTGTCCACACAACACAGGCTTCAGAAATCATTGGAATCTCCTCTACAGAATGTTCCATTCATTCACTGCGAATGTGGAATTCAACTGACTCTCCACTCCATGCAGGTTTTCCTTACACCACTGATGAATGTCCAAGTAACCCAATGCTGGTTTTCAGCTGCATGTTCACACTCGCAGCCATGCTATACAATTGGCTTTCCACTAAATCCTGATTAGTTCTTGATTTTCCTTCCACACGACCCAGCCTTCAGAAATCGTTGGAATCTCCACTAGAGAATGTTCCATTCATTCACTGCGAATCTGGAATTCCTCTGAACCTCCACTCCCGGCAGGTTTTCGTTACACCACTGTTGAATGTCCAAGTAACCCAATGTTTTAAGTGTTTTCTTCACAAGCGCAGTGGTGCTGTTCAATTGGCTATCCACTCAACCCTGGCCAGCTCTACATTTTCCTGTCCACACCACAGAGACTGGAGAAATCATTGTTATCTCCACTACAGAATGTTCCATTCATTCACAGCGAATCTGGAATTCATCTGAATCTCCACTCCCGGCAGGTTTTCGTGACACCACTGGTAAATATCCAAGTAAGCCAATGCTGGTTTTAAGTGGCCTGCTCATACTCTCAGCCGTGCTGTTCAATTTGCTATCCACTCAACCCTCTTCAGCTCCATTTTCCTGTCCACATAACCCAAACTTCAGAAACAATTGGTATCTCCTCCACAGAATGTTCCATTCATTGACGGCAAATCTGAAATTCATCTAATTCTCAACTCCCGTCAGGTTTTTGTTACACCACTTGTGAATGTCCAATTAAGCCAAAGCTGGTTTTCAGTGGCCTGTTCTTACTACGAGACGTGCTGTTCATTTGGCTATCCATTCCACCCTGTTCAGCTCTACATTTTCGTGTCCACAAAACCCAGCCTTCAGAAATCATTGGAATCACCACTAGAGAATGTTCCATTCATTCACTGCGAATCTGGAATTCATCTGAATCTCCACTCCCGGCAGGTTTTCATTGCACCACTGCTGAATGTTCAAGTAACGCAATGATGGTTTTCAGCGGTCTATTCACACTCGAACCCGTGCTGTTCACGGTCTAGCGACTCAACACTGGTGAGTTCTTCTTTTTCCAGTTCAGACAATACAAACCTCAGAAACCATTGCAATCTACACTACAGAATGTTTCATTCATTCAGGCGAATCTTGAATTCATCTTGTTCTCCACTCCCAGCAGGTTTTCGTTTCACCACTGGTGAATGTCCAAGCAACCCAAGGCTGGTTTCAGCTGCGTGTTAACACTCGCAGCCGTGCTGTTCAATTGGCTATCCAGTGAACGCTGGTTAGCTCTTGATTTTCCTTCCACACACCGAGCCTTCAGAAATCATTCTTATCTCCACTTCAGAATGTTCCATTCGTTCCCTGCGAATCTGGAATTCCTCTGACTCTCCACACCAGGCAGATTTTCCTAACAACACTGGTGAATGACCAGGTAATCCAATGCTGGTTTTCAGCGGCTGTTCACACTCACAGCCTTGCTGTTCAATTGGCAATCCAGTCAAACCTAGTCAGCTCTTCATTTTCCTGTCCACACAACCCAGCGTTCAGAAATCATTGGAATCTCTACTACAGAAATTTCCATTCATTCACTGTGAATCTGGAAATACTCTGAATCTGCATTCCAGGAAGGCTTTCGTTACACCACTGATGAATGTCCAAGTAATGCAATGCTGCTTCTTAGTGGTCTGTTCACACTCGAAACCGTGCTGTTCATTGGCTATCCACTCAATATCGGTCAGCTCTTCAATATCCTGTCCAGACTATCCAGATTCCTAAATGTTGGCAATCACCACTACAGAATGTTCCATTCAATCACGCGAATCTGGAATTCATCAGAGTCTCCACTCCTGGAAGGTTTTCGTGACACCACTGGTAAATGTCCAAGGAAGACAATGCTGGTTTTAAGCCGCCTGCTAACACACTCAGCCGTGCTGTTCAATTTGCTATCCACCCAACCCTATTCAGCTCTACATTTTCCTGTCCTCATAACCCAACCTTCAGAAATAATTGGTATCTCCTCCACAGAATGTTCCGTTCATTCACTGCGAATCTTAAATTCATCTGACTCTCAACTCCCGGCGGGTTATCGTTACACCACTTGTGAATGTCCAAGTAAGCCAATGCTGGTTTTCAGTGGCCTGTTCATACTAAGAGACGTGCTGTTCATTTGGCTATCCACTCCACCCTGTTCAGCTCTACATTTTCGTGTCCACAAAACCCAGCCTTCAGAAATCATTGGAATCCCCACTAGAGAATGTTCCATTCATTCACTGCGAATCTGGAATTCATCTGAACCTCCACTCCTGGCAGGTTTTCGTTACGCCACTGGTGAATGTCCAAGTAACTCAATACTGGTTTTCAGAGGCATGTTCAACTCGCAGAAGTGCTGTTCAATGGGCTATCCACTCAATATTGGTCAGCTCTTCATTTTCCTCTCCACACAAACCAGCCTTCAGAAATCATTGGGCTCTCCACTACAGACTGTTCCATTCATTCACTGCGATTCTGCAATTCATCTGACTCTCCGCTCCAGGCAGGTTTTCATTACAGCACTGGTGAATGACCAAGTAATCCAATGCTGGTTTTCAGCCGCCTTTTCACACTCGCAGTGTGCTGTTCAATTGTCTATCCACTCAAACCTGGTCAGCCTTTCATTTTCTTTTCCACAATATCAGACTTCAGAAATCATTGGAATCGCCAGTACAGAATGTTCCATTCATTCACTGCCAATCTGGAATTCATCTGAATCTGCACTCCAGGTAGGCTTTCATTACACCACTTATGAATGTCCAAGTAACACAATGCTGGTTTTCAGCGGTCTGTTCACACTCTAAGCCCTGCTTTTTACTGGGTATCCACACAACTGTGGTCAGCTCTTCATTTTCATGTCCAAACAATCCAGACTTGAGAAATCATGGCAATCTCCAGTACAGAATGTTCCATTCATTCACTGCGAATCTGGAATTCAACTGAATCTCCACTACCTGCAGATTTATCTTACACCACTTGTGAATGTCCAAGTAAAACAATGCTGGTTTTCAGAGGCCTGTTCATGTTCGCAGTCGTGCTGTTCAATTGGCTATCCACTCAACCTGTTTTGCTCCTCATTTTCCTGTGCACACAACCCAGCCTTCAGAAATCATTGTAATCTCCACTACAGGATGTTCCATTCATTCACTGGGAATCTGGAATTCATCTGAATCTGCACTCCACGCAGGCTTTCGTTACACCACTGCTGAAAGTCGAAGTAATGCAATACTGGTTTTCAGTGGTCTGTTCACATTCGAAGCCGAGGCTTTTTACAGGCTATCCACTCAACACTGGTCAGCTCTTCATTTTCGTGTCCCCACAATCCAGATTTCAGAAATCATTGCAATCTCCACTACAGAATGTTCCATTCATTCACTGCGAGTCTGGAGTTTATCTGATTCTCCACTCCCGCCTGGTTAACATTACACCACTTGTGAATGTCCAAGTAAGCCAATGCTGGTTTTCAGAGGCCTGTTCATACTCGCAGCCGTGCTGTTTAATTGACAATTCACTCCACCCTGTTCAGCTCTTCATTGTCCCACCACACTACCAGCCTTCAGAAATCTTTGTTATCTCCACTACAGAATGTTCCATTCATTCACTGCGAATCTGGAATTCATCTGACTCTCAACTCCACGCAGGTTTTCATTACACCACTGTTGAATGTCCAAGTAACCCAATGCTGGTTTTCAGCGGCCTGTTCATATTCGCAGCCCTGCTGTTTACTTGGCTATCGATTCAAGCCTGGTCAGCTCTTCATTTTCCTGTCCACACAACACAGGCTTCAGAAATCATTGGAATCTCCTCTACAGAATGTTCCATTCATTCACTGCGAATGTGGAATTCAACTGACTCTCCACTCCATGCAGGTTTTCCTTACACCACTGATGAATGTCCAAGTAACCCAATGCTGGTTTTCAGCTGCATGTTCACACTCGCAGCCATGCTATACAATTGGCTTTCCACTAAATCCTGATTAGTTCTTGATTTTCCTTCCACACGACCCAGCCTTCAGAAATCGTTGGAATCTCCACTAGAGAATGTTCCATTCATTCACTGCGAATCTGGAATTCCTCTGAACCTCCACTCCCGGCAGGTTTTCGTTACACCACTGTTGAATGTCCAAGTAACCCAATGTTTTAAGTGTTTTCTTCACAAGCGCAGTGGTGCTGTTCAATTGGCTATCCACTCAACCCTGGCCAGCTCTACATTTTCCTGTCCACACCACAGAGACTGGAGAAATCATTGTTATCTCCACTACAGAATGTTCCATTCATTCACAGCGAATCTGGAATTCATCTGAATCTCCACTCCCGGCAGGTTTTCGTGACACCACTGGTAAATATCCAAGTAAGCCAATGCTGGTTTTAAGTGGCCTGCTCATACTCTCAGCCGTGCTGTTCAATTTGCTATCCACTCAACCCTCTTCAGCTCCATTTTCCTGTCCACATAACCCAAACTTCAGAAACAATTGGTATCTCCTCCACAGAATGTTCCATTCATTGACGGCAAATCTGAAATTCATCTAATTCTCAACTCCCGTCAGGTTTTCGTTACACCACTTGTGAATGTCCAATTAAGCCAAAGCTGGTTTTCAGTGGCCTGTTCTTACTACGAGACGTGCTGTTCATTTGGCTATCCATTCCACCCTGTTCAGCTCTACATTTTCGTGTCCACAAAACCCAGCCTTCAGAAATCATTGGAATCACCACTAGAGAATGTTCCATTCATTCACTGCGAATCTGGAATTCATCTGAATCTCCACTCCCGGCAGGTTTTCATTGCACCACTGCTGAATGTTCAAGTAACGCAATGATGGTTTTCAGCGGTCTATTCACACTCGAACCCGTGCTGTTCACGGTCTAGCGACTCAACACTGGTGAGTTCTTCTTTTTCCAGTTCAGACAATACAAACCTCAGAAACCATTGCAATCTACACTACAGAATGTTTCATTCATTCAGGCGAATCTTGAATTCATCTTGTTCTCCACTCCCAGCAGGTTTTCGTTTCACCACTGGTGAATGTCCAAGCAACCCAAGGCTGGTTTCAGCTGCGTGTTAACACTCGCAGCCGTGCTGTTCAATTGGCTATCCAGTGAACGCTGGTTAGCTCTTGATTTTCCTTCCACACACCGAGCCTTCAGAAATCATTCTTATCTCCACTTCAGAATGTTCCATTCGTTCCCTGCGAATCTGGAATTCCTCTGACTCTCCACACCAGGCAGATTTTCCTAACAACACTGGTGAATGACCAGGTAATCCAATGCTGGTTTTCAGCGGCTGTTCACACTCACAGCCTTGCTGTTCAATTGGCAATCCAGTCAAACCTAGTCAGCTCTTCATTTTCCTGTCCACACAACCCAGCGTTCAGAAATCATTGGAATCTCTACTACAGAAATTTCCATTCATTCGCTGTGAATCTGGAAATACTCTGAATCTGCATTCCAGGAAGGCTTTCGTTACACCACTGATGAATGTCCAAGTAATGCAATGCTGCTTCTTAGTGGTCTGTTCACACTCGAAACCGTGCTGTTCATTGGCTATCCACTCAATATCGGTCAGCTCTTCAATATCCTGTCCAGACTATCCAGATTCCTAAATGTTGGCAATCACCACTACAGAATGTTCCATTCAATCACGCGAATCTGGAATTCATCAGAGTCTCCACTCCTGGAAGGTTTTCGTGACACCACTGGTAAATGTCCAAGGAAGACAATGCTGGTTTTAAGCCGCCTGCTAACACACTCAGCCGTGCTGTTCAATTTGCTATCCACCCAACCCTATTCAGCTCTACATTTTCCTGTCCTCATAACCCAACCTTCAGAAATAATTGGTATCTCCTCCACAGAATGTTCCGTTCATTCACTGCGAATCTTAAATTCATCTGACTCTCAACTCCCGGCGGGTTATCGTTACACCACTTGTGAATGTCCAAGTAAGCCAATGCTGGTTTTCAGTGGCCTGTTCATACTAAGAGACGTGCTGTTCATTTGGCTATCCACTCCACCCTGTTCAGCTCTACATTTTCGTGTCCACAAAACCCAGCCTTCAGAAATCATTGGAATCACCACTAGAGAATGTTCCATTCATTCACTGCGAATCTGGAATTCCTCTGAACCTCCACTCCTGGCAGGTTTTCGTTACGCCACTGGTGAATGTCCAAGTAACTCAATACTGGTTTTCAGAGGCATGTTCAACTCGCAGAAGTGCTGTTCAATGGGCTATCCACTCAATATTGGTCAGCTCTTCATTTTCCTCTCCACACAAACCAGCCTTCAGAAATCATTGGGCTCTCCACTACAGACTGTTCCATTCATTCACTGCGATTCTGCAATTCATCTGACTCTCCGCTCCAGGCAGGTTTTCATTACAGCACTGGTGAATGACCAAGTAATCCAATGCTGGTTTTCAGCCGCCTTTTCACACTCGCAGTGTGCTGTTCAATTGTCTATCCACTCAAACCTGGTCAGCCTTTCATTTTCTTTTCCACAATATCAGACTTCAGAAATCATTGGAATCGCCAGTACAGAATGTTCCATTCATTCACTGCCAATCTGGAATTCATCTGAATCTGCACTCCAGGTAGGCTTTCATTACACCACTTATGAATGTCCAAGTAACACAATGCTGGTTTTCAGCGGTCTGTTCACACTCTAAGCCCTGCTTTTTACTGGGTATCCACACAACTGTGGTCAGCTCTTCATTTTCATGTCCAAACAATCCAGACTTGAGAAATCATTGCAATCTCCAGTACAGAATGTTCCATTCATTCACTGCGAATCTGGAATTCAACTGAATCTCCACTACCTGCAGATTTATCTTACACCACTTGTGAATGTCCAAGTAAAACAATGCTGGTTTTCAGAGGCCTGTTCATGTTCGCAGTCGTGCTGTTCAATTGGCTATCCACTCAACCTGTTTTGCTCCTCATTTTCCTGTGCACACAACCCAGCCTTCAGAAATCATTGTAATCTCCACTACAGGATGTTCCATTCATTCACTGGGAATCTGGAATTCATCTGAATCTGCACTCCACGCAGGCTTTCGTTACACCACTGCTGAAAGTCGAAGTAATGCAATACTGGTTTTCAGTGGTCTGTTCACATTCGAAGCCGAGGCTTTTTACAGGCTATCCACTCAACACTGGTCAGCTCTTCATTTTCGTGTCCCCACAATCCAGATTTCAGAAATCATTGCAATCTCCACTACAGAATGTTCCATTCATTCACTGCGAGTCTGGAGTTTATCTGATTCTCCACTCCCGCCTGGTTAACATTACACCACTTGTGAATGTCCAAGTAAGCCAATGCTGGTTTTCAGAGGCCTGTTCATACTCGCAGCCGTGCTGTTTAATTGACAATTCACTCCACCCTGTTCAGCTCTTCATTGTCCCACCACACTACCAGCCTTCAGAAATCTTTGTTATCTCCACTACAGAATGTTCCATTCATTCACTGCGAATCTGGAATTCATCTGACTCTCAACTCCACGCAGGTTTTCATTACACCACTGTTGAATGTCCAAGTAACCCAATGCTGGTTTTCAGCGGCCTGTTCATATTCGCAGCCCTGCTGTTTACTTGGCTATCGATTCAAGCCTGGTCAGCTCTTCATTTTCCTGTCCACACAACACAGGCTTCAGAAATCATTGGAATCTCCTCTACAGAATGTTCCATTCATTCACTGCGAATGTGGAATTCAACTGACTCTCCACTCCATGCAGGTTTTCCTTACACCACTGATGAATGTCCAAGTAACCCAATGCTGGTTTTCAGCTGCATGTTCACACTCGCAGCCATGCTATACAATTGGCTTTCCACTAAATCCTGATTAGTTCTTGATTTTCCTTCCACACGACCCAGCCTTCAGAAATCGTTGGAATCTCCACTAGAGAATGTTCCATTCATTCACTGCGAATCTGGAATTCCTCTGAACCTCCACTCCCGGCAGGTTTTCGTTACACCACTGTTGAATGTCCAAGTAACCCAATGTTTTAAGTGTTTTCTTCACAAGCGCAGTGGTGCTGTTCAATTGGCTATCCACTCAACCCTGGCCAGCTCTACATTTTCCTGTCCACACCACAGAGACTGGAGAAATCATTGTTATCTCCACTACAGAATGTTCCATTCATTCACAGCGAATCTGGAATTCATCTGAATCTCCACTCCCGGCAGGTTTTCGTGACACCACTGGTAAATATCCAAGTAAGCCAATGCTGGTTTTAAGTGGCCTGCTCATACTCTCAGCCGTGCTGTTCAATTTGCTATCCACTCAACCCTCTTCAGCTCCATTTTCCTGTCCACATAACCCAAACTTCAGAAACAATTGGTATCTCCTCCACAGAATGTTCCATTCATTGACGGCAAATCTGAAATTCATCTAATTCTCAACTCCCGTCAGGTTTTCGTTACACCACTTGTGAATGTCCAATTAAGCCAAAGCTGGTTTTCAGTGGCCTGTTCTTACTACGAGACGTGCTGTTCATTTGGCTATCCATTCCACCCTGTTCAGCTCTACATTTTCGTGTCCACAAAACCCAGCCTTCAGAAATCATTGGAATCACCACTAGAGAATGTTCCATTCATTCACTGCGAATCTGGAATTCATCTGAATCTCCACTCCCGGCAGGTTTTCATTGCACCACTGCTGAATGTTCAAGTAACGCAATGATGGTTTTCAGCGGTCTATTCACACTCGAACCCGTGCTGTTCACGGTCTAGCGACTCAACACTGGTGAGTTCTTCTTTTTCCAGTTCAGACAATACAAACCTCAGAAACCATTGCAATCTACACTACAGAATGTTTCATTCATTCAGGCGAATCTTGAATTCATCTTGTTCTCCACTCCCAGCAGGTTTTCGTTTCACCACTGGTGAATGTCCAAGCAACCCAAGGCTGGTTTCAGCTGCGTGTTAACACTCGCAGCCGTGCTGTTCAATTGGCTATCCAGTGAACGCTGGTTAGCTCTTGATTTTCCTTCCACACACCGAGCCTTCAGAAATCATTCTTATCTCCACTTCAGAATGTTCCATTCGTTCCCTGCGAATCTGGAATTCCTCTGACTCTCCACACCAGGCAGATTTTCCTAACAACACTGGTGAATGACCAGGTAATCCAATGCTGGTTTTCAGCGGCTGTTCACACTCACAGCCTTGCTGTTCAATTGGCAATCCAGTCAAACCTAGTCAGCTCTTCATTTTCCTGTCCACACAACCCAGCGTTCAGAAATCATTGGAATCTCTACTACAGAAATTTCCATTCATTCACTGTGAATCTGGAAATACTCTGAATCTGCATTCCAGGAAGGCTTTCGTTACACCACTGATGAATGTCCAAGTAATGCAATGCTGCTTCTTAGTGGTCTGTTCACACTCGAAACCGTGCTGTTCATTGGCTATCCACTCAATATCGGTCAGCTCTTCAATATCCTGTCCAGACTATCCAGATTCCTAAATGTTGGCAATCACCACTACAGAATGTTCCATTCAATCACGCGAATCTGGAATTCATCAGAGTCTCCACTCCTGGAAGGTTTTCGTGACACCACTGGTAAATGTCCAAGGAAGACAATGCTGGTTTTAAGCCGCCTGCTAACACACTCAGCCGTGCTGTTCAATTTGCTATCCACCCAACCCTATTCAGCTCTACATTTTCCTGTCCTCATAACCCAACCTTCAGAAATAATTGGTATCTCCTCCACAGAATGTTCCGTTCATTCACTGCGAATCTTAAATTCATCTGACTCTCAACTCCCGGCGGGTTATCGTTACACCACTTGTGAATGTCCAAGTAAGCCAATGCTGGTTTTCAGTGGCCTGTTCATACTAAGAGACGTGCTGTTCATTTGGCTATCCACTCCACCCTGTTCAGCTCTACATTTTCGTGTCCACAAAACCCAGCCTTCAGAAATCATTGGAATCACCACTAGAGAATGTTCCATTCATTCACTGCGAATCTGGAATTCCTCTGAACCTCCACTCCTGGCAGGTTTTCGTTACGCCACTGGTGAATGTCCAAGTAACTCAATACTGGTTTTCAGAGGCATGTTAAACTCGCAGAAGTGCTGTTCAATGGGCTATCCACTCAATATTGGTCAGCTCTTCATTTTCCTCTCCACACAAACCAGCCTTCAGAAATCATTGGGCTCTCCACTACAGACTGTTCCATTCATTCACTGCGATTCTGCAATTCATCTGACTCTCCGCTCCAGGCAGGTTTTCATTACAGCACTGGTGAATGACCAAGTAATCCAATGCTGGTTTTCAGCCGCCTTTTCACACTCGCAGTGTGCTGTTCAATTGTCTATCCACTCAAACCTGGTCAGCCTTTCATTTTCTTTTCCACAATATCAGACTTCAGAAATCATTGGAATCGCCAGTACAGAATGTTCCATTCATTCACTGCCAATCTGGAATTCATCTGAATCTGCATTCCAGGTAGGCTTTCATTACACCACTTATGAATGTCCAAGTAACACAATGCTGGTTTTCAGCGGTCTGTTCACACTCTAAGCCCTGCTTTTTACTGGGTATTCACACAACTGTGGTCAGCTCTTCATTTTCATGTCCAAACAATCCAGACTTGAGAAATCATTGCAATCTCCAGTACAGAATGTTCCATTCATTCACTGCGAATCTGGAATTCAACTGAATCTCCACTACCTGCAGATTTATCTTACACCACTTGTGAATGTCCAAGTAAAACAATGCTGGTTTTCAGAGGCCTGTTCATGTTCGCAGTCGTGCTGTTCAATTGGCTATCCACTCAACCTGTTTTGCTCCTCATTTTCCTGTGCACACAACCCAGCCTTCAGAAATCATTGTAATCTCCACTACAGGATGTTCCATTCATTCACTGGGAATCTGGAATTCATCTGAATCTGCACTCCACGCAGGCTTTCGTTACACCACTGCTGAAAGTCGAAGTAATGCAATACTGGTTTTCAGTGGTCTGTTCACATTCGAAGCCGAGGCTTTTTACAGGCTATCCACTCAACACTGGTCAGCTCTTCATTTTCGTGTCCCCACAATCCAGATTTCAGAAATCATTGCAATCTCCACTACAGAATGTTCCATTCATTCACTGCGAGTCTGGAGTTTATCTGATTCTCCACTCCCGCCTGGTTAACATTACACCACTTGTGAATGTCCAAGTAAGCCAATGCTGGTTTTCAGAGGCCTGTTCATACTCGCAGCCGTGCTGTTTAATTGACAATTCACTCCACCCTGTTCAGCTCTTCATTGTCCCACCACACTACCAGCCTTCAGAAATCTTTGTTATCTCCACTACAGAATGTTCCATTCATTCACTGCGAATCTGGAATTCATCTGACTCTCAACTCCACGCAGGTTTTCATTACACCACTGTTGAATGTCCAAGTAACCCAATGCTGGTTTTCAGCGGCCTGTTCATATTCGCAGCCCTGCTGTTTACTTGGCTATCGATTCAAGCCTGGTCAGCTCTTCATTTTCCTGTCCACACAACACAGGCTTCAGAAATCATGGGAATCTCCTCTACAGAATGTTCCATTCATTCACTGCGAATGTGGAATTCAACTGACTCTCCACTCCATGCAGGTTTTCCTTACACCACTGATGAATGTCCAAGTAACCCAATGCTGGTTTTCAGCTGCATGTTCACACTCGCAGCCATGCTATACAATTGGCTTTCCACTAAATCCTGATTAGTTCTTGATTTTCCTTCCACACGACCCAGCCTTCAGAAATCGTTGGAATCTCCACTAGAGAATGTTCCATTCATTCACTGCGAATCTGGAATTCCTCTGAACCTCCACTCCCGGCAGGTTTTCGTTACATCACTGTTGAATGTCCAAGTAACCCAATGTTTTAAGTGTTTTCTTCACAAGCGCAGTGGTGCTGTTCAATTGGCTATCCACTCAACCCTGGCCAGCTCTACATTTTCCTGTCCACACCACAGAGACTGGAGAAATCATTGTTATCTCCACTACAGAATGTTCCATTCATTCACAGCGAATCTGGAATTCATCTGAATCTCCACTCCCGGCAGGTTTTCGTGACACCACTGGTAAATATCCAAGTAAGCCAATGCTGGTTTTAAGTGGCCTGCTCATACTCTCAGCCGTGCTGTTCAATTTGCTATCCACTCAACCCTCTTCAGCTCCATTTTCCTGTCCACATAACCCAAACTTCAGAAACAATTGGTATCTCCTCCACAGAATGTTCCATTCATTGACGGCAAATCTGAAATTCATCTAATTCTCAACTCCCGTCAGGTTTTCGTTACACCACTTGTGAATGTCCAATTAAGCCAAAGCTGGTTTTCAGTGGCCTGTTCTTACTACGAGACGTGCTGTTCATTTGGCTATCCATTCCACCCTGTTCAGCTCTACATTTTCGTGTCCACAAAACCCAGCCTTCAGAAATCATTGGAATCACCACTAGAGAATGTTCCATTCATTCACTGCGAATCTGGAATTCATCTGAATCTCCACTCCCGGCAGGTTTTCATTGCACCACTGCTGAATGTTCAAGTAACGCAATGATGGTTTTCAGCGGTCTATTCACACTCGAACCCGTGCTGTTCACGGTCTAGCGACTCAACACTGGTGAGTTCTTCTTTTTCCAGTTCAGACAATACAAACCTCAGAAACCATTGCAATCTACACTACAGAATGTTTCATTCATTCAGGCGAATCTTGAATTCATCTTGTTCTCCACTCCCAGCAGGTTTTCGTTTCACCACTGGTGAATGTCCAAGCAACCCAAGGCTGGTTTCAGCTGCGTGTTAACACTCGCAGCCGTGCTGTTCAATTGGCTATCCAGTGAACGCTGGTTAGCTCTTGATTTTCCTTCCACACACCGAGCCTTCAGAAATCATTCTTATCTCCACTTCAGAATGTTCCATTCGTTCCCTGCGAATCTGGAATTCCTCTGACTCTCCACACCAGGCAGATTTTCCTAACAACACTGGTGAATGACCAGGTAATCCAATGCTGGTTTTCAGCGGCTGTTCACACTCACAGCCTTGCTGTTCAATTGGCAATCCAGTCAAACCTAGTCAGCTCTTCATTTTCCTGTCCACACAACCCAGCGTTCAGAAATCATTGGAATCTCTACTACAGAAATTTCCATTCATTCACTGTGAATCTGGAAATACTCTGAATCTGCATTCCAGGAAGGCTTTCGTTACACCACTGATGAATGTCCAAGTAATGCAATGCTGCTTCTTAGTGGTCTGTTCACACTCGAAACCGTGCTGTTCATTGGCTATCCACTCAATATCGGTCAGCTCTTCAATATCCTGTCCAGACTATCCAGATTCCTAAATGTTGGCAATCACCACTACAGAATGTTCCATTCAATCACGCGAATCTGGAATTCATCAGAGTCTCCACTCCTGGAAGGTTTTCGTGACACCACTGGTAAATGTCCAAGGAAGACAATGCTGGTTTTAAGCCGCCTGCTAACACACTCAGCCGTGCTGTTCAATTTGCTATCCACCCAACCCTATTCAGCTCTACATTTTCCTGTCCTCATAACCCAACCTTCAGAAATAATTGGTATCTCCTCCACAGAATGTTCCGTTCATTCACTGCGAATCTTAAATTCATCTGACTCTCAACTCCCGGCGGGTTATCGTTACACCACTTGTGAATGTCCAAGTAAGCCAATGCTGGTTTTCAGTGGCCTGTTCATACTAAGAGACGTGCTGTTCATTTGGCTATCCACTCCACCCTGTTCAGCTCTACATTTTCGTGTCCACAAAACCCAGCCTTCAGAAATCATTGGAATCACCACTAGAGAATGTTCCATTCATTCACTGCGAATCTGGAATTCCTCTGAACCTCCACTCCTGGCAGGTTTTCGTTACGCCACTGGTGAATGTCCAAGTAACTCAATACTGGTTTTCAGAGGCATGTTCAACTCGCAGAAGTGCTGTTCAATGGGCTATCCACTCAATATTGGTCAGCTCTTCATTTTCCTCTCCACACAAACCAGCCTTCAGAAATCATTGGGCTCTCCACTACAGACTGTTCCATTCATTCACTGCGATTCTGCAATTCATCTGACTCTCCGCTCCAGGCAGGTTTTCATTACAGCACTGGTGAATGACCAAGTAATCCAATGCTGGTTTTCAGCCGCCTTTTCACACTCGCAGTGTGCTGTTCAATTGTCTATCCACTCAAACCTGGTCAGCCTTTCATTTTCTTTTCCACAATATCAGACTTCAGAAATCATTGGAATCGCCAGTACAGAATGTTCCATTCATTCACTGCCAATCTGGAATTCATCTGAATCTGCACTCCAGGTAGGCTTTCATTACACCACTTATGAATGTCCAAGTAACACAATGCTGGTTTTCAGCGGTCTGTTCACACTCTAAGCCCTGCTTTTTACTGGGTATCCACACAACTGTGGTCAGCTCTTCATTTTCATGTCCAAACAATCCAGACTTGAGAAATCATTGCAATCTCCAGTACAGAATGTTCCATTCATTCACTGCGAATCTGGAATTCAACTGAATCTCCACTACCTGCAGATTTATCTTACACCACTTGTGAATGTCCAAGTAAAACAATGCTGGTTTTCAGAGGCCTGTTCATGTTCGCAGTCGTGCTGTTCAATTGGCTATCCACTCAACCTGTTTTGCTCCTCATTTTCCTGTGCACACAACCCAGCCTTCAGAAATCATTGTAATCTCCACTACAGGATGTTCCATTCATTCACTGGGAATCTGGAATTCATCTGAATCTGCACTCCACGCAGGCTTTCGTTACACCACTGCTGAAAGTCGAAGTAATGCAATACTGGTTTTCAGTGGTCTGTTCACATTCGAAGCCGAGGCTTTTTACAGGCTATCCACTCAACACTGGTCAGCTCTTCATTTTCGTGTCCCCACAATCCAGATTTCAGAAATCATTGCAATCTCCACTACAGAATGTTCCATTCATTCACTGCGAGTCTGGAGTTTATCTGATTCTCCACTCCCGCCTGGTTAACATTACACCACTTGTGAATGTCCAAGTAAGCCAATGCTGGTTTTCAGAGGCCTGTTCATACTCGCAGCCGTGCTGTTTAATTGACAATTCACTCCACCCTGTTCAGCTCTTCATTGTCCCACCACACTACCAGCCTTCAGAAATCTTTGTTATCTCCACTACAGAATGTTCCATTCATTCACTGCGAATCTGGAATTCATCTGACTCTCAACTCCACGCAGGTTTTCATTACACCACTGTTGAATGTCCAAGTAACCCAATGCTGGTTTTCAGCGGCCTGTTCATATTCGCAGCCCTGCTGTTTACTTGGCTATCGATTCAAGCCTGGTCAGCTCTTCATTTTCCTGTCCACACAACACAGGCTTCAGAAATCATTGGAATCTCCTCTACAGAATGTTCCATTCATTCACTGCGAATGTGGAATTCAACTGACTCTCCACTCCATGCAGGTTTTCCTTACACCACTGATGAATGTCCAAGTAACCCAATGCTGGTTTTCAGCTGCATGTTCACACTCGCAGCCATGCTATACAATTGGCTTTCCACTAAATCCTGATTAGTTCTTGATTTTCCTTCCACACGACCCAGCCTTCAGAAATCGTTGGAATCTCCACTAGAGAATGTTCCATTCATTCACTGCGAATCTGGAATTCCTCTGAACCTCCACTCCCGGCAGGTTTTCGTTACACCACTGTTGAATGTCCAAGTAACCCAATGTTTTAAGTGTTTTCTTCACAAGCGCAGTGGTGCTGTTCAATTGGCTATCCACTCAACCCTGGCCAGCTCTACATTTTCCTGTCCACACCACAGAGACTGGAGAAATCATTGTTATCTCCACTACAGAATGTTCCATTCATTCACAGCGAATCTGGAATTCATCTGAATCTCCACTCCCGGCAGGTTTTCGTGACACCACTGGTAAATATCCAAGTAAGCCAATGCTGGTTTTAAGTGGCCTGCTCATACTCTCAGCCGTGCTGTTCAATTTGCTATCCACTCAACCCTCTTCAGCTCCATTTTCCTGTCCACATAACCCAAACTTCAGAAACAATTGGTATCTCCTCCACAGAATGTTCCATTCATTGACGGCAAATCTGAAATTCATCTAATTCTCAACTCCCGTCAGGTTTTCGTTACACCACTTGTGAATGTCCAATTAAGCCAAAGCTGGTTTTCAGTGGCCTGTTCTTACTACGAGACGTGCTGTTCATTTGGCTATCCATTCCACCCTGTTCAGCTCTACATTTTCGTGTCCACAAAACCCAGCCTTCAGAAATCATTGGAATCACCACTAGAGAATGTTCCATTCATTCACTGCGAATCTGGAATTCATCTGAATCTCCACTCCCGGCAGGTTTTCATTGCACCACTGCTGAATGTTCAAGTAACGCAATGATGGTTTTCAGCGGTCTATTCACACTCGAACCCGTGCTGTTCACGGTCTAGCGACTCAACACTGGTGAGTTCTTCTTTTTCCAGTTCAGACAATACAAACCTCAGAAACCATTGCAATCTACACTACAGAATGTTTCATTCATTCAGGCGAATCTTGAGTTCATCTTGTTCTCCACTCCCAGCAGGTTTTCGTTTCACCACTGGTGAATGTCCAAGCAACCCAAGGCTGGTTTCAGCTGCGTGTTAACACTCGCAGCCGTGCTGTTCAATTGGCTATCCAGTGAACGCTGGTTAGCTCTTGATTTTCCTTCCACACACCGAGCCTTCAGAAATCATTCTTATCTCCACTTCAGAATGTTCCATTCGTTCCCTGCGAATCTGGAATTCCTCTGACTCTCCACACCAGGCAGATTTTCCTAACAACACTGGTGAATGACCAGGTAATCCAATGCTGGTTTTCAGCGGCTGTTCACACTCACAGCCTTGCTGTTCAATTGGCAATCCAGTCAAACCTAGTCAGCTCTTCATTTTCCTGTCCACACAACCCAGCGTTCAGAAATCATTGGAATCTCTACTACAGAAATTTCCATTCATTCACTGTGAATCTGGAAATACTCTGAATCTGCATTCCAGGAAGGCTTTCGTTACACCACTGATGAATGTCCAAGTAATGCAATGCTGCTTCTTAGTGGTCTGTTCACACTCGAAACCGTGCTGTTCATTGGCTATCCACTCAATATCGGTCAGCTCTTCAATATCCTGTCCAGACTATCCAGATTCCTAAATGTTGGCAATCACCACTACAGAATGTTCCATTCAATCACGCGAATCTGGAATTCATCAGAGTCTCCACTCCTGGAAGGTTTTCGTGACACCACTGGTAAATGTCCAAGGAAGACAATGCTGGTTTTAAGCCGCCTGCTAACACACTCAGCCGTGCTGTTCAATTTGCTATCCACCCAACCCTATTCAGCTCTACATTTTCCTGTCCTCATAACCCAACCTTCAGAAATAATTGGTATCTCCTCCACAGAATGTTCCGTTCATTCACTGCGAATCTTAAATTCATCTGACTCTCAACTCCCGGCGGGTTATCGTTACACCACTTGTGAATGTCCAAGTAAGCCAATGCTGGTTTTCAGTGGCCTGTTCATACTAAGAGACGTGCTGTTCATTTGGCTATCCACTCCACCCTGTTCAGCTCTACATTTTCGTGTCCACAAAACCCAGCCTTCAGAAATCATTGGAATCACCACTAGAGAATGTTCCATTCATTCACTGCGAATCTGGAATTCCTCTGAACCTCCACTCCTGGCAGGTTTTCGTTACGCCACTGGTGAATGTCCAAGTAACTCAATACTGGTTTTCAGAGGCATGTTCAACTCGCAGAAGTGCTGTTCAATGGGCTATCCACTCAATATTGGTCAGCTCTTCATTTTCCTCTCCACACAAACCAGCCTTCAGAAATCATTGGGCTCTCCACTACAGACTGTTCCATTCATTCACTGCGATTCTGCAATTCATCTGACTCTCCGCTCCAGGCAGGTTTTCATTACAGCACTGGTGAATGACCAAGTAATCCAATGCTGGTTTTCAGCCGCCTTTTCACACTCGCAGTGTGCTGTTCAATTGTCTATCCACTCAAACCTGGTCAGCCTTTCATTTTCTTTTCCACAATATCAGACTTCAGAAATCATTGGAATCGCCAGTACAGAATGTTCCATTCATTCACTGCCAATCTGGAATTCATCTGAATCTGCACTCCAGGTAGGCTTTCATTACACCACTTATGAATGTCCAAGTAACACAATGCTGGTTTTCAGCGGTCTGTTCACACTCTAAGCCCTGCTTTTTACTGGGTATCCACACAACTGTGGTCAGCTCTTCATTTTCATGTCCAAACAATCCAGACTTGAGAAATCATTGCAATCTCCAGTACAGAATGTTCCATTCATTCACTGCGAATCTGGAATTCAACTGAATCTCCACTACCTGCAGATTTATCTTACACCACTTGTGAATGTCCAAGTAAAACAATGCTGGTTTTCAGAGGCCTGTTCATGTTCGCAGTCGTGCTGTTCAATTGGCTATCCACTCAACCTGTTTTGCTCCTCATTTTCCTGTGCACACAACCCAGCCTTCAGAAATCATTGTAATCTCCACTACAGGATGTTCCATTCATTCACTGGGAATCTGGAATTCATCTGAATCTGCACTCCACGCAGGCTTTCGTTACACCACTGCTGAAAGTCGAAGTAATGCAATACTGGTTTTCAGTGGTCTGTTCACATTCGAAGCCGAGGCTTTTTACAGGCTATCCACTCAACACTGGTCAGCTCTTCATTTTCGTGTCCCCACAATCCAGATTTCAGAAATCATTGCAATCTCCACTACAGAATGTTCCATTCATTCACTGCGAGTCTGGAGTTTATCTGATTCTCCACTCCCGCCTGGTTAACATTACACCACTTGTGAATGTCCAAGTAAGCCAATGCTGGTTTTCAGAGGCCTGTTCATACTCGCAGCCGTGCTGTTTAATTGACAATTCACTCCACCCTGTTCAGCTCTTCATTGTCCCACCACACTACCAGCCTTCAGAAATCTTTGTTATCTCCACTACAGAATGTTCCATTCATTCACTGCGAATCTGGAATTCATCTGACTCTCAACTCCACGCAGGTTTTCATTACACCACTGTTGAATGTCCAAGTAACCCAATGCTGGTTTTCAGCGGCCTGTTCATATTCGCAGCCCTGCTGTTTACTTGGCTATCGATTCAAGCCTGGTCAGCTCTTCATTTTCCTGTCCACACAACACAGGCTTCAGAAATCATTGGAATCTCCTCTACAGAATGTTCCATTCATTCACTGCGAATGTGGAATTCAACTGACTCTCCACTCCATGCAGGTTTTCCTTACACCACTGATGAATGTCCAAGTAACCCAATGCTGGTTTTCAGCTGCATGTTCACACTCGCAGCCATGCTATACAATTGGCTTTCCACTAAATCCTGATTAGTTCTTGATTTTCCTTCCACACGACCCAGCCTTCAGAAATCGTTGGAATCTCCACTAGAGAATGTTCCATTCATTCACTGCGAATCTGGAATTCCTCTGAACCTCCACTCCCGGCAGGTTTTCGTTACACCACTGTTGAATGTCCAAGTAACCCAATGTTTTAAGTGTTTTCTTCACAAGCGCAGTGGTGCTGTTCAATTGGCTATCCACTCAACCCTGGCCAGCTCTACATTTTCCTGTCCACACCACAGAGACTGGAGAAATCATTGTTATCTCCACTACAGAATGTTCCATTAATTCACAGCGAATCTGGAATTCATCTGAATCTCCACTCCCGGCAGGTTTTCGTGACACCACTGGTAAATATCCAAGTAAGCCAATGCTGGTTTTAAGTGGCCTGCTCCTACTCTCAGCCGTGCTGTTCAATTTGCTATCCACTCAACCCTCTTCAGCTCCATTTTCCTGTCCACATAACCCAAACTTCAGAAACAATTGGTATCTCCTCCACAGAATGTTCCATTCATTGACGGCAAATCTGAAATTCATCTAATTCTCAACTCCCGTCAGGTTTTCGTTACACCACTTGTGAATGTCCAATTAAGCCAAAGCTGGTTTTCAGTGGCCTGTTCTTACTACGAGACGTGCTGTTCATTTGGCTATCCATTCCACCCTGTTCAGCTCTACATTTTCGTGTCCACAAAACCCAGCCTTCAGAAATCATTGGAATCACCACTAGAGAATGTTCCATTCATTCACTGCGAATCTGGAATTCATCTGAATCTCCACTCCCGGCAGGTTTTCATTGCACCACTGCTGAATGTTCAAGTAACGCAATGATGGTTTTCAGCGGTCTATTCACACTCGAACCCGTGCTGTTCACGGTCTAGCGACTCAACACTGGTGAGTTCTTCTTTTTCCAGTTCAGACAATACAAACCTCAGAAACCATTGCAATCTACACTACAGAATGTTTCATTCATTCAGGCGAATCTTGAATTCATCTTGTTCTCCACTCCCAGCAGGTTTTCGTTTCACCACTGGTGAATGTCCAAGCAACCCAAGGCTGGTTTCAGCTGCGTGTTAACACTCGCAGCCGTGCTGTTCAATTGGCTATCCAGTGAACGCTGGTTAGCTCTTGATTTTCCTTCCACACACCGAGCCTTCAGAAATCATTCTTATCTCCACTTCAGAATGTTCCATTCGTTCCCTGCGAATCTGGAATTCCTCTGACTCTCCACACCAGGCAGATTTTCCTAACAACACTGGTGAATGACCAGGTAATCCAATGCTGGTTTTCAGCGGCTGTTCACACTCACAGCCTTGCTGTTCAATTGGCAATCCAGTCAAACCTAGTCAGCTCTTCATTTTCCTGTCCACACAACCCAGCGTTCAGAAATCATTGGAATCTCTACTACAGAAATTTCCATTCATTCGCTGTGAATCTGGAAATACTCTGAATCTGCATTCCAGGAAGGCTTTCGTTACACCACTGATGAATGTCCAAGTAATGCAATGCTGCTTCTTAGTGGTCTGTTCACACTCGAAACCGTGCTGTTCATTGGCTATCCACTCAATATCGGTCAGCTCTTCAATATCCTGTCCAGACTATCCAGATTCCTAAATGTTGGCAATCACCACTACAGAATGTTCCATTCAATCACGCGAATCTGGAATTCATCAGAGTCTCCACTCCTGGAAGGTTTTCGTGACACCACTGGTAAATGTCCAAGGAAGACAATGCTGGTTTTAAGCCGCCTGCTAACACACTCAGCCGTGCTGTTCAATTTGCTATCCACCCAACCCTATTCAGCTCTACATTTTCCTGTCCTCATAACCCAACCTTCAGAAATAATTGGTATCTCCTCCACAGAATGTTCCGTTCATTCACTGCGAATCTTAAATTCATCTGACTCTCAACTCCCGGCGGGTTATCGTTACACCACTTGTGAATGTCCAAGTAAGCCAATGCTGGTTTTCAGTGGCCTGTTCATACTAAGAGACGTGCTGTTCATTTGGCTATCCACTCCACCCTGTTCAGCTCTACATTTTCGTGTCCACAAAACCCAGCCTTCAGAAATCATTGGAATCACCACTAGAGAATGTTCCATTCATTCACTGCGAATCTGGAATTCCTCTGAACCTCCACTCCTGGCAGGTTTTCGTTACGCCACTGGTGAATGTCCAAGTAACTCAATACTGGTTTTCAGAGGCATGTTCAACTCGCAGAAGTGCTGTTCAATGGGCTATCCACTCAATATTGGTCAGCTCTTCATTTTCCTCTCCACACAAACCAGCCTTCAGAAATCATTGGGCTCTCCACTACAGACTGTTCCATTCATTCACTGCGATTCTGCAATTCATCTGACTCTCCGCTCCAGGCAGGTTTTCATTACAGCACTGGTGAATGACCAAGTAATCCAATGCTGGTTTTCAGCCGCCTTTTCACACTCGCAGTGTGCTGTTCAATTGTCTATCCACTCAAACCTGGTCAGCCTTTCATTTTCTTTTCCACAATATCAGACTTCAGAAATCATTGGAATCGCCAGTACAGAATGTTCCATTCATTCACTGCCAATCTGGAATTCATCTGAATCTGCACTCCAGGTAGGCTTTCATTACACCACTTATGAATGTCCAAGTAACACAATGCTGGTTTTCAGCGGTCTGTTCACACTCTAAGCCCTGCTTTTTACTGGGTATCCACACAACTGTGGTCAGCTCTTCATTTTCATGTCCAAACAATCCAGACTTGAGAAATCATTGCAATCTCCAGTACAGAATGTTCCATTCATTCACTGCGAATCTGGAATTCAACTGAATCTCCACTACCTGCAGATTTATCTTACACCACTTGTGAATGTCCAAGTAAAACAATGCTGGTTTTCAGAGGCCTGTTCATGTTCGCAGTCGTGCTGTTCAATTGGCTATCCACTCAACCTGTTTTGCTCCTCATTTTCCTGTGCACACAACCCAGCCTTCAGAAATCATTGTAATCTCCACTACAGGATGTTCCATTCATTCACTGGGAATCTGGAATTCATCTGAATCTGCACTCCACGCAGGCTTTCGTTACACCACTGCTGAAAGTCGAAGTAATGCAATACTGGTTTTCAGTGGTCTGTTCACATTCGAAGCCGAGGCTTTTTACAGGCTATCCACTCAACACTGGTCAGCTCTTCATTTTCGTGTCCCCACAATCCAGATTTCAGAAATCATTGCAATCTCCACTACAGAATGTTCCATTCATTCACTGCGAGTCTGGAGTTTATCTGATTCTCCACTCCCGCCTGGTTAACATTACACCACTTGTGAATGTCCAAGTAAGCCAATGCTGGTTTTCAGAGGCCTGTTCATACTCGCAGCCGTGCTGTTTAATTGACAATTCACTCCACCCTGTTCAGCTCTTCATTGTCCCACCACACTACCAGCCTTCAGAAATCTTTGTTATCTCCACTACAGAATGTTCCATTCATTCACTGCGAATCTGGAATTCATCTGACTCTCAACTCCACGCAGGTTTTCATTACACCACTGTTGAATGTCCAAGTAACCCAATGCTGGTTTTCAGCGGCCTGTTCATATTCGCAGCCCTGCTGTTTACTTGGCTATCGATTCAAGCCTGGTCAGCTCTTCATTTTCCTGTCCACACAACACAGGCTTCAGAAATCATTGGAATCTCCTCTACAGAATGTTCCATTCATTCACTGCGAATGTGGAATTCAACTGACTCTCCACTCCATGCAGGTTTTCCTTACACCACTGATGAATGTCCAAGTAACCCAATGCTGGTTTTCAGCTGCATGTTCACACTCGCAGCCATGCTATACAATTGGCTTTCCACTAAATCCTGATTAGTTCTTGATTTTCCTTCCACACGACCCAGCCTTCAGAAATCGTTGGAATCTCCACTAGAGAATGTTCCATTCATTCACTGCGAATCTGGAATTCCTCTGAACCTCCACTCCCGGCAGGTTTTCGTTACACCACTGTTGAATGTCCAAGTAACCCAATGTTTTAAGTGTTTTCTTCACAAGCGCAGTGGTGCTGTTCAATTGGCTATCCACTCAACCCTGGCCAGCTCTACATTTTCCTGTCCACACCACAGAGACTGGAGAAATCATTGTTATCTCCACTACAGAATGTTCCATTCATTCACAGCGAATCTGGAATTCATCTGAATCTCCACTCCCGGCAGGTTTTCGTGACACCACTGGTAAATATCCAAGTAAGCCAATGCTGGTTTTAAGTGGCCTGCTCCTACTCTCAGCCGTGCTGTTCAATTTGCTATCCACTCAACCCTCTTCAGCTCCATTTTCCTGTCCACATAACCCAAACTTCAGAAACAATTGGTATCTCCTCCACAGAATGTTCCATTCATTGACGGCAAATCTGAAATTCATCTAATTCTCAACTCCCGTCAGGTTTTCGTTACACCACTTGTGAATGTCCAATTAAGCCAAAGCTGGTTTTCAGTGGCCTGTTCTTACTACGAGACGTGCTGTTCATTTGGCTATCCATTCCACCCTGTTCAGCTCTACATTTTCGTGTCCACAAAACCCAGCCTTCAGAAATCATTGGAATCACCACTAGAGAATGTTCCATTCATTCACTGCGAATCTGGAATTCATCTGAATCTCCACTCCCGGCAGGTTTTCATTGCACCACTGCTGAATGTTCAAGTAACGCAATGATGGTTTTCAGCGGTCTATTCACACTCGAACCCGTGCTGTTCACGGTCTAGCGACTCAACACTGGTGAGTTCTTCTTTTTCCAGTTCAGACAATACAAACCTCAGAAACCATTGCAATCTACACTACAGAATGTTTCATTCATTCAGGCGAATCTTGAGTTCATCTTGTTCTCCACTCCCAGCAGGTTTTCGTTTCACCACTGGTGAATGTCCAAGCAACCCAAGGCTGGTTTCAGCTGCGTGTTAACACTCGCAGCCGTGCTGTTCAATTGGCTATCCAGTGAACGCTGGTTAGCTCTTGATTTTCCTTCCACACACCGAGCCTTCAGAAATCATTCTTATCTCCACTTCAGAATGTTCCATTCGTTCCCTGCGAATCTGGAATTCCTCTGACTCTCCACACCAGGCAGATTTTCCTAACAACACTGGTGAATGACCAGGTAATCCAATGCTGGTTTTCAGCGGCTGTTCACACTCACAGCCTTGCTGTTCAATTGGCAATCCAGTCAAACCTAGTCAGCTCTTCATTTTCCTGTCCACACAACCCAGCGTTCAGAAATCATTGGAATCTCTACTACAGAAATTTCCATTCATTCACTGTGAATCTGGAAATACTCTGAATCTGCATTCCAGGAAGGCTTTCGTTACACCACTGATGAATGTCCAAGTAATGCAATGCTGCTTCTTAGTGGTCTGTTCACACTCGAAACCGTGCTGTTCATTGGCTATCCACTCAATATCGGTCAGCTCTTCAATATCCTGTCCAGACTATCCAGATTCCTAAATGTTGGCAATCACCACTACAGAATGTTCCATTCAATCACGCGAATCTGGAATTCATCAGAGTCTCCACTCCTGGAAGGTTTTCGTGACACCACTGGTAAATGTCCAAGGAAGACAATGCTGGTTTTAAGCCGCCTGCTAACACACTCAGCCGTGCTGTTCAATTTGCTATCCACCCAACCCTATTCAGCTCTACATTTTCCTGTCCTCATAACCCAACCTTCAGAAATAATTGGTATCTCCTCCACAGAATGTTCCGTTCATTCACTGCGAATCTTAAATTCATCTGACTCTCAACTCCCGGCGGGTTATCGTTACACCACTTGTGAATGTCCAAGTAAGCCAATGCTGGTTTTCAGTGGCCTGTTCATACTAAGAGACGTGCTGTTCATTTGGCTATCCACTCCACCCTGTTCAGCTCTACATTCTCGTGTCCACAAAACCCAGCCTTCAGAAATCATTGGAATCACCACTAGAGAATGTTCCATTCATTCACTGCGAATCTGGAATTCATCTGAACCTCCACTCCTGGCAGGTTTTCGTTACGCCACTGGTGAATGTCCAAGTAACTCAATACTGGTTTTCAGAGGCATGTTCAACTCGCAGAAGTGCTGTTCAATGGGCTATCCACTCAATATTGGTCAGCTCTTCATTTTCCTCTCCACACAAACCAGCCTTCAGAAATCATTGGGCTCTCCACTACAGACTGTTCCATTCATTCACTGCGATTCTGCAATTCATCTGACTCTCCGCTCCAGGCAGGTTTTCATTACAGCACTGGTGAATGACCAAGTAATCCAATGCTGGTTTTCAGCCGCCTTTTCACACTCGCAGTGTGCTGTTCAATTGTCTATCCACTCAAACCTGGTCAGCCTTTCATTTTCTTTTCCACAATATCAGACTTCAGAAATCATTGGAATCGCCAGTACAGAATGTTCCATTCATTCACTGCCAATCTGGAATTCATCTGAATCTGCACTCCAGGTAGGCTTTCATTACACCACTTATGAATGTCCAAGTAACACAATGCTGGTTTTCAGCGGTCTGTTCACACTCTAAGCCCTGCTTTTTACTGGGTATCCACACAACTGTGGTCAGCTCTTCATTTTCATGTCCAAACAATCCAGACTTGAGAAATCATTGCAATCTCCAGTACAGAATGTTCCATTCATTCACTGCGAATCTGGAATTCAACTGAATCTCCACTACCTGCAGATTTATCTTACACCACTTGTGAATGTCCAAGTAAAACAATGCTGGTTTTCAGAGGCCTGTTCATGTTCGCAGTCGTGCTGTTCAATTGGCTATCCACTCAACCTGTTTTGCTCCTCATTTTCCTGTGCACACAACCCAGCCTTCAGAAATCATTGTAATCTCCACTACAGGATGTTCCATTCATTCACTGGGAATCTGGAATTCATCTGAATCTGCACTCCACGCAGGCTTTCGTTACACCACTGCTGAAAGTCGAAGTAATGCAATACTGGTTTTCAGTGGTCTGTTCACATTCGAAGCCGAGGCTTTTTACAGGCTATCCACTCAACACTGGTCAGCTCTTCATTTTCGTGTCCCCACAATCCAGATTTCAGAAATCATTGCAATCTCCACTACAGAATGTTCCATTCATTCACTGCGAGTCTGGAGTTTATCTGATTCTCCACTCCCGCCTGGTTAACATTACACCACTTGTGAATGTCCAAGTAAGCCAATGCTGGTTTTCAGAGGCCTGTTCATACTCGCAGCCGTGCTGTTTAATTGACAATTCACTCCACCCTGTTCAGCTCTTCATTGTCCCACCACACTACCAGCCTTCAGAAATCTTTGTTATCTCCACTACAGAATGTTCCATTCATTCACTGCGAATCTGGAATTCATCTGACTCTCAACTCCACGCAGGTTTTCATTACACCACTGTTGAATGTCCAAGTAACCCAATGCTGGTTTTCAGCGGCCTGTTCATATTCGCAGCCCTGCTGTTTACTTGGCTATCGATTCAAGCCTGGTCAGCTCTTCATTTTCCTGTCCACACAACACAGGCTTCAGAAATCATTGGAATCTCCTCTACAGAATGTTCCATTCATTCACTGCGAATGTGGAATTCAACTGACTCTCCACTCCATGCAGGTTTTCCTTACACCACTGATGAATGTCCAAGTAACCCAATGCTGGTTTTCAGCTGCATGTTCACACTCGCAGCCATGCTATACAATTGGCTTTCCACTAAATCCTGATTAGTTCTTGATTTTCCTTCCACACGACCCAGCCTTCAGAAATCGTTGGAATCTCCACTAGAGAATGTTCCATTCATTCACTGCGAATCTGGAATTCCTCTGAACCTCCACTCCCGGCAGGTTTTCGTTACACCACTGTTGAATGTCCAAGTAACCCAATGTTTTAAGTGTTTTCTTCACAAGCGCAGTGGTGCTGTTCAATTGGCTATCCACTCAACCCTGGCCAGCTCTACATTTTCCTGTCCACACCACAGAGACTGGAGAAATCATTGTTATCTCCACTACAGAATGTTCCATTAATTCACAGCGAATCTGGAATTCATCTGAATCTCCACTCCCGGCAGGTTTTCGTGACACCACTGGTAAATATCCAAGTAAGCCAATGCTGGTTTTAAGTGGCCTGCTCCTACTCTCAGCCGTGCTGTTCAATTTGCTATCCACTCAACCCTCTTCAGCTCCATTTTCCTGTCCACATAACCCAAACTTCAGAAACAATTGGTATCTCCTCCACAGAATGTTCCATTCATTGACGGCAAATCTGAAATTCATCTAATTCTCAACTCCCGTCAGGTTTTCGTTACACCACTTGTGAATGTCCAATTAAGCCAAAGCTGGTTTTCAGTGGCCTGTTCTTACTACGAGACGTGCTGTTCATTTGGCTATCCATTCCACCCTGTTCAGCTCTACATTTTCGTGTCCACAAAACCCAGCCTTCAGAAATCATTGGAATCACCACTAGAGAATGTTCCATTCATTCACTGCGAATCTGGAATTCATCTGAATCTCCACTCCCGGCAGGTTTTCATTGCACCACTGCTGAATGTTCAAGTAACGCAATGATGGTTTTCAGCGGTCTATTCACACTCGAACCCGTGCTGTTCACGGTCTAGCGACTCAACACTGGTGAGTTCTTCTTTTTCCAGTTCAGACAATACAAACCTCAGAAACCATTGCAATCTACACTACAGAATGTTTCATTCATTCAGGCGAATCTTGAATTCATCTTGTTCTCCACTCCCAGCAGGTTTTCGTTTCACCACTGGTGAATGTCCAAGCAACCCAAGGCTGGTTTCAGCTGCGTGTTAACACTCGCAGCCGTGCTGTTCAATTGGCTATCCAGTGAACGCTGGTTAGCTCTTGATTTTCCTTCCACACACCGAGCCTTCAGAAATCATTCTTATCTCCACTTCAGAATGTTCCATTCGTTCCCTGCGAATCTGGAATTCCTCTGACTCTCCACACCAGGCAGATTTTCCTAACAACACTGGTGAATGACCAGGTAATCCAATGCTGGTTTTCAGCGGCTGTTCACACTCACAGCCTTGCTGTTCAATTGGCAATCCAGTCAAACCTAGTCAGCTCTTCATTTTCCTGTCCACACAACCCAGCGTTCAGAAATCATTGGAATCTCTACTACAGAAATTTCCATTCATTCACTGTGAATCTGGAAATACTCTGAATCTGCATTCCAGGAAGGCTTTCGTTACACCACTGATGAATGTCCAAGTAATGCAATGCTGCTTCTTAGTGGTCTGTTCACACTCGAAACCGTGCTGTTCATTGGCTATCCACTCAATATCGGTCAGCTCTTCAATATCCTGTCCAGACTATCCAGATTCCTAAATGTTGGCAATCACCACTACAGAATGTTCCATTCAATCACGCGAATCTGGAATTCATCAGAGTCTCCACTCCTGGAAGGTTTTCGTGACACCACTGGTAAATGTCCAAGGAAGACAATGCTGGTTTTAAGCCGCCTGCTAACACACTCAGCCGTGCTGTTCAATTTGCTATCCACCCAACCCTATTCAGCTCTACATTTTCCTGTCCTCATAACCCAACCTTCAGAAATAATTGGTATCTCCTCCACAGAATGTTCCGTTCATTCACTGCGAATCTTAAATTCATCTGACTCTCAACTCCCGGCGGGTTATCGTTACACCACTTGTGAATGTCCAAGTAAGCCAATGCTGGTTTTCAGTGGCCTGTTCATACTAAGAGACGTGCTGTTCATTTGGCTATCCACTCCACCCTGTTCAGCTCTACATTTTCGTGTCCACAAAACCCAGCCTTCAGAAATCATTGGAATCACCACTAGAGAATGTTCCATTCATTCACTGCGAATCTGGAATTCCTCTGAACCTCCACTCCTGGCAGGTTTTCGTTACGCCACTGGTGAATGTCCAAGTAACTCAATACTGGTTTTCAGAGGCATGTTCAACTCGCAGAAGTGCTGTTCAATGGGCTATCCACTCAATATTGGTCAGCTCTTCATTTTCCTCTCCACACAAACCAGCCTTCAGAAATCATTGGGCTCTCCACTACAGACTGTTCCATTCATTCACTGCGATTCTGCAATTCATCTGACTCTCCGCTCCAGGCAGGTTTTCATTACAGCACTGGTGAATGACCAAGTAATCCAATGCTGGTTTTCAGCCGCCTTTTCACACTCGCAGTGTGCTGTTCAATTGTCTATCCACTCAAACCTGGTCAGCCTTTCATTTTCTTTTCCACAATATCAGACTTCAGAAATCATTGGAATCGCCAGTACAGAATGTTCCATTCATTCACTGCCAATCTGGAATTCATCTGAATCTGCACTCCAGGTAGGCTTTCATTACACCACTTATGAATGTCCAAGTAACACAATGCTGGTTTTCAGCGGTCTGTTCACACTCTAAGCCCTGCTTTTTACTGGGTATCCACACAACTGTGGTCAGCTCTTCATTTTCATGTCCAAACAATCCAGACTTGAGAAATCATTGCAATCTCCAGTACAGAATGTTCCATTCATTCACTGCGAATCTGGAATTCAACTGAATCTCCACTACCTGCAGATTTATCTTACACCACTTGTGAATGTCCAAGTAAAACAATGCTGGTTTTCAGAGGCCTGTTCATGTTCGCAGTCGTGCTGTTCAATTGGCTATCCACTCAACCTGTTTTGCTCCTCATTTTCCTGTGCACACAACCCAGCCTTCAGAAATCATTGTAATCTCCACTACAGGATGTTCCATTCATTCACTGGGAATCTGGAATTCATCTGAATCTGCACTCCACGCAGGCTTTCGTTACACCACTGCTGAAAGTCGAAGTAATGCAATACTGGTTTTCAGTGGTCTGTTCACATTCGAAGCCGAGGCTTTTTACAGGCTATCCACTCAACACTGGTCAGCTCTTCATTTTCGTGTCCCCACAATCCAGATTTCAGAAATCATTGCAATCTCCACTACAGAATGTTCCATTCATTCACTGCGAGTCTGGAGTTTATCTGATTCTCCACTCCCGCCTGGTTAACATTACACCACTTGTGAATGTCCAAGTAAGCCAATGCTGGTTTTCAGAGGCCTGTTCATACTCGCAGCCGTGCTGTTTAATTGACAATTCACTCCACCCTGTTCAGCTCTTCATTGTCCCACCACACTACCAGCCTTCAGAAATCTTTGTTATCTCCACTACAGAATGTTCCATTCATTCACTGCGAATCTGGAATTCATCTGACTCTCAACTCCACGCAGGTTTTCATTACACCACTGTTGAATGTCCAAGTAACCCAATGCTGGTTTTCAGCGGCCTGTTCATATTCGCAGCCCTGCTGTTTACTTGGCTATCGATTCAAGCCTGGTCAGCTCTTCATTTTCCTGTCCACACAACACAGGCTTCAGAAATCATTGGAATCTCCTCTACAGAATGTTCCATTCATTCACTGCGAATGTGGAATTCAACTGACTCTCCACTCCATGCAGGTTTTCCTTACACCACTGATGAATGTCCAAGTAACCCAATGCTGGTTTTCAGCTGCATGTTCACACTCGCAGCCATGCTATACAATTGGCTTTCCACTAAATCCTGATTAGTTCTTGATTTTCCTTCCACACGACCCAGCCTTCAGAAATCGTTGGAATCTCCACTAGAGAATGTTCCATTCATTCACTGCGAATCTGGAATTCCTCTGAACCTCCACTCCCGGCAGGTTTTCGTTACACCACTGTTGAATGTCCAAGTAACCCAATGTTTTAAGTGTTTTCTTCACAAGCGCAGTGGTGCTGTTCAATTGGCTATCCACTCAACCCTGGCCAGCTCTACATTTTCCTGTCCACACCACAGAGACTGGAGAAATCATTGTTATCTCCACTACAGAATGTTCCATTCATTCACAGCGAATCTGGAATTCATCTGAATCTCCACTCCCGGCAGGTTTTCGTGACACCACTGGTAAATATCCAAGTAAGCCAATGCTGGTTTTAAGTGGCCTGCTCCTACTCTCAGCCGTGCTGTTCAATTTGCTATCCACTCAACCCTCTTCAGCTCCATTTTCCTGTCCACATAACCCAAACTTCAGAAACAATTGGTATCTCCTCCACAGAATGTTCCATTCATTGACGGCAAATCTGAAATTCATCTAATTCTCAACTCCCGTCAGGTTTTCGTTACACCACTTGTGAATGTCCAATTAAGCCAAAGCTGGTTTTCAGTGGCCTGTTCTTACTACGAGACGTGCTGTTCATTTGGCTATCCATTCCACCCTGTTCAGCTCTACATTTTCGTGTCCACAAAACCCAGCCTTCAGAAATCATTGGAATCACCACTAGAGAATGTTCCATTCGTTCACTGCGAATCTGGAATTCATCTGAATCTCCACTCCCGGCAGGTTTTCATTGCACCACTGCTGAATGTTCAAGTAACGCAATGATGGTTTTCAGCGGTCTATTCACACTCGAACCCGTGCTGTTCACGGTCTAGCGACTCAACACTGGTGAGTTCTTCTTTTTCCAGTTCAGACAATACAAACCTCAGAAACCATTGCAATCTACACTACAGAATGTTTCATTCATTCAGGCGAATCTTGAATTCATCTTGTTCTCCACTCCCAGCAGGTTTTCGTTTCACCACTGGTGAATGTCCAAGCAACCCAAGGCTGGTTTCAGCTGCGTGTTAACACTCGCAGCCGTGCTGTTCAATTGGCTATCCAGTGAACGCTGGTTAGCTCTTGATTTTCCTTCCACACACCGAGCCTTCAGAAATCATTCTTATCTCCACTTCAGAATGTTCCATTCGTTCCCTGCGAATCTGGAATTCCTCTGACTCTCCACACCAGGCAGATTTTCCTAACAACACTGGTGAATGACCAGGTAATCCAATGCTGGTTTTCAGCGGCTGTTCACACTCACAGCCTTGCTGTTCAATTGGCAATCCAGTCAAACCTAGTCAGCTCTTCATTTTCCTGTCCACACAACCCAGCGTTCAGAAATCATTGGAATCTCTACTACAGAAATTTCCATTCATTCACTGTGAATCTGGAAATACTCTGAATCTGCATTCCAGGAAGGCTTTCGTTACACCACTGATGAATGTCCAAGTAATGCAATGCTGCTTCTTAGTGGTCTGTTCACACTCGAAACCGTGCTGTTCATTGGCTATCCACTCAATATCGGTCAGCTCTTCAATATCCTGTCCAGACTATCCAGATTCCTAAATGTTGGCAATCACCACTACAGAATGTTCCATTCAATCACGCGAATCTGGAATTCATCAGAGTCTCCACTCCTGGAAGGTTTTCGTGACACCACTGGTAAATGTCCAAGGAAGACAATGCTGGTTTTAAGCCGCCTGCTAACACACTCAGCCGTGCTGTTCAATTTGCTATCCACCCAACCCTATTCAGCTCTACATTTTCCTGTCCTCATAACCCAACCTTCAGAAATAATTGGTATCTCCTCCACAGAATGTTCCGTTCATTCACTGCGAATCTTAAATTCATCTGACTCTCAACTCCCGGCGGGTTATCGTTACACCACTTGTGAATGTCCAAGTAAGCCAATGCTGGTTTTCAGTGGCCTGTTCATACTAAGAGACGTGCTGTTCATTTGGCTATCCACTCCACCCTGTTCAGCTCTACATTTTCGTGTCCACAAAACCCAGCCTTCAGAAATCATTGGAATCACCACTAGAGAATGTTCCATTCATTCACTGCGAATCTGGAATTCCTCTGAACCTCCACTCCTGGCAGGTTTTCGTTACGCCACTGGTGAATGTCCAAGTAACTCAATACTGGTTTTCAGAGGCATGTTCAACTCGCAGAAGTGCTGTTCAATGGGCTATCCACTCAATATTGGTCAGCTCTTCATTTTCCTCTCCACACAAACCAGCCTTCAGAAATCATTGGGCTCTCCACTACAGACTGTTCCATTCATTCACTGCGATTCTGCAATTCATCTGACTCTCCGCTCCAGGCAGGTTTTCATTACAGCACTGGTGAATGACCAAGTAATCCAATGCTGGTTTTCAGCCGCCTTTTCACACTCGCAGTGTGCTGTTCAATTGTCTATCCACTCAAACCTGGTCAGCCTTTCATTTTCTTTTCCACAATATCAGACTTCAGAAATCATTGGAATCGCCAGTACAGAATGTTCCATTCATTCACTGCCAATCTGGAATTCATCTGAATCTGCACTCCAGGTAGGCTTTCATTACACCACTTATGAATGTCCAAGTAACACAATGCTGGTTTTCAGCGGTCTGTTCACACTCTAAGCCCTGCTTTTTACTGGGTATCCACACAACTGTGGTCAGCTCTTCATTTTCATGTCCAAACAATCCAGACTTGAGAAATCATTGCAATCTCCAGTACAGAATGTTCCATTCATTCACTGCGAATCTGGAATTCAACTGAATCTCCACTACCTGCAGATTTATCTTACACCACTTGTGAATGTCCAAGTAAAACAATGCTGGTTTTCAGAGGCCTGTTCATGTTCGCAGTCGTGCTGTTCAATTGGCTATCCACTCAACCTGTTTTGCTCCTCATTTTCCTGTGCACACAACCCAGCCTTCAGAAATCATTGTAATCTCCACTACAGGATGTTCCATTCATTCACTGGGAATCTGGAATTCATCTGAATCTGCACTCCACGCAGGCTTTCGTTACACCACTGCTGAAAGTCGAAGTAATGCAATACTGGTTTTCAGTGGTCTGTTCACATTCGAAGCCGAGGCTTTTTACAGGCTATCCACTCAACACTGGTCAGCTCTTCATTTTCGTGTCCCCACAATCCAGATTTCAGAAATCATTGCAATCTCCACTACAGAATGTTCCATTCATTCACTGCGAGTCTGGAGTTTATCTGATTCTCCACTCCCGCCTGGTTAACATTACACCACTTGTGAATGTCCAAGTAAGCCAATGCTGGTTTTCAGAGGCCTGTTCATACTCGCAGCCGTGCTGTTTAATTGACAATTCACTCCACCCTGTTCAGCTCTTCATTGTCCCACCACACTACCAGCCTTCAGAAATCTTTGTTATCTCCACTACAGAATGTTCCATTCATTCACTGCGAATCTGGAATTCATCTGACTCTCAACTCCACGCCTCCACGCAGGTTTTCATTACACCACTGTTGAATGTCCAAGTAACCCAATGCTGGTTTTCAGCGGCCTGTTCATATTCGCAGCCCTGCTGTTTACTTGGCTATCGATTCAAGCCTGGTCAGCTCTTCATTTTCCTGTCCACACAACACAGGCTTCAGAAATCATTGGAATCTCCTCTACAGAATGTTCCATTCATTCACTGCGAATGTGGAATTCAACTGACTCTCCACTCCATGCAGGTTTTCCTTACACCACTGATGAATGTCCAAGTAACCCAATGCTGGTTTTCAGCTGCATGTTCACACTCGCAGCCATGCTATACAATTGGCTTTCCACTAAATCCTGATTAGTTCTTGATTTTCCTTCCACACGACCCAGCCTTCAGAAATCGTTGGAATCTCCACTAGAGAATGTTCCATTCATTCACTGCGAATCTGGAATTCCTCTGAACCTCCACTCCCGGCAGGTTTTCGTTACACCACTGTTGAATGTCCAAGTAACCCAATGTTTTAAGTGTTTTCTTCACAAGCGCAGTGGTGCTGTTCAATTGGCTATCCACTCAACCCTGGCCAGCTCTACATTTTCCTGTCCACACCACAGAGACTGGAGAAATCATTGTTATCTCCACTACAGAATGTTCCATTCATTCACAGCGAATCTGGAATTCATCTGAATCTCCACTCCCGGCAGGTTTTTGTGACACCACTGGTAAATATCCAAGTAAGCCAATGCTGGTTTTAAGTGGCCTGCTCATACTCTCAGCCGTGCTGTTCAATTTGCTATCCACTCAACCCTCTTCAGCTCCATTTTCCTGTCCACATAACCCAAACTTCAGAAACAATTGGTATCTCCTCCACAGAATGTTCCATTCATTGACGGCAAATCTGAAATTCATCTAATTCTCAACTCCCGTCAGGTTTTCGTTACACCACTTGTGAATGTCCAATTAAGCCAAAGCTGGTTTTCAGTGGCCTGTTCTTACTACGAGACGTGCTGTTCATTTGGCTATCCATTCCACCCTGTTCAGCTCTACATTTTCGTGTCCACAAAACCCAGCCTTCAGAAATCATTGGAATCACCACTAGAGAATGTTCCATTCATTCACTGCGAATCTGGAATTCATCTGAATCTCCACTCCCGGCAGGTTTTCATTGCACCACTGCTGAATGTTCAAGTAACGCAATGATGGTTTTCAGCGGTCTATTCACACTCGAACCCGTGCTGTTCACGGTCTAGCGACTCAACACTGGTGAGTTCTTCTTTTTCCAGTTCAGACAATACAAACCTCAGAAACCATTGCAATCTACACTACAGAATGTTTCATTCATTCAGGCGAATCTTGAATTCATCTTGTTCTCCACTCCCAGCAGGTTTTCGTTTCACCACTGGTGAATGTCCAAGCAACCCAAGGCTGGTTTCAGCTGCGTGTTAACACTCGCAGCCGTGCTGTTCAATTGGCTATCCAGTGAACGCTGGTTAGCTCTTGATTTTCCTTCCACACACCGAGCCTTCAGAAATCATTCTTATCTCCACTTCAGAATGTTCCATTCGTTCCCTGCGAATCTGGAATTCCTCTGACTCTCCACACCAGGCAGATTTTCCTAACAACACTGGTGAATGACCAGGTAATCCAATGCTGGTTTTCAGCGGCTGTTCACACTCACAGCCTTGCTGTTCAATTGGCAATCCAGTCAAACCTAGTCAGCTTTTCATTTTCCTGTCCACACAACCCAGCGTTCAGAAATCATTGGAATCTCTACTACAGAAATTTCCATTCATTCACTGTGAATCTGGAAATACTCTGAATCTGCATTCCAGGAAGGCTTTCGTTACACCACTGATGAATGTCCAAGTAATGCAATGCTGCTTCTTAGTGGTCTGTTCACACTCGAAACCGTGCTGTTCATTGGCTATCCACTCAATATCGGTCAGCTCTTCAATATCCTGTCCAGACTATCCAGATTCCTAAATGTTGGCAATCACCACTACAGAATGTTCCATTCAATCACGCGAATCTGGAATTCATCAGAGTCTCCACTCCTGGAAGGTTTTCGTGACACCACTGGTAAATGTCCAAGGAAGACAATGCTGGTTTTAAGCCGCCTGCTAACACACTCAGCCGTGCTGTTCAATTTGCTATCCACCCAACCCTATTCAGCTCTAAATTTTCCTGTCCTCATAACCCAACCTTCAGAAATAATTGGTATCTCCTCCACAGAATGTTCCGTTCATTCACTGCGAATCTTAAATTCATCTGACTCTCAACTCCCGGCGGGTTATCGTTACACCACTTGTGAATGTCCAAGTAAGCCAATGCTGGTTTTCAGTGGCCTGTTCATACTAAGAGACGTGCTGTTCATTTGGCTATCCACTCCACCCTGTTCAGCTCTACATTTTCGTGTCCACAAAACCCAGCCTTCAGAAATCATTGGAATCACCACTAGAGAATGTTCCATTCATTCACTGCGAATCTGGAATTCCTCTGAACCTCCACTCCTGGCAGGTTTTCGTTACGCCACTGGTGAATGTCCAAGTAACTCAATACTGGTTTTCAGAGGCATGTTAAACTCGCAGAAGTGCTGTTCAATGGGCTATCCACTCAATATTGGTCAGCTCTTCATTTTCCTCTCCACACAAACCAGCCTTCAGAAATCATTGGGCTCTCCACTACAGACTGTTCCATTCATTCACTGCGATTCTGCAATTCATCTGACTCTCCGCTCCAGGCAGGTTTTCATTACAGCACTGGTGAATGACCAAGTAATCCAATGCTGGTTTTCAGCCGCCTTTTCACACTCGCAGAGTGCTGTTCAATTGTCTATCCACTCAAACCTGGTCAGCCTTTCATTTTCTTTTCCACAATATCAGACTTCAGAAATCATTGGAATCGCCAGTACAGAATGTTCCATTCATTCACTGCCAATCTGGAATTCATCTGAATCTGCACTCCAGGTAGGCTTTCATTACACCACTTATGAATGTCCAAGTAACACAATGCTGGTTTTCAGCGGTCTGTTCACACTCTAAGCCCTGCTTTTTACTGGGTATCCACACAACTGTGGTCAGCTCTTCATTTTCATGTCCAAACAATCCAGACTTGAGAAATCATTGCAATCTCCAGTACAGAATGTTCCATTCATTCACTGCGAATCTGGAATTCAACTGAATCTCCACTACCTGCAGATTTATCTTACACCACTTGTGAATGTCCAAGTAAAACAATGCTGGTTTTCAGAGGCCTGTTCATGTTCGCAGTCGTGCTGTTCAATTGGCTATCCACTCAACCTGTTTTGCTCCTCATTTTCCTGTGCACACAACCCAGCCTTCAGAAATCATTGTAATCTCCACTACAGGATGTTCCATTCATTCACTGGGAATCTGGAATTCATCTGAATCTGCACTCCACGCAGGCTTTCGTTACACCACTGCTGAAAGTCGAAGTAATGCAATACTGGTTTTCAGTGGTCTGTTCACATTCGAAGCCGAGGCTTTTTACAGGCTATCCACTCAACACTGGTCAGCTCTTCATTTTCGTGTCCCCACAATCCAGATTTCAGAAATCATTGCAATCTCCACTACAGAATGTTCCATTCATTCACTGCGAGTCTGGAGTTTATCTGATTCTCCACTCCCGCCTGGTTAACATTACACCACTTGTGAATGTCCAAGTAAGCCAATGCTGGTTTTCAGAGGCCTGTTCATACTCGCAGCCGTGCTGTTTAATTGACAATTCACTCCACCCTGTTCAGCTCTTCATTGTCCCACCACACTACCAGCCTTCAGAAATCTTTGTTATCTCCACTACAGAATGTTCCATTCATTCACTGCGAATCTGGAATTCATCTGACTCTCAACTCCACGCCTCCACGCAGGTTTTCATTACACCACTGTTGAATGTCCAAGTAACCCAATGCTGATTTTCAGCGGCCTGTTCATATTCGCAGCCCTGCTGTTTACTTGGCTATCGATTCAAGCCTGGTCAGCTCTTCATTTTCCTGTCCACACAACACAGGCTTCAGAAATCATTGGAATCTCCTCTACAGAATGTTCCATTCATTCACTGCGAATGTGGAATTCAACTGACTCTCCACTCCATGCAGGTTTTCCTTACACCACTGATGAATGTCCAAGTAACCCAATGCTGGTTTTCAGCTGCATGTTCACACTCGCAGCCATGCTATACAATTGGCTTTCCACTAAATCCTGATTAGTTCTTGATTTTCCTTCCACACGACCCAGCCTTCAGAAATCGTTGGAATCTCCACTAGAGAATGTTCCATTCATTCACTGCGAATCTGGAATTCCTCTGAACCTCCACTCCCGGCAGGTTTTCGTTACACCACTGTTGAATGTCCAAGTAACCCAATGTTTTAAGTGTTTTCTTCACAAGCGCAGTGGTGCTGTTCAATTGGCTATCCACTCAACCCTGGCCAGCTCTACATTTTCCTGTCCACACCACAGAGACTGGAGAAATCATTGTTATCTCCACTACAGAATGTTCCATTCATTCACAGCGAATCTGGAATTCATCTGAATCTCCACTCCCGGCAGGTTTTCGTGACACCACTGGTAAATATCCAAGTAAGCCAATGCTGGTTTTAAGTGGCCTGCTCATACTCTCAGCCGTGCTGTTCAATTTGCTATCCACTCAACCCTCTTCAGCTCCATTTTCCTGTCCACATAACCCAAACTTCAGAAACAATTGGTATCTCCTCCACAGAATGTTCCATTCATTGACGGCAAATCTGAAATTCATCTAATTCTCAACTCCCGTCAGGTTTTCGTTACACCACTTGTGAATGTCCAATTAAGCCAAAGCTGGTTTTCAGTGGCCTGTTCTTACTACGAGACGTGCTGTTCATTTGGCTATCCATTCCACCCTGTTCAGCTCTACATTTTCGTGTCCACAAAACCCAGCCTTCAGAAATCATTGGAATCACCACTAGAGAATGTTCCATTCATTCACTGCGAATCTGGAATTCATCTGAATCTCCACTCCCGGCAGGTTTTCATTGCACCACTGCTGAATGTTCAAGTAACGCAATGATGGTTTTCAGCGGTCTATTCACACTCGAACCCGTGCTGTTCACGGTCTAGCGACTCAACACTGGTGAGTTCTTCTTTTTCCAGTTCAGACAATACAAACCTCAGAAACCATTGCAATCTACACTACAGAATGTTTCATTCATTCAGGCGAATCTTGAATTCATCTTGTTCTCCACTCCCAGCAGGTTTTCGTTTCACCACTGGTGAATGTCCAAGCAACCCAAGGCTGGTTTCAGCTGCGTGTTAACACTCGCAGCCGTGCTGTTCAATTGGCTATCCAGTGAACGCTGGTTAGCTCTTGATTTTCCTTCCACACACCGAGCCTTCAGAAATCATTCTTATCTCCACTTCAGAATGTTCCATTCGTTCCCTGCGAATCTGGAATTCCTCTGACTCTCCACACCAGGCAGATTTTCCTAACAACACTGGTGAATGACCAGGTAATCCAATGCTGGTTTTCAGCGGCTGTTCACACTCACAGCCTTGCTGTTCAATTGGCAATCCAGTCAAACCTAGTCAGCTCTTCATTTTCCTGTCCACACAACCCAGCGTTCAGAAATCATTGGAATCTCTACTACAGAAATTTCCATTCATTCACTGTGAATCTGGAAATACTCTGAATCTGCATTCCAGGAAGGCTTTCGTTACACCACTGATGAATGTCCAAGTAATGCAATGCTGCTTCTTAGTGGTCTGTTCACACTCGAAACCGTGCTGTTCATTGGCTATCCACTCAATATCGGTCAGCTCTTCAATATCCTGTCCAGACTATCCAGATTCCTAAATGTTGGCAATCACAACTACAGAATGTTCCATTCAATCACGCGAATCTGGAATTCATCAGAGTCTCCACTCCTGGAAGGTTTTCGTGACACCACTGGTAAATGTCCAAGGAAGACAATGCTGGTTTTAAGCCGCCTGCTAACACACTCAGCCGTGCTGTTCAATTTGCTATCCACCCAACCCTATTCAGCTCTACATTTTCCTGTCCTCATAACCCAACCTTCAGAAATAATTGGTATCTCCTCCACAGAATGTTCCGTTCATTCACTGCGAATCTTAAATTCATCTGACTCTCAACTCCCGGCGGGTTATCGTTACACCACTTGTGAATGTCCAAGTAAGCCAATGCTGGTTTTCAGTGGCCTGTTCATACTAAGAGACGTGCTGTTCATTTGGCTATCCACTCCACCCTGTTCAGCTCTACATTTTCGTGTCCACAAAACCCAGCCTTCAGAAATCATTGGAATCACCACTAGAGAATGTTCCATTCATTCACTGCGAATCTGGAATTCATCTGAACCTCCACTCCTGGCAGGTTTTCGTTACACCACTGGTGAATGTCCAAGTAACTCAATACTGGTTTTCAGAGGCATGTTCAACTCGCAGAAGTGCTGTTCAATGGGCTATCCACTCAATATTGGTCAGCTCTTCATTTTCCTCTCCACACAAACCAGCCTTCAGAAATCATTGGGCTCTCCACTACAGACTGTTCCATTCATTCACTGCGATTCTGCAATTCATCTGACTCTCCGCTCCAGGCAGGTTTTCATTACAGCACTGGTGAATGACCAAGTAATCCAATGCTGGTTTTCAGCCGCCTTTTCACACTCGCAGTGTGCTGTTCAATTGTCTATCCACTCAAACCTGGTCAGCCTTTCATTTTCTTTTCCACAATATCAGACTTCAGAAATCATTGGAATCGCCAGTACAGAATGTTCCATTCATTCACTGCCAATCTGGAATTCATCTGAATCTGCACTCCAGGTAGGCTTTCATTACACCACTTATGAATGTCCAAGTAACACAATGCTGGTTTTCAGCGGTCTGTTCACACTCTAAGCCCTGCTTTTTACTGGGTATCCACACAACTGTGGTCAGCTCTTCATTTTCATGTCCAAACAATCCAGACTTGAGAAATCATTGCAATCTCCAGTACAGAATGTTCCATTCATTCACTGCGAATCTGGAATTCAACTGAATCTCCACTACCTGCAGATTTATCTTACACCACTTGTGAATGTCCAAGTAAAACAATGCTGGTTTTCAGAGGGCTGTTCATGTTCGCAGTCGTGCTGTTCAATTGGCTATCCACTCAACCTGTTTTGCTCCTCATTTTCCTGTGCACACAACCCAGCCTTCAGAAATCATTGTAATCTCCACTACAGGATGTTCCATTCATTCACTGGGAATCTGGAATTCATCTGAATCTGCACTCCACGCAGGCTTTCGTTACACCACTGCTGAAAGTCGAAGTAATGCAATACTGGTTTTCAGTGGTCTGTTCACATTCGAAGCCGAGGCTTTTTACAGGCTATCCACTCAACACTGGTCAGCTCTTCATTTTCGTGTCCCCACAATCCAGATTTCAGAAATCATTGCAATCTCCACTACAGAATGTTCCATTCATTCACTGCGAGTCTGGAGTTTATCTGATTCTCCACTCCCGCCTGGTTAACATTACACCACTTGTGAATGTCCAAGTAAGCCAATGCTGGTTTTCAGAGGCCTGTTCATACTCGCAGCCGTGCTGTTTAATTGACAATTCACTCCACCCTGTTCAGCTCTTCATTGTCCCACCACACTACCAGCCTTCAGAAATCTTTGTTATCTCCACTACAGAATGTTCCATTCATTCACTGCGAATCTGGAATTCATCTGACTCTCAACTCCACGCAGGTTTTCATTACACCACTGTTGAATGTCCAAGTAACCCAATGCTGGTTTTCAGCGGCCTGTTCATATTCGCAGCCCTGCTGTTTACTTGGCTATCGATTCAAGCCTGGTCAGCTCTTCATTTTCCTGTCCACACAACACAGGCTTCAGAAATCATTGGAATCTCCTCTACAGAATGTTCCATTCATTCACTGCGAATGTGGAATTCAACTGACTCTCCACTCCATGCAGGTTTTCCTTACACCACTGATGAATGTCCAAGTAACCCAATGCTGGTTTTCAGCTGCATGTTCACACTCGCAGCCATGCTATACAATTGGCTTTCCACTAAATCCTGATTAGTTCTTGATTTTCCTTCCACACGACCCAGCCTTCAGAAATCGTTGGAATCTCCACTAGAGAATGTTCCATTCATTCACTGCGAATCTGGAATTCCTCTGAACCTCCACTCCCGGCAGGTTTTCGTTACACCACTGTTGAATGTCCAAGTAACCCAATGTTTTAAGTGTTTTCTTCACAAGCGCAGTGGTGCTGTTCAATTGGCTATCCACTCAACCCTGGCCAGCTCTACATTTTCCTGTCCACACCACAGAGACTGGAGAAATCATTGTTATCTCCACTACAGAATGTTCCATTCATTCACAGCGAATCTGGAATTCATCTGAATCTCCACTCCCGGCAGGTTTTCGTGACACCACTGGTAAATATCCAAGTAAGCCAATGCTGGTTTTAAGTGGCCTGCTCATACTCTCAGCCGTGCTGTTCAATTTGCTATCCACTCAACCCTCTTCAGCTCCATTTTCCTGTCCACATAACCCAAACTTCAGAAACAATTGGTATCTCCTCCACAGAATGTTCCATTCATTGACGGCAAATCTGAAATTCATCTAATTCTCAACTCCCGTCAGGTTTTCGTTACACCACTTGTGAATGTCCAATTAAGCCAAAGCTGGTTTTCAGTGGCCTGTTCTTACTACGAGACGTGCTGTTCATTTGGCTATCCATTCCACCCTGTTCAGCTCTACATTTTCGTGTCCACAAAACCCAGCCTTCAGAAATCATTGGAATCACCACTAGAGAATGTTCCATTCGTTCACTGCGAATCTGGAATTCATCTGAATCTCCACTCCCGGCAGGTTTTCATTGCACCACTGCTGAATGTTCAAGTAACGCAATGATGGTTTTCAGCGGTCTATTCACACTCGAACCCGTGCTGTTCACGGTCTAGCGACTCAACACTGGTGAGTTCTTCTTTTTCCAGTTCAGACAATACAAACCTCAGAAACCATTGCAATCTACACTACAGAATGTTTCATTCATTCAGGCGAATCTTGAATTCATCTTGTTCTCCACTCCCAGCAGGTTTTCGTTTCACCACTGGTGAATGTCCAAGCAACCCAAGGCTGGTTTCAGCTGCGTGTTAACACTCGCAGCCGTGCTGTTCAATTGGCTATCCAGTGAACGCTGGTTAGCTCTTGATTTTCCTTCCACACACCGAGCCTTCAGAAATCATTCTTATCTCCACTTCAGAATGTTCCATTCGTTCCCTGCGAATCTGGAATTCCTCTGACTCTCCACACCAGGCAGATTTTCCTAACAACACTGGTGAATGACCAGGTAATCCAATGCTGGTTTTCAGCGGCTGTTCACACTCACAGCCTTGCTGTTCAATTGGCAATCCAGTCAAACCTAGTCAGCTCTTCATTTTCCTGTCCACACAACCCAGCGTTCAGAAATCATTGGAATCTCTACTACAGAAATTTCCATTCATTCACTGTGAATCTGGAAATACTCTGAATCTGCATTCCAGGAAGGCTTTCGTTACACCACTGATGAATGTCCAAGTAATGCAATGCTGCTTCTTAGTGGTCTGTTCACACTCGAAACCGTGCTGTTCATTGGCTATCCACTCAATATCGGTCAGCTCTTCAATATCCTGTCCAGACTATCCAGATTCCTAAATGTTGGCAATCACCACTACAGAATGTTCCATTCAATCACGCGAATCTGGAATTCATCAGAGTCTCCACTCCTGGAAGGTTTTCGTGACACCACTGGTAAATGTCCAAGGAAGACAATGCTGGTTTTAAGCCGCCTGCTAACACACTCAGCCGTGCTGTTCAATTTGCTATCCACCCAACCCTATTCAGCTCTACATTTTCCTGTCCTCATAACCCAACCTTCAGAAATAATTGGTATCTCCTCCACAGAATGTTCCGTTCATTCACTGCGAATCTTAAATTCATCTGACTCTCAACTCCCGGCGGGTTATCGTTACACCACTTGTGAATGTCCAAGTAAGCCAATGCTGGTTTTCAGTGGCCTGTTCATACTAAGAGACGTGCTGTTCATTTGGCTATCCACTCCACCCTGTTCAGCTCTACATTTTCGTGTCCACAAAACCCAGCCTTCAGAAATCATTGGAATCACCACTAGAGAATGTTCCATTCATTCACTGCGAATCTGGAATTCCTCTGAACCTCCACTCCTGGCAGGTTTTCGTTACGCCACTGGTGAATGTCCAAGTAACTCAATACTGGTTTTCAGAGGCATGTTCAACTCGCAGAAGTGCTGTTCAATGGGCTATCCACTCAATATTGGTCAGCTCTTCATTTTCCTCTCCACACAAACCAGCCTTCAGAAATCATTGGGCTCTCCACTACAGACTGTTCCATTCATTCACTGCGATTCTGCAATTCATCTGACTCTCCGCTCCAGGCAGGTTTTCATTACAGCACTGGTGAATGACCAAGTAATCCAATGCTGGTTTTCAGCCGCCTTTTCACACTCGCAGTGTGCTGTTCAATTGTCTATCCACTCAAACCTGGTCAGCCTTTCATTTTCTTTTCCACAATATCAGACTTCAGAAATCATTGGAATCGCCAGTACAGAATGTTCCATTCATTCACTGCCAATCTGGAATTCATCTGAATCTGCACTCCAGGTAGGCTTTCATTACACCACTTATGAATGTCCAAGTAACACAATGCTGGTTTTCAGCGGTCTGTTCACACTCTAAGCCCTGCTTTTTACTGGGTATCCACACAACTGTGGTCAGCTCTTCATTTTCATGTCCAAACAATCCAGACTTGAGAAATCATTGCAATCTCCAGTACAGAATGTTCCATTCATTCACTGCGAATCTGGAATTCAACTGAATCTCCACTACCTGCAGATTTATCTTACACCACTTGTGAATGTCCAAGTAAAACAATGCTGGTTTTCAGAGGCCTGTTCATGTTCGCAGTCGTGCTGTTCAATTGGCTATCCACTCAACCTGTTTTGCTCCTCATTTTCCTGTGCACACAACCCAGCCTTCAGAAATCATTGTAATCTCCACTACAGGATGTTCCATTCATTCACTGGGAATCTGGAATTCATCTGAATCTGCACTCCACGCAGGCTTTCGTTACACCACTGCTGAAAGTCGAAGTAATGCAATACTGGTTTTCAGTGGTCTGTTCACATTCGAAGCCGAGGCTTTTTACAGGCTATCCACTCAACACTGGTCAGCTCTTCATTTTCGTGTCCCCACAATCCAGATTTCAGAAATCATTGCAATCTCCACTACAGAATGTTCCATTCATTCACTGCGAGTCTGGAGTTTATCTGATTCTCCACTCCCGCCTGGTTAACATTACACCACTTGTGAATGTCCAAGTAAGCCAATGCTGGTTTTCAGAGGCCTGTTCATACTCGCAGCCGTGCTGTTTAATTGACAATTCACTCCACCCTGTTCAGCTCTTCATTGTCCCACCACACTACCAGCCTTCAGAAATCTTTGTTATCTCCACTACAGAATGTTCCATTCATTCACTGCGAATCTGGAATTCATCTGACTCTCAACTCCACGCAGGTTTTCATTACACCACTGTTGAATGTCCAAGTAACCCAATGCTGGTTTTCAGCGGCCTGTTCATATTCGCAGCCCTGCTGTTTACTTGGCTATCGATTCAAGCCTGGTCAGCTCTTCATTTTCCTGTCCACACAACACAGGCTTCAGAAATCATTGGAATCTCCTCTACAGAATGTTCCATTCATTCACTGCGAATGTGGAATTCAACTGACTCTCCACTCCATGCAGGTTTTCCTTACACCACTGATGAATGTCCAAGTAACCCAATGCTGGTTTTCAGCTGCATGTTCACACTCGCAGCCATGCTATACAATTGGCTTTCCACTAAATCCTGATTAGTTCTTGATTTTCCTTCCACACGACCCAGCCTTCAGAAATCGTTGGAATCTCCACTAGAGAATGTTCCATTCATTCACTGCGAATCTGGAATTCCTCTGAACCTCCACTCCCGGCAGGTTTTCGTTACACCACTGTTGAATGTCCAAGTAACCCAATGTTTTAAGTGTTTTCTTCACAAGCGCAGTGGTGCTGTTCAATTGGCTATCCACTCAACCCTGGCCAGCTCTACATTTTCCTGTCCACACCACAGAGACTGGAGAAATCATTGTTATCTCCACTACAGAATGTTCCATTCATTCACAGCGAATCTGGAATTCATCTGAATCTCCACTCCCGGCAGGTTTTCGTGACACCACTGGTAAATATCCAAGTAAGCCAATGCTGGTTTTAAGTGGCCTGCTCATACTCTCAGCCGTGCTGTTCAATTTGCTATCCACTCAACCCTCTTCAGCTCCATTTTCCTGTCCACATAACCCAAACTTCAGAAACAATTGGTATCTCCTCCACAGAATGTTCCATTCATTGACGGCAAATCTGAAATTCATCTAATTCTCAACTCCCGTCAGGTTTTCGTTACACCACTTGTGAATGTCCAATTAAGCCAAAGCTGGTTTTCAGTGGCCTGTTCTTACTACGAGACGTGCTGTTCATTTGGCTATCCATTCCACCCTGTTCAGCTCTACATTTTCGTGTCCACAAAACCCAGCCTTCAGAAATCATTGGAATCACCACTAGAGAATGTTCCATTCATTCACTGCGAATCTGGAATTCATCTGAATCTCCACTCCCGGCAGGTTTTCATTGCACCACTGCTGAATGTTCAAGTAACGCAATGATGGTTTTCAGCGGTCTATTCACACTCGAACCCGTGCTGTTCACGGTCTAGCGACTCAACACTGGTGAGTTCTTCTTTTTCCAGTTCAGACAATACAAACCTCAGAAACCATTGCAATCTACACTACAGAATGTTTCATTCATTCAGGCGAATCTTGAATTCATCTTGTTCTCCACTCCCAGCAGGTTTTCGTTTCACCACTGGTGAATGTCCAAGCAACCCAAGGCTGGTTTCAGCTGCGTGTTAACACTCGCAGCCGTGCTGTTCAATTGGCTATCCAGTGAACGCTGGTTAGCTCTTGATTTTCCTTCCACACACCGAGCCTTCAGAAATCATTCTTATCTCCACTTCAGAATGTTCCATTCGTTCCCTGCGAATCTGGAATTCCTCTGACTCTCCACACCAGGCAGATTTTCCTAACAACACTGGTGAATGACCAGGTAATCCAATGCTGGTTTTCAGCGGCTGTTCACACTCACAGCCTTGCTGTTCAATTGGCAATCCAGTCAAACCTAGTCAGCTCTTCATTTTCCTGTCCACACAACCCAGCGTTCAGAAATCATTGGAATCTCTACTACAGAAATTTCCATTCATTCGCTGTGAATCTGGAAATACTCTGAATCTGCATTCCAGGAAGGCTTTCGTTACACCACTGATGAATGTCCAAGTAATGCAATGCTGCTTCTTAGTGGTCTGTTCACACTCGAAACCGTGCTGTTCATTGGCTATCCACTCAATATCGGTCAGCTCTTCAATATCCTGTCCAGACTATCCAGATTCCTAAATGTTGGCAATCACCACTACAGAATGTTCCATTCAATCACGCGAATCTGGAATTCATCAGAGTCTCCACTCCTGGAAGGTTTTCGTGACACCACTGGTAAATGTCCAAGGAAGACAATGCTGGTTTTAAGCCGCCTGCTAACACACTCAGCCGTGCTGTTCAATTTGCTATCCACCCAACCCTATTCAGCTCTACATTTTCCTGTCCTCATAACCCAACCTTCAGAAATAATTGGTATCTCCTCCACAGAATGTTCCGTTCATTCACTGCGAATCTTAAATTCATCTGACTCTCAACTCCCGGCGGGTTATCGTTACACCACTTGTGAATGTCCAAGTAAGCCAATGCTGGTTTTCAGTGGCCTGTTCATACTAAGAGACGTGCTGTTCATTTGGCTATCCACTCCACCCTGTTCAGCTCTACATTTTCGTGTCCACAAAACCCAGCCTTCAGAAATCATTGGAATCACCACTAGAGAATGTTCCATTCATTCACTGCGAATCTGGAATTCCTCTGAACCTCCACTCCTGGCAGGTTTTCGTTACGCCACTGGTGAATGTCCAAGTAACTCAATACTGGTTTTCAGAGGCATGTTCAACTCGCAGAAGTGCTGTTCAATGGGCTATCCACTCAATATTGGTCAGCTCTTCATTTTCCTCTCCACACAAACCAGCCTTCAGAAATCATTGGGCTCTCCACTACAGACTGTTCCATTCATTCACTGCGATTCTGCAATTCATCTGACTCTCCGCTCCAGGCAGGTTTTCATTACAGCACTGGTGAATGACCAAGTAATCCAATGCTGGTTTTCAGCCGCCTTTTCACACTCGCAGTGTGCTGTTCAATTGTCTATCCCCTCAAACCTGGTCAGCCTTTCATTTTCTTTTCCACAATATCAGACTTCAGAAATCATTGGAATCGCCAGTACAGAATGTTCCATTCATTCACTGCCAATCTGGAATTCATCTGAATCTGCACTCCAGGTAGGCTTTCATTACACCACTTATGAATGTCCAAGTAACACAATGCTGGTTTTCAGCGGTCTGTTCACACTCTAAGCCCTGCTTTTTACTGGGTATCCACACAACTGTGGTCAGCTCTTCATTTTCATGTCCAAACAATCCAGACTTGAGAAATCATTGCAATCTCCAGTACAGAATGTTCCATTCATTCACTGCGAATCTGGAATTCAACTGAATCTCCACTACCTGCAGATTTATCTTACACCACTTGTGAATGTCCAAGTAAAACAATGCTGGTTTTCAGAGGCCTGTTCATGTTCGCAGTCGTGCTGTTCAATTGGCTATCCACTCAACCTGTTTTGCTCCTCATTTTCCTGTGCACACAACCCAGCCTTCAGAAATCATTGTAATCTCCACTACAGGATGTTCCATTCATTCACTGGGAATCTGGAATTCATCTGAATCTGCACTCCACGCAGGCTTTCGTTACACCACTGCTGAAAGTCGAAGTAATGCAATACTGGTTTTCAGTGGTCTGTTCACATTCGAAGCCGAGGCTTTTTACAGGCTATCCACTCAACACTGGTCAGCTCTTCATTTTCGTGTCCCCACAATCCAGATTTCAGAAATCATTGCAATCTCCACTACAGAATGTTCCATTCATTCACTGCGAGTCTGGAGTTTATCTGATTCTCCACTCCCGCCTGGTTAACATTACACCACTTGTGAATGTCCAAGTAAGCCAATGCTGGTTTTCAGAGGCCTGTTCATACTCGCAGCCGTGCTGTTTAATTGACAATTCACTCCACCCTGTTCAGCTCTTCATTGTCCCACCACACTACCAGCCTTCAGAAATCTTTGTTATCTCCACTACAGAATGTTCCATTCATTCACTGCGAATCTGGAATTCATCTGACTCTCAACTCCACGCAGGTTTTCATTACACCACTGTTGAATGTCCAAGTAACCCAATGCTGGTTTTCAGCGGCCTGTTCATATTCGCAGCCCTGCTGTTTACTTGGCTATCGATTCAAGCCTGGTCAGCTCTTCATTTTCCTGTCCACACAACACAGGCTTCAGAAATCATTGGAATCTCCTCTACAGAATGTTCCATTCATTCACTGCGAATGTGGAATTCAACTGACTCTCCACTCCATGCAGGTTTTCCTTACACCACTGATGAATGTCCAAGTAACCCAATGCTGGTTTTCAGCTGCATGTTCACACTCGCAGCCATGCTATACAATTGGCTTTCCACTAAATCCTGATTAGTTCTTGATTTTCCTTCCACACGACCCAGCCTTCAGAAATCGTTGGAATCTCCACTAGAGAATGTTCCATTCATTCACTGCGAATCTGGAATTCCTCTGAACCTCCACTCCCGGCAGGTTTTCGTTACACCACTGTTGAATGTCCAAGTAACCCAATGTTTTAAGTGTTTTCTTCACAAGCGCAGTGGTGCTGTTCAATTGGCTATCCACTCAACCCTGGCCAGCTCTACATTTTCCTGTCCACACCACAGAGACTGGAGAAATCATTGTTATCTCCACTACAGAATGTTCCATTCATTCACAGCGAATCTGGAATTCATCTGAGTCTCCACTCCCGGCAGGTTTTCGTGACACCACTGGTAAATATCCAAGTAAGCCAATGCTGGTTTTAAGTGGCCTGCTCCTACTCTCAGCCGTGCTGTTCAATTTGCTATCCACTCAACCCTCTTCAGCTCCATTTTCCTGTCCACATAACCCAAACTTCAGAAACAATTGGTATCTCCTCCACAGAATGTTCCATTCATTGACGGCAAATCTGAAATTCATCTAATTCTCAACTCCCGTCAGGTTTTCGTTACACCACTTGTGAATGTCCAATTAAGCCAAAGCTGGTTTTCAGTGGCCTGTTCTTACTACGAGACGTGCTGTTCATTTGGCTATCCATTCCACCCTGTTCAGCTCTACATTTTCGTGTCCACAAAACCCAGCCTTCAGAAATCATTGGAATCACCACTAGAGAATGTTCCATTCATTCACTGCGAATCTGATATTCATCTGAATCTCCACTCCCGGCAGGTTTTCATTGCACCACTGCTGAATGTTCAAGTAACGCAATGATGGTTTTCAGCGGTCTATTCACACTCGAACCCGTGCTGTTCACGGTCTAGCGACTCAACACTGGTGAGTTCTTCTTTTTCCAGTTCAGACAATACAAACCTCAGAAACCATTGCAATCTACACTACAGAATGTTTCATTCATTCAGGCGAATCTTGAATTCATCTTGTTCTCCACTCCCAGCAGGTTTTCGTTTCACCACTGGTGAATGTCCAAGCAACCCAAGGCTGGTTTCAGCTGCGTGTTAACACTCGCAGCCGTGCTGTTCAATTGGCTATCCAGTGAACGCTGGTTAGCTCTTGATTTTCCTTCCACACACCGAGCCTTCAGAAATCATTCTTATCTCCACTTCAGAATGTTCCATTCGTTCCCTGCGAATCTGGAATTCCTCTGACTCTCCACACCAGGCAGATTTTCCTAACAACACTGGTGAATGACCAGGTAATCCAATGCTGGTTTTCAGCGGCTGTTCACACTCACAGCCTTGCTGTTCAATTGGCAATCCAGTCAAACCTAGTCAGCTCTTCATTTTCCTGTCCACACAACCCAGCGTTCAGAAATCATTGGAATCTCTACTACAGAAATTTCCATTCATTCACTGTGAATCTGGAAATACTCTGAATCTGCATTCCAGGAAGGCTTTCGTTACACCACTGATGAATGTCCAAGTAATGCAATGCTGCTTCTTAGTGGTCTGTTCACACTCGAAACCGTGCTGTTCATTGGCTATCCACTCAATATCGGTCAGCTCTTCAATATCCTGTCCAGACTATCCAGATTCCTAAATGTTGGCAATCACCACTACAGAATGTTCCATTCAATCACGCGAATCTGGAATTCATCAGAGTCTCCACTCCTGGAAGGTTTTCGTGACACCACTGGTAAATGTCCAAGGAAGACAATGCTGGTTTTAAGCCGCCTGCTAACACACTCAGCCGTGCTGTTCAATTTGCTATCCACCCAACCCTATTCAGCTCTACATTTTCCTGTCCTCATAACCCAACCTTCAGAAATAATTGGTATCTCCTCCACAGAATGTTCCGTTCATTCACTGCGAATCTTAAATTCATCTGACTCTCAACTCCCGGCGGGTTATCGTTACACCACTTGTGAATGTCCAAGTAAGCCAATGCTGGTTTTCAGTGGCCTGTTCATACTAAGAGACGTGCTGTTCATTTGGCTATCCACTCCACCCTGTTCAGCTCTACATTTTCGTGTCCACAAAACCCAGCCTTCAGAAATCATTGGAATCACCACTAGAGAATGTTCCATTCATTCACTGCGAATCTGGAATTCCTCTGAACCTCCACTCCTGGCAGGTTTTCGTTACGCCACTGGTGAATGTCCAAGTAACTCAATACTGGTTTTCAGAGGCATGTTCAACTCGCAGAAGTGCTGTTCAATGGGCTATCCACTCAATATTGGTCAGCTCTTCATTTTCCTCTCCACACAAACCAGCCTTCAGAAATCATTGGGCTCTCCACTACAGACTGTTCCATTCATTCACTGCGATTCTGCAATTCATCTGACTCTCCGCTCCAGGCAGGTTTTCATTACAGCACTGGTGAATGACCAAGTAATCCAATGCTGGTTTTCAGCCGCCTTTTCACACTCGCAGTGTGCTGTTCAATTGTCTATCCACTCAAACCTGGTCAGCCTTTCATTTTCTTTTCCACAATATCAGACTTCAGAAATCATTGGAATCGCCAGTACAGAATGATCCATTCATTCACTGCCAATCTGGAATTCATCTGAATCTGCACTCCAGGTAGGCTTTCATTACACCACTTATGAATGTCCAAGTAACACAATGCTGGTTTTCAGCGGTCTGTTCACACTCTAAGCCCTGCTTTTTACTGGGTATCCACACAACTGTGGTCAGCTCTTCATTTTCATGTCCAAACAATCCAGACTTGAGAAATCATTGCAATCTCCAGTACAGAATGTTCCATTCATTCACTGCGAATCTGGAATTCAACTGAATCTCCACTACCTGCAGATTTATCTTACACCACTTGTGAATATCCAAGTAAAACAATGCTGGTTTTCAGAGGCCTGTTCATGTTCGCAGTCGTGCTGTTCAATTGGCTATCCACTCAACCTGTTTTGCTCCTCATTTTCCTGTGCACACAACCCAGCCTTCAGAAATCATTGTAATCTCCACTACAGGATGTTCCATTCATTCACTGGGAATCTGGAATTCATCTGAATCTGCACTCCACGCAGGCTTTCGTTACACCACTGCTGAAAGTCGAAGTAATGCAATACTGGTTTTCAGTGGTCTGTTCACATTCGAAGCCGAGGCTTTTTACAGGCTATCCACTCAACACTGGTCAGCTCTTCATTTTCGTGTCCCCACAATCCAGATTTCAGAAATCATTGCAATCTCCACTACAGAATGTTCCATTCATTCACTGCGAGTCTGGAGTTTATCTGATTCTCCACTCCCGCCTGGTTAACATTACTCCACTTGTGAATGTCCAAGTAAGCCAATGCTGGTTTTCAGAGGCCTGTTCATACTCGCAGCCGTGCTGTTTAATTGACAATTCACTCCACCCTGTTCAGCTCTTCATTGTCCCACCACACTACCAGCCTTCAGAAATCTTTGTTATCTCCACTACAGAATGTTCCATTCATTCACTGCGAATCTGGAATTCATCTGACTCTCAACTCCACGCCTCCACGCAGGTTTTCATTACACCACTGTTGAATGTCCAAGTAACCCAATGCTGGTTTTCAGCGGCCTGTTCATATTCGCAGCCCTGCTGTTTACTTGGCTATCGATTCAAGCCTGGTCAGCTCTTCATTTTCCTGTCCACACAACACAGGCTTCAGAAATCATTGGAATCTCCTCTACAGAATGTTCCATTCATTCACTGCGAATGTGGAATTCAACTGACTCTCCACTCCATGCAGGTTTTCCTTACACCACTGATGAATGTCCAAGTAACCCAATGCTGGTTTTCAGCTGCATGTTCACACTCGCAGCCATGCTATACAATTGGCTTTCCACTAAATCCTGATTAGTTCTTGATTTTCCTTCCACACGACCCAGCCTTCAGAAATCGTTGGAATCTCCACTAGAGAATGTTCCATTCATTCACTGCGAATCTGGAATTCCTCTGAACCTCCACTCCCGGCAGGTTTTCGTTACACCACTGTTGAATGTCCAAGTAACCCAATGTTTTAAGTGTTTTCTTCACAAGCGCAGTGGTGCTGTTCAATTGGCTATCCACTCAACCCTGGCCAGCTCTACATTTTCCTGTCCACACCACAGAGACTGGAGAAATCATTGTTATCTCCACTACAGAATGTTCCATTCATTCACAGCGAATCTGGAATTCATCTGAATCTCCACTCCCGGCAGGTTTTCGTGACACCACTGGTAAATATCCAAGTAAGCCAATGCTGGTTTTAAGTGGCCTGCTCATACTCTCAGCCGTGCTGTTCAATTTGCTATCCACTCAACCCTCTTCAGCTCCATTTTCCTGTCCACATAACCCAAACTTCAGAAACAATTGGTATCTCCTCCACAGAATGTTCCATTCATTGACGGCAAATCTGAAATTCATCTAATTCTCAACTCCCGTCAGGTTTTCGTTACACCACTTGTGAATGTCCAATTAAGCCAAAGCTGGTTTTCAGTGGCCTGTTCTTACTACGAGACGTGCTGTTCATTTGGCTATCCATTCCACCCTGTTCAGCTCTACATTTTCGTGTCCACAAAACCCAGCCTTCAGAAATCATTGGAATCACCACTAGAGAATGTTCCATTCGTTCACTGCGAATCTGGAATTCATCTGAATCTCCACTCCCGGCAGGTTTTCATTGCACCACTGCTGAATGTTCAAGTAACGCAATGATGGTTTTCAGCGGTCTATTCACACTCGAACCCGTGCTGTTCACGGTCTAGCGACTCAACACTGGTGAGTTCTTCTTTTTCCAGTTCAGACAATACAAACCTCAGAAACCATTGCAATCTACACTACAGAATGTTTCATTCATTCACGCGAATCTTGAATTCATCTTGCTCTCCACTCCCAGCTGGTTTTCGTTTCACCACTGGTGAATGTCCAAGCAACCCAAGGCTGGTTTCAGCTGCGTGTTAACACTCGCAGCCGTGCTGTTCAATTGGCTATCCAGTGAACGCTGGTTAGCTCTTGATTTTCCTTCCACACACCGAGCCTTCAGAAATCATTCTTATCTCCACTTCAGAATGTTCCATTCGTTCCCTGCGAATCTGGAATTCCTCTGACTCTCCACACCAGGCAGATTTTCCTAACAACACTGGTGAATGACCAGGTAATCCAATGCTGGTTTTCAGCGGCTGTTCACACTCACAGCCTTGCTGTTCAATTGGCAATCCAGTCAAACCTAGTCAGCTCTTCATTTTCCTGTCCACACAACCCAGCGTTCAGAAATCATTGGAATCTCTACTACAGAAATTTCCATTCATTCACTGTGAATCTGGAAATACTCTGAATCTGCATTCCAGGAAGGCTTTCGTTACACCACTGATGAATGTCCAAGTAATGCAATGCTGCTTCTTAGTGGTCTGTTCACACTCGAAACCGTGCTGTTCATTGGCTATCCACTCAATATCGGTCAGCTCTTCAATATCCTGTCCAGACTATCCAGATTCCTAAATGTTGGCAATCACCACTACAGAATGTTCCATTCAATCACGCGAATCTGGAATTCATCAGAGTCTCCACTCCTGGAAGGTTTTCGTGACACCACTGGTAAATGTCCAAGGAAGACAATGCTGGTTTTAAGCCGCCTGCTAACACACTCAGCCGTGCTGTTCAATTTGCTATCCACCCAACCCTATTCAGCTCTACATTTTCCTGTCCTCATAACCCAACCTTCAGAAATAATTGGTATCTCCTCCACAGAATGTTCCGTTCATTCACTGCGAATCTTAAATTCATCTGACTCTCAACTCCCGGCGGGTTATCGTTACACCACTTGTGAATGTCCAAGTAAGCCAATGCTGGTTTTCAGTGGCCTGTTCATACTAAGAGACGTGCTGTTCATTTGGCTATCCACTCCACCCTGTTCAGCTCTACATTTTCGTGTCCACAAAACCCAGCCTTCAGAAATCATTGGAATCACCACTAGAGAATGTTCCATTCATTCACTGCGAATCTGGAATTCCTCTGAACCTCCACTCCTGGCAGGTTTTCGTTACGCCACTGGTGAATGTCCAAGTAACTCAATACTGGTTTTCAGAGGCATGTTCAACTCACAGAAGTGCTGTTCAATGGGCTATCCACTCAATATTGGTCAGCTCTTCATTTTCCTCTCCACACAAACCAGCCTTCAGAAATCATTGGGCTCTCCACTACAGACTGTTCCATTCATTCACTGCGATTCTGCAATTCATCTGACTCTCCGCTCCAGGCAGGTTTTCATTACAGCACTGGTGAATGACCAAGTAATCCAATGCTGGTTTTCAGCCGCCTTTTCACACTCGCAGTGTGCTGTTCAATTGTCTATCCACTCAAACCTGGTCAGCCTTTCATTTTCTTTTCCACAATATCAGACTTCAGAAATCATTGGAATCGCCAGTACAGAATGATCCATTCATTCACTGCCAATCTGGAATTCATCTGAATCTGCACTCCAGGTAGGCTTTCATTACACCACTTATGAATGTCCAAGTAACACAATGCTGGTTTTCAGCGGTCTGTTCACACTCTAAGCCCTGCTTTTTACTGGGTATCCACACAACTGTGGTCAGCTCTTCATTTTCATGTCCAAACAATCCAGACTTGAGAAATCATTGCAATCTCCAGTACAGAATGTTCCATTCATTCACTGCGAATCTGGAATTCAACTGAATCTCCACTACCTGCAGATTTATCTTACACCACTTGTGAATGTCCAAGTAAAACAATGCTGGTTTTCAGAGGCCTGTTCATGTTCGCAGTCGTGCTGTTCAATTGGCTATCCACTCAACCTGTTTTGCTCCTCATTTTCCTGTGCACACAACCCAGCCTTCAGAAATCATTGTAATCTCCACTACAGGATGTTCCATTCATTCACTGGGAATCTGGAATTCATCTGAATCTGCACTCCACGCAGGCTTTCGTTACACCACTGCTGAAAGTCGAAGTAATGCAATACTGGTTTTCAGTGGTCTGTTCACATTCGAAGCCGAGGCTTTTTACAGGCTATCCACTCAACACTGGTCAGCTCTTCATTTTCGTGTCCCCACAATCCAGATTTCAGAAATCATTGCAATCTCCACTACAGAATGTTCCATTCATTCACTGCGAGTCTGGAGTTTATCTGATTCTCCACTCCCGCCTGGTTAACATTACACCACTTGTGAATGTCCAAGTAAGCCAATGCTGGTTTTCAGAGGCCTGTTCATACTCGCAGCCGTGCTGTTTAATTGACAATTCACTCCACCCTGTTCAGCTCTTCATTGTCCCACCACACTACCAGCCTTCAGAAATCTTTGTTATCTCCACTACAGAATGTTCCATTCATTCACTGCGAATCTGGAATTCATCTGACTCTCAACTCCACGCAGGTTTTCATTACACCACTGTTGAATGTCCAAGTAACCCAATGCTGGTTTTCAGCGGCCTGTTCATATTCGCAGCCCTGCTGTTTACTTGGCTATCGATTCAAGCCTGGTCAGCTCTTCATTTTCCTGTCCACACAACACAGGCTTCAGAAATCATTGGAATCTCCTCTACAGAATGTTCCATTCATTCACTGCGAATGTGGAATTCAACTGACTCTCCACTCCATGCAGGTTTTCCTTACACCACTGATGAATGTCCAAGTAACCCAATGCTGGTTTTCAGCTGCATGTTCACACTCGCAGCCATGCTATACAATTGGCTTTCCACTAAATCCTGATTAGTTCTTGATTTTCCTTCCACACGACCCAGCCTTCAGAAATCGTTGGAATCTCCACTAGAGAATGTTCCATTCATTCACTGCGAATCTGGAATTCCTCTGAACCTCCACTCCCGGCAGGTTTTCGTTACACCACTGTTGAATGTCCAAGTAACCCAATGTTTTAAGTGTTTTCTTCACAAGCGCAGTGGTGCTGTTCAATTGGCTATCCACTCAACCCTGGCCAGCTCTACATTTTCCTGTCCACACCACAGAGACTGGAGAAATCATTGTTATCTCCACTACAGAATGTTCCATTCATTCACAGCGAATCTGGAATTCATCTGAATCTCCACTCCCGGCAGGTTTTCGTGACACCACTGGTAAATATCCAAGTAAGCCAATGCTGGTTTTAAGTGGCCTGCTCATACTCTCAGCCGTGCTGTTCAATTTGCTATCCACTCAACCCTCTTCAGCTCCATTTTCCTGTCCACATAACCCAAACTTCAGAAACAATTGGTATCTCCTCCACAGAATGTTCCATTCATTGACGGCAAATCTGAAATTCATCTAATTCTCAACTCCCGTCAGGTTTTCGTTACACCTCTTGTGAATGTCCAATTAAGCCAAAGCTGGTTTTCAGTGGCCTGTTCTTACTACGAGACGTGCTGTTCATTTGGCTATCCATTCCACCCTGTTCAGCTCTACATTTTCGTGTCCACAAAACCCAGCCTTCAGAAATCATTGGAATCACCACTAGAGAATGTTCCATTCATTCACTGCGAATCTGGAATTCATCTGAATCTCCACTCCCGGCAGGTTTTCATTGCACCACTGCTGAATGTTCAAGTAACGCAATGATGGTTTTCAGCGGTCTATTCACACTCGAACCCGTGCTGTTCACGGTCTAGCGACTCAACACTGGTGAGTTCTTCTTTTTCCAGTTCAGACAATACAAACCTCAGAAACCATTGCAATCTACACTACAGAATGTTTCATTCATTCAGGCGAATCTTGAATTCATCTTGTTCTCCACTCCCAGCAGGTTTTCGTTTCACCACTGGTGAATGTCCAAGCAACCCAAGGCTGGTTTCAGCTGCGTGTTAACACTCGCAGCCGTGCTGTTCAATTGGCTATCCAGTGAACGCTGGTTAGCTCTTGATTTTCCTTCCACACACCGAGCCTTCAGAAATCATTCTTATCTCCACTTCAGAATGTTCCATTCGTTCCCTGCGAATCTGGAATTCCTCTGACTCTCCACACCAGGCAGATTTTCCTAACAACACTGGTGAATGACCAGGTAATCCAATGCTGGTTTTCAGCGGCTGTTCACACTCACAGCCTTGCTGTTCAATTGGCAATCCAGTCAAACCTAGTCAGCTCTTCATTTTCCTGTCCACACAACCCAGCGTTCAGAAATCATTGGAATCTCTACTACAGAAATTTCCATTCATTCGCTGTGAATCTGGAAATACTCTGAATCTGCATTCCAGGAAGGCTTTCGTTACACCACTGATGAATGTCCAAGTAATGCAATGCTGCTTCTTAGTGGTCTGTTCACACTCGAAACCGTGCTGTTCATTGGCTATCCACTCAATATCGGTCAGCTCTTCAATATCCTGTCCAGACTATCCAGATTCCTAAATGTTGGCAATCACCACTACAGAATGTTCCATTCAATCACGCGAATCTGGAATTCATCAGAGTCTCCACTCCTGGAAGGTTTTCGTGACACCACTGGTAAATGTCCAAGGAAGACAATGCTGGTTTTAAGCCGCCTGCTAACACACTCAGCCGTGCTGTTCAATTTGCTATCCACCCAACCCTATTCAGCTCTACATTTTCCTGTCCTCATAACCCAACCTTCAGAAATAATTGGTATCTCCTCCACAGAATGTTCCGTTCATTCACTGCGAATCTTAAATTCATCTGACTCTCAACTCCCGGCGGGTTATCGTTACACCACTTGTGAATGTCCAAGTAAGCCAATGCTGGTTTTCAGTGGCCTGTTCATACTAAGAGACGTGCTGTTCATTTGGCTATCCACTCCACCCTGTTCAGCTCTACATTTTCGTGTCCACAAAACCCAGCCTTCAGAAATCATTGGAATCACCACTAGAGAATGTTCCATTCATTCACTGCGAATCTGGAATTCCTCTGAACCTCCACTCCTGGCAGGTTTTCGTTACGCCACTGGTGAATGTCCAAGTAACTCAATACTGGTTTTCAGAGGCATGTTCAACTCGCAGAAGTGCTGTTCAATGGGCTATCCACTCAATATTGGTCAGCTCTTCATTTTCCTCTCCACACAAACCAGCCTTCAGAAATCATTGGGCTCTCCACTACAGACTGTTCCATTCATTCACTGCGATTCTGCAATTCATCTGACTCTCCGCTCCAGGCAGGTTTTCATTACAGCACTGGTGAATGACCAAGTAATCCAATGCTGGTTTTCAGCCGCCTTTTCACACTCGCAGTGTGCTGTTCAATTGTCTATCCACTCAAACCTGGTCAGCCTTTCATTTTCTTTTCCACAATATCAGACTTCAGAAATCATTGGAATCGCCAGTACAGAATGTTCCATTCATTCACTGCCAATCTGGAATTCATCTGAATCTGCACTCCAGGTAGGCTTTCATTACACCACTTATGAATGTCCAAGTAACACAATGCTGGTTTTCAGCGGTCTGTTCACACTCTAAGCCCTGCTTTTTACTGGGTATCCACACAACTGTGGTCAGCTCTTCATTTTCATGTCCAAACAATCCAGACTTGAGAAATCATTGCAATCTCCAGTACAGAATGTTCCATTCATTCACTGCGAATCTGGAATTCAACTGAATCTCCACTACCTGCAGATTTATCTTACACCACTTGTGAATGTCCAAGTAAAACAATGCTGGTTTTCAGAGGCCTGTTCATGTTCGCAGTCGTGCTGTTCCATTGGCTATCCACTCAACCTGTTTTGCTCCTCATTTTCCTGTGCACACAACCCAGCCTTCAGAAATCATTGTAATCTCCACTACAGGATGTTCCATTCATTCACTGGGAATCTGGAATTCATCTGAATCTGCACTCCACGCAGGCTTTCATTACACCACTGCTGAAAGTCGAAGTAATGCAATACTGGTTTTCAGTGGTCTGTTCACATTCGAAGCCGAGGCTTTTTACAGGCTATCCACTCAACACTGGTCAGCTCTTCATTTTCGTGTCCCCACAATCCAGATTTCAGAAATCATTGCAATCTCCACTACAGAATGTTCCATTCATTCACTGCGAGTCTGGAGTTTATCTGATTCTCCACTCCCGCCTGGTTAACATTACACCACTTGTGAATGTCCAAGTAAGCCAATGCTGGTTTTCAGAGGCCTGTTCATACTCGCAGCCGTGCTGTTTAATTGACAATTCACTCCACCCTGTTCAGCTCTTCATTGTCCCACCACACTACCAGCCTTCAGAAATCTTTGTTATCTCCACTACAGAATGTTCCATTCATTCACTGCGAATCTGGAATTCATCTGACTCTCAACTCCACACAGGTTTTCATTACACCACTGTTGAATGTCCAAGTAACCCAATGCTGGTTTTCAGCGGCCTGTTCATATTCGCAGCCCTGCTGTTTACTTGGCTATCGATTCAAGCCTGGTCAGCTCTTCATTTTCCTGTCCACAGAACACAGGCTTCAGAAATCATTGGAATCTCCTCTACAGAATGTTCCATTCATTCACTGCGAATGTGGAATTCAACTGACTCTCCACTCCATGTAGGTTTTCCTTACACCACTGATGAATGTCCAAGTAACCCAATGCTGGTTTTCAGCTGCATGTTCACACTCGCAGCCATGCTATACAATTGGCTTTCCACTAAATCCTGATTAGTTCTTGATTTTCCTTCCACACGACCCAGCCTTCAGAAATCGTTGGAATCTCCACTAGAGAATGTTCCATTCATTCACTGCGAATCTGGAATTCCTCTGAACCTCCACTCCCGGCAGGTTTTCGTTACACCACTGTTGAATGTCCAAGTAACCCAATGTTTTAAGTGTTTTCTTCACAAGCGCAGTGGTGCTGTTCAATTGGCTATCCACTCAACCCTGGCCAGCTCTACATTTTCCTGTCCACACCACAGAGACTGGAGAAATCATTGTTATCTCCACTACAGTATGTTCCATTCATTCACAGCGAATCTGGAATTCATCTGAATCTCCACTCCCGGCAGGTTTTCGTGACACCACTGGTAAATATCCAAGTAAGCCAATGCTGGTTTTAAGTGGCCTGCTCATACTCTCAGCCGTGCTGTTCAATTTGCTATCCACTCAACCCTCTTCAGCTCCATTTTCCTGTCCACATAACCCAAACTTCAGAAACAATTGGTATCTCCTCCACAGAATGTTCCATTCATTGACGGCAAATCTGAAATTCATCTAATTCTCAACTCCCGTCAGGTTTTCGTTACACCACTTGTGAATGTCCAATTAAGCCAAAGCTGGTTTTCAGTGGCCTGTTCTTACTACGAGACGTGCTGTTCATTTGGCTATCCATTCCACCCTGTTCAGCTCTACATTTTCGTGTCCACAAAACCCAGCCTTCAGAAATCATTGGAATCACCACTAGAGAATGTTCCATTCATTCACTGCGAATCTGGAATTCATCTGAATCTCCACTCCCGGCAGGTTTTCATTGCACCACTGCTGAATGTTCAAGTAACGCAATGATGGTTTTCAGCGGTCTATTCACACTCGAACCCGTGCTGTTCACGGTCTAGCGACTCAACACTGGTGAGTTCTTCTTTTTCCAGTTCAGACAATACAAACCTCAGAAACCATTGCAATCTACACTACAGAATGTTTCATTCATTCAGGCGAATCTTGAATTCATCTTGTTCTCCACTCCCAGCAGGTTTTCGTTTCACCACTGGTGAATGTCCAAGCAACCCAAGGCTGGTTTCAGCTGCGTGTTAACACTCGCAGCCGTGCTGTTCAATTGGCTATCCAGTGAACGCTGGTTAGCTCTTGATTTTCCTTCCACACACCGAGCCTTCAGAAATCATTCTTATCTCCACTTCAGAATGTTCCATTCGTTCCCTGCGAATCTGGAATTCCTCTGACTCTCCACACCAGGCAGATTTTCCTAACAACACTGGTGAATGACCAGGTAATCCAATGCTGGTTTTCAGCGGCTGTTCACACTCACAGCCTTGCTGTTCAATTGGCAATCCAGTCAAACCTAGTCAGCTCTTCATTTTCCTGTCCACACAACCCAGCGTTCAGAAATCATTGGAATCTCTACTACAGAAATTTCCATTCATTCACTGTGAATCTGGAAATACTCTGAATCTGCATTCCAGGAAGGCTTTCGTTACACCACTGATGAATGTCCAAGTAATGCAATGCTGCTTCTTAGTGGTCTGTTCACACTCGAAACCGTGCTGTTCATTGGCTATCCACTCAATATCGGTCAGCTCTTCAATATCCTGTCCAGACTATCCAGATTCCTAAATGTTGGCAATCACCACTACAGAATGTTCCATTCAATCACGCGAATCTGGAATTCATCAGAGTCTCCACTCCTGGAAGGTTTTCGTGACACCACTGGTAAATGTCCAAGGAAGACAATGCTGGTTTTAAGCCGCCTGCTAACACACTCAGCCGTGCTGTTCAATTTGCTATCCACCCAACCCTATTCAGCTCTACATTTTCCTGTCCTCATAACCCAACCTTCAGAAATAATTGGTATCTCCTCCACAGAATGTTCCGTTCATTCACTGCGAATCTTAAATTCATCTGACTCTCAACTCCCGGCGGGTTATCGTTACACCACTTGTGAATGTCCAAGTAAGCCAATGCTGGTTTTCAGTGGCCTGTTCATACTAAGAGACGTGCTGTTCATTTGGCTATCCACTCCACCCTGTTCAGCTCTACATTTTCGTGTCCACAAAACCCAGCCTTCAGAAATCATTGGAATCACCACTAGAGAATGTTCCATTCATTCACTGCGAATCTGGAATTCCTCTGAACCTCCACTCCTGGCAGGTTTTCGTTACGCCACTGGTGAATGTCCAAGTAACTCAATACTGGTTTTCAGAGGCATGTTCAACTCGCAGAAGTGCTGTTCAATGGGCTATCCACTCAATATTGGTCAGCTCTTCATTTTCCTCTCCACACAAACCAGCCTTCAGAAATCATTGGGCTCTCCACTACAGACTGTTCCATTCATTCACTGCGATTCTGCAATTCATCTGACTCTCCGCTCCAGGCAGGTTTTCATTACAGCACTGGTGAATGACCAAGTAATCCAATGCTGGTTTTCAGCCGCCTTTTCACACTCGCAGTGTGCTGTTCAATTGTCTATCCACTCAAACCTGGTCAGCCTTTCATTTTCTTTTCCACAATATCAGACTTCAGAAATCATTGGAATCGCCAGTACAGAATGTTCCATTCATTCACTGCCAATCTGGAATTCATCTGAATCTGCACTCCAGGTAGGCTTTCATTACACCACTTATGAATGTCCAAGTAACACAATGCTGGTTTTCAGCGGTCTGTTCACACTCTAAGCCCTGCTTTTTACTGGGTATCCACACAACTGTGGTCAGCTCTTCATTTTCATGTCCAAACAATCCAGACTTGAGAAATCATTGCAATCTCCAGTACAGAATGTTCCATTCATTCACTGCGAATCTGGAATTCAACTGAATCTCCACTACCTGCAGATTTATCTTACACCACTTGTGAATGTCCAAGTAAAACAATGCTGGTTTTCAGAGGCCTGTTCATGTTCGCAGTCGTGCTGTTCAATTGGCTATCCACTCAACCTGTTTTGCTCCTCATTTTCCTGTGCACACAACCCAGCCTTCAGAAATCATTGTAATCTCCACTACAGGATGTTCCATTCATTCACTGGGAATCTGGAATTCATCTGAATCTGCACTCCACGCAGGCTTTCGTTACACCACTGCTGAAAGTCGAAGTAATGCAATACTGGTTTTCAGTGGTCTGTTCACATTCGAAGCCGAGGCTTTTTACAGGCTATCCACTCAACACTGGTCAGCTCTTCATTTTCGTGTCCCCACAATCCAGATTTCAGAAATCATTGCAATCTCCACTACAGAATGTTCCATTCATTCACTGCGAGTCTGGAGTTTATCTGATTCTCCACTCCCGCCTGGTTAACATTACACCACTTGTGAATGTCCAAGTAAGCCAATGCTGGTTTTCAGAGGCCTGTTCATACTCGCAGCCGTGCTGTTTAATTGACAATTCACTCCACCCTGTTCAGCTCTTCATTGTCCCACCACACTACCAGCCTTCAGAAATCTTTGTTATCTCCACTACACAATGTTCCATTCATTCACTGCGAATCTGGAATTCATCTGACTCTCAACTCCACGCAGGTTTTCATTACACCACTGTTGAATGTCCAAGTAACCCAATGCTGGTTTTCAGCGGCCTGTTCATATTCGCAGCCCTGCTGTTTACTTGGCTATCGATTCAAGCCTGGTCAGCTCTTCATTTTCCTGTCCACACAACACAGGCTTCAGAAATCATTGGAATCTCCTCTACAGAATGTTCCATTCATTCACTGCGAATGTGGAATTCAACTGACTCTCCACTCCATGCAGGTTTTCCTTACACCACTGATGAATGTCCAAGTAACCCAATGCTGGTTTTCAGCTGCATGTTCACACTCGCAGCCATGCTATACAATTGGCTTTCCACTAAATCCTGATTAGTTCTTGATTTTCCTTCCACACAACCCAGCCTTCAGAAATCGTTGGAATCTCCACTAGAGAATGTTCCATTCATTCACTGCGAATCTGGAATTCCTCTGAACCTCCACTCCCGGCAGGTTTTCGTTACACCACTGTTGAATGTCCAAGTAACCCAATGTTTTAAGTGTTTTCTTCACAAGCGCAGTGGTGCTGTTCAATTGGCTATCCACTCAACCCTGGCCAGCTCTACATTTTCCTGTCCACACCACAGAGACTGGAGAAATCATTGTTATCTCCACTACAGAATGTTCCATTCATTCACAGCGAATCTGGAATTCATCTGAGTCTCCACTCCCGGCAGGTTTTCGTGACACCACTGGTAAATATCCAAGTAAGCCAATGCTGGTTTTAAGTGGCCTGCTCCTACTCTCAGCCGTGCTGTTCAATTTGCTATCCACTCAACCCTCTTCAGCTCCATTTTCCTGTCCACATAACCCAAACTTCAGAAACAATTGGTATCTCCTCCACAGAATGTTCCATTCATTGACGGCAAATCTGAAATTCATCTAATTCTCAACTCCCGTCAGGTTTTCGTTACACCACTTGTGAATGTCCAATTAAGCCAAAGCTGGTTTTCAGTGGCCTGTTCTTACTACGAGACGTGCTGTTCATTTGGCTATCCATTCCACCCTGTTCAGCTCTACATTTTCGTGTCCACAAAACCCAGCCTTCAGAAATCATTGGAATCACCACTAGAGAATGTTCCATTCATTCACTGCGAATCTGGAATTCATCTGAATCTCCACTCCCGGCAGGTTTTCATTGCACCACTGCTGAATGTTCAAGTAACGCAATGATGGTTTTCAGCGGTCTATTCACACTCGAACCCGTGCTGTTCACGGTCTAGCGACTCAACACTGGTGAGTTCTTCTTTTTCCAGTTCAGACAATACAAACCTCAGAAACCATTGCAATCTACACTACAGAATGTTTCATTCATTCAGGCGAATCTTGAATTCATCTTGTTCTCCACTCCCAGCAGGTTTTCGTTTCACCACTGGTGAATGTCCAAGCAACCCAAGGCTGGTTTCAGCTGCGTGTTAACACTCGCCGCCGTGCTGTTCAATTGGCTATCCAGTGAACGCTGGTTAGCTCTTGATTTTCCTTCCACACACCGAGCCTTCAGAAATCATTCTTATCTCCACTTCAGAATGTTCCATTCGTTCCCTGCGAATCTGGAATTCCTCTGACTCTCCACACCAGGCAGATTTTCCTAACAACACTGGTGAATGACCAGGTAATCCAATGCTGGTTTTCAGCGGCTGTTCACACTCACAGCCTTGCTGTTCAATTGGCAATCCAGTCAAACCTAGTCAGCTCTTCATTTTCCTGTCCACACAACCCAGCGTTCAGAAATCATTGGAATCTCTACTACAGAAATTTCCATTCATTCACTGTGAATCTGGAAATACTCTGAATCTGCATTCCAGGAAGGCTTTCGTTACACCACTGATGAATGTCCAAGTAATGCAATGCTGCTTCTTAGTGGTCTGTTCACACTCGAAACCGTGCTGTTCATTGGCTATCCACTCAATATCGGTCAGCTCTTCAATATCCTGTCCAGACTATCCAGATTCCTAAATGTTGGCAATCACCACTACAGAATGTTCCATTCAATCACGCGAATCTGGAATTCATCAGAGTCTCCACTCCTGGAAGGTTTTCGTGACACCACTGGTAAATGTCCAAGGAAGACAATGCTGGTTTTAAGCCGCCTGCTAACACACTCAGCCGTGCTGTTCAATTTGCTATCCACCCAACCCTATTCAGCTCTACATTTTCCTGTCCTCATAACCCAACCTTCAGAAATAATTGGTATCTCCTCCACAGAATGTTCCGTTCATTCACTGCGAATCTTAAATTCATCTGACTCTCAACTCCCGGCGGGTTATCGTTACACCACTTGTGAATGTCCAAGTAAGCCAATGCTGGTTTTCAGTGGCCTGTTCATACTAAGAGACGTGCTGTTCATTTGGCTATCCACTCCACCCTGTTCAGCTCTACATTTTCGTGTCCACAAAACCCAGCCTTCAGAAATCATTGGAATCACCACTAGAGAATGTTCCATTCATTCACTGCGAATCTGGAATTCCTCTGAACCTCCACTCCTGGCAGGTTTTCGTTACGCCACTGGTGAATGTCCAAGTAACTCAATACTGGTTTTCAGAGGCATGTTCAACTCGCAGAAGTGCTGTTCAATGGGCTATCCACTCAATATTGGTCAGCTCGTCATTTTCCTCTCCACACAAACCAGCCTTCAGAAATCATTGGGCTCTCCACTACAGACTGTTCCATTCATTCACTGCGATTCTGCAATTCATCTGACTCTCCGCTCCAGGCAGGTTTTCATTACAGCACTGGTGAATGACCAAGTAATCCAATGCTGGTTTTCAGCCGCCTTTTCACACTCGCAGTGTGCTGTTCAATTGTCTATCCACTCAAACCTGGTCAGCCTTTCATTTTCTTTTCCACAATATCAGACTTCAGAAATCATTGGAATCGCCAGTACAGAATGTTCCATTCATTCACTGCCAATCTGGAATTCATCTGAATCTGCACTCCAGGTAGGCTTTCATTACACCACTTATGAATGTCCAAGTAACACAATGCTGGTTTTCAGCGGTCTGTTCACACTCTAAGCCCTGCTTTTTACTGGGTATCCACACAACTGTGGTCAGCTCTTCATTTTCATGTCCAAACAATCCAGACTTGAGAAATCATTGCAATCTCCAGTACAGAATGTTCCATTCATTCACTGCGAATCTGGAATTCAACTGAATCTCCACTACCTGCAGATTTATCTTACACCACTTGTGAATGTCCAAGTAAAACAATGCTGGTTTTCAGAGGCCTGTTCATGTTCGCAGTCGTGCTGTTCAATTGGCTATCCACTCAACCTGTTTTGCTCCTCATTTTCCTGTGCACACAACCCAGCCTTCAGAAATCATTGTAATCTCCACTACAGGATGTTCCATTCATTCACTGGGAATCTGGAATTCATCTGAATCTGCACTCCACGCAGGCTTTCGTTACACCACTGCTGAAAGTCGACGTAATGCAATACTGGTTTTCAGTGGTCTGTTCACATTCGAAGCCGAGGCTTTTTACAGGCTATCCACTCAACACTGGTCAGCTCTTCATTTTCGTGTCCCCACAATCCAGATTTCAGAAATCATTGCAATCTCCACTACAGAATGTTCCATTCATTCACTGCGAGTCTGGAGTTTATCTGATTCTCCACTCCCGCCTGGTTAACATTACACCACTTGTGAATGTCCAAGTAAGCCAATGCTGGTTTTCAGAGGCCTGTTCATACTCGCAGCCGTGCTGTTTAATTGACAATTCACTCCACCCTGTTCAGCTCTTCATTGTCCCACCACACTACCAGCCTTCAGAAATCTTTGTTATCTCCACTACAGAATGTTCCATTCATTCACTGCGAATCTGGAATTCATCTGACTCTCAACTCCACGCAGGTTTTCATTACACCACTGTTGAATGTCCAAGTAACCCAATGCTGGTTTTCAGCGGCCTGTTCATATTCGCAGCCCTGCTGTTTACTTGGCTATCGATTCAAGCCTGGTCAGCTCTTCATTTTCCTGTCCACACAACACAGGCTTCAGAAATCATTGGAATCTCCTCTACAGAATGTTCCATTCATTCACTGCGAATGTGGAATTCAACTGACTCTCCACTCCATGCAGGTTTTCCTTACACCACTGATGAATGTCCAAGTAACCCAATGCTGGTTTTCAGCTGCATGTTCACACTCGCAGCCATGCTATACAATTGGCTTTCCACTAAATCCTGATTAGTTCTTGATTTTCCTTCCACACGACCCAGCCTTCAGAAATCGTTGGAATCTCCACTAGAGAATGTTCCATTCATTCACTGCGAATCTGGAATTCCTCTGAACCTCCACTCCCGGCAGGTTTTCGTTACACCACTGTTGAATGTCCAAGTAACCCAATGTTTTAAGTGTTTTCTTCACAAGCGCAGTGGTGCTGTTCAATTGGCTATCCACTCAACCCTGGCCAGCTCTACATTTTCCTGTCCACACCACAGAGACTGGAGAAATCATTGTTATCTCCACTACAGAATGTTCCATTCATTCACAGCGAATCTGGAATTCATCTGAATCTCCACTCCCGGCAGGTTTTCGTGACACCACTGGTAAATATCCAAGTAAGCCAATGCTGGTTTTAAGTGGCCTGCTCCTACTCTCAGCCGTGCTGTTCAATTTGCTATCCACTCAACCCTCTTCAGCTCCATTTTCCTGTCCACATAACCCAAACTTCAGAAACAATTGGTATCTCCTCCACAGAATGTTCCATTCATTGACGGCAAATCTGAAATTCATCTAATTCTCAACTCCCGTCAGGTTTTCGTTACACCACTTGTGAATGTCCAATTAAGCCAAAGCTGGTTTTCAGTGGCCTGTTCTTACTACGAGACGTGCTGTTCATTTGGCTATCCATTCCACCCTGTTCAGCTCTACATTTTCGTGTCCACAAAACCCAGCCTTCAGAAATCATTGGAATCACCACTAGAGAATGTTCCATTCATTCACTGCGAATCTGGAATTCATCTGAATCTCCACTCCCGGCAGGTTTTCATTGCACCACTGCTGAATGTTCAAGTAACGCAATGATGGTTTTCAGCGGTCTATTCACACTCGAACCCGTGCTGTTCACGGTCTAGCGACTCAACACTGGTGAGTTCTTCTTTTTCCAGTTCAGACAATACAAACCTCAGAAACCATTGCAATCTACACTACAGAATGTTTCATTCATTCAGGCGAATCTTGAATTCATCTTGTTCTCCACTCCCAGCAGGTTTTCGTTTCACCACTGGTGAATGTCCAAGCAACCCAAGGCTGGTTTCAGCTGCGTGTTAACACTCGCAGCCGTGCTGTTCAATTGGCTATCCAGTGAACGCTGGTTAGCTCTTGATTTTCCTTCCACACACCGAGCCTTCAGAAATCATTCTTATCTCCACTTCAGAATGTTCCATTCGTTCCCTGCGAATCTGGAATTCCTCTGACTCTCCACACCAGGCAGATTTTCCTAACAACACTGGTGAATGACCAGGTAATCCAATGCTGGTTTTCAGCGGCTGTTCACACTCACAGCCTTGCTGTTCAATTGGCAATCCAGTCAAACCTAGTCAGCTCTTCATTTTCCTGTCCACACAACCCAGCGTTCAGAAATCATTGGAATCTCTACTACAGAAATTTCCATTCATTCACTGTGAATCTGGAAATACTCTGAATCTGCATTCCAGGAAGGCTTTCGTTACACCACTGATGAATGTCCAAGTAATGCAATGCTGCTTCTTAGTGGTCTGTTCACACTCGACCCGTGCTGTTCATTGGCTATCCACTCAATATCGGTCAGCTCTTCAATATCCTGTCCAGACTATCCAGATTCCTAAATGTTGGCAATCACCACTACAGAATGTTCCATTCAATCACGCGAATCTGGAATTCATCAGAGTCTCCACTCCTGGAAGGTTTTCGTGACACCACTGGTAAATGTCCAAGGAAGACAATGCTGGTTTTAAGCCGCCTGCTAACACACTCAGCCGTGCTGTTCAATTTGCTATCCACCCAACCCTATTCAGCTCTACATTTTCCTGTCCTCATAACCCAACCTTCAGAAATAATTGGTATCTCCTCCACAGAATGTTCCGTTCATTCACTGCGAATCTTAAATTCATCTGACTCTCAACTCCCGGCGGGTTATCGTTACACCACTTGTGAATGTCCAAGTAAGCCAATGCTGGTTTTCAGTGGCCTGTTCATACTAAGAGACGTGCTGTTCATTTGGCTATCCACTCCACCCTGTTCAGCTCTACATTTTCGTGTCCACAAAACCCAGCCTTCAGAAATCATTGGAATCACCACTAGAGAATGTTCCATTCATTCACTGCGAATCTGGAATTCCTCTGAACCTCCACTCCTGGCAGGTTTTCGTTACGCCACTGGTGAATGTCCAAGTAACTCAATACTGGTTTTCAGAGGCATGTTCAACTCGCAGAAGTGCTGTTCAATGGGCTATCCACTCAATATTGGTCAGCTCTTCATTTTCCTCTCCACACAAACCAGCCTTCAGAAATCATTGGGCTCTCCACTACAGACTGTTCCATTCATTCACTGCGATTCTGCAATTCATCTGACTCTCCGCTCCAGGCAGGTTTTCATTACAGCACTGGTGAATGACCAAGTAATCCAATGCTGGTTTTCAGCCGCCTTTTCACACTCGCAGTGTGCTGTTCAATTGTCTATCCACTCAAACCTGGTCAGCCTTTCATTTTCTTTTCCACAATATCAGACTTCAGAAATCATTGGAATCGCCAGTACAGAATGTTCCATTCATTCACTGCCAATCTGGAATTCATCTGAATCTGCACTCCAGGTAGGCTTTCATTACACCACTTATGAATGTCCAAGTAACACAATGCTGGTTTTCAGCGGTCTGTTCACACTCTAAGCCCTGCTTTTTACTGGGTATCCACACAACTGTGGTCAGCTCTTCATTTTCATGTCCAAACAATCCAGACTTGAGAAATCATTGCAATCTCCAGTACAGAATGTTCCATTCATTCACTGCGAATCTGGAATTCAACTGAATCTCCACTACCTGCAGATTTATCTTACACCACTTGTGAATGTCCAAGTAAAACAATGCTGGTTTTCAGAGGCCTGTTCATGTTCGCAGTCGTGCTGTTCAATTGGCTATCCACTCAACCTGTTTTGCTCCTCATTTTCCTGTGCACACAACCCAGCCTTCAGAAATCATTGTAATCTCCACTACAGGATGTTCCATTCATTCACTGGGAATCTGGAATTCATCTGAATCTGCACTCCACGCAGGCTTTCGTTACACCACTGCTGAAAGTCGAAGTAATGCAATACTGGTTTTCAGTGGTCTGTTCACATTCGAAGCCGAGGCTTTTTACAGGCTATCCACTCAACACTGGTCAGCTCTTCATTTTCGTGTCCCCACAATCCAGATTTCAGAAATCATTGCAATCTCCACTACAGAATGTTCCATTCATTCACTGCGAGTCTGGAGTTTATCTGATTCTCCACTCCCGCCTGGTTAACATTACACCACTTGTGAATGTCCAAGTAAGCCAATGCTGGTTTTCAGAGGCCTGTTCATACTCGCAGCCGTGCTGTTTAATTGACAATTCACTCCACCCTGTTCAGCTCTTCATTGTCCCACCACACTACCAGCCTTCAGAAATCTTTGTTATCTCCACTACAGAATGTTCCATTCATTCACTGCGAATCTGGAATTCATCTGACTCTCAACTCCACGCAGGTTTTCATTACACCACTGTTGAATGTCCAAGTAACCCAATGCTGGTTTTCAGCGGCCTGTTCATATTCGCAGCCCTGCTGTTTACTTGGCTATCGATTCAAGCCTGGTCAGCTCTTCATTTTCCTGTCCACACAACACAGGCTTCAGAAATCATTGGAATCTCCTCTACAGAATGTTCCATTCATTCACTGCGAATGTGGAATTCAACTGACTCTCCACTCCATGCAGGTTTTCCTTACACCACTGATGAATGTCCAAGTAACCCAATGCTGGTTTTCAGCTGCATGTTCACACTCGCAGCCATGCTATACAATTGGCTTTCCACTAAATCCTGATTAGTTCTTGATTTTCCTTCCACACGACCCAGCCTTCAGAAATCGTTGGAATCTCCACTAGAGAATGTTCCATTCATTCACTGCGAATCTGGAATTCCTCTGAACCTCCACTCCCGGCAGGTTTTCGTTACACCACTGTTGAATGTCCAAGTAACCCAATGTTTTAAGTGTTTTCTTCACAAGCGCAGTGGTGCTGTTCAATTGGCTATCCACTCAACCCTGGCCAGCTCTACATTTTCCTGTCCACACCACAGAGACTGGAGAAATCATTGTTATCTCCACTACAGAATGTTCCATTCATTCACAGCGAATCTGGAATTCATCTGAATCTCCACTCCCGGCAGGTTTTCGTGACACCACTGGTAAATATCCAAGTAAGCCAATGCTGGTTTTAAGTGGCCTGCTCCTACTCTCAGCCGTGCTGTTCAATTTGCTATCCACTCAACCCTCTTCAGCTCCATTTTCCTGTCCACATAACCCAAACTTCAGAAACAATTGGTATCTCCTCCACAGAATGTTCCATTCATTGACGGCAAATCTGAAATTCATCTAATTCTCAACTCCCGTCAGGTTTTCGTTACACCACTTGTGAATGTCCAATTAAGCCAAAGCTGGTTTTCAGTGGCCTGTTCTTACTACGAGACGTGCTGTTCATTTGGCTATCCATTCCACCCTGTTCAGCTCTACATTTTCGTGTCCACAAAACCCAGCCTTCAGAAATCATTGGAATCACCACTAGAGAATGTTCCATTCATTCACTGCGAATCTGGAATTCATCTGAATCTCCACTCCCGGCAGGTTTTCATTGCACCACTGCTGAATGTTCAAGTAACGCAATGATGGTTTTCAGCGGTCTATTCACACTCGAACCCGTGCTGTTCACGGTCTAGCGACTCAACACTGGTGAGTTCTTCTTTTTCCAGTTCAGACAATACAAACCTCAGAAACCATTGCAATCTACACTACAGAATGTTTCATTCATTCAGGCGAATCTTGAGTTCATCTTGTTCTCCACTCCCAGCAGGTTTTCGTTTCACCACTGGTGAATGTCCAAGCAACCCAAGGCTGGTTTCAGCTGCGTGTTAACACTCGCAGCCGTGCTGTTCAATTGGCTATCCAGTGAACGCTGGTTAGCTCTTGATTTTCCTTCCACACACCGAGCCTTCAGAAATCATTCTTATCTCCACTTCAGAATGTTCCATTCGTTCCCTGCGAATCTGGAATTCCTCTGACTCTCCACACCAGGCAGATTTTCCTAACAACACTGGTGAATGACCAGGTAATCCAATGCTGGTTTTCAGCGGCTGTTCACACTCACAGCCTTGCTGTTCAATTGGCAATCCAGTCAAACCTAGTCAGCTCTTCATTTTCCTGTCCACACAACCCAGCGTTCAGAAATCATTGGAATCTCTACTACAGAAATTTCCATTCATTCACTGTGAATCTGGAAATACTCTGAATCTGCATTCCAGGAAGGCTTTCGTTACACCACTGATGAATGTCCAAGTAATGCAATGCTGCTTCTTAGTGGTCTGTTCACACTCGAAACCGTGCTGTTCATTGGCTATCCACTCAATATCGGTCAGCTCTTCAATATCCTGTCCAGACTATCCAGATTCCTAAATGTTGGCAATCACCACTACAGAATGTTCCATTCAATCACGCGAATCTGGAATTCATCAGAGTCTCCACTCCTGGAAGGTTTTCGTGACACCACTGGTAAATGTCCAAGGAAGACAATGCTGGTTTTAAGCCGCCTGCTAACACACTCAGCCGTGCTGTTCAATTTGCTATCCACCCAACCCTATTCAGCTCTACATTTTCCTGTCCTCATAACCCAACCTTCAGAAATAATTGGTATCTCCTCCACAGAATGTTCCGTTCATTCACTGCGAATCTTAAATTCATCTGACTCTCAACTCCCGGCGGGTTATCGTTACACCACTTGTGAATGTCCAAGTAAGCCAATGCTGGTTTTCAGTGGCCTGTTCATACTAAGAGACGTGCTGTTCATTTGGCTATCCACTCCACCCTGTTCAGCTCTACATTTTCGTGTCCACAAAACCCAGCCTTCAGAAATCATTGGAATCACCACTAGAGAATGTTCCATTCATTCACTGCGAATCTGGAATTCCTCTGAACCTCCACTCCTGGCAGGTTTTCGTTACGCCACTGGTGAATGTCCAAGTAACTCAATACTGGTTTTCAGAGGCATGTTCAACTCGCAGAAGTGCTGTTCAATGGGCTATCCACTCAATATTGGTCAGCTCTTCATTTTCCTCTCCACACAAACCAGCCTTCAGAAATCATTGGGCTCTCCACTACAGACTGTTCCATTCATTCACTGCGATTCTGCAATTCATCTGACTCTCCGCTCCAGGCAGGTTTTCATTACAGCACTGGTGAATGACCAAGTAATCCAATGCTGGTTTTCAGCCGCCTTTTCACACTCGCAGTGTGCTGTTCAATTGTCTATCCACTCAAACCTGGTCAGCCTTTCATTTTCTTTTCCACAATATCAGACTTCAGAAATCATTGGAATCGCCAGTACAGAATGTTCCATTCATTCACTGCCAATCTGGAATTCATCTGAATCTGCACTCCAGGTAGGCTTTCATTACACCACTTATGAATGTCCAAGTAACACAATGCTGGTTTTCAGCGGTCTGTTCACACTCTAAGCCCTGCTTTTTACTGGGTATCCACACAACTGTGGTCAGCTCTTCATTTTCATGTCCAAACAATCCAGACTTGAGAAATCATTGCAATCTCCAGTACAGAATGTTCCATTCATTCACTGCGAATCTGGAATTCAACTGAATCTCCACTACCTGCAGATTTATCTTACACCACTTGTGAATGTCCAAGTAAAACAATGCTGGTTTTCAGAGGCCTGTTCATGTTCGCAGTCGTGCTGTTCAATTGGCTATCCACTCAACCTGTTTTGCTCCTCATTTTCCTGTGCACACAACCCAGCCTTCAGAAATCATTGTAATCTCCACTACAGGATGTTCCATTCATTCACTGGGAATCTGGAATTCATCTGAATCTGCACTCCACGCAGGCTTTCGTTACACCACTGCTGAAAGTCGAAGTAATGCAATACTGGTTTTCAGTGGTCTGTTCACATTCGAAGCCGAGGCTTTTTACAGGCTATCCACTCAACACTGGTCAGCTCTTCATTTTCGTGTCCCCACAATCCAGATTTCAGAAATCATTGCAATCTCCACTACAGAATGTTCCATTCATTCACTGCGAGTCTGGAGTTTATCTGATTCTCCACTCCCGCCTGGTTAACATTACACCACTTGTGAATGTCCAAGTAAGCCAATGCTGGTTTTCAGAGGCCTGTTCATACTCGCAGCCGTGCTGTTTAATTGACAATTCACTCCACCCTGTTCAGCTCTTCATTGTCCCACCACACTACCAGCCTTCAGAAATCTTTGTTATCTCCACTACAGAATGTTCCATTCATTCACTGCGAATCTGGAATTCATCTGACTCTCAACTCCACGCAGGTTTTCATTACACCACTGTTGAATGTCCAAGTAACCCAATGCTGGTTTTCAGCGGCCTGTTCATATTCGCAGCCCTGCTGTTTACTTGGCTATCGATTCAAGCCTGGTCAGCTCTTCATTTTCCTGTCCACACAACACAGGCTTCAGAAATCATTGGAATCTCCTCTACAGAATGTTCCATTCATTCACTGCGAATGTGGAATTCAACTGACTCTCCACTCCATGCAGGTTTTCCTTACACCACTGATGAATGTCCAAGTAACCCAATGCTGGTTTTCAGCTGCATGTTCACACTCGCAGCCATGCTATACAATTGGCTTTCCACTAAATCCTGATTAGTTCTTGATTTTCCTTCCACACGACCCAGCCTTCAGAAATCGTTGGAATCTCCACTAGAGAATGTTCCATTCATTCACTGCGAATCTGGAATTCCTCTGAACCTCCACTCCCGGCAGGTTTTCGTTACACCACTGTTGAATGTCCAAGTAACCCAATGTTTTAAGTGTTTTCTTCACAAGCGCAGTGGTGCTGTTCAATTGGCTATCCACTCAACCCTGGCCAGCTCTACATTTTCCTGTCCACACCACAGAGACTGGAGAAATCATTGTTATCTCCACTACAGAATGTTCCATTCATTCACAGCGAATCTGGAATTCATCTGAATCTCCACTCCCGGCAGGTTTTCGTGACACCACTGGTAAATATCCAAGTAAGCCAATGCTGGTTTTAAGTGGCCTGCTCCTACTCTCAGCCGTGCTGTTCAATTTGCTATCCACTCAACCCTCTTCATCTCCATTTTCCTGTCCACATAACCCAAACTTCAGAAACAATTGGTATCTCCTCCACAGAATGTTCCATTCATTGACGGCAAATCTGAAATTCATCTAATTCTCAACTCCCGTCAGGTTTTCGTTACACCACTTGTGAATGTCCAATTAAGCCAAAGCTGGTTTTCAGTGGCCTGTTCTTACTACGAGACGTGCTGTTCATTTGGCTATCCATTCCACCCTGTTCAGCTCTACATTTTCGTGTCCACAAAACCCAGCCTTCAGAAATCATTGGAATCACCACTAGAGAATGTTCCATTCATTCACTGCGAATCTGGAATTCATCTGAATCTCCACTCCCGGCAGGTTTTCATTGCACCACTGCTGAATGTTCAAGTAACGCAATGATGGTTTTCAGCGGTCTATTCACACTCGAACCCGTGCTGTTCACGGTCTAGCGACTCAACACTGGTGAGTTCTTCTTTTTCCAGTTCAGACAATACAAACCTCAGAAACCATTGCAATCTACACTACAGAATGTTTCATTCATTCAGGCGAATCTTGAATTCATCTTGTTCTCCACTCCCAGCAGGTTTTCGTTTCACCACTGGTGAATGTCCAAGCAACCCAAGGCTGGTTTCAGCTGCGTGTTAACACTCGCAGCCGTGCTGTTCAATTGGCTATCCAGTGAACGCTGGTTAGCTCTTGATTTTCCTTCCACACACCGAGCCTTCAGAAATCATTCTTATCTCCACTTCAGAATGTTCCATTCGTTCCCTGCGAATCTGGAATTCCTCTGACTCTCCACACCAGGCAGATTTTCCTAACAACACTGGTGAATGACCAGGTAATCCAATGCTGGTTTTCAGCGGCTGTTCACACTCACAGCCTTGCTGTTCAATTGGCAATCCAGTCAAACCTAGTCAGCTCTTCATTTTCCTGTCCACACAACCCAGCGTTCAGAAATCATTGGAATCTCTACTACAGAAATTTCCATTCATTCACTGTGAATCTGGAAATACTCTGAATCTGCATTCCAGGAAGGCTTTCGTTACACCACTGATGAATGTCCAAGTAATACAATGCTGCTTCTTAGTGGTCTGTTCACACTCGAAACCGTGCTGTTCATTGGCTATCCACTCAATATCGGTCAGCTCTTCAATATCCTGTCCAGACTATCCAGATTCCTAAATGTTGGCAATCACCACTACAGAATGTTCCATTCAATCACGCGAATCTGGAATTCATCAGAGTCTCCACTCCTGGAAGGTTTTCGTGACACCACTGGTAAATGTCCAAGGAAGACAATGCTGGTTTTAAGCCGCCTGCTAACACACTCAGCCGTGCTGTTCAATTTGCTATCCACCCAACCCTATTCAGCTCTACATTTTCCTGTCCTCATAACCCAACCTTCAGAAATAATTGGTATCTCCTCCACAGAATGTTCCGTTCATTCACTGCGAATCTTAAATTCATCTGACTCTCAACTCCCGGCGGGTTATCGTTACACCACTTGTGAATGTCCAAGTAAGCCAATGCTGGTTTTCAGTGGCCTGTTCATACTAAGAGACGTGCTGTTCATTTGGCTATCCACTCCACCCTGTTCAGCTCTACATTTTCGTGTCCACAAAACCCAGCCTTCAGAAATCATTGGAATCACCACTAGAGAATGTTCCATTCATTCACTGCGAATCTGGAATTCCTCTGAACCTCCACTCCTGGCAGGTTTTCGTTACGCCACTGGTGAATGTCCAAGTAACTCAATACTGGTTTTCAGAGGCATGTTCAACTCGCAGAAGTGCTGTTCAATGGGCTATCCACTCAATATTGGTCAGCTCTTCATTTTCCTCTCCACACAAACCAGCCTTCAGAAATCATTGGGCTCTCCACTACAGACTGTTCCATACATTCACTGCGATTCTGCAATTCATCTGACTCTCCGCTCCAGGCAGGTTTTCATTACAGCACTGGTGAATGACCAAGTAATCCAATGCTGGTTTTCAGCCGCCTTTTCACACTCGCAGTGTGCTGTTCAATTGTCTATCCACTCAAACCTGGTCAGCCTTTCATTTTCTTTTCCACAATATCAGACTTCAGAAATCATTGGAATCGCCAGTACAGAATGTTCCATTCATTCACTGCCAATCTGGAATTCATCGAATCTGCACTCCAGGTAGGCTTTCATTACACCACTTATGAATGTCCAAGTAACACAATGCTGGTTTTCAGCGGTCTGTTCACACTCTAAGCCCTGCTTTTTACTGGGTATCCACACAACTGTGGTCAGCTCTTCATTTTCATGTCCAAACAATCCAGACTTGAGAAATCATTGCAATCTCCAGTACAGAATGTTCCATTCATTCACTGCGAATCTGGAATTCAACTGAATCTCCACTACCTGCAGATTTATCTTACACCACTTGTGAATGTCCAAGTAAAACAATGCTGGTTTTCAGAGGCCTGTTCATGTTCGCAGTCGTGCTGTTCAATTGGCTATCCACTCAACCTGTTTTGCTCCTCATTTTCCTGTGCACACAACCCAGCCTTCAGAAATCATTGTAATCTCCACTACAGGATGTTCCATTCATTCACTGGGAATCTGGAATTCATCTGAATCTGCACTCCACGCAGGCTTTCGTTACACCACTGCTGAAAGTCGAAGTAATGCAATACTGGTTTTCAGTGGTCTGTTCACATTCGAAGCCGAGGCTTTTTACAGGCTATCCACTCAACACTGGTCAGCTCTTCATTTTCGTGTCCCCACAATCCAGATTTCAGAAATCATTGCAATCTCCACTACAGAATGTTCCATTCATTCACTGCGAGTCTGGAGTTTATCTGATTCTCCACTCCCGCCTGGTTAACATTACACCACTTGTGAATGTCCAAGTAAGCCAATGCTGGTTTTCAGAGGCCTGTTCATACTCGCAGCCGTGCTGTTTAATTGACAATTCACTCCACCCTGTTCAGCTCTTCATTGTCCCACCACACTACCAGCCTTCAGAAATCTTTGTTATCTCCACTACAGAATGTTCCATTCATTCACTGCGAATCTGGAATTCATCTGACTCTCAACTCCACGCCTCCACGCAGGTTTTCATTACACCACTGTTGAATGTCCAAGTAACCCAATGCTGGTTTTCAGCGGCCTGTTCATATTCGCAGCCCTGCTGTTTACTTGGCTATCGATTCAAGCCTGGTCAGCTCTTCATTTTCCTGTCCACACAACACAGGCTTCAGAAATCATTGGAATCTCCTCTACAGAATGTTCCATTCATTCACTGCGAATGTGGAATTCAACTGACTCTCCACTCCATGCAGGTTTTCCTTACACCACTGATGAATGTCCAAGTAACCCAATGCTGGTTTTCAGCTGCATGTTCACACTCGCAGCCATGCTATACAATTGGCTTTCCACTAAATCCTGATTAGTTCTTGATTTTCCTTCCACACGACCCAGCCTTCAGAAATCGTTGGAATCTCCACTAGAGAATGTTCCATTCATTCACTGCGAATCTGGAATTCCTCTGAACCTCCACTCCCGGCAGGTTTTCGTTACACCACTGTTGAATGTCCAAGTAACCCAATGTTTTAAGTGTTTTCTTCACAAGCGCAGTGGTGCTGTTCAATTGGCTATCCACTCAACCCTGGCCAGCTCTACATTTTCCTGTCCACACCACAGAGACTGGAGAAATCATTGTTATCTCCACTACAGAATGTTCCATTCATTCACAGCGAATCTGGAATTCATCTGAATCTCCACTCCCGGCAGGTTTTCGTGACACCACTGGTAAATATCCAAGTAAGCCAATGCTGGTTTTAAGTGGCCTGCTCATACTCTCAGCCGTGCTGTTCAATTTGCTATCCACTCAACCCTCTTCAGCTCCATTTTCCTGTCCACATAACCCAAACTTCAGAAACAATTGGTATCTCCTCCACAGAATGTTCCATTCATTGACGGCAAATCTGAAATTCATCTAATTCTCAACTCCCGTCAGGTTTTCGTTACACCACTTGTGAATGTCCAATTAAGCCAAAGCTGGTTTTCAGTGGCCTGTTCTTACTACGAGACGTGCTGTTCATTTGGCTATCCATTCCACCCTGTTCAGCTCTACATTTTCGTGTCCACAAAACCCAGCCTTCAGAAATCATTGGAATCACCACTAGAGAATGTTCCATTCATTCACTGCGAATCTGGAATTCATCTGAATCTCCACTCCCGGCAGGTTTTCATTGCACCACTGCTGAATGTTCAAGTAACGCAATGATGGTTTTCAGTGGTCTATTCACACTCGAACCCGTGCTGTTCACGGTCTAGCGACTCAACACTGGTGAGTTCTTCTTTTTCCAGTTCAGACAATACAAACCTCAGAAACCATTGCAATCTACACTACAGAATGTTTCATTCATTCAGGCGAATCTTGAATTCATCTTGTTCTCCACTCCCAGCAGGTTTTCGTTTCACCACTGGTGAATGTCCAAGCAACCCAAGGCTGGTTTCAGCTGCGTGTTAACACTCGCAGCCGTGCTGTTCAATTGGCTATCCAGTGAACGCTGGTTAGCTCTTGATTTTCCTTCCACACACCGAGCCTTCAGAAATCATTCTTATCTCCACTTCAGAATGTTCCATTCGTTCCCTGCGAATCTGGAATTCCTCTGACTCTCCACACCAGGCAGATTTTCCTAACAACACTGGTGAATGACCAGGTAATCCAATGCTGGTTTTCAGCGGCTGTTCACACTCACAGCCTTGCTGTTCAATTGGCAATCCAGTCAAACCTAGTCAGCTCTTCATTTTCCTGTCCACACAACCCAGCGTTCAGAAATCATTGGAATCTCTACTACAGAAATTTCCATTCATTCACTGTGAATCTGGAAATACTCTGAATCTGCATTCCAGGAAGGCTTTCGTTACACCACTGATGAATGTCCAAGTAATGCAATGCTGCTTCTTAGTGGTCTGTTCACACTCGAAACCGTGCTGTTCATTGGCTATCCACTCAATATCGGTCAGCTCTTCAATATCCTGTCCAGACTATCCAGATTCCTAAATGTTGGCAATCACCACTACAGAATGTTCCATTCAATCACGCGAATCTGGAATTCATCAGAGTCTCCACTCCTGGAAGGTTTTCGTGACACCACTGGTAAATGTCCAAGGAAGACAATGCTGGTTTTAAGCCGCCTGCTAACACACTCAGCCGTGCTGTTCAATTTGCTATCCACCCAACCCTATTCAGCTCTACATTTTCCTGTCCTCATAACCCAACCTTCAGAAATAATTGGTATCTCCTCCACAGAATGTTCCGTTCATTCACTGCGAATCTTAAATTCATCTGACTCTCAACTCCCGGCGGGTTATCGTTACACCACTTGTGAATGTCCAAGTAAGCCAATGCTGGTTTTCAGTGGCCTGTTCATACTAAGAGACGTGCTGTTCATTTGGCTATCCACTCCACCCTGTTCAGCTCTACATTTTCGTGTCCACAAAACCCAGCCTTCAGAAATCATTGGAATCACCACTAGAGAATGTTCCATTCATTCACTGCGAATCTGGAATTCATCTGAACCTCCACTCCTGGCAGGTTTTCGTTACGCCACTGGTGAATGTCCAAGTAACTCAATACTGGTTTTCAGAGGCATGCTGTTCAATGGGCTATCCACTCAATATTGGTCAGCTCTTCATTTTCCTCTCCACACAAACCAGCCTTCAGAAATCATTGGGCTCTCCACTACAGACTGTTCCATTCATTCACTGCGATTCTGCAATTCATCTGACTCTCCGCTCCAGGCAGGTTTTCATTACAGCACTGGTGAATGACCAAGTAATCCAATGCTGGTTTTCAGCCGCCTTTTCACACTCGCAGTGTGCTGTTCAATTGTCTATCCACTCAAACCTGGTCAGCCTTTCATTTTCTTTTCCACAATATCAGACTTCAGAAATCATTGGAATCGCCAGTACAGAATGTTCCATTCATTCACTGCCAATCTGGAATTCATCTGAATCTGCACTCCAGGTAGGCTTTCATTACACCACTTATGAATGTCCAAGTAACACAATGCTGGTTTTCAGCGGTCTGTTCACACTCTAAGCCCTGCTTTTTACTGGGTATCCACACAACTGTGGTCAGCTCTTCATTTTCATGTCCAAACAATCCAGACTTGAGAAATCATTGCAATCTCCAGTACAGAATGTTCCATTCATTCACTGCGAATCTGGAATTCAACTGAATCTCCACTACCTGCAGATTTATCTTACACCACTTGTGAATGTCCAAGTAAAACAATGCTGGTTTTCAGAGGCCTGTTCATGTTCGCAGTCGTGCTGTTCAATTGGCTATCCACTCAACCTGTTTTGCTCCTCATTTTCCTGTGCACACAACCCAGCCTTCAGAAATCATTGTAATCTCCACTACAGGATGTTCCATTCATTCACTGGGAATCTGGAATTCATCTGAATCTGCACTCCACGCAGGCTTTCGTTACACCACTGCTGAAAGTCGAAGTAATGCAATACTGGTTTTCAGTGGTCTGTTCACATTCGAAGCCGAGGCTTTTTACAGGCTATCCACTCAACACTGGTCAGCTCTTCATTTTCGTGTCCCCACAATCCAGATTTCAGAAATCATTGCAATCTCCACTACAGAATGTTCCATTCATTCACTGCGAGTCTGGAGTTTATCTGATTCTCCACTCCCGCCTGGTTAACATTACACCACTTGTGAATGTCCAAGTAAGCCAATGCTGGTTTTCAGAGGCCTGTTCATACTCGCAGCCGTGCTGTTTAATTGACAATTCACTCCACCCTGTTCAGCTCTTCATTGTCCCACCACACTACCAGCCTTCAGAAATCTTTTTTATCTCCACTACAGAATGTTCCATTCATTCACTGCGAATCTGGAATTCATCTGACTCTCAACTCCACGCAGGTTTTCATTACACCACTGTTGAATGTCCAAGTAACCCAATGCTGGTTTTCAGCGGCCTGTTCATATTCGCAGCCCTGCTGTTTACTTGGCTATCGATTCAAGCCTGGTCAGCTCTTCATTTTCCTGTCCACACAACACAGGCTTCAGAAATCATTGGAATCTCCTCTACAGAATGTTCCATTCATTCACTGCGAATGTGGAATTCAACTGACTCTCCACCCCATGCAGGTTTTCCTTACACCACTGATGAATGTCCAAGTAACCCAATGCTGGTTTTCAGCTGCATGTTCACACTCGCAGCCATGCTATACAATTGGCTTTCCACTAAATCCTGATTAGTTCTTGATTTTCCTTCCACACGACCCAGCCTTCAGAAATCGTTGGAATCTCCACCAGAGAATGTTCCATTCATTCACTGCGAATCTGGAATTCCTCTGAACCTCCACTCCCGGCAGGTTTTCGTTACACCACTGTTGAATGTCCAAGTAACCCAATGTTTTAAGTGTTTTCTTCACAAGCGCAGTGGTGCTGTTCAATTGGCTATCCACTCAACCCTGGCCAGCTCTACATTTTCCTGTCCACACCACAGAGACTGGAGAAATCATTGTTATCTCCACTACAGAATGTTCCATTCATTCACAGCGAATCTGGAATTCATCTGAATCTCCACTCCCGGCAGGTTTTCGTGACACCACTGGTAAATATCCAAGTAAGCCAATGCTGGTTTTAAGTGGCCTGCTCATACTCTCAGCCGTGCTGTTCAATTTGCTATCCACTCAACCCTCTTCAGCTCCATTTTCCTGTCCACATAACCCAAACTTCAGAAACAATTGGTATCTCCTCCACAGAATGTTCCATTCATTGACGGCAAATCTGAAATTCATCTAATTCTCAACTCCAGTCAGGTTTTCGTTACACCACTTGTGAATGTCCAATTAAGCCAAAGCTGGTTTTCAGTGGCCTGTTCTTACTACGAGACGTGCTGTTCATTTGGCTATCCATTCCACCCTGTTCAGCTCTACATTTTCGTGTCCACAAAACCCAGCCTTCAGAAATCATTGGAATCACCACTAGAGAATGTTCCATTCATTCACTGCGAATCTGGAATTCATCTGAATCTCCACTCCCGGCAGGTTTTCATTGCACCACTGCTGAATGTTCAAGTAACGCAATGATGGTTTTCAGCGGTCTATTCACACTCGAACCCGTGCTGTTCACGGTCTAGCGACTCAACACTGGTGAGTTCTTCTTTTTCCAGTTCAGACAATACAAACCTCAGAAACCATTGCAATCTACACTACAGAATGTTTCATTCATTCAGGCGAATCTTGAATTCATCTTGTTCTCCACTCCCAGCAGGTTTTCGTTTCACCACTGGTGAATGTCCAAGCAACCCAAGGCTGGTTTCAGCTGCGTGTTAACACTCGCAGCCGTGCTGTTCAATTGGCTATCCAGTGAACGCTGGTTAGCTCTTGATTTTCCTTCCACACACCGAGCCTTCAGAAATCATTCTTATCTCCACTTCAGAATGTTCCATTCGTTCCCTGCGAATCTGGAATTCCTCTGACTCTCCACACCAGGCAGATTTTCCTAACAACACTGGTGAATGACCAGGTAATCCAATGCTGGTTTTCAGCGGCTGTTCACACTCACAGCCTTGCTGTTCAATTGGCAATCCAGTCAAACCTAGTCAGCTCTTCATTTTCCTGTCCACACAACCCAGCGTTCAGAAATCATTGGAATCTCTACTACAGAAATTTCCATTCATTCACTGTGAATCTGGAAATACTCTGAATCTGCATTCCAGGAAGGCTTTCGTTACACCACTGATGAATGTCCAAGTAATGCAATGCTGCTTCTTAGTGGTCTGTTCACACTCGAAACCGTGCTGTTCATTGGCTATCCACTCAATATCGGTCAGCTCTTCAATATCCTGTCCAGACTATCCAGATTCCTAAATGTTGGCAATCACCACTACAGAATGTTCCATTCAATCACGCGAATCTGGAATTCATCAGAGTCTCCACTCCTGGAAGGTTTTCGTGACACCACTGGTAAATGTCCAAGGAAGACAATGCTGGTTTTAAGCCGCCTGCTAACACACTCAGCCATGCTGTTCAATTTGCTATCCACCCAACCCTATTCAGCTCTACATTTTCCTGTCCTCATAACCCAACCTTCAGAAATAATTGGTATCTCCTCCACAGAATGTTCCGTTCATTCACTGCGAATCTTAAATTCATCTGACTCTCAACTCCCGGCGGGTTATCGTTACACCACTTGTGAATGTCCAAGTAAGCCAATGCTGGTTTTCAGTGGCCTGTTCATACTAAGAGACGTGCTGTTCATTTGGCTATCCACTCCACCCTGTTCAGCTCTACATTTTCGTGTCCACAAAACCCAGCCTTCAGAAATCATTGGAATCACCACTAGAGAATGTTCCATTCATTCACTGCGAATCTGGAATTCATCTGAACCTCCACTCCTGGCAGGTTTTCGTTACGCCACTGGTGAATGTCCAAGTAACTCAATACTGGTTTTCAGAGGCATGCTGTTCAATGGGCTATCCACTCAATATTGGTCAGCTCTTCATTTTCCTCTCCACACAAACCAGCCTTCAGAAATCATTGGGCTCTCCACTACAGACTGTTCCATTCATTCACTGCGATTCTGCAATTCATCTGACTCTCCGCTCCAGGCAGGTTTTCATTACAGCACTGGTGAATGACCAAGTAATCCAATGCTGGTTTTCAGCCGCCTTTTCACACTCGCAGTGTGCTGTTCAATTGTCTATCCACTCAAACCTGGTCAGCCTTTCATTTTCTTTTCCACAATATCAGACTTCAGAAATCATTGGAATCGCCAGTACAGAATGTTCCATTCATTCACTGCCAATCTGGAATTCATCTGAATCTGCACTCCAGGTAGGCTTTCATTACACCACTTATGAATGTCCAAGTAACACAATGCTGGTTTTCAGCGGTCTGTTCACACTCTAAGCCCTGCTTTTTACTGGGTATCCACACAACTGTGGTCAGCTCTTCATTTTCATGTCCAAACAATCCAGACTTGAGAAATCATTGCAATCTCCAGTACAGAATGTTCCATTCATTCACTGCGAATCTGGAATTCAACTGAATCTCCACTACCTGCAGATTTATCTTACACCACTTGTGAATGTCCAAGTAAAACAATGCTGGTTTTCAGAGGCCTGTTCATGTTCGCAGTCGTGCTGTTCAATTGGCTATCCACTCAACCTGTTTTGCTCCTCATTTTCCTGTGCACACAACCCAGCCTTCAGAAATCATTGTAATCTCCACTACAGGATGTTCCATTCATTCACTGGGAATCTGGAATTCATCTGAATCTGCACTCCACGCAGGCTTTCGTTACACCACTGCTGAAAGTCGAAGTAATGCAATACTGGTTTTCAGTGGTCTGTTCACATTCGAAGCCGAGGCTTTTTACAGGCTATCCACTCAACACTGGTCAGCTCTTCATTTTCGTGTCCCCACAATCCAGATTTCAGAAATCATTGCAATCTCCACTACAGAATGTTCCATTCATTCACTGCGAGTCTGGAGTTTATCTGATTCTCCACTCCCGCCTGGTTAACATTACACCACTTGTGAATGTCCAAGTAAGCCAATGCTGGTTTTCAGAGGCCTGTTCATACTCGCAGCCGTGCTGTTTAATTGACAATTCACTCCACCCTGTTCAGCTCTTCATTGTCCCACCACACTACCAGCCTTCAGAAATCTTTTTTATCTCCACTACAGAATGTTCCATTCATTCACTGCGAATCTGGAATTCATCTGACTCTCAACTCCACGCAGGTTTTCATTACACCACTGTTGAATGTCCAAGTAACCCAATGCTGGTTTTCAGCGGCCTGTTCATATTCGCAGCCCTGCTGTTTACTTGGCTATCGATTCAAGCCTGGTCAGCTCTTCATTTTCCTGTCCACACAACACAGGCTTCAGAAATCATTGGAATCTCCTCTACAGAATGTTCCATTCATTCACTGCGAATGTGGAATTCAACTGACTCTCCACCCCATGCAGGTTTTCCTTACACCACTGATGAATGTCCAAGTAACCCAATGCTGGTTTTCAGCTGCATGTTCACACTCGCAGCCATGCTATACAATTGGCTTTCCACTAAATCCTGATTAGTTCTTGATTTTCCTTCCACACGACCCAGCCTTCAGAAATCGTTGGAATCTCCACCAGAGAATGTTCCATTCATTCACTGCGAATCTGGAATTCCTCTGAACCTCCACTCCCGGCAGGTTTTCGTTACACCACTGTTGAATGTCCAAGTAACCCAATGTTTTAAGTGTTTTCTTCACAAGCGCAGTGGTGCTGTTCAATTGGCTATCCACTCAACCCTGGCCAGCTCTACATTTTCCTGTCCACACCACAGAGACTGGAGAAATCATTGTTATCTCCACTACAGAATGTTCCATTCATTCACAGCGAATCTGGAATTCATCTGAATCTCCACTCCCGGCAGGTTTTCGTGACACCACTGGTAAATATCCAAGTAAGCCAATGCTGGTTTTAAGTGGCCTGCTCATACTCTCAGCCGTGCTGTTCAATTTGCTATCCACTCAACCCTCTTCAGCTCCATTTTCCTGTCCACATAACCCAAACTTCAGAAACAATTGGTATCTCCTCCACAGAATGTTCCATTCATTGACGGCAAATCTGAAATTCATCTAATTCTCAACTCCCGTCAGGTTTTCGTTACACCACTTGTGAATGTCCAATTAAGCCAAAGCTGGTTTTCAGTGGCCTGTTCTTACTACGAGACGTGCTGTTCATTTGGCTATCCATTCCACCCTGTTCAGCTCTACATTTTCGTGTCCACAAAACCCAGCCTTCAGAAATCATTGGAATCACCACTAGAGAATGTTCCATTCATTCACTGCGAATCTGGAATTCATCTGAATCTCCACTCCCGGCAGGTTTTCATTGCACCACTGCTGAATGTTCAAGTAACGCAATGATGGTTTTCAGCGGTCTATTCACACTCGAACCCGTGCTGTTCACGGTCTAGCGACTCAACACTGGTGAGTTCTTCTTTTTCCAGTTCAGACAATACAAACCTCAGAAACCATTGCAATCTACACTACAGAATGTTTCATTCATTCAGGCGAATCTTGAATTCATCTTGTTCTCCACTCCCAGCAGGTTTTCGTTTCACCACTGGTGAATGTCCAAGCAACCCAAGGCTGGTTTCAGCTGCGTGTTAACACTCGCAGCCGTGCTGTTCAATTGGCTATCCAGTGAACGCTGGTTAGCTCTTGATTTTCCTTCCACACACCGAGCCTTCAGAAATCATTCTTATCTCCACTTCAGAATGTTCCATTCGTTCCCTGCGAATCTGGAATTCCTCTGACTCTCCACACCAGGCAGATTTTCCTAACAACACTGGTGAATGACCAGGTAATCCAATGCTGGTTTTCAGCGGCTGTTCACACTCACAGCCTTGCTGTTCAATTGGCAATCCAGTCAAACCTAGTCAGCTCTTCATTTTCCTGTCCACACAACCCAGCGTTCAGAAATCATTGGAATCTCTACTACAGAAATTTCCATTCATTCACTGTGAATCTGGAAATACTCTGAATCTGCATTCCAGGAAGGCTTTCGTTACACCACTGATGAATGTCCAAGTAATGCAATGCTGCTTCTTAGTGGTCTGTTCACACTCGAAACCGTGCTGTTCATTGGCTATCCACTCAATATCGGTCAGCTCTTCAATATCCTGTCCAGACTATCCAGATTCCTAAATGTTGGCAATCACCACTACAGAATGTTCCATTCAATCACGCGAATCTGGAATTCATCAGAGTCTCCACTCCTGGAAGGTTTTCGTGACACCACTGGTAAATGTCCAAGGAAGACAATGCTGGTTTTAAGCCGCCTGCTAACACACTCAGCCATGCTGTTCAATTTGCTATCCACCCAACCCTATTCAGCTCTACATTTTCCTGTCCTCATAACCCAACCTTCAGAAATAATTGGTATCTCCTCCACAGAATGTTCCGTTCATTCACTGCGAATCTTAAATTCATCTGACTCTCAACTCCCGGCGGGTTATCGTTACACCACTTGTGAATGTCCAAGTAAGCCAATGCTGGTTTTCAGTGGCCTGTTCATACTAAGAGACGTGCTGTTCATTTGGCTATCCACTCCACCCTGTTCAGCTCTACATTTTCGTGTCCACAAAACCCAGCCTTCAGAAATCATTGGAATCACCACTAGAGAATGTTCCATTCATTCACTGCGAATCTGGAATTCATCTGAACCTCCACTCCTGGCAGGTTTTCGTTACGCCACTGGTGAATGTCCAAGTAACTCAATACTGGTTTTCAGAGGCATGTTCAACTCGCAGAAGTGCTGTTCAATGGGCTATCCACTCAATATTGGTCAGCTCTTCATTTTCCTCTCCACACAAACCAGCCTTCAGAAATCATTGGGCTCTCCACTACAGACTGTTCCATTCATTCACTGCGATTCTGCAATTCATCTGACTCTCCGCTCCAGGCAGGTTTTCATTACAGCACTGGTGAATGACCAAGTAATCCAATGCTGGTTTTCAGCCGCCTTTTCACACTCGCAGTGTGCTGTTCAATTGTCTATCCACTCAAACCTGGTCAGCCTTTCATTTTCTTTTCCACAATATCAGACTTCAGAAATCATTGGAATCGCCAGTACAGAATGTTCCATTCATTCACTGCCAATCTGGAATTCATCTGAATCTGCACTCCAGGTAGGCTTTCATTACACCACTTATGAATGTCCAAGTAACACAATGCTGGTTTTCAGCGGTCTGTTCACACTCTAAGCCCTGCTTTTTACTGGGTATCCACACAACTGTGGTCAGCTCTTCATTTTCATGTCCAAACAATCCAGACTTGAGAAATCATTGCAATCTCCAGTACAGAATGTTCCATTCATTCACTGCGAATCTGGAATTCAACTGAATCTCCACTACCTGCAGATTTATCTTACACCACTTGTGAATGTCCAAGTAAAACAATGCTGGTTTTCAGAGGGCTGTTCATGTTCGCAGTCGTGCTGTTCAATTGGCTATCCACTCAACCTGTTTTGCTCCTCATTTTCCTGTGCACACAACCCAGCCTTCAGAAATCATTGTAATCTCCACTACAGGATGTTCCATTCATTCACTGGGAATCTGGAATTCATCTGAATCTGCACTCCACGCAGGCTTTCGTTACACCACTGCTGAAAGTCGAAGTAATGCAATACTGGTTTTCAGTGGTCTGTTCACATTCGAAGCCGAGGCTTTTTACAGGCTATCCACTCAACACTGGTCAGCTCTTCATTTTCGTGTCCCCACAATCCAGATTTCAGAAATCATTGCAATCTCCACTACAGAATGTTCCATTCATTCACTGCGAGTCTGGAGTTTATCTGATTCTCCACTCCCGCCTGGTTAACATTACACCACTTGTGAATGTCCAAGTAAGCCAATGCTGGTTTTCAGAGGCCTGTTCATACTCGCAGCCGTGCTGTTTAATTGACAATTCACTCCACCCTGTTCAGCTCTTCATTGTCCCACCACACTACCAGCCTTCAGAAATCTTTGTTATCTCCACTACAGAATGTTCCATTCATTCACTGCGAATCTGGAATTCATCTGACTCTCAACTCCACGCAGGTTTTCATTACACCACTGTTGAATGTCCAAGTAACCCAATGCTGGTTTTCAGCGGCCTGTTCATATTCGCAGCCCTGCTGTTTACTTGGCTATCGATTCAAGCCTGGTCAGCTCTTCATTTTCCTGTCCACACAACACAGGCTTCAGAAATCATTGGAATCTCCTCTACAGAATGTTCCATTCATTCACTGCGAATGTGGAATTCAACTGACTCTCCACTCCATGCAGGTTTTCCTTACACCACTGATGAATGTCCAAGTAACCCAATGCTGGTTTTCAGCTGCATGTTCACACTCGCAGCCATGCTATACAATTGGCTTTCCACTAAATCCTGATTAGTTCTTGATTTTCCTTCCACACGACCCAGCCTTCAGAAATCGTTGGAATCTCCACTAGAGAATGTTCCATTCATTCACTGCGAATCTGGAATTCCTCTGAACCTCCACTCCCGGCAGGTTTTCGTTACACCACTGTTGAATGTCCAAGTAACCCAATGTTTTAAGTGTTTTCTTCACAAGCGCAGTGGTGCTGTTCAATTGGCTATCCACTCAACCCTGGCCAGCTCTACATTTTCCTGTCCACACCACAGAGACTGGAGAAATCATTGTTATCTCCACTACAGAATGTTCCATTCATTCACAGCGAATCTGGAATTCATCTGAATCTCCACTCCCGGCAGGTTTTCGTGACACCACTGGTAAGTATCCAAGTAAGCCAATGCTGGTTTTAAGTGGCCTGCTCATACTCTCAGCCGTGCTGTTCAATTTGCTATCCACTCAACCCTCTTCAGCTCCATTTTCCTGTCCACATAACCCAAACTTCAGAAACAATTGGTATCTCCTCCACAGAATGTTCCATTCATTGACGGCAAATCTGAAATTCATCTAATTCTCAACTCCCGTCAGGTTTTCGTTACACCACTTGTGAATGTCCAATTAAGCCAAAGCTGGTTTTCAGTGGCCTGTTCTTACTACGAGACGTGCTGTTCATTTGGCTATCCATTCCACCCTGTTCAGCTCTACATTTTCGTGTCCACAAAACCCAGCCTTCAGAAATCATTGGAATCACCACTAGAGAATGTTCCATTCATTCACTGCGAATCTGGAATTCATCTGAATCTCCACTCCCGGCAGGTTTTCATTGCACCACTGCTGAATGTTCAAGTAACGCAATGATGGTTTTCAGCGGTCTATTCACACTCGAACCCGTGCTGTTCACGGTCTAGCGACTCAACACTGGTGAGTTCTTCTTTTTCCAGTTCAGACAATACAAACCTCAGAAACCATTGCAATCTACACTACAGAATGTTTCATTCATTCAGGCGAATCTTGAATTCATCTTGTTCTCCACTCCCAGCAGGTTTTCGTTTCACCACTGGTGAATGTCCAAGCAACCCAAGGCTGGTTTCAGCTGCGTGTTAACACTCGCAGCCGTGCTGTTCAATTGGCTATCCAGTGAACGCTGGTTAGCTCTTGATTTTCCTTCCACACACCGAGCCTTCAGAAATCATTCTTATCTCCACTTCAGAATGTTCCATTCGTTCCCTGCGAATCTGGAATTCCTCTGACTCTCCACACCAGGCAGATTTTCCTAACAACACTGGTGAATGACCAGGTAATCCAATGCTGGTTTTCAGCGGCTGTTCACACTCACAGCCTTGCTGTTCAATTGGCAATCCAGTCAAACCTAGTCAGCTCTTCATTTTCCTGTCCACACAACCCAGCGTTCAGAAATCATTGGAATCTCTACTACAGAAATTTCCATTCATTCACTGTGAATCTGGAAATACTCTGAATCTGCATTCCAGGAAGGCTTTCGTTACACCACTGATGAATGTCCAAGTAATGCAATGCTGCTTCTTAGTGGTCTGTTCACACTCGAAACCGTGCTGTTCATTGGCTATCCACTCAATATCGGTCAGCTCTTCAATATCCTGTCCAGACTATCCAGATTCCTAAATGTTGGCAATCACCACTACAGAATGTTCCATTCAATCACGCGAATCTGGAATTCATCAGAGTCTCCACTCCTGGAAGGTTTTCGTGACACCACTGGTAAATGTCCAAGGAAGACAATGCTGGTTTTAAGCCGCCTGCTAACACACTCAGCCGTGCTGTTCAATTTGCTATCCACCCAACCCTATTCAGCTCTACATTTTCCTGTCCTCATAACCCAACCTTCAGAAATAATTGGTATCTCCTCCACAGAATGTTCCGTTCATTCACTGCGAATCTTAAATTCATCTGACTCTCAACTCCCGGCGGGTTATCGTTACACCACTTGTGAATGTCCAAGTAAGCCAATGCTGGTTTTCAGTGGCCTGTTCATACTAAGAGACGTGCTGTTCATTTGGCTATCCACTCCACCCTGTTCAGCTCTACATTTTCGTGTCCACAAAACCCAGCCTTCAGAAATCATTGGAATCACCACTAGAGAATGTTCCATTCATTCACTGCGAATCTGGAATTCATCTGAACCTCCACTCCTGGCAGGTTTTCGTTACGCCACTGGTGAATGTCCAAGTAACTCAATACTGGTTTTCAGAGGCATGCTGTTCAATGGGCTATCCACTCAATATTGGTCAGCTCTTCATTTTCCTCTCCACACAAACCAGCCTTCAGAAATCATTGGGCTCTCCACTACAGACTGTTCCATTCATTCACTGCGATTCTGCAATTCATCTGACTCTCCGCTCCAGGCAGGTTTTCATTACAGCACTGGTGAATGACCAAGTAATCCAATGCTGGTTTTCAGCCGCCTTTTCACACTCGCAGTGTGCTGTTCAATTGTCTATCCACTCAAACCTGGTCAGCCTTTCATTTTCTTTTCCACAATATCAGACTTCAGAAATCATTGGAATCGCCAGTACAGAATGTTCCATTCATTCACTGCCAATCTGGAATTCATCTGAATCTGCACTCCAGGTAGGCTTTCATTACACCACTTATGAATGTCCAAGTAACACAATGCTGGTTTTCAGCGGTCTGTTCACACTCTAAGCCCTGCTTTTTACTGGGTATCCACACAACTGTGGTCAGCTCTTCATTTTCATGTCCAAACAATCCAGACTTGAGAAATCATTGCAATCTCCAGTACAGAATGTTCCATTCATTCACTGCGAATCTGGAATTCAACTGAATCTCCACTACCTGCAGATTTATCTTACACCACTTGTGAATGTCCAAGTAAAACAATGCTGGTTTTCAGAGGCCTGTTCATGTTCGCAGTCGTGCTGTTCAATTGGCTATCCACTCAACCTGTTTTGCTCCTCATTTTCCTGTGCACACAACCCAGCCTTCAGAAATCATTGTAATCTCCACTACAGGATGTTCCATTCATTCACTGGGAATCTGGAATTCATCTGAATCTGCACTCCACGCAGGCTTTCGTTACACCACTGCTGAAAGTCGAAGTAATGCAATACTGGTTTTCAGTGGTCTGTTCACATTCGAAGCCGAGGCTTTTTACAGGCTATCCACTCAACACTGGTCAGCTCTTCATTTTCGTGTCCCCACAATCCAGATTTCAGAAATCATTGCAATCTCCACTACAGAATGTTCCATTCATTCACTGCGAGTCTGGAGTTTATCTGATTCTCCACTCCCGCCTGGTTAACATTACACCACTTGTGAATGTCCAAGTAAGCCAATGCTGGTTTTCAGAGGCCTGTTCATACTCGCAGCCGTGCTGTTTAATTGACAATTCACTCCACCCTGTTCAGCTCTTCATTGTCCCACCACACTACCAGCCTTCAGAAATCTTTGTTATCTCCACTACAGAATGTTCCATTCATTCACTGCGAATCTGGAATTCATCTGACTCTCAACTCCACGCAGGTTTTCATTACACCACTGTTGAATGTCCAAGTAACCCAATGCTGGTTTTCAGCGGCCTGTTCATATTCGCAGCCCTGCTGTTTACTTGGCTATCGATTCAAGCCTGGTCAGCTCTTCATTTTCCTGTCCACACAACACAGGCTTCAGAAATCATTGGAATCTCCTCTACAGAATGTTCCATTCATTCACTGCGAATGTGGAATTCAACTGACTCTCCACTCCATGCAGGTTTTCCTTACACCACTGATGAATGTCCAAGTAACCCAATGCTGGTTTTCAGCTGCATGTTCACACTCGCAGCCATGCTATACAATTGGCTTTCCACTAAATCCTGATTAGTTCTTGATTTTCCTTCCACACGACCCAGCCTTCAGAAATCGTTGGAATCTCCACTAGAGAATGTTCCATTCATTCACTGCGAATCTGGAATTCCTCTGAACCTCCACTCCCGGCAGGTTTTCGTTACACCACTGTTGAATGTCCAAGTAACCCAATGTTTTAAGTGTTTTCTTCACAAGCGCAGTGGTGCTGTTCTATTGGCTATCCACTCAACCCTGGCCAGCTCTACATTTTCCTGTCCACACCACAGAGACTGGAGAAATCATTGTTATCTCCACTACAGAATGTTCCATTCATTCACAGCGAATCTGGAATTCATCTGAATCTCCACTCCCGGCAGGTTTTCGTGACACCACTGGTAAATATCCAAGTAAGCCAATGCTGGTTTTAAGTGGCCTGCTCATACTCTCAGCCGTGCTGTTCAATTTGCTATCCACTCAACCCTCTTCAGCTCCATTTTCCTGTCCACATAACCCAAACTTCAGAAACAATTGGTATCTCCTCCACAGAATGTTCCATTCATTGACGGCAAATCTGAAATTCATCTAATTCTCAACTCCCGTCAGGTTTTCGTTACACCACTTGTGAATGTCCAATTAAGCCAAAGCTGGTTTTCAGTGGCCTGTTCTTACTACGAGACGTGCTGTTCATTTGGCTATCCATTCCACCCTGTTCAGCTCTACATTTTCGTGTCCACAAAACCCAGCCTTCAGAAATCATTGGAATCACCACTAGAGAATGTTCCATTCATTCACTGCGAATCTGGAATTCATCTGAATCTCCACTCCCGGCAGGTTTTCATTGCACCACTGCTGAATGTTCAAGTAACGCAATGATGGTTTTCAGCGGTCTATTCACACTCGAACCCGTGCTGTTCACGGTCTAGCGACTCAACACTGGTGAGTTCTTCTTTTTCCAGTTCAGACAATACAAACCTCAGAAACCATTGCAATCTACACTACAGAATGTTTCATTCATTCAGGCGAATCTTGAATTCATCTTGTTCTCCACTCCCAGCAGGTTTTCGTTTCACCACTGGTGAATGTCCAAGCAACCCAAGGCTGGTTTCAGCTGCGTGTTAACACTCGCAGCCGTGCTGTTCAATTGGCTATCCAGTGAACGCTGGTTAGCTCTTGATTTTCCTTCCACACACCGAGCCTTCAGAAATCATTCTTATCTCCACTTCAGAATGTTCCATTCGTTCCCTGCGAATCTGGAATTCCTCTGACTCTCCACACCAGGCAGATTTTCCTAACAACACTGGTGAATGACCAGGTAATCCAATGCTGGTTTTCAGCGGCTGTTCACACTCACAGCCTTGCTGTTCAATTGGCAATCCAGTCAAACCTAGTCAGCTCTTCATTTTCCTGTCCACACAACCCAGCGTTCAGAAATCATTGGAATCTCTACTACAGAAATTTCCATTCATTCACTGTGAATCTGGAAATACTCTGAATCTGCATTCCAGGAAGGCTTTCGTTACACCACTGATGAATGTCCAAGTAATGCAATGCTGCTTCTTAGTGGTCTGTTCACACTCGAAACCGTGCTGTTCATTGGCTATCCACTCAATATCGGTCAGCTCTTCAATATCCTGTCCAGACTATCCAGATTCCTAAATGTTGGCAATCACCACTACAGAATGTTCCATTCAATCACGCGAATCTGGAATTCATCAGAGTCTCCACTCCTGGAAGGTTTTCGTGACACCACTGGTAAATGTCCAAGGAAGACAATGCTGGTTTTAAGCCGCCTGCTAACACACTCAGCCGTGCTGTTCAATTTGCTATCCACCCAACCCTATTCAGCTCTACATTTTCCTGTCCTCATAACCCAACCTTCAGAAATAATTGGTATCTCCTCCACAGAATGTTCCGTTCATTCACTGCGAATCTTAAATTCATCTGACTCTCAACTCCCGGCGGGTTATCGTTACACCACTTGTGAATGTCCAAGTAAGCCAATGCTGGTTTTCAGTGGCCTGTTCATACTAAGAGACGTGCTGTTCATTTGGCTATCCACTCCACCCTGTTCAGCTCTACATTTTCGTGTCCACAAAACCCAGCCTTCAGAAATCATTGGAATCACCACTAGAGAATGTTCCATTCATTCACTGCGAATCTGGAATTCCTCTGAACCTCCACTCCTGGCAGGTTTTCGTTACGCCACTGGTGAATGTCCAAGTAACTCAATACTGGTTTTCAGAGGCATGTTCAACTCGCAGAAGTGCTGTTCAATGGGCTATCCACTCAATATTGGTCAGCTCTTCATTTTCCTCTCCACACAAACCAGCCTTCAGAAATCATTGGGCTCTCCACTACAGACTGTTCCATTCATTCACTGCGATTCTGCAATTCATCTGACTCTCCGCTCCAGGCAGGTTTTCATTACAGCACTGGTGAATGACCAAGTAATCCAATGCTGGTTTTCAGCCGCCTTTTCACACTCGCAGTGTGCTGTTCAATTGTCTATCCACTCAAACCTGGTCAGCCTTTCATTTTCTTTTCCACAATATCAGACTTCAGAAATCATTGGAATCGCCAGTACAGAATGTTCCATTCATTCACTGCCAATCTGGAATTCATCTGAATCTGCACTCCAGGTAGGCTTTCATTACACCACTTATGAATGTCCAAGTAACACAATGCTGGTTTTCAGCGGTCTGTTCACACTCTAAGCCCTGCTTTTTACTGGGTATCCACACAACTGTGGTCAGCTCTTCATTTTCATGTCCAAACAATCCAGACTTGAGAAATCATTGCAATCTCCAGTACAGAATGTTCCATTCATTCACTGCGAATCTGGAATTCAACTGAATCTCCACTACCTGCAGATTTATCTTACACCACTTGTGAATGTCCAAGTAAAACAATGCTGGTTTTCAGAGGCCTGTTCATGTTCGCAGTCGTGCTGTTCAATTGGCTATCCACTCAACCTGTTTTGCTCCTCATTTTCCTGTGCACACAACCCAGCCTTCAGAAATCATTGTAATCTCCACTACAGGATGTTCCATTCATTCACTGGGAATCTGGAATTCATCTGAATCTGCACTCCACGCAGGCTTTCGTTACACCACTGCTGAAAGTCGAAGTAATGCAATACTGGTTTTCAGTGGTCTGTTCACATTCGAAGCCGAGGCTTTTTACAGGCTATCCACTCAACACTGGTCAGCTCTTCATTTTCGTGTCCCCACAATCCAGATTTCAGAAATCATTGCAATCTCCACTACAGAATGTTCCATTCATTCACTGCGAGTCTGGAGTTTATCTGATTCTCCACTCCCGCCTGGTTAACATTACACCACTTGTGAATGTCCAAGTAAGCCAATGCTGGTTTTCAGAGGCCTGTTCATACTCGCAGCCGTGCTGTTTAATTGACAATTCACTCCACCCTGTTCAGCTCTTCATTGTCCCACCACACTACCAGCCTTCAGAAATCTTTGTTATCTCCACTACACAATGTTCCATTCATTCACTGCGAATCTGGAATTCATCTGACTCTCAACTCCACGCAGGTTTTCATTACACCACTGTTGAATGTCCAAGTAACCCAATGCTGGTTTTCAGCGGCCTGTTCATATTCGCAGCCCTGCTGTTTACTTGGCTATCGATTCAAGCCTGGTCAGCTCTTCATTTTCCTGTCCACACAACACAGGCTTCAGAAATCATTGGAATCTCCTCTACAGAATGTTCCATTCATTCACTGCGAATGTGGAATTCAACTGACTCTCCACTCCATGCAGGTTTTCCTTACACCACTGATGAATGTCCAAGTAACCCAATGCTGGTTTTCAGCTGCATGTTCACACTCGCAGCCATGCTATACAATTGGCTTTCCACTAAATCCTGATTAGTTCTTGATTTTCCTTCCACACGACCCAGCCTTCAGAAATCGTTGGAATCTCCACTAGAGAATGTTCCATTCATTCACTGCGAATCTGGAATTCCTCTGAACCTCCACTCCCGGCAGGTTTTCGTTACACCACTGTTGAATGTCCAAGTAACCCAATGTTTTAAGTGTTTTCTTCACAAGCGCAGTGGTGCTGTTCAATTGGCTATCCACTCAACCCTGGCCAGCTCTACATTTTCCTGTCCACACCACAGAGACTGGAGAAATCATTGTTATCTCCACTACAGAATGTTCCATTCATTCACAGCGAATCTGGAATTCATCTGAATCTCCACTCCCGGCAGGTTTTCGTGACACCACTGGTAAATATCCAAGTAAGCCAATGCTGGTTTTAAGTGGCCTGCTCATACTCTCAGCCGTGCTGTTCAATTTGCTATCCACTCAACCCTCTTCAGCTCCATTTTCCTGTCCACATAACCCAAACTTCAGAAACAATTGGTATCTCCTCCACAGAATGTTCCATTCATTGACGGCAAATCTGAAATTCATCTAATTCTCAACTCCCGTCAGGTTTTCGTTACACCACTTGTGAATGTCCAATTAAGCCAAAGCTGGTTTTCAGTGGCCTGTTCTTACTACGAGACGTGCTGTTCATTTGGCTATCCATTCCACCCTGTTCAGCTCTACATTTTCGTGTCCACAAAACCCAGCCTTCAGAAATCATTGGAATCACCACTAGAGAATGTTCCATTCATTCACTGCGAATCTGGAATTCATCTGAATCTCCACTCCCGGCAGGTTTTCATTGCACCACTGCTGAATGTTCAAGTAACGCAATGATGGTTTTCAGCGGTCTATTCACACTCGAACCCGTGCTGTTCACGGTCTAGCGACTCAACACTGGTGAGTTCTTCTTTTTCCAGTTCAGACAATACAAACCTCAGAAACCATTGCAATCTACACTACAGAATGTTTCATTCATTCAGGCGAATCTTGAATTCATCTTGTTCTCCACTCCCAGCAGGTTTTCGTTTCACCACTGGTGAATGTCCAAGCAACCCAAGGCTGGTTTCAGCTGCGTGTTAACACTCGCAGCCGTGCTGTTCAATTGGCTATCCAGTGAACGCTGGTTAGCTCTTGATTTTCCTTCCACACACCGAGCCTTCAGAAATCATTCTTATCTCCACTTCAGAATGTTCCATTCGTTCCCTGCGAATCTGGAATTCCTCTGACTCTCCACACCAGGCAGATTTTCCTAACAACACTGGTGAATGACCAGGTAATCCAATGCTGGTTTTCAGCGGCTGTTCACACTCACAGCCTTGCTGTTCAATTGGCAATCCAGTCAAACCTAGTCAGCTCTTCATTTTCCTGTCCACACAACCCAGCGTTCAGAAATCATTGGAATCTCTACTACAGAAATTTCCATTCATTCACTGTGAATCTGGAAATACTCTGAATCTGCATTCCAGGAAGGCTTTCGTTACACCACTGATGAATGTCCAAGTAATGCAATGCTGCTTCTTAGTGGTCTGTTCACACTCGAAACCGTGCTGTTCATTGGCTATCCACTCAATATCGGTCAGCTCTTCAATATCCTGTCCAGACTATCCAGATTCCTAAATGTTGGCAATCACCACTACAGAATGTTCCATTCAATCACGCGAATCTGGAATTCATCAGAGTCTCCACTCCTGGAAGGTTTTCGTGACACCACTGGTAAATGTCCAAGGAAGACAATGCTGGTTTTAAGCCGCCTGCTAACACACTCAGCCGTGCTGTTCAATTTGCTATCCACCCAACCCTATTCAGCTCTACATTTTCCTGTCCTCATAACCCAACCTTCAGAAATAATTGGTATCTCCTCCACAGAATGTTCCGTTCATTCACTGCGAATCTTAAATTCATCTGACTCTCAACTCCCGGCGGGTTATCGTTACACCACTTGTGAATGTCCAAGTAAGCCAATGCTGGTTTTCAGTGGCCTGTTCATACTAAGAGACGTGCTGTTCATTTGGCTATCCACTCCACCCTGTTCAGCTCTACATTTTCGTGTCCACAAAACCCAGCCTTCAGAAATCATTGGAATCACCACTAGAGAATGTTCCATTCATTCACTGCGAATCTGGAATTCATCTGAACCTCCACTCCTGGCAGGTTTTCGTTACGCCACTGGTGAATGTCCAAGTAACTCAATACTGGTTTTCAGAGGCATGCTGTTCAATGGGCTATCCACTCAATATTGGTCAGCTCTTCATTTTCCTCTCCACACAAACCAGCCTTCAGAAATCATTGGGCTCTCCACTACAGACTGTTCCATTCATTCACTGCGATTCTGCAATTCATCTGACTCTCCGCTCCAGGCAGGTTTTCATTACAGCACTGGTGAATGACCAAGTAATCCAATGCTGGTTTTCAGCCGCCTTTTCACACTCGCAGTGTGCTGTTCAATTGTCTATCCACTCAAACCTGGTCAGCCTTTCATTTTCTTTTCCACAATATCAGACTTCAGAAATCATTGGAATCGCCAGTACAGAATGTTCCATTCATTCACTGCCAATCTGGAATTCATCTGAATCTGCACTCCAGGTAGGCTTTCATTACACCACTTATGAATGTCCAAGTAACACAATGCTGGTTTTCAGCGGTCTGTTCACACTCTAAGCCCTGCTTTTTACTGGGTATCCACACAACTGTGGTCAGCTCTTCATTTTCATGTCCAAACAATCCAGACTTGAGAAATCATTGCAATCTCCAGTACAGAATGTTCCATTCATTCACTGCGAATCTGGAATTCAACTGAATCTCCACTACCTGCAGATTTATCTTACACCACTTGTGAATGTCCAAGTAAAACAATGCTGGTTTTCAGAGGCCTGTTCATGTTCGCAGTCGTGCTGTTCAATTGGCTATCCACTCAACCTGTTTTGCTCCTCATTTTCCTGTGCACACAACCCAGCCTTCAGAAATCATTGTAATCTCCACTACAGGATGTTCCATTCATTCACTGGGAATCTGGAATTCATCTGAATCTGCACTCCACGCAGGCTTTCGTTACACCACTGCTGAAAGTCGAAGTAATGCAATACTGGTTTTCAGTGGTCTGTTCACATTCGAAGCCGAGGCTTTTTACAGGCTATCCACTCAACACTGGTCAGCTCTTCATTTTCGTGTCCCCACAATCCAGATTTCAGAAATCATTGCAATCTCCACTACAGAATGTTCCATTCATTCACTGCGAGTCTGGAGTTTATCTGATTCTCCACTCCCGCCTGGTTAACATTACACCACTTGTGAATGTCCAAGTAAGCCAATGCTGGTTTTCAGAGGCCTGTTCATACTCGCAGCCGTGCTGTTTAATTGACAATTCACTCCACCCTGTTCAGCTCTTCATTGTCCCACCACACTACCAGCCTTCAGAAATCTTTGTTATCTCCACTACAGAATGTTCCATTCATTCACTGCGAATCTGGAATTCATCTGACTCTCAACTCCACGCAGGTTTTCATTACACCACTGTTGAATGTCCAAGTAACCCAATGCTGGTTTTCAGCGGCCTGTTCATATTCGCAGCCCTGCTGTTTACTTGGCTATCGATTCAAGCCTGGTCAGCTCTTCATTTTCCTGTCCACACAACACAGGCTTCAGAAATCATTGGAATCTCCTCTACAGAATGTTCCATTCATTCACTGCGAATGTGGAATTCAACTGACTCTCCACTCCATGCAGGTTTTCCTTACACCACTGATGAATGTCCAAGTAACCCAATGCTGGTTTTCAGCTGCATGTTCACACTCGCAGCCATGCTATACAATTGGCTTTCCACTAAATCCTGATTAGTTCTTGATTTTCCTTCCACACGACCCAGCCTTCAGAAATCGTTGGAATCTCCACTAGAGAATGTTCCATTCATTCACTGCGAATCTGGAATTCCTCTGAACCTCCACTCCCGGCAGGTTTTCGTTACACCACTGTTGAATGTCCAAGTAACCCAATGTTTTAAGTGTTTTCTTCACAAGCGCAGTGGTGCTGTTCTATTGGCTATCCACTCAACCCTGGCCAGCTCTACATTTTCCTGTCCACACCACAGAGACTGGAGAAATCATTGTTATCTCCACTACAGAATGTTCCATTCATTCACAGCGAATCTGGAATTCATCTGAATCTCCACTCCCGGCAGGTTTTCGTGACACCACTGGTAAATATCCAAGTAAGCCAATGCTGGTTTTAAGTGGCCTGCTCATACTCTCAGCCGTGCTGTTCAATTTGCTATCCACTCAACCCTCTTCAGCTCCATTTTCCTGTCCACATAACCCAAACTTCAGAAACAATTGGTATCTCCTCCACAGAATGTTCCATTCATTGACGGCAAATCTGAAATTCATCTAATTCTCAACTCCCGTCAGGTTTTCGTTACACCACTTGTGAATGTCCAATTAAGCCAAAGCTGGTTTTCAGTGGCCTGTTCTTACTACGAGACGTGCTGTTCATTTGGCTATCCATTCCACCCTGTTCAGCTCTACATTTTCGTGTCCACAAAACCCAGCCTTCAGAAATCATTGGAATCACCACTAGAGAATGTTCCATTCATTCACTGCGAATCTGGAATTCATCTGAATCTCCACTCCCGGCAGGTTTTCATTGCACCACTGCTGAATGTTCAAGTAACGCAATGATGGTTTTCAGCGGTCTATTCACACTCGAACCCGTGCTGTTCACGGTCTAGCGACTCAACACTGGTGAGTTCTTCTTTTTCCAGTTCAGACAATACAGACCTCAGAAACCATTGCAATCTACACTACAGAATGTTTCATTCATTCAGGCGAATCTTGAATTCATCTTGTTCTCCACTCCCAGCAGGTTTTCGTTTCACCACTGGTGAATGTCCAAGCAACCCAAGGCTGGTTTCAGCTGCGTGTTAACACTCGCAGCCGTGCTGTTCAATTGGCTATCCAGTGAACGCTGGTTAGCTCTTGATTTTCCTTCCACACACCGAGCCGTCAGAAATCATTCTTATCTCCACTTCAGAATGTTCCATTCGTTCCCTGCGAATCTGGAATTCCTCTGACTCTCCACACCAGGCAGATTTTCCTAACAACACTGGTGAATGACCAGGTAATCCAATGCTGGTTTTCAGCGGCTGTTCACACTCACAGCCTTGCTGTTCAATTGGCAATCCAGTCAAACCTAGTCAGCTCTTCATTTTCCTGTCCACACAACCCAGCGTTCAGAAATCATTGGAATCTCTACTACAGAAATTTCCATTCATTCACTGTGAATCTGGAAATACTCTGAATCTGCATTCCAGGAAGGCTTTCGTTACACCACTGATGAATGTCCAAGTAATGCAATGCTGCTTCTTAGTGGTCTGTTCACACTCGAAACCGTGCTGTTCATTGGCTATCCACTCAATATCGGTCAGCTCTTCAATATCCTGTCCAGACTATCCAGATTCCTAAATGTTGGCAATCACCACTACAGAATGTTCCATTCAATCACGCGAATCTGGAATTCATCAGAGTCTCCACTCCTGGAAGGTTTTCGTGACACCACTGGTAAATGTCCAAGGAAGACAATGCTGGTTTTAAGCTGCCTGCTAACACACTCAGCCGTGCTGTTCAATTTGCTATCCACCCAACCCTATTCAGCTCTACATTTTCCTGTCCTCATAACCCAACCTTCAGAAATAATTGGTATCTCCTCCACAGAATGTTCCGTTCATTCACTGCGAATCTTAAATTCATCTGACTCTCAACTCCCGGCGGGTTATCGTTACACCACTTGTGAATGTCCAAGTAAGCCAATGCTGGTTTTCAGTGGCCTGTTCATACTAAGAGACGTGCTGTTCATTTGGCTATCCACTCCACCCTGTTCAGCTCTACATTTTCGTGTCCACAAAACCCAGCCTTCAGAAATCATTGGAATCACCACTAGAGAATGTTCCATTCATTCACTGCGAATCTGGAATTCATCTGAACCTCCACTCCTGGCAGGTTTTCGTTACGCCACTGGTGAATGTCCAAGTAACTCAATACTGGTTTTCAGAGGCATGTTCAACTCGCAGAAGTGCTGTTCAATGGGCTATCCACTCAATATTGGTCAGCTCTTCATTTTCCTCTCCACACAAACCAGCCTTCAGAAATCATTGGGCTCTCCACTACAGACTGTTCCATTCATTCACTGCGATTCTGCAATTCATCTGACTCTCCGCTCCAGGCAGGTTTTCATTACAGCACTGGTGAATGACCAAGTAATCCAATGCTGGTTTTCAGCCGCCTTTTCACACTCGCAGTGTGCTGTTCAATTGTCTATCCACTCAAACCTGGCCAGCCTTTCATTTTCTTTTCCACAATATCAGACTTCAGAAATCATTGGAATCGCCAGTACAGAATGTTCCATTCATTCACTGCCAATCTGGAATTCATCTGAATCTGCACTCCAGGTAGGCTTTCATTACACCACTTATGAATGTCCAAGTAACACAATCTTGTTTTTCAGCGGTCTGTTCACACTCTAAGCCCTGCTTTTTTCTGGGTATCCACACAACTGTGGTCAGTTCTTCATTTTCATGTCCAAACAATCCAGACTTGAGAAATCATTGCAATCTCCAGTACAGAATGTTCCATTCATTCACTGCGAATCTGGAATTCAACTGAATCTCCACTACCTGCAGATTTATCTTACACCACTTGTGAATGTCCAAGTAAAACAATGCTGGTTTTCAGAGGCCTGTTCATGTTCGCAGTCATGCTGTTCAATTGGCTATCCACTCAACCTGTTTTGCTCCTCATTTTCCTGTGCACACAACCCAGCCTTCAGAAATCATTGTAATCTCCACTACAGGATGTTCCATTCATTCACTGGGAATCTGGAATTCATCTGAATCTGCACTCCACGCAGGCTTTCGTTACACCACTGCTGAAAGTCGAAGTAATGCAATACTGGTTTTCAGTGGTCTGTTCACATTCGAAGCCGAGGCTTTTTACAGGCTATCCACTCAACACTGGTCAGCTCTTCATTTTCGTGTCCCCACAATCCAGATTTCAGAAATCATTGCAATCTCCACTACAGAATGTTCCATTCATTCACTGCGAGTCTGGAGTTTATCTGATTCTCCACTCCCGCCTGGTTAACATTACACCAATTGTGAATGTCCAAGTAAGCCAATGCTGGTTTTCAGAGGCCTGTTCATACTCGCAGCCGTGCTGTTTAATTGACAATTCACTCCACCCTGTTCAGCTCTTCATTGTCCCACCACACTACCAGCCTTCAGAAATCTTTGTTATCTCCACTACAGAATGTTCCATTCATTCACTGCGAATCTGGAATTCATCTGACTCTCAACTCCACGCAGGTTTTCATTACACCACTGTTGAATGTCCAAGTAACCCAATGCTGGTTTTCAGCGGCCTGTTCATATTCGCAGCCCTGCTGTTTACTTGGCTATCGATTCAAGCCTGGTCAGCTCTTCATTTTCCTGTCCACACAACACAGGCTTCAGAAATCATTGGAATCTCCTCTACAGAATGTTCCATTCATTCACTGCGAATGTGGAATTCAACTGACTCTCCACTCCATGCAGGTTTTCCTTACACCACTGATGAATGTCCAAGTAACCCAATGCTGGTTTTCAGCTGCATGTTCACACTCGCAGCCATGCTATACAATTGGCTTTCCACTAAATCCTGATTAGTTCTTGATTTTCCTTCCACACGACCCAGCCTTCAGAAATCGTTGGAATCTCCACTAGAGAATGTTCCATTCATTCACTGCGAATCTGGAATTCCTCTGAACCTCCACTCCCGGCAGGTTTTCGTTACACCACTGTTGAATGTCCAAGTAACCCAATGTTTTAAGTGTTTTCTTCACAAGCGCAGTGGTGCTGTTCAATTGGCTATCCACTCAACCCTGGCCAGCTCTACATTTTCCTGTCCACACCACAGAGACTGGAGAAATCATTGTTATCTCCACTACAGAATGTTCCATTCATTCACAGCGAATCTGGAATTCATCTGAATCTCCACTCCCGGCAGGTTTTCGTGACACCACTGGTAAATATCCAAGTAAGCCAATGCTGGTTTTAAGTGGCCTGCTCCTACTCTCAGCCGTCCTGTTCAATTTGCTATCCACTCAACCCTCTTCAGCTCCATTTTCCTGTCCACATAACCCAAACTTCAGAAACAATTGGTATCTCCTCCACAGAATGTTCCATTCATTGACGGCAAATCTGAAATTCATCTAATTCTCAACTCCCGTCAGGTTTTCGTTACACCACTTGTGAATGTCCAATTAAGCCAAAGCTGGTTTTCAGTGGCCTGTTCTTACTACGAGACGTGCTGTTCATTTGGCTATCCATTCCACCCTGTTCAGCTCTACATTTTCGTGTCCACAAAACCCAGCCTTCAGAAATCATTGGAATCACCACTAGAGAATGTTCCATTCATTCACTGCGAATCTGGAATTCATCTGAATCTCCACTCCCGGCAGGTTTTCATTGCACCACTGCTGAATGTTCAAGTAACGCAATGATGGTTTTCAGCGGTCTATTCACACTCGAACCCGTGCTGTTCACGGTCTAGCGACTCAACACTGGTGAGTTCTTCTTTTTCCAGTTCAGACAATACAAACCTCAGAAACCATTGCAATCTACACTACAGAATGTTTCATTCATTCAGGCGAATCTTGAATTCATCTTGTTCTCCACTCCCAGCAGGTTTTCGTTTCACCACTGGTGAATGTCCAAGCAACCCAAGGCTGGTTTCAGCTGCGTGTTAACACTCGCAGCCGTGCTGTTCAATTGGCTATCCAGTGAACGCTGGTTAGCTCTTGATTTTCCTTCCACACACCGAGCCTTCAGAAATCATTCTTATCTCCACTTCAGAATGTTCCATTCGTTCCCTGCGAATCTGGAATTCCTCTGACTCTCCACACCAGGCAGATTTTCCTAACAACACTGGTGAATGACCAGGTAATCCAATGCTGGTTTTCAGCGGCTGTTCACACTCACAGCCTTGCTGTTCAATTGGCAATCCAGTCAAACCTAGTCAGCTCTTCATTTTCCTGTCCACACAACCCAGCGTTCAGAAATCATTGGAATCTCTACTACAGAAATTTCCATTCATTCACTGTGAATCTGGAAATACTCTGAATCTGCATTCCAGGAAGGCTTTCGTTACACCACTGATGAATGTCCAAGTAATGCAATGCTGCTTCTTAGTGGTCTGTTCACACTCGAAACCGTGCTGTTCATTGGCTATCCACTCAATATCGGTCAGCTCTTCAATATCCTGTCCAGACTATCCAGATTCCTAAATGTTGGCAATCACCACTACAGAATGTTCCATTCAATCACGCGAATCTGGAATTCATCAGAGTCTCCACTCCTGGAAGGTTTTCGTGACACCACTGGTAAATGTCCAAGGAAGACAATGCTGGTTTTAAGCCGCCTGCTAACACACTCAGCCGTGCTGTTCAATTTGCTATCCACCCAACCCTATTCAGCTCTACATTTTCCTGTCCTCATAACCCAACCTTCAGAAATAATTGGTATCTCCTCCACAGAATGTTCCGTTCATTCACTGCGAATCTTAAATTCATCTGACTCTCAACTCCCGGCGGGTTATCGTTACACCACTTGTGAATGTCCAAGTAAGCCAATGCTGGTTTTCAGTGGCCTGTTCATACTAAGAGACGTGCTGTTCATTTGGCTATCCACTCCACCCTGTTCAGCTCTACATTCTCGTGTCCACAAAACCCAGCCTTCAGAAATCATTGGAATCACCACTAGAGAATGTTCCATTCATTCACTGCGAATCTGGAATTCCTCTGAACCTCCACTCCTGGCAGGTTTTCGTTACGCCACTGGTGAATGTCCAAGTAACTCAATACTGGTTTTCAGAGGCATGTTCAACTCGCAGAAGTGCTGTTCAATGGGCTATCCACTCAATATTGGTCAGCTCTTCATTTTCCTCTCCACACAAACCAGCCTTCAGAAATCATTGGGCTCTCCACTACAGACTGTTCCATTCATTCACTGCGATTCTGCAATTCATCTGACTCTCCGCTCCAGGCAGGTTTTCATTACAGCACTGGTGAATGACCAAGTAATCCAATGCTGGTTTTCAGCCGCCTTTTCACACTCGCAGTGTGCTGTTCAATTGTCTATCCACTCAAACCTGGTCAGCCTTTCATTTTCTTTTCCACAATATCAGACTTCAGAAATCATTGGAATCGCCAGTCCAGAATGTTCCATTCATTCACTGCCAATCTGGAATTCATCTGAATCTGCACTCCAGGTAGGCTTTCATTACACCACTTATGAATGTCCAAGTAACACAATGCTGGTTTTCAGCGGTCTGTTCACACTCTAAGCCCTGCTTTTTACTGGGTATCCACACAACTGTGGTCAGCTCTTCATTTTCATGTCCAAACAATCCAGACTTGAGAAATCATTGCAATCTCCAGTACAGAATGTTCCATTCATTCACTGCGAATCTGGAATTCAACTGAATCTCCACTACCTGCAGATTTATCTTACACCACTTGTGAATGTCCAAGTAAAACAATGCTGGTTTTCAGAGGCCTGTTCATGTTCGCAGTCGTGCTGTTCAATTGGCTATCCACTCAACCTGTTTTGCTCCTCATTTTCCTGTGCACACAACCCAGCCTTCAGAAATCATTGTAATCTCCACTACAGGATGTTCCATTCATTCACTGGGAATCTGGAATTCATCTGAATCTGCACTCCACGCAGGCTTTCGTTACACCACTGCTGAAAGTCGACGTAATGCAATACTGGTTTTCAGTGGTCTGTTCACATTCGAAGCCGAGGCTTTTTACAGGCTATCCACTCAACACTGGTCAGCTCTTCATTTTCGTGTCCCCACAATCCAGATTTCAGAAATCATTGCAATCTCCACTACAGAATGTTCCATTCATTCACTGCGAGTCTGGAGTTTATCTGATTCTCCACTCCCGCCTGGTTAACATTACACCACTTGTGAATGTCCAAGTAAGCCAATGCTGGTTTTCAGAGGCCTGTTCATACTCGCAGCCGTGCTGTTTAATTGACAATTCACTCCACCCTGTTCAGCTCTTCATTGTCCCACCACACTACCAGCCTTCAGAAATCTTTGTTATCTCCACTACAGAATGTTCCATTCATTCACTGCGAATCTGGAATTCATCTGACTCTCAACTCCACGCAGGTTTTCATTACACCACTGTTGAATGTCCAAGTAACCCAATGCTGGTTTTCAGCGGCCTGTTCATATTCGCAGCCCTGCTGTTTACTTGGCTATCGATTCAAGCCTGGTCAGCTCTTCATTTTCCTGTCCACACAACACAGGCTTCAGAAATCATTGGAATCTCCTCTACAGAATGTTCCATTCATTCACTGCGAATGTGGAATTCAACTGACTCTCCACTCCATGCAGGTTTTCCTTACACCACTGATGAATGTCCAAGTAACCCAATGCTGGTTTTCAGCTGCATGTTCACACTCGCAGCCATGCTATACACTTGGCTTTCCACTAAATCCTGATTAGTTCTTGATTTTCCTTCCACACGACCCAGCCTTCAGAAATCGTTGGAATCTCCACTAGAGAATGTTCCATTCATTCACTGCGAATCTGGAATTCCTCTGAACCTCCACTCCCGGCAGGTTTTCGTTACACCACTGTTGAATGTCCAAGTAACCCAATGTTTTAAGTGTTTTCTTCACAAGCGCAGTGGTGCTGTTCAATTGGCTATCCACTCAACCCTGGCCAGCTCTACATTTTCCTGTCCACACCACAGAGACTGGAGAAATCATTGTTATCTCCACTACAGAATGTTCCATTCATTCACAGCGAATCTGGAATTCATCTGAATCTCCACTCCCGGCAGGTTTTCGTGACACCACTGGTAAATATCCAAGTAAGCCAATGCTGGTTTTAAGTGGCCTGCTCATACTCTCAGCCGTGCTGTTCAATTTGCTATCCACTCAACCCTCTTCAGCTCCATTTTCCTGTCCACATAACCCAAACTTCAGAAACAATTGGTATCTCCTCCACAGAATGTTCCATTCATTGACGGCAAATCTGAAATTCATCTAATTCTCAACTCCCGTCAGGTTTTCGTTACACCACTTGTGAATGTCCAATTAAGCCAAAGCTGGTTTTCAGTGGCCTGTTCTTACTACGAGACGTGCTGTTTATTTGGCTATCCATTCCACCCTGTTCAGCTCTACATTTTCGTGTCCACAAAACCCAGCCTTCAGAAATCATTGGAATCACCACTAGAGAATGTTCCATTCATTCACTGCGAATCTGGAATTCATCTGAATCTCCACTCCCGGCAGGTTTTCATTGCACCACTGCTGAATGTTCAAGTAACGCAATGATGGTTTTCAGCGGTCTATTCACACTCGAACCCGTGCTGTTCACGGTCTAGCGACTCAACACTGGTGAGTTCTTCTTTTTCCAGTTCAGACAATACAAACCTCAGAAACCATTGCAATCTACACTACAGAATGTTTCATTCATTCAGGCGAATCTTGAATTCATCTTGTTCTCCACTCCCAGCAGGTTTTCGTTTCACCACTGGTGAATGTCCAAGCAACCCAAGGCTGGTTTCAGCTGCGTGTTAACACTCGCAGCCGTGCTGTTCAATTGGCTATCCAGTGAACGCTGGTTAGCTCTTGATTTTCCTTCCACACACCGAGCCTTCAGAAATCATTCTTATCTCCACTTCAGAATGTTCCATTCGTTCCCTGCGAATCTGGAATTCCTCTGACTCTCCACACCAGGCAGATTTTCCTAACAACACTGGTGAATGACCAGGTAATCCAATGCTGGTTTTCAGCGGCTGTTCACACTCACAGCCTTGCTGTTCAATTGGCAATCCAGTCAAACCTAGTCAGCTCTTCATTTTCCTGTCCACACAACCCAGCGTTCAGAAATCATTGGAATCTCTACTACAGAAATTTCCATTCATTCACTGTGAATCTGGAAATACTCTGAATCTGCATTCCAGGAAGGCTTTCGTTACACCACTGATGAATGTCCAAGTAATGCAATGCTGCTTCTTAGTGGTCTGTTCACACTCGAAACCGTGCTGTTCATTGGCTATCCACTCAATATCGGTCAGCTCTTCAATATCCTGTCCAGACTATCCAGATTCCTAAATGTTGGCAATCACCACTACAGAATGTTCCATTCAATCACGCGAATCTGGAATTCATCAGAGTCTCCACTCCTGGAAGGTTTTCGTGACACCACTGGTAAATGTCCAAGGAAGACAATGCTGGTTTTAAGCCGCCTGCTAACACACTCAGCCGTGCTGTTCAATTTGCTATCCACCCAACCCTATTCAGCTCTACATTTTCCTGTCCTCATAACCCAACCTTCAGAAATAATTGGTATCTCCTCCACAGAATGTTCCGTTCATTCACTGCGAATCTTAAATTCATCTGACTCTCAACTCCCGGCGGGTTATCGTTACACCACTTGTGAATGTCCAAGTAAGCCAATGCTGGTTTTCAGTGGCCTGTTCATACTAAGAGACGTGCTGTTCATTTGGCTATCCACTCCACCCTGTTCAGCTCTACATTTTCGTGTCCACAAAACCCAGCCTTCAGAAATCATTGGAATCACCACTAGAGAATGTTCCATTCATTCACTGCGAATCTGGAATTCATCTGAACCTCCACTCCTGGCAGGTTTTCGTTACGCCACTGGTGAATGTCCAAGTCACTCAATACTGGTTTTCAGAGGCAAGTTCAACTCGCAGAAGTGCTGTTCAATGGGCTATCCACTCAATATTGGTCAGCTCTTCATTTTCCTCTCCACACAAACCAGCCTTCAGAAATCATTGGGCTCTCCACTACAGACTGTTCCATTCATTCACTGCGATTCTGCAATTCATCTGACTCTCCGCTCCAGGCAGATTTTCATTACAGCACTGGTGAATGACCAAGTAATCCAATGCTGGTTTTCAGCCGCCTTTTCACACTCGCAGTGTGCTGTTCAATTGTCTATCCACTCAAACCTGGTCAGCCTTTCATTTTCTTTTCCACAATATCAGACTTCAGAAATCATTGGAATCGCCAGTACAGAATGTTCCATTCATTCACTGCCAATCTGGAATTCATCTGAATCTGCACTCCAGGTAGGCTTTCATTACACCACTTATGAATGTCCAAGTAACACAATGCTGGTTTTCAGCGGTCTGTTCACACTCTAAGCCCTGCTTTTTACTGGGTATCCACACAACTGTGGTCAGCTCTTCATTTTCATGTCCAAACAATCCAGACTTGAGAAATCATTGCAATCTCCAGTACAGAATGTTCCATTCATTCACTGCGAATCTGGAATTCAACTGAATCTCCACTACCTGCAGATTTATCTTACACCACTTGTGAATGTCCAAGTAAAACAATGCTGGTTTTCAGAGGCCTGTTCATGTTCGCAGTCGTGCTGTTCAATTGGCTATCCACTCAACCTGTTTTGCTCCTCATTTTCCTGTGCACACAACCCAGCCTTCAGAAATCATTGTAATCTCCACTACAGGATGTTCCATTCATTCACTGGGAATCTGGAATTCATCTGAATCTGCACTCCACGCAGGCTTTCGTTACACCACTGCTGAAAGTCGAAGTAATGCAATACTGGTTTTCAGTGGTCTGTTCACATTCGAAGCCGAGGCTTTTTACAGGCTATCCACTCAACACTGGTCAGCTCTTCATTTTCGTGTCCCCACAATCCAGATTTCAGAAATCATTGCAATCTCCACTACAGAATGTTCCATTCATTCACTGCGAGTCTGGAGTTTATCTGATTCTCCACTCCCGCCTGGTTAACATTACACCACTTGTGAATGTCCAAGTAAGCCAATGCTGGTTTTCAGAGGCCTGTTCATACTCGCAGCCGTGCTGTTTAATTGACAATTCACTCCACCCTGTTCAGCTCTTCATTGTCCCACCACACTACCAGCCTTCAGAAATCTTTGTTATCTCCACTACAGAATGTTCCATTCATTCACTGCGAATCTGGAATTCATCTGACTCTCAACTCCACGCAGGTTTTCATTACACCACTGTTGAATGTCCAAGTAACCCAATGCTGGTTTTCAGCGGCCTGTTCATATTCGCAGCCCTGCTGTTTACTTGGCTATCGATTCAAGCCTGGTCAGCTCTTCATTTTCCTGTCCACACAACACAGGCTTCAGAAATCATTGGAATCTCCTCTACAGAATGTTCCATTCATTCACTGCGAATGTGGAATTCAACTGACTCTCCACTCCATGCAGGTTTTCCTTACACCACTGATGAATGTCCAAGTAACCCAATGCTGGTTTTCAGCTGCATGTTCACACTCGCAGCCATGCTATACAATTGGCTTTCCACTAAATCCTGATTAGTTCTTGATTTTCCTTCCACACGACCCAGCCTTCAGAAATCGTTGGAATCTCCACTAGAGAATGTTCCATTCATTCACTGCGAATCTGGAATTCCTCTGAACCTCCACTCCCGGCAGGTTTTCGTTACACCACTGTTGAATGTCCAAGTAACCCAATGTTTTAAGTGTTTTCTTCACAAGCGCAGTGGTGCTGTTCAATTGGCTATCCACTCAACCCTGGCCAGCTCTACATTTTCCTGTCCACACCACAGAGACTGGAGAAATCATTGTTATCTCCACTACAGAATGTTCCATTCATTCACAGCGAATCTGGAATTCATCTGAATCTCCACTCCCGGCAGGTTTTCGTGACACCACTGGTAAATATCCAAGTAAGCCAATGCTGGTTTTAAGTGGCCTGCTCCTACTCTCAGCCGTGCTGTTCAATTTGCTATCCACTCAACCCTCTTCAGCTCCATTTTCCTGTCCACATAACCCAAACTTCAGAAACAATTGGTATCTCCTCCACAGAATGTTCCATTCATTGACGGCAAATCTGAAATTCATCTAATTCTCAACTCCCGTCAGGTTTTCGTTACACCACTTGTGAATGTCCAATTAAGCCAAAGCTGGTTTTCAGTGGCCTGTTCTTACTACGAGACGTGCTGTTCATTTGGCTATCCATTCCACCCTGTTCAGCTCTACATTTTCGTGTCCACAAAACCCAGCCTTCAGAAATCATTGGAATCACCACTAGAGAATGTTCCATTCATTCACTGCGAATCTGGAATTCATCTGAATCTCCACTCCCGGCAGGTTTTCATTGCACCACTGCTGAATGTTCAAGTAACGCAATGATGGTTTTCAGCGGTCTATTCACACTCGAACCCGTGCTGTTCACGGTCTAGCGACTCAACACTGGTGAGTTCTTCTTTTTCCAGTTCAGACAATACAAACCTCAGAAACCATTGCAATCTACACTACAGAATGTTTCATTCATTCAGGCGAATCTTGAATTCATCTTGTTCTCCACTCCCAGCAGGTTTTCGTTTCACCACTGGTGAATGTCCAAGCAACCCAAGGCTGGTTTCAGCTGCGTGTTAACACTCGCAGCCGTGCTGTTCAATTGGCTATCCAGTGAACGCTGGTTAGCTCTTGATTTTCCTTCCACACACCGAGCCTTCAGAAATCATTCTTATCTCCACTTCAGAATGTTCCATTCGTTCCCTGCGAATCTGGAATTCCTCTGACTCTCCACACCAGGCAGATTTTCCTAACAACACTGGTGAATGACCAGGTAATCCAATGCTGGTTTTCAGCGGCTGTTCACACTCACAGCCTTGCTGTTCAATTGGCAATCCAGTCAAACCTAGTCAGCTCTTCATTTTCCTGTCCACACAACCCAGCGTTCAGAAATCATTGGAATCTCTACTACAGAAATTTCCATTCATTCACTGTGAATCTGGAAATACTCTGAATCTGCATTCCAGGAAGGCTTTCGTTACACCACTGATGAATGTCCAAGTAATGCAATGCTGCTTCTTAGTGGTCTGTTCACACTCGAAACCGTGCTGTTCATTGGCTATCCACTCAATATCGGTCAGCTCTTCAATATCCTGTCCAGACTATCCAGATTCCTAAATGTTGGCAATCACCACTACAGAATGTTCCATTCAATCACGCGAATCTGGAATTCATCAGAGTCTCCACTCCTGGAAGGTTTTCGTGACACCACTGGTAAATGTCCAAGGAAGACAATGCTGGTTTTAAGCCGCCTGCTAACACACTCAGCCGTGCTGTTCAATTTGCTATCCACCCAACCCTATTCAGCTCTACATTTTCCTGTCCTCATAACCCAACCTTCAGAAATAATTGGTATCTCCTCCACAGAATGTTCCGTTCATTCACTGCGAATCTTAAATTCATCTGACTCTCAACTCCCGGCGGGTTATCGTTACACCACTTGTGAATGTCCAAGTAAGCCAATGCTGGTTTTCAGTGGCCTGTTCATACTAAGAGACGTGCTGTTCATTTGGCTATCCACTCCACCCTGTTCAGCTCTACATTCTCGTGTCCACAAAACCCAGCCTTCAGAAATCATTGGAATCACCACTAGAGAATGTTCCATTCATTCACTGCGAATCTGGAATTCCTCTGAACCTCCACTCCTGGCAGGTTTTCGTTACGCCACTGGTGAATGTCCAAGTAACTCAATACTGGTTTTCAGAGGCATGTTCAACTCGCAGAAGTGCTGTTCAATGGGCTATCCACTCAATATTGGTCAGCTCTTCATTTTCCTCTCCACACAAACCAGCCTTCAGAAATCATTGGGCTCTCCACTACAGACTGTTCCATTCATTCACTGCGATTCTGCAATTCATCTGACTCTCCGCTCCAGGCAGGTTTTCATTACAGCACTGGTGAATGACCAAGTAATCCAATGCTGGTTTTCAGCCGCCTTTTCACACTCGCAGTGTGCTGTTCAATTGTCTATCCACTCAAACCTGGTCAGCCTTTCATTTTCTTTTCCACAATATCAGACTTCAGAAATCATTGGAATCGCCAGTCCAGAATGTTCCATTCATTCACTGCCAATCTGGAATTCATCTGAATCTGCACTCCAGGTAGGCTTTCATTACACCACTTATGAATGTCCAAGTAACACAATGCTGGTTTTCAGCGGTCTGTTCACACTCTAAGCCCTGCTTTTTACTGGGTATCCACACAACTGTGGTCAGCTCTTCATTTTCATGTCCAAACAATCCAGACTTGAGAAATCATTGCAATCTCCAGTACAGAATGTTCCATTCATTCACTGCGAATCTGGAATTCAACTGAATCTCCACTACCTGCAGATTTATCTTACACCACTTGTGAATGTCCAAGTAAAACAATGCTGGTTTTCAGAGGCCTGTTCATGTTCGCAGTCGTGCTGTTCAATTGGCTATCCACTCAACCTGTTTTGCTCCTCATTTTCCTGTGCACACAACCCAGCCTTCAGAAATCATTGTAATCTCCACTACAGGATGTTCCATTCATTCACTGGGAATCTGGAATTCATCTGAATCTGCACTCCACGCAGGCTTTCGTTACACCACTGCTGAAAGTCGACGTAATGCAATACTGGTTTTCAGTGGTCTGTTCACATTCGAAGCCGAGGCTTTTTACAGGCTATCCACTCAACACTGGTCAGCTCTTCATTTTCGTGTCCCCACAATCCAGATTTCAGAAATCATTGCAATCTCCACTACAGAATGTTCCATTCATTCACTGCGAGTCTGGAGTTTATCTGATTCTCCACTCCCGCCTGGTTAACATTACACCACTTGTGAATGTCCAAGTAAGCCAATGCTGGTTTTCAGAGGCCTGTTCATACTCGCAGCCGTGCTGTTTAATTGACAATTCACTCCACCCTGTTCAGCTCTTCATTGTCCCACCACACTACCAGCCTTCAGAAATCTTTGTTATCTCCACTACAGAATGTTCCATTCATTCACTGCGAATCTGGAATTCATCTGACTCTCAACTCCACGCAGGTTTTCATTACACCACTGTTGAATGTCCAAGTAACCCAATGCTGGTTTTCAGCGGCCTGTTCATATTCGCAGCCCTGCTGTTTACTTGGCTATCGATTCAAGCCTGGTCAGCTCTTCATTTTCCTGTCCACACAACACAGGCTTCAGAAATCATTGGAATCTCCTCTACAGAATGTTCCATTCATTCACTGCGAATGTGGAATTCAACTGACTCTCCACTCCATGCAGGTTTTCCTTACACCACTGATGAATGTCCAAGTAACCCAATGCTGGTTTTCAGCTGCATGTTCACACTCGCAGCCATGCTATACACTTGGCTTTCCACTAAATCCTGATTAGTTCTTGATTTTCCTTCCACACGACCCAGCCTTCAGAAATCGTTGGAATCTCCACTAGAGAATGTTCCATTCATTCACTGCGAATCTGGAATTCCTCTGAACCTCCACTCCCGGCAGGTTTTCGTTACACCACTGTTGAATGTCCAAGTAACCCAATGTTTTAAGTGTTTTCTTCACAAGCGCAGTGGTGCTGTTCAATTGGCTATCCACTCAACCCTGGCCAGCTCTACATTTTCCTGTCCACACCACAGAGACTGGAGAAATCATTGTTATCTCCACTACAGAATGTTCCATTCATTCACAGCGAATCTGGAATTCATCTGAATCTCCACTCCCGGCAGGTTTTCGTGACACCACTGGTAAATATCCAAGTAAGCCAATGCTGGTTTTAAGTGGCCTGCTCATACTCTCAGCCGTGCTGTTCAATTTGCTATCCACTCAACCCTCTTCAGCTCCATTTTCCTGTCCACATAACCCAAACTTCAGAAACAATTGGTATCTCCTCCACAGAATGTTCCATTCATTGACGGCAAATCTGAAATTCATCTAATTCTCAACTCCCGTCAGGTTTTCGTTACACCACTTGTGAATGTCCAATTAAGCCAAAGCTGGTTTTCAGTGGCCTGTTCTTACTACGAGACGTGCTGTTCATTTGGCTATCCATTCCACCCTGTTCAGCTCTACATTTTCGTGTCCACAAAACCCAGCCTTCAGAAATCATTGGAATCACCACTAGAGAATGTTCCATTCATTCACTGCGAATCTGGAATTCATCTGAATCTCCACTCCCGGCAGGTTTTCATTGCACCACTGCTGAATGTTCAAGTAACGCAATGATGGTTTTCAGCGGTCTATTCACACTCGAACCCGTGCTGTTCACGGTCTAGCGACTCAACACTGGTGAGTTCTTCTTTTTCCAGTTCAGACAATACAAACCTCAGAAACCATTGCAATCTACACTACAGAATGTTTCATTCATTCAGGCGAATCTTGAATTCATCTTGTTCTCCACTCCCAGCAGGTTTTCGTTTCACCACTGGTGAATGTCCAAGCAACCCAAGGCTGGTTTCAGCTGCGTGTTAACACTCGCAGCCGTGCTGTTCAATTGGCTATCCAGTGAACGCTGGTTAGCTCTTGATTTTCCTTCCACACACCGAGCCTTCAGAAATCATTCTTATCTCCACTTCAGAATGTTCCATTCGTTCCCTGCGAATCTGGAATTCCTCTGACTCTCCACACCAGGCAGATTTTCCTAACAACACTGGTGAATGACCAGGTAATCCAATGCTGGTTTTCAGCGGCTGTTCACACTCACAGCCTTGCTGTTCAATTGGCAATCCAGTCAAACCTAGTCAGCTCTTCATTTTCCTGTCCACACAACCCAGCGTTCAGAAATCATTGGAATCTCTACTACAGAAATTTCCATTCATTCACTGTGAATCTGGAAATACTCTGAATCTGCATTCCAGGAAGGCTTTCGTTACACCACTGATGAATGTCCAAGTAATGCAATGCTGCTTCTTAGTGGTCTGTTCACACTCGAAACCGTGCTGTTCATTGGCTATCCACTCAATATCGGTCAGCTCTTCAATATCCTGTCCAGACTATCCAGATTCCTAAATGTTGGCAATCACCACTACAGAATGTTCCATTCAATCACGCGAATCTGGAATTCATCAGAGTCTCCACTCCTGGAAGGTTTTCGTGACACCACTGGTAAATGTCCAAGGAAGACAATGCTGGTTTTAAGCCGCCTGCTAACACACTCAGCCGTGCTGTTCAATTTGCTATCCACCCAACCCTATTCAGCTCTACATTTTCCTGTCCTCATAACCCAACCTTCAGAAATAATTGGTATCTCCTCCACAGAATGTTCCGTTCATTCACTGCGAATCTTAAATTCATCTGACTCTCAACTCCCGGCGGGTTATCGTTACACCACTTGTGAATGTCCAAGTAAGCCAATGCTGGTTTTCAGTGGCCTGTTCATACTAAGAGACGTGCTGTTCATTTGGCTATCCACTCCACCCTGTTCAGCTCTACATTTTCGTGTCCACAAAACCCAGCCTTCAGAAATCATTGGAATCACCACTAGAGAATGTTCCATTCATTCACTGCGAATCTGGAATTCATCTGAACCTCCACTCCTGGCAGGTTTTCGTTACGCCACTGGTGAATGTCCAAGTCACTCAATACTGGTTTTCAGAGGCAAGTTCAACTCGCAGAAGTGCTGTTCAATGGGCTATCCACTCAATATTGGTCAGCTCTTCATTTTCCTCTCCACACAAACCAGCCTTCAGAAATCATTGGGCTCTCCACTACAGACTGTTCCATTCATTCACTGCGATTCTGCAATTCATCTGACTCTCCGCTCCAGGCAGATTTTCATTACAGCACTGGTGAATGACCAAGTAATCCAATGCTGGTTTTCAGCCGCCTTTTCACACTCGCAGTGTGCTGTTCAATTGTCTATCCACTCAAACCTTGTCAGCCTTTCATTTTCTTTTCCACAATATCAGACTTCAGAAATCATTGGAATCGCCAGTACAGAATGTTCCATTCATTCACTGCCAATCTGGAATTCATCTGAATCTGCACTCCAGGTAGGCTTTCATTACACCACTTATGAATGTCCAAGTAACACAATGCTGGTTTTCAGCGGTCTGTTCACACTCTAAGCCCTGCTTTTTACTGGGTATCCACACAACTGTGGTCAGCTCTTCATTTTCATGTCCAAACAATCCAGACTTGAGAAATCATTGCAATCTCCAGTACAGAATGTTCCATTCATTCACTGCGAATCTGGAATTCAACTGAATCTCCACTACCTGCAGATTTATCTTACACCACTTGTGAATGTCCAAGTAAAACAATGCTGGTTTTCAGAGGCCTGTTCATGTTCGCAGTCGTGCTGTTCAATTGGCTATCCACTCAACCTGTTTTGCTCCTCATTTTCCTGTGCACACAACCCAGCCTTCAGAAATCATTGTAATCTCCACTACAGGATGTTCCATTCATTCACTGGGAATCTGGAATTCATCTGAATCTGCACTCCACGCAGGCTTTCGTTACACCACTGCTGAAAGTCGAAGTAATGCAATACTGGTTTTCAGTGGTCTGTTCACATTCGAAGCCGAGGCTTTTTACAGGCTATCCACTCAACACTGGTCAGCTCTTCATTTTCGTGTCCCCACAATCCAGATTTCAGAAATCATTGCAATCTCCACTACAGAATGTTCCATTCATTCACTGCGAGTCTGGAGTTTATCTGATTCTCCACTCCCGCCTGGTTAACATTACACCACTTGTGAATGTCCAAGTAAGCCAATGCTGGTTTTCAGAGGCCTGTTCATACTCGCAGCCGTGCTGTTTAATTGACAATTCACTCCACCCTGTTCAGCTCTTCATTGTCCCACCACACTACCAGCCTTCAGAAATCTTTGTTATCTCCACTACAGAATGTTCCATTCATTCACTGCGAATCTGGAATTCATCTGACTCTCAACTCCACGCAGGTTTTCATTACACCACTGTTGAATGTCCAAGTAACCCAATGCTGGTTTTCAGCGGCCTGTTCATATTCGCAGCCCTGCTGTTTACTTGGCTATCGATTCAAGCCTGGTCAGCTCTTCATTTTCCTGTCCACACAACACAGGCTTCAGAAATCATTGGAATCTCCTCTACAGAATGTTCCATTCATTCACTGCGAATGTGGAATTCAACTGACTCTCCACTCCATGCAGGTTTTCCTTACACCACTGATGAATGTCCAAGTAACCCAATGCTGGTTTTCAGCTGCATGTTCACACTCGCAGCCATGCTATACAATTGGCTTTCCACTAAATCCTGATTAGTTCTTGATTTTCCTTCCACACGACCCAGCCTTCAGAAATCGTTGGAATCTCCACTAGAGAATGTTCCATTCATTCACTGCGAATCTGGAATTCCTCTGAACCTCCACTCCCGGCAGGTTTTCGTTACACCACTGTTGAATGTCCAAGTAACCCAATGTTTTAAGTGTTTTCTTCACAAGCGCAGTGGTGCTGTTCAATTGGCTATCCACTCAACCCTGGCCAGCTCTACATTTTCCTGTCCACACCACAGAGACTGGAGAAATCATTGTTATCTCCACTACAGAATGTTCCATTCATTCACAGCGAATCTGGAATTCATCTGAATCTCCACTCCCGGCAGGTTTTCGTGACACCACTGGTAAATATCCAAGTAAGCCAATGCTGGTTTTAAGTGGCCTGCTCCTACTCTCAGCCGTGCTGTTCAATTTGCTATCCACTCAACCCTCTTCAGCTCCATTTTCCTGTCCACATAACCCAAACTTCAGAAACAATTGGTATCTCCTCCACAGAATGTTCCATTCATTGACGGCAAATCTGAAATTCATCTAATTCTCAACTCCCGTCAGGTTTTCGTTACACCACTTGTGAATGTCCAATTAAGCCAAAGCTGGTTTTCAGTGGCCTGTTCTTACTACGAGACGTGCTGTTCATTTGGCTATCCATTCCACCCTGTTCAGCTCTACATTTTCGTGTCCACAAAACCCAGCCTTCAGAAATCATTGGAATCACCACTAGAGAATGTTCCATTCATTCACTGCGAATCTGGAATTCATCTGAATCTCCACTCCCGGCAGGTTTTCATTGCACCACTGCTGAATGTTCAAGTAACGCAATGATGGTTTTCAGCGGTCTATTCACACTCGAACCCGTGCTGTTCACGGTCTAGCGACTCAACACTGGTGAGTTCTTCTTTTTCCAGTTCAGACAATACAAACCTCAGAAACCATTGCAATCTACACTACAGAATGTTTCATTCATTCAGGCGAATCTTGAATTCATCTTGTTCTCCACTCCCAGCAGGTTTTCGTTTCACCACTGGTGAATGTCCAAGCAACCCAAGGCTGGTTTCAGCTGCGTGTTAACACTCGCAGCCGTGCTGTTCAATTGGCTATCCAGTGAACGCTGGTTAGCTCTTGATTTTCCTTCCACACACCGAGCCTTCAGAAATCATTCTTATCTCCACTTCAGAATGTTCCATTCGTTCCCTGCGAATCTGGAATTCCTCTGACTCTCCACACCAGGCAGATTTTCCTAACAACACTGGTGAATGACCAGGTAATCCAATGCTGGTTTTCAGCGGCTGTTCACACTCACAGCCTTGCTGTTCAATTGGCAATCCAGTCAAACCTAGTCAGCTCTTCATTTTCCTGTCCACACAACCCAGCGTTCAGAAATCATTGGAATCTCTACTACAGAAATTTCCATTCATTCACTGTGAATCTGGAAATACTCTGAATCTGCATTCCAGGAAGGCTTTCGTTACACCACTGATGAATGTCCAAGTAATGCAATGCTGCTTCTTAGTGGTCTGTTCACACTCGAAACCGTGCTGTTCATTGGCTATCCACTCAATATCGGTCAGCTCTTCAATATCCTGTCCAGACTATCCAGATTCCTAAATGTTGGCAATCACCACTACAGAATGTTCCATTCAATCACGCGAATCTGGAATTCATCAGAGTCTCCACTCCTGGAAGGTTTTCGTGACACCACTGGTAAATGTCCAAGGAAGACAATGCTGGTTTTAAGCCGCCTGCTAACACACTCAGCCGTGCTGTTCAATTTGCTATCCACCCAACCCTATTCAGCTCTACATTTTCCTGTCCTCATAAGCCAACCTTCAGAAATAATTGGTATCTCCTCCACAGAATGTTCCGTTCATTCACTGCGAATCTTAAATTCATCTGACTCTCAACTCCCGGCGGGTTATCGTTACACCACTTGTGAATGTCCAAGTAAGCCAATGCTGGTTTTCAGTGGCCTGTTCATACTAAGAGACGTGCTGTTCATTTGGCTATCCACTCCACCCTGTTCAGCTCTACATTTTCGTGTCCACAAAACCCAGCCTTCAGAAATCATTGGAATCACCACTAGAGAATGTTCCATTCATTCACTGCGAATCTGGAATTCATCTGAACCTCCACTCCTGGCAGGTTTTCGTTACGCCACTGGTGAATGTCCAAGTCACTCAATACTGGTTTTCAGAGGCATGTTCAACTCGCAGAAGTGCTGTTCAATGGGCTATCCACTCAATATTGGTCAGCTCTTCATTTTCCTCTCCACACAAACCAGCCTTCAGAAATCATTGGGCTCTCCACTACAGACTGTTCCATTCATTCACTGCGATTCTGCAATTCATCTGACTCTCCGCTCCAGGCAGGTTTTCATTACAGCACTGGTGAATGACCAAGTAATCCAATGCTGGTTTTCAGCCGCCTTTTCACACTCGCAGTGTGCTGTTCAATTGTCTATCCACTCAAACCTGGTCAGCCTTTCATTTTCTTTTCCACAATATCAGACTTCAGAAATCATTGGAATCGCCAGTACAGAATGTTCCATTCATTCACTGCCAATCTGGAATTCATCTGAATCTGCACTCCAGGTAGGCTTTCATTACACCACTTATGAATGTCCAAGTAACACAATGCTGGTTTTCAGCGGTCTGTTCACACTCTAAGCCCTGCTTTTTACTGGGTATCCACACAACTGTGGTCAGCTCTTCATTTTCATGTCCAAACAATCCAGACTTGAGAAATCATTGCAATCTCCAGTACAGAATGTTCCATTCATTCACTGCGAATCTGGAATTCAACTGAATCTCCACTACCTGCAGATTTATCTTACACCACTTGTGAATGTCCAAGTAAAACAATGCTGGTTTTCAGAGGCCTGTTCATGTTCGCAGTCGTGCTGTTCAATTGGCTATCCACTCAACCTGTTTTGCTCCTCATTTTCCTGTGCACACAACCCAGCCTTCAGAAATCATTGTAATCTCCACTACAGGATGTTCCATTCATTCACTGGGAATCTGGAATTCATCTGAATCTGCACTCCACGCAGGCTTTCGTTACACCACTGCTGAAAGTCGACGTAATGCAATACTGGTTTTCAGTGGTCTGTTCACATTCGAAGCCGAGGCTTTTTACAGGCTATCCACTCAACACTGGTCAGCTCTTCATTTTCGTGTCCCCACAATCCAGATTTCAGAAATCATTGCAATCTCCACTACAGAATGTTCCATTCATTCACTGCGAGTCTGGAGTTTATCTGATTCTCCACTCCCGCCTGGTTAACATTACACCACTTGTGAATGTCCAAGTAAGCCAATGCTGGTTTTCAGAGGCCTGTTCATACTCGCAGCCGTGCTGTTTAATTGACAATTCACTCCACCCTGTTCAGCTCTTCATTGTCCCACCACACTACCAGCCTTCAGAAATCTTTGTTATCTCCACTACAGAATGTTCCATTCATTCACTGCGAATCTGGAATTCATCTGACTCTCAACTCCACGCAGGTTTTCATTACACCACTGTTGAATGTCCAAGTAACCCAATGCTGGTTTTCAGCGGCCTGTTCATATTCGCAGCCCTGCTGTTTACTTGGCTATCGATTCAAGCCTGGTCAGCTCTTCATTTTCCTGTCCACACAACACAGGCTTCAGAAATCATTGGAATCTCCTCTACAGAATGTTCCATTCATTCACTGCGAATGTGGAATTCAACTGACTCTCCACTCCATGCAGGTTTTCCTTACACCACTGATGAATGTCCAAGTAACCCAATGCTGGTTTTCAGCTGCATGTTCACACTCGCAGCCATGCTATACAATTGGCTTTCCACTAAATCCTGTTTAGTTCTTGATTTTCCTTCCACACGACCCAGCCTTCAGAAATCGTTGGAATCTCCACTAGAGAATGTTCCATTCATTCACTGCGAATCTGGAATTCCTCTGAACCTCCACTCCCGGCAGGTTTTCGTTACACCACTGTTGAATGTCCAAGTAACCCAATGTTTTAAGTGTTTTCTTCACAAGCGCAGTGGTGCTGTTCAATTGGCTATCCACTCAACCCTGGCCAGCTCTACATTTTCCTGTCCACACCACAGAGACTGGAGAAATCATTGTTATCTCCACTACAGAATGTTCCATTCATTCACAGCGAATCTGGAATTCATCTGAATCTCCACTCCCGGCAGGTTTTCGTGACACCACTGGTAAATATCCAAGTAAGCCAATGCTGGTTTTAAGTGGCCTGCTCATACTCTCAGCCGTGCTGTTCAATTTGCTATCCACTCAACCCTCTTCAGCTCCATTTTCCTGTCCACATAACCCAAACTTCAGAAACAATTGGTATCTCCTCCACAGAATGTTCCATTCATTGACAGCAAATCTGAAATTCATCTAATTCTCAACTCCCGTCAGGTTTTCGTTACACCACTTGTGAATGTCCAATTAAGCCAAAGCTGGTTTTCAGTGGCCTGTTCTTACTACGAGACGTGCTGTTCATTTGGCTATCCATTCCACCCTGTTCAGCTCTACATTTTCGTGTCCACAAAACCCAGCCTTCAGAAATCATTGGAATCACCACTAGAGAATGTTCCATTCATTCACTGCGAATCTGGAATTCATCTGAATCTCCACTCCCGGCAGGTTTTCATTGCACCACTGCTGAATGTTCAAGTAACGCAATGATGGTTTTCAGCGGTCTATTCACACTCGAACCCGTGCTGTTCACGGTCTAGCGACTCAACACTGGTGAGTTCTTCTTTTTCCAGTTCAGACAATACAAACCTCAGAAACCATTGCAATCTACACTACAGAATGTTTCATTCATTCAGGCGAATCTTGAATTCATCTTGTTCTCCACTCCCAGCAGGTTTTCGTTTCACCACTGGTGAATGTCCAAGCAACCCAAGGCTGGTTTCAGCTGCGTGTTAACACTCGCAGCCGTGCTGTTCAATTGGCTATCCAGTGAACGCTGGTTAGCTCTTGATTTTCCTTCCACACACCGAGCCTTCAGAAATCATTCTTATCTCCACTTCAGAATGTTCCATTCGTTCCCTGCGAATCTGGAATTCCTCTGACTCTCCACACCAGGCAGATTTTCCTAACAACACTGGTGAATGACCAGGTAATCCAATGCTGGTTTTCAGCGGCTGTTCACACTCACAGCCTTGCTGTTCAATTGGCAATCCAGTCAAACCTAGTCAGCTCTTCATTTTCCTGTCCACACAACCCAGCGTTCAGAAATCATTGGAATCTCTACTACAGAAATTTCCATTCATTCACTGTGAATCTGGAAATACTCTGAATCTGCATTCCAGGAAGGCTTTCGTTACACCACTGATGAATGTCCAAGTAATGCAATGCTGCTTCTTAGTGGTCTGTTCACACTCGAAACCGTGCTGTTCATTGGCTATCCACTCAATATCGGTCAGCTCTTCAATATCCTGTCCAGACTATCCAGATTCCTAAATGTTGGCAATCACCACTACAGAATGTTCCATTCAATCACGCGAATCTGGAATTCATCAGAGTCTCCACTCCTGGAAGGTTTTCGTGACACCACTGGTAAATGTCCAAGGAAGACAATGCTGGTTTTAAGCCGCCTGCTAACACACTCAGCCGTGCTGTTCAATTTGCTATCCACCCAACCCTATTCAGCTCTACATTTTCCTGTCCTCATAAGCCAACCTTCAGAAATAATTGGTATCTCCTCCACAGAATGTTCCGTTCATTCACTGCGAATCTTAAATTCATCTGACTCTCAACTCCCGGCGGGTTATCGTTACACCACTTGTGAATGTCCAAGTAAGCCAATGCTGGTTTTCAGTGGCCTGTTCATACTAAGAGACGTGCTGTTCATTTGGCTATCCACTCCACCCTGTTCAGCTCTACATTTTCGTGTCCACAAAACCCAGCCTTCAGAAATCATTGGAATCACCACTAGAGAATGTTCCATTCATTCACTGCGAATCTGGAATTCATCTGAACCTCCACTCCTGGCAGGTTTTCGTTACGCCACTGGTGAATGTCCAAGTAACTCAATACTGGTTTTCAGAGGCATGTTCAACTCGCAGAAGTGCTGTTCAATGGGCTATCCACTCAATATTGGTCAGCTCTTCATTTTCCTCTCCACACAAACCAGCCTTCAGAAATCATTGGGCTCTCCACTACAGACTGTTCCATTCATTCACTGCGATTCTGCAATTCATCTGACTCTCCGCTCCAGGCAGGTTTTCATTACAGCACTGGTGAATGACCAAGTAATCCAATGCTGGTTTTCAGCCGCCTTTTCACACTCGCAGTGTGCTGTTCAATTGTCTATCCACTCAAACCTGGTCAGCCTTTCATTTTCTTTTCCACAATATCAGACTTCAGAAATCATTGGAATCGCCAGTACAGAATGTTCCATTCATTCACTGCCAATCTGGAATTCATCTGAATCTGCACTCCAGGTGGGCTTTCATTACACCACTTATGAATGTCCAAGTAACACAATGCTGGTTTTCAGCGGTCTGTTCACACTCTAAGCCCTGCTTTTTACTGGGTATCCACACAACTGTGGTCAGCTCTTCATTTTCATGTCCAAACAATCCAGACTTGAGAAATCATTGCAATCTCCAGTACAGAATGTTCCATTCATTCACTGCGAATCTGGAATTCAACTGAATCTCCACTACCTGCAGATTTATCTTACACCACTTGTGAATGTCCAAGTAAAACAATGCTGGTTTTCAGAGGCCTGTTCATGTTCGCAGTCGTGCTGTTCAATTGGCTATCCACTCAACCTGTTTTGCTCCTCATTTTCCTGTGCACACAACCCAGCCTTCAGAAATCATTGTAATCTCCACTACAGGATGTTCCATTCATTCACTGGGAATCTGGAATTCATCTGAATCTGCACTCCACGCAGGCTTTCGTTACACCACTGCTGAAAGTCGAAGTAATGCAATACTGGTTTTCAGTGGTCTGTTCACATTCGAAGCCGAGGCTTTTTACAGGCTATCCACTCAACACTGGTCAGCTCTTCATTTTCGTGTCCCCACAATCCAGATTTCAGAAATCATTGCAATCTCCACTACAGAATGTTCCATTCATTCACTGCGAGTCTGGAGTTTATCTGATTCTCCACTCCCGCCTGGTTAACATTACACCACTTGTGAATGTCCAAGTAAGCCAATGCTGGTTTTCAGAGGCCTGTTCATACTCGCAGCCGTGCTGTTTAATTGACAATTCACTCCACCCTGTTCAGCTCTTCATTGTCCCACCACACTACCAGCCTTCAGAAATCTTTGTTATCTCCACTACAGAATGTTCCATTCATTCACTGCGAATCTGGAATTCATCTGACTCTCAACTCCACGCAGGTTTTCATTACACCACTGTTGAATGTCCAAGTAACCCAATGCTGGTTTTCAGCGGCCTGTTCATATTCGCAGCCCTGCTGTTTACTTGGCTATCGATTCAAGCCTGGTCAGCTCTTCATTTTCCTGTCCACACAACACAGGCTTCAGAAATCATTGGAATCTCCTCTACAGAATGTTCCATTCATTCACTGCGAATGTGGAATTCAACTGACTCTCCACTCCATGCAGGTTTTCCTTACACCACTGATGAATGTCCAAGTAACCCAATGCTGGTTTTCAGCTGCATGTTCACACTCGCAGCCATGCTATACAATTGGCTTTCCACTAAATCCTGATTAGTTCTTGATTTTCCTTCCACACGACCCAGCCTTCAGAAATCGTTGGAATCTCCACTAGAGAATGTTCCATTCATTCACTGCGAATCTGGAATTCCTCTGAACCTCCACTCCCGGCAGGTTTTCGTTACACCACTGTTGAATGTCCAAGTAACCCAATGTTTTAAGTGTTTTCTTCACAAGCGCAGTGGTGCTGTTCAATTGGCTATCCACTCAACCCTGGCCAGCTCTACATTTTCCTGTCCACACCACAGAGACTGGAGAAATCATTGTTATCTCCACTACAGAATGTTCCATTCATTCACAGCGAATCTGGAATTCATCTGAATCTCCACTCCCGGCAGGTTTTCGTGACACCACTGGTAAATATCCAAGTAAGCCAATGCTGGTTTTAAGTGGCCTGCTCATACTCTCAGCCGTGCTGTTCAATTTGCTATCCACTCAACCCTCTTCAGCTCCATTTTCCTGTCCACATAACCCAAACTTCAGAAACAATTGGTATCTCCTCCACAGAATGTTCCATTCATTGACGGCAAATCTGAAATTCATCTAATTCTCAACTCCCGTCAGGTTTTCGTTACACCACTTGTGAATGTCCAATTAAGCCAAAGCTGGTTTTCAGTGGCCTGTTCTTACTACGAGACGTGCTGTTCATTTGGCTATCCATTCCACCCTGTTCAGCTCTACATTTTCGTGTCCACAAAACCCAGCCTTCAGAAATCATTGGAATCACCACTAGAGAATGTTCCATTCATTCACTGCGAATCTGGAATTCATCTGAATCTCCACTCCCGGCAGGTTTTCATTGCACCACTGCTGAATGTTCAAGTAACGCAATGATGGTTTTCAGCGGTCTATTCACACTCGAACCCGTGCTGTTCACGGTCTAGCGACTCAACACTGGTGAGTTCTTCTTTTTCCAGTTCAGACAATACAAACCTCAGAAACCATTGCAATCTACACTACAGAATGTTTCATTCATTCAGGCGAATCTTGAATTCATCTTGTTCTCCACTCCCAGCAGGTTTTCGTTTCACCACTGGTGAATGTCCAAGCAACCCAAGGCTGGTTTCAGCTGCGTGTTAACACTCGCAGCCGTGCTGTTCAATTGGCTATCCAGTGAACGCTGGTTAGCTCTTGATTTTCCTTCCACACACCGAGCCTTCAGAAATCATTCTTATCTCCACTTCAGAATGTTCCATTCGTTCCCTGCGAATCTGGAATTCCTCTGACTCTCCACACCAGGCAGATTTTCCTAACAACACTGGTGAATGACCAGGTAATCCAATGCTGGTTTTCAGCGGCTGTTCACACTCACAGCCTTGCTGTTCAATTGGCAATCCAGTCAAACCTAGTCAGCTCTTCATTTTCCTGTCCACACAACCCAGCGTTCAGAAATCATTGGAATCTCTACTACAGAAATTTCCATTCATTCACTGTGAATCTGGAAATACTCTGAATCTGCATTCCAGGAAGGCTTTCGTTACACCACTGATGAATGTCCAAGTAATGCAATGCTGCTTCTTAGTGGTCTGTTCACACTCGAAACCGTGCTGTTCATTGGCTATCCACTCAATATCGGTCAGCTCTTCAATATCCTGTCCAGACTATCCAGATTCCTAAATGTTGGCAATCACCACTACAGAATGTTCCATTCAATCACGCGAATCTGGAATTCATCAGAGTCTCCACTCCTGGAAGGTTTTCGTGACACCACTGGTAAATGTCCAAGGAAGACAATGCTGGTTTTAAGCCGCCTGCTAACACACTCAGCCGTGCTGTTCAATTTGCTATCCACCCAACCCTATTCAGCTCTACATTTTCCTGTCCTCATAAGCCAACCTTCAGAAATAATTGGTATCTCCTCCACAGAATGTTCCGTTCATTCACTGCGAATCTTAAATTCATCTGACTCTCAACTCCCGGCGGGTTATCGTTACACCACTTGTGAATGTCCAAGTAAGCCAATGCTGGTTTTCAGTGGCCTGTTCATACTAAGAGACGTGCTGTTCATTTGGCTATCCACTCCACCCTGTTCAGCTCTACATTTTCGTGTCCACAAAACCCAGCCTTCAGAAATCATTGGAATCACCACTAGAGAATGTTCCATTCACTCACTGCGAATCTGGAATTCATCTGAACCTCCACTCCTGGCAGGTTTTCGTTACGCCACTGGTGAATGTCCAAGTCACTCAATACTGGTTTTCAGAGGCATGTTCAACTCGCAGAAGTGCTGTTCAATGGGCTATCCACTCAATATTGGTCAGCTCTTCATTTTCCTCTCCACACAAACCAGCCTTCAGAAATCATTGGGCTCTCCACTACAGACTGTTCCATTCATTCACTGCGATTCTGCAATTCATCTGACTCTCCGCTCCAGGCAGGTTTTCATTACAGCACTGGTGAATGACCAAGTAATCCAATGCTGGTTTTCAGCCGCCTTTTCACACTCGCAGTGTGCTGTTCAATTGTCTATCCACTCAAACCTGGTCAGTCTTTCATTTTCTTTTCCACAATATCAGACTTCAGAAATCATTGGAATCGCCAGTACAGAATGTTCCATTCATTCACTGCCAATCTGGAATTCATCTGAATCTGCACTCCAGGTAGGCTTTCATTACACCACTTATGAATGTCCAAGTAACACAATGCTGGTTTTCAGCGGTCTGTTCACACTCTAAGCCCTGCTTTTTACTGGGTATCCACACAACTGTGGTCAGCTCTTCATTTTCATGTCCAAACAATCCAGACTTGAGAAATCATTGCAATCTCCAGTACAGAATGTTCCATTCATTCACTGCGAATCTGGAATTCAACTGAATCTCCACTACCTGCAGATTTATCTTACACCACTTGTGAATGTCCAAGTAAAACAATGCTGGTTTTCAGAGGCCTGTTCATGTTCGCAGTCGTGCTGTTCAATTGGCTATCCACTCAACCTGTTTTGCTCCTCATTTTCCTGTGCACACAACCCAGCCTTCAGAAATCATTGTAATCTCCACTACAGGATGTTCCATTCATTCACTGGGAATCTGGAATTCATCTGAATCTGCACTCCACGCAGGCTTTCGTTACACCACTGCTGAAAGTCGAAGTAATGCAATACTGGTTTTCAGTGGTCTGTTCACATTCGAAGCCGAGGCTTTTTACAGGCTATCCACTCAACACTGGTCAGCTCTTCATTTTCGTGTCCCCACAATCCAGATTTCAGAAATCATTGCAATCTCCACTACAGAATGTTCCATTCATTCACTGCGAGTCTGGAGTTTATCTGATTCTCCACTCCCGCCTGGTTAACATTACACCACTTGTGAATGTCCAAGTAAGCCAATGCTGGTTTTCAGAGGCCTGTTCTTACTCGCAGCCGTGCTGTTTAATTGACAATTCACTCCACCCTGTTCAGCTCTTCATTGTCCCACCACACTACCAGCCTTCAGAAATCTTTGTTATCTCCACTACAGAATGTTCCATTCATTCACTGCGAATCTGGAATTCATCTGACTCTCAACTCCACGCAGGTTTTCATTACACCACTGTTGAATGTCCAAGTAACCCAATGCTGGTTTTCAGCGGCCTGTTCATATTCGCAGCCCTGCTGTTTACTTGGCTATCGATTCAAGCCTGGTCAGCTCTTCATTTTCCTGTCCACACAACACAGGCTTCAGAAATCATTGGAATCTCCTCTACAGAATGTTCCATTCATTCACTGCGAATGTGGAATTCAACTGACTCTCCACTCCATGCAGGTTTTCCTTACACCACTGATGAATGTCCAAGTAACCCAATGCTGGTTTTCAGCTGCATGTTCACACTCGCAGCCATGCTATACAATTGGCTTTCCACTAAATCCTGATTAGTTCTTGATTTTCCTTCCACACGACCCAGCCTTCAGAAATCGTTGGAATCTCCACTAGAGAATGTTCCATTCATTCACTGCGAATCTGGAATTCCTCTGAACCTCCACTCCCGGCAGGTTTTCGTTACACCACTGTTGAATGTCCAAGTAACCCAATGTTTTAAGTGTTTTCTTCACAAGCGCAGTGGTGCTGTTCAATTGGCTATCCACTCAACCCTGGCCAGCTCTACATTTTCCTGTCCACACCACAGAGACTGGAGAAATCATTGTTATCTCCACTACAGAATGTTCCATTCATTCACAGCGAATCTGGAATTCATCTGAATCTCCACTCCCGGCAGGTTTTCGTGACACCACTGGTAAATATCCAAGTAAGCCAATGCTGGTTTTAAGTGGCCTGCTCATACTCTCAGCCGTGCTGTTCAATTTGCTATCCACTCAACCCTCTTCAGCTCCATTTTCCTGTCCACATAACCCAAACTTCAGAAACAATTGGTATCTCCTCCACAGAATGTTCCATTCATTGACGGCAAATCTGAAATTCATCTAATTCTCAACTCCCGTCAGGTTTTCGTTACACCACTTGTGAATGTCCAATTAAGCCAAAGCTGGTTTTCAGTGGCCTGTTCTTACTACGAGACGTGCTGTTCATTTGGCTATCCATTCCACCCTGTTCAGCTCTACATTTTCGTGTCCACAAAACCCAGCCTTCAGAAATCATTGGAATCACCACTAGAGAATGTTCCATTCATTCACTGCGAATCTGGAATTCATCTGAATCTCCACTCCCGGCAGGTTTTCATTGCACCACTGCTGAATGTTCAAGTAACGCAATGATGGTTTTCAGCGGTCTATTCACACTCGAACCCGTGCTGTTCACGGTCTAGCGACTCAACACTGGTGAGTTCTTCTTTTTCCAGTTCAGACAATACAAACCTCAGAAACCATTGCAATCTACACTACAGAATGTTTCATTCATTCAGGCGAATCTTGAATTCATCTTGTTCTCCACTCCCAGCAGGTTTTCGTTTCACCACTGGTGAATGTCCAAGCAACCCAAGGCTGGTTTCAGCTGCGTGTTAACACTCGCAGCCGTGCTGTTCAATTGGCTATCCAGTGAACGCTGGTTAGCTCTTGATTTTCCTTCCACAAACCGAGCCTTCAGAAATCATTCTTATCTCCACTTCAGAATGTTCCATTCGTTCCCTGCGAATCTGGAATTCCTCTGACTCTCCACACCAGGCAGATTTTCCTAACAACACTGGTGAATGACCAGGTAATCCAATGCTGGTTTTCAGCGGCTGTTCACACTCACAGCCTTGCTGTTCAATTGGCAATCCAGTCAAACCTAGTCAGCTCTTCATTTTCCTGTCCACACAACCCAGCGTTCAGAAATCATTGGAATCTCTACTACAGAAATTTCCATTCATTCACTGTGAATCTGGAAATACTCTGAATCTGCATTCCAGGAAGGCTTTCGTTACACCACTGATGAATGTCCAAGTAATGCAATGCTGCTTCTTAGTGGTCTGTTCACACTCGAAACCGTGCTGTTCATTGGCTATCCACTCAATATCGGTCAGCTCTTCAATATCCTGTCCAGACTATCCAGATTCCTAAATGTTGGCAATCACCACTACAGAATGTTCCATTCAATCACGCGAATCTGGAATTCATCAGAGTCTCCACTCCTGGAAGGTTTTCGTGACACCACTGGTAAATGTCCAAGGAAGACAATGCTGGTTTTAAGCCGCCTGCTAACACACTCAGCCGTGCTGTTCAATTTGCTATCCACCCAACCCTATTCAGCTCTACATTTTCCTGTCCTCATAACCCAACCTTCAGAAATAATTGGTATGTCCTCCACAGAATGTTCCGTTCATTCACTGCGAATCTTAAATTCATCTGACTCTCAACTCCCGGCGGGTTATCGTTACACCACTTGTGAATGTCCAAGGAAGCCAATGCTGGTTTTCAGTGGCCTGTTCATACTAAGAGACGTGCTGTTCATTTGGCTATCCACTCCACCCTGTTCAGCTCTACATTTTCGTGTCCACAAAACCCAGCCTTCAGAAATCATTGGAATCACCACTAGAGAATGTTCCATTCATTCACTGCGAATCTGGAATTCATCTGAACCTCCACTCCTGGCAGGTTTTCGTTACGCCACTGGTGAATGTCCAAGTCACTCAATACTGGTTTTCAGAGGCATGTTCAACTCGCAGAAGTGCTGTTCAATGGGCTATCCACTCAATATTGGTCAGCTCTTCATTTTCCTCTCCACACAAACCAGCCTTCAGAAATCATTGGGCTCTCCACTACAGACTGTTCCATTCATTCACTGCGATTCTGCAATTCATCTGACTCTCCGCTCCAGGCAGGTTTTCATTACAGCACTGGTGAATGACCAAGTAATCCAATGCTGGTTTTCAGCCGCCTTTTCACACTCGCAGTGTGCTGTTCAATTGTCTATCCACTCAAACCTGGTCAGCCTTTCATTTTCTTTTCCACAATATCAGACTTCAGAAATCATTGGAATCGCCAGTACAGAATGTTCCATTCATTCACTGCCAATCTGGAATTCATCTGAATCTGCACTCCAGGTAGGCTTTCATTACACCACTTATGAATGTCCAAGTAACACAATGCTGGTTTTCAGCGGTCTGTTCACACTCTAAGCCCTGCTTTTTACTGGGTATCCACACAACTGTGGTCAGCTCTTCATTTTCATGTCCAAACAATCCAGACTTGAGAAATCATTGCAATCTCCAGTACAGAATGTTCCATTCATTCACTGCGAATCTGGAATTCAACTGAATCTCCACTACCTGCAGATTTATCTTACACCACTTGTGAATGTCCAAGTAAAACAATGCTGGTTTTCAGAGGCCTGTTCATGTTCGCAGTCGTGCTGTTCAATTGGCTATCCACTCAACCTGTTTTGCTCCTCATTTTCCTGTGCACACAACCCAGCCTTCAGAAATCATTGTAATCTCCACTACAGGATGTTCCATTCATTCACTGGGAATCTGGAATTCATCTGAATCTGCACTCCACGCAGGCTTTCGTTACACCACTGCTGAAAGTCGAAGTAATGCAATACTGGTTTTCAGTGGTCTGTTCACATTCGAAGCCGAGGCTTTTTACAGGCTATCCACTCAACACTGGTCAGCTCTTCATTTTCGTGTCCCCACAATCCAGATTTCAGAAATCATTGCAATCTCCACTACAGAATGTTCCATTCATTCACTGCGAGTCTGGAGTTTATCTGATTCTCCACTCCCGCCTGGTTAACATTACACCACTTGTGAATGTCCAAGTAAGCCAATGCTGGTTTTCAGAGGCCTGTTCATACTCGCAGCCGTGCTGTTTAATTGACAATTCACTCCACCCTGTTCAGCTCTTCATTGTCCCACCACACTACCAGCCTTCAGAAATCTTTGTTATCTCCACTACAGAATGTTCCATTCATTCACTGCGAATCTGGAATTCATCTGACTCTCAACTCCACGCAGGTTTTCATTACACCACTGTTGAATGTCCAAGTAACCCAATGCTGGTTTTCAGCGGCCTGTTCATATTCGCAGCCCTGCTGTTTACTTGGCTATCGATTCAAGCCTGGTCAGCTCTTCATTTTCCTGTCCACACAACACAGGCTTCAGAAATCATTGGAATCTCCTCTACAGAATGTTCCATTCATTCACTGCGAATGTGGAATTCAACTGACTCTCCACTCCATGCAGGTTTTCCTTACACCACTGATGAATGTCCAAGTAACCCAATGCTGGTTTTCAGCTGCATGTTCACACTCGCAGCCATGCTATACAATTGGCTTTCCACTAAATCCTGATTAGTTCTTGATTTTCCTTCCACACGACCCAGCCTTCAGAAATCGTTGGAATCTCCACTAGAGAATGTTCCATTCATTCACTGCGAATCTGGAATTCCTCTGAACCTCCACTCCCGGCAGGTTTTCGTTACACCACTGTTGAATGTCCAAGTAACCCAATGTTTTAAGTGTTTTCTTCACAAGCGCAGTGGTGCTGTTCAATTGGCTATCCACTCAACCCTGGCCAGCTCTACATTTTCCTGTCCACACCACAGAGACTGGAGAAATCATTGTTATCTCCACTACAGAATGTTCCATTCATTCACAGCGAATCTGGAATTCATCTGAATCTCCACTCCCGGCAGGTTTTCGTGACACCACTGGTAAATATCCAAGTAAGCCAATGCTGGTTTTAAGTGGCCTGCTCCTACTCTCAGCCGTGCTGTTCAATTTGCTATCCACTCAACCCTCTTCAGCTCCATTTTCCTGTCCACATAACCCAAACTTCAGAAACAATTGGTATCTCCTCCACAGAATGTTCCATTCATTGACGGCAAATCTGAAATTCATCTAATTCTCAACTCCCGTCAGGTTTTCGTTACACCACTTGTGAATGTCCAATTAAGCCAAAGCTGGTTTTCAGTGGCCTGTTCTTACTACGAGACGTGCTGTTCATTTGGCTATCCATTCCACCCTGTTCAGCTCTACATTTTCGTGTCCACAAAACCCAGCCTTCAGAAATCATTGGAATCACCACTAGAGAATGTTCCATTCATTCACTGCGAATCTGGAATTCATCTGAATCTCCACTCCCGGCAGGTTTTCATTGCACCACTGCTGAATGTTCAAGTAACGCAATGATGGTTTTCAGCGGTCTATTCACACTCGAACCCGTGCTGTTCACGGTCTAGCGACTCAACACTGGTGAGTTCTTCTTTTTCCAGTTCAGACAATACAAACCTCAGAAACCATTGCAATCTACACTACAGAATGTTTCATTCATTCAGGCGAATCTTGAATTCATCTTGTTCTCCACTCCCAGCAGGTTTTCGTTTCACCACTGGTGAATGTCCAAGCAACCCAAGGCTGGTTTCAGCTGCGTGTTAACACTCGCAGCCGTGCTGTTCAATTGGCTATCCAGTGAACGCTGGTTAGCTCTTGATTTTCCTTCCACACACCGAGCCTTCAGAAATCATTCTTATCTCCACTTCAGAATGTTCCATTCGTTCCCTGCGAATCTGGAATTCCTCTGACTCTCCACACCAGGCAGATTTTCCTAACAACACTGGTGAATGACCAGGTAATCCAATGCTGGTTTTCAGCGGCTGTTCACACTCACAGCCTTGCTGTTCAATTGGCAATCCAGTCAAACCTAGTCAGCTCTTCATTTTCCTGTCCACACAACCCAGCGTTCAGAAATCATTGGAATCTCTACTACAGAAATTTCCATTCATTCACTGTGAATCTGGAAATACTCTGAATCTGCATTCCAGGAAGGCTTTCGTTACACCACTGATGAATGTCCAAGTAATGCAATGCTGCTTCTTAGTGGTCTGTTCACACTCGAAACCGTGCTGTTCATTGGCTATCCACTCAATATCAGTCAGCTCTTCAATATCCTGTCCAGACTATCCAGATTCCTAAATGTTGGCAATCACCACTACAGAATGTTCCATTCAATCACGCGAATCTGGAATTCATCAGAGTCTCCACTCCTGGAAGGTTTTCGTGACACCACTGGTAAATGTCCAAGGAAGACAATGCTGGTTTTAAGCCGCCTGCTAACACACTCAGCCGTGCTGTTCAATTTGCTATCCACCCAACCCTATTCAGCTCTACATTTTCCTGTCCTCATAACCCAACCTTCAGAAATAATTGGTATGCCCTCCACAGAATGTTCCGTTCATTCACTGCGAATCTTAAATTCATCTGACTCTCAACTCCCGGCGGGTTATCGTTACACCACTTGTGAATGTCCAAGGAAGCCAATGCTGGTTTTCAGTGGCCTGTTCATACTAAGAGACGTGCTGTTCATTTGGCTATCCACTCCACCCTGTTCAGCTCTACATTTTCGTGTCCACAAAACCCAGCCTTCAGAAATCATTGGAATCACCACTAGAGAATGTTCCATTCATTCACTGCGAATCTGGAATTCCTCTGAACCTCCACTCCTGGCAGGTTTTCGTTACGCCACTGGTGAATGTCCAAGTAACTCAATACTGGTTTTCAGAGGCATGTTCAACTCGCAGAAGTGCTGTTCAATGGGCTATCCACTCAATATTGGTCAGCTCTTCATTTTCCTCTCCACACAAACCAGCCTTCAGAAATCATTGGGCTCTCCACTACAGACTGTTCCATTCATTCACTGCGATTCTGCAATTCATCTGACTCTCCGCTCCAGGCAGGTTTTCATTACAGCACTGGTGAATGACCAAGTAATCCAATGCTGGTTTTCAGCCGCCTTTTCACACTCGCAGTGTGCTGTTCAATTGTCTATCCACTCAAACCTGGTCAGCCTTTCATTTTCTTTTCCACAATATCAGACTTCAGAAATCATTGGAATCGCCAGTACAGAATGTTCCATTCATTCACTGCCAATCTGGAATTCATCTGAATCTGCACTCCAGGTAGGCTTTCATTACACCACTTATGAATGTCCAAGTAACACAATGCTGGTTTTCAGCGGTCTGTTCACACTCTAAGCCCTGCTTTTTACTGGGTATCCACACAACTGTGGTCAGCTCTTCATTTTCATGTCCAAACAATCCAGACTTGAGAAATCATTGCAATCTCCAGTACAGAATGTTCCATTCATTCACTGCGAATCTGGAATTCAACTGAATCTCCACTACCTGCAGATTTATCTTACACCACTTGTGAATGTCCAAGTAAAACAATGCTGGTTTTCAGAGGCCTGTTCATGTTCGCAGTCGTGCTGTTCAATTGGCTATCCACTCAACCTGTTTTGCTCCTCATTTTCCTGTGCACACAACCCAGCCTTCAGAAATCATTGTAATCTCCACTACAGGATGTTCCATTCATTCACTGGGAATCTGGAATTCATCTGAATCTGCACTCCACGCAGGCTTTCGTTACACCACTGCTGAAAGTCGAAGTAATGCAATACTGGTTTTCAGTGGTCTGTTCACATTCGAAGCCGAGGCTTTTTACAGGCTATCCACTCAACACTGGTCAGCTCTTCATTTTCGTGTCCCCACAATCCAGATTTCAGAAATCATTGCAATCTCCACTACAGAATGTTCCATTCATTCACTGCGAGTCTGGAGTTTATCTGATTCTCCACTCCCGCCTGGTTAACATTACACCACTTGTGAATGTCCAAGTAAGCCAATGCTGGTTTTCAGAGGCCTGTTCATACTCGCAGCCGTGCTGTTTAATTGACAATTCACTCCACCCTGTTCAGCTCTTCATTGTCCCACCACACTACCAGCCTTCAGAAATCTTTGTTATCTCCACTACAGAATGTTCCATTCATTCACTGCGAATCTGGAATTCATCTGACTCTCAACTCCACGCAGGTTTTCATTACACCACTGTTGAATGTCCAAGTAACCCAATGCTGGTTTTCAGCGGCCTGTTCATATTCGCAGCCCTGCTGTTTACTTGGCTATCGATTCAAGCCTGGTCAGCTCTTCATTTTCCTGTCCACACAACACAGGCTTCAGAAATCATTGGAATCTCCTCTACAGAATGTTCCATTCATTCACTGCGAATGTGGAATTCAACTGACTCTCCACTCCATGCAGGTTTTCCTTACACCACTGATGAATGTCCAAGTAACCCAATGCTGGTTTTCAGCTGCATGTTCACACTCGCAGCCATGCTATACAATTGGCTTTCCACTAAATCCTGATTAGTTCTTGATTTTCCTTCCACACGACCCAGCCTTCAGAAATCGTTGGAATCTCCACTAGAGAATGTTCCATTCATTCACTGCGAATCTGGAATTCCTCTGAACCTCCACTCCCGGCAGGTTTTCGTTACACCACTGTTGAATGTCCAAGTAACCCAATGTTTTAAGTGTTTTCTTCACAAGCGCAGTGGTGCTGTTCTATTGGCTATCCACTCAACCCTGGCCAGCTCTACATTTTCCTGTCCACACCACAGAGACTGGAGAAATCATTGTTATCTCCACTACAGAATGTTCCATTCATTCACAGCGAATCTGGAATTCATCTGAATCTCCACTCCCGGCAGGTTTTCGTGACACCACTGGTAAATATCCAAGTAAGCCAATGCTGGTTTTAAGTGGCCTGCTCCTACTCTCAGCCGTGCTGTTCAATTTGCTATCCACTCAACCCTCTTCAGCTCCATTTTCCTGTCCACATAACCCAAACTTCAGAAACAATTGGTATCTCCTCCACAGAATGTTCCATTCATTGACGGCAAATCTGAAATTCATCTAATTCTCAACTCCCGTCAGGTTTTCGTTACACCACTTGTGAATGTCCAATTAAGCCAAAGCTGGTTTTCAGTGGCCTGTTCTTACTACGAGACGTGCTGTTCATTTGGCTATCCATTCCACCCTGTTCAGCTCTACATTTTCGTGTCCACAAAACCCAGCCTTCAGAAATCATTGGAATCACCACTAGAGAATGTTCCATTCATTCACTGCGAATCTGGAATTCATCTGAATCTCCACTCCCGGCAGGTTTTCATTGCACCACTGCTGAATGTTCAAGTAACGCAATGATGGTTTTCAGCGGTCTATTCACACTCGAACCCGTGCTGTTCACGGTCTAGCGACTCAACACTGGTGAGTTCTTCTTTTTCCAGTTCAGACAATACAAACCTCAGAAACCATTGCAATCTACACTACAGAATGTTTCATTCATTCAGGCGAATCTTGAATTCATCTTGTTCTCCACTCCCAGCAGGTTTTCGTTTCACCACTGGTGAATGTCCAAGCAACCCAAGGCTGGTTTCAGCTGCGTGTTAACACTCGCAGCCGTGCTGTTCAATTGGCTATCCAGTGAACGCTGGTTAGCTCTTGATTTTCCTTCCACACACCGAGCCTTCAGAAATCATTCTTATCTCCACTTCAGAATGTTCCATTCGTTCCCTGCGAATCTGGAATTCCTCTGACTCTCCACACCAGGCAGATTTTCCTAACAACACTGGTGAATGACCAGGTAATCCAATGCTGGTTTTCAGCGGCTGTTCACACTCACAGCCTTGCTGTTCAATTGGCAATCCAGTCAAACCTAGTCAGCTCTTCATTTTCCTGTCCACACAACCCAGCGTTCAGAAATCATTGGAATCTCTACTACAGAAATTTCCATTCATTCACTGTGAATCTGGAAATACTCTGAATCTGCATTCCAGGAAGGCTTTCGTTACACCACTGATGAATGTCCAAGTAATGCAATGCTGCTTCTTAGTGGTCTGTTCACACTCGAAACCGTGCTGTTCATTGGCTATCCACTCAATATCGGTCAGCTCTTCAATATCCTGTCCAGACTATCCAGATTCCTAAATGTTGGCAATCACCACTACAGAATGTTCCATTCAATCACGCGAATCTGGAATTCATCAGAGTCTCCACTCCTGGAAGGTTTTCGTGACACCACTGGTAAATGTCCAAGGAAGACAATGCTGGTTTTAAGCCGCCTGCTAACACACTCAGCCGTGCTGTTCAATTTGCTATCCACCCAACCCTATTCAGCTCTACATTTTCCTGTCCTCATAACCCAACCTTCAGAAATAATTGGTATCTCCTCCACAGAATGTTCCGTTCATTCACTGCGAATCTTAAATTCATCTGACTCTCAACTCCGGGCGGGTTATCGTTACACCACTTGTGAATGTCCAAGTAAGCCAATGCTGGTTTTCAGTGGCCTGTTCATACTAAGAGACGTGCTGTTCATTTGGCTATCCACTCCACCCTGTTCAGCTCTACATTTTCGTGTCCACAAAACCCAGCCTTCAGAAATCATTGGAATCACCACTAGAGAATGTTCCATTCATTCACTGCGAATCTGGAATTCCTCTGAACCTCCACTCCTGGCAGGTTTTCGTTACGCCACTGGTGAATGTCCAAGTAACTCTATACTGGTTTTCAGAGGCATGTTCAACTCGCAGAAGTGCTGTTCAATGGGCTATCCACTCAATATTGGTCAGCTCTTCATTTTCCTCTCCACACAAACCAGCCTTCAGAAATCATTGGGCTCTCCACTACAGACTGTTCCATTCATTCACTGCGATTCTGCAATTCATCTGACTCTCCGCTCCAGGCAGGTTTTCATTACAGCACTGGTGAATGACCAAGTAATCCAATGCTGGTTTTCAGCCGCCTTTTCACACTCGCAGTGTGCTGTTCAATTGTCTATCCACTCAAACCTGGTCAGCCTTTCATTTTCTTTTCCACAATATCAGACTTCAGAAATCATTGGAATCGCCAGTACAGAATGTTCCATTCATTCACTGCCAATCTGGAATTCATCTGAATCTGCACTCCAGGTAGGCTTTCATTACACCACTTATGAATGTCCAAGTAACACAATGCTGGTTTTCAGCGGTCTGTTCACACTCTAAGCCCTGCTTTTTACTGGGTATCCACACAACTGTGGTCAGCTCTTCATTTTCATGTCCAAACAATCCAGACTTGAGAAATCATTGCAATCTCCAGTACAGAATGTTCCATTCATTCACTGCGAATCTGGAATTCAACTGAATCTCCACTACCTGCAGATTTATCTTACACCACTTGTGAATGTCCAAGTAAAACAATGCTGGTTTTCAGAGGCCTGTTCATGTTCGCAGTCGTGCTGTTCAATTGGCTATCCACTCAACCTGTTTTGCTCCTCATTTTCCTGTGCACACAACCCAGCCTTCAGAAATCATTGTAATCTCCACTACAGGATGTTCCATTCATTCACTGGGAATCTGGAATTCATCTGAATCTGCACTCCACGCAGGCTTTCGTTACACCACTGCTGAAAGTCGAAGTAATGCAATACTGGTTTTCAGTGGTCTGTTCACATTCGAAGCCGAGGCTTTTTACAGGCTATCCACTCAACACTGGTCAGCTCTTCATTTTCGTGTCCCCACAATCCAGATTTCAGAAATCATTGCAATCTCCACTACAGAATGTTCCATTCATTCACTGCGAGTCTGGAGTTTATCTGATTCTCCACTCCCGCCTGGTTAACATTACACCACTTGTGAATGTCCAAGTAAGCCAATGCTGGTTTTCAGAGGCCTGTTCATACTCGCAGCCGTGCTGTTTAATTGACAATTCACTCCACCCTGTTCAGCTCTTCATTGTCCCACCACACTACCAGCCTTCAGAAATCTTTGTTATCTCCACTACAGAATGTTCCATTCATTCACTGCGAATCTGGAATTCATCTGACTCTCAACTCCACGCAGGTTTTCATTACACCACTGTTGAATGTCCAAGTAACCCAATGCTGGTTTTCAGCGGCCTGTTCATATTCGCAGCCCTGCTGTTTACTTGGCTATCGATTCAAGCCTGGTCAGCTCTTCATTTTCCTGTCCACACAACACAGGCTTCAGAAATCATTGGAATCTCCTCTACAGAATGTTCCATTCATTCACTGCGAATGTGGAATTCAACTGACTCTCCACTCCATGCAGGTTTTCCTTACACCACTGATGAATGTCCAAGTAACCCAATGCTGGTTTTCAGCTGCATGTTCACACTCGCAGCCATGCTATACAATTGGCTTTCCACTAAATCCTGATTAGTTCTTGATTTTCCTTCCACACGACCCAGCCTTCAGAAATCGTTGGAATCTCCACTAGAGAATGTTCCATTCATTCACTGCGAATCTGGAATTCCTCTGAACCTCCACTCCCGGCAGGTTTTCGTTACACCACTGTTGAATGTCCAAGTAACCCAATGTTTTAAGTGTTTTCTTCACAAGCGCAGTGGTGCTGTTCAATTGGCTATCCACTCAACCCTGGCCAGCTCTACATTTTCCTGTCCACACCACAGAGACTGGAGAAATCATTGTTATCTCCACTACAGAATGTTCCATTCATTCACAGCGAATCTGGAATTCATCTGAATCTCCACTCCCGGCAGGTTTTCGTGACACCACTGGTAAATATCCAAGTAAGCCAATGCTGGTTTTAAGTGGCCTGCTCATACTCTCAGCCGTGCTGTTCAATTTGCTATCCACTCAACCCTCTTCAGCTCCATTTTCCTGTCCACATAACCCAAACTTCAGAAACAATTGGTATCTCCTCCACAGAATGTTCCATTCATTGACGGCAAATCTGAAATTCATCTAATTCTCAACTCCCGTCAGGTTTTCGTTACACCACTTGTGAATGTCCAATTAAGCCAAAGCTGGTTTTCAGTGGCCTGTTCTTACTACGAGACGTGCTGTTCATTTGGCTATCCATTCCACCCTGTTCAGCTCTACATTTTCGTGTCCACAAAACCCAGCCTTCAGAAATCATTGGAATCACCACTAGAGAATGTTCCATTCATTCACTGCGAATCTGGAATTCATCTGAATCTCCACTCCCGGCAGGTTTTCATTGCACCACTGCTGAATGTTCAAGTAACGCAATGATGGTTTTCAGCGGTCTATTCACACTCGAACCCGTGCTGTTCACGGTCTAGCGACTCAACACTGGTGAGTTCTTCTTTTTCCAGTTCAGACAATACAAACCTCAGAAACCATTGCAATCTACACTACAGAATGTTTCATTCATTCAGGCGAATCTTGAATTCATCTTGTTCTCCACTCCCAGCAGGTTTTCGTTTCACCACTGGTGAATGTCCAAGCAACCCAAGGCTGGTTTCAGCTGCGTGTTAACACTCGCAGCCGTGCTGTTCAATTGGCTATCCAGTGAACGCTGGTTAGCTCTTGATTTTCCTTCCACACACCGAGCCTTCAGAAATCATTCTTATCTCCACTTCAGAATGTTCCATTCGTTCCCTGCGAATCTGGAATTCCTCTGACTCTCCACACCAGGCAGATTTTCCTAACAACACTGGTGAATGACCAGGTAATCCAATGCTGGTTTTCAGCGGCTGTTCACACTCACAGCCTTGCTGTTCAATTGGCAATCCAGTCAAACCTAGTCAGCTCTTCATTTTCCTGTCCACACAACCCAGCGTTCAGAAATCATTGGAATCTCTACTACAGAAATTTCCATTCATTCACTGTGAATCTGGAAATACTCTGAATCTGCATTCCAGGAAGGCTTTCGTTACACCACTGATGAATGTCCAAGTAATGCAATGCTGCTTCTTAGTGGTCTGTTCACACTCGAAACCGTGCTGTTCATTGGCTATCCACTCAATATCGGTCAGCTCTTCAATATCCTGTCCAGACTATCCAGATTCCTAAATGTTGGCAATCACCACTACAGAATGTTCCATTCAATCACGCGAATCTGGAATTCATCAGAGTCTCCACTCCTGGAAGGTTTTCGTGACACCACTGGTAAATGTCCAAGGAAGACAATGCTGGTTTTAAGCCGCCTGCTAACACACTCAGCCGTGCTGTTCAATTTGCTATCCACCCAACCCTATTCAGCTCTACATTTTCCTGTCCTCATAACCCAACCTTCAGAAATAATTGGTATCTCCTCCACAGAATGTTCCGTTCATTCACTGCGAATCTTAAATTCATCTGACTCTCAACTCCGGGCGGGTTATCGTTACACCACTTGTGAATGTCCAAGTAAGCCAATGCTGGTTTTCAGTGGCCTGTTCATACTAAGAGACGTGCTGTTCATTTGGCTATCCACTCCACCCTGTTCAGCTCTACATTTTCGTGTCCACAAAACCCAGCCTTCAGAAATCATTGGAATCACCACTAGAGAATGTTCCATTCATTCACTGCGAATCTGGAATTCCTCTGAACCTCCACTCCTGGCAGGTTTTCGTTACGCCACTGGTGAATGTCCAAGTAACTCTATACTGGTTTTCAGAGGCATGTTCAACTCGCAGAAGTGCTGTTCAATGGGCTATCCACTCAATATTGGTCAGCTCTTCATTTTCCTCTCCACACAAACCAGCCTTCAGAAATCATTGGGCTCTCCACTACAGACTGTTCCATTCATTCACTGCGATTCTGCAATTCATCTGACTCTCCGCTCCAGGCAGGTTTTCATTACAGCACTGGTGAATGACCAAGTAATCCAATGCTGGTTTTCAGCCGCCTTTTCACACTCGCAGTGTGCTGTTCAATTGTCTATCCACTCAAACCTGGTCAGCCTTTCATTTTCTTTTCCACAATATCAGACTTCAGAAATCATTGGAATCGCCAGTACAGAATGTTCCATTCATTCACTGCCAATCTGGAATTCATCTGAATCTGCACTCCAGGTAGGCTTTCATTACACCACTTATGAATGTCCAAGTAACACAATGCTGGTTTTCAGCGGTCTGTTCACACTCTAAGCCCTGCTTTTTACTGGGTATCCACACAACTGTGGTCAGCTCTTCATTTTCATGTCCAAACAATCCAGACTTGAGAAATCATTGCAATCTCCAGTACAGAATGTTCCATTCATTCACTGCGAATCTGGAATTCAACTGAATCTCCACTACCTGCAGATTTATCTTACACCACTTGTGAATGTCCAAGTAAAACAATGCTGGTTTTCAGAGGCCTGTTCATGTTCGCAGTCGTGCTGTTCAATTGGCTATCCACTCAACCTGTTTTGCTCCTCATTTTCCTGTGCACACAACCCAGCCTTCAGAAATCATTGTAATCTCCACTACAGGATGTTCCATTCATTCACTGGGAATCTGGAATTCATCTGAATCTGCACTCCACGCAGGCTTTCGTTACACCACTGCTGAAAGTCGAAGTAATGCAATACTGGTTTTCAGTGGTCTGTTCACATTCGAAGCCGAGGCTTTTTACAGGCTATCCACTCAACACTGGTCAGCTCTTCATTTTCGTGTCCCCACAATCCAGATTTCAGAAATCATTGCAATCTCCACTACAGAATGTTCCATTCATTCACTGCGAGTCTGGAGTTTATCTGATTCTCCACTCCCGCCTGGTTAACATTACACCACTTGTGAATGTCCAAGTAAGCCAATGCTGGTTTTCAGAGGCCTGTTCATACTCGCAGCCGTGCTGTTTAATTGACAATTCACTCCACCCTGTTCAGCTCTTCATTGTCCCACCACACTACCAGCCTTCAGAAATCTTTGTTATCTCCACTACAGAATGTTCCATTCATTCACTGCGAATCTGGAATTCATCTGACTCTCAACTCCACGCAGGTTTTCATTACACCACTGTTGAATGTCCAAGTAACCCAATGCTGGTTTTCAGCGGCCTGTTCATATTCGCAGCCCTGCTGTTTACTTGGCTATCGATTCAAGCCTGGTCAGCTCTTCATTTTCCTGTCCACACAACACAGGCTTCAGAAATCATTGGAATCTCCTCTACAGAATGTTCCATTCATTCACTGCGAATGTGGAATTCAACTGACTCTCCACTCCATGCAGGTTTTCCTTACACCACTGATGAATGTCCAAGTAACCCAATGCTGGTTTTCAGCTGCATGTTCACACTCGCAGCCATGCTATACAATTGGCTTTCCACTAAATCCTGATTAGTTCTTGATTTTCCTTCCACACGACCCAGCCTTCAGAAATCGTTGGAATCTCCACTAGAGAATGTTCCATTCATTCACTGCGAATCTGGAATTCCTCTGAACCTCCACTCCCGGCAGGTTTTCGTTACACCACTGTTGAATGTCCAAGTAACCCAATGTTTTAAGTGTTTTCTTCACAAGCGCAGTGGTGCTGTTCAATTGGCTATCCACTCAACCCTGGCCAGCTCTACATTTTCCTGTCCACACCACAGAGACTGGAGAAATCATTGTTATCTCCACTACAGAATGTTCCATTCATTCACAGCGAATCTGGAATTCATCTGAATCTCCACTCCCGGCAGGTTTTCGTGACACCACTGGTAAATATCCAAGTAAGCCAATGCTGGTTTTAAGTGGCCTGCTCATACTCTCAGCCGTGCTGTTCAATTTGCTATCCACTCAACCCTCTTCAGCTCCATTTTCCTGTCCACATAACCCAAACTTCAGAAACAATTGGTATCTCCTCCACAGAATGTTCCATTCATTGACGGCAAATCTGAAATTCATCTAATTCTCAACTCCCGTCAGGTTTTCGTTACACCACTTGTGAATGTCCAATTAAGCCAAAGCTGGTTTTCAGTGGCCTGTTCTTACTACGAGACGTGCTGTTCATTTGGCTATCCATTCCACCCTGTTCAGCTCTACATTTTCGTGTCCACAAAACCCAGCCTTCAGAAATCATTGGAATCACCACTAGAGAATGTTCCATTCATTCACTGCGAATCTGGAATTCATCTGAATCTCCACTCCCGGCAGGTTTTCATTGCACCACTGCTGAATGTTCAAGTAACGCAATGATGGTTTTCAGCGGTCTATTCACACTCGAACCCGTGCTGTTCACGGTCTAGCGACTCAACACTGGTGAGTTCTTCTTTTTCCAGTTCAGACAATACAAACCTCAGAAACCATTGCAATCTACACTACAGAATGTTTCATTCATTCAGGCGAATCTTGAATTCATCTTGTTCTCCACTCCCAGCAGGTTTTCGTTTCACCACTGGTGAATGTCCAAGCAACCCAAGGCTGGTTTCAGCTGCGTGTTAACACTCGCAGCCGTGCTGTTCAATTGGCTATCCAGTGAACGCTGGTTAGCTCTTGATTTTCCTTCCACACACCGAGCCTTCAGAAATCATTCTTATCTCCACTTCAGAATGTTCCATTCGTTCCCTGCGAATCTGGAATTCCTCTGACTCTCCACACCAGGCAGATTTTCCTAACAACACTGGTGAATGACCAGGTAATCCAATGCTGGTTTTCAGCGGCTGTTCACACTCACAGCCTTGCTGTTCAATTGGCAATCCAGTCAAACCTAGTCAGCTCTTCATTTTCCTGTCCACACAACCCAGCGTTCAGAAATCATTGGAATCTCTACTACAGAAATTTCCATTCATTCAATGTGAATCTGGAAATACTCTGAATCTGCATTCCAGGAAGGCTTTCGTTACACCACTGATGAATGTCCAAGTAATGCAATGCTGCTTCTTAGTGGTCTGTTCACACTCGAAACCGTGCTGTTCATTGGCTATCCACTCAATATCGGTCAGCTCTTCAATATCCTGTCCAGACTATCCAGATTCCTAAATGTTGGCAATCACCACTACAGAATGTTCCATTCAATCACGCGAATCTGGAATTCATCAGAGTCTCCACTCCTGGAAGGTTTTCGTGACACCACTGGTAAATGTCCAAGGAAGACAATGCTGGTTTTAAGCCGCCTGCTAACACACTCAGCCGTGCTGTTCAATTTGCTATCCACCCAACCCTATTCAGCTCTACATTTTCCTGTCCTCATAACCCAACCTTCAGAAATAATTGGTATCTCCTCCACAGAATGTTCCGTTCATTCACTGCGAATCTTAAATTCATCTGACTCTCAACTCCCGGCGGGTTATCGTTACACCACTTGTGAATGTCCAAGTAAGCCAATGCTGGTTTTCAGTGGCCTGTTCATACTAAGAGACGTGCTGTTCATTTGGCTATCCACTCCACCCTGTTCAGCTCTACATTCTCGTGTCCACAAAACCCAGCCTTCAGAAATCATTGGAATCACCACTAGAGAATGTTCCATTCATTCACTGCGAATCTGGAATTCCTCTGAACCTCCACTCCTGGCAGGTTTTCGTTACGCCACTGGTGAATGTCCAAGTCACTCAATACTGGTTTTCAGAGGCAAGTTCAACTCGCAGAAGTGCTGTTCAATGGGCTATCCACTCAATATTGGTCAGCTCTTCATTTTCCTCTCCACACAAACCAGCCTTCAGAAATCATTGGGCTCTCCACTACAGACTGTTCCATTCATTCACTGCGATTCTGCAATTCATCTGACTCTCCGCTCCAGGCAGGTTTTCATTACAGCACTGGTGAATGACCAAGTAATCCAATGCTGGTTTTCAGCCGCCTTTTCACACTCGCAGTGTGCTGTTCAATTGTCTATCCACTCAAACCTGGTCAGCCTTTCATTTTCTTTTCCACAATATCAGACTTCAGAAATCATTGGAATCGCCAGTACAGAATGTTCCATTCATTCACTGCCAATCTGGAATTCATCTGAATCTGCACTCCAGGTAGGCTTTCATTACACCACTTATGAATGTCCAAGTAACACAATGCTGGTTTTCAGCGGTCTGTTCACACTCTAAGCCCTGCTTTTTACTGGGTATCCACACAACTGTGGTCAGCTCTTCATTTTCATGTCCAAACAATCCAGACTTGAGAAATCATTGCAATCTCCAGTACAGAATGTTCCATTCATTCACTGCGAATCTGGAATTCAACTGAATCTCCACTACCTGCAGATTTATCTTACACCACTTGTGAATGTCCAAGTAAAACAATGCTGGTTTTCAGAGGCCTGTTCATGTTCGCAGTCGTGCTGTTCAATTGGCTATCCACTCAACCTGTTTTGCTCCTCATTTTCCTGTGCACACAACCCAGCCTTCAGAAATCATTGTAATCTCCACTACAGGATGTTCCATTCATTCACTGGGAATCTGGAATTCATCTGAATCTGCACTCCACGCAGGCTTTCGTTACACCACTGCTGAAAGTCGAAGTAATGCAATACTGGTTTTCAGTGGTCTGTTCACATTCGAAGCCGAGGCTTTTTACAGGCTATCCACTCAACACTGGTCAGCTCTTCATTTTCGTGTCCCCACAGTCCAGATTTCAGAAATCATTGCAATCTCCACTACAGAATGTTCCATTCATTCACTGCGAGTCTGGAGTTTATCTGATTCTCCACTCCCGCCTGGTTAACATTACACCACTTGTGAATGTCCAAGTAAGCCAATGCTGGTTTTCAGAGGCCTGTTCATACTCGCAGCCGTGCTGTTTAATTGACAATTCACTCCACCCTGTTCAGCTCTTCATTGTCCCACCACACTACCAGCCTTCAGAAATCTTTGTTATCTCCACTACAGAATGTTCCATTCATTCACTGCGAATCTGGAATTCATCTGACTCTCAACTCCACGCAGGTTTTCATTACACCACTGTTGAATGTCCAAGTAACCCAATGCTGGTTTTCAGCGGCCTGTTCATATTCGCAGCCCTGCTGTTTACTTGGCTATCGATTCAAGCCTGGTCAGCTCTTCATTTTCCTGTCCACACAACACAGGCTTCAGAAATCATTGGAATCTCCTCTACAGAATGTTCCATTCATTCACTGCGAATGTGGAATTCAACTGACTCTCCACTCCATGCAGGTTTTCCTTACACCACTGATGAATGTCCAAGTAACCCAATGCTGGTTTTCAGCTGCATGTTCACACTCGCAGCCATGCTATACAATTGGCTTTCCACTAAATCCTGATTAGTTCTTGATTTTCCTTCCACACGACCCAGCCTTCAGAAATCGTTGGAATCTCCACTAGAGAATGTTCCATTCATTCACTGCGAATCTGGAATTCCTCTGAACCTCCACTCCCGGCAGGTTTTCGTTACACCACTGTTGAATGTCCAAGTAACCCAATGTTTTAAGTGTTTTCTTCACAAGCGCAGTGGTGCTGTTCAATTGGCTATCCACTCAACCCTGGCCAGCTCTACATTTTCCTGTCCACACCACAGAGACTGGAGAAATCATTGTTATCTCCACTACAGAATGTTCCATTCATTCACAGCGAATCTGGAATTCATCTGAATCTCCACTCCCGGCAGGTTTTCGTGACACCACTGGTAAATATCCAAGTAAGCCAATGCTGGTTTTAAGTGGCCTGCTCCTACTCTCAGCCGTGCTGTTCAATTTGCTATCCACTCAACCCTCTTCAGCTCCATTTTCCTGTCCACATAACCCAAACTTCAGAAACAATTGGTATCTCCTCCACAGAATGTTCCATTCATTGACGGCAAATCTGAAATTCATCTAATTCTCAACTCCCGTCAGGTTTTCGTTACACCACTTGTGAATGTCCAATTAAGCCAAAGCTGGTTTTCAGTGGCCTGTTCTTACTACGAGACGTGCTGTTCATTTGGCTATCCATTCCACCCTGTTCAGCTCTACATTTTCGTGTCCACAAAACCCAGCCTTCAGAAATCATTGGAATCACCACTAGAGAATGTTCCATTCATTCACTGCGAATCTGGAATTCATCTGAATCTCCACTCCCGGCAGGTTTTCATTGCACCACTGCTGAATGTTCAAGTAACGCAATGATGGTTTTCAGCGGTCTATTCACACTCGAACCCGTGCTGTTCACGGTCTAGCGACTCAACACTGGTGAGTTCTTCTTTTTCCAGTTCAGACAATACAAACCTCAGAAACCATTGCAATCTACACTACAGAATGTTTCATTCATTCAGGCGAATCTTGAATTCATCTTGTTCTCCACTCCCAGCAGGTTTTCGTTTCACCACTGGTGAATGTCCAAGCAACCCAAGGCTGGTTTCAGCTGCGTGTTAACACTCGCAGCCGTGCTGTTCAATTGGCTATCCAGTGAACGCTGGTTAGCTCTTGATTTTCCTTCCACACACCGAGCCTTCAGAAATCATTCTTATCTCCACTTCAGAATGTTCCATTCGTTCCCTGCGAATCTGGAATTCCTCTGACTCTCCACACCAGGCAGATTTTCCTAACAACACTGGTGAATGACCAGGTAATCCAATGCTGGTTTTCAGCGGCTGTTCACACTCACAGCCTTGCTGTTCAATTGGCAATCCAGTCAAACCTAGTCAGCTCTTCATTTTCCTGTCCACACAACCCAGCGTTCAGAAATCATTGGAATCTCTACTACAGAAATTTCCATTCATTCACTGTGAATCTGGAAATACTCTGAATCTGCATTCCAGGAAGGCTTTCGTTACACCACTGATGAATGTCCAAGTAATGCAATGCTGCTTCTTAGTGGTCTGTTCACACTCGAAACCGTGCTGTTCATTGGCTATCCACTCAATATCGGTCAGCTCTTCAATATCCTGTCCAGACTATCCAGATTCCTAAATGTTGGCAATCACCACTACAGAATGTTCCATTCAATCACGCGAATCTGGAATTCATCAGAGTCTCCACTCCTGGAAGGTTTTCGTGACACCACTGGTAAATGTCCAAGGAAGACAATGCTGGTTTTAAGCCGCCTGCTAACACACTCAGCCGTGCTGTTCAATTTGCTATCCACCCAACCCTATTCAGCTCTACATTTTCCTGTCCTCATAACCCAACCTTCAGAAATAATTGGTATCTCCTCCACAGAATGTTCCGTTCATTCACTGCGAATCTTAAATTCATCTGACTCTCAACTCCCGGCGGGTTATCGTTACACCACTTGTGAATGTCCAAGTAAGCCAATGCTGGTTTTCAGTGGCCTGTTCATACTAAGAGACGTGCTGTTCATTTGGCTATCCACTCCACCCTGTTCAGCTCTACATTCTCGTGTCCACAAAACCCAGCCTTCAGAAATCATTGGAATCACCACTAGAGAATGTTCCATTCATTCACTGCGAATCTGGAATTCATCTGAACCTCCACTCCTGGCAGGTTTTCGTTACGCCACTGGTGAATGTCCAAGTCACTCAATACTGGTTTTCAGAGGCATGTTCAACTCGCAGAAGTGCTGTTCAATGGGCTATCCACTCAATATTGGTCAGCTCTTCATTTTCCTCTCCACACAAACCAGCCTTCAGAAATCATTGGGCTCTCCACTACAGACTGTTCCATTCATTCACTGCGATTCTGCAATTCATCTGACTCTCCGCTCCAGGCAGGTTTTCATTACAGCACTGGTGAATGACCAAGTAATCCAATGCTGGTTTTCAGCCGCCTTTTCACACTCGCAGTGTGCTGTTCAATTGTCTATCCACTCAAACCTGGTCAGCCTTTCATTTTCTTTTCCACAATATCAGACTTCAGAAATCATTGGAATCGCCAGTACAGAATGTTCCATTCATTCACTGCCAATCTGGAATTCATCTGAATCTGCACTCCAGGTAGGCTTTCATTACACCACTTATGAATGTCCAAGTAACACAATGCTGGTTTTCAGCGGTCTGTTCACACTCTAAGCCCTGCTTTTTACTGGGTATCCACACAACTGTGGTCAGCTCTTCATTTTCATGTCCAAACAATCCAGACTTGAGAAATCATGGCAATCTCCAGTACAGAATGTTCCATTCATTCACTGCGAATCTGGAATTCAACTGAATCTCCACTACCTGCAGATTTATCTTACACCACTTGTGAATGTCCAAGTAAAACAATGCTGGTTTTCAGAGGCCTGTTCATGTTCGCAGTCGTGCTGTTCAATTGGCTATCCACTCAACCTGTTTTGCTCCTCATTTTCCTGTGCACACAACCCAGCCTTCAGAAATCATTGTAATCTCCACTACAGGATGTTCCATTCATTCACTGGGAATCTGGAATTCATCTGAATCTGCACTCCACGCAGGCTTTCGTTACACCACTGCTGAAAGTCGAAGTAATGCAATACTGGTTTTCAGTGGTCTGTTCACATTCGAAGCCGAGGCTTTTTACAGGCTATCCACTCAACACTGGTCAGCTCTTCATTTTCGTGTCCCCACAGTCCAGATTTCAGAAATCATTGCAATCTCCACTACAGAATGTTCCATTCATTCACTGCGAGTCTGGAGTTTATCTGATTCTCCACTCCCGCCTGGTTAACATTACACCACTTGTGAATGTCCAAGTAAGCCAATGCTGGTTTTCAGAGGCCTGTTCATACTCGCAGCCGTGCTGTTTAATTGACAATTCACTCCACCCTGTTCAGCTCTTCATTGTCCCACCACACTACCAGCCTTCAGAAATCTTTGTTATCTCCACTACAGAACGTTCCATTCATTCACTGCGAACCTGGAATTCATCTGACTCTCAACTCCACGCAGGTTTTCATTACACCACTGTTGAATGTCCAAGTAACCCAATGCTGGTTTTCAGCGGCCTGTTCATATTCGCAGCCCTGCTGTTTACTTGGCTATCGATTCAAGCCTGGTCAGCTCTTCATTTTCCTGTCCACACAACACAGGCTTCAGAAATCATTGGAATCTCCTCTACAGAATGTTCCATTCATTCACTGCGAATGTGGAATTCAACTGACTCTCCACTCCATGCAGGTTTTCCTTACACCACTGATGAATGTCCAAGTAACCCAATGCTGGTTTTCAGCTGCATGTTCACACTCGCAGCCATGCTATACAATTGGCTTTCCACTAAATCCTGATTAGTTCTTGATTTTCCTTCCACACGACCCAGCCTTCAGAAATCGTTGGAATCTCCACTAGAGAATGTTCCATTCATTCACTGCGAATCTGGAATTCCTCTGAACCTCCACTCCCGGCAGGTTTTCGTTACACCACTGTTGAATGTCCAAGTAACCCAATGTTTTAAGTGTTTTCTTCACAAGCGCAGTGGTGCTGTTCAATTGGCTATCCACTCAACCCTGGCCAGCTCTACATTTTCCTGTCCACACCACAGAGACTGGAGAAATCATTGTTATCTCCACTAGAGAATGTTCCATTCATTCACAGCGAATCTGGAATTGATCTGAATCTCCACTCCCGGCAGGTTTTCGTGACACCACTGGTAAATATCCAAGTAAGCCAATGCTGGTTTTAAGTGGCCTGCTCCTACTCTCAGCCGTGCTGTTCAATTTGCTATCCACTCAACCCTCTTCAGCTCCATTTTCCTGTCCACATAACCCAAACTTCAGAAACAATTGGTATCTCCTCCACAGAATGTTCCATTCATTGACGGCAAATCTGAAATTCATCTAATTCTCAACTCCCGTCAGGTTTTCGTTACACCACTTGTGAATGTCCAATTAAGCCAAAGCTGGTTTTCAGTGGCCTGTTCTTACTACGAGACGTGCTGTTCATTTGGCTATCCATTCCACCCTGTTCAGCTCTACATTTTCGTGTCCACAAAACCCAGCCTTCAGAAATCATTGGAATCACCACTAGAGAATGTTCCATTCATTCACTGCGAATCTGGAATTCATCTGAATCTCCACTCCCGGCAGGTTTTCATTGCACCACTGCTGAATGTTCAAGTAACGCAATGATGGTTTTCAGCGGTCTATTCACACTCGAACCCGTGCTGTTCACGGTCTAGCGACTCAACACTGGTGAGTTCTTCTTTTTCCAGTTCAGACAATACAAACCTCAGAAACCATTGCAATCTACACTACAGAATGTTTCATTCATTCAGGTGAATCTTGAATTCATCTTGTTCTCCACTCCCAGCAGGTTTTCGTTTCACCACTGGTGAATGTCCAAGCAACCCAAGGCTGGTTTCAGCTGCGTGTTAACACTCGCAGCCGTGCTGTTCAATTGGCTATCCAGTGAACGCTGGTTAGCTCTTGATTTTCCTTCCACACACCGAGCCTTCAGAAATCATTCTTATCTCCACTTCAGAATGTTCCATTCGTTCCCTGCGAATCTGGAATTCCTCTGACTCTCCACACCAGGCAGATTTTCCTAACAACACTGGTGAATGACCAGGTAATCCAATGCTGGTTTTCAGCGGCTGTTCACACTCACAGCCTTGCTGTTCAATTGGCAATCCAGTCAAACCTAGTCAGCTCTTCATTTTCCTGTCCACACAACCCAGCGTTCAGAAATCATTGGAATCTCTACTACAGAAATTTCCATTCATTCACTGTGAATCTGGAAATACTCTGAATCTGCATTCCAGGAAGGCTTTCGTTACACCACTGATGAATGTCCAAGTAATGCAATGCTGCTTCTTAGTGGTCTGTTCACACTCGAAACCGTGCTGTTCATTGGCTATCCACTCAATATCGGTCAGCTCTTCAATATCCTGTCCAGACTATCCAGATTCCTAAATGTTGGCAATCACCACTACAGAATGTTCCATTCAATCACGCGAATCTGGAATTCATCAGAGTCTCCACTCCTGGAAGGTTTTCGTGACACCACTGGTAAATGTCCAAGGAAGACAATGCTGGTTTTAAGCCGCCTGCTAACACACTCAGCCGTGCTGTTCAATTTGCTATCCACCCAACCCTATTCAGCTCTACATTTTCCTGTCCTCATAACCCAACCTTCAGAAATAATTGGTATCTCCTCCACAGAATGTTCCGTTCATTCACTGCGAATCTTAAATTCATCTGACTCTCAACTCCCGGCGGGTTATCGTTACACCACTTGTGAATGTCCAAGTAAGCCAATGCTGGTTTTCAGTGGCCTGTTCATACTAAGAGACGTGCTGTTCATTTGGCTATCCACTCCACCCTGTTCAGCTCTACATTTTCGTGTCCACAAAACCCAGCCTTCAGAAATCATTGGAATCACCACTAGAGAATGTTCCATTCATTCACTGCGAATCTGGAATTCCTCTGAACCTCCACTCCTGGCAGGTTTTCGTTACGCCACTGGTGAATGTCCAAGTAACTCAATCCTGGTTTTCAGAGGCATGTTCAACTCGCAGAAGTGCTGTTCAATGGGCTATCCACTCAATATTGGTCAGCTCTTCATTTTCCTCTCCACACAAACCAGCCTTCAGAAATCATTGGGCTCTCCACTACAGACTGTTCCATTCATTCACTGCGATTCTGCAATTCATCTGACTCTCCGCTCCAGGCAGGTTTTCATTACAGCACTGGTGAATGACCAAGTAATCCAATGCTGGTTTTCAGCCGCCTTTTCACACTCGCAGTGTGCTGTTCAATTGTCTATCCACTCAAACCTGGTCAGCCTTTCATTTTCTTTTCCACAATATCAGACTTCAGAAATCATTGGAATCGCCAGTACAGAATGTTCCATTCATTCACTGCCAATCTGGAATTCATCTGAATCTGCACTCCAGGTAGGCTTTCATTACACCACTTATGAATGTCCAAGTAACACAATGCTGGTTTTCAGCGGTCTGTTCACACTCTAAGCCCTGCTTTTTACTGGGTATCCACACAACTGTGGTCAGCTCTTCATTTTCATGTCCAAACAATCCAGACTTGAGAAATCATGGCAATCTCCAGTACAGAATGTTCCATTCATTCACTGCGAATCTGGAATTCAACTGAATCTCCACTACCTGCAGATTTATCTTACACCACTTGTGAATGTCCAAGTAAAACAATGCTGGTTTTCAGAGGCCTGTTCATGTTCGCAGTCGTGCTGTTCAATTGGCTATCCACTCAACCTGTTTTGCTCCTCATTTTCCTGTGCACACAACCCAGCCTTCAGAAATCATTGTAATCTCCACTACAGGATGTTCCATTCATTCACTGGGAATCTGGAATTCATCTGAATCTGCACTCCACGCAGGCTTTCGTTACACCACTGCTGAAAGTCGAAGTAATGCAATACTGGTTTTCAGTGGTCTGTTCACATTCGAAGCCGAGGCTTTTTACAGGCTATCCACTCAACACTGGTCAGCTCTTCATTTTCGTGTCCCCACAATCCAGATTTCAGAAATCATTGCAATCTCCACTACAGAATGTTCCATTCATTCACTGCGAGTCTGGAGTTTATCTGATTCTCCACTCCCGCCTGGTTAACATTACACCACTTGTGAATGTCCAAGTAAGCCAATGCTGGTTTTCAGAGGCCTGTTCATACTCGCAGCCGTGCTGTTTAATTGACAATTCACTCCACCCTGTTCAGCTCTTCATTGTCCCACCACACTACCAGCCTTCAGAAATCTTTGTTATCTCCACTACAGAACGTTCCATTCATTCACTGCGAATCTGGAATTCATCTGACTCTCAACTCCACGCAGGTTTTCATTACACCACTGTTGAATGTCCAAGTAACCCAATGCTGGTTTTCAGCGGCCTGTTCATATTCGCAGCCCTGCTGTTTACTTGGCTATCGATTCAAGCCTGGTCAGCTCTTCATTTTCCTGTCCACACAACACAGGCTTCAGAAATCATTGGAATCTCCTCTACAGAATGTTCCATTCATTCACTGCGAATGTGGAATTCAACTGACTCTCCACTCCATGCAGGTTTTCCTTACACCACTGATGAATGTCCAAGTAACCCAATGCTGGTTTTCAGCTGCATGTTCACACTCGCAGCCATGCTATACAATTGGCTTTCCACTAAATCCTGATTAGTTCTTGATTTTCCTTCCACACGACCCAGCCTTCAGAAATCGTTGGAATCTCCACTAGAGAATGTTCCATTCATTCACTGCGAATCTGGAATTCCTCTGAACCTCCACTCCCGGCAGGTTTTCGTTACACCACTGTTGAATGTCCAAGTAACCCAATGTTTTAAGTGTTTTCTTCACAAGCGCAGTGGTGCTGTTCAATTGGCTATCCACTCAACCCTGGCCAGCTCTACATTTTCCTGTCCACACCACAGAGACTGGAGAAATCATTGTTATCTCCACTACAGAATGTTCCATTCATTCACAGCGAATCTGGAATTCATCTGAATCTCCACTCCCGGCAGGTTTTCGTGACACCACTGGTAAATATCCAAGTAAGCCAATGCTGGTTTTAAGTGGCCTGCTCCTACTCTCAGCCGTGCTGTTCAATTTGCTATCCACTCAACCCTCTTCAGCTCCATTTTCCTGTCCACATAACCCAAACTTCAGAAACAATTGGTATCTCCTCCACAGAATGTTCCATTCATTGACGGCAAATCTGAAATTCATCTAATTCTCAACTCCCGTCAGGTTTTCGTTACACCACTTGTGAATGTCCAATTAAGCCAAAGCTGGTTTTCAGTGGCCTGTTCTTACTACGAGACGTGCTGTTCATTTGGCTATCCATTCCACCCTGTTCAGCTCTACATTTTCGTGTCCACAAAACCCAGCCTTCAGAAATCATTGGAATCACCACTAGAGAATGTTCCATTCATTCACTGCGAATCTGGAATTCATCTGAATCTCCACTCCCGGCAGGTTTTCATTGCACCACTGCTGAATGTTCAAGTAACGCAATGATGGTTTTCAGCGGTCTATTCACACTCGAACCCGTGCTGTTCACGGTCTAGCGACTCAACACTGGTGAGTTCTTCTTTTTCCAGTTCAGACAATACAAACCTCAGAAACCATTGCAATCTACACTACAGAATGTTTCATTCATTCAGGCGAATCTTGAATTCATCTTGTTCTCCACTCCCAGCAGGTTTTCGTTTCACCACTGGTGAATGTCCAAGCAACCCAAGGCTGGTTTCAGCTGCGTGTTAACACTCGCAGCCGTGCTGTTCAATTGGCTATCCAGTGAACGCTGGTTAGCTCTTGATTTTCCTTCCACACACCGAGCCTTCAGAAATCATTCTTATCTCCACTTCAGAATGTTCCATTCGTTCCCTGCGAATCTGGAATTCCTCTGACTCTCCACACCAGGCAGATTTTCCTAACAACACTGGTGAATGACCAGGTAATCCAATGCTGGTTTTCAGCGGCTGTTCACACTCACAGCCTTGCTGTTCAATTGGCAATCCAGTCAAACCTAGTCAGCTCTTCATTTTCCTGTCCACACAACCCAGCGTTCAGAAATCATTGGAATCTCTACTACAGAAATTTCCATTCATTCACTGTGAATCTGGAAATACTCTGAATCTGCATTCCAGGAAGGCTTTCGTTACACCACCGATGAATGTCCAAGTAATGCAATGCTGCTTCTTAGTGGTCTGTTCACACTCGAAACCGTGCTGTTCATTGGCTATCCACTCAATATCGGTCAGCTCTTCAATATCCTGTCCAGACTATCCAGATTCCTAAATGTTGGCAATCACCACTACAGAATGTTCCATTCAATCACGCGAATCTGGAATTCATCAGAGTCTCCACTCCTGGAAGGTTTTCGTGACACCACTGGTAAATGTCCAAGGAAGACAATGCTGGTTTTAAGCCGCCTGCTAACACACTCAGCCGTGCTGTTCAATTTGCTATCCACCCAACCCTATTCAGCTCTACATTTTCCTGTCCTCATAACCCAACCTTCAGAAATAATTGGTATCTCCTCCACAGAATGTTCCGTTCATTCACTGCGAATCTTAAATTCATCTGACTCTCAACTCCCGGCGGGTTATCGTTACACCACTTGTGAATGTCCAAGTAAGCCAATGCTGGTTTTCAGTGGCCTGTTCATACTAAGAGACGTGCTGTTCATTTGGCTATCCACTCCACCCTGTTCAGCTCTACATTTTCGTGTCCACAAAACCCAGCCTTCAGAAATCATTGGAATCACCACTAGAGAATGTTCCATTCATTCACTGCGAATCTGGAATTCCTCTGAACCTCCACTCCTGGCAGGTTTTCGTTACGCCACTGGTGAATGTCCAAGTAACTCAATCCTGGTTTTCAGAGGCATGTTCAACTCGCAGAAGTGCTGTTCAATGGGCTATCCACTCAATATTGGTCAGCTCTTCATTTTCCTCTCCACACAAACCAGCCTTCAGAAATCATTGGGCTCTCCACTACAGACTGTTCCATTCATTCACTGCGATTCTGCAATTCATCTGACTCTCCGCTCCAGGCAGGTTTTCATTACAGCACTGGTGAATGACCAAGTAATCCAATGCTGGTTTTCAGCCGCCTTTTCACACTCGCAGTGTGCTGTTCAATTGTCTATCCACTCAAACCTGGTCAGCCTTTCATTTTCTTTTCCACAATATCAGACTTCAGAAATCATTGGAATCGCCAGTACAGAATGTTCCATTCATTCACTGCCAATCTGGAATTCATCTGAATCTGCACTCCAGGTAGGCTTTCATTACACCACTTATGAATGTCCAAGTAACACAATGCTGGTTTTCAGCGGTCTGTTCACACTCTAAGCCCTGCTTTTTACTGGGTATCCACACAACTGTGGTCAGCTCTTCATTTTCATGTCCAAACAATCCAGACTTGAGAAATCATGGCAATCTCCAGTACAGAATGTTCCATTCATTCACTGCGAATCTGGAATTCAACTGAATCTCCACTACCTGCAGATTTATCTTACACCACTTGTGAATGTCCAAGTAAAACAATGCTGGTTTTCAGAGGCCTGTTCATGTTCGCAGTCGTGCTGTTCAATTGGCTATCCACTCAACCTGTTTTGCTCCTCATTTTCCTGTGCACACAACCCAGCCTTCAGAAATCATTGTAATCTCCACTACAGGATGTTCCATTCATTCACTGGGAATCTGGAATTCATCTGAATCTGCACTCCACGCAGGCTTTCGTTACACCACTGCTGAAAGTCGAAGTAATGCAATACTGGTTTTCAGTGGTCTGTTCACATTCGAAGCCGAGGCTTTTTACAGGCTATCCACTCAACACTGGTCAGCTCTTCATTTTCGTGTCCCCACAGTCCAGATTTCAGAAATCATTGCAATCTCCACTACAGAATGTTCCATTCATTCACTGCGAGTCTGGAGTTTATCTGATTCTCCACTCCCGCCTGGTTAACATTACACCACTTGTGAATGTCCAAGTAAGCCAATGCTGGTTTTCAGAGGCCTGTTCATACTCGCAGCCGTGCTGTTTAATTGACAATTCACTCCACCCTGTTCAGCTCTTCATTGTCCCACCACACTACCAGCCTTCAGAAATCTTTGTTATCTCCACTACAGAACGTTCCATTCATTCACTGCGAACCTGGAATTCATCTGACTCTCAACTCCACGCAGGTTTTCATTACACCACTGTTGAATGTCCAAGTAACCCAATGCTGGTTTTCAGCGGCCTGTTCATATTCGCAGCCCTGCTGTTTACTTGGCTATCGATTCAAGCCTGGTCAGCTCTTCATTTTCCTGTCCACACAACACAGGCTTCAGAAATCATTGGAATCTCCTCTACAGAATGTTCCATTCATTCACTGCGAATGTGGAATTCAACTGACTCTCCACTCCATGCAGGTTTTCCTTACACCACTGATGAATGTCCAAGTAACCCAATGCTGGTTTTCAGCTGCATGTTCACACTCGCAGCCATGCTATACAATTGGCTTTCCACTAAATCCTGATTAGTTCTTGATTTTCCTTCCACACGACCCAGCCTTCAGAAATCGTTGGAATCTCCACTAGAGAATGTTCCATTCATTCACTGCGAATCTGGAATTCCTCTGAACCTCCACTCCCGGCAGGTTTTCGTTACACCACTGTTGAATGTCCAAGTAACCCAATGTTTTAAGTGTTTTCTTCACAAGCGCAGTGGTGCTGTTCAATTGGCTATCCACTCAACCCTGGCCAGCTCTACATTTTCCTGTCCACACCACAGAGACTGGAGAAATCATTGTTATCTCCACTACAGAATGTTCCATTCATTCACAGCGAATCTGGAATTCATCTGAATCTCCACTCCCGGCAGGTTTTCGTGACACCACTGGTAAATATCCAAGTAAGCCAATGCTGGTTTTAAGTGGCCTGCTCCTACTCTCAGCCGTGCTGTTCAATTTGCTATCCACTCAACCCTCTTCAGCTCCATTTTCCTGTCCACATAACCCAAACTTCAGAAACAATTGGTATCTCCTCCACAGAATGTTCCATTCATTGACGGCAAATCTGAAATTCATCTAATTCTCAACTCCCGTCAGGTTTTCGTTACACCACTTGTGAATGTCCAATTAAGCCAAAGCTGGTTTTCAGTGGCCTGTTCTTACTACGAGACGTGCTGTTCATTTGGCTATCCATTCCACCCTGTTCAGCTCTACATTTTCGTGTCCACAAAACCCAGCCTTCAGAAATCATTGGAATCACCACTAGAGAATGTTCCATTCATTCACTGCGAATCTGGAATTCATCTGAATCTCCACTCCCGGCAGGTTTTCATTGCACCACTGCTGAATGTTCAAGTAACGCAATGATGGTTTTCAGCGGTCTATTCACACTCGAACCCGTGCTGTTCACGGTCTAGCGACTCAACACTGGTGAGTTCTTCTTTTTCCAGTTCAGACAATACAAACCTCAGAAACCATTGCAATCTACACTACAGAATGTTTCATTCATTCAGGCGAATCTTGAATTCATCTTGTTCTCCACTCCCAGCAGGTTTTCGTTTCACCACTGGTGAATGTCCAAGCAACCCAAGGCTGGTTTCAGCTGCGTGTTAACACTCGCAGCCGTGCTGTTCAATTGGCTATCCAGTGAACGCTGGTTAGCTCTTGATTTTCCTTCCACACACCGAGCCTTCAGAAATCATTCTTATCTCCACTTCAGAATGTTCCATTCGTTCCCTGCGAATCTGGAATTCCTCTGACTCTCCACACCAGGCAGATTTTCCTAACAACACTGGTGAATGACCAGGTAATCCAATGCTGGTTTTCAGCGGCTGTTCACACTCACAGCCTTGCTGTTCAATTGGCAATCCAGTCAAACCTAGTCAGCTCTTCATTTTCCTGTCCACACAACCCAGCGTTCAGAAATCATTGGAATCTCTACTACAGAAATTTCCATTCATTCACTGTGAATCTGGAAATACTCTGAATCTGCATTCCAGGAAGGCTTTCGTTACACCACCGATGAATGTCCAAGTAATGCAATGCTGCTTCTTAGTGGTCTGTTCACACTCGAAACCGTGCTGTTCATTGGCTATCCACTCAATATCGGTCAGCTCTTCAATATCCTGTCCAGACTATCCAGATTCCTAAATGTTGGCAATCACCACTACAGAATGTTCCATTCAATCACGCGAATCTGGAATTCATCAGAGTCTCCACTCCTGGAAGGTTTTCGTGACACCACTGGTAAATGTCCAAGGAAGACAATGCTGGTTTTAAGCCGCCTGCTAACACACTCAGCCGTGCTGTTCAATTTGCTATCCACCCAACCCTATTCAGCTCTACATTTTCCTGTCCTCATAACCCAACCTTCAGAAATAATTGGTATCTCCTCCACAGAATGTTCCGTTCATTCACTGCGAATCTTAAATTCATCTGACTCTCAACTCCCGGCGGGTTATCGTTACACCACTTGTGAATGTCCAAGTAAGCCAATGCTGGTTTTCAGTGGCCTGTTCATACTAAGAGACGTGCTGTTCATTTGGCTATCCACTCCACCCTGTTCAGCTCTACATTTTCGTGTCCACAAAACCCAGCCTTCAGAAATCATTGGAATCACCACTAGAGAATGTTCCATTCATTCACTGCGAATCTGGAATTCCTCTGAACCTCCACTCCTGGCAGGTTTTCGTTACGCCACTGGTGAATGTCCAAGTAACTCAATCCTGGTTTTCAGAGGCATGTTCAACTCGCAGAAGTGCTGTTCAATGGGCTATCCACTCAATATTGGTCAGCTCTTCATTTTCCTCTCCACACAAACCAGCCTTCAGAAATCATTGGGCTCTCCACTACAGACTGTTCCATTCATTCACTGCGATTCTGCAATTCATCTGACTCTCCGCTCCAGGCAGGTTTTCATTACAGCACTGGTGAATGACCAAGTAATCCAATGCTGGTTTTCAGCCGCCTTTTCACACTCGCAGTGTGCTGTTCAATTGTCTATCCACTCAAACCTGGTCAGCCTTTCATTTTCTTTTCCACAATATCAGACTTCAGAAATCATTGGAATCGCCAGTACAGAATGTTCCATTCATTCACTGCCAATCTGGAATTCATCTGAATCTGCACTCCAGGTAGGCTTTCATTACACCACTTATGAATGTCCAAGTAACACAATGCTGGTTTTCAGCGGTCTGTTCACACTCTAAGCCCTGCTTTTTACTGGGTATCCACACAACTGTGGTCAGCTCTTCATTTTCATGTCCAAACAATCCAGACTTGAGAAATCATGGCAATCTCCAGTACAGAATGTTCCATTCATTCACTGCGAATCTGGAATTCAACTGAATCTCCACTACCTGCAGATTTATCTTACACCACTTGTGAATGTCCAAGTAAAACAATGCTGGTTTTCAGAGGCCTGTTCATGTTCGCAGTCGTGCTGTTCAATTGGCTATCCACTCAACCTGTTTTGCTCCTCATTTTCCTGTGCACACAACCCAGCCTTCAGAAATCATTGTAATCTCCACTACAGGATGTTCCATTCATTCACTGGGAATCTGGAATTCATCTGAATCTGCACTCCACGCAGGCTTTCGTTACACCACTGCTGAAAGTCGAAGTAATGCAATACTGGTTTTCAGTGGTCTGTTCACATTCGAAGCCGAGGCTTTTTACAGGCTATCCACTCAACACTGGTCAGCTCTTCATTTTCGTGTCCCCACAGTCCAGATTTCAGAAATCATTGCAATCTCCACTACAGAATGTTCCATTCATTCACTGCGAGTCTGGAGTTTATCTGATTCTCCACTCCCGCCTGGTTAACATTACACCACTTGTGAATGTCCAAGTAAGCCAATGCTGGTTTTCAGAGGCCTGTTCATACTCGCAGCCGTGCTGTTTAATTGACAATTCACTCCACCCTGTTCAGCTCTTCATTGTCCCACCACACTACCAGCCTTCAGAAATCTTTGTTATCTCCACTACAGAACGTTCCATTCATTCACTGCGAATCTGGAATTCATCTGACTCTCAACTCCACGCAGGTTTTCATTACACCACTGTTGAATGTCCAAGTAACCCAATGCTGGTTTTCAGCGGCCTGTTCATATTCGCAGCCCTGCTGTTTACTTGGCTATCGATTCAAGCCTGGTCAGCTCTTCATTTTCCTGTCCACACAACACAGGCTTCAGAAATCATTGGAATCTCCTCTACAGAATGTTCCATTCATTCACTGCGAATGTGGAATTCAACTGACTCTCCACTCCATGCAGGTTTTCCTTACACCACTGATGAATGTCCAAGTAACCCAATGCTGGTTTTCAGCTGCATGTTCACACTCGCAGCCATGCTATACAATTGGCTTTCCACTAAATCCTGATTAGTTCTTGATTTTCCTTCCACACGACCCAGCCTTCAGAAATCGTTGGAATCTCCACTAGAGAATGTTCCATTCATTCACTGCGAATCTGGAATTCCTCTGAACCTCCACTCCCGGCAGGTTTTCGTTACACCACTGTTGAATGTCCAAGTAACCCAATGTTTTAAGTGTTTTCTTCACAAGCGCAGTGGTGCTGTTCAATTGGCTATCCACTCAACCCTGGCCAGCTCTACATTTTCCTGTCCACACCACAGAGACTGGAGAAATCATTGTTATCTCCACTACAGAATGTTCCATTCATTCACAGCGAATCTGGAATTCATCTGAATCTCCACTCCCGGCAGGTTTTCGTGACACCACTGGTAAATATCCAAGTAAGCCAATGCTGGTTTTAAGTGGCCTGCTCCTACTCTCAGCCGTGCTGTTCAATTTGCTATCCACTCAACCCTCTTCAGCTCCATTTTCCTGTCCACATAACCCAAACTTCAGAAACAATTGGTATCTCCTCCACAGAATGTTCCATTCATTGACGGCAAATCTGAAATTCATCTAATTCTCAACTCCCGTCAGGTTTTCGTTACACCACTTGTGAATGTCCAATTAAGCCAAAGCTGGTTTTCAGTGGCCTGTTCTTACTACGAGACGTGCTGTTCATTTGGCTATCCATTCCACCCTGTTCAGCTCTACATTTTCGTGTCCACAAAACCCAGCCTTCAGAAATCATTGGAATCACCACTAGAGAATGTTCCATTCATTCACTGCGAATCTGGAATTCATCTGAATCTCCACTCCCGGCAGGTTTTCATTGCACCACTGCTGAATGTTCAAGTAACGCAATGATGGTTTTCAGCGGTCTATTCACACTCGAACCCGTGCTGTTCACGGTCTAGCGACTCAACACTGGTGAGTTCTTCTTTTTCCAGTTCAGACAATACAAACCTCAGAAACCATTGCAATCTACACTACAGAATGTTTCATTCATTCAGGCGAATCTTGAATTCATCTTGTTCTCCACTCCCAGCAGGTTTTCGTTTCACCACTGGTGAATGTCCAAGCAACCCAAGGCTGGTTTCAGCTGCGTGTTAACACTCGCAGCCGTGCTGTTCAATTGGCTATCCAGTGAACGCTGGTTAGCTCTTGATTTTCCTTCCACACACCGAGCCTTCAGAAATCATTCTTATCTCCACTTCAGAATGTTCCATTCGTTCCCTGCGAATCTGGAATTCCTCTGACTCTCCACACCAGGCAGATTTTCCTAACAACACTGGTGAATGACCAGGTAATCCAATGCTGGTTTTCAGCGGCTGTTCACACTCACAGCCTTGCTGTTCAATTGGCAATCCAGTCAAACCTAGTCAGCTCTTCATTTTCCTGTCCACACAACCCAGCGTTCAGAAATCATTGGAATCTCTACTACAGAAATTTCCATTCATTCACTGTGAATCTGGAAATACTCTGAATCTGCATTCCAGGAAGGCTTTCGTTACACCACCGATGAATGTCCAAGTAATGCAATGCTGCTTCTTAGTGGTCTGTTCACACTCGAAAACGTGCTGTTCATTGGCTATCCACTCAATATCGGTCAGCTCTTCAATATCCTGTCCAGACTATCCAGATTCCTAAATGTTGGCAATCACCACTACAGAATGTTCCATTCAATCACGCGAATCTGGAATTCATCAGAGTCTCCACTCCTGGAAGGTTTTCGTGACACCACTGGTAAATGTCCAAGGAAGACAATGCTGGTTTTAAGCCGCCTGCTAACACACTCAGCCGTGCTGTTCAATTTGCTATCCACCCAACCCTATTCAGCTCTACATTTTCCTGTCCTCATAACCCAACCTTCAGAAATAATTGGTATCTCCTCCACAGAATGTTCCGTTCATTCACTGCGAATCTTAAATTCATCTGACTCTCAACTCCCGGCGGGTTATCGTTACACCACTTGTGAATGTCCAAGTAAGCCAATGCTGGTTTTCAGTGGCCTGTTCATACTAAGAGACGTGCTGTTCATTTGGCTATCCACTCCACCCTGTTCAGCTCTACATTCTCGTGTCCACAAAACCCAGCCTTCAGAAATCATTGGAATCACCACTAGAGAATGTTCCATTCATTCACTGCGAATCTGGAATTCCTCTGAACCTCCACTCCTGGCAGGTTTTCGTTACGCCACTGGTGAATGTCCAAGTAACTCAATACTGGTTTTCAGAGGCATGTTCAACTCGCAGAAGTGCTGTTCAATGGGCTATCCACTCAATATTGGTCAGCTCTTCATTTTCCTCTCCACACAAACCAGCCTTCAGAAATCATTGGGCTCTCCACTACAGACTGTTCCATTCATTCACTGCGATTCTGCAATTCATCTGACTCTCCGCTCCAGGCAGGTTTTCATTACAGCACTGGTGAATGACCAAGTAATCCAATGCTGGTTTTCAGCCGCCTTTTCACACTCGCAGTGTGCTGTTCAATTGTCTATCCACTCAAACCTGGTCAGCCTTTCATTTTCTTTTCCACAATATCAGACTTCAGAAATCATTGGAATCGCCAGTACAGAATGTTCCATTCATTCACTGCCAATCTGGAATTCATCTGAATCTGCACTCCAGGTAGGCTTTCATTACACCACTTATGAATGTCCAAGTAACACAATGCTGGTTTTCAGCGGTCTGTTCACACTCTAAGCCCTGCTTTTTACTGGGTATCCACACAACTGTGGTCAGCTCTTCATTTTCATGTCCAAACAATCCAGACTTGAGAAATCATGGCAATCTCCAGTACAGAATGTTCCATTCATTCACTGCGAATCTGGAATTCAACTGAATCTCCACTACCTGCAGATTTATCTTACACCACTTGTGAATGTCCAAGTAAAACAATGCTGGTTTTCAGAGGCCTGTTCATGTTCGCAGTCGTGCTGTTCAATTGGCTATCCACTCAACCTGTTTTGCTCCTCATTTTCCTGTGCACACAACCCAGCCTTCAGAAATCATTGTAATCTCCACTACAGGATGTTCCATTCATTCACTGGGAATCTGGAATTCATCTGAATCTGCACTCCACGCAGGCTTTCGTTACACCACTGCTGAAAGTCGAAGTAATGCAATACTGGTTTTCAGTGGTCTGTTCACATTCGAAGCCGAGGCTTTTTACAGGCTATCCACTCAACACTGGTCAGCTCTTCATTTTCGTGTCCCCACAATCCAGATTTCAGAAATCATTGCAATCTCCACTACAGAATGTTCCATTCATTCACTGCGAGTCTGGAGTTTATCTGATTCTCCACTCCCGCCTGGTTAACATTACACCACTTGTGAATGTCCAAGTAAGCCAATGCTGGTTTTCAGAGGCCTGTTCATACTCGCAGCCGTGCTGTTTAATTGACAATTCACTCCACCCTGTTCAGCTCTTCATTGTCCCACCACACTACCAGCCTTCAGAAATCTTTGTTATCTCCACTACAGAACGTTCCATTCATTCACTGCGAATCTGGAATTCATCTGACTCTCAACTCCACGCAGGTTTTCATTACACCACTGTTGAATGTCCAAGTAACCCAATGCTGGTTTTCAGCGGCCTGTTCATATTCGCAGCCCTGCTGTTTACTTGGCTATCGATTCAAGCCTGGTCAGCTCTTCATTTTCCTGTCCACACAACACAGGCTTCAGAAATCATTGGAATCTCCTCTACAGAATGTTCCATTCATTCACTGCGAATGTGGAATTCAACTGACTCTCCACTCCATGCAGGTTTTCCTTACACCACTGATGAATGTCCAAGTAACCCAATGCTGGTTTTCAGCTGCATGTTCACACTCGCAGCCATGCTATACAATTGGCTTTCCACTAAATCCTGATTAGTTCTTGATTTTCCTTCCACACGACCCAGCCTTCAGAAATCGTTGGAATCTCCACTAGAGAATGTTCCATTCATTCACTGCGAATCTGGAATTCCTCTGAACCTCCACTCCCGGCAGGTTTTCGTTACACCACTGTTGAATGTCCAAGTAACCCAATGTTTTAAGTGTTTTCTTCACAAGCGCAGTGGTGCTGTTCAATTGGCTATCCACTCAACCCTGGCCAGCTCTACATTTTCCTGTCCACACCACAGAGACTGGAGAAATCATTGTTATCTCCACTACAGAATGTTCCATTCATTCACAGCGAATCTGGAATTCATCTGAATCTCCACTCCCGGCAGGTTTTCGTGACACCACTGGTAAATATCCAAGTAAGCCAATGCTGGTTTTAAGTGGCCTGCTCCTACTCTCAGCCGTGCTGTTCAATTTGCTATCCACTCAACCCTCTTCAGCTCCATTTTCCTGTCCACATAACCCAAACTTCAGAAACAATTGGTATCTCCTCCACAGAATGTTCCATTCATTGACGGCAAATCTGAAATTCATCTAATTCTCAACTCCCGTCAGGTTTTCGTTACACCACTTGTGAATGTCCAATTAAGCCAAAGCTGGTTTTCAGTGGCCTGTTCTTACTACGAGACGTGCTGTTCATTTGGCTATCCATTCCACCCTGTTCAGCTCTACATTTTCGTGTCCACAAAACCCAGCCTTCAGAAATCATTGGAATCACCACTAGAGAATGTTCCATTCATTCACTGCGAATCTGGAATTCATCTGAATCTCCACTCCCGGCAGGTTTTCATTGCACCACTGCTGAATGTTCAAGTAACGCAATGATGGTTTTCAGCGGTCTATTCACACTCGAACCCGTGCTGTTCACGGTCTAGCGACTCAACACTGGTGAGTTCTTCTTTTTCCAGTTCAGACAATACAAACCTCAGAAACCATTGCAATCTACACTACAGAATGTTTCATTCATTCAGGCGAATCTTGAATTCATCTTGTTCTCCACTCCCAGCAGGTTTTCGTTTCACCACTGGTGAATGTCCAAGCAACCCAAGGCTGGTTTCAGCTGCGTGTTAACACTCGCAGCCGTGCTGTTCAATTGGCTATCCAGTGAACGCTGGTTAGCTCTTGATTTTCCTTCCACACACCGAGCCTTCAGAAATCATTCTTATCTCCACTTCAGAATGTTCCATTCGTTCCCTGCGAATCTGGAATTCCTCTGACTCTCCACACCAGGCAGATTTTCCTAACAACACTGGTGAATGACCAGGTAATCCAATGCTGGTTTTCAGCGGCTGTTCACACTCACAGCCTTGCTGTTCAATTGGCAATCCAGTCAAACCTAGTCAGCTCTTCATTTTCCTGTCCACACAACCCAGCGTTCAGAAATCATTGGAATCTCTACTACAGAAATTTCCATTCATTCACTGTGAATCTGGAAATACTCTGAATCTGCATTCCAGGAAGGCTTTCGTTACACCACCGATGAATGTCCAAGTAATGCAATGCTGCTTCTTAGTGGTCTGTTCACACTCGAAAACGTGCTGTTCATTGGCTATCCACTCAATATCGGTCAGCTCTTCAATATCCTGTCCAGACTATCCAGATTCCTAAATGTTGGCAATCACCACTACAGAATGTTCCATTCAATCACGCGAATCTGGAATTCATCAGAGTCTCCACTCCTGGAAGGTTTTCGTGACACCACTGGTAAATGTCCAAGGAAGACAATGCTGGTTTTAAGCCGCCTGCTAACACACTCAGCCGTGCTGTTCAATTTGCTATCCACCCAACCCTATTCAGCTCTACATTTTCCTGTCCTCATAACCCAACCTTCAGAAATAATTGGTATCTCCTCCACAGAATGTTCCGTTCATTCACTGCGAATCTTAAATTCATCTGACTCTCAACTCCCGGCGGGTTATCGTTACACCACTTGTGAATGTCCAAGTAAGCCAATGCTGGTTTTCAGTGGCCTGTTCATACTAAGAGACGTGCTGTTCATTTGGCTATCCACTCCACCCTGTTCAGCTCTACATTCTCGTGTCCACAAAACCCAGCCTTCAGAAATCATTGGAATCACCACTAGAGAATGTTCCATTCATTCACTGCGAATCTGGAATTCCTCTGAACCTCCACTCCTGGCAGGTTTTCGTTACGCCACTGGTGAATGTCCAAGTAACTCAATACTGGTTTTCAGAGGCATGTTCAACTCGCAGAAGTGCTGTTCAATGGGCTATCCACTCAATATTGGTCAGCTCTTCATTTTCCTCTCCACACAAACCAGCCTTCAGAAATCATTGGGCTCTCCACTACAGACTGTTCCATTCATTCACTGCGATTCTGCAATTCATCTGACTCTCCGCTCCAGGCAGGTTTTCATTACAGCACTGGTGAATGACCAAGTAATCCAATGCTGGTTTTCAGCCGCCTTTTCACACTCGCAGTGTGCTGTTCAATTGTCTATCCACTCAAACCTGGTCAGCCTTTCATTTTCTTTTCCACAATATCAGACTTCAGAAATCATTGGAATCGCCAGTACAGAATGTTCCATTCATTCACTGCCAATCTGGAATTCATCTGAATCTGCACTCCAGGTAGGCTTTCATTACACCACTTATGAATGTCCAAGTAACACAATGCTGGTTTTCAGCGGTCTGTTCACACTCTAAGCCCTGCTTTTTACTGGGTATCCACACAACTGTGGTCAGCTCTTCATTTTCATGTCCAAACAATCCAGACTTGAGAAATCATGGCAATCTCCAGTACAGAATGTTCCATTCATTCACTGCGAATCTGGAATTCAACTGAATCTCCACTACCTGCAGATTTATCTTACACCACTTGTGAATGTCCAAGTAAAACAATGCTGGTTTTCAGAGGCCTGTTCATGTTCGCAGTCGTGCTGTTCAATTGGCTATCCACTCAACCTGTTTTGCTCCTCATTTTCCTGTGCACACAACCCAGCCTTCAGAAATCATTGTAATCTCCACTACAGGATGTTCCATTCATTCACTGGGAATCTGGAATTCATCTGAATCTGCACTCCACGCAGGCTTTCGTTACACCACTGCTGAAAGTCGAAGTAATGCAATACTGGTTTTCAGTGGTCTGTTCACATTCGAAGCCGAGGCTTTTTACAGGCTATCCACTCAACACTGGTCAGCTCTTCATTTTCGTGTCCCCACAATCCAGATTTCAGAAATCATTGCAATCTCCACTACAGAATGTTCCATTCATTCACTGCGAGTCTGGAGTTTATCTGATTCTCCACTCCCGCCTGGTTAACATTACACCACTTGTGAATGTCCAAGTAAGCCAATGCTGGTTTTCAGAGGCCTGTTCATACTCGCAGCCGTGCTGTTTAATTGACAATTCACTCCACCCTGTTCAGCTCTTCATTGTCCCACCACACTACCAGCCTTCAGAAATCTTTGTTATCTCCACTACAGAACGTTCCATTCATTCACTGCGAACCTGGAATTCATCTGACTCTCAACTCCACGCAGGTTTTCATTACACCACTGTTGAATGTCCAAGTAACCCAATGCTGGTTTTCAGCGGCCTGTTCATATTCGCAGCCCTGCTGTTTACTTGGCTATCGATTCAAGCCTGGTCAGCTCTTCATTTTCCTGTCCACACAACACAGGCTTCAGAAATCATTGGAATCTCCTCTACAGAATGTTCCATTCATTCACTGCGAATGTGGAATTCAACTGACTCTCCACTCCATGCAGGTTTTCCTTACACCACTGATGAATGTCCAAGTAACCCAATGCTGGTTTTCAGCTGCATGTTCACACTCGCAGCCATGCTATACAATTGGCTTTCCACTAAATCCTGATTAATTCTTGATTTTCCTTCCACACGACCCAGCCTTCAGAAATCGTTGGAATCTCCACTAGAGAATGTTCCATTCATTCACTGCGAATCTGGAATTCCTCTGAACCTCCACTCCCGGCAGGTTTTCGTTACACCACTGTTGAATGTCCAAGTAACCCAATGTTTTAAGTGTTTTCTTCACAAGCGCAGTGGTGCTGTTCAATTGGCTATCCACTCAACCCTGGCCAGCTCTACATTTTCCTGTCCACACCACAGAGACTGGAGAAATCATTGTTATCTCCACTAGAGAATGTTCCATTCATTCACAGCGAATCTGGAATTCATCTGAATCTCCACTCCCGGCAGGTTTTCGTGACACCACTGGTAAATATCCAAGTAAGCCAATGCTGGTTTTAAGTGGCCTGCTCCTACTCTCAGCCGTGCTGTTCAATTTGCTATCCACTCAACCCTCTTCAGCTCCATTTTCCTGTCCACATAACCCAAACTTCAGAAACAATTGGTATCTCCTCCACAGAATGTTCCATTCATTGACGGCAAATCTGAAATTCATCTAATTCTCAACTCCCGTCAGGTTTTCGTTACACCACTTGTGAATGTCCAATTAAGCCAAAGCTGGTTTTCAGTGGCCTGTTCTTACTACGAGACGTGCTGTTCATTTGGCTATCCATTCCACCCTGTTCAGCTCTACATTTTCGTGTCCACAAAACCCAGCCTTCAGAAATCATTGGAATCACCACTAGAGAATGTTCCATTCATTCACTGCGAATCTGGAATTCATCTGAATCTCCACTCCCGGCAGGTTTTCATTGCACCACTGCTGAATGTTCAAGTAACGCAATGATGGTTTTCAGCGGTCTATTCACACTCGAACCCGTGCTGTTCACGGTCTAGCGACTCAACACTGGTGAGTTCTTCTTTTTCCAGTTCAGACAATACAAACCTCAGAAACCATTGCAATCTACACTACAGAATGTTTCATTCATTCAGGCGAATCTTGAATTCATCTTGTTCTCCACTCCCAGCAGGTTTTCGTTTCACCACTGGTGAATGTCCAAGCAACCCAAGGCTGGTTTCAGCTGCGTGTTAACACTCGCAGCCGTGCTGTTCAATTGGCTATCCAGTGAACGCTGGTTAGCTCTTGATTTTCCTTCCACACACCGAGCCTTCAGAAATCATTCTTATCTCCACTTCAGAATGTTCCATTCGTTCCCTGCGAATCTGGAATTCCTCTGACTCTCCACACCAGGCAGATTTTCCTAACAACACTGGTGAATGACCAGGTAATCCAATGCTGGTTTTCAGCGGCTGTTCACACTCACAGCCTTGCTGTTCAATTGGCAATCCAGTCAAACCTAGTCAGCTCTTCATTTTCCTGTCCACACAACCCAGCGTTCAGAAATCATTGGAATCTCTACTACAGAAATTTCCATTCATTCACTGTGAATCTGGAAATACTCTGAATCTGCATTCCAGGAAGGCTTTCGTTACACCACCGATGAATGTCCAAGTAATGCAATGCTGCTTCTTAGTGGTCTGTTCACACTCGAAACCGTGCTGTTCATTGGCTATCCACTCAATATCGGTCAGCTCTTCAATATCCTGTCCAGACTATCCAGATTCCTAAATGTTGGCAATCACCACTACAGAATGTTCCATTCAATCACGCGAATCTGGAATTCATCAGAGTCTCCACTCCTGGAAGGTTTTCGTGACACCACTGGTAAATGTCCAAGGAAGACAATGCTGGTTTTAAGCCGCCTGCTAACACACTCAGCCGTGCTGTTCAATTTGCTATCCACCCAACCCTATTCAGCTCTACATTTTCCTGTCCTCATAACCCAACCTTCAGAAATAATTGGTATCTCCTCCACAGAATGTTCCGTTCATTCACTGCGAATCTTAAATTCATCTGACTCTCAACTCCCGGCGGGTTATCGTTACACCACTTGTGAATGTCCAAGTAAGCCAATGCTGGTTTTCAGTGGCCTGTTCATACTAAGAGACGTGCTGTTCATTTGGCTATCCACTCCACCCTGTTCAGCTCTACATTCTCGTGTCCACAAAACCCAGCCTTCAGAAATCATTGGAATCACCACTAGAGAATGTTCCATTCATTCACTGCGAATCTGGAATTCATCTGAACCTCCACTCCTGGCAGGTTTTCGTTACGCCACTGGTGAATGTCCAAGTAACTCAATACTGGTTTTCAGAGGCATGTTCAACTCGCAGAAGTGCTGTTCAATGGGCTATCCACTCAATATTGGTCAGCTCTTCATTTTCCTCTCCACACAAACCAGCCTTCAGAAATCATTGGGCTCTCCACTACAGACTGTTCCATTCATTCACTGCGATTCTGCAATTCATCTGACTCTCCGCTCCAGGCAGGTTTTCATTACAGCACTGGTGAATGACCAAGTAATCCAATGCTGGTTTTCAGCCGCCTTTTCACACTCGCAGTGTGCTGTTCAATTGTCTATCCACTCAAACCTGGTCAGCCTTTCATTTTCTTTTCCACAATATCAGACTTCAGAAATCATTGGAATCGCCAGTACAGAATGTTCCATTCATTCACTGCCAATCTGGAATTCATCTGAATCTGCACTCCAGGTAGGCTTTCATTACACCACTTATGAATGTCCAAGTAACACAATGCTGGTTTTCAGCGGTCTGTTCACACTCTAAGCCCTGCTTTTTACTGGGTATCCACACAACTGTGGTCAGCTCTTCATTTTCATGTCCAAACAATCCAGACTTGAGAAATCATGGCAATCTCCAGTACAGAATGTTCCATTCATTCACTGCGAATCTGGAATTCAACTGAATCTCCACTACCTGCAGATTTATCTTACACCACTTGTGAATGTCCAAGTAAAACAATGCTGGTTTTCAGAGGCCTGTTCATGTTCGCAGTCGTGCTGTTCAATTGGCTATCCACTCAACCTGTTTTGCTCCTCATTTTCCTGTGCACACAACCCAGCCTTCAGAAATCATTGTAATCTCCACTACAGGATGTTCCATTCATTCACTGGGAATCTGGAATTCATCTGAATCTGCACTCCACGCAGGCTTTCGTTACACCACTGCTGAAAGTCGAAGTAATGCAATACTGGTTTTCAGTGGTCTGTTCACATTCGAAGCCGAGGCTTTTTACAGGCTATCCACTCAACACTGGTCAGCTCTTCATTTTCGTGTCCCCACAATCCAGATTTCAGAAATCATTGCAATCTCCACTACAGAATGTTCCATTCATTCACTGCGAGTCTGGAGTTTATCTGATTCTCCACTCCCGCCTGGTTAACATTACACCACTTGTGAATGTCCAAGTAAGCCAATGCTGGTTTTCAGAGGCCTGTTCATACTCGCAGCCGTGCTGTTTAATTGACAATTCACTCCACCCTGTTCAGCTCTTCATTGTCCCACCACACTACCAGCCTTCAGAAATCTTTGTTATCTCCACTACAGAACGTTCCATTCATTCACTGCGAACCTGGAATTCATCTGACTCTCAACTCCACGCAGGTTTTCATTACACCACTGTTGAATGTCCAAGTAACCCAATGCTGGTTTTCAGCGGCCTGTTCATATTCGCAGCCCTGCTGTTTACTTGGCTATCGATTCAAGCCTGGTCAGCTCTTCATTTTCCTGTCCACACAACACAGGCTTCAGAAATCATTGGAATCTCCTCTACAGAATGTTCCATTCATTCACTGCGAATGTGGAATTCAACTGACTCTCCACTCCATGCAGGTTTTCCTTACACCACTGATGAATGTCCAAGTAACCCAATGCTGGTTTTCAGCTGCATGTTCACACTCGCAGCCATGCTATACAATTGGCTTTCCACTAAATCCTGATTAGTTCTTGATTTTCCTTCCACACGACCCAGCCTTCAGAAATCGTTGGAATCTCCACTAGAGAATGTTCCATTCATTCACTGCGAATCTGGAATTCCTCTGAACCTCCACTCCCGGCAGGTTTTCGTTACACCACTGTTGAATGTCCAAGTAACCCAATGTTTTAAGTGTTTTCTTCACAAGCGCAGTGGTGCTGTTCAATTGGCTATCCACTCAACCCTGGCCAGCTCTACATTTTCCTGTCCACACCACAGAGACTGGAGAAATCATTGTTATCTCCACTAGAGAATGTTCCATTCATTCACAGCGAATCTGGAATTCATCTGAATCTCCACTCCCGGCAGGTTTTCGTGACACCACTGGTAAATATCCAAGTAAGCCAATGCTGGTTTTAAGTGGCCTGCTCCTACTCTCAGCCGTGCTGTTCAATTTGCTATCCACTCAACCCTCTTCAGCTCCATTTTCCTGTCCACATAACCCAAACTTCAGAAACAATTGGTATCTCCTCCACAGAATGTTCCATTCATTGACGGCAAATCTGAAATTCATCTAATTCTCAACTCCCGTCAGGTTTTCGTTACACCACTTGTGAATGTCCAATTAAGCCAAAGCTGGTTTTCAGTGGCCTGTTCTTACTACGAGACGTGCTGTTCATTTGGCTATCCATTCCACCCTGTTCAGCTCTACATTTTCGTGTCCACAAAACCCAGCCTTCAGAAATCATTGGAATCACCACTAGAGAATGTTCCATTCATTCACTGCGAATCTGGAATTCATCTGAATCTCCACTCCCGGCAGGTTTTCATTGCACCACTGCTGAATGTTCAAGTAACGCAATGATGGTTTTCAGCGGTCTATTCACACTCGAACCCGTGCTGTTCACGGTCTAGCGACTCAACACTGGTGAGTTCTTCTTTTTCCAGTTCAGACAATACAAACCTCAGAAACCATTGCAATCTACACTACAGAATGTTTCATTCATTCAGGCGAATCTTGAATTCATCTTGTTCTCCACTCCCAGCAGGTTTTCGTTTCACCACTGGTGAATGTCCAAGCAACCCAAGGCTGGTTTCAGCTGCGTGTTAACACTCGCAGCCGTGCTGTTCAATTGGCTATCCAGTGAACGCTGGTTAGCTCTTGATTTTCCTTCCACACACCGAGCCTTCAGAAATCATTCTTATCTCCACTTCAGAATGTTCCATTCGTTCCCTGCGAATCTGGAATTCCTCTGACTCTCCACACCAGGCAGATTTTCCTAACAACACTGGTGAATGACCAGGTAATCCAATGCTGGTTTTCAGCGGCTGTTCACACTCACAGCCTTGCTGTTCAATTGGCAATCCAGTCAAACCTAGTCAGCTCTTCATTTTCCTGTCCACACAACCCAGCGTTCAGAAATCATTGGAATCTCTACTACAGAAATTTCCATTCATTCACTGTGAATCTGGAAATACTCTGAATCTGCATTCCAGGAAGGCTTTCGTTACACCACTGATGAATGTCCAAGTAATGCAATGCTGCTTCTTAGTGGTCTGTTCACACTCGAAACCGTGCTGTTCATTGGCTATCCACTCAATATCGGTCAGCTCTTCAATATCCTGTCCAGACTATCCAGATTCCTAAATGTTGGCAATCACCACTACAGAATGTTCCATTCAATCACGCGAATCTGGAATTCATCAGAGTCTCCACTCCTGGAAGGTTTTCGTGACACCACTGGTAAATGTCCAAGGAAGACAATGCTGGTTTTAAGCCGCCTGCTAACACACTCAGCCGTGCTGTTCAATTTGCTATCCACCCAACCCTATTCAGCTCTACATTTTCCTGTCCTCATAACCCAACCTTCAGAAATAATTGGTATCTCCTCCACAGAATGTTCCGTTCATTCACTGCGAATCTTAAATTCATCTGACTCTCAACTCCCGGCGGGTTATCGTTACACCACTTGTGAATGTCCAAGTAAGCCAATGCTGGTTTTCAGTGGCCTGTTCATACTAAGAGACGTGCTGTTCATTTGGCTATCCACTCCACCCTGTTCAGCTCTACATTTTCGTGTCCACAAAACCCAGCCTTCAGAAATCATTGGAATCACCACTAGAGAATGTTCCATTCATTCACTGCGAATCTGGAATTCATCTGAACCTCCACTCCTGGCAGGTTTTCGTTACGCCACTGGTGAATGTCCAAGTCACTCAATACTGGTTTTCAGAGGCATGTTCAACTCGCAGAAGTGCTGTTCAATGGGCTATCCACTCAATATTGGTCAGCTCTTCATTTTCCTCTCCACACAAACCAGCCTTCAGAAATCATTGGGCTCTCCACTACAGACTGTTCCATTCATTCACTGCGATTCTGCAATTCATCTGACTCTCCGCTCCAGGCAGGTTTTCATTACAGCACTGGTGAATGACCAAGTAATCCAATGCTGGTTTTCAGCCGCCTTTTCACACTCGCAGTGTGCTGTTCAATTGTCTATCCACTCAAACCTGGTCAGCCTTTCATTTTCTTTTCCACAATATCAGACTTCAGAAATCATTGGAATCGCCAGTACAGAATGTTCCATTCATTCACTGCCAATCTGGAATTCATCTGAATCTGCACTCCAGGTAGGCTTTCATTACACCACTTATGAATGTCCAAGTAACACAATGCTGGTTTTCAGCGGTCTGTTCACACTCTAAGCCCTGCTTTTTACTGGGTATCCACACAACTGTGGTCAGCTCTTCATTTTCATGTCCAAACAATCCAGACTTGAGAAATCATGGCAATCTCCAGTACAGAATGTTCCATTCATTCACTGCGAATCTGGAATTCAACTGAATCTCCAATACCTGCAGATTTATCTTACACCACTTGTGAATGTCCAAGTAAAACAATGCTGGTTTTCAGAGGCCTGTTCATGTTCGCAGTCGTGCTGTTCAATTGGCTATCCACTCAACCTGTTTTGCTCCTCATTTTCCTGTGCACACAACCCAGCCTTCAGAAATCATTGTAATCTCCACTACAGGATGTTCCATTCATTCACTGGGAATCTGGAATTCATCTGAATCTGCACTCCACGCAGGCTTTCGTTACACCACTGCTGAAAGTCGAAGTAATGCAATACTGGTTTTCAGTGGTCTGTTCACATTCGAAGCCGAGGCTTTTTACAGGCTATCCACTCAACACTGGTCAGCTCTTCATTTTCGTGTCCCCACAATCCAGATTTCAGAAATCATTGCAATCTCCACTACAGAATGTTCCATTCATTCACTGCGAGTCTGGAGTTTATCTGATTCTCCACTCCCGCCTGGTTAACATTACACCACTTGTGAATGTCCAAGTAAGCCAATGCTGGTTTTCAGAGGCCTGTTCATACTCGCAGCCGTGCTGTTTAATTGACAATTCACTCCACCCTGTTCAGCTCTTCATTGTCCCACCACACTACCAGCCTTCAGAAATCTTTGTTATCTCCACTACAGAACGTTCCATTCATTCACTGCGAATCTGGAATTCATCTGACTCTCAACTCCACGCAGGTTTTCATTACACCACTGTTGAATGTCCAAGTAACCCAATGCTGGTTTTCAGCGGCCTGTTCATATTCGCAGCCCTGCTGTTTACTTGGCTATCGATTCAAGCCTGGTCAGCTCTTCATTTTCCTGTCCACACAACACAGGCTTCAGAAATCATTGGAATCTCCTCTACAGAATGTTCCATTCATTCACTGCGAATGTGGAATTCAACTGACTCTCCACTCCATGCAGGTTTTCCTTACACCACTGATGAATGTCCAAGTAACCCAATGCTGGTTTTCAGCTGCATGTTCACACTCGCAGCCATGCTATACAATTGGCTTTCCACTAAATCCTGATTAGTTCTTGATTTTCCTTCCACACGACCCAGCCTTCAGAAATCGTTGGAATCTCCACTAGAGAATGTTCCATTCATTCACTGCGAATCTGGAATTCCTCTGAACCTCCACTCCCGGCAGGTTTTCGTTACACCACTGTTGAATGTCCAAGTAACCCAATGTTTTAAGTGTTTTCTTCACAAGCGCAGTGGTGCTGTTCAATTGGCTATCCACTCAACCCTGGCCAGCTCTACATTTTCCTGTCCACACCACAGAGACTGGAGAAATCATTGTTATCTCCACTACAGAATGTTCCATTCATTCACAGCGAATCTGGAATTCATCTGAATCTCCACTCCCGGCAGGTTTTCGTGACACCACTGGTAAATATCCAAGTAAGCCAATGCTGGTTTTAAGTGGCCTGCTCATACTCTCAGCCGTGCTGTTCAATTTGCTATCCACTCAACCCTCTTCAGCTCCATTTTCCTGTCCACATAACCCAAACTTCAGAAACAATTGGTATCTCCTCCACAGAATGTTCCATTCATTGACGGCAAATCTGAAATTCATCTAATTCTCAACTCCCGTCAGGTTTTCGTTACACCACTTGTGAATGTCCAATTAAGCCAAAGCTGGTTTTCAGTGGCCTGTTCTTACTACGAGACGTGCTGTTCATTTGGCTATCCATTCCACCCTGTTCAGCTCTACATTTTCGTGTCCACAAAACCCAGCCTTCAGAAATCATTGGAATCACCACTAGAGAATGTTCCATTCATTCACTGCGAATCTGGAATTCATCTGAATCTCCACTCCCGGCAGGTTTTCATTGCACCACTGCTGAATGTTCAAGTAACGCAATGATGGTTTTCAGCGGTCTATTCACACTCGAACCCGTGCTGTTCACGGTCTAGCGACTCAACACTGGTGAGTTCTTCTTTTTCCAGTTCAGACAATACAAACCTCAGAAACCATTGCAATCTACACTACAGAATGTTTCATTCATTCAGGCGAATCTTGAATTCATCTTGTTCTCCACTCCCAGCAGGTTTTCGTTTCACCACTGGTGAATGTCCAAGCAACCCAAGGCTGGTTTCAGCTGCGTGTTAACACTCGCAGCCGTGCTGTTCAATTGGCTATCCAGTGAACGCTGGTTAGCTCTTGATTTTCCTTCCACACACCGAGCCTTCAGAAATCATTCTTATCTCCACTTCAGAATGTTCCATTCGTTCCCTGCGAATCTGGAATTCCTCTGACTCTCCACACCAGGCAGATTTTCCTAACAACACTGGTGAATGACCAGGTAATCCAATGCTGGTTTTCAGCGGCTGTTCACACTCACAGCCTTGCTGTTCAATTGGCAATCCAGTCAAACCTAGTCAGCTCTTCATTTTCCTGTCCACACAACCCAGCGTTCAGAAATCATTGGAATCTCTACTACAGAAATTTCCATTCATTCACTGTGAATCTGGAAATACTCTGAATCTGCATTCCAGGAAGGCTTTCGTTACACCACCGATGAATGTCCAAGTAATGCAATGCTGCTTCTTAGTGGTCTGTTCACACTCGAAACCGTGCTGTTCATTGGCTATCCACTCAATATCGGTCAGCTCTTCAATATCCTGTCCAGACTATCCAGATTCCTAAATGTTGGCAATCACCACTACAGAATGTTCCATTCAATCACGCGAATCTGGAATTCATCAGAGTCTCCACTCCTGGAAGGTTTTCGTGACACCACTGGTAAATGTCCAAGGAAGACAATGCTGGTTTTAAGCCGCCTGCTAACACACTCAGCCGTGCTGTTCAATTTGCTATCCACCCAACCCTATTCAGCTCTACATTTTCCTGTCCTCATAACCCAACCTTCAGAAATAATTGGTATCTCCTCCACAGAATGTTCCGTTCATTCACTGCGAATCTTAAATTCATCTGACTCTCAACTCCCGGCGGGTTATCGTTACACCACTTGTGAATGTCCAAGTAAGCCAATGCTGGTTTTCAGTGGCCTGTTCATACTAAGAGACGTGCTGTTCATTTGGCTATCCACTCCACCCTGTTCAGCTCTACATTTTCGTGTCCACAAAACCCAGCCTTCAGAAATCATTGGAATCACCACTAGAGAATGTTCCATTCATTCACTGCGAATCTGGAATTCATCTGAACCTCCACTCCTGGCAGGTTTTCGTTACGCCACTGGTGAATGTCCAAGTCACTCAATACTGGTTTTCAGAGGCATGTTCAACTCGCAGAAGTGCTGTTCAATGGGCTATCCACTCAATATTGGTCAGCTCTTCATTTTCCTCTCCACACAAACCAGCCTTCAGAAATCATTGGGCTCTCCACTACAGACTGTTCCATTCATTCACTGCGATTCTGCAATTCATCTGACTCTCCGCTCCAGGCAGGTTTTCATTACAGCACTGGTGAATGACCAAGTAATCCAATGCTGGTTTTCAGCCGCCTTTTCACACTCGCAGTGTGCTGTTCAATTGTCTATCCACTCAAACCTGGTCAGCCTTTCATTTTCTTTTCCACAATATCAGACTTCAGAAATCATTGGAATCGCCAGTACAGAATGTTCCATTCATTCACTGCCAATCTGGAATTCATCTGAATCTGCACTCCAGGTAGGCTTTCATTACACCACTTATGAATGTCCAAGTAACACAATGCTGGTTTTCAGCGGTCTGTTCACACTCTAAGCCCTGCTTTTTACTGGGTATCCACACAACTGTGGTCAGCTCTTCATTTTCATGTCCAAACAATCCAGACTTGAGAAATCATTGCAATCTCCAGTACAGAATGTTCCATTCATTCACTGCGAATCTGGAATTCAACTGAATCTCCACTACCTGCAGATTTATCTTACACCACTTGTGAATGTCCAAGTAAAACAATGCTGGTTTTCAGAGGCCTGTTCATGTTCGCAGTCGTGCTGTTCAATTGGCTATCCACTCAACCTGTTTTGCTCCTCATTTTCCTGTGCACACAACCCAGCCTTCAGAAATCATTGTAATCTCCACTACAGGATGTTCCATTCATTCACTGGGAATCTGGAATTCATCTGAATCTGCACTCCACGCAGGCTTTCGTTACACCACTGCTGAAAGTCGAAGTAATGCAATACTGGTTTTCAGTGGTCTGTTCACATTCGAAGCCGAGGCTTTTTACAGGCTATCCACTCAACACTGGTCAGCTCTTCATTTTCGTGTCCCCACAATCCAGATTTCAGAAATCATTGCAATCTCCACTACAGAATGTTCCATTCATTCACTGCGAGTCTGGAGTTTATCTGATTCTCCACTCCCGCCTGGTTAACATTACACCACTTGTGAATGTCCAAGTAAGCCAATGCTGGTTTTCAGAGGCCTGTTCATACTCGCAGCCGTGCTGTTTAATTGACAATTCACTCCACCCTGTTCAGCTCTTCATTGTCCCACCACACTACCAGCCTTCAGAAATCTTTGTTATCTCCACTACAGAACGTTCCATTCATTCACTGCGAATCTGGAATTCATCTGACTCTCAACTCCACGCAGGTTTTCATTACACCACTGTTGAATGTCCAAGTAACCCAATGCTGGTTTTCAGCGGCCTGTTCATATTCGCAGCCCTGCTGTTTACTTGGCTATCGATTCAAGCCTGGTCAGCTCTTCATTTTCCTGTCCACACAACACAGGCTTCAGAAATCATTGGAAACTCCTCTACAGAATGTTCCATTCATTCACTGCGAAAGTGGAATTCAACTGACTCTCACTCCATGCAGGTTTTCCTTACACCACTGATGAATGTCCAAGTAACCCAATGCTGGTTTTCAGCTGCATGTTCACACTCGCAGCCATGCTATACACTTGGCTTTCCACTAAATCCTGATTAGTTCTTGATTTTCCTTCCACACGACCCAGCCTTCAGAAATCGTTGGAATCTCCACTAGAGAATGTTCCATTCATTCACTGCGAATCTGGAATTCCTCTGAACCTCCACTCCCGGCAGGTTTTCGTTACACCACTGTTGAATGTCCAAGTAACCCAATGTTTTAAGTGTTTTCTTCACAAGCGCAGTGGTGCTGTTCAATTGGCTATCCACTCAACCCTGGCCAGCTCTACATTTTCCTGTCCACACCACAGAGACTGGAGAAATCATTGTTATCTCCACTACAGAATGTTCCATTCATTCACAGCGAATCTGGAATTCATCTGAATCTCCACTCCCGGCAGGTTTTCGTGACACCACTGGTAAATATCCAAGTAAGCCAATGCTGGTTTTAAGTGGCCTGCTCATACTCTCAGCCGTCCTGTTCAATTTGCTATCCACTCAACCCTCTTCAGCTCCATTTTCCTGTCCACATAACCCAAACTTCAGAAACAATTGGTATCTCCTCCACAGAATGTTCCATTCATTGACGGCAAATCTGAAATTCATCTAATTCTCAACTCCCGTCGGGTTTTCGTTACACCACTTGTGAATGTCCAATTAAGCCAAAGCTGGTTTTCAGTGGCCTGTTCTTACTACGAGACGTGCTGTTCATTTGGCTATCCATTCCACCCTGTTCAGCTCTACATTTTCGTGTCCACAAAACCCAGCCTTCAGAAATCATTGGAATCACCACTAGAGAATGTTCCATTCATTCACTGCGAATCTGGAATTCATCTGAATCTCCACTCCCGGCAGGTTTTCATTGCACCACTGCTGAATGTTCAAGTAACGCAATGATGGTTTTCAGCGGTCTATTCACACTCGAACCCGTGCTGTTCACGGTCTAGCGACTCAACACTGGTGAGTTCTTCTTTTTCCAGTTCAGACAATACAAACCTCAGAAACCATTGCAATCTACACTACAGAATGTTTCATTCATTCAGGCGAATCTTGAATTCATCTTGTTCTCCACTCCCAGCAGGTTTTCGTTTCACCACTGGTGAATGTCCAAGCAACCCAAGGCTGGTTTCAGCTGCGTGTTAACACTCGCAGCCGTGCTGTTCAATTGGCTATCCAGTGAACGCTGGTTAGCTCTTGATTTTCCTTCCACACACCGAGCCTTCAGAAATCATTCTTATCTCCACTTCAGAATGTTCCATTCGTTCCCTGCGAATCTGGAATTCCTCTGACTCTCCACACCAGGCAGATTTTCCTAACAACACTGGTGAATGACCAGGTAATCCAATGCTGGTTTTCAGCGGCTGTTCACACTCACAGCCTTGCTGTTCAATTGGCAATCCAGTCAAACCTAGTCAGCTCTTCATTTTCCTGTCCACACAACCCAGCGTTCAGAAATCATTGGAATCTCTACTACAGAAATTTCCATTCATTCACTGTGAATCTGGAAATACTCTGAATCTGCATTCCAGGAAGGCTTTCGTTACACCACCGATGAATGTCCAAGTAATGCAATGCTGCTTCTTAGTGGTCTGTTCACACTCGAAACCGTGCTGTTCATTGGCTATCCACTCAATATCGGTCAGCTCTTCAATATCCTGTCCAGACTATCCAGATTCCTAAATGTTGGCAATCACCACTACAGAATGTTCCATTCAATCACGCGAATCTGGAATTCATCAGAGTCTCCACTCCTGGAAGGTTTTCGTGACACCACTGGTAAATGTCCAAGGAAGACAATGCTGGTTTTAAGCCGCCTGCTAACACACTCAGCCGTGCTGTTCAATTTGCTATCCACCCAACCCTATTCAGCTCTACATTTTCCTGTCCTCATAACCCAACCTTCAGAAATAATTGGTATCTCCTCCACAGAATGTTCCGTTCATTCACTGCGAATCTTAAATTCATCTGACTCTCAACTCCCGGCGGGTTATCGTTACACCACTTGTGAATGTCCAAGTAAGCCAATGCTGGTTTTCAGTGGCCTGTTCATACTAAGAGACGTGCTGTTCATTTGGCTATCCACTCCACCCTGTTCAGCTCTACATTCTCGTGTCCACAAAACCCAGCCTTCAGAAATCATTGGAATCACCACTAGAGAATGTTCCATTCATTCACTGCGAATCTGGAATTCATCTGAACCTCCACTCCTGGCAGGTTTTCGTTACGCCACTGGTGAATGTCCAAGTAACTCAATACTGGTTTTCAGAGGCATGTTCAACTCGCAGAAGTGCTGTTCAATGGGCTATCCACTCAATATTGGTCAGCTCTTCATTTTCCTCTCCACACAAACCAGCCTTCAGAAATCATTGGGCTCTCCACTACAGACTGTTCCATTCATTCACTGCGATTCTGCAATTCATCTGACTCTCCGCTCCAGGCAGGTTTTCATTACAGCACTGGTGAATGACCAAGTAATCCAATGCTGGTTTTCAGCCGCCTTTTCACACTCGCAGTGTGCTGTTCAATTGTCTATCCACTCAAACCTGGTCAGCCTTTCATTTTCTTTTCCACAATATCAGACTTCAGAAATCATTGGAATCGCCAGTACAGAATGTTCCATTCATTCACTGCCAATCTGGAATTCATCTGAATCTGCACTCCAGGTAGGCTTTCATTACACCACTTATGAATGTCCAAGTAACACAATGCTGGTTTTCAGCGGTCTGTTCACACTCTAAGCCCTGCTTTTTACTGGGTATCCACACAACTGTGGTCAGCTCTTCATTTTCATGTCCAAACAATCCAGACTTGAGAAATCATTGCAATCTCCAGTACAGAATGTTCCATTCATTCACTGCGAATCTGGAATTCAACTGAATCTCCACTACCTGCAGATTTATCTTACACCACTTGTGAATGTCCAAGTAAAACAATGCTGGTTTTCAGAGGCCTGTTCATGTTCGCAGTCGTGCTGTTCAATTGGCTATCCACTCAACCTGTTTTGCTCCTCATTTTCCTGTGCACACAACCCAGCCTTCAGAAATCATTGTAATCTCCACTACAGGATGTTCCATTCATTCACTGGGAATCTGGAATTCATCTGAATCTGCACTCCACGCAGGCTTTCGTTACACCACTGCTGAAAGTCGAAGTAATGCAATACTGGTTTTCAGTGGTCTGTTCACATTCGAAGCCGAGGCTTTTTACAGGCTATCCACTCAACACTGGTCAGCTCTTCATTTTCGTGTCCCCACAATCCAGATTTCAGAAATCATTGCAATCTCCACTACAGAATGTTCCATTCATTCACTGCGAGTCTGGAGTTTATCTGATTCTCCACTCCCGCCTGGTTAACATTACACCACTTGTGAATGTCCAAGTAAGCCAATGCTGGTTTTCAGAGGCCTGTTCATACTCGCAGCCGTGCTGTTTAATTGACAATTCACTCCACCCTGTTCAGCTCTTCATTGTCCCACCACACTACCAGCCTTCAGAAATCTTTGTTATCTCCACTACAGAACGTTCCATTCATTCACTGCGAATCTGGAATTCATCTGACTCTCAACTCCACGCAGGTTTTCATTACACCACTGTTGAATGTCCAAGTAACCCAATGCTGGTTTTCAGCGGCCTGTTCATATTCGCAGCCCTGCTGTTTACTTGGCTATCGATTCAAGCCTGGTCAGCTCTTCATTTTCCTGTCCACACAACACAGGCTTCAGAAATCATTGGAATCTCCTCTACAGAATGTTCCATTCATTCACTGCGAATGTGGAATTCAACTGACTCTCCACTCCATGCAGGTTTTCCTTACACCACTGATGAATGTCCAAGTAACCCAATGCTGGTTTTCAGCTGCATGTTCACACTCGCAGCCATGCTATACAATTGGCTTTCCACTAAATCCTGATTAGTTCTTGATTTTCCTTCCACACGACCCAGCCTTCAGAAATCGTTGGAATCTCCACTAGAGAATGTTCCATTCATTCACTGCGAATCTGGAATTCCTCTGAACCTCCACTCCCGGCAGGTTTTCGTTACACCACTGTTGAATGTCCAAGTAACCCAATGTTTTAAGTGTTTTCTTCACAAGCGCAGTGGTGCTGTTCAATTGGCTATCCACTCAACCCTGGCCAGCTCTACATTTTCCTGTCCACACCACAGAGACTGGAGAAATCATTGTTATCTCCACTACAGAATGTTCCATTCATTCACAGCGAATCTGGAATTCATCTGAATCTCCACTCCCGGCAGGTTTTCGTGACACCACTGGTAAATATCCAAGTAAGCCAATGCTGGTTTTAAGTGGCCTGCTCATACTCTCAGCCGTCCTGTTCAATTTGCTATCCACTCAACCCTCTTCAGCTCCATTTTCCTGTCCACATAACCCAAACTTCAGAAACAATTGGTATCTCCTCCACAGAATGTTCCATTCATTGACGGCAAATCTGAAATTCATCTAATTCTCAACTCCCGTCAGGTTTTCGTTACACCACTTGTGAATGTCCAATTAAGCCAAAGCTGGTTTTCAGTGGCCTGTTCTTACTACGAGACGTGCTGTTCATTTGGCTATCCATTCCACCCTGTTCAGCTCTACATTTTCGTGTCCACAAAACCCAGCCTTCAGAAATCATTGGAATCACCACTAGAGAATGTTCCATTCATTCACTGCGAATCTGGAATTCATCTGAATCTCCACTCCCGGCAGGTTTTCATTGCACCACTGCTGAATGTTCAAGTAACGCAATGATGGTTTTCAGCGGTCTATTCACACTCGAACCCGTGCTGTTCACGGTCTAGCGACTCAACACTGGTGAGTTCTTCTTTTTCCAGTTCAGACAATACAAACCTCAGAAACCATTGCAATCTACACTACAGAATGTTTCATTCATTCAGGCGAATCTTGAATTCATCTTGTTCTCCACTCCCAGCAGGTTTTCGTTTCACCACTGGTGAATGTCCAAGCAACCCAAGGCTGGTTTCAGCTGCGTGTTAACACTCGCAGCCGTGCTGTTCAATTGGCTATCCAGTGAACGCTGGTTAGCTCTTGATTTTCCTTCCACACACCGAGCCTTCAGAAATCATTCTTATCTCCACTTCAGAATGTTCCATTCGTTCCCTGCGAATCTGGAATTCCTCTGACTCTCCACACCAGGCAGATTTTCCTAACAACACTGGTGAATGACCAGGTAATCCAATGCTGGTTTTCAGCGGCTGTTCACACTCACAGCCTTGCTGTTCAATTGGCAATCCAGTCAAACCTAGTCAGCTCTTCATTTTCCTGTCCACACAACCCAGCGTTCAGAAATCATTGGAATCTCTACTACAGAAATTTCCATTCATTCACTGTGAATCTGGAAATACTCTGAATCTGCATTCCAGGAAGGCTTTCGTTACACCACTGATGAATGTCCAAGTAATGCAATGCTGCTTCTTAGTGGTCTGTTCACACTCGAAACCGTGCTGTTCATTGGCTATCCACTCAATATCGGTCAGCTCTTCAATATCCTGTCCAGACTATCCAGATTCCTAAATGTTGGCAATCACCACTACAGAATGTTCCATTCAATCACGCGAATCTGGAATTCATCAGAGTCTCCACTCCTGGAAGGTTTTCGTGACACCACTGGTAAATGTCCAAGGAAGACAATGCTGGTTTTAAGCCGCCTGCTAACACACTCAGCCGTGCTGTTCAATTTGCTATCCACCCAACCCTATTCAGCTCTACATTTTCCTGTCCTCATAACCCAACCTTCAGAAATAATTGGTATCTCCTCCACAGAATGTTCCGTTCATTCACTGCGAATCTTAAATTCATCTGACTCTCAACTCCCGGCGGGTTATCGTTACACCACTTGTGAATGTCCAAGTAAGCCAATGCTGGTTTTCAGTGGCCTGTTCATACTAAGAGACGTGCTGTTCATTTGGCTATCCACTCCACCCTGTTCAGCTCTACATTCTCGTGTCCACAAAACCCAGCCTTCAGAAATCATTGGAATCACCACTAGAGAATGTTCCATTCATTCACTGCGAATCTGGAATTCCTCTGAACCTCCACTCCTGGCAGGTTTTCGTTACGCCACTGGTGAATGTCCAAGTAACTCAATACTGGTTTTCAGAGGCATGTTCAACTCGCAGAAGTGCTGTTCAATGGGCTATCCACTCAATATTGGTCAGCTCTTCATTTTCCTCTCCACACAAACCAGCCTTCAGAAATCATTGGGCTCTCCACTACAGACTGTTCCATTCATTCACTGCGATTCTGCAATTCATCTGACTCTCCGCTCCAGGCAGGTTTTCATTACAGCACTGGTGAATGACCAAGTAATCCAATGCTGGTTTTCAGCCGCCTTTTCACACTCGCAGTGTGCTGTTCAATTGTCTATCCACTCAAACCTGGTCAGCCTTTCATTTTCTTTTCCACAATATCAGACTTCAGAAATCATTGGAATCGCCAGTACAGAATGTTCCATTCATTCACTGCCAATCTGGAATTCATCTGAATCTGCACTCCAGGTAGGCTTTCATTACACCACTTATGAATGTCCAAGTAACACAATGCTGGTTTTCAGCGGTCTGTTCACACTCTAAGCCCTGCTTTTTACTGGGTATCCACACAACTGTGGTCAGCTCTTCATTTTCATGTCCAAACAATCCAGACTTGAGAAATCATTGCAATCTCCAGTACAGAATGTTCCATTCATTCACTGCGAATCTGGAATTCAACTGAATCTCCACTACCTGCAGATTTATCTTACACCACTTGTGAATGTCCAAGTAAAACAATGCTGGTTTTCAGAGGCCTGTTCATGTTCGCAGTCGTGCTGTTCAATTGGCTATCCACTCAACCTGTTTTGCTCCTCATTTTCCTGTGCACACAACCCAGCCTTCAGAAATCATTGTAATCTCCACTACAGGATGTTCCATTCATTCACTGGGAATCTGGAATTCATCTGAATCTGCACTCCACGCAGGCTTTCGTTACACCACTGCTGAAAGTCGAAGTAATGCAATACTGGTTTTCAGTGGTCTGTTCACATTCGAAGCCGAGGCTTTTTACAGGCTATCCACTCAACACTGGTCAGCTCTTCATTTTCGTGTCCCCACAATCCAGATTTCAGAAATCATTGCAATCTCCACTACAGAATGTTCCATTCATTCACTGCGAGTCTGGAGTTTATCTGATTCTCCACTCCCGCCTGGTTAACATTACACCACTTGTGAATGTCCAAGTAAGCCAATGCTGGTTTTCAGAGGCCTGTTCATACTCGCAGCCGTGCTGTTTAATTGACAATTCACTCCACCCTGTTCAGCTCTTCATTGTCCCACCACACTACCAGCCTTCAGAAATCTTTGTTATCTCCACTACAGAACGTTCCATTCATTCACTGCGAATCTGGAATTCATCTGACTCTCAACTCCACGCAGGTTTTCATTACACCACTGTTGAATGTCCAAGTAACCCAATGCTGGTTTTCAGCGGCCTGTTCATATTCGCAGCCCTGCTGTTTACTTGGCTATCGATTCAAGCCTGGTCAGCTCTTCATTTTCCTGTCCACACAACACAGGCTTCAGAAATCATTGGAATCTCCTCTACAGAATGTTCCATTCATTCACTGCGAATGTGGAATTCAACTGACTCTCCACTCCATGCAGGTTTTCCTTACACCACTGATGAATGTCCAAGTAACCCAATGCTGGTTTTCAGCTGCATGTTCACACTCGCAGCCATGCTATACAATTGGCTTTCCACTAAATCCTGATTAGTTCTTGATTTTCCTTCCACACGACCCAGCCTTCAGAAATCGTTGGAATCTCCACTAGAGAATGTTCCATTCATTCACTGCGAATCTGGAATTCCTCTGAACCTCCACTCCCGGCAGGTTTTCGTTACACCACTGTTGAATGTCCAAGTAACCCAATGTTTTAAGTGTTTTCTTCACAAGCGCAGTGGTGCTGTTCAATTGGCTATCCACTCAACCCTGGCCAGCTCTACATTTTCCTGTCCACACCACAGAGACTGGAGAAATCATTGTTATCTCCACTACAGAATGTTCCATTCATTCACAGCGAATCTGGAATTCATCTGAATCTCCACTCCCGGCAGGTTTTCGTGACACCACTGGTAAGTATCCAAGTAAGCCAATGCTGGTTTTAAGTGGCCTGCTCATACTCTCAGCCGTGCTGTTCAATTTGCTATCCACTCAACCCTCTTCAGCTCCATTTTCCTGTCCACATAACCCAAACTTCAGAAACAATTGGTATCTCCTCCACAGAATGTTCCATTCATTGACGGCAAATCTGAAATTCATCTAATTCTCAACTCCCGTCAGGTTTTCGTTACACCACTTGTGAATGTCCAATTAAGCCAAAGCTGGTTTTCAGTGGCCTGTTCTTACTACGAGACGTGCTGTTCATTTGGCTATCCATTCCACCCTGTTCAGCTCTACATTTTCGTGTCCACAAAACCCAGCCTTCAGAAATCATTGGAATCACCACTAGAGAATGTTCCATTCATTCACTGCGAATCTGGAATTCATCTGAATCTCCACTCCCGGCAGGTTTTCATTGCACCACTGCTGAATGTTCAAGTAACGCAATGATGGTTTTCAGCGGTCTATTCACACTCGAACCCGTGCTGTTCACGGTCTAGCGACTCAACACTGGTGAGTTCTTCTTTTTCCAGTTCAGACAATACAAACCTCAGAAACCATTGCAATCTACACTACAGAATGTTTCATTCATTCAGGCGAATCTTGAATTCATCTTGTTCTCCACTCCCAGCAGGTTTTCGTTTCACCACTGGTGAATGTCCAAGCAACCCAAGGCTGGTTTCAGCTGCGTGTTAACACTCGCAGCCGTGCTGTTCAATTGGCTATCCAGTGAACGCTGGTTAGCTCTTGATTTTCCTTCCACACACCGAGCCTTCAGAAATCATTCTTATCTCCACTTCAGAATGTTCCATTCGTTCCCTGCGAATCTGGAATTCCTCTGACTCTCCACACCAGGCAGATTTTCCTAACAACACTGGTGAATGACCAGGTAATCCAATGCTGGTTTTCAGCGGCTGTTCACACTCACAGCCTTGCTGTTCAATTGGCAATCCAGTCAAACCTAGTCAGCTCTTCATTTTCCTGTCCACACAACCCAGCGTTCAGAAATCATTGGAATCTCTACTACAGAAATTTCCATTCATTCACTGTGAATCTGGAAATACTCTGAATCTGCATTCCAGGAAGGCTTTCGTTACACCACCGATGAATGTCCAAGTAATGCAATGCTGCTTCTTAGTGGTCTGTTCACACTCGAAACCGTGCTGTTCATTGGCTATCCACTCAATATCGGTCAGCTCTTCAATATCCTGTCCAGACTATCCAGATTCCTAAATGTTGGCAATCACCACTACAGAATGTTCCATTCAATCACGCGAATCTGGAATTCATCAGAGTCTCCACTCCTGGAAGGTTTTCGTGACACCACTGGTAAATGTCCAAGGAAGACAATGCTGGTTTTAAGCCGCCTGCTAACACACTCAGCCGTGCTGTTCAATTTGCTATCCACCCAACCCTATTCAGCTCTACATTTTCCTGTCCTCATAACCCAACCTTCAGAAATAATTGGTATCTCCTCCACAGAATGTTCCGTTCATTCACTGCGAATCTTAAATTCATCTGACTCTCAACTCCCGGCGGGTTATCGTTACACCACTTGTGAATGTCCAAGTAAGCCAATGCTGGTTTTCAGTGGCCTGTTCATACTAAGAGACGTGCTGTTCATTTGGCTATCCACTCCACCCTGTTCAGCTCTACATTTTCGTGTCCACAAAACCCAGCCTTCAGAAATCATTGGAATCACCACTAGAGAATGTTCCATTCATTCACTGCGAATCTGGAATTCATCTGAACCTCCACTCCTGGCAGGTTTTCGTTACGCCACTGGTGAATGTCCAAGTAACTCAATACTGGTTTTCAGAGGCATGTTCAACTCGCAGAAGTGCTGTTCAATGGGCTATCCACTCAATATTGGTCAGCTCTTCATTTTCCTCTCCACACAAACCAGCCTTCAGAAATCATTGGGCTCTCCACTACAGACTGTTCCATTCATTCACTGCGATTCTGCAATTCATCTGACTCTCCGCTCCAGGCAGGTTTTCATTACAGCACTGGTGAATGACCAAGTAATCCAATGCTGGTTTTCAGCCGCCTTTTCACACTCGCAGTGTGCTGTTCAATTGTTTATCCACTCAAACCTGGTCAGCCTTTCATTTTCTTTTCCACAATATCAGACTTCAGAAATCATTGGAATCGCCAGTACAGAATGTTCCATTCATTCACTGCCAATCTGGAATTCATCTGAATCTGCACTCCAGGTAGGCTTTCATTACACCACTTATGAATGTCCAAGTAACACAATGCTGGTTTTCAGCGGTCTGTTCACACTCTAAGCCCTGCTTTTTACTGGGTATCCACACAACTGTGGTCAGCTCTTCATTTTCATGTCCAAACAATCCAGACTTGAGAAATCATGGCAATCTCCAGTACAGAATGTTCCATTCATTCACTGCGAATCTGGAATTCAACTGAATCTCCACTACCTGCAGATTTATCTTACACCACTTGTGAATGTCCAAGTAAAACAATGCTGGTTTTCAGAGGCCTGTTCATGTTCGCAGTCGTGCTGTTCAATTGGCTATCCACTCAACCTGTTTTGCTCCTCATTTTCCTGTGCACACAACCCAGCCTTCAGAAATCATTGTAATCTCCACTACAGGATGTTCCATTCATTCACTGGGAATCTGGAATTCATCTGAATCTGCACTCCACGCAGGCTTTCGTTACACCACTGCTGAAAGTCGAAGTAATGCAATACTGGTTTTCAGTGGTCTGTTCACATTCGAAGCCGAGGCTTTTTACAGGCTATCCACTCAACACTGGTCAGCTCTTCATTTTCGTGTCCCCACAATCCAGATTTCAGAAATCATTGCAATCTCCACTACAGAATGTTCCATTCATTCACTGCGAGTCTGGAGTTTATCTGATTCTCCACTCCCGCCTGGTTAACATTACACCACTTGTGAATGTCCAAGTAAGCCAATGCTGGTTTTCAGAGGCCTGTTCATACTCGCAGCCGTGCTGTTTAATTGACAATTCACTCCACCCTGTTCAGCTCTTCATTGTCCCACCACACTACCAGCCTTCAGAAATCTTTGTTATCTCCACTACAGAACGTTCCATTCATTCACTGCGAATCTGGAATTCATCTGACTCTCAACTCCACGCAGGTTTTCATTACACCACTGTTGAATGTCCAAGTAACCCAATGCTGGTTTTCAGCGGCCTGTTCATATTCGCAGCCCTGCTGTTTACTTGGCTATCGATTCAAGCCTGGTCAGCTCTTCATTTTCCTGTCCACACAACACAGGCTTCAGAAATCATTGGAATCTCCTCTACAGAATGTTCCATTCATTCACTGCGAATGTGGAATTCAACTGACTCTCCACTCCATGCAGGTTTTCCTTACACCACTGATGAATGTCCAAGTAACCCAATGCTGGTTTTCAGCTGCATGTTCACACTCGCAGCCATGCTATACAATTGGCTTTCCACTAAATCCTGATTAGTTCTTGATTTTCCTTCCACACGACCCAGCCTTCAGAAATCGTTGGAATCTCCACTAGAGAATGTTCCATTCATTCACTGCGAATCTGGAATTCCTCTGAACCTCCACTCCCGGCAGGTTTTCGTTACACCACTGTTGAATGTCCAAGTAACCCAATGTTTTAAGTGTTTTCTTCACAAGCGCAGTGGTGCTGTTCAATTGGCTATCCACTCAACCCTGGCCAGCTCTACATTTTCCTGTCCACACCACAGAGACTGGAGAAATCATTGTTATCTCCACTACAGAATGTTCCATTCATTCACAGCGAATCTGGAATTCATCTGAATCTCCACTCCCGGCAGGTTTTCGTGACACCACTGGTAAATATCCAAGTAAGCCAATGCTGGTTTTAAGTGGCCTGCTCCTACTCTCAGCCGTGCTGTTCAATTTGCTATCCACTCAACCCTCTTCAGCTCCATTTTCCTGTCCACATAACCCAAACTTCAGAAACAATTGGTATCTCCTCCACAGAATGTTCCATTCATTGACGGCAAATCTGAAATTCATCTAATTCTCAACTCCCGTCAGGTTTTCGTTACACCACTTGTGAATGTCCAATTAAGCCAAAGCTGGTTTTCAGTGGCCTGTTCTTACTACGAGACGTGCTGTTCATTTGGCTATCCATTCCACCCTGTTCAGCTCTACATTTTCGTGTCCACAAAACCCAGCCTTCAGAAATCATTGGAATCACCACTAGAGAATGTTCCATTCATTCACTGCGAATCTGGAATTCATCTGAATCTCCACTCCCGGCAGGTTTTCATTGCACCACTGCTGAATGTTCAAGTAACGCAATGATGGTTTTCAGCGGTCTATTCACACTCGAACCCGTGCTGTTCACGGTCTAGCGACTCAACACTGGTGAGTTCTTCTTTTTCCAGTTCAGACAATACAAACCTCAGAAACCATTGCAATCTACACTACAGAATGTTTCATTCATTCAGGCGAATCTTGAATTCATCTTGTTCTCCACTCCCAGCAGGTTTTCGTTTCACCACTGGTGAATGTCCAAGCAACCCAAGGCTGGTTTCAGCTGCGTGTTAACACTCGCAGCCGTGCTGTTCAATTGGCTATCCAGTGAACGCTGGTTAGCTCTTGATTTTCCTTCCACACACCGAGCCTTCAGAAATCATTCTTATCTCCACTTCAGAATGTTCCATTCGTTCCCTGCGAATCTGGAATTCCTCTGACTCTCCACACCAGGCAGATTTTCCTAACAACACTGGTGAATGACCAGGTAATCCAATGCTGGTTTTCAGCGTCTGTTCACACTCACAGCCTTGCTGTTCAATTGGCAATCCAGTCAAACCTAGTCAGCTCTTCATTTTCCTGTCCACACAACCCAGCGTTCAGAAATCATTGGAATCTCTACTACAGAAATTTCCATTCATTCACTGTGAATCTGGAAATACTCTGAATCTGCATTCCAGGAAGGCTTTCGTTACACCACCGATGAATGTCCAAGTAATGCAATGCTGCTTCTTAGTGGTCTGTTCACACTCGAAACCGTGCTGTTCATTGGCTATCCACTCAATATCGGTCAGCTCTTCAATATCCTGTCCAGACTATCCAGATTCCTAAATGTTGGCAATCACCACTACAGAATGTTCCATTCAATCACGCGAATCTGGAATTCATCAGAGTCTCCACTCCTGGAAGGTTTTCGTGACACCACTGGTAAATGTCCAAGGAAGACAATGCTGGTTTTAAGCCGCCTGCTAACACACTCAGCCGTGCTGTTCAATTTGCTATCCACCCAACCCTATTCAGCTCTACATTTTCCTGTCCTCATAACCCAACCTTCAGAAATAATTGGTATCTCCTCCACAGAATGTTCCGTTCATTCACTGCGAATCTTAAATTCATCTGACTCTCAACTCCCGGCGGGTTATCGTTACACCACTTGTGAATGTCCAAGTAAGCCAATGCTGGTTTTCAGTGGCCTGTTCATACTAAGAGACGTGCTGTTCATTTGGCTATCCACTCCACCCTGTTCAGCTCTACATTTTCGTGTCCACAAAACCCAGCCTTCAGAAATCATTGGAATCACCACTAGAGAATGTTCCATTCATTCACTGCGAATCTGGAATTCATCTGAACCTCCACTCCTGGCAGGTTTTCGTTACGCCACTGGTGAATGTCCAAGTAACTCAATACTGGTTTTCAGAGGCATGTTCAACTCGCAGAAGTGCTGTTCAATGGGCTATCCACTCAATATTGGTCAGCTCTTCATTTTCCTCTCCACACAAACCAGCCTTCAGAAATCATTGGGCTCTCCACTACAGACTGTTCCATTCATTCACTGCGATTCTGCAATTCATCTGACTCTCCGCTCCAGGCAGGTTTTCATTACAGCACTGGTGAATGACCAAGTAATCCAATGCTGGTTTTCAGCCGCCTTTTCACACTCGCAGTGTGCTGTTCAATTGTTTATCCACTCAAACCTGGTCAGCCTTTCATTTTCTTTTCCACAATATCAGACTTCAGAAATCATTGGAATCGCCAGTACAGAATGTTCCATTCATTCACTGCCAATCTGGAATTCATCTGAATCTGCACTCCAGGTAGGCTTTCATTACACCACTTATGAATGTCCAAGTAACACAATGCTGGTTTTCAGCGGTCTGTTCACACTCTAAGCCCTGCTTTTTACTGGGTATCCACACAACTGTGGTCAGCTCTTCATTTTCATGTCCAAACAATCCAGACTTGAGAAATCATGGCAATCTCCAGTACAGAATGTTCCATTCATTCACTGCGAATCTGGAATTCAACTGAATCTCCACTACCTGCAGATTTATCTTACACCACTTGTGAATGTCCAAGTAAAACAATGCTGGTTTTCAGAGGCCTGTTCATGTTCGCAGTCGTGCTGTTCAATTGGCTATCCACTCAACCTGTTTTGCTCCTCATTTTCCTGTGCACACAACCCAGCCTTCAGAAATCATTGTAATCTCCACTACAGGATGTTCCATTCATTCACTGGGAATCTGGAATTCATCTGAATCTGCACTCCACGCAGGCTTTCGTTACACCACTGCTGAAAGTCGAAGTAATGCAATACTGGTTTTCAGTGGTCTGTTCACATTCGAAGCCGAGGCTTTTTACAGGCTATCCACTCAACACTGGTCAGCTCTTCATTTTCGTGTCCCCACAATCCAGATTTCAGAAATCATTGCAATCTCCACTACAGAATGTTCCATTCATTCACTGCGAGTCTGGAGTTTATCTGATTCTCCACTCCCGCCTGGTTAACATTACACCACTTGTGAATGTCCAAGTAAGCCAATGCTGGTTTTCAGAGGCCTGTTCATACTCGCAGCCGTGCTGTTTAATTGACAATTCACTCCACCCTGTTCAGCTCTTCATTGTCCCACCACACTACCAGCCTTCAGAAATCTTTGTTATCTCCACTACAGAACGTTCCATTCATTCACTGCGAATCTGGAATTCATCTGACTCTCAACTCCACGCAGGTTTTCATTACACCACTGTTGAATGTCCAAGTAACCCAATGCTGGTTTTCAGCGGCCTGTTCATATTCGCAGCCCTGCTGTTTACTTGGCTATCGATTCAAGCCTGGTCAGCTCTTCATTTTCCTGTCCACACAACACAGGCTTCAGAAATCATTGGAATCTCCTCTACAGAATGTTCCATTCATTCACTGCGAATGTGGAATTCAACTGACTCTCCACTCCATGCAGGTTTTCCTTACACCACTGATGAATGTCCAAGTAACCCAATGCTGGTTTTCAGCTGCATGTTCACACTCGCAGCCATGCTATACAATTGGCTTTCCACTAAATCCTGATTAGTTCTTGATTTTCCTTCCACACGACCCAGCCTTCAGAAATCGTTGGAATCTCCACTAGAGAATGTTCCATTCATTCACTGCGAATCTGGAATTCCTCTGAACCTCCACTCCCGGCAGGTTTTCGTTACACCACTGTTGAATGTCCAAGTAACCCAATGTTTTAAGTGTTTTCTTCACAAGCGCAGTGGTGCTGTTCAATTGGCTATCCACTCAACCCTGGCCAGCTCTACATTTTCCTGTCCACACCACAGAGACTGGAGAAATCATTGTTATCTCCACTACAGAATGTTCCATTCATTCACAGCGAATCTGGAATTCATCTGAATCTCCACTCCCGGCAGGTTTTCGTGACACCACTGGTAAATATCCAAGTAAGCCAATGCTGGTTTTAAGTGGCCTGCTCCTACTCTCAGCCGTGCTGTTCAATTTGCTATCCACTCAACCCTCTTCAGCTCCATTTTCCTGTCCACATAACCCAAACTTCAGAAACAATTGGTATCTCCTCCACAGAATGTTCCATTCATTGACGGCAAATCTGAAATTCATCTAATTCTCAACTCCCGTCAGGTTTTCGTTACACCACTTGTGAATGTCCAATTAAGCCAAAGCTGGTTTTCAGTGGCCTGTTCTTACTACGAGACGTGCTGTTCATTTGGCTATCCATTCCACCCTGTTCAGCTCTACATTTTCGTGTCCACAAAACCCAGCCTTCAGAAATCATTGGAATCACCACTAGAGAATGTTCCATTCATTCACTGCGAATCTGGAATTCATCTGAATCTCCACTCCCGGCAGGTTTTCATTGCACCACTGCTGAATGTTCAAGTAACGCAATGATGGTTTTCAGCGGTCTATTCACACTCGAACCCGTGCTGTTCACGGTCTAGCGACTCAACACTGGTGAGTTCTTCTTTTTCCAGTTCAGACAATACAAACCTCAGAAACCATTGCAATCTACACTACAGAATGTTTCATTCATTCAGGCGAATCTTGAATTCATCTTGTTCTCCACTCCCAGCAGGTTTTCGTTTCACCACTGGTGAATGTCCAAGCAACCCAAGGCTGGTTTCAGCTGCGTGTTAACACTCGCAGCCGTGCTGTTCAATTGGCTATCCAGTGAACGCTGGTTAGCTCTTGATTTTCCTTCCACACACCGAGCCTTCAGAAATCATTCTTATCTCCACTTCAGAATGTTCCATTCGTTCCCTGCGAATCTGGAATTCCTCTGACTCTCCACACCAGGCAGATTTTCCTAACAACACTGGTGAATGACCAGGTAATCCAATGCTGGTTTTCAGCGGCTGTTCACACTCACAGCCTTGCTGTTCAATTGGCAATCCAGTCAAACCTAGTCAGCTCTTCATTTTCCTGTCCACACAACCCAGCGTTCAGAAATCATTGGAATCTCTACTACAGAAATTTCCATTCATTCACTGTGAATCTGGAAATACTCTGAATCTGCATTCCAGGAAGGCTTTCGTTACACCACCGATGAATGTCCAAGTAATGCAATGCTGCTTCTTAGTGGTCTGTTCACACTCGAAACCGTGCTGTTCATTGGCTATCCACTCAATATCGGTCAGCTCTTCAATATCCTGTCCAGACTATCCAGATTCCTAAATGTTGGCAATCACCACTACAGAATGTTCCATTCAATCACGCGAATCTGGAATTCATCAGAGTCTCCACTCCTGGAAGGTTTTCGTGACACCACTGGTAAATGTCCAAGGAAGACAATGCTGGTTTTAAGCCGCCTGCTAACACACTCAGCCGTGCTGTTCAATTTGCTATCCACCCAACCCTATTCAGCTCTACATTTTCCTGTCCTCATAACCCAACCTTCAGAAATAATTGGTATCTCCTCCACAGAATGTTCCGTTCATTCACTGCGAATCTTAAATTCATCTGACTCTCAACTCCCGGCGGGTTATCGTTACACCACTTGTGAATGTCCAAGTAAGCCAATGCTGGTTTTCAGTGGCCTGTTCATACTAAGAGACGTGCTGTTCATTTGGCTATCCACTCCACCCTGTTCAGCTCTACATTTTCGTGTCCACAAAACCCAGCCTTCAGAAATCATTGGAATCACCACTAGAGAATGTTCCATTCATTCACTGCGAATCTGGAATTCCTCTGAACCTCCACTCCTGGCAGGTTTTCGTTACGCCACTGGTGAATGTCCAAGTAACTCAATACTGGTTTTCAGAGGCATGTTCAACTCGCAGAAGTGCTGTTCAATGGGCTATCCACTCAATATTGGTCAGCTCTTCATTTTCCTCTCCACACAAACCAGCCTTCAGAAATCATTGGGCTCTCCACTACAGACTGTTCCATTCATTCACTGCGATTCTGCAATTCATCTGACTCTCCGCTCCAGGCAGGTTTTCATTACAGCACTGGTGAATGACCAAGTAATCCAATGCTGGTTTTCAGCCGCCTTTTCACACTCGCAGTGTGCTGTTCAATTGTCTATCCACTCAAACCTGGTCAGCCTTTCATTTTCTTTTCCACAATATCAGACTTCAGAAATCATTGGAATCGCCAGTACAGAATGTTCCATTCATTCACTGCCAATCTGGAATTCATCTGAATCTGCACTCCAGGTAGGCTTTCATTACACCACTTATGAATGTCCAAGTAACACAATGCTGGTTTTCAGCGGTCTGTTCACACTCTAAGCCCTGCTTTTTACTGGGTATCCACACAACTGTGGTCAGCTCTTCATTTTCATGTCCAAACAATCCAGACTTGAGAAATCATTGCAATCTCCAGTACAGAATGTTCCATTCATTCACTGCGAATCTGGAATTCAACTGAATCTCCACTACCTGCAGATTTATCTTACACCACTTGTGAATGTCCAAGTAAAACAATGCTGGTTTTCAGAGGCCTGTTCATGTTCGCAGTCGTGCTGTTCAATTGGCTATCCACTCAACCTGTTTTGCTCCTCATTTTCCTGTGCACACAACCCAGCCTTCAGAAATCATTGTAATCTCCACTACAGGATGTTCCATTCATTCACTGGGAATCTGGAATTCATCTGAATCTGCACTCCACGCAGGCTTTCGTTACACCACTGCTGAAAGTCGAAGTAATGCAATACTGGTTTTCAGTGGTCTGTTCACATTCGAAGCCGAGGCTTTTTACAGGCTATCCACTCAACACTGGTCAGCTCTTCATTTTCGTGTCCCCACAATCCAGATTTCAGAAATCATTGCAATCTCCACTACAGAATGTTCCATTCATTCACTGCGAGTCTGGAGTTTATCTGATTCTCCACTCCCGCCTGGTTAACATTACACCACTTGTGAATGTCCAAGTAAGCCAATGCTGGTTTTCAGAGGCCTGTTCATACTCGCAGCCGTGCTGTTTAATTGACAATTCACTCCACCCTGTTCAGCTCTTCATTGTCCCACCACACTACCAGCCTTCAGAAATCTTTGTTATCTCCACTACAGAATGTTCCATTCATTCACTGCGAATCTGGAATTCATCTGACTCTCAACTCCACGCAGGTTTTCATTACACCACTGTTGAATGTCCAAGTAACCCAATGCTGGTTTTCAGCGGCCTGTTCATATTCGCAGCCCTGCTGTTTACTTGGCTATCGATTCAAGCCTGGTCAGCTCTTCATTTTCCTGTCCACACAACACAGGCTTCAGAAATCATTGGAATCTCCTCTACAGAATGTTCCATTCATTCACTGCGAATGTGGAATTCAACTGACTCTCCACTCCATGCAGGTTTTCCTTACACCACTGATGAATGTCCAAGTAACCCAATGCTGGTTTTCAGCTGCATGTTCACACTCGCAGCCATGCTATACAATTGGCTTTCCACTAAATCCTGATTAGTTCTTGATTTTCCTTCCACACGACCCAGCCTTCAGAAATCGTTGGAATCTCCACTAGAGAATGTTCCATTCATTCACTGCGAATCTGGAATTCCTCTGAACCTCCACTCCCGGCAGGTTTTCGTTACACCACTGTTGAATGTCCAAGTAACCCAATGTTTTAAGTGTTTTCTTCACAAGCGCAGTGGTGCTGTTCAATTGGCTATCCACTCAACCCTGGCCAGCTCTACATTTTCCTGTCCACACCACAGAGACTGGAGAAATCATTGTTATCTCCACTACAGAATGTTCCATTCATTCACAGCGAATCTGGAATTCATCTGAATCTCCACTCCCGGCAGGTTTTCGTGACACCACTGGTAAATATCCAAGTAAGCCAATGCTGGTTTTAAGTGGCCTGCTCATACTCTCAGCCGTGCTGTTCAATTTGCTATCCACTCAACCCTCTTCAGCTCCATTTTCCTGTCCACATAACCCAAACTTCAGAAACAATTGGTATCTCCTCCACAGAATGTTCCATTCATTGACGGCAAATCTGAAATTCATCTAATTCTCAACTCCAGTCAGGTTTTCGTTACACCACTTGTGAATGTCCAATTAAGCCAAAGCTGGTTTTCAGTGGCCTGTTCTTACTACGAGACGTGCTGTTCATTTGGCTATCCATTCCACCCTGTTCAGCTCTACATTTTCGTGTCCACAAAACCCAGCCTTCAGAAATCATTGGAATCACCACTAGAGAATGTTCCATTCATTCACTGCGAATCTGGAATTCATCTGAATCTCCACTCCCGGCAGGTTTTCATTGCACCACTGCTGAATGTTCAAGTAACGCAATGATGGTTTTCAGCGGTCTATTCACACTCGAACCCGTGCTGTTCACGGTCTAGCGACTCAACACTGGTGAGTTCTTCTTTTTCCAGTTCAGACAATACAAACCTCAGAAACCATTGCAATCTACACTACAGAATGTTTCATTCATTCAGGCGAATCTTGAATTCATCTTGTTCTCCACTCCCAGCAGGTTTTCGTTTCACCACTGGTGAATGTCCAAGCAACCCAAGGCTGGTTTCAGCTGCGTGTTAACACTCGCAGCCGTGCTGTTCAATTGGCTATCCAGTGAACGCTGGTTAGCTCTTGATTTTCCTTCCACACACCGAGCCTTCAGAAATCATTCTTATCTCCACTTCAGAATGTTCCATTCGTTCCCTGCGAATCTGGAATTCCTCTGACTCTCCACACCAGGCAGATTTTCCTAACAACACTGGTGAATGACCAGGTAATCCAATGCTGGTTTTCAGCGGCTGTTCACACTCACAGCCTTGCTGTTCAATTGGCAATCCAGTCAAACCTAGTCAGCTCTTCATTTTCCTGTCCACACAACCCAGCGTTCAGAAATCATTGGAATCTCTACTACAGAAATTTCCATTCATTCACTGTGAATCTGGAAATACTCTGAATCTGCATTCCAGGAAGGCTTTCGTTACACCACTGATGAATGTCCAAGTAATGCAATGCTGCTTCTTAGTGGTCTGTTCACACTCGAAACCGTGCTGTTCATTGGCTATCCACTCAATATCGGTCAGCTCTTCAATATCCTGTCCAGACTATCCAGATTCCTAAATGTTGGCAATCACCACTACAGAATGTTCCATTCAATCACGCGAATCTGGAATTCATCAGAGTCTCCACTCCTGGAAGGTTTTCGTGACACCACTGGTAAATGTCCAAGGAAGACAATGCTGGTTTTAAGCCGCCTGCTAACACACTCAGCCGTGCTGTTCAATTTGCTATCCACCCAACCCTATTCAGCTCTACATTTTCCTGTCCTCATAACCCAACCTTCAGAAATAATTGGTATCTCCTCCACAGAATGTTCCGTTCATTCACTGCGAATCTTAAATTCATCTGACTCTCAACTCCCGGCGGGTTATCGTTACACCACTTGTGAATGTCCAAGTAAGCCAATGCTGGTTTTCAGTGGCCTGTTCATACTAAGAGACGTGCTGTTCATTTGGCTATCCACTCCACCCTGTTCAGCTCTACATTTTCGTGTCCACAAAACCCAGCCTTCAGAAATCATTGGAATCACCACTAGAGAATGTTCCATTCATTCACTGCGAATCTGGAATTCCTCTGAACCTCCACTCCTGGCAGGTTTTCGTTACGCCACTGGTGAATGTCCAAGTAACTCAATACTGGTTTTCAGAGGCATGTTCAACTCGCAGAAGTGCTGTTCAATGGGCTATCCACTCAATATTGGTCAGCTCTTCATTTTCCTCTCCACACAAACCAGCCTTCAGAAATCATTGGGCTCTCCACTACAGACTGTTCCATTCATTCACTGCGATTCTGCAATTCATCTGACTCTCCGCTCCAGGCAGGTTTTCATTACAGCACTGGTGAATGACCAAGTAATCCAATGCTGGTTTTCAGCCGCCTTTTCACACTCGCAGTGTGCTGTTCAATTGTCTATCCACTCAAACCTGGTCAGCCTTTCATTTTCTTTTCCACAATATCAGACTTCAGAAATCATTGGAATCGCCAGTACAGAATGTTCCATTCATTCACTGCCAATCTGGAATTCATCTGAATCTGCACTCCAGGTAGGCTTTCATTACACCACTTATGAATGTCCAAGTAACACAATGCTGGTTTTCAGCGGTCTGTTCACACTCTAAGCCCTGCTTTTTACTGGGTATCCACACAACTGTGGTCAGCTCTTCATTTTCATGTCCAAACAATCCAGACTTGAGAAATCATTGCAATCTCCAGTACAGAATGTTCCATTCATTCACTGCGAATCTGGAATTCAACTGAATCTCCACTACCTGCAGATTTATCTTACACCACTTGTGAATGTCCAAGTAAAACAATGCTGGTTTTCAGAAGCCTGTTCATGTTCGCAGTCGTGCTGTTCAATTGGCTATCCACTCAACCTGTTTTGCTCCTCATTTTCCTGTGCACACAACCCAGCCTTCAGAAATCATTGTAATCTCCACTACAGGATGTTCCATTCATTCACTGGGAATCTGGAATTCATCTGAATCTGCACTCCACGCAGGCTTTCGTTACACCACTGCTGAAAGTCGAAGTAATGCAATACTGGTTTTCAGTGGTCTGTTCACATTCGAAGCCGAGGCTTTTTACAGGCTATCCACTCAACACTGGTCAGCTCTTCATTTTCGTGTTCCCACAATCCAGATTTCAGAAATCATTGCAATCTCCACTACAGAATGTTCCATTCATTCACTGCGAGTCTGGAGTTTATCTGATTCTCCACTCCCGCCTGGTTAACATTACACCACTTGTGAATGTCCAAGTAAGCCAATGCTGGTTTTCAGAGGCCTGTTCATACTCGCAGCCGTGCTGTTTAATTGACAATTCACTCCACCCTGTTCAGCTCTTCATTGTCCCACCACACTACCAGCCTTCAGAAATCTTTGTTATCTCCACTACAGAATGTTCCATTCATTCACTGCGAATCTGGAATTCATCTGACTCTCAACTCCACGCAGGTTATCATTACACCACTGTTGAATGTCCAAGTAAACCAATGCTGGTTTTCAGCGGCCTGTTCATATTCGCAGCCCTGCTGTTTACTTGGCTATCGATTCAAGCCTGGTCAGCTCTTCATTTTCCTGTCCACACAACACAGGCTTCAGAAATCATGGGAATCTCCTCTACAGAATGTTCCATTCATTCACTGCGAATGTGGAATTCAACTGACTCTCCACTCCATGCAGGTTTTCCTTACACCACTGATGAATGTCCAAGTAACCCAATGCTGGTTTTCAGCTGCATGTTCACACTCGCAGCCATGCTATACAATTGGCTTTCCACTAAATCCTGATTAGTTCTTGATTTTCCTTCCACACGACCCAGCCTTCAGAAATCGTTGGAATCTCCACTAGAGAATGTTCCATTCATTCACTGCGAATCTGGAATTCCTCTGAACCTCCACTCCCGGCAGGTTTTCGTTACACCACTGTTGAATGTCCAAGTAACCCAATGTTTTAAGTGTTTTCTTCACAAGCGCAGTGGTGCTGTTCAATTGGCTATCCACTCAACCCTGGCCAGCTCTACATTTTCCTGTCCACACCACAGAGACTGGAGAAATCATTGTTATCTCCACTACAGAATGTTCCATTCATTCACAGCGAATCTGGAATTCATCTGAATCTCCACTCCCGGCAGGTTTTCGTGACACCACTGGTAAATATCCAAGTAAGCCAATGCTGGTTTTAAGTGGCCTGCTCATACTCTCAGCCGTGCTGTTCAATTTGCTATCCACTCAACCCTCTTCAGCTCCATTTTCCTGTCCACAAAACCCAAACTTCAGAAACAATTGGTATCTCCTCCACAGAATGTTCCATTCATTGACGGCAAATCTGAAATTCATCTAATTCTCAACTCCCGTCAGGTTTTCGTTACACCACTTGTGAATGTCCAATTAAGCCAAAGCTGGTTTTCAGTGGCCTGTTCTTACTACGAGACGTGCTGTTCATTTGGCTATCCATTCCACCCTGTTCAGCTCTACATTTTCGTGTCCACAAAACCCAGCCTTCAGAAATCATTGGAATCACCACTAGAGAATGTTCCATTCATTCACTGCGAATCTGGAATTCATCTGAATCTCCACTCCCGGCAGGTTTTCATTGCACCACTGCTGAATGTTCAAGTAACGCAATGATGGTTTTCAGCGGTCTATTCACACTCGAACCCGTGCTGTTCACGGTCTAGCGACTCAACACTGGTGAGTTCTTCTTTTTCCAGTTCAGACAATACAAACCTCAGAAACCATTGCAATCTACACTACAGAATGTTTCATTCATTCAGGCGAATCTTGAATTCATCTTGTTCTCCACTCCCAGCAGGTTTTCGTTTCACCACTGGTGAATGTCCAAGCAACCCAAGGCTGGTTTCAGCTGCGTGTTAACACTCGCAGCCGTGCTGTTCAATTGGCTATCCAGTGAACGCTGGTTAGCTCTTGATTTTCCTTCCACACACCGAGCCTTCAGAAATCATTCTTATCTCCACTTCAGAATGTTCCATTCGTTCCCTGCGAATCTGGAATTCCTCTGACTCTCCACACCAGGCAGATTTTCCTAACAGCACTGGTGAATGACCAGGTAATCCAATGCTGGTTTTCAGCGGCTGTTCACACTCACAGCCTTGCTGTTCAATTGGCAATCCAGTCAAACCTAGTCAGCTCTTCATTTTCCTGTCCACACAACCCAGCGTTCAGAAATCATTGGAATCTCTACTACAGAAATTTCCATTCATTCACTGTGAATCTGGAAATACTCTGAATCTGCATTCCAGGAAGGCTTTCGTTACACCACCGATGAATGTCCAAGTAATGCAATGCTGCTTCTTAGTGGTCTGTTCACACTCGAAACCGTGCTGTTCATTGGCTATCCACTCAATATCGGTCAGCTCTTCAATATCCTGTCCAGACTATCCAGATTCCTAAATGTTGGCAATCACCACTACAGAATGTTCCATTCAATCACGCGAATCTGGAATTCATCAGAGTCTCCACTCCTGGAAGGTTTTCGTGACACCACTGGTAAATGTCCAAGGAAGACAATGCTGGTTTTAAGCCGCCTGCTAACACACTCAGCCGTGCTGTTCAATTTGCTATCCACCCAACCCTATTCAGCTCTACATTTTCCTGTCCTCATAACCCAACCTTCAGAAATAATTGGTATCTCCTCCACAGAATGTTCCGTTCATTCACTGCGAATCTTAAATTCATCTGACTCTCAACTCCCGGCGGGTTATCGTTACACCACTTGTGAATGTCCAAGTAAGCCAATGCTGGTTTTCAGTGGCCTGTTCATTCTAAGAGACGTGCTGTTCATTTGGCTATCCACTCCACCCTGTTCAGCTCTACATTTTCGTGTCCACAAAACCCAGCCTTCAGAAATCATTGGAATCACCACTAGAGAATGTTCCATTCATTCACTGCGAATCTGGAATTCCTCTGAACCTCCACTCCTGGCAGGTTTTCGTTACGCCACTGGTGAATGTCCAAGTAACTCAATACTGGTTTTCAGAGGCATGTTCAACTCGCAGAAGTGCTGTTCAATGGGCTATCCACTCAATATTGGTCAGCTCTTCATTTTCCTCTCCACACAAACCAGCCTTCAGAAATCATTGGGCTCTCCACTACAGACTGTTCCATTCATTCACTGCGATTCTGCAATTCATCTGACTCTCCGCTCCAGGCAGGTTTTCATTACAGCACTGGTGAATGACCAAGTAATCCAATGCTGGTTTTCAGCCGCCTTTTCACACTCGCAGTGTGCTGTTCAATTGTCTATCCACTCAAACCTGGTCAGCCTTTCATTTTCTTTTCCACAATATCAGACTTCAGAAATCATTGGAATCGCCAGTACAGAATGTTCCATTCATTCACTGCCAATCTGGAATTCATCTGAATCTGCACTCCAGGTAGGCTTTCATTACACCACTTATGAATGTCCAAGTAACACAATGCTGGTTTTCAGCGGTCTGTTCACACTCTAAGCCCTGCTTTTTACTGGGTATCCACACAACTGTGGTCAGCTCTTCATTTTCATGTCCAAACAATCCAGACTTGAGAAATCATTGCAATCTCCAGTACAGAATGTTCCATTCATTCACTGCGAATCTGGAATTCAACTGAATCTCCACTACCTGCAGATTTATCTTACACCACTTGTGAATGTCCAAGTAAAACAATGCTGGTTTTCAGAGGCCTGTTCATGTTCGCAGTCGTGCTGTTCAATTGGCTATCCACTCAACCTGTTTTGCTCCTCATTTTCCTGTGCACACAACCCAGCCTTCAGAAATCATTGTAATCTCCACTACAGGATGTTCCATTCATTCACTGGGAATCTGGAATTCATCTGAATCTGCACTCCACGCAGGCTTTCGTTACACCACTGCTGAAAGTCGAAGTAATGCAATACTGGTTTTCAGTGGTCTGTTCACATTCGAAGCCGAGGCTTTTTACAGGCTATCCACTCAACACTGGTCAGCTCTTCATTTTCGTGTCCCCACAATCCAGATTTCAGAAATCATTGCAATCTCCACTACAGAATGTTCCATTCATTCACTGCGAGTCTGGAGTTTATCTGATTCTCCACTCCCGCCTGGTTAACATTACACCACCTGTGAATGTCCAAGTAAGCCAATGCTGGTTTTCAGAGGCCTGTTCATACTCGCAGCCGTGCTGTTTAATTGACAATTCACTCCACCCTGTTCAGCTCTTCATTGTCCCACCACACTACCAGCCTTCAGAAATCTTTGTTATCTCCACTACAGAATGTTCCATTCATTCACTGCGAATCTGGAATTCATCTGACTCTCAACTCCACGCAGGTTTTCATTACACCACTGTTGAATGTCCAAGTAACCCAATGCTGGTTTTCAGCGGCCTGTTCATATTCGCAGCCCTGCTGTTTACTTGGCTATCGATTCAAGCCTGGTCAGCTCTTCATTTTCCTGTCCACACAACACAGGCTTCAGAAATCATGGGAATCTCCTCTACAGAATGTTCCATTCATTCACTGCGAATGTGGAATTCATCTGACTCTCCACTCCATGCAGGTTTTCCTTACACCACCGATGAATGTCCAAGTAACCCAATGCTGGTTTTCAGCTGCATGTTCACACTCGCAGCCATGCTATACAATTGGCTTTCCACTAAATCCTGATTAGTTCTTGATTTTCCTTCCACACGACCCAGCCTTCAGAAATCGTTGGAATCTCCACTAGAGAATGTTCCATTCATTCACTGCGAATCTGGAATTCCTCTGAACCTCCACTCCCGGCAGGTTTTCGTTACACCACTGTTGAATGTCCAAGTAACCCAATGTTTTAAGTGTTTTCTTCACAAGCGCAGTGGTGCTGTTCAATTGGCTATCCACTCAACCCTGGCCAGCTCTACATTTTTCTGTCCACACCACAGAGACTGGAGAAATCATTGTTATCTCCACTACAGAATGTTCCATTCATTCACAGCGAATCTGGAATTCATCTGAATCTCCACTCCCGGCAGGTTTTCGTGACACCACTGGTAAATATCCAAGTAAGCCAATGCTGGTTTTAAGTGGCCTGCTCATACTCTCAGCCGTGCTGTTCAATTTGCTATCCACTCAACCCTCTTCAGCTCCATTTTCCTGTCCACATAACCCAAACTTCAGAAACAATTGGTATCTCCTCCACAGAATGTTCCATTCATTGACGGCAAATCTGAAATTCATCTAATTCTCAACTCCCGTCAGGTTTTCGTTACACCACTTGTGAATGTCCAATTAAGCCAAAGCTGGTTTTCAGTGGCCTGTTCTTACTACGAGACGTGCTGTTCATTTGGCTATCCATTCCACCCTGTTCAGCTCTACATTTTCGTGTCCACAAAACCCAGCCTTCAGAAATCATTGGAATCACCACTAGAGAATGTTCCATTCATTCACTGCGAATCTGGAATTCATCTGAATCTCCACTCCCGGCAGGTTTTCATTGCACCAATGCTGAATGTTCAAGTAACGCAATGATGGTTTTCAGCGGTCTATTCACACTCGAACCCGTGCTGTTCACGGTCTAGCGACTCAACACTGGTGAGTTCTTCTTTTTCCAGTTCAGACAATACAAACCTCAGAAACCATTGCAATCTACACTACAGAATGTTTCATTCATTCAGGCGAATCTTGAATTCATCTTGTTCTCCACTCCCAGCAGGTTTTCGTTTCACCACTGGTGAATGTCCAAGCAACCCAAGGCTGGTTTCAGCTGCGTGTTAACACTCGCAGCCGTGCTGTTCAATTGGCTATCCAGTGAACGCTGGTTAGCTCTTGATTTTCCTTCCACACACCGAGCCTTCAGAAATCATTCTTATCTCCACTTCAGAATGTTCCATTCGTTCCCTGCGAATCTGGAATTCCTCTGACTCTCCACACCAGGCAGATTTTCCTAACAGCACTGGTGAATGACCAGGTAATCCAATGCTGGTTTTCAGCGGCTGTTCACACTCACAGCCTTGCTGTTCAATTGGCAATCCAGTCAAACCTAGTCAGCTCTTCATTTTCCTGTCCACACAACCCAGCGTTCAGAAATCATTGGAATCTCTACTACAGAAATTTCCATTCATTCACTGTGAATCTGGAAATACTCTGAATCTGCATTCCAGGAAGGCTTTCGTTACACCACTGATGAATGTCCAAGTAATGCAATGCTGCTTCTTAGTGGTCTGTTCACACTCGAAACCGTGCTGTTCATTGGCTATCCACTCAATATCGGTCAGCTCTTCAATATCCTGTCCAGACTATCCAGATTCCTAAATGTTGGCAATCACCACTACAGAATGTTCCATTCAATCACGCGAATCTGGAATTCATCAGAGTCTCCACTCCTGGAAGGTTTTCGTGACACCACTGGTAAATGTCCAAGGAAGACAATGCTGGTTTTAAGCCGCCTGCTAACACACTCAGCCGTGCTGTTCAATTTGCTATCCACCCAACCCTATTCAGCTCTACATTTTCCTGTCCTCATAACCCAACCTTCAGAAATAATTGGTATCTCCTCCACAGAATGTTCCGTTCATTCACTGCGAATCTTAAATTCATCTGACTCTCAACTCCCGGCGGGTTATCGTTACACCACTTGTGAATGTCCAAGTAAGCCAATGCTGGTTTTCAGTGGCCTGTTCATACTAAGAGACGTGCTGTTCATTTGGCTATCCACTCCACCCTGTTCAGCTCTACATTCTCGTGTCCACAAAACCCAGCCTTCAGAAATCATTGGAATCACCACTAGAGAATGTTCCATTCATTCACTGCGAATCTGGAATTCATCTGAACCTCCACTCCTGGCAGGTTTTCGTTACGCCACTGGTGAATGTCCAAGTAACTCAATACTGGTTTTCAGAGGCATGTTCAACTCGCAGAAGTGCTGTTCAATGGGCTATCCACTCAATATTGGTCAGCTCTTCATTTTCCTCTCCACACAAACCAGCCTTCAGAAATCATTGGGCTCTCCACTACAGACTGTTCCATTCATTCACTGCGATTCTGCAATTCATCTGACTCTCCGCTCCAGGCAGGTTTTCATTACAGCACTGGTGAATGACCAAGTAATCCAATGCTGGTTTTCAGCCGCCTTTTCACACTCGCAGTGTGCTGTTCAATTGTCTATCCACTCAAACCTGGTCAGCCTTTCATTTTCTTTTCCACAATATCAGACTTCAGAAATCATTGGAATCGCCAGTACAGAATGTTCCATTCATTCACTGCCAATCTGGAATTCATCTGAATCTGCACTCCAGGTAGGCTTTCATTACACCACTTATGAATGTCCAAGTAACACAATGCTGGTTTTCAGCGGTCTGTTCACACTCTAAGCCCTGCTTTTTACTGGGTATCCACACAACTGTGGTCAGCTCTTCATTTTCATGTCCAAACAATCCAGACTTGAGAAATCATGGCAATCTCCAGTACAGAATGTTCCATTCATTCACTGCGAATCTGGAATTCAACTGAATCTCCACTACCTGCAGATTTATCTTACACCACTTGTGAATGTCCAAGTAAAACAATGCTGGTTTTCAGAGGCCTGTTCATGTTCGCAGTCGTGCTGTTCAATTGGCTATCCACTCAACCTGTTTTGCTCCTCATTTTCCTGTGCACACAACCCAGCCTTCAGAAATCATTGTAATCTCCACTACAGGATGTTCCATTCATTCACTGGGAATCTGGAATTCATCTGAATCTGCACTCCACGCAGGCTTTCGTTACACCACTGCTGAAAGTCGAAGTAATGCAATACTGGTTTTCAGTGGTCTGTTCACATTCGAAGCCGAGGCTTTTTACAGGCTATCCACTCAACACTGGTCAGCTCTTCATTTTCGTGTCCCCACAATCCAGATTTCAGAAATCATTGCAATCTCCACTACAGAATGTTCCATTCATTCACTGCGAGTCTGGAGTTTATCTGATTCTCCACTCCCGCCTGGTTAACATTACACCACCTGTGAATGTCCAAGTAAGCCAATGCTGGTTTTCAGAGGCCTGTTCATACTCGCAGCCGTGCTGTTTAATTGACAATTCACTCCACCCTGTTCAGCTCTTCATTGTCCCACCACACTACCAGCCTTCAGAAATCTTTGTTATCTCCACTACAGAATGTTCCATTCATTCACTGCGAATCTGGAATTCATCTGACTCTCAACTCCACGCCTCCACGCAGGTTTTCATTACACCACTGTTGAATGTCCAAGTAACCCAATGCTGGTTTTCAGCGGCCTGTTCATATTCGCAGCCCTGCTGTTTACTTGGCTATCGATTCAAGCCTGGTCAGCTCTTCATTTTCCTGTCCACACAACACAGGCTTCAGAAATCATGGGAATCTCCTCTACAGAATGTTCCATTCATTCACTGCGAATGTGGAATTCAACTGACTCTCCACTCCATGCAGGTTTTCCTTACACCACTGATGAATGTCCAAGTAACCCAATGCTGGTTTTCAGCTGCATGTTCACACTCGCAGCCATGCTATACAATTGGCTTTCCACTAAATCCTGATTAGTTCTTGATTTTCCTTCCACACGACCCAGCCTTCAGAAATCGTTGGAATCTCCACTAGAGAATGTTCCATTCATTCACTGCGAATCTGGAATTCCTCTGAACCTCCACTCCCGGCAGGTTTTCGTTACACCACTGTTGAATGTCCAAGTAACCCAATGTTTTAAGTGTTTTCTTCACAAGCACAGTGGTGCTGTTCAATTGGCTATCCACTCAACCCTGGCCAGCTCTACATTTTCCTGTCCACACCACAGAGACTGGAGAAATCATTGTTATCTCCACTACAGAATGTTCCATTCATTCACAGCGAATCTGGAATTCATCTGAATCTCCACTCCCGGCAGGTTTTCGTGACACCACTGGTAAATATCCAAGTAAGCCAATGCTGGTTTTAAGTGGCCTGCTCCTACTCTCAGCCGTGCTGTTCAATTTGCTATCCACTCAACCCTCTTCAGCTCCATTTTCCTGTCCACATAACCCAAACTTCAGAAACAATTGGTATCTCCTCCACAGAATGTTCCATTCATTGACGGCAAATCTGAAATTCATCTAATTCTCAACTCCCGTCAGGTTTTCGTTACACCACTTGTGAATGTCCAATTAAGCCAAAGCTGGTTTTCAGTGGCCTGTTCTTACTACGAGACGTGCTGTTCATTTGGCTATCCATTCCACCCTGTTCAGCTCTACATTTTCGTGTCCACAAAACCCAGCCTTCAGAAATCATTGGAATCACCACTAGAGAATGTTCCATTCGTTCACTGCGAATCTGGAATTCATCTGAATCTCCACTCCCGGCAGGTTTTCATTGCACCACTGCTGAATGTTCAAGTAACGCAATGATGGTTTTCAGCGGTCTATTCACACTCGAACCCGTGCTGTTCACGGTCTAGCGACTCAACACTGGTGAGTTCTTCTTTTTCCAGTTCAGACAATACAAACCTCAGAAACCATTGCAATCTACACTACAGAATGTTTCATTCATTCAGGCGAATCTTGAATTCATCTTGTTCTCCACTCCCAGCAGGTTTTCGTTTCACCACTGGTGAATGTCCAAGCAACCCAAGGCTGGTTTCAGCTGCGTGTTAACACTCGCAGCCGTGCTGTTCAATTGGCTATCCAGTGAACGCTGGTTAGCTCTTGATTTTCCTTCCACACACCGAGCCTTCAGAAATCATTCTTATCTCCACTTCAGAATGTTCCATTCGTTCCCTGCGAATCTGGAATTCCTCTGACTCTCCACACCAGGCAGATTTTCCTAACAACACTGGTGAATGACCAGGTAATCCAATGCTGGTTTTCAGCGGCTGTTCACACTCACAGCCTTGCTGTTCAATTGGCAATCCAGTCAAACCTAGTCAGCTCTTCATTTTCCTGTCCACACAACCCAGCGTTCAGAAATCATTGGAATCTCTACTACAGAAATTTCCATTCATTCACTGTGAATCTGGAAATACTCTGAATCTGCATTCCAGGAAGGCTTTCGTTACACCACTGATGAATGTCCAAGTAATGCAATGCTGCTTCTTAGTGGTCTGTTCACACTCGAAACCGTGCTGTTCATTGGCTATCCACTCAATATCGGTCAGCTCTTCAATATCCTGTCCAGACTATCCAGATTCCTAAATGTTGGCAATCACCACTACAGAATGTTCCATTCAATCACGCGAATCTGGAATTCATCAGAGTCTCCACTCCTGGAAGGTTTTCGTGACACCACTGGTAAATGTCCAAGGAAGACAATGCTGGTTTTAAGCCGCCTGCTAACACACTCAGCCGTGCTGTTCAATTTGCTATCCACCCAACCCTATTCAGCTCTACATTTTCCTGTCCTCATAACCCAACCTTCAGAAATAATTGGTATCTCCTCCACAGAATGTTCCGTTCATTCACTGCGAATCTTAAATTCATCTGACTCTCAACTCCCGGCGGGTTATCGTTACACCACTTGTGAATGTCCAAGTAAGCCAATGCTGGTTTTCAGTGGCCTGTTCATACTAAGAGACGTGCTGTTCATTTGGCTATCCACTCCACCCTGTTCAGCTCTACATTTTCGTGTCCACAAAACCCAGCCTTCAGAAATCATTGGAATCACCACTAGAGAATGTTCCATTCATTCACTGCGAATCTGGAATTCCTCTGAACCTCCACTCCTGGCAGGTTTTCGTTACGCCACTGGTGAATGTCCAAGTAACTCAATACTGGTTTTCAGAGGCATGTTCAACTCGCAGAAGTGCTGTTCAATGGGCTATCCACTCAATATTGGTCAGCTCTTCATTTTCCTCTCCACACAAACCAGCCTTCAGAAATCATTGGGCTCTCCACTACAGACTGTTCCATTCATTCACTGCGATTCTGCAATTCATCTGACTCTCCGCTCCAGGCAGGTTTTCATTACAGCACTGGTGAATGACCAAGTAATCCAATGCTGGTTTTCAGCCGCCTTTTCACACTCGCAGTGTGCTGTTCAATTGTCTATCCACTCAAACCTGGTCAGCCTTTCATTTTCTTTTCCACAATATCAGACTTCAGAAATCATTGGAATCGCCAGTACAGAATGTTCCATTCATTCACTGCCAATCTGGAATTCATCTGAATCTGCACTCCAGGTAGGCTTTCATTACACCACTTATGAATGTCCAAGTAACACAATGCTGGTTTTCAGCGGTCTGTTCACACTCTAAGCCCTGCTTTTTACTGGGTATCCACACAACTGTGGTCAGCTCTTCATTTTCATGTCCAAACAATCCAGACTTGAGAAATCATTGCAATCTCCAGTACAGAATGTTCCATTCATTCACTGCGAATCTGGAATTCAACTGAATCTCCACTACCTGCAGATTTATCTTACACCACTTGTGAATGTCCAAGTAAAACAATGCTGGTTTTCAGAGGCCTGTTCATGTTCGCAGTCGTGCTGTTCAATTGGCTATCCACTCAACCTGTTTTGCTCCTCATTTTCCTGTGCACACAACCCAGCCTTCAGAAATCATTGTAATCTCCACTACAGGATGTTCCATTCATTCACTGGGAATCTGGAATTCATCTGAATCTGCACTCCACGCAGGCTTTCGTTACACCACTGCTGAAAGTCGAAGTAATGCAATACTGGTTTTCAGTGGTCTGTTCACATTCGAAGCCGAGGCTTTTTACAGGCTATCCACTCAACACTGGTCAGCTCTTCATTTTCGTGTCCCCACAATCCAGATTTCAGAAATCATTGCAATCTCCACTACAGAATGTTCCATTCATTCACTGCGAGTCTGGAGTTTATCTGATTCTCCACTCCCGCCTGGTTAACATTACACCACCTGTGAATGTCCAAGTAAGCCAATGCTGGTTTTCAGAGGCCTGTTCATACTCGCAGCCGTGCTGTTTAATTGACAATTCACTCCACCCTGTTCAGCTCTTCATTGTCCCACCACACTACCAGCCTTCAGAAATCTTTGTTATCTCCACTACAGAATGTTCCATTCATTCACTGCGAATCTGGAATTCATCTGACTCTCAACTCCACGCCTCCACGCAGGTTTTCATTACACCACTGTTGAATGTCCAAGTAACCCAATGCTGGTTTTCAGCGGCCTGTTCATATTCGCAGCCCTGCTGTTTACTTGGCTATCGATTCAAGCCTGGTCAGCTCTTCATTTTCCTGTCCACACAACACAGGCTTCAGAAATCATGGGAATCTCCTCTACAGAATGTTCCATTCATTCACTGCGAATGTGGAATTCAACTGACTCTCCACTCCATGCAGGTTTTCCTTACACCACCGATGAATGTCCAAGTAACCCAATGCTGGTTTTCAGCTGCATGTTCACACTCGCAGCCATGCTATACAATTGGCTTTCCACTAAATCCTGATTAGTTCTTGATTTTCCTTCCACACGACCCAGCCTTCAGAAATCGTTGGAATCTCCACTAGAGAATGTTCCATTCATTCACTGCGAATCTGGAATTCCTCTGAACCTCCACTCCCGGCAGGTTTTCGTTACACCACTGTTGAATGTCCAAGTAACCCAATGTTTTAAGTGTTTTCTTCACAAGCGCAGTGGTGCTGTTCAATTGGCTATCCACTCAACCCTGGCCAGCTCTACATTTTCCTGTCCACACCACAGAGACTGGAGAAATCATTGTTATCTCCACTACAGAATGTTCCATTCATTCACAGCGAATCTGGAATTCATCTGAATCTCCACTCCCGGCAGGTTTTCGTGACACCACTGGTAAATATCCAAGTAAGCCAATGCTGGTTTTAAGTGGCCTGCTCATACTCTCAGCCGTGCTGTTCAATTTGCTATCCACTCAACCCTCTTCAGCTCCATTTTCCTGTCCACATAACCCAAACTTCAGAAACAATTGGTATCTCCTCCACAGAATGTTCCATTCATTGACGGCAAATCTGAAATTCATCTAATTCTCAACTCCCGTCAGGTTTTCGTTACACCACTTGTGAATGTCCAATTAAGCCAAAGCTGGTTTTCAGTGGCCTGTTCTTACTACGAGACGTGCTGTTCATTTGGCTATCCATTCCACCCTGTTCAGCTCTACATTTTCGTGTCCACAAAACCCAGCCTTCAGAAATCATTGGAATCACCACTAGAGAATGTTCCATTCGTTCACTGCGAATCTGGAATTCATCTGAATCTCCACTCCCGGCAGGTTTTCATTGCACCACTGCTGAATGTTCAAGTAACGCAATGATGGTTTTCAGCGGTCTATTCACACTCGAACCCGTGCTGTTCACGGTCTAGCGACTCAACACTGGTGAGTTCTTCTTTTTCCAGTTCAGACAATACAAACCTCAGAAACCATTGCAATCTACACTACAGAATGTTTCATTCATTCAGGCGAATCTTGAATTCATCTTGTTCTCCACTCCCAGCAGGTTTTCGTTTCACCACTGGTGAATGTCCAAGCAACCCAAGGCTGGTTTCAGCTGCGTGTTAACACTCGCAGCCGTGCTGTTCAATTGGCTATCCAGTGAACGCTGGTTAGCTCTTGATTTTCCTTCCACACACCGAGCCTTCAGAAATCATTCTTATCTCCACTTCAGAATGTTCCATTCGTTCCCTGCGAATCTGGAATTCCTCTGACTCTCCACACCAGGCAGATTTTCCTAACAGCACTGGTGAATGACCAGGTAATCCAATGCTGGTTTTCAGCGGCTGTTCACACTCACAGCCTTGCTGTTCAATTGGCAATCCAGTCAAACCTAGTCAGCTCTTCATTTTCCTGTCCACACAACCCAGCGTTCAGAAATCATTGGAATCTCTACTACAGAAATTTCCATTCATTCACTGTGAATCTGGAAATACTCTGAATCTGCATTCCAGGAAGGCTTTCGTTACACCACTGATGAATGTCCAAGTAATGCAATGCTGCTTCTTAGTGGTCTGTTCACACTCGAAACCGTGCTGTTCATTGGCTATCCACTCAATATCGGTCAGCTCTTCAATATCCTGTCCAGACTATCCAGATTCCTAAATGTTGGCAATCACCACTACAGAATGTTCCATTCAATCACGCGAATCTGGAATTCATCAGAGTCTCCACTCCTGGAAGGTTTTCGTGACACCACTGGTAAATGTCCAAGGAAGACAATGCTGGTTTTAAGCCGCCTGCTAACACACTCAGCCGTGCTGTTCAATTTGCTATCCACCCAACCCTATTCAGCTCTACATTTTCCTGTCCTCATAACCCAACCTTCAGAAATAATTGGTATCTCCTCCACAGAATGTTCCGTTCATTCACTGCGAATCTTAAATTCATCTGACTCTCAACTCCCGGCGGGTTATCGTTACACCACTTGTGAATGTCCAAGTAAGCCAATGCTGGTTTTCAGTGGCCTGTTCATACTAAGAGACGTGCTGTTCATTTGGCTATCCACTCCACCCTGTTCAGCTCTACATTTTCGTGTCCACAAAACCCAGCCTTCATAAATCATTGGAATCACCACTAGAGAATGTTCCATTCATTCACTGCGAATCTGGAATTCCTCTGAACCTCCACTCCTGGCAGGTTTTCGTTACGCCACTGGTGAATGTCCAAGTAACTCAATACTGGTTTTCAGAGGCATGTTCAACTCGCAGAAGTGCTGTTCAATGGGCTATCCACTCAATATTGGTCAGCTCTTCATTTTCCTCTCCACACAAACCAGCCTTCAGAAATCATTGGGCTCTCCACTACAGACTGTTCCATTCATTCACTGCGATTCTGCAATTCATCTGACTCTCCGCTCCAGGCAGGTTTTCATTACAGCACTGGTGAATGACCAAGTAATCCAATGCTGGTTTTCAGCCGCCTTTTCACACTCGCAGTGTGCTGTTCAATTGTCTATCCACTCAAACCTGGTCAGCCTTTCATTTTCTTTTCCACAATATCAGACTTCAGAAATCATTGGAATCGCCAGTACAGAATGTTCCATTCATTCACTGCCAATCTGGAATTCATCTGAATCTGCACTCCAGGTAGGCTTTCATTACACCACTTATGAATGTCCAAGTAACACAATGCTGGTTTTCAGCGGTCTGTTCACACTCTAAGCCCTGCTTTTTACTGGGTATCCACACAACTGTGGTCAGCTCTTCATTTTCATGTCCAAACAATCCAGACTTGAGAAATCATGGCAATCTCCAGTACAGAATGTTCCATTCATTCACTGCGAATCTGGAATTCAACTGAATCTCCACTACCTGCAGATTTATCTTACACCACTTGTGAATGTCCAAGTAAAACAATGCTGGTTTTCAGAGGCCTGTTCATGTTCGCAGTCGTGCTGTTCAATTGGCTATCCACTCAACCTGTTTTGCTCCTCATTTTCCTGTGCACACAACCCAGCCTTCAGAAATCATTGTAATCTCCACTACAGGATGTTCCATTCATTCACTGGGAATCTGGAATTCATCTGAATCTGCACTCCACGCAGGCTTTCGTTACACCACTGCTGAAAGTCGAAGTAATGCAATACTGGTTTTCAGTGGTCTGTTCACATTCGAAGCCGAGGCTTTTTACAGGCTATCCACTCAACACTGGTCAGCTCTTCATTTTCGTGTCCCCACAATCCAGATTTCAGAAATCATTGCAATCTCCACTACAGAATGTTCCATTCATTCACTGCGAGTCTGGAGTTTATCTGATTCTCCACTCCCGCCTGGTTAACATTACACCACCTGTGAATGTCCAAGTAAGCCAATGCTGGTTTTCAGAGGCCTGTTCATACTCGCAGCCGTGCTGTTTAATTGACAATTCACTCCACCCTGTTCAGCTCTTCATTGTCCCACCACACTACCAGCCTTCAGAAATCTTTGTTATCTCCACTACAGAATGTTCCATTCATTCACTGCGAATCTGGAATTCATCTGACTCTCAACTCCACGCCTCCACGCAGGTTTTCATTACACCACTGTTGAATGTCCAAGTAACCCAATGCTGGTTTTCAGCGGCCTGTTCATATTCGCAGCCCTGCTGTTTACTTGGCTATCGATTCAAGCCTTGTCAGCTCTTCATTTTCCTGTCCACACAACACAGGCTTCAGAAATCATTGGAATCTCCTCTACAGAATGTTCCATTCATTCACTGCGAATGTGGAATTCAACTGACTCTCCACTCCATGCAGGTTTTCCTTACACCACCGATGAATGTCCAAGTAACCCAATGCTGGTTTTCAGCTGCATGTTCACACTCGCAGCCATGCTATACAATTGGCTTTCCACTAAATCCTGATTAGTTCTTGATTTTCCTTCCACACGACCCAGCCTTCAGAAATCGTTGGAATCTCCACTAGAGAATGTTCCATTCATTCACTGCGAATCTGGAATTCCTCTGAACCTCCACTCCCGGCAGGTTTTCGTTACACCACTGTTGAATGTCCAAGTAACCCAATGTTTTAAGTGTTTTCTTCACAAGCGCAGTGGTGCTGTTCAATTGGCTATCCACTCAACCCTGGCCAGCTCTACATTTTCCTGTCCACACCACAGAGACTGGAGAAATCATTGTTATCTCCACTACAGAATGTTCCATTCATTCACAGCGAATCTGGAATTCATCTGAATCTCCACTCCCGGCAGGTTTTCGTGACACCACTGGTAAATATCCAAGTAAGCCAATGCTGGTTTTAAGTGGCCTGCTCCTACTCTCAGCCGTGCTGTTCAATTTGCTATCCACTCAACCCTCTTCAGCTCCATTTTCCTGTCCACATAACCCAAACTTCAGAAACAATTGGTATCTCCTCCACAGAATGTTCCATTCATTGACGGCAAATCTGAAATTCATCTAATTCTCAACTCCCGTCAGGTTTTCGTTACACCACTTGTGAATGTCCAATTAAGCCAAAGCTGGTTTTCAGTGGCCTGTTCTTACTACGAGACGTGCTGTTCATTTGGCTATCCATTCCACCCTGTTCAGCTCTACATTTTCGTGTCCACAAAACCCAGCCTTCAGAAATCATTGGAATCACCACTAGAGAATGTTCCATTCGTTCACTGCGAATCTGGAATTCATCTGAATCTCCACTCCCGGCAGGTTTTCATTGCACCACTGCTGAATGTTCAAGTAACGCAATGATGGTTTTCAGCGGTCTATTCACACTCGAACCCGTGCTGTTCACGGTCTAGCGACTCAACACTGGTGAGTTCTTCTTTTTCCAGTTCAGACAATACAAACCTCAGAAACCATTGCAATCTACACTACAGAATGTTTCATTCATTCAGGCGAATCTTGAATTCATCTTGTTCTCCACTCCCAGCAGGTTTTCGTTTCACCACTGGTGAATGTCCAAGCAACCCAAGGCTGGTTTCAGCTGCGTGTTAACACTCGCAGCCGTGCTGTTCAATTGGCTATCCAGTGAACGCTGGTTAGCTCTTGATTTTCCTTCCACACACCGAGCCTTCAGAAATCATTCTTATCTCCACTTCAGAATGTTCCATTCGTTCCCTGCGAATCTGGAATTCCTCTGACTCTCCACACCAGGCAGATTTTCCTAACAGCACTGGTGAATGACCAGGTAATCCAATGCTGGTTTTCAGCGGCTGTTCACACTCACAGCCTTGCTGTTCAATTGGCAATCCAGTCAAACCTAGTCAGCTCTTCATTTTCCTGTCCACACAACCCAGCGTTCAGAAATCATTGGAATCTCTACTACAGAAATTTCCATTCATTCACTGTGAATCTGGAAATACTCTGAATCTGCATTCCAGGAAGGCTTTCGTTACACCACTGATGAATGTCCAAGTAATGCAATGCTGCTTCTTAGTGGTCTGTTCACACTCGAAACCGTGCTGTTCATTGGCTATCCACTCAATATCGGTCAGCTCTTCAATATCCTGTCCAGACTATCCAGATTCCTAAATGTTGGCAATCACCACTACAGAATGTTCCATTCAATCACGCGAATCTGGAATTCATCAGAGTCTCCACTCCTGGAAGGTTTTCGTGACACCACTGGTAAATGTCCAAGGAAGACAATGCTGGTTTTAAGCCGCCTGCTAACACACTCAGCCGTGCTGTTCAATTTGCTATCCACCCAACCCTATTCAGCTCTACATTTTCCTGTCCTCATAACCCAACCTTCAGAAATAATTGGTATCTCCTCCACAGAATGTTCCGTTCATTCACTGCGAATCTTAAATTCATCTGACTCTCAACTCCCGGCGGGTTATCGTTACACCACTTGTGAATGTCCAAGTAAGCCAATGCTGGTTTTCAGTGGCCTGTTCATACTAAGAGACGTGCTGTTCATTTGGCTATCCACTCCACCCTGTTCAGCTCTACATTCTCGTGTCCACAAAACCCAGCCTTCAGAAATCATTGGAATCACCACTAGAGAATGTTCCATTCATTCACTGCGAATCTGGAATTCATCTGAACCTCCACTCCTGGCAGGTTTTCGTTACGCCACTGGTGAATGTCCAAGTAACTCAATACTGGTTTTCAGAGGCATGTTCAACTCGCAGAAGTGCTGTTCAATGGGCTATCCACTCAATATTGGTCAGCTCTTCATTTTCCTCTCCACACAAACCAGCCTTCAGAAATCATTGGGCTCTCCACTACAGACTGTTCCATTCATTCACTGCGATTCTGCAATTCATCTGACTCTCCGCTCCAGGCAGGTTTTCATTACAGCACTGGTGAATGACCAAGTAATCCAATGCTGGTTTTCAGCCGCCTTTTCACACTCGCAGTGTGCTGTTCAATTGTCTATCCACTCAAACCTGGTCAGCCTTTCATTTTCTTTTCCACAATATCAGACTTCAGAAATCATTGGAATCGCCAGTACAGAATGTTCCATTCATTCACTGCCAATCTGGAATTCATCTGAATCTGCACTCCAGGTAGGCTTTCATTACACCACTTATGAATGTCCAAGTAACACAATGCTGGTTTTCAGCGGTCTGTTCACACTCTAAGCCCTGCTTTTTACTGGGTATCCACACAACTGTGGTCAGCTCTTCATTTTCATGTCCAAACAATCCAGACTTGAGAAATCATTGCAATCTCCAGTACAGAATGTTCCATTCATTCACTGCGAATCTGGAATTCAACTGAATCTCCACTACCTGCAGATTTATCTTACACCACTTGTGAATGTCCAAGTAAAACAATGCTGGTTTTCAGAGGCCTGTTCATGTTCGCAGTCGTGCTGTTCAATTGGCTATCCACTCAACCTGTTTTGCTCCTCATTTTCCTGTGCACACAACCCAGCCTTCAGAAATCATTGTAATCTCCACTACAGGATGTTCCATTCATTCACTGGGAATCTGGAATTCATCTGAATCTGCACTCCACGCCTCCACGCAGGTTTTCATTACACCACTGTTGAATGTCCAAGTAACCCAATGCTGGTTTTCAGCGGCCTGTTCATATTCGCAGCCCTGCTGTTTACTTGGCTATCGATTCAAGCCTGGTCAGCTCTTCATTTTCCTGTCCACACAACACAGGCTTCAGAAATCATTGGAATCTCCTCTACAGAATGTTCCATTCATTCACTGCGAATGTGGAATTCAACTGACTCTCCACTCCATGCAGGTTTTCCTTACACCACCGATGAATGTCCAAGTAACCCAATGCTGGTTTTCAGCTGCATGTTCACACTCGCAGCCATGCTATACAATTGGCTTTCCACTAAATCCTGATTAGTTCTTGATTTTCCTTCCACACGACCCAGCCTTCAGAAATCGTTGGAATCTCCACTAGAGAATGTTCCATTCATTCACTGCGAATCTGGAATTCCTCTGAACCTCCACTCCCGGCAGGTTTTCGTTACACCACTGTTGAATGTCCAAGTAACCCAATGTTTTAAGTGTTTTCTTCACAAGCGCAGTGGTGCTGTTCAATTGGCTATCCACTCAACCCTGGCCAGCTCTACATTTTCCTGTCCACACCACAGAGACTGGAGAAATCATTGTTATCTCCACTACAGAATGTTCCATTCATTCACAGCGAATCTGGAATTCATCTGAATCTCCACTCCCGGCAGGTTTTCGTGACACCACTGGTAAATATCCAAGTAAGCCAATGCTGGTTTTAAGTGGCCTGCTCATACTCTCAGCCGTGCTGTTCAATTTGCTATCCACTCAACCCTCTTCAGCTCCATTTTCCTGTCCACATAACCCAAACTTCAGAAACAATTGGTATCTCCTCCACAGAATGTTCCATTCATTGACGGCAAATCTGAAATTCATCTAATTCTCAACTCCCGTCAGGTTTTCGTTACACCACTTGTGAATGTCCAATTAAGCCAAAGCTGGTTTTCAGTGGCCTGTTCTTACTACGAGACGTGCTGTTCATTTGGCTATCCATTCCACCCTGTTCAGCTCTACATTTTCGTGTCCACAAAACCCAGCCTTCAGAAATCATTGGAATCACCACTAGAGAATGTTCCATTCATTCACTGCGAATCTGGAATTCATCTGAATCTCCACTCCCGGCAGGTTTTCATTGCACCACTGCTGAATGTTCAAGTAACGCAATGATGGTTTTCAGCGGTCTATTCACACTCGAACCCGTGCTGTTCACGGTCTAGCGACTCAACACTGGTGAGTTCTTCTTTTTCCAGTTCAGACAATACAAACCTCAGAAACCATTGCAATCTACACTACAGAATGTTTCATTCATTCACGCGAATCTTGAATTCATCTTGTTCTCCACTCCCAGCAGGTTTTCGTTTCACCACTGGTGAATGTCCAAGCAACCCAAGGCTGGTTTCAGCTGCGTGTTAACACTCGCAGCCGTGCTGTTCAATTGGCTATCCAGTGAACGCTGGTTAGCTCTTGATTTTCCTTCCACACACCGAGCCTTCAGAAATCATTCTTATCTCCACTTCAGAATGTTCCATTCGTTCCCTGCGAATCTGGAATTCCTCTGACTCTCCACACCAGGCAGATTTTCCTAACAACACTGGTGAATGACCAGGTAATCCAATGCTGGTTTTCAGCGGCTGTTCACACTCACAGCCTTGCTGTTCAATTGGCAATCCAGTCAAACCTAGTCAGCTCTTCATTTTCCTGTCCACACAACCCAGCGTTCAGAAATCATTGGAATCTCTACTACAGAAATTTCCATTCATTCACTGTGAATCTGGAAATACTCTGAATCTGCATTCCAGGAAGGCTTTCGTTACACCACTGATGAATGTCCAAGTAATGCAATGCTGCTTCTTAGTGGTCTGTTCACACTCGAAACCGTGCTGTTCATTGGCTATCCACTCAATATCGGTCAGCTCTTCAATATCCTGTCCAGACTATCCAGATTCCTAAATGTTGGCAATCACCACTACAGAATGTTCCATTCAATCACGCGAATCTGGAATTCATCAGAGTCTCCACTCCTGGAAGGTTTTCGTGACACCACTGGTAAATGTCCAAGGAAGACAATGCTGGTTTTAAGCCGCCTGCTAACACACTCAGCCGTGCTGTTCAATTTGCTATCCACCCAACCCTATTCAGCTCTACATTTTCCTGTCCTCATAACCCAACCTTCAGAAATAATTGGTATCTCCTCCACAGAATGTTCCGTTCATTCACTGCGAATCTTAAATTCATCTGACTCTCAACTCCCGGCGGGTTATCGTTACACCACTTGTGAATGTCCAAGTAAGCCAATGCTGGTTTTCAGTGGCCTGTTCATACTAAGAGACGTGCTGTTCATTTGGCTATCCACTCCACCCTGTTCAGCTCTACATTCTCGTGTCCACAAAACCCAGCCTTCAGAAATCATTGGAATCACCACTAGAGAATGTTCCATTCATTCACTGCGAATCTGGAATTCATCTGAACCTCCACTCCTGGCAGGTTTTCGTTACGCCACTGGTGAATGTCCAAGTAACTCAATACTGGTTTTCAGAGGCATGTTCAACTCGCAGAAGTGCTGTTCAATGGGCTATCCACTCAATATTGGTCAGCTCTTCATTTTCCTCTCCACACAAACCAGCCTTCAGAAATCATTGGGCTCTCCACTACAGACTGTTCCATTCATTCACTGCGATTCTGCAATTCATCTGACTCTCCGCTCCAGGCAGGTTTTCATTACAGCACTGGTGAATGACCAAGTAATCCAATGCTGGTTTTCAGCCGCCTTTTCACACTCGCAGTGTGCTGTTCAATTGTCTATCCACTCAAACCTGGTCAGCCTTTCATTTTCTTTTCCACAATATCAGACTTCAGAAATCATTGGAATCGCCAGTACAGAATGTTCCATTCATTCACTGCCAATCTGGAATTCATCTGAATCTGCACTCCAGGTAGGCTTTCATTACACCACTTATGAATGTCCAAGTAACACAATGCTGGTTTTCAGCGGTCTGTTCACACTCTAAGCCCTGCTTTTTACTGGGTATCCACACAACTGTGGTCAGCTCTTCATTTTCATGTCCAAACAATCCAGACTTGAGAAATCATTGCAATCTCCAGTACAGAATGTTCCATTCATTCACTGCGAATCTGGAATTCAACTGAATCTCCACTACCTGCAGATTTATCTTACACCACTTGTGAATGTCCAAGTAAAACAATGCTGGTTTTCAGAGGCCTGTTCATGTTCGCAGTCGTGCTGTTCAATTGGCTATCCACTCAACCTGTTTTGCTCCTCATTTTCCTGTGCACACAACCCAGCCTTCAGAAATCATTGTAATCTCCACTACAGGATGTTCCATTCATTCACTGGGAATCTGGAATTCATCTGAATCTGCACTCCACGCAGGCTTTCGTTACACCACTGCTGAAAGTCGAAGTAATGCAATACTGGTTTTCAGTGGTCTGTTCACATTCGAAGCCGAGGCTTTTTACAGGCTATCCACTCAACACTGGTCAGCTCTTCATTTTCGTGTCCCCACAATCCAGATTTCAGAAATCATTGCAATCTCCACTACAGAATGTTCCATTCATTCACTGCGAGTCTGGAGTTTATCTGATTCTCCACTCCCGCCTGGTTAACATTACACCACTTGTGAATGTCCAAGTAAGCCAATGCTGGTTTTCAGAGGCCTGTTCATACTCGCAGCCGTGCTGTTTAATTGACAATTCACTCCACCCTGTTCAGCTCTTCATTGTCCCACCACACTACCAGCCTTCAGAAATCTTTGTTATCTCCACTACAGAATGTTCCATTCATTCACTGCGAATCTGGAATTCATCTGACTCTCAACTCCACGCAGGTTTTCATTACACCACTGTTGAATGTCCAAGTAACCCAATGCTGGTTTTCAGCGGCCTGTTCATATTCGCAGCCCTGCTGTTTACTTGGCTATCGATTCAAGCCTGGTCAGCTCTTCATTTTCCTGTCCACACAACACAGGCTTCAGAAATCATTGGAATCTCCTCTACAGAATGTTCCATTCATTCACTGCGAATGTGGAATTCAACTGACTCTCCACTCCATGCAGGTTTTCCTTACACCACTGATGAATGTCCAAGTAACCCAATGCTGGTTTTCAGCTGCATGTTCACACTCGCAGCCATGCTATACAATTGGCTTTCCACTAAATCCTGATTAGTTCTTGATTTTCCTTCCACACGACCCAGCCTTCAGAAATCGTTGGAATCTCCACTAGAGAATGTTCCATTCATTCACTGCGAATCTGGAATTCCTCTGAACCTCCACTCCCGGCAGGTTTTCGTTACACCACTGTTGAATGTCCAAGTAACCCAATGTTTTAAGTGTTTTCTTCACAAGCGCAGTGGTGCTGTTCAATTGGCTATCCACTCAACCCTGGCCAGCTCTACATTTTCCTGTCCACACCACAGAGACTGGAGAAATCATTGTTATCTCCACTACAGAATGTTCCATTCATTCACAGCGAATCTGGAATTCATCTGAATCTCCACTCCCGGCAGGTTTTCGTGACACCACTGGTAAATATCCAAGTAAGCCAATGCTGGTTTTAAGTGGCCTGCTCATACTCTCAGCCGTGCTGTTCAATTTGCTATCCACTCAACCCTCTTCAGCTCCATTTTCCTGTCCACATAACCCAAACTTCAGAAACAATTGGTATCTCCTCCACAGAATGTTCCATTCATTGACGGCAAATCTGAAATTCATCTAATTCTCAACTCCCGTCAGGTTTTCGTTACACCACTTGTGAATGTCCAATTAAGCCAAAGCTGGTTTTCAGTGGCCTGTTCTTACTACGAGACGTGCTGTTCATTTGGCTATCCATTCCACCCTGTTCAGCTCTACATTTTCGTGTCCACAAAACCCAGCCTTCAGAAATCATTGGAATCACCACTAGAGAATGTTCCATTCATTCACTGCGAATCTGGAATTCATCTGAATCTCCACTCCCGGCAGGTTTTCATTGCACCACTGCTGAATGTTCAAGTAACGCAATGATGGTTTTCAGCGGTCTATTCACACTCGAACCCGTGCTGTTCACGGTCTAGCGACTCAACACTGGTGAGTTCTTCTTTTTCCAGTTCAGACAATACAAACCTCAGAAACCATTGCAATCTACACTACAGAATGTTTCATTCATTCAGGCGAATCTTGAATTCATCTTGTTCTCCACTCCCAGCAGGTTTTCGTTTCACCACTGGTGAATGTCCAAGCAACCCAAGGCTGGTTTCAGCTGCGTGTTAACACTCGCAGCCGTGCTGTTCAATTGGCTATCCAGTGAACGCTGGTTAGCTCTTGATTTTCCTTCCACACACCGAGCCTTCAGAAATCATTCTTATCTCCACTTCAGAATGTTCCATTCGTTCCCTGCGAATCTGGAATTCCTCTGACTCTCCACACCAGGCAGATTTTCCTAACAACACTGGTGAATGACCAGGTAATCCAATGCTGGTTTTCAGCGGCTGTTCACACTCACAGCCTTGCTGTTCAATTGGCAATCCAGTCAAACCTAGTCAGCTCTTCATTTTCCTGTCCACACAACCCAGCGTTCAGAAATCATTGGAATCTCTACTACAGAAATTTCCATTCATTCACTGTGAATCTGGAAATACTCTGAATCTGCATTCCAGGAAGGCTTTCGTTACACCACTGATGAATGTCCAAGTAATGCAATGCTGCTTCTTAGTGGTCTGTTCACACTCGAAACCGTGCTGTTCATTGGCTATCCACTCAATATCGGTCAGCTCTTCAATATCCTGTCCAGACTATCCAGATTCCTAAATGTTGGCAATCACCACTACAGAATGTTCCATTCAATCACGCGAATCTGGAATTCATCAGAGTCTCCACTCCTGGAAGGTTTTCGTGACACCACTGGTAAATGTCCAAGGAAGACAATGCTGGTTTTAAGCCGCCTGCTAACACACTCAGCCGTGCTGTTCAATTTGCTATCCACCCAACCCTATTCAGCTCTACATTTTCCTGTCCTCATAACCCAACCTTCAGAAATAATTGGTATCTCCTCCACAGAATGTTCCGTTCATTCACTGCGAATCTTAAATTCATCTGACTCTCAACTCCCGGCGGGTTATCGTTACACCACTTGTGAATGTCCAAGTAAGCCAATGCTGGTTTTCAGTGGCCTGTTCATACTAAGAGACGTGCTGTTCATTTGGCTATCCACTCCACCCTGTTCAGCTCTACATTCTCGTGTCCACAAAACCCAGCCTTCAGAAATCATTGGAATCACCACTAGAGAATGTTCCATTCATTCACTGCGAATCTGGAATTCATCTGAACCTCCACTCCTGGCAGGTTTTCGTTACGCCACTGGTGAATGTCCAAGTAACTCAATACTGGTTTTCAGAGGCATGTTCAACTCGCAGAAGTGCTGTTCAATGGGCTATCCACTCAATATTGGTCAGCTCTTCATTTTCCTCTCCACACAAACCAGCCTTCAGAAATCATTGGGCTCTCCACTACAGACTGTTCCATTCATTCACTGCGATTCTGCAATTCATCTGACTCTCCGCTCCAGGCAGGTTTTCATTACAGCACTGGTGAATGACCAAGTAATCCAATGCTGGTTTTCAGCCGCCTTTTCACACTCGCAGTGTGCTGTTCAATTGTCTATCCACTCAAACCTGGTCAGCCTTTCATTTTCTTTTCCACAATATCAGACTTCAGAAATCATTGGAATCGCCAGTACAGAATGTTCCATTCATTCACTGCCAATCTGGAATTCATCTGAATCTGCACTCCAGGTAGGCTTTCATTACACCACTTATGAATGTCCAAGTAACACAATGCTGGTTTTCAGCGGTCTGTTCACACTCTAAGCCCTGCTTTTTACTGGGTATCCACACAACTGTGGTCAGCTCTTCATTTTCATGTCCAAACAATCCAGACTTGAGAAATCATTGCAATCTCCAGTACAGAATGTTCCATTCATTCACTGCGAATCTGGAATTCAACTGAATCTCCACTACCTGCAGATTTATCTTACACCACTTGTGAATGTCCAAGTAAAACAATGCTGGTTTTCAGAGGCCTGTTCATGTTCGCAGTCGTGCTGTTCAATTGGCTATCCACTCAACCTGTTTTGCTCCTCATTTTCCTGTGCACACAACCCAGCCTTCAGAAATCATTGTAATCTCCACTACAGGATGTTCCATTCATTCACTGGGAATCTGGAATTCATCTGAATCTGCACTCCACGCCTCCACGCAGGTTTTCATTACACCACTGTTGAATGTCCAAGTAACCCAATGCTGGTTTTCAGCGGCCTGTTCATATTCGCAGCCCTGCTGTTTACTTGGCTATCGATTCAAGCCTGGTCAGCTCTTCATTTTCCTGTCCACACAACACAGGCTTCAGAAATCATTGGAATCTCCTCTACAGAATGTTCCATTCATTCACTGCGAATGTGGAATTCAACTGACTCTCCACTCCATGCAGGTTTTCCTTACACCACCGATGAATGTCCAAGTAACCCAATGCTGGTTTTCAGCTGCATGTTCACACTCGCAGCCATGCTATACAATTGGCTTTCCACTAAATCCTGATTAGTTCTTGATTTTCCTTCCACACGACCCAGCCTTCAGAAATCGTTGGAATCTCCACTAGAGAATGTTCCATTCATTCACTGCGAATCTGGAATTCCTCTGAACCTCCACTCCCGGCAGGTTTTCGTTACACCACTGTTGAATGTCCAAGTAACCCAATGTTTTAAGTGTTTTCTTCACAAGCGCAGTGGTGCTGTTCAATTGGCTATCCACTCAACCCTGGCCAGCTCTACATTTTCCTGTCCACACCACAGAGACTGGAGAAATCATTGTTATCTCCACTACAGAATGTTCCATTCATTCACAGCGAATCTGGAATTCATCTGAATCTCCACTCCCGGCAGGTTTTCGTGACACCACTGGTAAATATCCAAGTAAGCCAATGCTGGTTTTAAGTGGCCTGCTCATACTCTCAGCCGTGCTGTTCAATTTGCTATCCACTCAACCCTCTTCAGCTCCATTTTCCTGTCCACATAACCCAAACTTCAGAAACAATTGGTATCTCCTCCACAGAATGTTCCATTCATTGACGGCAAATCTGAAATTCATCTAATTCTCAACTCCCGTCAGGTTTTCGTTACACCACTTGTGAATGTCCAATTAAGCCAAAGCTGGTTTTCAGTGGCCTGTTCTTACTACGAGACGTGCTGTTCATTTGGCTATCCATTCCACCCTGTTCAGCTCTACATTTTCGTGTCCACAAAACCCAGCCTTCAGAAATCATTGGAATCACCACTAGAGAATGTTCCATTCATTCACTGCGAATCTGGAATTCATCTGAATCTCCACTCCCGGCAGGTTTTCATTGCACCACTGCTGAATGTTCAAGTAACGCAATGATGGTTTTCAGCGGTCTATTCACACTCGAAGCCGTGCTGTTCACGGTCTAGCGACTCAACACTGGTGAGTTCTTCTTTTTCCAGTTCAGACAATACAAACCTCAGAAACCATTGCAATCTACACTACAGAATGTTTCATTCATTCAGGCGAATCTTGAATTCATCTTGTTCTCCACTCCCAGCAGGTTTTCGTTTCACCACTGGTGAATGTCCAAGCAACCCAAGGCTGGTTTCAGCTGCGTGTTAACACTCGCAGCCGTGCTGTTCAATTGGCTATCCAGTGAACGCTGGTTAGCTCTTGATTTTCCTTCCACACACCGAGCCTTCAGAAATCATTCTTATCTCCACTTCAGAATGTTCCATTCGTTCCCTGCGAATCTGGAATTCCTCTGACTCTCCACACCAGGCAGATTTTCCTAACAACACTGGTGAATGACCAGGTAATCCAATGCTGGTTTTCAGCGGCTGTTCACACTCACAGCCTTGCTGTTCAATTGGCAATCCAGTCAAACCTAGTCAGCTCTTCATTTTCCTGTCCACACAACCCAGCGTTCAGAAATCATTGGAATCTCTACTACAGAAATTTCCATTCATTCACTGTGAATCTGGAAATACTCTGAATCTGCATTCCAGGAAGGCTTTCGTTACACCACTGATGAATGTCCAAGTAATGCAATGCTGCTTCTTAGTGGTCTGTTCACACTCGAAACCGTGCTGTTCATTGGCTATCCACTCAATATCGGTCAGCTCTTCAATATCCTGTCCAGACTATCCAGATTCCTAAATGTTGGCAATCACCACTACAGAATGTTCCATTCAATCACGCGAATCTGGAATTCATCAGAGTCTCCACTCCTGGAAGGTTTTCGTGACACCACTGGTAAATGTCCAAGGAAGACAATGCTGGTTTTAAGCCGCCTGCTAACACACTCAGCCGTGCTGTTCAATTTGCTATCCACCCAACCCTATTCAGCTCTACATTTTCCTGTCCTCATAACCCAACCTTCAGAAATAATTGGTATCTCCTCCACAGAATGTTCCGTTCATTCACTGCGAATCTTAAATTCATCTGACTCTCAACTCCCGGCGGGTTATCGTTACACCACTTGTGAATGTCCAAGTAAGCCAATGCTGGTTTTCAGTGGCCTGTTCATACTAAGAGACGTGCTGTTCATTTGGCTATCCACTCCACCCTGTTCAGCTCTACATTCTCGTGTCCACAAAACCCAGCCTTCAGAAATCATTGGAATCACCACTAGAGAATGTTCCATTCATTCACTGCGAATCTGGAATTCATCTGAACCTCCACTCCTGGCAGGTTTTCGTTACGCCACTGGTGAATGTCCAAGTAACTCAATACTGGTTTTCAGAGGCATGTTCAACTCGCAGAAGTGCTGTTCAATGGGCTATCCACTCAATATTGGTCAGCTCTTCATTTTCCTCTCCACACAAACCAGCCTTCAGAAATCATTGGGCTCTCCACTACAGACTGTTCCATTCATTCACTGCGATTCTGCAATTCATCTGACTCTCCGCTCCAGGCAGGTTTTCATTACAGCACTGGTGAATGACCAAGTAATCCAATGCTGGTTTTCAGCCGCCTTTTCACACTCGCAGTGTGCTGTTCAATTGTCTATCCACTCAAACCTGGTCAGCCTTTCATTTTCTTTTCCACAATATCAGACTTCAGAAATCATTGGAATCGCCAGTACAGAATGTTCCATTCATTCACTGCCAATCTGGAATTCATCTGAATCTGCACTCCAGGTAGGCTTTCATTACACCACTTATGAATGTCCAAGTAACACAATGCTGGTTTTCAGCGGTCTGTTCACACTCTAAGCCCTGCTTTTTACTGGGTATCCACACAACTGTGGTCAGCTCTTCATTTTCATGTCCAAACAATCCAGACTTGAGAAATCATTGCAATCTCCAGTACAGAATGTTCCATTCATTCACTGCGAATCTGGAATTCAACTGAATCTCCACTACCTGCAGATTTATCTTACACCACTTGTGAATGTCCAAGTAAAACAATGCTGGTTTTCAGAGGCCTGTTCATGTTCGCAGTCGTGCTGTTCAATTGGCTATCCACTCAACCTGTTTTGCTCCTCATTTTCCTGTGCACACAACCCAGCCTTCAGAAATCATTGTAATCTCCACTACAGGATGTTCCATTCATTCACTGGGAATCTGGAATTCATCTGAATCTGCACTCCACGCAGGCTTTCGTTACACCACTGCTGAAAGTCGAAGTAATGCAATACTGGTTTTCAGTGGTCTGTTCACATTCGAAGCCGAGGCTTTTTACAGGCTATCCACTCAACACTGGTCAGCTCTTCATTTTCGTGTCCCCACAATCCAGATTTCAGAAATCATTGCAATCTCCACTACAGAATGTTCCATTCATTCACTGCGAGTCTGGAGTTTATCTGATTCTCCACTCCCGCCTGGTTAACATTACACCACTTGTGAATGTCCAAGTAAGCCAATGCTGGTTTTCAGAGGCCTGTTCATACTCGCAGCCGTGCTGTTTAATTGACAATTCACTCCACCCTGTTCAGCTCTTCATTGTCCCACCACACTACCAGCCTTCAGAAATCTTTGTTATCTCCACTACAGAATGTTCCATTCATTCACTGCGAATCTGGAATTCATCTGACTCTCAACTCCACGCAGGTTTTCATTACACCACTGTTGAATGTCCAAGTAACCCAATGCTGGTTTTCAGCGGCCTGTTCATATTCGCAGCCCTGCTGTTTACTTGGCTATCGATTCAAGCCTGGTCAGCTCTTCATTTTCCTGTCCACACAACACAGGCTTCAGAAATCATTGGAATCTCCTCTACAGAATGTTCCATTCATTCACTGCGAATGTGGAATTCAACTGACTCTCCACTCCATGCAGGTTTTCCTTACACCACTGATGAATGTCCAAGTAACCCAATGCTGGTTTTCAGCTGCATGTTCACACTCGCAGCCATGCTATACAATTGGCTTTCCACTAAATCCTGATTAGTTCTTGATTTTCCTTCCACACGACCCAGCCTTCAGAAATCGTTGGAATCTCCACTAGAGAATGTTCCATTCATTCACTGCGAATCTGGAATTCCTCTGAACCTCCACTCCCGGCAGGTTTTCGTTACACCACTGTTGAATGTCCAAGTAACCCAATGTTTTAAGTGTTTTCTTCACAAGCGCAGTGGTGCTGTTCAATTGGCTATCCACTCAACCCTGGCCAGCTCTACATTTTCCTGTCCACACCACAGAGACTGGAGAAATCATTGTTATCTCCACTACAGAATGTTCCATTCATTCACAGCGAATCTGGAATTCATCTGAATCTCCACTCCCGGCAGGTTTTCGTGACACCACTGGTAAATATCCAAGTAAGCCAATGCTGGTTTTAAGTGGCCTGCTCATACTCTCAGCCGTGCTGTTCAATTTGCTATCCACTCAACCCTCTTCAGCTCCATTTTCCTGTCCACATAACCCAAACTTCAGAAACAATTGGTATCTCCTCCACAGAATGTTCCATTCATTGACGGCAAATCTGAAATTCATCTAATTCTCAACTCCCGTCAGGTTTTCGTTACACCACTTGTGAATGTCCAATTAAGCCAAAGCTGGTTTTCAGTGGCCTGTTCTTACTACGAGACGTGCTGTTCATTTGGCTATCCATTCCACCCTGTTCAGCTCTACATTTTCGTGTCCACAAAACCCAGCCTTCAGAAATCATTGGAATCACCACTAGAGAATGTTCCATTCATTCACTGCGAATCTGGAATTCATCTGAATCTCCACTCCCGGCAGGTTTTCATTGCACCACTGCTGAATGTTCAAGTAACGCAATGATGGTTTTCAGCGGTCTATTCACACTCGAACCCGTGCTGTTCACGGTCTAGCGACTCAACACTGGTGAGTTCTTCTTTTTCCAGTTCAGACAATACAAACCTCAGAAACCATTGCAATCTACACTACAGAATGTTTCATTCATTCAGGCGAATCTTGAATTCATCTTGTTCTCCACTCCCAGCAGGTTTTCGTTTCACCACTGGTGAATGTCCAAGCAACCCAAGGCTGGTTTCAGCTGCGTGTTAACACTCGCAGCCGTGCTGTTCAATTGGCTATCCAGTGAACGCTGGTTAGCTCTTGATTTTCCTTCCACACACCGAGCCTTCAGAAATCATTCTTATCTCCACTTCAGAATGTTCCATTCGTTCCCTGCGAATCTGGAATTCCTCTGACTCTCCACACCAGGCAGATTTTCCTAACAACACTGGTGAATGACCAGGTAATCCAATGCTGGTTTTCAGCGGCTGTTCACACTCACAGCCTTGCTGTTCAATTGGCAATCCAGTCAAACCTAGTCAGCTCTTCATTTTCCTGTCCACACAACCCAGCGTTCAGAAATCATTGGAATCTCTACTACAGAAATTTCCATTCATTCACTGTGAATCTGGAAATACTCTGAATCTGCATTCCAGGAAGGCTTTCGTTACACCACTGATGAATGTCCAAGTAATGCAATGCTGCTTCTTAGTGGTCTGTTCACACTCGAAACCGTGCTGTTCATTGGCTATCCACTCAATATCGGTCAGCTCTTCAATATCCTGTCCAGACTATCCAGATTCCTAAATGTTGGCAATCACCACTACAGAATGTTCCATTCAATCACGCGAATCTGGAATTCATCAGAGTCTCCACTCCTGGAAGGTTTTCGTGACACCACTGGTAAATGTCCAAGGAAGACAATGCTGGTTTTAAGCCGCCTGCTAACACACTCAGCCGTGCTGTTCAATTTGCTATCCACCCAACCCTATTCAGCTCTACATTTTCCTGTCCTCATAACCCAACCTTCAGAAATAATTGGTATCTCCTCCACAGAATGTTCCGTTCATTCACTGCGAATCTTAAATTCATCTGACTCTCAACTCCCGGCGGGTTATCGTTACACCACTTGTGAATGTCCAAGTAAGCCAATGCTGGTTTTCAGTGGCCTGTTCATACTACGAGACGTGCTGTTCATTTGGCTATCCACTCCACCCTGTTCAGCTCTACATTTTCGTGTCCACAAAACCCAGCCTTCAGAAATCATTGGAATCACCACTAGAGAATGTTCCATTCATTCACTGCGAATCTGGAATTCATCTGAACCTCCACTCCTGGCAGGTTTTCGTTACGCCACTGGTGAATGTCCAAGTAACTCAATACTGGTTTTCAGAGGCATGTTCAACTCGCAGAAGTGCTGTTCAATGGGCTATCCACTCAATATTGGTCAGCTCTTCATTTTCCTCTCCACACAAACCAGCCTTCAGAAATCATTGGGCTCTCCACTACAGACTGTTCCATTCATTCACTGCGATTCTGCAATTCATCTGACTCTCCGCTCCAGGCAGGTTTTCATTACAGCACTGGTGAATGACCAAGTAATCCAATGCTGGTTTTCAGCCGCCTTTTCACACTCGCAGTGTGCTGTTCAATTGTCTATCCACTCAAACCTGGTCAGCCTTTCATTTTCTTTTCCACAATATCAGACTTCAGAAATCATTGGAATCGCCAGTACAGAATGTTCCATTCATTCACTGCCAATCTGGAATTCATCTGAATCTGCACTCCAGGTAGGCTTTCATTACACCACTTATGAATGTCCAAGTAACACAATGCTGGTTTTCAGCGGTCTGTTCACACTCTAAGCCCTGCTTTTTACTGGGTATCCACACAACTGTGGTCAGCTCTTCATTTTCATGTCCAAACAATCCAGACTTGAGAAATCATGGCAATCTCCAGTACAGAATGTTCCATTCATTCACTGCGAATCTGGAATTCAACTGAATCTCCACTACCTGCAGATTTATCTTACACCACTTGTGAATGTCCAAGTAAAACAATGCTGGTTTTCAGAGGCCTGTTCATGTTCGCAGTCGTGCTGTTCAATTGGCTATCCACTCAACCTGTTTTGCTCCTCATTTTCCTGTGCACACAACCCAGCCTTCAGAAATCATTGTAATCTCCACTACAGGATGTTCCATTCATTCACTGGGAATCTGGAATTCATCTGAATCTGCACTCCACGCAGGCTTTCGTTACACCACTGCTGAAAGTCGAAGTAATGCAATACTGGTTTTCAGTGGTCTGTTCACATTCGAAGCCGAGGCTTTTTACAGGCTATCCACTCAACACTGGTCAGCTCTTCATTTTCGTGTCCCCACAATCCAGATTTCAGAAATCATTGCAATCTCCACTACAGAATGTTCCATTCATTCACTGCGAGTCTGGAGTTTATCTGATTCTCCACTCCCGCCTGGTTAACATTACACCACTTGTGAATGTCCAAGTAAGCCAATGCTGGTTTTCAGAGGCCTGTTCATACTCGCAGCCGTGCTGTTTAATTGACAATTCACTCCACCCTGTTCAGCTCTTCATTGTCCCACCACACTACCAGCCTTCAGAAATCTTTGTTATCTCCACTACAGAATGTTCCATTCATTCACTGCGAATCTGGAATTCATCTGACTCTCAACTCCACGCAGGTTTTCATTACACCACTGTTGAATGTCCAAGTAACCCAATGCTGGTTTTCAGCGGCCTGTTCATATTCGCAGCCCTGCTGTTTACTTGGCTATCGATTCAAGCCTGGTCAGCTCTTCATTTTCCTGTCCACACAACACAGGCTTCAGAAATCATTGGAATCTCCTCTACAGAATGTTCCATTCATTCACTGCGAATGTGGAATTCAACTGACTCTCCACTCCATGCAGGTTTTCCTTACACCACTGATGAATGTCCAAGTAACCCAATGCTGGTTTTCAGCTGCATGTTCACACTCGCAGCCATGCTATACAATTGGCTTTCCACTAAATCCTGATTAGTTCTTGATTTTCCTTCCACACGACCCAGCCTTCAGAAATCGTTGGAATCTCCACTAGAGAATGTTCCATTCATTCACTGCGAATCTGGAATTCCTCTGAACCTCCACTCCCGGCAGGTTTTCGTTACACCACTGTTGAATGTCCAAGTAACCCAATGTTTTAAGTGTTTTCTTCACAAGCGCAGTGGTGCTGTTCAATTGGCTATCCACTCAACCCTGGCCAGCTCTACATTTTCCTGTCCACACCACAGAGACTGGAGAAATCATTGTTATCTCCACTACAGAATGTTCCATTCATTCACAGCGAATCTGGAATTCATCTGAATCTCCACTCCCGGCAGGTTTTCGTGACACCACTGGTAAATATCCAAGTAAGCCAATGCTGGTTTTAAGTGGCCTGCTCATACTCTCAGCCGTGCTGTTCAATTTGCTATCCACTCAACCCTCTTCAGCTCCATTTTCCTGTCCACATAACCCAAACTTCAGAAACAATTGGTATCTCCTCCACAGAATGTTCCATTCATTGACGGCAAATCTGAAATTCATCTAATTCTCAACTCCCGTCAGGTTTTCGTTACACCACTTGTGAATGTCCAATTAAGCCAAAGCTGGTTTTCAGTGGCCTGTTCTTACTACGAGACGTGCTGTTCATTTGGCTATCCATTCCACCCTGTTCAGCTCTACATTTTCGTGTCCACAAAACCCAGCCTTCAGAAATCATTGGAATCACCACTAGAGAATGTTCCATTCATTCACTGCGAATCTGGAATTCATCTGAATCTCCACTCCCGGCAGGTTTTCATTGCACCACTGCTGAATGTTCAAGTAACGCAATGATGGTTTTCAGCGGTCTATTCACACTCGAACCCGTGCTGTTCACGGTCTAGCGACTCAACACTGGTGAGTTCTTCTTTTTCCAGTTCAGACAATACAAACCTCAGAAACCATTGCAATCTACACTACAGAATGTTTCATTCATTCAGGCGAATCTTGAATTCATCTTGTTCTCCACTCCCAGCAGGTTTTCGTTTCACCACTGGTGAATGTCCAAGCAACCCAAGGCTGGTTTCAGCTGCGTGTTAACACTCGCAGCCGTGCTGTTCAATTGGCTATCCAGTGAACGCTGGTTAGCTCTTGATTTTCCTTCCACACACCGAGCCTTCAGAAATCATTCTTATCTCCACTTCAGAATGTTCCATTCGTTCCCTGCGAATCTGGAATTCCTCTGACTCTCCACACCAGGCAGATTTTCCTAACAACACTGGTGAATGACCAGGTAATCCAATGCTGGTTTTCAGCGGCTGTTCACACTCACAGCCTTGCTGTTCAATTGGCAATCCAGTCAAACCTAGTCAGCTCTTCATTTTCCTGTCCACACAACCCAGCGTTCAGAAATCATTGGAATCTCTACTACAGAAATTTCCATTCATTCACTGTGAATCTGGAAATACTCTGAATCTGCATTCCAGGAAGGCTTTCGTTACACCACTGATGAATGTCCAAGTAATGCAATGCTGCTTCTTAGTGGTCTGTTCACACTCGAAACCGTGCTGTTCATTGGCTATCCACTCAATATCGGTCAGCTCTTCAATATCCTGTCCAGACTATCCAGATTCCTAAATGTTGGCAATCACCACTACAGAATGTTCCATTCAATCACGCGAATCTGGAATTCATCAGAGTCTCCACTCCTGGAAGGTTTTCGTGACACCACTGGTAAATGTCCAAGGAAGACAATGCTGGTTTTAAGCCGCCTGCTAACACACTCAGCCGTGCTGTTCAATTTGCTATCCACCCAACCCTATTCAGCTCTACATTTTCCTGTCCTCATAACCCAACCTTCAGAAATAATTGGTATCTCCTCCACAGAATGTTCCGTTCATTCACTGCGAATCTTAAATTCATCTGACTCTCAACTCCCGGCGGGTTATCGTTACACCACTTGTGAATGTCCAAGTAAGCCAATGCTGGTTTTCAGTGGCCTGTTCATACTAAGAGACGTGCTGTTCATTTGGCTATCCACTCCACCCTGTTCAGCTCTACATTCTCGTGTCCACAAAACCCAGCCTTCAGAAATCATTGGAATCACCACTAGAGAATGTTCCATTCATTCACTGCGAATCTGGAATTCATCTGAACCTCCACTCCTGGCAGGTTTTCGTTACGCCACTGGTGAATGTCCAAGTAACTCAATACTGGTTTTCAGAGGCATGTTCAACTCGCAGAAGTGCTGTTCAATGGGCTATCCACTCAATATTGGTCAGCTCTTCATTTTCCTCTCCACACAAACCAGCCTTCAGAAATCATTGGGCTCTCCACTACAGACTGTTCCATTCATTCACTGCGATTCTGCAATTCATCTGACTCTCCGCTCCAGGCAGGTTTTCATTACAGCACTGGTGAATGACCAAGTAATCCAATGCTGGTTTTCAGCCGCCTTTTCACACTCGCAGTGTGCTGTTCAATTGTCTATCCACTCAAACCTGGTCAGCCTTTCATTTTCTTTTCCACAATATCAGACTTCAGAAATCATTGGAATCGCCAGTACAGAATGTTCCATTCATTCACTGCCAATCTGGAATTCATCTGAATCTGCACTCCAGGTAGGCTTTCATTACACCACTTATGAATGTCCAAGTAACACAATGCTGGTTTTCAGCGGTCTGTTCACACTCTAAGCCCTGCTTTTTACTGGGTATCCACACAACTGTGGTCAGCTCTTCATTTTCATGTCCAAACAATCCAGACTTGAGAAATCATTGCAATCTCCAGTACAGAATGTTCCATTCATTCACTGCGAATCTGGAATTCAACTGAATCTCCACTACCTGCAGATTTATCTTACACCACTTGTGAATGTCCAAGTAAAACAATGCTGGTTTTCAGAGGCCTGTTCATGTTCGCAGTCGTGCTGTTCAATTGGCTATCCACTCAACCTGTTTTGCTCCTCATTTTCCTGTGCACACAACCCAGCCTTCAGAAATCATTGTAATCTCCACTACAGGATGTTCCATTCATTCACTGGGAATCTGGAATTCATCTGAATCTGCACTCCACGCAGGCTTTCGTTACACCACTGCTGAAAGTCGAAGTAATGCAATACTGGTTTTCAGTGGTCTGTTCACATTCGAAGCCGAGGCTTTTTACAGGCTATCCACTCAACACTGGTCAGCTCTTCATTTTCGTGTCCCCACAATCCAGATTTCAGAAATCATTGCAATCTCCACTACAGAATGTTCCATTCATTCACTGCGAGTCTGGAGTTTATCTGATTCTCCACTCCCGCCTGGTTAACATTACACCACTTGTGAATGTCCAAGTAAGCCAATGCTGGTTTTCAGAGGCCTGTTCATACTCGCAGCCGTGCTGTTTAATTGACAATTCACTCCACCCTGTTCAGCTCTTCATTGTCCCACCACACTACCAGCCTTCAGAAATCTTTGTTATCTCCACTACAGAATGTTCCATTCATTCACTGCGAATCTGGAATTCATCTGACTCTCAACTCCACGCAGGTTTTCATTACACCACTGTTGAATGTCCAAGTAACCCAATGCTGGTTTTCAGCGGCCTGTTCATATTCGCAGCCCTGCTGTTTACTTGGCTATCGATTCAAGCCTGGTCAGCTCTTCATTTTCCTGTCCACACAACACAGGCTTCAGAAATCATTGGAATCTCCTCTACAGAATGTTCCATTCATTCACTGCGAATGTGGAATTCAACTGACTCTCCACTCCATGCAGGTTTTCCTTACACCACTGATGAATGTCCAAGTAACCCAATGCTGGTTTTCAGCTGCATGTTCACACTCGCAGCCATGCTATACAATTGGCTTTCCACTAAATCCTGATTAGTTCTTGATTTTCCTTCCACACGACCCAGCCTTCAGAAATCGTTGGAATCTCCACTAGAGAATGTTCCATTCATTCACTGCGAATCTGGAATTCCTCTGAACCTCCACTCCCGGCAGGTTTTCGTTACACCACTGTTGAATGTCCAAGTAACCCAATGTTTTAAGTGTTTTCTTCACAAGCGCAGTGGTGCTGTTCAATTGGCTATCCACTCAACCCTGGCCAGCTCTACATTTTCCTGTCCACACCACAGAGACTGGAGAAATCATTGTTATCTCCACTACAGAATGTTCCATTCATTCACAGCGAATCTGGAATTCATCTGAATCTCCACTCCCGGCAGGTTTTCGTGACACCACTGGTAAATATCCAAGTAAGCCAATGCTGGTTTTAAGTGGCCTGCTCATACTCTCAGCCGTGCTGTTCAATTTGCTATCCACTCAACCCTCTTCAGCTCCATTTTCCTGTCCACATAACCCAAACTTCAGAAACAATTGGTATCTCCTCCACAGAATGTTCCATTCATTGACGGCAAATCTGAAATTCATCTAATTCTCAACTCCCGTCAGGTTTTCGTTACACCACTTGTGAATGTCCAATTAAGCCAAAGCTGGTTTTCAGTGGCCTGTTCTTACTACGAGACGTGCTGTTCATTTGGCTATCCATTCCACCCTGTTCAGCTCTACATTTTCGTGTCCACAAAACCCAGCCTTCAGAAATCATTGGAATCACCACTAGAGAATGTTCCATTCATTCACTGCGAATCTGGAATTCATCTGAATCTCCACTCCCGGCAGGTTTTCATTGCACCACTGCTGAATGTTCAAGTAACGCAATGATGGTTTTCAGCGGTCTATTCACACTCGAACCCGTGCTGTTCACGGTCTAGCGACTCAACACTGGTGAGTTCTTCTTTTTCCAGTTCAGACAATACAAACCTCAGAAACCATTGCAATCTACACTACAGAATGTTTCATTCATTCAGGCGAATCTTGAATTCATCTTGTTCTCCACTCCCAGCAGGTTTTCGTTTCACCACTGGTGAATGTCCAAGCAACCCAAGGCTGGTTTCAGCTGCGTGTTAACACTCGCAGCCGTGCTGTTCAATTGGCTATCCAGTGAACGCTGGTTAGCTCTTGATTTTCCTTCCACACACCGAGCCTTCAGAAATCATTCTTATCTCCACTTCAGAATGTTCCATTCGTTCCCTGCGAATCTGGAATTCCTCTGACTCTCCACACCAGGCAGATTTTCCTAACAACACTGGTGAATGACCAGGTAATCCAATGCTGGTTTTCAGCGGCTGTTCACACTCACAGCCTTGCTGTTCAATTGGCAATCCAGTCAAACCTAGTCAGCTCTTCATTTTCCTGTCCACACAACCCAGCGTTCAGAAATCATTGGAATCTCTACTACAGAAATTTCCATTCATTCACTGTGAATCTGGAAATACTCTGAATCTGCATTCCAGGAAGGCTTTCGTTACACCACTGATGAATGTCCAAGTAATGCAATGCTGCTTCTTAGTGGTCTGTTCACACTCGAAACCGTGCTGTTCATTGGCTATCCACTCAATATCGGTCAGCTCTTCAATATCCTGTCCAGACTATCCAGATTCCTAAATGTTGGCAATCACCACTACAGAATGTTCCATTCAATCACGCGAATCTGGAATTCATCAGAGTCTCCACTCCTGGAAGGTTTTCGTGACACCACTGGTAAATGTCCAAGGAAGACAATGCTGGTTTTAAGCCGCCTGCTAACACACTCAGCCGTGCTGTTGAATTTGCTATCCACCCAACCCTATTCAGCTCTACATTTTCCTGTCCTCATAACCCAACCTTCAGAAATAATTGGTATCTCCTCCACAGAATGTTCCGTTCATTCACTGCGAATCTTAAATTCATCTGACTCTCAACTCCCGGCGGGTTATCGTTACACCACTTGTGAATGTCCAAGTAAGCCAATGCTGGTTTTCAGTGGCCTGTTCATACTAAGAGACGTGCTGTTCATTTGGCTATCCACTCCACCCTGTTCAGCTCTACATTCTCGTGTCCACAAAACCCAGCCTTCAGAAATCATTGGAATCACCACTAGAGAATGTTCCATTCATTCACTGCGAATCTGGAATTCATCTGAACCTCCACTCCTGGCAGGTTTTCGTTACGCCACTGGTGAATGTCCAAGTAACTCAATACTGGTTTTCAGAGGCATGTTCAACTCGCAGAAGTGCTGTTCAATGGGCTATCCACTCAATATTGGTCAGCTCTTCATTTTCCTCTCCACACAAACCAGCCTTCAGAAATCATTGGGCTCTCCACTACAGACTGTTCCATTCATTCACTGCGATTCTGCAATTCATCTGACTCTCCGCTCCAGGCAGGTTTTCATTACAGCACTGGTGAATGACCAAGTAATCCAATGCTGGTTTTCAGCCGCCTTTTCACACTCGCAGTGTGCTGTTCAATTGTCTATCCACTCAAACCTGGTCAGCCTTTCATTTTCTTTTCCACAATATCAGACTTCAGAAATCATTGGAATCGCCAGTACAGAATGTTCCATTCATTCACTGCCAATCTGGAATTCATCTGAATCTGCACTCCAGGTAGGCTTTCATTACACCACTTATGAATGTCCAAGTAACACAATGCTGGTTTTCAGCGGTCTGTTCACACTCTAAGCCCTGCTTTTTACTGGGTATCCACACAACTGTGGTCAGCTCTTCATTTTCATGTCCAAACAATCCAGACTTGAGAAATCATGGCAATCTCCAGTACAGAATGTTCCATTCATTCACTGCGAATCTGGAATTCAACTGAATCTCCACTACCTGCAGATTTATCTTACACCACTTGTGAATGTCCAAGTAAAACAATGCTGGTTTTCAGAGGCCTGTTCATGTTCGCAGTCGTGCTGTTCAATTGGCTATCCACTCAACCTGTTTTGCTCCTCATTTTCCTGTGCACACAACCCAGCCTTCAGAAATCATTGTAATCTCCACTACAGGATGTTCCATTCATTCACTGGGAATCTGGAATTCATCTGAATCTGCACTCCACGCAGGCTTTCGTTACACCACTGCTGAAAGTCGAAGTAATGCAATACTGGTTTTCAGTGGTCTGTTCACATTCGAAGCCGAGGCTTTTTACAGGCTATCCACTCAACACTGGTCAGCTCTTCATTTTCGTGTCCCCACAATCCAGATTTCAGAAATCATTGCAATCTCCACTACAGAATGTTCCATTCATTCACTGCGAGTCTGGAGTTTATCTGATTCTCCACTCCCGCCTGGTTAACATTACACCACTTGTGAATGTCCAAGTAAGCCAATGCTGGTTTTCAGAGGCCTGTTCATACTCGCAGCCGTGCTGTTTAATTGACAATTCACTCCACCCTGTTCAGCTCTTCATTGTCCCACCACACTACCAGCCTTCAGAAATCTTTGTTATCTCCACTACAGAACGTTCCATTCATTCACTGCGAATCTGGAATTCATCTGACTCTCAACTCCACGCAGGTTTTCATTACACCACTGTTGAATGTCCAAGTAACCCAATGCTGGTTTTCAGCGGCCTGTTCATATTCGCAGCCCTGCTGTTTACTTGGCTATCGATTCAAGCCTGGTCAGCTCTTCATTTTCCTGTCCACACAACACAGGCTTCAGAAATCATTGGAATCTCCTCTACAGAATGTTCCATTCATTCACTGCGAATGTGGAATTCAACTGACTCTCCACTCCATGCAGGTTTTCCTTACACCACTGATGAATGTCCAAGTAACCCAATGCTGGTTTTCAGCTGCATGTTCACACTCGCAGCCATGCTATACAATTGGCTTTCCACTAAATCCTGATTAGTTCTTGATTTTCCTTCCACACGACCCAGCCTTCAGAAATCGTTGGAATCTCCACTAGAGAATGTTCCATTCATTCACTGCGAATCTGGAATTCCTCTGAACCTCCACTCCCGGCAGGTTTTCGTTACACCACTGTTGAATGTCCAAGTAACCCAATGTTTTAAGTGTTTTCTTCACAAGCGCAGTGGTGCTGTTCAATTGGCTATCCACTCAACCCTGGCCAGCTCTACATTTTCCTGTCCACACCACAGAGACTGGAGAAATCATTGTTATCTCCACTACAGAATGTTCCATTCATTCACAGCGAATCTGGAATTCATCTGAATCTCCACTCCCGGCAGGTTTTCGTGACACCACTGGTAAATATCCAAGTAAGCCAATGCTGGTTTTAAGTGGCCTGCTCATACTCTCAGCCGTGCTGTTCAATTTGCTATCCACTCAACCCTCTTCAGCTCCATTTTCCTGTCCACATAACCCAAACTTCAGAAACAATTGGTATCTCCTCCACAGAATGTTCCATTCATTGACGGCAAATCTGAAATTCATCTAATTCTCAACTCCCGTCAGGTTTTCGTTACACCACTTGTGAATGTCCAATTAAGCCAAAGCTGGTTTTCAGTGGCCTGTTCTTACTACGAGACGTGCTGTTCATTTGGCTATCCATTCCACCCTGTTCAGCTCTACATTTTCGTGTCCACAAAACCCAGCCTTCAGAAATCATTGGAATCACCACTAGAGAATGTTCCATTCATTCACTGCGAATCTGGAATTCATCTGAATCTCCACTCCCGGCAGGTTTTCATTGCACCACTGCTGAATGTTCAAGTAACGCAATGATGGTTTTCAGCGGTCTATTCACACTCGAACCCGTGCTGTTCACGGTCTAGCGACTCAACACTGGTGAGTTCTTCTTTTTCCAGTTCAGACAATACAAACCTCAGAAACCATTGCAATCTACACTACAGAATGTTTCATTCATTCAGGCGAATCTTGAATTCATCTTGTTCTCCACTCCCAGCAGGTTTTCGTTTCACCACTGGTGAATGTCCAAGCAACCCAAGGCTGGTTTCAGCTGCGTGTTAACACTCGCAGCCGTGCTGTTCAATTGGCTATCCAGTGAACGCTGGTTAGCTCTTGATTTTCCTTCCACACACCGAGCCTTCAGAAATCATTCTTATCTCCACTTCAGAATGTTCCATTCGTTCCCTGCGAATCTGGAATTCCTCTGACTCTCCACACCAGGCAGATTTTCCTAACAACACTGGTGAATGACCAGGTAATCCAATGCTGGTTTTCAGCGGCTGTTCACACTCACAGCCTTGCTGTTCAATTGGCAATCCAGTCAAACCTAGTCAGCTCTTCATTTTCCTGTCCACACAACCCAGCGTTCAGAAATCATTGGAATCTCTACTACAGAAATTTCCATTCATTCACTGTGAATCTGGAAATACTCTGAATCTGCATTCCAGGAAGGCTTTCGTTACACCACTGATGAATGTCCAAGTAATGCAATGCTGCTTCTTAGTGGTCTGTTCACACTCGAAACCGTGCTGTTCATTGGCTATCCACTCAATATCGGTCAGCTCTTCAATATCCTGTCCAGACTATCCAGATTCCTAAATGTTGGCAATCACCACTACAGAATGTTCCATTCAATCACGCGAATCTGGAATTCATCAGAGTCTCCACTCCTGGAAGGTTTTCGTGACACCACTGGTAAATGTCCAAGGAAGACAATGCTGGTTTTAAGCCGCCTGCTAACACACTCAGCCGTGCTGTTCAATTTGCTATCCACCCAACCCTATTCAGCTCTACATTTTCCTGTCCTCATAACCCAACCTTCAGAAATAATTGGTATCTCCTCCACAGAATGTTCCGTTCATTCACTGCGAATCTTAAATTCATCTGACTCTCAACTCCCGGCGGGTTATCGTTACACCACTTGTGAATGTCCAAGTAAGCCAATGCTGGTTTTCAGTGGCCTGTTCATACTAAGAGACGTGCTGTTCATTTGGCTATCCACTCCACCCTGTTCAGCTCTACATTTTCGTGTCCACAAAACCCAGCCTTCAGAAATCATTGGAATCACCACTAGAGAATGTTCCATTCATTCACTGCGAATCTGGAATTCATCTGAACCTCCACTCCTGGCAGGTTTTCGTTACGCCACTGGTGAATGTCCAAGTAACTCAATACTGGTTTTCAGAGGCATGTTCAACTCGCAGAAGTGCTGTTCAATGGGCTATCCACTCAATATTGGTCAGCTCTTCATTTTCCTCTCCACACAAACCAGCCTTCAGAAATCATTGGGCTCTCCACTACAGACTGTTCCATTCATTCACTGCGATTCTGCAATTCATCTGACTCTCCGCTCCAGGCAGGTTTTCATTACAGCACTGGTGAATGACCAAGTAATCCAATGCTGGTTTTCAGCCGCCTTTTCACACTCGCAGTGTGCTGTTCAATTGTCTATCCACTCAAACCTGGTCAGCCTTTCATTTTCTTTTCCACAATATCAGACTTCAGAAATCATTGGAATCGCCAGTACAGAATGTTCCATTCATTCACTGCCAATCTGGAATTCATCTGAATCTGCACTCCAGGTAGGCTTTCATTACACCACTTATGAATGTCCAAGTAACACAATGCTGGTTTTCAGCGGTCTGTTCACACTCTAAGCCCTGCTTTTTACTGGGTATCCACACAACTGTGGTCAGCTCTTCATTTTCATGTCCAAACAATCCAGAATTGAGAAATCATGGCAATCTCCAGTACAGAATGTTCCATTCATTCACTGCGAATCTGGAATTCAACTGAATCTCCACTACCTGCAGATTTATCTTACACCACTTGTGAATGTCCAAGTAAAACAATGCTGGTTTTCAGAGGCCTGTTCATGTTCGCAGTCGTGCTGTTCAATTGGCTATCCACTCAACCTGTTTTGCTCCTCATTTTCCTGTGCACACAACCCAGCCTTCAGAAATCATTGTAATCTCCACTACAGGATGTTCCATTCATTCACTGGGAATCTGGAATTCATCTGAATCTGCACTCCACGCAGGCTTTCGTTACACCACTGCTGAAAGTCGAAGTAATGCAATACTGGTTTTCAGTGGTCTGTTCACATTCGAAGCCGAGGCTTTTTACAGGCTATCCACTCAACACTGGTCAGCTCTTCATTTTCGTGTCCCCACAATCCAGATTTCAGAAATCATTGCAATCTCCACTACAGAATGTTCCATCCATTCACTGCGAGTCTGGAGTTTATCTGATTCTCCACTCCCGCCTGGTTAACATTACACCACTTGTGAATGTCCAAGTAAGCCAATGCTGGTTTTCAGAGGCCTGTTCATACTCGCAGCCGTGCTGTTTAATTGACAATTCACTCCACCCTTTTCAGCTCTTCATTGTCCCACCACACTACCAGCCTTCAGAAATCTTTGTTATCTCCACTACAGAATGTTCCATTCATTCACTGCGAATCTGGAATTCATCTGACTCTCAACTCCACGCAGGTTTTCATTACACCACTGTTGAATGTCCAAGTAACCCAATGCTGGTTTTCAGCGGCCTGTTCATATTCGCAGCCCTGCTGTTTACTTGGCTATCGATTCAAGCCTGGTCAGCTCTTCATTTTCCTGTCCACACAACACAGGCTTCAGAAATCATTGGAATCTCCTCTACAGAATGTTCCATTCATTCACTGCGAATGTGGAATTCAACTGACTCTCCACTCCATGCAGGTTTTCCTTACACCACTGATGAATGTCCAAGTAACCCAATGCTGGTTTTCAGCTGCATGTTCACACTCGCAGCCATGCTATACAATTGGCTTTCCACTAAATATTGATTAGTTCTTGATTTTCCTTCCACACGACCCAGCCTTCAGAAATCGTTGGAATCTCCACTAGAGAATGTTCCATTCATTCACTGCGAATCTGGAATTCCTCTGAACCTCCACTCCCGGCAGGTTTTCGTTACACCACTGTTGAATGTCCAAGTAACCCAATGTTTTAAGTGTTTTCTTCACAAGCGCAGTGGTGCTGTTCAATTGGCTATCCACTCAACCCTGGCCAGCTCTACATTTTCCTGTCCACACCACAGAGACTGGAGAAATCATTGTTATCTCCACTACAGAATGTTCCATTCATTCACAGCGAATCTGGAATTCATCTGAATCTCCACTCCCGGCAGGTTTTCGTGACACCACTGGTAAATATCCAAGTAAGCCAATGCTGGTTTTAAGTGGCCTGCTCCTACTCTCAGCCGTGCTGTTCAATTTGCTATCCACTCAACCCTCTTCAGCTCCATTTTCCTGTCCACATAACCCAAACTTCAGAAACAATTGGTATCTCCTCCACAGAATGTTCCATTCATTGACGGCAAATCTGAAATTCATCTAATTCCAAACTCCCGTCAGGTTTTCGTTACACCACTTGTGAATGTCCAATTAAGCCAAAGCTGGTTTTCAGTGGCCTGTTCTTACTACGAGACGTGCTGTTCATTTGGCTATCCATTCCACCCTGTTCAGCTCTACATTTTCGTGTCCACAAAACCCAGCCTTCAGAAATCATTGGAATCACCACTAGAGAATGTTCCATTCATTCACTGCGAATCTGGAATTCATCTGAATCTCCACTCCCGGCAGGTTTTCATTGCACCACTGCTGAATGTTCAAGTAACGCAATGATGGTTTTCAGCGGTCTATTCACACTCGAAGCCGTGCTGTTCACGGTCTAGCGACTCAACACTGGTGAGTTCTTCTTTTTCCAGTTCAGACAATACAAACCTCAGAAACCATTGCAATCTACACTACAGAATGTTTCATTCATTCAGGCGAATCTTGAATTCATCTTGTTCTCCACTCCCAGCAGGTTTTCGTTTCACCACTGGTGAATGTCCAAGCAACCCAAGGCTGGTTTCAGCTGCGTGTTAACACTCGCAGCCGTGCTGTTCAATTGGCTATCCAGTGAACGCTGGTTAGCTCTTGATTTTCCTTCCACACACCGAGCTATCAGAAATCATTCTTATCTCCACTTCAGAATGTTCCATTCGTTCCCTGCGAATCTGGAATTCCTCTGACTCTCCACACCAGGCAGATTTTCCTAACAACACTGGTGAATGACCAGGTAATCCAATGCTGGTTTTCAGCGGCTGTTCACACTCACAGCCTTGCTGTTCAATTGGCAATCCAGTCAAACCTAGTCAGCTCTTCATTTTCCTGTCCACACAACCCAGCGTTCAGAAATCATTGGAATCTCTACTACAGAAATTTCCATTCATTCACTGTGAATCTGGAAATACTCTGAATCTGCATTCCAGGAAGGCTTTCGTTACACCACTGATGAATGTCCAAGTAATGCAATGCTGCTTCTTAGTGGTCTGTTCACACTCGAAACCGTGCTGTTCATTGGCTATCCACTCAATATCGGTCAGCTCTTCAATATCCTGTCCAGACTATCCAGATTCCTAAATGTTGGCAATCACCACTACAGAATGTTCCATTCAATCACGCGAATCTGGAATTCATCAGAGTCTCCACTCCTGGAAGGTTTTCGTGACACCACTGGTAAATGTCCAAGGAAGACAATGCTGGTTTTAAGCCGCCTGCTAACACACTCAGCCGTGCTGTTCAATTTGCTATCCACCCAACCCTATTCAGCTCTACATTTTCCTGTCCTCATAACCCAACCTTCAGAAATAATTGGTATCTCCTCCACAGAATGTTCCGTTCATTCACTGCGAATCTTAAATTCATCTGACTCTCAACTCCCGGCGGGTTATCGTTACACCACTTGTGAATGTCCAAGTAAGCCAATGCTGGTTTTCAGTGGCCTGTTCATACTAAGAGACGTGCTGTTCATTTGGCTATCCACTCCACCCTGTTCAGCTCTACATTTTCGTGTCCACAAAACCCAGCCTTCAGAAATCATTGGAATCACCACTAGAGAATGTTCCATTCATTCACTGCGAATCTGGAATTCCTCTGAACCTCCACTCCTGGCAGGTTTTCGTTACGCCACTGGTGAATGTCCAAGTAACTCAATACTGGTTTTCAGAGGCATGTTCAACTCGCAGAAGTGCTGTTCAATGGGCTATCCACTCAATATTGGTCAGCTCTTCATTTTCCTCTCCACACAAACCAGCCTTCAGAAATCATTGGGCTCTCCACTACAGACTGTTCCATTCATTCACTGCGATTCTGCAATTCATCTGACTCTCCGCTCCAGGCAGGTTTTCATTACAGCACTGGTGAATGACCAAGTAATCCAATGCTGGTTTTCAGCCGCCTTTTCACACTCGCAGTGTGCTGTTCAATTGTCTATCCACTCAAACCTGGTCAGCCTTTCATTTTCTTTTCCACAATATCAGACTTCAGAAATCATTGGAATCGCCAGTACAGAATGTTCCATTCATTCACTGCCAATCTGGAATTCATCTGAATCTGCACTCCAGTAGGCTTTCATTACACCACTTATGAATGTCCAAGTAACACAATGCTGGTTTTCAGCGGTCTGTTCACACTCTAAGCCCTGCTTTTTACTGGGTATCCACACAACTGTGGTCAGCTCTTCATTTTCATGTCCAAACAATCCAGACTTGAGAAATCATGGCAATCTCCAGTACAGAATGTTCCATTCATTCACTGCGAATCTGGAATTCAACTGAATCTCCACTACCTGCAGATTTATCTTACACCACTTGTGAATGTCCAAGTAAAACAATGCTGGTTTTCAGAGGCCTGTTCATGTTCGCAGTCGTGCTGTTCAATTGGCTATCCACTCAACCTGTTTTGCTCCTCATTTTCCTGTGCACACAACCCAGCCTTCAGAAATCATTGTAATCTCCACTACAGGATGTTCCATTCATTCACTGGGAATCTGGAATTCATCTGAATCTGCACTCCACGCAGGCTTTCGTTACACCACTGCTGAAAGTCGAAGTAATGCAATACTGGTTTTCAGTGGTCTGTTCACATTCGAAGCCGAGGCTTTTTACAGGCTATCCACTCAACACTGGTCAGCTCTTCATTTTCGTGTCCCCACAATCCAGATTTCAGAAATCATTGCAATCTCCACTACAGAATGTTCCATCCATTCACTGCGAGTCTGGAGTTTATCTGATTCTCCACTCCCGCCTGGTTAACATTACACCACTTGTGAATGTCCAAGTAAGCCAATGCTGGTTTTCAGAGGCCTGTTCATACTCGCAGCCGTGCTGTTTAATTGACAATTCACTCCACCCTGTTCAGCTCTTCATTGTCCCACCACACTACCAGCCTTCAGAAATCTTTGTTATCTCCACTACAGAATGTTCCATTCATTCACTGCGAATCTGGAATTCATCTGACTCTCAACTCCACGCAGGTTTTCATTACACCACTGTTGAATGTCCAAGTAACCCAATGCTGGTTTTCAGCGGCCTGTTCATATTCGCAGCCCTGCTGTTTACTTGGCTATCGATTCAAGCCTGGTCAGCTCTTCATTTTCCTGTCCACACAACACAGGCTTCAGAAATCATTGGAATCTCCTCTACAGAATGTTCCATTCATTCACTGCGAATGTGGAATTCAACTGACTCTCCACTCCATGCAGGTTTTCCTTACACCACTGATGAATGTCCAAGTAACCCAATGCTGGTTTTCAGCTGCATGTTCACACTCGCAGCCATGCTATACAATTGGCTTTCCACTAAATATTGATTAGTTCTTGATTTTCCTTCCACACGACCCAGCCTTCAGAAATCGTTGGAATCTCCACTAGAGAATGTTCCATTCATTCACTGCGAATCTGGAATTCCTCTGAACCTCCACTCCCGGCAGGTTTTCGTTACACCACTGTTGAATGTCCAAGTAACCCAATGTTTTAAGTGTTTTCTTCACAAGCGCAGTGGTGCTGTTCAATTGGCTATCCACTCAACCCTGGCCAGCTCTACATTTTCCTGTCCACACCACAGAGACTGGAGAAATCATTGTTATCTCCACTACAGAATGTTCCATTCATTCACAGCGAATCTGGAATTCATCTGAATCTCCACTCCCGGCAGGTTTTCGTGACACCACTGGTAAATATCCAAGTAAGCCAATGCTGGTTTTAAGTGGCCTGCTCCTACTCTCAGCCGTGCTGTTCAATTTGCTATCCACTCAACCCTCTTCAGCTCCATTTTCCTGTCCACATAACCCAAACTTCAGAAACAATTGGTATCTCCTCCACAGAATGTTCCATTCATTGACGGCAAATCTGAAATTCATCTAATTCCAAACTCCCGTCAGGTTTTCGTTACACCACTTGTGAATGTCCAATTAAGCCAAAGCTGCTTTTCAGTGGCCTGTTCTTACTACGAGACGTGCTGTTCATTTGGCTATCCATTCCACCCTGTTCAGCTCTACATTTTCGTGTCCACAAAACCCAGCCTTCAGAAATCATTGGAATCACCACTAGAGAATGTTCCATTCATTCACTGCGAATCTGGAATTCATCTGAATCTCCACTCCCGGCAGGTTTTCATTGCACCACTGCTGAATGTTCAAGTAACGCAATGATGGTTTTCAGCGGTCTATTCACACTCGAAGCCGTGCTGTTCACGGTCTAGCGACTCAACACTGGTGAGTTCTTCTTTTTCCAGTTCAGACAATACAAACCTCAGAAACCATTGCAATCTACACTACAGAATGTTTCATTCATTCAGGCGAATCTTGAATTCATCTTGTTCTCCACTCCCAGCAGGTTTTCGTTTCACCACTGGTGAATGTCCAAGCAACCCAAGGCTGGTTTCAGCTGCGTGTTAACACTCGCAGCCGTGCTGTTCAATTGGCTATCCAGTGAACGCTGGTTAGCTCTTGATTTTCCTTCCACACACCGAGCTATCAGAAATCATTCTTATCTCCACTTCAGAATGTTCCATTCGTTCCCTGCGAATCTGGAATTCCTCTGACTCTCCACACCAGGCAGATTTTCCTAACAACACTGGTGAATGACCAGGTAATCCAATGCTGGTTTTCAGCGGCTGTTCACACTCACAGCCTTGCTGTTCAATTGGCAATCCAGTCAAACCTAGTCAGCTCTTCATTTTCCTGTCCACACAACCCAGCGTTCAGAAATCATTGGAATCTCTACTACAGAAATTTCCATTCATTCACTGTGAATCTGGAAATACTCTGAATCTGCATTCCAGGAAGGCTTTCGTTACACCACTGATGAATGTCCAAGTAATGCAATGCTGCTTCTTAGTGGTCTGTTCACACTCGAAACCGTGCTGTTCATTGGCTATCCACTCAATATCGGTCAGCTCTTCAATATCCTGTCCAGACTATCCAGATTCCTAAATGTTGGCAATCACCACTACAGAATGTTCCATTCAATCACGCGAATCTGGAATTCATCAGAGTCTCCACTCCTGGAAGGTTTTCGTGACACCACTGGTAAATGTCCAAGGAAGACAATGCTGGTTTTAAGCCGCCTGCTAACACACTCAGCCGTGCTGTTCAATTTGCTATCCACCCAACCCTATTCAGCTCTACATTTTCCTGTCCTCATAACCCAACCTTCAGAAATAATTGGTATCTCCTCCACAGAATGTTCCGTTCATTCACTGCGAATCTTAAATTCATCTGACTCTCAACTCCCGGCGGGTTATCGTTACACCACTTGTGAATGTCCAAGTAAGCCAATGCTGGTTTTCAGTGGCCTGTTCATACTAAGAGACGTGCTGTTCATTTGGCTATCCACTCCACCCTGTTCAGCTCTACATTTTCGTGTCCACAAAACCCAGCCTTCAGAAATCATTGGAATCACCACTAGAGAATGTTCCATTCATTCACTGCGAATCTGGAATTCCTCTGAACCTCCACTCCTGGCAGGTTTTCGTTACGCCACTGGTGAATGTCCAAGTAACTCAATACTGGTTTTCAGAGGCATGTTCAACTCGCAGAAGTGCTGTTCAATGGGCTATCCACTCAATATTGGTCAGCTCTTCATTTTCCTCTCCACACAAACCAGCCTTCAGAAATCATTGGGCTCTCCACTACAGACTGTTCCATTCATTCACTGCGATTCTGCAATTCATCTGACTCTCCGCTCCAGGCAGGTTTTCATTACAGCACTGGTGAATGACCAAGTAATCCAATGCTGGTTTTCAGCCGCCTTTTCACACTCGCAGTGTGCTGTTCAATTGTCTATCCACTCAAACCTGGTCAGCCTTTCATTTTCTTTTCCACAATATCAGACTTCAGAAATCATTGGAATCGCCAGTACAGAATGTTCCATTCATTCACTGCCAATCTGGAATTCATCTGAATCTGCACTCCAGTAGGCTTTCATTACACCACTTATGAATGTCCAAGTAACACAATGCTGGTTTTCAGCGGTCTGTTCACACTCTAAGCCCTGCTTTTTACTGGGTATCCACACAACTGTGGTCAGCTCTTCATTTTCATGTCCAAACAATCCAGACTTGAGAAATCATGGCAATCTCCAGTACAGAATGTTCCATTCATTCACTGCGAATCTGGAATTCAACTGAATCTCCACTACCTGCAGATTTATCTTACACCACTTGTGAATGTCCAAGTAAAACAATGCTGGTTTTCAGAGGCCTGTTCATGTTCGCAGTCGTGCTGTTCAATTGGCTATCCACTCAACCTGTTTTGCTCCTCATTTTCCTGTGCACACAACCCAGCCTTCAGAAATCATTGTAATCTCCACTACAGGATGTTCCATTCATTCACTGGGAATCTGGAATTCATCTGAATCTGCACTCCACGCAGGCTTTCGTTACACCACTGCTGAAAGTCGAAGTAATGCAATACTGGTTTTCAGTGGTCTGTTCACATTCGAAGCCGAGGCTTTTTACAGGCTATCCACTCAACACTGGTCAGCTCTTCATTTTCGTGTCCCCACAATCCAGATTTCAGAAATCATTGCAATCTCCACTACAGAATGTTCCATTCATTCACTGCGAGTCTGGAGTTTATCTGATTCTCCACTCCCGCCTGGTTAACATTACACCACTTGTGAATGTCCAAGTAAGCCAATGCTGGTTTTCAGAGGCCTGTTCATACTCGCAGCCGTGCTGTTTAATTGACAATTCACTCCACCCTGTTCAGCTCTTCATTGTCCCACCACACTACCAGCCTTCAGAAATCTTTGTTATCTCCACTACAGAATGTTCCATTCATTCACTGCGAATCTGGAATTCATCTGACTCTCAACTCCACGCAGGTTTTCATTACACCACTGTTGAATGTCCAAGTAACCCAATGCTGGTTTTCAGCGGCCTGTTCATATTCGCAGCCCTGCTGTTTACTTGGCTATCGATTCAAGCCTGGTCAGCTCTTCATTTTCCTGTCCACACAACACAGGCTTCAGAAATCATTGGAATCTCCTCTACAGAATGTTCCATTCATTCACTGCGAATGTGGAATTCAACTGACTCTCCACTCCATGCAGGTTTTCCTTACACCACTGATGAATGTCCAAGTAACCCAATGCTGGTTTTCAGCTGCATGTTCACACTCGCAGCCATGCTATACAATTGGCTTTCCACTAAATCCTGATTAGTTCTTGATTTTCCTTCCACACGACCCAGCCTTCAGAAATCGTTGGAATCTCCACTAGAGAATGTTCCATTCATTCACTGCGAATCTGGAATTCCTCTGAACCTCCACTCCCGGCAGGTTTTCGTTACACCACTGTTGAATGTCCAAGTAACCCAATGTTTTAAGTGTTTTCTTCACAAGCGCAGTGGTGCTGTTCAATTGGCTATCCACTCAACCCTGGCCAGCTCTACATTTTCCTGTCCACACCACAGAGACTGGAGAAATCATTGTTATCTCCACTACAGAATGTTCCATTCATTCACAGCGAATCTGGAATTCATCTGAATCTCCACTCCCGGCAGGTTTTCGTGACACCACTGGTAAATATCCAAGTAAGCCAATGCTGGTTTTAAGTGGCCTGCTCCTACTCTCAGCCGTGCTGTTCAATTTGCTATCCACTCAACCCTCTTCAGCTCCATTTTCCTGTCCACATAACCCAAACTTCAGAAACAATTGGTATCTCCTCCACAGAATGTTCCATTCATTGACGGCAAATCTGAAATTCATCTAATTCTCAACTCCCGTCAGGTTTTCGTTACACCACTTGTGAATGTCCAATTAAGCCAAAGCTGGTTTTCAGTGGCCTGTTCTTACTACGAGACGTGCTGTTCATTTGGCTATCCATTCCACCCTGTTCAGCTCTACATTTTCGTGTTCACAAAACCCAGCCTTCAGAAATCATTGGAATCACCACTAGAGAATGTTCCATTCATTCACTGCGAATCTGGAATTCATCTGAATCTCCACTCCCGGCAGGTTTTCATTGCACCACTGCTGAATGTTCAAGTAACGCAATGATGGTTTTCAGCGGTCTATTCACACTCGAACCCGTGCTGTTCACGGTCTAGCGACTCAACACTGGTGAGTTCTTCTTTTTCCAGTTCAGACAATACAAACCTCAGAAACCATTGCAATCTACACTACAGAATGTTTCATTCATTCAGGCGAATCTTGAATTCATCTTGTTCTCCACTCCCAGCAGGTTTTCGTTTCACCACTGGTGAATGTCCAAGCAACCCAAGGCTGGTTTCAGCTGCGTGTTAACACTCGCAGCCGTGCTGTTCAATTGGCTATCCAGTGAACGCTGGTTAGCTCTTGATTTTCCTTCCACACACCGAGCCTTCAGAAATCATTCTTATCTCCACTTCAGAATGTTCCATTCGTTCCCTGCGAATCTGGAATTCCTCTGACTCTCCACACCAGGCAGATTTTCCTAACAACACTGGTGAATGACCAGGTAATCCAATGCTGGTTTTCAGCGGCTGTTCACACTCACAGCCTTGCTGTTCAATTGGCAATCCAGTCAAACCTAGTCAGCTCTTCATTTTCCTGTCCACACAACCCAGCGTTCAGAAATCATTGGAATCTCTACTACAGAAATTTCCATTCATTCACTGTGAATCTGGAAATTCTCTGAATCTGCATTCCAGGAAGGCTTTCGTTACACCACTGATGAATGTCCAAGTAATGCAATGCTGCTTCTTAGTGGTCTGTTCACACTCGAAACCGTGCTGTTCATTGGCTATCCACTCAATATCGGTCAGCTATTCAATATCCTGTCCAGACTATCCAGATTCCTAAATGTTGGCAATCACCACTACAGAATGTTCCATTCAATCACGCGAATCTGGAATTCATCAGAGTCTCCACTCCTGGAAGGTTTTCGTGACACCACTGGTAAATGTCCAAGGAAGACAATGCTGGTTTTAAGCCGCCTGCTAACACACTCAGCCGTGCTGTTCAATTTGCTATCCACCCAACCCTATTCAGCTCTACATTTTCCTGTCCTCATAACCCAACCTTCAGAAATAATTGGTATCTCCTCCACAGAATGTTCCGTTCATTCACTGCGAATCTTAAATTCATCTGACTCTCAACTCCCGGCGGGTTATCGTTACACCACTTGTGAATGTCCAAGTAAGCCAATGCTGGTTTTCAGTGGCCTGTTCATACTAAGAGACGTGCTGTTCATTTGGCTATCCACTCCACCCTGTTCAGCTCTACATTCTCGTGTCCACAAAACCCAGCCTTCAGAAATCATTGGAATCACCACTAGAGAATGTTCCATTCATTCACTGCGAATCTGGAATTCCTCTGAACCTCCACTCCTGGCAGGTTTTCGTTACGCCACTGGTGAATGTCCAAGTAACTCAATACTGGTTTTCAGAGGCATGTTCAACTCGCAGAAGTGCTGTTCAATGGGCTATCCACTCAATATTGGTCAGCTCTTCATTTTCCTCTCCACACAAACCAGCCTTCAGAAATCATTGGGCTCTCCACTACAGACTGTTCCATTCATTCACTGCGATTCTGCAATTCATCTGACTCTCCGCTCCAGGCAGGTTTTCATTACAGCACTGGTGAATGACCAAGTAATCCAATGCTGGTTTTCAGCCGCCTTTTCACACTCGCAGTGTGCTGTTCAATTGTCTATCCACTCAAACCTGGTCAGCCTTTCATTTTCTTTTCCACAATATCAGACTTCAGAAATCATTGGAATCGCCAGTACAGAATGTTCCATTCATTCACTGCCAATCTGGAATTCATCTGAATCTGCACTCCAGGTAGGCTTTCATTACACCACTTATGAATGTCCAAGTAACACAATGCTGGTTTTCAGCGGTCTGTTCACACTCTAAGCCCTGCTTTTTACTGGGTATCCACACAACTGTGGTCAGCTCTTCATTTTCATGTCCAAACAATCCAGACTTGAGAAATCATTGCAATCTCCAGTACAGAATGTTCCATTCATTCACTGCGAATCTGGAATTCAACTGAATCTCCACTACCTGCAGATTTATCTTACACCACTTGTGAATGTCCAAGTAAAACAATGCTGGTTTTCAGAGGCCTGTTCATGTTCGCAGTCGTGCTGTTCAATTGGCTATCCACTCAACCTGTTTTGCTCCTCATTTTCCTGTGCACACAACCCAGCCTTCAGAAATCATTGTAATCTCCACTACAGGATGTTCCATTCATTCACTGGGAATCTGGAATTCATCTGAATCTGCACTCCACGCAGGCTTTCGTTACACCACTGCTGAAAGTCGACGTAATGCAATACTGGTTTTCAGTGGTCTGTTCACATTCGAAGCCGAGGCTTTTTACAGGCTATCCACTCAACACTGGTCAGCTCTTCATTTTCGTGTCCCCACAATCCAGATTTCAGAAATCATTGCAATCTCCACTACAGAATGTTCCATTCATTCACTGCGAGTCTGGAGTTTATCTGATTCTCCACTCCCGCCTGGTTAACATTACACCACTTGTGAATGTCCAAGTAAGCCAATGCTGGTTTTCAGAGGCCTGTTCATACTCGCAGCCGTGCTGTTTAATTGACAATTCACTCCACCCTGTTCAGCTCTTCATTGTCCCACCACACTACCAGCCTTCAGAAATCTTTGTTATCTCCACTACAGAATGTTCCATTCATTCACTGCGAATCTGGAATTCATCTGACTCTCAACTCCACGCAGGTTTTCATTACACCACTGTTGAATGTCCAAGTAACCCAATGCCGGTTTTCAGCGGCCTGTTCATATTCGCAGCCCTGCTGTTTACTTGGCTATCGATTCAAGCCTGGTCAGCACTTCATTTTCCTGTCCACACAACACAGGCTTCAGAAATCATTGGAATCTCCTCTACAGAATGTTCCATTCATTCACTGCGAATGTGGAATTCAACTGACTCTCCACTCCATGCAGGTTTTCCTTACACCACTGATGAATGTCCAAGTAACCCAATGCTGGTTTTCAGCTGCATGTTCACACTCGCAGCCATGCTATACAATTGGCTTTCCACTAAATCCTGATTAGTTCTTGATTTTCCTTCCACACGACCCAGCCTTCAGAAATCGTTGGAATCTCCACTAGAGAATGTTCCATTCATTCACTGCGAATCTGGAATTCCTCTGAACCTCCACTCCCGGCAGGTTTTCGTTACACCACTGTTGAATGTCCAAGTAACCCAATGTTTTAAGTGTTTTCTTCACAAGCGCAGTGGTGCTGTTCAATTGGCTATCCACTCAACCCTGGCCAGCTCTACATTTTCCTGTCCACACCACAGAGACTGGAGAAATCATTGTTATCTCCACTACAGAATGTTCCATTCATTCACAGCGAATCTGGAATTCATCTGAATCTCCACTCCCGGCAGGTTTTCGTGACACCACTGGTAAATATCCAAGTAAGCCAATGCTGGTTTTAAGTGGCCTGCTCCTACTCTCAGCCGTGCTGTTCAATTTGCTATCCACTCAACCCTCTTCAGCTCCATTTTCCTGTCCACATAACCCAAACTTCAGAAACAATTGGTATCTCCTCCACAGAATGTTCCATTCATTGACGGCAAATCTGAAATTCATCTAATTCTCAACTCCCGTCAGGTTTTCGTTACACCACTTGTGAATGTCCAATTAAGCCAAAGCTGGTTTTCAGTGGCCTGTTCTTACTACGAGACGTGCTGTTCATTTGGCTATCCATTCCACCCTGTTCAGCTCTACATTTTCGTGTCCACAAAACCCAGCCTTCAGAAATCATTGGAATCACCACTAGAGAATGTTCCATTCGTTCACTGCGAATCTGGAATTCATCTGAATCTCCACTCCCGGCAGGTTTTCATTGCACCACTGCTGAATGTTCAAGTAACGCAATGATGGTTTTCAGCGGTCTATTCACACTCGAACCCGTGCTGTTCACGGTCTAGCGACTCAACACTGGTGAGTTCTTCTTTTTCCAGTTCAGACAATACAAACCTCAGAAACCATTGCAATCTACACTACAGAATGTTTCATTCATTCAGGCGAATCTTGAATTCATCTTGTTCTCCACTCCCAGCAGGTTTTCGTTTCACCACTGGTGAATGTCCAAGCAACCCAAGGCTGGTTTCAGCTGCGTGTTAACACTCGCAGCCGTGCTGTTCAATTGGCTATCCAGTGAACGCTGGTTAGCTCTTGATTTTCCTTCCACACACCGAGCCTTCAGAAATCATTCTTATCTCCACTTCAGAATGTTCCATTCGTTCCCTGCGAATCTGGAATTCCTCTGACTCTCCACACCAGGCAGATTTTCCTAACAACACTGGTGAATGACCAGGTAATCCAATGCTGGTTTTCAGCGGCTGTTCACACTCACAGCCTTGCTGTTCAATTGGCAATCCAGTCAAACCTAGTCAGCTCTTCATTTTCCTGTCCACACAACCCAGCGTTCAGAAATCATTGGAATCTCTACTACAGAAATTTCCATTCATTCACTGTGAATCTGGAAATACTCTGAATCTGCATTCCAGGAAGGCTTTCGTTACACCACTGATGAATGTCCAAGTAATGCAATGCTGCTTCTTAGTGGTCTGTTCACACTCGAAACCGTGCTGTTCATTGGCTATCCACTCAATATCGGTCAGCTCTTCAATATCCTGTCCAGACTATCCAGATTCCTAAATGTTGGCAATCACCACTACAGAATGTTCCATTCAATCACGCGAATCTGGAATTCATCAGAGTCTCCACTCCTGGAAGGTTTTCGTGACACCACTGGTAAATGTCCAAGGAAGACAATGCTGGTTTTAAGCCGCCTGCTAACACACTCAGCCGTGCTGTTCAATTTGCTATCCACCCAACCCTATTCAGCTCTACATTTTCCTGTCCTCATAACCCAACCTTCAGAAATAATTGGTATCTCCTCCACAGAATGTTCCGTTCATTCACTGCGAATCTTAAATTCATCTGACTCTCAACTCCCGGCGGGTTATCGTTACACCACTTGTGAATGTCCAAGTAAGCCAATGCTGGTTTTCAGTGGCCTGTTCATACTAAGAGACGTGCTGTTCATTTGGCTATCCACTCCACCCTGTTCAGCTCTACATTCTCGTGTCCACAAAACCCAGCCTTCAGAAATCATTGGAATCACCACTAGAGAATGTTCCATTCATTCACTGCGAATCTGGAATTCCTCTGAACCTCCACTCCTGGCAGGTTTTCGTTACGCCACTGGTGAATGTCCAAGTAACTCAATACTGGTTTTCAGAGGCATGTTCAACTCGCAGAAGTGCTGTTCAATGGGCTATCCACTCAATATTGGTCAGCTCTTCATTTTCCTCTCCACACAAACCAGCCTTCAGAAATCATTGGGCTCTCCACTACAGACTGTTCCATTCATTCACTGCGATTCTGCAATTCATCTGACTCTCCGCTCCAGGCAGGTTTTCATTACAGCACTGGTGAATGACCAAGTAATCCAATGCTGGTTTTCAGCCGCCTTTTCACACTCGCAGTGTGCTGTTCAATTGTCTATCCACTCAAACCTGGTCAGCCTTTCATTTTCTTTTCCACAATATCAGACTTCAGAAATCATTGGAATCGCCAGTACAGAATGTTCCATTCATTCACTGCCAATCTGGAATTCATCTGAATCTGCACTCCAGGTAGGCTTTCATTACACCACTTAGAATGTCCAAGTAACACAATGCTGGTTTTCAGCGGTCTGTTCACACTCTAAGCCCTGCTTTTTACTGGGTATCCACACAACTGTGGTCAGCTCTTCATTTTCATGTCCAAACAATCCAGACTTGAGAAATCATTGCAATCTCCAGTACAGAATGTTCCATTCATTCACTGCGAATCTGGAATTCAACTGAATCTCCACTACCTGCAGATTTATCTTACACCACTTGTGAATGTCCAAGTAAAACAATGCTGGTTTTCAGAGGCCTGTTCATGTTCGCAGTCGTGCTGTTCAATTGGCTATCCACTCAACCTGTTTTGCTCCTCATTTTCCTGTGCACACAACCCAGCCTTCAGAAATCATTGTAATCTCCACTACAGGATGTTCCATTCATTCACTGGGAATCTGGAATTCATCTGAATCTGCACTCCACGCAGGCTTTCGTTACACCACTGCTGAAAGTCGAAGTAATGCAATACTGGTTTTCAGTGGTCTGTTCACATTCGATGCCGAGGCTTTTTACAGGCTATCCACTCAACACTGGTCAGCTCTTCATTTTCGTGTCCCCACAATCCAGATTTCAGAAATCATTGCAATCTCCACTACAGAATGTTCCATTCATTCACTGCGAGTCTGGAGTTTATCTGATTCTCAACTCCCGCCTGGTTAACATTACACCACTTGTGAATGTCCAAGTAAGCCAATGCTGGTTTTCAGAGGCCTGTTCATACTCGCAGCCGTGCTGTTTAATTGACAATTCACTCCACCCTGTTCAGCTCTTCATTGTCCCACCACACTACCAGCCTTCAGAAATCTTTGTTATCTCCACTACAGAATGTTCCATTCATTCACTGCGAATCTGGAATTCATCTGACTCTCAACTCCACGCAGGTTTTCATTACACCACTGTTGAATGTCCAAGTAACCCAATGCCGGTTTTCAGCGGCCTGTTCATATTCGCAGCCCTGCTGTTTACTTGGCTATCGATTCAAGCCTGGTCAGCACTTCATTTTCCTGTCCACACAACACAGGCTTCAGAAATCATTGGAATCTCCTCTACAGAATGTTCCATTCATTCACTGCGAATGTGGAATTCAACTGACTCTCCACTCCATGCAGGTTTTCCTTACACCACTGATGAATGTCCAAGTAACCCAATGCTGGTTTTCAGCTGCATGTTCACACTCGCAGCCATGCTATACAATTGGCTTTCCACTAAATCCTGATTAGTTCTTGATTTTCCTTCCACACGACCCAGCCTTCAGAAATCGTTGGAATCTCCACTAGAGAATGTTCCATTCATTCACTGCGAATCTGGAATTCCTCTGAACCTCCACTCCCTGCAGGTTTTCGTTACACCACTGTTGAATGTCCAAGTAACCCAATGTTTTAAGTGTTTTCTTCACAAGCGCAGTGGTGCTGTTCAATTGGCTATCCACTCAACCCTGGCCAGCTCTACATTTTCCTGTCCACACCACAGAGACTGGAGAAATCATTGTTATCTCCACTACAGAATGTTCCATTCATTCACAGCGAATCTGGAATTCATCTGAATCTCCACTCCCGGCAGGTTTTCGTGACACCACTGGTAAATATCCAAGTAAGCCAATGCTGGTTTTAAGTGGCCTGCTCATACTCTCAGCCGTGCTGTTCAATTTGCTATCCACTCAACCCTCTTCAGCTCCATTTTCCTGTCCACATAACCCAAACTTCAGAAACAATTGGTATCTCCTCCACAGAATGTTCCATTCATTGACGGCAAATCTGAAATTCATCTAATTCTCAACTCCCGTCAGGTTTTCGTTACACCACTTGTGAATGTCCAATTAAGCCAAAGCTGGTTTTCAGTGGCCTGTTCTTACTACGAGACGTGCTGTTCATTTGGCTATCCATTCCACCCTGTTCAGCTCTACATTTTCGTGTCCACAAAACCCAGCCTTCAGAAATCATTGGAATCACCACTAGAGAATGTTCCATTCGTTCACTGCGAATCTGGAATTCATCTGAATCTCCACTCCCGGCAGGTTTTCATTGCACCACTGCTGAATGTTCAAGTAACGCAATGATGGTTTTCAGCGGTCTATTCACACTCGAACCCGTGCTGTTCACGGTCTAGCGACTCAACACTGGTGAGTTCTTCTTTTTCCAGTTCAGACAATACAAACCTCAGAAACCATTGCAATCTACACTACAGAATGTTTCATTCATTCAGGCGAATCTTGAATTCATCTTGTTCTCCACTCCCAGCAGGTTTTCGTTTCACCACTGGTGAATGTCCAAGCAACCCAAGGCTGGTTTCAGCTGCGTGTTAACACTCGCAGCCGTGCTGTTCAATTGGCTATCCAGTGAACGCTGGTTAGCTCTTGATTTTCCTTCCACACACCGAGCCTTCAGAAATCATTCTTATCTCCACTTCAGAATGTTCCATTCGTTCCCTGCGAATCTGGAATTCCTCTGACTCTCCACACCAGGCAGATTTTCCTAACAACACTGGTGAATGACCAGGTAATCCAATGCTGGTTTTCAGCGGCTGTTCACACTCACAGCCTTGCTGTTCAATTGGCAATCCAGTCAAACCTAGTCAGCTCTTCATTTTCCTGTCCACACAACCCAGCGTTCAGAAATCATTGGAATCTCTACTACAGAAATTTCCATTCATTCACTGTGAATCTGGAAATACTCTGAATCTGCATTCCAGGAAGGCTTTCATTACACCACTGATGAATGTCCAAGTAATGCAATGCTGCTTCTTAGTGGTCTGTTCACACTCGAAACCGTGCTGTTCATTGGCTATCCACTCAATATCGGTCAGCTCTTCAATATCCTGTCCAGACTATCCAGATTCCTAAATGTTGGCAATCACCACTACAGAATGTTCCATTCAATCACGCGAATCTGGAATTCATCAGAGTCTCCACTCCTGGAAGGTTTTCGTGACACCACTGGTAAATGTCCAAGGAAGACAATGCTGGTTTTAAGCCGCCTGCTAACACACTCAGCCGTGCTGTTCAATTTGCTATCCACCCAACCCTATTCAGCTCTACATTTTCCTGTCCTCATAACCCAACCTTCAGAAATAATTGGTATCTCCTCCACAGAATGTTCCGTTCATTCACTGCGAATCTTAAATTCATCTGACTCTCAACTCCCGGCGGGTTATCGTTACACCACTTGTGAATGTCCAAGTAAGCCAATGCTGGTTTTCAGTGGCCTGTTCATACTAAGAGACGTGCTGTTCATTTGGCTATCCACTCCACCCTGTTCAGCTCTACATTTTCGTGTCCACAAAACCCAGCCTTCAGAAATCATTGGAATCACCACTAGAGAATGTTCCATTCATTCACTGCGAATCTGGAATTCCTCTGAACCTCCACTCCTGGCAGGTTTTCGTTACGCCACTGGTGAATGTCCAAGTCACTCAATACTGGTTTTCAGAGGCATGTTCAACTCGCAGAAGTGCTGTTCAATGGGCTATCCACTCAATATTGGTCAGCTCTTCATTTTCCTCTCCACACAAACCAGCCTTCAGAAATCATTGGGCTCTCCACTACAGACTGTTCCATTCATTCACTGCGATTCTGCAATTCATCTGACTCTCCGCTCCAGGCAGGTTTTCATTACAGCACTGGTGAATGACCAAGTAATCCAATGCTGGTTTTCAGCCGCCTTTTCACACTCGCAGTGTGCTGTTCAATTGTCTATGCACTCAAACCTGGTCAGCCTTTCATTTTCTTTTCCACAATATCAGACTTCAGAAATCATTGGAATCGCCAGTACAGAATGTTCCATTCATTCACTGCCAATCTGGAATTCATCTGAATCTGCACTCCAGGTAGGCTTTCATTACACCACTTATGAATGTCCAAGTAACACAATGCTGGTTTTCAGCGGTCTGTTCACACTCTAAGCCCTGCTTTTTACTGGGTATCCACACAACTGTGGTCAGCTCTTCATTTTCATGTCCAAACAATCCAGACTTGAGAAATCATTGCAATCTCCAGTACAGAATGTTCCATTCATTCACTGCGAATCTGGAATTCAACTGAATCTCCACTACCTGCAGATTTATCTTACACCACTTGTGAATGTCCAAGTAAAACAATGCTGGTTTTCAGAGGCCTGTTCATGTTCGCAGTCGTGCTGTTCAATTGGCTATCCACTCAACCTGTTTTGCTCCTCATTTTCCTGTGCACACAACCCAGCCTTCAGAAATCATTGTAATCTCCACTACAGGATGTTCCATTCATTCACTGGGAATCTGGAATTCATCTGAATCTGCACTCCACGCAGGCTTTCGTTACACCACTGCTGAAAGTCGAAGTAATGCAATACTGGTTTTCAGTGGTCTGTTCACATTCGAAGCCGAGGCTTTTTACAGGCTATCCACTCAACACTGGTCAGCTCTTCATTTTCGTGTCCCCACAATCCAGATTTCAGAAATCATTGCAATCTCCACTACAGAATGTTCCATTCATTCACTGCGAGTCTGGAGTTTATCTGATTCTCCACTCCCGCCTGGTTAACATTACACCACTTGTGAATGTCCAAGTAAGCCAATGCTGGTTTTCAGAGGCCTGTTCATACTCGCAGCCGTGCTGTTTAATTGACAATTCACTCCACCCTGTTCAGCTCTTCATTGTCCCACCACACTACCAGCCTTCAGAAATCTTTGTTATCTCCACTACAGAATGTTCCATTCATTCACTGCGAATCTGGAATTCATCTGACTCTCAACTCCACGCAGGTTTTTTTTACACCACTGTTGAATGTCCAAGTAACCCAATGCCGGTTTTCAGCGGCCTGTTCATATTCGCAGCCCTGCTGTTTACTTGGCTATCGATTCAAGCCTGGTCAGCACTTCATTTTCCTGTCCACACAACACAGGCTTCAGAAATCATTGGAATCTCCTCTACAGAATGTTCCATTCATTCACTGCGAATGTGGAATTCAACTGACTCTCCACTCCATGCAGGTTTTCCTTACACCACTGATGAATGTCCAAGTAACCCAATGCTGGTTTTCAGCTGCATGTTCACACTCGCAGCCATGCTATACAATTGGCTTTCCACTAAATCCTGATTAGTTCTTGATTTTCCTTCCACACGACCCAGCCTTCAGAAATCGTTGGAATCTCCACTAGAGAATGTTCCATTCATTCACTGCGAATCTGGAATTCCTCTGAACCTCCACTCCCGGCAGGTTTTCGTTACACCACTGTTGAATGTCCAAGTAACCCAATGCTGGTTTTCAGCGGCCTGTTCATATTCGCAGCCCTGCTGTTTACTTGGCTATCGATTCAAGCCTGGTCAGCTCTTCATTTTCCTGTCCACACAACACAGGCTTCAGAAATCATTGGAATCTCCTCTACAGAATGTTCCATTCATTCACTGCGAATGTGGAATTCAACTGACTCTCCACTCCATGCAGGTTTTCCTTACACCACTGATGAATGTCCAAGTAACCCAATGCTGGTTTTCAGCTGCATGTTCACACTCGCAGCCATGCTATACAATTGGCTTTCCACTAAATCCTGATTAGTTCTTGATTTTCCTTCCACACGACCCAGCCTTCAGAAATCGTTGGAATCTCCACTAGAGAATGTTCCATTCATTCACTGCGAATCTGGAATTCCTCTGAACCTCCACTCCCGGCAGGTTTTCGTTACACCACTGTTGAATGTCCAAGTAACCCAATGTTTTAAGTGTTTTCTTCACAAGCGCAGTGGTGCTGTTCAATTGGCTATCCACTCAACCCTGGCCAGCTCTACATTTTCCTGTCCACACCACAGAGACTGGAGAAATCATTGTTATCTCCACTACAGAATGTTCCATTCATTCACAGCGAATCTGGAATTCATCTGAATCTCCACTCCCGGCAGGTTTTCGTGACACCACTGGTAAATATCCAAGTAAGCCAATGCTGGTTTTAAGTGGCCTGCTCCTACTCTCAGCCGTGCTGTTCAATTTGCTATCCACTCAACCCTCTTCAGCTCCATTTTCCTGTCCACATAACCCAAACTTCAGAAACAATTGGTATCTCCTCCACAGAATGTTCCATTCATTGACGGCAAATCTGAAATTCATCTAATTCTCAACTCCCGTCAGGTTTTCGTTACACCACTTGTGAATGTCCAATTAAGCCAAAGCTGGTTTTCAGTGGCCTGTTCTTACTACGAGACGTGCTGTTCATTTGGCTATCCATTCCACCCTGTTCAGCTCTACATTTTCTTGTCCACAAAACCCAGCCTTCAGAAATCATTGGAATCACCACTAGAGAATGTTCCATTCGTTCACTGCGAATCTGGAATTCATCTGAATCTCCACTCCCGGCAGGTTTTCATTGCACCACTGCTGAATGTTCAAGTAACGCAATGATGGTTTTCAGCGGTCTATTCACACTCGAACCCGTGCTGTTCACGGTCTAGCGACTCAACACTGGTGAGTTCTTCTTTTTCCAGTTCAGACAATACAAACCTCAGAAACCATTGCAATCTACACTACAGAATGTTTCATTCATTCAGGCGAATCTTGAATTCATCTTGTTCTCCACTCCCAGCAGGTTTTCGTTTCACCACTGGTGAATGTCCAAGCAACCCAAGGCTGGTTTCAGCTGCGTGTTAACACTCGCAGCCGTGCTGTTCAATTGGCTATCCAGTGAACGCTGGTTAGCTCTTGATTTTCCTTCCACACACCGAGCCTTCAGAAATCATTCTTATCTCCACTTCAGAATGTTCCATTCGTTCCCTGCGAATCTGGAATTCCTCTGACTCTCCACAACAGGCAGATTTTCCTAACAACACTGGTGAATGACCAGGTAATCCAATGCTGGTTTTCAGCGGCTGTTCACACTCACAGCCTTGCTGTTCAATTGGCAATCCAGTCAAACCTAGTCAGCTCTTCATTTTCCTGTCCACACAACCCAGCGTTCAGAAATCATTGGAATCTCTACTACAGAAATTTCCATTCATTCACTGTGAATCTGGAAATACTCTGAATCTGCATTCCAGGAAGGCTTTCGTTACACCACTGATGAATGTCCAAGTAATGCAATGCTGCTTCTTAGTGGTCTGTTCACACTCGAAACCGTGCTGTTCATTGGCTATCCACTCAATATCGGTCAGCTCTTCAATATCCTGTCCAGACTATCCAGATTCCTAAATGTTGGCAATCACCACTACAGAATGTTCCATTCAATCACGCGAATCTGGAATTCATCAGAGTCTCCACTCCTGGAAGGTTTTCGTGACACCACTGGTAAATGTCCAAGGAAGACAATGCTGGTTTTAAGCCGCCTGCTAACACACTCAGCCGTGCTGTTCAATTTGCTATCCACCCAACCCTATTCAGCTCTACATTTTCCTGTCCTCATAACCCAACCTTCAGAAATAATTGGTATCTCCTCCACAGAATGTTCCGTTCATTCACTGCGAATCTTAAATTCATCTGACTCTCAACTCCCGGCGGGTTATCGTTACACCACTTGTGAATGTCCAAGTAAGCCAATGCTGGTTTTCAGTGGCCTGTTCATACTAAGAGACGTGCTGTTCATTTGGCTATCCACTCCACCCTGTTCAGCTCTACATTTTCGTGTCCACAAAACCCAGCCTTCAGAAATCATTGGAATCACCACTAGAGAATGTTCCATTCATTCACTGCGAATCTGGAATTCCTCTGAACCTCCACTCCTGGCAGGTTTTCGTTACGCCACTGGTGAATGTCCAAGTCACTCAATACTGGTTTTCAGAGGCATGTTCAACTCGCAGAAGTGCTGTTCAATGGGCTATCCACTCAATATTGGTCAGCTCTTCATTTTCCTCTCCACACAAACCAGCCTTCAGAAATCATTGGGCTCTCCACTACAGACTGTTCCATTCATTCACTGCGATTCTGCAATTCATCTGACTCTCCGCTCCAGGCAGGTTTTCATTACAGCACTGGTGAATGACCAAGTAATCCAATGCTGGTTTTCAGCCGCCTTTTCACACTCGCAGTGTGCTGTTCAATTGTCTATCCACTCAAACCTGGTCAGCCTTTCATTTTCTTTTCCACAATATCAGACTTCAGAAATCATTGGAATCGCCAGTACAGAATGTTCCATTCATTCACTGCCAATCTGGAATTCATCTGAATCTGCACTCCAGGTAGGCTTTCATTACACCACTTATGAATGTCCAAGTAACACAATGCTGGTTTTCAGCGGTCTGTTCACACTCTAAGCCCTGCTTTTTACTGGGTATCCACACAACTGTGGTCAGCTCTTCATTTTCATGTCCAAACAATCCAGACTTGAGAAATCATTGCAATCTCCAGTACAGAATGTTCCATTCATTCACTGCGAATCTGGAATTCAACTGAATCTCCACTACCTGCAGATTTATCTTACACCACTTGTGAATGTCCAAGTAAAACAATGCTGGTTTTCAGAGGCCTGTTCATGTTCGCAGTCGTGCTGTTCAATTGGCTATCCACTCAACCTGTTTTGCTCCTCATTTTCCTGTGCACACAACCCAGCCTTCAGAAATCATTGTAATCTCCACTACAGGATGTTCCATTCATTCACTGGGAATCTGGAATTCATCTGAATCTGCACTCCACGCAGGCTTTCGTTACACCACTGCTGAAAGTCGAAGTAATGCAATACTGGTTTTCAGTGGTCTGTTCACATTCGAAGCCGAGGCTTTTTACAGGCTATCCACTCAACACTGGTCAGCTCTTCATTTTCGTGTCCCCACAATCCAGATTTCAGAAATCATTGCAATCTCCACTACAGAATGTTCCATTCATTCACTGCGAGTCTGGAGTTTATCTGATTCTCCACTCCCGCCTGGTTAACATTACACCACTTGTGAATGTCCAAGTAAGCCAATGCTGGTTTTCAGAGGCCTGTTCATACTCGCAGCCGTGCTGTTTAATTGACAATTCACTCCACCCTGTTCAGCTCTTCATTGTCCCACCACACTACCAGCCTTCAGAAATCTTTGTTATCTCCACTACAGAATGTTCCATTCATTCACTGCGAATCTGGAATTCATCTGACTCTCAACTCCACGCAGGTTTTCATTACACCACTGTTGAATGTCCAAGTAACCCAATGCCGGTTTTCAGCGGCCTGTTCATATTCGCAGCCCTGCTGTTTACTTGGCTATCGATTCAAGCCTGGTCAGCACTTCATTTTCCTGTCCACACAACACAGGCTTCAGAAATCATTGGAATCTCCTCTACAGAATGTTCCATTCATTCACTGCGAATGTGGAATTCAACTGACTCTCCACTCCATGCAGGTTTTCCTTACACCACTGATGAATGTCCAAGTAACCCAATGCTGGTTTTCAGCTGCATGTTCACACTCGCAGCCATGCTATACAATTGGCTTTCCACTAAATCCTGATTAGTTCTTGATTTTCCTTCCACACGACCCAGCCTTCAGAAATCGTTGGAATCTCCACTAGAGAATGTTCCATTCATTCACTGCGAATCTGGAATTCCTCTGAACCTCCACTCCCGGCAGGTTTTCGTTACACCACTGTTGAATGTCCAAGTAACCCAATGCTGGTTTTCAGCGGCCTGTTCATATTCGCAGCCCTGCTGTTTACTTGGCTATCGATTCAAGCCTGGTCAGCTCTTCATTTTCCTGTCCACACAACACAGGCTTCAGAAATCATTGGAATCTCCTCTACAGAATGTTCCATTCATTCACTGCGAATGTGGAATTCAACTGACTCTCCACTCCATGCAGGTTTTCCTTACACCACTGATGAATGTCCAAGTAACCCAATGCTGGTTTTCAGCTGCATGTTCACACTCGCAGCCATGCTATACAATTGGCTTTCCACTAAATCCTGATTAGTTCTTGATTTTCCTTCCACACGACCCAGCCTTCAGAAATCGTTGGAATCTCCACTAGAGAATGTTCCATTCATTCACTGCGAATCTGGAATTCCTCTGAACCTCCACTCCCGGCAGGTTTTCGTTACACCACTGTTGAATGTCCAAGTAACCCAATGTTTTAAGTGTTTTCTTCACAAGCGCAGTGGTGCTGTTCAATTGGCTATCCACTCAACCCTGGCCAGCTCTACATTTTCCTGTCCACACCACAGAGACTGGAGAAATCATTGTTATCTCCACTACAGAATGTTCCATTCATTCACAGCGAATCTGGAATTCATCTGAATCTCCACTCCCGGCAGGTTTTCGTGACACCACTGGTAAATATCCAAGTAAGCCAATGCTGGTTTTAAGTGGCCTGCTCCTACTCTCAGCCGTGCTGTTCAATTTGCTATCCACTCAACCCTCTTCAGCTCCATTTTCCTGTCCACATAACCCAAACTTCAGAAACAATTGGTATCTCCTCCACAGAATGTTCCATTCATTGACGGCAAATCTGAAATTCATCTAATTCTCAACTCCCGTCAGGTTTTCGTTACACCACTTGTGAATGTCCAATTAAGCCAAAGCTGGTTTTCAGTGGCCTGTTCTTACTACGAGACGTGCTGTTCATTTGGCTATCCATTCCACCCTGTTCAGCTCTACATTTTCTTGTCCACAAAACCCAGCCTTCAGAAATCATTGGAATCACCACTAGAGAATGTTCCATTCGTTCACTGCGAATCTGGAATTCATCTGAATCTCCACTCCCGGCAGGTTTTCATTGCACCACTGCTGAATGTTCAAGTAACGCAATGATGGTTTTCAGCGGTCTATTCACACTCGAACCCGTGCTGTTCACGGTCTAGCGACTCAACACTGGTGAGTTCTTCTTTTTCCAGTTCAGACAATACAAACCTCAGAAACCATTGCAATCTACACTACAGAATGTTTCATTCATTCAGGCGAATCTTGAATTCATCTTGTTCTCCACTCCCAGCAGGTTTTCGTTTCACCACTGGTGAATGTCCAAGCAACCCAAGGCTGGTTTCAGCTGCGTGTTAACACTCGCAGCCGTGCTGTTCAATTGGCTATCCAGTGAACGCTGGTTAGCTCTTGATTTTCCTTCCACACACCGAGCCTTCAGAAATCATTCTTATCTCCACTTCAGAATGTTCCATTCGTTCCCTGCGAATCTGGAATTCCTCTGACTCTCCACACCAGGCAGATTTTCCTAACAACACTGGTGAATGACCAGGTAATCCAATGCTGGTTTTCAGCGGCTGTTCACACTCACAGCCTTGCTGTTCAATTGGCAATCCAGTCAAACCTAGTCAGCTCTTCATTTTCCTGTCCACACAACCCAGCGTTCAGAAATCATTGGAATCTCTACTACAGAAATTTCCATTCATTCACTGTGAATCTGGAAATACTCTGAATCTGCATTCCAGGAAGGCTTTCGTTACACCACTGATGAATGTCCAAGTAATGCAATGCTGCTTCTTAGTGGTCTGTTCACACTCGAAACCGTGCTGTTCATTGGCTATCCACTCAATATCGGTCAGCTCTTCAATATCCTGTCCAGACTATCCAGATTCCTAAATGTTGGCAATCACCACTACAGAATGTTCCATTCAATCACGCGAATCTGGAATTCATCAGAGTCTCCACTCCTGGAAGGTTTTCGTGACACCACTGGTAAATGTCCAAGGAAGACAATGCTGGTTTTAAGCCGCCTGCTAACACACTCAGCCGTGCTGTTCAATTTGCTATCCACCCAACCCTATTCAGCTCTACATTTTCCTGTCCTCATAACCCAACCTTCAGAAATAATTGGTATCTCCTCCACAGAATGTTCCGTTCATTCACTGCGAATCTTAAATTCATCTGACTCTCAACTCCCGGCGGGTTATCGTTACACCACTTGTGAGTGTCCAAGTAAGCCAATGCTGGTTTTCAGTGGCCTGTTCATACTAAGAGACGTGCTGTTCATTTGGCTATCCACTCCACCCTGTTCAGCTCTACATTTTCGTGTCCACAAAACCCAGCCTTCAGAAATCATTGGAATCACCACTAGAGAATGTTCCATTCATTCACTGCGAATCTGGAATTCCTCTGAACCTCCACTCCTGGCAGGTTTTCGTTACGCCACTGGTGAATGTCCAAGTCACTCAATACTGGTTTTCAGAGGCATGTTCAACTCGCAGAAGTGCTGTTCAATGGGCTATCCACTCAATATTGGTCAGCTCTTCATTTTCCTCTCCACACAAACCAGCCTTCAGAAATCATTGGGCTCTCCACTACAGACTGTTCCATTCATTCACTGCGATTCTGCAATTCATCTGACTCTCCGCTCCAGGCAGGTTTTCATTACAGCACTGGTGAATGACCAAGTAATCCAATGCTGGTTTTCAGCCGCCTTTTCACACTCGCAGTGTGCTGTTCAATTGTCTATCCACTCAAACCTGGTCAGCCTTTCATTTTCTTTTCCACAATATCAGACTTCAGAAATCATTGGAATCGCCAGTACAGAATGTTCCATTCATTCACTGCCAATCTGGAATTCATCTGAATCTGCACTCCAGGTAGGCTTTCATTACACCACTTATGAATGTCCAAGTAACACAATGCTGGTTTTCAGCGGTCTGTTCACACTCTAAGCCCTGCTTTTTACTGGGTATCCACACAACTGTGGTCAGCTCTTCATTTTCATGTCCAAACAATCCAGACTTGAGAAATCATTGCAATCTCCAGTACAGAATGTTCCATTCATTCACTGCGAATCTGGAATTCAACTGAATCTCCACTACCTGCAGATTTATCTTACACCACTTGTGAATGTCCAAGTAAAACAATGCTGGTTTTCAGAGGCCTGTTCATGTTCGCAGTCGTGCTGTTCAATTGGCTATCCACTCAACCTGTTTTGCTCCTCATTTTCCTGTGCACACAACCCAGCCTTCAGAAATCATTGTAATCTCCACTACAGGATGTTCCATTCATTCACTGGGAATCTGGAATTCATCTGAATCTGCACTCCACGCAGGCTTTCGTTACACCACTGCTGAAAGTCGAAGTAATGCAATACTGGTTTTCAGTGGTCTGTTCACATTCGAAGCCGAGGCTTTTTACAGGCTATCCACTCAACACTGGTCAGCTCTTCATTTTCGTGTCCCCACAATCCAGATTTCAGAAATCATTGCAATCTCCACTACAGAATGTTCCATTCATTCACTGCGAGTCTGGAGTTTATCTGATTCTCCACTCCCGCCTGGTTAACATTACACCACTTGTGAATGTCCAAGTAAGCCAATGCTGGTTTTCAGAGGCCTGTTCATACTCGCAGCCGTGCTGTTTAATTGACAATTCACTCCACCCTGTTCAGCTCTTCATTGTCCCACCACACTACCAGCCTTCAGAAATCTTTGTTATCTCCACTACAGAATGTTCCATTCATTCACTGCGAATCTGGAATTCATCTGACTCTCAACTCCACGCAGGTTTTCATTACACCACTGTTGAATGTCCAAGTAACCCAATGCTGGTTTTCAGCGGCCTGTTCATATTCGCAGCCCTGCTGTTTACTTGGCTATCGATTCAAGCCTGGTCAGCTCTTCATTTTCCTGTCCACACAACACAGGCTTCAGAAATCATTGGAATCTCCTCTACAGAATGTTCCATTCATTCACTGCGAATGTGGAATTCAACTGACTCTCCACTCCATGCAGGTTTTCCTTACACCACTGATGAATGTCCAAGTAACCCAATGCTGGTTTTCAGCTGCATGTTCACACTCGCAGCCATGCTATACAATTGGCTTTCCACTAAATCCTGATTAGTTCTTGATTTTCCTTCCACACGACCCAGCCTTCAGAAATCGTTGGAATCTCCACTAGAGAATGTTCCATTCATTCACTGCGAATCTGGAATTCCTCTGAACCTCCACTCCCGGCAGGTTTTCGTTACACCACTGTTGAATGTCCAAGTAACCCAATGTTTTAAGTGTTTTCTTCACAAGCGCAGTGGTGCTGTTCAATTGGCTATCCACTCAACCCTGGCCAGCTCTACATTTTCCTGTCCACACCACAGAGACTGGAGAAATCATTGTTATCTCCACTACAGAATGTTCCATTCATTCACAGCGAATCTGGAATTCATCTGAATCTCCACTCCCGGCAGGTTTTCGTGACACCACTGGTAAATATCCAAGTAAGCCAATGCTGGTTTTAAGTGGCCTGCTCCTACTCTCAGCCGTGCTGTTCAATTTGCTATCCACTCAACCCTCTTCAGCTCCATTTTCCTGTCCACATAACCCAAACTTCAGAAACAATTGGTATCTCCTCCACAGAATGTTCCATTCATTGACGGCAAATCTGAAATTCATCTAATTCTCAACTCCCGTCAGGTTTTCGTTACACCACTTGTGAATGTCCAATTAAGCCAAAGCTGGTTTTCAGTGGCCTGTTCTTACTACGAGACGTGCTGTTCATTTGGCTATCCATTCCACCCTGTTCAGCTCTACATTTTCGTGTCCACAAAACCCAGCCTTCAGAAATCATTGGAATCACCACTAGAGAATGTTCCATTCGTTCACTGCGAATCTGGAATTCATCTGAATCTCCACTCCCGGCAGGTTTTCATTGCACCACTGCTGAATGTTCAAGTAACGCAATGATGGTTTTCAGCGGTCTATTCACACTCGAACCCGTGCTGTTCACGGTCTAGCGACTCAACACTGGTGAGTTCTTCTTTTTCCAGTTCAGACAATACAAACCTCAGAAACCATTGCAATCTACACTACAGAATGTTTCATTCATTCAGGCGAATCTTGAATTCATCTTGTTCTCCACTCCCAGCAGGTTTTCGTTTCACCACTGGTGAATGTCCAAGCAACCCAAGGCTGGTTTCAGCTGCGTGTTAACACTCGCAGCCGTGCTGTTCAATTGGCTATCCAGTGAACGCTGGTTAGCTCTTGATTTTCCTTCCACACACCGAGCCTTCAGAAATCATTCTTATCTCCACTTCAGAATGTTCCATTCGTTCCCTGCGAATCTGGAATTCCTCTGACTCTCCACACCAGGCAGATTTTCCTAACAACACTGGTGAATGACCAGGTAATCCAATGCTGGTTTTCAGCGGCTGTTCACACTCACAGCCTTGCTGTTCAATTGGCAATCCAGTCAAACCTAGTCAGCTCTTCATTTTCCTGTCCACACAACCCAGCGTTCAGAAATCATTGGAATCTCTACTACAGAAATTTCCATTCATTCACTGTGAATCTGGAAATACTCTGAATCTGCATTCCAGGAAGGCTTTCGTTACACCACTGATGAATGTCCAAGTAATGCAATGCTGCTTCTTAGTGGTCTGTTCACACTCGAAACCGTGCTGTTCATTGGCTATCCACTCAATATCGGTCAGCTCTTCAATATCCTGTCCAGACTATCCAGATTCCTAAATGTTGGCAATCACCACTACAGAATGTTCCATTCAATCACGCGAATCTGGAATTCATCAGAGTCTCCACTCCTGGAAGGTTTTCGTGACACCACTGGTAAATGTCCAAGGAAGACAATGCTGGTTTTAAGCCGCCTGCTAACACACTCAGCCGTGCTGTTCAATTTGCTATCCACCCAACCCTATTCAGCTCTACATTTTCCTGTCCTCATAACCCAACCTTCAGAAATAATTGGTATCTCCTCCACAGAATGTTCCGTTCATTCACTGCGAATCTTAAATTCATCTGACTCTCAACTCCCGGCGGGTTATCGTTACACCACTTGTGAATGTCCAAGTAAGCCAATGCTGGTTTTCAGTGGCCTGTTCATACTAAGAGACGTGCTGTTCATTTGGCTATCCACTCCACCCTGTTCAGCTCTACATTTTCGTGTCCACAAAACCCAGCCTTCAGAAATCATTGGAATCACCACTAGAGAATGTTCCATTCATTCACTGCGAATCTGGAATTCCTCTGAACCTCCACTCCTGGCAGGTTTTCGTTACGCCACTGGTGAATGTCCAAGTCACTCAATACTGGTTTTCAGAGGCATGTTCAACTCGCAGAAGTGCTGTTCAATGGGCTATCCACTCAATATTGGTCAGCTCTTCATTTTCCTCTCCACACAAACCAGCCTTCAGAAATCATTGGGCTCTCCACTACAGACTGTTCCATTCATTCACTGCGATTCTGCAATTCATCTGACTCTCCGCTCCAGGCAGGTTTTCATTACAGCACTGGTGAATGACCAAGTAATCCAATGCTGGTTTTCAGCCGCCTTTTCACACTCGCAGTGTGCTGTTCAATTGTCTATCCACTCAAACCTGGTCAGCCTTTCATTTTCTTTTCCACAATATCAGACTTCAGAAATCATTGGAATCGCCAGTACAGAATGTTCCATTCATTCACTGCCAATCTGGAATTCATCTGAATCTGCACTCCAGGTAGGCTTTCATTACACCACTTATGAATGTCCAAGTAACACAATGCTGGTTTTCAGCGGTCTGTTCACACTCTAAGCCCTGCTTTTTACTGGGTATCCACACAACTGTGGTCAGCTCTTCATTTTCATGTCCAAACAATCCAGACTTGAGAAATCATTGCAATCTCCAGTACAGAATGTTCCATTCATTCACTGCGAATCTGGAATTCAACTGAATCTCCACTACCTGCAGATTTATCTTACACCACTTGTGAATGTCCAAGTAAAACAATGCTGGTTTTCAGAGGCCTGTTCATGTTCGCAGTCGTGCTGTTCAATTGGCTATCCACTCAACCTGTTTTGCTCCTCATTTTCCTGTGCACACAACCCAGCCTTCAGAAATCATTGTAATCTCCACTACAGGATGTTCCATTCATTCACTGGGAATCTGGAATTCATCTGAATCTGCACTCCACGCAGGCTTTCGTTACACCACTGCTGAAAGTCGAAGTAATGCAATACTGGTTTTCAGTGGTCTGTTCACATTCGAAGCCGAGGCTTTTTACAGGCTATCCACTCAACACTGGTCAGCTCTTCATTTTCGTGTCCCCACAATCCAGATTTCAGAAATCATTGCAATCTCCACTACAGAATGTTCCATTCATTCACTGCGAGTCTGGAGTTTATCTGATTCTCCACTCCCGCCTGGTTAACATTACACCACTTGTGAATGTCCAAGTAAGCCAATGCTGGTTTTCAGAGGCCTGTTCATACTCGCAGCCGTGCTGTTTAATTGACAATTCACTCCACCCTGTTCAGCTCTTCATTGTCCCACCACACTACCAGCCTTCAGAAATCTTTGTTATCTCCACTACAGAATGTTCCATTCATTCACTGCGAATCTGGAATTCATCTGACTCTCAACTCCACGCAGGTTTTCATTACACCACTGTTGAATGTCCAAGTAACCCAATGCTGGTTTTCAGCGGCCTGTTCATATTCGCAGCCCTGCTGTTTACTTGGCTATCGATTCAAGCCTGGTCAGCTCTTCATTTTCCTGTCCACACAACACAGGCTTCAGAAATCATTGGAATCTCCTCTACAGAATGTTCCATTCATTCACTGCGAATGTGGAATTCAACTGACTCTCCACTCCATGCAGGTTTTCCTTACACCACTGATGAATGTCCAAGTAACCCAATGCTGGTTTTCAGCTGCATGTTCACACTCGCAGCCATGCTATACAATTGGCTTTCCACTAAATCCTGATTAGTTCTTGATTTTCCTTCCACACGACCCAGCCTTCAGAAATCGTTGGAATCTCCACTAGAGAATGTTCCATTCATTCACTGCGAATCTGGAATTCCTCTGAACCTCCACTCCCGGCAGGTTTTCGTTACACCACTGTTGAATGTCCAAGTAACCCAATGTTTTAAGTGTTTTCTTCACAAGCGCAGTGGTGCTGTTCAATTGGCTATCCACTCAACCCTGGCCAGCTCTACATTTTCCTGTCCACACCACAGAGACTGGAGAAATCATTGTTATCTCCACTACAGAATGTTCCATTCATTCACAGCGAATCTGGAATTCATCTGAATCTCCACTCCCGGCAGGTTTTCGTGACACCACTGGTAAATATCCAAGTAAGCCAATGCTGGTTTTAAGTGGCCTGCTCCTACTCTCAGCCGTGCTGTTCAATTTGCTATCCACTCAACCCTCTTCAGCTCCATTTTCCTGTCCACATAACCCAAACTTCAGAAACAATTGGTATCTCCTCCACAGAATGTTCCATTCATTGACGGCAAATCTGAAATTCATCTAATTCTCAACTCCCGTCAGGTTTTCGTTACACCACTTGTGAATGTCCAATTAAGCCAAAGCTGGTTTTCAGTGGCCTGTTCTTACTACGAGACGTGCTGTTCATTTGGCTATCCATTCCACCCTGTTCAGCTCTACATTTTCGTGTCCACAAAACCCAGCCTTCAGAAATCATTGGAATCACCACTAGAGAATGTTCCATTCGTTCACTGCGAATCTGGAATTCATCTGAATCTCCACTCCCGGCAGGTTTTCATTGCACCACTGCTGAATGTTCAAGTAACGCAATGATGGTTTTCAGCGGTCTATTCACACTCGAACCCGTGCTGTTCACGGTCTAGCGACTCAACACTGGTGAGTTCTTCTTTTTCCAGTTCAGACAATACAAACCTCAGAAACCATTGCAATCTACACTACAGAATGTTTCATTCATTCAGGCGAATCTTGAATTCATCTTGTTCTCCACTCCCAGCAGGTTTTCGTTTCACCACTGGTGAATGTCCAAGCAACCCAAGGCTGGTTTCAGCTGCGTGTTAACACTCGCAGCCGTGCTGTTCAATTGGCTATCCAGTGAACGCTGGTTAGCTCTTGATTTTCCTTCCACACACCGAGCCTTCAGAAATCATTCTTATCTCCACTTCAGAATGTTCCATTCGTTCCCTGCGAATCTGGAATTCCTCTGACTCTCCACACCAGGCAGATTTTCCTAACAACACTGGTGAATGACCAGGTAATCCAATGCTGGTTTTCAGCGGCTGTTCACACTCACAGCCTTGCTGTTCAATTGGCAATCCAGTCAAACCTAGTCAGCTCTTCATTTTCCTGTCCACACAACCCAGCGTTCAGAAATCATTGGAATCTCTACTACAGAAATTTCCATTCATTCACTGTGAATCTGGAAATACTCTGAATCTGCATTCCAGGAAGGCTTTCGTTACACCACTGATGAATGTCCAAGTAATGCAATGCTGCTTCTTAGTGGTCTGTTCACACTCGAAACCGTGCTGTTCATTGGCTATCCACTCAATATCGGTCAGCTCTTCAATATCCTGTCCAGACTATCCAGATTCCTAAATGTTGGCAATCACCACTACAGAATGTTCCATTCAATCACGCGAATCTGGAATTCATCAGAGTCTCCACTCCTGGAAGGTTTTCGTGACACCACTGGTAAATGTCCAAGGAAGACAATGCTGGTTTTAAGCCGCCTGCTAACACACTCAGCCGTGCTGTTCAATTTGCTATCCACCCAACCCTATTCAGCTCTACATTTTCCTGTCCTCATAACCCAACCTTCAGAAATAATTGGTATCTCCTCCACAGAATGTTCCGTTCATTCACTGCGAATCTTAAATTCATCTGACTCTCAACTCCCGGCGGGTTATCGTTACACCACTTGTGAATGTCCAAGTAAGCCAATGCTGGTTTTCAGTGGCCTGTTCATACTAAGAGACGTGCTGTTCATTTGGCTATCCACTCCACCCTGTTCAGCTCTACATTTTCGTGTCCACAAAACCCAGCCTTCAGAAATCATTGGAATCACCACTAGAGAATGTTCCATTCATTCACTGCGAATCTGGAATTCCTCTGAACCTCCACTCCTGGCAGGTTTTCGTTACGCCACTGGTGAATGTCCAAGTCACTCAATACTGGTTTTCAGAGGCATGTTCAACTCGCAGAAGTGCTGTTCAATGGGCTATCCACTCAATATTGGTCAGCTCTTCATTTTCCTCTCCACACAAACCAGCCTTCAGAAATCATTGGGCTCTCCACTACAGACTGTTCCATTCATTCACTGCGATTCTGCAATTCATCTGACTCTCCGCTCCAGGCAGGTTTTCATTACAGCACTGGTGAATGACCAAGTAATCCAATGCTGGTTTTCAGCCGCCTTTTCACACTCGCAGTGTGCTGTTCAATTGTCTATCCACTCAAACCTGGTCAGCCTTTCATTTTCTTTTCCACAATATCAGACTTCAGAAATCATTGGAATCGCCAGTACAGAATGTTCCATTCATTCACTGCCAATCTGGAATTCATCTGAATCTGCACTCCAGGTAGGCTTTCATTACACCACTTATGAATGTCCAAGTAACACAATGCTGGTTTTCAGCGGTCTGTTCACACTCTAAGCCCTGCTTTTTACTGGGTATCCACACAACTGTGGTCAGCTCTTCATTTTCATGTCCAAACAATCCAGACTTGAGAAATCATTGCAATCTCCAGTACAGAATGTTCCATTCATTCACTGCGAATCTGGAATTCAACTGAATCTCCACTACCTGCAGATTTATCTTACACCACTTGTGAATGTCCAAGTAAAACAATGCTGGTTTTCAGAGGCCTGTTCATGTTCGCAGTCGTGCTGTTCAATTGGCTATCCACTCAACCTGTTTTGCTCCTCATTTTCCTGTGCACACAACCCAGGCTTCAGAAATCATTGTAATCTCCACTACAGGATGTTCCATTCATTCACTGGGAATCTGGAATTCATCTGAATCTGCACTCCACGCAGGCTTTCGTTACACCACTGCTGAAAGTCGAAGTAATGCAATACTGGTTTTCAGTGGTCTGTTCACATTCGAAGCCGAGGCTTTTTACAGGCTATCCACTCAACACTGGTCAGCTCTTCATTTTCGTGTCCCCACAATCCAGATTTCAGAAATCATTGCAATCTCCACTACAGAATGTTCCATTCATTCACTGCGAGTCTGGAGTTTATCTGATTCTCCACTCCCGCCTGGTTAACATTACACCACTTGTGAATGTCCAAGTAAGCCAATGCTGGTTTTCAGAGGCCTGTTCATACTCGCAGCCGTGCTGTTTAATTGACAATTCACTCCACCCTGTTCAGCTCTTCATTGTCCCACCACACTACCAGCCTTCAGAAATCTTTGTTATCTCCACTACAGAAAGTTCCATTCATTCACTGCGAATCTGGAATTCATCTGACTCTCAACTCCACGCAGGATTTCATTACACCACTGTTGAATGTCCAAGTAACCCAATGCTGGTTTTCAGCGGCCTGTTCATATTCGCAGCCCTGCTGTTTACTTGGCTATCGATTCAAGCCTGGTCAGCTCTTCATTTTCCTGTCCACACAACACAGGCTTCAGAAATCATTGGAATCTCCTCTACAGAATGTTCCATTCATTCACTGCGAATGTGGAATTCAACTGACTCTCCACTCCATGCAGGTTTTCCTTACACCACTGATGAATGTCCAAGTAACCCAATGCTGGTTTTCAGCTGCATGTTCACACTCGCAGCCATGCTATACAATTGGCTTTCCACTAAATCCTGATTAGTTCTTGATTTTCCTTCCACACGACCCAGCCTTCAGAAATCGTTGGAATCTCCACTAGAGAATGTTCCATTCATTCACTGCGAATCTGGAATTCCTCTGAACCTCCACTCCCGGCAGGTTTTCGTTACACCACTGTTGAATGTCCAAGTAACCCAATGTTTTAAGTGTTTTCTTCACAAGCGCAGTGGTGCTGTTCAATTGGCTATCCACTCAACCCTGGCCAGCTCTACATTTTCCTGTCCACACCACAGAGACTGGAGAAATCATTGTTATCTCCACTACAGAATGTTCCATTCATTCACAGCGAATCTGGAATTCATCTGAATCTCCACTCCCGGCAGGTTTTCGTGACACCACTGGTAAATATCCAAGTAAGCCAATGCTGGTTTTAAGTGGCCTGCTCCTATTCTCAGCCGTGCTGTTCAATTTGCTATCCACTCAACCCTCTTCAGCTCCATTTTCCTGTCCACATAACCCAAACTTCAGAAACAATTGGTATCTCCTCCACAGAATGTTCCATTCATTGACGGCAAATCTGAAATTCATCTAATTCTCAACTCCCGTCAGGTTTTCGTTACACCACTTGTGAATGTCCAATTAAGCCAAAGCTGGTTTTCAGTGGCCTGTTCTTACTACGAGACGTGCTGTTCATTTGGCTATCCATTCCACCCTGTTCAGCTCTACATTTTCGTGTCCACAAAACCCAGCCTTCAGAAATCATTGGAATCACCACTAGAGAATGTTCCATTCATTCACTGCGAATCTGGAATTCATCTGAATCTCCACTCCCGGCAGGTTTTCATTGCACCACTGCTGAATGTTCAAGTAACGCAATGATGGTTTTCAGCGGTCTATTCACACTCGAACCCGTGCTGTTCACGGTCTAGCGACTCAACACTGGTGAGTTCTTCTTTTTCCAGTTCAGACAATACAAACCTCAGAAACCATTGCAATCTACACTACAGAATGTTTCATTCATTCAGGCGAATCTTGAATTCATCTTGTTCTCCACTCCCAGCAGGTTTTCGTTTCACCACTGGTGAATGTCCAAGCAACCCAAGGCTGGTTTCAGCTGCGTGTTAACACTCGCAGCCGTGCTGTTCAATTGGCTATCCAGTGAACGCTGGTTAGCTCTTGATTTTCCTTCCACACACCGAGCCTTCAGAAATCATTCTTATCTCCACTTCAGAATGTTCCATTCGTTCCCTGCGAATCTGGAATTCCTCTGACTCTCCACACCAGGCAGATTTTCCTAACAACACTGGTGAATGACCAGGTAATCCAATGCTGGTTTTCAGCGGCTGTTCACACTCACAGCCTTGCTGTTCAATTGGCAATCCAGTCAAACCTAGTCAGCTCTTCATTTTCCTGTCCACACAACCCAGCGTTCAGAAATCATTGGAATCTCTACTACAGAAATTTCCATTCATTCACTGTGAATCTGGAAATACTCTGAATCTGCATTCCAGGAAGGCTTTCGTTACACCACTGATGAATGTCCAAGTAATGCAATGCTGCTTCTTAGTGGTCTGTTCACACTCGAAACCGTGCTGTTCATTGGCTATCCACTCAATATCGGTCAGCTCTTCAATATCCTGTCCAGACTATCCAGATTCCTAAATGTTGGCAATCACCACTACAGAATGTTCCATTCAATCACGCGAATCTGGAATTCATCAGAGTCTCCACTCCTGGAAGGTTTTCGTGACACCACTGGTAAATGTCCAAGGAAGACAATGCTGGTTTTAAGCCGCCTGCTAACACACTCAGCCGTGCTGTTCAATTTGCTATCCACCCAACCCTATTCAGCTCTACATTTTCCTGTCCTCATAACCCAACCTTCAGAAATAATTGGTATCTCCTCCACAGAATGTTCCGTTCATTCACTGCGAATCTTAAATTCATCTGACTCTCAACTCCCGGCGGGTTATCGTTACACCACTTGTGAATGTCCAAGTAAGCCAATGCTGGTTTTCAGTGGCCTGTTCATACTAAGAGACGTGCTGTTCATTTGGCTATCCACTCCACCCTGTTCAGCTCTACATTTTCGTGTCCACAAAACCCAGCCTTCAGAAATCATTGGAATCACCACTAGAGAATGTTCCATTCATTCACTGCGAATCTGGAATTCCTCTGAACCTCCACTCCTGGCAGGTTTTCGTTACGCCACTGGTGAATGTCCAAGTCACTCAATACTGGTTTTCAGAGGCATGTTCAACTCGCAGAAGTGCTGTTCAATGGGCTATCCACTCAATATTGGTCAGCTCTTCATTTTCCTCTCCACACAAACCAGCCTTCAGAAATCATTGGGCTCTCCACTACAGACTGTTCCATTCATTCACTGCGATTCTGCAATTCATCTGACTCTCCGCTCCAGGCAGGTTTTCATTACAGCACTGGTGAATGACCAAGTAATCCAATGCTGGTTTTCAGCCGCCTTTTCACACTCGCAGTGTGCTGTTCAATTGTCTATCCACTCAAACCTGGTCAGCCTTTCATTTTCTTTTCCACAATATCAGACTTCAGAAATCATTGGAATCGCCAGTACAGAATGTTCCATTCATTCACTGCCAATCTGGAATTCATCTGAATCTGCACTCCAGGTAGGCTTTCATTACACCACTTATGAATGTCCAAGTAACACAATGCTGGTTTTCAGCGGTCTGTTCACACTCTAAGCCCTGCTTTTTACTGGGTATCCACACAACTGTGGTCAGCTCTTCATTTTCATGTCCAAACAATCCAGACTTGAGAAATCATTGCAATCTCCAGTACAGAATGTTCCATTCATTCACTGCGAATCTGGAATTCAACTGAATCTCCACTACCTGCAGATTTATCTTACACCACTTGTGAATGTCCAAGTAAAACAATGCTGGTTTTCAGAGGCCTGTTCATGTTCGCAGTCGTGCTGTTCAATTGGCTATCCACTCAACCTGTTTTGCTCCTCATTTTCCTGTGCACACAACCCAGCCTTCAGAAATCATTGTAATCTCCACTATAGGATGTTCCATTCATTCACTGGGAATCTGGAATTCATCTGAATCTGCACTCCACGCAGGCTTTCGTTACACCACTGCTGAAAGTCGAAGTAATGCAATACTGGTTTTCAGTGGTCTGTTCACATTCGAAGCCGAGGCTTTTTACAGGCTATCCACTCAACACTGGTCAGCTCTTCATTTTCGTGTCCCCACAATCCAGATTTCAGAAATCATTGCAATCTCCACTACAGAATGTTCCATTCATTCACTGCGAGTCTGGAGTTTATCTGATTCTCCACTCCCGCCTGGTTAACATTACACCACTTGTGAATGTCCAAGTAAGCCAATGCTGGTTTTCAGAGGCCTGTTCATACTCGCAGCCGTGCTGTTTAATTGACAATTCACTCCACCCTGTTCAGCTCTTCATTGTCCCACCACACTACCAGCCTTCAGAAATCTTTGTTATCTCCACTACAGAATGTTCCATTCATTCACTGCGAATCTGGAATTCATCTGACTCTCAACTCCACGCAGGTTTTCATTACACCACTGTTGAATGTCCAAGTAACCCAATGCTGGTTTTCAGCGGCCTGTTCATATTCGCAGCCCTGCTGTTTACTTGGCTATCGATTCAAGCCTGGTCAGCTCTTCATTTTCCTGTCCACACAACACAGGCTTCAGAAATCATTGGAATCTCCTCTACAGAATGTTCCATTCATTCACTGCGAATGTGGAATTCAACTGACTCTCCACTCCATGCAGGTTTTCCTTACACCACTGATGAATGTCCAAGTAACCCAATGCTGGTTTTCAGCTGCATGTTCACACTCGCAGCCATGCTATACAATTGGCTTTCCACTAAATCCTGATTAGTTCTTGATTTTCCTTCCACACGACCCAGCCTTCAGAAATCGTTGGAATCTCCACTAGAGAATGTTCCATTCATTCACTGCGAATCTGGAATTCCTCTGAACCTCCACTCCCGGCAGGTTTTCGTTACACCACTGTTGAATGTCCAAGTAACCCAATGTTTTAAGTGTTTTCTTCACAAGCGCAGTGGTGCTGTTCAATTGGCTATCCACTCAACCCTGGCCAGCTCTACATTTTCCTGTCCACACCACAGAGACTGGAGAAATCATTGTTATCTCCACTACAGAATGTTCCATTCATTCACAGCGAATCTGGAATTCATCTGAATCTCCACTCCCGGCAGGTTTTCGTGACACCACTGGTAAATATCCAAGTAAGCCAATGCTGGTTTTAAGTGGCCTGCTCATACTCTCAGCCGTGCTGTTCAATTTGCTATCCACTCAACCCTCTTCAGCTCCATTTTCCTGTCCACATAACCCAAACTTCAGAAACAATTGGTATCTCCTCCACAGAATGTTCCATTCATTGACGGCAAATCTGAAATTCATCTAATTCTCAACTCCCGTCAGGTTTTCGTTACACCACTTGTGAATGTCCAATTAAGCCAAAGCTGGTTTTCAGTGGCCTGTTCTTACTACGAGACGTGCTGTTCATTTGGCTATCCATTCCACCCTGTTCAGCTCTACATTTTCGTGTCCACAAAACCCAGCCTTCAGAAATCATTGGAATCACCACTAGAGAATGTTCCATTCATTCACTGCGAATCTGGAATTCATCTGAATCTCCACTCCCGGCAGGTTTTCATTGCACCACTGCTGAATGTTCAAGTAACGCAATGATGGTTTTCAGCGGTCTATTCACACTCGAACCCGTGCTGTTCACGGTCTAGCGACTCAACACTGGTGAGTTCTTCTTTTTCCAGTTCAGACAATACAAACCTCAGAAACCATTGCAATCTACACTACAGAATGTTTCATTCATTCAGGCGAATCTTGAATTCATCTTGTTCTCCACTCCCAGCAGGTTTTCGTTTCACCACTGGTGAATGTCCAAGCAACCCAAGGCTGGTTTCAGCTGCGTGTTAACACTCGCAGCCGTGCTGTTCAATTGGCTATCCAGTGAACGCTGGTTAGCTCTTGATTTTCCTTCCACACACCGAGCCTTCAGAAATCATTCTTATCTCCACTTCAGAATGTTCCATTCGTTCCCTGCGAATCTGGAATTCCTCTGACTCTCCACACCAGGCAGATTTTCCTAACAACACTGGTGAATGACCAGGTAATCCAATGCTGGTTTTCAGCGGCTGTTCACACTCACAGCCTTGCTGTTCAATTGGCAATCCAGTCAAACCTAGTCAGCTCTTCATTTTCCTGTCCACACAACCCAGCGTTCAGAAATCATTGGAATCTCTACTACAGAAATTTCCATTCATTCACTGTGAATCTGGAAATACTCTGAATCTGCATTCCAGGAAGGCTTTCGTTACACCACTGATGAATGTCCAAGTAATGCAATGCTGCTTCTTAGTGGTCTGTTCACACTCGAAACCGTGCTGTTCATTGGCTATCCACTCAATATCGGTCAGCTCTTCAATATCCTGTCCAGACTATCCAGATTCCTAAATGTTGGCAATCACCACTACAGAATGTTCCATTCAATCACGCGAATCTGGAATTCATCAGAGTCTCCACTCCTGGAAGGTTTTCGTGACACCACTGGTAAATGTCCAAGGAAGACAATGCTGGTTTTAAGCCGCCTGCTAACACACTCAGCCGTGCTGTTCAATTTGCTATCCACCCAACCCTATTCAGCTCTACATTTTCCTGTCCTCATAACCCAACCTTCAGAAATAATTGGTATCTCCTCCACAGAATGTTCCGTTCATTCACTGCGAATCTTAAATTCATCTGACTCTCAACTCCCGGCGGGTTATCGTTACACCACTTGTGAATGTCCAAGTAAGCCAATGCTGGTTTTCAGTGGCCTGTTCATACTAAGAGACGTGCTGTTCATTTGGCTATCCACTCCACCCTGTTCAGCTCTACATTTTCGTGTCCACAAAACCCAGCCTTCAGAAATCATTGGAATCACCACTAGAGAATGTTCCATTCATTCACTGCGAATCTGGAATTCCTCTGAACCTCCACTCCTGGCAGGTTTTCGTTACGCCACTGGTGAATGTCCAAGTCACTCAATACTGGTTTTCAGAGGCATGTTCAACTCGCAGAAGTGCTGTTCAATGGGCTATCCACTCAATATTGGTCAGCTCTTCATTTTCCTCTCCACACAAACCAGCCTTCAGAAATCATTGGGCTCTCCACTACAGACTGTTCCATTCATTCACTGCGATTCTGCAATTCATCTGACTCTCCGCTCCAGGCAGGTTTTCATTACAGCACTGGTGAATGACCAAGTAATCCAATGCTGGTTTTCAGCCGCCTTTTCACACTCGCAGTGTGCTGTTCAATTGTCTATCCACTCAAACCTGGTCAGCCTTTCATTTTCTTTTCCACAATATCAGACTTCAGAAATCATTGGAATCGCCAGTACAGAATGTTCCATTCATTCACTGCCAATCTGGAATTCATCTGAATCTGCACTCCAGGTAGGCTTTCATTACACCACTTATGAATGTCCAAGTAACACAATGCTGGTTTTCAGCGGTCTGTTCACACTCTAAGCCCTGCTTTTTACTGGGTATCCACACAACTGTGGTCAGCTCTTCATTTTCATGTCCAAACAATCCAGACTTGAGAAATCATTGCAATCTCCAGTACAGAATGTTCCATTCATTCACTGCGAATCTGGAATTCAACTGAATCTCCACTACCTGCAGATTTATCTTACACCACTTGTGAATGTCCAAGTAAAACAATGCTGGTTTTCAGAGGCCTGTTCATGTTCGCAGTCGTGCTGTTCAATTGGCTATCCACTCAACCTGTTTTGCTCCTCATTTTCCTGTGCACACAACCCAGCCTTCAGAAATCATTGTAATCTCCACTATAGGATGTTCCATTCATTCACTGGGAATCTGGAATTCATCTGAATCTGCACTCCACGCAGGCTTTCGTTACACCACTGCTGAAAGTCGAAGTAATGCAATACTGGTTTTCAGTGGTCTGTTCACATTCGAAGCCGAGGCTTTTTACAGGCTATCCACTCAACACTGGTCAGCTCTTCATTTTCGTGTCCCCACAATCCAGATTTCAGAAATCATTGCAATCTCCACTACAGAATGTTCCATTCATTCACTGCGAGTCTGGAGTTTATCTGATTCTCCACTCCCGCCTGGTTAACATTACACCACTTGTGAATGTCCAAGTAAGCCAATGCTGGTTTTCAGAGGCCTGTTCATATTCGCAGCCGTGCTGTTTAATTGACAATTCACTCCACCCTGTTCAGCTCTTCATTGTCCCACCACACTACCAGCCTTCAGAAATCTTTGTTATCTCCACTACAGAATGTTCCATTCATTCACTGCGAATCTGGAATTCATCTGACTCTCAACTCCACGCAGGTTTTCATTACACCACTGTTGAATGTCCAAGTAACCCAATGCTGGTTTTCAGCGGCCTGTTCATATTCGCAGCCCTGCTGTTTACTTGGCTATCGATTCAAGCCTGGTCAGCTCTTCATTTTCCTGTCCACACAACACAGGCTTCAGAAATCATTGGAATCTCCTCTACAGAATGTTCCATTCATTCACTGCGAATGTGGAATTCAACTGACTCTCCACTCCATGCAGGTTTTCCTTACACCACTGATGAATGTCCAAGTAACCCAATGCTGGTTTTCAGCTGCATGTTCACACTCGCAGCCATGCTATACAATTGGCTTTCCACTAAATCCTGATTAGTTCTTGATTTTCCTTCCACACGACCCAGCCTTCAGAAATCGTTGGAATCTCCACTAGAGAATGTTCCATTCATTCACTGCGAATCTGGAATTCCTCTGAACCTCCACTCCCGGCAGGTTTTCGTTACACCACTGTTGAATGTCCAAGTAACCCAATGTTTTAAGTGTTTTCTTCACAAGCGCAGTGGTGCTGTTCAATTGGCTATCCACTCAACCCTGGCCAGCTCTACATTTTCCTGTCCACACCACAGAGACTGGAGAAATCATTGTTATCTCCACTACAGAATGTTCCATTCATTCACAGCGAATCTGGAATTCATCTGAATCTCCACTCCCGGCAGGTTTTCGTGACACCACTGGTAAATATCCAAGTAAGCCAATGCTGGTTTTAAGTGGCCTGCTCATACTCTCAGCCGTGCTGTTCAATTTGCTATCCACTCAACCCTCTTCAGCTCCATTTTCCTGTCCACATAACCCAAACTTCAGAAACAATTGGTATCTCCTCCACAGAATGTTCCATTCATTGACGGCAAATCTGAAATTCATCTAATTCTCAACTCCCGTCAGGTTTTCGTTACACCACTTGTGAATGTCCAATTAAGCCAAAGCTGGTTTTCAGTGGCCTGTTCTTACTACGAGACGTGCTGTTCATTTGGCTATCCATTCCACCCTGTTCAGCTCTACATTTTCGTGTCCACAAAACCCAGCCTTCAGAAATCATTGGAATCACCACTAGAGAATGTTCCATTCATTCACTGCGAATCTGGAATTCATCTGAATCTCCACTCCCGGCAGGTTTTCATTGCACCACTGCTGAATGTTCAAGTAACGCAATGATGGTTTTCAGCGGTCTATTCACACTCGAACCCGTGCTGTTCACGGTCTAGCGACTCAACACTGGTGAGTTCTTCTTTTTCCAGTTCAGACAATACAAACCTCAGAAACCATTGCAATCTACACTACAGAATGTTTCATTCATTCAGGCGAATCTTGAATTCATCTTGTTCTCCACTCCCAGCAGGTTTTCGTTTCACCACTGGTGAATGTCCAAGCAACCCAAGGCTGGTTTCAGCTGCGTGTTAACACTCGCAGCCGTGCTGTTCAATTGGCTATCCAGTGAACGCTGGTTAGCTCTTGATTTTCCTTCCACACACCGAGCCTTCAGAAATCATTCTTATCTCCACTTCAGAATGTTCCATTCGTTCCCTGCGAATCTGGAATTCCTCTGACTCTCCACACCAGGCAGATTTTCCTAACAACACTGGTGAATGACCAGGTAATCCAATGCTGGTTTTCAGCGGCTGTTCACACTCACAGCCTTGCTGTTCAATTGGCAATCCAGTCAAACCTAGTCAGCTCTTCATTTTCCTGTCCACACAACCCAGCGTTCAGAAATCATTGGAATCTCTACTACAGAAATTTCCATTCATTCACTGTGAATCTGGAAATACTCTGAATCTGCATTCCAGGAAGGCTTTCGTTACACCACTGATGAATGTCCAAGTAATGCAATGCTGCTTCTTAGTGGTCTGTTCACACTCGAAACCGTGCTGTTCATTGGCTATCCACTCAATATCGGTCAGCTCTTCAATATCCTGTCCAGACTATCCAGATTCCTAAATGTTGGCAATCACCACTACAGAATGTTCCATTCAATCACGCGAATCTGGAATTCATCAGAGTCTCCACTCCTGGAAGGTTTTCGTGACACCACTGGTAAATGTCCAAGGAAGACAATGCTGGTTTTAAGCCGCCTGCTAACACACTCAGCCGTGCTGTTCAATTTGCTATCCACCCAACCCTATTCAGCTCTACATTTTCCTGTCCTCATAACCCAACCTTCAGAAATAATTGGTATCTCCTCCACAGAATGTTCCGTTCATTCACTGCGAATCTTAAATTCATCTGACTCTCAACTCCCGGCGGGTTATCGTTACACCACTTGTGAATGTCCAAGTAAGCCAATGCTGGTTTTCAGTGGCCTGTTCATACTAAGAGACGTGCTGTTCATTTGGCTATCCACTCCACCCTGTTCAGCTCTACATTTTCGTGTCCACAAAACCCAGCCTTCAGAAATCATTGGAATCACCACTAGAGAATGTTCCATTCATTCACTGCGAATCTGGAATTCCTCTGAACCTCCACTCCTGGCAGGTTTTCGTTACGCCACTGGTGAATGTCCAAGTCACTCAATACTGGTTTTCAGAGGCATGTTCAACTCGCAGAAGTGCTGTTCAATGGGCTATCCACTCAATATTGGTCAGCTCTTCATTTTCCTCTCCACACAAACCAGCCTTCAGAAATCATTGGGCTCTCCACTACAGACTGTTCCATTCATTCACTGCGATTCTGCAATTCATCTGACTCTCCGCTCCAGGCAGGTTTTCATTACAGCACTGGTGAATGACCAAGTAATCCAATGCTGGTTTTCAGCCGCCTTTTCACACTCGCAGTGTGCTGTTCAATTGTCTATCCACTCAAACCTGGTCAGCCTTTCATTTTCTTTTCCACAATATCAGACTTCAGAAATCATTGGAATCGCCAGTACAGAATGTTCCATTCATTCACTGCCAATCTGGAATTCATCTGAATCTGCACTCCAGGTAGGCTTTCATTACACCACTTATGAATGTCCAAGTAACACAATGCTGGTTTTCAGCGGTCTGTTCACACTCTAAGCCCTGCTTTTTACTGGGTATCCACACAACTGTGGTCAGCTCTTCATTTTCATGTCCAAACAATCCAGACTTGAGAAATCATTGCAATCTCCAGTACAGAATGTTCCATTCATTCACTGCGAATCTGGAATTCAACTGAATCTCCACTACCTGCAGATTTATCTTACACCACTTGTGAATGTCCAAGTAAAACAATGCTGGTTTTCAGAGGCCTGTTCATGTTCGCAGTCGTGCTGTTCAATTGGCTATCCACTCAACCTGTTTTGCTCCTCATTTTCCTGTGCACACAACCCAGCCTTCAGAAATCATTGTAATCTCCACTATAGGATGTTCCATTCATTCACTGGGAATCTGGAATTCATCTGAATCTGCACTCCACGCAGGCTTTCGTTACACCACTGCTGAAAGTCGAAGTAATGCAATACTGGTTTTCAGTGGTCTGTTCACATTCGAAGCCGAGGCTTTTTACAGGCTATCCACTCAACACTGGTCAGCTCTTCATTTTCGTGTCCCCACAATCCAGATTTCAGAAATCATTGCAATCTCCACTACAGAATGTTCCATTCATTCACTGCGAGTCTGGAGTTTATCTGATTCTCCACTCCCGCCTGGTTAACATTACACCACTTGTGAATGTCCAAGTAAGCCAATGCTGGTTTTCAGAGGCCTGTTCATACTCGCAGCCGTGCTGTTTAATTGACAATTCACTCCACCCTGTTCAGCTCTTCATTGTCCCACCACACTACCAGCCTTCAGAAATCTTTGTTATCTCCACTACAGAATGTTCCATTCATTCACTGCGAATCTGGAATTCATCTGACTCTCAACTCCACGCAGGTTTTCATTACACCACTGTTGAATGTCCAAGTAACCCAATGCTGGTTTTCAGCGGCCTGTTCATATTCGCAGCCCTGCTGTTTACTTGGCTATCGATTCAAGCCTGGTCAGCTCTTCATTTTCCTGTCCACACAACACAGGCTTCAGAAATCATTGGAATCTCCTCTACAGAATGTTCCATTCATTCACTGCGAATGTGGAATTCAACTGACTCTCCACTCCATGCAGGTTTTCCTTACACCACTGATGAATGTCCAAGTAACCCAATGCTGGTTTTCAGCTGCATGTTCACACTCGCAGCCATGCTATACAATTGGCTTTCCACTAAATCCTGATTAGTTCTTGATTTTCCTTCCACACGACCCAGCCTTCAGAAATCGTTGGAATCTCCACTAGAGAATGTTCCATTCATTCACTGCGAATCTGGAATTCCTCTGAACCTCCACTCCCGGCAGGTTTTCGTTACACCACTGTTGAATGTCCAAGTAACCCAATGTTTTAAGTGTTTTCTTCACAAGCGCAGTGGTGCTGTTCAATTGGCTATCCACTCAACCCTGGCCAGCTCTACATTTTCCTGTCCACACCACAGAGACTGGAGAAATCATTGTTATCTCCACTACAGAATGTTCCATTCATTCACAGCGAATCTGGAATTCATCTGAATCTCCACTCCCGGCAGGTTTTCGTGACACCACTGGTAAATATCCAAGTAAGCCAATGCTGGTTTTAAGTGGCCTGCTCATACTCTCAGCCGTGCTGTTCAATTTGCTATCCACTCAACCCTCTTCAGCTCCATTTTCCTGTCCACATAACCCAAACTTCAGAAACAATTGGTATCTCCTCCACAGAATGTTCCATTCATTGACGGCAAATCTGAAATTCATCTAATTCTCAACTCCCGTCAGGTTTTCGTTACACCACTTGTGAATGTCCAATTAAGCCAAAGCTGGTTTTCAGTGGCCTGTTCTTACTACGAGACGTGCTGTTCATTTGGCTATCCATTCCACCCTGTTCAGCTCTACATTTTCGTGTCCACAAAACCCAGCCTTCAGAAATCATTGGAATCACCACTAGAGAATGTTCCATTCATTCACTGCGAATCTGGAATTCATCTGAATCTCCACTCCCGGCAGGTTTTCATTGCACCACTGCTGAATGTTCAAGTAACGCAATGATGGTTTTCAGCGGTCTATTCACACTCGAACCCGTGCTGTTCACGGTCTAGCGACTCAACACTGGTGAGTTCTTCTTTTTCCAGTTCAGACAATACAAACCTCAGAAACCATTGCAATCTACACTACAGAATGTTTCATTCATTCAGGCGAATCTTGAATTCATCTTGTTCTCCACTCCCAGCAGGTTTTCGTTTCACCACTGGTGAATGTCCAAGCAACCCAAGGCTGGTTTCAGCTGCGTGTTAACACTCGCAGCCGTGCTGTTCAATTGGCTATCCAGTGAACGCTGGTTAGCTCTTGATTTTCCTTCCACACACCGAGCCTTCAGAAATCATTCTTATCTCCACTTCAGAATGTTCCATTCGTTCCCTGCGAATCTGGAATTCCTCTGACTCTCCAAACCAGGCAGATTTTCCTAACAACACTGGTGAATGACCAGGTAATCCAATGCTGGTTTTCAGCGGCTGTTCACACTCACAGCCTTGCTGTTCAATTGGCAATCCAGTCAAACCTAGTCAGTTCTTCATTTTCCTGTCCACACAACCCAGCGTTCAGAAATCATTGGAATCTCTACTACAGAAATTTCCATTCATTCACTGTGAATCTGGAAATACTCTGAATCTGCATTCCAGGAAGGCTTTCGTTACACCACTGATGAATGTCCAAGTAATGCAATGCTGCTTCTTAGTGGTCTGTTCACACTCGAAACCGTGCTGTTCATTGGCTATCCACTCAATATCGGTCAGCTCTTCAATATCCTGTCCAGACTATCCAGATTCCTAAATGTTGGCAATCACCACTACAGAATGTTCCATTCAATCACGCGAATCTGGAATTCATCAGAGTCTCCACTCCTGGAAGGTTTTCGTGACACCACTGGTAAATGTCCAAGGAAGACAATGCTGGTTTTAAGCCGCCTGCTAACACACTCAGCCGTGCTGTTCAATTTGCTATCCACCCAACCCTATTCAGCTCTACATTTTCCTGTCATCATAACCCAACCTTCAGAAATAATTGGTATCTCCTCCACAGAATGTTCCGTTCATTCACTGCGAATCTTAAATTCATCTGACTCTCAACTCCCGGCGGGTTATCGTTACACCACTTGTGAATGTCCAAGTAAGCCAATGCTGGTTTTCAGTGGCCTGTTCATACTAAGAGACGTGCTGTTCATTTGGCTATCCACTCCACCCTGTTCAGCTCTACATTTTCGTGTCCACAAAACCCAGCCTTCAGAAATCATTGGAATCACCACTAGAGAATGTTCCATTCATTCACTGCGAATCTGGAATTCCTCTGAACCTCCACTCCTGGCAGGTTTTCGTTACGCCACTGGTGAATGTCCAAGTCACTCAATACTGGTTTTCAGAGGCATGTTCAACTCGCAGAAGTGCTGTTCAATGGGCTATCCACTCAATATTGGTCAGCTCTTCATTTTCCTCTCCACACAAACCAGCCTTCAGAAATCATTGGGCTCTCCACTACAGACTGTTCCATTCATTCACTGCGATTCTGCAATTCATCTGACTCTCCGCTCCAGGCAGGTTTTCATTACAGCACTGGTGAATGACCAAGTAATCCAATGCTGGTTTTCAGCCGCCTTTTCACACTCGCAGTGTGCTGTTCAATTGTCTATGCACTCAAACCTGGTCAGCCTTTCATTTTCTTTTCCACAATATCAGACTTCAGAAATCATTGGAATCGCCAGTACAGAATGTTCCATTCATTCACTGCCAATCTGGAATTCATCTGAATCTGCACTCCAGGTAGGCTTTCATTACACCACTTATGAATGTCCAAGTAACACAATGCTGGTTTTCAGCGGTCTGTTCACACTCTAAGCCCTGCTTTTTACTGGGTATCCACACAACTGTGGTCAGCTCTTCATTTTCATGTCCAAACAATCCAGACTTGAGAAATCATTGCAATCTCCAGTACAGAATGTTCCATTCATTCACTGCGAATCTGGAATTCAACTGAATCTCCACTACCTGCAGATTTATCTTACACCACTTGTGAATGTCCAAGTAAAACAATGCTGGTTTTCAGAGGCCTGTTCATGTTCGCAGTCGTGCTGTTCAATTGGCTATCCACTCAACCTGTTTTGCTCCTCATTTTCCTGTGCACACAACCCAGCCTTCAGAAATCATTGTAATCTCCACTACAGGATGTTCCATTCATTCACTGGGAATCTGGAATTCATCTGAATCTGCACTCCACGCAGGCTTTCGTTACACCACTGCTGAAAGTCGAAGTAATGCAATACTGGTTTTCAGTGGTCTGTTCACATTCGAAGCCGAGGCTTTTTACAGGCTATCCACTCAACACTGGTCAGCTCTTCATTTTCGTGTCCCCACAATCCAGATTTCAGAAATCATTGCAATCTCCACTACAGAATGTTCCATTCATTCACTGCGAGTCTGGAGTTTATCTGATTCTCCACTCCCGCCTGGTTAACATTACACCACTTGTGAATGTCCAAGTAAGCCAATGCTGGTTTTCAGAGGCCTGTTCATACTCGCAGCCGTGCTGTTTAATTGACAATTCACTCCACCCTGTTCAGCTCTTCATTGTCCCACCACACTACCAGCCTTCAGAAATCTTTGTTATCTCCACTACAGAATGTTCCATTCATTCACTGCGAATCTGGAATTCATCTGACTCTCAACTCCACGCAGGTTTTCATTACACCACTGTTGAATGTCCAAGTAACCCAATGCTGGTTTTCAGCGGCCTGTTCATATTCGCAGCCCTGCTGTTTACTTGGCTATCGATTCAAGCCTGGTCAGCTCTTCATTTTCCTGTCCACACAACACAGGCTTCAGAAATCATTGGAATCTCCTCTACAGAATGTTCCATTCATTCACTGCGAATGTGGAATTCAACTGACTCTCCACTCCATGCAGGTTTTCCTTACACCACTGATGAATGTCCAAGTAACCCAATGCTGGTTTTCAGCTGCATGTTCACACTCGCAGCCATGCTATACAATTGGCTTTCCACTAAATCCTGATTAGTTCTTGATTTTCCTTCCACACGACCCAGCCTTCAGAAATCGTTGGAATCTCCACTAGAGAATGTTCCATTCATTCACTGCGAATCTGGAATTCCTCTGAACCTCCACTCCCGGCAGGTTTTCGTTACACCACTGTTGAATGTCCAAGTAACCCAATGTTTTAAGTGTTTTCTTCACAAGCGCAGTGGTGCTGTTCAATTGGCTATCCACTCAACCCTGGCCAGCTCTACATTTTCCTGTCCACACCACAGAGACTGGAGAAATCATTGTTATCTCCACTACAGAATGTTCCATTCATTCACAGCGAATCTGGAATTCATCTGAATCTCCACTCCCGGCAGGTTTTCGTGACACCACTGGTAAATATCCAAGTAAGCCAATGCTGGTTTTAAGTGGCCTGCTCATACTCTCAGCCGTGCTGTTCAATTTGCTATCCACTCAACCCTCTTCAGCTCCATTTTCCTGTCCACATAACCCAAACTTCAGAAACAATTGGTATCTCCTCCACAGAATGTTCCATTCATTGACGGCAAATCTGAAATTCATCTAATTCTCAACTCCCGTCAGGTTTTCGTTACACCACTTGTGAATGTCCAATTAAGCCAAAGCTGGTTTTCAGTGGCCTGTTCTTACTACGAGACGTGCTGTTCATTTGGCTATCCATTCCACCCTGTTCAGCTCTACATTTTCGTGTCCACAAAACCCAGCCTTCAGAAATCATTGGAATCACCACTAGAGAATGTTCCATTCATTCACTGCGAATCTGGAATTCATCTGAATCTCCACTCCCGGCAGGTTTTCATTGCACCACTGCTGAATGTTCAAGTAACGCAATGATGGTTTTCAGCGGTCTATTCACACTCGAACCCGTGCTGTTCACGGTCTAGCGACTCAACACTGGTGAGTTCTTCTTTTTCCAGTTCAGACAATACAAACCTCAGAAACCATTGCAATCTACACTACAGAATGTTTCATTCATTCAGGCGAATCTTGAGTTCATCTTGTTCTCCACTCCCAGCAGGTTTTCGTTTCACCACTGGTGAATGTCCAAGCAACCCAAGGCTGGTTTCAGCTGCGTGTTAACACTCGCAGCCTTGCTGTTCAATTGGCTATCCAGTGAACGCTGGTTAGCTCTTGATTTTCCTTCCACACACCGAGCCTTCAGAAATCATTCTTATCTCCACTTCAGAATGTTCCATTCGTTCCCTGCGAATCTGGAATTCCTCTGACTCTCCACACCAGGCAGATTTTCCTAACAACACTGGTGAATGACCAGGTAATCCAATGCTGGTTTTCAGCGGCTGTTCACACTCACAGCCTTGCTGTTCAATTGGCAATCCAGTCAAACCTAGTCAGCTCTTCATTTTCCTGTCCACACAACCCAGCGTTCAGAAATCATTGGAATCTCTACTACAGAAATTTCCATTCATTCACTGTGAATCTGGAAATACTCTGAATCTGCATTCCAGGAAGGCTTTCGTTACACCACTGATGAATGTCCAAGTAATGCAATGCTGCTTCTTAGTGGTCTGTTCACACTCGAAACCGTGCTGTTCATTGGCTATCCACTCAATATCGGTCAGCTCTTCAATATCCTGTCCAGACTATCCAGATTCCTAAATGTTGGCAATCACCACTACAGAATGTTCCATTCAATCACGCGAATCTGGAATTCATCAGAGTCTCCACTCCTGGAAGGTTTTCGTGACACCACTGGTAAATGTCCAAGGAAGACAATGCTGGTTTTAAGCCGCCTGCTAACACACTCAGCCGTGCTGTTCAATTTGCTATCCACCCAACCCTATTCAGCTCTACATTTTCCTGTCCTCATAACCCAACCTTCAGAAATAATTGGTATCTCCTCCACAGAATGTTCCGTTCATTCACTGCGAATCTTAAATTCATCTGACTCTCAACTCCCGGCGGGTTATCGTTACACCACTTGTGAATGTCCAAGTAAGCCAATGCTGGTTTTCAGTGGCCTGTTCATACTAAGAGACGTGCTGTTCATTTGGCTATCCACTCCACCCTGTTCAGCTCTACATTTTCGTGTCCACAAAACCCAGCCTTCAGAAATCATTGGAATCACCACTAGAGAATGTTCCATTCATTCACTGCCAATCTGGAATTCCTCTGAACCTCCACTCCTGGCAGGTTTTCGTTACGCCACTGGTGAATGTCCAAGTCACTCAATACTGGTTTTCAGAGGCATGTTCAACTCGCAGAAGTGCTGTTCAATGGGCTATCCACTCAATATTGGTCAGCTCTTCATTTTCCTCTCCACACAAACCAGCCTTCAGAAATCATTGGGCTCTCCACTACAGACTGTTCCATTCATTCACTGCGATTCTGCAATTCATCTGACTCTCCGCTCCAGGCAGGTTTTCATTACAGCACTGGTGAATGACCAAGTAATCCAATGCTGGTTTTCAGCCGCCTTTTCACACTCGCAGTGTGCTGTTCAATTGTCTATCCACTCAAACCTGGTCAGCCTTTCATTTTCTTTTCCACAATATCAGACTTCAGAAATCATTGGAATCGCCAGTACAGAATGTTCCATTCATTCACTGCCAATCTGGAATTCATCTGAATCTGCACTCCAGGTAGGCTTTCATTACACCACTTATGAATGTCCAAGTAACACAATGCTGGTTTTCAGCGGTCTGTTCACACTCTAAGCCCTGCTTTTTACTGGGTATCCACACAACTGTGGTCAGCTCTTCATTTTCATGTCCAAACAATCCAGACTTGAGAAATCATTGCAATCTCCAGTACAGAATGTTCCATTCATTCACTGCGAATCTGGAATTCAACTGAATCTCCACTACCTGCAGATTTATCTTACACCACTTGTGAATGTCCAAGTAAAACAATGCTGGTTTTCAGAGGCCTGTTCATGTTCGCAGTCGTGCTGTTCAATTGGCTATCCACTCAACCTGTTTTGCTCCTCATTTTCCTGTGCACACAACCCAGCCTTCAGAAATCATTGTAATCTCCACTACAGGATGTTCCATTCATTCACTGGGAATCTGGAATTCATCTGAATCTGCACTCCACGCAGGCTTTCGTTACACCACTGCTGAAAGTCGAAGTAATGCAATACTGGTTTTCAGTGGTCTGTTCACATTCGAAGCCGAGGCTTTTTACAGGCTATCCACTCAACACTGGTCAGCTCTTCATTTTCGTGTCCCCACAATCCAGATTTCAGAAATCATTGCAATCTCCACTACAGAATGTTCCATTCATTCACTGCGAGTCTGGAGTTTATCTGATTCTCCACTCCCGCCTGGTTAACATTACACCACTTGTGAATGTCCAAGTAAGCCAATGCTGGTTTTCAGAGGCCTGTTCATACTCGCAGCCGTGCTGTTTAATTGACAATTCACTCCACCCTGTTCAGCTCTTCATTGTCCCACCACACTACCAGCCTTCAGAAATCTTTGTTATCTCCACTACAGAATGTTCCATTCATTCACTGCGAATCTGGAATTCATCTGACTCTCAACTCCACGCAGGTTTTCATTACACCACTGTTGAATGTCCAAGTAACCCAATGCTGGTTTTCAGCGGCCTGTTCATATTCGCAGCCCTGCTGTTTACTTGGCTATCGATTCAAGCCTGGTCAGCTCTTCATTTTCCTGTCCACACAACACAGGCTTCAGAAATCATTGGAATCTCCTCTACAGAATGTTCCATTCATTCACTGCGAATGTGGAATTCAACTGACTCTCCACTCCATGCAGGTTTTCCTTACACCACTGATGAATGTCCAAGTAACCCAATGCTGGTTTTCAGCTGCATGTTCACACTCGCAGCCATGCTATACAATTGGCTTTCCACTAAATCCTGATTAGTTCTTGATTTTCCTTCCACACGACCCAGCCTTCAGAAATCGTTGGAATCTCCACTAGAGAATGTTCCATTCATTCACTGCGAATCTGGAATTCCTCTGAACCTCCACTCCCGGCAGGTTTTCGTTACACCACTGTTGAATGTCCAAGTAACCCAATGTTTTAAGTGTTTTCTTCACAAGCGCAGTGGTGCTGTTCAATTGGCTATCCACTCAACCCTGGCCAGCTCTACATTTTCCTGTCCACACCACAGAGACTGGAGAAATCATTGTTATCTCCACTACAGAATGTTCCATTCATTCACAGCGAATCTGGAATTCATCTGAATCTCCACTCCCGGCAGGTTTTCGTGACACCACTGGTAAATATCCAAGTAAGCCAATGCTGGTTTTAAGTGGCCTGCTCATACTCTCAGCCGTGCTGTTCAATTTGCTATCCACTCAACCCTCTTCAGCTCCATTTTCCTGTCCACATAACCCAAACTTCAGAAACAATTGGTATCTCCTCCACAGAATGTTCCATTCATTGACGGCAAATCTGAAATTCATCTAATTCTCAACTCCCGTCAGGTTTTCGTTACACCACTTGTGAATGTCCAATTAAGCCAAAGCTGGTTTTCAGTGGCCTGTTCTTACTACGAGACGTGCTGTTCATTTGGCTATCCATTCCACCCTGTTCAGCTCTACATTTTCGTGTCCACAAAACCCAGCCTTCAGAAATCATTGGAATCACCACTAGAGAATGTTCCATTCATTCACTGCGAATCTGGAATTCATCTGAATCTCCACTCCCGGCAGGTTTTCATTGCACCACTGCTGAATGTTCAAGTAACGCAATGATGGTTTTCAGCGGTCTATTCACACTCGAACCCGTGCTGTTCACGGTCTAGCGACTCAACACTGGTGAGTTCTTCTTTTTCCAGTTCAGACAATACAAACCTCAGAAACCATTGCAATCTACACTACAGAATGTTTCATTCATTCAGGCGAATCTTGAATTCATCTTGTTCTCCACTCCCAGCAGGTTTTCGTTTCACCACTGGTGAATGTCCAAGCAACCCAAGGCTGGTTTCAGCTGCGTGTTAACACTCGCAGCCGTGCTGTTCAATTGGCTATCCAGTGAACGCTGGTTAGCTCTTGATTTTCCTTCCACACACCGAGCCTTCAGAAATCATTCTTATCTCCACTTCAGAATGTTCCATTCGTTCCCTGCGAATCTGGAATTCCTCTGACTCTCCACACCAGGCAGATTTTCCTAACAACACTGGTGAATGACCAGGTAATCCAATGCTGGTTTTCAGCGGCTGTTCACACTCACAGCCTTGCTGTTCAATTGGCAATCCAGTCAAACCTAGTCAGCTCTTCATTTTCCTGTCCACACAACCCAGCGTTCAGAAATCATTGGAATCTCTACTACAGAAATTTCCATTCATTCACTGTGAATCTGGAAATACTCTGAATCTGCATTCCAGGAAGGCTTTCGTTACACCACTGATGAATGTCCAAGTAATGCAATGCTGCTTCTTAGTGGTCTGTTCACACTCGAAACCGTGCTGTTCATTGGCTATCCACTCAATATCGGTCAGCTCTTCAATATCCTGTCCAGACTATCCAGATTCCTAAATGTTGGTAATCACCACTACAGAATGTTCCATTCAATCACGCGAATCTGGAATTCATCAGAGTCTCCACTCCTGGAAGGTTTTCGTGACACCACTGGTAAATGTCCAAGGAAGACAATGCTGGTTTTAAGCCGCCTGCTAACACACTCAGCCGTGCTGTTCAATTTGCTATCCACCCAACCCTATTCAGCTCTACATTTTCCTGTCCTCATAACCCAACCTTCAGAAATAATTGGTATCTCCTCCACAGAATGTTCCGTTCATTCACTGCGAATCTTAAATTCATCTGACTCTCAACTCCCGGCGGGTTATCGTTACACCACTTGTGAATGTCCAAGTAAGCCAATGCTGGTTTTCAGTGGCCTGTTCATACTAAGAGACGTGCTGTTCATTTGGCTATCCACTCCACCCTGTTCAGCTCTACATTTTCGTGTCCACAAAACCCAGCCTTCAGAAATCATTGGAATCACCACTAGAGAATGTTCCATTCATTCACTGCGAATCTGGAATTCCTCTGAACCTCCACTCCTGGCAGGTTTTCGTTGCGCCACTGGTGAATGTCCAAGTCACTCAATACTGGTTTTCAGAGGCATGTTCAACTCGCAGAAGTGCTGTTCAATGGGCTATCCACTCAATATTGGTCAGCTCTTCATTTTCCTCTCCACACAAACCAGCCTTCAGAAATCATTGGGCTCTCCACTACAGACTGTTCCATTCATTCACTGCGATTCTGCAATTCATCTGACTCTCCGCTCCAGGCAGGTTTTCATTACAGCACTGGTGAATGACCAAGTAATCCAATGCTGGTTTTCAGCCGCCTTTTCACACTCGCAGTGTGCTGTTCAATTGTCTATCCACTCAAACCTGGTCAGCCTTTCATTTTCTTTTCCACAATATCAGACTTCAGAAATCATTGGAATCGCCAGTACAGAATGTTCCATTCATTCACTGCCAATCTGGAATTCATCTGAATCTGCACTCCAGGTAGGCTTTCATTACACCACTTATGAATGTCCAAGTAACACAATGCTGGTTTTCAGCGGTCTGTTCACACTCTAAGCCCTGCTTTTTACTGGGTATCCACACAACTGTGGTCAGCTCTTCATTTTCATGTCCAAACAATCCAGACTTGAGAAATCATTGCAATCTCCAGTACAGAATGTTCCATTCATTCACTGCGAATCTGGAATTCAACTGAATCTCCACTACCTGCAGATTTATCTTACACCACTTGTGAATGTCCAAGTAAAACAATGCTGGTTTTCAGAGGCCTGTTCATGTTCGCAGTCGTGCTGTTCAATTGGCTATCCACTCAACCTGTTTTGCTCCTCATTTTCCTGTGCACACAACCCAGCCTTCAGAAATCATTGTAATCTCCACTACAGGATGTTCCATTCATTCACTGGGAATCTGGAATTCATCTGAATCTGCACTCCACGCAGGCTTTCGTTACACCACTGCTGAAAGTCGAAGTAATGCAATACTGGTTTTCAGTGGTCTGTTCACATTCGAAGCCGAGGCTTTTTACAGGCTATCCACTCAACACTGGTCAGCTCTTCATTTTCGTGTCCCCACAATCCAGATTTCAGAAATCATTGCAATCTCCACTACAGAATGTTCCATTCATTCACTGCGAGTCTGGAGTTTATCTGAATCTCCACTCCCGCCTGGTTAACATTACACCACTTGTGAATGTCCAAGTAAGCCAATGCTGGTTTTCAGAGGCCTGTTCATACTCGCAGCCGTGCTGTTTAATTGACAATTCACTCCACCCTGTTCAGCTCTTCATTGTCCCACCACACTACCAGCCTTCAGAAATCTTTGTTATCTCCACTACAGAATGTTCCATTCATTCACTGCGAATCTGGAATTCATCTGACTCTCAACTCCACGCAGGTTTTCATTACACCACTGTTGAATGTCCAAGTAACCCAATGCTGGTTTTCAGCGGCCTGTTCATATTCGCAGCCCTGCTGTTTACTTGGCTATCGATTCAAGCCTGGTCAGCTCTTCATTTTCCTGTCCACACAACACAGGCTTCAGAAATCATTGGAATCTCCTCTACAGAATGTTCCATTCATTCACTGCGAATGTGGAATTCAACTGACTCTCCACTCCATGCAGGTTTTCCTTACACCACTGATGAATGTCCAAGTAACCCAATGCTGGTTTTCAGCTGCATGTTCACACTCGCAGCCATGCTATACAATTGGCTTTCCACTAAATCCTGATTAGTTCTTGATTTTCCTTCCACACGACCCAGCCTTCAGAAATCGTTGGAATCTCCACTAGAGAATGTTCCATTCATTCACTGCGAATCTGGAATTCCTCTGAACCTCCACTCCCGGCAGGTTTTCGTTACACCACTGTTGAATGTCCAAGTAACCCAATGTTTTAAGTGTTTTCTTCACAAGCGCAGTGGTGCTGTTCAATTGGCTATCCACTCAACCCTGGCCAGCTCTACATTTTCCTGTCCACACCACAGAGACTGGAGAAATCATTGTTATCTCCACTACAGAATGTTCCATTCATTCACAGCGAATCTGGAATTCATCTGAATCTCCACTCCCGGCAGGTTTTCGTGACACCACTGGTAAATATCCAAGTAAGCCAATGCTGGTTTTAAGTGGCCTGCTCCTACTCTCAGCCGTGCTGTTCAATTTGCTATCCACTCAACCCTCTTCAGCTCCATTTTCCTGTCCACATAACCCAAACTTCAGAAACAATTGGTATCTCCTCCACAGAATGTTCCATTCATTGACGGCAAATCTGAAATTCATCTAATTCTCAACTCCCGTCAGGTTTTCGTTACACCACTTGTGAATGTCCAATTAAGCCAAAGCTGGTTTTCAGTGGCCTGTTCTTACTACGAGACGTGCTGTTCATTTGGCTATCCATTCCACCCTGTTCAGCTCTACATTTTCGTGTCCACAAAACCCAGCCTTCAGAAATCATTGGAATCACCACTAGAGAATGTTCCATTCATTCACTGCGAATCTGGAATTCATCTGAATCTCCACTCCCGGCAGGTTTTCATTGCACCACTGCTGAATGTTCAAGTAACGCAATGATGGTTTTCAGCGGTCTATTCACACTCGAACCCGTGCTGTTCACGGTCTAGCGACTCAACACTGGTGAGTTCTTCTTTTTCCAGTTCAGACAATACAAACCTCAGAAACCATTGCAATCTACACTACAGAATGTTTCATTCATTCAGGCGAATCTTGAGTTCATCTTGTTCTCCACTCCCAGCAGGTTTTCGTTTCACCACTGGTGAATGTCCAAGCAACCCAAGGCTGGTTTCAGCTGCGTGTTAACACTCGCAGCCTTGCTGTTCAATTGGCTATCCAGTGAACGCTGGTTAGCTCTTGATTTTCCTTCCACACACCGAGCCTTCAGAAATCATTCTTATCTCCACTTCAGAATGTTCCATTCGTTCCCTGCGAATCTGGAATTCCTCTGACTCTCCACACCAGGCAGATTTTCCTAACAACACTGGTGAATGACCAGGTAATCCAATGCTGGTTTTCAGCGGCTGTTCACACTCACAGCCTTGCTGTTCAATTGGCAATCCAGTCAAACCTAGTCAGCTCTTCATTTTCCTGTCCACACAACCCAGCGTTCAGAAATCATTGGAATCTCTACTACAGAAATTTCCATTCATTCACTGTGAATCTGGAAATACTCTGAATCTGCATTCCAGGAAGGCTTTCGTTACACCACTGATGAATGTCCAAGTAATGCAATGCTGCTTCTTAGTGGTCTGTTCACACTCGAAACCGTGCTGTTCATTGGCTATCCACTCAATATCGGTCAGCTCTTCAATATCCTGTCCAGACTATCCAGATTCCTAAATGTTGGCAATCACCACTACAGAATGTTCCATTCAATCACGCGAATCTGGAATTCATCAGAGTCTCCACTCCTGGAAGGTTTTCGTGACACCACTGGTAAATGTCCAAGGAAGACAATGCTGGTTTTAAGCCGCCTGCTAACACACTCAGCCGTGCTGTTCAATTTGCTATCCACCCAACCCTATTCAGCTCTACATTTTCCTGTCCTCATAACCCAACCTTCAGAAATAATTGGTATCTCCTCCACAGAATGTTCCGTTCATTCACTGCGAATCTTAAATTCATCTGACTCTCAACTCCCGGCGGGTTATCGTTACACCACTTGTGAATGTCCAAGTAAGCCAATGCTGGTTTTCAGTGGCCTGTTCATACTAAGAGACGTGCTGTTCATTTGGCTATCCACTCCACCCTGTTCAGCTCTACATTTTCGTGTCCACAAAACCCAGCCTTCAGAAATCATTGGAATCACCACTAGAGAATGTTCCATTCATTCACTGCCAATCTGGAATTCCTCTGAACCTCCACTCCTGGCAGGTTTTCGTTACGCCACTGGTGAATGTCCAAGTCACTCAATACTGGTTTTCAGAGGCATGTTCAACTCGCAGAAGTGCTGTTCAATGGGCTATCCACTCAATATTGGTCAGCTCTTCATTTTCCTCTCCACACAAACCAGCCTTCAGAAATCATTGGGCTCTCCACTACAGACTGTTCCATTCATTCACTGCGATTCTGCAATTCATCTGACTCTCCGCTCCAGGCAGGTTTTCATTACAGCACTGGTGAATGACCAAGTAATCCAATGCTGGTTTTCAGCCGCCTTTTCACACTCGCAGTGTGCTGTTCAATTGTCTATCCACTCAAACCTGGTCAGCCTTTCATTTTCTTTTCCACAATATCAGACTTCAGAAATCATTGGAATCGCCAGTACAGAATGTTCCATTCATTCACTGCCAATCTGGAATTCATCTGAATCTGCACTCCAGGTAGGCTTTCATTACACCACTTATGAATGTCCAAGTAACACAATGCTGGTTTTCAGCGGTCTGTTCACACTCTAAGCCCTGCTTTTTACTGGGTATCCACACAACTGTGGTCAGCTCTTCATTTTCATGTCCAAACAATCCAGACTTGAGAAATCATTGCAATCTCCAGTACAGAATGTTCCATTCATTCACTGCGAATCTGGAATTCAACTGAATCTCCACTACCTGCAGATTTATCTTACACCACTTGTGAATGTCCAAGTAAAACAATGCTGGTTTTCAGAGGCCTGTTCATGTTCGCAGTCGTGCTGTTCAATTGGCTATCCACTCAACCTGTTTTGCTCCTCATTTTCCTGTGCACACAACCCAGCCTTCAGAAATCATTGTAATCTCCACTACAGGATGTTCCATTCATTCACTGGGAATCTGGAATTCATCTGAATCTGCACTCCACGCAGGCTTTCGTTACACCACTGCTGAAAGTCGAAGTAATGCAATACTGGTTTTCAGTGGTCTGTTCACATTCGAAGCCGAGGCTTTTTACAGGCTATCCACTCAACACTGGTCAGCTCTTCATTTTCGTGTCCCCACAATCCAGATTTCAGAAATCATTGCAATCTCCACTACAGAATGTTCCATTCATTCACTGCGAGTCTGGAGTTTATCTGATTCTCCACTCCCGCCTGGTTAACATTACACCACTTGTGAATGTCCAAGTAAGCCAATGCTGGTTTTCAGAGGCCTGTTCATACTCGCAGCCGTGCTGTTTAATTGACAATTCACTCCACCCTGTTCAGCTCTTCATTGTCCCACCACACTACCAGCCTTCAGAAATCTTTGTTATCTCCACTACAGAATGTTCCATTCATTCACTGCGAATCTGGAATTCATCTGACTCTCAACTCCACGCAGGTTTTCATTACACCACTGTTGAATGTCCAAGTAACCCAATGCTGGTTTTCAGCGGCCTGTTCATATTCGCAGCCCTGCTGTTTACTTGGCTATCGATTCAAGCCTGGTCAGCTCTTCATTTTCCTGTCCACACAACACAGGCTTCAGAAATCATTGGAATCTCCTCTACAGAATGTTCCATTCATTCACTGCGAATGTGGAATTCAACTGACTCTCCACTCCATGCAGGTTTTCCTTACACCACTGATGAATGTCCAAGTAACCCAATGCTGGTTTTCAGCTGCATGTTCACACTCGCAGCCATGCTATACAATTGGCTTTCCACTAAATCCTGATTAGTTCTTGATTTTCCTTCCACACGACCCAGCCTTCAGAAATCGTTGGAATCTCCACTAGAGAATGTTCCATTCATTCACTGCGAATCTGGAATTCCTCTGAACCTCCACTCCCGGCAGGTTTTCGTTACACCACTGTTGAATGTCCAAGTAACCCAATGTTTTAAGTGTTTTCTTCACAAGCGCAGTGGTGCTGTTCAATTGGCTATCCACTCAACCCTGGCCAGCTCTACATTTTCCTGTCCACACCACAGAGACTGGAGAAATCATTGTTATCTCCACTACAGAATGTTCCATTCATTCACAGCGAATCTGGAATTCATCTGAATCTCCACTCCCGGCAGGTTTTCGTGACACCACTGGTAAATATCCAAGTAAGCCAATGCTGGTTTTAAGTGGCCTGCTCATACTCTCAGCCGTGCTGTTCAATTTGCTATCCACTCAACCCTCTTCAGCTCCATTTTCCTGTCCACATAACCCAAACTTCAGAAACAATTGGTATCTCCTCCACAGAATGTTCCATTCATTGACGGCAAATCTGAAATTCATCTAATTCTCAACTCCCGTCAGGTTTTCGTTACACCACTTGTGAATGTCCAATTAAGCCAAAGCTGGTTTTCAGTGGCCTGTTCTTACTACGAGACGTGCTGTTCATTTGGCTATCCATTCCACCCTGTTCAGCTCTACATTTTCGTGTCCACAAAACCCAGCCTTCAGAAATCATTGGAATCACCACTAGAGAATGTTCCATTCATTCACTGCGAATCTGGAATTCATCTGAATCTCCACTCCCGGCAGGTTTTCATTGCACCACTGCTGAATGTTCAAGTAACGCAATGATGGTTTTCAGCGGTCTATTCACACTCGAACCCGTGCTGTTCACGGTCTAGCGACTCAACACTGGTGAGTTCTTCTTTTTCCAGTTCAGACAATACAAACCTCAGAAACCATTGCAATCTACACTACAGAATGTTTCATTCATTCAGGCGAATCTTGAGTTCATCTTGTTCTCCACTCCCAGCAGGTTTTCGTTTCACCACTGGTGAATGTCCAAGCAACCCAAGGCTGGTTTCAGCTGCGTGTTAACACTCGCAGCCTTGCTGTTCAATTGGCTATCCAGTGAACGCTGGTTAGCTCTTGATTTTCCTTCCACACACCGAGCCTTCAGAAATCATTCTTATCTCCACTTCAGAATGTTCCATTCGTTCCCTGCGAATCTGGAATTCCTCTGACTCTCCACACCAGGCAGATTTTCCTAACAACACTGGTGAATGACCAGGTAATCCAATGCTGGTTTTCAGCGGCTGTTCACACTCACAGCCTTGCTGTTCAATTGGCAATCCAGTCAAACCTAGTCAGCTCTTCATTTTCCTGTCCACACAACCCAGCGTTCAGAAATCATTGGAATCTCTACTACAGAAATTTCCATTCATTCACTGTGAATCTGGAAATACTCTGAATCTGCATTCCAGGAAGGCTTTCGTTACACCACTGATGAATGTCCAAGTAATGCAATGCTGCTTCTTAGTGGTCTGTTCACACTCGAAACCGTGCTGTTCATTGGCTATCCACTCAATATCGGTCAGCTCTTCAATATCCTGTCCAGACTATCCAGATTCCTAAATGTTGGCAATCACCACTACAGAATGTTCCATTCAATCACGCGAATCTGGAATTCATCAGAGTCTCCACTCCTGGAAGGTTTTCGTGACACCACTGGTAAATGTCCAAGGAAGACAATGCTGGTTTTAAGCCGCCTGCTAACACACTCAGCCGTGCTGTTCAATTTGCTATCCACCCAACCCTATTCAGCTCTACATTTTCCTGTCCTCATAACCCAACCTTCAGAAATAATTGGTATCTCCTCCACAGAATGTTCCGTTCATTCACTGCGAATCTTAAATTCATCTGACTCTCAACTCCCGGCGGGTTATCGTTACACCACTTGTGAATGTCCAAGTAAGCCAATGCTGGTTTTCAGTGGCCTGTTCATACTAAGAGACGTGCTGTTCATTTGGCTATCCACTCCACCCTGTTCAGCTCTACATTTTCGTGTCCACAAAACCCAGCCTTCAGAAATCATTGGAATCACCACTAGAGAATGTTCCATTCATTCACTGCCAATCTGGAATTCCTCTGAACCTCCACTCCTGGCAGGTTTTCGTTACGCCACTGGTGAATGTCCAAGTCACTCAATACTGGTTTTCAGAGGCATGTTCAACTCGCAGAAGTGCTGTTCAATGGGCTATCCACTCAATATTGGTCAGCTCTTCATTTTCCTCTCCACACAAACCAGCCTTCAGAAATCATTGGGCTCTCCACTACAGACTGTTCCATTCATTCACTGCGATTCTGCAATTCATCTGACTCTCCGCTCCAGGCAGGTTTTCATTACAGCACTGGTGAATGACCAAGTAATCCAATGCTGGTTTTCAGCCGCCTTTTCACACTCGCAGTGTGCTGTTCAATTGTCTATCCACTCAAACCTGGTCAGCCTTTCATTTTCTTTTCCACAATATCAGACTTCAGAAATCATTGGAATCGCCAGTACAGAATGTTCCATTCATTCACTGCCAATCTGGAATTCATCTGAATCTGCACTCCAGGTAGGCTTTCATTACACCACTTATGAATGTCCAAGTAACACAATGCTGGTTTTCAGCGGTCTGTTCACACTCTAAGCCCTGCTTTTTACTGGGTATCCACACAACTGTGGTCAGCTCTTCATTTTCATGTCCAAACAATCCAGACTTGAGAAATCATTGCAATCTCCAGTACAGAATGTTCCATTCATTCACTGCGAATCTGGAATTCAACTGAATCTCCACTACCTGCAGATTTATCTTACACCACTTGTGAATGTCCAAGTAAAACAATGCTGGTTTTCAGAGGCCTGTTCATGTTCGCAGTCGTGCTGTTCAATTGGCTATCCACTCAACCTGTTTTGCTCCTCATTTTCCTGTGCACACAACCCAGCCTTCAGAAATCATTGTAATCTCCACTACAGGATGTTCCATTCATTCACTGGGAATCTGGAATTCATCTGAATCTGCACTCCACGCAGGCTTTCGTTACACCACTGCTGAAAGTCGAAGTAATGCAATACTGGTTTTCAGTGGTCTGTTCACATTCGAAGCCGAGGCTTTTTACAGGCTATCCACTCAACACTGGTCAGCTCTTCATTTTCGTGTCCCCACAATCCAGATTTCAGAAATCATTGCAATCTCCACTACAGAATGTTCCATTCATTCACTGCGAGTCTGGAGTTTATCTGATTCTCCACTCCCGCCTGGTTAACATTACACCACTTGTGAATGTCCAAGTAAGCCAATGCTGGTTTTCAGAGGCCTGTTCATACTCGCAGCCGTGCTGTTTAATTGACAATTCACTCCACCCTGTTCAGCTCTTCATTGTCCCACCACACTACCAGCCTTCAGAAATCTTTGTTATCTCCACTACAGAATGTTCCATTCATTCACTGCGAATCTGGAATTCATCTGACTCTCAACTCCACGCAGGTTTTCATTACACCACTGTTGAATGTCCAAGTAACCCAATGCTGGTTTTCAGCGGCCTGTTCATATTCGCAGCCCTGCTGTTTACTTGGCTATCGATTCAAGCCTGGTCAGCTCTTCATTTTCCTGTCCACACAACACAGGCTTCAGAAATCATTGGAATCTCCTCTACAGAATGTTCCATTCATTCACTGCGAATGTGGAATTCAACTGACTCTCCACTCCATGCAGGTTTTCCTTACACCACTGATGAATGTCCAAGTAACCCAATGCTGGTTTTCAGCTGCATGTTCACACTCGCAGCCATGCTATACAATTGGCTTTCCACTAAATCCTGATTAGTTCTTGATTTTCCTTCCACACGACCCAGCCTTCAGAAATCGTTGGAATCTCCACTAGAGAATGTTCCATTCATTCACTGCGAATCTGGAATTCCTCTGAACCTCCACTCCCGGCAGGTTTTCGTTACACCACTGTTGAATGTCCAAGTAACCCAATGTTTTAAGTGTTTTCTTCACAAGCGCAGTGGTGCTGTTCAATTGGCTATCCACTCAACCCTGGCCAGCTCTACATTTTCCTGTCCACACCACAGAGACTGGAGAAATCATTGTTATCTCCACTACAGAATGTTCCATTCATTCACAGCGAATCTGGAATTCATCTGAATCTCCACTCCCGGCAGGTTTTCGTGACACCACTGGTAAATATCCAAGTAAGCCAATGCTGGTTTTAAGTGGCCTGCTCATACTCTCAGCCGTGCTGTTCAATTTGCTATCCACTCAACCCTCTTCAGCTCCATTTTCGTGTCCACATAACCCAAACTTCAGAAACAATTGGTATCTCCTCCACAGAATGTTCCATTCATTGACGGCAAATCTGAAATTCATCTAATTCTCAACTCCCGTCAGGTTTTCGTTACACCACTTGTGAATGTCCAATTAAGCCAAAGCTGGTTTTCAGTGGCCTGTTCTTACTACGAGACGTGCTGTTCATTGGCTATCCACTCAATATCGGTCAGCTCTTCAATATCCTGTCCAAACTATCCAGATTCCTAAATGTTGGCAATCACCACTACAGAATGTTCCATTCAATCACGCGAATCTGGAATTCATCAGAGTCTCCACTCCTGGAAGGTTTTCGTGACACCACTGGTAAATGTCCAAGGAAGACAATGCTGGTTTTAAGCCGCCTGCTAACACACTCAGCCGTGCTGTTCAATTTGCTATCCACCCAACCCTATTCAGCTCTACATTTTCCTGTCCTCATAACCCAACCTTCAGAAATAATTGGTATCTCCTCCACAGAATGTTCCGTTCATTCACTGCGAATCTTAAATTCATCTGACTCTCAACTCCCGGCGGGTTATCGTTACACCACTTGTGAATGTCCAAGTAAGCCAATGCTGGTTTTCAGTGGCCTGTTCATACTAAGAGACGTGCTGTTCATTTGGCTATCCACTCCACCCTGTTCAGCTCTACATTTTCGTGTCCACAAAACCTAGCCTTCAGAAATCATTGGAATCACCACTAGAGAATGTTCCATTCATTCACTGCGAATCTGGAATTCATCTGAACCTCCACTCCTGGCAGGTTTTCGTTACGCCACTGGTGAATGTCCAAGTCACTCAATACTGGTTTTCAGAGGCATGCTGTTCAATGGGCTATCCACTCAATATTGGTCAGCTCTTCATTTTCCTCTCCACACAAACCAGCCTTCAGAAATCATTGGGCTCTCCACTACAGACTGTTCCATTCATTCACTGCGATTCTGCAATTCATCTGACTCTCCGCTCCAGGCAGGTTTTCATTACAGCACTGGTGAATGACCAAGTAATCCAATGCTGGTTTTCAGCCGCCTTTTCACACTCGCAGTGTGCTGTTCAATTGTCTATCCACTCAAACCTGGTCAGCCTTTCATTTTCTTTTCCACAATATCAGACTTCAGAAATCATTGGAATCGCCAGTACAGAATGTTCCATTCATTCACTGCCAATCTGGAATTCATCTGAATCTGCACTCCAGGTAGGCTTTCATTACACCACTTATGAATGTCCAAGTAACACAATGCTGGTTTTCAGCGGTCTGTTCACACTCTAAGCCCTGCTTTTTACTGGGTATCCACACAACTGTGGTCAGCTCTTCATTTTCATGTCCAAACAATCCAGACTTGAGAAATCATTGCAATCTCCAGTACAGAATGTTCCATTCATTCACTGCGAATCTGGAATTCAACTGAATCTCCACTACCTGCAGATTTATCTTACACCACTTGTGAATGTCCAAGTAAAACAATGCTGGTTTTCAGAGGCCTGTTCATGTTCGCAGTCGTGCTGTTCAATTGGCTATCCACTCAACCTGTTTTGCTCCTCATTTTCCTGTGCACACAACCCAGCCTTCAGAAATCATTGTAATCTCCACTACAGGATGTTCCATTCATTCACTGGGAATCTGGAATTCATCTGAATCTGCACTCCACGCAGGCTTTCGTTACACCACTGCTGAAAGTCGAAGTAATGCAATACTGGTTTTCAGTGGTCTGTTCACATTCGAAGCCGAGGCTTTTTACAGGCTATCCACTCAACACTGGTCAGCTCTTCATTTTCGTGTCCCCACAATCCAGATTTCAGAAATCATTGCAATCTCCACTACAGAATGTTCCATTCATTCACTGCGAGTCTGGAGTTTATCTGATTCTCCACTCCCGCCTGGTTAACATTACACCACTTGTGAATGTCCAAGTAAGCCAATGCTGGTTTTCAGAGGCCTGTTCATACTCGCAGCCGTGCTGTTTAATTGACAATTCACTCCACCCTGTTCAGCTCTTCATTGTCCCACCACACTACCAGCATTCAGAAATCTTTGTTATCTCCACTACAGAATGTTCCATTCATTCACTGCGAATCTGGAATTCATCTGACTCTCAACTCCACGCAGGTTTTCATTACACCACTGTTGAATGTCCAAGTAACCCAATGCTGGTTTTCAGCGGCCTGTTCAAATTCGCAGCCCTGCTGTTTACTTGGCTATCGATTCAAGCCTGGTCAGCTCTTCATTTTCCTGTCCACACAACACAGGCTTCAGAAATCATTGGAATCTCCTCTACAGAATGTTCCATTCATTCACTGCGAATGTGGAATTCAACTGACTCTCCACCCCATGCAGGTTTTCCTTACACCACTGATGAATGTCCAAGTAACCCAATGCTGGTTTTCAGCTGCATGTTCACACTCGCAGCCATGCTATACAATTGGCTTTCCACTAAATCCTGATTAGTTCTTGATTTTCCTTCCACACGACCCAGCCTTCAGAAATCGTTGGAATCTCCACCAGAGAATGTTCCATTCATTCACTGCGAATCTGGAATTCCTCTGAACCTCCACTCCCGGCAGGTTTTCGTTACACCACTGTTGAATGTCCAAGTAACCCAATGTTTTAAGTGTTTTCTTCACAAGCGCAGTGGTGCTGTTCAATTGGCTATCCACTCAACCCTGGCCAGCTCTACATTTTCCTGTCCACACCACAGAGACTGGAGAAATCATTGTTATCTCCACTACAGAATGTTCCATTCATTCACAGCGAATCTGGAATTCATCTGAATCTCCACTCCCGGCAGGTTTTCGTGACACCACTGGTAAATATCCAAGTAAGCCAATGCTGGTTTTAAGTGGCCTGCTCCTACTCTCAGCCGTGCTGTTCAATTTGCTATCCACTCAACCCTCTTCAGCTCCATTTTCCTGTCCACATAACCCAAACTTCAGAAACAATTGGTATCTCCTCCACAGAATGTTCCATTCATTGACGGCAAATCTGAAATTCATCTAATTCTCAACTCCCGTCAGGTTTTCGTTACACCACTTGTGAATGTCCAATTAAGCCAAAGCTGGTTTTCAGTGGCCTGTTCTTACTACGAGACGTGCTGTTCATTTGGCTATCCATTCCACCCTGTTCAGCTCTACATTTTCGTGTCCACAAAACCCAGCCTTCAGAAATCATTGGAATCACCACTAGAGAATGTTCCATTCATTCACTGCGAATCTGGAATTCATCTGAATCTCCACTCCCGGCAGGTTTTCATTGCACCACTGCTGAATGTTCAAGTAACGCAATGATGGTTTTCAGCGGTCTATTCACACTCGAACCCGTGCTGTTCACGGTCTAGCGACTCAACACTGGTGAGTTCTTCTTTTTCCAGTTCAGACAATACAAACCTCAGAAACCATTGCAATCTACACTACAGAATGTTTCATTCATTCAGGCGAATCTTGAATTCATCTTGTTCTCCACTCCCAGCAGGTTTTCGTTTCACCACTGGTGAATGTCCAAGCAACCCAAGGCTGGTTTCAGCTGCGTGTTAACACTCGCAGCCGTGCTGTTCAATTGGCTATCCAGTGAACGCTGGTTAGCTCTTGATTTTCCTTCCACACACCGAGCCTTCAGAAATCATTCTTATCTCCACTTCAGAATGTTCCATTCGTTCCCTGCGAATCTGGAATTCCTCTGACTCTCCACACCAGGCAGATTTTCCTAACAACACTGGTGAATGACCAGGTAATCCAATGCTGGTTTTCAGCGGCTGTTCACACTCACAGCCTTGCTGTTCAATTGGCAATCCAGTCAAACCTAGTCAGCTCTTCATTTTCCTGTCCACACAACCCAGCGTTCAGAAATCATTGGAATCTCTACTACAGAAATTTCCATTCATTCACTGTGAATCTGGAAATACTCTGAATCTGCATTCCAGGAAGGCTTTCGTTACACCACTGATGAATGTCCAAGTAATGCAATGCTGCTTCTTAGTGGTCTGTTCACACTCGAAACCGTGCTGTTCATTGGCTATCCACTCAATATCGGTCAGCTCTTCAATATCCTGTCCAGACTATCCAGATTCCTAAATGTTGGCAATCACCACTACAGAATGTTCCATTCAATCACGCGAATCTGGAATTCATCAGAGTCTCCACTCCTGGAAGGTTTTCGTGACACCACTGGTAAATGTCCAAGGAAGACAATGCTGGTTTTAAGCCGCCTGCTAACACACTCAGCCGTGCTGTTCAATTTGCTATCCACCCAACCCTATTCAGCTCTACATTTTCCTGTCCTCATAACCCAACCTTCAGAAATAATTGGTATCTCCTCCACAGAATGTTCCGTTCATTCACTGCGAATCTTAAATTCATCTGACTCTCAACTCCCGGCGGGTTATCGTTACACCACTTGTGAATGTCCAAGTAAGCCAATGCTGGTTTTCAGTGGCCTGTTCATACTAAGAGTCGTGCTGTTCATTTGGCTATCCACTCCACCCTGTTCAGCTCTACATTTTCGTGTCCACAAAACCCAGCCTTCAGAAATCATTGGAATCACCACTAGAGAATGTTCCATTCATTCACTGCGAATCTGGAATTCCTCTGAACCTCCACTCCTGGCAGGTTTTCGTTACGCCACTGGTGAATGTCCAAGTCACTCAATACTGGTTTTCAGAGGCATGTTCAACTCGCAGAAGTGCTGTTCAATGGGCTATCCACTCAATATTGGTCAGCTCTTCATTTTCCTCTCCACACAAACCAGCCTTCAGAAATCATTGGGCTCTCCACTACAGACTGTTCCATTCATTCACTGCGATTCTGCAATTCATCTGACTCTCCGCTCCAGGCAGGTTTTCATTACAGCACTGGTGAATGACCAAGTAATCCAATGCTGGTTTTCAGCCGCCTTTTCACACTCGCAGTGTGCTGTTCAATTGTCTATCCACTCAAACCTGGTCAGCCTTTCATTTTCTTTTCCACAATATCAGACTTCAGAAATCATTGGAATCGCCAGTACAGAATGTTCCATTCATTCACTGCCAATCTGGAATTCATCTGAATCTGCACTCCAGGTAGGCTTTCATTACACCACTTATGAATGTCCAAGTAACACAATGCTGGTTTTCAGCGGTCTGTTCACACTCTAAGCCCTGCTTTTTACTGGGTATCCACACAACTGTGGTCAGCTCTTCATTTTCATGTCCAAACAATCCAGACTTGAGAAATCATTGCAATCTCCAGTACAGAATGTTCCATTCATTCACTGCGAATCTGGAATTCAACTGAATCTCCACTACCTGCAGATTTATCTTACACCACTTGTGAATGTCCAAGTAAAACAATGCTGGTTTTCAGAGGCCTGTTCATGTTCGCAGTCGTGCTGTTCAATTGGCTATCCACTCAACCTGTTTTGCTCCTCATTTTCCTGTGCACACAACCCAGCCTTCAGAAATCATTGTAATCTCCACTACAGGATGTTCCATTCATTCACTGGGAATCTGGAATTCATCTGAATCTGCACTCCACGCAGGCTTTCGTTACACCACTGCTGAAAGTCGAAGTAATGCAATACTGGTTTTCAGTGGTCTGTTCACATTCGAAGCCGAGGCTTTTTACAGGCTATCCACTCAACACTGGTCAGCTCTTCATTTTCGTGTCCCCACAATCCAGATTTCAGAAATCATTGCAATCTCCACTACAGAATGTTCCATTCATTCACTGCGAGTCTGGAGTTTATCTGATTCTCCACTCCCGCCTGGTTAACATTACACCACTTGTGAATGTCCAAGTAAGCCAATGCTGGTTTTCAGAGGCCTGTTCATACTCGCAGCCGTGCTGTTTAATTGACAATTCACTCCACCCTGTTCAGCTCTTCATTGTCCCACCACACTACCAGCCTTCAGAAATCTTTGTTATCTCCACTACAGAATGTTCCATTCATTCACTGCGAATCTGGAATTCATCTGACTCTCAACTCCACGCAGGTTTTCATTACACCACTGTTGAATGTCCAAGTAACCCAATGCTGGTTTTCAGCGGCCTGTTCATATTCGCAGCCCTGCTCTTTACTTGGCTATCGATTCAAGCCTGGTCAGCTCTTCATTTTCCTGTCCACACAACACAGGCTTCAGAAATCATTGGAATCTCCTCTACAGAATGTTCCATTCATTCACTGCGAATGTGGAATTCAACTGACTCTCCACTCCATGCAGGTTTTCCTTACACCACTGATGAATGTCCAAGTAACCCAATGCTGGTTTTCAGCTGCATGTTCACACTCGCAGCCATGCTATACAATTGGCTTTCCACAAAATCCTGATTAGTTCTTGATTTTCCTTCCACACGACACAGCCTTCAGAAATCGTTGGAATCTCCACTAGAGAATGTTCCATTCATTCACTGCGAATCTGGAATTCCTCTGAACCTCCACTCCCGGCAGGTTTTCGTTACACCACTGTTGAATGTCCAAGTAACCCAATGTTTTAAGTGTTTTCTTCACAAGCGCAGTGGTGCTGTTCAATTGGCTATCCACTCAACCCTGGCCAGCTCTACATTTTCCTGTCCACACCACAGAGACTGGAGAAATCATTGTTATCTCCACTACAGAATGTTCCATTCATTCACAGCGAATCTGGAATTCATCTGAATCTCCACTCCCGGCAGGTTTTCGTGACACCACTGGTAAATATCCAAGTAAGCCAATGCTGGTTTTAAGTGGCCTGCTCCTACTCTCAGCCGTGCTGTTCAATTTGCTATCCACTCAACCCTCTTCAGCTCCATTTTCCTGTCCACATAACCCAAACTTCAGAAACAATTGGTATCTCCTCCACAGAATGTTCCATTCATTGACGGCAAATCTGAAATTCATCTAATTCTCAACTCCCGTCAGGTTTTCGTTACACCACTTGTGAATGTCCAATTAAGCCAAAGCTGGTTTTCAGTGGCCTGTTCTTACTACGAGAGGTGCTGTTCATTTGGCTATCCATTCCACCCTGTTCAGCTCTACATTTTCGTGTCCACAAAACCCAGCCTTCAGAAATCATTGGAATCACCACTAGAGAATGTTCCATTCATTCACTGCGAATCTGGAATTCATCTGAATCTCCACTCCCGGCAGGTTTTCATTGCACCACTGCTGAATGTTCAAGTAACGCAATGATGGTTTTCAGCGGTCTATTCACACTCGAACCCGTGCTGTTCACGGTCTAGCGACTCAACACTGGTGAGTTCTTCTTTTTCCAGTTCAGACAATACAAACCTCAGAAACCATTGCAATCTACACTACAGAATGTTTCATTCATTCAGGCGAATCTTGAATTCATCTTGTTCTCCACTCCCAGCAGGTTTTCGTTTCACCACTGGTGAATGTCCAAGCAACCCAAGGCTGGTTTAAGCTGCGTGTTAACACTCGCAGCCTTGCTGTTCAATTGGCTATCCAGTGAACGCTGGTTAGCTCTTGATTTTCCTTCCACACACCGAGCCTTCAGAAATCATTCTTATCTCCACTTCAGAATGTTCCATTCGTTCCCTGCGAATCTGGAATTCCTCTGACTCTCCACACCAGGCAGATTTTCCTAACAACACTGGTGAATGACCAGGTAATCCAATGCTGGTTTTCAGCGGCTGTTCACACTCACAGCCTTGCTGTTCAATTGGCAATCCAGTTAAACCTAGTCAGCTCTTCATTTTCCTGTCCACACAACCCAGCGTTCAGAAATCATTGGAATCTCTACTACAGAAATTTCCATTCATTCACTGTGAATCTGGAAATACTCTGAATCTGCATTCCAGGAAGGCTTTCGTTACACCACTGATGAATGTCCAAGTAATGCAATGCTGCTTCTTAGTGGTCTGTTCACACTCGAAACCATGCTGTTCATTGGCTATCCACTCAATATCGGTCAGCTCTTCAATATCCTGTCCAGACTATCCAGATTCCTAAATGTTGGCAATCACCACTACAGAATGTTCCATTCAATCACGCGAATCTGGAATTCATCAGAGTCTCCACTCCTGGAAGGTTTTCGTGACACCACTGGTAAATGTCCAAGGAAGACAATGCTGGTTTTAAGCCGCCTGCTAACACACTCAGCCGTGCTGTTCAATTTGCTATCCACCCAACCCTATTCAGCTCTACATTTTCCTGTCCTCATAACCCAACCTTCAGAAATAATTGGTATCTCCTCCACAGAATGTTCCGTTCATTCACTGCGAATCTTAAATTCATCTGACTCTCAACTCCCGGCGGGTTATCGTTACACCACTTGTGAATGTCCAAGTAAGCCAATGCTGGTTTTCAGTGGCCTGTTCATACTAAGAGACGTGCTGTTCATTTGGCTATCCACTCCACCCTGTTCAGCTCTACATTTTCGTGTCCACAAAACCCAGCCTTCAGAAATCATTGGAATCACCACTAGAGAATGTTCCATTCATTCACTGCGAATCTGGAATTCATCTGAACCTCCACTCCTGGCAGGTTTTCGTTACGCCACTGGTGAATGTCCAAGTAACTCAATACTGGTTTTCAGAGGCATGCTGTTCAATGGGCTATCCACTCAATATTGGTCAGCTCTTCATTTTCCTCTCCACGCAAACCAGCCTTCAGAAATCATTGGGCTCTCCACTACAGACTGTTCCATTCATTCACTGCGATTCTGCAATTCATCTGACTCTCTGCTCCAGGCAGGTTTTCATTACAGCACTGGTGAATGACCAAGTAATCCAATGCTGGTTTTCAGCCGCCTTTTCACACTCGCAGTGTGCTGTTCAATTGTCTATCCACTCAAACCTGGTCAGCCTTTCATTTTCTTTTCCACAATATCAGACTTCAGAAATCATTGGAATCGCCAGTACAGAATGTTCCATTCATTCACTGCCAATCTGGAATTCATCTGAATCTGCACTCCAGGTAGGCTTTCATTACACCACTTATGAATGTCCAAGTAACACAATGCTGGTTTTCAGCGGTCTGTTCACACTCTAAGCCCTGCTTTTTACTGGGTATCCACACATCTGTGGTCAGCTCTTCATTTTCATGTCCAAACAATCCAGACTTGAGAAATCATTGCAATCTCCAGTACAGAATGTTCCATTCATTCACTGCGAATCTGGAATTCAACTGAATCTCCACTACCTGCAGATTTATCTTACACCACTTGTGAATGTCCAAGTAAAACAATGCTGGTTTTCAGAGGGCTGTTCATGTTCGCAGTCGTGCTGTTCAATTGGCTATCCACTCAACCTGTTTTGCTCCTCATTTTCCTGTGCACACAACCCAGCCTTCAGAAATCATTGTAATCTCCACTACAGGATGTTCCATTCATTCACTGGGAATCTGGAATTCATCTGAATCTGCACTCCACGCAGGCTTTCGTTACACCACTGCTGAAAGTCGAAGTAATGCAATACTGGTTTTCAGTGGTCTGTTCACATTCGAAGCCGAGGCTTTTTACAGGCTATCCACTCTACACTGGTCAGCTCTTCATTTTCGTGTCCCCACAATCCAGATTTCAGAAATCATTGCAATCTCCACTACAGAATGTTCCATTCATTCACTGCGAGTCTGGAGTTTATCTGATTCTCCACTCCCGCCTGGTTAACATTACACCACTTGTGAATGTCCAAGTAAGCCAATGCTGGTTTTCAGAGGCCTGTTCATACTCGCAGCCGTGCTGTTTAATTGACAATTCACTCCACCCTGTTCAGCTCTTCATTGTCCCACCACACTACCAGCCTTCAGAAATCTTTGTTATCTCCACTACAGAATGTTCCATTCATTCACTGCGAATCTGGAATTCATCTGACTCTCAACTCCACGCAGGTTTTCATTACACCACTGTTGAATGTCCAAGTAACCCAATGCTGGTTTTCAGCGGCCTGTTCATATTCGCAGCCCTGCTGTTTACTTGGCTATCGATTCAAGCCTGGTCAGCTCTTCATTTTCCTGTCCACACAACACAGGCTTCAGAAATCATTGGAATCTCCTCTACAGAATGTTCCATTCATTCACTGCGAATGTGGAATTCAACTGACTCTCCACTCCATGCAGGTTTTCCTTACACCACTGATGAATGTCCAAGTAACCCAATGCTGGTTTTCAGCTGCATGTTCACACTCGCAGCCATGCTATACAATTGGCTTTCCACTAAATCCTGATTAGTTCTTGATTTTCCTTCCACACGACCCAGCCTTCAGAAATCGTTGGAATCTCCACCAGAGAATGTTCCATTCATTCACTGCGAATCTGGAATTCCTCTGAACCTCCACTCCCGGCAGGTTTTCGTTACACCACTGTTGAATGTCCAAGTAACCCAATGTTTTAAGTGTTTTCTTCACAAGCGCAGTGGTGCTGTTCAATTGGCTATCCACTCAACCCTGGCCAGCTCTACATTTTCCTGTCCACACCACAGAGACTGGAGAAATCATTGTTATCTCCACTACAGAATGTTCCATTCATTCACAGCGAATCTGGAATTCATCTGAATCTCCACTCCCGGCAGGTTTTCGTGACACCACTGGTAAATATCCAAGTAAGCCAATGCTGGTTTTAAGTGGCCTGCTCATACTCTCAGCCGTGCTGTTCAATTTGCTATCCACTCAACCCTCTTCAGCTCCATTTTCCTGTCCACATAACCCAAACTTCAGAAACAATTGGTATCTCCTCCACAGAATGTTCCATTCATTGACGGCAAATCTGAAATTCATCTAATTCTCAACTCCCGTCAGGTTTTCGTTACACCACTTGTGAATGTCCAATTAAGCCAAAGCTGGTTTTCAGTGGCCTGTTCTTACTACGAGACGTGCTGTTCATTTGGCTATCCATTCCACCCTGTTCAGCTCTACATTTTCGTGTCCACAAAACCCAGCCTTCAGAAATCATTGGAATCACCACTAGAGAATGTTCCATTCATTCACTGCGAATCTGGAATTCATCTGAATCTCCACTCCCGGCAGGTTTTCATTGCACCACTGCTGAATGTTCAAGTAACGCAATGATGGTTTTCAGCGGTCTATTCACACTCGAACCCGTGCTGTTCACGGTCTAGCGACTCAACACTGGTGAGTTCTTCTTTTTCCAGTTCAGACAATACAAACCTCAGAAACCATTGCAATCTACACTACAGAATGTTTCATTCATTCAGGCGAATCTTGAATTCATCTTGTTCTCCACTCCCAGCAGGTTTTCGTTTCACCACTGGTGAATGTCCAAGCAACCCAAGGCTGGTTTCAGCTGCGTGTTAACACTCGCAGCCGTGCTGTTCAATTGGCTATCCAGTGAACGCTGGTTAGCTCTTGATTTTCCTTCCACACACCGAGCCTTCAGAAATCATTCTTATCTCCACTTCAGAATGTTCCATTCGTTCCCTGCGAATCTGGAATTCCTCTGACTCTCCACACCAGGCAGATTTTCCTAACAACACTGGTGAATGACCAGGTAATCCAATGCTGGTTTTCAGCGGCTGTTCACACTCACAGCCTTGCTGTTCAATTGGCAATCCAGTCAAACCTAGTCAGCTCTTCATTTTCCTGTCCACACAACCCAGCGTTCAGAAATCATTGGAATCTCTACTACAGAAATTTCCATTCATTCACTGTGAATCTGGAAATACTCTGAATCTGCATTCCAGGAAGGCTTTCGTTACACCACTGATGAATGTCCAAGTAATGCAATGCTGCTTCTTAGTGGTCTGTTCACACTCGAAACCGTGCTGTTCATTGGCTATCCACTCAATATCGGTCAGCTCTTCAATATCCTGTCCAGACTATCCAGATTCCTAAATGTTGGCAATCACCACTACAGAATGTTCCATTCAATCACGCGAATCTGGAATTCATCAGAGTCTCCACTCCTGGAAGGTTTTCGTGACACCACTGGTAAATGTCCAAGGAAGACAATGCTGGTTTTAAGCCGCCTGCTAACACACTCAGCCGTGCTGTTCAATTTGCTATCCACCCAACCCTATTCAGCTCTACATTTTCCTGTCCTCATAACCCAACCTTCAGAAATAATTGGTATCTCCTCCACAGAATGTTCCGTTCATTCACTGCGAATCTTAAATTCATCTGACTCTCAACTCCCGGCGGGTTATCGTTACACCACTTGTGAATGTCCAAGTAAGCCAATGCTGGTTTTCAGTGGCCTGTTCATACTAAGAGACGTGCTGTTCATTTGGCTATCCACTCCACCCTGTTCAGCTCTACATTTTCGTGTCCACAAAACCCAGCCTTCAGAAATCATTGGAATCACCACTAGAGAATGTTCCATTCATTCACTGCGAATCTGGAATTCATCTGAACCTCCACTCCTGGCAGGTTTTCGTTACGCCACTGGTGAATGTCCAAGTAACTCAATACTGGTTTTCAGAGGCATGCTGTTCAATGGGCTATCCACTCAATATTGGTCAGCTCTTCATTTTCCTCTCCACGCAAACCAGCCTTCAGAAATCATTGGGCTCTCCACTACAGACTGTTCCATTCATTCACTGCGATTCTGCAATTCATCTGACTCTCTGCTCCAGGCAGGTTTTCATTACAGCACTGGTGAATGACCAAGTAATCCAATGCTGGTTTTCAGCCGCCTTTTCACACTCGCAGTGTGCTGTTCAATTGTCTATCCACTCAAACCTGGTCAGCCTTTCATTTTCTTTTCCACAATATCAGACTTCAGAAATCATTGGAATCGCCAGTACAGAATGTTCCATTCATTCACTGCCAATCTGGAATTCATCTGAATCTGCACTCCAGGTAGGCTTTCATTACACCACTTATGAATGTCCAAGTAACACAATGCTGGTTTTCAGCGGTCTGTTCACACTCTAAGCCCTGCTTTTTACTGGGTATCCACACATCTGTGGTCAGCTCTTCATTTTCATGTCCAAACAATCCAGACTTGAGAAATCATTGCAATCTCCAGTACAGAATGTTCCATTCATTCACTGCGAATCTGGAATTCAACTGAATCTCCACTACCTGCAGATTTATCTTACACCACTTGTGAATGTCCAAGTAAAACAATGCTGGTTTTCAGAGGGCTGTTCATGTTCGCAGTCGTGCTGTTCAATTGGCTATCCACTCAACCTGTTTTGCTCCTCATTTTCCTGTGCACACAACCCAGCCTTCAGAAATCATTGTAATCTCCACTACAGGATGTTCCATTCATTCACTGGGAATCTGGAATTCATCTGAATCTGCACTCCACGCAGGCTTTCGTTACACCACTGCTGAAAGTCGAAGTAATGCAATACTGGTTTTCAGTGGTCTGTTCACATTCGAAGCCGAGGCTTTTTACAGGCTATCCACTCTACACTGGTCAGCTCTTCATTTTCGTGTCCCCACAATCCAGATTTCAGAAATCATTGCAATCTCCACTACAGAATGTTCCATTCATTCACTGCGAGTCTGGAGTTTATCTGATTCTCCACTCCCGCCTGGTTAACATTACACCACTTGTGAATGTCCAAGTAAGCCAATGCTGGTTTTCAGAGGCCTGTTCATACTCGCAGCCGTGCTGTTTAATTGACAATTCACTCCACCCTGTTCAGCTCTTCATTGTCCCACCACACTACCAGCCTTCAGAAATCTTTGTTATCTCCACTACAGAATGTTCCATTCATTCACTGCGAATCTGGAATTCATCTGACTCTCAACTCCACGCAGGTTTTCATTACACCACTGTTGAATGTCCAAGTAACCCAATGCTGGTTTTCAGCGGCCTGTTCATATTCGCAGCCCTGCTGTTTACTTGGCTATCGATTCAAGCCTGGTCAGCTCTTCATTTTCCTGTCCACACAACACAGGCTTCAGAAATCATTGGAATCTCCTCTACAGAATGTTCCATTCATTCACTGCGAATGTGGAATTCAACTGACTCTCCACTCCATGCAGGTTTTCCTTACACCACTGATGAATGTCCAAGTAACCCAATGCTGGTTTTCAGCTGCATGTTCACACTCGCAGCCATGCTATACAATTGGCTTTCCACTAAATCCTGATTAGTTCTTGATTTTCCTTCCACACGACCCAGCCTTCAGAAATCGTTGGAATCTCCACCAGAGAATGTTCCATTCATTCACTGCGAATCTGGAATTCCTCTGAACCTCCACTCCCGGCAGGTTTTCGTTACACCACTGTTGAATGTCCAAGTAACCCAATGTTTTAAGTGTTTTCTTCACAAGCGCAGTGGTGCTGTTCAATTGGCTATCCACTCAACCCTGGCCAGCTCTACATTTTCCTGTCCACACCACAGAGACTGGAGAAATCATTGTTATCTCCACTACAGAATGTTCCATTCATTCACAGCGAATCTGGAATTCATCTGAATCTCCACTCCCGGCAGGTTTTCGTGACACCACTGGTAAATATCCAAGTAAGCCAATGCTGGTTTTAAGTGGCCTGCTCATACTCTCAGCCGTGCTGTTCAATTTGCTATCCACTCAACCCTCTTCAGCTCCATTTTCCTGTCCACATAACCCAAACTTCAGAAACAATTGGTATCTCCTCCACAGAATGTTCCATTCATTGACGGCAAATCTGAAATTCATCTAATTCTCAACTCCCGTCAGGTTTTCGTTACACCACTTGTGAATGTCCAATTAAGCCAAAGCTGGTTTTCAGTGGCCTGTTCTTACTACGAGACGTGCTGTTCATTTGGCTATCCATTCCACCCTGTTCAGCTCTACATTTTCGTGTCCACAAAACCCAGCCTTCAGAAATCATTGGAATCACCACTAGAGAATGTTCCATTCATTCACTGCGAATCTGGAATTCATCTGAATCTCCACTCCCGGCAGGTTTTCATTGCACCACTGCTGAATGTTCAAGTAACGCAATGATGGTTTTCAGCGGTCTATTCACACTCGAACCCGTGCTGTTCACGGTCTAGCGACTCAACACTGGTGAGTTCTTCTTTTTCCAGTTCAGACAATACAAACCTCAGAAACCATTGCAATCTACACTACAGAATGTTTCATTCATTCAGGCGAATCTTGAATTCATCTTGTTCTCCACTCCCAGCAGGTTTTCGTTTCACCACTGGTGAATGTCCAAGCAACCCAAGGCTGGTTTCAGCTGCGTGTTAACACTCGCAGCCGTGCTGTTCAATTGGCTATCCAGTGAACGCTGGTTAGCTCTTGATTTTCCTTCCACACACCGAGCCTTCAGAAATCATTCTTATCTCCACTTCAGAATGTTCCATTCGTTCCCTGCGAATCTGGAATTCCTCTGACTCTCCACACCAGGCAGATTTTCCTAACAACACTGGTGAATGACCAGGTAATCCAATGCTGGTTTTCAGCGGCTGTTCACACTCACAGCCTTGCTGTTCAATTGGCAATCCAGTCAAACCTAGTCAGCTCTTCATTTTCCTGTCCACACAACCCAGCGTTCAGAAATCATTGGAATCTCTACTACAGAAATTTCCATTCATTCACTGTGAATCTGGAAATACTCTGAATCTGCATTCCAGGAAGGCTTTCGTTACACCACTGATGAATGTCCAAGTAATGCAATGCTGCTTCTTAGTGGTCTGTTCACACTCGAAACCGTGCTGTTCATTGGCTATCCACTCAATATCGGTCAGCTCTTCAATATCCTGTCCAGACTATCCAGATTCCTAAATGTTGGCAATCACCACTACAGAATGTTCCATTCAATCACGCGAATCTGGAATTCATCAGAGTCTCCACTCCTGGAAGGTTTTCGTGACACCACTGGTAAATGTCCAAGGAAGACAATGCTGGTTTTAAGCCGCCTGCTAACACACTCAGCCGTGCTGTTCAATTTGCTATCCACCCAACCCTATTCAGCTCTACATTTTCCTGTCCTCATAACCCAACCTTCAGAAATAATTGGTATCTCCTCCACAGAATGTTCCGTTCATTCACTGCGAATCTTAAATTCATCTGACTCTCAACTCCCGGCGGGTTATCGTTACACCACTTGTGAATGTCCAAGTAAGCCAATGCTGGTTTTCAGTGGCCTGTTCATACTAAGAGACGTGCTGTTCATTTGGCTATCCACTCCACCCTGTTCAGCTCTACATTTTCGTGTCCACAAAACCCAGCCTTCAGAAATCATTGGAATCACCACTAGAGAATGTTCCATTCATTCACTGCGAATCTGGAATTCATCTGAACCTCCACTCCTGGCAGGTTTTCGTTACGCCACTGGTGAATGTCCAAGTAACTCAATACTGGTTTTCAGAGGCATGTTCAACTCGCAGAAGTGCTGTTCAATGGGCTATCCACTCAATATTGGTCAGCTCTTCATTTTCCTCTCCACACAAACCAGCCTTCAGAAATCATTGGGCTCTCCACTACAGACTGTTCCATTCATTCACTGCGATTCTGCAATTCATCTGACTCTCCGCTCCAGGCAGGTTTTCATTACAGCACTGGTGAATGACCAAGTAATCCAATGCTGGTTTTCAGCCGCCTTTTCACACTCGCAGTGTGCTGTTCAATTGTCTATCCACTCAAACCTGGTCAGCCTTTCATTTTCTTTTCCACAATATCAGACTTCAGAAATCATTGGAATCGCCAGTACAGAATGTTCCATTCATTCACTGCCAATCTGGAATTCATCTGAATCTGCACTCCAGGTAGGCTTTCATTACACCACTTATGAATGTCCAAGTAACACAATCTTGTTTTTCAGCGGTCTGTACACACTCTAAACCCTGCTTTTTTCTGGGTATCCACACAACTGTGGTCAGTTCTTCATTTTCATGTCCAAACAATCCAGACTTGAGAAATCATGGCAATCTCCAGTACAGAATGTTCCATTCATTCACTGCGAATCTGGAATTCAACTGAATCTCCACTACCTGCAGATTTATCTTACACCACTTGTGAATGTCCAAGTAAAACAATGCTGGTTTTCAGAGGCCTGTTCATGTTCGCAGTCGTGCTGTTCAATTGGCTATCCACTCAACCTGTTTTGCTCCTCATTTTCCTGTGCACACAACCCAGCCTTCAGAAATCATTGTAATCTCCACTACAGGATGTTCCATTCATTCACTGGGAATCTGGAATTCATCTGAATCTGCACTCCACGCAGGCTTTCGTTACACCACTGCTGAAAGTCGAAGTAATGCAATACTGGTTTTCAGTGGTCTGTTCACATTCGAAGCCGAGGCTTTTTACAGGCTATCCACTCAACACTGGTCAGCTCTTCATTTTCGTGTCCCCACAATCCAGATTTCAGAAATCATTGCAATCTCCACTACAGAATGTTCCATTCATTCACTGCGAGTCTGGAGTTTATCTGATTCTCCACTCCCGCCTGGTTAACATTACACCACTTGTGAATGTCCAAGTAAGCCAATGCTGGTTTTCAGAGGCCTGTTCATACTCGCAGCCGTGCTGTTTAATTGACAATTCACTCCACCCTGTTCAGCTCTTCATTGTCCCACCACACTACCAGCCTTCAGAAATCTTTGTTATCTCCACTACAGAATGTTCCATTCATTCACTGCGAATCTGGAATTCATCTGACTCTCAACTCCACGCAGGTTTTCATTACACCACTGTTGAATGTCCAAGTAACCCAATGCTGGTTTTCAGCGGCCTGTTCATATTCGCAGCCCTGCTGTTTACTTGGCTATCGATTCAAGCCTGGTCAGCTCTTCATTTTCCTGTCCACACAACACAGGCTTCAGAAATCATTGGAATCTCCTCTACAGAATGTTCCATTCATTCACTGCGAATGTGGAATTCAACTGACTCTCCACTCCATGCAGGTTTTCCTTACACCACTGATGAATGTCCAAGTAACCCAATGCTGGTTTTCAGCTGCATGTTCACACTCGCAGCCATGCTATACAATTGGCTTTCCACTAAATCCTGATTAGTTCTTGATTTTCCTTCCACACGACCCAGCCTTCAGAAATCGTTGGAATCTCCACTAGAGAATGTTCCATTCATTCACTGCGAATCTGGAATTCCTCTGAACCTCCACTCCCGGCAGGTTTTCGTTACACCACTGTTGAATGTCCAAGTAACCCAATGTTTTAAGTGTTTTCTTCACAAGCGCAGTGGTGCTGTTCAATTGGCTATCCACTCAACCCTGGCCAGCTCTACATTTTCCTGTCCACACCACAGAGACTGGAGAAATCATTGTTATCTCCACTACAGAATGTTCCATTCATTCACAGCGAATCTGGAATTCATCTGAATCTCCACTCCCGGCAGGTTTTCGTGACACCACTGGTAAATATCCAAGTAAGCCAATGCTGGTTTTAAGTGGCCTGCTCATACTCTCAGCCGTGCTGTTCAATTTGCTATCCACTCAACCCTCTTCAGCTCCATTTTCCTGTCCACATAACCCAAACTTCAGAAACAATTGGTATCTCCTCCACAGAATGTTCCATTCATTGACGGCAAATCTGAAATTCATCTAATTCTCAACTCCCGTCAGGTTTTCGTTACACCACTTGTGAATGTCCAATTAAGCCAAAGCTGGTTTTCAGTGGCCTGTTCTTACTACGAGACGTGCTGTTCATTTGGCTATCCATTCCACCCTGTTCAGCTCTACATTTTCGTGTCCACAAAACCCAGCCTTCAGAAATCATTGGAATCACCACTAGAGAATGTTCCATTCATTCACTGCGAATCTGGAATTCATCTGAATCTCCACTCCCGGCAGGTTTTCATTGCACCACTGCTGAATGTTCAAGTAACGCAATGATGGTTTTCAGCGGTCTATTCACACTCGAACCCGTGCTGTTCACGGTCTAGCGACTCAACACTGGTGAGTTCTTCTTTTTCCAGTTCAGACAATACAAACCTCAGAAACCATTGCAATCTACACTACAGAATGTTTCATTCATTCAGGCGAATCTTGAATTCATCTTGTTCTCCACTCCCAGCAGGTTTTCGTTTCACCACTGGTGAATGTCCAAGCAACCCAAGGCTGGTTTCAGCTGCGTGTTAACACTCGCAGCCGTGCTGTTCAATTGGCTATCCAGTGAACGCTGGTTAGCTCTTGATTTTCCTTCCACACACCGAGCCTTCAGAAATCATTCTTATCTCCACTTCAGAATGTTCCATTCGTTCCCTGCGAATCTGGAATTCCTCTGACTCTCCACACCAGGAAGATTTTCCTAACAACACTGGTGAATGACCAGGTAATCCAATGCTGGTTTTCAGCGGCTGTTCACACTCACAGCCTTGCTGTTCAATTGGCAATCCAGTCAAACCTAGTCAGCTCTTCATTTTCCTGTCCACACAACCCAGCGTTCAGAAATCATTGGAATCTCTACTACAGAAATTTCCATTCATTCACTGTGAATCTGGAAATACTCTGAATCTGCATTCCAGGAAGGCTTTCGTTACACCACTGATGAATGTCCAAGTAATGCAATGCTGCTTCTTAGTGGTCTGTTCACACTCGAAACCGTGCTGTTCATTGGCTATCCACTCAATATCGGTCAGCTCTTCAATATCCTGTCCAGACTATCCAGATTCCTAAATGTTGGCAATCACCACTACAGAATGTTCCATTCAATCACGCGAATCTGGAATTCATCAGAGTCTCCACTCCTGGAAGGTTTTCGTGACACCACTGGTAAATGTCCAAGGAAGACAATGCTGGTTTTAAGCCGCCTGCTAACACACTCAGCCGTGCTGTTCAATTTGCTATCCACCCAACCCTATTCAGCTCTACATTTTCCTGTCCTCATAACCCAACCTTCAGAAATAATTGGTATCTCCTCCACAGAATGTTCCGTTCATTCACTGCGAATCTTAAATTCATCTGACTCTCAACTCCCGGCGGGTTATCGTTACACCACTTGTGAATGTCCAAGTAAGCCAATGCTGGTTTTCAGTGGCCTGTTCATACTAAGAGACGTGCTGTTCATTTGGCTATCCACTCCACCCTGTTCAGCTCTACATTTTCGTGTCCACAAAACCCAGCCTTCAGAAATCATTGGAATCACCACTAGAGAATGTTCCATTCATTCACTGCGAATCTGGAATTCATCTGTACCTCCACTCCTGGCAGGTTTTCGTTACGCCACTGGTGAATGTCCAAGTAACTCAATACTGGTTTTCAGAGGCAAGTTCAACTCGCAGAAGTGCTGTTCAATGGGCTATCCACTCAATATTGGTCAGCTCTTCATTTTCCTCTCCACACAAACCAGCCTTCAGAAATCATTGGGCTCTCCACTACAGACTGTTCCATTCATTCACTGCGATTCTGCAATTCATCTGACTCTCCGCTCCAGGCAGGTTTTCATTACAGCACTGGTGAATGACCAAGTAATCCAATGCTGGTTTTCAGCCGCCTTTTCACACTCGCAGTGTGCTGTTCAATTGTCTATCCACTCAAACCTGGTCAGCCTTTCATTTTCTTTTCCACAATATCAGACTTCAGAAATCATTGGAATCGCCAGTACAGAATGTTCCATTCATTCACTGCCAATCTGGAATTCATCTGAATCTGCACTCCAGGTAGGCTTTCATTACACCACTTATGAATGTCCAAGTAACACAATGCTGGTTTTCAGCGGTCTGTTCACACTCTAAGCCCTGCTTTTTACTGGGTATCCACACAACTGTGGTCAGCTCTTCATTTTCATGTCCAAACAATCCAGACTTGAGAAATCATTGCAATCTCCAGTACAGAATGCTCCATTCATTCACTGCGAATCTGGAATTCAACTGAATCTCCACTACCTGCAGATTTATCTTACACCACTTGTGAATGTCGAAGTAAAACAATGCTGGTTTTCAGAGGCCTGTTCATATTCGCAGTCGTGCTGTTCAATTGGCTATCCACTCAACCTGTTTTGCTCCTCATTTTCCTGTGCACACAACCCAGCCTTCAGAAATCATTGTAATCTCCACTACAGGATGTTCCATTCATTCACTGGGAATCTGGAATTCATCTGAATCTGCACTCCACGCAGGCTTTCGTTACACCACTGCTGAAAGTCGAAGTAATGCAATACTGGTTTTCAGTGGTCTGTTCACATTCGAAGCCGAGGCTTTTTACAGGCTATCCACTCAACACTGGTCAGCTCTTCATTTTCGTGTCCCCACAATCCAGATTTCAGAAATCATTGCAATCTCCACTACAGAATGTTCCATTCATTCACTGCGAGTCTGGAGTTTATCTGATTCTCCACTCCCGCCTGGTTAACATTACACCACTTGTGAATGTCCAAGTAAGCCAATGCTGGTTTTCAGAGGCCTGTTCATACTCGCAGCCGTGCTGTTTAATTGACAATTCACTCCACCCTGTTCAGCTCTTCATTGTCCCACCACACTACCAGCCTTCAGAAATCTTTGTTATCTCCACTACAGAATGTTCCATACATTCACTGCGAATCTGGAATTCATCTGACTCTCAACTCCACGCAGGTTTTCATTACACCACTGTTGAATGTCCAAGTAACCCAATGCTGGTTTTCAGCGGCCTGTTCATATTCGCAGCCCTGCTGTTTACTTGGCTATCGATTCAAGCCTGGTCAGCTCTTCATTTTCCTGTCCACACAACACAGGCTTCAGAAATCATTGGAATCTCCTCTACAGAATGTTCCATTCATTCACTGCGAATGTGGAATTCAACTGACTCTCCACTCCATGCAGGTTTTCCTTACACCACTGATGAATGTCCAAGTAACCCAATGCTGGTTTTCAGCTGCATGTTCACACTCGCAGCCATGCTATACAATTGGCTTTCCACTAAATCCTGATTAGTTCTTGATTTTCCTTCCACACGACCCAGCCTTCAGTAATCATTGGAATCTCCACTAGAGAATGTTCCATTCATTCACTGCGAATCTGGAATTCCTCTGAACATCCACTCCCGGCAGGTTTTCGTTACACCACTGTTGAATGTCCAAGTAACCCATTGTTTTAAGTGTTTTCTTCACAAGCGCAGTGGTGCTGTTCAATTGGCTATCCACTCAACCCTGGCCAGCTCTACATTTTCCTGTCCACACCACAGAGACTGGAGAAATCATTGTTATCTCCACTACAGAATGTTCCATTCATTCACAGCGAATCTGGAATTCATCTGAATCTCCACTCCCGGCAGGTTTTCGTGACACCACTGGTAAATATCCAAGTAAGCCAATGCTGGTTTTAAGTGGCCTGCTCATACTCTCAGCCTTGCTGTTCAATTTGCTATCCACTCAACCCTCTTCAGCTCCATTTTCCTGTCCACATAACCCAAACTTCAGAAACAATTGGTATCTCCTCCACAGAATGTTCCATTCATTGACGGCAAATCTGAAATTCATCTAATTCTCAACTCCCGTCAGGTTTTCGTTACACCACTTGTGGATGTCCAATTAAGCCAAAGCTGGTTTTCAGTGGCCTGTTCTTACTACGAGACGTGCTGTTCATTTGGCTATCCATTCCACCCTGTTCAGCTCTACATTTTCGTGTCCACAAAACCCAGCCTTCAGAAATCATTGGAATCACCACTAGAGAATGTTCCATTCATTCACTGCGAATCTGGAATTCATCTGAATCTCCACTCCCGGCAGGTTTTCATTGCACCACTGCTGAATGTTCAAGTAACGCAATGATGGTTTTCAGCGGTCTATTCACACTCGAACCCGTGCTGTTCACGGTCTAGCGACTCAACACTGGTGAGTTCTTCTTTTTCCAGTTCAGACAATACAAACCTCAGAAACCATTGCAATCTACACTACAGAATGTTTCATTCATTCAGGCGAATCTTGAATTCATCTTGTTCTCCACTCCCAGCAGGTTTTCGTTTCACCACTGGTGAATGTCCAAGCAACCCAAGGCTGGTTTCAGCTGCGTGTTAACACTCGCAGCCGTGCTGTTCAATTGGCTATCCAGTGAACGCTGGTTAGCTCTTGATTTTCCTTCCACACACCGAGCCTTCAGAAATCATTCTTATCTCCACTTCAGAATGTTCCATTCGTTCCCTGCGAATCTGGAATTCCTCTGACTCTCCACACCAGGCAGATTTTCCTAACAACACTGGTGAATGACCAGGTAATCCAATGCTGGTTTTCAGCGGCTGTTCACACTCACAGCCTTGCTGTTCAATTGGCAATCCAGTCAAACCTAGTCAGCTCTTCATTTTCCTGTCCACACAACCCAGCGTTCAGAAATCATTGGAATCTCTACTACAGAAATTTCCATTCATTCACTGTGAATCTGGAAATACTCTGAATCTGCATTCCAGGAAGGCTTTCGTTACACCACTGATGAATGTCCAAGTAATGCAATGCTGCTTCTTAGTGGTCTGTTCACACTCGAAACCGTGCTGTTCATTGGCTATCCACTCAATATCGGTCAGCTCTTCAATATCCTGTCCAGACTATCCAGATTCCTAAATGTTGGCAATCACCACTACAGAATGTTCCATTCAATCACGCGAATCTGGAATTCATCAGAGTCTCCACTCCTGGAAGGTTTTCGTGACACCACTGGTAAATGTCCAAGGAAGACAATGCTGGTTTTAAGCCGCCTGCTAACACACTCAGCCGTGCTGTTCAATTTGCTATCCACCCAACCCTATTCAGCTCTACATTTTCCTGTCCTCATAACCCAACCTTCAGAAATAATTGGTATCTCCTCCACAGAATGTTCCGTTCATTCACTGCGAATCTTAAATTCATCTGACTCTCAACTCCCGGCGGGTTATCGTTACACCACTTGTGAATGTCCAAGTAAGCCAATGCTGGTTTTCAGTGGCCTGTTCATACTAAGAGACGTGCTGTTCATTTGGCTATCCACTCCACCCTGTTCAGCTCTACATTCTCGTGTCCACAAAACCCAGCCTTCAGAAATCATTGGAATCACCACTAGAGAATGTTCCATTCATTCACTGCGAATCTGGAATTCCTCTGAACCTCCACTCCTGGCAGGTTTTCGTTACGCCACTGGTGAATGTCCAAGTAACTCAATACTGGTTTTCAGAGGCATGTTCAACTCGCAGAAGTGCTGTTCAATGGGCTATCCACTCAATATTGGTCAGCTCTTCATTTTCCTCTCCACACAAACCAGCCTTCAGAAATCATTGGGCTCTCCACTACAGACTGTTCCATTCATTCACTGCGATTCTGCAATTCATCTGACTCTCCGCTCCAGGCAGGTTTTCATTACAGCACTGGTGAATGACCAAGTAATCCAATGCTGGTTTTCAGCCGCCTTTTCACACTCGCAGTGTGCTGTTCAATTGTCTATCCACTCAAACCTGGTCAGCCTTTCATTTTCTTTTCCACAATATCAGACTTCAGAAATCATTGGAATCGCCAGTACAGAATGTTCCATTCATTCACTGCCAATCTGGAATTCATCTGAATCTGCACTCCAGGTAGGCTTTCATTACACCACTTATGAATGTCCAAGTAACACAATGCTGGTTTTCAGCGGTCTGTTCACACTCTAAGCCCTGCTTTTTACTGGGTATCCACACAACTGTGGTCAGCTCTTCATTTTCATGTCCAAACAATCCAGACTTGAGAAATCATTGCAATCTCCAGTACAGAATGTTCCATTCATTCACTGCGAATCTGGAATTCAACTGAATCTCCACTACCTGCAGATTTATCTTACACCACTTGTGAATGTCCAAGTAAAACAATGCTGGTTTTCAGAGGCCTGTTCATGTTCGCAGTCGTGCTGTTCAATTGGCTATCCACTCAACCTGTTTTGCTCCTCATTTTCCTGTGCACACAACCCAGCCTTCAGAAATCATTGTAATCTCCACTACAGGATGTTCCATTCATTCACTGGGAATCTGGAATTCATCTGAATCTGCACTCCACGCAGGCTTTCGTTACACCACTGCTGAAAGTCGAAGTAATGCAATACTGGTTTTCAGTGGTCTGTTCACATTCGAAGCCGAGGCTTTTTACAGGCTATCCACTCAACACTGGTCAGCTCTTCATTTTCGTGTCCCCACAATCCAGATTTCAGAAATCATTGCAATCTCCACTACAGAATGTTCCATTCATTCACTGCGAGTCTGGAGTTTATCTGATTCTCCACTCCCGCCTGGTTAACATTACACCACTTGTGAATGTCCAAGTAAGCCAATGCTGGTTTTCAGAGGCCTGTTCATACTCGCAGCCGTGCTGTTTAATTGACAATTCACTCCACCCTGTTCAGCTCTTCATTGTCCCACCACACTACCAGCCTTCAGAAATCTTTGTTATCTCCACTACAGAATGTTCCATTCATTCACTGCGAATCTGGAATTCATCTGACTCTCAACTCCACGCAGGTTTTCATTACACCACTGTTGAATGTCCAAGTAACCCAATGCTGGTTTTCAGCGGCCTGTTCATATTCGCAGCCCTGCTGTTTACTTGGCTATCGATTCAAGCCTGGTCAGCTCTTCATTTTCCTGTCCACACAACACAGGCTTCAGAAATCATTGGAATCTCCTCTACAGAATGTTCCATTCATTCACTGCGAATGTGGAATTCAACTGACTCTCCACTCCATGCAGGTTTTCCTTACACCACTGATGAATGTCCAAGTAACCCAATGCTGGTTTTCAGCTGCATGTTCACACTCGCAGCCATGCTATACAATTGGCTTTCCACTAAATCCTGATTAGTTCTTGATTTTCCTTCCACACGACCCAGCCTTCAGAAATCGTTGGAATCTCCACTAGAGAATGTTCCATTCATTCACTGCGAATCTGGAATTCCTCTGAACCTCCACTCCCGGCAGGTTTTCGTTACACCACTGTTGAATGTCCAAGTAACCCAATGTTTTAAGTGTTTTCTTCACAAGCGCAGTGGTGCTGTTCAATTGGCTATCCACTCAACCCTGGCCAGCTCTACATTTTCCTGTCCACACCACAGAGACTGGAGAAATCATTGTTATCTCCACTACAGAATGTTCCATTCATTCACAGCGAATCTGGAATTCATCTGAATCTCCACTCCCGGCAGGTTTTCGTGACACCACTGGTAAATATCCAAGTAAGCCAATGCTGGTTTTAAGTGGCCTGCTCATACTCTCAGCCTTGCTGTTCAATTTGCTATCCACTCAACCCTCTTCAGCTCCATTTTCCTGTCCACATAACCCAAACTTCAGAAACAATTGGTATCTCCTCCACAGAATGTTCCATTCATTGACGGCAAATCTGAAATTCATCTAATTCTCAACTCCCGTCAGGTTTTCGTTACACCACTTGTGGATGTCCAATTAAGCCAAAGCTGGTTTTCAGTGGCCTGTTCTTACTACGAGACGTGCTGTTCATTTGGCTATCCATTCCACCCTGTTCAGCTCTACATTTTCGTGTCCACAAAACCCAGCCTTCAGAAATCATTGGAATCACCACTAGAGAATGTTCCATTCATTCACTGCGAATCTGGAATTCATCTGAATCTCCACTCCCGGCAGGTTTTCATTGCACCACTGCTGAATGTTCAAGTAACGCAATGATGGTTTTCAGCGGTCTATTCACACTCGAACCCGTGCTGTTCACGGTCTAGCGACTCAACACTGGTGAGTTCTTCTTTTTCCAGTTCAGACAATACAAACCTCAGAAACCATTGCAATCTACACTACAGAATGTTTCATTCATTCAGGCGAATCTTGAATTCATCTTGTTCTCCACTCCCAGCAGGTTTTCGTTTCACCACTGGTGAATGTCCAAGCAACCCAAGGCTGGTTTCAGCTGCGTGTTAACACTCGCAGCCGTGCTGTTCAATTGGCTATCCAGTGAACGCTGGTTAGCTCTTGATTTTCCTTCCACACACCGAGCCTTCAGAAATCATTCTTATCTCCACTTCAGAATGTTCCATTCGTTCCCTGCGAATCTGGAATTCCTCTGACTCTCCACACCAGGCAGATTTTCCTAACAACACTGGTGAATGACCAGGTAATCCAATGCTGGTTTTCAGCGGCTGTTCACACTCACAGCCTTGCTGTTCAATTGGCAATCCAGTCAAACCTAGTCAGCTCTTCATTTTCCTGTCCACACAACCCAGCGTTCAGAAATCATTGGAATCTCTACTACAGAAATTTCCATTCATTCACTGTGAATCTGGAAATACTCTGAATCTGCATTCCAGGAAGGCTTTCGTTACACCACTGATGAATGTCCAAGTAATGCAATGCTGCTTCTTAGTGGTCTGTTCACACTCGAAACCGTGCTGTTCATTGGCTATCCACTCAATATCGGTCAGCTCTTCAATATCCTGTCCAGACTATCCAGATTCCTAAATGTTGGCAATCACCACTACAGAATGTTCCATTCAATCACGCGAATCTGGAATTCATCAGAGTCTCCACTCCTGGAAGGTTTTCGTGACACCACTGGTAAATGTCCAAGGAAGACAATGCTGGTTTTAAGCCGCCTGCTAACACACTCAGCCGTGCTGTTCAATTTGCTATCCACCCAACCCTATTCAGCTCTACATTTTCCTGTCCTCATAACCCAACCTTCAGAAATAATTGGTATCTCCTCCACAGAATGTTCCGTTCATTCACTGCGAATCTTAAATTCATCTGACTCTCAACTCCCGGCGGGTTATCGTTACACCACTTGTGAATGTCCAAGTAAGCCAATGCTGGTTTTCAGTGGCCTGTTCATACTAAGAGACGTGCTGTTCATTTGGCTATCCACTCCACCCTGTTCAGCTCTACATTCTCGTGTCCACAAAACCCAGCCTTCAGAAATCATTGGAATCACCACTAGAGAATGTTCCATTCATTCACTGCGAATCTGGAATTCCTCTGAACCTCCACTCCTGGCAGGTTTTCGTTACGCCACTGGTGAATGTCCAAGTAACTCAATACTGGTTTTCAGAGGCATGTTCAACTCGCAGAAGTGCTGTTCAATGGGCTATCCACTCAATATTGGTCAGCTCTTCATTTTCCTCTCCACACAAACCAGCCTTCAGAAATCATTGGGCTCTCCACTACAGACTGTTCCATTCATTCACTGCGATTCTGCAATTCATCTGACTCTCCGCTCCAGGCAGGTTTTCATTACAGCACTGGTGAATGACCAAGTAATCCAATGCTGGTTTTCAGCCGCCTTTTCACACTCGCAGTGTGCTGTTCAATTGTCTATCCACTCAAACCTGGTCAGCCTTTCATTTTCTTTTCCACAATATCAGACTTCAGAAATCATTGGAATCGCCAGTACAGAATGTTCCATTCATTCACTGCCAATCTGGAATTCATCTGAATCTGCACTCCAGGTAGGCTTTCATTACACCACTTATGAATGTCCAAGTAACACAATGCTGGTTTTCAGCGGTCTGTTCACACTCTAAGCCCTGCTTTTTACTGGGTATCCACACAACTGTGGTCAGCTCTTCATTTTCATGTCCAAACAATCCAGACTTGAGAAATCATTGCAATCTCCAGTACAGAATGTTCCATTCATTCACTGCGAATCTGGAATTCAACTGAATCTCCACTACCTGCAGATTTATCTTACACCACTTGTGAATGTCCAAGTAAAACAATGCTGGTTTTCAGAGGCCTGTTCATGTTCGCAGTCGTGCTGTTCAATTGGCTATCCACTCAACCTGTTTTGCTCCTCATTTTCCTGTGCACACAACCCAGCCTTCAGAAATCATTGTAATCTCCACTACAGGATGTTCCATTCATTCACTGGGAATCTGGAATTCATCTGAATCTGCACTCCACGCAGGCTTTCGTTACACCACTGCTGAAAGTCGAAGTAATGCAATACTGGTTTTCAGTGGTCTGTTCACATTCGAAGCCGAGGCTTTTTACAGGCTATCCACTCAACACTGGTCAGCTCTTCATTTTCGTGTCCCCACAATCCAGATTTCAGAAATCATTGCAATCTCCACTACAGAATGTTCCATTCATTCACTGCGAGTCTGGAGTTTATCTGATTCTCCACTCCCGCCTGGTTAACATTACACCACTTGTGAATGTCCAAGTAAGCCAATGCTGGTTTTCAGAGGCCTGTTCATACTCGCAGCCGTGCTGTTTAATTGACAATTCACTCCACCCTGTTCAGCTCTTCATTGTCCCACCACACTACCAGCCTTCAGAAATCTTTTTTATCTCCACTACAGAATGTTCCATACATTCACTGCGAATCTGGAATTCATCTGACTCTCAACTCCACGCAGGTTTTCATTACACCACTGTTGAATGTCCAAGTAACCCAATGCTGGTTTTCAGCGGCCTGTTCATATTCGCAGCCCTGCTGTTTACTTGGCTATCGATTCAAGCCTGGTCAGCTCTTCATTTTCCTGTCCACACAACACAGGCTTCAGAAATCATTGGAATCTCCTCTACAGAATGTTCCATTCATTCACTGCGAATGTGGAATTCAACTGACTCTCCACTCCATGCAGGTTTTCCTTACACCACTGATGAATGTCCAAGTAACCCAATGCTGGTTTTCAGCTGCATGTTCACACTCGCAGCCATGCTATACAATTGGCTTTCCACTAAATCCTGATTAGTTCTTGATTTTCCTTCCACACGACCCAGCCTTCAGTAATCATTGGAATCTCCACTAGAGAATGTTCCATTCATTCACTGCGAATCTGGAATTCCTCTGAACATCCACTCCCGGCAGGTTTTCGTTACACCACTGTTGAATGTCCAAGTAACCCAATGTTTTAAGTGTTTTCTTCACAAGCGCAGTGGTGCTGTTCAATTGGCTATCCACTCAACCCTGGCCAGCTCTACATTTTCCTGTCCACACCACAGAGACTGGAGAAATCATTGTTATCTCCACTACAGAATGTTCCATTCATTCACAGCGAATCTGGAATTCATCTGAATCTCCACTCCCGGCAGGTTTTCGTGACACCACTGGTAAATATCCAAGTAAGCCAATGCTGGTTTTAAGTGGCCTGCTCATACTCTCAGCCTTGCTGTTCAATTTGCTATCCACTCAACCCTCTTCAGCTCCATTTTCCTGTCCACATAACCCAAACTTCAGAAACAATTGGTATCTCCTCCACAGAATGTTCCATTCATTGACGGCAAATCTGAAATTCATCTAATTCTCAACTCCCGTCAGGTTTTCGTTACACCACTTGTGGATGTCCAATTAAGCCAAAGCTGGTTTTCAGTGGCCTGTTCTTACTACGAGACATGCTGTTCATTTGGCTATCCATTCCACCCTGTTCAGCTCTACATTTTCGTGTCCACAAAACCCAGCCTTCAGAAATCATTGGAATCACCACTAGAGAATGTTCCATTCATTCACTGCGAATCTGGAATTCATCTGAATCTCCACTCCCGGCAGGTTTTCATTGCACCACTGCTGAATGTTCAAGTAACGCAATGATGGTTTTCAGCGGTCTATTCACACTCGAACCCGTGCTGTTCACGGTCTAGCGACTCAACACTGGTGAGTTCTTCTTTTTCCAGTTCAGACAATACAAACCTCAGAAACCATTGCAATCTACACTACAGAATGTTTCATTCATTCAGGCGAATCTTGAATTCATCTTGTTCTCCACTCCCAGCAGGTTTTCGTTTCACCACTGGTGAATGTCCAAGCAACCCAAGGCTGGTTTCAGCTGCGTGTTAACACTCGCAGCCGTGCTGTTCAATTGGCTATCCAGTGAACGCTGGTTAGCTCTTGATTTTCCTTCCACACACCGAGCCTTCAGAAATCATTCTTATCTCCACTTCAGAATGTTCCATTCGTTCCCTGCGAATCTGGAATTCCTCTGACTCTCCACACCAGGCAGATTTTCCTAACAACACTGGTGAATGACCAGGTAATCCAATGCTGGTTTTCAGCGGCTGTTCACACTCACAGCCTTGCTGTTCAATTGGCAATCCAGTCAAACCTAGTCAGCTCTTCATTTTCCTGTCCACACAACCCAGCGTTCAGAAATCATTGGAATCTCTACTACAGAAATTTCCATTCATTCACTGTGAATCTGGAAATACTCTGAATCTGCATTCCAGGAAGGCTTTCGTTACACCACTGATGAATGTCCAAGTAATGCAATGCTGCTTCTTAGTGGTCTGTTCACACTCGAAACCGTGCTGTTCATTGGCTATCCACTCAATATCGGTCAGCTCTTCAATATCCTGTCCAGACTATCCAGATTCCTAAATGTTGGCAATCACCACTACAGAATGTTCCATTCAATCACGCGAATCTGGAATTCATCAGAGTCTCCACTCCTGGAAGGTTTTCGTGACACCACTGGTAAATGTCCAAGGAAGACAATGCTGGTTTTAAGCCGCCTGCTAACACACTCAGCCGTGCTGTTCAATTTGCTATCCACCCAACCCTATTCAGCTCTACATTTTCCTGTCCTCATAACCCAACCTTCAGAAATAATTGGTATCTCCTCCACAGAATGTTCCGTTCATTCACTGCGAATCTTAAATTCATCTGACTCTCAACTCCCGGCGGGTTATCGTTACACCACTTGTGAATGTCCAAGTAAGCCAATGCTGGTTTTCAGTGGCCTGTTCATACTAAGAGACGTGCTGTTCATTTGGCTATCCACTCCACCCTGTTCAGCTCTACATTCTCGTGTCCACAAAACCCAGCCTTCAGAAATCATTGGAATCACCACTAGAGAATGTTCCATTCATTCACTGCGAATCTGGAATTCCTCTGAACCTCCACTCCTGGCAGGTTTTCGTTACGCCACTGGTGAATGTCCAAGTAACTCAATACTGGTTTTCAGAGGCATGTTCAACTCGCAGAAGTGCTGTTCAATGGGCTATCCACTCAATATTGGTCAGCTCTTCATTTTCCTCTCCACACAAACCAGCCTTCAGAAATCATTGGGCTCTCCACTACAGACTGTTCCATTCATTCACTGCGATTCTGCAATTCATCTGACTCTCCGCTCCAGGCAGGTTTTCATTACAGCACTGGTGAATGACCAAGTAATCCAATGCTGGTTTTCAGCCGCCTTTTCACACTCGCAGTGTGCTGTTCAATTGTCTATCCACTCAAACCTGGTCAGCCTTTCATTTTCTTTTCCACAATATCAGACTTCAGAAATCATTGGAATCGCCAGTACAGAATGTTCCATTCATTCACTGCCAATCTGGAATTCATCTGAATCTGCACTCCAGGTAGGCTTTCATTACACCACTTATGAATGTCCAAGTAACACAATGCTGGTTTTCAGCGGTCTGTTCACACTCTAAGCCCTGCTTTTTACTGGGTATCCACACAACTGTGGTCAGCTCTTCATTTTCATGTCCAAACAATCCAGACTTGAGAAATCATTGCAATCTCCAGTACAGAATGTTCCATTCATTCACTGCGAATCTGGAATTCAACTGAATCTCCACTACCTGCAGATTTATCTTACACCACTTGTGAATGTCCAAGTAAAACAATGCTGGTTTTCAGAGGCCTGTTCATGTTCGCAGTCGTGCTGTTCAATTGGCTATCCACTCAACCTGTTTTGCTCCTCATTTTCCTGTGCACACAACCCAGCCTTCAGAAATCATTGTAATCTCCACTACAGGATGTTCCATTCATTCACTGGGAATCTGGAATTCATCTGAATCTGCACTCCACGCAGGCTTTCGTTACACCACTGCTGAAAGTCGAAGTAATGCAATACTGGTTTTCAGTGGTCTGTTCACATTCGAAGCCGAGGCTTTTTACAGGCTATCCACTCAACACTGGTCAGCTCTTCATTTTCGTGTCCCCACAATCCAGATTTCAGAAATCATTGCAATCTCCACTACAGAATGTTCCATTCATTCACTGCGAGTCTGGAGTTTATCTGATTCTCCACTCCCGCCTGGTTAACATTACACCACTTGTGAATGTCCAAGTAAGCCAATGCTGGTTTTCAGAGGCCTGTTCATACTCGCAGCCGTGCTGTTTAATTGACAATTCACTCCACCCTGTTCAGCTCTTCATTGTCCCACCACACTACCAGCCTTCAGAAATCTTTTTTATCTCCACTACAGAATGTTCCATACATTCACTGCGAATCTGGAATTCATCTGACTCTCAACTCCACGCAGGTTTTCATTACACCACTGTTGAATGTCCAAGTAACCCAATGCTGGTTTTCAGCGGCCTGTTCATATTCGCAGCCCTGCTGTTTACTTGGCTATCGATTCAAGCCTGGTCAGCTCTTCATTTTCCTGTCCACACAACACAGGCTTCAGAAATCATTGGAATCTCCTCTACAGAATGTTCCATTCATTCACTGCGAATGTGGAATTCAACTGACTCTCCACTCCATGCAGGTTTTCCTTACACCACTGATGAATGTCCAAGTAACCCAATGCTGGTTTTCAGCTGCATGTTCACACTCGCAGCCATGCTATACAATTGGCTTTCCACTAAATCCTGATTAGTTCTTGATTTTCCTTCCACACGACCCAGCCTTCAGTAATCATTGGAATCTCCACTAGAGAATGTTCCATTCATTCACTGCGAATCTGGAATTCCTCTGAACATCCACTCCCGGCAGGTTTTCGTTACACCACTGTTGAATGTCCAAGTAACCCAATGTTTTAAGTGTTTTCTTCACAAGCGCAGTGGTGCTGTTCAATTGGCTATCCACTCAACCCTGGCCAGCTCTACATTTTCCTGTCCACACCACAGAGACTGGAGAAATCATTGTTATCTCCACTACAGAATGTTCCATTCATTCACAGCGAATCTGGAATTCATCTGAATCTCCACTCCCGGCAGGTTTTCGTGACACCACTGGTAAATATCCAAGTAAGCCAATGCTGGTTTTAAGTGGCCTGCTCCTACTCTCAGCCGTGCTGTTCAATTTGCTATCCACTCAACCCTCTTCAGCTCCATTTTCCTGTCCACATAACCCAAACTTCAGAAACAATTGGTATCTCCTCCACAGAATGTTCCATTCATTGACGGCAAATCTGAAATTCATCTAATTCCAAACTCCCGTCAGGTTTTCGTTACACCACTTGTGAATGTCCAATTAAGCCAAAGCTGGTTTTCAGTGGCCTGTTCTTACTACGAGACGTGCTGTTCATTTGGCTATCCATTCCACCCTGTTCAGCTCTACATTTTCGTGTCCACAAAACCCAGCCTTCAGAAATCATTGGAATCACCACTAGAGAATGTTCCATTCATTCACTGCGAATCTGGAATTCATCTGAATCTCCACTCCCGGCAGGTTTTCATTGCACCACTGCTGAATGTTCAAGTAACGCAATGATGGTTTTCAGCGGTCTATTCACACTCGAAGCCGTGCTGTTCACGGTCTAGCGACTCAACACTGGTGAGTTCTTCTTTTTCCAGTTCAGACAATACAAACCTCAGAAACCATTGCAATCTACACTACAGAATGTTTCATTCATTCAGGCGAATCTTGAATTCATCTTGTTCTCCACTCCCAGCAGGTTTTCGTTTCACCACTGGTGAATGTCCAAGCAACCCAAGGCTGGTTTCAGCTGCGTGTTAACACTCGCAGCCGTGCTGTTCAATTGGCTATCCAGTGAACGCTGGTTAGCTCTTGATTTTCCTTCCACACACCGAGCCTTCAGAAATCATTCTTATCTCCACTTCAGAATGTTCCATTCGTTCCCTGCGAATCTGGAATTCCTCTGACTCTCCACACCAGGCAGATTTTCCTAACAACACTGGTGAATGACCAGGTAATCCAATGCTGGTTTTCAGCGGCTGTTCACACTCACAGCCTTGCTGTTCAATTGGCAATCCAGTCAAACCTAGTCAGCTCTTCATTTTCCTGTCCACACAACCCAGCGTTCAGAAATCATTGGAATCTCTACTACAGAAATTTCCATTCATTCACTGTGAATCTGGAAATAATCTGAATCTGCATTCCAGGAAGGCTTTCGTTACACCACTGATGAATGTCCAAGTAATGCAATGCTGCTTCTTAGTGGTCTGTTCACACTCGAAACCGTGCTGTTCATTGGCTATCCACTCAATATCGGTCAGCTCTTCAATATCCTGTCCAGACTATCCAGATTCCTAAATGTTGGCAATCACCACTACAGAATGTTCCATTCAATCACGCGAATCTGGAATTCATCAGAGTCTCCACTCCTGGAAGGTTTTCGTGACACCACTGGTAAATGTCCAAGGAAGACAATGCTGGTTTTAAGCCGCCTGCTAACACACTCAGCCGTGCTGTTCAATTTGCTATCCACCCAACCCTATTAAGCTCTACATTTTCCTGTCCTCATAACCCAACCTTCAGAAATAATTGGTATCTCCTCCACAGAATGTTCCGTTCATTCACTGCGAATCTTAAATTCATCTGACTCTCAACTCCCGGCGGGTTATCGTTACACCACTTGTGAATGTCCAAGTAAGCCAATGCTGGTTTTCAGTGGCCTGTTCATACTAAGAGACGTGCTGTTCATTTGGCTATCCACTCCACCCTGTTCAGCTCTACATTCTCGTGTCCACAAAACCCAGCCTTCAGAAATCATTGGAATCACCACTAGAGTATGTTCCATTCATTCACTGCGAATCTGGAATTCCTCTGAACCTCCACTCCTGGCAGGTTTTCGTTACGCCACTGGTGAATGTCCAAGTAACTCAATACTGGTTTTCAGAGGCATGTTCAACTCGCAGAAGTGCTGTTCAATGGGCTATCCACTCAATATTGGTCAGCTCTTCATTTTCCTCTCCACACAAACCAGCCTTCAGAAATCATTGGGCTCTCCACTACAGACTGTTCCATTCATTCACTGCGATTCTGCAATTCATCTGACTCTCCGCTCCAGGCAGGTTTTCATTACAGCACTGGTGAATGACCAAGTAATCCAATGCTGGTTTTCAGCCGCCTTTTCACACTCGCAGTGTGCTGTTCAATTGTCTATCCACTCAAACCTGGTCAGCCTTTCATTTTCTTTTCCACAATATCAGACTTCAGAAATCATTGGAATCGCCAGTACAGAATGTTCCATTCATTCACTGCCAATCTGGAATTCATCTGAATCTGCACTCCAGGTAGGCTTTCATTACACCACTTATGAATGTCCAAGTAACACAATGCTGGTTTTCAGCGGTCTGTTCACACTCTAAGCCCTGCTTTTTACTGGGTATCCACACAACTGTGGTCAGCTCTTCATTTTCATGTCCAAACAATCCAGACTTGAGAAATCATTGCAATCTCCAGTACAGAATGTTCCATTCATTCACTGCGAATCTGGAATTCAACTGAATCTCCACTACCTGCAGATTTATCTTACACCACTTGTGAATGTCCAAGTAAAACAATGCTGGTTTTCAGAGGCCTGTTCATGTTCGCAGTCGTGCTGTTCAATTGGCTATCCACTCAACCTGTTTTGCTCCTCATTTTCCTGTGCACACAACCCAGCCTTCAGAAATCATTGTAATCTCCACTACAGGATGTTCCATTCATTCACTGGGAATCTGGAATTCATCTTAATCTGCACTCCACGCAGGCTTTCGTTACACCACTGCTGAAAGTCGAAGTAATGCAATACTGGTTTTCAGTGGTCTGTTCACATTCGAAGCCGAGGCTTTTTACAGGCTATCCACTCAACACTGGTCAGCTCTTCATTTTCGTGTCCCCACAATCCAGATTTCAGAAATCATTGCAATCTCCACTACAGAATGTTCCATTCATTCACTGCGAGTCTGGAGTTTATCTGATTCTCCACTCCCGCCTGGTTAACATTACACCACTTGTGAATGTCCAAGTAAGCCAATGCTGGTTTTCAGAGGCCTGTTCATACTCGCAGCCGTGCTGTTTAATTGACAATTCACTCCACCCTGTTCAGCTCTTCATTGTCCCACCACACTACCAGCCTTCAGAAATCTTTGTTATCTCCACTACAGAATGTTCCATTCATTCACTGCGAATCTGGAATTCATCTGACTCTCAACTCCACGCAGGTTTTCATTACACCACTGTTGAATGTCCAAGTAACCCAATGCTGGTTTTCAGCGGCCTGTTCATATTCGCAGCCCTGCTGTTTACTTGGCTATCGATTCAAGCCTGGTCAGCTCTTCATTTTCCTGTCCACACAACACAGGCTTCAGAAATCATTGGAATCTCCTCTACAGAATGTTCCATTCATTCACTGCGAATGTGGAATTCAACTGACTCTCCACTACATGCAGGTTTTCCTTACACCACTGATGAATGTCCAAGTAACCCAATGCTGGTTTTCAGCTGCATGTTCACACTCGCAGCCATGCTATACAATTGGCTTTCCACTAAATCCTGATTAGTTCTTGATTTTCCTTCCACACGGCCCAGCCTTCAGAAATCGTTGGAATCTCCACTAGAGAATGTTCCATTCATTCACTGCGAATCTGGAATTCCTCTGAACCTCCACTCCCGGCAGGTTTTCGTTACACCACTGTTGAATGTCCAAGTAACCCAATGCTGGTTTTCAGCGGCCTGTTCATATGCGCAGCCCTGCTGTTTACTTGGCTATCGATTCAAGCCTGGTCAGCTCTTCATTTTCCTGTCCACACAACACAGGCTTCAGAAATCATTGGAATCTCCTCTACAGAATGTTCCATTCATTCACTGCGAATGTGGAATTCAACTGACTCTCCACTCCATGCAGGTTTTCCTTACACCACTGACGAATGTCCAAGTAACCCAATGCTGGTTTTCAGCTGCATGTTCACACTCGCAGCCATGCTATACAATTGGCTTTCCACTAAATCCTGATTAGTTCTTGATTTTCCTTCCACACGACCCAGCCTTCAGAAATCGTTGGAATCTCCACTAGAGAATGTTCCATTCATTCACTGCGAATCTGGAATTCCTCTGAACCTCCACTCCCGGCAGGTTTTCGTTACACCACTGTTGAATGTCCAAGTAACCCAATGTTTTAAGTGTTTTCTTCACAAGCGCAGTGGTGCTGTTCAATTGGCTATCCACTCAACCCTGGCCAGCTCTACATTTTCCTGTCCACACCACAGAGACTGGAGAAATCATTGTTATCTCCACTACAGAATGTTCCATTCATTCACAGCGAATCTGGAATTCATCTGAATCTCCACTCCCGGCAGGTTTTCGTGACACCACTGGTAAATATCCAAGTAAGCCAATGCTGGTTTTAAGTGGCCTGCTCATACTCTCAGCCGTGCTGTTCAATTTGCTATCCACTCAACCCTATTCAGCTCCATTTTCCTGTCCACATAACCCAAACTTCAGAAACAATTGGTATCTCCTCCACAGAATGTTCCATTCATTGACGGCAAATCTGAAATTCATCTAATTCTCAACTCCCGTCAGGTTTTCGTTACACCACTTGTGGATGTCCAATTAAGCCAAAGCTGGTTTTCAGTGGCCTGTTCTTACTACGAGACGTGCTGTTCATTTGGCTATCCATTCCACCCTGTTCAGCTCTACATTTTCGTGTCCACAAAACCCAGCCTTCAGAAATCATTGGAATCACCACTAGAGAATGTTCCATTCATTCACTGCGAATCTGGAATTCATCTGAATCTCCACTCCCGGCAGGTTTTCATTGCACCACTGCTGAATGTTCAAGTAACGCAATGATGGTTTTCAGCGGTCTATTCACACTCGAACCCGTGCTGTTCACGGTCTAGCGACTCAACACTGGTGAGTTCTTCTTTTTCCAGTTCAGACAATACAAACCTCAGAAACCATTGCAATCTACACTACAGAATGTTTCATTCATTCAGGCGAATCTTGAATTCATCTTGTTCTCCACTCCCAGCAGGTTTTCGTTTCACCACTGGTGAATGTCCAAGCAACCCAAGGCTGGTTTCAGCTGCGTGTTAACACTCGCAGCCGTGCTGTTCAATTGGCTATCCAGTGAACGCTGGTTAGCTCTTGATTTTCCTTCCACACACCGAGCCTTCAGAAATCATTCTTATCTCCACTTCAGAATGTTCCATTCGTTCCCTGCGAATCTGGAATTCCTCTGACTCTCCACACCAGGCAGATTTTCCTAACAACACTGGTGAATGACCAGGTAATCCAATGCTGGTTTTCAGCGGCTGTTCACACTCACAGCCTTGCTGTTCAATTGGCAATCCAGTCAAACCTAGTCAGCTCTTCATTTTCCTGTCCACACAACCCAGCGTTCAGAAATCATTGGAATCTCTACTACAGAAATTTCCATTCATTCACTGTGAATCTGGAAATACTCTGAATCTGCATTCCAGGAAGGCTTTCGTTACACCACTGATGAATGTCCAAGTAATGCAATGCTGCTTCTTAGTGGTCTGTTCACACTCGAAACCGTGCTGTTCATTGGCTATCCACTCAATATCGGTCAGCTCTTCAATATCCTGTCCAGACTATCCAGATTCCTAAATGTTGGCAATCACCACTACAGAATGTTCCATTCAATCACGCGAATCTGGAATTCATCAGAGTCTCCACTCCTGGAAGGTTTTCGTGACACCACTGGTAAATGTCCAAGGAAGACAATGCTGGTTTTAAGCCGCCTGCTAACACACTCAGCCGTGCTGTTCAATTTGCTATCCACCCAACCCTATTCAGCTCTACATTTTCCTGTCCTCATAACCCAACCTTCAGAAATAATTGGTATCTCCTCCACAGAATGTTCCGTTCATTCACTGCGAATCTTAAATTCATCTGACTCTCAACTCCCGGCGGGTTATCGTTACACCACTTGTGAATGTCCAAGTAAGCCAATGCTGGTTTTCAGTGGCCTGTTCATACTAAGAGACGTGCTGTTCATTTGGCTATCCACTCCACCCTGTTCAGCTCTACATTCTCGTGTCCACAAAACCCAGCCTTCAGAAATCATTGGAATCACCACTAGAGAATGTTCCATTCATTCACTGCGAATCTGGAATTCCTCTGAACCTCCACTCCTGGCAGGTTTTCGTTACGCCACTGGTGAATGTCCAAGTAACTCAATACTGGTTTTCAGAGGCATGTTCAACTCGCAGAAGTGCTGTTCAATGGGCTATCCACTCAATATTGGTCAGCTCTTCATTTTCCTCTCCACACAAACCAGCCTTCAGAAATCATTGGGCTCTCCACTACAGACTGTTCCATTCATTCACTGCGATTCTGCAATTCATCTGACTCTCCGCTCCAGGCAGGTTTTCATTACAGCACTGGTGAATGACCAAGTAATCCAATGCTGGTTTTCAGCCGCCTTTTCACACTCGCAGTGTGCTGTTCAATTGTCTATCCACTCAAACCTGGTCAGCCTTTCATTTTCTTTTCCACAATATCAGACTTCAGAAATCATTGGAATCGCCAGTACAGAATGTTCCATTCATTCACTGCCAATCTGGAATTCATCTGAATCTGCACTCCAGGTAGGCTTTCATTACACCACTTATGAATGTCCAAGTAACACAATGCTGGTTTTCAGCGGTCTGTTCACACTCTAAGCCCTGCTTTTTACTGGGTATCCACACAACTGTGGTCAGCTCTTCATTTTCATGTCCAAACAATCCAGACTTGAGAAATCATTGCAATCTCCAGTACAGAATGTTCCATTCATTCACTGCGAATCTGGAATTCAACTGAATCTCCACTACCTGCAGATTTATCTTACACCACTTGTGAATGTCCAAGTAAAACAATGCTGGTTTTCAGAGGCCTGTTCATGTTCGCAGTCGTGCTGTTCAATTGGCTATCCACTCAACCTGTTTTGCTCCTCATTTTCCTGTGCACACAACCCAGCCTTCAGAAATCATTGTAATCTCCACTACAGGATGTTCCATTCATTCACTGGGAATCTGGAATTCATCTGAATCTGCACTCCACGCAGGCTTTCGTTACACCACTGCTGAAAGTCGAAGTAATGCAATACTGGTTTTCAGTGGTCTGTTCACATTCGAAGCCGAGGCTTTTTACAGGCTATCCACTCAACACTGGTCAGCTCTTCATTTTCGTGTCCCCACAATCCAGATTTCAGAAATCATTGCAATCTCCACTACAGAATGTTCCATTCATTCACTGCGAGTCTGGAGTTTATCTGATTCTCCACTCCCGCCTGGTTAACATTACACCACTTGTAAATGTCCAAGTAAGCCAATGCTGGTTTTCAGAGGCCTGTTCATACTCGCAGCCGTGCTGTTTAATTGACAATTCACTCCACCCTGTTCAGCTCTTCATTGTCCCACCACACTACCAGCCTTCAGAAATCTTTGTTATCTCCACTACAGAATGTTCCATACATTCACTGCGAATCTGGAATTCATCTGACTCTCAACTCCACGCAGGTTTTCATTACACCACTGTTGAATGTCCAAGTAACCCAATGCTGGTTTTCAGCGGCCTGTTCATATTCGCAGCCCTGCTGTTTACTTGGCTATCGATTCAAGCCTGGTCAGCTCTTCATTTTCCTGTCCACACAACACAGGCTTCAGAAATCATTGGAATCTCCTCTACAGAATGTTCCATTCATTCACTGCGAATGTGGAATTCAACTGACTCTCCACTCCATGCAGGTTTTCCTTACACCACTGATGAATGTCCAAGTAACCCAATGCTGGTTTTCAGCTGCATGTTCACACTCGCAGCCATGCTATACAATTGGCTTTCCACTAAATCCTGATTAGTTCTTGATTTTCCTTCCACACGACCCAGCCTTCAGTAATCATTGGAATCTCCACTAGAGAATGTTCCATTCATTCACTGCGAATCTGGAATTCCTCTGAACATCCACTCCCGGCAGGTTTTCGTTACACCACTGTTGAATGTCCAAGTAACCCAATGTTTTAAGTGTTTTCTTCACAAGCGCAGTGGTGCTGTTCAATTGGCTATCCACTCAACCCTGGCCAGCTCTACATTTTCCTGTCCACACCACAGAGACTGGAGAAATCATTGTTATCTCCACTACAGAATGTTCCATTCATTCACAGCGAATCTGGAATTCATCTGAATCTCCACTCCCGGCAGGTTTTCGTGACACCACTGGTAAATATCCAAGTAAGCCAATGCTGGTTTTAAGTGGCCTGCTCATACTCTCAGCCTTGCTGTTCAATTTGCTATCCACTCAACCCTCTTCAGCTCCATTTTCCTGTCCACATAACCCAAACTTCAGAAACAATTGGTATCTCCTCCACAGAATGTTCCATTCATTGACGGCAAATCTGAAATTCATCTAATTCTCAACTCCCGTCAGGTTTTCGTTACACCACTTGTGAATGTCCAATTAAGCCAAAGCTGGTTTTCAGTGGCCTGTTCTTACTACGAGACGTGCTGTTCATTTGGCTATCCATTCCACCCTGTTCAGCTCTACATTTTCGTGTCCACAAAACCCAGCCTTCAGAAATCATTGGAATCACCACTAGAGAATGTTCCATTCATTCACTGCGAATCTGGAATTCATCTGAATCTCCACTCCCGGCAGGTTTTCATTGCACCACTGCTGAATGTTCAAGTAACGCAATGATGGTTTTCAGCGGTCTATTCACACTCGAACCCGTGCTGTTCACGGTCTAGCGACTCAACACTGGTGAGTTCTTCTTTTTCCAGTTCAGACAATACAAACCTCAGAAACCATTGCAATCTACACTACAGAATGTTTCATTCATTCAGGCGAATCTTGAATTCATCTTGTTCTCCACTCCCAGCAGGTTTTCGTTTCACCACTGGTGAATGTCCAAGCAACCCAAGTCTGGTTTCAGCTGCGTGTTAACACTCGCAGCCGTGCTGTTCAATTGGCTATCCAGTGAACGCTGGTTAGCTCTTGATTTTCCTTCCACACACCGAGCCTTCAGAAATCATTCTTATCTCCACTTCAGAATGTTCCATTCGTTCCCTGCGAATCTGGAATTCCTCTGACTCTCCACACCAGGCAGATTTTCCTAACAACACTGGTGAATGACCAGGTAATCCAATGCTGGTTTTCAGCGGCTGTTCACACTCACAGCCTTGCTGTTCAATTGGCAATCCAGTCAAACCTAGTCAGCTCTTCATTTTCCTGTCCACACAACCCAGCGTTCAGAAATCATTGGAATCTCTACTACAGAAATTTCCATTCATTCACTGTGAATCTGGAAATACTCTGAATCTGCATTCCAGGAAGGCTTTCGTTACACCACTGATGAATGTCCAAGTAATGCAATGCTGCTTCTTAGTGGTCTGTTCACACTCGAAACCGTGCTGTTCATTGGCTATCCACTCAATATCGGTCAGCTCTTCAATATCCTGTCCAGACTATCCAGATTCCTAAATGTTGGCAATCACCACTACAGAATGTTCCATTCAATCACGCGAATCTGGAATTCATCAGAGTCTCCACTCCTGGAAGGTTTTCGTGACACCACTGGTAAATGTCCAAGGAAGACAATGCTGGTTTTAAGCCGCCTGCTAACACACTCAGCCGTGCTGTTCAATTTGCTATCCACCCAACCCTATTCAGCTCTACATTTTCCTGTCCTCATAACCCAACCTTCAGAAATAATTGGTATCTCCTCCACAGAATGTTCCGTTCATTCACTGCGAATCTTAAATTCATCTGACTCTCAACTCCCGGCGGGTTATCGTTACACCACTTGTGAATGTCCAAGTAAGCCAATGCTGGTTTTCAGTGGCCTGTTCATACTAAGAGACGTGCTGTTCATTTGGCTATCCACTCCACCCTGTTCAGCTCTACATTCTCGTGTCCACAAAACCCAGCCTTCAGAAATCATTGGAATCACCACTAGAGAATGTTCCATTCATTCACTGCGAATCTGGAATTCCTCTGAACCTCCACTCCTGGCAGGTTTTCGTTACGCCACTGGTGAATGTCCAAGTAACTCAATACTGGTTTTCAGAGGCATGTTCAACTCGCAGAAGTGCTGTTCAATGGGCTATCCACTCAATATTGGTCAGCTCTTCATTTTCCTCTCCACACAAACCAGCCTTCAGAAATCATTGGGCTCTCCACTACAGACTGTTCCATTCATTCACTGCGATTCTGCAATTCATCTGACTCTCCGCTCCAGGCAGGTTTTCATTACAGCACTGGTGAATGACCAAGTAATCCAATGCTGGTTTTCAGCCGCCTTTTCACACTCGCAGTGTGCTGTTCAATTGTCTATCCACTCAAACCTGGTCAGCCTTTCATTTTCTTTTCCACAATATCAGACTTCAGAAATCATTGGAATCGCCAGTACAGAATGTTCCATTCATTCACTGCCAATCTGGAATTCATCTGAATCTGCACTCCAGGTAGGCTTTCATTACACCACTTATGAATGTCCAAGTAACACAATGCTGGTTTTCAGCGGTCTGTTCACACTCTAAGCCCTGCTTTTTACTGGGTATCCACACAACTGTGGTCAGCTCTTCATTTTCATGTCCAAACAATCCAGACTTGAGAAATCATTGCAATCTCCAGTACAGAATGTTCCATTCATTCACTGCGAATCTGGAATTCAACTGAATCTCCACTACCTGCAGATTTATCTTACACCACTTGTGAATGTCCAAGTAAAACAATGCTGGTTTTCAGAGGCCTGTTCATGTTCGCAGTCGTGCTGTTCAATTGGCTATCCACTCAACCTGTTTTGCTCCTCATTTTCCTGTGCACACAACCCAGCCTTCAGAAATCATTGTAATCTCCACTACAGGATGTTCCATTCATTCACTGGGAATCTGGAATTCATCTGAATCTGCACTCCACGCAGGCTTTCGTTACACCACTGCTGAAAGTCGAAGTAATGCAATACTGGTTTTCAGTGGTCTGTTCACATTCGAAGCCGAGGCTTTTTACAGGCTATCCACTCAACACTGGTCAGCTCTTCATTTTCGTGTCCCCACAATCCAGATTTCAGAAATCATTGCAATCTCCACTACAGAATGTTCCATTCATTCACTGCGAGTCTGGAGTTTATCTGATTCTCCACTCCCGCCTGGTTAACATTACACCACTTGTGAATGTCCAAGTAAGCCAATGCTGGTTTTCAGAGGCCTGTTCATACTCGCAGCCGTGCTGTTTAATTGACAATTCACTCCACCCTGTTCAGCTCTTCATTGTCCCACCACACTACCAGCCTTCAGAAATCTTTGTTATCTCCACTACAGAATGTTCCATACATTCACTGCGAATCTGGAATTCATCTGACTCTCAACTCCACGCAGGTTTTCATTACACCACTGTTGAATGTCCAAGTAACCCAATGCTGGTTTTCAGCGGCCTGTTCATATTCGCAGCCCTGCTGTTTACTTGGCTATCGATTCAAGCCTGGTCAGCTCTTCATTTTCCTGTCCACACAACACAGGCTTCAGAAATCATTGGAATCTCCTCTACAGAATGTTCCATTCATTCACTGCGAATGTGGAATTCAACTGACTCTCCACTCCATGCAGGTTTTCCTTACACCACTGATGAATGTCCAAGTAACCCAATGCTGGTTTTCAGCTGCATGTTCACACTCGCAGCCATGCTATACAATTGGCTTTCCACTAAATCCTGATTAGTTCTTGATTTTCCTTCCACACGACCCAGCCTTCAGTAATCATTGGAATCTCCACTAGAGAATGTTCCATTCATTCACTGCGAATCTGGAATTCCTCTGAACATCCACTCCCGGCAGGTTTTCGTTACACCACTGTTGAATGTCCAAGTAACCCAATGTTTTAAGTGTTTTCTTCACAAGCGCAGTGGTGCTGTTCAATTGGCTATCCACTCAACCCTGGCCAGCTCTACATTTTCCTGTCCACACCACAGAGACTGGAGAAATCATTGTTATCTCCACTACAGAATGTTCCATTCATTCACAGCGAATCTGGAATTCATCTGAATCTCCACTCCCGGCAGGTTTTCGTGACACCACTGGTAAATATCCAAGTAAGCCAATGCTGGTTTTAAGTGGCCTGCTCATACTCTCAGCCTTGCTGTTCAATTTGCTATCCACTCAACCCTCTTCAGCTCCATTTTCCTGTCCACATAACCCAAACTTCAGAAACAATTGGTATCTCCTCCACAGAATGTTCCATTCATTGACGGCAAATCTGAAATTCATCTAATTCTCAACTCCCGTCAGGTTTTCGTTACACCACTTGTGAATGTCCAATTAAGCCAAAGCTGGTTTTCAGTGGCCTGTTCTTACTACGAGACGTGCTGTTCATTTGGCTATCCATTCCACCCTGTTCAGCTCTACATTTTCGTGTCCACAAAACCCAGCCTTCAGAAATCATTGGAATCACCACTAGAGAATGTTCCATTCATTCACTGCGAATCTGGAATTCATCTGAATCTCCACTCCCGGCAGGTTTTCATTGCACCACTGCTGAATGTTCAAGTAACGCAATGATGGTTTTCAGCGGTCTATTCACACTCGAACCCGTGCTGTTCACGGTCTAGCGACTCAACACTGGTGAGTTCTTCTTTTTCCAGTTCAGACAATACAAACCTCAGAAACCATTGCAATCTACACTACAGAATGTTTCATTCATTCAGGCGAATCTTGAATTCATCTTGTTCTCCACTCCCAGCAGGTTTTCGTTTCACCACTGGTGAATGTCCAAGCAACCCAAGGCTGGTTTCAGCTGCGTGTTAACACTCGCAGCCGTGCTGTTCAATTGGCTATCCAGTGAACGCTGGTTAGCTCTTGATTTTCCTTCCACACACCGAGCCTTCAGAAATCATTCTTATCTCCACTTCAGAATGTTCCATTCGTTCCCTGCGAATCTGGAATTCCTCTGACTCTCCACACCAGGCAGATTTTCCTAACAACACTGGTGAATGACCAGGTAATCCAATGCTGGTTTTCAGCGGCTGTTCACACTCACAGCCTTGCTGTTCAATTGGCAATCCAGTCAAACCTAGTCAGCTCTTCATTTTCCTGTCCACACAACCCAGCGTTCAGAAATCATTGGAATCTCTACTACAGAAATTTCCATTCATTCACTGTGAATCTGGAAATAATCTGAATCTGCATTCCAGGAAGGCTTTCGTTACACCACTGATGAATGTCCAAGTAATGCAATGCTGCTTCTTAGTGGTCTGTTCACACTCGAAACCGTGCTGTTCATTGGCTATCCACTCAATATCGGTCAGCTCTTCAATATCCTGTCCAGACTATCCAGATTCCTAAATGTTGGCAATCACCACTACAGAATGTTCCATTCAATCACGCGAATCTGGAATTCATCAGAGTCTCCACTCCTGGAAGGTTTTCGTGACACCACTGGTAAATGTCCAAGGAAGACAATGCTGGTTTTAAGCCGCCTGCTAACACACTCAGCCGTGCTGTTCAATTTGCTATCCACCCAACCCTATTCAGCTCTACATTTTCCTGTCCTCATAACCCAACCTTCAGAAATAATTGGTATCTCCTCCACAGAATGTTCCGTTCATTCACTGCGAATCTTAAATTCATCTGACTCTCAACTCCCGGCGGGTTATCGTTACACCACTTGTGAATGTCCAAGTAAGCCAATGCTGGTTTTCAGTGGCCTGTTCATACTAAGAGACGTGCTGTTCATTTGGCTATCCACTCCACCCTGTTCAGCTCTACATTCTCGTGTCCACAAAACCCAGCCTTCAGAAATCATTGGAATCACCACTAGAGTATGTTCCATTCATTCACTGCGAATCTGGAATTCCTCTGAACCTCCACTCCTGGCAGGTTTTCGTTACGCCACTGGTGAATGTCCAAGTAACTCAATACTGGTTTTCAGAGGCATGTTCAACTCGCAGAAGTGCTGTTCAATGGGCTATCCACTCAATATTGGTCAGCTCTTCATTTTCCTCTCCACACAAACCAGCCTTCAGAAATCATTGGGCTCTCCACTACAGACTGTTCCATTCATTCACTGCGATTCTGCAATTCATCTGACTCTCCGCTCCAGGCAGGTTTTCATTACAGCACTGGTGAATGACCAAGTAATCCAATGCTGGTTTTCAGCCGCCTTTTCACACTCGCAGTGTGCTGTTCAATTGTCTATCCACTCAAACCTGGTCAGCCTTTCATTTTCTTTTCCACAATATCAGACTTCAGAAATCATTGGAATCGCCAGTACAGAATGTTCCATTCATTCACTGCCAATCTGGAATTCATCTGAATCTGCACTCCAGGTAGGCTTTCATTACACCACTTATGAATGTCCAAGTAACACAATGCTGGTTTTCAGCGGTCTGTTCACACTCTAAGCCCTGCTTTTTACTGGGTATCCACACAACTGTGGTCAGCTCTTCATTTTCATGTCCAAACAATCCAGACTTGAGAAATCATTGCAATCTCCAGTACAGAATGTTCCATTCATTCACTGCGAATCTGGAATTCAACTGAATCTCCACTACCTGCAGATTTATCTTACACCACTTGTGAATGTCCAAGTAAAACAATGCTGGTTTTCAGAGGCCTGTTCATGTTCGCAGTCGTGCTGTTCAATTGGCTATCCACTCAACCTGTTTTGCTCCTCATTTTCCTGTGCACACAACCCAGCCTTCAGAAATCATTGTAATCTCCACTACAGGATGTTCCATTCATTCACTGGGAATCTGGAATTCATCTTAATCTGCACTCCACGCAGGCTTTCGTTACACCACTGCTGAAAGTCGAAGTAATGCAATACTGGTTTTCAGTGGTCTGTTCACATTCGAAGCCGAGGCTTTTTACAGGCTATCCACTCAACACTGGTCAGCTCTTCATTTTCGTGTCCCCACAATCCAGATTTCAGAAATCATTGCAATCTCCACTACAGAATGTTCCATTCATTCACTGCGAGTCTGGAGTTTATCTGATTCTCCACTCCCGCCTGGTTAACATTACACCACTTGTGAATGTCCAAGTAAGCCAATGCTGGTTTTCAGAGGCCTGTTCATACTCGCAGCCGTGCTGTTTAATTGACAATTCACTCCACCCTGTTCAGCTCTTCATTGTCCCACCACACTACCAGCCTTCAGAAATCTTTGTTATCTCCACTACAGAATGTTCCATTCATTCACTGCGAATCTGGAATTCATCTGACTCTCAACTCCACGCAGGTTTTCATTACACCACTGTTGAATGTCCAAGTAACCCAATGCTGGTTTTCAGCGGCCTGTTCATATTCGCAGCCCTGCTGTTTACTTGGCTATCGATTCAAGCCTGGTCAGCTCTTCATTTTCCTGTCCACACAACACAGGCTTCAGAAATCATTGGAATCTCCTCTACAGAATGTTCCATTCATTCACTGCGAATGTGGAATTCAACTGACTCTCCACTCCATGCAGGTTTTCCTTACACCACTGATGAATGTCCAAGTAACCCAATGCTGGTTTTCAGCTGCATGTTCACACTCGCAGCCATGCTATACAATTGGCTTTCCACTAAATCCTGATTAGTTCTTGATTTTCCTTCCACACGGCCCAGCCTTCAGAAATCGTTGGAATCTCCACTAGAGAATGTTCCATTCATTCACTGCGAATCTGGAATTCCTCTGAACCTCCACTCCCGGCAGGTTTTCGTTACACCACTGTTGAATGTCCAAGTAACCCAATGCTGGTTTTCAGCGGCCTGTTCATATTCGCAGCCCTGCTGTTTACTTGGCTATCGATTCAAGCCTGGTCAGCTCTTCATTTTCCTGTCCACACAACACAGGCTTCAGAAATCATTGGAATCTCCTCTACAGAATGTTCCATTCATTCACTGCGAATGTGGAATTCAACTGACTCTCCACTCCATGCAGGTTTTCCTTACACCACTGATGAATGTCCAAGTAACCCAATGCTGGTTTTCAGCTGCATGTTCACACTCGCAGCCATGCTATACAATTGGCTTTCCACTAAATCCTGATTAGTTCTTGATTTTCCTTCCACACGACCCAGCCTTCAGAAATCGTTGGAATCTCCACTAGAGAATGTTCCATTCATTCACTGCGAATCTGGAATTCCTCTGAACCTCCACTCCCGGCAGGTTTTCGTTACACCACTGTTGAATGTCCAAGTAACCCAATGTTTTAAGTGTTTTCTTCACAAGCGCAGTGGTGCTGTTCAATTGGCTATCCACTCAACCCTGGCCAGCTCTACATTTTCCTGTCCACACCACAGAGACTGGAGAAATCATTGTTATCTCCACTACAGAATGTTCCATTCATTCACAGCGAATCTGGAATTCATCTGAATCTCCACTCCCGGCAGGTTTTCGTGACACCACTGGTAAATATCCAAGTAAGCCAATGCTGGTTTTAAGTGGCCTGCTCATACTCTCAGCCGTGCTGTTCAATTTGCTATCCACTCAACCCTCTTCAGCTCCATTTTCCTGTCCACATAACCCAAACTTCAGAAACAATTGGTATCTCCTCCACAGAATGTTCCATTCATTGACGGCAAATCTGAAATTCATCTAATTCTCAACTCCCGTCAGGTTTTCGTTACACCACTTGTGAATGTCCAATTAAGCCAAAGCTGGTTTTCAGTGGCCTGTTCTTACTACGAGACGTGCTGTTCATTTGGCTATCCATTCCACCCTGTTCAGCTCTACATTTTCGTGTCCACAAAACCCAGCCTTCAGAAATCATTGGAATCACCACTAGAGAATGTTCCATTCATTCACTGCGAATCTGGAATTCATCTGAATCTCCACTCCCGGCAGGTTTTCATTGCACCACTGCTGAATGTTCAAGTAACGCAATGATGGTTTTCAGCGGTCTATTCACACTCGAACCCGTGCTGTTCACGGTCTAGCGACTCAACACTGGTGAGTTCTTCTTTTTCCAGTTCAGACAATACAAACCTCAGAAACCATTGCAATCTACACTACAGAATGTTTCATTCATTCAGGCGAATCTTGAATTCATCTTGTTCTCCACTCCCAGCAGGTTTTCGTTTCACCACTGGTGAATGTCCAAGCAACCCAAGGCTGGTTTCAGCTGCGTGTTAACACTCGCAGCCGTGCTGTTCAATTGGCTATCCAGTGAACGCTGGTTAGCTCTTGATTTTCCTTCCACACACCGAGCCTTCAGAAATCATTCTTATCTCCACTTCAGAATGTTCCATTCGTTCCCTGCGAATCTGGAATTCCTCTGACTCTCCACACCAGGCAGATTTTCCTAACAACACTGGTGAATGACCAGGTAATCCAATGCTGGTTTTCAGCGGCTGTTCACACTCACAGCCTTGCTGTTCAATTGGCAATCCAGTCAAACCTAGTCAGCTCTTCATTTTCCTGTCCACACAACCCAGCGTTCAGAAATCATTGGAATCTCTACTACAGAAATTTCCATTCATTCACTGTGAATCTGGAAATACTCTGAATCTGCATTCCAGGAAGGCTTTCGTTACACCACTGATGAATGTCCAAGTAATGCAATGCTGCTTCTTAGTGGTCTGTTCACACTCGAAACCGTGCTGTTCATTGGCTATCCACTCAATATCGGTCAGCTCTTCAATATCCTGTCCAGACTATCCAGATTCCTAAATGTTGGCAATCACCACTACAGAATGTTCCATTCAATCACGCGAATCTGGAATTCATCAGAGTCTCCACTCCTGGAAGGTTTTCGTGACACCACTGGTAAATGTCCAAGGAAGACAATGCTGGTTTTAAGCCGCCTGCTAACACACTCAGCCGTGCTGTTCAATTTGCTATCCACCCAACCCTATTCAGCTCTACATTTTCCTGTCCTCATAACCCAACCTTCAGAAATAATTGGTATCTCCTCCACAGAATGTTCCGTTCATTCACTGCGAATCTTAAATTCATCTGACTCTCAACTCCCGGCGGGTTATCGTTACACCACTTGTGAATGTCCAAGTAAGCCAATGCTGGTTTTCAGTGGCCTGTTCATACTAAGAGACGTGCTGTTCATTTGGCTATCCACTCCACCCTGTTCAGCTCTACATTTTCGTGTCCACAAAACCCAGCCTTCAGAAATCATTGGAATCACCACTAGAGAATGTTCCATTCATTCACTGCGAATCTGGAATTCATCTGAACCTCCACTCCTGGCAGGTTTTCGTTACGCCACTGGTGAATGTCCAAGTAACTCAATACTGCTTTTAAGAGGCATGTTCAACTCGCAGAAGTGCTGTTCAATGGGCTATCCACTCAATATTGGTCAGCTCTTCATTTTCCTCTCCACACAAACCAGCCTTCAGAAATCATTGGGCTCTCCACTACAGACTGTTCCACTCATTCACTGCGATTCTGCAATTCATCTGACTCTGCGCTCCAGGCAGGTTTTCATTACAGCACTGGTGAATGACCAAGTAATCCAATGCTGGTTTTCAGCCGCCTTTTCACACTCGCAGTGTGCTGTTCAATTGTCTATCCACTCAAACCTGGTCAGCCTTTCATTTTCTTTTCCACAATATCAGACTTCAGAAATCATTGGAATCGCCAGTACAGAATGTTCCATTCATTCACTGCCAATCTGGAATTCATCTGAATCTGCACTCCAGGTAGGCTTTCATTACACCACTTATGAATGTCCAAGTAACACAATGCTGGTTTTCAGCGGTCTGTTCACACTCTAAGCCCTGCTTTTTACTGGGTATCCACACAACTGTGGTCAGCTCTTCATTTTCATGTCCAAACAATCCAGACTTGAGAAATCATTGCAATCTCCAGTACAGAATGTTCCATTCATTCACTGCGAATCTGGAATTCAACTGAATCTCCACTACCTGCAGATTTATCTTACACCACTTGTGAATGTCCAAGTAAAACAATGCTGGTTTTCAGAGGCCTGTTCATGTTCGCAGTCGTGCTGTTCAATTGGCTATCCACTCAACCTGTTTTGCTCCTCATTTTCCTGTGCACACAACCCAGCCTTCAGAAATCATTGTAATCTCCACTACAGGATGTTCCATTCATTCACTGGGAATCTGGAATTCATCTGAATCTGCACTCCACGCAGGCTTTCGTTACACCACTGCTGAAAGTCGACGTAATGCAATACTGGTTTTCAGTGGTCTGTTCACATTCGAAGCCGAGGCTTTTTACAGGCTATCCACTCAACACTGGTCAGCTCTTCATTTTCGTGTCCCCACAATCCAGATTTCAGAAATCATTGCAATCTCCACTACAGAATGTTCCATTCATTCACTGCGAGTCTGGAGTTTATCTGATTCTCCACTCCCGCCTGGTTAACATTACACCACTTGTGAATGTCCAAGTAAGCCAATGCTGGTTTTCAGAGGCCTGTTCATACTCGCAGCCGTGCTGTTTAATTGACAATTCACTCCACCCTGTTCAGCTCTTCATTGTCTCCCCACACTACCAGCCTTCAGAAATCTTTGTTATCTCCACTACAGAATGTTCCATTCATTCACTGCGAATCTGGAATTCATCTGACTCTCAACTCCACGCAGGTTTTCATTACACCACTGTTGAATGTCCAAGTAACCCAATGCTGGTTTTCAGCGGCCTGTTCATATTCGCAGCCCTGCTGTTTACTTGGCTATCGATTCAAGCCTGGTCAGCTCTTCATTTTCCTGTCCACACAACACAGGCTTCAGAAATCATTGGAATCTCCTCTACAGAATGTTCCATTCATTCACTGCGAATGTGGAATTCAACTGACTCTCCACTCCATGCAGGTTTTCCTTACACCACTGATGAATGTCCAAGTAACCCAATGCTGGTTTTCAGCTGCATGTTCACACTCGCAGCCATGCTATACAATTGGCTTTCCACTAAATCCTGATTACTTCTTGATTTTCCTTCCACACGACCCAGCCTTCAGAAATCGTTGGAATCTCCACTAGAGAATGTTCCATTCATTCACTGCGAATCTGGAATTCCTCTGAACCTCCACTCCCGGCAGGTTTTCGTTACACCACTGTTGAATGTCCAAGTAACCCAATGTTTTAAGTGTTTTCTTCACAAGCGCAGTGGTGCTGTTCAATTGGCTATCCACTCAACCCTGGCCAGCTCTACATTTTCCTGTCCACACCACAGAGACTGGAGAAATCATTGTTATCTCCACTACAGAATGTTCCATTCATTCACAGCGAATCTGGAATTCATCTGAATCTCCACTCCCGGCAGGTTTTCGTGACACCACTGGTAAATATCCAAGTAAGCCAATGCTGGTTTTAAGTGGCCTGCTCATACTCTCAGCCGTGCTGTTCAATTTGCTATCCACTCAACCCTCTTCAGCTCCATTTTCCTGTCCACATAACCCAAACTTCAGAAACAATTGGTATCTCCTCCACAGAATGTTCCATTCATTGACGGCAAATCTGAAATTCATCTAATTCTCAACTCCCGTCAGGTTTTCGTTACACCACTTGTGAATGTCCAATTAAGCCAAAGCTGGTTTTCAGTGGCCTGTTCTTACTACGAGACGTGCTGTTCATTTGGCTATCCATTCCACCCTGTTCAGCTCTACATTTTCGTGTCCACAAAACCCAGCCTTCAGAAATCATTGGAATCACCACTAGAGAATGTTCCATTCATTCACTGCGAATCTGGAATTCATCTGAATCTCCACTCCCGGCAGGTTTTCATTGCACCACTGCTGAATGTTCAAGTAACGCAATGATGGTTTTCAGCGGTCTATTCACACTCGAACCCGTGCTGTTCACGGTCTAGCGACTCAACACTGGTGAGTTCTTCTTTTTCCAGTTCAGACAATACAAACCTCAGAAACCATTGCAATCTACACTACAGAATGTTTCATTCATTCAGGCGAATCTTGAATTCATCTTGTTCTCCACTCCCAGCAGGTTTTCGTTTCACCACTGGTGAATGTCCAAGCAACCCAAGGCTGGTTTCAGCTGCGTGTTAACACTCGCAGCCGTGCTGTTCAATTGGCTATCCAGTGAACGCTGGTTAGCTCTTGATTTTCCTTCCACACACCGAGCCTTCAGAAATCATTCTTATCTCCACTTCAGAATGTTCCATTCGTTCCCTGCGAATCTGGAATTCCTCTGACTCTCCACACCAGGCAGATTTTCCTAACAACACTGGTGAATGACCAGGTAATCCAATGCTGGTTTTCAGCGGCTGTTCACACTCACAGCCTTGCTGTTCAATTGGCAATCCAGTCAAACCTAGTCAGCTCTTCATTTTCCTGTCCACACAACCCAGCGTTCAGAAATCATTGGAATCTCTACTACAGAAATTTCCATTCATTCACTGTGAATCTGGAAATACTCTGAATCTGCATTCCAGGAAGGCTTTCGTTACACCACTGATGAATGTCCAAGTAATGCAATGCTGCTTCTTAGTGGTCTGTTCACACTCGAAACCGTGCTGTTCATTGGCTATCCACTCAATATCGGTCAGCTCTTCAATATCCTGTCCAGACTATCCAGATTCCTAAATGTTGGCAATCACCACTACAGAATGTTCCATTCAATCACGCGAATCTGGAATTCATCAGAGTCTCCACTCCTGGAAGGTTTTCGTGACACCACTGGTAAATGTCCAAGGAAGACAATGCTGGTTTTAAGCCGCCTGCTAACACACTCAGCCGTGCTGTTCAATTTGCTATCCACCCAACCCTATTCAGCTCTACATTTTCCTGTCCTCATAACCCAACCTTCAGAAATAATTGGTATCTCCTCCACAGAATGTTCCGTTCATTCACTGCGAATCTTAAATTCATCTGACTCTCAACTCCCGGCGGGTTATCGTTACACCACTTGTGAATGTCCAAGTAAGCCAATGCTGGTTTTCAGTGGCCTGTTCATACTAAGAGACGTGCTGTTCATTTGGCTATCCACTCCACCCTGTTCAGCTCTACATTTTCGTGTCCACAAAACCCAGCCTTCAGAAATCATTGGAATCACCACTAGAGAATGTTCCATTCATTCACTGCGAATCTGGAATTCCTCTGAACCTCCACTCCTGGCAGGTTTTCGTTACGCCACTGGTGAATGTCCAAGTCACTCAATACTGGTTTTCAGAGGCATGTTCAACTCGCAGAAGTGCTGTTCAATGGGCTATCCACTCAATATTGGTCAGCTCTTCATTTTCCTCTCCACACAAACCAGCCTTCAGAAATCATTGGGCTCTCCACTACAGACTGTTCCATTCATTCACTGCGATTCTGCAATTCATCTGACTCTCCGCTCCAGGCAGGTTTTCATTACAGCACTGGTGAATGACCAAGTAATCCAATGCTGGTTTTCAGCCGCCTTTTCACACTCGCAGTGTGCTGTTCAATTGTCTATCCACTCAAACCTGGTCAGCCTTTCATTTTCTTTTCCACAATATCAGACTTCAGAAATCATTGGAATCGCCAGTACAGAATGTTCCATTCATTCACTGCCAATCTGGAATTCATCTGAATCTGCACTCCAGGTAGGCTTTCATTACACCACTTATGAATGTCCAAGTAACACAATGCTGGTTTTCAGCGGTCTGTTCACACTCTAAGCCCTGCTTTTTACTGGGTATCCACACAACTGTGGTCAGCTCTTCATTTTCATGTCCAAACAATCCAGACTTGAGAAATCATTGCAATCTCCAGTACAGAATGTTCCATTCATTCACTGCGAATCTGGAATTCAACTGAATCTCCACTACCTGCAGATTTATCTTACACCACTTGTGAATGTCCAAGTAAAACAATGCTGGTTTTCAGAGGCCTGTTCATGTTCGCAGTCGTGCTGTTCAATTGGCTATCCACTCAACCTGTTTTGCTCCTCATTTTCCTGTGCACACAACCCAGCCTTCAGAAATCATTGTAATCTCCACTACAGGATGTTCCATTCATTCACTGGGAATCTGGAATTCATCTGAATCTGCACTCCACGCAGGCTTTCGTTACACCACTGCTGAAAGTTGAAGTAATGCAATACTGGTTTTCAGTGGTCTGTTCACATTCGAAGCCGAGGCTTTTTACAGGCTATCCACTCAACACTGCTCAGCTCTTCATTTTCGTGTCCCCACAATCCAGATTTCAGAAATCATTGCAATCTCCACTACAGAATGTTCCATTCATTCACTGCGAGTCTGGAGTTTATCTGATTCTCCACTCCCGCCTGGTTAACATTACACCACTTGTGAATGTCCAAGTAAGCCAATGCTGGTTTTCAGAGGCCTGTTCATACTCGCAGCCGTGCTGTTTAATTGACAATTCACTCCACCCTGTTCAGCTCTTCATTGTCCCACCACACTACCAGCCTTCAGAAATCTTTGTTATCTCCACTACAGAATGTTCCATTCATTCACTGCGAATCTGGAATTCATCTGACTCTGAACTCCACGCAGGTTTTCATTACACCACTGTTGAATGTCCAAGTAACCCAATGCTGGTTTTCAGCGGCCTGTTCATATTCGCAGCCCTGCTGTTTACTTGGCTATCGATTCAAGCCTGGTCAGCTCTTCATTTTCCTGTCCACACAACACAGGCTTCAGAAATCATTGGAATCTCCTCTACAGAATGTTCCATTCATTCACTGCGAATGTGGAATTCAACTGACTCTCCACTCCATGCAGGTTTTCCTTACACCACTGATGAATGTCCAAGTAACCCAATGCTGGTTTTCAGCTGCATGTTCACACTCGCAGCCATGCTATACAATTGGCTTTCCACTAAATCCTGATTACTTCTTGATTTTCCTTCCACACGACCCAGCCTTCAGAAATCATTGGAATCTCCACTAGAGAATGTTCCATTCATTCACTGCGAATCTGGAATTCCTCTGAACCTCCACTCCCGGCAGGTTTTCGTTACACCACTGTTGAATGTCCAAGTAACCCAATGTTTTAAGTGTTTTCTTCACAAGCGCAGTGGTGCTGTTCAATTGGCTATCCACTCAACCCTGGCCAGCTCTACATTTTCCTGTCCACACCACAGAGACTGGAGAAATCATTGTTATCTCCACTACAGAATGTTCCATTCATTCACAGCGAATCTGGAATTCATCTGAATCTCCACTCCCGGCAGGTTTTCGTGACACCACTGGTAAATATCCAAGTAAGCCAATGCTGGTTTTAAGTGGCCTGCTCATACTCTCAGCCGTGCTGTTCAATTTGCTATCCACTCAACCCTCTTCAGCTCCATTTTCCTGTCCACATAACCCAAACTTCAGAAACAATTGGTATCTCCTCCACAGAATGTTCCATTCATTGACGGCAAATCTGAAATTCATCTAATTCTCAACTCCCGTCAGGTTTTCGTTACACCACTTGTGAATGTCCAATTAAGCCAAAGCTGGTTTTCAGTGGCCTGTTCTTACTACGAGACGTGCTGTTCATTTGGCTATCCATTCCACCCTGTTCAGCTCTACATTTTCGTGTCCACAAAACCCAGCCTTCAGAAATCATTGGAATCACCACTAGAGAATGTTCCATTCATTCACTGCGAATCTGGAATTCATCTGAATCTCCACTCCCGGCAGGTTTTCATTGCACCACTGCTGAATGTTCAAGTAACGCAATGATGGTTTTCAGCGGTCTATTCACACTCGAACCCGTGCTGTTCACGGTCTAGCGACTCAACACTGGTGAGTTCTTCTTTTTCCAGTTCAGACAATACAAACCTCAGAAACCATTGCAATCTACACTACAGAATGTTTCATTCATTCAGGCGAATCTTGAATTCATCTTGTTCTCCACTCCCAGCAGGTTTTCGTTTCACCACTGGTGAATGTCCAAGCAACCCAAGGCTGGTTTCAGCTGCGTGTTAACACTCGCAGCCGTGCTGTTCAATTGGCTATCCAGTGAACGCTGGTTAGCTCTTGATTTTCCTTCCACACACCGAGCCTTCAGAAATCATTCTTATCTCCACTTCAGAATGTTCCATTCGTTCCCTGCGAATCTGGAATTCCTCTGACTCTCCACACCAGGCAGATTTTCCTAACAACACTGGTGAATGACCAGGTAATCCAATGCTGGTTTTCAGCGGCTGTTCACACTCACAGCCTTGCTGTTCAATTGGCAATCCAGTCAAACCTAGTCAGCTCTTCATTTTCCTGTCCACACAACCCAGCGTTCAGAAATCATTGGAATCTCTACTACAGAAATTTCCATTCATTCACTGTGAATCTGGAAATACTCTGAATCTGCATTCCAGGAAGGCTTTCGTTACACCACTGATGAATGTCCAAGTAATGCAATGCTGCTTCTTAGTGGTCTGTTCACACTCGAAACCGTGCTGTTCATTGACTATCCACTCAATATCGGTCAGCTCTTCAATATCCTGTCCAGACTATCCAGATTCCTAAATGTTGGCAATCACCACTACAGAATGTTCCATTCAATCACGCGAATCTGGAATTCATCAGAGTCTCCACTCCTGGAAGGTTTTCGTGACACCACTGGTAAATGTCCAAGGAAGACAATGCTGGTTTTAAGCCGCCTGCTAACACACTCAGCCGTGCTGTTCAATTTGCTATCCACCCAACCCTATTCAGCTCTACATTTTCCTGTCCTCATAACCCAACCTTCAGAAATAATTGGTATCTCCTCCACAGAATGTTCCGTTCATTCACTGCGAATCTTAAATTCATCTGACTCTCAACTCCCGGCGGGTTATCGTTACACCACTTGTGAATGTCCAAGTAAGCCAATGCTGGTTTTCAGTGGCCTGTTCATACTAAGAGACGTGCTGTTCATTTGGCTATCCACTCCACCCTGTTCAGCTCTACATTTTCGTGTCCACAAAACCCAGCCTTCAGAAATCATTGGAATCACCACTAGAGAATGTTCCATTCATTCACTGCGAATCTGGAATTCCTCTGAACCTCCACTCCTGGCAGGTTTTCGTTACGCCACTGGTGAATGTCCAAGTAACTCAATACTGGTTTTCAGAGGCATGTTCAACTCGCAGAAGTGCTGTTCAATGGGCTATCCACTCAATATTGGTCAGCTCTTCATTTTCCTCTCCACACAAACCAGCCTTCAGAAATCATTGGGCTCTCCACTACAGACTGTTCCATTCATTCACTGCGATTCTGCAATTCATCTGACTCTCCGCTCCAGGCAGGTTTTCATTACAGCACTGGTGAATGACCAAGTAATCCAATGCTGGTTTTCAGCCGCCTTTTCACACTCGCAGTGTGCTGTTCAATTGTCTATCCACTCAAACCTGGTCAGCCTTTCATTTTCTTTTCCACAATATCAGACTTCAGAAACCATTGGGATCGCCAGTACAGAATGTTCCATTCATTCACTGCCAATCTGGAATTCATCTGAATCTGCACTCCAGGTGGGCTTTCATTACACCACTTATGAATGTCCAAGTAACACAATGCTGGTTTTCAGCGGTCTGTTCACACTCTAAGCCCTGCTTTTTACTGGGTATCCACACAACTGTGGTCAGCTCTTCATTTTCATGTCCAAACAATCCAGACTTGAGAAATCATTGCAATCTCCAGTACAGAATGTTCCATTCATTCACTGCGAATCTGGAATTCAACTGAATCTCCACTACCTGCAGATTTATCTTACACCACTTGTGAATGTCCAAGTAAAACAATGCTGGTTTTCAGAGGCCTGTTCATGTTCGCAGTCGTGCTGTTCAATTGGCTATCCACTCAACCTGTTTTGCTCCTCATTTTCCTGTGCACACAACCCAGCCTTCAGAAATCATTGTAATCTCCACTACAGGATGTTCCATTCATTCACTGGGAATCTGGAATTCATCTGAATCTGCACTCCACGCAGGCTTTCGTTACACCACTGCTGAAAGTCGAAGTAATGCAATACTGGTTTTCAGTGGTCTGTTCACATTCGAAGCCGAGGCTTTTTACAGGCTATCCACTCAACACTGGTCAGCTCTTCATTTTCGTGTCCCCACAATCCAGATTTCAGAAATCATTGCAATCTCCACTACAGAATGTTCCATTCATTCACTGCGAGTCTGGAGTTTATCTGATTCTCCACTCCCGCCTGGTTAACATTACACCACTTGTGAATGTCCAAGTAAGCCAATGCTGGTTTTCAGAGGCCTGTTCATACTCGCAGCCGTGCTGTTTAATTGACAATTCACTCCACCCTGTTCAGCTCTTCATTGTCCCACCACACTACCAGCCTTCAGAAATCTTTGTTATCTCCACTACAGAATGTTCCATTCATTCACTGCGAATCTGGAATTCATCTGACTCTCAACTCCACGCAGGTTTTCATTACACCACTGTTGAATGTCCAAGTAACCCAATGCTGGTTTTCAGCGGCCTGTTCATATTCGCAGCCCTACTGTTTACTTGGCTATCGATTCAAGCCTGGTCAGCTCTTCATTTTCCTGTCCACACAACACAGGCTTCAGAAATCATTGGAATCTCCTCTACAGAATGTTCCATTCATTCACTGCGAATGTGGAATTCAACTGACTCTCCACTCCATGCAGGTTTTCCTTACACCACTGATGAATGTCCAAGTAACCCAATGCTGGTTTTCAGCTGCATGTTCACACTCGCAGCCATGCTATACAATTGGCTTTCCACTAAATTCTGATTAGTTCTTGATTTTCCTTCCATACGACCCAGCCTTCAGAAATCGTTGGAATCTCCACTAGAGAATGTTCCATTCATTCACTGCGAATCTGGAATTCCTCTGAACCTCCACTCCCGGCAGGTTTTCGTTACACCACTGTTGAATGTCCAAGTAACCCAATGTTTTAAGTGTTTTCTTCACAAGCGCAGTGGTGCTGTTCAATTGGCTATCCACTCAACCCTGGCCAGCTCTACATTTTCCTGTCCACACCACAGAGACTGGAGAAATCATTGTTATCTCCACTACAGAATGTTCCATTCATTCACAGCGAATCTGGAATTCATCTGAATCTCCACTCCCGGCAGGTTTTCGTGACACCACTGGTAAATATCCAAGTAAGCCAATGCTGGTTTTAAGTGGCCTGCTCATACTCTCAGCCGTGCTGTTCAATTTGCTATCCACTCAACCCTCTTCAGCTCCATTTTCCTGTCCACATAACCCAAACTTCAGAAACAATTGGTATCTCCTCCACAGAATGTTCCATTCATTGACGGCAAATCTGAAATTCATCTAATTCTCAACTCCCGTCAGGTTTTCGTTACACCACTTGTGAATGTCCAATTAAGCCAAAGCTGGTTTTCAGTGGCCTGTTCTTACTACGAGACGTGCTGTTCATTTGGCTATCCATTCCACCCTGTTCAGCTCTACATTTTCGTGTCCACAAAACCCAGCCTTCAGAAATCATTGGAATCACCACTAGAGAATGTTCCATTCATTCACTGCGAATCTGGAATTCATCTGAATCTCCACTCCCGGCAGGTTTTCATTGCACCACTGCTGAATGTTCAAGTAACGCAATGATGGTTTTCAGCGGTCTATTCACACTCGAACCCGTGCTGTTCACGGTCTAGCGACTCAACACTGGTGAGTTCTTCTTTTTCCAGTTCAGACAATACAAACCTCAGAAACCATTGCAATCTACACTACAGAATGTTTCATTCATTCAGGCGAATCTTGAATTCATCTTGTTCTCCACTCCCAGCAGGTTTTCGTTTCACCACTGGTGAATGTCCAAGCAACCCAAGGCTGGTTTCAGATGCGTGTTAACACTCGCAGCCGTGCTGTTCAATTGGCTATCCAGTGAACGCTGGTTAGCTCTTGATTTTCCTTCCACACACCGAGCCTTCAGAAATCATTCTTATCTCCACTTCAGAATGTTCCATTCGTTCCCTGCGAATCTGGAATTCCTCTGACTCTCCACACCAGGAAGATTTTCCTAACAACACTGGTGAATGACCAGGTAATCCAATGCTGGTTTTCAGCGGCTGTTCACACTCACAGCCTTGCTGTTCAATTGGCAATCCAGTCAAACCTAGTCAGCTCTTCATTTTCCTGTCCACACAACCCAGCGTTCAGAAATCATTGGAATCTCTACTACAGAAATTTCCATTCATTCACTGTGAATCTGGAAATACTCTGAATCTGCATTCCAGGAAGGCTTTCGTTACACCACTGATGAATGTCCAAGTAATGCAATGCTGCTTCTTAGTGGTCTGTTCACACTCGAAACCGTGCTGTTCATTGGCTATCCACTCAATATCGGTCAGCTCTTCAATATCCTGTCCAGACTATCCAGATTCCTAAATGTTGGCAATCACCACTACAGAATGTTCCATTCAATCACGCGAATCTGGAATTCATCAGAGTCTCCACTCCTGGAAGGTTTTCGTGACACCACTGGTAAATGTCCAAGGAAGACAATGCTGGTTTTAAGCCGCCTGCTAACACACTCAGCCGTGCTGTTCAATTTGCTATCCACCCAACCCTATTCAGCTCTACATTTTCCTGTCCTCATAACCCAACCTTCAGAAATAATTGGTATCTCCTCCACAGAATGTTCCGTTCATTCACTGCGAATCTTAAATTCATCTGACTCTCAACTCCCGGCGGGTTATCGTTACACCACTTGTGAATGTCCAAGTAAGCCAATGCTGGTTTTCAGTGGCCTGTTCATACTAAGAGACGTGCTGTTCATTTGGCTATCCACTCCACCCTGTTCAGCTCTACATTTTCGTGTCCACAAAACCCAGCCTTCAGAAATCATTGGAATCACCACTAGAGAATGTTCCATTCATTCACTGCGAATCTGGAATTCATCTGAATCTCCACTCCCGGCAGGTTTTCGTGACACCACTGGTAAATATCCAAGTAAGCCAATGCTGGTTTTAAGTGGCCTGCTCATACTCTCAGCCGTGCTGTTCAATTTGCTATCCACTCAACCCTCTTCAGCTCCATTTTCCTGTCCACATAACCCAAACTTCAGAAACAATTGGTATCTCCTCCACAGAATGTTCCATTCATTGACGGCAAATCTGAAATTCATCTAATTCTCAACTCCCGTCAGGTTTTCGTTACACCACTTGTGAATGTCCAATTAAGCCAAAGCTGGTTTTCAGTGGCCTGTTCTTACTACGAGACGTGCTGTTCATTTGGCTATCCATTCCACCCTGTTCAGCTCTACATTTTCGTGTCCACAAAACCCAGCCTTCAGAAATCATTGGAATCACCACTAGAGAATGTTCCATTCATTCACTGCGAATCTGGAATTCATCTGAATCTCCACTCCCGGCAGGTTTTCATTGCACCACTGCTGAATGTTCAAGTAACGCAATGATGGTTTTCAGTGGTCTATTCACACTCGAACCCGTGCTGTTCACGGTCTAGCGACTCAACACTGGTGAGTTCTTCTTTTTCCAGTTCAGACAATACAAACCTCAGAAACCATTGCAATCTACACTACAGAATGTTTCATTCATTCAGGCGAATCTTGAATTCATCTTGTTCTCCACTCCCAGCAGGTTTTCGTTTCACCACTGGTGAATGTCCAAGCAACCCAAGTCTGGTTTCAGCTGCGTGTTAACACTCGCAGCCGTGCTGTTCAATTGGCTATCCAGTGAACGCTGGTTAGCTCTTGATTTTCCTTCCACACACCGAGCCTTCAGAAATCATTCTTATCTCCACTTCAGAGTGTTCCATTCGTTCCCTGCGAATCTGGAATTCCTCTGACTCTCCACACCAGGCAGATTTTCCTAACAACACTGGTGAATGACCAGGTAATCCAATGCTGGTTTTCAGCGGCTGTTCACACTCACAGCCTTGCTGTTCAATTGGCAATCCAGTCAAACCTAGTCAGCTCTTCATTTTCCTGTCCACACAACCCAGCGTTCAGAAATCATTGGAATCTCTACTACAGAAATTTCCATTCATTCACTGTGAATCTGGAAATACTCTGAATCTGCATTCCAGGAAGGCTTTCGTTACACCACTGATGAATGTCCAAGTAATGCAATGCTGCTTCTTAGTGGTCTGTTCACACTCGAAACCGTGCTGTTCATTGGCTATCCACTCAATATCGGTCAGCTCTTCAATATCCTGTCCAGACTATCCAGATTCCTAAATGTTGGCAATCACCACTACAGAATGTTCCATTCAATCACGCGAATCTGGAATTCATCAGAGTCTCCACTCCTGGAAGGTTTTCGTGACACCACTGGTAAATGTCCAAGGAAGACAATGCTGGTTTTAAGCCGCCTGCTAACACACTCAGCCGTGCTGTTCAATTTGCTATCCACCCAACCCTATTCAGCTCTACATTTTCCTGTCCTCATAACCCAACCTTCAGAAATAATTGGTATCTCCTCCACAGAATGTTCCGTTCATTCACTGCGAATCTTAAATTCATCTGACTCTCAACTCCCGGCGGGTTATCGTTACACCACTTGTGAATGTCCAAGTAAGCCAATGCTGGTTTTCAGTGGCCTGTTCATACTAAGAGACGTGCTGTTCATTTGGCTATCCACTCCACCCTGTTCAGCTCTACATTTTCGTGTCCACAAAACCCAGCCTTCAGAAATCATTGGAATCACCACTAGAGAATGTTCCATTCATTCACTGCGAATCTGGAATTCCTCTGAACCTCCACTCCTGGCAGGTTTTCGTTACGCCACTGGTGAATGTCCAAGTCACTCAATACTGGTTTTCAGAGGCATGTTCAACTCGCAGAAGTGCTGTTCAATGGGCTATCCACTCAATATTGGTCAGCTCTTCATTTTCCTCTCCACACAAACCAGCCTTCAGAAATCATTGGGCTCTCCACTACAGACTGTTCCATTCATTCACTGCGATTCTGCAATTCATCTGACTCTCCGCTCCAGGCAGGTTTTCATTACAGCACTGGTGAATGACCAAGTAATCCAATGCTGGTTTTCAGCCGCCTTTTCACACTCGCAGTGTGCTGTTCAATTGTCTATCCACTCAAACCTGGTCAGCCTTTCATTTTCTTTTCCACAATATCAGACTTCAGAAATCATTGGAATCGCCAGTACAGAATGTTCCATTCATTCACTGCCAATCTGGAATTCATCTGAATCTGCACTCCAGGTAGGCTTTCATTACACCACTTATGAATGTCCAAGTAACACAATGCTAGTTTTCAGCGGTCTGTTCACACTCTAAGCCCTGCTTTTTACTGGGTATCCACACAACTGTGGTCAGCTCTTCATTTTCATGTCCAAACAATCCAGACTTGAGAAATCATTGCAATCTCCAGTACAGAATGTTCCATTCATTCACTGCGAATCTGGAATTCAACTGAATCTCCACTACCTGCAGATTTATCTTACACCACTTGTGAATGTCCAAGTAAAACAATGCTGGTTTTCAGAGGCCTGTTCATGTTCGCAGTCGTGCTGTTCAATTGGCTATCCACTCAACCTGTTTTGCTCCTCATTTTCCTGTGCACACAACCCAGCCTTCAGAAATCATTGTAATCTCCACTACAGGATGTTCCATTCATTCACTGGGAATCTGGAATTCATCTTAATCTGCACTCCACGCAGGCTTTCGTTACACCACTGCTGAAAGTCGAAGTAATGCAATACTGGTTTTCAGTGGTCTGTTCACATTCGAAGCCGAGGCTTTTTACAGGCTATCCACTCAACACTGGTCAGCTCTTCATTTTCGTGTCCCCACAATCCAGATTTCAGAAATCATTGCAATCTCCACTACAGAATGTTCCATTCATTCACTGCGAGTCTGGAGTTTATCTGATTCTCCACTCCCGCCTGGTTAACATTACACCACTTGTGAATGTCCAAGTAAGCCAATGCTGGTTTTCAGAGGCCTGTTCATACTCGCAGCCGTGCTGTTTAATTGACAATTCACTCCACCCTGTTCAGCTCTTCATTGTCCCACCACACTACCAGCCTTCAGAAATCTTTGTTATCTCCACTACAGAATGTTCCATTCATTCACTGCGAATCTGGAATTCATCTGACTCTCAACTCCACGCAGGTTTTCATTACACCACTGTTGAATGTCCAAGTAACCCAATGCTGGTTTTCAGCGGCCTGTTCATATTCGCAGCCCTGCTGTTTACTTGGCTATCGATTCAAGCCTGGTCAGCTCTTCATTTTCCTGTCCACACAACACAGGCTTCAGAAATCATTGGAATCTCCTCTACAGAATGTTCCATTCATTCACTGCGAATGTGGAATTCAACTGACTCTCCACTCCATGCAGGTTTTCCTTACACCACTGATGAATGTCCAAGTAACCCAATGCTGGTTTTCAGCTGCATGTTCACACTCGCAGCCATGCTATACAATTGGCTTTCCACTAAATCCTGATTAGTTCTTGATTTTCCTTCCACACGGCCCAGCCTTCAGAAATCGTTGGAATCTCCACTAGAGAATGTTCCATTCATTCACTGCGAATCTGGAATTCCTCTGAACCTCCACTCCCGGCAGGTTTTCGTTACACCACTGTTGAATGTCCAAGTAACCCAATGCTGGTTTTCAGCGGCCTGTTCATATTCGCAGCCCTGCTGTTTACTTGGCTATCGATTCAAGCCTGGTCAGCTCTTCATTTTCCTGTCCACACAACACAGGCTTCAGAAATCATTGGAATCTCCTCTACAGAATGTTCCATTCATTCACTGCGAATGTGGAATTCAACTGACTCTCCACTCCATGCAGGTTTTCCTTACACCACTGATGAATGTCCAAGTAACCCAATGCTGGTTTTCAGCTGCATGTTCACACTCGCAGCCATGCTATACAATTGGCTTTCCACTAAATCCTGATTAGTTCTTGATTTTCCTTCCACACGACCCAGCCTTCAGAAATCGTTGGAATCTCCACTAGAGAATGTTCCATTCATTCACTGCGAATCTGGAATTCCTCTGAACCTCCACTCCCGGCAGGTTTTCGTTACACCACTGTTGAATGTCCAAGTAACCCAATGTTTTAAGTGTTTTCTTCACAAGCGCAGTGGTGCTGTTCAATTGGCTATCCACTCAACCCTGGCCAGCTCTACATTTTCCTGTCCACACCACAGAGACTGGAGAAATCATTGTTATCTCCACTACAGAATGTTCCATTCATTCACAGCGAATCTGGAATTCATCTGAATCTCCACTCCCGGCAGGTTTTCGTGACACCACTGGTAAATATCCAAGTAAGCCAATGCTGGTTTTAAGTGGCCTGCTCATACTCTCAGCCGTGCTGTTCAATTTGCTATCCACTCAACCCTCTTCAGCTCCATTTTCCTGTCCACATAACCCAAACTTCAGAAACAATTGGTATCTCCTCCACAGAATGTTCCATTCATTGACGGCAAATCTGAAATTCATCTAATTCTCAACTCCCGTCAGGTTTTCGTTACACCACTTGTGAATGTCCAATTAAGCCAAAGCTGGTTTTCAGTGGCCTGTTCTTACTACGAGACGTGCTGTTCATTTGGCTATCCATTCCACCCTGTTCAGCTCTACATTTTCGTGTCCACAAAACCCAGCCTTCAGAAATCATTGGAATCACCACTAGAGAATGTTCCATTCATTCACTGCGAATCTGGAATTCATCTGAATCTCCACTCCCGGCAGGTTTTCATTGCACCACTGCTGAATGTTCAAGTAACGCAATGATGGTTTTCAGCGGTCTATTCACACTCGAACCCGTGCTGTTCACGGTCTAGCGACTCAACACTGGTGAGTTCTTCTTTTTCCAGTTCAGACAATACAAACCTCAGAAACCATTGCAATCTACACTACAGAATGTTTCATTCATTCAGGCGAATCTTGAATTCATCTTGTTCTCCACTCCCAGCAGGTTTTCGTTTCACCACTGGTGAATGTCCAAGCAACCCAAGGCTGGTTTCAGCTGCGTGTTAACACTCGCAGCCGTGCTGTTCAATTGGCTATCCAGTGAACGCTGGTTAGCTCTTGATTTTCCTTCCACACACCGAGCCTTCAGAAATCATTCTTATCTCCACTTCAGAATGTTCCATTCGTTCCCTGCGAATCTGGAATTCCTCTGACTCTCCACACCAGGCAGATTTTCCTAACAACACTGGTGAATGACCAGGTAATCCAATGCTGGTTTTCAGCGGCTGTTCACACTCACAGCCTTGCTGTTCAATTGGCAATCCAGTCAAACCTAGTCAGCTCTTCATTTTCCTGTCCACACAACCCAGCGTTCAGAAATCATTGGAATCTCTACTAGAGAAATTTCCATTCATTCACTGTGAATCTGGAAATACTCTGAATCTGCATTCCAGGAAGGCTTTCGTTACACCACTGATGAATGTCCAAGTAATGCAATGCTGCTTCTTAGTGGTCTGTTCACACTCGAAACCGTGCTGTTCATTGGCTATCCACTCAATATCGGTCAGCTCTTCAATATCCTGTCCAGACTATCCAGATTCCTAAATGTTGGCAATCACCACTACAGAATGTTCCATTCAATCACGCGAATCTGGAATTCATCAGAGTCTCCACTCCTGGAAGGTTTTCGTGACACCACTGGTAAATGTCCAAGGAAGACAATGCTGGTTTTAAGCCGCCTGCTAACACACTCAGCCGTGCTGTTCAATTTGCTATCCACCCAACCCTATTCAGCTCTACATTTTCCTGTCCTCATAACCCAACCTTCAGAAATAATTGGTATCTCCTCCACAGAATGTTCCGTTCATTCACTGCGAATCTTAAATTCATCTGACTCTCAACTCCCGGCGGGTTATCGTTACACCACTTGTGAATGTCCAAGTAAGCCAATGCTGGTTTTCAGTGGCCTGTTCATACTAAGAGACGTGCTGTTCATTTGGCTATCCACTCCACCCTGTTCAGCTCTACATTTTCGTGTCCACAAAACCCAGCCTTCAGAAATCATTGGAATCACCACTAGAGAATGTTCCATTCATTCACTGCGAATCTGGAATTCATCTGAACCTCCACTCCAGGCAGGTTTTCGTTACGCCACTGGTGAATGTCCAAGTAACTCAATACTGCTTTTAAGAGGCATGTTCAACTCGCAGAAGTGCTGTTCAATGGGCTATCCACTCAATATTGGTCAGCTCTTCATTTTCCTCTCCACACAAACCAGCCTTCAGAAATCATTGGGCTCTCCACTACAGACTGTTCCACTCATTCACTGCGATTCTGCAATTCATCTGACTCTCCGCTCCAGGCAGGTTTTCATTACAGCACTGGTGAATGACCAAGTAATCCAATGCTGGTTTTCAGCCGCCTTTTCACACTCGCAGTGTGCTGTTCAATTGTCTATCCACTCAAACCTGGTCAGCCTTTCATTTTCTTTTCCACAATATCAGACTTCAGAAATCATTGGAATCGCCAGTACAGAATGTTCCATTCATTCACTGCCAATCTGGAATTCATCTGAATCTGCACTCCAGGTAGGCTTTCATTACACCACTTATGAATGTCCAAGTAACACAATGCTGGTTTTCAGCGGTCTGTTCACACTCTAAGCCCTGCTTTTTACTGGGTATCCACACAACTGTGGTCAGCTCTTCATTTTCATGTCCAAACAATCCAGACTTGAGAAATCATTGCAATCTCCAGTACAGAATGTTCCATTCATTCACTGCGAATCTGGAATTCAACTGAATCTCCACTACCTGCAGATTTATCTTACACCACTTGTGAATGTCCAAGTAAAACAATGCTGGTTTTCAGAGGCCTGTTCATGTTCGCAGTCGTGCTGTTCAATTGGCTATCCACTCAACCTGTTTTGCTCCTCATTTTCCTGTGCACACAACCCAGCCTTCAGAAATCATTGTAATCTCCACTACAGGATGTTCCATTCATTCACTGGGAATCTGGAATTCATCTGAATCTGCACTCCACGCAGGCTTTCGTTACACCACTGCTGAAAGTCGACGTAATGCAATACTGGTTTTCAGTGGTCTGTTCACATTCGAAGCCGAGGCTTTTTACAGGCTATCCACTCAACACTGGTCAGCTCTTCATTTTCGTGTCCCCACAATCCAGATTTCAGAAATCATTGCAATCTCCACTACAGAATGTTCCATTCATTCACTGCGAGTCTGGAGTTTATCTGATTCTCCACTCCCGCCTGGTTAACATTACACCACTTGTGAATGTCCAAGTAAGCCAATGCTGGTTTTCAGAGGCCTGTTCATACTCGCAGCCGTGCTGTTTAATTGACAATTCACTCCACCCTGTTCAGCTCTTCATTGTCTCCCCACACTACCAGCCTTCAGAAATCTTTGTTATCTCCACTACAGAATGTTCCATTCATTCACTGCGAATCTGGAATTCATCTGACTCTCAACTCCACGCAGGTTTTCATTACACCACTGTTGAATGTCCAAGTAACCCAATGCTGGTTTTCAGCGGCCTGTTCATATTCGCAGCCCTGCTGTTTACTTGGCTATCGATTCAAGCCTGGTCAGCTCTTCATTTTCCTGTCCACACAACACAGGCTTCAGAAATCATTGGAATCTCCTCTACAGAATGTTCCATTCATTCACTGCGAATGTGGAATTCAACTGACTCTCCACTCCATGCAGGTTTTCCTTACACCACTGATGAATGTCCAAGTAACCCAATGCTGGTTTTCAGCTGCATGTTCACACTCGCAGCCATGCTATACAATTGGCTTTCCACTAAATCCTGATTAGTTCTTGATTTTCCTTCCACACGACCCAGCCTTCAGAAATCGTTGGAATCTCCACTAGAGAATGTTCCATTCATTCACTGCGAATCTGGAATTCCTCTGAACCTCCACTCCCGGCAGGTTTTCGTTACACCACTGTTGAATGTCCAAGTAACCCAATGTTTTAAGTGTTTTCTTCACAAGCGCAGTGGTGCTGTTCAATTGGCTATCCACTCAACCCTGGCCAGCTCTACATTTTCCTGTCCACACCACAGAGACTGGAGAAATCATTGTTATCTCCACTACAGAATGTTCCATTCATTCACAGCGAATCTGGAATTCATCTGAATCTCCACTCCCGGCAGGTTTTCGTGACACCACTGGTAAATATCCAAGTAAGCCAATGCTGGTTTTAAGTGGCCTGCTCATACTCTCAGCCGTGCTGTTCAATTTGCTATCCACTCAACCCTCTTCAGCTCCATTTTCCTGTCCACATAACCCAAACTTCAGAAACAATTGGTATCTCCTCCACAGAATGTTCCATTCATTGACGGCAAATCTGAAATTCATCTAATTCTCAACTCCCGTCAGGTTTTCGTTACACCACTTGTGAATGTCCAATTAAGCCAAAGCTGGTTTTCAGTGGCCTGTTCTTACTACGAGACGTGCTGTTCATTTGGCTATCCATTCCACCCTGTTCAGCTCTACATTTTCGTGTCCACAAAACCCAGCCTTCAGAAATCATTGGAATCACCACTAGAGAATGTTCCATTCATTCACTGCGAATCTGGAATTCATCTGAATCTCCACTCCCGGCAGGTTTTCATTGCACCACTGCTGAATGTTCAAGTAACGCAATGATGGTTTTCAGCGGTCTATTCACACTCGAACCCGTGCTGTTCACGGTCTAGCGACTCAACACTGGTGAGTTCTTCTTTTTCCAGTTCAGACAATACAAACCTCAGAAACCATTGCAATCTACACTACAGAATGTTTCATTCATTCAGGCGAATCTTGAATTCATCTTGTTCTCCACTCCCAGCAGGTTTTCGTTTCACCACTGGTGAATGTCCAAGCAACCCAAGGCTGGTTTCAGCTGCGTGTTAACACTCGCAGCCGTGCTGTTCAATTGGCTATCCAGTGAACGCTGGTTAGCTCTTGATTTTCCTTCCACACACCGAGCCTTCAGAAATCATTCTTATCTCCACTTCAGAATGTTCCATTCGTTCCCTGCGAATCTGGAATTCCTCTGACTCTCCACACCAGGCAGATTTTCCTAACAACACTGGTGAATGACCAGGTAATCCAATGCTGGTTTTCAGCGGCTGTTCACACTCACAGCCTTGCTGTTCAATTGGCAATCCAGTCAAACCTAGTCAGCTCTTCATTTTCCTGTCCACACAACCCAGCGTTCAGAAATCATTGGAATCTCTACTACAGAAATTTCCATTCATTCACTGTGAATCTGGAAATACTCTGAATCTGCATTCCAGGAAGGCTTTCGTTACACCACTGATGAATGTCCAAGTAATGCAATGCTGCTTCTTAGTGGTCTGTTCACACTCGAAACCGTGCTGTTCATTGGCTATCCACTCAATATCGGTCAGCTCTTCAATATCCTGTCCAGACTATCCAGATTCCTAAATGTTGGCAATCACCACTACAGAATGTTCCATTCAATCACGCGAATCTGGAATTCATCAGAGTCTCCACTCCTGGAAGGTTTTCGTGACACCACTGGTAAATGTCCAAGGAAGACAATGCTGGTTTTAAGCCGCCTGCTAACACACTCAGCCGTGCTGTTCAATTTGCTATCCACCCAACCCTATTCAGCTCTACATTTTCCTGTCCTCATAACCCAACCTTCAGAAATAATTGGTATCTCCTCCACAGAATGTTCCGTTCATTCACTGCGAATCTTAAATTCATCTGACTCTCAACTCCCGGCGGGTTATCGTTACACCACTTGTGAATGTCCAAGTAAGCCAATGCTGGTTTTCAGTGGCCTGTTCATACTAAGAGACGTGCTGTTCATTTGGCTATCCACTCCACCCTGTTCAGCTCTACATTTTCGTGTCCACAAAACCCAGCCTTCAGAAATCATTGGAATCACCACTAGAGAATGTTCCATTCATTCACTGCGAATCTGGAATTCCTCTGAACCTCCACTCCTGGCAGGTTTTCGTTACGCCACTGGTGAATGTCCAAGTCACTCAATACTGGTTTTCAGAGGCATGTTCAACTCGCAGAAGTGCTGTTCAATGGGCTATCCACTCAATATTGGTCAGCTCTTCATTTTCCTCTCCACACAAACCAGCCTTCAGAAATCATTGGGCTCTCCATTACAGACTGTTCCATTCATTCACTGCGATTCTGCAATTCATCTGACTCTCCGCTCCAGGCAGGTTTTCATTACAGCACTGGTGAATGACCAAGTAATCCAATGCTGGTTTTCAGCCGCCTTTTCACACTCGCAGTGTGCTGTTCAATTGTCTATCCACTCAAACCTGGTCAGCCTTTCATTTTCTTTTCCACAATATCAGACTTCAGAAATCATTGGAATCGCCAGTACAGAATGTTCCATTCATTCACTGCCAATCTGGAATTCATCTGAATCTGCACTCCAGGTAGGCTTTCATTACACCACTTATGAATGTCCAAGTAACACAATGCTGGTTTTCAGCGGTCTGTTCACACTCTAAGCCCTGCTTTTTACTGGGTATCCACACAACTGTGGTCAGCTCTTCATTTTCATGTCCAAACAATCCAGACTTGAGAAATCATTGCAATCTCCAGTACAGAATGTTCCATTCATTCACTGCGAATCTGGAATTCAACTGAATCTCCACTACCTGCAGATTTATCTTACACCACTTGTGAATGTCCAAGTAAAACAATGCTGGTTTTCAGAGGCCTGTTCATGTTCGCAGTCGTGCTGTTCAATTGGCTATCCACTCAACCTGTTTTGCTCCTCATTTTCCTGTGCACACAACCCAGCCTTCAGAAATCATTGTAATCTCCACTACAGGATGTTCCATTCATTCACTGGGAATCTGGAATTCATCTGAATCTGCACTCCACGCAGGCTTTCGTTACACCACTGCTGAAAGTTGAAGTAATGCAATACTGGTTTTCAGTGGTCTGTTCACATTCGAAGCCGAGGCTTTTTACAGGCTATCCACTCAACACTGCTCAGCTCTTCATTTTCGTGTCCCCACAATCCAGATTTCAGAAATCATTGCAATCTCCACTACAGAATGTTCCATTCATTCACTGCGAGTCTGGAGTTTATCTGATTCTCCACTCCCGCCTGGTTAACATTACACCACTTGTGAATGTCCAAGTAAGCCAATGCTGGTTTTCAGAGGCCTGTTCATACTCGCAGCCGTGCTGTTTAATTGACAATTCACTCCACCCTGTTCAGCTCTTCATTGTCCCACCACACTACCAGCCTTCAGAAATCTTTGTTATCTCCACTACAGAATGTTCCATTCATTCACTGCGAATCTGGAATTCATTTGACTCTGAACTCCACGCAGGTTTTCATTACACCACTGTTGAATGTCCAAGTAACCCAATGCTGGTTTTCAGCGGCCTGTTCATATTCGCAGCCCTGCTGTTTACTTGGCTATCGATTCAAGCCTGGTCAGCTCTTCATTTTCCTGTCCACACAACACAGGCTTCAGAAATCATTGGAATCTCCTCTACAGAATGTTCCATTCATTCACTGCGAATGTGGAATTCAACTGACTCTCCACTCCATGCAGGTTTTCCTTACACCACTGATGAATGTCCAAGTAACCCAATGCTGGTTTTCAGCTGCATGTTCACACTCGCAGCCATGCTATACAATTGGCTTTCCACTAAATCCTGATTACTTCTTGATTTTCCTTCCACACGACCCAGCCTTCAGAAATCATTGGAATCTCCACTAGAGAATGTTCCATTCATTCACTGCGAATCTGGAATTCCTCTGAACCTCCACTCCCGGCAGGTTTTCGTTACACCACTGTTGAATGTCCAAGTAACCCAATGTTTTAAGTGTTTTCTTCACAAGCGCAGTGGTGCTGTTCAATTGGCTATCCACTCAACCCTGGCCAGCTCTACATTTTCCTGTCCACACCACAGAGACTGGAGAAATCATTGTTATCTCCACTACAGAATGTTCCATTCATTCACAGCGAATCTGGAATTCATCTGAATCTCCACTCCCGGCAGGTTTTCGTGACACCACTGGTAAATATCCAAGTAAGCCAATGCTGGTTTTAAGTGGCCTGCTCATACTCTCAGCCGTGCTGTTCAATTTGCTATCCACTCAACCCTCTTCAGCTCCATTTTCCTGTCCACATAACCCAAACTTCAGAAACAATTGGTATCTCCTCCACAGAATGTTCCATTCATTGACGGCAAATCTGAAATTCATCTAATTCTCAACTCCCGTCAGGTTTTCGTTACACCACTTGTGAATGTCCAATTAAGCCAAAGCTGGTTTTCAGTGGCCTGTTCTTACTACGAGACGTGCTGTTCATTTGGCTATCCATTCCACCCTGTTCAGCTCTACATTTTCGTGTCCACAAAACCCAGCCTTCAGAAATCATTGGAATCACCACTAGAGAATGTTCCATTCATTCACTGCGAATCTGGAATTCATCTGAATCTCCACTCCCGGCAGGTTTTCATTGCACCACTGCTGAATGTTCAAGTAACGCAATGATGGTTTTCAGCGGTCTATTCACACTCGAACCCGTGCTGTTCACGGTCTAGCGACTCAACACTGGTGAGTTCTTCTTTTTCCAGTTCAGACAATACAAACCTCAGAAACCATTGCAATCTACACTACAGAATGTTTCATTCATTCAGGCGAATCTTGAATTCATCTTGTTCTCCACTCCCAGCAGGTTTTCGTTTCACCACTGGTGAATGTCCAAGCAACCCAAGGCTGGTTTCAGCTGCGTGTTAACACTCGCAGCCGTGCTGTTCAATTGGCTATCCAGTGAACGCTGGTTAGCTCTTGATTTTCCTTCCACACACCGAGCCTTCAGAAATCATTCTTATCTCCACTTCAGAATGTTCCATTCGTTCCCTGCGAATCTGGAATTCCTCTGACTCTCCACACCAGGCAGATTTTCCTAACAACACTGGTGAATGACCAGGTAATCCAATGCTGGTTTTCAGCGGCTGTTCACACTCACAGCCTTGCTGTTCAATTGGCAATCCAGTCAAACCTAGTCAGCTCTTCATTTTCCTGTCCACACAACCCAGCGTTCAGAAATCATTGGAATCTCTACTACAGAAATTTCCATTCATTCACTGTGAATCTGGAAATACTCTGAATCTGCATTCCAGGAAGGCTTTCGTTACACCACTGATGAATGTCCAAGTAATGCAATGCTGCTTCTTAGTGGTCTGTTCACACTCGAAACCGTGCTGTTCATTGACTATCCACTCAATATCGGTCAGCTCTTCAATATCCTGTCCAGACTATCCAGATTCCTAAATGTTGGCAATCACCACTACAGAATGTTCCATTCAATCACGCGAATCTGGAATTCATCAGAGTCTCCACTCCTGGAAGGTTTTCGTGACACCACTGGTAAATGTCCAAGGAAGACAATGCTGGTTTTAAGCCGCCTGCTAACACACTCAGCCGTGCTGTTCAATTTGCTATCCACCCAACCCTATTCAGCTCTACATTTTCCTGTCCTCATAACCCAACCTTCAGAAATAATTGGTATCTCCTCCACAGAATGTTCCGTTCATTCACTGCGAATCTTAAATTCATCTGACTCTCAACTCCCGGCGGGTTATCGTTACACCACTTGTGAATGTCCAAGTAAGCCAATGCTGGTTTTCAGTGGCCTGTTCATACTAAGAGACGTGCTGTTCATTTGGCTATCCACTCCACCCTGTTCAGCTCTACATTTTCGTGTCCACAAAACCCAGCCTTCAGAAATCATTGGAATCACCACTAGAGAATGTTCCATTCATTCACTGCGAATCTGGAATTCCTCTGAACCTCCACTCCTGGCAGGTTTTCGTTACGCCACTGGTGAATGTCCAAGTAACTCAATACTGGTTTTCAGAGGCATGTTCAACTCGCAGAAGTGCTGTTCAATGGGCTATCCACTCAATATTGGTCAGCTCTTCATTTTCCTCTCCACACAAACCAGCCTTCAGAAATCATTGGGCTCTCCACTACAGACTGTTCCATTCATTCACTGCGATTCTGCAATTCATCTGACTCTCCGCTCCAGGCAGGTTTTCATTACAGCACTGGTGAATGACCAAGTAATCCAATGCTGGTTTTCAGCCGCCTTTTCACACTCGCAGTGTGCTGTTCAATTGTCTATCCACTCAAACCTGGTCAGCCTTTCATTTTCTTTTCCACAATATCAGACTTCAGAAACCATTGGGATCGCCAGTACAGAATGTTCCATTCATTCACTGCCAATCTGGAATTCATCTGAATCTGCACTCCAGGTGGGCTTTCATTACACCACTTATGAATGTCCAAGTAACACAATGCTGGTTTTCAGCGGTCTGTTCACACTCTAAGCCCTGCTTTTTACTGGGTATCCACACAACTGTGGTCAGCTCTTCATTTTCATGTCCAAACAATCCAGACTTGAGAAATCATTGCAATCTCCAGTACAGAATGTTCCATTCATTCACTGCGAATCTGGAATTCAACTGAATCTCCACTACCTGCAGATTTATCTTACACCACTTGTGAATGTCCAAGTAAAACAATGCTGGTTTTCAGAGGCCTGTTCATGTTCGCAGTCGTGCTGTTCAATTGGCTATCCACTCAACCTGTTTTGCTCCTCATTTTCCTGTGCACACAACCCAGCCTTCAGAAATCATTGTAATCTCCACTACAGGATGTTCCATTCATTCACTGGGAATCTGGAATTCATCTGAATCTGCACTCCACGCAGGCTTTCGTTACACCACTGCTGAAAGTCGAAGTAATGCAATACTGGTTTTCAGTGGTCTGTTCACATTCGAAGCCGAGGCTTTTTACAGGCTATCCACTCAACACTGGTCAGCTCTTCATTTTCGTGTCCCCACAATCCAGATTTCAGAAATCATTGCAATCTCCACTACAGAATGTTCCATTCATTCACTGCGAGTCTGGAGTTTATCTGATTCTCCACTCCCGCCTGGTTAACATTACACCACTTGTGAATGTCCAAGTAAGCCAATGCTGGATTTCAGAGGCCTGTTCATACTCGCAGCCGTGCTGTTTAATTGACAATTCACTCCACCCTGTTCAGCTCTTCATTGTCCCACCACACTACCAGCCTTCAGAAATCTTTGTTATCTCCACTACAGAATGTTCCATTCATTCACTGCGAATCTGGAATTCATCTGACTCTCAACTCCACGCAGGTTTTCATTACACCACTGTTGAATGTCCAAGTAACCCAATGCTGGTTTTCAGCGGCCTGTTCATATTCGCAGCCCTACTGTTTACTTGGCTATCGATTCAAGCCTGGTCAGCTCTTCATTTTCCTGTCCACACAACACAGGCTTCAGAAATCATTGGAATCTCCTCTACAGAATGTTCCATTCATTCACTGCGAATGTGGAATTCAACTGACTCTCCACTCCATGCAGGTTTTCCTTACACCACTGATGAATGTCCAAGTAACCCAATGCTGGTTTTCAGCTGCATGTTCACACTCGCAGCCATGCTATACAATTGGCTTTCCACTAAATTCTGATTAGTTCTTGATTTTCCTTCCATACGACCCAGCCTTCAGAAATCGTTGGAATCTCCACTAGAGAATGTTCCATTCATTCACTGCGAATCTGGAATTCCTCTGAACCTCCACTCCCGGCAGGTTTTCGTTACACCACTGTTGAATGTCCAAGTAACCCAATGTTTTAAGTGTTTTCTTCACAAGCGCAGTGGTGCTGTTCAATTGGCTATCCACTCAACCCTGGCCAGCTCTACATTTTCCTGTCCACACCACAGAGACTGGAGAAATCATTGTTATCTCCACTACAGAATGTTCCATTCATTCACAGCGAATCTGGAATTCATCTGAATCTCCACTCCCGGCAGGTTTTCGTGACACCACTGGTAAATATCCAAGTAAGCCAATGCTGGTTTTAAGTGGCCTGCTCATACTCTCAGCCGTGCTGTTCAATTTGCTATCCACTCAACCCTCTTCAGCTCCATTTTCCTGTCCACATAACCCAAACTTCAGAAACAATTGGTATCTCCTCCACAGAATGTTCCATTCATTGACGGCAAATCTGAAATTCATCTAATTCTCAACTCCCGTCAGGTTTTCGTTACACCACTTGTGAATGTCCAATTAAGCCAAAGCTGGTTTTCAGTGGCCTGTTCTTACTACGAGACGTGCTGTTCATTTGGCTATCCATTCCACCCTGTTCAGCTCTACATTTTCGTGTCCACAAAACCCAGCCTTCAGAAATCATTGGAATCACCACTAGAGAATGTTCCATTCATTCACTGCGAATCTGGAATTCATCTGAATCTCCACTCCCGGCAGGTTTTCATTGCACCACTGCTGAATGTTCAAGTAACGCAATGATGGTTTTCAGCGGTCTATTCACACTCGAACCCGTGCTGTTCACGGTCTAGCGACTCAACACTGGTGAGTTCTTCTTTTTCCAGTTCAGACAATACAAACCTCAGAAACCATTGCAATCTACACTACAGAATGTTTCATTCATTCAGGCGAATCTTGAATTCATCTTGTTCTCCACTCCCAGCAGGTTTTCGTTTCACCACTGGTGAATGTCCAAGCAACCCAAGGCTGGTTTCAGCTGCGTGTTAACACTCGCAGCCGTGCTGTTCAATTGGCTATCCAGTGAACGCTGGTTAGCTCTTGATTTTCCTTCCACACACCGAGCCTTCAGAAATCATTCTTATCTCCACTTCAGAATGTTCCATTCGTTCCCTGCGAATCTGGAATTCCTCTGACTCTCCACACCAGGAAGATTTTCCTAACAACACTGGTGAATGACCAGGTAATCCAATGCTGGTTTTCAGCGGCTGTTCACACTCACAGCCTTGCTGTTCAATTGGCAATCCAGTCAAACCTAGTCAGCTCTTCATTTTCCTGTCCACACAACCCAGCGTTCAGAAATCATTGGAATCTCTACTACAGAAATTTCCATTCATTCACTGTGAATCTGGAAATACTCTGAATCTGCATTCCAGGAAGGCTTTCGTTACACCACTGATGAATGTCCAAGTAATGCAATGCTGCTTCTTAGTGGTCTGTTCACACTCGAAACCGTGCTGTTCATTGGCTATCCACTCAATATCGGTCAGCTCTTCAATATCCTGTCCAGACTATCCAGATTCCTAAATGTTGGCAATCACCACTACAGAATGTTCCATTCAATCACGCGAATCTGGAATTCATCAGAGTCTCCACTCCTGGAAGGTTTTCGTGACACCACTGGTAAATGTCCAAGGAAGACAATGCTGGTTTTAAGCCGCCTGCTAACACACTCAGCCGTGCTGTTCAATTTGCTATCCACCCAACCCTATTCAGCTCTACATTTTCCTGTCCTCATAACCCAACCTTCAGAAATAATTGGTATCTCCTCCACAGAATGTTCCGTTCATTCACTGCGAATCTTAAATTCATCTGACTCTCAACTCCCGGCGGGTTATCGTTACACCACTTGTGAATGTCCAAGTAAGCCAATGCTGGTTTTCAGTGGCCTGTTCATACTAAGAGACGTGCTGTTCATTTGGCTATCCACTCCACCCTGTTCAGCTCTACATTTTCGTGTCCACAAAACCCAGCCTTCAGAAATCATTGGAATCACCACTAGAGAATGTTCCATTCATTCACTGCGAATCTGGAATTCATCTGAATCTCCACTCCCGGCAGGTTTTCGTGACACCACTGGTAAATATCCAAGTAAGCCAATGCTGGTTTTAAGTGGCCTGCTCATACTCTCAGCCGTGCTGTTCAATTTGCTATCCACTCAACCCTCTTCAGCTCCATTTTCCTGTCCACATAACCCAAACTTCAGAAACAATTGGTATCTCCTCCACAGAATGTTCCATTCATTGACGGCAAATCTGAAATTCATCTAATTCTCAACTCCCGTCAGGTTTTCGTTACACCACTTGTGAATGTCCAATTAAGCCAAAGCTGGTTTTCAGTGGCCTGTTCTTACTACGAGACGTGCTGTTCATTTGGCTATCCATTCCACCCTGTTCAGCTCTACATTTTCGTGTCCACAAAACCCAGCCTTCAGAAATCATTGGAATCACCACTAGAGAATGTTCCATTCATTCACTGCGAATCTGGAATTCATCTGAATCTCCACTCCCGGCAGGTTTTCATTGCACCACTGCTGAATGTTCAAGTAACGCAATGATGGTTTTCAGTGGTCTATTCACACTCGAACCCGTGCTGTTCACGGTCTAGCGACTCAACACTGGTGAGTTCTTCTTTTTCCAGTTCAGACAATACAAACCTCAGAAACCATTGCAATCTACACTACAGAATGTTTCATTCATTCAGGCGAATCTTGAATTCATCTTGTTCTCCACTCCCAGCAGGTTTTCGTTTCACCACTGGTGAATGTCCAAGCAACCCAAGTCTGGTTTCAGCTGCGTGTTAACACTCGCAGCCGTGCTGTTCAATTGGCTATCCAGTGAACGCTGGTTAGCTCTTGATTTTCCTTCCACACACCGAGCCTTCAGAAATCATTCTTATCTCCACTTCAGAGTGTTCCATTCGTTCCCTGCGAATCTGGAATTCCTCTGACTCTCCACACCAGGCAGATTTTCCTAACAACACTGGTGAATGACCAGGTAATCCAATGCTGGTTTTCAGCGGCTGTTCACACTCACAGCCTTGCTGTTCAATTGGCAATCCAGTCAAACCTAGTCAGCTCTTCATTTTCCTGTCCACACAACCCAGCGTTCAGAAATCATTGGAATCTCTACTACAGAAATTTCCATTCATTCACTGTGAATCTGGAAATACTCTGAATCTGCATTCCAGGAAGGCTTTCGTTACACCACTGATGAATGTCCAAGTAATGCAATGCTGCTTCTTAGTGGTCTGTTCACACTCGAAACCGTGCTGTTCATTGGCTATCCACTCAATATCGGTCAGCTCTTCAATATCCTGTCCAGACTATCCAGATTCCTAAATGTTGGCAATCACCACTACAGAATGTTCCATTCAATCACGCGAATCTGGAATTCATCAGAGTCTCCACTCCTGGAAGGTTTTCGTGACACCACTGGTAAATGTCCAAGGAAGACAATGCTGGTTTTAAGCCGCCTGCTAACACACTCAGCCGTGCTGTTCAATTTGCTATCCACCCAACCCTATTCAGCTCTACATTTTCCTGTCCTCATAACCCAACCTTCAGAAATAATTGGTATCTCCTCCACAGAATGTTCCGTTCATTCACTGCGAATCTTAAATTCATCTGACTCTCAACTCCCGGCGGGTTATCGTTACACCACTTGTGAATGTCCAAGTAAGCCAATGCTGGTTTTCAGTGGCCTGTTCATACTAAGAGACGTGCTGTTCATTTGGCTATCCACTCCACCCTGTTCAGCTCTACATTTTCGTGTCCACAAAACCCAGCCTTCAGAAATCATTGGAATCACCACTAGAGAATGTTCCATTCATTCACTGCGAATCTGGAATTCCTCTGAACCTCCACTCCTGGCAGGTTTTCGTTACGCCACTGGTGAATGTCCAAGTCACTCAATCCTGGTTTTCAGAGGCATGTTCAACTCGCAGAAGTGCTGTTCAATGGGCTATCCACTCAATATTGGTCAGCTCTTCATTTTCCTCTCCACACAAACCAGCCTTCAGAAATCATTGGGCTCTCCACTACAGACTGTTCCATTCATTCACTGCGATTCTGCAATTCATCTGACTCTCCGCTCCAGGCAGGTTTTCATTACAGCACTGGTGAATGACCAAGTAATCCAATGCTGGTTTTCAGCCGCCTTTTCACACTCGCAGTGTGCTGTTCAATTGTCTATCCACTCAAACCTGGTCAGCCTTTCATTTTCTTTTCCACAATATCAGACTTCAGAAATCATTGGAATCGCCAGTACAGAATGTTCCATTCATTCACTGCCAATCTGGAATTCATCTGAATCTGCACTCCAGGTAGGCTTTCATTACACCACTTATGAATGTCCAAGTAACACAATGCTGGTTTTCAGCGGTCTGTTCACACTCTAAGCCCTGCTTTTTACTGGGTATCCACACAACTGTGGTCAGCTCTTCATTTTCATGTCCAAACAATCCAGACTTGAGAAATCATTGCAATCTCCAGTACAGAATGTTCCATTCATTCACTGCGAATCTGGAATTCAACTGAATCTCCACTACCTGCAGATTTATCTTACACCACTTGTGAATGTCCAAGTAAAACAATGCTGGTTTTCAGAGGCCTGTTCATGTTCGCAGTCGTGCTGTTCAATTGGCTATCCACTCAACCTGTTTTGCTCCTCATTTTCCTGTGCACACAACCCAGCCTTCAGAAATCATTGTAATCTCCACTACAGGATGTTCCATTCATTCACTGGGAATCTGGAATTCATCTGAATCTGCACTCCACGCAGGCTTTCGTTAAACCACTGCTGAAAGTCGAAGTAATGCAATACTGGTTTTCAGTGGTCTGTTCACATTCGAAGCCGAGGCTTTTTACAGGCTATCCACTCAACACTGGTCAGCTCTTCATTTTCGTGTCCCCACAATCCAGATTTCAGAAATCATTGCAATCTCCACTACAGAATGTTCCATTCATTCACTGCGAGTCTGGAGTTTATCTGATTCTCCACTCCCGCCTGGTTAACATTACACCACTTGTGAATGTCCAAGTAAGCCAATGCTGGTTTTCAGAGGCCTGTTCATACTCGCAGACGTGCTGTTTAATTGACAATTCACTCCACCCTGTTCAGCTCTTCATTGTCCCACCACACTACCAGCCTTCAGAAATCTTTGTTATCTCCACTACAGAATGTTCCATTCATTCACTGCGAATCTGGAATTCATCTGACTCTCAACTCCACGCAGGTTTTCATTACACCACTGTTGAATGTCCAAGTAACCCAATGCTGGTTTTCAGCGGCCTGTTCATATTCGCAGCCCTGCTGTTTACTTGGCTATCGATTCCAGCCTGGTCAGCTCTTCATTTTCCTGTCCACACAACACAGGCTTCAGAAATCATTGGAATCTCCTCTACAGAATGTTCCATTCATTCACTGCGAATGTGGAATTCAACTGACTCTCCACTCCATGCAGGTTTTCCTTACACCACTGATGAATGTCCAAGTAACCCAATGCTGGTTTTCAGCTGCATGTTCACACTCGCAGCCATGCTATACAATTGGCTTTCCACTAAATCCTGATTAGTTCTTGATTTTCCTTCCACACGACCCAGCCTTCAGAAATCATTGGAATCTCCACTAGAGAATGTTCCATTCATTCACTGCGAATCTGGAATTCCTCTGAACCTCCACTCCCAGCAGGTTTTCGTTACACCACTGTTGAATGTCCAAGTAACCCAATGTTTTAAGTGTTTTCTTCACAAGCGCAGTGGTGCTGTTCAATTGGCTATCCACTCAACCCTGGCCAGCTCTACATTTTCCTGTCCACACCACAGAGACTGGAGAAATCATTGTTATCTCCACTACAGAATGTTCCATTCATTCACAGCGAATCTGGAATTCATCTGAATCTCCACTCCCGGCAGGTTTTCGTGACACCACTGGTAAATATCCAAGTAAGCCAATGCTGGTTTTAAGTGGCCTGCTCATACTCTCAGCCGTGCTGTTCAATTTGCTATCCACTCAACCCTCTTCAGCTCCATTTTCCTGTCCACATAACCCAAACTTCAGAAACAATTGGTATCTCCTCCACAGAATGTTCCATTCATTGACGGCAAATCTGAAATTCATCTAATTCTCAACTCCCGTCAGGTTTTCGTTACACCACTTGTGAATGTCCAATTAAGCCAAAGCTGGTTTTCAGTGGCCTGTTCTTACTACGAGACGTGCTGTTCATTTGGCTATCCATTCCACCCTGTTCAGCTCTACATTTTCGTGTCCACAAAACCCAGCCTTCAGAAATCATTGGAATCACCACTAGAGAATGTTCCATTCATTCACTGCGAATCTGGAATTCATCTGAATCTCCACTCCCGGCAGGTTTTCATTGCACCACTGCTGAATGTTCAAGTAACGCAATGATGGTTTTCAGCGGTCTATTCACACTCGAACCCGTGCTGTTCACGGTCTAGCGACTCAACACTGGTGAGTTCTTCTTTTTCCAGTTCAGACAATACAAACCTCAGAAACCATTGCAATCTACACTACAGAATGTTTCATTCATTCAGGCGAATCTTGAATTCATCTTGTTCTCCACTCCCAGCAGGTTTTCGTTTCACCACTGGTGAATGTCCAAGCAACCCAAGGCTGGTTTCAGCTGCGTGTTAACACTCGCAGCCGTGCTGTTCAATTGGCTATCCAGTGAACGCTGGTTAGCTCTTGATTTTCCTTCCACACACCGAGCCTTCAGAAATCATTCTTATCTCCACTTCAGAATGTTCCATTCGTTCCCTGCGAATCTGGAATTCCTCTGACTCTCCACACCAGGCAGATTTTCCTAACAACACTGGTGAATGACCAGGTAATCCAATGCTGGTTTTCAGCGGCTGTTCACACTCACAGCCTTGCTGTTCAATTGGCAATCCAGTCAAACCTAGTCAGCTCTTCATTTTCCTGTCCACACAACCCAGCGTTCAGAAATCATTGGAATCTCTACTACAGAAATTTCCATTCATTCACTGTGAATCTGGAAATACTCTGAATCTGCATTCCAGGAAGGCTTTCGTTACACCACTGATGAATGTCCAAGTAATGCAATGCTGCTTCTTAGTGGTCTGTTCACACTCGAAACCGTGCTGTTCATTGGCTATCCACTCAATATCGGTCAGCTCTTCAATATCCTGTCCAGACTATCCAGATTCCTAAATGTTGGCAATCACCACTACAGAATGTTCCATTCAATCACGCGAATCTGGAATTCATCAGAGTCTCCACTCCTGGAAGGTTTTCGTGACACCACTGGTAAATGTCCAAGGAAGACAATGCTGGTTTTAAGCCGCCTGCTAACACACTCAGCCGTGCTGTTCAATTTGCTATCCACCCAACCCTATTCAGCTCTACATTTTCCTGTCCTCATAACCCAACCTTCAGAAATAATTGGTATCTCCTCCACAGAATGTTCCGTTCATTCACTGCGAATCTTAAATTCATCTGACTCTCAACTCCCGGCGGGTTATCGTTACACCACTTGTGAATGTCCAAGTAAGCCAATGCTGGTTTTCAGTGGCCTGTTCATACTAAGAGACGTGCTGTTCATTTGGCTATCCACTCCACCCTGTTCAGCTCTACATTTTCGTGTCCACAAAACCCAGCCTTCAGAAATCATTGGAATCACCACTAGAGAATGTTCCATTCATTCACTGCGAATCTGGAATTCCTCTGAACCTCCACTCCTGGCAGGTTTTCGTTACGCCACTGGTGAATGTCCAAGTAACTCAATACTGGTTTTCAGAGGCATGTTCAACTCGCAGAAGTGCTGTTCAATGGGCTATCCACTCAATATTGGTCAGCTCTTCATTTTCCTCTCCACACAAACCAGCCTTCAGAAATCATTGGGCTCTCCACTACAGACTGTTCCATTCATTCACTGCGATTCTGCAATTCATCTGACTCTCCGCTCCAGGCAGGTATTCATTACAGCACTGGTGAATGACCAAGTAATCCAATGCTGGTTTTCAGCCGCCTTTTCACACTCGCAGTGTGCTGTTCAATTGTCTATCCACTCAAACCTGGTCAGCCTTTCATTTTCTTTTCCACAATATCAGACTTCAGAAACCATTGGAATCGCCAGTACAGAATGTTCCATTCATTCACTGCCAATCTGGAATTCATCTGAATCTGCACTCCAGGTGGGCTTTCATTACACCACTTATGAATGTCCAAGTAACACAATGCTGGTTTTCAGCGGTCTGTTCACACTCTAAGCCCTGCTTTTTACTGGGTATCCACACAACTGTGGTCAGCTCTTCATTTTCATGTCCAAACAATCCAGACTTGAGAAATCATTGCAATCTCCAGTACAGAATGTTCCATTCATTCACTGCGAATCTGGAATTCAACTGAATCTCCACTACCTGCAGATTTATCTTACACCACTTGTGAATGTCCAAGTAAAACAATGCTGGTTTTCAGAGGCCTGTTCATGTTCGCAGTCGTGCTGTTCAATTGGCTATCCACTCAACCTGTTTTGCTCCTCATTTTCCTGTGCACACAACCCAGCCTTCAGAAATCATTGTAATCTCCACTACAGGATGTTCCATTCATTCACTGGGAATCTGGAATTCATCTGAATCTGCACTCCACGCAGGCTTTCGTTACACCACTGCTGAAAGTCGAAGTAATGCAATACTGGTTTTCAGTGGTCTGTTCACATTCGAAGCCGAGGCTTTTTACAGGCTATCCACTCAACACTGGTCAGCTCTTCATTTTCGTGTCCCCACAATCCAGATTTCAGAAATCATTGCAATCTCCACTACAGAATGTTCCATTCATTCACTGCGAGTCTGGAGTTTATCTGATTCTCCACTCCCGCCTGGTTAACATTACACCACTTGTGAATGTCCAAGTAAGCCAATGCTGGTTTTCAGAGGCCTGTTCATACTCGCAGCCGTGCTGTTTAATTGACAATTCACTCCACCCTGTTCAGCTCTTCATTGTCCCACCACACTACCAGCCTTCAGAAATCTTTGTTATCTCCACTACAGAATGTTCCATTCATTCACTGCGAATCTGGAATTCATCTGACTCTCAACTCCACGCAGGTTTTCATTACACCACTGTTGAATGTCCAAGTAACCCAATGCTGGTTTTCAGCGGCCTGTTCATATTCGCAGCCCTGCTGTTTACTTGGCTATCGATTCAAGCCTGGTCAGCTCTTCATTTTCCTGTCCACACAACACAGGCTTCAGAAATCATTGGAATCTCCTCTACAGAATGTTCCATTCATTCACTGCGAATGTGGAATTCAACTGACTCTCCACTCCATGCAGGTTTTCCTTACACCACTGATGAATGTCCAAGTAACCCAATGCTGGTTTTCAGCTGCATGTTCACACTCGCAGCCATGCTATACAATTGGCTTTCCACTAAATTCTGATTAGTTCTTGATTTTCCTTCCATACGACCCAGCCTTCAGAAATCGTTGGAATCTCCACTAGAGAATGTTCCATTCATTCACTGCGAATCTGGAATTCCTCTGAACCTCCACTCCCGGCAGGTTTTCGTTACACCACTGTTGAATGTCCAAGTAACCCAATGTTTTAAGTGTTTTCTTCACAAGCGCAGTGGTGCTGTTCAATTGGCTATCCACTCAACCCTGGCCAGCTCTACATTTTCCTGTCCACACCACAGAGACTGGAGAAATCATTGTTATCTCCACTACAGAATGTTCCATTCATTCACAGCGAATCTGGAATTCATCTGAATCTCCACTCCCGGCAGGTTTTCGTGACACCACTGGTAAATATCCAAGTAAGCCAATGCTGGTTTTAAGTGGCCTGCTCATACTCTCAGCCGTGCTGTTCAATTTGCTATCCACTCAACCCTCTTCAGCTCCATTTTCCTGTCCACATAACCCAAACTTCAGAAACAATTGGTATCTCCTCCACAGAATGTTCCATTCATTGACGGCAAATCTGAAATTCATCTAATTCTCAACTCCCGTCAGGTTTTCGTTACACCACTTGTGAATGTCCAATTAAGCCAAAGCTGGTTTTCAGTGGCCTGTTCTTACTACGAGACGTGCTGTTCATTTGGCTATCCATTCCACCCTGTTCAGCTCTACATTTTCGTGTCCACAAAACCCAGCCTTCAGAAATCATTGGAATCACCACTAGAGAATGTTCCATTCATTCACTGCGAATCTGGAATTCATCTGAATCTCCACTCCCGGCAGGTTTTCATTGCACCACTGCTGAATGTTCAAGTAACGCAATGATGGTTTTCAGCGGTCTATTCACACTCGAACCCGTGCTGTTCACGGTCTAGCGACTCAACACTGGTGAGTTCTTCTTTTTCCAGTTCAGACAATACAAACCTCAGAAACCATTGCAATCTACACTACAGAATGTTTCATTCATTCAGGCGAATCTTGAATTCATCTTGTTCTCCACTCCCAGCAGGTTTTCGTTTCACCACTGGTGAATGTCCAAGCAACCCAAGGCTGGTTTCAGCTGCGTGTTAACACTCGCAGCCGTGCTGTTCAATTGGCTATCCAGTGAACGCTGGTTAGCTCTTGATTTTCCTTCCACACACCGAGCCTTCAGAAATCATTCTTATCTCCACTTCAGAATGTTCCATTCGTTCCCTGCGAATCTGGAATTCCTCTGACTCTCCACACCAGGCAGATTTTCCTAACAACACTGGTGAATGACCAGGTAATCCAATGCTGGTTTTCAGCGGCTGTTCACACTCACAGCCTTGCTGTTCAATTGGCAATCCAGTCAAACCTAGTCAGCTCTTCATTTTCCTGTCCACACAACCCAGCGTTCAGAAATCATTGGAATCTCTACTACAGAAATTTCCATTCATTCACTGTGAATCTGGAAATACTCTGAATCTGCATTCCAGGAAGGCTTTCGTTACACCACTGATGAATGTCCAAGTAATGCAATGCTGCTTCTTAGTGGTCTGTTCACACTCGAAACCGTGCTGTTCATTGGCTATCCACTCAATATCGGTCAGCTCTTCAATATCCTGTCCAGACTATCCAGATTCCTAAATGTTGGCAATCACCACTACAGAATGTTCCATTCAATCACGCGAATCTGGAATTCATCAGAGTCTCCACTCCTGGAAGGTTTTCGTGACACCACTGGTAAATGTCCAAGGAAGACAATGCTGGTTTTAAGCCGCCTGCTAACACACTCAGCCGTGCTGTTCAATTTGCTATCCACCCAACCCTATTCAGCTCTACATTTTCCTGTCCTCATAACCCAACCTTCAGAAATAATTGGTATCTCCTCCACAGAATGTTCCGTTCATTCACTGCGAATCTTAAATTCATCTGACTCTCAACTCCCGGCGGGTTATCGTTACACCACTTGTGAATGTCCAAGTAAGCCAATGCTGGTTTTCAGTGGCCTGTTCATACTAAGAGACGTGCTGTTCATTTGGCTATCCACTCCACCCTGTTCAGCTCTACATTTTCGTGTCCACAAAACCCAGCCTTCAGAAATCATTGGAATCACCACTAGAGAATGTTCCATTCATTCACTGCGAATCTGGAATTCATCTGAACCTCCACTCCTGGCAGGTTTTCGTTACGCCACTGGTGAATGTCCAAGTCACTCAATACTGGTTTTCAGAGGCATGTTCAACTCGCAGAAGTGCTGTTCAATGGGCTATCCACTCAATATTGGTCAGCTCTTCATTTTCCTCTCCACACAAACCAGCCTTCAGAAATCATTGGGCTCTCCACTACAGACTGTTCCATTCATTCACTGCGATTCTGCAATTCATCTGACTCTCCGCTCCAGGCAGGTTTTCATTACAGCACTGGTGAATGACCAAGTAATCCAATGCTGGTTTTCAGCCGCCTTTTCACACTCGCAGTGTGCTGTTCAATTGTCTATCCACTCAAACCTGGTCAGCCTTTCATTTTCTTTTCCACAATATCAGACTTCAGAAATCATTGGAATCGCCAGTACAGAATGTTCCATTCATTCACTGCCAATCTGGAATTCATCTGAATCTGCACTCCAGGTAGGCTTTCATTACACCACTTATGAATGTCCAAGTAACACAATGCTGGTTTTCAGCGCTCTGTTCACACTCTAAGCCCTGCTTTTTACTGGGTATCCACACAACTGTGGTCAGCTCTTCATTTTCATGTCCAAACAATCCAGACTTGAGAAATCATTGCAATCTCCAGTACAGAATGTTCCATTCATTCACTGCGAATCTGGAATTCAACTGAATCTCCACTACCTGCAGATTTATCTTACACCACTTGTGAATGTCCAAGTAAAACAATGCTGGTTTTCAGAGGCCTGTTCATGTTCGCAGTCGTGCTGTTCAATTGGCTATCCACTCAACCTGTTTTGCTCCTCATTTTCCTGTGCACACAACCCAGCCTTCAGAAATCATTGTAATCTCCACTACAGGATGTTCCATTCATTCACTGGGAATCTGGAATTCATCTGAATCTGCACTCCACGCAGGCTTTCGTTACACCACTGCTGAAAGTCGAAGTAATGCAATACTGGTTTTCAGTGGTCTGTTCACATTCGAAGCCGAGGCTTTTTACAGGCTATCCACTCAACACTGGTCAGCTCTTCATTTTCGTGTCCCCACAATCCAGATTTCAGAAATCATTGCAATCTCCACTACAGAATGTTCCATTCATTCACTGCGAGTCTGGAGTTTATCTGATTCTCCACTCCCGCCTGGTTAACATTACACCACTTGTGAATGTCCAAGTAAGCCAATGCTGGTTTTCAGAGGCCTGTTCATACTCGCAGCCGTGCTGTTTAATTGACAATTCACTCCACCCTGTTCAGCTCTTCATTGTCCCACCACACTACCAGCCTTCAGAAATCTTTGTTATCTCCACTACAGAATGTTCCATTCATTCACTGCGAATCTGGAATTCATCTGACTCTCAACTCCACGCAGGTTTTCATTACACCACTGTTGAATGTCCAAGTAACCCAATGCTGGTTTTCAGCGGCCTGTTCATATTCGCAGCCCTGCTGTTTACTTGGCTATCGATTCAAGCCTGGTCAGCTCTTCATTTTCCTGTCCACACAACACAGGCTTCAGAAATCATTGGAATCTCCTCTACAGAATGTTCCATTCATTCACTGCGAATGTGGAATTCAACTGACTCTCCACTCCATGCAGGTTTTCCTTACACCACTGATGAATGTCCAAGTAACCCAATGCTGGTTTTCAGCTGCATGTTCACACTCGCAGCCATGCTATACAATTGGCTTTCCACTAAATCCTGATTAGTTCTTGATTTTCCTTCCACACGACCCAGCCTTCAGAAATCGTTGGAATCTCCACTAGAGAATGTTCCATTCATTCACTGCGAATCTGGAATTCCTCTGAACCTCCACTCCCGGCAGGTTTTCGTTACACCACTGTTGAATGTCCAAGTAACCCAATGTTTTAAGTGTTTTCTTCACAAGCGCAGTGGTGCTGTTCAATTGGCTATCCACTCAACCCTGGCCAGCTCTACATTTTCCTGTCCACACCACAGAGACTGGAGAAATCATTGTTATCTCCACTACAGAATGTTCCATTCATTCACAGCGAATCTGGAATTCATCTGAATCTCCACTCCCGGCAGGTTTTCGTGACACCACTGGTAAATATCCAAGTAAGCCAATGCTGGTTTTAAGTGGCCTGCTCATACTCTCAGCCGTGCTGTTCAATTTGCTATCCACTCAACCCTCTTCAGCTCCATTTTCCTGTCCACATAACCCAAACTTCCGAAACAATTGGTATCTCCTCCACAGAATGTTCCATTCATTGACGGCAAATCTGAAATTCATCTAATTCTCAACTCCCGTCAGGTTTTCGTTACACCACTTGTGAATGTCCAATTAAGCCAAAGCTGGTTTTCAGTGGCCTGTTCTTACTACGAGACGTGCTGTTCATTTGGCTATCCATTCCACCCTGTTCAGCTCTACATTTTCGTGTCCACAAAACCCAGCCTTCAGAAATCATTGGAATCACCACTAGAGAATGTTCCATTCATTCACTGCGAATCTGGAATTCATCTGAATCTCCACTCCCGGCAGGTTTTCATTGCACCACTGCTGAATGTTCAAGTAACGCAATGATGGTTTTCAGCGGTCTATTCACACTCGAACCCGTGCTGTTCACGGTCTAGCGACTCAACACTGGTGAGTTCTTCTTTTTCCAGTTCAGACAATACAAACCTCAGAAACCATTGCAATCTACACTACAGAATGTTTCATTCATTCAGGCGAATCTTGAATTCATCTTGTTCTCCACTCCCAGCAGGTTTTCGTTTCACCACTGGTGAATGTCCAAGCAACCCAAGGCTGGTTTCAGCTGCGTGTTAACACTCGCAGCCGTGCTGTTCAATTGGCTATCCAGTGAACGCTGGTTAGCTCTTGATTTTCCTTCCACACACCGAGCCTTCAGAAATCATTCTTATCTCCACTTCAGAATGTTCCATTCGTTCCCTGCGAATCTGGAATTCCTCTGACTCTCCACACCAGGCAGATTTTCCTAACAACACTGGTGAATGACCAGGTAATCCAATGCTGGTTTTCAGCGGCTGTTCACACTCACAGCCTTGCTGTTCACATGGCAATCCAGTCAAACCTAGTCAGCTCTTCATTTTCCTGTCCACACAACCCAGCGTTCAGAAATCATTGGAATCTCTACTACAGAAATTTCCATTCATTCACTGTGAATCTGGAAATACTCTGAATCTGCATTCCAGGAAGGCTTTCGTTACACCACTGATGAATGTCCAAGTAATGCAATGCTGCTTCTTAGTGGTCTGTTCACACTCGAAACCGTGCTGTTCATTGACTATCCACTCAATATCGGTCAGCTCTTCAATATCCTGTCCAGACTATCCAGATTCCTAAATGTTGGCAATCACCACTACAGAATGTTCCATTCAATCACGCGAATCTGGAATTCATCAGAGTCTCCACTCCTGGAAGGTTTTCGTGACACCACTGGTAAATGTCCAAGGAAGACAATGCTGGTTTTAAGCCGCCTGCTAACACACTCAGCCGTGCTGTTCAATTTGCTATCCACCCAACCCTATTCAGCTCTACATTTTCCTGTCCTCATAACCCAACCTTCAGAAATAATTGGTATCTCCTCCACAGAATGTTCCGTTCATTCACTGCGAATCTTAAATTCATCTGACTCTCAACTCCCGGCAGGTTATCGTTACACCACTTGTGAATGTCCAAGTAAGCCAATGCTGGTTTTCAGTGGCCTGTTCATACTAAGAGACGTGCTGTTCATTTGGCTATCCACTCCACCCTGTTCAGCTCTACATTTTCGTGTCCACAAAACCCAGCCTTCAGAAATCATTGGAATCACCACTAGAGAATGTTCCATTCATTCACTGCCAATCTGGAATTCCTCTGAACCTCCACTCCTGGCAGGTTTTCGTTACGCCACTGGTGAATGTCCAAGTCACTCAATCCTGGTTTTCAGAGGCATGTTCAACTCGCAGAAGTGCTGTTCAATGGGCTATCCACTCAATATTGGTCAGCTCTTCAATTTCCTCTCCACACAAACCAGCCTTCAGAAATCATTGGGCTCTCCACTACAGACTGTTCCATTCATTCACTGCGATTCTGCAATTCATCTGACTCTCCGCTCCAGGCAGGTTTTCATTACAGCACTGGTGAATGACCAAGTAATCCAATGCTGGTTTTCAGCCGCCTTTTCACACTCGCAGTGTGCTGTTCAATTGTCTATCCACTCAAACCTGGTCAGCCTTTCATTTTCTTTTCCACAATATCAGACTTCAGAAATCATTGGAATCGCCAGTACAGAATGTTCCATTCATTCACTGCCAATCTGGAATTCATCTGAATCTGCACTCCAGGTAGGCTTTCATTACACCACTTATGAATGTCCAAGTAACACAATGCTGGTTTTCAGCGGTCTGTTCACACTCTAAGCCCTGCTTTTTACTGGGTATCCACACAACTGTGGTCAGCTCTTCATTTTCATGTCCAAACAATCCAGACTTGAGAAATCATTGCAATCTCCAGTACAGAATGTTCCATTCATTCACTGCGAATCTGGAATTCAACTGAATCTCCACTACCTGCAGATATATCTTACACCACTTGTGAATGTCCAAGTAAAACAATGCTGGTTTTCAGAGGCCTGTTCATGTTCGCAGTCGTGCTGTTCAATTGGCTATCCACTCAACCTGTTTTGCTCCTCATTTTCCTGTGCACACAACCCAGCCTTCAGAAATCATTGTAATCTCCACTACAGGATGTTCCATTCATTCACTGGGAATCTGGAATTCATCTGAATCTGCACTCCACGCAGGCTTTCGTTACACCACTGCTGAAAGTCGAAGTAATGCAATACTGGTTTTCAGTGGTCTGTTCACATTCGAAGCCGAGGCTTTTTACAGGCTATCCACTCAACACTGGTCAGCTCTTCATTTTCGTGTCCCCACAATCCAGATTTCAGAAATCATTGCAATCTCCACTACAGAATGTTCCATTCATTCACTGCGAGTCTGGAGTTTATCTGATTCTCCACTCCCGCCTGGTTAACATTACACCACTTGTGAATGTCCAAGTAAGCCAATGCTGGTTTTCAGAGGCCTGTTCATACTCGCAGCCGTGCTGTTTAATTGACAATTCACTCCACCCTGTTCAGCTCTTCATTGTCCCACCACACTACCAGCCTTCAGAAATCTTTGTTATCTCCACTACAGAATGTTCCATTCATTCACTGCGAATCTGGAATTCATCTGACTCTCAACTCCACGCAGGTTTTCATTACACCACTGTTGAATGTCCAAGTAACCCAATGCCGGTTTTCAGCGGCCTGTTCATATTCGCAGCCCTGCTGTTTACTTGGCTATCGATTCAAGCCTGGTCAGCTCTTCATTTTCCTGTCCACACAACACAGGCTTCAGAAATCATTGGAATCTCCTCTACAGAATGTTCCATTCATTCACTGCGAATGTGGAATTCAACTGACTCTCCACTCCATGCAGGTTTTCCTTACACCACTGATGAATGTCCAAGTAACCCAATGCTGGTTTTCAGCTGCATGTTCACACTCACAGCCATGCTATACAATTGGCTTTCCACTAAATCCTGATTAGTTCTTGATTTTCCTTCCACACGACCCAGCCTTCAGAAATCGTTGGAATCTCCACTAGAGAATGTTCCATTCATTCACTGCGAATCTGGAATTCCTCTGAACCTCCACTCCCGGCAGGTTTTCGTTACACCACTGTTGAATGTCCAAGTAACCCAATGTTTTAAGTGTTTTCTTCACAAGCGCAGTGGTGCTGTTCAATTGGCTATCCACTCAACCCTGGCCAGCTCTACATTTTCCTGTCCACACCACAGAGACTGGAGAAATCATTGTTATCTCCACTACAGAATGTTCCATTCATTCACAGCGAATCTGGAATTCATCTGAATCTCCACTCCCGGCAGGTTTTCGTGACACCACTGGTAAATATCCAAGTAAGCCAATGCTGGTTTTAAGTGGCCTGCTCATACTCTCAGCCGTGCTGTTCAATTTGCTATCCACTCAACCCTCTTCAGCTCCATTTTCCTGTCCACATAACCCAAACTTCCGAAACAATTGGTATCTCCTCCACAGAATGTTCCATTCATTGACGGCAAATCTGAAATTCATCTAATTCTCAACTCCCGTCAGGTTTTCGTTACACCACTTGTGAATGTCCAATTAAGCCAAAGCTGGTTTTCAGTGGCCTGTTCTTACTACGAGACGTGCTGTTCATTTGGCTATCCATTCCACCCTGTTCAGCTCTACATTTTCGTGTCCACAAAACCCAGCCTTCAGAAATCATTGGAATCACCACTAGAGAATGTTCCATTCATTCACTGCGAATCTGGAATTCATCTGAATCTCCACTCCCGGCAGGTTTTCATTGCACCACTGCTGAATGTTCAAGTAACGCAATGATGGTTTTCAGCGGTCTATTCACACTCGAACCCGTGCTGTTCACGGTCTAGCGACTCAACACTGGTGAGTTCTTCTTTTTCCAGTTCAGACAATACAAACCTCAGAAACCATTGCAATCTACACTACAGAATGTTTCATTCATTCAGGCGAATCTTGAATTCATCTTGTTCTCCACTCCCAGCAGGTTTTCGTTTCACCACTGGTGAATGTCCAAGCAACCCAAGGCTGGTTTCAGCTGCGTGTTAACACTCGCAGCCGTGCTGTTCAATTGGCTATCCAGTGAACGCTGGTTAGCTCTTGATTTTCCTTCCACACACCGAGCCTTCAGAAATCATTCTTATCTCCACTTCAGAGTGTTCCATTCGTTCCCTGCGAATCTGGAATTCCTCTGACTCTCCACACCAGGCAGATTTTCCTAACAACACTGGTGAATGACCAGGTAATCCAATGCTGGTTTTCAGCGGCTGTTCACACTCACAGCCTTGCTGTTCAATTGGCAATCCAGTCAAACCTAGTCAGCTCTTCATTTTCCTGTCCACACAACCCAGCGTTCAGAAATCATTGGAATCTCTACTACAGAAATTTCCATTCATTCACTGTGAATCTGGAAATACTCTGAATCTGCATTCCAGGAAGGCTTTCGTTACACCACTGATGAATGTCCAAGTAATGCAATGCTGCTTCTTAGTGGTCTGTTCACACTCGAAACCGTGCTGTTCATTGGCTATCCACTCAATATCGGTCAGCTCTTCAATATCCTGTCCAGACTATCCAGATTCCTAAATGTTGGCAATCACCACTACAGAATGTTCCATTCAATCACGCGAATCTGGAATTCATCAGAGTCTCCACTCCTGGAAGGTTTTCGTGACACCACTGGTAAATGTCCAAGGAAGACAATGCTGGTTTTAAGCCGCCTGCTAACACACTCAGCCGTGCTGTTCAATTTGCTATCCACCCAACCCTATTCAGCTCTACATTTTCCTGTCCTCATAACCCAACCTTCAGAAATAATTGGTATCTCCTCCACAGAATGTTCCGTTCATTCACTGCAAATCTTAAATTCATCTGACTCTCAACTCCCGGCGGGTTATCGTTACACCACTTGTGAATGTCCAAGTAAGCCAATGCTGGTTTTCAGTGGCCTGTTCATACTAAGAGACGTGCTGTTCATTTGGCTATCCACTCCACCCTGTTCAGCTCTACATTTTCGTGTCCACAAAACCCAGCCTTCAGAAATCATTGGAATCACCACTAGAGAATGTTCCATTCATTCACTGCGAATCTGGAATTCCTCTGAACCTCCACTCCTGGCAGGTTTTCGTTACGCCACTGGTGAATGTCCAAGTCACTCAATACTGGTTTTCAGAGGCATGTTCAACTCGCAGAAGTGCTGATCAATGGGCTATCCACTCAATATTGGTCAGCTCTTCATTTTCCTCTCCACACAAACCAGCCTTCAGAAATCATTGGGCTCTCCACTACAGACTGTTCCATTCATTCACTGCGATTCTGCAATTCATCTGACTCTCCGCTCCAGGCAGGTTTTCATTACAGCACTGGTGAATGACCAAGTAATCCAATGCTGGTTTTCAGCCGCCTTTTCACACTCGCAGTGTGCTGTTCAATTGTCTATCCACTCAAACCTGGTCAGCCTTTCATTTTCTTTTCCACAATATCAGACTTCAGAAATCATTGGAATCGCCAGTACAGAATGTTCCATTCATTCACTGCCAATCTGGAATTCATCTGAATCTGCACTCCAGGTAGGCTTTCATTACACCACTTATGAATGTCCAAGTAACACAATGCTGGTTTTCAGCGGTCTGTTCACACTCTAAGCCCTGCTTTTTACTGGGTATCCACACAACTGTGGTCAGCTCTTCATTTTCATGTCCAAACAATCCAGACTTGAGAAATCATTGCAATCTCCAGTACAGAATGTTCCATTCATTCACTGCGAATCTGGAATTCAACTGAATCTCCACTACCTGCAGATTTATCTTACACCACTTGTGAATGTCCAAGTAAAACAATGCTGGTTTTCAGAGGCCTGTTCATGTTCGCAGTCGTGCTGTTCAATTGGCTATCCACTCAACCTGTTTTGCTCCTCATTTTCCTGTGCACACAACCCAGCCTTCAGAAATCATTGTAATCTCCACTACAGGATGTTCCATTCATTCACTGGGAATCTGGAATTCATCTGAATCTGCACTCCACGCAGGCTTTCGTTACACCACTGCTGAAAGTCGAAGTAATGCAATACTGGTTTTCAGTGGTCTGTTCACATTCGAAGCCGAGGCTTTTTACAGGCTATCCACTCAACACTGGTCAGCTCTTCATTTTCGTGTCCCCACAATCCAGATTTCAGAAATCATTGCAATCTCCACTACAGAATGTTCCATTCATTCACTGCGAGTCTGGAGTTTATCTGATTCTCCACTCCCGCCTGGTTAACATTACACCACTTGTGAATGTCCAAGTAAGCCAATGCTGGTTTTCAGAGGCCTGTTCATACTCGCAGCCGTGCTGTTTAATTGACAATTCACTCCACCCTGTTCAGCTCTTCATTGTCCCACCACACTACCAGCCTTCAGAAATCTTTGTTATCTCCACTACAGAATGTTCCATTCATTCACTGCGAATCTGGAATTCATCTGACTCTCAACTCCACGCAGGTTTTCATTACACCACTGTTGAATGTCCAAGTAACCCAATGCTGGTTTTCAGCGGCCTGTTCATATTCGCAGCCCTGCTGTTTACTTGGCTATCGATTCAAGCCTGGTCAGCTCTTCATTTTCCTGTCCACACAACACAGGCTTCAGAAATCATTGGAATCTCCTCTACAGAATGTTCCATTCATTCACTGCGAATGTGGAATTCAACTGACTCTCCACTCCATGCAGGTTTTCCTTACACCACTGATGAATGTCCAAGTAACCCAATGCTGGTTTTCAGCTGCATGTTCACACTCGCAGCCATGCTATACAATTGGCTTTCCACTAAATCCTGATTAGTTCTTGATTTTCCTTCCACACGACCCAGCCTTCAGAAATCGTTGGAATCTCCACTAGAGAATGTTCCATTCATTCACTGCGAATCTGGAATTCCTCTGAACCTCCACTCCCGGCAGGTTTTCGTTACACCACTGTTGAATGTCCAAGTAACCCAATGTTTTAAGTGTTTTCTTCACAAGCGCAGTGGTGCTGTTCAATTGGCTATCCACTCAACCCTGGCCAGCTCTACATTTTCCTGTCCACACCACAGAGACTGGAGAAATCATTGTTATCTCCACTACAGAATGTTCCATTCATTCACAGCGAATCTGGAATTCATCTGAATCTCCACTCCCGGCAGGTTTTCGTGACACCACTGGTAAATATCCAAGTAAGCCAATGCTGGTTTTAAGTGGCCTGCTCATACTCTCAGCCGTGCTGTTCAATTTGCTATCCACTCAACCCTCTTCAGCTCCATTTTCCTGTCCACATAACCCAAACTTCAGAAACAATTGGTATCTCCTCCACAGAATGTTCCATTCATTGACGGCAAATCTGAAATTCATCTAATTCTCAACTCCCGTCAGGTTTTCGTTACACCACTTGTGAATGTCCAATTAAGCCAAAGCTGGTTTTCAGTGGCCTGTTCTTACTACGAGACGTGCTGTTCATTTGGCTATCCATTCCACCCTGTTCAGCTCTACATTTTCGTGTCCACAAAACCCAGCCTTCAGAAATCATTGGAATCACCACTAGAGAATGTTCCATTCATTCACTGCGAATCTGGAATTCATCTGAATCTCCACTCCCGGCAGGTTTTCATTGCACCACTGCTGAATGTTCAAGTAACGCAATGATGGTTTTCAGCGGTCTATTCACACTCGAACCCGTGCTGTTCACGGTCTAGCGACTCAACACTGGTGAGTTCTTCTTTTTCCAGTTCAGACAATACAAACCTCAGAAACCATTGCAATCTACACTACAGAATGTTTCATTCATTCAGGCGAATCTTGAATTCATCTTGTTCTCCACTCCCAGCAGGTTTTCGTTTCACCACTGGTGAATGTCCAAGCAACCCAAGGCTGGTTTCAGCTGCGTGTTAACACTCGCAGCCGTGCTGTTCAATTGGCTATCCAGTGAACGCTGGTTAGCTCTTGATTTTCCTTCCACACACCGAGCCTTCAGAAATCATTCTTATCTCCACTTCAGAGTGTTCCATTCGTTCCCTGCGAATCTGGAATTCCTCTGACTCTCCACACCAGGCAGATTTTCCTAGCAACACTGGTGAATGACCAGGTAATCCAATGCTGGTTTTCAGCGGCTGTTCACACTCACAGCCTTGCTTTTCAATTGGCAATCCAGTCAAACCTAGTCAGCTCTTCATTTTCCTGTCCACACAACCCAGCGTTCAGAAATCATTGGAATCTCTACTACAGAAATTTCCATTCATTCACTGTGAATCTGGAAATACTCTGAATCTGCATTCCAGGAAGGCTTTCGTTACACCACTGATGAATGTCCAAGTAATGCAATGCTGCTTCTTAGTGGTCTGTTCACACTCGAAACCGTGCTGTTCATTGGCTATCCACTCAATATCGGTCAGCTCTTCAATATCCTGTCCAGACTATCCAGATTCCTAAATGTTGGCAATCACCACTACAGAATGTTCCATTCAATCACGCGAATCTGGAATTCATCAGAGTCTCCACTCCTGGAAGGTTTTCGTGACACCACTGGTAAATGTCCAAGGAAGACAATGCTGGTTTTAAGCCGCCTGCTAACACACTCAGCCGTGCTGTTCAATTTGCTATCCACCCAACCCTATTCAGCTCTACATTTTCCTGTCCTCATAACCCAACCTTCAGAAATAATTGGTATCTCCTCCATAGAATGTTCCGTTCATTCACTGCGAATCTTAAATTCATCTGACTCTCAACTCCCGGCGGGTTATCGTTACACCACTTGTGAATGTCCAAGTAAGCCAATGCTGGTTTTCAGTGGCCTGTTCATACTAAGAGACGTGCTGTTCATTTGGCTATCCACTCCACCCTGTTCAGCTCTACATTTTCGTGTCCACAAAACCCAGCCTTCAGAAATCATTGGAATCACCACTAGAGAATGTTCCATTCATTCACTGCGAATCTGGAATTCCTCTGAACCTCCACTCCTGGCAGGTTTTCGTTACGCCACTGGTGAATGTCCAAGTAACTCAATACTGGTTTTCAGAGGCATGTTCAACTCGCAGAAGTGCTGTTCAATGGGCTATCCACTCAATATTGGTCAGCTCTTCATTTTCCTCTCCACACAAACCAGCCTTCAGAAATCATTGGGCTCTCCACTACAGACTGTTCCATTCATTCACTGCGATTCTGCAATTCATCTGACTCTCCGCTCCAGGCAGGTTTTCATTACAGCACTGGTGAATGACCAAGTAATCCAATGCTGGTTTTCAGCCGCCTTTTCACACTCGCAGTGTGCTGTTCAATTGTCTATCCACTCAAACCTGGTCAGCCTTTCATTTTCTTTTCCACAATATCAGACTTCAGAAATCATTGGAATCGCCAGTACAGAATGTTCCATTCATTCACTGCCAATCTGGAATTCATCTGAATCTGCACTCCAGGTGGGCTTTCATTACACCACTTATGAATGTCCAAGTAACACAATGCTGGTTTTCAGCGGTCTGTTCACACTCTAAGCCCTGCTTTTTACTGGGTATCCACACAACTGTGGTCAGCTCTTCATTTTCATGTCCAAACAATCCAGACTTGAGAAATCATTGCAATCTCCAGTACAGAATGTTCCATTCATTCACTGCGAATCTGGAATTCAACTGAATCTCCACTACCTGCAGATTTATCTTACACCACTTGTGAATGTCCAAGTAAAACAATGCTGGTTTTCAGAGGCCTGTTCATGTTCGCAGTCGTGCTGTTCAATTGGCTATCCACTCAACCTGTTTTGCTCCTCATTTTCCTGTGCACACAACCCAGCCTTCAGAAATCATTGTAATCTCCACTACAGGATGTTCCATTCATTCACTGGGAATCTGGAATTCATCTGAATCTGCACTCCACGCAGGCTTTCGTTACACCACTGCTGAAAGTCGAAGTAATGCAATACTGGTTTTCAGTGGTCTGTTCACATTCGAAGCCGAGGCTTTTTACAGGCTATCCACTCAACACTGGTCAGCTCTTCATTTTCGTGTCCCCACAATCCAGATTTCAGAAATCATTGCAATCTCCACTACAGAATGTTCCATTCATTCACTGCGAGTCTGGAGTTTATCTGATTCTCCACTCCCGCCTGGTTAACATTACACCACTTGTGAATGTCCAAGTAAGCCAATGCTGGTTTTCAGAGGCCTGTTCATACTCGCAGCCGTGCTGTTTAATTGACAATTCACTCCACCCTGTTCAGCTCTTCATTGTCCCACCACACTACCAGCCTTCAGAAATCTTTGTTATCTCCACTACAGAATGTTCCATTCATTCACTGCGAATCTGGAATTCATCTGACTCTCAACTCCACGCAGGTTTTCATTACACCACTGTTGAATGTCCAAGTAACCCAATGCTGGTTTTCAGCGGCCTGTTCATATTCGCAGCCCTGCTGTTTACTTGGCTATCGATTCAAGCCTGGTCAGCTCTTCATTTTCCTGTCCACACAACACAGGCTTCAGAAATCATTGGAATCTCCTCTACAGAATGTTCCATTCATTCACTGCGAATGTGGAATTCAACTGACTCTCCACTCCATGCAGGTTTTCCTTACACCACTGATGAATGTCCAAGTAACCCAATGCTGGTTTTCAGCTGCATGTTCACACTCGCAGCCATGCTATACAATTGGCTTTCCACTAAATCCTGATTAGTTCTTGATTTTCCTTCCACACGACCCAGCCTTCAGAAATCGTTGGAATCTCCACTAGAGAATGTTCCATTCATTCACTGCGAATCTGGAATTCCTCTGAACCTCCACTCCCGGCAGGTTTTCGTTACACCACTGTTGAATGTCCAAGTAACCCAATGTTTTAAGTGTTTTCTTCACAAGCGCAGTGGTGCTGTTCAATTGGCTATCCACTCAACCCTGGCCAGCTCTACATTTTCCTGTCCACACCACAGAGACTGGAGAAATCATTGTTATCTCCACTACAGAATGTTCCATTCATTCACAGCGAATCTGGAATTCATCTGAATCTCCACTCCCGGCAGGTTTTCGTGACACCACTGGTAAATATCCAAGTAAGCCAATGCTGGTTTTAAGTGGCCTGCTCATACTCTCAGCCGTGCTGTTCAATTTGCTATCCACTCAACCCTCTTCAGCTCCATTTTCCTGTCCACATAACCCAAACTTCAGAAACAATTGGTATCTCCTCCACAGAATGTTCCATTCATTGACGGCAAATCTGAAATTCATCTAATTCTCAACTCCCGTCAGGTTTTCGTTACACCACTTGTGAATGTCCAATTAAGCCAAAGCTGGTTTTCAGTGGCCTGTTCTTACTACGAGACGTGCTGTTCATTTGGCTATCCATTCCACCCTGTTCAGCTCTACATTTTCGTGTCCACAAAACCCAGCCTTCAGAAATCATTGGAATCACCACTAGAGAATGTTCCATTCATTCACTGCGAATCTGGAATTCATCTGAATCTCCACTCCCGGCAGGTTTTCATTGCACCACTGCTGAATGTTCAAGTAACGCAATGATGGTTTTCAGCGGTCTATTCACACTCGAACCCGTGCTGTTCACGGTCTAGCGACTCAACACTGGTGAGTTCTTCTTTTTCCAGTTCAGACAATACAAACCTCAGAAACCATTGCAATCTACACTACAGAATGTTTCATTCATTCAGGCGAATCTTGAATTCATCTTGTTCTCCACTCCCAGCAGGTTTTCGTTTCACCACTGGTGAATGTCCAAGCAACCCAAGGCTGGTTTCAGCTGCGTGTTAACACTCGCAGCCGTGCTGTTCAATTGGCTATCCAGTGAACGCTGGTTAGCTCTTGATTTTCCTTCCACACACCGAGCCTTCAGAAATCATTCTTATCTCCACTTCAGAATGTTCCATTCGTTCCCTGCGAATCTGGAATTCCTCTGACTCTCCACACCAGGCAGATTTTCCTAACAACACTGGTGAATGACCAGGTAATCCAATGCTGGTTTTCAGCGGCTGTTCACACTCACAGCCTTGCTGTTCAATTGGCAATCCAGTCAAACCTAGTCAGCTCTTCATTTTCCTGTCCACACAACCCAGCGTTCAGAAATCATTGGAATCTCTACTACAGAAATTTCCATTCATTCACTGTGAATCTGGAAATACTCTGAATCTGCATTCCAGGAAGGCTTTCGTTACACCACTGATGAATGTCCAAGTAATGCAATGCTGCTTCTTAGTGGTCTGTTCACACTCGAAACCGTGCTGTTCATTGGCTATCCACTCAATATCGGTCAGCTCTTCAATATCCTGTCCAGACTATCCAGATTCCTAAATGTTGGCAATCACCACTACAGAATGTTCCATTCAATCACGCGAATCTGGAATTCATCAGAGTCTCCACTCCTGGAAGGTTTTCGTGACACCACTGGTAAATGTCCAAGGAAGACAATGCTGGTTTTAAGCCGCCTGCTAACACACTCAGCCGTGCTGTTCAATTTGCTATCCACCCAACCCTATTCAGCTCTACATTTTCCTGTCCTCATAACCCAACCTTCAGAAATAATTCTTATCTCCTCCACAGAATGTTCCGTTCATTCACTGCGAATCTTAAATTCATCTGACTCTCAACTCCCGGCGGGTTATCGTTACACCACTTGTGAATGTCCAAGTAAGCCAATGCTGGTTTTCAGTGGCCTGTTCATACTAAGAGACGTGCTGTTCATTTGGCTATCCACTCCACCCTGTTCAGCTCTACATTTTCGTGTCCACAAAACCCAGCCTTCAGAAATCATTGGAATCACCACTAGAGAATGTTCCATTCATTCACTGCGAATCTGGAATTCCTCTGAACCTCCACTCCTGGCAGGTTTTCGTTACGCCACTGGTGAATGTCCAAGTAACTCAATACTGGTTTTCAGAGGCATGTTCAACTCGCAGAAGTGCTGTTCAATGGGCTATCCACTCAATATTGGTCAGCTCTTCATTTTCCTCTCCACACAAACCAGCCTTCAGAAATCATTGGGCTCTCCACTACAGACTGTTCCATTCATTCACTGCGATTCTGCAATTCATCTGACTCTCCGCTCCAGGCAGGTTTTCATTACAGCACTGGTGAATGACCAAGTAATCCAATGCTGGTTTTCAGCCGCCTTTTCACACTCGCAGTGTGCTGTTCAATTGTCTATCCACTCAAACCTGGTCAGCCTTTCATTTTCTTTTCCACAATATCAGACTTCAGAAATCATTGGAATCGCCAGTACAGAATGTTCCATTCATTCACTGCCAATCTGGAATTCATCTGAATCTGCACTCCAGGTAGGCTTTCATTACACCACTTATGAATGTCCAAGTAACACAATGCTGGTTTTCAGCGGTCTGTTCACACTCTAAGCCCTGCTTTTTACTGGGTATCCACACAACTGTGGTCAGCTCTTCATTTTCATGTCCAAACAATCCAGACTTGAGAAATCATTGCAATCTCCAGTACAGAATGTTCCATTCATTCACTGCGAATCTGGAATTCAACTGAATCTCCACTACCTGCAGATTTATCTTACACCACTTGTGAATGTCCAAGTAAAACAATGCTGGTTTTCAGAGGCCTGTTCATGTTCGCAGTCGTGCTGTTCAATTGGCTATCCACTCAACCTGTTTTGCTCCTCATTTTCCTGTGCACACAACCCAGCCTTCAGAAATCATTGTAATCTCCACTACAGGATGTTCCATTCATTCACTGGGAATCTGGAATTCATCTGAATCTGCACTCCACGCAGGCTTTCGTTACACCACTGCTGAAAGTCGAAGTAATGCAATACTGGTTTTCAGTGGTCTGTTCACATTCGAAGCCGAGGCTTTTTACAGGCTATCCACTCAACACTGGTCAGCTCTTCATTTTCGTGTCCCCACAATCCAGATTTCAGAAATCATTGCAATCTCCACTACAGAATGTTCCATTCATTCACTGCGAGTCTGGAGTTTATCTGATTCTCCACTCCCGCCTGGTTAACATTACACCACTTGTGAATGTCCAAGTAAGCCAATGCTGGTTTTCAGAGGCCTGTTCATACTCGCAGCCGTGCTGTTTAATTGACAATTCACTCCACCCTGTTCAGCTCTTCATTGTCCCACCACACTACCAGCCTTCAGAAATCTTTGTTATCTCCACTACAGAATGTTCCATTCATTCACTGCGAATCTGGAATTCATCTGACTCTCAACTCCACGCAGGTTTTCATTACACCACTGTTGAATGTCCAAGTAACCCAATGCTGGTTTTCAGCGGCCTGTTCATATTCGCAGCCCTGCTGTTTACTTGGCTATCGATTCAAGCCTGGTCAGCTCTTCATTTTCCTGTCCACACAACACAGGCTTCAGAAATCATTGGAATCTCCTCTACAGAATGTTCCATTCATTCACTGCGAATGTGGAATTCAACTGACTCTCCACTCCGTGCAGGTTTTCCTTACACCACTGATGAATGTCCAAGTAACCCAATGCTGGTTTTCAGCTGCATGTTCACACTCGCAGCCATGCTATACAATTGGCTTTCCACTAAATCCTGATTAGTTCTTGATTTTCCTTCCACACGACCCAGCCTTCAGAAATCATTGGAATCTCCACTAGAGAATGTTCCATTCATTCACTGCGAATCTGGAATTCCTCTGAACCTCCACTCCCGGCAGGTTTTCGTTACACCACTGTTGAATGTCCAAGTAACCCAATGTTTTAAGTGTTTTCTTCACAAGCGCAGTGGTGCTGTTCAATTGGCTATCCACTCAACCCTGGCCAGCTCTACATTTTCCTGTCCACACCACAGAGACTGGAGAAATCATTGTTATCTCCACTACAGAATGTTCCATTCATTCACAGCGAATCTGGAATTCATCTGAATCTCCACTCCCGGCAGGTTTTCGTGACACCACTGGTAAATATCCAAGTAAGCCAATGCTGGTTTTAAGTGGCCTGCTCATACTCTCAGCCGTGCTGTTCAATTTGCTATCCACTCAACCCTCTTCAGCTCCATTTTCCTGTCCACATAACCCAAACTTCAGAAACAATTGGTATCTCCTCCACAGAATGTTCCATTCATTGACGGCAAATCTGAAATTCATCTAATTCTCAACTCCCGTCAGGTTTTCGTTACACCACTTGTGAATGTCCAATTAAGCCAAAGCTGGTTTTCAGTGGCCTGTTCTTACTACGAGACGTGCTGTTCATTTGGCTATCCATTCCACCCTGTTCAGCTCTACATTTTCGTGTCCACAAAACCCAGCCTTCAGAAATCATTGGAATCACCACTAGAGAATGTTCCATTCATTCACTGCGAATCTGGAATTCATCTGAATCTCCACTCCCGGCAGGTTTTCATTGCACCACTGCTGAATGTTCAAGTAACGCAATGATGGTTTTCAGCGGTCTATTCACACTCGAACCCGTGCTGTTCACGGTCTAGCGACTCAACACTGGTGAGTTCTTCTTTTTCCAGTTCAGACAATACAAACCTCAGAAACCATTGCAATCTACACTACAGAATGTTTCATTCATTCAGGCGAATCTTGAATTCATCTTGTTCTCCACTCCCAGCAGGTTTTCGTTTCACCACTGGTGAATGTCCAAGCAACCCAAGGCTGGTTTCAGCTGCGTGTTAACACTCGCAGCCGTGCTGTTCAATTGGCTATCCAGTGAACGCTGGTTAGCTCTTGATTTTCCTTCCACACACCGAGCCTTCAGAAATCATTCTTATCTCCACTTCAGAGTGTTCCATTCGTTCCCTGCGAATCTGGAATTCCTCTGACTCTCCACACCAGGCAGATTTTCCTAGCAACACTGGTGAATGACCAGGTAATCCAATGCTGGTTTTCAGCGGCTGTTCACACTCACAGCCTTGCTTTTCAATTGGCAATCCAGTCAAACCTAGTCAGCTCTTCATTTTCCTGTCCACACAACCCAGCGTTCAGAAATCATTGGAATCTCTACTACAGAAATTTCCATTCATTCACTGTGAATCTGGAAATACTCTGAATCTGCATTCCAGGAAGGCTTTCGTTACACCACTGATGAATGTCCAAGTAATGCAATGCTGCTTCTTAGTGGTCTGTTCACACTCGAAACCGTGCTGTTCATTGGCTATCCACTCAATATCGGTCAGCTCTTCAATATCCTGTCCAGACTATCCAGATTCCTAAATGTTGGCAATCACCACTACAGAATGTTCCATTCAATCACGCGAATCTGGAATTCATCAGAGTCTCCACTCCTGGAAGGTTTTCGTGACACCACTGGTAAATGTCCAAGGAAGACAATGCTGGTTTTAAGCCGCCTGCTAACACACTCAGCCGTGCTGTTCAATTTGCTATCCACCCAACCCTATTCAGCTCTACATTTTCCTGTCCTCATAACCCAACCTTCAGAAATAATTGGTATCTCCTCCACAGAATGTTCCGTTCATTCACTGCGAATCTTAAATTCATCTGACTCTCAACTCCCGGCGGGTTATCGTTACACCACTTGTGAATGTCCAAGTAAGCCAATGCTGGTTTTCAGTGGCCTGTTCATACTAAGAGACGTGCTGTTCATTTGGCTATCCACTCCACCCTGTTCAGCTCTACATTTTCGTGTCCACAAAACCCAGCCTTCAGAAATCATTGGAATCACCACTAGAGAATGTTCCATTCATTCACTGCGAATCTGGAATTCCTCTGAACCTCCACTCCTGGCAGGTTTTCGTTACGCCACTGGTGAATGTCCAAGTCACTCAATACTGGTTTTCAGAGGCATGTTCAACTCGCAGAAGTGCTGTTCAATGGGCTATCCACTCAATATTGGTCAGCTCTTCATTTTCCTCTCCACACAAACCAGCCTTCAGAAATCATTGGGCTCTCCACTACAGACTGTTCCATTCATTCACTGCGATTCTGCAATTCATCTGACTCTCCGCTCCAGGCAGGTTTTCATTACAGCACTGGTGAATGACCAAGTAATCCAATGCTGGTTTTCAGCCGCCTTTTCACACTCGCAGTGTGCTGTTCAATTGTCTATCCACTCAAACCTGGTCAGCCTTTCATTTTCTTTTCCACAATATCAGACTTCAGAAATCATTGGAATCGCCAGTACAGAATGTTCCATTCATTCACTGCCAATCTGGAATTCATCTGAATCTGCACTCCAGGTAGGCTTTCATTACACCACTTATGAATGTCCAAGTAACACAATGCTGGTTTTCAGCGGTCTGTTCACACTCTAAGCCCTGCTTTTTACTGGGTATCCACACAACTGTGGTCAGCTCTTCATTTTCATGTCCAAACAATCCAGACTTGAGAAATCATTGCAATCTCCAGTACAGAATGTTCCATTCATTCACTGCGAATCTGGAATTCAACTGAATCTCCACTACCTGCAGATTTATCTTACACCACTTGTGAATGTCCAAGTAAAACAATGCTGGTTTTCAGAGGCCTGTTCATGTTCGCAGTCGTGCTGTTCAATTGGCTATCCACTCAACCTGTTTTGCTCCTCATTTTCCTGTGCACACAACCCAGCCTTCAGAAATCATTGTAATCTCCACTACAGGATGTTCCATTCATTCACTGGGAATCTGGAATTCATCTGAATCTGCACTCCACGCAGGCTTTCGTTACACCACTGCTGAAAGTCGAAGTAATGCAATACTGGTTTTCAGTGGTCTGTTCACATTCGAAGCCGAGGCTTTTTACAGGCTATCCACTCAACACTGGTCAGCTCTTCATTTTCGTGTCCCCACAATCCAGATTTCAGAAATCATTGCAATCTCCACTACAGAATGTTCCATTCATTCACTGCGAGTCTGGAGTTTATCTGATTCTCCACTCCCGCCTGGTTAACATTACACCACTTGTGAATGTCCAAGTAAGCCAATGCTGGTTTTCAGAGGCCTGTTCATACTCGCAGCCGTGCTGTTTAATTGACAATTCACTCCACCCTGTTCAGCTCTTCATTGTCCCACCACACTACCAGCCTTCAGAAATCTTTGTTATCTCCACTACAGAATGTTCCATTCATTCACTGCGAATCTGGAATTCATCTGACTCTCAACTCCACGCAGGTTTTCATTACACCACTGTTGAATGTCCAAGTAACCCAATGCCGGTTTTCAGCGGCCTGTTCATATTCGCAGCCCTGCTGTTTACTTGGCTATCGATTCAAGCCTGGTCAGCTCTTCATTTTCCTGTCCACACAACACAGGCTTCAGAAATCATTGGAATCTCCTCTACAGAATGTTCCATTCATTCACTGCGAATGTGGAATTCAACTGACTCTCCACTCCATGCAGGTTTTCCTTACACCACTGATGAATGTCCAAGTAACCCAATGCTGGTTTTCAGCTGCATGTTCACACTCGCAGCCATGCTATACAATTGGCTTTCCACTAAATCCTGATTAGTTCTTGATTTTCCTTCCACACGACCCAGCCTTCAGAAATCGTTGGAATCTCCACTAGAGAATGTTCCATTCATTCACTGCGAATCTGGAATTCCTCTGAACCTCCACTCCCGGCAGGTTTTCGTTACACCACTGTTGAATGTCCAAGTAACCCAATGTTTTAAGTGTTTTCTTCACAAGCGCAGTGGTGCTGTTCAATTGGCTATCCACTCAACCCTGGCCAGCTCTACATTTTCCTGTCCACACCACAGAGACTGGAGAAATCATTGTTATCTCCACTACAGAATGTTCCATTCATTCACAGCGAATCTGGAATTCATCTGAATCTCCACTCCCGGCAGGTTTTCGTGACACCACTGGTAAATATCCAAGTAAGCCAATGCTGGTTTTAAGTGGCCTGCTCATACTCTCAGCCGTGCTGTTCAATTTGCTATCCACTCAACCCTCTTCAGCTCCATTTTCCTGTCCACATAACCCAAACTTCAGAAACAATTGGTATCTCCTCCACAGAATGTTCCATTCATTGACGGCAAATCTGAAATTCATCTAATTCTCAACTCCCGTCAGGTTTTCGTTACACCACTTGTGAATGTCCAATTAAGCCAAAGCTGGTTTTCAGTGGCCTGTTCTTACTACGAGACGTGCTGTTCATTTGGCTATCCATTCCACCCTGTTCAGCTCTACATTTTCGTGTCCACAAAACCCAGCCTTCAGAAATCATTGGAATCACCACTAGAGAATGTTCCATTCATTCACTGCGAATCTGGAATTCATCTGAATCTCCACTCCCGGCAGGTTTTCATTGCACCACTGCTGAATGTTCAAGTAACGCAATGATGGTTTTCAGCGGTCTATTCACACTCGAACCCGTGCTGTTCACGGTCTAGCGACTCAACACTGGTGAGTTCTTCTTTTTCCAGTTCAGACAATACAAACCTCAGAAACCATTGCAATCTACACTACAGAATGTTTCATTCATTCAGGCGAATCTTGAATTCATCTTGTTCTCCACTCCCAGCAGGTTTTCGTTTCACCACTGGTGAATGTCCAAGCAACCCAAGGCTGGTTTCAGCTGCGTGTTAACACTCGCAGCCGTGCTGTTCAATTGGCTATCCAGTGAACGCTGGTTAGCTCTTGATTTTCCTTCCACACACCGAGCCTTCAGAAATCATTCTTAGCTCCACTTCAGAATGTTCCATTCGTTCCCTGCGAATCTGGAATTCCTCTGACTCTCCACACCAGGCAGATTTTCCTAACAACACTGGTGAATGACCAGGTAATCCAATGCTGGTTTTCAGCGGCTGTTCACACTCACAGCCTTGCTGTTCAATTGGCAATCCAGTCAAACCTAGTCAGCTCTTCATTTTCCTGTCCACACAACCCAGCGTTCAGAAATCATTGGAATCTCTACTACAGAAATTTCCATTCATTCACTGTGAATCTGGAAATACTCTGAATCTGCATTCCAGGAAGGCTTTCGTTACACCACTGATGAATGTCCAAGTAATGCAATGCTGCTTCTTAGTGGTCTGTTCACACTCGAAACCGTGCTGTTCATTGGCTATCCACTCAATATCGGTCAGCTCTTCAATATCCTGTCCAGACTATCCAGATTCCTAAATGTTGGCAATCACCACTACAGAATGTTCCATTCAATCACGCGAATCTGGAATTCATCAGAGTCTCCACTCCTGGAAGGTTTTCGTGACACCACTGGTAAATGTCCAAGGAAGACAATGCTGGTTTTAAGCCGCCTGCTAACACACTCAGCCGTGCTGTTCAATTTGCTATCCACCCAACCCTATTCAGCTCTACATTTTCCTGTCCTCATAACCCAACCTTCAGAAATAATTGGTATCTCCTCCACAGAATGTTCCGTTCATTCACTGCGAATCTTAAATTCATCTGACTCTCAACTCCCGGCGGGTTATCGTTACACCACTTGTGAATGTCCAAGTAAGCCAATGCTGGTTTTCAGTGGCCTGTTCATACTAAGAGACGTGCTGTTCATTTGGCTATCCACTCCACCCTGTTCAGCTCTACATTTTCGTGTCCACAAAACCCAGCCTTCAGAAATCATTGGAATCACCACTAGAGAATGTTCCATTCATTCACTGCGAATCTGGAATTCCTCTGAACCTCCAGTCCTGGCAGGTTTTCGTTACGCCACTGGTGAATGTCCAAGTAACTCAATCCTGGTTTTCAGAGGCATGTTCAACTCGCAGAAGTGCTGTTCAATGGGCTATCCACTCAATATTGGTCAGCTCTTCATTTTCCTCTCCACACAAACCAGCCTTCAGAAATCATTGGGCTCTCCACTACAGACTGTTCCATTCATTCACTGCGATTCTGCAATTCATCTGACTCTCCGCTCCAGGCAGGTTTTCATTACAGCACTGGTGAATGACCAAGTAATCCAATGCTGGTTTTCAGCCGCCTTTTCACACTCGCAGTGTGCTGTTCAATTGTCTATCCACTCAAACCTGGTCAGCCTTTCATTTTCTTTTCCACAATATCAGACTTCAGAAATCATTGGAATCGCCAGTACAGAATGTTCCATTCATTCACTGCCAATCTGGAATTCATCTGAATCTGCACTCCAGGTAGGCTTTCATTACACCACTTATGAATGTCCAAGTAACACAATGCTGGTTTTCAGCGGTCTGTTCACACTCTAAGCCCTGCTTTTTATGGGGTATCCACACAACTGTGGTCAGCTCTTCATTTTCATGTCCAAACAATCCAGACTTGAGAAATCATTGCAATCTCCAGTACAGAATGTTCCATTCATTCACTGCGAATCTGGAATTCAACTGAATCTCCACTACCTGCAGATTTATCTTACACCACTTGTGAATGTCCAAGTAAAACAATGCTGGTTTTCAGAGGCCTGTTCATGTTCGCAGTCGTGCTGTTCAATTGGCTATCCACTCAACCTGTTTTGCTCCTCATTTTCCTGTGCACACAACCCAGCCTTCAGAAATCATTGTAATCTCCACTACAGGATGTTCCATTCATTCACTGGGAATCTGGAATTCATCTGAATCTGCACTCCACGCAGGCTTTCGTTACACCACTGCTGAAAGTCGAAGTAATGCAATACTGGTTTTCAGTGGTCTGTTCACATTCGAAGCCGAGGCTTTTTACAGGCTATCCACTCAACACTGGTCAGCTCTTCATTTTCGTGTCCCCACAATCCAGATTTCAGAAATCATTGCAATCTCCACTACAGAATGTTCCATTCATTCACTGCGAGTCTGGAGTTTATCTGATTCTCCACTCCCGCCTGGTTAACATTACACCACTTGTGAATGTCCAAGTAAGCCAATGCTGGTTTTCAGAGGCCTGTTCATACTCGCAGCCGTGCTGTTTAATTGACAATTCACTCCACCCTGTTCAGCTCTTCATTGTCCCACCACACTACCAGCCTTCAGAAATCTTTGTTATCTCCACTACAGAATGTTCCATTCATTCACTGCGAATCTGGAATTCATCTGACTCTCAACTCCACGCAGGTTTTCATTACACCACTGTTGAATGTCCAAGTAACCCAATGCTGGTTTTCAGCGGCCTGTTCATATTCGCAGCCCTGCTGTTTACTTGGCTATCGATTCAAGCCTGGTCAGCTCTTCATTTTCCTGTCCACACAACACAGGCTTCAGAAATCATTGGAATCTCCTCTACAGAATGTTCCATTCATTCACTGCGAATGTGGAATTCAACTGACTCTCCACTCCGTGCAGGTTTTCCTTACACCACTGATGAATGTCCAAGTAACCCAATGCTGGTTTTCAGCTGCATGTTCACACTCGCAGCCATGCTATACAATTGGCTTTCCACTAAATCCTGATTAGTTCTTGATTTTCCTTCCACACGACCCAGCCTTCAGAAATCGTTGGAATCTCCACTAGAGAATGTTCCATTCATTCACTGCGAATCTGGAATTCCTCTGAACCTCCACTCCCGGCAGGTTTTCGTTACACCACTGTTGAATGTCCAAGTAACCCAATGTTTTAAGTGTTTTCTTCACAAGCGCAGTGGTGCTGTTCAATTGGCTATCCACTCAACCCTGGCCAGCTCTACATTTTCCTGTCCACACCACAGAGACTGGAGAAATCATTGTTATCTCCACTACAGAATGTTCCATTCATTCACAGCGAATCTGGAATTCATCTGAATCTCCACTCCCGGCAGGTTTTCGTGACACCACTGGTAAATATCCAAGTAAGCCAATGCTGGTTTTAAGTGGCCTGCTCATACTCTCAGCCGTGCTGTTCAATTTGCTATCCACTCAACCCTCTTCAGCTCCATTTTCCTGTCCACATAACCCAAACTTCAGAAACAATTGGTATCTCCTCCACAGAATGTTCCATTCATTGACGGCAAATCTGAAATTCATCTAATTCTCAACTCCCGTCAGGTTTTCGTTACACCACTTGTGAATGTCCAATTAAGCCAAAGCTGGTTTTCAGTGGCCTGTTCTTACTACGAGACGTGCTGTTCATTTGGCTATCCATTCCACCCTGTTCAGCTCTACATTTTCGTGTCCACAAAACCCAGCCTTCAGAAATCATTGGAATCACCACTAGAGAATGTTCCATTCATTCACTGCGAATCTGGAATTCATCTGAATCTCCACTCCCGGCAGGTTTTCATTGCACCACTGCTGAATGTTCAAGTAACGCAATGATGGTTTTCAGCGGTCTATTCACACTCGAACCCGTGCTGTTCACGGTCTAGCGACTCAACACTGGTGAGTTCTTCTTTTTCCAGTTCAGACAATACAAACCTCAGAAACCATTGCAATCTACACTACAGAATGTTTCATTCATTCAGGCGAATCTTGAATTCATCTTGTTCTCCACTCCCAGCAGGTTTTCGTTTCACCACTGGTGAATGTCCAAGCAACCCATGGCTGGTTTCAGCTGCGTGTTAACACTCGCAGCCGTGCTGTTCAATTGGCTATCCAGTGAACGCTGGTTAGCTCTTGATTTTCCTTCCACACACCGAGCCTTCAGAAATCATTCTTATCTCCAATTCAGAATGTTCCATTCGTTCCCTGCGAATCTGGAATTCCTCTGACTCTCCACACCAGGCAGATTTTCCTAACAACACTGGTGAATGACCAGGTAATCCAATGCTGGTTTTCAGCGGCTGTTCACACTCACAGCCTTGCTGTTCAATTGGCAATCCAGTCAAACCTAGTCAGCTCTTCATTTTCCTGTCCACACAACCCAGCGTTCAGAAATCATTGGAATCTCTACTACAGAAATTTCCATTCATTCACTGTGAATCTGGAAATACTCTGAATCTGCATTCCAGGAAGGCTTTCGTTACACCACTGATGAATGTCCAAGTAATGCAATGCTGCTTCTTAGTGGTCTGTTCACACTCGAAACCGTGCTGTTCATTGGCTATCCACTCAATATCGGTCAGCTCTTCAATATCCTGTCCAGACTATCCAGATTCCTAAATGTTGGCAATCACCACTACAGAATGTTCCATTCAATCACGCGAATCTGGAATTCATCAGAGTCTCCACTCCTGGAAGGTTTTCGTGACACCACTGGTAAATGTCCAAGGAAGACAATGCTGGTTTTAAGCCGCCTGCTAACACACTCAGCCGTGCTGTTCAATTTGCTATCCACCCAACCCTATTCAGCTCTACATTTTCCTGTCCTCATAACCCAACCTTCAGAAATAATTGGTATCTCCTCCACAGAATGTTCCGTTCATTCACTGCGAATCTTAAATTCATCTGACTCTCAACTCCCGGCGGGTTATCGTTACACCACTTGTGAATGTCCAAGTAAGCCAATGCTGGTTTTCAGTGGCCTGTTCATACTAAGAGACGTGCTGTTCATTTGGCTATCCACTCCACCCTGTTCAGCTCTACATTTTCGTGTCCACAAAACCCAGCCTTCAGAAATCATTGGAATCACCACTAGAGAATGTTCCATTCATTCACTGCGAATCTGGAATTCATCTGAACCTCCACTCCTGGCAGGTTTTCGTTACGCCACTGGTGAATGTCCAAGTAACTCAATCCTGCTTTTCAGAGGCATGCTGTTCAATGGGCTATCCACTCAATATTGGTCAGCTCTTCATTTTCCTCTCCACACAAACCAGCCTTCAGAAATCATTGGGCTCTCCACTACAGACTGTTCCATTCATTCACTGCGATTCTGCAATTCATCTGACTCTCCGCTCCAGGCAGGTTTTCATTACAGCACTGGTGAATGACCAAGTAATCCAATGCTGGTTTTCAGCCGCCTTTTCACACTCGCAGTGTGCTGTTCAATTGTCTATCCACTCAAACCTGGTCAGCCTTTCATTTTCTTTTCCACAATATCAGACTTCAGAAATCATTGGAATCGCCAGTACAGAATGTTCCATTCATTCACTGCCAATCTGGAATTCATCTGAATCTGCACTCCAGGTAGGCTTTCATTACACCACTTATGAATGTCCAAGTAACACAATGCTGGTTTTCAGCGGTCTGTTCACACTCTAAGCCCTGCTTTTTACTGGGTATCCACACAACTGTGGTCAGCTCTTCATTTTCATGTCCAAACAATCCAGACTTGAGAAATCATTGCAATCTCCAGTACAGAATGTTCCATTCATTCACTGCGAATCTGGAATTCAACTGAATCTCCACTACCTGCAGATTTATCTTACACCACTTGTGAATGTCCAAGTAAAACAATGCTGGTTTTCAGAGGCCTGTTCATGTTCGCAGTCGTGCTGTTCAATTGGCTATCCACTCAACCTGTTTTGCTCCTCATTTTCCTGTGCACACAACCCAGCCTTCAGAAATCATTGTAATCTCCACTACAGGATGTTCCATTCATTCACTGGGAATCTGGAATTCATCTGAATCTGCACTCCACGCAGGCTTTCGTTACACCACTGCTGAAAGTCGAAGTAATGCAATACTGGTTTTCAGTGGTCTGTTCACATTCGAAGCCGAGGCTTTTTACAGGCTATCCACTCAACACTGGTCAGCTCTTCATTTTCGTGTCCCCACAATCCAGATTTCAGAAATCATTGCAATCTCCACTACAGAATGTTCCATTCATTCACTGCGAGTCTGGAGTTTATCTGATTCTCCACTCCCGCCTGGTTAACATTACACCACTTGTGAATGTCCAAGTAAGCCAATGCTGGTTTTCAGAGGCCTGTTCATACTCGCAGCCGTGCTGTTTAATTGACAATTCACTCCACCCTGTTCAGCTCTTCATTGTCCCACCACACTACCAGCCTTCAGAAATCTTTGTTATCTCCACTACAGAATGTTCCATTCATTCACTGCGAATCTGGAATTCATCTGACTCTCAACTCCACGCAGGTTTTCATTACACCACTGTTGAATGTCCAAGTAACCCAATGCTGGTTTTCAGCGGCCTGTTCATATTCGCAGCCCTGCTGTTTACTTGGCTATCGATTCAAGCCTGGTCAGCTCTTCATTTTCCTGTCCACACAACACAGGCTTCAGAAATCATTGGAATCTCCTCTACAGAATGTTCCATTCATTCACTGCGAATGTGGAATTCAACTGACTCTCCACTCCATGCAGGTTTTCCTTACACCACTGATGAATGTCCAAGTAACCCAATGCTGGTTTTCAGCTGCATGTTCACACTCGCAGCCATGCTATACAATTGGCTTTCCACTAAATCCTGATTAGTTCTTGATTTTCCTTCCACACGACCCAGCCTTCAGAAATCGTTGGAATCTCCACTAGAGAATGTTCCATTCATTCACTGCGAATCTGGAATTCCTCTGAACCTCCACTCCCGGCAGGTTTTCGTTACACCACTGTTGAATGTCCAAGTAACCCAATGTTTTAAGTGTTTTCTTCACAAGCGCAGTGGTGCTGTTCAATTGGCTATCCACTCAACCCTGGCCAGCTCTACATTTTCCTGTCCACACCACAGAGACTGGAGAAATCATTGTTATCTCCACTACAGAATGTTCCATTCATTCACAGCGAATCTGGAATTCATCTGAATCTCCACTCCCGGCAGGTTTTCGTGACACCACTGGTAAATATCCAAGTAAGCCAATGCTGGTTTTAAGTGGCCTGCTCATACTCTCAGCCGTGCTGTTCAATTTGCTATCCACTCAACCCTCTTCAGCTCCATTTTCCTGTCCACATAACCCAAACTTCAGAAACAATTGGTATCTCCTCCACAGAATGTTCCATTCATTGACGGCAAATCTGAAATTCATCTAATTCTCAACTCCCGTCAGGTTTTCGTTACACCACTTGTGAATGTCCAATTAAGCCAAAGCTGGTTTTCAGTGGCCTGTTCTTACTACGAGACGTGCTGTTCATTTGGCTATCCATTCCACCCTGTTCAGCTCTACATTTTCGTGTCCACAAAACCCAGCCTTCAGAAATCATTGGAATCACCACTAGAGAATGTTCCATTCATTCACTGCGAATCTGGAATTCATCTGAATCTCCACTCCCGGCAGGTTTTCATTGCACCACTGCTGAATGTTCAAGTAACGCAATGATGGTTTTCAGCGGTCTATTCACACTCGAACCCGTGCTGTTCACGGTCTAGCGACTCAACACTGGTGAGTTCTTCTTTTTCCAGTTCAGACAATACAAACCTCAGAAACCATTGCAATCTACACTACAGAATGTTTCATTCATTCAGGCGAATCTTGAATTCATCTTGTTCTCCACTCCCAGCAGGTTTTCGTTTCACCACTGGTGAATGTCCAAGCAACCCAAGGCTGGTTTCAGCTGCGTGTTAACACTCGCAGCCGTGCTGTTCAATTGGCTATCCAGTGAACGCTGGTTAGCTCTTGATTTTCCTTCCACACACCGAGCCTTCAGAAATCATTCTTATCTCCACTTCAGAATGTTCCATTCGTTCCCTGCGAATCTGGAATTCCTCTGACTCTCCACACCAGGCAGATTTTCCTAACAACACTGGTGAATGACCAGGTAATCCAATGCTGGTTTTCAGCGGCTGTTCACACTCACAGCCTTGCTGTTCAATTGGCAATCCAGTCAAACCTAGTCAGCTCTTCATTTTCCTGTCCACACAACCCAGCGTTCAGAAATCATTGGAATCTCTACTACAGAAATTTCCATTCATTCACTGTGAATCTGGAAATACTCTGAATCTGCATTCCAGGAAGGCTTTCGTTACACCACTGATGAATGTCCAAGTAATGCAATGCTGCTTCTTAGTGGTCTGTTCACACTCGAAACCGTGCTGTTCATTGGCTATCCACTCAATATCGGTCAGCTCTTCAATATCCTGTCCAGACTATCCAGATTCCTAAATGTTGGCAATCACCACTACAGAATGTTCCATTCAATCACGCGAATCTGGAATTCATCAGAGTCTCCACTCCTGGAAGGTTTTCGTGACACCACTGGTAAATGTCCAAGGAAGACAATGCTGGTTTTAAGCCGCCTGCTAACACACTCAGCCGTGCTGTTCAATTTGCTATCCACCCAACCCTATTCAGCTCTACATTTTCCTGTCCTCATAACCCAACCTTCAGAAATAATTGGTATCTCCTCCACAGAATGTTCCGTTCATTCACTGCGAATCTTAAATTCATCTGACTCTCAACTCCCGGCGGGTTATCGTTACACCACTTGTGAATGTCCAAGTAAGCCAATGCTGGTTTTCAGTGGCCTGTTCATACTAAGAGACGTGCTGTTCATTTGGCTATCCACTCCACCCTGTTCAGCTCTACATTTTCGTGTCCACAAAACCCAGCCTTCAGAAATCATTGGAATCACCACTAGAGAATGTTCCATTCATTCACTGCGAATCTGGAATTCATCTGAACCTCCACTCCTGGCAGGTTTTCGTTACGCCACTGGTGAATGTCCAAGTAACTCAATCCTGCTTTTCAGAGGCATGCTGTTCAATGGGCTATCCACTCAATATTGGTCAGCTCTTCATTTTCCTCTCCACACAAACCAGCCTTCAGAAATCATTGGGCTCTCCACTACAGACTGTTCCATTCATTCACTGCGATTCTGCAATTCATCTGACTCTCCGCTCCAGGCAGGTTTTCATTACAGCACTGGTGAATGACCAAGTAATCCAATGCTGGTTTTCAGCCGCCTTTTCACACTCGCAGTGTGCTGTTCAATTGTCTATCCACTCAAACCTGGTCAGCCTTTCATTTTCTTTTCCACAATATCAGACTTCAGAAATCATTGGAATCGCCAGTACAGAATGTTCCATTCATTCACTGCCAATCTGGAATTCATCTGAATCTGCACTCCAGGTAGGCTTTCATTACACCACTTATGAATGTCCAAGTAACACAATGCTGGTTTTCAGCGGTCTGTTCACACTCTAAGCCCTGCTTTTTACTGGGTATCCACACAACTGTGGTCAGCTCTTCATTTTCATGTCCAAACAATCCAGACTTGAGAAATCATGGCAATCTCCAGTACAGAATGTTCCATTCATTCACTGCGAATCTGGAATTCAACTGAATCTCCACTACCTGCAGATTTATCTTACACCACTTGTGAATGTCCAAGTAAAACAATGCTGGTTTTCAGAGGCCTGTTCATGTTCGCAGTCGTGCTGTTCAATTGGCTATCCACTCAACCTGTTTTGCTCCTCATTTTCCTGTGCACACAACCCAGCCTTCAGAAATCATTGTAATCTCCACTACAGGATGTTCCATTCATTCACTGGGAATCTGGAATTCATCTGAATCTGCACTCCACGCAGGCTTTCGTTACACCACTGCTGAAAGTCGAAGTAATGCAATACTGGTTTTCAGTGGTCTGTTCACATTCGAAGCCGAGGCTTTTTACAGGCTATCCACTCAACACTGGTCAGCTCTTCATTTTCGTGTCCCCACAATCCAGATTTCAGAAATCATTGCAATCTCCACTACAGAATGTTCCATTCATTCACTGCGAGTCTGGAGTTTATCTGATTCTCCACTCCCGCCTGGTTAACATTACACCACTTGTGAATGTCCAAGTAAGCCAATGCTGGTTTTCAGAGGCCTGTTCATACTCGCAGCCGTGCTGTTTAATTGACAATTCACTCCACCCTGTTCAGCTCTTCATTGTCCCACCACACTACCAGCCTTCAGAAATCTTTGTTATCTCCACTACAGAATGTTCCATTCATTCACTGCGAATCTGGAATTCATCTGACTCTCAACTCCACGCAGGTTTTCATTACACCACTGTTGAATGTCCAAGTAACCCAATGCTGGTTTTCAGCGGCCTGTTCATATTCGCAGCCCTGCTGTTTACTTGGCTATCGATTCAAGCCTGGTCAGCTCTTCATTTTCCTGTCCACACAACACAGGCTTCAGAAATCATTGGAATCTCCTCTACAGAATGTTCCATTCATTCACTGCGAATGTGGAATTCAACTGACTCTCCACTCCATGCAGGTTTTCCTTACACCACTGATGAATGTCCAAGTAACCCAATGCTGGTTTTCAGCTGCATGTTCACACTCGCAGCCATGCTATACAATTGGCTTTCCACTAAATCCTGATTAGTTCTTGATTTTCCTTCCACACGACCCAGCCTTCAGAAATCGTTGGAATCTCCACTAGAGAATGTTCCATTCATTCACTGCGAATCTGGAATTCCTCTGAACCTCCACTCCCGGCAGGTTTTCGTTACACCACTGTTGAATGTCCAAGTAACCCAATGTTTTAAGTGTTTTCTTCACAAGCGCAGTGGTGCTGTTCAATTGGCTATCCACTCAACCCTGGCCAGCTCTACATTTTCCTGTCCACACCACAGAGACTGGAGAAATCATTGTTATCTCCACTACAGAATGTTCCATTCATTCACAGCGAATCTGGAATTCATCTGAATCTCCACTCCCGGCAGGTTTTCGTGACACCACTGGTAAATATCCAAGTAAGCCAATGCTGGTTTTAAGTGGCCTGCTCATACTCTCAGCCGTGCTGTTCAATTTGCTATCCACTCAACCCTCTTCAGCTCCATTTTCCTGTCCACATAACCCAAACTTCAGAAACAATTGGTATCTCCTCCACAGAATGTTCCATTCATTGACAGCAAATCTGAAATTCATCTAATTCTCAACTCCCGTCAGGTTTTCGTTACACCACTTGTGAATGTCCAATTAAGCCAAAGCTGGTTTTCAGTGGCCTGTTCTTACTACGAGACGTGCTGTTCATTTGGCTATCCATTCCACCCTGTTCAGCTCTACATTTTCGTGTCCACAAAACCCAGCCTTCAGAAATCATTGGAATCACCACTAGAGAATGTTCCATTCATTCACTGCGAATCTGGAATTCATCTGAATCTCCACTCCCGGCAGGTTTTCATTGCACCACTGCTGAATGTTCAAGTAACGCAATGATGGTTTTCAGCGGTCTATTCACACTCGAACCCGTGCTGTTCACGGTCTAGCGACTCAACACTGGTGAGTTCTTCTTTTTCCAGTTCAGACAATACAAACCTCAGAAACCATTGCAATCTACACTACAGAATGTTTCATTCATTCAGGCGAATCTTGAATTCATCTTGTTCTCCACTCCCAGCAGGTTTTCGTTTCACCACTGGTGAATGTCCAAGCAACCCAAGGCTGGTTTCAGCTGCGTGTTAACACTCGCAGCCGTGCTGTTCAATTGGCTATCCAGTGAACGCTGGTTAGCTCTTGATTTTCCTTCCACACACCGAGCCTTCAGAAATCATTCTTATCTCCACTTCAGAATGGTCCATTCGTTCCCTACGAATCTGGAATTCCTCTGACTCTCCACACCAGGCAGATTTTCCTAACAACACTGGTGAATGACCAGGTAATCCAATGCTGGTTTTCAGCGGCTGTTCACACTCACAGCCTTGCTGTTCAATTGGCAATCCAGTCAAACCTAGTCAGCTCTTCATTTTCCTGTCCACACAACCCAGCGTTCAGAAATCATTGGAATCTCTACTACAGAAATTTCCATTCATTCACTGTGAATCTGGAAATACTCTGAATCTGCATTCCAGGAAGGCTTTCGTTACACCACTGATGAATGTCCAAGTAATGCAATGCTGCTTCTTAGTGGTCTGTTCACACTCGAAACCGTGCTGTTCATTGGCTATCCACTCAATATCGGTCAGCTCTTCAATATCCTGTCCAGACTATCCAGATTCCTAAATGTTGGCAATCACCACTACAGAATGTTCCATTCAATCACGCGAATCTGGAATTCATCAGAGTCTCCACTCCTGGAAGGTTTTCGTGACACCACTGGTAAATGTCCAAGGAAGACAATGCTGGTTTTAAGCCGCCTGCTAACACACTCAGCCGTGCTGTTCAATTTGCTATCCACCCAACCCTATTCAGCTCTACATTTTCCTGTCCTCATAACCCAACCTTCAGAAATAATTGGTATCTCCTCCACAGAATGTTCCGTTCATTCACTGCGAATCTTAAATTCATCTGACTCTCAACTCCCGGCGGGTTATCGTTACACCACTTGTGAATGTCCAAGTAAGCCAATGCTGGTTTTCAGTGGCCTGTTCATACTAAGAGACGTGCTGTTCATTTGGCTATCCACTCCACCCTGTTCAGCTCTACATTTTCGTGTCCACAAAACCCAGCCTTCAGAAATCATTGGAATCACCACTAGAGAATGTTCCATTCATTCACTGCGAATCTGGAATTCCTCTGAACCTCCACTCCTGGCAGGTTTTCGTTACGCCACTGGTGAATGTCCAAGTAACTCAATACTGGTTTTCAGAGGCATGTTCAACTCGCAGAAGTGCTGTTCAATGGGCTATCCACTCAATATTGGTCAGCTCTTCATTTTCCTCTCCACACAAACCAGCCTTCAGAAATCATTGGGCTCTCCACTACAGACTGTTCCATTCATTCACTGCGATTCTGCAATTCATCTGACTCTCCGCTCCAGGCAGGTTTTCATTACAGCACTGGTGAATGACCAAGTAATCCAATGCTGGTTTTCAGCCGCCTTTTCACACTCGCAGTGTGCTGTTCAATTGTCTATCCACTCAAACCTGGTCAGCCTTTCATTTTCTTTTCCACAATATCAGACTTCAGAAATCATTGGAATCGCCAGTACAGAATGTTCCATTCATTCACTGCCAATCTGGAATTCATCTGAATCTGCACTCCAGGTAGGCTTTCATTACACCACTTATGAATGTCCAAGTAACACAATGCTGGTTTTCAGCGGTCTGTTCACACTCTAAGCCCTGCTTTTTACTGGGTATCCACACAACTGTGGTCAGCTCTTCATTTTCATGTCCAAACAATCCAGACTTGAGAAATCATTGCAATCTCCAGTACAGAATGTTCCATTCATTCACTGCGAATCTGGAATTCAACTGAATCTCCACTACCTGCAGATTTATCTTACACCACTTGTGAATGTCCAAGTAAAACAATGCTGGTTTTCAGAGGCCTGTTCATGTTCGCAGTCGTGCTGTTCAATTGGCTATCCACTCAACCTGTTTTGCTCCTCATTTTCCTGTGCACACAACCCAGCCTTCAGAAATCATTGTAATCTCCACTACAGGATGTTCCATTCATTCACTGGGAATCTGGAATTCATCTGAATCTGCACTCCACGCAGGCTTTCGTTACACCACTACTGAAAGTCGAAGTAATGCAATACTGGTTTTCAGTGGTCTGTTCACATTCGAAGCCGAGGCTTTTTACAGGCTATCCACTCAACACTGGTCAGCTCTTCATTTTCGTGTCCCCACAATCCAGATTTCAGAAATCATTGCAATCTCCACTACAGAATGTTCCATTCATTCACTGCGAGTCTGGAGTTTATCTGATTCTCCACTCCCGCCTGGTTCACATTACACCACTTGTGAATGTCCAAGTAAGCCAATGCTGGTTTTCAGAGGCCTGTTCATACTCGCAGCCGTGCTGTTTAATTGACAATTCACTCCACCCTGTTCAGCTCTTCATTGTCCCACCACACTACCAGCCTTCAGAAATCTTTGTTATCTCCACTACAGAATGTTCCATTCATTCACTGCGAATCTGGAATTCATCTGACTCTCAACTCCACGCAGGTTTTCATTACACCACTGTTGAATGTCCAAGTAACCCAATGCTGGTTTTCAGCGGCCTGTTCATATTCGCAGCCCTGCTGTTTACTTGGCTATCGATTCAAGCCTGGTCAGCTCTTCATTTTCCTGTCCACACAACACAGGCTTCAGAAATCATTGGAATCTCCTCTACAGAATGTTCCATTCATTCACTGCGAATGTGGAATTCAACTGACTCTCCACTCCATGCAGATTTTCCTTACACCACTGATGAATGTCCAAGAAACCCAATGCTGGTTTTCAGCTGCATGTTCACACTCGCAGCCATGCTATACAATTGGCTTTCCACTAAATCCTGATTAGTTCTTGATTTTCCTTCCACACGAACCAGCCTTCAGAAATCGTTGGAATCTCCACTAGAGAATGTTCCATTCATTCACTGCGAATCTGGAATTCCTCTGAACCTCCACTCCCGGCAGGTTTTCGTTACACCACTGTTGAATGTCCAAGTAACCCAATGTTTTAAGTGTTTTCTTCACAAGCGCAGTGGTGCTGTTCAATTGGCTATCCACTCAACCCTGGCCAGCTCTACATTTTCCTGTCCACACCACAGAGACTGGAGAAATCATTGTTATCTCCACTACAGAATGTTCCATTCATTCACAGCGAATCTGGAATTCATCTGAATCTCCACTCCCGGCAGGTTTTCGTGACACCACTGGTAAATATCCAAGTAAGCCAATGCTGGTTTTAAGTGGCCTGCTCATACTCTCAGCCGTGCTGTTCAATTTGCTATCCACTCAACCCTCTTCAGCTCCATTTTCCTGTCCACATAACCCAAACTTCAGAAACAATTGGTATCTCCTCCACAGAATGTTCCATTCATTGACGGCAAATCTGAAATTCATCTAATTCTCAACTCCCGTCAGGTTTTCGTTACACCACTTGTGAATGTCCAATTAAGCCAAAGCTGGTTTTCAGTGGCCTGTTCTTACTACGAGACGTGCTGTTCATTTGGCTATCCATTCCACCCTGTTCAGCTCTACATTTTCGTGTCCACAAAACCCAGCCTTCAGAAATCATTGGAATCACCACTAGAGAATGTTCCATTCATTCACTGCGAATCTGGAATTCATCTGAATCTCCACTCCCGGCAGGTTTTCATTGCACCACTGCTGAATGTTCAAGTAACGCAATGATGGTTTTCAGCGGTCTATTCACACTCGAACCCGTGCTGTTCACGGTCTAGCGACTCAACACTGGTGAGTTCTTCTTTTTCCAGTTCAGACAATACAAACCTCAGAAACCATTGCAATCTACACTACAGAATGTTTCATTCATTCACGCGAATCTTGAATTCATCTTGTTCTCCACTCCCAGCAGGTTTTCGTTTCACCACTGGTGAATGTCCAAGCAACCCAAGGCTGGTTTCAGCTGCGTGTTAACACTCGCAGCCGTGCTGTTCAATTGGCTATCCAGTGAACGCTGGTTAGCTCTTGATTTTCCTTCCACACACCGAGCCTTCAGAAATCATTCTTATCTCCACTTCAGAATGTTCCATTCGTTCCCTGCGAATCTGGAATTCCTCTGACTCTCCACACCAGGCAGATTTTCCTAACAACACTGGTGAATGACCAGGTAATCCAATGCTGGTTTTCAGCGGCTGTTCACACTCACAGCCTTGCTGTTCAATTGGCAATCCAGTCAAACCTAGTCAGCTCTTCATTTTCCTGTCCACACAACCCAGCGTTCAGAAATCATTGGAATCTCTACTACAGAAATTTCCATTCATTCACTGTGAATCTGGAAATACTCTGAATCTGCATTCCAGGAAGGCTTTCGTTACACCACTGATGAATGTCCAAGTAATGCAATGCTGCTTCTTAGTGGTCTGTTCACACTCGAAACCGTGCTGTTCATTGGCTATCCACTCAATATCGGTCAGCTCTTCAATATCCTGTCCAGACTATCCAGATTCCTAAATGTTGGCAATCACCACTACAGAATGTTCCATTCAATCACGCGAATCTGGAATTCATCAGAGTCTCCACTCCTGGAAGGTTTTCGTGACACCACTGGTAAATGTCCAAGGAAGACAATGCTGGTTTTAAGCCGCCTGCTAACACACTCAGCCGTGCTGTTCAATTTGCTATCCACCCAACCCTATTCAGCTCTACATTTTCCTGTCCTCATAACCCAACCTTCAGAAATAATTGGTATCTCCTCCACAGAATGTTCCGTTCATTCACTGCGAATCTTAAATTCATCTGACTCTCAACTCCCGGCGGGTTATCGTTACACCACTTGTGAATGTCCAAGTAAGCCAATGCTGGTTTTCAGTGGCCTGTTCATACTAAGAGACGTGCTGTTCATTTGGCTATCCACTCCACCCTGTTCAGCTCTACATTTTCGTGTCCACAAAACCCAGCCTTCAGAAATCATTGGAATCACCACTAGAGAATGTTCCATTCATTCACTGCGAATCTGGAATTCCTCTGAACCTCCACTCCTGGCAGGTTTTCGTTACGCCACTGGTGAATGTCCAAGTAACTCAATCCTGGTTTTCAGAGGCATGTTCAACTCGCAGAAGTGCTGTTCAATGGGCTATCCACTCAATATTGGTCAGCTCTTCATTTTCCTCTCCACACAAACCAGCCTTCAGAAATCATTGGGCTCTCCACTACAGACTGTTCCATTCATTCACTGCGATTCTGCAATTCATCTGACTCTCCGCTCCAGGCAGGTTTTCATTACAGCACTGGTGAATGACCAAGTAATCCAATGCTGGTTTTCAGCCGCCTTTTCACACTCGCAGTGTGCTGTTCAATTGTCTATCCACTCAAACCTGGTCAGCCTTTCATTTTCTTTTCCACAATATCAGACTTCAGAAATCATTGGAATCGCCAGTACAGAATGTTCCATTCATTCACTGCCAATCTGGAATTCATCTGAATCTGCACTCCAGGTAGGCTTTCATTACACCACTTATGAATGTCCAAGTAACACAATGCTGGTTTTCAGCGGTCTGTTCACACTCTAAGCCCTGCTTTTTACTGGGTATCCACACAACTGTGGTCAGCTCTTCATTTTCATGTCCAAACAATCCAGACTTGAGAAATCATTGCAATCTCCAGTACAGAATGTTCCATTCATTCACTGCGAATCTGGAATTCAACTGAATCTCCACTACCTGCAGATTTATCTTACACCACTTGTGAATGTCCAAGTAAAACAATGCTGGTTTTCAGAGGCCTGTTCATGTTCGCAGTCGTGCTGTTCAATTGGCTATCCACTCAACCTGTTTTGCTCCTCATTTTCCTGTGCACACAACCCAGCCTTCAGAAATCATTGTAATCTCCACTACAGGATGTTCCATTCATTCACTGGGAATCTGGAATTCATCTGAATCTGCACTCCACGCAGGCTTTCGTTACACCACTGCTGAAAGTCGAAGTAATGCAATACTGGTTTTCAGTGGTCTGTTCACATTCGAAGCCGAGGCTTTTTACAGGCTATCCACTCAACACTGGTCAGCTCTTCATTTTCGTGTCCCCACAATCCAGATTTCAGAAATCATTGCAATCTCCACTACAGAATGTTCCATTCATTCACTGCGAGTCTGGAGTTTATCTGATTCTCCACTCCCGCCTGGTTCACATTACACCACTTGTGAATGTCCAAGTAAGCCAATGCTGGTTTTCAGAGGCCTGTTCATACTCGCAGCCGTGCTGTTTAATTGACAATTCACTCCACCCTGTTCAGCTCTTCATTGTCCCACCACACTACCAGCCTTCAGAAATCTTTGTTATCTCCACTACAGAATGTTCCATTCATTCACTGCGAATCTGGAATTCATCTGACTCTCAACTCCACGCAGGTTTTCATTACACCACTGTTGAATGTCCAAGTAACCCAATGCTGGTTTTCAGCGGCCTGTTCATATTCGCAGCCCTGCTGTTTACTTGGCTATCGATTCAAGCCTGGTCAGCTCTTCATTTTCCTGTCCACACAACACAGGCTTCAGAAATCATTGGAATCTCCTCTACAGAATGTTCCATTCATTCACTGCGAATGTGGAATTCAACTGACTCTCCACTCCATGCAGATTTTCCTTACACCACTGATGAATGTCCAAGTAACCCAATGCTGGTTTTCAGCTGCATGTTCACACTCGCAGCCATGCTATACAATTGGCTTTCCACTAAATCCTGATTAGTTCTTGATTTTCCTTCCACACGAACCAGCCTTCAGAAATCGTTGGAATCTCCACTAGAGAATGTTCCATTCATTCACTGCGAATCTGGAATTCCTCTGAACCTCCACTCCCGGCAGGTTTTCGTTACACCACTGTTGAATGTCCAAGTAACCCAATGTTTTAAGTGTTTTCTTCACAAGCGCAGTGGTGCTGTTCAATTGGCTATCCACTCAACCCTGGCCAGCTCTACATTTTCCTGTCCACACCACAGAGACTGGAGAAATCATTGTTATCTCCACTACAGAATGTTCCATTCATTCACAGCGAATCTGGAATTCATCTGAATCTCCACTCCCGGCAGGTTTTCGTGACACCACTGGTAAATATCCAAGTAAGCCAATGCTGGTTTTAAGTGGCCTGCTCATACTCTCAGCCGTGCTGTTCAATTTGCTATCCACTCAACCCTCTTCAGCTCCATTTTCCTGTCCACATAACCCAAACTTCAGAAACAATTGGTATCTCCTCCACAGAATGTTCCATTCATTGACGGCAAATCTGAAATTCATCTAATTCTCAACTCCCGTCATGTTTTCGTTACACCACTTGTGAATGTCCAATTAAGCCAAAGCTGGTTTTCAGTGGCCTGTTCTTACTACGAGACGTGCTGTTCATTTGGCTATCCATTCCACCCTGTTCAGCTCTACATTTTCGTGTCCACAAAACCCAGCCTTCAGAAATCATTGGAATCACCACTAGAGAATGTTCCATTAATTCACTGCGAATCTGGAATTCATCTGAATCTCCACTCCCGGCAGGTTTTCATTGCACCACTGCTGAATGTTCAAGTAACGCAATGATGGTTTTCAGCGGTCTATTCACACTCGAACCCGTGCTGTTCACGGTCTAGCGACTCAACACTGGTGAGTTCTTCTTTTTCCAGTTCAGACAATACAAACCTCAGAAACCATTGCAATCTACACTACAGAATGTTTCATTCATTCAGGCGAATCTTGAATTCATCTTGTTCTCCACTCCCAGCAGGTTTTCGTTTCACCACTGGTGAATGTCCAAGCAACCCAAGGCTGGTTTCAGCTGCGTGTTAACACTCGCAGCCGTGCTGTTCAATTGGCTATCCAGTGAACGCTGGTTAGCTCTTGATTTTCCTTCCACACACCGAGCCTTCAGAAATCATTCTTATCTCCACTTCAGAATGTTCCATTCGTTCCCTGCGAATCTGGAATTCCTCTGACTCTCCACACCAGGCAGATTTTCCTAACAACACTGGTGAATGACCAGGTAATCCAATGCTGGTTTTCAGCGGCTGTTCACACTCACAGCCTTGCTGTTCAATTGGCAATCCAGTCAAACCTAGTCAGCTCTTCATTTTCCTGTCCACACAACCCAGCGTTCAGAAATCATTGGAATCTCTACTACAGAAATTTCCATTCATTCACTGTGAATCTGGAAATACTCTGAATCTGCATTCCAGGAAGGCTTTCGTTACACCACTGATGAATGTCCAAGTAATGCAATGCTGCTTCTTAGTGGTCTGTTCACACTCGAAACCGTGCTGTTCATTGGCTATCCACTCAATATCGGTCAGCTCTTCAATATCCTGTCCAGACTATCCAGATTCCTAAATGTTGGCAATCACCACTACAGAATGTTCCATTCAATCACGCGAATCTGGAATTCATCAGAGTCTCCACTCCTGGAAGGTTTTCGTGACACCACTGGTAAATGTCCAAGGAAGACAATGCTGGTTTTAAGCCGCCTGCTAACACACTCAGCCGTGCTGTTCAATTTGCTATCCACCCAACCCTATTCAGCTCTACATTTTCCTGTCCTCATAACCCAACCTTCAGAAATAATTGGTATCTCCTCCACAGAATGTTCCGTTCATTCACTGCGAATCTTAAATTCATCTGACTCTCAACTCCCGGCGGGTTATCGTTACACCACTTGTGAATGTCCAAGTAAGCCAATGCTGGTTTTCAGTGGCCTGTTCATACTAAGAGACGTGCTGTTCATTTGGCTATCCACTCCACCCTGTTCAGCTCTACATTTTCGTGTCCACAAAACCCAGCCTTCAGAAATCATTGGAATCACCACTAGAGAATGTTCCATTCATTCACTGCGAATCTGGAATTCCTCTGAACCTCCACTCCTGGCAGGTTTTCGTTACGCCACTGGTGAATGTCCAAGTAACTCAATCCTGGTTTTCAGAGGCATGTTCAACTCGCAGAAGTGCTGTTCAATGGGCTATCCACTCAATATTGGTCAGCTCTTCATTTTCCTCTCCACACAAACCAGCCTTCAGAAATCATTGGGCTCTCCACTACAGACTGTTCCATTCATTCACTGCGATTCTGCAATTCATCTGACTCTCCGCTCCAGGCAGGTTTTCATTACAGCACTGGTGAATGACCAAGTAATCCAATGCTGGTTTTCAGCCGCCTTTTCACACTTGCAGTGTGCTGTTCAATTGTCTATCCACTCAAACCTGGTCAGCCTTTCATTTTCTTTTCCACAATATCAGACTTCAGAAATCATTGGAATCGCCAGTACAGAATGTTCCATTCATTCACTGCGAATGTGGAATTCAACTGACTCTCCACTCCATGCAGGTTTTCCTTACACCACTGATGAATGTCCAAGTAACCCAATGCTGGTTTTCAGCTGCATGTTCACACTCGCAGCCATGCTATACAATTGGCTTTCCACTAAATCCTGATTAGTTCTTGATTTTCCTTCCACACGACCCAGCCTTCAGAAATCATTGGAATCTCCACTAGAGAATGTTCCATTCATTCACTGCGAATCTGGAATTCCTCTGAACCTCCACTCCCGGCAGGTTTTCGTTACACCACTGTTGAATGTCCAAGTAACCCAATGTTTTAAGTGTTTTCTTCACAAGCGCAGTGGTGCTGTTCAATTGGCTATCCACTCAACCCTGGCCAGCTCTACATTTTCCTGTCCACACCACAGAGACTGGAGAAATCATTGTTATCTCCACTACAGAATGTTCCATTCATTCACAGCGAATCTGGAATTCATCTGAATCTCCACTCCCGGCAGGTTTTCGTGACACCACTGGTAAATATCCAAGTAAGCCAATGCTGGTTTTAAGTGGCCTGCTCATACTCTCAGCCGTGCTGTTCAATTTGCTATCCACTCAACCCTCTTCAGCTCCATTTTCCTGTCCACATAACCCAAACTTCAGAAACAATTGGTATCTCCTCCACAGAATGTTCCATTCATTGACGGCAAATCTGAAATTCATCTAATTCTCAACTCCCGTCAGGTTTTCGTTACACCACTTGCGAATGTCCAATTAAGCCAAAGCTGGTTTTCAGTGGCCTGTTCTTACTACGAGACGTGCTGTTCATTTGGCTATCCATTCCACCCTGTTCAGCTCTACATTTTCGTGTCCACAAAACCCAGCCTTCAGAAATCATTGGAATCACCACTAGAGAATGTTCCATTCATTCACTGCGAATCTGGAATTCATCTGAATCTCCACTCCCGGCAGGTTTTCATTGCACCACTGCTGAATGTTCAAGTAACGCAATGATGGTTTTCAGCGGTCTATTCACACTCGAACCCGTGCTGTTCACGGTCTAGCGACTCAACACTGGTGAGTTCTTCTTTTTCCAGTTCAGACAATACAAACCTCAGAAACCATTGCAATCTACACTACAGAATGTTTCATTCATTCACGCGAATCTTGAATTCATCTTGTTCTCCACTCCCAGCAGGTTTTCGTTTCACCACTGGTGAATGTCCAAGCAACCCAAGGCTGGTTTCAGCTGCGTGTTAACACTCGCAGCCGTGCTGTTCAATTGGCTATCCAGTGAACGCTGGTTAGCTCTTGATTTTCCTTCCACACACCGAGCCTTCAGAAATCATTCTTATCTCCACTTCAGAATGTTCCATTCGTTCCCTGCGAATCTGGAATTCCTCTGACTCTCCACACCAGGCAGATTTTCCTAACAACACTGGTGAATGACCAGGTAATCCAATGCTGGTTTTCAGCGGCTGTTCACACTCACAGCCTTGCTGTTCAATTGGCAATCCAGTCAAACCTAGTCAGCTCTTCATTTTCCTGTCCACACAACCCAGCGTTCAGAAATCATTGGAATCTCTACTACAGAAATTTCCATTCATTCACTGTGAATCTGGAAATACTCTGAATCTGCATTCCAGGAAGGCTTTCGTTACACCACTGATGAATGTCCAAGTAATGCAATGCTGCTTCTTAGTGGTCTGTTCACACTCGAAACCGTGCTGTTCATTGGCTATCCACTCAATATCGGTCAGCTCTTCAATATCCTGTCCAGACTATCCAGATTCCTAAATGTTGGCAATCACCACTACAGAATGTTCCATTCAATCACGCGAATCTGGAATTCATCAGAGTCTCCACTCCTGGAAGGTTTTCGTGACACCACTGGTAAATGTCCAAGGAAGACAATGCTGGTTTTAAGCCGCCTGCTAACACACTCAGCCGTGCTGTTCAATTTGCTATCCACCCAACCCTATTCAGCTCTACATTTTCCTGTCCTCATAACCCAACCTTCAGAAATAATTGGTATCTCCTCCACAGAATGTTCCATTCATTCACTGCGAATCTTAAATTCATCTGACTCTCAACTCCCGGCGGGTTATCGTTACACCACTTGTGAATGTCCAAGGAAGCCAATGCTGGTTTTCAGTGGCCTGTTCATACTAAGAGACGTGCTGTTCATTTGGCTATCCACTCCACCCTGTTCAGCTCTACATTTTCGTGTCCACAAAACCCAGCCTTCAGAAATCATTGGAATCACCACTAGAGAATGTTCCATTCATTCACTGCGAATCTGGAATTCCTCTGAACCTCCACTCCTGGCAGGTTTTCGTTACGCCACTGGTGAATGTCCAAGTAACTCAATCCTGGTTTTCAGAGGCATGTTCAACTCGCAGAAGTGCTGTTCAATGGGCTATCCACTCAATATTGGTCAGCTCTTCATTTTCCTCTCCACACAAACCAGCCTTCAGAAATCATTGGGCTCTCCACTACAGACTGTTCCATTCATTCACTGCGATTCTGCAATTCATCTGACTCTCCGCTCCAGGCAGGTTTTCATTACAGCACTGGTGAATGACCAAGTAATCCAATGCTGGTTTTCAGCCGCCTTTTCACACTCGCAGTGTGCTGTTCAATTGTCTATCCACTCAAACCTGGTCAGCCTTTCATTTTCTTTTCCACAATATCAGACTTCAGAAATCATTGGAATCGCCAGTACAGAATGTTCCATTCATTCACTGCCAATCTGGAATTCATCTGAATCTGCACTCCAGGTAGGCTTTCATTACACCACTTATGAATGTCCAAGTAACACAATGCTGGTTTTCAGCGGTCTGTTCACACTCTAAGCCCTGCTTTTTACTGGGTATCCACACAACTGTGGTCAGCTCTTCATTTTCATGTCCAAACAATCCAGACTTGAGAAATCATTGCAATCTCCAGTACAGAATGTTCCATTCATTCACTGCGAATCTGGAATTCAACTGAATCTCCACTACCTGCAGATTTATCTTACACCACTTGTGAATGTCCAAGTAAAACAATGCTGGTTTTCAGAGGCCTGTTCATGTTCGCAGTCGTGCTGTTCAATTGGCTATCCACTCAACCTGTTTTGCTCCTCATTTTCCTGTGCACACAACCCAGCCTTCAGAAATCATTGTAATCTCCACTACAGGATGTTCCATTCATTCACTGGGAATCTGGAATTCATCTGAATCTGCACTCCACGCAGGCTTTCGTTACACCACTGCTGAAAGTCGAAGTAATGCAATACTGGTTTTCAGTGGTCTGTTCACATTCGAAGCCGAGGCTTTTTACAGGCTATCCACTCAACACTGGTCAGCTCTTCATTTTCGTGTCCCCACAATCCAGATTTCAGAAATCATTGCAATCTCCACTACAGAATGTTCCATTCATTCACTGCGAGTCTGGAGTTTATCTGATTCTCCACTCCCGCCTGGTTAACATTACACCACTTGTGAATGTCCAAGTAAGCCAATGCTGGTTTTCAGAGGCCTGTTCATACTCGCAGCCGTGCTGTTTAATTGACAATTCACTCCACCCTGTTCAGCTCTTCATTGTCCCACCACACTACCAGCCTTCAGAAATCTTTGTTATCTCCACTACAGAATGTTCCATTCATTCACTGCGAATCTGGAATTCATCTGACTCTCAACTCCACGCAGGTTTTCATTACACCACTGTTGAATGTCCAAGTAACCCAATGCTGGTTTTCAGCGGCCTGTTCATATTCGCAGCCCTGCTGTTTACTTGGCTATCGATTCAAGCCTGGTCAGCTCTTCATTTTCCTGTCCACACAACACAGGCTTCAGAAATCATTGGAATCTCCTCTACAGAATGTTCCATTCATTCACTGCGAATGTGGAATTCAACTGACTCTCCACTCCATGCAGGTTTTCCTTACACCACTGATGAATGTCCAAGTAACCCAATGCTGGTTTTCAGCTGCATGTTCACACTCGCAGCCATGCTATACAATTGGCTTTCCACTAAATCCTGATTAGTTCTTGATTTTCCTTCCACACGACCCAGCCTTCAGAAATCGTTGGAATCTCCACTAGAGAATGTTCCATTCATTCACTGCGAATCTGGAATTCCTCTGAACCTCCACTCCCGGCAGGTTTTCGTTACACCACTGTTGAATGTCCAAGTAACCCAATGTTTTAAGTGTTTTCTTCACAAGCGCAGTGGTGCTGTTCAATTGGCTATCCACTCAACCCTGGCCAGCTCTACATTTTCCTGTCCACACCACAGAGACTGGAGAAATCATTGTTATCTCCACTACAGAATGTTCCATTCATTCACAGCGAATCTGGAATTCATCTGAATCTCCACTCCCGGCAGGTTTTCGTGACACCACTGGTAAATATCCAAGTAAGCCAATGCTGGTTTTAAGTGGCCTGCTCATACTCTCAGCCGTGCTGTTCAATTTGCTATCCACTCAACCCTCTTCAGCTCCATTTTCCTGTCCACATAACCCAAACTTCAGAAACAATTGGTATCTCCTCCACAGAATGTTCCATTCATTGACGGCAAATCTGAAATTCATCTAATTCTCAACTCCCGTCAGGTTTTCGTTACACCACTTGCGAATGTCCAATTAAGCCAAAGCTGGTTTTCAGTGGCCTGTTCTTACTACGAGACGTGCTGTTCATTTGGCTATCCATTCCACCCTGTTCAGCTCTACATTTTCGTGTCCACAAAACCCAGCCTTCAGAAATCATTGGAATCACCACTAGAGAATGTTCCATTCATTCACTGCGAATCTGGAATTCATCTGAATCTCCACTCCCGGCAGGTTTTCATTGCACCACTGCTGAATGTTCAAGTAACGCAATGATGGTTTTCAGCGGTCTATTCACACTCGAACCCGTGCTGTTCACGGTCTAGCGACTCAACACTGGTGAGTTCTTCTTTTTCCAGTTCAGACAATACAAACCTCAGAAACCATTGCAATCTACACTACAGAATGTTTCATTCATTCACGCGAATCTTGAATTCATCTTGTTCTCCACTCCCAGCAGGTTTTCGTTTCACCACTGGTGAATGTCCAAGCAACCCAAGGCTGGTTTCAGCTGCGTGTTAACACTCGCAGCCGTGCTGTTCAATTGGCTATCCAGTGAACGCTGGTTAGCTCTTGATTTTCCTTCCACACACCGAGCCTTCAGAAATCATTCTTATCTCCACTTCAGAATGTTCCATTCGTTCCCTGCGAATCTGGAATTCCTCTGACTCTCCACACCAGGCAGATTTTCCTAACAACACTGGTGAATGACCAGGTAATCCAATGCTGGTTTTCAGCGGCTGTTCACACTCACAGCCTTGCTGTTCAATTGGCAATCCAGTCAAACCTAGTCAGCTCTTCATTTTCCTGTCCACACAACCCAGCGTTCAGAAATCATTGGAATCTCTACTACAGAAATTTCCATTCATTCACTGTGAATCTGGAAATACTCTGAATCTGCATTCCAGGAAGGCTTTCGTTACACCACTGATGAATGTCCAAGTAATGCAATGCTGCTTCTTAGTGGTCTGTTCACACTCGAAACCGTGCTGTTCATTGGCTATCCACTCAATATCGGTCAGCTCTTCAATATCCTGTCCAGACTATCCAGATTCCTAAATGTTGGCAATCACCACTACAGAATGTTCCATTCAATCACGCGAATCTGGAATTCATCAGAGTCTCCACTCCTGGAAGGTTTTCGTGACACCACTGGTAAATGTCCAAGGAAGACAATGCTGGTTTTAAGCCGCCTGCTAACACACTCAGCCGTGCTGTTCAATTTGCTATCCACCCAACCCTATTCAGCTCTACATTTTCCTGTCCTCATAACCCAACCTTCAGAAATAATTGGTATCTCCTCCACAGAATGTTCCGTTCATTCACTGCGAATCTTAAATTCATCTGACTCTCAACTCCCGGCGGGTTATCGTTACACCACTTGTGAATGTCCAAGGAAGCCAATGCTGGTTTTCAGTGGCCTGTTCATACTAAGAGACGTGCTGTTCATTTGGCTATCCACTCCACCCTGTTCAGCTCTACATTTTCGTGTCCACAAAACCCAGCCTTCAGAAATCATTGGAATCACCACTAGAGAATGTTCCATTCATTCACTGCGAATCTGGAATTCCTCTGAACCTCCACTCCTGGCAGGTTTTCGTTACGCCACTGGTGAATGTCCAAGTAACTCAATCCTGGTTTTCAGAGGCATGTTCAACTCGCAGAAGTGCTGTTCAATGGGCTATCCACTCAATATTGGTCAGCTCTTCATTTTCCTCTCCACACAAACCAGCCTTCAGAAATCATTGGGCTCTCCACTACAGACTGTTCCATTCATTCACTGCGATTCTGCAATTCATCTGACTCTCCGCTCCAGGCAGGTTTTCATTACAGCACTGGTGAATGACCAAGTAATCCAATGCTGGTTTTCAGCCGCCTTTTCACACTCGCAGTGTGCTGTTCAATTGTCTATCCACTCAAACCTGGTCAGCCTTTCATTTTCTTTTCCACAATATCAGACTTCAGAAATCATTGGAATCGCCAGTACAGAATGTTCCATTCATTCACTGCCAATCTGGAATTCATCTGAATCTGCACTCCAGGTAGGCTTTCATTACACCACTTATGAATGTCCAAGTAACACAATGCTGGTTTTCAGCGGTCTGTTCACACTCTAAGCCCTGCTTTTTACTGGGTATCCACACAACTGTGGTCAGCTCTTCATTTTCATGTCCAAACAATCCAGACTTGAGAAATCATTGCAATCTCCAGTACAGAATGTTCCATTCATTCACTGCGAATCTGGAATTCAACTGAATCTCCACTACCTGCAGATTTATCTTACACCACTTGTGAATGTCCAAGTAAAACAATGCTGGTTTTCAGAGGCCTGTTCATGTTCGCAGTCGTGCTGTTCAATTGGCTATCCACTCAACCTGTTTTGCTCCTCATTTTCCTGTGCACACAACCCAGCCTTCAGAAATCATTGTAATCTCCACTACAGGATGTTCCATTCATTCACTGGGAATCTGGAATTCATCTGAATCTGCACTCCACGCAGGCTTTCGTTACACCACTGCTGAAAGTCGAAGTAATGCAATACTGGTTTTCAGTGGTCTGTTCACATTCGAAGCCGAGGCTTTTTACAGGCTATCCACTCAACACTGGTCAGCTCTTCATTTTCGTGTCCCCACAATCCAGATTTCAGAAATCATTGCAATCTCCACTACAGAATGTTCCATTCATTCACTGCGAGTCTGGAGTTTATCTGATTCTCCACTCCCGCCTGGTTAACATTACACCACTTGTGAATGTCCAAGTAAGCCAATGCTGGTTTTCAGAGGCCTGTTCATACTCGCAGCCGTGCTGTTTAATTGACAATTCACTCCACCCTGTTCAGCTCTTCATTGTCCCACCACACTACCAGCCTTCAGAAATCTTTGTTATCTCCACTACAGAATGTTCCATTCATTCACTGCGAATCTGGAATTCATCTGACTCTCAACTCCACGCAGGTTTTCATTACACCACTGTTGAATGTCCAAGTAACCCAATGCTGGTTTTCAGCGGCCTGTTCATATTCGCAGCCCTGCTGTTTACTTGGCTATCGATTCAAGCCTGGTCAGCTCTTCATTTTCCTGTCCACACAACACAGGCTTCAGAAATCATTGGAATCTCCTCTACAGAATGTTCCATTCATTCACTGCGAATGTGGAATTCAACTGACTCTCCACTCCATGCAGGTTTTCCTTACACCACTGATGAATGTCCAAGTAACCCAATGCTGGTTTTCAGCTGCATGTTCACACTCGCAGCCATGCTATACAATTGGCTTTCCACTAAATCCTGATTAGTTCTTGATTTTCCTTCCACACGACCCAGCCTTCAGAAATCGTTGGAATCTCCACTAGAGAATGTTCCATTCATTCACTGCGAATCTGGAATTCCTCTGAACCTCCACTCCCGGCAGGTTTTCGTTACACCACTGTTGAATGTCCAAGTAACCCAATGTTTTAAGTGTTTTCTTCACAAGCGCAGTGGTGCTGTTCAATTGGCTATCCACTCAACCCTGGCCAGCTCTACATTTTCCTGTCCACACCACAGAGACTGGAGAAATCATTGTTATCTCCACTACAGAATGTTCCATTCATTCACAGCGAATCTGGAATTCATCTGAATCTCCACTCCCGGCAGGTTTTCGTGACACCACTGGTAAATATCCAAGTAAGCCAATGCTGGTTTTAAGTGGCCTGCTCATACTCTCAGCCGTGCTGTTCAATTTGCTATCCACTCAACCCTCTTCAGCTCCATTTTCCTGTCCACATAACCCAAACTTCAGAAACAATTGGTATCTCCTCCACAGAATGTTCCATTCATTGACGGCAAATCTGAAATTCATCTAATTCTCAACTCCCGTCAGGTTTTCGTTACACCACTTGTGAATGTCCAATTAAGCCAAAGCTGGTTTTCAGTGGCCTGTTCTTACTACGAGACGTGCTGTTCATTTGGCTATCCATTCCACCCTGTTCAGCTCTACATTTTCGTGTCCACAAAACCCAGCCTTCAGAAATCATTGGAATCACCACTAGAGAATGTTCCATTCATTCACTGCGAATCTGGAATTCATCTGAATCTCCACTCCCGGCAGGTTTTCATTGCACCACTGCTGAATGTTCAAGTAACGCAATGATGGTTTTCAGCGGTCTATTCACACTCGAACCCGTGCTGTTCACGGTCTAGCGACTCAACACTGGTGAGTTCTTCTTTTTCCAGTTCAGACAATACAAACCTCAGAAACCATTGCAATCTACACTACAGAATGTTTCATTCATTCAGGCGAATCTTGAATTCATCTTGTTCTCCACTCCCAGCAGGTTTTCGTTTCACCACTGGTGAATGTCCAAGCAACCCAAGGCTGGTTTCAGCTGCGTGTTAACACTCGCAGCCGTGCTGTTCAATTGGCTATCCAGTGAACGCTGGTTAGCTCTTGATTTTCCTTCCACACACCGAGCCTTCAGAAATCATTCTTATCTCCACTTCAGAATGTTCCATTCGTTCCCTGCGAATCTGGAATTCCTCTGACTCTCCACACCAGGCAGATTTTCCTAACAACACTGGTGAATGACCAGGTAATCCAATGCTGGTTTTCAGCGGCTGTTCACACTCACAGCCTTGCTGTTCAATTGGCAATCCAGTCAAACCTAGTCAGCTCTTCATTTTCCTGTCCACACAACCCAGCGTTCAGAAATCATTGGAATCTCTACTACAGAAATTTCCATTCATTCACTGTGAATCTGGAAATACTCTGAATCTGCATTCCAGGAAGGCTTTCGTTACACCACTGATGAATGTCCAAGTAATGCAATGCTGCTTCTTAGTGGTCTGTTCACACTCGAAACCGTGCTGTTCATTGGCTATCCACTCAATATCGGTCAGCTCTTCAATATCCTGTCCAGACTATCCAGATTCCTAAATGTTGGCAATCACCACTACAGAATGTTCCATTCAATCACGCGAATCTGGAATTCATCAGAGTCTCCACTCCTGGAAGGTTTTCGTGACACCACTGGTAAATGTCCAAGGAAGACAATGCTGGTTTTAAGCCGCCTGCTAACACACTCAGCCGTGCTGTTCAATTTGCTATCCACCCAACCCTATTCAGCTCTACATTTTCCTGTCCTCATAACCCAACCTTCAGAAATAATTGGTATCTCCTCCACAGAATGTTCCGTTCATTCACTGCGAATCTTAAATTCATCTGACTCTCAACTCCCGGCGGGTTATCGTTACACCACTTGTGAATGTCCAAGGAAGCCAATGCTGGTTTTCAGTGGCCTGTTCATACTAAGAGACGTGCTGTTCATTTGGCTATCCACTCCACCCTGTTCAGCTCTACATTTTCGTGTCCACAAAACCCAGCCTTCAGAAATCATTGGAATCACCACTAGAGAATGTTCCATTCATTCACTGCGAATCTGGAATTCATCTGAACCTCCACTCCTGGCAGGTTTTCGTTACGCCACTGGTGAATGTCCAAGTAACTCTATACTGGTTTTCAGAGGCATGTTCAACTCGCAGAAGTGCTGTTCAATGGGCTATCCACTCAATATTGGTCAGCTCTTCATTTTCCTCTCCACACAAACCAGCCTTCAGAAATCATTGGGCTCTCCACTACAGACTGTTCCATTCATTCACTGCGATTCTGCAATTCATCTGACTCTCCGCTCCAGGCAGGTTTTCATTACAGCACTGGTGAATGACCAAGTAATCCAATGCTGGTTTTCAGCCGCCTTTTCACACTCGCAGTGTGCTGTTCAATTGTCTATCCACTCAAACCTGGTCAGCCTTTCATTTTCTTTTCCACAATATCAGACTTCAGAAATCATTGGAATCGCCAGTACAGAATGTTCCATTCATTCACTGCCAATCTGGAATTCATCTGAATCTGCACTCCAGGTAGGCTTTCATTACACCACTTATGAATGTCCAAGTAACACAATGCTGGTTTTCAGCGGTCTGTTCACACTCTAAGCCCTGCTTTTTACTGGGTATCCACACAACTGTGGTCAGCTCTTCATTTTCATGTCCAAACAATCCAGACTTGAGAAATCATTGCAATCTCCAGTACAGAATGTTCCATTCATTCACTGCGAATCTGGAATTCAACTGAATCTCCACTACCTGCAGATTTATCTTACACCACTTGTGAATGTCCAAGTAAAACAATGCTGGTTTTCAGAGGCCTGTTCATGTTCGCAGTCGTGCTGTTCAATTGGCTATCCACTCAACCTGTTTTGCTCCTCATTTTCCTGTGCACACAACCCAGCCTTCAGAAATCATTGTAATCTCCACTACAGGATGTTCCATTCATTCACTGGGAATCTGGAATTCATCTGAATCTGCACTCCACGCAGGCTTTCGTTACACCACTGCTGAAAGTCGAAGTAATGCAATACTGGTTTTCAGTGGTCTGTTCACATTCGAAGCCGAGGCTTTTTACAGGCTATCCACTCAACACTGGTCAGCTCTTCATTTTCGTGTCCCCACAATCCAGATTTCAGAAATCATTGCAATCTCCACTACAGAATGTTCCATTCATTCACTGCGAGTCTGGAGTTTATCTGATTCTCCACTCCCGCCTGGTTAACATTACACCACTTGTGAATGTCCAAGTAAGCCAATGCTGGTTTTCAGAGGCCTGTTCATACTCGCAGCCGTGCTGTTTAATTGACAATTCACTCCACCCTGTTCAGCTCTTCATTGTCCCACCACACTACCAGCCTTCAGAAATCTTTGTTATCTCCACTACAGAATGTTCCATTCATTCACTGCGAATCTGGAATTCATCTGACTCTCAACTCCACGCAGGTTTTCATTACACCACTGTTGAATGTCCAAGTAACCCAATGCTGGTTTTCAGCGGCCTGTTCATATTCGCAGCCCTGCTGTTTACTTGGCTATCGATTCAAGCCTGGTCAGCTCTTCATTTTCCTGTCCACACAACACAGGCTTCAGAAATCATTGGAATCTCCTCTACAGAATGTTCCATTCATTCACTGCGAATGTGGAATTCAACTGACTCTCCACTCCATGCAGGTTTTCCTTACACCACTGATGAATGTCCAAGTAACCCAATGCTGGTTTTCAGCTGCATGTTCACACTCGCAGCCATGCTATACAATTGGCTTTCCACTAAATCCTGATTAGTTCTTGATTTTCCTTCCACACGACCCAGCCTTCAGAAATCGTTGGAATCTCCACTAGAGAATGTTCCATTCATTCACTGCGAATCTGGAATTCCTCTGAACCTCCACTCCCGGCAGGTTTTCGTTACACCACTGTTGAATGTCCAAGTAACCCAATGTTTTAAGTGTTTTCTTCACAAGCGCAGTGGTGCTGTTCAATTGGCTATCCACTCAACCCTGGCCAGCTCTACATTTTCCTGTCCACACCACAGAGACTGGAGAAATCATTGTTATCTCCACTACAGAATGTTCCATTCATTCACAGCGAATCTGGAATTCATCTGAATCTCCACTCCCGGCAGGTTTTCGTGACACCACTGGTAAATATCCAAGTAAGCCAATGCTGGTTTTAAGTGGCCTGCTCATACTCTCAGCCGTGCTGTTCAATTTGCTATCCACTCAACCCTCTTCAGCTCCATTTTCCTGTCCACATAACCCAAACTTCAGAAACAATTGGTATCTCCTCCACAGAATGTTCCATTCATTGACGGCAAATCTGAAATTCATCTAATTCTCAACTCCCGTCAGGTTTTCGTTACACCACTTGTGAATGTCCAATTAAGCCAAAGCTGGTTTTCAGTGGCCTGTTCTTACTACGAGACGTGCTGTTCATTTGGCTATCCATTCCACCCTGTTCAGCTCTACATTTTCGTGTCCACAAAACCCAGCCTTCAGAAATCATTGGAATCACCACTAGAGAATGTTCCATTCATTCACTGCGAATCTGGAATTCATCTGAATCTCCACTCCCGGCAGGTTTTCATTGCACCACTGCTGAATGTTCAAGTAACGCAATGATGGTTTTCAGCGGTCTATTCACACTCGAACCCGTGCTGTTCACGGTCTAGCGACTCAACACTGGTGAGTTCTTCTTTTTCCAGTTCAGACAATACAAACCTCAGAAACCATTGCAATCTACACTACAGAATGTTTCATTCATTCAGGCGAATCTTGAATTCATCTTGTTCTCCACTCCCAGCAGGTTTTCGTTTCACCACTGGTGAATGTCCAAGCAACCCAAGGCTGGTTTCAGCTGCGTGTTAACACTCGCAGCCGTGCTGTTCAATTGGCTATCCAGTGAACGCTGGTTAGCTCTTGATTTTCCTTCCACACACCGAGCCTTCAGAAATCATTCTTATCTCCACTTCAGAATGTTCCATTCGTTCCCTGCGAATCTGGAATTCCTCTGACTCTCCACACCAGGCAGATTTTCCTAACAACACTGGTGAATGACCAGGTAATCCAATGCTGGTTTTCAGCGGCTGTTCACACTCACAGCCTTGCTGTTCAATTGGCAATCCAGTCAAACCTAGTCAGCTCTTCATTTTCCTGTCCACACAACCCAGCGTTCAGAAATCATTGGAATCTCTACTACAGAAATTTCCATTCATTCACTGTGAATCTGGAAATACTCTGAATCTGCATTCCAGGAAGGCTTTCGTTACACCACTGATGAATGTCCAAGTAATGCAATGCTGCTTCTTAGTGATCTGTTCACACTCGAAACCGTGCTGTTCATTGGCTATCCACTCAATATCGGTCAGCTCTTCAATATCCTATCCAGACTATCCAGATTCCTAAATGTTGGCAATCACCACTACAGAATGTTCCATTCAATCACGCGAATCTGGAATTCATCAGAGTCTCCACTCCTGGAAGGTTTTCGTGACACCACTGGTAAATGTCCAAGGAAGACAATGCTGGTTTTAAGCCGCCTGCTAACACACTCAGCCGTGCTGTTCAATTTGCTATCCACCCAACCCTATTCAGCTCTACATTTTCCTGTCCTCATAACCCAACCTTCAGAAATAATTGGTATCTCCTCCACAGAATGTTCCGTTCATTCACTGCGAATCTTAAATTCATCTGACTCTCAACTCCCGGCGGGTTATCGTTACACCACTTGTGAATGTCCAAGTAAGCCAATGCTGGTTTTCAGTGGCCTGTTCATACTAAGAGACGTGCTGTTCATTTGGCTATCCACTCCACCCTGTTCAGCTCTACATTTTCGTGTCCACAAAACCCAGCCTTCAGAAATCATTGGAATCACCACTAGAGAATGTTCCATTCATTCACTGCGAATCTGGAATTCATCTGAACCTCCACTCCTGGCAGGTTTTCGTTACGCCACTGGTGAATGTCCAAGTAACTCAATCCTGGTTTTCAGAGGCATGTTCAACTCGCAGAAGTGCTGTTCAATGGGCTATCCACTCAATATTGGTCAGCTCTTCATTTTCCTCTCCACACAAACCAGCCTTCAGAAATCATTGGGCTCTCCACTACAGACTGTTCCATTCATTCACTGCGATTCTGCAATTCATCTGACTCTCCGCTCCAGGCAGGTTTTCATTACAGCACTGGTGAATGACCAAGTAATCCAATGCTGGTTTTCAGCCGCCTTTTCACACTCGCAGTGTGCTGTTCAATTGTCTATCCACTCAAACCTGGTCAGCCTTTCATTTTCTTTTCCACAATATCAGACTTCAGAAATCATTGGAATCGCCAGTACAGAATGTTCCATTCATTCACTGCCAATCTGGAATTCATCTGAATCTGCACTCCAGGTAGGCTTTCATTACACCACTTATGAATGTCCAAGTAACACAATGCTGGTTTTCAGCGGTCTGTTCACACTCTAAGCCCTGCTTTTTACTGGGTATCCACACAACTGTGGTCAGCTCTTCATTTTCATGTCCAAACAATCCAGACTTGAGAAATCATTGCAATCTCCAGTACAGAATGTTCCATTCATTCACTGCGAATCTGGAATTCAACTGAATCTCCACTACCTGCAGATTTATCTTACACCACTTGTGAATGTCCAAGTAAAACAATGCTGGTTTTCAGAGGCCTGTTCATGTTCGCAGTCGTGCTGTTCAATTGGCTATCCACTCAACCTGTTTTGCTCCTCATTTTCCTGTGCACACAACCCAGCCTTCAGAAATCATTGTAATCTCCACTACAGGATGTTCCATTCATTCACTGGGAATCTGGAATTCATCTGAATCTGCACTCCACGCAGGCTTTCGTTACACCACTGCTGAAAGTCGAAGTAATGCAATACTGGTTTTCAGTGGTCTGTTCACATTCGAAGCCGAGGCTTTTTACAGGCTATCCACTCAACACTGGTCAGCTCTTCATTTTCGTGTCCCCACAATCCAGATTTCAGAAATCATTGCAATCTCCACTACAGAATGTTCCATTCATTCACTGCGAGTCTGGAGTTTATCTGATTCTCCACTCCGGCCTGGTTAACATTACACCACTTGTGAATGTCCAAGTAAGCCAATGCTGGTTTTCAGAGGCCTGTTCATACTCGCAGCTGTGCTGTTTAATTGACAATTCACTCCACCCTGTTCAGCTCTTCATTGTCCCACCACACTACCAGCCTTCAGAAATCTTTGTTATCTCCACTACAGAATGTTCCATTCATTCACTGCGAATCTGGAATTCATCTGACTCTCAACTCCACGCAGGTTTTCATTACACCACTGTTGAATGTCCAAGTAACCCAATGCCGGTTTTCAGCGGCCTGTTCATATTCGCAGCCCTGCTGTTTACTTGGCTATCGATTCAAGCCTGGTCAGCTCTTCATTTTCCTGTCCACACAACACAGGCTTCAGAAATCATTGGAATCTCCTCTACAGAATGTTCCATTCATTCACTGCGAATGTGGAATTCAACTGACTCTCCACTCCATGCAGGTTTTCCTTACACCACTGATGAATGTCCAAGTAACCCAATGCTGGTTTTCAGCTGCATGTTCACACTCGCAGCCATGCTATACAATTGGCTTTCCACTAAATCCTGATTAGTTCTTGATTTTCCTTCCACACGACCCAGCCTTCAGAAATCGTTGGAATCTCCACTAGAGAATGTTCCATTCATTCACTGCGAATCTGGAATTCCTCTGAACCTCCACTCCCGGCAGGTTTTCGTTACACCACTGTTGAATGTCCAAGTAACCCAATGTTTTAAGTGTTTTCTTCACAAGCGCAGTGGTGCTGTTCAATTGGCTATCCACTCAACCCTGGCCAGCTCTACATTTTCCTGTCCACACCACAGAGACTGGAGAAATCATTGTTATCTCCACTACAGAATGTTCCATTCATTCACAGCGAATCTGGAATTCATCTGAATCTCCACTCCCGGCAGGTTTTCGTGACACCACTGGTAAATATCCAAGTAAGCCAATGCTGGTTTTAAGTGGCCTGCTCATACTCTCAGCCGTGCTGTTCAATTTGCTATCCACTCAACCCTCTTCAGCTCCATTTTCCTGTCCACATAACCCAAACTTCAGAAACAATTGGTATCTCCTCCACAGAATGTTCCATTCATTGACGGCAAATCTGAAATTCATCTAATTCTCAACTCCCGTCAGGTTTTCGTTACACCACTTGTGAATGTCCAATTAAGCCAAAGCTGGTTTTCAGTGGCCTGTTCTTACTACGAGACGTGCTGTTCATTTGGCTATCCATTCCACCCTGTTCAGCTCTACATTTTCGTGTCCACAAAACCCAGCCTTCAGAAATCATTGGAATCACCACTAGAGAATGTTCCATTCATTCACTGCGAATCTGGAATTCATCTGAATCTCCACTCCCGGCAGGTTTTCATTGCACCACTGCTGAATGTTCAAGTAACGCAATGATGGTTTTCAGCGGTCTATTCACACTCGAACCCGTGCTGTTCACGGTCTAGCGACTCAACACTGGTGAGTTCTTCTTTTTCCAGTTCAGACAATACAAACCTCAGAAACCATTGCAATCTACACTACAGAATGTTTCATTCATTCAGGCGAATCTTGAATTCATCTTGTTCTCCACTCCCAGCAGGTTTTTGTTTCACCACTGGTGAATGTCCAAGCAACCCAAGGCTGGTTTCAGCTGCGTGTTAACACTCGCAGCCGTGCTGTTCAATTGGCTATCCAGTGAACGCTGGTTAGCTCTTGATTTTCCTTCCACACACCGAGCCTTCAGAAATCATTCTTATCTCCACTTCAGAGTGTTCCATTCGTTCCCTGCGAATCTGGAATTCCTCTGACTCTCCACACCAGGCAGATTTTCCTAACAACACTGGTGAATGACCAGGTAATCCAATGCTGGTTTTCAGCGGCTGTTCACACTCACAGCCTTGCTGTTCAATTGGCAATCCAGTCAAACCTAGTCAGCTCTTCATTTTCCTGTCCACACAACCCAGCGTTCAGAAATCATTGGAATCTCTACTACAGAAATTTCCATTCATTCACTGTGAATCTGGAAATACTCTGAATCTGCATTCCAGGAAGGCTTTCGTTACACCACTGATGAATGTCCAAGTAATGCAATGCTGCTTCTTAGTGATCTGTTCACACTCGAAACCGTGCTGTTCATTGGCTATCCACTCAATATCGGTCAGCTCTTCAATATCCTGTCCAGACTATCCAGATTCCTAAATGTTGGCAATCACCACTACAGAATGTTCCATTCAATCACGCGAATCTGGAATTCATCAGAGTCTCCACTCCTGGAAGGTTTTCGTGACACCACTGGTAAATGTCCAAGGAAGACAATGCTGGTTTTAAGCCGCCTGCTAACACACTCAGCCGTGCTGTTCAATTTGCTATCCACCCAACCCTATTCAGCTCTACATTTTCCTGTCCTCATAACCCAACCTTCAGAAATAATTGGTATCTCCTCCACAGAATGTTCCGTTCATTCACTGCGAATCTTAAATTCATCTGACTCTCAACTCCCGGCGGGTTATCGTTACACCACTTGTGAATGTCCAAGTAAGCCAATGCTGGTTTTCAGTGGCCTGTTCATACTAAGAGACGTGCTGTTCATTTGGCTATCCACTCCACCCTGTTCAGCTCTACATTTTCGTGTCCACAAAACCCAGCCTTCAGAAATCATTGGAATCACCACTAGAGAATGTTCCATTCATTCACTGCGAATCTGGAATTCATCTGAACCTCCACTCCTGGCAGGTTTTCGTTACGCCACTGGTGAATGTCCAAGTAACTCAATCCTGGTTTTCAGAGGCATGTTCAACTCGCAGAAGTGCTGTTCAATGGGCTATCCACTCAATATTGGTCAGCTCTTCATTTTCCTCTCCACACAAACCAGCCTTCAGAAATCATTGGGCTCTCCACTACAGACTGTTCCATTCATTCACTGCGATTCTGCAATTCATCTGACTCTCCGCTCCAGGCAGGTTTTCATTACAGCACTGGTGAATGACCAAGTAATCCAATGCTGGTTTTCAGCCGCCTTTTCACACTCGCAGTGTGCTGTTCAATTGTCTATCCACTCAAACCTGGTCAGCCTTTCATTTTCTTTTCCACAATATCAGACTTCAGAAATCATTGGAATCGCCAGTACAGAATGTTCCATTCATTCACTGCCAATCTGGAATTTATCTGAATCTGCACTCCAGGTAGGCTTTCATTACACCACTTATGAATGTCCAAGTAACACAATGCTGGTTTTCAGCGGTCTGTTCACACTCTAAGCCCTGCTTTTTACTGGGTATCCACACAACTGTGGTCAGCTCTTCATTTTCATGTCCAAACAATCCAGACTTGAGAAATCATTGCAATCTCCAGTACAGAATGTTCCATTCATTCACTGCGAATCTGGAATTCAACTGAATCTCCACTACCTGCAGATTTATCTTACACCACTTGTGAATGTCCAAGTAAAACAATGCTGGTTTTCAGAGGCCTGTTCATGTTCGCAGTCGTGCTGTTCAATTGGCTATCCACTCAACCTGTTTTGCTCCTCATTTTCCTGTGCACAAAACCCAGCCTTCAGAAATCATTGTAATCTCCACTACAGGATGTTCCATTCATTCACTGGGAATCTGGAATTCATCTGAATCTGCACTCCACGCAGGCTTTCGTTACACCACTGCTGAAAGTCGAAGTAATGCAATACTGGTTTTCAGTGGTCTGTTCACATTCGAAGCCGAGGCTTTTTACAGGCTATCCACTCAACACTGGTCAGCTCTTCATTTTCGTGTCCCCACAATCCAGATTTCAGAAATCATTGCAATCTCCACTACAGAATGTTCCATTCATTCACTGCGAGTCTGGAGTTTATCTGATTCTCCACTCCGGCCTGGTTAACATTACACCACTTGTGAATGTCCAAGTAAGCCAATGCTGGTTTTCAGAGGCCTGTTCATACTCGCAGCTGTGCTGTTTAATTGACAATTCACTCCACCCTGTTCAGCTCTTCATTGTCCCACCACACTACCAGCCTTCAGAAATCTTTGTTATCTCCACTACAGAATGTTCCATTCTTTCACTGCGAATCTGGAATTCATCTGACTCTCAACTCCACGCAGGTTTTCATTACACCACTGTTGAATGTCCAAGTAACCCAATGCCGGTTTTCAGCGGCCTGTTCATATTCGCAGCCCTGCTGTTTACTTGGCTATCGATTCAAGCCTGGTCAGCTCTTCATTTTCCTGTCCACACAACACAGGCTTCAGAAATCATTGGAATCTCCTCTACAGAATGTTCCATTCATTCACTGCGAATGTGGAATTCAACTGACTCTCCACTCCATGCAGGTTTTCCTTACACCACTGATGAATGTCCAAGTAACCCAATGCTGGTTTTCAGCTGCATGTTCACACTCGCAGCCATGCTATACAATTGGCTTTCCACTAAATCCTGATTAGTTCTTGATTTTCCTTCCACACGACCCAGCCTTCAGAAATCGTTGGAATCTCCACTAGAGAATGTTCCATTCATTCACTGCGAATCTGGAATTCCTCTGAACCTCCACTCCCGGCAGGTTTTCGTTACACCACTGTTGAATGTCCAAGTAACCCAATGTTTTAAGTGTTTTCTTCACAAGCGCAGTGGTGCTGTTCAATTGGCTATCCACTCAACCCTGGCCAGCTCTACATTTTCCTGTCCACACCACAGAGACTGGAGAAATCATTGTTATCTCCACTACAGAATGTTCCATTCATTCACAGCGAATCTGGAATTCATCTGAATCTCCACTCCCGGCAGGTTTTCGTGACACCACTGGTAAATATCCAAGTAAGCCAATGCTGGTTTTAAGTGGCCTGCTCATACTCTCAGCCGTGCTGTTCAATTTGCTATCCACTCAACCCTCTTCAGCTCCATTTTCCTGTCCACATAACCCAAACTTCAGAAACAATTGGTATCTCCTCCACAGAATGTTCCATTCATTGACGGCAAATCTGAAATTCATCTAATTCTCAACTCCCGTCAGGTTTTCGTTACACCACTTGTGAATGTCCAATTAAGCCAAAGCTGGTTTTCAGTGGCCTGTTCTTACTACGAGACGTGCTGTTCATTTGGCTATCCATTCCACCCTGTTCAGCTCTACATTTTCGTGTCCACAAAACCCAGCCTTCAGAAATCATTGGAATCACCACTAGAGAATGTTCCATTCATTCACTGCGAATCTGGAATTCATCTGAATCTCCACTCCCGGCAGGTTTTCATTGCACCACTGCTGAATGTTCAAGTAACGCAATGATGGTTTTCAGCGGTCTATTCACACTCGAACCCGTGCTGTTCACGGTCTAGCGACTCAACACTGGTGAGTTCTTCTTTTTCCAGTTCAGACAATACAAACCTCAGAAACCATTGCAATCTACACTACAGAATGTTTCATTCATTCAGGCGAATCTTGAATTCATCTTGTTCTCCACTCCCAGCAGGTTTTCGTTTCACCACTGGTGAATGTCCAAGCAACCCAAGGCTGGTTTCAGCTGCGTGTTAACACTCGCAGCCGTGCTGTTCAATTGGCTATCCAGTGAACGCTGGTTAGCTCTTGATTTTCCTTCCACACACCGAGCCTTCAGAAATCATTCTTATCTCCACTTCAGAATGTTCCATTCGTTCCCTGCGAATCTGGAATTCCTCTGACTCTCCACACCAGGCAGATTTTCCTAACAACACTGGTGAATGACCAGGTAATCCAATGCTGGTTTTCAGCGGCTGTTCACACTCACAGCCTTGCTGTTCAATTGGCAATCCAGTCAAACCTAGTCAGCTCTTCATTTTCCTGTCCACACAACCCAGCGTTCAGAAATCATTGGAATCTCTACTACAGAAATTTCCATTCATTCACTGTGAATCTGGAAATACTCTGAATCTGCATTCCAGGAAGGCTTTCGTTACACCACTGATGAATGTCCAAGTAATGCAATGCTGCTTCTTAGTGGTCTGTTCACACTCGAAACCGTGCTGTTCATTGGCTATCCACTCAATATCGGTCAGCTCTTCAATATCCTGTCCAGACTATCCAGATTCCTAAATGTTGGCAATCACCACTACAGAATGTTCCATTCAATCACGCGAATCTGGAATTCATCAGAGTCTCCACTCCTGGAAGGTTTTCGTGACACCACTGGTAAATGTCCAAGGAAGACAATGCTGGTTTTAAGCCGCCTGCTAACACACTCAGCCGTGCTGTTCAATTTGCTATCCACCCAACCCTATTCAGCTCTACATTTTCCTGTCCTCATAACCCAACCTTCAGAAATAATTGGTATCTCCTCCACAGAATGTTCCGTTCATTCACTGCGAATCTTAAATTCATCTGACTCTCAACTCCCGGCGGGTTATCGTTACACCACTTGTGAATGTCCAAGGAAGCCAATGCTGGTTTTCAGTGGCCTGTTCATACTAAGAGACGTGCTGTTCATTTGGCTATCCACTCCACCCTGTTCAGCTCTACATTTTCGTGTCCACAAAACCCAGCCTTCAGAAATCATTGGAATCACCACTAGAGAATGTTCCATTCATTCACTGCGAATCTGGAATTCCTCTGAACCTCCACTCCTGGCAGGTTTTCGTTACGCCACTGGTGAATGTCCAAGTAACTCAATCCTGGTTTTCAGAGGCATGTTCAACTCGCAGAAGTGCTGTTCAATGGGCTATCCACTCAATATTGGTCAGCTCTTCATTTTCCTCTCCACACAAACCAGCCTTCAGAAATCATTGGGCTCTCCACTACAGACTGTTCCATTCATTCACTGCGATTCTGCAATTCATCTGACTCTCCGCTCCAGGCAGGTTTTCATTACAGCACTGGTGAATGACCAAGTAATCCAATGCTGGTTTTCAGCCGCCTTTTCACACTCGCAGTGTGCTGTTCAATTGTCTATCCACTCAAACCTGGTCAGCCTTTCATTTTCTTTTCCACAATATCAGACTTCAGAAATCATTGGAATCGCCAGTACAGAATGTTCCATTCATTCACTGCCAATCTGGAATTCATCTGAATCTGCACTCCAGGTAGGCTTTCATTACACCACTTATGAATGTCCAAGTAACACAATGCTGGTTTTCAGCGGTCTGTTCACACTCTAAGCCCTGCTTTTTACTGGGTATCCACACAACTGTGGTCAGCTCTTCATTTTCATGTCCAAACAATCCAGACTTGAGAAATCATTGCAATCTCCAGTACAGAATGTTCCATTCATTCACTGCGAATCTGGAATTCAACTGAATCTCCACTACCTGCAGATTTATCTTACACCACTTGTGAATGTCCAAGTAAAACAATGCTGGTTTTCAGAGGCCTGTTCATGTTCGCAGTCGTGCTGTTCAATTGGCTATCCACTCAACCTGTTTTGCTCCTCATTTTCCTGTGCACACAACCCAGCCTTCAGAAATCATTGTAATCTCCACTACAGGATGTTCCATTCATTCACTGGGAATCTGGAATTCATCTGAATCTGCACTCCACGCAGGCTTTCGTTACACCACTGCTGAAAGTCGAAGTAATGCAATACTGGTTTTCAGTGGTCTGTTCACATTCGAAGCCGAGGCTTTTTACAGGCTATCCACTCAACACTGGTCAGCTCTTCATTTTCGTGTCCCCACAATCCAGATTTCAGAAATCATTGCAATCTCCACTACAGAATGTTCCATTCATTCACTGCGAGTCTGGAGTTTATCTGATTCTCCACTCCCGCCTGGTTAACATTACACCACATGTGAATGTGCAAGTAAGCCAATGCTGGTTTTCAGAGGCCTGTTCATACTCGCAGCCGTGCTGTTTAATTGACAATTCACTCCACCCTGTTCAGCTCTTCATTGTCCCACCACACTACCAGCCTTCAGAAATCTTTGTTATCTCCACTACAGAATGTTCCATTCATTCACTGCGAATCTGGAATTCATCTGACTCTCAACTCCACGCAGGTTTTCATTACACCACTGTTGAATGTCCAAGTAACCCAATGCCGGTTTTCAGCGGCCTGTTCATATTCGCAGCCCTGCTGTTTACTTGGCTATCGATTCAAGCCTGGTCAGCTCTTCATTTTCCTGTCCACACAACACAGGCTTCAGAAATCATTGGAATCTCCTCTACAGAATGTTCCATTCATTCACTGCGAATGTGGAATTCAACTGACTCTCCACTCCATGCAGGTTTTCCTTACACCACTGATGAATGTCCAAGTAACCCAATGCTGGTTTTCAGCTGCATGTTCACACTCGCAGCCATGCTATACAATTGGCTTTCCACTAAATCCTGATTAGTTCTTGATTTTCCTTCCACACGACCCAGCCTTCAGAAATCGTTGGAATCTCCACTAGAGAATGTTCCATTCATTCACTGCGAATCTGGAATTCCTCTGAACCTCCACTCCCGGCAGGTTTTCGTTACACCACTGTTGAATGTCCAAGTAACCCAATGTTTTAAGTGTTTTCTTCACAAGCGCAGTGGTGCTGTTCAATTGGCTATCCACTCAACCCTGGCCAGCTCTACATTTTCCTGTCCACACCACAGAGACTGGAGAAATCATTGTTATCTCCACTACAGAATGTTCCATTCATTCACAGCGAATCTGGAATTCATCTGAATCTCCACTCCCGGCAGGTTTTCGTGACACCACTGGTAAATATCCAAGTAAGCCAATGCTGGTTTTAAGTGGCCTGCTCATACTCTCAGCCGTGCTGTTCAATTTGCTATCCACTCAACCCTCTTCAGCTCCATTTTCCTGTCCACATAACCCAAACTTCAGAAACAATTGGTATCTCCTCCACAGAATGTTCCATTCATTGACGGCAAATCTGAAATTCATCTAATTCTCAACTCCCGTCAGGTTTTCGTTACACCACTTGTGAATGTCCAATTAAGCCAAAGCTGGTTTTCAGTGGCCTGTTCTTACTACGAGACGTGCTGTTCATTTGGCTATCCATTCCACCCTGTTCAGCTCTACATTTTCGTGTCCACAAAACCCAGCCTTCAGAAATCATTGGAATCACCACTAGAGAATGTTCCATTCATTCACTGCGAATCTGGAATTCATCTGAATCTCCACTCCCGGCAGGTTTTCATTGCACCACTGCTGAATGTTCAAGTAACGCAATGATGGTTTTCAGCGGTCTATTCACACTCGAACCCGTGCTGTTCACGGTCTAGCGACTCAACACTGGTGAGTTCTTCTTTTTCCAGTTCAGACAATACAAACCTCAGAAACCATTGCAATCTACACTACAGAATGTTTCATTCATTCAGGCGAATCTTGAATTCATCTTGTTCTCCACTCCCAGCAGGTTTTCGTTTCACCACTGGTGAATGTCCAAGCAACCCAAGGCTGGTTTCAGCTGCGTGTTAACACTCGCAGCCGTGCTGTTCAATTGGCTATCCAGTGAACGCTGGTTAGCTCTTGATTTTCCTTCCACACACCGAGCCTTCAGAAATCATTCTTATCTCCACTTCAGAATGTTCCATTCGTTCCCTGCGAATCTGGAATTCCTCTGACTCTCCACACCAGGCAGATTTTCCTAACAACACTGGTGAATGACCAGGTAATCCAATGCTGGTTTTCAGCGGCTGTTCACACTCACAGCCTTGCTGTTCAATTGGCAATCCAGTCAAACCTAGTCAGCTCTTCATTTTCCTGTCCACACAACCCAGCGTTCAGAAATCATTGGAATCTCTACTACAGAAATTTCCATTCATTCACTGTGAATCTGGAAATACTCTGAATCTGCATTCCAGGAAGGCTTTCGTTACACCACTGATGAATGTCCAAGTAATGCAATGCTGCTTCTTAGTGGTCTGTTCACACTCGAAACCGTGCTGTTCATTGGCTATCCACTCAATATCGGTCAGCTCTTCAATATCCTGTCCAGACGTGCTGTTCATTTGGCTATCCATTCCACCCTGTTCAGCTCTACATTTTCGTGTCCACAAAACCCAGCCTTCAGAAATCATTGGAATCACCACTAGAGAATGTTCCATTCATTCACTGCGAATCTGGAATTCATCTGAATCTCCACTCCCGGCAGGTTTTCATTGCACCACTGCTGAAAGTTCAAGTAATGCAATGCTGCTTCTTAGTGGTCTGTTCACACTCGAAACCGTGCTGTTCATTGGCTATCCACTCAATATCGGTCAGCTCTTCAATATCCTGTCCAGACTATCCAGATTCGTAAATGTTGGCAATCACCACTACAGAATGTTCCATTCAATCACGCGAATCTGGAATTCATCAGAGTCTCCACTCCTGGAAGGTTTTCGTGACACCACTGGTAAATGTCCAAGGAAGACAATGCTGGTTTTAAGCCGCCTGCTAACACACTCAGCCGTGCTGTTCAATTTGCTATCCACCCAACCCTATTTAGCTCTACATTTTCCTGTCCTCATAACCCAACCTTCAGAAATAATTGGTATCTCCTCCACAGAATGTTCCGTTCATTCACTGCGAATCTTAAATTCATCTGACTCTCAACTCCCGGCGGGTTATCGTTACACCACTTGTGAATGTCCAAGTAAGCCAATGCTGGTTTTCAGTGGCCTGTTCATACTAAGAGACGTGCTGTTCATTTGGCTATCCACTCCACCCTGTTCAGCTCTACATTTTCGTGTCCACAAAACCCAGCCTTCAGAAATCATTGGAATCACCACTAGAGAATGTTCCATTCATTCACTGCGAATCTGGAATTCCTCTGAACCTCCACTCCTGGCAGGTTTTCGTTACGCCACTGGTGAATGTCCAAGTAACTCAATACTGGTTTTCAGAGGCATGTTCAACTCGCAGAAGTGCTGTTCAATGGGCTATCCACTCAATATTGGTCAGCTCTTCATTTTCCTCTCCACACAAACCAGCCTTCAGAAATCATTGGGCTCTCCACTACAGACTGTTCCATTCATTCACTGCGATTCTGCAATTCATCTGACTCTCCGCTCCAGGCAGGTTTTCATTACAGCACTGGTGAATGACCAAGTAATCCAATGCTGGTTTTCAGCCGCCTTTTCACACTCGCAGTGTGCTGTTCAATTGTCTATCCACTCAAACCTGGTCAGCCTTTCATTTTCTTTTCCACAATATCAGACTTCAGAAATCATTGGAATCGCCAGTACAGAATGTTCCATTCATTCACTGCCAATCTGGAATTCATCTGAATCTGCACTCCAGGTAGGCTTTCATTACACCACTTTTGAATGTCCAAGTAACACAATGCTGGTTTTCAGCGGTCTGTTCACACTCTAAGCCCTGCTTTTTACTGGGTATCCACACAACTGTGGTCAGCTCTTCATTTTCATGTCCAAACAATCCAGACTTGAGAAATCATTGCAATCTCCAGTACAGAATGTTCCATTCATTCACTGCGAATCTGGAATTCAACTGAATCTCCACTACCTGCAGATTTATCTTACACCACTTGTGAATGTCCAAGTAAAACAATGCTGGTTTTCAGAGGCCTGTTCATGTTCGCAGTCGTGCTGTTCAATTGGCTATCCACTCAACCTGTTTTGCTCCTCATTTTCCTGTGCACACAACCCAGCCTTCAGAAATCATTGTAATCTCCACTACAGGATGTTCCATTCATTCACTGGGAATCTGGAATTCATCTGAATCTGCACTCCACGCAGGCTTTCGTTACACCACTGCTGAAAGTCGAAGTAATGCAATACTGGTTTTCAGTGGTCTGTTCACATTCGAAGCCGAGGCTTTTTACAGGCTATCCACTCAACACTGGTCAGCTCTTCATTTTCGTGTCCCCACAATCCAGATTTCAGAAATCATTGCAATCTCCACTACAGAATGTTCCATTCATTCACTGCGAGTCTGGAGTTTATCTGATTCTCCACTCCCGCCTGGTTAACATTACACCACTTGTGAATGTCCAAGTAAGCCAATGCTGGTTTTCAGAGGCCTGTTCATACTCGCAGCCGTGCTGTTTAATTGACAATTCACTCCACCCTGTTCAGCTCTTCATTGTCCCACCACACTACCAGCCTTCAGAAATCTTTGTTATCTCCACTACAGAATGTTCCATTCATTCACTGCGAATCTGGAATTCATCTGACTCTCAACTCCACGCAGGTTTTCATTACACCACTGTTGAATGTCCAAGTAACCCAATGCCGGTTTTCAGCGGCCTGTTCATATTCGCAGCCCTGCTGTTTACTTGGCTATCGATTCAAGCCTGGTCAGCTCTTCATTTTCCTGTCCACACAACACAGGCTTCAGAAATCATTGGAATCTCCTCTACAGAATGTTCCATTCATTCACTGCGAATGTGGAATTCAACTGACTCTCCACTCCATGCAGGTTTTCCTTACACCACTGATGAATGTCCAAGTAACCCAATGCTGGTTTTCAGCTGCATGTTCACACTCGCAGCCATGCTATACAATTGGCTTTCCACTAAATCCTGATTAGTTCTTGATTTTCCTTCCACACGACCCAGCCTTCAGAAATCGTTGGAATCTCCACTAGAGAATGTTCCATTCATTCACTGCGAATCTGGAATTCCTCTGAACCTCCACTCCCGGCAGGTTTTCGTTACACCACTGTTGAATGTCCAAGTAACCCAATGTTTTAAGTGTTTTCTTCACAAGCGCAGTGGTGCTGTTCAATTGGCTATCCACTCAACCCTGGCCAGCTCTACATTTTCCTGTCCACACCACAGAGACTGGAGAAATCATTGTTATCTCCACTACAGAATGTTCCATTCATTCACAGCGAATCTGGAATTCATCTGAATCTCCACTCCCGGCAGGTTTTCGTGACACCACTGGTAAATATCCAAGTAAGCCAATGCTGGTTTTAAGTGGCCTGCTCATACTCTCAGCCGTGCTGTTCAATTTGCTATCCACTCAACCCTCTTCAGCTCCATTTTCCTGTCCACATAACCCAAACTTCAGAAACAATTGGTATCTCCTCCACAGAATGTTCCATTCATTGACGGCAAATCTGAAATTCATCTAATTCTCAACTCCCGTCAGGTTTTCGTTACACCACTTGTGAATGTCCAATTAAGCCAAAGCTGGTTTTCAGTGGCCTGTTCTTACTACGAGACGTGCTGTTCATTTGGCTATCCATTCCACCCTGTTCAGCTCTACATTTTCGTGTCCACAAAACCCAGCCTTCAGAAATCATTGGAATCACCACTAGAGAATGTTCCATTCATTCACTGCGAATCTGGAATTCATCTGAATCTCCACTCCCGGCAGGTTTTCATTGCACCACTGCTGAATGTTCAAGTAACGCAATGATGGTTTTCAGCGGTCTATTCACACTCGAACCCGTGCTGTTCACGGTCTAGCGACTCAACACTGGTGAGTTCTTCTTTTTCCAGTTCAGACAATACAAACCTCAGAAACCATTGCAATCTACACTACAGAATGTTTCATTCATTCAGGCGAATCTTGAATTCATCTTGGTCTCCACTCCCAGCAGGTTTTTGTTTCACCACTGGTGAATGTCCAAGCAACCCAAGGCTGGTTTCAGCTGCGTGTTAACACTCGCAGCCGTGCTGTTCAATTGGCTATCCAGTGAACGCTGGTTAGCTCTTGATTTTCCTTCCACACACCGAGCCTTCAGAAATCATTCTTATCTCCACTTCAGAGTGTTCCATTCGTTCCCTGCGAATCTGGAATTCCTCTGACTCTCCACACCAGGCAGATTTTCCTAACAACACTGGTGAATGACCAGGTAATCCAATGCTGGTTTTCAGCGGCTGTTCACACTCACAGCCTTGCTGTTCAATTGGCAATCCAGTCAAACCTAGTCAGCTCTTCATTTTCCTGTCCACACAACCCAGCGTTCAGAAATCATTGGAATCTCTACTACAGAAATTTCCATTCATTCACTGTGAATCTGGAAATACTCTGAATCTGCATTCCAGGAAGGCTTTCGTTACACCACTGATGAATGTCCAAGTAATGCAATGCTGCTTCTTAGTGGTCTGTTCACACTCGAAACCGTGCTGTTCATTGGCTATCCACTCAATATCGGTCAGCTCTTCAATATCCTGTCCAGACTATCCAGATTCCTAAATGTTGGCAATCACCACTACAGAATGTTCCATTCAATCACGCGAATCTGGAATTCATCAGAGTCTCCACTCCTGGAAGGTTTTCGTGACACCACTGGTAAATGTCCAAGGAAGACAATGCTGGTTTTAAGCCGCCTGCTAACACACTCAGCCGTGCTGTTCAATTTGCTATCCACCCAACCCTATTCAGCTCTACATTTTCCTGTCCTCATAACCCAACCTTCAGAAATAATTGGTATCTCCTCCACAGAATGTTCCGTTCATTCACTGCGAATCTTAAATTCATCTGACTCTCAACTCCCGGCGGGTTATCGTTACACCACTTGTGAATGTCCAAGGAAGCCAATGCTGGTTTTCAGTGGCCTGTTCATACTAAGAGACGTGCTGTTCATTTGGCTATCCACTCCACCCTGTTCAGCTCTACATTTTCGTGTCCACAAAACCCAGCCTTCAGAAATCATTGGAATCACCACTAGAGAATGTTCCATTCATTCACTGCGAATCTGGAATTCATCTGAACCTCCACTCCTGGCAGGTTTTCGTTACGCCACTGGTGAATGTCCAAGTAACTCAATCCTGGTTTTCAGAGGCATGTTCAACTCGCAGAAGTGCTGTTCAATGGGCTATCCACTCAATATTGGTCAGCTCTTCATTTTCCTCTCCACACAAACCAGCCTTCAGAAATCATTGGGCTCTCCACTACAGACTGTTCCATTCATTCACTGCGATTCTGCAATTCATCTGACTCTCCGCTCCAGGCAGGTTTTCATTACAGCACTGGTGAATGACCAAGTAATCCAATGCTGGTTTTCAGCCGCCTTTTCACACTCGCAGTGTGCTGTTCAATTGTCTATCCACTCAAACCTGGTCAGCCTTTCATTTTCTTTTCCACAATATCAGACTTCAGAAATCATTGGAATCGCCAGTACAGAATGTTCCATTCATTCACTGCCAATCTGGAATTCATCTGAATCTGCACTCCAGGTAGGCTTTCATTACACCACTTATGAATGTCCAAGTAACACAATGCTGGTTTTCAGCGGTCTGTTCACACTCTAAGCCCTGCTTTTTACTGGGTATCCACACAACTGTGGTCAGCTCTTCATTTTCATGTCCAAACAATCCAGACTTGAGAAATCATTGCAATCTCCAGTACAGAATGTTCCATTCATTCACTGCGAATCTGGAATTCAACTGAATCTCCACTACCTGCAGATTTATCTTACACCACTTGTGAATGTCCAAGTAAAACAATGCTGGTTTTCAGAGGCCTGTTCATGTTCGCAGTCGTGCTGTTCAATTGGCTATCCACTCAACCTGTTTTGCTCCTCATTTTCCTGTGCACACAACCCAGCCTTCAGAAATCATTGTAATCTCCACTACAGGATGTTCCATTCATTCACTGGGAATCTGGAATTCATCTGAATCTGCACTCCACGCAGGCTTTCGTTACACCACTGCTGAAAGTCGAAGTAATGCAATACTGGTTTTCAGTGGTCTGTTCACATTCGAAGCCGAGGCTTTTTACAGGCTATCCACTCAACACTGGTCAGCTCTTCATTTTCGTGTCCCCACAATCCAGATTTCAGAAATCATTGCAATCTCCACTACAGAATGTTCCATTCATTCACTGCGAGTCTGGAGTTTATCTGATTCTCCACTCCCGCCTGGTTAACATTACACCACTTGTGAATGTCCAAGTAAGCCAATGCTGGTTTTCAGAGGCCTGTTCATACTCGCAGCCCTGCTGTTTAATTGACAATTCACTCCACCCTGTTCAGCTCTTCATTGTCCCACCACACTACCAGCCTTCAGAAATCTTTGTTATCTCCACTACAGAATGTTCCATTCATTCACTGCGAATCTGGAATTCATCTGACTCTCAACTCCACGCAGGTTTTCATTACACCACTGTTGAATGTCCAAGTAACCCAATGCCGGTTTTCAGCGGCCTGTTCATATTCGCAGCCCTGCTGTTTACTTGGCTATCGATTCAAGCCTGGTCAGCTCTTCTTTTTCCTGTCCACACAACACAGGCTTCAGAAATCATTGGAATCTCCTCTACAGAATGTTCCATTCATTCACTGCGAATGTGGAATTCAACTGACTCTCCACTCCATGCAGGTTTTCCTTACACCACTGATGAATGTCCAAGTAACCCAATGCTGGTTTTCAGCTGCATGTTCACACTCGCAGCCATGCTATACAATTGGCTTTCCACTAAATCCTGATTAGTTCTTGATTTTCCTTCCACACGACCCAGCCTTCAGAAATCGTTGGAATCTCCACTAGAGAATGTTCCATTCATTCACTGCGAATCTGGAATTCCTCTGAACCTCCACTCCCGGCAGGTTTTCGTTACACCACTGTTGAATGTCCAAGTAACCCAATGTTTTAAGTGTTTTCTTCACAAGCGCAGTGGTGCTGTTCAATTGGCTATCCACTCAACCCTGGCCAGCTCTACATTTTCCTGTCCACACCACAGAGACTGGAGAAATCATTGTTATCTCCACTACAGAATGTTCCATTCATTCACAGCGAATCTGGAATTCATCTGAATCTCCACTCCCGGCAGGTTTTCGTGACACCACTTGTAAATATCCAAGTAAGCCAATGCTGGTTTTAAGTGGCCTGCTCATACTCTCAGCCGTGCTGTTCAATTTGCTATCCACTCAACCCTCTTCAGCTCCATTTTCCTGTCCACATAACCCAAACTTCAGAAACAATTGGTATCTCCTCCACAGAATGTTCCATTCATTGACGGCAAATCTGAAATTCATCTAATTCTCAACTCCCGTCAGGTTTTCGTTACACCACTTGTGAATGTCCAATTAAGCCAAAGCTGGTTTTCAGTGGCCTGTTCTTACTACGAGACGTGCTGTTCATTTGGCTATCCATTCCACCCTGTTCAGCTCTACATTTTCGTGTCCACAAAACCCAGCCTTCAGAAATCATTGGAATCACCACTAGAGAATGTTCCATTCATTCACTGCGAATCTGGAATTCATCTGAATCTCCACTCCCGGCAGGTTTTCATTGCACCACTGCTGAATGTTCAAGTAACGCAATGATGGTTTTCAGCGGTCTATTCACACTCGAACCCGTGCTGTTCACGGTCTAGCGACTCAACACTGGTGAGTTCTTCTTTTTCCAGTTCAGACAATACAAACCTCAGAAACCATTGCAATCTACACTACAGAATGTTTCATTCATTCAGGCGAATCTTGAATTCATCTTGTTCTCCACTCCCAGCAGGTTTTCGTTTCACCACTGGTGAATGTCCAAGCAACCCAAGGCTGGTTTCAGCTGCGTGTTAACACTCGCAGCCGTGCTGTTCAATTGGCTATCCAGTGAACGCTGGTTAGCTCTTGATTTTCCTTCCACACACCGAGCCTTCAGAAATCATTCTTATCTCCACTTCAGAATGTTCCATTCGTTCCCTGCGAATCTGGAATTCCTCTGACTCTCCACACCAGGCAGATTTTCCTAACAACACTGGTGAATGACCAGGTAATCCAATGCTGGTTTTCAGCGGCTGTTCACACTCACAGCCTTGCTGTTCAATTGGCAATCCAGTCAAACCTAGTCAGCTCTTCATTTTCCTGTCCACACAACCCAGCGTTCAGAAATCATTGGAATCTCTACTACAGAAATTTCCATTCATTCACTGTGAATCTGGAAATACTCTGAATCTGCATTCCAGGAAGGCTTTCGTTACACCACTGATGAATGTCCAAGTAATGCAATGCTGCTTCTTAGTGGTCTGTTCACACTCGAAACCGTGCTGTTCATTGGCTATCCACTCAATATCGGTCAGCTCTTCAATATCCTGTCCAGACTATCCAGATTCCTAAATGTTGGCAATCACCACTACAGAATGTTCCATTCAATCACGCGAATCTGGAATTCATCAGAGTCTCCACTCCTGGAAGGTTTTCGTGACACCACTGGTAAATGTCCAAGGAAGACAATGCTGGTTTTAAGCCGCCTGCTAACACACTCAGCCGTGCTGTTCAATTTGCTATCCACCCAACCCTATTCAGCTCTACATTTTCCTGTCCTCATAACCCAACCTTCAGAAATAATTGGTATCTCCTCCACAGAATGTTCCGTTCATTCACTGCGAATCTTAAATTCATCTGACTCTCAACTCCCGGCGGGTTATCGTTACACCACTTGTGAATGTCCAAGGAAGCCAATGCTGGTTTTCAGTGGCCTGTTCATACTAAGAGACGTGCTGTTCATTTGGCTTTCCACTCCACCCTGTTCAGCTCTACATTTTCGTGTCCACAAAACCCAGCCTTCAGAAATCATTGGAATCACCACTAGAGAATGTTCCATTCATTCACTGCGAATCTGGAATTCATCTGAACCTCCACTCCTGGCAGGTTTTCGTTACGCCACTGGTGAATGTCCAAGTAACTCAATCCTGGTTTTCAGAGGCATGTTCAACTCGCAGAAGTGCTGTTCAATGGGCTATCCACTCAATATTGGTCAGCTCTTCATTTTCCTCTCCACACAAACCAGCCTTCAGAAATCATTGGGCTCTCCACTACAGACTGTTCCATTCATTCACTGCGATTCTGCAATTCATCTGACTCTCCGCTCCAGGCAGGTTTTCATTACAGCACTGGTGAATGACCAAGTAATCCAATGCTGGTTTTCAGCCGCCTTTTCACACTCGCAGTGTGCTGTTCAATTGTCTATCCACTCAAACCTGGTCAGCCTTTCATTTTCTTTTCCACAATATCAGACTTCAGAAATCATTGGAATCGCCAGTACAGAATGTTCCATTCATTCACTGCCAATCTGGAATTCATCTGAATCTGCACTCCAGGTAGGCTTTCATTACACCACTTATGAATGTCCAAGTAACACAATGCTGGTTTTCAGCGGTCTGTTCACACTCTAAGCCCTGCTTTTTACTGGGTATCCACACAACTGTGGTCAGCTCTTCATTTTCATGTCCAAACAATCCAGACTTGAGAAATCATTGCAATCTCCAGTACAGAATGTTCCATTCATTCACTGCGAATCTGGAATTCAACTGAATCTCCACTACCTGCAGATTTATCTTACACCACTTGTGAATGTCCAAGTAAAACAATGCTGGTTTTCAGAGGCCTGTTCATGTTCGCAGTCGTGCTGTTCAATTGGCTATCCACTCAACCTGTTTTGCTCCTCATTTTCCTGTGCACACAACCCAGCCTTCAGAAATCATTGTAATCTCCACTACAGGATGTTCCATTCATTCACTGGGAATCTGGAATTCATCTGAATCTGCACTCCACGCAGGCTTTCGTTACACCACTGCTGAAAGTCGAAGTAATGCAATACTGGTTTTCAGTGGTCTGTTCACATTCGAAGCCGAGGCTTTTTACAGGCTATCCACTCAACACTGGTCAGCTCTTCATTTTCGTGTCCCCACAATCCAGATTTCAGAAATCATTGCAATCTCCACTACAGAATGTTCCATTCATTCACTGCGAGTCTGGAGTTTATCTGATTCTCCACTCCCGCCTGGTTAACATTACACCACTTGTGAATGTCCAAGTAAGCCAATGCTGGTTTTCAGAGGCCTGTTCATACTCGCAGCCCTGCTGTTTAATTGACAATTCACTCCACCCTGTTCAGCTCTTCATTGTCCCACCACACTACCAGCCTTCAGAAATCTTTGTTATCTCCACTACAGAATGTTCCATTCATTCACTGCGAATCTGGAATTCATCTGACTCTCAACTCCACGCAGGTTTTCATTACACCACTGTTGAATGTCCAAGTAACCCAATGCCGGTTTTCAGCGGCCTGTTCATATTCGCAGCCCTGCTGTTTACTTGGCTATCGATTCAAGCCTGGTCAGCTCTTCATTTTCCTGTCCACACAACACAGGCTTCAGAAATCATTGGAATCTCCTCTACAGAATGTTCCATTCATTCACTGCGAATGTGGAATTCAACTGACTCTCCACTCCATGCAGGTTTTCCTTACACCACTGATGAATGTCCAAGTAACCCAATGCTGGTTTTCAGCTGCATGTTCACACTCGCAGCCATGCTATACAATTGGCTTTCCACTAAATCCTGATTAGTTCTTGATTTTCCTTCCACACGACCCAGCCTTCAGAAATCGTTGGAATCTCCACTAGAGAATGTTCCATTCATTCACTGCGAATCTGGAATTCCTCTGAACCTCCACTCCCGGCAGGTTTTCGTTACACCACTGTTGAATGTCCAAGTAACCCAATGTTTTAAGTGTTTTCTTCACAAGCGCAGTGGTGCTGTTCAATTGGCTATCCACTCAACCCTGGCCAGCTCTACATTTTCCTGTCCACACCACAGAGACTGGAGAAATCATTGTTATCTCCACTACAGAATGTTCCATTCATTCACAGCGAATCTGGAATTCATCTGAATCTCCACTCCCGGCAGGTTTTCGTGACACCACTGGTAAATATCCAAGTAAGCCAATGCTGGTTTTAAGTGGCCTGCTCATACTCTCAGCCGTGCTGTTCAATTTGCTATCCACTCAACCCTCTTCAGCTCCATTTTCCTGTCCACATAACCCAAACTTCAGAAACAATTGGTATCTCCTCCACAGAATGTTCCATTCATTGACGGCAAATCTGAAATTCATCTAATTCTCAACTCCCGTCAGGTTTTCGTTACACCACTTGTGAATGTCCAATTAAGCCAAAGCTGGTTTTCAGTGGCCTGTTCTTACTACGAGACGTGCTGTTCATTTGGCTATCCATTCCACCCTGTTCAGCTCTACATTTTCGTGTCCACAAAACCCAGCCTTCAGAAATCATTGGAATCACCACTAGAGAATGTTCCATTCATTCACTGCGAATCTGGAATTCATCTGAATCTCCACTCCCGGCAGGTTTTCATTGCACCACTGCTGAATGTTCAAGTAACGCAATGATGGTTTTCAGCGGTCTATTCACACTCGAACCCGTGCTGTTCACGGTCTAGCGACTCAACACTGGTGAGTTCTTCTTTTTCCAGTTCAGACAATACAAACCTCAGAAACCATTGCAATCTACACTACAGAATGTTTCATTCATTCAGGCGAATCTTGAATTCATCTTGTTCTCCACTCCCAGCAGGTTTTCGTTTCACCACTGGTGAATGTCCAAGCAACCCAAGGCTGGTTTCAGCTGCATGTTAACACTCGCAGCCGTGCTGTTCAATTGGCTATCCAGTGAACGCTGGTTAGCTCTTGATTTTCCTTCCACACACCGAGCCTTCAGAAATCATTCTTATCTCCACTTCAGAGTGTTCCATTCGTTCCCTGCGAATCTGGAATTCCTCTGACTCTCCACACCAGGCAGATTTTCCTAACAACACTGGTGAATGACCAGGTAATCCAATGCTGGTTTTCAGCGGCTGTTCACACTCACAGCCTTGCTGTTCAATTGGCAATCCAGTCAAACCTAGTCAGCTCTTCATTTTCCTGTCCACACAACCCAGCGTTCAGAAATCATTGGAATCTCTACTACAGAAATTTCCATTCATTCACTGTGAATCTGGAAATACTCTGAATCTGCATTCCAGGAAGGCTTTCGTTACACCACTGATGAATGTCCAAGTAATGCAATGCTGCTTCTTAGTGGTCTGTTCACACTCGAAACCGTGCTGTTCATTGGCTATCCACTCAATATCGGTCAGCTCTTCAATATCCTGTCCAGACTATCCAGATTCCTAAATGTTGGCAATCACCACTACAGAATGTTCCATTCAATCACGCGAATCTGGAATTCATCAGAGTCTCCACTCCTGGAAGGTTTTCGTGACACCACTGGTAAATGTCCAAGGAAGACAATGCTGGTTTTAAGCCGCCTGCTAACACACTCAGCCGTGCTGTTCAATTTGCTATCCACCCAACCCTATTCAGCTCTACATTTTCCTGTCCTCATAACCCAACCTTCAGAAATAATTGGTATCTCCTCCACAGAATGTTCCGTTCATTCACTGCGAATCTTAAATTCATCTGACTCTCAACTCCCGGCGGGTTATCGTTACACCACTTGTGAATGTCCAAGTAAGCCAATGCTGGTTTTCAGTGGCCTGTTCATACTAAGAGACGTGCTGTTCATTTGGCTATCCACTCCACCCTGTTCAGCTCTACATTTTCGTGTCCACAAAACCCAGCCTTCAGAAATCATTGGAATCACCACTAGAGAATGTTCCATTCATTCACTGCGAATCTGGAATTCCTCTGAACCTCCACTCCTGGCAGGTTTTCGTTACGCCACTGGTGAATGTCCAAGTAACTCAATCCTGGTTTTCAGAGGCATGTTCAACTCGCAGAAGTGCTGTTCAATGGGCTATCCACTCAATATTGGTCAGCTCTTCATTTTCCTCTCCACACAAACCAGCCTTCAGAAATCATTGGGCTCTCCACTACAGACTGTTCCATTCATTCACTGCGATTCTGCAATTCATCTGACTCTCCGCTCCAGGCAGGTTTTCATTACAGCACTGGTGAATGACCAAGTAATCCAATGCTGGTTTTCAGCCGCCTTTTCACACTCGCAGTGTGCTGTTCAATTGTCTATCCACTCAAACCTGGTCAGCCTTTCATTTTCTTTTCCACAATATCAGACTTCAGAAATCATTGGAATCGCCAGTACAGAATGTTCCATTCATTCACTGCCAATCTGGAATTCATCTGAATCTGCACTCCAGGTAGGCTTTCATTACACCACTTATGAATGTCCAAGTAACACAATGCTGGTTTTCAGCGGTCTGTTCACACTCTAAGCCCTGCTTTTTACTGGGTATCCACACAACTGTGGTCAGCTCTTCATTTTCATGTCCAAACAATCCAGACTTGAGAAATCATTGCAATCTCCAGTACAGAATGTTCCATTCATTCACTGCGAATCTGGAATTCAACTGAATCTCCACTACCTGCAGATTTATCTTACACCACTTGTGAATGTCCAAGTAAAACAATGCTGGTTTTCAGAGGCCTGTTCATGTTCGCAGTCGTGCTGTTCAATTGGCTATCCACTCAACCTGTTTTGCTCCTCATTTTCCTGTGCACACAACCCAGCCTTCAGAAATCATTGTAATCTCCACTACAGGATGTTCCATTCATTCACTGGGAATCTGGAATTCATCTGAATCTGCACTCCACGCAGGCTTTCGTTACACCACTGCTGAAAGTCGAAGTAATGCAATACTGGTTTTCAGTGGTCTGTTCACATTCGAAGCCGAGGCTTTTTACAGGCTATCCACTCAACACTGGTCAGCTCTTCATTTTCGTGTCCCCACAATCCAGATTTCAGAATTCATTGCAATCTCCACTACAGAATGTTCCATTCATTCACTGCGAGTCTGGAGTTTATCTGATTCTCCACTCCCGCCTGGTTAACATTACACCACTTGTGAATGTCCAAGTAAGCCAATGCTGGTTTTCAGAGGCCTGTTCATACTCGCAGCCGTGCTGTTTAATTGACAATTCACTCCACCCTGTTCAGCTCTTCATTGTCCCACCACACTACCAGCCTTCAGAAATCTTTGTTATCTCCACTACAGAATGTTCCATTCATTCACTGCGAATCTGGAATTCATCTGACTCTCAACTCCACGCAGGTTTTCATTACACCACTGTTGAATGTCCAAGTAACCCAATGCCGGTTTTCAGCGGCCTGTTCATATTCGCAGCCCTGCTGTTTACTTGGCTATCGATTCAAGCCTGGTCAGCTCTTCATTTTCCTGTCCACACAACACAGGCTTCAGAAATCATTGGAATCTCCTCTACAGAATGTTCCATTCATTCACTGCGAATGTGGAATTCAACTGACTCTCCACTCCATGCAGGTTTTCCTTACACCACTGATGAATGTCCAAGTAACCCAATGCTGGTTTTCAGCTGCATGTTCACACTCGCAGCCATGCTATACAATTGGCTTTCCACTAAATCCTGATTAGTTCTTGATTTTCCTTCCACACGACCCAGCCTTCAGAAATCGTTGGAATCTCCACTAGAGAATGTTCCATTCATTCACTGCGAATCTGGAATTCCTCTGAACCTCCACTCCCGGCAGGTTTTCGTTACACCACTGTTGAATGTCCAAGTAACCCAATGTTTTAAGTGTTTTCTTCACAAGCGCAGTGGTGCTGTTCAATTGGCTATCCACTCAACCCTGGCCAGCTCTACATTTTCCTGTCCACACCACAGAGACTGGAGAAATCATTGTTATCTCCACTACAGAATGTTCCATTCATTCACAGCGAATCTGGAATTCATCTGAATCTCCACTCCCGGCAGGTTTTCGTGACACCACTGGTAAATATCCAAGTAAGCCAATGCTGGTTTTAAGTGGCCTGCTCATACTCTCAGCCGTGCTGTTCAATTTGCTATCCACTCAACCCTCTTCAGCTCCATTTTCCTGTCCACATAACCCAAACTTCAGAAACAATTGGTATCTCCTCCACAGAATGTTCCATTCATTGACGGCAAATCTGAAATTCATCTAATTCTCAACTCCCGTCAGGTTTTCGTTACACCACTTGTGAATGTCCAATTAAGCCAAAGCTGGTTTTCAGTGGCCTGTTCTTACTACGAGACGTGCTGTTCATTTGGCTATCCATTCCACCCTGTTCAGCTCTACATTTTCGTGTCCACAAAACCCAGCCTTCAGAAATCATTGGAATCACCACTAGAGAATGTTCCATTCATTCACTGCGAATCTGGAATTCATCTGAATCTCCACTCCCGGCAGGTTTTCATTGCACCACTGCTGAATGTTCAAGTAACGCAATGATGGTTTTCAGCGGTCTATTCACACTCGAACCCGTGCTGTTCACGGTCTAGCGACTCAACACTGGTGAGTTCTTCTTTTTCCAGTTCAGACAATACAAACCTCAGAAACCATTGCAATCTACACTACAGAATGTTTCATTCATTCAGGCGAATCTTGAATTCATCTTGTTCTCCACTCCCAGCAGGTTTTCGTTTCACCACTGGTGAATGTCCAAGCAACCCAAGGCTGGTTTCAGCTGCGTGTTAACACTCGCAGCCGTGCTGTTCAATTGGCTATCCAGTGAACGCTGGTTAGCTCTTGATTTTCCTTCCACACACCGAGCCTTCAGAAATCATTCTTATCTCCACTTCAGAGTGTTCCATTCGTTCCCTGCGAATCTGGAATTCCTCTGACTCTCCACACCAGGCAGATTTTCCTAACAACACTGGTGAATGACCAGGTAATCCAATGCTGGTTTTCAGCGGCTGTTCACACTCACAGCCTTGCTGTTCAATTGGCAATCCAGTCAAACCTAGTCAGCTCTTCATTTTCCTGTCCACACAACCCAGCGTTCAGAAATCATTGGAATCTCTACTACAGAAATTTCCATTCATTCACTGTGAATCTGGAAATACTCTGAATCTGCATTCCAGGAAGGCTTTCGTTACACCACTGATGAATGTCCAAGTAATGCAATGCTGCTTCTTAGTGGTCTGTTCACACTCGAAACCGTGCTGTTCATTGGCTATCCACTCAATATCGGTCAGCTCTTCAATATCCTGTCCAGACTATCCAGATTCCTAAATGTTGGCAATCACCACTACAGAATGTTCCATTCAATCACGCGAATCTGGAATTCATCAGAGTCTCCACTCCTGGAAGGTTTTCGTGACACCACTGGTAAATGTCCAAGGAAGACAATGCTGGTTTTAAGCCGCCTGCTAACACACTCAGCCGTGCTGTTCAATTTGCTATCCACCCAACCCTATTCAGCTCTACATTTTCCTGTCCTCATAACCCAACCTTCAGAAATAATTGGTATCTCCTCCACAGAATGTTCCGTTCATTCACTGCGAATCTTAAATTCATCTGACTCTCAACTCCCGGCGGGTTATCGTTACACCACTTGTGAATGTCCAAGTAAGCCAATGCTGGTTTTCAGTGGCCTGTTCATACTAAGAGACGTGCTGTTCATTTGGCTATCCACTCCACCCTGTTCAGCTCTACATTTTCGTGTCCACAAAACCCAGCCTTCAGAAATCATTGGAATCACCACTAGAGAATGTTCCATTCATTCACTGCGAATCTGGAATTCCTCTGAACCTCCACTCCTGGCAGGTTTTCGTTACGCCACTGGTGAATGTCCAAGTAACTCAATCCTGGTTTTCAGAGGCATGTTCAACTCGCAGAAGTGCTGTTCAATGGGCTATCCACTCAATATTGGTCAGCTCTTCATTTTCCTCTCCACACAAACCAGCCTTCAGAAATCATTGGGCTCTCCACTACAGACTGTTCCATTCATTCACTGCGATTCTGCAATTCATCTGACTCTCCGCTCCAGGCAGGTTTTCATTACAGCACTGGTGAATGACCAAGTAATCCAATGCTGGTTTTCAGCCGCCTTTTCACACTCGCAGTGTGCTGTTCAATTGTCTATCCACTCAAACCTGGTCAGCCTTTCATTTTCTTTTCCACAATATCAGACTTCAGAAATCATTGGAATCGCCAGTACAGAATGTTCCATTCATTCACTGCCAATCTGGAATTCATCTGAATCTGCACTCCAGGTAGGCTTTCATTACACCACTTATGAATGTCCAAGTAACACAATGCTGGTTTTCAGCGGTCTGTTCACACTCTAAGCCCTGCTTTTTACTGGGTATCCACACAACTGTGGTCAGCTCTTCATTTTCATGTCCAAACAATCCAGACTTGAGAAATCATTGCAATCTCCAGTACAGAATGTTCCATTCATTCACTGCGAATCTGGAATTCAACTGAATCTCCACTACCTGCAGATTTATCTTACACCACTTGTGAATGTCCAAGTAAAACAATGCTGGTTTTCAGAGGCCTGTTCATGTTCGCAGTCGTGCTGTTCAATTGGCTATCCACTCAACCTGTTTTGCTCCTCATTTTCCTGTGCACACAACCCAGCCTTCAGAAATCATTGTAATCTCCACTACAGGATGTTCCATTCATTCACTGGGAATCTGGAATTCATCTGAATCTGCACTCCACGCAGGCTTTCGTTACACCACTGCTGAAAGTCGAAGTAATGCAATACTGGTTTTCAGTGGTCTGTTCACATTCGAAGCCGAGGCTTTTTACAGGCTATCCACTCAACACTGGTCAGCTCTTCATTTTCGTGTCCCCACAATCCAGATTTCAGAATTCATTGCAATCTCCACTACAGAATGTTCCATTCATTCACTGCGAGTCTGGAGTTTATCTGATTCTCCACTCCCGCCTGGTTAACATTACACCACTTGTGAATGTCCAAGTAAGCCAATGCTGGTTTTCAGAGGCCTGTTCATACTCGCAGCCGTGCTGTTTAATTGACAATTCACTCCACCCTGTTCAGCTCTTCATTGTCCCACCACACTACCAGCCTTCAGAAATCTTTGTTATCTCCACTACAGAATGTTCCATTCATTCACTGCGAATCTGGAATTCATCTGACTCTCAACTCCACGCAGGTTTTCATTACACCACTGTTGAATGTCCAAGTAACCCAATGCCGGTTTTCAGCGGCCTGTTCATATTCGCAGCCCTGCTGTTTACTTGGCTATCGATTCAAGCCTGGTCAGCTCTTCATTTTCCTGTCCACACAACACAGGCTTCAGAAATCATTGGAATCTCCTCTACAGAATGTTCCATTCATTCACTGCGAATGTGGAATTCAACTGACTCTCCACTCCATGCAGGTTTTCCTTACACCACTGATGAATGTCCAAGTAACCCAATGCTGGTTTTCAGCTGCATGTTCACACTCGCAGCCATGCTATACAATTGGCTTTCCACTAAATCCTGATTAGTTCTTGATTTTCCTTCCACACGACCCAGCCTTCAGAAATCGTTGGAATCTCCACTAGAGAATGTTCCATTCATTCACTGCGAATCTGGAATTCCTCTGAACCTCCACTCCCGGCAGGTTTTCGTTACACCACTGTTGAATGTCCAAGTAACCCAATGTTTTAAGTGTTTTCTTCACAAGCGCAGTGGTGCTGTTCAATTGGCTATCCACTCAACCCTGGCCAGCTCTACATTTTCCTGTCCACACCACAGAGACTGGAGAAATCATTGTTATCTCCACTACAGAATGTTCCATTCATTCACAGCGAATCTGGAATTCATCTGAATCTCCACTCCCGGCAGGTTTTCGTGACACCACTGGTAAATATCCAAGTAAGCCAATGCTGGTTTTAAGTGGCCTGCTCATACTCTCAGCCGTGCTGTTCAATTTGCTATCCACTCAACCCTCTTCAGCTCCATTTTCCTGTCCACATAACCCAAACTTCAGAAACAATTGGTATCTCCTCCACAGAATGTTCCATTCATTGACGGCAAATCTGAAATTCATCTAATTCTCAACTCCCGTCAGGTTTTCGTTACACCACTTGTGAATGTCCAATTAAGCCAAAGCTGGTTTTCAGTGGCCTGTTCTTACTACGAGACGTGCTGTTCATTTGGCTATCCATTCCACCCTGTTCAGCTCTACATTTTCGTGTCCACAAAACCCAGCCTTCAGAAATCATTGGAATCACCACTAGAGAATGTTCCATTCATTCACTGCGAATCTGGAATTCATCTGAATCTCCACTCCCGGCAGGTTTTCATTGCACCACTGCTGAATGTTCAAGTAACGCAATGATGGTTTTCAGCGGTCTATTCACACTCGAACCCGTGCTGTTCACGGTCTAGCGACTCAACACTGGTGAGTTCTTCTTTTTCCAGTTCAGACAATACAAACCTCAGAAACCATTGCAATCTACACTACAGAATGTTTCATTCATTCAGGCGAATCTTGAATTCATCTTGTTCTCCACTCCCAGCAGGTTTTCGTTTCACCACTGGTGAATGTCCAAGCAACCCAAGGCTGGTTTCAGCTGCGTGTTAACACTCGCAGCCGTGCTGTTCAATTGGCTATCCAGTGAACGCTGGTTAGCTCTTGATTTTCCTTCCACACACCGAGCCTTCAGAAATCATTCTTATCTCCACTTCAGAGTGTTCCATTCGTTCCCTGCGAATCTGGAATTCCTCTGACTCTCCACACCAGGCAGATTTTCCTAACAACACTGGTGAATGACCAGGTAATCCAATGCTGGTTTTCAGCGGCTGTTCACACTCACAGCCTTGCTGTTCAATTGGCAATCCAGTCAAACCTAGTCAGCTCTTCATTTTCCTGTCCACACAACCCAGCGTTCAGAAATCATTGGAATCTCTACTACAGAAATTTCCATTCATTCACTGTGAATCTGGAAATACTCTGAATCTGCATTCCAGGAAGGCTTTCGTTACACCACTGATGAATGTCCAAGTAATGCAATGCTGCTTCTTAGTGGTCTGTTCACACTCGAAACCGTGCTGTTCATTGGCTATCCACTCAATATCGGTCAGCTCTTCAATATCCTGTCCAGACTATCCAGATTCCTAAATGTTGGCAATCACCACTACAGAATGTTCCATTCAATCACGCGAATCTGGAATTCATCAGTCTCCACTCCTGGAAGGTTTTCGTGACACCACTGGTAAATGTCCAAGGAAGACAATGCTGGTTTTAAGCCGCCTGCTAACACACTCAGCCGTGCTGTTCAATTTGCTATCCACCCAACCCTATTCAGCTCTACATTTTCCTGTCCTCATAACCCAACCTTCAGAAATAATTGGTATCTCCTCCACAGAATGTTCCGTTCATTCACTGCGAATCTTAAATTCATCTGACTCTCAACTCCCGGCGGGTTATCGTTACACCACTTGTGAATGTCCAAGTAAGCCAATGCTGGTTTTCAGTGGCCTGTTCATACTAAGAGACGTGCTGTTCATTTGGCTATCCACTCCACCCTGTTCAGCTCTACATTTTCGTGTCCACAAAACCCAGCCTTCAGAAATCATTGGAATCACCACTAGAGAATGTTCCATTCATTCACTGCGAATCTGGAATTCCTCTGAACCTCCACTCCTGGCAGGTTTTCGTTACGCCACTGGTGAATGTCCAAGTAACTCAATCCTGGTTTTCAGAGGCATGTTCAACTCGCAGAAGTGCTGTTCAATGGGCTATCCACTCAATATTGGTCAGCTCTTCATTTTCCTCTCCACACAAACCAGCCTTCAGAAATCATTGGGCTCTCCACTACAGACTGTTCCATTCATTCACTGCGATTCTGCAATTCATCTGACTCTCCGCTCCAGGCAGGTTTTCATTACAGCACTGGTGAATGACCAAGTAATCCAATGCTGGTTTTCAGCCGCCTTTTCACACTCGCAGTGTGCTGTTCAATTGTCTATCCACTCAAACCTGGTCAGCCTTTCATTTTCTTTTCCACAATATCAGACTTCAGAAATCATTGGAATCGCCAGTACAGAATGTTCCATTCATTCACTGCCAATCTGGAATTCATCTGAATCTGCACTCCAGGTAGGCTTTCATTACACCACTTATGAATGTCCAAGTAACACAATGCTGGTTTTCAGCGGTCTGTTCACACTCTAAGCCCTGCTTTTTACTGGGTATCCACACAACTGTGGTCAGCTCTTCATTTTCATGTCCAAACAATCCAGACTTGAGAAATCATTGCAATCTCCAGTACAGAATGTTCCATTCATTCACTGCGAATCTGGAATTCAACTGAATCTCCACTACCTGCAGATTTATCTTACACCACTTGTGAATGTCCAAGTAAAACAATGCTGGTTTTCAGAGGCCTGTTCATGTTCGCAGTCGTGCTGTTCAATTGGCTATCCACTCAACCTGTTTTGCTCCTCATTTTCCTGTGCACACAACCCAGCCTTCAGAAATCATTGTAATCTCCACTACAGGATGTTCCATTCATTCACTGGGAATCTGGAATTCATCTGAATCTGCACTCCACGCAGGCTTTCGTTACACCACTGCTGAAAGTCGAAGTAATGCAATACTGGTTTTCAGTGGTCTGTTCACATTCGAAGCCGAGGCTTTTTACAGGCTATCCACTCAACACTGGTCAGCTCTTCATTTTCGTGTCCCCACAATCCAGATTTCAGAATTCATTGCAATCTCCACTACAGAATGTTCCATTCATTCACTGCGAGTCTGGAGTTTATCTGATTCTCCACTCCCGCCTGGTTAACATTACACCACTTGTGAATGTCCAAGTAAGCCAATGCTGGTTTTCAGAGGCCTGTTCATACTCGCAGCCGTGCTGTTTAATTGACAATTCACTCCACCCTGTTCAGCTCTTCATTGTCCCACCACACTACCAGCCTTCAGAAATCTTTGTTATCTCCACTACAGAATGTTCCATTCATTCACTGCGAATCTGGAATTCATCTGACTCTCAACTCCACGCAGGTTTTCATTACACCACTGTTGAATGTCCAAGTAACCCAATGCCGGTTTTCAGCGGCCTGTTCATATTCGCAGCCCTGCTGTTTACTTGGCTATCGATTCAAGCCTGGTCAGCTCTTCATTTTCCTGTCCACACAACACAGGCTTCAGAAATCATTGGAATCTCCTCTACAGAATGTTCCATTCATTCACTGCGAATGTGGAATTCAACTGACTCTCCACTCCATGCAGGTTTTCCTTACACCACTGATGAATGTCCAAGTAACCCAATGCTGGTTTTCAGCTGCATGTTCACACTCGCAGCCATGCTATACAATTGGCTTTCCACTAAATCCTGATTAGTTCTTGATTTTCCTTCCACACGACCCAGCCTTCAGAAATCGTTGGAATCTCCACTAGAGAATGTTCCATTCATTCACTGCGAATCTGGAATTCCTCTGAACCCCCACTCCCGGCAGGTTTTCGTTACACCACTGTTGAATGTCCAAGTAACCCAATGTTTTAAGTGTTTTCTTCACAAGCGCAGTGGTGCTGTTCAATTGGCTATCCACTCAACCCTGGCCAGCTCTACATTTTCCTGTCCACACCACAGAGACTGGAGAAATCATTGTTATCTCCACTACAGAATGTTCCATTCATTCACAGCGAATCTGGAATTCATCTGAATCTCCACTCCCGGCAGGTTTTCGTGACACCACTGGTAAATATCCAAGTAAGCCAATGCTGGTTTTAAGTGGCCTGCTCATACTCTCAGCCGTGCTGTTCAATTTGCTATCCACTCAACCCTCTTCAGCTCCATATTCCTGTCCACATAACCCAAACTTCAGAAACAATTGGTATCTCCTCCACAGAATGTTCCATTCATTGACGGCAAATCTGAAATTCATCTAATTCTCAACTCCCGTCAGGTTTTCGTTACACCACTTGTGAATGTCCAATTAAGCCAAAGCTGGTTTTCAGTGGCCTGTTCTTACTACGAGACGTGATGTTCATTTGGCTATCCATTCCACCCTGTTCAGCTCTACATTTTCGTGTCCACAAAACCCAGCCTTCAGAAATCATTGGAATCACCACTAGAGAATGTTCCATTCATTCACTGCGAATCTGGAATTCATCTGAATCTCCACTCCCGGCAGGTTTTCATTGCACCACTGCTGAATGTTCAAGTAACGCAATGATGGTTTTCAGCGGTCTATTCACACTCGAACCCGTGCTGTTCACGGTCTAGCGACTCAACACTGGTGAGTTCTTCTTTTTCCAGTTCAGACAATACAAACCTCAGAAACCATTGCAATCTACACTACAGAATGTTTCATTCATTCACGCGAATCTTGAATTCATCTTGTTCTCCACTCCCAGCAGGTTTTCGTTTCACCACTGGTGAATGTCCAAGCAACCCAAGGCTGGTTTCAGCTGCGTGTTAACACTCGCAGCCGTGCTGTTCAATTGGCTATCCAGTGAACGCTGGTTAGCTCTTGATTTTCCTTCCACACACCGAGCCTTCAGAAATCATTCTTATCTCCACTTCAGAGTGTTCCATTCGTTCCCTGCGAATCTGGAATTCCTCTGACTCTCCACACCAGGCATATTTTCCTAACAACACTGGTGAATGACCAGGTAATCCAATGCTGGTTTTCAGCGGCTGTTCACACTCACAGCCTTGCTGTTCAATTGGCAATCCAGTCAAACCTAGTCAGCTCTTCATTTTCCTGTCCACACAACCCAGCGTTCAGAAATCATTGGAATCTCTACTACAGAAATTTCCATTCATTCACTGTGAATCTGGAAATACTCTGAATCTGCATTCCAGGAAGGCTTTCGTTACACCACTGATGAATGTCCAAGTAATGCAATGCTGCTTCTTAGTGGTCTGTTCACACTCGAAACCGTGCTGTTCATTGGCTATCCACTCAATATCGGTCAGCTCTTCAATATCCTGTCCAGACTATCCAGATTCCTAAATGTTGGCAATCACCACTACAGAATGTTCCATTCAATCACGCGAATCTGGAATTCATCAGAGTCTCCACTCCTGGAAGGTTTTCGTGACACCACTGGTAAATGTCCAAGGAAGACAATGCTGGTTTTAAGCCGCCTGCTAACACACTCAGCCGTGCTGTTCAATTTGCTATCCACCCAACCCTATTCAGCTCTACATTTTCCTGTCCTCATAACCCAACCTTCAGAAATAATTGGTATCTCCTCCACAGAATGTTCCGTTCATTCACTGCGAATCTTAAATTCATCTGACTCTCAACTCCCGGCGGGTTATCGTTACACCACTTGTGAATGTCCAAGGAAGCCAATGCTGGTTTTCAGTGGCCTGTTCATACTAAGAGACGTGCTGTTCATTTGGCTATCCACTCCACCCTGTTCAGCTCTACATTTTCGTGTCCACAAAACCCAGCCTTCAGAAATCATTGGAATCACCACTAGAGAATGTTCCATTCATTCACTGCGAATCTGGAATTCCTCTGAACCTCCACTCCTGGCAGGTTTTCGTTACGCCACTGGTGAATGTCCAAGTAACTCAATCCTGGTTTTCAGAGGCATGTTCAACTCGCAGAAGTGCTGTTCAATGGGCTATCCACTCAATATTGGTCAGCTCTTCATTTTCCTCTCCACACAAACCAGCCTTCAGAAATCATTGGGCTCTCCACTACAGACTGTTCCATTCATTCACTGCGATTCTGCAATTCATCTGACTCTCCGCTCCAGGCAGGTTTTCATTACAGCACTGGTGAATGACCAAGTAATCCAATGCTGGTTTTCAGCCGCCTTTTCACACTCGCAGTGTGCTGTTCAATTGTCTATCCACTCAAACCTGGTCAGCCTTTCATTTTCTTTTCCACAATATCAGACTTCAGAAATCATTGGAATCGCCAGTACAGAATGTTCCATTCATTCACTGCCAATCTGGAATTCATCTGAATCTGCACTCCAGGTAGGCTTTCATTACACCACTTATGAATGTCCAAGTAACACAATGCTGGTTTTCAGCGGTCTGTTCACACTCTAAGCCCTGCTTTTTACTGGGTATCCACACAACTGTGGTCAGCTCTTCATTTTCATGTCCAAACAATCCAGACTTGAGAAATCATTGCAATCTCCAGTACAGAATGTTCCATTCATTCACTGCGAATCTGGAATTCAACTGAATCTCCACTACCTGCAGATTTATCTTACACCACTTGTGAATGTCCAAGTAAAACAATGCTGGTTTTCAGAGGCCTGTTCATGTTCGCAGTCGTGCTGTTCAATTGGCTATCCACTCAACCTGTTTTGCTCCTCATTTTCCTGTGCACACAACCCAGCCTTCAGAAATCATTGTAATCTCCACTACAGGATGTTCCATTCATTCACTGGGAATCTGGAATTCATCTGAATCTGCACTCCACGCAGGCTTTCGTTACACCACTGCTGAAAGTCGAAGTAATGCAATACTGGTTTTCAGTGGTCTGTTCACATTCGAAGCCGAGGCTTTTTACAGGCTATCCACTCAACACTGGTCAGCTCTTCATTTTCGTGTCCCCACAATCCAGATTTCAGAAATCATTGCAATCTCCACTACAGAATGTTCCATTCATTCACTGCGAGTCTGGAGTTTATCTGATTCTCCACTCCCGCCTGGTTAACATTACACCACATGTGAATGTGCAAGTAAGCCAATGCTGGTTTTCAGAGGCCTGTTCATACTCGCAGCCGTGCTGTTTAATTGACAATTCACTCCACCCTGTTCAGCTCTTCATTGTCCCACCACACTACCAGCCTTCAGAAATCTTTGTTATCTCCACTACAGAATGTTCCATTCATTCACTGCGAATCTGGAATTCATCTGACTCTCAACTCCACGCAGGTTTTCATTACACCACTGTTGAATGTCCAAGTAACCCAATGCCGGTTTTCAGCGGCCTGTTCATATTCGCAGCCCTGCTGTTTACTTGGCTATCGATTCAAGCCTGGTCAGCTCTTCATTTTCCTGTCCACACAACACAGGCTTCAGAAATCATTGGAATCTCCTCTACAGAATGTTCCATTCATTCACTGCGAATGTGGAATTCAACTGACTCTCCACTCCATGCAGGTTTTCCTTACACCACTGATGAATGTCCAAGTAACCCAATGCTGGTTTTCAGCTGCATGTTCACACTCGCAGCCATGCTATACAATTGGCTTTCCACTAAATCCTGATTAGTTCTTGATTTTCCTTCCACACGACCCAGCCTTCAGAAATCGTTGGAATCTCCACTAGAGAATGTTCCATTCATTCACTGCGAATCTGGAATTCCTCTGAACCTCCACTCCCGGCAGGTTTTCGTTACACCACTGTTGAATGTCCAAGTAACCCAATGTTTTAAGTGTTTTCTTCACAAGCGCAGTGGTGCTGTTCAATTGGCTATCCACTCAACCCTGGCCAGCTCTACATTTTCCTGTCCACACCACAGAGACTGGAGAAATCATTGTTATCTCCACTACAGAATGTTCCATTCATTCACAGCGAATCTGGAATTCATCTGAATCTCCACTCCCGGCAGGTTTTCGTGACACCACTGGTAAATATCCAAGTAAGCCAATGCTGGTTTTAAGTGGCCTGCTCATACTCTCAGCCGTGCTGTTCAATTTGCTATCCACTCAACCCTCTTCAGCTCCATTTTCCTGTCCACATAACCCAAACTTCAGAAACAATTGGTATCTCCTCCACAGAATGTTCCATTCATTGACGGCAAATCTGAAATTCATCTAATTCTCAACTCCCGTCAGGTTTTCGTTACACCACTTGTGAATGTCCAATTAAGCCAAAGCTGGTTTTCAGTGGCCTGTTCTTACTACGAGACGTGCTGTTCATTTGGCTATCCATTCCACCCTGTTCAGCTCTACATTTTCGTGTCCACAAAACCCAGCCTTCAGAAATCATTGGAATCACCACTAGAGAATGTTCCATTCATTCACTGCGAATCTGGAATTCATCTGAATCTCCACTCCCGGCAGGTTTTCATTGCACCACTGCTGAATGTTCAAGTAACGCAATGATGGTTTTCAGCGGTCTATTCACACTCGAACCCGTGCTGTTCACGGTCTAGCGACTCAACACTGGTGAGTTCTTCTTTTTCCAGTTCAGACAATACAAACCTCAGAAACCATTGCAATCTACACTACAGAATGTTTCATTCATTCAGGCGAATCTTGAATTCATCTTGTTCTCCACTCCCAGCAGGTTTTCGTTTCACCACTGGTGAATGTCCAAGCAACCCAAGGCTGGTTTCAGCTGCGTGTTAACACTCGCAGCCGTGCTGTTCAATTGGCTATCCAGTGAACGCTGGTTAGCTCTTGATTTTCCTTCCACACACCGAGCCTTCAGAAATCATTCTTATCTCCACTTCAGAGTGTTCCATTCGTTCCCTGCGAATCTGGAATTCCTCTGACTCTCCACACCAGGCAGATTTTCCTAACAACACTGGTGAATGACCAGGTAATCCAATGCTGGTTTTCAGCGGCTGTTCACACTCACAGCCTTGCTGTTCAATTGGCAATCCAGTCAAACCTAGTCAGCTCTTCATTTTCCTGTCCACACAACCCAGCGTTCAGAAATCATTGGAATCTCTACTACAGAAATTTCCATTCATTCACTGTGAATCTGGAAATACTCTGAATCTGCATTCCAGGAAGGCTTTCGTTACACCACTGATGAATGTCCAAGTAATGCAATGCTGCTTCTTAGTGGTCTGTTCACACTCGAAACCGTGCTGTTCATTGGCTATCCACTCAATATCGGTCAGCTCTTCAATATCCTGTCCAGACTATCCAGATTCCTAAATGTTGGCAATCACCACTACAGAATGTTCCATTCAATCACGCGAATCTGGAATTCATCAGAGTCTCCACTCCTGGAAGGTTTTCGTGACACCACTGGTAAATGTCCAAGGAAGACAATGCTGGTTTTAAGCCGCCTGCTAACACACTCAGCCGTGCTGTTCAATTTGCTATCCACCCAACCCTATTCAGCTCTACATTTTCCTGTCCTCATAACCCAACCTTCAGAAATAATTGGTATCTCCTCCACAGAATGTTCCGTTCATTCACTGCGAATCTTAAATTCATCTGACTCTCAACTCCCGGCGGGTTATCGTTACACCACTTGTGAATGTCCAAGTAAGCCAATGCTGGTTTTCAGTGGCCTGTTCATACTAAGAGACGTGCTGTTCATTTGGCTATCCACTCCACCCTGTTCAGCTCTACATTTTCGTGTCCACAAAACCCAGCCTTCAGAAATCATTGGAATCACCACTAGAGAATGTTCCATTCATTCACTGCGAATCTGGAATTCCTCTGAACCTCCACTCCTGGCAGGTTTTCGTTACGCCACTGGTGAATGTCCAAGTAACTCAATCCTGGTTTTCAGAGGCATGTTCAACTCGCAGAAGTGCTGTTCAATGGGCTATCCACTCAATATTGGTCAGCTCTTCATTTTCCTCTCCACACAAACCAGCCTTCAGAAATCATTGGGCTCTCCACTACAGACTGTTCCATTCATTCACTGCGATTCTGCAATTCATCTGACTCTCCGCTCCAGGCAGGTTTTCATTACAGCACTGGTGAATGACCAAGTAATCCAATGCTGGTTTTCAGCCGCCTTTTCACACTCGCAGTGTGCTGTTCAATTGTCTATCCACTCAAACCTGGTCAGCCTTTCATTTTCTTTTCCACAATATCAGACTTCAGAAATCATTGGAATCGCCAGTACAGAATGTTCCATTCATTCACTGCCAATCTGGAATTCATCTGAATCTGCACTCCAGGTAGGCTTTCATTACACCACTTATGAATGTCCAAGTAACACAATGCTGGTTTTCAGCGGTCTGTTCACACTCTAAGCCCTGCTTTTTACTGGGTATCCACACAACTGTGGTCAGCTCTTCATTTTCATGTCCAAACAATCCAGACTTGAGAAATCATTGCAATCTCCAGTACAGAATGTTCCATTCATTCACTGCGAATCTGGAATTCAACTGAATCTCCACTACCTGCAGATTTATCTTACACCACTTGTGAATGTCCAAGTAAAACAATGCTGGTTTTCAGAGGCCTGTTCATGTTCGCAGTCGTGCTGTTCAATTGGCTATCCACTCAACCTGTTTTGCTCCTCATTTTCCTGTGCACACAACCCAGCCTTCAGAAATCATTGTAATCTCCACTACAGGATGTTCCATTCATTCACTGGGAATCTGGAATTCATCTGAATCTGCACTCCACGCAGGCTTTCGTTACACCACTGCTGAAAGTCGAAGTAATGCAATACTGGTTTTCAGTGGTCTGTTCACATTCGAAGCCGAGGCTTTTTACAGGCTATCCACTCAACACTGGTCAGCTCTTCATTTTCGTGTCCCCACAATCCAGATTTCAGAAATCATTGCAATCTCCACTACAGAATGTTCCATTCATTCACTGCGAGTCTGGAGTTTATCTGATTCTCCACTCCCGCCTGGTTAACATTACACCACTTGTGGTGAATGTCCAAGTAAGCCAATGCTGGTTTTCAGAGGCCTGTTCATACTCGCAGCCGTGCTGTTTAATTGACAATTCACTCCACCCTGTTCAGCTCTTCATTGTCCCACCACACTACCAGCCTTCAGAAATCTTTGTTATCTCCACTACAGAATGTTCCATTCATTCACTGCGAATCTGGAATTCATCTGACTCTCAACTCCACGCAGGTTTTCATTACACCACTGTTGAATGTCCAAGTAACCCAATGCTGGTTTTCAGCGGCCTGTTCATATTCGCAGCCCTGCTGTTTACTTGGCTATCGATTCCAGCCTGGTCAGCTCTTCATTTTCCTGTCCACACAACACAGGCTTCAGAAATCATTGGAATCTCCTCTACAGAATGTTCCATTCATTCACTGCGAATGTGGAATTCAACTGACTCTCCACTCCATGCAGGTTTTCCTTACACCACTGATGAATGTCCAAGTAACCCAATGCTGGTTTTCAGCTGCATGTTCACACTCGCAGCCATGCTATACAATTGGCTTTCCACTAAATCCTGATTAGTTCTTGATTTTCCTTCCACACGACCCAGCCTTCAGAAATCGTTGGAATCTCCACTAGAGAATGTTCCATTCATTCACTGCGAATCTGGAATTCCTCTGAACCTCCACTCCCGGCAGGTTTTCGTTACACCACTGTTGAATGTCCAAGTAACCCAATGTTTTAAGTGTTTTCTTCACAAGCGCAGTGGTGCTGTTCAATTGGCTATCCACTCAACCCTGGCCAGCTCTACATTTTCCTGTCCACACCACAGAGACTGGAGAAATCATTGTTATCTCCACTACAGAATGTTCCATTCATTCACAGCGAATCTGGAATTCATCTGAATCTCCACTCCCGGCAGGTTTTCGTGACACCACTGGTAAATATCCAAGTAAGCCAATGCTGGTTTTAAGTGGCCTGCTCATACTCTCAGCCGTGCTGTTCAATTTGCTATCCACTCAACCCTCTTCAGCTCCATTTTCCTGTCCACATAACCCAAACTTCAGAAACAATTGGTATCTCCTCCACAGAATGTTCCATTCATTGACGGCAAATCTGAAATTCATCTAATTCTCAACTCCCGTCAGGTTTTCGTTACACCACTTGTGAATGTCCAATTAAGCCAAAGCTGGTTTTCAGTGGCCTGTTCTTACTACGAGACGTGCTGTTCATTTGGCTATCCATTCCACCCTGTTCAGCTCTACATTTTCGTGTCCACAAAACCCAGCCTTCAGAAATCATTGGAATCACCACTAGAGAATGTTCCATTCATTCACTGCGAATCTGGAATTCATCTGAATCTCCACTCCCGGCAGGTTTTCATTGCACCACTGCTGAATGTTCAAGTAACGCAATGATGGTTTTCAGCGGTCTATTCACACTCGAACCCGTGCTGTTCACGGTCTAGCGACTCAACACTGGTGAGTTCTTCTTTTTCCAGTTCAGACAATACAAACCTCAGAAACCATTGCAATCTACACTACAGAATGTTTCATTCATTCAGGCGAATCTTGAATTCATCTTGTTCTCCACTCCCAGCAGGTTTTCGTTTCACCACTGGTGAATGTCCAAGCAACCCAAGGCTGGTTTCAGCTGCGTGTTAACACTCGCAGCCGTGCTGTTCAATTGGCTATCCAGTGAACGCTGGTTAGCTCTTGATTTTCCTTCCACACACCGAGCCTTCAGAAATCATTCTTATCTCCACTTCAGAATGTTCCATTCGTTCCCTGCGAATCTGGAATTCCTCTGACTCTCCACACCAGGCAGATTTTCCTAACAACACTGGTGAATGACCAGGTAATCCAATGCTGGTTTTCAGCGGCTGTTCACACTCACAGCCTTGCTGTTCAATTGGCAATCCAGTCAAACCTAGTCAGCTCTTCATTTTCCTGTCCACACAACCCAGCGTTCAGAAATCATTGGAATCTCTACTACAGAAATTTCCATTCATTCACTGTGAATCTGGAAATACTCTGAATCTGCATTCCAGGAAGGCTTTCGTTACACCACTGATGAATGTCCAAGTAATGCAATGCTGCTTCTTAGTGGTCTGTTCACACTCGAAACCGTGCTGTTCATTGGCTATCCACTCAATATCGGTCAGCTCTTCAATATCCTGTCCAGACTATCCAGATTCCTAAATGTTGGCAATCACCACTACAGAATGTTCCATTCAATCACGCGAATCTGGAATTCATCAGAGTCTCCACTCCTGGAAGGTTTTCGTGACACCACTGGTAAATGTCCAAGGAAGACAATGCTGGTTTTAAGCCGCCTGCTAACACACTCAGCCGTGCTGTTCAATTTGCTATCCACCCAACCCTATTCAGCTCTACATTTTCCTGTCCTCATAACCCAACCTTCAGAAATAATTGGTATCTCCTCCACAGAATGTTCCGTTCATTCACTGCGAATCTTAAATTCATCTGACTCTCAACTCCCGGCGGGTTATCGTTACACCACTTGTGAATGTCCAAGTAAGCCAATGCTGGTTTTCAGTGGCCTGTTCATACTAAGAGACGTGCTGTTCATTTGGCTATCCACTCCACCCTGTTCAGCTCTACATTTTCGTGTCCACAAAACCCAGCCTTCAGAAATCATTGGAATCACCACTAGAGAATGTTCCATTCATTCACTGCGAATCTGGAATTCCACTGAACCTCCACTCCTGGCAGGTTTTCGTTACGATACTGGTGAATGTCCAAGTAACTCAATACTGGTTTTCAGAGCCATGTTCAACTCGCAGAAGTGCTGTTCAATGGGCTATCCACTCAATATTGGTCAGCTCTTCATTTTCCTCTCCACACAAACCAGCCTTCAGAAATCATTGGGCTCTCCACTACAGACTGTTCCATTCATTCACTGCGATTCTGCAATTCATCTGACTCTCCGCTCCAGGCAGGTTTTCATTACAGCACTGGTGAATGACCAAGTAATCCAATGCTGGTTTTCAGCCGCCTTTTCACACTCGCAGTGTGCTGTTCAATTGTCTATCCACTCAAACCTGGTCAGCCTTTCATTTTCTTTTCCACAATATCAGACTTCAGAAATCATTGGAATCGCCAGTACAGAATGTTCCATTCATTCACTGCCAATCTGGAATTCATCTGAATCTGCACTCCAGGTAGGCTTTCATTACACCACTTATGAATGTCCAAGTAACACAATGCTGGTTTTCAGCGGTCTGTTCACACTCTAAGCCCTGCTTTTTACTGGGTATCCACACAACTGTGGTCAGCTCTTCATTTTCATGTCCAAACAATCCAGACTTGAGAAATCATTGCAATCTCCAGTACAGAATGTTCCATTCATTCACTGCGAATCTGGAATTCAACTGAATCTCCACTACCTGCAGATTTATCTTACACCACTTGTGAATGTCCAAGTAAAACAATGCTGGTTTTCAGAGGCCTGTTCATGTTCGCAGTCGTGCTGTTCAATTGGCTATCCACTCAACCTGTTTTGCTCCTCATTTTCCTGTGCACACAACCCAGCCTTCAGAAATCATTGTAATCTCCACTACAGGATGTTCCATTCTTTCACTGGGAATCTGGAATTCATCTGAATCTGCACTCCACGCAGGCTTTCGTTACACCACTGCTGAAAGTCGAAGTAATGCAATACTGGTTTTCAGTGGTCTGTTCACATTCGAAGCCGAGGCTTTTTACAGGCCATCCACTCAACACTGGTCAGCTCTTCATTTTCGTGTCCCCTCAATCCAGATTTCAGAAATCATTGCAATCTCCACTACAGAATGTTCCATTCATTCACTGCGAGTCTGGAGTTTATCTGATTCTCCACTCCCGCCTGGTTAACATTACACCACTTGTGAATGTCCAAGTAAGCCAATGCTGGTTTTCAGAGGCCTGTTCATACTCGCAGCCGTGCTGTTTAATTGACAATTCACTCCACCCTGTTCAGCTCTTCATTGTCCCACCACACTACCAGCCTTCAGAAATCTTTGTTATCTCCACTACAGAATGTTCCATTCATTCACTGCGAATCTGGAATTCATCTGACTCTCAACTCCACGCAGGTTTTCATTACACCACTGTTGAATGTCCAAGTAACCCAATGCTGGTTTTCAGCGGCCTGTTCATATTCGCAGCCCTGCTGTTTACTTGGCTATCGATTCAAGCCTGGTCAGCTCTTCATTTTCCTGTCCACACAACACAGGCTTCAGAAATCATTGGAATCTCCTCTACAGAATGTTCCATTCATTCACTGCGAATGTGGAATTCAACTGACTCTCCACTCCATGCAGGTTTTCCTTACACCACTGATGAATGTCCAAGTAACCCAATGCTGGTTTTCAGCTGCATGTTCACACTCGCAGCCATGCTATACAATTGGCTTTCCACTAAATCCTGATTAGTTCTTGATTTTCCTTCCACACGACCCAGCCTTCAGAAATCGTTGGAATCTCCACTAGAGAATGTTCCATTCATTCACTGCGAATCTGGAATTCCTCTGAACCTCCACTCCCGGCAGGTTTTCGTTACACCACTGTTGAATGTCCAAGTAACCCAATGTTTTAAGTGTTTTCTTCACAAGCGCAGTGGTGCTGTTCAATTGGCTATCCACTCAACCCTGGCCAGCTCTACATTTTCCTGTCCACACCACAGAGACTGGAGAAATCATTGTTATCTCCACTACAGAATGTTCCATTCATTCACAGCGAATCTGGAATTCATCTGAATCTCCACTCCCGGCAGGTTTTCGTGACACCACTGGTAAATATCCAAGTAAGCCAATGCTGGTTTTAAGTGGCCTGCTCATACTCTCAGCCGTGCTGTTCAATTTGCTATCCACTCAACCCTCTTCAGCTCCATTTTCCTGTCCACATAACCCAAACTTCAGAAACAATTGGTATCTCCTCCACAGAATGTTCCATTCATTGACGGCAAATCTGAAATTCATCTAATTCTCAACTCCCGTCAGGTTTTCGTTACACCACTTGTGAATGTCCAATTAAGCCAAAGCTGGTTTTCAGTGGCCTGTTCTTACTACGAGACGTGCTGTTCATTTGGCTATCCATTCCACCCTGTTCAGCTCTACATTTTCGTGTCCACAAAACCCAGCCTTCAGAAATCATTGGAATCACCACTAGAGAATGTTCCATTCATTCACTGCGAATCTGGAATTCATCTGAATCTCCACTCCCGGCAGGTTTTCATTGCACCACTGCTGAATGTTCAAGTAACGCAATGATGGTTTTCAGCGGTCTATTCACACTCGAACCCGTGCTGTTCACGGTCTAGCGACTCAACACTGGTGAGTTCTTCTTTTTCCAGTTCAGACAATACAAACCTCAGAAACCATTGCAATCTACACTACAGAATGTTTCATTCATTCAGGCGAATCTTGAATTCATCTTGTTCTCCACTCCCAGCAGGTTTTCGTTTCACCACTGGTGAATGTCCAAGCAACCCAAGGCTGGTTTCAGCTGCGTGTTAACACTCGCAGCCGTGCTGTTCAATTGGCTATCCAGTGAACGCTGGTTAGCTCTTGATTTTCCTTCCACACACCGAGCCTTCAGAAATCATTCTTATCTCCACTTCAGAATGTTCCATTCGTTCCCTGCGAATCTGGAATTCCTCTGACTCTCCACACCAGGCAGATTTTCCTAACAACACTGGTGAATGACCAGGTAATCCAATGCTGGTTTTCAGCGGCTGTTCACACTCACAGCCTTGCTGTTCAATTGGCAATCCAGTCAAACCTAGTCAGCTCTTCATTTTCCTGTCCACACAACCCAGCGTTCAGAAATCATTGGAATCTCTACTACAGAAATTTCCATTCATTCACTGTGAATCTGGAAATACTCTGAATCTGCATTCCAGGAAGGCTTTCGTTACACCACTGATGAATGTCCAAGTAATGCAATGCTGCTTCTTAGTGGTCTGTTCACACTCGAAACCGTGCTGTTCATTGGCTATCCACTCAATATCGGTCAGCTCTTCAATATCCTGTCCAGACTATCCAGATTCCTAAATGTTGGCAATCACCACTACAGAATGTTCCATTCAATCACGCGAATCTGGAATTCATCAGAGTCTCCACTCCTGGAAGGTTTTCGTGACACCACTGGTAAATGTCCAAGGAAGACAATGCTGGTTTTAAGCCGCCTGCTAACACACTCAGCCGTGCTGTTCAATTTGCTATCCACCCAACCCTATTCAGCTCTACATTTTCCTGTCCTCATAACCCAACCTTCAGAAATAATTGGTATCTCCTCCACAGAATGTTCCGTTCATTCACTGCGAATCTTAAATTCATCTGACTCTCAACTCCCGGCGGGTTATCGTTACACCACTTGTGAATGTCCAAGTAAGCCAATGCTGGTTTTCAGTGGCCTGTTCATACTAAGAGACGTGCTGTTCATTTGGCTATCCACTCCACCCTGTTCAGCTCTACATTTTCGTGTCCACAAAACCCAGCCTTCAGAAATCATTGGAATCACCACTAGAGAATGTTCCATTCATTCACTGCGAATCTGGAATTCCACTGAACCTCCACTCCTGGCAGGTTTTCGTTACGATACTGGTGAATGTCCAAGTAACTCAATACTGGTTTTCAGAGCCATGTTCAACTCGCAGAAGTGCTGTTCAATGGGCTATCCACTCAATATTGGTCAGCTCTTCATTTTCCTCTCCACACAAACCAGCCTTCAGAAATCATTGGGCTCTCCACTACAGACTGTTCCATTCATTCACTGCGATTCTGCAATTCATCTGACTCTCCGCTCCAGGCAGGTTTTCATTACAGCACTGGTGAATGACCAAGTAATCCAATGCTGGTTTTCAGCCGCCTTTTCACACTCGCAGTGTGCTGTTCAATTGTCTATCCACTCAAACCTGGTCAGCCTTTCATTTTCTTTTCCACAATATCAGACTTCAGAAATCATTGGAATCGCCAGTACAGAATGTTCCATTCATTCACTGCCAATCTGGAATTCATCTGAATCTGCACTCCAGGTAGGCTTTCATTACACCACTTATGAATGTCCAAGTAACACAATGCTGGTTTTCAGCGGTCTGTTCACACTCTAAGCCCTGCTTTTTACTGGGTATCCACACAACTGTGGTCAGCTCTTCATTTTCATGTCCAAACAATCCAGACTTGAGAAATCATTGCAATCTCCAGTACAGAATGTTCCATTCATTCACTGCGAATCTGGAATTCAACTGAATCTCCACTACCTGCAGATTTATCTTACACCACTTGTGAATGTCCAAGTAAAACAATGCTGGTTTTCAGAGGCCTGTTCATGTTCGCAGTCGTGCTGTTCAATTGGCTATCCACTCAACCTGTTTTGCTCCTCATTTTCCTGTGCACACAACCCAGCCTTCAGAAATCATTGTAATCTCCACTACAGGATGTTCCATTCTTTCACTGGGAATCTGGAATTCATCTGAATCTGCACTCCACGCAGGCTTTCGTTACACCACTGCTGAAAGTCGAAGTAATGCAATACTGGTTTTCAGTGGTCTGTTCACATTCGAAGCCGAGGCTTTTTACAGGCCATCCACTCAACACTGGTCAGCTCTTCATTTTCGTGTCCCCACAATCCAGATTTCAGAAATCATTGCAATCTCCACTACAGAATGTTCCATTCATTCACTGCGAGTCTGGAGTTTATCTGATTCTCCACTCCCGCCTGGTTAACATTACACCACTTGTGAATGTCCAAGTAAGCCAATGCTGGTTTTCAGAGGCCTGTTCATACTCGCAGCCGTGCTGTTTAATTGACAATTCACTCCACCCTGTTCAGCTCTTCATTGTCCCACCACACTACCAGCCTTCAGAAATCTTTGTTATCTCCACTACAGAATGTTCCATTCATTCACTGCGAATCTGGAATTCATCTGACTCTCAACTCCACGCAGGTTTTCATTACACCACTGTTGAATGTCCAAGTAACCCAATGCTGGTTTTCAGCGGCCTGTTCATATTCGCAGCCCTGCTGTTTACTTGGCTATCGATTCAAGCCTGGTCAGCTCTTCATTTTCCTGTCCACACAACACAGGCTTCAGAAATCATTGGAATCTCCTCTACAGAATGTTCCATTCATTCACTGCGAATGTGGAATTCAACTGACTCTCCACTCCATGCAGGTTTTCCTTACACCACTGATGAATGTCCAAGTAACCCAATGCTGGTTTTCAGCTGCATGTTCACACTCGCAGCCATGCTATACAATTGGCTTTCCACTAAATCCTGATTAGTTCTTGATTTTCCTTCCACACGACCCAGCCTTCAGAAATCGTTGGAATCTCCACTAGAGAATGTTCCATTCATTCACTGCGAATCTGGAATTCCTCTGAACCTCCACTCCCGGCAGGTTTTCGTTACACCACTGTTGAATGTCCAAGTAACCCAATGTTTTAAGTGTTTTCTTCACAAGCGCAGTGGTGCTGTTCAATTGGCTATCCACTCAACCCTGGCCAGCTCTACATTTTCCTGTCCACACCACAGAGACTGGAGAAATCATTGTTATCTCCACTACAGAATGTTCCATTCATTCACAGCGAATCTGGAATTCATCTGAATCTCCACTCCCGGCAGGTTTTCGTGACACCACTGGTAAATATCCAAGTAAGCCAATGCTGGTTTTAAGTGGCCTGCTCATACTCTCAGCCGTGCTGTTCAATTTGCTATCCACTCAACCCTCTTCAGCTCCATTTTCCTGTCCACATAACCCAAACTTCAGAAACAATTGGTATCTCCTCCACAGAATGTTCCATTCATTGACGGCAAATCTGAAATTCATCTAATTCTCAACTCCCGTCAGGTTTTCGTTACACCACTTGTGAATGTCCAATTAAGCCAAAGCTGGTTTTCAGTGGCCTGTTCTTACTACGAGACGTGCTGTTCATTTGGCTATCCATTCCACCCTGTTCAGCTCTACATTTTCGTGTCCACAAAACCCAGCCTTCAGAAATCATTGGAATCACCACTAGAGAATGTTCCATTCATTCACTGCGAATCTGGAATTCATCTGAATCTCCACTCCCGGCAGGTTTTCATTGCACCACTGCTGAATGTTCAAGTAACGCAATGATGGTTTTCAGTGGTCTATTCACACTCGAACCCGTGCTGTTCACGGTCTAGCGACTCAACACTGGTGAGTTCTTCTTTTTCCAGTTCAGACAATACAAACCTCAGAAACCATTGCAATCTACACTACAGAATGTTTCATTCATTCAGGCGAATCTTGAATTCATCTTGTTCTCCACTCCCAGCAGGTTTTCGTTTCACCACTGGTGAATGTCCAAGCAACCCAAGGCTGGTTTCAGCTGCGTGTTAACACTCGCAGCCGTGCTGTTCAATTGGCTATCCAGTGAACGCTGGTTAGCTCTTGATTTTCCTTCCACACACCGAGCCTTCAGAAATCATTCTTATCTCCACTTCAGAATGTTCCATTCGTTCCCTGCGAATCTGGAATTCCTCTGACTCTCCACACCAGGCAGATTTTCCTAACAACACTGGTGAATGACCAGGTAATCCAATGCTGGTTTTCAGCGGCTGTTCACACTCACAGCCTTGCTGTTCAATTGGCAATCCAGTCAAACCTAGTCAGCTCTTCATTTTCCTGTCCACACAACCCAGCGTTCAGAAATCATTGGAATCTCTACTACAGAAATTTCCATTCATTCACTGTGAATCTGGAAATACTCTGAATCTGCATTCCAGGAAGGCTTTCGTTACACCACTGATGAATGTCCAAGTAATGCAATGCTGCTTCTTAGTGGTCTGTTCACACTCGAAACCGTGCTGTTCATTGGCTATCCACTCAATATCGGTCAGCTCTTCAATATCCTGTCCAGACTATCCAGATTCCTAAATGTTGGCAATCACCACTACAGAATGTTCCATTCAATCACGCGAATCTGGAATTCATCAGAGTCTCCACTCCTGGAAGGTTTTCGTGACACCACTGGTAAATGTCCAAGGAAGACAATGCTGGTTTTAAGCCGCCTGCTAACACACTCAGCCGTGCTGTTCAATTTGCTATCCACCCAACCCTATTCAGCTCTACATTTTCCTGTCCTCATAACCCAACCTTCAGAAATAATTGGTATCTCCTCCACAGAATGTTCCGTTCATTCACTGCGAATCTTAAATTCATCTGACTCTCAACTCCCGGCGGGTTATCGTTACACCACTTGTGAATGTCCAAGTAAGCCAATGCTGGTTTTCAGTGGCCTGTTCATACTAAGAGACGTGCTGTTCATTTGGCTATCCACTCCACCCTGTTCAGCTCTACATTTTCGTGTCCACAAAACCCAGCCTTCAGAAATCATTGGAATCACCACTAGAGAATGTTCCATTCATTCACTGCGAATCTGGAATTCCTCTGAACCTCCACTCCTGGCAGGTTTTCGTTACGCCACTGGTGAATGTCCAAGTAACTCAATACTGGTTTTCAGAGGCATGTTCAACTCGCAGAAGTGCTGTTCAATGGGCTATCCACTCAATATTGGTCAGCTCTTCATTTTCCTCTCCACACAAACCAGCCTTCAGAAATCATTGGGCTCTCCACTACAGACTGTTCCATTCATTCACTGCGATTCTGCAATTCATCTGACTCTCCGCTCCAGGCAGGTTTTCATTACAGCACTGGTGAATGACCAAGTAATCCAATGCTGGTTTTCAGCCGCCTTTTCACACTCGCAGTGTGCTGTTCAATTGTCTATCCACTCAAACCTGGTCAGCCTTTCATTTTCTTTTCCACAATATCAGACTTCAGAAATCATTGGAATCGCCAGTACAGAATGTTCCATTCATTCACTGCCAATCTGGAATTCATCTGAATCTGCACTCCAGGTAGGCTTTCATTACACCACTTATGAATGTCCAAGTAACACAATGCTGGTTTTCAGCGGTCTGTTCACACTCTAAGCCCTGCTTTTTACTGGGTATCCACACAACTGTGGTCAGCTCTTCATTTTCATGTCCAAACAATCCAGACTTGAGAAATCATTGCAATCTCCAGTACAGAATGTTCCATTCATTCACTGCGAATCTGGAATTCAACTGAATCTCCACTACCTGCAGATTTATCTTACACCACTTGTGAATGTCCAAGTAAAACAATGCTGGTTTTCAGAGGCCTGTTCATGTTCGCAGTCGTGCTGTTCCATTGGCTATCCACTCAACCTGTTTTGCTCCTCATTTTCCTGTGCACACAACCCAGCCTTCAGAAATCATTGTAATCTCCACTACAGGATGTTCCATTCATTCACTGGGAATCTGGAATTCATCTGAATCTGCACTCCACGCAGGCTTTCGTTACACCACTGCTGAAAGTCGAAGTAATGCAATACTGGTTTTCAGTGGTCTGTTCACATTCGAAGCCGAGGCTTTTTACAGGCTATCCACTCAACACTGGTCAGCTCTTCATTTTCGTGTCCCCACAATCCAGATTTCAGAAATCATTGCAATCTCCACTACAGAATGTTCCATTCATTCACTGCGAGTCTGGAGTTTATCTGATTCTCCACTCCCGCCTGGTTCACATTACACCACTTGTGAATGTCCAAGTAAGCCAATGCTGGTTTTCAGAGGCCTGTTCATACTCGCAGCCGTGCTGTTTAATTGACAATTCACTCCACCCTGTTCAGCTCTTCATTGTCCCACCACACTACCAGCCTTCAGAAATCTTTGTTATCTCCACTACAGAATGTTCCATTCATTCACTGCGAATCTGGAATTCATCTGACTCTCAACTCCACGCAGGTTTTCATTACACCACTGTTGAATGTCCAAGTAACCCAATGCTGGTTTTCAGCGGCCTGTTCATATTCGCAGCCCTGCTGTTTACTTGGCTATCGATTCAAGCCTGGTCAGCTCTTCATTTTCCTGTCCACACAACACAGGCTTCAGAAATCATTGGAATCTCCTCTACAGAATGTTCCATTCATTCACTGCGAATGTGGAATTCAACTGACTCTCCACTCCATGCAGGTTTTCCTTACACCACTGATGAATGTCCAAGTAACCCAATGCTGGTTTTCAGCTGCATGTTCACACTCGCAGCCATGCTATACAATTGGCTTTCCACTAAATCCTGATTAGTTCTTGATTTTCCTTCCACACGACCCAGCCTTCAGAAATCGTTGGAATCTCCACTAGAGAATGTTCCATTCATTCACTGCGAATCTGGAATTCCTCTGAACCTCCACTCCCGGCAGGTTTTCGTTACACCACTGTTGAATGTCCAAGTAACCCAATGTTTTAAGTGTTTTCTTCACAAGCGCAGTGGTGCTGTTCAATTGGCTATCCACTCAACCCTGGCCAGCTCTACATTTTCCTGTCCACACCACAGAGACTGGAGAAATCATTGTTATCTCCACTACAGAATGTTCCATTCATTCACAGCGAATCTGGAATTCATCTGAATCTCCACTCCCGGCAGGTTTTCGTGACACCACTGGTAAATATCCAAGTAAGCCAATGCTGGTTTTAAGTGGCCTGCTCATACTCTCAGCCGTGCTGTTCAATTTGCTATCCACTCAACCCTCTTCAGCTCCATTTTCCTGTCCACATAACCCAAACTTCAGAAACAATTGGTATCTCCTCCACAGAATGTTCCATTCATTGACGGCAAATCTGAAATTCATCTAATTCTCAACTCCCGTCAGGTTTTCGTTACACCACTTGTGAATGTCCAATTAAGCCAAAGCTGGTTTTCAGTGGCCTGTTCTTACTACGAGACGTGCTGTTCATTTGGCTATCCATTCCACCCTGTTCAGCTCTACATTTTCGTGTCCACAAAACCCAGCCTTCAGAAATCATTGGAATCACCACTAGAGAATGTTCCATTCATTCACTGCGAATCTGGAATTCATCTGAATCTCCACTCCCGGCAGGTTTTCATTGCACCACTGCTGAATGTTCAAGTAACGCAATGATGGTTTTCAGTGGTCTATTCACACTCGAACCCGTGCTGTTCACGGTCTAGCGACTCAACACTGGTGAGTTCTTCTTTTTCCAGTTCAGACAATACAAACCTCAGAAACCATTGCAATCTACACTACAGAATGTTTCATTCATTCAGGCGAATCTTGAATTCATCTTGTTCTCCACTCCCAGCAGGTTTTCGTTTCACCACTGGTGAATGTCCAAGCAACCCAAGGCTGGTTTCAGCTGCGTGTTAACACTCGCAGCCGTGCTGTTCAATTGGCTATCCAGTGAACGCTGGTTAGCTCTTGATTTTCCTTCCACACACCGAGCCTTCAGAAATCATTCTTATCTCCACTTCAGAATGTTCCATTCGTTCCCTGCGAATCTGGAATTCCTCTGACTCTCCACACCAGGCAGATTTTCCTAACAACACTGGTGAATGACCAGGTAATCCAATGCTGGTTTTCAGCGGCTGTTCACACTCACAGCCTTGCTGTTCAATTGGCAATCCAGTCAAACCTAGTCAGCTCTTCATTTTCCTGTCCACACAACCCAGCGTTCAGAAATCATTGGAATCTCTACTACAGAAATTTCCATTCATTCACTGTGAATCTGGAAATACTCTGAATCTGCATTCCAGGAAGGCTTTCGTTACACCACTGATGAATGTCCAAGTAATGCAATGCTGCTTCTTAGTGGTCTGTTCACACTCGAAACCGTGCTGTTCATTGGCTATCCACTCAATATCGGTCAGCTCTTCAATATCCTGTCCAGACTATCCAGATTCCTAAATGTTGGCAATCACCACTACAGAATGTTCCATTCAATCACGCGAATCTGGAATTCATCAGAGTCTCCACTCCTGGAAGGTTTTCGTGACACCACTGGTAAATGTCCAAGGAAGACAATGCTGGTTTTAAGCCGCCTGCTAACACACTCAGCCGTGCTGTTCAATTTGCTATCCACCCAACCCTATTCAGCTCTACATTTTCCTGTCCTCATAACCCAACCTTCAGAAATAATTGGTATCTCCTCCACAGAATGTTCCGTTCATTCACTGCGAATCTTAAATTCATCTGACTCTCAACTCCCGGCGGGTTATCGTTACACCACTTGTGAATGTCCAAGTAAGCCAATGCTGGTTTTCAGTGGCCTGTTCATACTAAGAGACGTGCTGTTCATTTGGCTATCCACTCCACCCTGTTCAGCTCTACATTTTCGTGTCCACAAAACCCAGCCTTCAGAAATCATTGGAATCACCACTAGAGAATGTTCCATTCATTCACTGCGAATCTGGAATTCCTCTGAACCTCCACTCCTGGCAGGTTTTCGTTACGCCACTGGTGAATGTCCAAGTAACTCAATACTGGTTTTCAGAGGCATGTTCAACTCGCAGAAGTGCTGTTCAATGGGCTATCCACTCAATATTGGTCAGCTCTTCATTTTCCTCTCCACACAAACCAGCCTTCAGAAATCATTGGGCTCTCCACTACAGACTGTTCCATTCATTCACTGCGATTCTGCAATTCATCTGACTCTCCGCTCCAGGCAGGTTTTCATTACAGCACTGGTGAATGACCAAGTAATCCAATGCTGGTTTTCAGCCGCCTTTTCACACTCGCAGTGTGCTGTTCAATTGTCTATCCACTCAAACCTGGTCAGCCTTTCATTTTCTTTTCCACAATATCAGACTTCAGAAATCATTGGAATCGCCAGTACAGAATGTTCCATTCATTCACTGCCAATCTGGAATTCATCTGAATCTGCACTCCAGGTAGGCTTTCATTACACCACTTATGAATGTCCAAGTAACACAATGCTGGTTTTCAGCGGTCTGTTCACACTCTAAGCCCTGCTTTTTACTGGGTATCCACACAACTGTGGTCAGCTCTTCATTTTCATGTCCAAACAATCCAGACTTGAGAAATCATTGCAATCTCCAGTACAGAATGTTCCATTCATTCACTGCGAATCTGGAATTCAACTGAATCTCCACTACCTGCAGATTTATCTTACACCACTTGTGAATGTCCAAGTAAAACAATGCTGGTTTTCAGAGGCCTGTTCATGTTCGCAGTCGTGCTGTTCCATTGGCTATCCACTCAACCTGTTTTGCTCCTCATTTTCCTGTGCACACAACCCAGCCTTCAGAAATCATTGTAATCTCCACTACAGGATGTTCCATTCATTCACTGGGAATCTGGAATTCATCTGAATCTGCACTCCACGCAGGCTTTCGTTACACCACTGCTGAAAGTCGAAGTAATGCAATACTGGTTTTCAGTGGTCTGTTCACATTCGAAGCCGAGGCTTTTTACAGGCTATCCACTCAACACTGGTCAGCTCTTCATTTTCGTGTCCCCACAATCCAGATTTCAGAAATCATTGCAATCTCCACTACAGAATGTTCCATTCATTCACTGCGAGTCTGGAGTTTATCTGATTCTCCACTCCCGCCTGGTTCACATTACACCACTTGTGAATGTCCAAGTAAGCCAATGCTGGTTTTCAGAGGCCTGTTCATACTCGCAGCCGTGCTGTTTAATTGACAATTCACTCCACCCTGTTCAGCTCTTCATTGTCCCACCACACTACCAGCCTTCAGAAATCTTTGTTATCTCCACTACAGAATGTTCCATTCATTCACTGCGAATCTGGAATTCATCTGACTCTCAACTCCACGCAGGTTTTCATTACACCACTGTTGAATGTCCAAGTAACCCAATGCTGGTTTTCAGCGGCCTGTTCATATTCGCAGCCCTGCTGTTTACTTGGCTATCGATTCAAGCCTGGTCAGCTCTTCATTTTCCTGTCCACACAACACAGGCTTCAGAAATCATTGGAATCTCCTCTACAGAATGTTCCATTCATTCACTGCGAATGTGGAATTCAACTGACTCTCCACTCCATGCAGGTTTTCCTTACACCACTGATGAATGTCCAAGTAACCCAATGCTGGTTTTCAGCTGCATGTTCACACTCGCAGCCATGCTATACAATTGGCTTTCCACTAAATCCTGATTAGTTCTTGATTTTCCTTCCACACGACCCAGCCTTCAGAAATCGTTGGAATCTCCACTAGAGAATGTTCCATTCATTCACTGCGAATCTGGAATTCCTCTGAACCTCCACTCCCGGCAGGTTTTCGTTACACCACTGTTGAATGTCCAAGTAACCCAATGTTTTAAGTGTTTTCTTCACAAGCGCAGTGGTGCTGTTCAATTGGCTATCCACTCAACCCTGGCCAGCTCTACATTTTCCTGTCCACACCACAGAGACTGGAGAAATCATTGTTATCTCCACTACAGAATGTTCCATTCATTCACAGCGAATCTGGAATTCATCTGAATCTCCACTCCCGGCAGGTTTTCGTGACACCACTGGTAAATATCCAAGTAAGCCAATGCTGGTTTTAAGTGGCCTGCTCATACTCTCAGCCGTGCTGTTCAATTTGCTATCCACTCAACCCTCTTCAGCTCCATTTTCCTGTCCACATAACCCAAACTTCAGAAACAATTGGTATCTCCTCCACAGAATGTTCCATTCATTGACGGCAAATCTGAAATTCATCTAATTCTCAACTCCCGTCAGGTTTTCGTTACACCACTTGTGAATGTCCAATTAAGCCAAAGCTGGTTTTCAGTGGCCTGTTCTTACTACGAGACGTGCTGTTCATTTGGCTATCCATTCCACCCTGTTCAGCTCTACATTTTCGTGTCCACAAAACCCAGCCTTCAGAAATCATTGGAATCACCACTAGAGAATGTTCCATTCATTCACTGCGAATCTGGAATTCATCTGAATCTCCACTCCCGGCAGGTTTTCATTGCACCACTGCTGAATGTTCAAGTAACGCAATGATGGTTTTCAGCGGTCTATTCACACTCGAACCCGTGCTGTTCACGGTCTAGCGACTCAACACTGGTGAGTTCTTCTTTTTCCAGTTCAGACAATACAAACCTCAGAAACCATTGCAATCTACACTACAGAATGTTTCATTCATTCAGGCGAATCTTGAATTCATCTTGTTCTCCACTCCCAGCAGGTTTTCGTTTCACCACTGGTGAATGTCCAAGCAACCCAAGGCTGGTTTCAGCTGCGTGTTAACACTCGCAGCCGTGCTGTTCAATTGGCTATCCAGTGAACGCTGGTTAGCTCTTGATTTTCCTTCCACACACCGAGCCTTCAGAAATCATTCTTATCTCCACTTCAGAATGTTCCATTCGTTCCCTGCGAATCTGGAATTCCTCTGACTCTCCACACCAGGCAGATTTTCCTAACAACACTGGTGAATGACCAGGTAATCCAATGCTGGTTTTCAGCGGCTGTTCACACTCACAGCCTTGCTGTTCAATTGGCAATCCAGTCAAACCTAGTCAGCTCTTCATTTTCCTGTCCACACAACCCAGCGTTCAGAAATCATTGGAATCTCTACTACAGAAATTTCCATTCATTCACTGTGAATCTGGAAATACTCTGAATCTGCATTCCAGGAAGGCTTTCGTTACACCACTGATGAATGTCCAAGTAATGCAATGCTGCTTCTTAGTGGTCTGTTCACACTCGAAACCGTGCTGTTCATTGGCTATCCACTCAATATCGGTCAGCTCTTCAATATCCTGTCCAGACTATCCAGATTCCTAAATGTTGGCAATCACCACTACAGAATGTTCCATTCAATCACGCGAATCTGGAATTCATCAGAGTCTCCACTCCTGGAAGGTTTTCGTGACACCACTGGTAAATGTCCAAGGAAGACAATGCTGGTTTTAAGCCGCCTGCTAACACACTCAGCCGTGCTGTTCAATTTGCTATCCACCCAACCCTATTCAGCTCTACATTTTCCTGTCCTCATAACCCAACCTTCAGAAATAATTGGTATCTCCTCCACAGAATGTTCCGTTCATTCACTGCGAATCTTAAATTCATCTGACTCTCAACTCCCGGCGGGTTATCGTTACACCACTTGTGAATGTCCAAGTAAGCCAATGCTGGTTTTCAGTGGCCTGTTCATACTAAGAGACGTGCTGTTCATTTGGCTATCCACTCCACCCTGTTCAGCTCTACATTTTCGTGTCCACAAAACCCAGCCTTCAGAAATCATTGGAATCACCACTAGAGAATGTTCCATTCATTCACTGCGAATCTGGAATTCTTCTGAACCTCCACTCCTGGCAGGTTTTCGTTACGCCACTGGTGAATGTCCAAGTAACTCAATACTGGTTTTCAGAGGCATGCTGTTCAATGGGCTATCCACTCAATATTGGTCAGCTCTTCATTTTCCTCTCCACACAAACCAGCCTTCAGAAATCATTGGGCTCTCCACTACAGACTGTTCCATTCATTCACTGCGATTCTGCAATTCATCTGACTCTCCGCTCCAGGCAGGTTTTCATTACAGCACTGGTGAATGACCAAGTAATCCAATGCTGGTTTTCAGCCGCCTTTTCACACTCGCATTGTGCTGTTCAATTGTCTATCCACTCAAACCTGGTCAGCCTTTCATTTTCTTTTCCACAATATCAGACTTCAGAAATCATTGGAATCGCCAGTACAGAATGTTCCATTCATTCACTGCCAATCTGGAATTCATCTGAATCTGCACTCCAGGTAGGCTTTCATTACACCACTTATGAATGTCCAAGTAACACAATGCTGGTTTTCAGCGGTCTGTTCACACTCTAAGCCCTGCTTTTTACTGGGTATCCACACAACTGTGGTCAGCTCTTCATTTTCATGTCCAAACAATCCAGACTTGAGAAATCATTGCAATCTCCAGTACAGAATGTTCCATTCATTCACTGCGAATCTGGAATTCAACTGAATCTCCACTACCTGCAGATTTATCTTACACCACTTGTGAATGTCCAAGTAAAACAATGCTGGTTTTCAGAGGCCTGTTCATGTTCGCAGTCGTGCTGTTCAATTGGCTATCCACTCAACCTGTTTTGCTCCTCATTTTCCTGTGCACACAACCCAGCCTTCAGAAATCATTGTAATCTCCACTACAGGATGTTCCATTCATTCACTGGGAATCTGGAATTCATCTGAATCTGCACTCCACGCAGGCTTTCGTTACACCACTGCTGAAAGTCGAAGTAATGCAATACTGGTTTTCAGTGGTCTGTTCACATTCGAAGCCGAGGCTTTTTACAGGCTATCCACTCAACACTGGTCAGCTCTTCATTTTCGTGTCCCCACAATCCAGATTTCAGAATTCATTGCAATCTCCACTACAGAATGTTCCATTCATTCACTGCGAGTCTGGAGTTTATCTGATTCTCCACTCCCGCCTGGTTAACATTACACCACTTGTGAATGTCCAAGTAAGCCAATGCTGGTTTTCAGAGGCCTGTTCATACTCGCAGCCGTGCTGTTTAATTGACAATTCACTCCACCCTGTTCAGCTCTTCATTGTCCCACCACACTACCAGCCTTCAGAAATCTTTGTTATCTCCACTACAGAATGTTCCATTCATTCACTGCGAATCTGGAATTCATCTGACTCTCAACTCCACGCAGGTTTTCATTACACCACTGTTGAATGTCCAAGTAACCCAATGCCGGTTTTCAGCGGCCTGTTCATATTCGCAGCCCTGCTGTTTACTTGGCTATCGATTCCAGCCTGGTCAGCTCTTCATTTTCCTGTCCACACAACACAGGCTTCAGAAATCATTGGAATCTCCTCTACAGAATGTTCCATTCATTCACTGCGAATGTGGAATTCAACTGACTCTCCACTCCATGCAGGTTTTCCTTACACCACTGATGAATGTCCAAGTAACCCAATGCTGGTTTTCAGCTGCATGTTCACACTCGCAGCCATGCTATACAATTGGCTTTCCACTAAATCCTGATTAGTTCTTGATTTTCCTTCCACACGACCCAGCCTTCAGAAATCGTTGGAATCTCCACTAGAGAATGTTCCATTCATTCACTGCGAATCTGGAATTCCTCTGAACCTCCACTCCCGGCAGGTTTTCGTTACACCACTGTTGAATGTCCAAGTAACCCAATGTTTTAAGTGTTTTCTTCACAAGCGCAGTGGTGCTGTTCAATTGGCTATCCACTCAACCCTGGCCAGCTCTACATTTTCCTGTCCACACCACAGAGACTGGAGAAATCATTGTTATCTCCACTACAGAATGTTCCATTCATTCACAGCGAATCTGGAATTCATCCGAATCTCCACTCCCGGCAGGTTTTCGTGACACCACTGGTAAATATCCAAGTAAGCCAATGCTGGTTTTAAGTGGCCTGCTCATACTCTCAGCCGTGCTGTTCAATTTGCTATCCACTCAACCCTCTTCAGCTCCATTTTCCTGTCCACATAACCCAAACTTCAGAAACAATTGGTATCTCCTCCACAGAATGTTCCATTCATTGACGGCAAATCTGAAATTCATCTAATTCTCAACTCCCGTCAGGTTTTCGTTACACCACTTGTGAATGTCCAATTAAGCCAAAGCTGGTTTTCAGTGGCCTGTTCTTACTACGAGACGTGCTGTTCATTTGGCTATCCATTCCACCCTGTTCAGCTCTACATTTTCGTGTCCACAAAACCCAGCCTTCAGAAATCATTGGAATCACCACTAGAGAATGTTCCATTCATTCACTGCGAATCTGGAATTCATCTGAATCTCCACTCCCGGCAGGTTTTCATTGCACCACTGCTGAATGTTCAAGTAACGCAATGATGGTTTTCAGCGGTCTATTCACACTCGAACCCGTGCTGTTCACGGTCTAGCGACTCAACACTGGTGAGTTCTTCTTTTTCCAGTTCAGACAATACAAACCTCAGAAACCATTGCAATCTACACTACAGAATGTTTCATTCATTCAGGCGAATCTTGAATTCATCTTGTTCTCCACTCCCAGCAGGTTTTCGTTTCACCACTGGTGAATGTCCAAGCAACCCAAGGCTGGTTTCAGCTGCGTGTTAACACTCGCAGCCGTGCTGTTCAATTGGCTATCCAGTGAACGCTGGTTAGCTCTTGATTTTCCTTCCACACACCGAGCCTTCAGAAATCATTCTTATCTCCACTTCAGAATGTTCCATTCGTTCCCTGCGAATCTGGAATTCCTCTGACTCTCCACACCAGGCAGATTTTCCTAACAACACTGGTGAATGACCAGGTAATCCAATGCTGGTTTTCAGCGGCTGTTCACACTCACAGCCTTGCTGTTCAATTGGCAATCCAGTCAAACCTAGTCAGCTCTTCATTTTCCTGTCCACACAACCCAGCGTTCAGAAATCATTGGAATCTCTACTACAGAAATTTCCATTCATTCACTGTGAATCTGGAAATACTCTGAATCTGCATTCCAGGAAGGCTTTCGTTACACCACTGATGAATGTCCAAGTAATGCAATGCTGCTTCTTAGTGGTCTGTTCACACTCGAAACCGTGCTGTTCATTGGCTATCCACTCAATATCGGTCAGCTCTTCAATATCCTGTCCAGACTATCCAGATTCCTAAATGTTGGCAATCACCACTACAGAATGTTCCATTCAATCACGCGAATCTGGAATTCATCAGAGTCTCCACTCCTGGAAGGTTTTCGTGACACCACTGGTAAATGTCCAAGGAAGACAATGCTGGTTTTAAGCCGCCTGCTAACACACTCAGCCGTGCTGTTCAATTTGCTATCCACCCAACCCTATTCAGCTCTACATTTTCCTGTCCTCATAACCCAACCTTCAGAAATAATTGGTATCTCCTCCACAGAATGTTCCGTTCATTCACTGCGAATCTTAAATTCATCTGACTCTCAACTCCCGGCGGGTTATCGTTACACCACTTGTGAATGTCCAAGTAAGCCAATGCTGGTTTTCAGTGGCCTGTTCATACTAAGAGACGTGCTGTTCATTTGGCTATCCACTCCACCCTGTTCAGCTCTACATTTTCGTGTCCACAAAACCCAGCCTTCAGAAATCATTGGAATCACCACTAGAGAATGTTCCATTCATTCACTGCGAATCTGGAATTCATCTGAACCTCCACTCCTGGCAGGTTTTCGTTACGCCACTGGTGAATGTCCAAGTAACTCAATCCTGGTTTTCAGAGGCATGTTCAACTCGCAGAAGTGCTGTTCAATGGGCTATCCACTCAATATTGGTCAGCTCTTCATTTTCCTCTCCACACAAACCAGCCTTCAGAAATCATTGGGCTCTCCACTACAGACTGTTCCATTCATTCACTGCGATTCTGCAATTCATCTGACTCTCCGCTCCAGGCAGGTTTTCATTACAGCACTGGTGAATGACCAAGTAATCCAATGCTGGTTTTCAGCCGCCTTTTCACACTCGCAGTGTGCTGTTCAATTGTCTATCCACTCAAACCTGGTCAGCCTTTCATTTTCTTTTCCACAATATCAGACTTCAGAAATCATTGGAATCGCCAGTACAGAATGTTCCATTCATTCACTGCCAATCTGGAATTCATCTGAATCTGCACTCCAGGTAGGCTTTCATTACACCACTTATGAATGTCCAAGTAACACAATGCTGGTTTTCAGCGGTCTGTTCACACTCTAAGCCCTGCTTTTTACTGGGTATCCACACAACTGTGGTCAGCTCTTCATTTTCATGTCCAAACAATCCAGACTTGAGAAATCATTGCAATCTCCAGTACAGAATGTTCCATTCATTCACTGCGAATCTGGAATTCAACTGAATCTCCACTACCTGCAGATTTATCTTACACCACTTGTGAATGTCCAAGTAAAACAATGCTGGTTTTCAGAGGCCTGTTCATGTTCGCAGTCGTGCTGTTCAATTGGCTATCCACTCAACCTGTTTTGCTCCTCATTTTCCTGTGCACACAACCCAGCCTTCAGAAATCATTGTAATCTCCACTACAGGATGTTCCATTCATTCACTGGGAATCTGGAATTCATCTGAATCTGCACTCCACGCAGGCTTTCGTTACACCACTGCTGAAAGTCGAAGTAATGCAATACTGGTTTTCAGTGGTCTGTTCACATTCGAAGCCGAGGCTTTTTACAGGCTATCCACTCAACACTGGTCAGCTCTTCATTTTCGTGTCCCCACAATCCAGATTTCAGAAATCATTGCAATCTCCACTACAGAATGTTCCATTCATTCACTGCGAGTCTGGAGTTTATCTGATTCTCCACTCCCGCCTGGTTAACATTACACCACTTGTGAATGTCCAAGTAAGCCAATGCTGGTTTTCAGAGGCCTGTTCATACTCGCAGCCGTGCTGTTTAATTGACAATTCACTCCACCCTGTTCAGCTCTTCATTGTCCCACCACACTACCAGCCTTCAGAAATCTTTGTTATCTCCACTACAGAATGTTCCATTCATTCACTGCGAATCTGGAATTCATCTGACTCTCAACTCCACGCAGGTTTTCATTACACCACTGTTGAATGTCCAAGTAACCCAATGCTGGTTTTCAGCGGCCTGTTCATATTCGCAGCCCTGCTGTTTACTTGGCTATCGATTCAAGCCTGGTCAGCTCTTCATTTTCCTGTCCACACAACACAGGCTTCAGAAATCATTGGAATCTCCTCTACAGAATGTTCCATTCATTCACTGCGAATGTGGAATTCAACTGACTCTCCACTCCATGCAGGTTTTCCTTACACCACTGATGAATGTCCAAGTAACCCAATGCTGGTTTTCAGCTGCATGTTCACACTCGCAGCCATGCTATACAATTGGCTTTCCACTAAATCCTGATTAGTTCTTGATTTTCCTTCCACACGACCCAGCCTTCAGAAATCGTTGGAATCTCCACTAGAGAATGTTCCATTCATTCACTGCGAATCTGGAATTCCTCTGAACCTCCACTCCCGGCAGGTTTTCGTTACACCACTGTTGAATGTCCAAGTAACCCAATGTTTTAAGTGTTTTCTTCACAAGCGCAGTGGTGCTGTTCAATTGGCTATCCACTCAACCCTGGCCAGCTCTACATTTTCCTGTCCACACCACAGAGACTGGAGAAATCATTGTTATCTCCACTACAGAATGTTCCATTCATTCACAGCGAATCTGGAATTCATCTGAATCTCCACTCCCGGCAGGTTTTCGTGACACCACTGGTAAATATCCAAGTAAGCCAATGCTGGTTTTAAGTGGCCTGCTCATACTCTCAGCCGTGCTGTTCAATTTGCTATCCACTCAACCCTCTTCAGCTCCATTTTCCTGTCCACATAACCCAAACTTCAGAAACAATTGGTATCTCCTCCACAGAATGTTCCATTCATTGACGGCAAATCTGAAATTCATCTAATTCTCAACTCCCGTCAGGTTTTCGTTACACCACTTGTGAATGTCCAATTAAGCCAAAGCTGGTTTTCAGTGGCCTGTTCTTACTACGAGACGTGCTGTTCATTTGGCTATCCATTCCACCCTGTTCAGCTCTACATTTTCGTGTCCACAAAACCCAGCCTTCAGAAATCATTGGAATCACCACTAGAGAATGTTCCATTCATTCACTGCGAATCTGGAATTCATCTGAATCTCCACTCCCGGCAGGTTTTCATTGCACCACTGCTGAATGTTCAAGTAACGCAATGATGGTTTTCAGCGGTCTATTCACACTCGAACCCGTGCTGTTCACGGTCTAGCGACTCAACACTGGTGAGTTCTTCTTTTTCCAGTTCAGACAATACAAACCTCAGAAACCATTGCAATCTACACTACAGAATGTTTCATTCATTCAGGCGAATCTTGAATTCATCTTGTTCTCCACTCCCAGCAGGTTTTCGTTTCACCACTGGTGAATGTCCAAGCAACCCAAGGCTGGTTTCAGCTGCGTGTTAACACTCGCAGCCGTGCTGTTCAATTGGCTATCCAGTGAACGCTGGTTAGCTCTTGACTTTCCTTCCACACACCGAGCCTTCAGAAATCATTCTTATCTCCACTTCAGAGTGTTCCATTCGTTCCCTGCGAATCTGGAATTCCTCTGACTCTCCACACCAGGCAGATTTTCCTAACAACACTGGTGAATGACCAGGTAATCCAATGCTGGTTTTCAGCGGCTGTTCACACTCACAGCCTTGCTGTTCAATTGGCAATCCAGTCAAACCTAGTCAGCTCTTCATTTTCCTGTCCACACAACCCAGCGTTCAGAAATCATTGGAATCTCTACTACAGAAATTTCCATTCATTCACTGTGAATCTGGAAATACTCTGAATCTGCATTCCAGGAAGGCTTTCGTTACACCACTGATGAATGTCCAAGTAATGCAATGCTGCTTCTTAGTGGTCTGTTCACACTCGAAACCGTGCTGTTCATTGGCTATCCACTCAATATCGGTCAGCTCTTCAATATCCTGTCCAGACTATCCAGATTCCTAAATGTTGGCAATCACCACTACAGAATGTTCCATTCAATCACGCGAATCTGGAATTCATCAGAGTCTCCACTCCTGGAAGGTTTTCGTGACACCACTGGTAAATGTCCAAGGAAGACAATGCTGGTTTTAAGCCGCCTGCTAACACACTCAGCCGTGCTGTTCAATTTGCTATCCACCCAACCCTATTCAGCTCTACATTTTCCTGTCCTCATAACCCAACCTTCAGAAATAATTGGTATCTCCTCCACAGAATGTTCCGTTCATTCACTGCGAATCTTAAATTCATCTGACTCTCAACTCCCGGCGGGTTATCGTTACACCACTTGTGAATGTCCAAGTAAGCCAATGCTGGTTTTCAGTGGCCTGTTCATACTAAGAGACGTGCTGTTCATTTGGCTATCCACTCCACCCTGTTCAGCTCTACATTCTCGTGTCCACAAAACCCAGCCTTCAGAAATCATTGGAATCACCACTAGAGAATGTTCCATTCATTCACTGCGAATCTGGAATTCATCTGAACCTCCACTCCTGGCAGGTTTTCGTTACGCCACTGGTGAATGTCCAAGTAACTCAATCCTGGTTTTCAGAGGCATGTTCAACTCGCAGAAGTGCTGTTCAATGGGCTATCCACTCAATATTGGTCAGCTCTTCATTTTCCTCTCCACACAAACCAGCCTTCAGAAATCATTGGGCTCTCCACTACAGACTGTTCCATTCATTCACTGCGATTCTGCAATTCATCTGACTCTCCGCTCCAGGCAGGTTTTCATTACAGCACTGGTGAATGACCAAGTAATCCAATGCTGGTTTTCAGCCGCCTTTTCACACTCGCAGTGTGCTGTTCAATTGTCTATCCACTCAAACCTGGTCAGCCTTTCATTTTCTTTTCCACAATATCAGACTTCAGAAATCATTGGAATCGCCAGTACAGAATGTTCCATTCATTCACTGCCAATCTGGAATTCATCTGAATCTGCACTCCAGGTAGGCTTTCATTACACCACTTATGAATGTCCAAGTAACACAATGCTGGTTTTCAGCGGTCTGTTCACACTCTAAGCCCTGCTTTTTACTGGGTATCCACACAACTGTGGTCAGCTCTTCATTTTCATGTCCAAACAATCCAGACTTGAGAAATCATTGCAATCTCCAGTACAGAATGTTCCATTCATTCACTGCGAATCTGGAATTCAACTGAATCTCCACTACCTGCAGATTTATCTTACACCACTTGTGAATGTCCAAGTAAAACAATGCTGGTTTTCAGAGGCCTGTTCATGTTCGCAGTCGTGCTGTTCAATTGGCTATCCACTCAACCTGTTTTGCTCCTCATTTTCCTGTGCACACAACCCAGCCTTCAGAAATCATTGTAATCTCCACTACAGGATGTTCCATTCATTCACTGGGAATCTGGAATTCATCTGAATCTGCACTCCACGCAGGCTTTCGTTACACCACTGCTGAAAGTCGAAGTAATGCAATACTGGTTTTCAGTGGTCTGTTCACATTCGAAGCCGAGGCTTTTTACAGGCTATCCACTCAACACTGGTCAGCTCTTCATTTTCGTGTCCCCACAATCCAGATTTCAGAAATCATTGCAATCTCCACTACAGAATGTTCCATTCATTCACTGCGAGTCTGGAGTTTATCTGATTCTCCACTCCCGCCTGGTTAACATTACACCACTTGTGAATGTCCAAGTAAGCCAATGCTGGTTTTCAGAGGCCTGTTCATACTCGCAGCCGTGCTGTTTAATTGACAATTCACTCCACCCTGTTCAGCTCTTCATTGTCCCACCACACTACCAGCCTTCAGAAATCTTTGTTATCTCCACTACAGAATGTTCCATTCATTCACTGCGAATCTGGAATTCATCTGACTCTCAACTCCACGCAGGTTTTCATTACACCACTGTTGAATGTCCAAGTAACCCAATGCTGGTTTTCAGCGGCCTGTTCATATTCGCAGCCCTGCTGTTTACTTGGCTATCGATTCAAGCCTGGTCAGCTCTTCATTTTCCTGTCCACACGACACAGGCTTCAGAAATCATTGGAATCTCCTCTACAGAATGTTCCATTCATTCACTGCGAATGTGGAATTCAACTGACTCTCCACTCCATGCAGGTTTTCCTTACACCACTGATGAATGTCCAAGTAACCCAATGCTGGTTTTCAGCTGCATGTTCACACTCGCAGCCATGCTATACAATTGGCTTTCCACTAAATCCTGATTAGTTCTTGATTTTCCTTCCACACGACCCAGCCTTCAGAAATCGTTGGAATCTCCACTAGAGAATGTTCCATTCATTCACTGCGAATCTGGAATTCCTCTGAACCTCCACTCCCGGCAGGTTTTCGTTACACCACTGTTGAATGTCCAAGTAACCCAATGTTTTAAGTGTTTTCTTCACAAGCGCAGTGGTGCTGTTCAATTGGCTATCCACTCAACCCTGGCCAGCTCTACATTTTCCTGTCCACACCACAGAGACTGGAGAAATCATTGTTATCTCCACTACAGAATGTTCCATTCATTCACAGCGAATCTGGAATTCATCTGAATCTCCACTCCCGGCAGGTTTTCGTGACACCACTGGTAAATATCCAAGTAAGCCAATGCTGGTTTTAAGTGGCCTGCTCATACTCTCAGCCGTGCTGTTCAATTTGCTATCCACTCAACCCTCTTCAGCTCCATTTTCCTGTCCACATAACCCAAACTTCAGAAACAATTGGTATCTCCTCCACAGAATGTTCCATTCATTGACGGCAAATCTGAAATTCATCTAATTCTCAACTCCCGTCAGGTTTTCGTTACACCACTTGTGAATGTCCAATTAAGCCAAAGCTGGTTTTCAGTGGCCTGTTCTTACTACGAGACGTGCTGTTCATTTGGCTATCCATTCCACCCTGTTCAGCTCTACATTTTCGTGTCCACAAAACCCAGCCTTCAGAAATCATTGGAATCACCACTAGAGAATGTTCCATTCATTCACTGCGAATCTGGAATTCATCTGAATCTCCACTCCCGGCAGGTTTTCATTGCACCACTGCTGAATGTTCAAGTAACGCAATGATGGTTTTCAGCGGTCTATTCACACTCGAACCCGTGCTGTTCACGGTCTAGCGACTCAACACTGGTGAGTTCTTCTTTTTCCAGTTCAGACAATACAAACCTCAGAAACCATTGCAATCTACACTACAGAATGTTTCATTCATTCAGGCGAATCTTGAATTCATCTTGTTCTCCACTCCCAGCAGGTTTTCGTTTCACCACTGGTGAATGTCCAAGCAACCCAAGGCTGGTTTCAGCTGCGTGTTAACACTCGCAGCCGTGCTGTTCAATTGGCTATCCAGTGAACGCTGGTTAGCTCTTGATTTTCCTTCCACACACCGAGCCTTCAGAAATCATTCTTATCTCCACTTCAGAGTGTTCCATTCGTTCCCTGCGAATCTGGAATTCCTCTGACTCTCCACACCAGGCAGATTTTCCTAACAACACTGGTGAATGACCAGGTAATCCAATGCTGGTTTTCAGCGGCTGTTCACACTCACAGCCTTGCTGTTCAATTGGCAATCCAGTCAAACCTAGTCAGCTCTTCATTTTCCTGTCCACACAACCCAGCGTTCAGAAATCATTGGAATCTCTACTACAGAAATTTCCATTCATTCACTGTGAATCTGGAAATACTCTGAATCTGCATTCCAGGAAGGCTTTCGTTACACCACTGATGAATGTCCAAGTAATGCAATGCTGCTTCTTAGTGGTCTGTTCACACTCGAAACCGTGCTGTTCATTGGCTATCCACTCAATATCGGTCAGCTCTTCAATATCCTGTCCAGACTATCCAGATTCCTAAATGTTGGCAATCACCACTACAGAATGTTCCATTCAATCACGCGAATCTGGAATTCATCAGAGTCTCCACTCCTGGAAGGTTTTCGTGACACCACTGGTAAATGTCCAAGGAAGACAATGCTGGTTTTAAGCCGCCTGCTAACACACTCAGCCGTGCTGTTCAATTTGCTATCCACCCAACCCTATTCAGCTCTACATTTTCCTGTCCTCATAACCCAACCTTCAGAAATAATTGGTATCTCCTCCACAGAATGTTCCGTTCATTCACTGCGAATCTTAAATTCATCTGACTCTCAACTCCCGGCGGGTTATCGTTACACCACTTGTGAATGTCCAAGTAAGCCAATGCTGGTTTTCAGTGGCCTGTTCATACTAAGAGACGTGCTGTTCATTTGGCTATCCACTCCACCCTGTTCAGCTCTACATTTTCGTGTCCACAAAACCCAGCCTTCAGAAATCATTGGAATCACCACTAGAGAATGTTCCATTCATTCACTGCGAATCTGGAATTCCTCTGAACCTCCACTCCTGGCAGGTTTTCGTTACGCCACTGGTGAATGTCCAAGTAACTCAATACTGGTTTTCAGAGGCATGTTCAACTCGCAGAAGTGCTGTTCAATGGGCTATCCACTCAATATTGGTCAGCTCTTCATTTTCCTCTCCACACAAACCAGCCTTCAGAAATCATTGGGCTCTCCACTACAGACTGTTCCATTCATTCACTGCGATTCTGCAATTCATCTGACTCTCCGCTCCAGGCAGGTTTTCATTACAGCACTGGTGAATGACCAAGTAATCCAATGCTGGTTTTCAGCCGCCTTTTCACACTCGCAGTGTGCTGTTCAATTGTCTATCCACTCAAACCTGGTCAGCCTTTCATTTTCTTTTCCACAATATCAGACTTCAGAAATCATTGGAATCGCCAGTACAGAATGTTCCATTCATTCACTGCCAATCTGGAATTCATCTGAATCTGCACTCCAGGTAGGCTTTCATTACACCACTTATGAATGTCCAAGTAACACAATGCTGGTTTTCAGCGGTCTGTTCACACTCTAAGCCCTGCTTTTTACTGGGTATCCACACAACTGTGGTCAGCTCTTCATTTTCATGTCCAAACAATCCAGACTTGAGAAATCATTGCAATCTCCAGTACAGAATGTTCCATTCATTCACTGCGAATCTGGAATTCAACTGAATCTCCACTACCTGCAGATTTATCTTACACCACTTGTGAATGTCCAAGTAAAACAATGCTGGTTTTCAGAGGCCTGTTCATGTTCGCAGTCGTGCTGTTCAATTGGCTATCCACTCAACCTGTTTTGCTCCTCATTTTCCTGTGCACACAACCCAGCCTTCAGAAATCATTGTAATCTCCACTACAGGATGTTCCATTCATTCACTGGGAATCTGGAATTCATCTGAATCTGCACTCCACGCAGGCTTTCGTTACACCACTGCTATAAGTCGAAGTAATGCAATACTGGTTTTCAGTGGTCTGTTCACATTCGAAGCCGAGGCTTTTTACAGGCTATCCACTCAACACTGGTCAGCTCTTCATTTTCGTGTCCCCACAATCCAGATTTCAGAAATCATTGCAATCTCCACTACAGAATGTTCCATTCATTCACTGCGAGTCTGGAGTTTATCTGATTCTCCACTCCCGCCTGGTTAACATTACACCACTTGTGAATGTCCAAGTAAGCCAATGCTGGTTTTCAGAGGCCTGTTCATACTCGCAGCCCTGCTGTTTAATTGACAATTCACTCCACCCTGTTCAGCTCTTCATTGTCCCACCACACTACCAGCCTTCAGAAATCTTTGTTATCTCCACTACAGAATGTTCCATTCATTCACTGCGAATCTGGAATTCATCTGACTCTCAACTCCACGCAGGTTTTCATTACACCACTGTTGAATGTCCAAGTAACCCAATGCTGGTTTTCAGCGGCCTGTTCATATTCGCAGCCCTGCTGTTTACTTGGCTATCGATTCAAGCCTGGTCAGCTCTTCATTTTCCTGTCCACACGACACAGGCTTCAGAAATCATTGGAATCTCCTCTACAGAATGTTCCATTCATTCACTGCGAATGTGGAATTCAACTGACTCTCCACTCCATGCAGGTTTTCCTTACACCACTGATGAATGTCCAAGTAACCCAATGCTGGTTTTCAGCTGCATGTTCACACTCGCAGCCATGCTATACAATTGGCTTTCCACTAAATCCTGATTAGTTCTTGATTTTCCTTCCACACGACCCAGCCTTCAGAAATCGTTGGAATCTCCACTAGAGAATGTTCCATTCATTCACTGCGAATCTGGAATTCCTCTGAACCTCCACTCCCGGCAGGTTTTCGTTACACCACTGTTGAATGTCCAAGTAACCCAATGTTTTAAGTGTTTTCTTCACAAGCGCAGTGGTGCTGTTCAATTGGCTATCCACTCAACCCTGGCCAGCTCTACATTTTCCTGTCCACACCACAGAGACTGGAGAAATCATTGTTATCTCCACTACAGAATGTTCCATTCATTCACAGCGAATCTGGAATTCATCTGAATCTCCACTCCCGGCAGGTTTTCGTGACACCACTGGTAAATATCCAAGTAAGCCAATGCTGGTTTTAAGTGGCCTGCTCATACTCTCAGCCGTGCTGTTCAATTTGCTATCCACTCAACCCTCTTCAGCTCCATTTTCCTGTCCACATAACCCAAACTTCAGAAACAATTGGTATCTCCTCCACAGAATGTTCCATTCATTGACGGCAAATCTGAAATTCATCTAATTCTCAACTCCCGTCAGGTTTTCGTTACACCACTTGTGAATGTCCAATTAAGCCAAAGCTGGTTTTCAGTGGCCTGTTCTTACTACGAGACGTGCTGTTCATTTGGCTATCCATTCCACCCTGTTCAGCTCTACATTTTCGTGTCCACAAAACCCAGCCTTCAGAAATCATTGGAATCACCACTAGAGAATGTTCCATTCATTCACTGCGAATCTGGAATTCATCTGAATCTCCACTCCCGGCAGGTTTTCATTGCACCACTGCTGAATGTTCAAGTAACGCAATGATGGTTTTCAGCGGTCTATTCACACTCGAACCCGTGCTGTTCACGGTCTAGCGACTCAACACTGGTGAGTTCTTCTTTTTCCAGTTCAGACAATACAAACCTCAGAAACCATTGCAATCTACACTACAGAATGTTTCATTCATTCAGGCGAATCTTGAATTCATCTTGTTCTCCACTCCCAGCAGGTTTTCGTTTCACCACTGGTGAATGTCCAAGCAACCCAAGGCTGGTTTCAGCTGCGTGTTAACACTCGCAGCCGTGCTGTTCAATTGGCTATCCAGTGAACGCTGGTTAGCTCTTGATTTTCCTTCCACACATCGAGCCTTCAGAAATCATTCTTATCTCCACTTCAGAATGTTCCATTCGTTCCCTGCGAATCTGGAATTCCTCTGACTCTCCACACCAGGCAGATTTTCCTAACAACACTGGTGAATGACCAGGTAATCCAATGCTGGTTTTCAGCGGCTGTTCACACTCACAGCCTTGCTGTTCAATTGGCAATCCAGTCAAACCTAGTCAGCTCTTCATTTTCCTGTCCACACAACCCAGCGTTCAGAAATCATTGGAATCTCTACTACAGAAATTTCCATTCATTCACTGTGAATCTGGAAATACTCTGAATCTGCATTCCAGGAAGGCTTTCGTTACACCACTGATGAATGTCCAAGTAATGCAATGCTGCTTCTTAGTGGTCTGTTCACACTCGAAACCGTGCTGTTCATTGGCTATCCACTCAATATCGGTCAGCTCTTCAATATCCTGTCCAGACTATCCAGATTCCTAAATGTTGGCAATCACCACTACAGAATGTTCCATTCAATCACGCGAATCTGGAATTCATCAGAGTCTCCACTCCTGGAAGGTTTTCGTGACACCACTGGTAAATGTCCAAGGAAGACAATGCTGGTTTTAAGCCGCCTGCTAACACACTCAGCCGTGCTGTTCAATTTGCTATCCACCCAACCCTATTCAGCTCTACATTTTCCTGTCCTCATAACCCAACCTTCAGAAATAATTGGTATCTCCTCCACAGAATGTTCCGTTCATTCACTGCGAATCTTAAATTCATCTGACTCTCAACTCCCGGCGGGTTATCGTTACACCACTTGTGAATGTCCAAGTAAGCCAATGCTGGTTTTCAGTGGCCTGTTCATACTAAGAGACGTGCTGTTCATTTGGCTATCCACTCCACCCTGTTCAGCTCTACATTCTCGTGTCCACAAAACCCAGCCTTCAGAAATCATTGGAATCACCACTAGAGAATGTTCCATTCATTCACTGCGAATCTGGAATTCCTCTGAACCTCCACTCCTGGCAGGTTTTCGTTACGCCACTGGTGAATGTCCAAGTAACTCAATACTGGTTTTCAGAGGCATGTTCAACTCGCAGAAGTGCTGTTCAATGGGCTATCCACTCAATATTGGTCAGCTCTTCATTTTCCTCTCCACACAAACCAGCCTTCAGAAATCATTGGGCTCTCCACTACAGACTGTTCCATTCATTCACTGCGATTCTGCAATTCATCTGACTCTCCGCTCCAGGCAGGTTTTCATTACAGCACTGGTGAATGACCAAGTAATCCAATGCTGTTTTTCAGCCGCCTTTTCACACTCGCAGTGTGCTGTTCAATTGTCTATCCACTCAAACCTGGTCAGCCTTTCATTTTCTTTTCCACAATATCAGACTTCAGAAATCATTGGAATCGCCAGTACAGAATGTTCCATTCATTCACTGCCAATCTGGAATTCATCTGAATCTGCACTCCAGGTAGGCTTTCATTACACCACTTATGAATGTCCAAGTAACACAATGCTGGTTTTCAGCGGTCTGTTCACACTCTAAGCCCTGCTTTTTACTGGGTATCCACACAACTGTGGTCAGCTCTTCATTTTCATGTCCAAACAATCCAGACTTGAGAAATCATTGCAATCTCCAGTACAGAATGTTCCATTCATTCACTGCGAATCTGGAATTCAACTGAATCTCCACTACCTGCAGATTTATCTTACACCACTTGTGAATGTCCAAGTAAAACAATGCTGGTTTTCAGAGGCCTGTTCATGTTCGCAGTCGTGCTGTTCAATTGGCTATCCACTCAACCTGTTTTGCTCCTCATTTTCCTGTGCACACAACCCAGCCTTCAGAAATCATTGTAATCTCCACTACAGGATGTTCCATTCATTCACTGGGAATCTGGAATTCATCTGAATCTGCACTCCACGCAGGCTTTCGTTACACCACTGCTGAAAGTCGAAGTAATGCAATACTGGTTTTCAGTGGTCTGTTCACATTCGAAGCCGAGGCTTTTTACAGGCTATCCACTCAACACTGGTCAGCTCTTCATTTTCGTGTCCCCACAATCCAGATTTCAGAAATCATTGCAATCTCCACTACAGAATGTTCCATTCATTCACTGCGAGTCTGGAGTTTATCTGATTCTCCACTCCCGCCTGGTTAACATTACACCACTTGTGAATGTCCAAGTAAGCCAATGCTGGTTTTCAGAGGCCTGTTCATACTCGCAGCCGTGCTGTTTAATTGACAATTCACTCCACCCTGTTCAGCTCTTCATTGTCCCACCACACTACCAGCCTTCAGAAATCTTTGTTATCTCCACTACAGAATGTTCCATTCATTCACTGCGAATCTGGAATTCATCTGACTCTCAACTCCACGCAGGTTTTCATTACACCACTCTTGAATGTCCAAGTAACCCAATGCTGGTTTTCAGCTGCATGTTCACACTCGCAGCCATGCTATACAATTGGCTTTCCACTAAATCCTGATTAGTTCTTGATTTTCCTTCCACACGACCCAGCCTTCAGAAATCGTTGGAATCTCCACTAGAGAATGTTCCATTCATTCACTGTGAATCTGGAATTCCTCTGAACCTCCACTCCCGGCAGGTTTTCGTTACACCACTGTTGAATGTCCAAGTAACCCAATGTTTTAAGTGTTTTCTTCACAAGCGCAGTGGTGCTGTTCAATTGGCTATCCACTCAACCCTGGCCAGCTCTACATTTTCCTGTCCACACCACAGAGACTGGAGAAATCATTGTTATCTCCACTACAGAATGTTCCATTCATTCACAGCGAATCTGGAATTCATCCGAATCTCCACTCCCGGCAGGTTTTCGTGACACCACTGGTAAATATCCAAGTAAGCCAATGCTGGTTTTAAGTGGCCTGCTCATACTCTCAGCCGTGCTGTTCAATTTGCTATCCACTCAACCCTCTTCAGCTCCATTTTCCTGTCCACATAACCCAAACTTCAGAAACAATTGGTATCTCCTCCACAGAATGTTCCATTCATTGACGGCAAATCTGAAATTCATCTAATTCTCAACTCCCGTCAGGTTTTCGTTACACCACTTGTGAATGTCCAATTAAGCCAAAGCTGGTTTTCAGTGGCCTGTTCTTACTACGAGACGTGCTGTTCATTTGGCTATCCATTCCACCCTGTTCAGCTCTACATTTTCGTGTCCACAAAACCCAGCCTTCAGAAATCATTGGAATCACCACTAGAGAATGTTCCATTCATTCACTGCGAATCTGGAATTCATCTGAATCTCCACTCCCGGCAGGTTTTCATTGCACCACTGCTGAATGTTCAAGTAACGCAATGATGGTTTTCAGCGGTCTATTCACACTCGAACCCGTGCTGTTCACGGTCTAGCGACTCAACACTGGTGAGTTCTTCTTTTTCCAGTTCAGACAATACAAACCTCAGAAACCATTGCAATCTACACTACAGAATGTTTCATTCATTCAGGCGAATCTTGAATTCATCTTGTTCTCCACTCCCAGCAGGTTTTCGTTTCACCACTGGTGAATGTCCAAGCAACCCAAGGCTGGTTTCAGCTGCGTGTTAACACTCGCAGCCGTGCTGTTCAATTGGCTATCCAGTGAACGCTGGTTAGCTCTTGATTTTCCTTCCACACACCGAGCCTTCAGAAATCATTCTTATCTCCACTTCAGAATGTTCCATTCGTTCCCTGCGAATCTGGAATTCCTCTGACTCTCCACACCAGGCAGATTTTCCTAACAACACTGGTGAATGACCAGGTAATCCAATGCTGGTTTTCAGCGGCTGTTCACACTCACAGCCTTGCTGTTCAATTGGCAATCCAGTCAAACCTAGTCAGCTCTTCATTTTCCTGTCCACACAACCCAGCGTTCAGAAATCATTGGAATCTCTACTACAGAAATTTCCATTCATTCACTGTGAATCTGGAAATACTCTGAATCTGCATTCCAGGAAGGCTTTCGTTACACCACTGATGAATGTCCAAGTAATGCAATGCTGCTTCTTAGTGGTCTGTTCACACTCGAAACCGTGCTGTTCATTGGCTATCCACTCAATATCGGTCAGCTCTTCAATATCCTGTCCAGACTATCCAGATTCCTAAATGTTGGCAATCACCACTACAGAATGTTCCATTCAATCACGCGAATCTGGAATTCATCAGAGTCTCCACTCCTGGAAGGTTTTCGTGACACCACTGGTAAATGTCCAAGGAAGACAATGCTGGTTTTAAGCCGCCTGCTAACACACTCAGCCGTGCTGTTCAATTTGCTATCCACCCAACCCTATTCAGCTCTACATTTTCCTGTCCTCATAACCCAACCTTCAGAAATAATTGGTATCTCCTCCACAGAATGTTCCGTTCATTCACTGCGAATCTTAAATTCATCTGACTCTCAACTCCCGGCGGGTTATCGTTACACCACTTGTGAATGTCCAAGTAAGCCAATGCTGGTTTTCAGTGGCCTGTTCATACTAAGAGACGTGCTGTTCATTTGGCTATCCACTCCACCCTGTTCAGCTCTACATTTTCGTGTCCACAAAACCCAGCCTTCAGAAATCATTGGAATCACCACTAGAGAATGTTCCATTCACTCACTGCGAATCTGGAATTCCTCTGAACCTCCACTCCTGGCAGGTTTTCGTTACGCCACTGGTGAATGTCCAAGTAACTCAATACTGGTTTTCAGAGGCATGTTCAACTCGCAGAAGTGCTGTTCAATGGGCTATCCACTCAATATTGGTCAGCTCTTCATTTTCCTCTCCACACAAACCAGCCTTCAGAAATCATTGGGCTCTCCACTACAGACTGTTCCATTCATTCACTGCGATTCTGCAATTCATCTGACTCTCCGCTCCAGGCAGGTTTTCATTACAGCACTGGTGAATGACCAAGTAATCCAATGCTGGTTTTCAGCCGCCTTTTCACACTCGCAGTGTGCTGTTCAATTGTCTATCCACTCAAACCTGGTCAGCCTTTCATTTTCTTTTCCACAATATCAGACTTCAGAAATCATTGGAATCGCCAGTACAGAATGTTCCATTCATTCACTGCCAATCTGGAATTCATCTGAATCTGCACTCCAGGTAGGCTTTCATTACACCACTTATGAATGTCCAAGTAACACAATGCTGGTTTTCAGCGGTCTGTTCACACTCTAAGCCCTGCTTTTTACTGGGTATCCACACAACTGTGGTCAGCTCTTCATTTTCATGTCCAAACAATCCAGACTTGAGAAATCATTGCAATCTCCAGTACAGAATGTTCCATTCATTCACTGCGAATCTGGAATTCAACTGAATCTCCACTACCTGCAGATTTATCTTACACCACTTGTGAATGTCCAAGTAAAACAATGCTGGTTTTCAGAGGCCTGTTCATGTTCGCAGTCGTGCTGTTCAATTGGCTATCCACTCAACCTGTTTTGCTCCTCATTTTCCTGTGCACACAACCCAGCCTTCAGAAATCATTGTAATCTCCACTACAGGATGTTCCATTCATTCACTGGGAATCTGGAATTCATCTGAATCTGCACTCCACGCAGGCTTTCGTTACACCACTGCTGAAAGTCGAAGTAATGCAATACTGGTTTTCAGTGGTCTGTTCACATTCGAAGCCGAGGCTTTTTACAGGCTATCCACTCAACACTGGTCAGCTCTTCATTTTCGTGTCCCCACAATCCAGATTTCAGAAATCATTGCAATCTCCACTACAGAATGTTCCATTCATTCACTGCGAGTCTGGAGTTTATCTGATTCTCCACTCCCGCCTGGTTAACATTACACCACTTGTGAATGTCCAAGTAAGCCAATGCTGGTTTTCAGAGGCCTGTTCATACTCGCAGCCGTGCTGTTTAATTGACAATTCACTCCACCCTGTTCAGCTCTTCATTGTCCCACCACACTACCAGCCTTCAGAAATCTTTGTTATCTCCACTACAGAATGTTCCATTCATTCACTGCGAATCTGGAATTCATCTGACTCTCAACTCCACGCAGGTTTTCATTACACCACTGTTGAATGTCCAAGTAACCCAATGCTGGTTTTCAGCGGCCTGTTCATATTCGCAGCCCTGCTGTTTACTTGGCTATCGATTCAAGCCTGGTCAGCTCTTCATTTTCCTGTCCACACAACACAGGCTTCAGAAATCATTGGAATCTCCTCTACAGAATGTTCCATTCATTCACTGCGAATGTGGAATTCAACTGACTCTCCACTCCATGCAGGTTTTCCTTACACCACTGATGAATGTCCAAGTAACCCAATGCTGGTTTTCAGCTGCATGTTCACACTCGCAGCCATGCTATACAATTGGCTTTCCACTAAATCCTGATTAGTTCTTGATGTTCCTTCCACACGACCCAGCCTTCAGAAATCGTTGGAATCTCCACTAGAGAATGTTCCATTCATTCACTGCGAATCTGGAATTCCTCTGAACCTCCACTCCCGGCAGGTTTTCGTTACACCACTGTTGAATGTCCAAGTAACCCAATGTTTTAAGTGTTTTCTTCACAAGCGCAGTGGTGCTGTTCAATTGGCTATCCACTCAACCCTGGCCAGCTCTACATTTTCCTGTCCACACCACAGAGACTGGAGAAATCATTGTTATCTCCACTACAGAATGTTCCATTCATTCACAGCGAATCTGGAATTCATCTGAATCTCCACTCCCGGCAGGTTTTCGTGACACCACTGGTAAATATCCAAGTAAGCCAATGCTGGTTTTAAGTGGCCTGCTCATACTCTCAGCCGTGCTGTTCAATTTGCTATCCACTCAACCCTCTTCAGCTCCATTTTCCTGTCCACATAACCCAAACTTCAGAAACAATTGGTATCTCCTCCACAGAATGTTCCATTCATTGACGGCAAATCTGAAATTCATCTAATTCTCAACTCCCGTCAGGTTTTCGTTACACCACTTGTGAATGTCCAATTAAGCCAAAGCTGGTTTTCAGTGGCCTGTTCTTACTACGAGACGTGCTGTTCATTTGGCTATCCATTCCACCCTGTTCAGCTCTACATTTTCGTGTCCACAAAACCCAGCCTTCAGAAATCATTGGAATCACCACTAGAGAATGTTCCATTCATTCACTGCGAATCTGGAATTCATCTGAATCTCCACTCCCGGCAGGTTTTCATTGCACCACTGCTGAATGTTCAAGTAACGCAATGATGGTTTTCAGCGGTTTATTCACACTCGAACCCGTGCTGTTCACGGTCTAGCGACTCAACACTGGTGAGTTCTTATTTTTCCAGTTCAGACAATACAAACCTCAGAAACCATTGCAATCTACACTACAGAATGTTTCATTCATTCAGGCGAATCTTGAATTCATCTTGTTCTCCACTCCCAGCAGGTTTTCGTTTCACCACTGGTGAATGTCCAAGCAACCCAAGGCTGGTTTCAGCTGCGTGTTAACACTCGCAGCCGTGCTGTTCAATTGGCTATCCAGTGAACGCTGGTTAGCTCTTGATTTTCCTTCCACACACCGAGCCTTCAGAAATCATTCTTATCTCCACTTCAGAATGTTCCATTCGTTCCCTGCGAATCTGGAATTCCTCTGACTCTCCACACCAGGCAGATTTTCCTAACAACACTGGTGAATGACCAGGTAATCCAATGCTGGTTTTCAGCGGCTGTTCACACTCACAGCCTTGCTGTTCAATTGGCAATCCAGTCAAACCTAGTCAGCTCTTCATTTTCCTGTCCACACAACCCAGCGTTCAGAAATCATTGGAATCTCTACTACAGAAATTTCCATTCATTCACTGTGAATCTGGAAATACTCTGAATCTGCATTCCAGGAAGGCTTTCGTTACACCACTGATGAATGTCCAAGTAATGCAATGCTGCTTCTTAGTGGTCTGTTCACACTCGAAACCGTGCTGTTCATTGGCTATCCACTCAATATCGGTCAGCTCTTCAATATCCTGTCCAGACTATCCAGATTCCTAAATGTTGGCAATCACCACTACAGAATGTTCCATTCAATCACGCGAATCTGGAATTCATCAGAGTCTCCACTCCTGGAAGGTTTTCGTGACACCACTGGTAAATGTCCAAGGAAGACAATGCTGGTTTTAAGCCGCCTGCTAACACACTCAGCCGTGCTGTTCAATTTGCTATCCACCCAACCCTATTCAGCTCTACATTTTCCTGTCCTCATAACCCAACCTTCAGAAATAATTGGTATCTCCTCCACAGAATGTTCCGTTCATTCACTGCGAATCTTAAATTCATCTGACTCTCAACTCCCGGCGGGTTATCGTTACACCACTTGTGAATGTCCAAGTAAGCCAATGCTGGTTTTCAGTGGCCTGTTCATACTAAGAGACGTGCTGTTCATTTGGCTATCCACTCCACCCTGTTCAGCTCTACATTTTCGTGTCCACAAAACCCAGCCTTCAGAAATCATTGGAATCACCACTAGAGAATGTTCCATTCATTCACTGCGAATCTGGAATTCCTCTGAACCTCCACTCCTGGCAGGTTTTCGTTACGCCACTGGTGAATGTCCAAGTCACTCAATCCTGGTTTTCAGAGGCATGTTCAACTCGCAGAAGTGCTGTTCAATGGGCTATCCACTCAATATTGGTCAGCTCTTCATTTTCCTCTCCACACAAACCAGCCTTCAGAAATCATTGGGCTCTCCACTACAGACTGTTCCATTCATTCACTGCGATTCTGCAATTCATCTGACTCTCCGCTCCAGGCAGGTTTTCATTACAGCACTGGTGAATGACCAAGTAATCCAATGCTGGTTTTCAGCCGCCTTTTCACACTCGCAGTGTGCTGTTCAATTGTCTATCCACTCAAACCTGGTCAGCCTTTCATTTTCTTTTCCACAATATCAGACTTCAGAAATCATTGGAATCGCCAGTACAGAATGTTCCATTCATTCACTGCCAATCTGGAATTCATCTGAATCTGCACTCCAGGTAGGCTTTCATTACACCACTTATGAATGTCCAAGTAACACAATGCTGGTTTTCAGCGGTCTGTTCACACTCTAAGCCCTGCTTTTTACTGGGTATCCACACAACTGTGGTCAGCTCTTCATTTTCATGTCCAAACAATCCAGACTTGAGAAATCATTGCAATCTCCAGTACAGAATGTTCCATTCATTCACTGCGAATCTGGAATTCAACTGAATCTCCACTACCTGCAGATTTATCTTACACCACTTGTGAATGTCCAAGTAAAACAATGCTGGTTTTCAGAGGCCTGTTCATGTTCGCAGTCGTGCTGTTCAATTGGCTATCCACTCAACCTGTTTTGCTCCTCATTTTCCTGTGCACACAACCCAGCCTTCAGAAATCATTGTAATCTCCACTACAGGATGTTCCATTCATTCACTGGGAATCTGGAATTCATCTGAATCTGCACTCCACGCAGGCTTTCGTTACACCACTGCTGAAAGTCGAAGTAATGCAATACTGGTTTTCAGTGGTCTGTTCACATTCGAAGCCGAGGCTTTTTACAGGCTATCCACTCAACACTGGTCAGCTCTTCATTTTCGTGTCCCCACAATCCAGATTTCAGAAATCATTGCAATCTCCACTACAGAATGTTCCATTCATTCACTGCGAGTCTGGAGTTTATCTGATTCTCCACTCCCGCCTGGTTAACATTACACCACTTGTGAATGTCCAAGTAAGCCAATGCTGGTTTTCAGAGGCCTGTTCATACTCGCAGCCCTGCTGTTTAATTGACAATTCACTCCACCCTGTTCAGCTCTTCATTGTCCCACCACACTACCAGCCTTCAGAAATCTTTGTTATCTCCACTACAGAATGTTCCATTCATTCACTGCGAATCTGGAATTCATCTGACTCTCAACTCCACGCAGGTTTTCATTACACCACTGTTGAATGTCCAAGTAACCCAATGCTGGTTTTCAGCGGCCTGTTCATATTCGCAGCCCTGCTGTTTACTTGGCTATCGATTCAAGCCTGGTCAGCTCTTCATTTTCCTGTCCACACAACACAGGCTTCAGAAATCATTGGAATCTCCTCTACAGAATGTTCCATTCATTCACTGCGAATGTGGAATTCAACTGACTCTCCACTCCATGCAGGTTTTCCTTACACCACTGATGAATGTCCAAGTAACCCAATGCTGGTTTTCAGCTGCATGTTCACACTCGCAGCCATGCTATACAATTGGCTTTCCACTAAATCCTGATTAGTTCTTGATTTTCCTTCCACACGACCCAGCCTTCAGAAATCGTTGGAATCTCCACTAGAGAATGTTCCATTCATTCACTGCGAATCTGGAATTCCTCTGAACCTCCACTCCCGGCAGGTTTTCGTTACACCACTGTTGAATGTCCAAGTAACCCAATGTTTTAAGTGTTTTCTTCACAAGCGCAGTGGTGCTGTTCAATTGGCTATCCACTCAACCCTGGCCAGCTCTACATTTTCCTGTCCACACCACAGAGACTGGAGAAATCATTGTTATCTCCACTACAGAATGTTCCATTCATTCACAGCGAATCTGGAATTCATCCGAATCTCCACTCCCGGCAGGTTTTCGTGACACCACTGGTAAATATCCAAGTAAGCCAATGCTGGTTTTAAGTGGCCTGCTCATACTCTCAGCCGTGCTGTTCAATTTGCTATCCACTCAACCCTCTTCAGCTCCATTTTCCTGTCCACATAACCCAAACTTCAGAAACAATTGGTATCTCCTCCACAGAATGTTCCATTCATTGACGGCAAATCTGAAATTCATCTAATTCTCAACTCCCGTCAGGTTTTCGTTACACCACTTGTGAATGTCCAATTAAGCCAAAGCTGGTTTTCAGTGGCCTGTTCTTACTACGAGACGTGCTGTTCATTTGGCTATCCATTCCACCCTGCTCGGCTCTACATTTTCGTGTCCACAAAACCCAGCCTTCAGAAATCATTGGAATCACCACTAGAGAATGTTCCATTCATTCACTGCGAATCTGGAATTCATCTGAATCTCCACTCCCGTCAGGTTTTCATTGCACCACTGCTGAATGTTCAAGTAACGCAATGATGGTTTTCAGCGGTCTATTCACACTCGAACCCGTGCTGTTCACGGTCTAGCGACTCAACACTGGTGAGTTCTTCTTTTTCCAGTTCAGACAATACAAACCTCAGAAACCATTGCAATCTACACTACAGAATGTTTCATTCATTCAGGCGAATCTTGAATTCATCTTGTTCTCCACTCCCAGCAGGTTTTCGTTTCACCACTGGTGAATGTCCAAGCAACCCAAGGCTGGTTTCAGCTGCGTGTTAACACTCGCAGCCGTGCTGTTCAATTGGCTATCCACTCAACCCTCTTCAGCTCCATTTTCCTGTCCACATAACCCAAACTTCAGAAACAATTGGTATCTCCTCCACAGAATGTTCCATTCATTGACGGCAAATCTGAAATTCATCTAATTCTCAACTCCCGTCAGGTTTTCGTTACACCACTTGTGAATGTCCAATTAAGCCAAAGCTGGTTTTCAGTGGCCTGTTCTTACTACGAGACGTGCTGTTCATTTGGCTATCCATTCCACCCTGTTCAGCTCTACATTTTCGTGTCCACAAAACCCAGCCTTCAGAAATCATTGGAATCACCACTAGAGAATGTTCCATTCATTCACTGCGAATCTGGAATTCATCTGAATCTCCACTCCCGGCAGGTTTTCATTGCACCACTGCTGAATGTTCAAGTAACGCAATGATGGTTTTCAGCGGTCTATTCACACTCGAACCCGTGCTGTTCACGGTCTAGCGACTCACACTGGTGAGTTCTTCTTTTTCCAGTTCAGACAATACAAACCTCAGAAACCATTGCAATCTACACTACAGAATGTTTCATTCATTCAGGCGAATCTTGAATTCATCTTGTTCTCCACTCCCAGCAGGTTTTCGTTTCACCACTGGTGAATGTCCAAGCAACCCAAGGCTGGTTTCAGCTGCGTGTTAACACTCGCAGCCGTGCTGTTCAATTGGCTATCCAGTGAACGCTGGTTAGCTCTTGATTTTCCTTCCACACACCGAGCCTTCAGAAATCATTCTTATCTCCACTTCAGAATGTTCCATTCGTTCCCTGCGAATCTGGAATTCCTCTGACTCTCCACACCAGGCAGATTTTCCTAACAACACTGGTGAATGACCAGGTAATCCAATGCTGGTTTTCAGCGGCTGTTCACACTCACAGCCTTGCTGTTCAATTGGCAATCCAGTCAAACCTAGTCAGCTCTTCATTTTCCTGTCCACACAACCCAGCGTTCAGAAATCATTGGAATCTCTACTACAGAAATTTCCATTCATTCACTGTGAATCTGGAAATACTCTGAATCTGCATTCCAGGAAGGCTTTCGTTACACCACTGATGAATGTCCAAGTAATGCAATGCTGCTTCTTAGTGGTCTGTTCACACTCGAAACCGTGCTGTTCATTGGCTATCCACTCAATATCGGTCAGCTCTTCAATATCCTGTCCAGACTATCCAGATTCCTAAATGTTGGCAATCACCACTACAGAATGTTCCATTCAATCACGCGAATCTGGAATTCATCAGAGTCTCCACTCCTGGAAGGTTTTCGTGACACCACTGGTAAATGTCCAAGGAAGACAATGCTGGTTTTAAGCCGCCTGCTAACACACTCAGCCGTGCTGTTCAATTTGCTATCCACCCAACCCTATTCAGCTCTACATTTTCCTGTCCTCATAACCCAACCTTCAGAAATAATTGGTATCTCCTCCACAGAATGTTCCGTTCATTCACTGCGAATCTTAAATTCATCTGACTCTCAACTCCCGGCGGGTTATCGTTACACCACTTGTGAATGTCCAAGTAAGCCAATGCTGGTTTTCAGTGGCCTGTTCATACTAAGAGACGTGCTGTTCATTTGGCTATCCACTCCACCCTGTTCAGCTCTACATTTTCGTGTCCACAAAACCCAGCCTTCAGAAATCATTGGAATCACCACTAGAGAATGTTCCATTCATTCACTGCGAATCTGGAATTCCTCTGAACCTCCACTCCTGGCAGGTTTTCGTTACGCCACTGGTGAATGTCCAAGTAACTCAATACTGGTTTTCAGAGGCATGTTCAACTCGCAGAAGTGCTGTTCAATGGGCTATCCACTCAATATTGGTCAGCTCTTCATTTTCCTCTCCACACAAACCAGCCTTCAGAAATCATTGGGCTCTCCACTACAGACTGTTCCATTCATTCACTGCGATTCTGCAATTCATCTGACTCTCCGCTCCAGGCAGGTTTTCATTACAGCACTGGTGAATGACCAAGTAATCCAATGCTGGTTTTCAGCCGCCTTTTCACACTCGCAGTGTGCTGTTCAATTGTCTATCCACTCAAACCTGGTCAGCCTTTCATTTTCTTTTCCACAATATCAGACTTCAGAAATCATTGGAATCGCCAGTACAGAATGTTCCATTCATTCACTGCCAATCTGGAATTCATCTGAATCTGCACTCCAGGTAGGCTTTCATTACACCACTTATGAATGTCCAAGTAACACAATGCTGGTTTTCAGCGGTCTGTTCACACTCTAAGCCCTGCTTTTTACTGGGTATCCACACAACTGTGGTCAGCTCTTCATTTTCATGTCCAAACAATCCAGACTTGAGAAATCATTGCAATCTCCAGTACAGAATGTTCCATTCATTCACTGCGAATCTGGAATTCAACTGAATCTCCACTACCTGCAGATTTATCTTACACCACTTGTGAATGTCCAAGTAAAACAATGCTGGTTTTCAGAGGCCTGTTCATGTTCGCAGTCGTGCTGTTCAATTGGCTATCCACTCAACCTGTTTTGCTCCTCATTTTCCTGTGCACACAACCCAGCCTTCAGAAATCATTGTAATCTCCACTACAGGATGTTCCATTCATTCACTGGGAATCTGGAATTCATCTGAATCTGCACTCCACGCAGGCTTTCGTTACACCACTGCTGAAAGTCGAAGTAATGCAATACTGGTTTTCAGTGGTCTGTTCACATTCGAAGCCGAGGCTTTTTACAGGCTATCCACTCAACACTGGTCAGCTCTTCATTTTCGTGTCCCCACAATCCAGATTTCAGAAATCATTGCAATCTCCACTACAGAATGTTCCATTCATTCACTGCGAGTCTGGAGTTTATCTGATTCTCCACTCCCGCCTGGTTAACATTACACCACTTGTGGTGAATGTCCAAGTAAGCCAATGCTGGTTTTCAGAGGCCTGTTCATACTCGCAGCCGTGCTGTTTAATTGACAATTCACTCCACCCTGTTCAGCTCTTCATTGTCCCACCACACTACCAGCCTTCAGAAATCTTTGTTATCTCCACTACAGAATGTTCCATTCATTCACTGCGAATCTGGAATTCATCTGACTCTCAACTCCACGCAGGTTTTCATTACACCACTGTTGAATGTCCAAGTAACCCAATGCTGGTTTTCAGCGGCCTGTTCATATTCGCAGCCCTGCTGTTTACTTGGCTATCGATTCAAGCCTGGTCAGCTCTTCATTTTCCTGTCCACACAACACAGGCTTCAGAAATCATTGGAATCTCCTCTACAGAATGTTCCATTCATTCACTGCGAATGTGGAATTCAACTGACTCTCCACTCCATGCAGGTTTTCCTTACACCACTGATGAATGTCCAAGTAACCCAATGCTGGTTTTCAGCTGCATGTTCACACTCGCAGCCATGCTATACAATTGGCTTTCCACTAAATCCTGATTAGTTCTTGATTTTCCTTCCACACGACCCAGCCTTCAGAAATCGTTGGAATCTCCACTAGAGAATGTTCCATTCATTCACTGCGAATCTGGAATTCCTCTGAACCTCCACTCCCGGCAGGTTTTCGTTACACCACTGTTGAATGTCCAAGTAACCCAATGTTTTAAGTGTTTTCTTCACAAGCGCAGTGGTGCTGTTCAATTGGCTATCCACTCAACCCTGGCCAGCTCTACATTTTCCTGTCCACACCACAGAGACTGGAGAAATCATTGTTATCTCCACTACAGAATGTTCCATTCATTCACAGCGAATCTGGAATTCATCTGAATCTCCACTCCCGGCAGGTTTTCGTGACACCACTGGTAAATATCCAAGTAAGCCAATGCTGGTTTTAAGTGGCCTGCTCATACTCTCAGCCGTGCTGTTCAATTTGCTATCCACTCAACCCTCTTCAGCTCCATTTTCCTGTCCACATAACCCAAACTTCAGAAACAATTGGTATCTCCTCCACAGAATGTTCCATTCATTGACGGCAAATCTGAAATTCATCTAATTCTCAACTCCCGTCAGGTTTTCGTTACACCACTTGTGAATGTCCAATTAAGCCAAAGCTGGTTTTCAGTGGCCTGTTCTTACTACGAGACGTGCTGTTCATTTGGCTATCCATTCCACCCTGTTCAGCTCTACATTTTCGTGTCCACAAAACCCAGCCTTCAGAAATCATTGGAATCACCACTAGAGAATGTTCCATTCATTCACTGCGAATCTGGAATTCATCTGAATCTCCACTCCCGGCAGGTTTTCATTGCACCACTGCTGAATGTTCAAGTAACGCAATGATGGTTTTCAGCGGTCTATTCACACTCGAACCCGTGCTGTTCACGGTCTAGCGACTCAACACTGGTGAGTTCTTCTTTTTCCAGTTCAGACAATACAAACCTCAGAAACCATTGCAATCTACACTACAGAATGTTTCATTCATTCAGGCGAATCTTGAATTCATCTTGTTCTCCACTCCCAGCAGGTTTTCGTTTCACCACTGGTGAATGTCCAAGCAACCCAAGGCTGGTTTCAGCTGCGTGTTAACACTCGCAGCCGTGCTGTTCAATTGGCTATCCAGTGAACGCTGGTTAGCTCTTGATTTTCCTTCCACACACCGAGCCTTCAGAAATCATTCTTATCTCCACTTCAGAATGTTCCATTCGTTCCCTGCGAATCTGGAATTCCTCTGACTCTCCACACCAGGCAGATTTTCCTAACAACACTGGTGAATGACCAGGTAATCCAATGCTGGTTTTCAGCGGCTGTTCACACTCACAGCCTTGCTGTTCAATTGGCAATCCAGTCAAACCTAGTCAGCTCTTCATTTTCCTGTCCACACAACCCAGCGTTCAGAAATCATTGGAATCTCTACTACAGAAATTTCCATTCATTCACTGTGAATCTGGAAATACTCTGAATCTGCATTCCAGGAAGGCTTTCGTTACACCACTGATGAATGTCCAAGTAATGCAATGCTGCTTCTTAGTGGTCTGTTCACACTCGAAACCGTGCTGTTCATTGGCTATCCACTCAATATCGGTCAGCTCTTCAATATCCTGTCCAGACTATCCAGATTCCTAAATGTTGGCAATCACCACTACAGAATGTTCCATTCAATCACGCGAATCTGGAATTCATCAGAGTCTCCACTCCTGGAAGGTTTTCGTGACACCACTGGTAAATGTCCAAGGAAGACAATGCTGGTTTTAAGCCGCCTGCTAACACACTCAGCCGTGCTGTTCAATTTGCTATCCACCCAACCCTATTCAGCTCTACATTTTCCTGTCCTCATAACCCAACCTTCAGAAATAATTGGTATCTCCTCCACAGAATGTTCCGTTCATTCACTGCGAATCTTAAATTCATCTGACTCTCAACTCCCGGCGGGTTATCGTTACACCACTTGTGAATGTCCAAGTAAGCCAATGCTGGTTTTCAGTGGCCTGTTCATACTAAGAGACGTGCTGTTCATTTGGCTATCCACTCCACCCTGTTCAGCTCTACATTTTCGTGTCCACAAAACCCAGCCTTCAGAAATCATTGGAATCACCACTAGAGAATGTTCCATTCATTCACTGCGAATCTGGAATTCATCTGAACCTCCACTCCTGGCAGGTTTTCGTTACGCCACTGGTGAATGTCCAAGTAACTCAATACTGGTTTTCAGAGGCATGTTCAACTCGCAGAAGTGCTGTTCAATGGGCTATCCACTCAATATTGGTCAGCTCTTCATTTTCCTCTCCACACAAACCAGCCTTCAGAAATCATTGGGCTCTCCACTACAGACTGTTCCATTCATTCACTGCGATTCTGCAATTCATCTGACTCTCCGCTCCAGGCAGGTTTTCATTACAGCACTGGTGAATGACCAAGTAATCCAATGCTGGTTTTCAGCCGCCTTTTCACACTCGCAGTGTGCTGTTCAATTGTCTATCCACTCAAACCTGGTCAGCCTTTCATTTTCTTTTCCACAATATCAGACTTCAGAAATCATTGGAATCGCCAGTACAGAATGTTCCATTCATTCACTGCCAATCTGGAATTCATCTGAATCTGCACTCCAGGTAGGCTTTCATTACACCACTTATGAATGTCCAAGTAACACAATGCTGGTTTTCAGCGGTCTGTTCACACTCTAAGCCCTGCTTTTTACTGGGTATCCACACAACTGTGGTCAGCTCTTCATTTTCATGTCCAAACAATCCAGACTTGAGAAATCATTGCAATCTCCAGTACAGAATGTTCCATTCATTCACTGCGAATCTGGAATTCAACTGAATCTCCACTACCTGCAGATTTATCTTACACCACTTGTGAATGTCCAAGTAAAACAATGCTGGTTTTCAGAGGCCTGTTCATGTTCGCAGTCGTGCTGTTCAATTGGCTATCCACTCAACCTGTTTTGCTCCTCATTTTCCTGTGCACACAACCCAGCCTTCAGAAATCATTGTAATCTCCACTACAGGATGTTCCATTCATTCACTGGGAATCTGGAATTCATCTGAATCTGCACTCCACGCAGGCTTTCGTTACACCACTGCTGAAAGTCGAAGTAATGCAATACTGGTTTTCAGTGGTCTGTTCACATTCGAAGCCGAGGCTTTTTACAGGCTATCCACTCAACACTGGTCAGCTCTTCATTTTCGTGTCCCCACAATCCAGATTTCAGAAATCATTGCAATATCCACTACAGAATGTTCCATTCATTCACTGCGAGTCTGGAGTTTATCTGATTCTCCACTCCCGCCTGGTTAACATTACACCACTTGTGGTGAATGTCCAAGTAAGCCAATGCTGGTTTTCAGAGGCCTGTTCATACTCGCAGCCGTGCTGTTTAATTGACAATTCACTCCACCCTGTTCAGCTCTTCATTGTCCCACCACACTACCAGCCTTCAGAAATCTTTGTTATCTCCACTACAGAATGTTCCATTCATTCACTGCGAATCTGGAATTCATCTGACTCTCAACTCCACGCAGGTTTTCATTACACCACTGTTGAATGTCCAAGTAACCCAATGCTGGTTTTCAGCGGCCTGTTCATATTCGCAGCCCTGCTGTTTACTTGGCTATCGATTCAAGCCTGGTCAGCTCTTCATTTTCCTGTCCACACAACACAGGCTTCAGAAATCATTGGAATCTCCTCTACAGAATGTTCCATTCATTCACTGCGAATGTGGAATTCAACTGACTCTCCACTCCATGCAGGTTTTCCTTACACCACTGATGAATGTCCAAGTAACCCAATGCTGGTTTTCAGCTGCATGTTCACACTCGCAGCCATGCTATACAATTGGCTTTCCACTAAATCCTGATTAGTTCTTGATTTTCCTTCCACACGACCCAGCCTTCAGAAATCGTTGGAATCTCCACTAGAGAATGTTCCATTCATTCACTGCGAATCTGGAATTCCTCTGAACCTCCACTCCCGGCAGGTTTTCGTTACACCACTGTTGAATGTCCAAGTAACCCAATGTTTTAAGTGTTTTCTTCACAAGCGCAGTGGTGCTGTTCAATTGGCTATCCACTCAACCCTGGCCAGCTCTACATTTTCCTGTCCACACCACAGAGACTGGAGAAATCATTGTTATCTCCACTACAGAATGTTCCATTCATTCACAGCGAATCTGGAATTCATCTGAATCTCCACTCCCGGCAGGTTTTCGTGACACCACTGGTAAATATCCAAGTAAGCCAATGCTGGTTTTAAGTGGCCTGCTCATACTCTCAGCCGTGCTGTTCAATTTGCTATCCACTCAACCCTCTTCAGCTCCATTTTCCTGTCCACATAACCCAAACTTCAGAAACAATTGGTATCTCCTCCACAGAATGTTCCATTCATTGACGGCAAATCTGAAATTCATCTAATTCTCAACTCCCGTCAGGTTTTCGTTACACCACTTGTGAATGTCCAATTAAGCCAAAGCTGGTTTTCAGTGGCCTGTTCTTACTACGAGACGTGCTGTTCATTTGGCTATCCATTCCACCCTGTTCAGCTCTACATTTTCGTGTCCACAAAACCCAGCCTTCAGAAATCATTGGAATCACCACTAGAGAATGTTCCATTCATTCACTGCGAATCTGGAATTCATCTGAATCTCCACTCCCGGCAGGTTTTCATTGCACCACTGCTGAATGTTCAAGTAACGCAATGATGGTTTTCAGCGGTCTATTCACACTCGAACCCGTGCTGTTCACGGTCTAGCGACTCAACACTGGTGAGTTCTTCTTTTTCCAGTTCAGACAATACAAACCTCAGAAACCATTGCAATCTACACTACAGAATGTTTCATTCATTCAGGCGAATCTTGAATTCATCTTGTTCTCCACTCCCAGCAGGTTTTCGTTTCACCACTGGTGAATGTCCAAGCAACCCAAGGCTGGTTTCAGCTGCGTGTTAACACTCGCAGCCGTGCTGTTCAATTGGCTATCCAGTGAACGCTGGTTAGCTCTTGATTTTCCTTCCACACACCGAGCCTTCAGAAATCATTCTTATCTCCACTTCAGAATGTTCCATTCGTTCCCTGCGAATCTGGAATTCCTCTGACTCTCCACACCAGGCAGATTTTCCTAACAACACTGGTGAATGACCAGGTAATCCAATGCTGGTTTTCAGCGGCTGTTCACACTCACAGCCTTGCTGTTCAATTGGCAATCCAGTCAAACCTAGTCAGCTCTTCATTTTCCTGTCCACACAACCCAGCGTTCAGAAATCATTGGAATCTCTACTACAGAAATTTCCATTCATTCACTGTGAATCTGGAAATACTCTGAATCTGCATTCCAGGAAGGCTTTCGTTACACCACTGATGAATGTCCAAGTAATGCAATGCTGCTTCTTAGTGGTCTGTTCACACTCGAAACCGTGCTGTTCATTGGCTATCCACTCAATATCGGTCAGCTCTTCAATATCCTGTCCAGACTATCCAGATTCCTAAATGTTGGCAATCACCACTACAGAATGTTCCATTCAATCACGCGAATCTGGAATTCATCAGAGTCTCCACTCCTGGAAGGTTTTCGTGACACCACTGGTAAATGTCCAAGGAAGACAATGCTGGTTTTAAGCCGCCTGCTAACACACTCAGCCGTGCTGTTCAATTTGCTATCCACCCAACCCTATTCAGCTCTACATTTTCCTGTCCTCATAACCCAACCTTCAGAAATAATTGGTATCTCCTCCACAGAATGTTCCGTTCATTCACTGCGAATCTTAAATTCATCTGACTCTCAACTCCCGGCGGGTTATCGTTACACCACTTGTGAATGTCCAAGTAAGCCAATGCTGGTTTTCAGTGGCCTGTTCATACTAAGAGACGTGCTGTTCATTTGGCTATCCACTCCACCCTGTTCAGCTCTACATTTTCGTGTCCACAAAACCCAGCCTTCAGAAATCATTGGAATCACCACTAGAGAATGTTCCATTCATTCACTGCGAATCTGGAATTCCTCTGAACCTCCACTCCTGGCAGGTTTTCGTTACGCCACTGGTGAATGTCCAAGTAACTCAATACTGGTTTTCAGAGGCATGTTCAACTCGCAGAAGTGCTGTTCAATGGGCTATCCACTCAATATTGGTCAGCTCTTCATTTTCCTCTCCACACAAACCAGCCTTCAGAAATCATTGGGCTCTCCACTACAGACTGTTCCATTCATTCACTGCGATTCTGCAATTCATCTGACTCTCCGCTCCAGGCAGGTTTTCATTACAGCACTGGTGAATGACCAAGTAATCCAATGCTGGTTTTCAGCCGCCTTTTCACACTCGCAGTGTGCTGTTCAATTGTCTATCCACTCAAACCTGGTCAGCCTTTCATTTTCTTTTCCACAATATCAGACTTCAGAAATCATTGGAATCGCCAGTACAGAATGTTCCATTCATTCACTGCCAATCTGGAATTCATCTGAATCTGCACTCCAGGTAGGCTTTCATTACACCACTTATGAATGTCCAAGTAACACAATGCTGGTTTTCAGCGGTCTGTTCACACTCTAAGCCCTGCTTTTTACTGGGTATCCACACAACTGTGGTCAGCTCTTCATTTTCATGTCCAAACAATCCAGACTTGAGAAATCATTGCAATCTCCAGTACAGAATGTTCCATTCATTCACTGCGAATCTGGAATTCAACTGAATCTCCACTACCTGCAGATTTATCTTACACCACTTGTGAATGTCCAAGTAAAACAATGCTGGTTTTCAGAGGCCTGTTCATGTTCGCAGTCGTGCTGTTCAATTGGCTATCCACTCAACCTGTTTTGCTCCTCATTTTCCTGTGCACACAACCCAGCCTTCAGAAATCATTGTAATCTCCACTACAGGATGTTCCATTCATTCACTGGGAATCTGGAATTCATCTGAATCTGCACTCCACGCAGGCTTTCGTTACACCACTGCTGAAAGTCGAAGTAATGCAATACTGGTTTTCAGTGGTCTGTTCACATTCGAAGCCGAGGCTTTTTACAGGCTATCCACTCAACACTGGTCAGCTCTTCATTTTCGTGTCCCCACAATCCAGATTTCAGAAATCATTGCAATCTCCACTACAGAATGTTCCATTCATTCACTGCGAGTCTGGAGTTTATCTGATTCTCCACTCCCGCCTGGTTAACATTACACCACTTGTGAATGTCCAAGTAAGCCAATGCTGGTTTTCAGAGGCCTGTTCATACTCGCAGCCGTGCTGTTTAATTGACAATTCACTCCACCCTGTTCAGCTCTTCATTGTCCCACCACACTACCAGCCTTCAGAAATCTTTGTTATCTCCACTACAGAATGTTCCATTCATTCACTGCGAATCTGGAATTCATCTGACTCTCAACTCCACGCAGGTTTTCATTACACCACTGTTGAATGTCCAAGTAACCCAATGCTGGTTTTCAGCGGCCTGTTCATATTCGCAGCCCTGCTGTTTACTTGGCTATCGATTCAAGCCTGGTCAGCTCTTCATTTTCCTGTCCACACAACACAGGCTTCAGAAATCATTGGAATCTCCTCTACAGAATGTTCCATTCATTCACTGCGAATGTGGAATTCAACTGACTCTCCACTCCATGCAGGTTTTCCTTACACCACTGATGAATGTCCAAGTAACCCAATGCTGGTTTTCAGCTGCATGTTCACACTCGCAGCCATGCTATACAATTGGCTTTCCACTAAATCCTGATTAGTTCTTGATTTTCCTTCCACACGACCCAGCCTTCAGAAATCGTTGGAATCTCCACTAGAGAATGTTCCATTCATTCACTGCGAATCTGGAATTCCTCTGAACCTCCACTCCCGGCAGGTTTTCGTTACACCACTGTTGAATGTCCAAGTAACCCAATGTTTTAAGTGTTTTCTTCACAAGCGCAGTGGTGCTGTTCAATTGGCTATCCACTCAACCCTGGCCAGCTCTACATTTTCCTGTCCACACCACAGAGACTGGAGAAATCATTGTTATCTCCACTACAGAATGTTCCATTCATTCACAGCGAATCTGGAATTCATCCGAATCTCCACTCCCGGCAGGTTTTCGTGACACCACTGGTAAATATCCAAGTAAGCCAATGCTGGTTTTAAGTGGCCTGCTCATACTCTCAGCCGTGCTGTTCAATTTGCTATCCACTCAACCCTCTTCAGCTCCATTTTCCTGTCCACATAACCCAAACTTCAGAAACAATTGGTATCTCCTCCACAGAATGTTCCATTCATTGACGGCAAATCTGAAATTCATCTAATTCTCAACTCCCGTCAGGTTTTCGTTACACCACTTGTGAATGTCCAATTAAGCCAAAGCTGGTTTTCAGTGGCCTGTTCTTACTACGAGACGTGCTGTTCATTTGGCTATCCATTCCACCCTGTTCAGCTCTACATTTTCGTGTCCACAAAACCCAGCCTTCAGAAATCATTGGAATCACCACTAGAGAATGTTCCATTCATTCACTGCGAATCTGGAATTCATCTGAATCTCCACTCCCGGCAGGTTTTCATTGCACCACTGCTGAATGTTCAAGTAACGCAATGATGGTTTTCAGCGGTCTATTCACACTCGAACCCGTGCTGTTCACGGTCTAGCGACTCAACACTGGTGAGTTCTTCTTTTTCCAGTTCAGACAATACAAACCTCAGAAACCATTGCAATCTACACTACAGAATGTTTCATTCATTCAGGCGAATCTTGAATTCATCTTGTTCTCCACTCCCAGCAGGTTTTCGTTTCACCACTGGTGAATGTCCAAGCAACCCAAGGCTGGTTTCAGCTGCGTGTTAACACTCGCAGCCGTGCTGTTCAATTGGCTATCCAGTGAACGCTGGTTAGCTCTTGATTTTCCTTCCACACACCGAGCCTTCAGAAATCATTCTTATCTCCACTTCAGAATGTTCCATTCGTTCCCTGCGAATCTGGAATTCCTCTGACTCTCCACACCAGGCAGATTTTCCTAACAACACTGGTGAATGACCAGGTAATCCAATGCTGGTTTTCAGCGGCTGTTCACACTCACAGCCTTGCTGTTCAATTGGCAATCCAGTCAAACCTAGTCAGCTCTTCATTTTCCTGTCCACACAACCCAGCGTTCAGAAATCATTGGAATCTCTACTACAGAAATTTCCATTCATTCACTGTGAATCTGGAAATACTCTGAATCTGCATTCCAGGAAGGCTTTCGTTACACCACTGATGAATGTCCAAGTAATGCAATGCTGCTTCTTAGTGGTCTGTTCACACTCGAAACCGTGCTGTTCATTGGCTATCCACTCAATATCGGTCAGCTCTTCAATATCCTGTCCAGACTATCCAGATTCCTAAATGTTGGCAATCACCACTACAGAATGTTCCATTCAATCACGCGAATCTGGAATTCATCAGAGTCTCCACTCCTGGAAGGTTTTCGTGACACCACTGGTAAATGTCCAAGGAAGACAATGCTGGTTTTAAGCCGCTTGCTAACACACTCAGCCGTGCTGTTCAATTTGCTATCCACCCAACCCTATTCAGCTCTACATTTTCCTGTCCTCATAACCCAACCTTCAGAAATAATTGGTATCTCCTCCACAGAATGTTCCGTTCATTCACTGCGAATCTTAAATTCATCTGACTCTCAACTCCCGGCGGGTTATCGTTACACCACTTGTGAATGTCCAAGTAAGCCAATGCTGGTTTTCAGTGGCCTGTTCATACTAAGAGACGTGCTGTTCATTTGGCTATCCACTCCACCCTGTTCAGCTCTACATTTTCGTGTCCACAAAACCCAGCCTTCAGAAATCATTGGAATCACCACTAGAGAATGTTCCATTCATTCACTGCGAATCTGGAATTCATCTGAACCTCCACTCCTGGCAGGTTTTCGTTACGCCACTGGTGAATGTCCAAGTAACTCAATACTGGTTTTCAGAGGCATGTTCAACTCGCAGAAGTGCTGTTCAATGGGCTATCCACTCAATATTGGTCAGCTCTTCATTTTCCTCTCCACACAAACCAGCCTTCAGAAATCATTGGGCTCTCCACTACAGACTGTTCCATTCATTCACTGCGATTCTGCAATTCATCTGACTCTCCGCTCCAGGCAGGTTTTCATTACAGCACTGGTGAATGACCAAGTAATCCAATGCTGGTTTTCAGCCGCCTTTTCACACTCGCAGTGTGCTGTTCAATTGTCTATCCACTCAAACCTGGTCAGCCTTTCATTTTCTTTTCCACAATATCAGACTTCAGAAATCATTGGAATCGCCAGTACAGAATGTTCCATTCATTCACTGCCAATCTGGAATTCATCTGAATCTGCACTCCAGGTAGGCTTTCATTACACCACTTATGAATGTCCAAGTAACACAATGCTGGTTTTCAGCGGTCTGTTCACACTCTAAGCCCTGCTTTTTACTGGGTATCCACACAACTGTGGTCAGCTCTTCATTTTCATGTCCAAACAATCCAGACTTGAGAAATCATTGCAATCTCCAGTACAGAATGTTCCATTCATTCACTGCGAATCTGGAATTCAACTGAATCTCCACTACCTGCAGATTTATCTTACACCACTTGTGAATGTCCAAGTAAAACAATGCTGGTTTTCAGAGGCCTGTTCATGTTCGCAGTCGTGCTGTTCAATTGGCTATCCACTCAACCTGTTTTGCTCCTCATTTTCCTGTGCACACAACCCAGCCTTCAGAAATCATTGTAATCTCCACTACAGGATGTTCCATTCATTCACTGGGAATCTGGAATTCATCTGAATCTGCACTCCACGCAGGCTTTCGTTACACCACTGCTGAAAGTCGAAGTAATGCAATACTGGTTTTCAGTGGTCTGTTCACATTCGAAGCCGAGGCTTTTTACAGGCTATCCACTCAACACTGGTCAGCTCTTCATTTTCGTGTCCCCACAATCCAGATTTCAGAAATCATTGCAATCTCCACTACAGAATGTTCCATTCATTCACTGCGAGTCTGGAGTTTATCTGATTCTCCACTCCCGCCTGGTTAACATTACACCACTTGTGGTGAATGTCCAAGTAAGCCAATGCTGGTTTTCAGAGGCCTGTTCATACTCGCAGCCGTGCTGTTTAATTGACAATTCACTCCACCCTGTTCAGCTCTTCATTGTCCCACCACACTACCAGCCTTCAGAAATCTTTGTTATCTCCACTACAGAATGTTCCATTCATTCACTGCGAATCTGGAATTCATCTGACTCTCAACTCCACGCAGGTTTTCATTACACCACTGTTGAATGTCCAAGTAACCCAATGCTGGTTTTCAGCGGCCTGTTCATATTCGCAGCCCTGCTGTTTACTTGGCTATCGATTCAAGCCTGGTCAGCTCTTCATTTTCCTGTCCACACAACACAGGCTTCAGAAATCATTGGAATCTCCTCTACAGAATGTTCCATTCATTCACTGCGAATGTGGAATTCAACTGACTCTCCACTCCATGCAGGTTTTCCTTACACCACTGATGAATGTCCAAGTAACCCAATGCTGGTTTTCAGCTGCATGTTCACACTCGCAGCCATGCTATACAATTGGCTTTCCACTAAATCCTGATTAGTTCTTGATTTTCCTTCCACACGACCCAGCCTTCAGAAATCGTTGGAATCTCCACTAGAGAATGTTCCATTCATTCACTGCGAATCTGGAATTCCTCTGAACCTCCACTCCCGGCAGGTTTTCGTTACACCACTGTTGAATGTCCAAGTAACCCAATGTTTTAAGTGTTTTCTTCACAAGCGCAGTGGTGCTGTTCAATTGGCTATCCACTCAACCCTGGCCAGCTCTACATTTTCCTGTCCACACCACAGAGACTGGAGAAATCATTGTTATCTCCACTACAGAATGTTCCATTCATTCACAGCGAATCTGGAATTCATCTGAATCTCCACTCCCGGCAGGTTTTCGTGACACCACTGGTAAATATCCAAGTAAGCCAGTGCTGGTTTTAAGTGGCCTGCTCATACTCTCAGCCGTGCTGTTCAATTTGCTATCCACTCAACCCTCTTCAGCTCCATTTTCCTGTCCACATAACCCAAACTTCAGAAACAATTGGTATCTCCTCCACAGAATGTTCCATTCATTGACAGCAAATCTGAAATTCATCTAATTCTCAACTCCCGTCAGGTTTTCGTTACACCACTTGTGAATGTCCAATTAAGCCAAAGCTGGTTTTCAGTGGCCTGTTCTTACTACGAGACGTGCTGTTCATTTGGCTATCCATTCCACCCTGTTCAGCTCTACATTTTCGTGTCCACAAAACCCAGCCTTCAGAAATCATTGGAATCACCACTAGAGAATGTTCCATTCATTCACTGCGAATCTGGAATTCATCTGAATCTCCACTCCCGGCAGGTTTTCATTGCACCACTGCTGAATGTTCAAGTAACGCAATGATGGTTTTCAGCGGTCTATTCACACTCGAACCCGTGCTGTTCACGGTCTAGCGACTCAACACTGGTGAGTTCTTCTTTTTCCAGTTCAGACAATACAAACCTCAGAAACCATTGCAATCTACACTACAGAATGTTTCATTCATTCAGGCGAATCTTGAATTCATCTTGTTCTCCACTCCCAGCAGGTTTTCGTTTCACCACTGGTGAATGTCCAAGCAACCCAAGGCTGGTTTCAGCTGCGTGTTAACACTCGCAGCCGTGCTGTTCAATTGGCTATCCAGTGAACGCTGGTTAGCTCTTGATTTTCCTTCCACACACCGAGCCTTCAGAAATCATTCTTATCTCCACTTCAGAATGTTCCATTCGTTCCCTGCGAATCTGGAATTCCTCTGACTCTCCACACCAGGCAGATTTTCCTAACAACACTGGTGAATGACCAGGTAATCCAATGCTGGTTTTCAGCGGCTGTTCACACTCACAGCCTTGCTGTTCAATTGGCAATCCAGTCAAACCTAGTCAGCTCTTCATTTTCCTGTCCACACAACCCAGCGTTCAGAAATCATTGGAATCTCTACTACAGAAATTTCCATTCATTCACTGTGAATCTGGAAATACTCTGAATCTGCATTCCAGGAAGGCTTTCGTTACACCACTGATGAATGTCCAAGTAATGCAATGCTGCTTCTAAGTGGTCTGTTCACACTCGAAACCGTGCTGTTCATTGGCTATCCACTCAATATCGGTCAGCTCTTCAATATCCTGTCCAGACTATCCAGATTCCTAAATGTTGGCAATCACCACTACAGAATGTTCCATTCAATCACGCGAATCTGGAATTCATCAGAGTCTCCACTCCTGGAAGGTTTTCGTGACACCACTGGTAAATGTCCAAGGAAGACAATGCTGGTTTTAAGCCGCCTGCTAACACACTCAGCCGTGCTGTTCAATTTGCTATCCACCCAACCCTATTCAGCTCTACATTTTCCTGTCCTCATAACCCAACCTTCAGAAATAATTGGTATCTCCTCCACAGAATGTTCCGTTCATTCACTGCGAATCTTAAATTCATCTGACTCTCAACTCCCGGCGGGTTATCGTTACACCACTTGTGAATGTCCAAGTAAGCCAATGCTGGTTTTCAGTGGCCTGTTCATACTAAGAGACGTGCTGTTCATTTGGCTATCCACTCCACCCTGTTCAGCTCTACATTTTCGTGTCCACAAAACCCAGCCTTCAGAAATCATTGGAATCACCACTAGAGAATGTTCCATTCATTCACTGCGAATCTGGAATTCATCTGAACCTCCACTCCTGGCAGGTTTTCGTTACGCCACTGGTGAATGTCCAAGTAACTCAATACTGGTTTTCAGAGGCATGTTCAACTCGCAGAAGTGCTGTTCAATGGGCTATCCACTCAATATTGGTCAGCTCTTCATTTTCCTCTCCACACAAACCAGCCTTCAGAAATCATTGGGCTCTCCACTACAGACTGTTCCATTCATTCACTGCGATTCTGCAATTCATCTGACTCTCCGCTCCAGGCAGGTTTTCATTACAGCACTGGTGAATGACCAAGTAATCCAATGCTGGTTTTCAGCCGCCTTTTCACACTCGCAGTGTGCTGTTCAATTGTCTATCCACTCAAACCTGGTCAGCCTTTCATTTTCTTTTCCACAATATCAGACTTCAGAAATCATTGGAATCGCCAGTACAGAATGTTCCATTCATTCACTGCCAATCTGGAATTCATCTGAATCTGCACTCCAGGTAGGCTTTCATTACACCACTTATGAATGTCCAAGTAACACAATGCTGGTTTTCAGCGGTCTGTTCACACTCTAAGCCCTGCTTTTTACTGGGTATCCACACAACTGTGGTCAGCTCTTCATTTTCATGTCCAAACAATCCAGACTTGAGAAATCATTGCAATCTCCAGTACAGAATGTTCCATTCATTCACTGCGAATCTGGAATTCAACTGAATCTCCACTACCTGCAGATTTATCTTACACCACTTGTGAATGTCCAAGTAAAACAATGCTGGTTTTCAGAGGCCTGTTCATGTTCGCAGTCGTGCTGTTCAATTGGCTATCCACTCAACCTGTTTTGCTCCTCATTTTCCTGTGCACACAACCCAGCCTTCAGAAATCATTGTAATCTCCACTACAGGATGTTCCATTCATTCACTGGGAATCTGGAATTCATCTGAATCTGCACTCCACGCAGGCTTTCGTTACACCACTGCTGAAAGTCGAAGTAATGCAATACTGGTTTTCAGTGGTCTGTTCACATTCGAAGCCGAGGCTTTTTACAGGCTATCCACTCAACACTGGTCAGCTCTTCATTTTCGTGTCCCCACAATCCAGATTTCAGAAATCATTGAAATCTCCACTACAGAATGTTCCATTCATTCACTGCGAGTCTGGAGTTTATCTGATTCTCCACTCCCGCCTGGTTAACATTACACCACTTGTGAATGTCCAAGTAAGCCAATGCTGGTTTTCAGAGGCCTGTTCATACTCGCAGCCGTGCTGTTTAATTGACAATTCACTCCACCCTGTTCAGCTCTTCATTGTCCCACCACACTACCAGCCTTCAGAAATCTTTGTTATCTCCACTACAGAATGTTCCATTCATTCACTGCGAATCTGGAATTCATCTGACTCTCAACTCCACGCAGGTTTTCATTACACCACTGTTGAATGTCCAAGTAACCCAATGCTGGTTTTCAGCGGCCTGTTCATATTCGCAGCCCTGCTGTTTACTTGGCTATCGATTCAAGCCTGGTCAGCTCTTCATTTTCCTGTCCACACAACACAGGCTTCAGAAATCATTGGAATCTCCTCTACAGAATGTTCCATTCATTCACTGCGAATGTGGAATTCAACTGACTCTCCACTCCATGCAGGTTTTCCTTACACCACTGATGAATGTCCAAGTAACCCAATGCTGGTTTTCAGCTGCATGTTCACACTCGCAGCCATGCTATACAATTGGCTTTCCACTAAATCCTGATTAGTTCTTGATTTTCCTTCCACACGACCCAGCCTTCAGAAATCGTTGGAATCTCCACTAGAGAATGTTCCATTCATTCACTGCGAATCTGGAATTCCTCTGAACCTCCACTCCCGGCAGGTTTTCGTTACACCACTGTTGAATGTCCAAGTAACCCAATGTTTTAAGTGTTTTCTTCACAAGCGCAGTGGTGCTGTTCAATTGGCTATCCACTCAACCCTGGCCAGCTCTACATTTTCCTGTCCACACCACAGAGACTGGAGAAATCATTGTTATCTCCACTACAGAATGTTCCATTCATTCACAGCGAATCTGGAATTCATCCGAATCTCCACTCCCGGCAGGTTTTCGTGACACCACTGGTAAATATCCAAGTAAGCCAATGCTGGTTTTAAGTGGCCTGCTCATACTCTCAGCCGTGCTGTTCAATTTGCTATCCACTCAACCCTCTTCAGCTCCATTTTCCTGTCCACATAACCCAAACTTCAGAAACAATTGGTATCTCCTCCACAGAATGTTCCATTCATTGACGGCAAATCTGAAATTCATCTAATTCTCAACTCCCGTCAGGTTTTCGTTACACCACTTGTGAATGTCCAATTAAGCCAAAGCTGGTTTTCAGTGGCCTGTTCTTACTACGAGACGTGCTGTTCATTTGGCTATCCATTTCACCCTGTTCAGCTCTACATTTTCGTGTCCACAAAACCCAGCCTTCAGAAATCATTGGAATCACCACTAGAGAATGTTCCATTCATTCACTGCGAATCTGGAATTCATCTGAATCTCCACTCCCGGCAGGTTTTCATTGCACCACTGCTGAATGTTCAAGTAACGCAATGATGGTTTTCAGCGGTCTATTCACACTCGAACCCGTGCTGTTCACGGTCTAGCGACTCAACACTGGTGAGTTCTTCTTTTTCCAGTTCAGACAATACAAACCTCAGAAACCATTGCAATCTACACTACAGAATGTTTCATTCATTCAGGCGAATCTTGAATTCATCTTGTTCTCCACTCCCAGCAGGTTTTCGTTTCACCACTGGTGAATGTCCAAGCAACCCAAGGCTGGTTTCAGCTGCGTGTTAACACTCGCAGCCGTGCTGTTCAATTGGCTATCCAGTGAACGCTGGTTAGCTCTTGATTTTCCTTCCACACACCGAGCCTTCAGAAATCATTCTTATCTCCACTTCAGAATGTTCCATTCGTTCCCTGCGAATCTGGAATTCCTCTGACTCTCCACACCAGGCAGATTTTCCTAACAACACTGGTGAATGACCAGGTAATCCAATGCTGGTTTTCAGCGGCTGTTCACACTCACAGCCTTGCTGTTCAATTGGCAATCCAGTCAAACCTAGTCAGCTCTTCATTTTCCTGTCCACACAACCCAGCGTTCAGAAATCATTGGAATCTCTACTACAGAAATTTCCATTCATTCACTGTGAATCTGGAAATACTCTGAATCTGCATTCCAGGAAGGCTTTCGTTACACCACTGATGAATGTCCAAGTAATGCAATGCTGCTTCTTAGTGGTCTGTTCACACTCGAAACCGTGCTGTTCATTGGCTATCCACTCAATATCGGTCAGCTCTTCAATATCCTGTCCAGACTATCCAGATTCCTAAATGTTGGCAATCACCACTACAGAATGTTCCATTCAATCACGCGAATCTGGAATTCATCAGAGTCTCCACTCCTGGAAGGTTTTCGTGACACCACTGGTAAATGTCCAAGGAAGACAATGCTGGTTTTAAGCCGCCTGCTAACACACTCAGCCGTGCTGTTCAATTTGCTATCCACCCAACCCTATTCAGCTCTACATTTTCCTGTCCTCATAACCCAACCTTCAGAAATAATTGGTATCTCCTCCACAGAATGTTCCGTTCATTCACTGCGAATCTTAAATTCATCTGACTCTCAACTCCCGGCGGGTTATCGTTACACCACTTGTGAATGTCCAAGTAAGCCAATGCTGGTTTTCAGTGGCCTGTTCATACTAAGAGACGTGCTGTTCATTTGGCTATCCACTCCACCCTGTTCAGCTCTACATTTTCGTGTCCACAAAACCCAGCCTTCAGAAATCATTGGAATCACCACTAGAGAATGTTCCATTCATTCACTGCGAATCTGGAATTCATCTGAACCTCCACTCCTGGCAGGTTTTCGTTACGCCACTGGTGAATGTCCAAGTAACTCAATACTGGTTTTCAGAGGCATGTTCAACTCGCAGAAGTGCTGTTCAATGGGCTATCCACTCAATATTGGTCAGCTCTTCATTTTCCTCTCCACACAAACCAGCCTTCAGAAATCATTGGGCTCTCCACTACAGACTGTTCCATTCATTCACTGCGATTCTGCAATTCATCTGACTCTCCGCTCCAGGCAGGTTTTCATTACAGCACTGGTGAATGACCAAGTAATCCAATGCTGGTTTTCAGCCGCCTTTTCACACTCGCAGTGTGCTGTTCAATTGTCTATCCACTCAAACCTGGTCAGCCTTTCATTTTCTTTTCCACAATATCAGACTTCAGAAATCATTGGAATCGCCAGTACAGAATGTTCCATTCATTCACTGCCAATCTGGAATTCATCTGAATCTGCACTCCAGGTAGGCTTTCATTACACCACTTATGAATGTCCAAGTAACACAATGCTGGTTTTCAGCGGTCTGTTCACACTCTAAGCCCTGCTTTTTACTGGGTATCCACACAACTGTGGTCAGCTCTTCATTTTCATGTCCAAACAATCCAGACTTGAGAAATCATTGCAATCTCCAGTACAGAATGTTCCATTCATTCACTGCGAATCTGGAATTCAACTGAATCTCCACTACCTGCAGATTTATCTTACACCACTTGTGAATGTCCAAGTAAAACAATGCTGGTTTTCAGAGGCCTGTTCATGTTCGCAGTCGTGCTGTTCAATTGGCTATCCACTCAACCTGTTTTGCTCCTCATTTTCCTGTGCACACAACCCAGCCTTCAGAAATCATTGTAATCTCCACTACAGGATGTTCCATTCATTCACTGGGAATCTGGAATTCATCTGAATCTGCACTCCACGCAGGCTTTCGTTACACCACTGCTGAAAGTCGAAGTAATGCAATACTGGTTTTCAGTGGTCTGTTCACATTCGAAGCCGAGGCTTTTTACAGGCTATCCACTCAACACTGGTCAGCTCTTCATTTTCGTGTCCCCACAATCCAGATTTCAGAAATCATTGCAATCTCCACTACAGAATGTTCCATTCATTCACTGCGAGTCTGGAGTTTATCTGATTCTCCACTCCCGCCTGGTTAACATTACACCACTTGTGAATGTCCAAGTAAGCCAATGCTGGTTTTCAGAGGCCTGTTCATACTCGCAGCCGTGCTGTTTAATTGACAATTCACTCCACCCTGTTCAGCTCTTCATTGTCCCACCACACTACCAGCCTTCAGAAATCTTTGTTATCTCCACTACAGAATGTTCCATTCATTCACTGCGAATCTGGAATTCATCTGACTCTCAACTCCACGCAGGTTTTCATTACACCACTGTTGAATGTCCAAGTAACCCAATGCTGGTTTTCAGCGGCCTGTTCATATTCGCAGCCCTGCTGTTTACTTGGCTATCGATTCAAGCCTGGTCAGCTCTTCATTTTCCTGTCCACACAACACAGGCTTCAGAAATCATTGGAATCTCCTCTACAGAATGTTCCATTCATTCACTGCGAATGTGGAATTCAACTGACTCTCCACTCCATGCAGGTTTTCCTTACACCACTGATGAATGTCCAAGTAACCCAATGCTGGTTTTCAGCTGCATGTTCACACTCGCAGCCATGCTATACAATTGGCTTTCCACTAAATCCTGATTAGTTCTTGATTTTCCTTCCACACGACCCAGCCTTCAGAAATCGTTGGAATCTCCACTAGAGAATGTTCCATTCATTCACTGCGAATCTGGAATTCCTCTGAACCTCCACTCCCGGCAGGTTTTCGTTACACCACTGTTGAATGTCCAAGTAACCCAATGTTTTAAGTGTTTTCTTCACAAGCGCAGTGGTGCTGTTCAATTGGCTATCCACTCAACCCTGGCCAGCTCTACATTTTCCTGTCCACACCACAGAGACTGGAGAAATCATTGTTATCTCCACTACAGAATGTTCCATTCATTCACAGCGAATCTGGAATTCATCTGAATCTCCACTCCCGGCAGGTTTTCGTGACACCACTGGTAAATATCCAAGTAAGCCAATGCTGGTTTTAAGTGGCCTGCTCATACTCTCAGCCGTGCTGTTCAATTTGCTATCCACTCAACCCTCTTCAGCTCCATTTTCCTGTCCACATAACCCAAACTTCAGAAACAATTGGTATCTCCTCCACAGAATGTTCCATTCATTGACGGCAAATCTGAAATTCATCTAATTCTCAACTCCCGTCAGGTTTTCGTTACACCACTTGTGAATGTCCAATTAAGCCAAAGCTGGTTTTCAGTGGCCTGTTCTTACTACGAGACGTGCTGTTCATTTGGCTATCCATTCCAACCTGTTCAGCTCTACATTTTCGTGTCCACAAAACCCAGCCTTCAGAAATCATTGGAATCACCACTAGAGAATGTTCCATTCATTCACTGCGAATCTGGAATTCATCTGAATCTCCACTCCCGGCAGGTTTTCATTGCACCACTGCTGAATGTTCAAGTAACGCAATGATGGTTTTCAGCGGTCTATTCACACTCGAACCCGTGCTGTTCACGGTCTAGCGACTCAACACTGGTGAGTTCTTCTTTTTCCAGTTCAGACAATACAAACCTCAGAAACCATTGCAATCTACACTACAGAATGTTTCATTCATTCAGGCGAATCTTGAATTCATCTTGTTCTCCACTCCCAGCAGGTTTTCGTTTCACCACTGGTGAATGTCCAAGCAACCCAAGGCTGGTTTCAGCTGCGTGTTAACACTCGCAGCCGTGCTGTTCAATTGGCTATCCAGTGAACGCTGGTTAGCTCTTGATTTTCCTTCCACACACCGAGCCTTCAGAAATCATTCTTATCTCCACTTCAGAATGTTCCATTCGTTCCCTGCGAATCTGGAATTCCTCTGACTCTCCACACCAGGCAGATTTTCCTAACAACACTGGTGAATGACCAGGTAATCCAATGCTGGTTTTCAGCGGCTGTTCACACTCACAGCCTTGCTGTTCAATTGGCAATCCAGTCAAACCTAGTCAGCTCTTCATTTTCCTGTCCACACAACCCAGCGTTCAGAAATCATTGGAATCTCTACTACAGAAATTTCCATTCATTCACTGTGAATCTGGAAATACTCTGAATCTGCATTCCAGGAAGGCTTTCGTTACACCACTGATGAATGTCCAAGTAATGCAATGCTGCTTCTTAGTGGTCTGTTCACACTCGAAACCGTGCTGTTCATTGGCTATCCACTCAATATCGGTCAGCTCTTCAATATCCTGTCCAGACTATCCAGATTCCTAAATGTTGGCAATCACCACTACAGAATGTTCCATTCAATCACGCGAATCTGGAATTCATCAGAGTCTCCACTCCTGGAAGGTTTTCGTGACACCACTGGTAAATGTCCAAGGAAGACAATGCTGGTTTTAAGCCGCCTGCTAACACACTCAGCCGTGCTGTTCAATTTGCTATCCACCCAACCCTATTCAGCTCTACATTTTCCTGTCCTCATAACCCAACCTTCAGAAATAATTGGTATCTCCTCCACAGAATGTTCCGTTCATTCACTGCGAATCTTAAATTCATCTGACTCTCAACTCCCGGCGGGTTATCGTTACACCACTTGTGAATGTCCAAGTAAGCCAATGCTGGTTTTCAGTGGCCTGTTCATACTAAGAGACGTGCTGTTCATTTGGCTATCCACTCCACCCTGTTCAGCTCTACATTTTCGTGTCCACAAAACCCAGCCTTCAGAAATCGTTGGAATCACCACTAGAGAATGTTCCATTCATTCACTGCGAATCTGGAATTCCTCTGAACCTCCACTCCTGGCAGGTTTTCGTTACGCCACTGGTGAATGTCCAAGTAACTCAATACTGGTTTTCAGAGGCATGTTCAACTCGCAGAAGTGCTGTTCAATGGGCTATCCACTCAATATTGGTCAGCTCTTCATTTTCCTCTCCACACAAACCAGCCTTCAGAAATCATTGGGCTCTCCACTACAGACTGTTCCATTCATTCACTGCGATTCTGCAATTCATCTGACTCTCCGCTCCAGGCAGGTTTTCATTACAGCACTGGTGAATGACCAAGTAATCCAATGCTGGTTTTCAGCCGCCTTTTCACACTCGCAGTGTGCTGTTCAATTGTCTATCCACTCAAACCTGGTCAGCCTTTCATTTTCTTTTCCACAATATCAGACTTCAGAAATCATTGGAATCGCCAGTACAGAATGTTCCATTCATTCACTGCCAATCTGGAATTCATCTGAATCTGCACTCCAGGTAGGCTTTCATTACACCACTTATGAATGTCCAAGTAACACAATGCTGGTTTTCAGCGGTCTGTTCACACTCTAAGCCCTGCTTTTTACTGGGTATCCACACAACTGTGGTCAGCTCTTCATTTTCATGTCCAAACAATCCAGACTTGAGAAATCATTGCAATCTCCAGTACAGAATGTTCCATTCATTCACTGCGAATCTGGAATTCAACTGAATCTCCACTACCTGCAGATTTATCTTACACCACTTGTGAATGTCCAAGTAAAACAATGCTGGTTTTCAGAGGCCTGTTCATGTTCGCAGTCGTGCTGTTCAATTGGCTATCCACTCAACCTGTTTTGCTCCTCATTTTCCTGTGCACACAACCCAGCCTTCAGAAATCATTGTAATCTCCACTACAGGATGTTCCATTCATTCACTGGGAATCTGGAATTCATCTGAATCTGCACTCCACGCAGGCTTTCGTTACACCACTGCTGAAAGTCGAAGTAATGCAATACTGGTTTTCAGTGGTCTGTTCACATTCGAAGCCGAGGCTTTTTACAGGCTATCCACTCAACACTGGTCAGCTCTTCATTTTCGTGTCCCCACAATCCAGATTTCAGAAATCATTGCAATCTCCACTACAGAATGTTCCATTCATTCACTGCGAGTCTGGAGTTTATCTGATTCTCCACTCCCGCCTGGTTAACATTACACCACTTGTGAATGTCCAAGTAAGCCAATGCTGGTTTTCAGAGGCCTGTTCATACTCGCAGCCGTGCTGTTTAATTGACAATTCACTCCACCCTGTTCAGCTCTTCATTGTCCCACCACACTACCAGCCTTCAGAAATCTTTGTTATCTCCACTACAGAATGTTCCATTCATTCACTGCGAATCTGGAATTCATCTGACTCTCAACTCCACGCAGGTTTTCATTACACCACTGTTGAATGTCCAAGTAACCCAATGCTGGTTTTCAGCGGCCTGTTCATATTCGCAGCCCTGCTCTTTACTTGGCTATCGATTCAAGCCTGGTCAGCTCTTCATTTTCCTGTCCACACAACACAGGCTTCAGAAATCATTGGAATCTCCTCTACAGAATGTTCCATTCATTCACTGCGAATGTGGAATTCAACTGACTCTCCACTCCATGCAGGTTTTCCTTACACCACTGATGAATGTCCAAGTAACCCAATGCTGGTTTTCAGCTGCATGTTCACACTCGCAGCCATGCTATACAATTGGCTTTCCACTAAATCCTGATTAGTTCTTGATTTTCCTTCCACACGACCCAGCCTTCAGAAATCGTTGGAATCTCCACTAGAGAATGTTCCATTCATTCACTGCGAATCTGGAATTCCTCTGAACCTCCACTCCCGGCAGGTTTTCGTTACACCACTGTTGAATGTCCAAGTAACCCAATGTTTTAAGTGTTTTCTTCACAAGCGCAGTGGTGCTGTTCAATTGGCTATCCACTCAACCCTGGCCAGCTCTACATTTTCCTGTCCACACCACAGAGACTGGAGAAATCATTGTTATCTCCACTACAGAATGTTCCATTCATTCACAGCGAATCTGGAATTCATCCGAATCTCCACTCCCGGCAGGTTTTCGTGACACCACTGGTAAATATCCAAGTAAGCCAATGCTGGTTTTAAGTGGCCTGCTCATACTCTCAGCCGTGCTGTTCAATTTGCTATCCACTCAACCCTCTTCAGCTCCATTTTCCTGTCCACATAACCCAAACTTCAGAAACAATTGGTATCTCCTCCACAGAATGTTCCATTCATTGACGGCAAATCTGAAATTCATCTAATTTTCAACTCCCGTCAGGTTTTCGTTACACCACTTGTGAATGTCCAATTAAGCCAAAGCTGGTTTTCAGTGGCCTGTTCTTACTACGAGACGTGCTGTTCATTTGGCTATCCATTCCACCCTGTTCGGCTCTACATTTTCGTGTCCACAAAACCCAGCCTTCAGAAATCATTGGAATCACCCCTAGAGAATGTTCCATTCATTCACTGCGAATCTGGAATTCATCTGAATCTCCACTCCCGGCAGGTTTTCATTGCACCACTGCTGAATGTTCAAGTAACGCAATGATGGTTTTCAGCGGTCTATTCACACTCGAACCCGTGCTGTTCACGGTCTAGCGACTCAACACTGGTGAGTTCTTCTTTTTCCAGTTCAGACAATACAAACCTCAGAAACCATTGCAATCTACACTACAGAATGTTTCATTCATTCAGGCGAATCTTGAATTCATCTTGTTCTCCACTCCCAGCAGGTTTTCGTTTCACCACTGGTGAATGTCCAAGCAACCCAAGGCTGGTTTCAGCTGCGTGTTAACACTCGCAGCCGTGCTGTTCAATTGGCTATCCAGTGAACGCTGGTTAGCTCTTGATTTTCCTTCCACACACCGAGCCTTCAGAAATCATTCTTATCTCCACTTCAGAATGTTCCATTCGTTCCCTGCGAATCTGGAATTCCTCTGACTCTCCACACCAGGCAGATTTTCCTAACAACACTGGTGAATGACCAGGTAATCCAATGCTGGTTTTCAGCGGCTGTTCACACTCACAGCCTTGCTGTTCAATTGGCAATCCAGTCAAACCTAGTCAGCTCTTCATTTTCCTGTCCACACAACCCAGCGTTCAGAAATCATTGGAATCTCTACTACAGAAATTTCCATTCATTCACTGTGAATCTGGAAATACTCTGAATCTGCATTCCAGGAAGGCTTTCGTTACACCACTGATGAATGTCCAAGTAATGCAATGCTGCTTCTTAGTGGTCTGTTCACACTCGAAACCGTGCTGTTCATTGGCTATCCACTCAATATCGGTCAGCTCTTCAATATCCTGTCCAGACTATCCAGATTCCTAAATGTTGGCAATCACCACTACAGAATGTTCCATTCAATCACGCGAATCTGGAATTCATCAGAGTCTCCACTCCTGGAAGGTTTTCGTGACACCACTGGTAAATGTCCAAGGAAGACAATGCTGGTTTTAAGCCGCCTGCTAACACACTCAGCCGTGCTGTTCAATTTGCTATCCACCCAACCCTATTCAGCTCTACATTTTCCTGTCCTCATAACCCAACCTTCAGAAATAATTGGTATCTCCTCCACAGAATGTTCCGTTCATTCACTGCGAATCTTAAATTCATCTGACTCTCAACTCCCGGCGGGTTATCGTTACACCACTTGTGAATGTCCAAGTAAGCCAATGCTGGTTTTCAGTGGCCTGTTCATACTAAGAGACGTGCTGTTCATTTGGCTATCCACTCCACCCTGTTCAGCTCTACATTTTCGTGTCCACAAAACCCAGCCTTCAGAAATCATTGGAATCACCACTAGAGAATGTTCCATTCATTCACTGCGAATCTGGAATTCCTCTGAACCTCCACTCCTGGCAGGTTTTCGTTACGCCACTGGTGAATGTCCAAGTAACTCAATACTGGTTTTCAGAGGCATGTTCAACTCGCAGAAGTGCTGTTCAATGGGCTATCCACTCAATATTGGTCAGCTCTTCATTTTCCTCTCCACACAAACCAGCCTTCAGAAATCATTGGGCTCTCCACTACAGACTGTTCCATTCATTCACTGCGATTCTGCAATTCATCTGACTCTCCGCTCCAGGCAGGTTTTCATTACAGCACTGGTGAATGACCAAGTAATCCAATGCTGGTTTTCAGCCGCCTTTTCACACTCGCAGTGTGCTGTTCAATTGTCTATCCACTCAAACCTGGTCAGCCTTTCATTTTCTTTTCCACAATATCAGACTTCAGAAATCATTGGAATCGCCAGTACAGAATGTTCCATTCATTCACTGCCAATCTGGAATTCATCTGAATCTGCACTCCAGGTAGGCTTTCATTACACCACTTATGAATGTCCAAGTAACACAATGCTGGTTTTCAGCGGTCTGTTCACACTCTAAGCCCTGCTTTTTACTGGGTATCCACACAACTGTGGTCAGCTCTTCATTTTCATGTCCAAACAATCCAGACTTGAGAAATCATTGCAATCTCCAGTACAGAATGTTCCATTCATTCACTGCGAATCTGGAATTCAACTGAATCTCCACTACCTGCAGATTTATCTTACACCACTTGTGAATGTCCAAGTAAAACAATGCTGGTTTTCAGAGGCCTGTTCATGTTCGCAGTCGTGCTGTTCAATTGGCTATCCACTCAACCTGTTTTGCTCCTCATTTTCCTGTGCACACAACCCAGCCTTCAGAAATCATTGTAATCTCCACTACAGGATGTTCCATTCATTCACTGGGAATCTGGAATTCATCTGAATCTGCACTCCACGCAGGCTTTCGTTACACCACTGCTGAAAGTCGAAGTAATGCAATACTGGTTTTCAGTGGTCTGTTCACATTCGAAGCCGAGGCTTTTTACAGGCTATCCACTCAACACTGGTCAGCTCTTCATTTTCGTGTCCCCACAATCCAGATTTCAGAAATCATTGCAATCTCCACTACAGAATGTTCCATTCATTCACTGCGAGTCTGGAGTTTATCTGATTCTCCACTCCCGCCTGGTTAACATTACACCACTTGTGAATGTCCAAGTAAGCCAATGCTGGTTTTCAGAGGCCTGTTCATACTCGCAGCCGTGCTGTTTAATTGACAATTCACTCCACCCTGTTCAGCTCTTCATTGTCCCACCACACTACCAGCCTTCAGAAATCTTTGTTATCTCCACTACAGAATGTTCCATTCATTCACTGCGAATCTGGAATTCATCTGACTCTCAACTCCACGCAGGTTTTCATTACACCACTGTTGAATGTCCAAGTAACCCAATGCTGGTTTTCAGCGGCCTGTTCATATTCGCAGCCCTGCTGTTTACTTGGCTATCGATTCAAGCCTGGTCAGCTCTTCATTTTCCTGTCCACACAACACAGGCTTCAGAAATCATTGGAATCTCCTCTACAGAATGTTCCATTCATTCACTGCGAATGTGGAATTCAACTGACTCTCCACTCCATGCAGGTTTTCCTTACACCACTGATGAATGTCCAAGTAACCCAATGCTGGTTTTCAGCTGCATGTTCACACTCGCAGCCATGCTATACAATTGGCTTTCCACTAAATCCTGATTAGTTCTTGATTTTCCTTCCACACGACCCAGCCTTCAGAAATCGTTGGAATCTCCACTAGAGAATGTTCCATTCATTCACTGCGAATCTGGAATTCCTCTGAACCTCCACTCCCGGCAGGTTTTCGTTACACCACTGTTGAATGTCCAAGTAACCCAATGTTTTAAGTGTTTTCTTCACAAGCGCAGTGGTGCTGTTCAATTGGCTATCCACTCAACCCTGGCCAGCTCTACATTTTCCTGTCCACACCACAGAGACTGGAGAAATCATTGTTATCTCCACTACAGAATGTTCCATTCATTCACAGCGAATCTGGAATTCATCGGAATCTCCACTCCCGGCAGGTTTTCGTGACACCACTGGTAAATATCCAAGTAAGCCAATGCTGGTTTTAAGTGGCCTGCTCATACTCTCAGCCGTGCTGTTCAATTTGCTATCCACTCAACCCTCTTCAGCTCCATTTTCCTGTCCACATAACCCAAACTTCAGAAACAATTGGTATCTCCTCCACAGAATGTTCCATTCATTGACGGCAAATCTGAAATTCATCTAATTCTCAACTCCCGTCAGGTTTTCGTTACACCACTTGTGAATGTCCAATTAAGCCAAAGCTGGTTTTCAGTGGCCTGTTCTTACTACGAGACGTGCTGTTCATTTGGCTATCCATTCCACCCTGTTCAGCTCTACATTTTCGTGTCCACAAAACCCAGCCTTCAGAAATCATTGGAATCACCACTAGAGAATGTTCCATTCATTCACTGCGAATCTGGAATTCATCTGAATCTCCACTCCCGGCAGGTTTTCATTGCACCACTGCTGAATGTTCAAGTAACGCAATGATGGTTTTCAGCGGTCTATTCACACTCGAACCCGTGCTGTTCACGGTCTAGCGACTCAACACTGGTGAGTTCTTCTTTTTCCAGTTCAGACAATACAAACCTCAGAAACCATTGCAATCTACACTACAGAATGTTTCATTCATTCAGGCGAATCTTGAATTCATCTTGTTCTCCACTCCCAGCAGGTTTTCGTTTCACCACTGGTGAATGTCCAAGCAACCCAAGGCTGGTTTCAGCTGCGTGTTAACACTCGCAGCCGTGCTGTTCAATTGGCTATCCAGTGAACGCTGGTTAGCTCTTGATTTTCCTTCCACACACCGAGCCTTCAGAAATCATTCTTATCTCCACTTCAGAATGTTCCATTCGTTCCCTGCGAATCTGGAATTCCTCTGACTCTCCACACCAGGCAGATTTTCCTAACAACACTGGTGAATGACCAGGTAATCCAATGCTGGTTTTCAGCGGCTGTTCACACTCACAGCCTTGCTGTTCAATTGGCAATCCAGTCAAACCTAGTCAGCTCTTCATTTTCCTGTCCACACAACCCAGCGTTCAGAAATCATTGGAATCTCTACTACAGAAATTTCCATTCATTCACTGTGAATCTGGAAATACTCTGAATCTGCATTCCAGGAAGGCTTTCGTTACACCACTGATGAATGTCCAAGTAATGCAATGCTGCTTCTTAGTGGTCTGTTCACACTCGAAACCGTGCTGTTCATTGGCTATCCACTCAATATCGGTCAGCTCTTCAATATCCTGTCCAGACTATCCAGATTCCTAAATGTTGGCAATCACCACTACAGAATGTTCCATTCAATCACGCGAATCTGGAATTCATCAGAGTCTCCACTCCTGGAAGGTTTTCGTGACACCACTGGTAAATGTCCAAGGAAGACAATGCTGGTTTTAAGCCGCCTGCTAACACACTCAGCCGTGCTGTTCAATTTGCTATCCACCCAACCCTATTCAGCTCTACATTTTCCTGTCCTCATAACCCAACCTTCAGAAATAATTGGTATCTCCTCCACAGAATGTTCCGTTCATTCACTGCGAATCTTAAATTCATCTGACTCTCAACTCCCGGCGGGTTATCGTTACACCACTTGTGAATGTCCAAGTAAGCCAATGCTGGTTTTCAGTGGCCTGTTCATACTAAGAGACGTGCTGTTCATTTGGCTATCCACTCCACCCTGTTCAGCTCTACATTTTCGTGTCCACAAAACCCAGCCTTCAGAAATCATTGGAATCACCACTAGAGAATGTTCCATTCATTCACTGCGAATCTGGAATTCCTCTGAACCTCCACTCCTGGCAGGTTTTCGTTACGCCACTGGTGAATGTCCAAGTAACTCAATACTGGTTTTCAGAGGCATGTTCAACTCGCAGAAGTGCTGTTCAATGGGCTATCCACTCAATATTGGTCAGCTCTTCATTTTCCTCTCCACACAAACCAGCCTTCAGAAATCATTGGGCTCTCCACTACAGACTGTTCCATTCATTCACTGCGATTCTGCAATTCATCTGACTCTCCGCTCCAGGCAGGTTTTCATTACAGCACTGGTGAATGACCAAGTAATCCAATGCTGGTTTTCAGCCGCCTTTTCACACTCGCAGTGTGCTGTTCAATTGTCTATCCACTCAAACCTGGTCAGCCTTTCATTTTCTTTCCCACAATATCAGACTTCAGAAATCATTGGAATCGCCAGTACAGAATGTTTCATTCATTCACTGCCAATCTGGAATTCATCTGAATCTGCACTCCAGGTAGGCTTTCATTACACCACTTATGAATGTCCAAGTAACACAATGCTGGTTTTCAGCGGTCTGTTCACACTCTAAGCCCTGCTTTTTACTGGGTATCCACACAACTGTGGTCAGCTCTTCATTTTCATGTCCAAACAATCCAGACTTGAGAAATCATTGCAATCTCCAGTACAGAATGTTCCATTCATTCACTGCGAATCTGGAATTCAACTGAATCTCCACTACCTGCAGATTTATCTTACACCACTTGTGAATGTCCAAGTAAAACAATGCTGGTTTTCAGAGGCCTGTTCATGTTCGCAGTCGTGCTGTTCAATTGGCTATCCACTCAACCTGTTTTGCTCCTCATTTTCCTGTGCACACAACCCAGCCTTCAGAAATCATTGTAATCTCCACTACAGGATGTTCCATTCATTCACTGGGAATCTGGAATTCATCTGAATCTGCACTCCACGCAGGCTTTCGTTACACCACTGCTGAAAGTCGAAGTAATGCAATACTGGTTTTCAGTGGTCTGTTCACATTCGAAGCCGAGGCTTTTTACAGGCTATCCACTCAACACTGGTCAGCTCTTCATTTTCGTGTCCCCACAATCCAGATTTCAGAAATCATTGCAATCTCCACTACAGAATGTTCCATTCATTCACTGCGAGTCTGGAGTTTATCTGATTCTCCACTCCCGCCTGGTTAACATTACACCACTTGTGAATGTCCAAGTAAGCCAATGCTGGTTTTCAGAGGCCTGTTCATACTCGCAGCCGTGCTGTTTAATTGACAATTCACTCCACCCTGTTCAGCTCTTCATTGTCCCACCACACTACCAGCCTTCAGAAATCTTTGTTATCTCCACTACAGAATGTTCCATTCATTCACTGCGAATCTGGAATTCATCTGACTCTCAACTCCACGCAGGTTTTCATTACACCACTGTTGAATGTCCAAGTAACCCAATGCTGGTTTTCAGCGGCCTGTTCATATTCGCAGCCCTGCTGTTTACTTGGCTATCGATTCAAGCCTGGTCAGCTCTTCATTTTCCTGTCCACACAACACAGGCTTCAGAAATCATTGGAATCTCCTCTACAGAATGTTCCATTCATTCACTGCGAATGTGGAATTCAACTGACTCTCCACTCCATGCAGGTTTTCCTTACACCACTGATGAATGTCCAAGTAACCCAATGCTGGTTTTCAGCTGCATGTTCACACTCGCAGCCATGCTATACAATTGGCTTTCCACTAAATCCTGATTAGTTCTTGATTTTCCTTCCACACGACCCAGCCTTCAGAAATCGTTGGAATCTCCACTAGAGAATGTTCCATTCATTCACTGCGAATCTGGAATTCCTCTGAACCTCCACTCCCGGCAGGTTTTCGTTACACCACTGTTGAATGTCCAAGTAACCCAATGTTTTAAGTGTTTTCTTCACAAGCGCAGTGGTGCTGTTCAATTGGCTATCCACTCAACCCTGGCCAGCTCTACATTTTCCTGTCCACACCACAGAGACTGGAGAAATCATTGTTATCTCCACTACAGAATGTTCCATTCATTCACAGCGAATCTGGAATTCATCTGAATCTCCACTCCCGGCAGGTTTTCGTGACACCACTGGTAAATATCCAAGTAAGCCAATGCTGGTTTTAAGTGGCCTGCTCATACTCTCAGCCGTGCTGTTCAATTTGCTATCCACTCAACCCTCTTCAGCTCCATTTTCCTGTCCACATAACCCAAACTTCAGAAACAATTGGTATCTCCTCCACAGAATGTTCCATTCATTGACGGCAAATCTGAAATTCATCTAATTCTCAACTCCCGTCAGGTTTTCGTTACACCACTTGTGAATGTCCAATTAAGCCAAAGCTGGTTTTCAGTGGCCTGTTCTTACTACGAGACGTGCTGTTCATTTGGCTATCCATTCCACCCTGTTCAGCTCTACATTTTCGTGTCCACAAAACCCAGCCTTCAGAAATCATTGGAATCACCACTAGAGAATGTTCCATTCATTCACTGCGAATCTGGAATTCATCTGAATCTCCACTCCCGGCAGGTTTTCATTGCACCACTGCTGAATGTTCAAGTAACGCAATGATGGTTTTCAGCGGTCTATTCACACTCGAACCCGTGCTGTTCACGGTCTAGCGACTCAACACTGGTGAGTTCTTCTTTTTCCAGTTCAGACAATACAAACCTCAGAAACCATTGCAATCTACACTACAGAATGTTTCATTCATTCAGGCGAATCTTGAATTCATCTTGTTCTCCACTCCCAGCAGGTTTTCGTTTCACCACTGGTGAATGTCCAAGCAACCCAAGGCTGGTTTCAGCTGCGTGTTAACACTCGCAGCCGTGCTGTTCAATTGGCTATCCAGTGAACGCTGGTTAGCTCTTGATTTTCCTTCCACACACCGAGCCTTCAGAAATCATTCTTATCTCCACTTCAGAGTGTTCCATTCGTTCCCTGCGAATCTGGAATTCCTCTGACTCTCCACACCAGGCAGATTTTCCTAACAACACTGGTGAATGACCAGGTAATCCAATGCTGGTTTTCAGCGGCTGTTCACACTCACAGCCTTGCTGTTCAATTGGCAATCCAGTCAAACCTAGTCAGCTCTTCATTTTCCTGTCCACACAACCCAGCGTTCAGAAATCATTGGAATCTCTACTACAGAAATTTCCATTCATTCACTGTGAATCTGGAAATACTCTGAATCTGCATTCCAGGAAGGCTTTCGTTACACCACTGATGAATGTCCAAGTAATGCAATGCTGCTTCTTAGTGGTCTGTTCACACTCGAAACCGTGCTGTTCATTGGCTATCCACTCAATATCGGTCAGCTCTTCAATATCCTGTCCAGACTATCCAGATTCCTAAATGTTGGCAATCACCACTACAGAATGTTCCATTCAATCACGCGAATCTGGAATTCATCAGAGTCTCCACTCCTGGAAGGTTTTCGTGACACCACTGGTAAATGTCCAAGGAAGACAATGCTGGTTTTAAGCCGCCTGCTAACACACTCAGCCGTGCTGTTCAATTTGCTATCCACCCAACCCTATTCAGCTCTACATTTTCCTGTCCTCATAACCCAACCTTCAGAAATAATTGGTATCTCCTCCACAGAATGTTCCGTTCATTCACTGCGAATCTTAAATTCATCTGACTCTCAACTCCCGGCGGGTTATCGTTACACCACTTGTGAATGTCCAAGTAAGCCAATGCTGGTTTTCAGTGGCCTGTTCATACTAAGAGACGTGCTGTTCATTTGGCTATCCACTCCACCCTGTTCAGCTCTACATTTTCGTGTCCACAAAACCCAGCCTTCAGAAATCATTGGAATCACCACTAGAGAATGTTCCATTCATTCACTGCGAATCTGGAATTCCTCTGAACCTCCACTCCTGGCAGGTTTTCGTTACGCCACTGGTGAATGTCCAAGTAACTCAATACTGGTTTTCAGAGGCATGTTCAACTCGCAGAAGTGCTGTTCAATGGGCTATCCACTCAATATTGGTCAGCTCTTCATTTTCCTCTCCACACAAACCAGCCTTCAGAAATCATTGGGCTCTCCACTACAGACTGTTCCATTCATTCACTGCGATTCTGCAATTCATCTGACTCTCCGCTCCAGGCAGGTTTTCATTACAGCACTGGTGAATGACCAAGTAATCCAATGCTGGTTTTCAGCCGCCTTTTCACACTCGCAGTGTGCTGTTCAATTGTCTATCCACTCAAACCTGGTCAGCCTTTCATTTTCTTTTCCACAATATCAGACTTCAGAAATCATTGGAATCGCCAGTACAGAATGTTCCATTCATTCACTGCCAATCTGGAATTCATCTGAATCTGCACTCCAGGTAGGCTTTCATTACACCACTTATGAATGTCCAAGTAACACAATGCTGGTTTTCAGCGGTCTGTTCACACTCTAAGCCCTGCTTTTTACTGGGTATCCACACAACTGTGGTCAGCTCTTCATTTTCATGTCCAAACAATCCAGACTTGAGAAATCATTGCAATCTCCAGTACAGAATGTTCCATTCATTCACTGCGAATCTGGAATTCAACTGAATCTCCACTACCTGCAGATTTATCTTACACCACTTGTGAATGTCCAAGTAAAACAATGCTGGTTTTCAGAGGCCTGTTCATGTTCGCAGTCGTGCTGTTCCATTGGCTATCCACTCAACCTGTTTTGCTCCTCATTTTCCTGTGCACACAACCCAGCCTTCAGAAATCATTGTAATCTCCACTACAGGATGTTCCATTCATTCACTGGGAATCTGGAATTCATCTGAATCTGCACTCCACGCAGGCTTTCGTTACACCACTGCTGAAAGTCGAAGTAATGCAATACTGGTTTTCAGTGGTCTGTTCACATTCGAAGCCGAGGCTTTTTACAGGCTATCCACTCAACACTGGTCAGCTCTTCATTTTCGTGTCCCCACAATCCAGATTTCAGAAATCATTGCAATCTCCACTACAGAATGTTCCATTCATTCACTGCGAGTCTGGAGTTTATCTGATTCTCCACTCCCGCCTGGTTAACATTACACCACTTGTGAATGTCCAAGTAAGCCAATGCTGGTTTTCAGAGGCCTGTTCATACTCGCAGCCGTGCTGTTTAATTGACAATTCACTCCACCCTGTTCAGCTCTTCATTGTCCCACCACACTACCAGCCTTCAGAAATCTTTGTTATCTCCACTACAGAATGTTCCATTCATTCACTGCGAATCTGGAATTCATCTGACTCTCAACTCCACGCAGGTTTTCATTACACCACTGTTGAATGTCCAAGTAACCCAATGCTGGTTTTCAGCGGCCTGTTCATATTCGCAGCCCTGCTCTTTACTTGGCTATCGATTCAAGCCTGGTCAGCTCTTCATTTTCCTGTCCACACAACACAGGCTTCAGAAATCATTGGAATCTCCTCTACAGAATGTTCCATTCATTCACTGCGAATGTGGAATTCAACTGACTCTCCACTCCATGCAGGTTTTCCTTACACCACTGATGAATGTCCAAGTAACCCAATGCTGGTTTTCAGCTGCATGTTCACACTCGCAGCCATGCTATACAATTGGCTTTCCACTAAATCCTGATTAGTTCTTGATTTTCCTTCCACACGACCCAGCCTTCAGAAATCGTTGGAATCTCCACTAGAGAATGTTCCATTCATTCACTGCGAATCTGGAATTCCTCTGAACCTCCACTCCCGGCAGGTTTTCGTTACACCACTGTTGAATGTCCAAGTAACCCAATGTTTTAAGTGTTTTCTTCACAAGCGCAGTGGTGCTGTTCAATTGGCTATCCACTCAACCCTGGCCAGCTCTACATTTTCCTGTCCACACCACAGAGACTGGAGAAATCATTGTTATCTCCACTACAGAATGTTCCATTCATTCACAGCGAATCTGGAATTCATCTGAATCTCCACTCCCGGCAGGTTTTCGTGACACCACTGGTAAATATCCAAGTAAGCCAATGCTGGTTTTAAGTGGCCTGCTCATACTCTCAGCCGTGCTGTTCAATTTGCTATCCACTCAACCCTCTTCAGCTCCATTTTCCTGTCCACATAACCCAAACTTCAGAAACAATTGGTATCTCCTCCACAGAATGTTCCATTCATTGACGGCAAATCTGAAATTCATCTAATTCTCAACTCCCGTCAGGTTTTCGTTACACCACTTGTGAATGTCCAATTAAGCCAAAGCTGGTTTTCAGTGGCCTGTTCTTACTACGAGACGTGCTGTTCATTTGGCTATCCATTCCACCCTGTTCAGCTCTACATTTTCGTGTCCACAAAACCCAGCCTTCAGAAATCATTGGAATCACCACTAGAGAATGTTCCATTCATTCACTGCGAATCTGGAATTCATCTGAATCTCCACTCCCGGCAGGTTTTCATTGCACCACTGCTGAATGTTCAAGTAACGCAATGATGGTTTTCAGCGGTCTATTCACACTCGAACCCGTGCTGTTCACGGTCTAGCGACTCAACACTGGTGAGTTCTTCTTTTTCCAGTTCAGACAATACAAACCTCAGAAACCATTGCAATCTACACTACAGAATGTTTCATTCATTCAGGCGAATCTTGAATTCATCTTGTTCTCCACTCCCAGCAGGTTTTCGTTTCACCACTGGTGAATGTCCAAGCAACCCAAGGCTGGTTTCAGCTGCGTGTTAACACTCGCAGCCGTGCTGTTCAATTGGCTATCCAGTGAACGCTGGTTAGCTCTTGATTTTCCTTCCACACACCGAGCCTTCAGAAATCATTCTTATCTCCACTTCAGAATGTTCCATTCGTTCCCTGCGAATCTGGAATTCCTCTGACTCTCCACACCAGGCAGATTTTCCTAACAACACTGGTGAATGACCAGGTAATCCAATGCTGGTTTTCAGCGGCTGTTCACACTCACAGCCTTGCTGTTCAATTGGCAATCCAGTCAAACCTAGTCAGCTCTTCATTTTCCTGTCCACACAACCCAGCGTTCAGAAATCATTGGAATCTCTACTACAGAAATTTCCATTCATTCACTGTGAATCTGGAAATACTCTGAATCTGCATTCCAGGAAGGCTTTCGTTACACCACTGATGAATGTCCAAGTAATGCAATGCTGCTTCTTAGTGGTCTGTTCACACTCGAAACCGTGCTGTTCATTGGCTATCCACTCAATATCGGTCAGCTCTTCAATATCCTGTCCAGACTATCCAGATTCCTAAATGTTGGCAATCACCACTACAGAATGTTCCATTCAATCACGCGAATCTGGAATTCATCAGAGTCTCCACTCCTGGAAGGTTTTCGTGACACCACTGGTAAATGTCCAAGGAAGACAATGCTGGTTTTAAGCCGCCTGCTAACACACTCAGCCGTGCTGTTCAATTTGCTATCCACCCAACCCTATTCAGCTCTACATTTTCCTGTCCTCATAACCCAACCTTCAGAAATAATTGGTATCTCCTCCACAGAATGTTCCGTTCATTCACTGCGAATCTTAAATTCATCTGACTCTCAACTCCCGGCGGGTTATCGTTACACCACTTGTGAATGTCCAAGTAAGCCAATGCTGGTTTTCAGTGGCCTGTTCATACTAAGAGACGTGCTGTTCATTTGGCTATCCACTCCACCCTGTTCAGCTCTACATTTTCGTGTCCACAAAACCCAGCCTTCAGAAATCATTGGAATCACCACTAGAGAATGTTCCATTCATTCACTGCGAATCTGGAATTCCTCTGAACCTCCACTCCTGGCAGGTTTTCGTTACGCCACTGGTGAATGTCCAAGTAACTCAATCCTGGTTTTCAGAGGCATGTTCAACTCGCAGAAGTGCTGTTCAATGGGCTATCCACTCAATATTGGTCAGCTCTTCATTTTCCTCTCCACACAAACCAGCCTTCAGAAATCATTGGGCTCTCCACTACAGACTGTTCCATTCATTCACTGCGATTCTGCAATTCATCTGACTCTCCGCTCCAGGCAGGTTTTCATTACAGCACTGGTGAATGACCAAGTAATCCAATGCTGGTTTTCAGCCGCCTTTTCACACTCGCAGTGTGCTGTTCAATTGTCTATCCACTCAAACCTGGTCAGCCTTTCATTTTCTTTTCCACAATATCAGACTTCAGAAATCATTGGAATCGCCAGTACAGAATGTTCCATTCATTCACTGCCAATCTGGAATTCATCTGAATCTGCACTCCAGGTAGGCTTTCATTACACCACTTATGAATGTCCAAGTAACACAATGCTGGTTTTCAGCGGTCTGTTCACACTCTAAGCCCTGCTTTTTACTGGGTATCCACACAACTGTGGTCAGCTCTTCATTTTCATGTCCAAACAATCCAGACTTGAGAAATCATTGCAATCTCCAGTACAGAATGTTCCATTCATTCACTGCGAATCTGGAATTCAACTGAATCTCCACTACCTGCAGATTTATCTTACACCACTTGTGAATGTCCAAGTAAAACAATGCTGGTTTTCAGAGGCCTGTTCATGTTCGCAGTCGTGCTGTTCAATTGGCTATCCACTCAACCTGTTTTGCTCCTCATTTTCCTGTGCACACAACCCAGCCTTCAGAAATCATTGTAATCTCCACTACAGGATGTTCCATTCATTCACTGGGAATCTGGAATTCATCTGAATCTGCACTCCACGCAGGCTTTCGTTACACCACTGCTGAAAGTCGAAGTAATGCAATACTGGTTTTCAGTGGTCTGTTCACATTCGAAGCCGAGGCTTTTTACAGGCTATCCACTCAACACTGGTCAGCTCTTCATTTTCGTGTCCCCACAATCCAGATTTCAGAAATCATTGCAATCTCCACTACAGAATGTTCCATTCATTCACTGCGAGTCTGGAGTTTATCTGATTCTCCACTCCCGCCTGGTTAACATTACACCACTTGTGAATGTCCAAGTAAGCCAATGCTGGTTTTCAGAGGCCTGTTCATACTCGCAGCCGTGCTGTTTAATTGACAATTCACTCCACCCTGTTCAGCTCTTCATTGTCCCACCACACTACCAGCCTTCAGAAATCTTTGTTATCTCCACTACAGAATGTTCCATTCATTCACTGCGAATCTGGAATTCATCTGACTCTCAACTCCACGCAGGTTTTCATTACACCACTGTTGAATGTCCAAGTAACCCAATGCTGGTTTTCAGCGGCCTGTTCATATTCGCAGCCCTGCTCTTTACTTGGCTATCGATTCAAGCCTGGTCAGCTCTTCATTTTCCTGTCCACACAACACAGGCTTCAGAAATCATTGGAATCTCCTCTACAGAATGTTCCATTCATTCACTGCGAATGTGGAATTCAACTGACTCTCCACTCCATGCAGGTTTTCCTTACACCACTGATGAATGTCCAAGTAACCCAATGCTGGTTTTCAGCTGCATGTTCACACTCGCAGCCATGCTATACAATTGGCTTTCCACTAAATCCTGATTAGTTCTTGATTTTCCTTCCACACGACCCAGCCTTCAGAAATCGTTGGAATCTCCACTAGAGAATGTTCCATTCATTCACTGCGAATCTGGAATTCCTCTGAACCTCCACTCCCGGCAGGTTTTCGTTACACCACTGTTGAATGTCCAAGTAACCCAATGTTTTAAGTGTTTTCTTCACAAGCGCAGTGGTGCTGTTCAATTGGCTATCCACTCAACCCTGGCCAGCTCTACATTTTCCTGTCCACACCACAGAGACTGGAGAAATCATTGTTATCTCCACTACAGAATGTTCCATTCATTCACAGCGAATCTGGAATTCATCTGAATCTCCACTCCCGGCAGGTTTTCGTGACACCACTGGTAAATATCCAAGTAAGCCAATGCTGGTTTTAAGTGGCCTGCTCATACTCTCAGCCGTGCTGTTCAATTTGCTATCCACTCAACCCTCTTCAGCTCCATTTTCCTGTCCACATAACCCAAACTTCAGAAACAATTGGTATCTCCTCCACAGAATGTTCCATTCATTGACGGCAAATCTGAAATTCATCTAATTCTCAACTCCCGTCAGGTTTTCGTTACACCACTTGTGAATGTCCAATTAAGCCAAAGCTGGTTTTCAGTGGCCTGTTCTTACTACGAGACGTGCTGTTCATTTGGCTATCCATTCCACCCTGTTCAGCTCTACATTTTCGTGTCCACAAAACCCAGCCTTCAGAAATCATTGGAATCACCACTAGAGAATGTTCCATTCATTCACTGCGAATCTGGAATTCATCTGAATCTCCACTCCCGGCAGGTTTTCATTGCACCACTGCTGAATGTTCAAGTAACGCAATGATGGTTTTCAGCGGTCTATTCACACTCGAACCCGTGCTGTTCACGGTCTAGCGACTCAACACTGGTGAGTTCTTCTTTTTCCAGTTCAGACAATACAAACCTCAGAAACCATTGCAATCTACACTACAGAATGTTTCATTCATTCAGGCGAATCTTGAATTCATCTTGTTCTCCACTCCCAGCAGGTTTTCGTTTCACCACTGGTGAATGTCCAAGCAACCCAAGGCTGGTTTCAGCTGCGTGTTAACACTCGCAGCCGTGCTGTTCAATTGGCTATCCAGTGAACGCTGGTTAGCTCTTGATTTTCCTTCCACACACCGAGCCTTCAGAAATCATTCTTATCTCCACTTCAGAATGTTCCATTCGTTCCCTGCGAATCTGGAATTCCTCTGACTCTCCACACCAGGCAGATTTTCCTAACAACACTGGTGAATGACCAGGTAATCCAATGCTGGTTTTCAGCGGCTGTTCACACTCACAGCCTTGCTGTTCAATTGGCAATCCAGTCAAACCTAGTCAGCTCTTCATTTTCCTGTCCACACAACCCAGCGTTCAGAAATCATTGGAATCTCTACTACAGAAATTTCCATTCATTCACTGTGAATCTGGAAATACTCTGAATCTGCATTCCAGGAAGGCTTTCGTTACACCACTGATGAATGTCCAAGTAATGCAATGCTGCTTCTTAGTGGTCTGTTCACACTCGAAACCGTGCTGTTCATTGGCTATCCACTCAATATCGGTCAGCTCTTCAATATCCTGTCCAGACTATCCAGATTCCTAAATGTTGGCAATCACCACTACAGAATGTTCCATTCAATCACGCGAATCTGGAATTCATCAGAGTCTCCACTCCTGGAAGGTTTTCGTGACACCACTGGTAAATGTCCAAGGAAGACAATGCTGGTTTTAAGCCGCCTGCTAACACACTCAGCCGTGCTGTTCAATTTGCTATCCACCCAACCCTATTCAGCTCTACATTTTCCTGTCCTCATAACCCAACCTTCAGAAATAATTGGTATCTCCTCCACAGAATGTTCCGTTCATTCACTGCGAATCTTAAATTCATCTGACTCTCAACTCCCGGCGGGTTATCGTTACACCACTTGTGAATGTCCAAGTAAGCCAATGCTGGTTTTCAGTGGCCTGTTCATACTAAGAGACGTGCTGTTCATTTGGCTATCCACTCCACCCTGTTCAGCTCTACATTTTCGTGTCCACAAAACCCAGCCTTCAGAAATCATTGGAATCACCACTAGAGAATGTTCCATTCATTCACTGCGAATCTGGAATTCCTCTGAACCTCCACTCCTGGCAGGTTTTCGTTACGCCACTGGTGAATGTCCAAGTAACTCAATCCTGGTTTTCAGAGGCATGTTCAACTCGCAGAAGTGCTGTTCAATGGGCTATCCACTCAATATTGGTCAGCTCTTCATTTTCCTCTCCACACAAACCAGCCTTCAGAAATCATTGGGCTCTCCACTACAGACTGTTCCATTCATTCACTGCGATTCTGCAATTCATCTGACTCTCCGCTCCAGGCAGGTTTTCATTACAGCACTGGTGAATGACCAAGTAATCCAATGCTGGTTTTCAGCCGCCTTTTCACACTCGCAGTGTGCTGTTCAATTGTCTATCCACTCAAACCTGGTCAGCCTTTCATTTTCTTTTCCACAATATCAGACTTCAGAAATCATTGGAATCGCCAGTACAGAATGTTCCATTCATTCACTGCCAATCTGGAATTCATCTGAATCTGCACTCCAGGTAGGCTTTCATTACACCACTTATGAATGTCCAAGTAACACAATGCTGGTTTTCAGCGGTCTGTTCACACTCTAAGCCCTGCTTTTTACTGGGTATCCACACAACTGTGGTCAGCTCTTCATTTTCATGTCCAAACAATCCAGACTTGAGAAATCATTGCAATCTCCAGTACAGAATGTTCCATTCATTCACTGCGAATCTGGAATTCAACTGAATCTCCACTACCTGCAGATTTATCTTACACCACTTGTGAATGTCCAAGTAAAACAATGCTGGTTTTCAGAGGCCTGTTCATGTTCGCAGTCGTGCTGTTCAATTGGCTATCCACTCAACCTGTTTTGCTCCTCATTTTCCTGTGCACACAACCCAGCCTTCAGAAATCATTGTAATCTCCACTACAGGATGTTCCATTCATTCACTGGGAATCTGGAATTCATCTGAATCTGCACTCCACGCAGGCTTTCGTTACACCACTGCTGAAAGTCGAAGTAATGCAATACTGGTTTTCAGTGGTCTGTTCACATTCGAAGCCGAGGCTTTTTACAGGCTATCCACTCAACACTGGTCAGCTCTTCATTTTCGTGTCCCCACAATCCAGATTTCAGAATTCATTGCAATCTCCACTACAGAATGTTCCATTCATTCACTGCGAGTCTGGAGTTTATCTGATTCTCCACTCCCGCCTGGTTAACATTACACCACTTGTGAATGTCCAAGTAAGCCAATGCTGGTTTTCAGAGGCCTGTTCATACTCGCAGCCGTGCTGTTTAATTGACAATTCACTCCACCCTGTTCAGCTCTTCATTGTCCCACCACACTACCAGCCTTCAGAAATCTTTGTTATCTCCACTACAGAATGTTCCATTCATTCACTGCGAATCTGGAATTCATCTGACTCTCAACTCCACGCAGGTTTTCATTACACCACTGTTGAATGTCCAAGTAACCCAATGCCGGTTTTCAGCGGCCTGTTCATATTCGCAGCCCTGCTGTTTACTTGGCTATCGATTCAAGCCTGGTCAGCTCTTCATTTTCCTGTCCACACAACACAGGCTTCAGAAATCATTGGAATCTCCTCTACAGAATGTTCCATTCATTCACTGCGAATGTGGAATTCAACTGACTCTCCACTCCATGCAGGTTTTCCTTACACCACTGATGAATGTCCAAGTAACCCAATGCTGGTTTTCAGCTGCATGTTCACACTCGCAGCCATGCTATACAATTGGCTTTCCACTAAATCCTGATTAGTTCTTGATTTTCCTTCCACACGACCCAGCCTTCAGAAATCGTTGGAATCTCCACTAGAGAATGTTCCATTCATTCACTGCGAATCTGGAATTCCTCTGAACCTCCACTCCCGGCAGGTTTTCGTTACACCACTGTTGAATGTCCAAGTAACCCAATGTTTTAAGTGTTTTCTTCACAAGCGCAGTGGTGCTGTTCAATTGGCTATCCACTCAACCCTGGCCAGCTCTACATTTTCCTGTCCACACCACAGAGACTGGAGAAATCATTGTTATCTCCACTACAGAATGTTCCATTCATTCACAGCGAATCTGGAATTCATCGGAATCTCCACTCCCGGCAGGTTTTCGTGACACCACTGGTAAATATCCAAGTAAGCCAATGCTGGTTTTAAGTGGCCTGCTCATACTCTCAGCCGTGCTGTTCAATTTGCTATCCACTCAACCCTCTTCAGCTCCATTTTCCTGTCCACATAACCCAAACTTCAGAAACAATTGGTATCTCCTCCACAGAATGTTCCATTCATTGACGGCAAATCTGAAATTCATCTAATTCTCAACTCCCGTCAGGTTTTCGTTACACCACTTGTGAATGTCCAATTAAGCCAAAGCTGGTTTTCAGTGGCCTGTTCTTACTACGAGACGTGCTGTTCATTTGGCTATCCATTCCACCCTGTTCAGCTCTACATTTTCGTGTCCACAAAACCCAGCCTTCAGAAATCATTGGAATCACCACTAGAGAATGTTCCATTCATTCACTGCGAATCTGGAATTCATCTGAATCTCCACTCCCGGCAGGTTTTCATTGCACCACTGCTGAATGTTCAAGTAACGCAATGATGGTTTTCAGCGGTCTATTCACACTCGAACCCGTGCTGTTCACGGTCTAGCGACTCAACACTGGTGAGTTCTTCTTTTTCCAGTTCAGACAATACAAACCTCAGAAACCATTGCAATCTACACTACAGAATGTTTCATTCATTCAGGCGAATCTTGAATTCATCTTGTTCTCCACTCCCAGCAGGTTTTCGTTTCACCACTGGTGAATGTCCAAGCAACCCAAGGCTGGTTTCAGCTGCGTGTTAACACTCGCAGCCGTGCTGTTCAATTGGCTATCCAGTGAACGCTGGTTAGCTCTTGATTTTCCTTCCACACACCGAGCCTTCAGAAATCATTCTTATCTCCACTTCAGAATGTTCCATTCGTTCCCTGCGAATCTGGAATTCCTCTGACTCTCCACACCAGGCAGATTTTCCTAACAACACTGGTGAATGACCAGGTAATCCAATGCTGGTTTTCAGCGGCTGTTCACACTCACAGCCTTGCTGTTCAATTGGCAATCCAGTCAAACCTAGTCAGCTCTTCATTTTCCTGTCCACACAACCCAGCGTTCAGAAATCATTGGAATCTCTACTACAGAAATTTCCATTCATTCACTGTGAATCTGGAAATACTCTGAATCTGCATTCCAGGAAGGCTTTCGTTACACCACTGATGAATGTCCAAGTAATGCAATGCTGCTTCTTAGTGGTCTGTTCACACTCGAAACCGTGCTGTTCATTGGCTATCCACTCAATATCGGTCAGCTCTTCAATATCCTGTCCAGACTATCCAGATTCCTAAATGTTGGCAATCACCACTACAGAATGTTCCATTCAATCACGCGAATCTGGAATTCATCAGAGTCTCCACTCCTGGAAGGTTTTCGTGACACCACTGGTAAATGTCCAAGGAAGACAATGCTGGTTTTAAGCCGCCTGCTAACACACTCAGCCGTGCTGTTCAATTTGCTATCCACCCAACCCTATTCAGCTCTACATTTTCCTGTCCTCATAACCCAACCTTCAGAAATAATTGGTATCTCCTCCACAGAATGTTCCGTTCATTCACTGCGAATCTTAAATTCATCTGACTCTCAACTCCCGGCGGGTTATCGTTACACCACTTGTGAATGTCCAAGTAAGCCAATGCTGGTTTTCAGTGGCCTGTTCATACTAAGAGACGTGCTGTTCATTTGGCTATCCACTCCACCCTGTTCAGCTCTACATTTTCGTGTCCACAAAACCCAGCCTTCAGAAATCATTGGAATCACCACTAGAGAATGTTCCATTCATTCACTGCGAATCTGGAATTCCTCTGAACCTCCACTCCTGGCAGGTTTTCGTTACGCCACTGGTGAATGTCCAAGTAACTCAATACTGGTTTTCAGAGGCATGTTCAACTCGCAGAAGTGCTGTTCAATGGGCTATCCACTCAATATTGGTCAGCTCTTCATTTTCCTCTCCACACAAACCAGCCTTCAGAAATCATTGGGCTCTCCACTACAGACTGTTCCATTCATTCACTGCGATTCTGCAATTCATCTGACTCTCCGCTCCAGGCAGGTTTTCATTACAGCACTGGTGAATGACCAAGTAATCCAATGCTGGTTTTCAGCCGCCTTTTCACACTCGCAGTGTGCTGTTCAATTGTCTATCCACTCAAACCTGGTCAGCCTTTCATTTTCTTTTCCACAATATCAGACTTCAGAAATCATTGGAATCGCCAGTACAGAATGTTCCATTCATTCACTGCCAATCTGGAATTCATCTGAATCTGCACTCCAGGTAGGCTTTCATTACACCACTTATGAATGTCCAAGTAACACAATGCTGGTTTTCAGCGGTCTGTTCACACTCTAAGCCCTGCTTTTTACTGGGTATCCACACAACTGTGGTCAGCTCTTCATTTTCATGTCCAAACAATCCAGACTTGAGAAATCATTGCAATCTCCAGTACAGAATGTTCCATTCATTCACTGCGAATCTGGAATTCAACTGAATCTCCACTACCTGCAGATTTATCTTACACCACTTGTGAATGTCCAAGTAAAACAATGCTGGTTTTCAGAGGCCTGTTCATGTTCGCAGTCGTGCTGTTCAATTGGCTATCCACTCAACCTGTTTTGCTCCTCATTTTCCTGTGCACACAACCCAGCCTTCAGAAATCATTGTAATCTCCACTACAGGATGTTCCATTCTTTCACTGGGAATCTGGAATTCATCTGAATCTGCACTCCACGCAGGCTTTCGTTACACCACTGCTGAAAGTCGAAGTAATGCAATACTGGTTTTCAGTGGTCTGTTCACATTCGAAGCCGAGGCTTTTTACAGGCTATCCACTCAACACTGGTCAGCTCTTCATTTTCGTGCCCCACAATCCAGATTTCAGAAATCATTGCAATCTCCACTACAGAATGTTCCATTCATTCACTGCGAGTCTGGAGTTTATCTGATTCTCCACTCCCGCCTGGTTAACATTACACCACTTGTGAATGTCCAAGTAAGCCAATGCTGGTTTTCAGAGGCCTGTTCATACTCGCAGCCGTGCTGTTTAATTGACAATTCACTCCACCCTGTTCAGCTCTTCATTGTCCCACCACACTACCAGCCTTCAGAAATCTTTGTTATCTCCACTACAGAATGTTCCATTCATTCACTGCGAATCTGGAATTCATCTGACTCTCAACTCCACGCAGGTTTTCATTACACCACTGTTGAATGTCCAAGTAACCCAATGCTGGTTTTCAGCGGCCTGTTCATATTCGCAGCCCTGCTGTTTACTTGGCTATCGATTCAAGCCTGGTCAGCTCTTCATTTTCCTGTCCACACAACACAGGCTTCAGAAATCATTGGAATCTCCTCTACAGAATGTTCCATTCATTCACTGCGAATGTGGAATTCAACTGACTCTCCACTCCATGCAGGTTTTCCTTACACCACTGATGAATGTCCAAGTAACCCAATGCTGGTTTTCAGCTGCATGTTCACACTCGCAGCCATGCTATACAATTGGCTTTCCACTAAATCCTGATTAGTTCTTGATGTTCCTTCCACACGACCCAGCCTTCAGAAATCGTTGGAATCTCCACTAGAGAATGTTCCATTCATTCACTGCGAATCTGGAATTCCTCTGAACCTCCACTCCCGGCAGGTTTTCGTTACACCACTGTTGAATGTCCAAGTAACCCAATGTTTTAAGTGTTTTCTTCACAAGCGCAGTGGTGCTGTTCAATTGGCTATCCACTCAACCCTGGCCAGCTCTACATTTTCCTGTCCACACCACAGAGACTGGAGAAATCATTGTTATCTCCACTACAGAATGTTCCATTCATTCACAGCGAATCTGGAATTCATCTGAATCTCCACTCCCGGCAGGTTTTCGTGACACCACTGGTAAATATCCAAGTAAGCCAATGCTGGTTTTAAGTGGCCTGCTCATACTCTCAGCCGTGCTGTTCAATTTGCTATCCACTCAACCCTCTTCAGCTCCATTTTCCTGTCCACATAACCCAAACTTCAGAAACAATTGGTATCTCCTCCACAGAATGTTCCATTCATTGACGGCAAATCTGAAATTCATCTAATTCTCAACTCCCGTCAGGTTTTCGTTACACCACTTGTGAATGTCCAATTAAGCCAAAGCTGGTTTTCAGTGGCCTGTTCTTACTACGAGACGTGCTGTTCATTTGGCTATCCATTCCACCCTGTTCAGCTCTACATTTTCGTGTCCACAAAACCCAGCCTTCAGAAATCATTGGAATCACCACTAGAGAATGTTCCATTCATTCACTGCGAATCTGGAATTCATCTGAATCTCCACTCCCGGCAGGTTTTCATTGCACCACTGCTGAATGTTCAAGTAACGCAATGATGGTTTTCAGCGGTCTATTCACACTCGAACCCGTGCTGTTCACGGTCTAGCGACTCAACACTGGTGAGTTCTTCTTTTTCCAGTTCAGACAATACAAACCTCAGAAACCATTGCAATCTACACTACAGAATGTTTCATTCATTCAGGCGAATCTTGAATTCATCTTGTTCTCCACTCCCAGCAGGTTTTCGTTTCACCACTGGTGAATGTCCAAGCAACCCAAGGCTGGTTTCAGCTGCGTGTTAACACTCGCAGCCGTGCTGTTCAATTGGCTATCCAGTGAACGCTGGTTAGCTCTTGATTTTCCTTCCACACACCGAGCCTTCAGAAATCATTCTTATCTCCACTTCAGAATGTTCCATTCGTTCCCTGCGAATCTGGAATTCCTCTGACTCTCCACACCAGGCAGATTTTCCTAACAACACTGGTGAATGACCAGGTAATCCAATGCTGGTTTTCAGCGGCTGTTCACACTCACAGCCTTGCTGTTCAATTGGCAATCCAGTCAAACCTAGTCAGCTCTTCATTTTCCTGTCCACACAACCCAGCGTTCAGAAATCATTGGAATCTCTACTACAGAAATTTCCATTCATTCACTGTGAATCTGGAAATACTCTGAATCTGCATTCCAGGAAGGCTTTCGTTACACCACTGATGAATGTCCAAGTAATGCAATGCTGCTTCTTAGTGGTCTGTTCACACTCGAAACCGTGCTGTTCATTGGCTATCCACTCAATATCGGTCAGCTCTTCAATATCCTGTCCAGACTATCCAGATTCCTAAATGTTGGCAATCACCACTACAGAATGTTCCATTCAATCACGCGAATCTGGAATTCATCAGAGTCTCCACTCCTGGAAGGTTTTCGTGACACCACTGGTAAATGTCCAAGGAAGACAATGCTGGTTTTAAGCCGCCTGCTAACACACTCAGCCGTGCTGTTCAATTTGCTATCCACCCAACCCTATTCAGCTCTACATTTTCCTGTCCTCATAACCCAACCTTCAGAAATAATTGGTATATCCTCCACAGAATGTTCCGTTCATTCACTGCGAATCTTAAATTCATCTGACTCTCAACTCCCGGCGGGTTATCGTTACACCACTTGTGAATGTCCAAGTAAGCCAATGCTGGTTTTCAGTGGCCTGTTCATACTAAGAGACGTGCTGTTCATTTGGCTATCCACTCCACCCTGTTCAGCTCTACATTTTCGTGTCCACAAAACCCAGCCTTCAGAAATCATTGGAATCACCACTAGAGAATGTTCCATTCATTCACTGCGAATCTGGAATTCCTCTGAACCTCCACTCCTGGCAGGTTTTCGTTACGCCACTGGTGAATGTCCAAGTCACTCAATACTGCTTTTCAGAGGCATGTTCAACTCGCAGAAGTGCTGTTCAATGGGCTATCCACTCAATATTGGTCAGCTCTTCATTTTCCTCTCCACACAAACCAGCCTTCAGAAATCATTGGGCTCTCCACTACAGACTGTTCCATTCATTCACTGCGATTCTGCAATTCATCTGACTCTCCGCTCCAGGCAGGTTTTCATTACAGCACTGGTGAATGACCAAGTAATCCAATGCTGGTTTTCAGCCGCCTTTTCACACTCGCAGTGTGCTGTTCAATTGTCTATCCACTCAAACCTGGTCAGCCATTCATTTTCTTTTCCACAATATCAGACTTCAGAAATCATTGGAATCGCCAGTACAGAATGTTCCATTCATTCACTGCCAATCTGGAATTCATCTGAATCTGCACTCCAGGTAGGCTTTCATTACACCACTTATGAATGTCCAAGTAACACAATGCTGGTTTTCAGCGGTCTGTTCACACTCTAAGCCCTGCTTTTTACTGGGTATCCACACAACTGTGGTCAGCTCTTCATTTTCATGTCCAAACAATCCAGACTTGAGAAATCATTGCAATCTCCAGTACAGAATGTTCCATTCATTCACTGCGAATCTGGAATTCAACTGAATCTCCACTACCTGCAGATTTATCTTACACCACTTGTGAATGTCCAAGTAAAACAATGCTGGTTTTCAGAGGCCTGTTCATGTTCGCAGTCGTGCTGTTCAATTGGCTATCCACTCAACCTGTTTTGCTCCTCATTTTCCTGTGCACACAACCCAGCCTTCAGAAATCATTGTAATCTCCACTACAGGATGTTCCATTCATTCACTGGGAATCTGGAATTCATCTGAATCTGCACTCCACGCAGGCTTTCGTTACACCACTGCTGAAAGTCGAAGTAATGCAATACTGGTTTTCAGTGGTCTGTTCACATTCGAAGCCGAGGCTTTTTACAGGCTATCCACTCAACACTGGTCAGCTCTTCATTTTCGTGTCCCCACAATCCAGATTTCAGAAATCATTGCAATCTCCACTACAGAATGTTCCATTCATTCACTGCGAGTCTGGAGTTTATCTGATTCTCCACTCCCGCCTGGTTAACATTACACCACTTGTGAATGTCCAAGTAAGCCAATGCTGGTTTTCAGAGGCCTGTTCATACTCGCAGCCGTGCTGTTTAATTGACAATTCACTCCACCCTGTTCAGCTCTTCATTGTCCCACCACACTACCAGCCTTCAGAAATCTTTGTTATCTCCACTACAGAATGTTCCATTCATTCACTGCGAATCTGGAATTCATCTGACTCTCAACTCCACGCAGGTTTTCATTACACCACTGTTGAATGTCCAAGTAACCCAATGCTGGTTTTCAGCGGCCTGTTCATATTCGCAGCCCTGCTGTTTACTTGGCTATCGATTCAAGCCTGGTCAGCTCTTCATTTTCCTGTCCACACAACACAGGCTTCAGAAATCATTGGAATCTCCTCTACAGAATGTTCCATTCATTCACTGCGAATGTGGAATTCAACTGACTCTCCACTCCATGCAGGTTTTCCTTACACCACTGATGAATGTCCAAGTAACCCAATGCTGGTTTTCAGCTGCATGTTCACACTCGCAGCCATGCTATACAATTGGCTTTCCACTAAATCCTGATTAGTTCTTGATGTTCCTTCCACACGACCCAGCCTTCAGAAATCGTTGGAATCTCCACTAGAGAATGTTCCATTCATTCACTGCGAATCTGGAATTCCTCTGAACCTCCACTCCCGGCAGGTTTTCGTTACACCACTGTTGAATGTCCAAGTAACCCAATGTTTTAAGTGTTTTCTTCACAAGCGCAGTGGTGCTGTTCAATTGGCTATCCACTCAACCCTGGCCAGCTCTACATTTTCCTGTCCACACCACAGAGACTGGAGAAATCATTGTTATCTCCACTACAGAATGTTCCATTCATTCACAGCGAATCTGGAATTCATCTGAATCTCCACTCCCGGCAGGTTTTCGTGACACCACTGGTAAATATCCAAGTAAGCCAATGCTGGTTTTAAGTGGCCTGCTCATACTCTCAGCCGTGCTGTTCAATTTGCTATCCACTCAACCCTCTTCAGCTCCATTTTCCTGTCCACATAACCCAAACTTCAGAAACAATTGGTATCTCCTCCACAGAATGTTCCATTCATTGACGGCAAATCTGAAATTCATCTAATTCTCAACTCCCGTCAGGTTTTCGTTACACCACTTGTGAATGTCCAATTAAGCCAAAGCTGGTTTTCAGTGGCCTGTTCTTACTACGAGACGTGCTGTTCATTTGGCTATCCATTCCACCCTGTTCAGCTCTACATTTTCGTGTCCACAAAACCCAGCCTTCAGAAATCATTGGAATCACCACTAGAGAATGTTCCATTCATTCACTGCGAATCTGGAATTCATCTGAATCTCCACTCCCGGCAGGTTTTCATTGCACCACTGCTGAATGTTCAAGTAACGCAATGATGGTTTTCAGCGGTCTATTCACACTCGAACCCGTGCTGTTCACGGTCTAGCGACTCAACACTGGTGAGTTCTTCTTTTTCCAGTTCAGACAATACAAACCTCAGAAACCATTGCAATCTACACTACAGAATGTTTCATTCATTCAGGCGAATCTTGAATTCATCTTGTTCTCCACTCCCAGCAGGTTTTCGTTTCACCACTGGTGAATGTCCAAGCAACCCAAGGCTGGTTTCAGCTGCGTGTTAACACTCGCAGCCGTGCTGTTCAATTGGCTATCCAGTGAACGCTGGTTAGCTCTTGATTTTCCTTCCACACACCGAGCCTTCAGAAATCATTCTTATCTCCACTTCAGAATGTTCCATTCGTTCCCTGCGAATCTGGAATTCCTCTGACTCTCCACACCAGGCAGATTTTCCTAACAACACTGGTGAATGACCAGGTAATCCAATGCTGGTTTTCAGCGGCTGTTCACACTCACAGCCTTGCTGTTCAATTGGCAATCCAGTCAAACCTAGTCAGCTCTTCATTTTCCTGTCCACACAACCCAGCGTTCAGAAATCATTGGAATCTCTACTACAGAAATTTCCATTCATTCACTGTGAATCTGGAAATACTCTGAATCTGCATTCCAGGAAGGCTTTCGTTACACCACTGATGAATGTCCAAGTAATGCAATGCTGCTTCTTAGTGGTCTGTTCACACTCGAAACCGTGCTGTTCATTGGCTATCCACTCAATATCGGTCAGCTCTTCAATATCCTGTCCAGACTATCCAGATTCCTAAATGTTGGCAATCACCACTACAGAATGTTCCATTCAATCACGCGAATCTGGAATTCATCAGAGTCTCCACTCCTGGAAGGTTTTCGTGACACCACTGGTAAATGTCCAAGGAAGACAATGCTGGTTTTAAGCCGCCTGCTAACACACTCAGCCGTGCTGTTCAATTTGCTATCCACCCAACCCTATTCAGCTCTACATTTTCCTGTCCTCATAACCCAACCTTCAGAAATAATTGGTATCTCCTCCACAGAATGTTCCGTTCATTCACTGCGAATCTTAAATTCATCTGACTCTCAACTCCCGGCGGGTTATCGTTACACCACTTGTGAATGTCCAAGTAAGCCAATGCTGGTTTTCAGTGGCCTGTTCATACTAAGAGACGTGCTGTTCATTTGGCTATCCACTCCACCCTGTTCAGCTCTACATTTTCGTGTCCACAAAACCCAGCCTTCAGAAATCATTGGAATCACCACTAGAGAATGTTCCATTCATTCACTGCGAATCTGGAATTCCTCTGAACCTCCACTCCTGGCAGGTTTTCGTTACGCCACTGGTGAATGTCCAAGTCACTCAATACTGCTTTTCAGAGGCATGTTCAACTCGCAGAAGTGCTGTTCAATGGGCTATCCACTCAATATTGGTCAGCTCTTCATTTTCCTCTCCACACAAACCAGCCTTCAGAAATCATTGGGCTCTCCACTACAGACTGTTCCATTCATTCACTGCGATTCTGCAATTCATCTGACTCTCCGCTCCAGGCAGGTTTTCATTACAGCACTGGTGAATGACCAAGTAATCCAATGCTGGTTTTCAGCCGCCTTTTCACACTCGCAGTGTGCTGTTCAATTGTCTATCCACTCAAACCTGGTCAGCCATTCATTTTCTTTTCCACAATATCAGACTTCAGAAATCATTGGAATCGCCAGTACAGAATGTTCCATTCATTCACTGCCAATCTGGAATTCATCTGAATCTGCACTCCAGGTAGGCTTTCATTACACCACTTATGAATGTCCAAGTAACACAATGCTGGTTTTCAGCGGTCTGTTCACACTCTAAGCCCTGCTTTTTACTGGGTATCCACACAACTGTGGTCAGCTCTTCATTTTCATGTCCAAACAATCCAGACTTGAGAAATCATTGCAATCTCCAGTACAGAATGTTCCATTCATTCACTGCGAATCTGGAATTCAACTGAATCTCCACTACCTGCAGATTTATCTTACACCACTTGTGAATGTCCAAGTAAAACAATGCTGGTTTTCAGAGGCCTGTTCATGTTCGCAGTCGTGCTGTTCAATTGGCTATCCACTCAACCTGTTTTGCTCCTCATTTTCCTGTGCACACAACCCAGCCTTCAGAAATCATTGTAATCTCCACTACAGGATGTTCCATTCATTCACTGGGAATCTGGAATTCATCTGAATCTGCACTCCACGCAGGCTTTCGTTACACCACTGCTGAAAGTCGAAGTAATGCAATACTGGTTTTCAGTGGTCTGTTCACATTCGAAGCCGAGGCTTTTTACAGGCTATCCACTCAACACTGGTCAGCTCTTCATTTTCGTGTCCCCACAATCCAGATTTCAGAAATCATTGCAATCTCCACTACAGAATGTTCCATTCATTCACTGCGAGTCTGGAGTTTATCTGATTCTCCACTCCCGCCTGGTTAACATTACACCACTTGTGAATGTCCAAGTAAGCCAATGCTGGTTTTCAGAGGCCTGTTCATACTCGCAGCCGTGCTGTTTAATTGACAATTCACTCCACCCTGTTCAGCTCTTCATTGTCCCACCACACTACCAGCCTTCAGAAATCTTTGTTATCTCCACTACAGAATGTTCCATTCATTCACTGCGAATCTGGAATTCATCTGACTCTCAACTCCACGCAGGTTTTCATTACACCACTGTTGAATGTCCAAGTAACCCAATGCTGGTTTTCAGCGGCCTGTTCATATTCGCAGCCCTGCTGTTTACTTGGCTATCGATTCAAGCCTGGTCAGCTCTTCATTTTCCTGTCCACACAACACAGGCTTCAGAAATCATTGGAATCTCCTCTACAGAATGTTCCATTCATTCACTGCGAATGTGGAATTCAACTGACTCTCCACTCCAGGCAGGTTTTCCTTACACCACTGATGAATGTCCAAGTAACCCAATGCTGGTTTTCAGCTGCATGTTCACACTCGCAGCCATGCTATACAATTGGCTTTCCACTAAATCCTGATTAGTTCTTGATGTTCCTTCCACACGACCCAGCCTTCAGAAATCGTTGGAATCTCCACTAGAGAATGTTCCATTCATTCACTGCGAATCTGGAATTCCTCTGAACCTCCACTCCCGGCAGGTTTTCGTTACACCACTGTTGAATGTCCAAGTAACCCAATGTTTTAAGTGTTTTCTTCACAAGCGCAGTGGTGCTGTTCAATTGGCTATCCACTCAACCCTGGCCAGCTCTACATTTTCCTGTCCACACCACAGAGACTGGAGAAATCATTGTTATCTCCACTACAGAATGTTCCATTCATTCACAGCGAATCTGGAATTCATCTGAATCTCCACTCCCGGCAGGTTTTCGTGACACCACTGGTAAATATCCAAGTAAGCCAATGCTGGTTTTAAGTGGCCTGCTCATACTCTCAGCCGTGCTGTTCAATTTGCTATCCACTCAACCCTCTTCAGCTCCATTTTCCTGTCCACATAACCCAAACTTCAGAAACAATTGGTATCTCCTCCACAGAATGTTCCATTCATTGACGGCAAATCTGAAATTCATCTAATTCTCAACTCCCGTCAGGTTTTCGTTACACCACTTGTGAATGTCCAATTAAGCCAAAGCTGGTTTTCAGTGGCCTGTTCTTACTACGAGACGTGCTGTTCATTTGGCTATCCATTCCACCCTGTTCAGCTCTACATTTTCGTGTCCACAAAACCCAGCCTTCAGAAATCATTGGAATCACCACTAGAGAATGTTCCATTCATTCACTGCGAATCTGGAATTCATCTGAATCTCCACTCCCGGCAGGTTTTCATTGCACCACTGCTGAATGTTCAAGTAACGCAATGATGGTTTTCAGCGGTTTATTCACACTCGAACCCGTGCTGTTCACGGTCTAGCGACTCAACACTGGTGAGTTCTTCTTTTTCCAGTTCAGACAATACAAACCTCAGAAACCATTGCAATCTACACTACAGAATGTTTCATTCATTCAGGCGAATCTTGAATTCATCTTGTTCTCCACTCCCAGCAGGTTTTCGTTTCACCACTGGTGAATGTCCAAGCAACCCAAGGCTGGTTTCAGCTGCGTGTTAATACTCGCAGCCGTGCTGTTCAATTGGCTATCCAGTGAACGCTGGTTAGCTCTTGATTTTCCTTCCACACACCGAGCCTTCAGAAATCATTCTTATCTCCACTTCAGAATGTTCCATTCGTTCCCTGCGAATCTGGAATTCCTCTGACTCTCCACACCAGGCAGATTTTCCTAACAACACTGGTGAATGACCAGGTAATCCAATGCTGGTTTTCAGCGGCTGTTCACACTCACAGCCTTGCTGTTCAATTGGCAATCCAGTCAAACCTAGTCAGCTCTTCATTTTCCTGTCCACACAACCCAGCGTTCAGAAATCATTGGAATCTCTACTACAGAAATTTCCATTCATTCACTGTGAATCTGGAAATACTCTGAATCTGCATTCCAGGAAGGCTTTCGTTACACCACTGATGAATGTCCAAGTAATGCAATGCTGCTTCTTAGTGGTCTGTTCACACTCGAAACCGTGCTGTTCATTGGCTATCCACTCAATATCGGTCAGCTCTTCAATATCCTGTCCAGACTATCCAGATTCCTAAATGTTGGCAATCACCACTACAGAATGTTCCATTCAATCACGCGAATCTGGAATTCATCAGAGTCTCCACTCCTGGAAGGTTTTCGTGACACCACTGGTAAATGTCCAAGGAAGACAATGCTGGTTTTAAGCCGCCTGCTAACACACTCAGCCGTGCTGTTCAATTTGCTATCCACCCAACCCTATTCAGCTCTACATTTTCCTGTCCTCATAACCCAACCTTCAGAAATAATTGGTATCTCCTCCACAGAATGTTCCGTTCATTCACTGCGAATCTTAAATTCATCTGACTCTCAACTCCCGGCGGGTTATCGTTACACCACTTGTGAATGTCCAAGTAAGCCAATGCTGGTTTTCAGTGGCCTGTTCATACTAAGAGACGTGCTGTTCATTTGGCTATCCACTCCACCCTGTTCAGCTCTACATTTTCGTGTCCACAAAACCCAGCCTTCAGAAATCATTGGAATCACCACTAGAGAATGTTCCATTCATTCACTGCGAATCTGGAATTCATCTGAACCTCCACTCCTGGCAGGTTTTCGTTACGCCACTGGTGAATGTCCAAGTAACTCAATACTGGTTTTCAGAGGCATGTTCAACTCGCAGAAGTGCTGTTCAATGGGCTATCCACTCAATATTGGTCAGCTCTTCATTTTCCTCTCCACACAAACCAGCCTTCAGAAATCATTGGGCTCTCCACTACAGACTGTTCCATTCATTCACTGCGATTCTGCAATTCATCTGACTCTCCGCTCCAGGCAGGTTTTCATTACAGCACTGGTGAATGACCAAGTAATCCAATGCTGGTTTTCAGCCGCCTTTTCACACTCGCAGTGTGCTGTTCAATTGTCTATCCACTCAAACCTGGTCAGCCTTTCATTTTCTTTTCCACAATATCAGACTTCAGAAATCATTGGAATCGCCAGTACAGAATGTTCCATTCATTCACTGCCAATCTGGAATTCATCTGAATCTGCACTCCAGGTAGGCTTTCATTACACCACTTATGAATGTCCAAGTAACACAATGCTGGTTTTCAGCGGTCTGTTCACACTCTAAGCCCTGCTTTTTACTGGGTATCCACACAACTGTGGTCAGCTCTTCATTTTCATGTCCAAACAATCCAGACTTGAGAAATCATTGCAATCTCCAGTACAGAATGTTCCATTCATTCACTGCGAATCTGGAATTCAACTGAATCTCCACTACCTGCAGATTTATCTTACACCACTTGTGAATGTCCAAGTAAAACAATGCTGGTTTTCAGAGGCCTGTTCATGTTCGCAGTCGTGCTGTTCAATTGGCTATCCACTCAACCTGTTTTGCTCCTCATTTTCCTGTGCACACAACCCAGCCTTCAGAAATCATTGTAATCTCCACTACAGGATGTTCCATTCATTCACTGGGAATCTGGAATTCATCTGAATCTGCACTCCACGCAGGCTTTCGTTACACCACTGCTGAAAGTCGAAGTAATGCAATACTGGTTTTCAGTGGTCTGTTCACATTCGAAGCCGAGGCTTTTTACAGGCTATCCACTCAACACTGGTCAGCTCTTCATTTTCGTGTCCCCACAATCCAGATTTCAGAAATCATTGCAATCTCCACTACAGAATGTTCCATTCATTCACTGCGAGTCTGGAGTTTATCTGATTCTCCACTCCCGCCTGGTTAACATTACACCACTTGTGAATGTCCAAGTAAGCCAATGCTGGTTTTCAGAGGCCTGTTCATACTCGCAGCCGTGCTGTTTAATTGACAATTCACTCCACCCTGTTCAGCTCTTCATTGTCCCACCACACTACCAGCCTTCAGAAATCTTTGTTATCTCCACTACAGAATGTTCCATTCATTCACTGCGAATCTGGAATTCATCTGACTCTCAACTCCACGCAGGTTTTCATTACACCACTGTTGAATGTCCAAGTAACCCAATGCTGGTTTTCAGCGGCCTGTTCATATTCGCAGCCCTGCTGTTTACTTGGCTATCGATTCAAGCCTGGTCAGCTCTTCATTTTCCTGTCCACACAACACAGGCTTCAGAAATCATTGGAATCTCCTCTACAGAATGTTCCATTCATTCACTGCGAATGTGGAATTCAACTGACTCTCCACTCCATGCAGGTTTTCCTTACACCACTGATGAATGTCCAAGTAACCCAATGCTGGTTTTCAGCTGCATGTTCACACTCGCAGCCATGCTATACAATTGGCTTTCCACTAAATCCTGATTAGTTCTTGATGTTCCTTCCACACGACCCAGCCTTCAGAAATCGTTGGAATCTCCACTAGAGAATGTTCCATTCATTCACTGCGAATCTGGAATTCCTCTGAACCTCCACTCCCGGCAGGTTTTCGTTACACCACTGTTGAATGTCCAAGTAACCCAATGTTTTAAGTGTTTTCTTCACAAGCGCAGTGGTGCTGTTCAATTGGCTATCCACTCAACCCTGGCCAGCTCTACATTTTCCTGTCCACACCACAGAGACTGGAGAAATCATTGTTATCTCCACTACAGAATGTTCCATTCATTCACAGCGAATCTGGAATTCATCTGAATCTCCACTCCCGGCAGGTTTTCGTGACACCACTGGTAAATATCCAAGTAAGCCAATGCTGGTTTTAAGTGGCCTGCTCATACTCTCAGCCGTGCTGTTCAATTTGCTATCCACTCAACCCTCTTCAGCTCCATTTTCCTGTCCACATAACCCAAACTTCAGAAACAATTGGTATCTCCTCCACAGAATGTTCCATTCATTGACGGCAAATCTGAAATTCATCTAATTCTCAACTCCCGTCAGGTTTTCGTTACACCACTTGTGAATGTCCAATTAAGCCAAAGCTGGTTTTCAGTGGCCTGTTCTTACTACGAGACGTGCTGTTCATTTGGCTATCCATTCCACCCTGTTCAGCTCTACATTTTCGTGTCCACAAAACCCAGCCTTCAGAAATCATTGGAATCACCACTAGAGAATGTTCCATTCATTCACTGCGAATCTGGAATTCATCTGAATCTCCACTCCCGGCAGGTTTTCATTGCACCACTGCTGAATGTTCAAGTAACGCAATGATGGTTTTCAGCGGTCTATTCACACTCGAACCCGTGCTGTTCACGGTCTAGCGACTCAACACTGGTGAGTTCTTCTTTTTCCAGTTCAGACAATACAAACCTCAGAAACCATTGCAATCTACACTACAGAATGTTTCATTCATTCAGGCGAATCTTGAATTCATCTTGTTCTCCACTCCCAGCAGGTTTTCGTTTCACCACTGGTGAATGTCCAAGCAACCCAAGGCTGGTTTCAGCTGCGTGTTAACACTCGCAGCCGTGCTGTTCAATTGGCTATCCAGTGAACGCTGGTTAGCTCTTGATTTTCCTTCCACACACCGAGCCTTCAGAAATCATTCTTATCTCCACTTCAGAATGTTCCATTCGTTCCCTGCGAATCTGGAATTCCTCTGACTCTCCACACCAGGCAGATTTTCCTAACAACACTGGTGAATGACCAGGTAATCCAATGCTGGTTTTCAGCGGCTGTTCACACTCACAGCCTTGCTGTTCAATTGGCAATCCAGTCAAACCTAGTCAGCTCTTCATTTTCCTGTCCACACAACCCAGCGTTCAGAAATCATTGGAATCTCTACTACAGAAATTTCCATTCATTCACTGTGAATCTGGAAATACTCTGAATCTGCATTCCAGGAAGGCTTTCGTTACACCACTGATGAATGTCCAAGTAATGCAATGCTGCTTCTTAGTGGTCTGTTCACACTCGAAACCGTGCTGTTCATTGGCTATCCACTCAATATCGGTCAGCTCTTCAATATCCTGTCCAGACTATCCAGATTCCTAAATGTTGGCAATCACCACTACAGAATGTTCCATTCAATCACGCGAATCTGGAATTCATCAGAGTCTCCACTCCTGGAAGGTTTTCGTGACACCACTGGTAAATGTCCAAGGAAGACAATGCTGGTTTTAAGCCGCCTGCTAACACACTCAGCCGTGCTGTTCAATTTGCTATCCACCCAACCCTATTCAGCTCTACATTTTCCTGTCCTCATAACCCAACCTTCAGAAATAATTGGTATCTCCTCCACAGAATGTTCCGTTCATTCACTGCGAATCTTAAATTCATCTGACTCTCAACTCCCGGCGGGTTATCGTTACACCACTTGTGAATGTCCAAGTAAGCCAATGCTGGTTTTCAGTGGCCTGTTCATACTAAGAGACGTGCTGTTCATTTGGCTATCCACTCCACCCTGTTCAGCTCTACATTTTCGTGTCCACAAAACCCAGCCTTCAGAAATCATTGGAATCACCACTAGAGAATGTTCCATTCACTCACTGCGAATCTGGAATTCCTCTGAACCTCCACTCCTGGCAGGTTTTCGTTACGCCACTGGTGAATGTCCAAGTAACTCAATACTGGTTTTCAGAGGCATGTTCAACTCGCAGAAGTGCTGTTCAATGGGCTATCCACTCAATATTGGTCAGCTCTTCATTTTCCTCTCCACACAAACCAGCCTTCAGAAATCATTGGGCTCTCCACTACAGACTGTTCCATTCATTCACTGCGATTCTGCAATTCATCTGACTCTCCGCTCCAGGCAGGTTTTCATTACAGCACTGGTGAATGACCAAGTAATCCAATGCTGGTTTTCAGCCGCCTTTTCACACTCGCAGTGTGCTGTTCAATTGTCTATCCACTCAAACCTGGTCAGCCTTTCATTTTCTTTTCCACAATATCAGACTTCAGAAATCATTGGAATCGCCAGTACAGAATGTTCCATTCATTCACTGCCAATCTGGAATTCATCTGAATCTGCACTCCAGGTAGGCTTTCATTACACCACTTATGAATGTCCAAGTAACACAATGCTGGTTTTCAGCGGTCTGTTCACACTCTAAGCCCTGCTTTTTACTGGGTATCCACACAACTGTGGTCAGCTCTTCATTTTCATGTCCAAACAATCCAGACTTGAGAAATCATTGCAATCTCCAGTACAGAATGTTCCATTCATTCACTGCGAATCTGGAATTCAACTGAATCTCCACTACCTGCAGATTTATCTTACACCACTTGTGAATGTCCAAGTAAAACAATGCTGGTTTTCAGAGGCCTGTTCATGTTCGCAGTCGTGCTGTTCAATTGGCTATCCACTCAACCTGTTTTGCTCCTCATTTTCCTGTGCACACAACCCAGCCTTCAGAAATCATTGTAATCTCCACTACAGGATGTTCCATTCATTCACTGGGAATCTGGAATTCATCTGAATCTGCACTCCACGCAGGCTTTCGTTACACCACTGCTGAAAGTCGAAGTAATGCAATACTGGTTTTCAGTGGTCTGTTCACATTCGAAGCCGAGGCTTTTTACAGGCTATCCACTCAACACTGGTCAGCTCTTCATTTTCGTGTCCCCACAATCCAGATTTCAGAAATCATTGCAATCTCCACTACAGAATGTTCCATTCATTCACTGCGAGTCTGGAGTTTATCTGATTCTCCACTCCCGCCTGGTTAACATTACACCACTTGTGAATGTCCAAGTAAGCCAATGCTGGTTTTCAGAGGCCTGTTCATACTCGCAGCCGTGCTGTTTAATTGACAATTCACTCCACCCTGTTCAGCTCTTCATTGTCCCACCACACTACCAGCCTTCAGAAATCTTTGTTATCTCCACTACAGAATGTTCCATTCATTCACTGCGAATCTGGAATTCATCTGACTCTCAACTCCACGCAGGTTTTCATTACACCACTGTTGAATGTCCAAGTAACCCAATGCTGGTTTTCAGCGGCCTGTTCATATTCGCAGCCCTGCTGTTTACTTGGCTATCGATTCAAGCCTGGTCAGCTCTTCATTTTCCTGTCCACACAACACAGGCTTCAGAAATCATTGGAATCTCCTCTACAGAATGTTCCATTCATTCACTGCGAATGTGGAATTCAACTGACTCTCCACTCCATGCAGGTTTTCCTTACACCACTGATGAATGTCCAAGTAACCCAATGCTGGTTTTCAGCTGCATGTTCACACTCGCAGCCATGCTATACAATTGGCTTTCCACTAAATCCTGATTAGTTCTTGATGTTCCTTCCACACGACCCAGCCTTCAGAAATCGTTGGAATCTCCACTAGAGAATGTTCCATTCATTCACTGCGAATCTGGAATTCCTCTGAACCTCCACTCCCGGCAGGTTTTCGTTACACCACTGTTGAATGTCCAAGTAACCCAATGTTTTAAGTGTTTTCTTCACAAGCGCAGTGGTGCTGTTCAATTGGCTATCCACTCAACCCTGGCCAGCTCTACATTTTCCTGTCCACACCACAGAGACTGGAGAAATCATTGTTATCTCCACTACAGAATGTTCCATTCATTCACAGCGAATCTGGAATTCATCTGAATCTCCACTCCCGGCAGGTTTTCGTGACACCACTGGTAAATATCCAAGTAAGCCAATGCTGGTTTTAAGTGGCCTGCTCATACTCTCAGCCGTGCTGTTCAATTTGCTATCCACTCAACCCTCTTCAGCTCCATTTTCCTGTCCACATAACCCAAACTTCAGAAACAATTGGTATCTCCTCCACAGAATGTTCCATTCATTGACGGCAAATCTGAAATTCATCTAATTCTCAACTCCCGTCAGGTTTTCGTTACACCACTTGTGAATGTCCAATTAAGCCAAAGCTGGTTTTCAGTGGCCTGTTCTTACTACGAGACGTGCTGTTCATTTGGCTATCCATTCCACCCTGTTCAGCTCTACATTTTCGTGTCCACAAAACCCAGCCTTCAGAAATCATTGGAATCACCACTAGAGAATGTTCCATTCATTCACTGCGAATCTGGAATTCATCTGAATCTCCACTCCCGGCAGGTTTTCATTGCACCACTGCTGAATGTTCAAGTAACGCAATGATGGTTTTCAGCGGTTTATTCACACTCGAACCCGTGCTGTTCACGGTCTAGCGACTCAACACTGGTGAGTTCTTATTTTTCCAGTTCAGACAATACAAACCTCAGAAACCATTGCAATCTACACTACAGAATGTTTCATTCATTCAGGCGAATCTTGAATTCATCTTGTTCTCCACTCCCAGCAGGTTTTCGTTTCACCACTGGTGAATGTCCAAGCAACCCAAGGCTGGTTTCAGCTGCGTGTTAACACTCGCAGCCGTGCTGTTCAATTGGCTATCCAGTGAACGCTGGTTAGCTCTTGATTTTCCTTCCACACACCGAGCCTTCAGAAATCATTCTTATCTCCACTTCAGAATGTTCCATTCGTTCCCTGCGAATCTGGAATTCCTCTGACTCTCCACACCAGGCAGATTTTCCTAACAACACTGGTGAATGACCAGGTAATCCAATGCTGGTTTTCAGCGGCTGTTCACACTCACAGCCTTGCTGTTCAATTGGCAATCCAGTCAAACCTAGTCAGCTCTTCATTTTCCTGTCCACACAACCCAGCGTTCAGAAATCATTGGAATCTCTACTACAGAAATTTCCATTCATTCACTGTGAATCTGGAAATACTCTGAATCTGCATTCCAGGAAGGCTTTCGTTACACCACTGATGAATGTCCAAGTAATGCAATGCTGCTTCTTAGTGGTCTGTTCACACTCGAAACCGTGCTGTTCATTGGCTATCCACTCAATATCGGTCAGCTCTTCAATATCCTGTCCAGACTATCCAGATTCCTAAATGTTGGCAATCACCACTACAGAATGTTCCATTCAATCACGCGAATCTGGAATTCATCAGAGTCTCCACTCCTGGAAGGTTTTCGTGACACCACTGGTAAATGTCCAAGGAAGACAATGCTGGTTTTAAGCCGCCTGCTAACACACTCAGCCGTGCTGTTCAATTTGCTATCCACCCAACCCTATTCAGCTCTACATTTTCCTGTCCTCATAACCCAACCTTCAGAAATAATTGGTATCTCCTCCACAGAATGTTCCGTTCATTCACTGCGAATCTTAAATTCATCTGACTCTCAACTCCCGGCGGGTTATCGTTACACCACTTGTGAATGTCCAAGTAAGCCAATGCTGGTTTTCAGTGGCCTGTTCATACTAAGAGACGTGCTGTTCATTTGGCTATCCACTCCACCCTGTTCAGCTCTACATTTTCGTGTCCACAAAACCCAGCCTTCAGAAATCATTGGAATCACCACTAGAGAATGTTCCATTCATTCACTGCGAATCTGGAATTCCTCTGAACCTCCACTCCTGGCAGGTTTTCGTTACGCCACTGGTGAATGTCCAAGTAACTCAATCCTGGTTTTCAGAGGCATGTTCAACTCGCAGAAGTGCTGTTCAATGGGCTATCCACTCAATATTGGTCAGCTCTTCATTTTCCTCTCCACACAAACCAGCCTTCAGAAATCATTGGGCTCTCCACTACAGACTGTTCCATTCATTCACTGCGATTCTGCAATTCATCTGACTCTCCGCTCCAGGCAGGTTTTCATTACAGCACTGGTGAATGACCAAGTAATCCAATGCTGGTTTTCAGCCGCCTTTTCACACTCGCAGTGTGCTGTTCAATTGTCTATCCACTCAAACCTGGTCAGCCTTTCATTTTCTTTTCCACAATATCAGACTTCAGAAATCATTGGAATCGCCAGTACAGAATGTTCCATTCATTCACTGCCAATCTGGAATTCATCTGAATCTGCACTCCAGGTAGGCTTTCATTACACCACTTATGAATGTCCAAGTAACACAATGCTGGTTTTCAGCGGTCTGTTCACACTCTAAGCCCTGCTTTTTACTGGGTATCCACACAACTGTGGTCAGCTCTTCATTTTCATGTCCAAACAATCCAGACTTGAGAAATCATTGCAATCTCCAGTACAGAATGTTCCATTCATTCACTGCGAATCTGGAATTCAACTGAATCTCCACTACCTGCAGATTTATCTTACACCACTTGTGAATGTCCAAGTAAAACAATGCTGGTTTTCAGAGGCCTGTTCATGTTCGCAGTCGTGCTGTTCAATTGGCTATCCACTCAACCTGTTTTGCTCCTCATTTTCCTGTGCACACAACCCAGCCTTCAGAAATCATTGTAATCTCCACTACAGGATGTTCCATTCATTCACTGGGAATCTGGAATTCATCTGAATCTGCACTCCACGCAGGCTTTCGTTACACCACTGCTGAAAGTCGAAGTAATGCAATACTGGTTTTCAGTGGTCTGTTCACATTCGAAGCCGAGGCTTTTTACAGGCTATCCACTCAACACTGGTCAGCTCTTCATTTTCGTGTCCCCACAATCCAGATTTCAGAAATCATTGCAATCTCCACTACAGAATGTTCCATTCATTCACTGCGAGTCTGGAGTTTATCTGATTCTCCACTCCCGCCTGGTTAACATTACACCACTTGTGAATGTCCAAGTAAGCCAATGCTGGTTTTCAGAGGCCTGTTCATACTCGCAGCCGTGCTGTTTAATTGACAATTCACTCCACCCTGTTCAGCTCTTCATTGTCCCACCACACTACCAGCCTTCAGAAATCTTTGTTATCTCCACTACAGAATGTTCCATTCATTCACTGCGAATCTGGAATTCATCTGACTCTCAACTCCACGCAGGTTTTCATTACACCACTGTTGAATGTCCAAGTAACCCAATGCTGGTTTTCAGCGGCCTGTTCATATTCGCAGCCCTGCTGTTTACTTGGCTATCGATTCAAGCCTGGTCAGCTCTTCATTTTCCTGTCCACACAACACAGGCTTCAGAAATCATTGGAATCTCCTCTACAGAATGTTCCATTCATTCACTGCGAATGTGGAATTCAACTGACTCTCCACTCCATGCAGGTTTTCCTTACACCACTGATGAATGTCCAAGTAACCCAATGCTGGTTTTCAGCTGCATGTTCACACTCGCAGCCATGCTATACAATTGGCTTTCCACTAAATCCTGATTAGTTCTTGATTTTCCTTCCACACGACCCAGCCTTCAGAAATCGTTGGAATCTCCACTAGAGAATGTTCCATTCATTCACTGCGAATCTGGAATTCCTCTGAACCTCCACTCCCGGCAGGTTTTCGTTACACCACTGTTGAATGTCCAAGTAACCCAATGTTTTAAGTGTTTTCTTCACAAGCGCAGTGGTGCTGTTCAATTGGCTATCCACTCAACCCTGGCCAGCTCTACATTTTCCTGTCCACACCACAGAGACTGGAGAAATCATTGTTATCTCCACTACAGAATGTTCCATTCATTCACAGCGAATCTGGAATTCATCTGAATCTCCACTCCCGGCAGGTTTTCGTGACACCACTGGTAAATATCCAAGTAAGCCAATGCTGGTTTTAAGTGGCCTGCTCATACTCTCAGCCGTGCTGTTCAATTTGCTATCCACTCAACCCTCTTCAGCTCCATTTTCCTGTCCACATAACCCAAACTTCAGAAACAATTGGTATCTCCTCCACAGAATGTTCCATTCATTGACGGCAAATCTGAAATTCATCTAATTCTCAACTCCCGTCAGGTTTTCGTTACACCACTTGTGAATGTCCAATTAAGCCAAAGCTGGTTTTCAGTGGCCTGTTCTTACTACGAGACGTGCTGTTCATTTGGCTATCCATTCCACCCTGTTCAGCTCTACATTTTCGTGTCCACAAAACCCAGCCTTCAGAAATCATTGGAATCACCACTAGAGAATGTTCCATTCATTCACTGCGAATCTGGAATTCATCTGAATCTCCACTCCCGGCAGGTTTTCATTGCACCACTGCTGAATGTTCAAGTAACGCAATGATGGTTTTCAGCGGTCTATTCACACTCGAACCCGTGCTGTTCACGGTCTAGCGACTCAACACTGGTGAGTTCTTCTTTTTCCAGTTCAGACAATACAAACCTCAGAAACCATTGCAATCTACACTACAGAATGTTTCATTCATTCAGGCGAATCTTGAATTCATCTTGTTCTCCACTCCCAGCAGGTTTTCGTTTCACCACTGGTGAATGTCCAAGCAACCCAAGGCTGGTTTCAGCTGCGTGTTAACACTCGCAGCCGTGCTGTTCAATTGGCTATCCAGTGAACGCTGGTTAGCTCTTGATTTTCCTTCCACACACCGAGCCTTCAGAAATCATTCTTATCTCCACTTCAGAATGTTCCATTCGTTCCCTGCGAATCTGGAATTCCTCTGACTCTCCACACCAGGCAGAATTTCCTAACAACACTGGTGAATGACCAGGTAATCCAATGCTGGTTTTCAGCGGCTGTTCACACTCACAGCCTTGCTGTTCAATTGGCAATCCAGTCAAACCTAGTCAGCTCTTCATTTTCCTGTCCACACAACCCAGCGTTCAGAAATCATTGGAATCTCTACTACAGAAATTTCCATTCATTCACTGTGAATCTGGAAATACTCTGAATCTGCATTCCAGGAAGGCTTTCGTTACACCACTGATGAATGTCCAAGTAATGCAATGCTGCTTCTTAGTGGTCTGTTCACACTCGAAACCGTGCTGTTCATTGGCTATCCACTCAATATCGGTCAGCTCTTCAATATCCTGTCCAGACTATCCAGATTCCTAAATGTTGGCAATCACCACTACAGAATGTTCCATTCAATCACGCGAATCTGGAATTCATCAGAGTCTCCACTCCTGGAAGGTTTTCGTGACACCACTGGTAAATGTCCAAGGAAGACAATGCTGGTTTTAAGCCGCCTGCTAACACACTCAGCCGTGCTGTTCAATTTGCTATCCACCCAACCCTATTCAGCTCTACATTTTCCTGTCCTCATAACCCAACCTTCAGAAATAATTGGTATCTCCTCCACAGAATGTTCCGTTCATTCACTGCGAATCTTAAATTCATCTGACTCTCAACTCCCGGCGGGTTATCGTTACACCACTTGTGAATGTCCAAGTAAGCCAATGCTGGTTTTCAGTGGCTATCCACTCAACCCTGGCCAGCTCTACATTTTCCTGTCCACACCACAGAGACTGGAGAAATCATTGTTATCTCCACTACAGAATGTTCCATTCATTCACAGCGAATCTGGAATTCATCTGAATCTCCACTCCCGGCAGGTTTTCGTGACACCACTGGTAAATATCCAAGTAAGCCAATGCTGGTTTTAAGTGGCCTGCTCATACTCTCAGCCGTGCTGTTCAATTTGCTATCCACTCAACCCTCTTCAGCTCCATTTTCCTGTCCACATAACCCAAACTTCAGAAACAATTGGTATCTCCTCCACAGAATGTTCCATTCATTGACGGCAAATCTGAAATTCATCTAATTCTCAACTCCCGTCAGGTTTTCGTTACACCACTTGTGAATGTCCAATTAAGCCAAAGCTGGTTTTCAGTGGCCTGTTCTTACTACGAGACGTGCTGTTCATTTGGCTATCCATTCCACCCTGTTCAGCTCTACATTTTCGTGTCCACAAAACCCAGCCTTCAGAAATCATTGGAATCACCACTAGAGAATGTTCCATTCATTCACTGCGAATCTGGAATTCATCTGAATCTCCACTCCCGGCAGGTTTTCATTGCACCACTGCTGAATGTTCAAGTAACGCAATGATGGTTTTCAGCGGTCTATTCACACTCGAACCCGTGCTGTTCACGGTCTAGCGACTCAACACTGGTGAGTTCTTCTTTTTCCAGTTCAGACAATACAAACCTCAGAAACCATTGCAATCTACACTACAGAATGTTTCATTCATTCAGGCGAATCTTGAATTCATCTTGTTCTCCACTCCCAGCAGGTTTTCGTTTCACCACTGGTGAATGTCCAAGCAACCCAAGGCTGGTTTCAGCTGCGTGTTAACACTCGCAGCCGTGCTGTTCAATTGGCTATCCAGTGAACGCTGGTTAGCTCTTGATTTTCCTTCCACACACCGAGCCTTCAGAAATCATTCTTATCTCCACTTCAGAATGTTCCATTCGTTCCCTGCGAATCTGGAATTCCTCTGACTCTCCACACCAGGCAGATTTTCCTAACAACACTGGTGAATGACCAGGTAATCCAATGCTGGTTTTCAGCGGCTGTTCACACTCACAGCCTTGCTGTTCAATTGGCAATCCAGTCAAACCTAGTCAGCTCTTCATTTTCCTGTCCACACAACCCAGCGTTCAGAAATCATTGGAATCTCTACTACAGAAATTTCCATTCATTCACTGTGAATCTGGAAATACTCTGAATCTGCATTCCAGGAAGGCTTTCGTTACACCACTGATGAATGTCCAAGTAATGCAATGCTGCTTCTTAGTGGTCTGTTCACACTCGAAACCGTGCTGTTCATTGGCTATCCACTCAATATCGGTCAGCTCTTCAATATCCTGTCCAGACTATCCAGATTCCTAAATGTTGGCAATCACCACTACAGAATGTTCCATTCAATCACGCGAATCTGGAATTCATCAGAGTCTCCACTCCTGGAAGGTTTTCGTGACACCACTGGTAAATGTCCAAGGAAGACAATGCTGGTTTTAAGCCGCCTGCTAACACACTCAGCCGTGCTGTTCAATTTGCTATCCACCCAACCCTATTCAGCTCTACATTTTCCTGTCCTCATAACCCAACCTTCAGAAATAATTGGTATCTCCTCCACAGAATGTTCCGTTCATTCACTGCGAATCTTAAATTCATCTGACTCTCAACTCCCGGCGGGTTATCGTTACACCACTTGTGAATGTCCAAGTAAGCCAATGCTGGTTTTCAGTGGCCTGTTCATACTAAGAGACGTGCTGTTCATTTGGCTATCCACTCCACCCTGTTCAGCTCTACATTCTCGTGTCCACAAAACCCAGCCTTCAGAAATCATTGGAATCACCACTAGAGAATGTTCCATTCATTCACTGCGAATCTGGAATTCCTCTGAACCTCCACTCCTGGCAGGTTTTCGTTACGCCACTGGTGAATGTCCAAGTAACTCAATACTGGTTTTCAGAGGCATGTTCAACTCGCAGAAGTGCTGTTCAATGGGCTATCCACTCAATATTGGTCAGCTCTTCATTTTCCTCTCCACACAAACCAGCCTTCAGAAATCATTGGGCTCTCCACTACAGACTGTTCCATTCATTCACTGCGATTCTGCAATTCATCTGACTCTCCGCTCCAGGCAGGTTTTCATTACAGCACTGGTGAATGACCAAGTAATCCAATGCTGGTTTTCAGCCGCCTTTTCACACTCGCAGTGTGCTGTTCAATTGTCTATCCACTCAAACCTGGTCAGCCTTTCATTTTCTTTTCCACAATATCAGACTTCAGAAATCATTGGAATCGCCAGTACAGAATGTTCCATTCATTCACTGCCAATCTGGAATTCATCTGAATCTGCACTCCAGGTAGGCTTTCATTACACCACTTATGAATGTCCAAGTAACACAATGCTGGTTTTCAGCGGTCTGTTCACACTCTAAGCCCTGCTTTTTACTGGGTATCCACACAACTGTGGTCAGCTCTTCATTTTCATGTCCAAACAATCCAGACTTGAGAAATCATTGCAATCTCCAGTACAGAATGTTCCATTCATTCACTGCGAATCTGGAATTCAACTGAATCTCCACTACCTGCAGATTTATCTTACACCACTTGTGAATGTCCAAGTAAAACAATGCTGGTTTTCAGAGGCCTGTTCATGTTCGCAGTCGTGCTGTTCAATTGGCTATCCACTCAACCTGTTTTGCTCCTCATTTTCCTGTGCACACAACCCAGCCTTCAGAAATCATTGTAATCTCCACTACAGGATGTTCCATTCATTCACTGGGAATCTGGAATTCATCTGAATCTGCACTCCACGCAGGCTTTCGTTACACCACTGCTGAAAGTTGAAGTAATGCAATACTGGTTTTCAGTGGACTGTTCACATTCGAAGCCGAGGCTTTTTACAGGCTATCCACTCAACACTGGTCAGCTCTTCATTTTCGTGTCCCCACAATCCAGATTTCAGAAATCATTGCAATCTCCACTACAGAATGTTCCATTCATTCACTGCGAGTCTGGAGTTTATCTGATTCTCCACTCCCGCCTGGTTAACATTACACCACTTGTGAATGTCCAAGTAAGCCAATGCTGGTTTTCAGAGGCCTGTTCATACTCGCAGCCGTGCTGTTTAATTGACAATTCACTCCACCCTGTTCAGCTCTTCATTGTCCCACCACACTACCAGCCTTCAGAAATCTTTGTTATCTCCACTACAGAATGTTCCATTCATTCACTGCGAATCTGGAATTCATCTGACTCTCAACTCCACGCAGGTTTTCATTACACCACTGTTGAATGTCCAAGTAACCCAATGCTGGTTTTCTGCGGCCTGTTCATATTCGCAGCCCTGCTGTTTACTTGGCTATCGATTCAAGCCTGGTCAGCTCTTCATTTTCCTGTCCACACAACACAGGCTTCAGAAATCATTGGAATCTCCTCTACAGAATGTTCCATTCATTCACTGCGAATGTGGAATTCAACTGACTCTCCACTCCATGCAGGTTTTCCTTACACCACTGATGAATGTCCAAGTAACCCAATGCTGGTTTTCAGCTGCATGTTCACACTCGCAGCCATGCTATACAATTGGCTTTCCACTAAATCCTGATTAGTTCTTGATTTTCCTTCCACACGACCCAGCCTTCAGAAATCGTTGGAATCTCCACTAGAGAATGTTCCATTCATTCACTGCGAATCTGGAATTCCTCTGAACCTCCACTCCCGGCAGGTTTTCGTTACACCACTGTTGAATGTCCAAGTAACCCAATGTTTTAAGTGTTTTCTTCACAAGCGCAGTGGTGCTGTTCAATTGGCTATCCACTCAACCCTGGCCAGCTCTACATTTTCCTGTCCACACCACAGAGACTGGAGAAATCATTGTTATCTCCACTACAGAATGTTCCATTCATTCACAGCGAATCTGGAATTCATCTGAATCTCCACTCCCGGCAGGTTTTCGTGACACCACTGGTAAATATCCAAGTAAGCCAATGCTGGTTTTCAGCGGCCTGTTCATATTCGCAGCCCTGCTGTTTACTTGGCTATCGATTCAAGCCTGGTCAGCTCTTCATTTTCCTGTCCACACAACACAGGCTTCAGAAATCATTGGAATCTCCTCTACAGAATGTTCCATTCATTCACTGCGAATGTGGAATTCAACTGACTCTCCACTCCATGCAGGTTTTCCTTACACCACTGATGAATGTCCAAGTAACCCAATGCTGGTTTTCAGCTGCATGTTCACACTCGCAGCCATGCTATACAATTGGCTTTCCACTAAATCCTGATTAGTTCTTGATGTTCCTTCCACACGACCCAGCCTTCAGAAATCGTTGGAATCTCCACTAGAGAATGTTCCATTCATTCACTGCGAATCTGGAATTCCTCTGAACCTCCACTCCCGGCAGGTTTTCGTTACACCACTGTTGAATGTCCAAGTAACCCAATGTTTTAAGTGTTTTCTTCACAAGCGCAGTGGTGCTGTTCAATTGGCTATCCACTCAACCCTGGCCAGCTCTACATTTTCCTGTCCACACCACAGAGACTGGAGAAATCATTGTTATCTCCACTACAGAATGTTCCATTCATTCACAGCGAATCTGGAATTCATCTGAATCTCCACTCCCGGCAGGTTTTCGTGACACCACTGGTAAATATCCAAGTAAGCCAATGCTGGTTTTAAGTGGCCTGCTCATACTCTCAGCCGTGCTGTTCAATTTGCTATCCACTCAACCCTCTTCAGCTCCATTTTCCTGTCCACATAACCCAAACTTCAGAAACAATTGGTATCTCCTCCACAGAATGTTCCATTCATTGACGGCAAATCTGAAATTCATCTAATTCTCAACTCCCGTCAGGTTTTCGTTACACCACTTGTGAATGTCCAATTAAGCCAAAGCTGGTTTTCAGTGGCCTGTTCTTACTACGAGACGTGCTGTTCACTTGGCTATCCATTCCACCCTGTTCAGCTCTACATTTTCGTGTCCACAAAACCCAGCCTTCAGAAATCATTGGAATCACCACTAGAGAATGTTCCATTCATTCACTGCGAATCTGGAATTCATCTGAATCTCCACTCCCGGCAGGTTTTCATTGCACCACTGCTGAATGTTCAAGTAACGCAATGATGGTTTTCAGCGGTCTATTCACACTCGAACCCGTGCTGTTCACGGTCTAGCGACTCAACACTGGTGAGTTCTTCTTTTTCCAGTTCAGACAATACAAACCTCAGAAACCATTGCAATCTACACTACAGAATGTTTCATTCATTCAGGCGAATCTTGAATTCATCTTGTTCTCCAATCCCAGCAGGTTTTCGTTTCACCACTGGTGAATGTCCAAGCAACCCAAGGCTGGTTTCAGCTGCGTGTTAACACTCGCAGCCGTGCTGTTCAATTGGCTATCCAGTGAACGCTGGTTAGCTCTTGATTTTCCTTCCACACACCGAGCCTTCAGAAATCATTCTTATCTCCACTTCAGAATGTTCCATTCGTTCCCTGCGAATCTGGAATTCCTCTGACTCTCCACACCAGGCAGATTTTCCTAACAACACTGGTGAATGACCAGGTAATCCAATGCTGGTTTTCAGCGGCTGTTCACACTCACAGCCTTGCTGTTCAATTGGCAATCCAGTCAAACCTAGTCAGCTCTTCATTTTCCTGTCCACACAACCCAGCGTTCAGAAATCATTGGAATCTCTACTACAGAAATTTCCATTCATTCACTGTGAATCTGGAAATACTCTGAATCTGCATTCCAGGAAGGCTTTCGTTACACCACTGATGAATGTCCAAGTAATGCAATGCTGCTTCTTAGTGGTCTGTTCACACTCGAAACCGTGCTGTTCATTGGCTATCCACTCAATATCGGTCAGCTCTTCAATATCCTGTCCAGACTATCCAGATTCCTAAATGTTGGCAATCACCACTACAGAATGTTCCATTCAATCACGCGAATCTGGAATTCATCAGAGTCTCCACTCCTGGAAGGTTTTCGTGACACCACTGGTAAATGTCCAAGGAAGACAATGCTGGTTTTAAGCCGCCTGCTAACACACTCAGCCGTGCTGTTCAATTTGCTATCCACCCAACCCTATTCAGCTCTACATTTTCCTGTCCTCATAACCCAACCTTCAGAAATAATTGGTATCTCCTCCACAGAATGTTCCGTTCATTCACTGCGAATCTTAAATTCATCTGACTCTCAACTCCCGGCGGGTTATCGTTACACCACTTGTGAATGTCCAAGTAAGCCAATGCTGGTTTTCAGTGGCCTGTTCATACTAAGAGACGTGCTGTTCATTTGGCTATCCACTCCACCCTGTTCAGCTCTACATTCTCGTGTCCACAAAACCCAGCCTTCAGAAATCATTGGAATCACCACTAGAGAATGTTCCATTCATTCACTGCGAATCTGGAATTCATCTGAACCTCCACTCCTGGCAGGTTTTCGTTACGCCACTGGTGAATGTCCAAGTAACTCAATCCTGGTTTTCAGAGGCATGTTCAACTCGCAGAAGTGCTGTTCAATGGGCTATCCACTCAATATTGGTCAGCTCTTCATTTTCCTCTCCACACAAACCAGCCTTCAGAAATCATTGGGCTCTCCACTACAGACTGTTCCATTCATTCACTGCGATTCTGCAATTCATCTGACTCTCCGCTCCAGGCAGGTTTTCATTACAGCACTGGTGAATGACCAAGTAATCCAATGCTGGTTTTCAGCCGCCTTTTCACACTCGCAGTGTGCTGTTCAATTGTCTATCCACTCAAACCTGGTCAGCCTTTCATTTTCTTTTCCACAATATCAGACTTCAGAAATCATTGGAATCGCCAGTACAGAATGTTCCATTCATTCACTGCCAATCTGGAATTCATCTGAATCTGCACTCCAGGTAGGCTTTCATTACACCACTTATGAATGTCCAAGTAACACAATGCTGGTTTTCAGCGGTCTGTTCACACTCTAAGCCCTGCTTTTTACTGGGTATCCACACAACTGTGGTCAGCTCTTCATTTTCATGTCCAAACAATCCAGACTTGAGAAATCATTGCAATCTCCAGTACAGAATGTTCCATTCATTCACTGCGAATCTGGAATTCAACTGAATCTCCACTACCTGCAGATTTATCTTACACCACTTGTGAATGTCCAAGTAAAACAATGCTGGTTTTCAGAGGCCTGTTCATGTTCGCAGTCGTGCTGTTCAATTGGCTATCCACTCAACCTGTTTTGCTCCTCATTTTCCTGTGCACACAACCCAGCCTTCAGAAATCATTGTAATCTCCACTACAGGATGTTCCATTCATTCACTGGGAATCTGGAATTCATCTGAATCTGCACTCCACGCAGGCTTTCGTTACACCACTGCTGAAAGTCGAAGTAATGCAATACTGGTTTTCAGTGGTCTGTTCACATTCGAAGCCGAGGCTTTTTACAGGCTATCCACTCAACACTGGTCAGCTCTTCATTTTCGTGTCCCCACAATCCAGATTTCAGAAATCATTGAAATCTCCACTACAGAATGTTCCATTCATTCACTGCGAGTCTGGAGTTTATCTGATTCTCCACTCCCGCCTGGTTAACATTACACCACTTGTGAATGTCCAAGTAAGCCAATGCTGGTTTTCAGAGGCCTGTTCATACTCGCAGCCGTGCTGTTTAATTGACAATTCACTCCACCCTGTTCAGCTCTTCATTGTCCCACCACACTACCAGCCTTCAGAAATCTTTGTTATCTCCACTACAGAATGTTCCATTCATTCACTGCGAATCTGGAATTCATCTGACTCTCAACTCCACGCAGGTTTTCATTACACCACTGTTGAATGTCCAAGTAACCCAATGCTGGTTTTCAGCGGCCTGTTCATATTCGCAGCCCTGCTGTTTACTTGGCTATCGATTCAAGCCTGGTCAGCTCTTCATTTTCCTGTCCACACAACACAGGCTTCAGAAATCATTGGAATCTCCTCTACAGAATGTTCCATTCATTCACTGCGAATGTGGAATTCAACTGACTCTCCACTCCATGCAGGTTTTCCTTACACCACTGACGAATGTCCAAGTAACCCAATGCTGGTTTTCAGCTGCATGTTCACACTCGCAGCCATGCTATACAATTGGCTTTCCACTAAATCCTGATTAGTTCTTGATTTTCCTTCCACACGACCCAGCCTTCAGAAATCGTTGGAATCTCCACTAGAGAATGTTCCATTCATTCACTGCGAATCTGGAATTCCTCTGAACCTCCACTCCCGGCAGGTTTTCGTTACACCACTGTTGAATGTCCAAGTAACCCAATGTTTTAAGTGTTTTCTTCACAAGCGCAGTGGTGCTGTTCAATTGGCTATCCACTCAACCCTGGCCAGCTCTACATTTTCCTGTCCACACCACAGAGACTGGAGAAATCATTGTTATCTCCACTACAGAATGTTCCATTCATTCACAGCGAATCTGGAATTCATCTGAATCTCCACTCCCGGCAGGTTTTCGTGACACCACTGGTAAATATCCAAGTAAGCCAATGCTGGTTTTAAGTGGCCTGCTCATACTCTCAGCCGTGCTGTTCAATTTGCTATCCACTCAACCCTCTTCAGCTCCATTTTCCTGTCCACATAACCCAAACTTCAGAAACAATTGGTATCTCCTCCACAGAATGTTCCATTCATTGACGGCAAATCTGAAATTCATCTAATTCTCAACTCCCGTCAGGTTTTCGTTACACCACTTGTGAATGTCCAATTAAGCCAAAGCTGGTTTTCAGTGGCCTGTTCTTACTACGAGACGTGCTGTTCATTTGGCTATCCATTCCACCCTGTTCAGCTCTACATTTTCGTGTCCACAAAACCCAGCCTTCAGAAATCATTGGAATCACCACTAGAGAACGTTCCATTCATTCACTGCGAATCTGGAATTCATCTGAATCTCCACTCCCGGCAGGTTTTCATTGCACCACTGCTGAATGTTCAAGTAACGCAATGATGGTTTTCAGCGGTCTATTCACACTCGAACCCGTGCTGTTCACGGTCTAGCGACTCAACACTGGTGAGTTCTTCTTTTTCCAGTTCAGACAATACAAACCTCAGAAACCATTGCAATCTACACTACAGAATGTTTCATTCATTCAGGCGAATCTTGAATTCATCTTGTTCTCCACTCCCAGCAGGTTTTCGTTTCACCACTGGTGAATGTCCAAGCAACCCAAGGCTGGTTTCAGCTGCGTGTTAACACTCGCAGCCGTGCTGTTCAATTGGCTATCCAGTGAACGCTGGTTAGCTCTTGATTTTCCTTCCACACACCGAGCCTTCAGAAATCATTCTTATCTCCACTTCAGAATGTTCCATTCGTTCCCTGCGAATCTGGAATTCCTCTGACTCTCCACACCAGGCAGATTTTCCTAACAACACTGGTGAATGACCAGGTAATCCAATGCTGGTTTTCAGCGGCTGTTCACACTCACAGCCTTGCTGTTCAATTGGCAATCCAGTCAAACCTAGTCAGCTCTTCATTTTCCTGTCCACACAACCCAGCGTTCAGAAATCATTGGAATCTCTACTACAGAAATTTCCATTCATTCACTGTGAATCTGGAAATACTCTGAATCTGCATTCCAGGAAGGCTTTCGTTACACCACTGATGAATGTCCAAGTAATGCAATGCTGCTTCTTAGTGGTCTGTTCACACTCGAAACCGTGCTGTTCATTGGCTATCCACTCAATATCGGTCAGCTCTTCAATATCCTGTCCAGACTATCCAGATTCCTAAATGTTGGCAATCACCACTACAGAATGTTCCATTCAATCACGCGAATCTGGAATTCATCAGAGTCTCCACTCCTGGAAGGTTTTCGTGACACCACTGGTAAATGTCCAAGGAAGACAATGCTGGTTTTAAGCCGCCTGCTAACACACTCAGCCGTGCTGTTCAATTTGCTATCCACCCAACCCTATTCAGCTCTACATTTTCCTGTCCTCATAACCCAACCTTCAGAAATAATTGGTATCTCCTCCACAGAATGTTCCGTTCATTCACTGCGAATCTTAAATTCATCTGACTCTCAACTCCCGGCGGGTTATCGTTACACCACTTGTGAATGTCCAAGTAAGCCAATGCTGGTTTTCAGTGGCCTGTTCATACTAAGAGACGTGCTGTTCATTTGGCTATCCACTCCACCCTGTTCAGCTCTACATTTTCGTGTCCACAAAACCCAGCCTTCAGAAATCATTGGAATCACCACTAGAGAATGTTCCATTCATTCACTGCGAATCTGGAATTCCTCTGAACCTCCACTCCTGGCAGGTTTTCGTTACGCCACTGGTGAATGTCCAAGTAACTCAATACTGGTTTTCAGAGGCATGTTCAACTCGCAGAAGTGCTGTTCAATGGGCTATCCACTCAATATTGGTCAGCTCTTCATTTTCCTCTCCACACAAACCAGCCTTCAGAAATCATTGGGCTCTCCACTACAGACTGTTCCATTCATTCACTGCGATTCTGCAATTCATCTGACTCTCCGCTCCAGGCAGGTTTTCATTACAGCACTGGTGAATGACCAAGTAATCCAATGCTGGTTTTCAGCCGCCTTTTCACACTCGCAGTGTGCTGTTCAATTGTCTATCCACTCAAACCTGGTCAGCCTTTCATTTTCTTTTCCACAATATCAGACTTCAGAAATCATTGGAATCGCCAGTACAGAATGTTCCATTCATTCACTGCCAATCTGGAATTCATCTGAATCTGCACTCCAGGTAGGCTTTCATTACACCACTTATGAATGTCCAAGTAACACAATGCTGGTTTTCAGCGGTCTGTTCACACTCTAAGCCCTGCTTTTTACTGGGTATCCACACAACTGTGGTCAGCTCTTCATTTTCATGTCCAAACAATCCAGACTTGAGAAATCATTGCAATCTCCAGTACAGAATGTTCCATTCATTCACTGCGAATCTGGAATTCAACTGAATCTCCACTACCTGCAGATTTATCTTACACCACTTGTGAATGTCCAAGTAAAACAATGCTGGTTTTCAGAGGCCTGTTCATGTTCGCAGTCGTGCTGTTCAATTGGCTATCCACTCAACCTGTTTTGCTCCTCATTTTCCTGTGCACACAACCCAGCCTTCAGAAATCATTGTAATCTCCACTACAGGATGTTCCATTCATTCACTGGGAATCTGGAATTCATCTGAATCTGCACTCCACGCAGGCTTTCGTTACACCACTGCTGAAAGTCGAAGTAATGCAATACTGGTTTTCAGTGGTCTGTTCACATTCGAAGCCGAGGCTTTTTACAGGCTATCCACTCAACACTGGTCAGCTCTTCATTTTCGTGTCCCCACAATCCAGATTTCAGAAATCATTGCAATCTCCACTACAGAATGTTCCATTCATTCACTGCGAGTCTGGAGTTTATCTGATTCTCCACTCCCGCCTGGTTAACATTACACCACTTGTGAATGTCCAAGTAAGCCAATGCTGGTTTTCAGAGGCCTGTTCATACTCGCAGCCGTGCTGTTTAATTGACAATTCACTCCACCCTGTTCAGCTCTTCATTGTCCCACCACACTACCAGCCTTCAGAAATCTTTGTTATCTCCACTACAGAATGTTCCATTCATTCACTGCGAATCTGGAATTCATCTGACTCTCAACTCCACGCAGGTTTTCATTACACCACTGTTGAATGTCCAAGTAACCCAATGCTGGTTTTCAGCGGCCTGTTCATATTCGCAGCCCTGCTGTTTACTTGGCTATCGATTCAAGCCTGGTCAGCTCTTCATTTTCCTGTCCACACAACACAGGCTTCAGAAATCATTGGAATCTCCTCTACAGAATGTTCCATTCATTCACTGCGAATGTGGAATTCAACTGACTCTCCACTCCATGCAGGTTTTCCTTACACCACTGATGAATGTCCAAGTAACCCAATGCTGGTTTTCAGCTGCATGTTCACACTCGCAGCCATGCTATACAATTGGCTTTCCACTAAATCCTGATTAGTTCTTGATTTTCCTTCCACACGACCCAGCCTTCAGAAATCGTTGGAATCTCCACTAGAGAATGTTCCATTCATTCACTGCGAATCTGGAATTCCTCTGAACCTCCACTCCCGGCAGGTTTTCGTTACACCACTGTTGAATGTTCAAGTAACCCAATGTTTTAAGTGTTTTCTTCACAAGCGCAGTGGTGCTGTTCAATTGGCTATCCACTCAACCCTGGCCAGCTCTACATTTTCCTGTCCACACCACAGAGACTGGAGAAATCATTGTTATCTCCACTACAGAATGTTCCATTCATTCACAGCGAATCTGGAATTCATCTGAATCTCCACTCCCGGCAGGTTTTCGTGACACCACTGGTAAATATCCAAGTAAGCCAATGCTGGTTTTAAGTGGCCTGCTCATACTCTCAGCCGTGCTGTTCAATTTGCTATCCACTCAACCCTCTTCAGCTCCATTTTCCTGTCCACATAACCCAAACTTCAGAAACAATTGGTATCTCCTCCACAGAATGTTCCATTCATTGACGGCAAATCTGAAATTCATCTAATTCTCAACTCCCGTCAGGTTTTCGTTACACCACTTGTGAATGTCCAATTAAGCCAAAGCTGGTTTTCAGTGGCCTGTTCTTACTACGAGACGTGCTGTTCATTTGGCTATCCATTCCACCCTGTTCAGCTCTACATTTTCGTGTCCACAAAACCCAGCCTTCAGAAATCATTGGAATCACCACTAGAGAATGTTCCATTCATTCACTGCGAATCTGGAATTCATCTGAATCTCCACTCCCGGCAGGTTTTCATTGCACCACTGCTGAATGTTCAAGTAACGCAATGATGGTTTTCAGCGGTCTATTCACACTCGAACCCGTGCTGTTCACGGTCTAGCGACTCAACACTGGTGAGTTCTTCTTTTTCCAGTTCAGACAATACAAACCTCAGAAACCATTGCAATCTACACTACAGAATGTTTCATTCATTCAGGCGAATCTTGAATTCATCTTGTTCTCCACTCCCAGCAGGTTTTCGTTTCACCACTGGTGAATGTCCAAGCAACCCAAGGCTGGTTTCAGCTGCGTGTTAACACTCGCAGCCGTGCTGTTCAATTGGCTATCCAGTGAACGCTGGTTAGCTCTTGATTTTCCTTCCACACACCGAGCCTTCAGAAATCATTCTTATCTCCACTTCAGAATGTTCCATTCGTTCCCTGCGAATCTGGAATTCCTCTGACTCTCCACACCAGGCAGATTTTCCTAACAACACTGGTGAATGACCAGGTAATCCAATGCTGGTTTTCAGCGGCTGTTCACACTCACAGCCTTGCTGTTCAATTGGCAATCCAGTCAAACCTAGTCAGCTCTTCATTTTCCTGTCCACACAACCCAGCGTTCAGAAATCATTGGAATCTCTACTACAGAAATTTCCATTCATTCACTGTGAATCTGGAAATACTCTGAATCTGCATTCCAGGAAGGCTTTCGTTACACCACTGATGAATGTCCAAGTAATGCAATGCTGCTTCTTAGTGGTCTGTTCACACTCGAAACCGTGCTGTTCATTGGCTATCCACTCAATATCGGTCAGCTCTTCAATATCCTGTCCAGACTATCCAGATTCCTAAATGTTGGCAATCACCACTACAGAATGTTCCATTCAATCACGCGAATCTGGAATTCATCAGAGTCTCCACTCCTGGAAGGTTTTCGTGACACCACTGGTAAATGTCCAAGGAAGACAATGCTGGTTTTAAGCCGCCTGCTAACACACTCAGCCGTGCTGTTCAATTTGCTATCCACCCAACCCTATTCAGCTCTACATTTTCCTGTCCTCATAACCCAACCTTCAGAAATAATTGGTATCTCCTCCACAGAATGTTCCGTTCATTCACTGCGAATCTTAAATTCATCTGACTCTCAACTCCCGGCGGGTTATCGTTACACCACTTGTGAATGTCCAAGTAAGCCAATGCTGGTTTTCAGTGGCCTGTTCATACTAAGAGACGTGCTGTTCATTTGGCTATCCACTCCACCCTGTTCAGCTCTACATTTTCGTGTCCACAAAACCCAGCCTTCAGAAATCATTGGAATCACCACTAGAGAATGTTCCATTCATTCACTGCGAATCTGGAATTCATCTGAACCTCCACTCCTGGCAGGTTTTCGTTACGCCACTGGTGAATGTCCAAGTAACTCAATACTGGTTTTCAGAGGCATGTTCAACTCGCAGAAGTGCTGTTCAATGGGCTATCCACTCAATATTGGTCAGCTCTTCATTTTCCTCTCCACACAAACCAGCCTTCAGAAATCATTGGGCTCTCCACTACAGACTGTTCCATTCATTCACTGCGATTCTGCAATTCATCTGACTCTCCGCTCCAGGCAGGTTTTCATTACAGCACTGGTGAATGACCAAGTAATCCAATGCTGGTTTTCAGCCGCCTTTTCACACTCGCAGTGTGCTGTTCAATTGTCTATCCACTCAAACCTGGTCAGCCTTTCATTTTCTTTTCCACAATATCAGACTTCAGAAATCATTGGAATCGCCAGTACAGAATGTTCCATTCATTCACTGCCAATCTGGAATTCATCTGAATCTGCACTCCAGGTAGGCTTTCATTACACCACTTATGAATGTCCAAGTAACACAATGCTGGTTTTCTGCGGTCTGTTCACACTCTAAGCCCTGCTTTTTACTGGGTATCCACACAACTGTGGTCAGCTCTTCATTTTCATGTCCAAACAATCCAGACTTGAGAAATCATTGCAATCTCCAGTACAGAATGTTCCATTCATTCACTGCGAATCTGGAATTCAACTGAATCTCCACTACCTGCAGATTTATCTTACACCACTTGTGAATGTCCAAGTAAAACAATGCTGGTTTTCAGAGGCCTGTTCATGTTCGCAGTCGTGCTGTTCAATTGGCTATCCACTCAACCTGTTTTGCTCCTCATTTTCCTGTGCACACAACCCAGCCTTCAGAAATCATTGTAATCTCCACTACAGGATGTTCCATTCATTCACTGGGAATCTGGAATTCATCTGAATCTGCACTCCACGCAGGCTTTCGTTACACCACTGCTGAAAGTCGAAGTAATGCAATACTGGTTTTCAGTGGTCTGTTCACATTCGAAGCCGAGGCTTTTTACAGGCTATCCACTCAACACTGGTCAGCTCTTCATTTTCGTGTCCCCACAATCCAGATTTCAGAAATCATTGCAATCTCCACTACAGAATGTTCCATTCATTCACTGCGAGTCTGGAGTTTATCTGATTCTCCACTCCCGCCTGGTTAACATTACACCACTTGTGAATGTCCAAGTAAGCCAATGCTGGTTTTCAGAGGCCTGTTCATACTCGCAGCCGTGCTGTTTAATTGACAATTCACTCCACCCTGTTCAGCTCTTCATTGTCCCACCACACTACCAGCCTTCAGAAATCTTTGTTATCTCCACTACAGAATGTTCCATTCATTCACAGCGAATCTGGAATTCATCTGACTCTCAACTCCACGCAGGTTTTCATTACACCACTGTTGAATGTCCAAGTAACCCAATGCTGGTTTTCAGCGGCCTGTTCATATTCGCAGCCCTGCTGTTTACTTGGCTATCGATTCAAGCCTGGTCAGCTCTTCATTTTCCTGTCCACACAACACAGGCTTCAGAAATCATTGGAATCTCCTCTACAGAATGTTCCATTCATTCACTGCGAATGTGGAATTCAACTGACTCTCCACTCCATGCAGGTTTTCCTTACACCACTGATGAATGTCCAAGTAACCCAATGCTGGTTTTCAGCTGCATGTTCACACTCGCAGCCATGCTATACAATTGGCTTTCCACTAAATCCTGATTAGTTCTTGATTTTCCTTCCACACGACCCAGCCTTCAGAAATCGTTGGAATCTCCACTAGAGAATGTTCCATTCATTCACTGCGAATCTGGAATTCCTCTGAACCTCCACTCCCGGCAGGTTTTCGTTACACCACTGTTGAATGTCCAAGTAACCCAATGTTTTAAGTGTTTTCTTCACAAGCGCAGTGGTGCTGTTCAATTGGCTATCCACTCAACCCTGGCCAGCTCTACATTTTCCTGTCCACACCACAGAGACTGGAGAAATCATTGTTATCTCCACTACAGAATGTTCCATTCATTCACAGCGAATCTGGAATTCATCTGAATCTCCACTCCCGGCAGGTTTTCGTGACACCACTGGTAAATATCCAAGTAAGCCAATGCTGGTTTTAAGTGGCCTGCTCATACTCTCAGCCGTGCTGTTCAATTTGCTATCCACTCAACCCTCTTCAGCTCCATTTTCCTGTCCACATAACCCAAACTTCAGAAACAATTGGTATCTCCTCCACAGAATGTTCCATTCATTGACGGCAAATCTGAAATTCATCTAATTCTCAACTCCCGTCAGGTTTTCGTTACACCACTTGTGAATGTCCAATTAAGCCAAAGCTGGTTTTCAGTGGCCTGTTCTTACTACGAGACGTGCTGTTCATTTGGCTATCCATTCCACCCTGTTCAGCTCTACATTTTCGTGTCCACAAAACCCAGCCTTCAGAAATCATTGGAATCACCACTAGAGAATGTTCCATTCATTCACTGCGAATCTGGAATTCATCTGAATCTCCACTCCCGGCAGGTTTTCATTGCACCACTGCTGAATGTTCAAGTAACGCAATGATGGTTTTCAGCGGTCTATTCACACTCGAACCCGTGCTGTTCACGGTCTAGCGACTCAACACTGGTGAGTTCTTCTTTTTCCAGTTCAGACAATACAAACCTCAGAAACCATTGCAATCTACACTACAGAATGTTTCATTCATTCAGGCGAATCTTGAATTCATCTTGTTCTCCACTCCCAGCAGGTTTTCGTTTCACCACTGGTGAATGTCCAAGCAACCCAAGGCTGGTTTCAGCTGCGTGTTAACACTCGCAGCCGTGCTGTTCAATTGGCTATCCAGTGAACGCTGGTTAGCTCTTGATTTTCCTTCCACACACCGAGCCTTCAGAAATCATTCTTATCTCCACTTCAGAATGTTCCATTCGTTCCCTGCGAATCTGGAATTCCTCTGACTCTCCACACCAGGCAGATTTTCCTAACAACACTGGTGAATGACCAGGTAATCCAATGCTGGTTTTCAGCGGCTGTTCACACTCACAGCCTTGCTGTTCAATTGGCAATCCAGTCAAACCTAGTCAGCTCTTCATTTTCCTGTCCACACAACCCAGCGTTCAGAAATCATTGGAATCTCTACTACAGAAATTTCCATTCATTCACTGTGAATCTGGAAATACTCTGAATCTGCATTCCAGGAAGGCTTTCGTTACACCACTGATGAATGTCCAAGTAATGCAATGCTGCTTCTTAGTGGTCTGTTCACACTCGAAACCGTGCTGTTCATTGGCTATCCACTCAATATCGGTCAGCTCTTCAATATCCTGTCCAGACTATCCAGATTCCTAAATGTTGGCAATCACCACTACAGAATGTTCCATTCAATCACGCGAATCTGGAATTCATCAGAGTCTCCACTCCTGGAAGGTTTTCGTGACACCACTGGTAAATGTCCAAGGAAGACAATGCTGGTTTTAAGCCGCCTGCTAACACACTCAGCCGTGCTGTTCAATTTGCTATCCACCCAACCCTATTCAGCTCTACATTTTCCTGTCCTCATAACCCAACCTTCAGAAATAATTGGTATCTCCTCCACAGAATGTTCCGTTCATTCACTGCGAATCTTAAATTCATCTGACTCTCAACTCCCGGCGGGTTATCGTTACACCACTTGTGAATGTCCAAGTAAGCCAATGCTGGTTTTCAGTGGCCTGTTCATACTAAGAGACGTGCTGTTCATTTGGCTATCCACTCCACCCTGTTCAGCTCTACATTTTCGTGTCCACAAAACCCAGCCTTCAGAAATCATTGGAATCACCACTAGAGAATGTTCCATTCATTCACTGCGAATCTGGAATTCATCTGAACCTCCACTCCTGGCAGGTTTTCGTTACGCCACTGGTGAATGTCCAAGTAACTCAATACTGGTTTTCAGAGGCATGTTCAACTCGCAGAAGTGCTGTTCAATGGGCTATCCACTCAATATTGGTCAGCTCTTCATTTTCCTCTCCACACAAACCAGCCTTCAGAAATCATTGGGCTCTCCACTACAGACTGTTCCATTCATTCACTGCGATTCTGCAATTCATCTGACTCTCCGCTCCAGGCAGGTTTTCATTACAGCACTGGTGAATGACCAAGTAATCCAATGCTGGTTTTCAGCCGCCTTTTCACACTCGCAGTGTGCTGTTCAATTGTCTATCCACTCAAACCTGGTCAGCCTTTCATTTTCTTTTCCACAATATCAGACTTCAGAAATCATTGGAATCGCCAGTACAGAATGTTCCATTCATTCACTGCCAATCTGGAATTCATCTGAATCTGCACTCCAGGTAGGCTTTCATTACACCACTTATGAATGTCCAAGTAACACAATGCTGGTTTTCAGCGGTCTGTTCACACTCTAAGCCCTGCTTTTTACTGGGTATCCACACAACTGTGGTCAGCTCTTCATTTTCATGTCCAAACAATCCAGACTTGAGAAATCATTGCAATCTCCAGTACAGAATGTTCCATTCATTCACTGCGAATCTGGAATTCAACTGAATCTCCACTACCTGCAGATTTATCTTACACCACTTGTGAATGTCCAAGTAAAACAATGCTGGTTTTCAGAGGCCTGTTCATGTTCGCAGTCGTGCTGTTCAATTGGCTATCCACTCAACCTGTTTTGCTCCTCATTTTCCTGTGCACACAACCCAGCCTTCAGAAATCATTGTAATCTCCACTACAGGATGTTCCATTCATTCACTGGGAATCTGGAATTCATCTGAATCTGCACTCCACGCAGGCTTTCGTTACACCACTGCTGAAAGTCGAAGTAATGCAATACTGGTTTTCAGTGGTCTGTTCACATTCGAAGCCGAGGCTTTTTACAGGCTATCCACTCAACACTGGTCAGCTCTTCATTTTCGTGTCCCCACAATCCAGATTTCAGAAATCATTGCAATCTCCACTACAGAATGTTCCATTCATTCACTGCGAGTCTGGAGTTTATCTGATTCTCCACTCCCGCCTGGTTAACATTACACCACTTGTGAATGTCCAAGTAAGCCAATGCTGGTTTTCAGAGGCCTGTTCATACTCGCAGCCGTGCTGTTTAATTGACAATTCACTCCACCCTGTTCAGCTCTTCATTGTCCCACCACACTACCAGCCTTCAGAAATCTTTGTTATCTCCACTACAGAATGTTCCATTCATTCACTGCGAATCTGGAATTCATCTGACTCTCAACTCCACGCAGGTTTTCATTACACCACTGTTGAATGTCCAAGTAACCCAATGCTGGTTTTCAGCGGCCTGTTCATATTCGCAGCCCTGCTGTTTACTTGGCTATCGATTCAAGCCTGGTCAGCTCTTCATTTTCCTGTCCACACAACACAGGCTTCAGAAATCATTGGAATCTCCTCTACAGAATGTTCCATTCATTCACTGCGAATGTGGAATTCAACTGACTCTCCACTCCATGCAGGTTTTCCTTACACCACTGATGAATGTCCAAGTAACCCAATGCTGGTTTTCAGCTGCATGTTCACACTCGCAGCCATGCTATACAATTGGCTTTCCACTAAATCCTGATTAGTTCTTGATTTTCCTTCCACACGACCCAGCCTTCAGAAATCGTTGGAATCTCCACTAGAGAATGTTCCATTCATTCACTGCGAATCTGGAATTCCTCTGAACCTCCACTCCCGGCAGGTTTTCGTTACACCACTGTTGAATGTCCAAGTAACCCAATGTTTTAAGTGTTTTCTTCACAAGCGCAGTGGTGCTGTTCAATTGGCTATCCACTCAACCCTGGCCAGCTCTACATTTTCCTGTCCACACCACAGAGACTGGAGAAATCATTGTTATCTCCACTACAGAATGTTCCATTCATTCACAGCGAATCTGGAATTCATCTGAATCTCCACTCCCGGCAGGTTTTCGTGACACCACTGGTAAATATCCAAGTAAGCCAATGCTGGTTTTAAGTGGCCTGCTCATACTCTCAGCCGTGCTGTTCAATTTGCTATCCACTCAACCCTCTTCAGCTCCATTTTCCTGTCCACATAACCCAAACTTCAGAAACAATTGGTATCTCCTCCACAGAATGTTCCATTCATTGACGGCAAATCTGAAATTCATCTAATTCTCAACTCCCGTCAGGTTTTCGTTACACCACTTGTGAATGTCCAATTAAGCCAAAGCTGGTTTTCAGTGGCCTGTTCTTACTACGAGACGTGCTGTTCATTTGGCTATCCATTCCACCCTGTTCAGCTCTACATTTTCGTGTCCACAAAACCCAGCCTTCAGAAATCATTGGAATCACCACTAGAGAATGTTCCATTCATTCACTGCGAATCTGGAATTCATCTGAATCTCCACTCCCGGCAGGTTTTCATTGCACCACTGCTGAATGTTCAAGTAACGCAATGATGGTTTTCAGCGGTCTATTCACACTCGAACCCGTGCTGTTCACGGTCTAGCGACTCAACACTGGTGAGTTCTTCTTTTTCCAGTTCAGACAATACAAACCTCAGAAACCATTGCAATCTACACTACAGAATGTTTCATTCATTCAGGCGAATCTTGAATTCATCTTGTTCTCCACTCCCAGCAGGTTTTCGTTTCACCACTGGTGAATGTCCAAGCAACCCAAGGCTGGTTTCAGCTGCGTGTTAACACTCGCAGCCGTGCTGTTCAATTGGCTATCCAGTGAACGCTGGTTAGCTCTTGATTTTCCTTCCACACACCGAGCCTTCAGAAATCATTCTTATCTCCACTTCAGAATGTTCCATTCGTTCCCTGCGAATCTGGAATTCCTCTGACTCTCCACACCAGGCAGATTTTCCTAACAACACTGGTGAATGACCAGGTAATCCAATGCTGGTTTTCAGCGGCTGTTCACACTCACAGCCTTGCTGTTCAATTGGCAATCCAGTCAAACCTAGTCAGCTCTTCATTTTCCTGTCCACACAACCCAGCGTTCAGAAATCATTGGAATCTCTACTACAGAAATTTCCATTCATTCACTGTGAATCTGGAAATACTCTGAATCTGCATTCCAGGAAGGCTTTCGTTACACCACTGATGAATGTCCAAGTAATGCAATGCTGCTTCTTAGTGGTCTGTTCACACTCGAAACCGTGCTGTTCATTGGCTATCCACTCAATATCGGTCAGCTCTTCAATATCCTGTCCAGACTATCCAGATTCCTAAATGTTGGCAATCACCACTACAGAATGTTCCATTCAATCACGCGAATCTGGAATTCATCAGAGTCTCCACTCCTGGAAGGTTTTCGTGACACCACTGGTAAATGTCCAAGGAAGACAATGCTGGTTTTAAGCCGCCTGCTAACACACTCAGCCGTGCTGTTCAATTTGCTATCCACCCAACCCTATTCAGCTCTACATTTTCCTGTCCTCATAACCCAACCTTCAGAAATAATTGGTATCTCCTCCACAGAATGTTCCGTTCATTCACTGCGAATCTTAAATTCATCTGACTCTCAACTCCCGGCGGGTTATCGTTACACCACTTGTGAATGTCCAAGTAAGCCAATGCTGGTTTTCAGTGGCCTGTTCATACTAAGAGACGTGCTGTTCATTTGGCTATCCACTCCACCCTGTTCAGCTCTACATTTTCGTGTCCACAAAACCCAGCCTTCAGAAATCATTGGAATCACCACTAGAGAATGTTCCATTCATTCACTGCGAATCTGGAATTCATCTGAACCTCCACTCCTGGCAGGTTTTCGTTACGCCACTGGTGAATGTCCAAGTAACTCAATACTGGTTTTCAGAGGCATGTTCAACTCGCAGAAGTGCTGTTCAATGGGCTATCCACTCAATATTGGTCAGCTCTTCATTTTCCTCTCCACACAAACCAGCCTTCAGAAATCATTGGGCTCTCCACTACAGACTGTTCCATTCATTCACTGCGATTCTGCAATTCATCTGACTCTCCGCTCCAGGCAGGTTTTCATTACAGCACTGGTGAATGACCAAGTAATCCAATGCTGGTTTTCAGCCGCCTTTTCACACTCGCAGTGTGCTGTTCAATTGTCTATCCACTCAAACCTGGTCAGCCTTTCATTTTCTTTTCCACAATATCAGACTTCAGAAATCATTGGAATCGCCAGTACAGAATGTTCCATTCATTCACTGCCAATCTGGAATTCATCTGAATCTGCACTCCAGGTAGGCTTTCATTACACCACTTATGAATGTCCAAGTAACACAATGCTGGTTTTCAGCGGTCTGTTCACACTCTAAGCCCTGCTTTTTACTGGGTATCCACACAACTGTGGTCAGCTCTTCATTTTCATGTCCAAACAATCCAGACTTGAGAAATCATTGCAATCTCCAGTACAGAATGTTCCATTCATTCACTGCGAATCTGGAATTCAACTGAATCTCCACTACCTGCAGATTTATCTTACACCACTTGTGAATGTCCAAGTAAAACAATGCTGGTTTTCAGAGGCCTGTTCATGTTCGCAGTCGTGCTGTTCAATTGGCTATCCACTCAACCTGTTTTGCTCCTCATTTTCCTGTGCACACAACCCAGCCTTCAGAAATCATTGTAATCTCCACTACAGGATGTTCCATTCATTCACTGGGAATCTGGAATTCATCTGAATCTGCACTCCACGCAGGCTTTCGTTACACCACTGCTGAAAGTCGAAGTAATGCAATACTGGTTTTCAGTGGTCTGTTCACATTCGAAGCCGAGGCTTTTTACAGGCTATCCACTCAACACTGGTCAGCTCTTCATTTTCGTGTCCCCACAATCCAGATTTCAGAAATCATTGCAATCTCCACTACAGAATGTTCCATTCATTCACTGCGAGTCTGGAGTTTATCTGATTCTCCACTCCCGCCTGGTTAACATTACACCACTTGTGAATGTCCAAGTAAGCCAATGCTGGTTTTCAGAGGCCTGTTCATACTCGCAGCCGTGCTGTTTAATTGACAATTCACTCCACCCTGTTCAGCTCTTCATTGTCCCACCACACTACCAGCCTTCAGAAATCTTTGTTATCTCCACTACAGAATGTTCCATTCATTCACTGCGAATCTGGAATTCATCTGACTCTCAACTCCACGCAGGTTTTCATTACACCACTGTTGAATGTCCAAGTAACCCAATGCTGGTTTTCAGCGGCCTGTTCATATTCGCAGCCCTGCTGTTTACTTGGCTATCGATTCAAGCCTGGTCAGCTCTTCATTTTCCTGTCCACACAACACAGGCTTCAGAAATCATTGGAATCTCCTCTACAGAATGTTCCATTCATTCACTGCGAATGTGGAATTCAACTGACTCTCCACTCCATGCAGGTTTTCCTTACACCACTGATGAATGTCCAAGTAACCCAATGCTGGTTTTCAGCTGCATGTTCACACTCGCAGCCATGCTATACAATTGGCTTTCCACTAAATCCTGATTAGTTCTTGATTTTCCTTCCACACGACCCAGCCTTCAGAAATCGTTGGAATCTCCACTAGAGAATGTTCCATTCATTCACTGCGAATCTGGAATTCCTCTGAACCTCCACTCCCGGCAGGTTTTCGTTACACCACTGTTGAATGTCCAAGTAACCCAATGTTTTAAGTGTTTTCTTCACAAGCGCAGTGGTGCTGTTCAATTGGCTATCCACTCAACCCTGGCCAGCTCTACATTTTCCTGTCCACACCACAGAGACTGGAGAAATCATTGTTATCTCCACTACAGAATGTTCCATTCATTCACAGCGAATCTGGAATTCATCTGAATCTCCACTCCCGGCAGGTTTTCGTGACACCACTGGTAAATATCCAAGTAAGCCAATGCTGGTTTTAAGTGGCCTGCTCATACTCTCAGCCGTGCTGTTCAATTTGCTATCCACTCAACCCTCTTCAGCTCCATTTTCCTGTCCACATAACCCAAACTTCAGAAACAATTGGTATCTCCTCCACAGAATGTTCCATTCATTGACGGCAAATCTGAAATTCATCTAATTCTCAACTCCCGTCAGGTTTTCGTTACACCACTTGTGAATGTCCAATTAAGCCAAAGCTGGTTTTCAGTGGCCTGTTCTTACTACGAGACGTGCTGTTCATTTGGCTATCCATTCCACCCTGTTCAGCTCTACATTTTCGTGTCCACAAAACCCAGCCTTCAGAAATCATTGGAATCACCACTAGAGAATGTTCCATTCATTCACTGCGAATCTGGAATTCATCTGAATCTCCACTCCCGGCAGGTTTTCATTGCACCACTGCTGAATGTTCAAGTAACGCAATGATGGTTTTCAGCGGTCTATTCACACTCGAACCCGTGCTGTTCACGGTCTAGCGACTCAACACTGGTGAGTTCTTCTTTTTCCAGTTCAGACAATACAAACCTCAGAAACCATTGCAATCTACACTACAGAATGTTTCATTCATTCAGGCGAATCTTGAATTCATCTTGTTCTCCACTCCCAGCAGGTTTTCGTTTCACCACTGGTGAATGTCCAAGCAACCCAAGGCTGGTTTCAGCTGCGTGTTAACACTCGCAGCCGTGCTGTTCAATTGGCTATCCAGTGAACGCTGGTTAGCTCTTGATTTTCCTTCCACACACCGAGCCTTCAGAAATCATTCTTATCTCCACTTCAGAATGTTCCATTCGTTCCCTGCGAATCTGGAATTCCTCTGACTCTCCACACCAGGCAGATTTTCCTAACAACACTGGTGAATGACCAGGTAATCCAATGCTGGTTTTCAGCGGCTGTTCACACTCACAGCCTTGCTGTTCAATTGGCAATCCAGTCAAACCTAGTCAGCTCTTCATTTTCCTGTCCACACAACCCAGCGTTCAGAAATCATTGGAATCTCTACTACAGAAATTTCCATTCATTCACTGTGAATCTGGAAATACTCTGAATCTGCATTCCAGGAAGGCTTTCGTTACACCACTGATGAATGTCCAAGTAAGGCAATGCTGCTTCTTACTGGTCTGTTCACACTCGAAACCGTGCTGTTCATTGGCTATCCACTCAATATCGGTCAGCTCTTCAATATCCTGTCCAGACTATCCAGATTCCTAAATGTTGGCAATCACCACTACAGAATGTTCCATTCAATCACGCGAATCTGGAATTCATCAGAGTCTCCACTCCTGGAAGGTTTTCGTGACACCACTGGTAAATGTCCAAGGAAGACAATGCTGGTTTTAAGCCGCCTGCTAACACACTCAGCCGTGCTGTTCAATTTGCTATCCACCCAACCCTATTCAGCTCTACATTTTCCTGTCCTCATAACCCAACCTTCAGAAATAATTGGTATCTCCTCCACAGAATGTTCCGTTCATTCACTGCGAATCTTAAATTCATCTGACTCTCAACTCCCGGCGGGTTATCGTTACACCACTTGTGAATGTCCAAGTAAGCCAATGCTGGTTTTCAGTGGCCTGTTCATACTAAGAGACGTGCTGTTCATTTGGCTATCCACTCCACCCTGTTCAGCTCTACATTTTCGTGTCCACAAAACCCAGCCTTCAGAAATCATTGGAATCACCACTAGAGAATGTTCCATTCATTCACTGCGAATCTGGAATTCATCTGAACCTCCACTCCTGGCAGGTTTTCGTTACGCCACTGGTGAATGTCCAAGTAACTCAATACTGGTTTTCAGAGGCATGTTCAACTCGCAGAAGTGCTGTTCAATGGGCTATCCACTCAATATTGGTCAGCTCTTCATTTTCCTCTCCACACAAACCAGCCTTCAGAAATCATTGGGCTCTCCACTACAGACTGTTCCATTCATTCACTGCGATTCTGCAATTCATCTGACTCTCCGCTCCAGGCAGGTTTTCATTACAGCACTGGTGAATGACCAAGTAATCCAATGCTGGTTTTCAGCCGCCTTTTCACACTCGCAGTGTGCTGTTCAATTGTCTATCCACTCAAACCTGGTCAGCCTTTCATTTTCTTTTCCACAATATCAGACTTCAGAAATCATTGGAATCGCCAGTACAGAATGTTCCATTCATTCACTGCCAATCTGGAATTCATCTGAATCTGCACTCCAGGTAGGCTTTCATTACACCACTTATGAATGTCCAAGTAACACAATGCTGGTTTTCAGCGGTCTGTTCACACTCTAAGCCCTGCTTTTTACTGGGTATCCACACAACTGTGGTCAGCTCTTCATTTTCATGTCCAAACAATCCAGACTTGAGAAATCATTGCAATCTCCAGTACAGAATGTTCCATTCATTCACTGCGAATCTGGAATTCAACTGAATCTCCACTACCTGCAGATTTATCTTACACCACTTGTGAATGTCCAAGTAAAACAATGCTGGTTTTCAGAGGCCTGTTCATGTTCGCAGTCGTGCTGTTCAATTGGCTATCCACTCAACCTGTTTTGCTCCTCATTTTCCTGTGCACACAACCCAGCCTTCAGAAATCATTGTAATCTCCACTACAGGATGTTCCATTCATTCACTGGGAATCTGGAATTCATCTGAATCTGCACTCCACGCAGGCTTTCGTTACACCACTGCTGAAAGTCGAAGTAATGCAATACTGGTTTTCAGTGGTCTGTTCACATTCGAAGCCGAGGCTTTTTACAGGCTATCCACTCAACACTGGTCAGCTCTTCATTTTCGTGTCCCCACAATCCAGATTTCAGAAATCATTGCAATCTCCACTACAGAATGTTCCATTCATTCACTGCGAGTCTGGAGTTTATCTGATTCTCCACTCCCGCCTGGTTAACATTACACCACTTGTGAATGTCCAAGTAAGCCAATGCTGGTTTTCAGAGGCCTGTTCATACTCGCAGCCGTGCTGTTTAATTGACAATTCACTCCACCCTGTTCAGCTCTTCATTGTCCCACCACACTACCAGCCTTCAGAAATCTTTGTTATCTCCACTACAGAATGTTCCATTCATTCACTGCGAATCTGGAATTCATCTGACTCTCAACTCCACGCAGGTTTTCATTACACCACTGTTGAATGTCCAAGTAACCCAATGCTGGTTTTCAGCGGCCTGTTCATATTCGCAGCCCTGCTGTTTACTTGGCTATCGATTCAAGCCTGGTCAGCTCTTCATTTTCCTGTCCACACAACACAGGCTTCAGAAATCATTGGAATCTCCTCTACAGAATGTTCCATTCATTCACTGCGAATGTGGAATTCAACTGACTCTCCACTCCATGCAGGTTTTCCTTACACCACTGATGAATGTCCAAGTAACCCAATGCTGGTTTTCAGCTGCATGTTCACACTCGCAGCCATGCTATACAATTGGCTTTCCACTAAATCCTGATTAGTTCTTGATTTTCCTTCCACACGACCCAGCCTTCAGAAATCGTTGGAATCTCCACTAGAGAATGTTCCATTCATTCACTGCGAATCTGGAATTCCTCTGAACCTCCACTCCCGGCAGGTTTTCGTTACACCACTGTTGAATGTCCAAGTAACCCAATGTTTTAAGTGTTTTCTTCACAAGCGCAGTGGTGCTGTTCAATTGGCTATCCACTCAACCCTGGCCAGCTCTACATTTTCCTGTCCACACCACAGAGACTGGAGAAATCATTGTTATCTCCACTACAGAATGTTCCATTCATTCACAGCGAATCTGGAATTCATCTGAATCTCCACTCCCGGCAGGTTTTCGTGACACCACTGGTAAATATCCAAGTAAGCCAATGCTGGTTTTAAGTGGCCTGCTCATACTCTCAGCCGTGCTGTTCAATTTGCTATCCACTCAACCCTCTTCAGCTCCATTTTCCTGTCCACATAACCCAAACTTCAGAAACAATTGGTATCTCCTCCACAGAATGTTCCATTCATTGACGGCAAATCTGAAATTCATCTAATTCTCAACTCCCGTCAGGTTTTCGTTACACCACTTGTGAATGTCCAATTAAGCCAAAGCTGGTTTTCAGTGGCCTGTTCTTACTACGAGACGTGCTGTTCATTTGGCTATCCATTCCACCCTGTTCAGCTCTACATTTTCGTGTCCACAAAACCCAGCCTTCAGAAATCATTGGAATCACCACTAGAGAATGTTCCATTCATTCACTGCGAATCTGGAATTCATCTGAATCTCCACTCCCGGCAGGTTTTCATTGCACCACTGCTGAATGTTCAAGTAACGCAATGATGGTTTTCAGCGGTCTATTCACACTCGAACCCGTGCTGTTCACGGTCTAGCGACTCAACACTGGTGAGTTCTTCTTTTTCCAGTTCAGACAATACAAACCTCAGAAACCATTGCAATCTACACTACAGAATGTTTCATTCATTCAGGCGAATCTTGAATTCATCTTGTTCTCCACTCCCAGCAGGTTTTCGTTTCACCACTGGTGAATGTCCAAGCAACCCAAGGCTGGTTTCAGCTGCGTGTTAACACTCGCAGCCGTGCTGTTCAATTGGCTATCCAGTGAACGCTGGTTAGCTCTTGATTTTCCTTCCACACACCGAGCCTTCAGAAATCATTCTTATCTCCACTTCAGAATGTTCCATTCGTTCCCTGCGAATCTGGAATTCCTCTGACTCTCCACACCAGGCAGATTTTCCTAACAACACTGGTGAATGACCAGGTAATCCAATGCTGGTTTTCAGCGGCTGTTCACACTCACAGCCTTGCTGTTCAATTGGCAATCCAGTCAAACCTAGTCAGCTCTTCATTTTCCTGTCCACACAACCCAGCGTTCAGAAATCATTGGAATCTCTACTACAGAAATTTCCATTCATTCACTGTGAATCTGGAAATACTCTGAATCTGCATTCCAGGAAGGCTTTCGTTACACCACTGATGAATGTCCAAGTAATGCAATGCTGCTTCTTAGTGGTCTGTTCACACTCGAAACCGTGCTGTTCATTGGCTATCCACTCAATATCGGTCAGCTCTTCAATATCCTGTCCAGACTATCCAGATTCCTAAATGTTGGCAATCACCACTACAGAATGTTCCATTCAATCACGCGAATCTGGAATTCATCAGAGTCTCCACTCCTGGAAGGTTTTCGTGACACCACTGGTAAATGTCCAAGGAAGACAATGCTGGTTTTAAGCCGCCTGCTAACACACTCAGCCGTGCTGTTCAATTTGCTATCCACCCAACCCTATTCAGCTCTACATTTTCCTGTCCTCATAACCCAACCTTCAGAAATAATTGGTATCTCCTCCACAGAATGTTCCGTTCATTCACTGCGAATCTTAAATTCATCTGACTCTCAACTCCCGGCGGGTTATCGTTACACCACTTGTGAATGTCCAAGTAAGCCAATGCTGGTTTTCAGTGGCCTGTTCATACTAAGAGACGTGCTGTTCATTTGGCTATCCACTCCACCCTGTTCAGCTCTACATTCTCGTGTCCACAAAACCCAGCCTTCAGAAATCATTGGAATCACCACTAGAGAATGTTCCATTCATTCACTGCGAATCTGGAATTCATCTGAACCTCCACTCCTGGCAGGTTTTCGTTACGCCACTGGTGAATGTCCAAGTAACTCAATACTGGTTTTCAGAGGCATGTTCAACTCGCAGAAGTGCTGTTCAATGGGCTATCCACTCAATATTGGTCAGCTCTTCATTTTCCTCTCCACACAAACCAGCCTTCAGAAATCATTGGGCTCTCCACTACAGACTGTTCCATTCATTCACTGCGATTCTGCAATTCATCTGACTCTCCGCTCCAGGCAGGTTTTCATTACAGCACTGGTGAATGACCAAGTAATCCAATGCTGGTTTTCAGCCGCCTTTTCACACTCGCAGTGTGCTGTTCAATTGTCTATCCACTCAAACCTGGTCAGCCTTTCATTTTCTTTTCCACAATATCAGACTTCAGAAATCATTGGAATCGCCAGTACAGAATGTTCCATTCATTCACTGCCAATCTGGAATTCATCTGAATCTGCACTCCAGGTAGGCTTTCATTACACCACTTATGAATGTCCAAGTAACACAATGCTGGTTTTCAGCGGTCTGTTCACACTCTAAGCCCTGCTTTTTACTGGGTATCCACACAACTGTGGTCAGCTCTTCATTTTCATGTCCAAACAATCCAGACTTGAGAAATCATTGCAATCTCCAGTACAGAATGTTCCATTCATTCACTGCGAATCTGGAATTCAACTGAATCTCCACTACCTGCAGATTTATCTTACACCACTTGTGAATGTCCAAGTAAAACAATGCTGGTTTTCAGAGGCCTGTTCATGTTCGCAGTCGTGCTGTTCAATTGGCTATCCACTCAACCTGTTTTGCTCCTCATTTTCCTGTGCACACAACCCAGCCTTCAGAAATCATTGTAATCTCCACTACAGGATGTTCCATTCATTCACTGGGAATCTGGAATTCATCTGAATCTGCACTCCACGCAGGCTTTCGTTACACCACTGCTGAAAGTCGAAGTAATGCAATACTGGTTTTCAGTGGTCTGTTCACATTCGAAGCCGAGGCTTTTTACAGGCTATCCACTCAACACTGGTCAGCTCTTCATTTTCGTGTCCCCACAATCCAGATTTCAGAAATCATTGCAATCTCCACTACAGAATGTTCCATTCATTCACTGCGAGTCTGGAGTTTATCTGATTCTCCACTCCCGCCTGGTTAACATTACACCACTTGTGAATGTCCAAGTAAGCCAATGCTGGTTTTCAGAGGCCTGTTCATACTCGCAGCCGTGCTGTTTAATTGACAATTCACTCCACCCTGTTCAGCTCTTCATTGTCCCACCACACTACCAGCCTTCAGAAATCTTTGTTATCTCCACTACAGAATGTTCCATTCATTCACTGCGAATCTGGAATTCATCTGACTCTCAACTCCACGCAGGTTTTCATTACACCACTGTTGAATGTCCAAGTAACCCAATGCTGGTTTTCAGCTGCATGTTCACACTCGCAGCCATGCTATACAATTGGCTTTCCACTAAATCCTGATTAGTTCTTGATTTTCCTTCCACACGACCCAGCCTTCAGAAATCGTTGGAATCTCCACTAGAGAATGTTCCATTCATTCACTGCGAATCTGGAATTCCTCTGAACCTCCACTCCCGGCAGGTTTTCGTTACACCACTGTTGAATGTCCAAGTAACCCAATGTTTTAAGTGTTTTCTTCACAAGCGCAGTGGTGCTGTTCAATTGGCTATCCACTCAACCCTGGCCAGCTCTACATTTTCCTGTCCACACCACAGAGACTGGAGAAATCATTGTTATCTCCACTACAGAATGTTCCATTCATTCACAGCGAATCTGGAATTCATCTGAATCTCCACTCCCGGCAGGTTTTCGTGACACCACTGGTAAATATCCAAGTAAGCCAATGCTGGTTTTAAGTGGCCTGCTCATACTCTCAGCCGTGCTGTTCAATTTGCTATCCACTCAACCCTCTTCAGCTCCATTTTCCTGTCCACATAACCCAAACTTCAGAAACAATTGGTATCTCCTCCACAGAATGTTCCATTCATTGACGGCAAATCTGAAATTCATCTAATTCTCAACTCCCGTCAGGTTTTCGTTACACCACTTGTGAATGTCCAATTAAGCCAAAGCTGGTTTTCAGTGGCCTGTTCTTACTACGAGACGTGCTGTTCATTTGGCTATCCATTCCACCCTGTTCAGCTCTACATTTTCGTGTCCACAAAACCCAGCCTTCAGAAATCATTGGAATCACCACTAGAGAATGTTCCATTCATTCACTGCGAATCTGGAATTCATCTGAATCTCCACTCCCGGCAGGTTTTCATTGCACCACTGCTGAATGTTCAAGTAACGCAATGATGGTTTTCAGCGGTCTATTCACACTCGAACCCGTGCTGTTCACGGTCTAGCGACTCAACACTGGTGAGTTCTTCTTTTTCCAGTTCAGACAATACAAACCTCAGAAACCATTGCAATCTACACTACAGAATGTTTCATTCATTCAGGCGAATCTTGAATTCATCTTGTTCTCCACTCCCAGCAGGTTTTCGTTTCACCACTGGTGAATGTCCAAGCAACCCAAGGCTGGTTTCAGCTGCGTGTTAACACTCGCAGCCGTGCTGTTCAATTGGCTATCCAGTGAACGCTGGTTAGCTCTTGATTTTCCTTCCACACACCGAGCCTTCAGAAATCATTCTTATCTCCACTTCAGAATGTTCCATTCGTTCCCTGCGAATCTGGAATTCCTCTGACTCTCCACACCAGGCAGATTTTCCTAACAACACTGGTGAATGACCAGGTAATCCAATGCTGGTTTTCAGCGGCTGTTCACACTCACAGCCTTGCTGTTCAATTGGCAATCCAGTCAAACCTAGTCAGCTCTTCATTTTCCTGTCCACACAACCCAGCGTTCAGAAATCATTGGAATCTCTACTACAGAAATTTCCATTCATTCACTGTGAATCTGGAAATACTCTGAATCTGCATTCCAGGAAGGCTTTCGTTACACCACTGATGAATGTCCAAGTAATGCAATGCTGCTTCTTAGTGGTCTGTTCACACTCGAAACCGTGCTGTTCATTGGCTATCCACTCAATATCGGTCAGCTCTTCAATATCCTGTCCAGACTATCCAGATTCCTAAATGTTGGCAATCACCACTACAGAATGTTCCATTCAATCACGCGAATCTGGAATTCATCAGAGTCTCCACTCCTGGAAGGTTTTCGTGACACCACTGGTAAATGTCCAAGGAAGACAATGCTGGTTTTAAGCCGCCTGCTAACACACTCAGCCGTGCTGTTCAATTTGCTATCCACCCAACCCTATTCAGCTCTACATTTTCCTGTCCTCATAACCCAACCTTCAGAAATAATTGGTATCTCCTCCACAGAATGTTCCGTTCATTCACTGCGAATCTTAAATTCATCTGACTCTCAACTCCCGGCGGGTTATCGTTACACCACTTGTGAATGTCCAAGTAAGCCAATGCTGGTTTTCAGTGGCCTGTTCATACTAAGAGACGTGCTGTTCATTTGGCTATCCACTCCACCCTGTTCAGCTCTACATTCTCGTGTCCACAAAACCCAGCCTTCAGAAATCATTGGAATCACCACTAGAGAATGTTCCATTCATTCACTGCGAATCTGGAATTCCTCTGAACCTCCACTCCTGGCAGGTTTTCGTTACGCCACTGGTGAATGTCCAAGTAACTCAATACTGGTTTTCAGAGGCATGTTCAACTCGCAGAAGTGCTGTTCAATGGGCTATCCACTCAATATTGGTCAGCTCTTCATTTTCCTCTCCACACAAACCAGCCTTCAGAAATCATTGGGCTCTCCACTACAGACTGTTCCATTCATTCACTGCGATTCTGCAATTCATCTGACTCTCCGCTCCAGGCAGGTTTTCATTACAGCACTGGTGAATGACCAAGTAATCCAATGCTGGTTTTCAGCCGCCTTTTCACACTCGCAGTGTGCTGTTCAATTGTCTATCCACTCAAACCTGGTCAGCCTTTCATTTTCTTTTCCACAATATCAGACTTCAGAAATCATTGGAATCGCCAGTACAGAATGTTCCATTCATTCACTGCCAATCTGGAATTCATCTGAATCTGCACTCCAGGTAGGCTTTCATTACACCACTTATGAATGTCCAAGTAACACAATGCTGGTTTTCAGCGGTCTGTTCACACTCTAAGCCCTGCTTTTTACTGGGTATCCACACAACTGTGGTCAGCTCTTCATTTTCATGTCCAAACAATCCAGACTTGAGAAATCATTGCAATCTCCAGTACAGAATGTTCCATTCATTCACTGCGAATCTGGAATTCAACTGAATCTCCACTACCTGCAGATTTATCTTACACCACTTGTGAATGTCCAAGTAAAACAATGCTGGTTTTCAGAGGCCTGTTCATGTTCGCAGTCGTGCTGTTCAATTGGCTATCCACTCAACCTGTTTTGCTCCTCATTTTCCTGTGCACACAACCCAGCCTTCAGAAATCATTGTAATCTCCACTACAGGATGTTCCATTCATTCACTGGGAATCTGGAATTCATCTGAATCTGCACTCCACGCAGGCTTTCGTTACACCACTGCTGAAAGTCGAAGTAATGCAATACTGGTTTTCAGTGGTCTGTTCACATTCGAAGCCGAGGCTTTTTACAGGCTATCCACTCAACACTGGTCAGCTCTTCATTTTCGTGTCCCCACAATCCAGATTTCAGAAATCATTGCAATCTCCACTACAGAATGTTCCATTCATTCACTGCGAGTCTGGAGTTTATCTGATTCTCCACTCCCGCCTGGTTAACATTACACCACTTGTGGTGAATGTCCAAGTAAGCCAATGCTGGTTTTCAGAGGCCTGTTCATACTCGCAGCCGTGCTGTTTAATTGACAATTCACTCCACCCTGTTCAGCTCTTCATTGTCCCACCACACTACCAGCCTTCAGAAATCTTTGTTATCTCCACTACAGAATGTTCCATTCATTCACTGCGAATCTGGAATTCATCTGACTCTCAACTCCACGCAGGTTTTCATTACACCACTGTTGAATGTCCAAGTAACCCAATGCTGGTTTTCAGCGGCCTGTTCATATTCGCAGCCCTGCTGTTTACTTGGCTATCGATTCAAGCCTGGTCAGCTCTTCATTTTCCTGTCCACACAACACAGGCTTCAGAAATCATTGGAATCTCCTCTACAGAATGTTCCATTCATTCACTGCGAATGTGGAATTCAACTGACTCTCCACTCCATGCAGGTTTTCCTTACACCACTGATGAATGTCCAAGTAACCCAATGCTGGTTTTCAGCTGCATGTTCACACTCGCAGCCATGCTATACAATTGGCTTTCCACTAAATCCTGATTAGTTCTTGATTTTCCTTCCACACGACCCAGCCTTCAGAAATCGTTGGAATCTCCACTAGAGAATGTTCCATTCATTCACTGCGAATCTGGAATTCCTCTGAACCTCCACTCCCGGCAGGTTTTCGTTACACCACTGTTGAATGTCCAAGTAACCCAATGTTTTAAGTGTTTTCTTCACAAGCGCAGTGGTGCTGTTCAATTGGCTATCCACTCAACCCTGGCCAGCTCTACATTTTCCTGTCCACACCACAGAGACTGGAGAAATCATTGTTATCTCCACTACAGAATGTTCCATTCATTCACAGCGAATCTGGAATTCATCTGAATCTCCACTCCCGGCAGGTTTTCGTGACACCACTGGTAAATATCCAAGTAATCCAATGCTGGTTTTAAGTGGCCTGCTCATACTCTCAGCCGTGCTGTTCAATTTGCTATCCACTCAACCCTCTTCAGCTCCATTTTCCTGTCCACATAACCCAAACTTCAGAAACAATTGGTATCTCCTCCACAGAATGTTCCATTCATTGACGGCAAATCTGAAATTCATCTAATTCTCAACTCCCGTCAGGTTTTCGTTACACCACTTGTGAATGTCCAATTAAGCCAAAGCTGGTTTTCAGTGGCCTGTTCTTACTACGAGACGTGCTGTTCATTTGGCTATCCATTCCACCCTGTTCAGCTCTACATTTTCGTGTCCACAAAACCCAGCCTTCAGAAATCATTGGAATCACCACTAGAGAATGTTCCATTCATTCACTGCGAATCTGGAATTCATCTGAATCTCCACTCCCGGCAGGTTTTCATTGCACCACTGCTGAATGTTCAAGTAACGCAATGATGGTTTTCAGCGGTCTATTCACACTCGAACCCGTGCTGTTCACGGTCTAGCGACTCAACACTGGTGAGTTCTTCTTTTTCCAGTTCAGACAATACAAACCTCAGAAACCATTGCAATCTACACTACAGAATGTTTCATTCATTCAGGCGAATCTTGAATTCATCTTGTTCTCCACTCCCAGCAGGTTTTCGTTTCACCACTGGTGAATGTCCAAGCAACCCAAGGCTGGTTTCAGCTGCGTGTTAACACTCGCAGCCGTGCTGTTCAATTGGCTATCCAGTGAACGCTGGTTAGCTCTTGATTTTCCTTCCACACACCGAGCCTTCAGAAATCATTCTTATCTCCACTTCAGAATGTTCCATTCGTTCCCTGCGAATCTGGAATTCCTCTGACTCTCCACACCAGGCAGATTTTCCTAACAACACTGGTGAATGACCAGGTAATCCAATGCTGGTTTTCAGCGGCTGTTCACACTCACAGCCTTGCTGTTCAATTGGCAATCCAGTCAAACCTAGTCAGCTCTTCATTTTCCTGTCCACACAACCCAGCGTTCAGAAATCATTGGAATCTCTACTACAGAAATTTCCATTCATTCACTGTGAATCTGGAAATACTCTGAATCTGCATTCCAGGAAGGCTTTCGTTACACCACTGATGAATGTCCAAGTAATGCAATGCTGCTTCTTAGTGGTCTGTTCACACTCGAAACCGTGCTGTTCATTGGCTATCCACTCAATATCGGTCAGCTCTTCAATATCCTGTCCAGACTATCCAGATTCCTAAATGTTGGCAATCACCACTACAGAATGTTCCATTCAATCACGCGAATCTGGAATTCATCAGAGTCTCCACTCCTGGAAGGTTTTCGTGACACCACTGGTAAATGTCCAAGGAAGACAATGCTGGTTTTAAGCCGCCTGCTAACACACTCAGCCGTGCTGTTCAATTTGCTATCCACCCAACCCTATTCAGCTCTACATTTTCCTGTCCTCATAACCCAACCTTCAGAAATAATTGGTATCTCCTCCACAGAATGTTCCGTTCATTCACTGCGAATCTTAAATTCATCTGACTCTCAACTCCCGGCGGGTTATCGTTACACCACTTGTGAATGTCCAAGTAAGCCAATGCTGGTTTTCAGTGGCCTGTTCATACTAAGAGACGTGCTGTTCATTTGGCTATCCACTCCACCCTGTTCAGCTCTACATTCTCGTGTCCACAAAACCCAGCCTTCAGAAATCATTGGAATCACCACTAGAGAATGTTCCATTCATTCACTGCGAATCTGGAATTCCTCTGAACCTCCACTCCTGGCAGGTTTTCGTTACGCCACTGGTGAATGTCCAAGTAACTCAATACTGGTTTTCAGAGGCATGTTCAACTCGCAGAAGTGCTGTTCAATGGGCTATCCACTCAATATTGGTCAGCTCTTCATTTTCCTCTCCACACAAACCAGCCTTCAGAAATCATTGGGCTCTCCACTACAGACTGTTCCATTCATTCACTGCGATTCTGCAATTCATCTGACTCTCCGCTCCAGGCAGGTTTTCATTACAGCACTGGTGAATGACCAAGTAATCCAATGCTGGTTTTCAGCCGCCTTTTCACACTCGCAGTGTGCTGTTCAATTGTCTATCCACTCAAACCTGGTCAGCCTTTCATTTTCTTTTCCACAATATCAGACTTCAGAAATCATTGGAATCGCCAGTACAGAATGTTCCATTCATTCACTGCCAATCTGGAATTCATCTGAATCTGCACTCCAGGTAGGCTTTCATTACACCACTTATGAATGTCCAAGTAACACAATGCTGGTTTTCAGCGGTCTGTTCACACTCTAAGCCCTGCTTTTTACTGGGTATCCACACAACTGTGGTCAGCTCTTCATTTTCATGTCCAAACAATCCAGACTTGAGAAATCATTGCAATCTCCAGTACAGAATGTTCCATTCATTCACTGCGAATCTGGAATTCAACTGAATCTCCACTACCTGCAGATTTATCTTACACCACTTGTGAATGTCCAAGTAAAACAATGCTGGTTTTCAGAGGCCTGTTCATGTTCGCAGTCGTGCTGTTCAATTGGCTATCCACTCAACCTGTTTTGCTCCTCATTTTCCTGTGCACACAACCCAGCCTTCAGAAATCATTGTAATCTCCACTACAGGATGTTCCATTCATTCACTGGGAATCTGGAATTCATCTGAATCTGCACTCCACGCAGGCTTTCGTTACACCACTGCTGAAAGTCGAAGTAATGCAATACTGGTTTTCAGTGGTCTGTTCACATTCGAAGCCGAGGCTTTTTACAGGCTATCCACTCAACACTGGTCAGCTCTTCATTTTCGTGTCCCCACAATCCAGATTTCAGAAATCATTGCAATCTCCACTACAGAATGTTCCATTCATTCACTGCGAGTCTGGAGTTTATCTGATTCTCCACTCCCGCCTGGTTAACATTACACCACTTGTGAATGTCCAAGTAAGCCAATGCTGGTTTTCAGAGGCCTGTTCATACTCGCAGCCGTGCTGTTTAATTGACAATTCACTCCACCCTGTTCAGCTCTTCATTGTCCCACCACACTACCAGCCTTCAGAAATCTTTGTTATCTCCACTACAGAATGTTCCATTCATTCACTGCGAATCTGGAATTCATCTGACTCTCAACTCCACGCAGGTTTTCATTACACCACTGTTGAATGTCCAAGTAACCCAATGCTGGTTTTCAGCGGCCTGTTCATATTCGCAGCCCTGCTGTTTACTTGGCTATCGATTCAAGCCTGGTCAGCTCTTCATTTTCCTGTCCACACAACACAGGCTTCAGAAATCATTGGAATCTCCTCTACAGAATGTTCCATTCATTCACTGCGAATGTGGAATTCAACTGACTCTCCACTCCATGCAGGTTTTCCTTACACCACTGATGAATGTCCAAGTAACCCAATGCTGGTTTTCAGCTGCATGTTCACACTCGCAGCCATGCTATACAATTGGCTTTCCACTAAATCCTGATTAGTTCTTGATTTTCCTTCCACACGACCCAGCCTTCAGAAATCGTTGGAATCTCCACTAGAGAATGTTCCATTCATTCACTGCGAATCTGGAATTCCTCTGAACCTCCACTCCCGGCAGGTTTTCGTTACACCACTGTTGAATGTCCAAGTAACCCAATGTTTTAAGTGTTTTCTTCACAAGCGCAGTGGTGCTGTTCAATTGGCTATCCACTCAACCCTGGCCAGCTCTACATTTTCCTGTCCACACCACAGAGACTGGAGAAATCATTGTTATCTCCACTACAGAATGTTCCATTCATTCACAGCGAATCTGGAATTCATCTGAATCTCCACTCCCGGCAGGTTTTCGTGACACCACTGGTAAATATCCAAGTAAGCCAATGCTGGTTTTAAGTGGCCTGCTCATACTCTCAGCCGTGCTGTTCAATTTGCTATCCACTCAACCCTCTTCAGCTCCATTTTCCTGTCCACATAACCCAAACTTCAGAAACAATTGGTATCTCCTCCACAGAATGTTCCATTCATTGACGGCAAATCTGAAATTCATCTAATTCTCAACTCCCGTCAGGTTTTCGTTACACCACTTGTGAATGTCCAATTAAGCCAAAGCTGGTTTTCAGTGGCCTGTTCTTACTACGAGACGTGCTGTTCATTTGGCTATCCATTCCACCCTGTTCAGCTCTACATTTTCGTGTCCACAAAACCCAGCCTTCAGAAATCATTGGAATCACCACTAGAGAATGTTCCATTCATTCACTGCGAATCTGGAATTCATCTGAATCTCCACTCCCGGCAGGTTTTCATTGCACCACTGCTGAATGTTCAAGTAACGCAATGATGGTTTTCAGCGGTCTATTCACACTCGAACCCGTGCTGTTCACGGTCTAGCGACTCAACACTGGTGAGTTCTTCTTTTTCCAGTTCAGACAATACAAACCTCAGAAACCATTGCAATCTACACTACAGAATGTTTCATTCATTCAGGCGAATCTTGAATTCATCTTGTTCTCCACTCCCAGCAGGTTTTCGTTTCACCACTGGTGAATGTCCAAGCAACCCAAGGCTGGTTTCAGCTGCGTGTTAACACTCGCAGCCGTGCTGTTCAATTGGCTATCCAGTGAACGCTGGTTAGCTCTTGATTTTCCTTCCACACACCGAGCCTTCAGAAATCATTCTTATCTCCACTTCAGAATGTTCCATTCGTTCCCTGCGAATCTGGAATTCCTCTGACTCTCCACACCAGGCAGATTTTCCTAACAACACTGGTGAATGACCAGGTAATCCAATGCTGGTTTTCAGCGGCTGTTCACACTCACAGCCTTGCTGTTCAATTGGCAATCCAGTCAAACCTAGTCAGCTCTTCATTTTCCTGTCCACACAACCCAGCGTTCAGAAATCATTGGAATCTCTACTACAGAAATTTCCATTCATTCACTGTGAATCTGGAAATACTCTGAATCTGCATTCCAGGAAGGCTTTCGTTACACCACTGATGAATGTCCAAGTAATGCAATGCTGCTTCTTAGTGGTCTGTTCACACTCGAAACCGTGCTGTTCATTGGCTATCCACTCAATATCGGTCAGCTCTTCAATATCCTGTCCAGACTATCCAGATTCCTAAATGTTGGCAATCACCACTACAGAATGTTCCATTCAATCACGCGAATCTGGAATTCATCAGAGTCTCCACTCCTGGAAGGTTTTCGTGACACCACTGGTAAATGTCCAAGGAAGACAATGCTGGTTTTAAGCCGCCTGCTAACACACTCAGCCGTGCTGTTCAATTTGCTATCCACCCAACCCTATTCAGCTCTACATTTTCCTGTCCTCATAACCCAACCTTCAGAAATAATTGGTATCTCCTCCACAGAATGTTCCGTTCATTCACTGCGAATCTTAAATTCATCTGACTCTCAACTCCCGGCGGGTTATCGTTACACCACTTGTGAATGTCCAAGTAAGCCAATGCTGGTTTTCAGTGGCCTGTTCATACTAAGAGACGTGCTGTTCATTTGGCTATCCACTCCACCCTGTTCAGCTCTACATTCTCGTGTCCACAAAACCCAGCCTTCAGAAATCATTGGAATCACCACTAGAGAATGTTCCATTCATTCACTGCGAATCTGGAATTCCTCTGAACCTCCACTCCTGGCAGGTTTTCGTTACGCCACTGGTGAATGTCCAAGTAACTCAATACTGGTTTTCAGAGGCATGTTCAACTCGCAGAAGTGCTGTTCAATGGGCTATCCACTCAATATTGGTCAGCTCTTCATTTTCCTCTCCACACAAACCAGCCTTCAGAAATCATTGGGCTCTCCACTACAGACTGTTCCATTCATTCACTGCGATTCTGCAATTCATCTGACTCTCCGCTCCAGGCAGGTTTTCATTACAGCACTGGTGAATGACCAAGTAATCCAATGCTGGTTTTCAGCCGCCTTTTCACACTCGCAGTGTGCTGTTCAATTGTCTATCCACTCAAACCTGGTCAGCCTTTCATTTTCTTTTCCACAATATCAGACTTCAGAAATCATTGGAATCGCCAGTACAGAATGTTCCATTCATTCACTGCCAATCTGGAATTCATCTGAATCTGCACTCCAGGTAGGCTTTCATTACACCACTTATGAATGTCCAAGTAACACAATGCTGGTTTTCAGCGGTCTGTTCACACTCTAAGCCCTGCTTTTTACTGGGTATCCACACAACTGTGGTCAGCTCTTCATTTTCATGTCCAAACAATCCAGACTTGAGAAATCATTGCAATCTCCAGTACAGAATGTTCCATTCATTCACTGCGAATCTGGAATTCAACTGAATCTCCACTACCTGCAGATTTATCTTACACCACTTGTGAATGTCCAAGTAAAACAATGCTGGTTTTCAGAGGCCTGTTCATGTTCGCAGTCGTGCTGTTCAATTGGCTATCCACTCAACCTGTTTTGCTCCTCATTTTCCTGTGCACACAACCCAGCCTTCAGAAATCATTGTAATCTCCACTACAGGATGTTCCATTCATTCACTGGGAATCTGGAATTCATCTGAATCTGCACTCCACGCAGGCTTTCGTTACACCACTGCTGAAAGTCGAAGTAATGCAATACTGGTTTTCAGTGGTCTGTTCACATTCGAAGCCGAGGCTTTTTACAGGCTATCCACTCAACACTGGTCAGCTCTTCATTTTCGTGTCCCCACAATCCAGATTTCAGAAATCATTGCAATCTCCACTACAGAATGTTCCATTCATTCACTGCGAGTCTGGAGTTTATCTGATTCTCCACTCCCGCCTGGTTAACATTACACCACTTGTGAATGTCCAAGTAAGCCAATGCTGGTTTTCAGAGGCCTGTTCATACTCGCAGCCCTGCTGTTTAATTGACAATTCACTCCACCCTGTTCAGCTCTTCATTGTCCCACCACACTACCAGCCTTCAGAAATCTTTGTTATCTCCACTACAGAATGTTCCATTCATTCACTGCGAATCTGGAATTCATCTGACTCTCAACTCCACGCAGGTTTTCATTACACCACTGTTGAATGTCCAAGTAACCCAATGCTGGTTTTCAGCGGCCTGTTCATATTCGCAGCCCTGCTGTTTACTTGGCTATCGATTCAAGCCTGGTCAGCTCTTCATTTTCCTGTCCACACAACACAGGCTTCAGAAATCATTGGAATCTCCTCTACAGAATGTTCCATTCATTCACTGCGAATGTGGAATTCAACTGACTCTCCACTCCATGCAGGTTTTCCTTACACCACTGATGAATGTCCAAGTAACCCAATGCTGGTTTTCAGCTGCATGTTCACACTCGCAGCCATGCTATACAATTGGCTTTCCACTAAATCCTGATTAGTTCTTGATTTTCCTTCCACACGACCCAGCCTTCAGAAATCGTTGGAATCTCCACTAGAGAATGTTCCATTCATTCACTGCGAATCTGGAATTCCTCTGAACCTCCACTCCCGGCAGGTTTTCGTTACACCACTGTTGAATGTCCAAGTAACCCAATGTTTTAAGTGTTTTCTTCACAAGCGCAGTGGTGCTGTTCAATTGGCTATCCACTCAACCCTGGCCAGCTCTACATTTTCCTGTCCACACCACAGAGACTGGAGAAATCATTGTTATCTCCACTACAGAATGTTCCATTCATTCACAGCGAATCTGGAATTCATCTGAATCTCCACTCCCGGCAGGTTTTCGTGACACCACTGGTAAATATCCAAGTAAGCCAATGCTGGTTTTAAGTGGCCTGCTCATACTCTCAGCCGTGCTGTTCAATTTGCTATCCACTCAACCCTCTTCAGCTCCATTTTCCTGTCCACATAACCCAAACTTCAGAAACAATTGGTATCTCCTCCACAGAATGTTCCATTCATTGACGGCAAATCTGAAATTCATCTAATTCTCAACTCCCGTCAGGTTTTCGTTACACCACTTGTGAATGTCCAATTAAGCCAAAGCTGGTTTTCAGTGGCCTGTTCTTACTACGAGACGTGCTGTTCATTTGGCTATCCATTCCACCCTGTTCAGCTCTACATTTTCGTGTCCACAAAACCCAGCCTTCAGAAATCATTGGAATCACCACTAGAGAATGTTCCATTCATTCACTGCGAATCTGGAATTCATCTGAATCTCCACTCCCGGCAGGTTTTCATTGCACCACTGCTGAATGTTCAAGTAACGCAATGATGGTTTTCAGCGGTCTATTCACACTCGAACCCGTGCTGTTCACGGTCTAGCGACTCAACACTGGTGAGTTCTTCTTTTTCCAGTTCAGACAATACAAACCTCAGAAACCATTGCAATCTACACTACAGAATGTTTCATTCATTCAGGCGAATCTTGAATTCATCTTGTTCTCCACTCCCAGCAGGTTTTCGTTTCACCACTGGTGAATGTCCAAGCAACCCAAGGCTGGTTTCAGCTGCGTGTTAACACTCGCAGCCGTGCTGTTCAATTGGCTATCCAGTGAACGCTGGTTAGCTCTTGATTTTCCTTCCACACACCGAGCCTTCAGAAATCATTCTTATCTCCACTTCAGAATGTTCCATTCGTTCCCTGCGAATCTGGAATTCCTCTGACTCTCCACACCAGGCAGATTTTCCTAACAACACTGGTGAATGACCAGGTAATCCAATGCTGGTTTTCAGCGGCTGTTCACACTCACAGCCTTGCTGTTCAATTGGCAATCCAGTCAAACCTAGTCAGCTCTTCATTTTCCTGTCCACACAACCCAGCGTTCAGAAATCATTGGAATCTCTACTACAGAAATTTCCATTCATTCACTGTGAATCTGGAAATACTCTGAATCTGCATTCCAGGAAGGCTTTCGTTACACCACTGATGAATGTCCAAGTAATGCAATGCTGCTTCTTAGTGGTCTGTTCACACTCGAAACCGTGCTGTTCATTGGCTATCCACTCAATATCGGTCAGCTCTTCAATATCCTGTCCAGACTATCCAGATTCCTAAATGTTGGCAATCACCACTACAGAATGTTCCATTCAATCACGCGAATCTGGAATTCATCAGAGTCTCCACTCCTGGAAGGTTTTCGTGACACCACTGGTAAATGTCCAAGGAAGACAATGCTGGTTTTAAGCCGCCTGCTAACACACTCAGCCGTGCTGTTCAATTTGCTATCCACCCAACCCTATTCAGCTCTACATTTTCCTGTCCTCATAACCCAACCTTCAGAAATAATTGGTATCTCCTCCACAGAATGTTCCGTTCATTCACTGCGAATCTTAAATTCATCTGACTCTCAACTCCCGGCGGGTTATCGTTACACCACTTGTGAATGTCCAAGTAAGCCAATGCTGGTTTTCAGTGGCCTGTTCATACTAAGAGACGTGCTGTTCATTTGGCTATCCACTCCACCCTGTTCAGCTCTACATTCTCGTGTCCACAAAACCCAGCCTTCAGAAATCATTGGAATCACCACTAGAGAATGTTCCATTCATTCACTGCGAATCTGGAATTCCTCTGAACCTCCACTCCTGGCAGGTTTTCGTTACGCCACTGGTGAATGTCCAAGTAACTCAATACTGGTTTTCAGAGGCATGTTCAACTCGCAGAAGTGCTGTTCAATGGGCTATCCACTCAATATTGGTCAGCTCTTCATTTTCCTCTCCACACAAACCAGCCTTCAGAAATCATTGGGCTCTCCACTACAGACTGTTCCATTCATTCACTGCGATTCTGCAATTCATCTGACTCTCCGCTCCAGGCAGGTTTTCATTACAGCACTGGTGAATGACCAAGTAATCCAATGCTGGTTTTCAGCCGCCTTTTCACACTCGCAGTGTGCTGTTCAATTGTCTATCCACTCAAACCTGGTCAGCCTTTCATTTTCTTTTCCACAATATCAGACTTCAGAAATCATTGGAATCGCCAGTACAGAATGTTCCATTCATTCACTGCCAATCTGGAATTCATCTGAATCTGCACTCCAGGTAGGCTTTCATTACACCACTTATGAATGTCCAAGTAACACAATGCTGGTTTTCAGCGGTCTGTTCACACTCTAAGCCCTGCTTTTTACTGGGTATCCACACAACTGTGGTCAGCTCTTCATTTTCATGTCCAAACAATCCAGACTTGAGAAATCATTGCAATCTCCAGTACAGAATGTTCCATTCATTCACTGCGAATCTGGAATTCAACTGAATCTCCACTACCTGCAGATTTATCTTACACCACTTGTGAATGTCCAAGTAAAACAATGCTGGTTTTCCGAGGCCTGTTCATGTTCGCAGTCGTGCTGTTCAATTGGCTATCCACTCAACCTGTTTTGCTCCTCATTTTCCTGTGCACACAACCCAGCCTTCAGAAATCATTGTAATCTCCACTACAGGATGTTCCATTCATTCACTGGGAATCTGGAATTCATCTGAATCTGCACTCCACGCAGGCTTTCGTTACACCACTGCTGAAAGTCGAAGTAATGCAATACTGGTTTTCAGTGGTCTGTTCACATTCGAAGCCGAGGCTTTTTACAGGCTATCCACTCAACACTGGTCAGCTCTTCATTTTCGTGTCCCCACAATCCAGATTTCAGAAATCATTGCAATCTCCACTACAGAATGTTCCATTCATTCACTGCGAGTCTGGAGTTTATCTGATTCTCCACTCCCGCCTGGTTAACATTACACCACTTGTGAATGTCCAAGTAAGCCAATGCTGGTTTTCAGAGGCCTGTTCATACTCGCAGCCGTGCTGTTTAATTGACAATTCACTCCACCCTGTTCAGCTCTTCATTGTCCCACCACACTACCAGCCTTCAGAAATCTTTGTTATCTCCACTACAGAATGTTCCATTCATTCACTGCGAATCTGGAATTCATCTGACTCTCAACTCCACGCAGGTTTTCATTACACCACTGTTGAATGTCCAAGTAACCCAATGCTGGTTTTCAGCGGCCTGTTCATATTCGCAGCCCTGCTGTTTACTTGGCTATCGATTCAAGCCTGGTCAGCTCTTCATTTTCCTGTCCACACAACACAGGCTTCAGAAATCATTGGAATCTCCTCTACAGAATGTTCCATTCATTCACTGCGAATGTGGAATTCAACTGACTCTCCACTCCATGCAGGTTTTCCTTACACCACTGATGAATGTCCAAGTAACCCAATGCTGGTTTTCAGCTGCATGTTCACACTCGCAGCCATGCTATACAATTGGCTTTCCACTAAATCCTGATTAGTTCTTGATTTTCCTTCCACACGACCCAGCCTTCAGAAATCGTTGGAATCTCCACTAGAGAATGTTCCATTCATTCACTGCGAATCTGGAATTCCTCTGAACCTCCACTCCCGGCAGGTTTTCGTTACACCACTGTTGAATGTCCAAGTAACCCAATGTTTTAAGTGTTTTCTTCACAAGCGCAGTGGTGCTGTTCAATTGGCTATCCACTCAACCCTGGCCAGCTCTACATTTTCCTGTCCACACCACAGAGACTGGAGAAATCATTGTTATCTCCACTACAGAATGTTCCATTCATTCACAGCGAATCTGGAATTCATCTGAATCTCCACTCCCGGCAGGTTTTCGTGACACCACTGGTAAATATCCAAGTAAGCCAATGCTGGTTTTAAGTGGCCTGCTCATACTCTCAGCCGTGCTGTTCAATTTGCTATCCACTCAACCCTCTTCAGCTCCATTTTCCTGTCCACATAACCCAAACTTCAGAAACAATTGGTATCTCCTCCACAGAATGTTCCATTCATTGACGGCAAATCTGAAATTCATCTAATTCTCAACTCCCGTCAGGTTTTCGTTACACCACTTGTGAATGTCCAATTAAGCCAAAGCTGGTTTTCAGTGGCCTGTTCTTACTATGAGACGTGCTGTTCATTTGGCTATCCATTCCACCCTGTTCAGCTCTACATTTTCGTGTCCACAAAACCCAGCCTTCAGAAATCATTGGAATCACCACTAGAGAATGTTCCATTCATTCACTGCGAATCTGGAATTCATCTGAATCTCCACTCCCGGCAGGTTTTCATTGCACCACTGCTGAATGTTCAAGTAACGCAATGATGGTTTTCAGCGGTTTATTCACACTCGAACCCGTGCTGTTCACGGTCTAGCGACTCAACACTGGTGAGTTCTTCTTTTTCCAGTTCAGACAATACAAACCTCAGAAACCATTGCAATCTACACTACAGAATGTTTCATTCATTCAGGCGAATCTTGAATTCATCTTGTTCTCCACTCCCAGCAGGTTTTCGTTTCACCACTGGTGAATGTCCAAGCAACCCAAGGCTGGTTTCAGCTGCGTGTTAACACTCGCAGCCGTGCTGTTCAATTGGCTATCCAGTGAACGCTGGTTAGCTCTTGATTTTCCTTCCACACACCGAGCCTTCAGAAATCATTCTTATCTCCACTTCAGAATGTTCCATTCGTTCCCTGCGAATCTGGAATTCCTCTGACTCTCCACACCAGGCAGATTTTCCTAACAACACTGGTGAATGACCAGGTAATCCAATGCTGGTTTTCAGCGGCTGTTCACACTCACAGCCTTGCTGTTCAATTGGCAATCCAGTCAAACCTAGTCAGCTCTTCATTTTCCTGTCCACACAACCCAGCGTTCAGAAATCATTGGAATCTCTACTACAGAAATTTCCATTCATTCACTGTGAATCTGGAAATACTCTGAATCTGCATTCCAGGAAGGCTTTCGTTACACCACTGATGAATGTCCAAGTAATGCAATGCTGCTTCTTAGTGGTCTGTTCACACTCGAAACCGTGCTGTTCATTGGCTATCCACTCAATATCGGTCAGCTCTTCAATATCCTGTCCAGACTATCCAGATTCCTAAATGTTGGCAATCACCACTACAGAATGTTCCATTCAATCACGCGAATCTGGAATTCATCAGAGTCTCCACTCCTGGAAGGTTTTCGTGACACCACTGGTAAATGTCCAAGGAAGACAATGCTGGTTTTAAGCCGCCTGCTAACACACTCAGCCGTGCTGTTCAATTTGCTATCCACCCAACCCTATTCAGCTCTACATTTTCCTGTCCTCATAACCCAACCTTCAGAAATAATTGGTATCTCCTCCACAGAATGTTCCGTTCATTCACTGCGAATCTTAAATTCATCTGACTCTCAACTCCCGGCGGGTTATCGTTACACCACTTGTGAATGTCCAAGTAAGCCAATGCTGGTTTTCAGTGGCCTGTTCATACTAAGAGACGTGCTGTTCATTTGGCTATCCACTCCACCCTGTTCAGCTCTACATTTTCGTGTCCACAAAACCCAGCCTTCAGAAATCATTGGAATCACCACTAGAGAATGTTCCATTCATTCACTGCGAATCTGGAATTCCTCTGAACCTCCACTCCTGGCAGGTTTTCGTTACGCCACTGGTGAATGTCCAAGTAACTCAATACTGGTTTTCAGAGGCATGTTCAACTCGCAGAAGTGCTGTTCAATGGGCTATCCACTCAATATTGGTCAGCTCTTCATTTTCCTCTCCACACAAACCAGCCTTCAGAAATCATTGGGCTCTCCACTACAGACTGTTCCATTCATTCACTGCGATTCTGCAATTCATCTGACTCTCCGCTCCAGGCAGGTTTTCATTACAGCACTGGTGAATGACCAAGTAATCCAATGCTGGTTTTCAGCCGCCTTTTCACACTCGCAGTGTGCTGTTCAATTGTCTATCCACTCAAACCTGGTCAGCCTTTCATTTTCTTTTCCACAATATCAGACTTCAGAAATCATTGGAATCGCCAGTACAGAATGTTCCATTCATTCACTGCCAATCTGGAATTCATCTGAATCTGCACTCCAGGTAGGCTTTCATTACACCACTTATGAATGTCCAAGTAACACAATGCTGGTTTTCAGCGGTCTGTTCACACTCTAAGCCCTGCTTTTTACTGGGTATCCACACAACTGTGGTCAGCTCTTCATTTTCATGTCCAAACAATCCAGACTTGAGAAATCATTGCAATCTCCAGTACAGAATGTTCCATTCATTCACTGCGAATCTGGAATTCAACTGAATCTCCACTACCTGCAGATTTATCTTACACCACTTGTGAATGTCCAAGTAAAACAATGCTGGTTTTCAGAGGCCTGTTCATGTTCGCAGTCGTGCTGTTCAATTGGCTATCCACTCAACCTGTTTTGCTCCTCATTTTCCTGTGCACACAACCCAGCCTTCAGAAATCATTGTAATCTCCACTACAGGATGTTCCATTCATTCACTGGGAATCTGGAATTCATCTGAATCTGCACTCCACGCAGGCTTTCGTTACACCACTGCTGAAAGTCGAAGTAATGCAATACTGGTTTTCAGTGGTCTGTTCACATTCGAAGCCGAGGCTTTTTACAGGCTATCCACTCAACACTGGTCAGCTCTTCATTTTCGTGTCCCCACAATCCAGATTTCAGAAATCATTGCAATCTCCACTACAGAATGTTCCATTCATTCACTGCGAGTCTGGAGTTTATCTGATTCTCCACTCCCGCCTGGTTAACATTACACCACTTGTGAATGTCCAAGTAAGCCAATGCTGGTTTTCAGAGGCCTGTTCATACTCGCAGCCGTGCTGTTTAATTGACAATTCACTCCACCCTGTTCAGCTCTTCATTGTCCCACCACACTACCAGCCTTCAGAAATCTTTGTTATCTCCACTACAGAATGTTCCATTCATTCACTGCGAATCTGGAATTCATCTGACTCTCAACTCCACGCAGGTTTTCATTACACCACTGTTGAATGTCCAAGTAACCCAATGCTGGTTTTCAGCGGCCTGTTCATATTCGCAGCCCTGCTGTTTACTTGGCTATCGATTCAAGCCTGGTCAGCTCTTCATTTTCCTGTCCACACAACACAGGCTTCAGAAATCATTGGAATCTCCTCTACAGAATGTTCCATTCATTCACTGCGAATGTGGAATTCAACTGACTCTCCACTCCATGCAGGTTTTCCTTACACCACTGATGAATGTCCAAGTAACCCAATGCTGGTTTTCAGCTGCATGTTCACACTCGCAGCCATGCTATACAATTGGCTTTCCACTAAATCCTGATTAGTTCTTGATTTTCCTTCCACACGACCCAGCCTTCAGAAATCGTTGGAATCTCCACTAGAGAATGTTCCATTCATTCACTGCGAATCTGGAATTCCTCTGAACCTCCACTCCCGGCAGGTTTTCGTTACACCACTGTTGAATGTCCAAGTAACCCAATGTTTTAAGTGTTTTCTTCACAAGCGCAGTGGTGCTGTTCAATTGGCTATCCACTCAACCCTGGCCAGCTCTACATTTTCCTGTCCACACCACAGAGACTGGAGAAATCATTGTTATCTCCACTACAGAATGTTCCATTCATTCACAGCGAATCTGGAATTCATCTGAATCTCCACTCCCGGCAGGTTTTCGTGACACCACTGGTAAATATCCAAGTAAGCCAATGCTGGTTTTAAGTGGCCTGCTCATACTCTCAGCCGTGCTGTTCAATTTGCTATCCACTCAACCCTCTTCAGCTCCATTTTCCTGTCCACATAACCCAAACTTCAGAAACAATTGGTATCTCCTCCACAGAATGTTCCATTCATTGACGGCAAATCTGAAATTCATCTAATTCTCAACTCCCGTCAGGTTTTCGTTACACCACTTGTGAATGTCCAATTAAGCCAAAGCTGGTTTTCAGTGGCCTGTTCTTACTACGAGACGTGCTGTTCATTTGGCTATCCATTCCACCCTGTTCAGCTCTACATTTTCGTGTCCACAAAACCCAGCCTTCAGAAATCATTGGAATCACCACTAGAGAATGTTCCATTCATTCACTGCGAATCTGGAATTCATCTGAATCTCCACTCCCGGCAGGTTTTCATTGCACCACTGCTGAATGTTCAAGTAACGCAATGATGGTTTTCAGCGGTCTATTCACACTCGAACCCGTGCTGTTCACGGTCTAGCGACTCAACACTGGTGAGTTCTTCTTTTTCCAGTTCAGACAATACAAACCTCAGAAACCATTGCAATCTACACTACAGAATGTTTCATTCATTCAGGCGAATCTTGAATTCATCTTGTTCTCCACTCCCAGCAGGTTTTCGTTTCACCACTGGTGAATGTCCAAGCAACCCAAGGCTGGTTTCAGCTGCGTGTTAACACTCGCAGCCGTGCTGTTCAATTGGCTATCCAGTGAACGCTGGTTAGCTCTTGATTTTCCTTCCACACACCGAGCCTTCAGAAATCATTCTTATCTCCACTTCAGAATGTTCCATTCGTTCCCTGCGAATCTGGAATTCCTCTGACTCTCCACACCAGGCAGATTTTCCTAACAACACTGGTGAATGACCAGGTAATCCAATGCTGGTTTTCAGCGGCTGTTCACACTCACAGCCTTGCTGTTCAATTGGCAATCCAGTCAAACCTAGTCAGCTCTTCATTTTCCTGTCCACACAACCCAGCGTTCAGAAATCATTGGAATCTCTACTACAGAAATTTCCATTCATTCACTGTGAATCTGGAAATACTCTGAATCTGCATTCCAGGAAGGCTTTCGTTACACCACTGATGAATGTCCAAGTAATGCAATGCTGCTTCTTAGTGGTCTGTTCACACTCGAAACCGTGCTGTTCATTGGCTATCCACTCAATATCGGTCAGCTCTTCAATATCCTGTCCAGACTATCCAGATTCCTAAATGTTGGCAATCACCACTACAGAATGTTCCATTCAATCACGCGAATCTGGAATTCATCAGAGTCTCCACTCCTGGAAGGTTTTCGTGACACCACTGGTAAATGTCCAAGGAAGACAATGCTGGTTTTAAGCCGCCTGCTAACACACTCAGCCGTGCTGTTCAATTTGCTATCCACCCAACCCTATTCAGCTCTACATTTTCCTGTCCTCATAACCCAACCTTCAGAAATAATTGGTATCTCCTCCACAGAATGTTCCGTTCATTCACTGCGAATCTTAAATTCATCTGACTCTCAACTCCCGGCGGGTTATCGTTACACCACTTGTGAATGTCCAAGTAAGCCAATGCTGGTTTTCAGTGGCCTGTTCATACTAAGAGACGTGCTGTTCATTTGGCTATCCACTCCACCCTGTTCAGCTCTACATTTTCGTGTCCACAAAACCCAGCCTTCAGAAATCATTGGAATCACCACTAGAGAATGTTCCATTCATTCACTGCGAATCTGGAATTCATCTGAACCTCCACTCCTGGCAGGTTTTCGTTACGCCACTGGTGAATGTCCAAGTCACTCAATACTGGTTTTCAGAGGCATGTTCAACTCGCAGAAGTGCTGTTCAATGGGCTATCCACTCAATATTGGTCAGCTCTTCATTTTCCTCTCCACACAAACCAGCCTTCAGAAATCATTGGGCTCTCCACTACAGACTGTTCCATTCATTCACTGCGATTCTGCAATTCATCTGACTCTCCGCTCCAGGCAGGTTTTCATTACAGCACTGGTGAATGACCAAGTAATCCAATGCTGGTTTTCAGCCGCCTTTTCACACTCGCAGTGTGCTGTTCAATTGTCTATCCACTCAAACCTGGTCAGCCTTTCATTTTCTTTTCCACAATATCAGACTTCAGAAATCATTGGAATCGCCAGTACAGAATGTTCCATTCATTCACTGCCAATCTGGAATTCATCTGAATCTGCACTCCAGGTAGGCTTTCATTACACCACTTATGAATGTCCAAGTAACACAATGCTGGTTTTCAGCGGTCTGTTCACACTCTAAGCCCTGCTTTTTACTGGGTATCCACACAACTGTGGTCAGCTCTTCATTTTCATGTCCAAACAATCCAGACTTGAGAAATCATTGCAATCTCCAGTACAGAATGTTCCATTCATTCACTGCGAATCTGGAATTCAACTGAATCTCCACTACCTGCAGATTTATCTTACACCACTTGTGAATGTCCAAGTAAAACAATGCTGGTTTTCAGAGGCCTGTTCATGTTCGCAGTCGTGCTGTTCAATTGGCTATCCACTCAACCTGTTTTGCTCCTCATTTTCCTGTGCACACAACCCAGCCTTCAGAAATCATTGTAATCTCCACTACAGGATGTTCCATTCATTCACTGGGAATCTGGAATTCATCTGAATCTGCACTCCACGCAGGCTTTCGTTACACCACTGCTGAAAGTCGAAGTAATGCAATACTGGTTTTCAGTGGTCTGTTCACATTCGAAGCCGAGGCTTTTTACAGGCTATCCACTCAACACTGGTCAGCTCTTCATTTTCGTGTCCCCACAATCCAGATTTCAGAAATCATTGCAATCTCCACTACAGAATGTTCCATTCATTCACTGCGAGTCTGGAGTTTATCTGATTCTCCACTCCCGCCTGGTTAACATTACACCACTTGTGGTGAATGTCCAAGTAAGCCAATGCTGGTTTTCAGAGGCCTGTTCATACTCGCAGCCGTGCTGTTTAATTGACAATTCACTCCACCCTGTTCAGCTCTTCATTGTCCCACCACACTACCAGCCTTCAGAAATCTTTGTTATCTCCACTACAGAATGTTCCATTCATTCACTGCGAATCTGGAATTCATCTGACTCTCAACTCCACGCAGGTTTTCATTACACCACTGTTGAATGTCCAAGTAACCCAATGCTGGTTTTCAGCGGCCTGTTCATATTCGCAGCCCTGCTGTTTACTTGGCTATCGATTCAAGCCTGGTCAGCTCTTCATTTTCCTGTCCACACAACACAGGCTTCAGAAATCATTGGAATCTCCTCTACAGAATGTTCCATTCATTCACTGCGAATGTGGAATTCAACTGACTCTCCACTCCATGCAGGTTTTCCTTACACCACTGATGAATGTCCAAGTAACCCAATGCTGGTTTTCAGCTGCATGTTCACACTCGCAGCCATGCTATACAATTGGCTTTCCACTAAATCCTGATTAGTTCTTGATTTTCCTTCCACACGACCCAGCCTTCAGAAATCGTTGGAATCTCCACTAGAGAATGTTCCATTCATTCACTGCGAATCTGGAATTCCTCTGAACCTCCACTCCCGGCAGGTTTTCGTTACACCACTGTTGAATGTCCAAGTAACCCAATGTTTTAAGTGTTTTCTTCACAAGCGCAGTGGTGCTGTTCAATTGGCTATCCACTCAACCCTGGCCAGCTCTACATTTTCCTGTCCACACCACAGAGACTGGAGAAATCATTGTTATCTCCACTACAGAATGTTCCATTCATTCACAGCGAATCTGGAATTCATCTGAATCTCCACTCCCGGCAGGTTTTCGTGACACCACTGGTAAATATCCAAGTAAGCCAATGCTGGTTTTAAGTGGCCTGCTCATACTCTCAGCCGTGCTGTTCAATTTGCTATCCACTCAACCCTCTTCAGCTCCATTTTCCTGTCCACATAACCCAAACTTCAGAAACAATTGGTATCTCCTCCACAGAATGTTCCATTCATTGACGGCAAATCTGAAATTCATCTAATTCTCAACTCCCGTCAGGTTTTCGTTACACCACTTGTGAATGTCCAATTAAGCCAAAGCTGGTTTTCAGTGGCCTGTTCTTACTACGAGACGTGCTGTTCATTTGGCTATCCATTCCACCCTGTTCAGCTCTACATTTTCGTGTCCACAAAACCCAGCCTTCAGAAATCATTGGAATCACCACTAGAGAATGTTCCATTCATTCACTGCGAATCTGGAATTCATCTGAATCTCCACTCCCGGCAGGTTTTCATTGCACCACTGCTGAATGTTCAAGTAACGCAATGATGGTTTTCAGCGGTCTATTCACACTCGAACCCGTGCTGTTCACGGTCTAGCGACTCAACACTGGTGAGTTCTTCTTTTTCCAGTTCAGACAATACAAACCTCAGAAACCATTGCAATCTACACTACAGAATGTTTCATTCATTCAGGCGAATCTTGAATTCATCTTGTTCTCCACTCCCAGCAGGTTTTCGTTTCACCACTGGTGAATGTCCAAGCAACCCAAGGCTGGTTTCAGCTGCGTGTTAACACTCGCAGCCGTGCTGTTCAATTGGCTATCCAGTGAACGCTGGTTAGCTCTTGATTTTCCTTCCACACACCGAGCCTTCAGAAATCATTCTTATCTCCACTTCAGAGTGTTCCATTCGTTCCCTGCGAATCTGGAATTCCTCTGACTCTCCACACCAGGCAGATTTTCCTAACAACACTGGTGAATGACCAGGTAATCCAATGCTGGTTTTCAGCGGCTGTTCACACTCACAGCCTTGCTGTTCAATTGGCAATCCAGTCAAACCTAGTCAGCTCTTCATTTTCCTGTCCACACAACCCAGCGTTCAGAAATCATTGGAATCTCTACTAGAGAAATTTCCATTCATTCACTGTGAATCTGGAAATACTCTGAATCTGCATTCCAGGAAGGCTTTCGTTACACCACTGATGAATGTCCAAGTAATGCAATGCTGCTTCTTAGTGGTCTGTTCACACTCGAAACCGTGCTGTTCATTGGCTATCCACTCAATATCGGTCAGCTCTTCAATATCCTGTCCAGACTATCCAGATTCCTAAATGTTGGCAATCACCACTACAGAATGTTCCATTCAATCACGCGAATCTGGAATTCATCAGAGTCTCCACTCCTGGAAGGTTTTCGTGACACCACTGGTAAATGTCCAAGGAAGACAATGCTGGTTTTAAGCCGCCTGCTAACACACTCAGCCGTGCTGTTCAATTTGCTATCCACCCAACCCTATTCAGCTCTACATTTTCCTGTCCTCATAACCCAACCTTCAGAAATAATTGGTATCTCCTCCACAGAATGTTCCGTTCATTCACTGCGAATCTTAAATTCATCTGACTCTCAACTCCCGGCGGGTTATCGTTACACCACTTGTGAATGTCCAAGTAAGCCAATGCTGGTTTTCAGTGGCCTGTTCATACTAAGAGACGTGCTGTTCATTTGGCTATCCACTCCACCCTGTTCAGCTCTACATTTTCGTGTCCACAAAACCCAGCCTTCAGAAATCATTGGAATCACCACTAGAGAATGTTCCATTCATTCACTGCGAATCTGGAATTCATCTGAACCTCCACTCCTGGCAGGTTTTCGTTACGCCACTGGTGAATGTCCAAGTCACTCAATACTGGTTTTCAGAGGCATGTTCAACTCGCAGAAGTGCTGTTCAATGGGCTATCCACTCAATATTGGTCAGCTCTTCATTTTCCTCTCCACACAAACCAGCCTTCAGAAATCATTGGGCTCTCCACTACAGACTGTTCCATTCATTCACTGCGATTCTGCAATTCATCTGACTCTCCGCTCCAGGCAGGTTTTCATTACAGCACTGGTGAATGACCAAGTAATCCAATGCTGGTTTTCAGCCGCCTTTTCACACTCGCAGTGTGCTGTTCAATTGTCTATCCACTCAAACCTGGTCAGCCTTTCATTTTCTTTTCCACAATATCAGACTTCAGAAATCATTGGAATCGCCAGTACAGAATGTTCCATTCATTCACTGCCAATCTGGAATTCATCTGAATCTGCACTCCAGGTAGGCTTTCATTACACCACTTATGAATGTCCAAGTAACACAATGCTGGTTTTCAGCGGTCTGTTCACACTCTAAGCCCTGCTTTTTACTGGGTATCCACACAACTGTGGTCAGCTCTTCATTTTCATGTCCAAACAATCCAGACTTGAGAAATCATTGCAATCTCCAGTACAGAATGTTCCATTCATTCACTGCGAATCTGGAATTCAACTGAATCTCCACTACCTGCAGATTTATCTTACACCACTTGTGAATGTCCAAGTAAAACAATGCTGGTTTTCAGAGGCCTGTTCATGTTCGCAGTCGTGCTGTTCAATTGGCTATCCACTCAACCTGTTTTGCTCCTCATTTTCCTGTGCACACAACCCAGCCTTCAGAAATCATTGTAATCTCCACTACAGGATGTTCCATTCATTCACTGGGAATCTGGAATTCATCTGAATCTGCACTCCACGCAGGCTTTCGTTACACCACTGCTGAAAGTCGAAGTAATGCAATACTGGTTTTCAGTGGTCTGTTCACATTCGAAGCCGAGGCTTTTTACAGGCTATCCACTCAACACTGGTCAGCTCTTCATTTTCGTGTCCCCACAATCCAGATTTCAGAAATCATTGCAATCTCCACTACAGAATGTTCCATTCATTCACTGCGAGTCTGGAGTTTATCTGATTCTCCACTCCCGCCTGGTTAACATTACACCACTTGTGGTGAATGTCCAAGTAAGCCAATGCTGGTTTTCAGAGGCCTGTTCATACTCGCAGCCGTGCTGTTTAATTGACAATTCACTCCACCCTGTTCAGCTCTTCATTGTCCCACCACACTACCAGCCTTCAGAAATCTTTGTTATCTCCACTACAGAATGTTCCATTCATTCACTGCGAATCTGGAATTCATCTGACTCTCAACTCCACGCAGGTTTTCATTACACCACTGTTGAATGTCCAAGTAACCCAATGCTGGTTTTCAGCGGCCTGTTCATATTCGCAGCCCTGCTGTTTACTTGGCTATCGATTCAAGCCTGGTCAGCTCTTCATTTTCCTGTCCACACAACACAGGCTTCAGAAATCATTGGAATCTCCTCTACAGAATGTTCCATTCATTCACTGCGAATGTGGAATTCAACTGACTCTCCACTCCATGCAGGTTTTCCTTACACCACTGATGAATGTCCAAGTAACCCAATGCTGGTTTTCAGCTGCATGTTCACACTCGCAGCCATGCTATACAATTGGCTTTCCACTAAATCCTGATTAGTTCTTGATTTTCCTTCCACACGACCCAGCCTTCAGAAATCGTTGGAATCTCCACTAGAGAATGTTCCATTCATTCACTGCGAATCTGGAATTCCTCTGAACCTCCACTCCCGGCAGGTTTTCGTTACACCACTGTTGAATGTCCAAGTAACCCAATGTTTTAAGTGTTTTCTTCACAAGCGCAGTGGTGCTGTTCAATTGGCTATCCACTCAACCCTGGCCAGCTCTACATTTTCCTGTCCACACCACAGAGACTGGAGAAATCATTGTTATCTCCACTACAGAATGTTCCATTCATTCACAGCGAATCTGGAATTCATCTGAATCTCCACTCCCGGCAGGTTTTCGTGACACCACTGGTAAATATCCAAGTAAGCCAATGCTGGTTTTAAGTGGCCTGCTCATACTCTCAGCCGTGCTGTTCAATTTGCTATCCACTCAACCCTCTTCAGCTCCATTTTCCTGTCCACATAACCCAAACTTCAGAAACAATTGGTATCTCCTCCACAGAATGTTCCATTCATTGACGGCAAATCTGAAATTCATCTAATTCTCAACTCCCGTCAGGTTTTCGTTACACCACTTGTGAATGTCCAATTAAGCCAAAGCTGGTTTTCAGTGGCCTGTTCTTACTACGAGACGTGCTGTTCATTTGGCTATCCATTCCACCCTGTTCAGCTCTACATTTTCGTGTCCACAAAACCCAGCCTTCAGAAATCATTGGAATCACCACTAGAGAATGTTCCATTCATTCACTGCGAATCTGGAATTCATCTGAATCTCCACTCCCGGCAGGTTTTCATTGCACCACTGCTGAATGTTCAAGTAACGCAATGATGGTTTTCAGCGGTCTATTCACACTCGAACCCGTGCTGTTCACGGTCTAGCGACTCAACACTGGTGAGTTCTTCTTTTTCCAGTTCAGACAATACAAACCTCAGAAACCATTGCAATCTACACTACAGAATGTTTCATTCATTCAGGCGAATCTTGAATTCATCTTGTTCTCCACTCCCAGCAGGTTTTCGTTTCACCACTGGTGAATGTCCAAGCAACCCAAGGCTGGTTTCAGCTGCGTGTTAACACTCGCAGCCGTGCTGTTCAATTGGCTATCCAGTGAACGCTGGTTAGCTCTTGATTTTCCTTCCACACACCGAGCCTTCAGAAATCATTCTTATCTCCACTTCAGAGTGTTCCATTCGTTCCCTGCGAATCTGGAATTCCTCTGACTCTCCACACCAGGCAGATTTTCCTAACAACACTGGTGAATGACCAGGTAATCCAATGCTGGTTTTCAGCGGCTGTTCACACTCACAGCCTTGCTGTTCAATTGGCAATCCAGTCAAACCTAGTCAGCTCTTCATTTTCCTGTCCACACAACCCAGCGTTCAGAAATCATTGGAATCTCTACTAGAGAAATTTCCATTCATTCACTGTGAATCTGGAAATACTCTGAATCTGCATTCCAGGAAGGCTTTCGTTACACCACTGATGAATGTCCAAGTAATGCAATGCTGCTTCTTAGTGGTCTGTTCACACTCGAAACCGTGCTGTTCATTGGCTATCCACTCAATATCGGTCAGCTCTTCAATATCCTGTCCAGACTATCCAGATTCCTAAATGTTGGCAATCACCACTACAGAATGTTCCATTCAATCACGCGAATCTGGAATTCATCAGAGTCTCCACTCCTGGAAGGTTTTCGTGACACCACTGGTAAATGTCCAAGGAAGACAATGCTGGTTTTAAGCCGCCTGCTAACACACTCAGCCGTGCTGTTCAATTTGCTATCCACCCAACCCTATTCAGCTCTACATTTTCCTGTCCTCATAACCCAACCTTCAGAAATAATTGGTATCTCCTCCACAGAATGTTCCGTTCATTCACTGCGAATCTTAAATTCATCTGACTCTCAACTCCCGGCGGGTTATCGTTACACCACTTGTGAATGTCCAAGTAAGCCAATGCTGGTTTTCAGTGGCCTGTTCATACTAAGAGACGTGCTGTTCATTTGGCTATCCACTCCACCCTGTTCAGCTCTACATTCTCGTGTCCACAAAACCCAGCCTTCAGAAATCATTGGAATCACCACTAGAGAATGTTCCATTCATTCACTGCGAATCTGGAATTCATCTGAACCTCCACTCCTGGCAGGTTTTCGTTACGCCACTGGTGAATGTCCAAGTCACTCAATACTGGTTTTCAGAGGCATGTTCAACTCGCAGAAGTGCTGTTCAATGGGCTATCCACTCAATATTGGTCAGCTCTTCATTTTCCTCTCCACACAAACCAGCCTTCAGAAATCATTGGGCTCTCCACTACAGACTGTTCCATTCATTCACTGCGATTCTGCAATTCATCTGACTCTCCGCTCCAGGCAGGTTTTCATTACAGCACTGGTGAATGACCAAGTAATCCAATGCTGGTTTTCAGCCGCCTTTTCACACTCGCAGTGTGCTGTTCAATTGTCTATCCACTCAAACCTGGTCAGCCTTTCATTTTCTTTTCCACAATATCAGACTTCAGAAATCATTGGAATCGCCAGTACAGAGTGTTCCATTCATTCACTGCCAATCTGGAATTCATCTGAATCTGCACTCCAGGTAGGCTTTCATTACACCACTTATGAATGTCCAAGTAACACAATGCTGGTTTTCAGCGGTCTGTTCACACTCTAAGCCCTGCTTTTTACTGGGTATCCACACAACTGTGGTCAGCTCTTCATTTTCATGTCCAAACAATCCAGACTTGAGAAATCATTGCAATCTCCAGTACAGAATGTTCCATTCATTCACTGCGAATCTGGAATTCAACTGAATCTCCACTACCTGCAGATTTATCTTACACCACTTGTGAATGTCCAAGTAAAACAATGCTGGTTTTCAGAGGCCTGTTCATGTTCGCAGTCGTGCTGTTCCATTGGCTATCCACTCAACCTGTTTTGCTCCTCATTTTCCTGTGCACACAACCCAGCCTTCAGAAATCATTGTAATCTCCACTACAGGATGTTCCATTCATTCACTGGGAATCTGGAATTCATCTGAATCTGCACTCCACGCAGGCTTTCGTTACACCACTGCTGAAAGTCGAAGTAATGCAATACTGGTTTTCAGTGGTCTGTTCACATTCGAAGCCGAGGCTTTTTACAGGCTATCCACTCAACACTGGTCAGCTCTTCATTTTCGTGTCCCCACAATCCAGATTTCAGAAATCATTGCAATCTCCACTACAGAATGTTCCATTCATTCACTGCGAGTCTGGAGTTTATCTGATTCTCCACTCCCGCCTGGTTAACATTACACCACTTGTGGTGAATGTCCAAGTAAGCCAATGCTGGTTTTCAGAGGCCTGTTCATACTCGCAGCCGTGCTGTTTAATTGACAATTCACTCCACCCTGTTCAGCTCTTCATTGTCCCACCACACTACCAGCCTTCAGAAATCTTTGTTATCTCCACTACAGAATGTTCCATTCATTCACTGCGAATCTGGAATTCATCTGACTCTCAACTCCACGCAGGTTTTCATTACACCACTGTTGAATGTCCAAGTAACCCAATGCTGGTTTTCAGCGGCCTGTTCATATTCGCAGCCCTGCTGTTTACTTGGCTATCGATTCAAGCCTGGTCAGCTCTTCATTTTCCTGTCCACACAACACAGGCTTCAGAAATCATTGGAATCTCCTCTACAGAATGTTCCATTCATTCACTGCGAATGTGGAATTCAACTGACTCTCCACTCCATGCAGGTTTTCCTTACACCACTGATGAATGTCCAAGTAACCCAATGCTGGTTTTCAGCTGCATGTTCACACTCGCAGCCATGCTATACAATTGGCTTTCCACTAAATCCTGATTAGTTCTTGATTTTCCTTCCACACGACCCAGCCTTCAGAAATCGTTGGAATCTCCACTAGAGAATGTTCCATTCATTCACTGCGAATCTGGAATTCCTCTGAACCTCCACTCCCGGCAGGTTTTCGTTACACCACTGTTGAATGTCCAAGTAACCCAATGTTTTAAGTGTTTTCTTCACAAGCGCAGTGGTGCTGTTCAATTGGCTATCCACTCAACCCTGGCCAGCTCTACATTTTCCTGTCCACACCACAGAGACTGGAGAAATCATTGTTATCTCCACTACAGAATGTTCCATTCATTCACAGCGAATCTGGAATTCATCTGAATCTCCACTCCCGGCAGGTTTTCGTGACACCACTGGTAAATATCCAAGTAAGCCAATGCTGGTTTTAAGTGGCCTGCTCATACTCTCAGCCGTGCTGTTCAATTTGCTATCCACTCAACCCTCTTCAGCTCCATTTTCCTGTCCACATAACCCAAACTTCAGAAACAATTGGTATCTCCTCCACAGAATGTTCCATTCATTGACGGCAAATCTGAAATTCATCTAATTCTCAACTCCCGTCAGGTTTTCGTTACACCACTTGTGAATGTCCAATTAAGCCAAAGCTGGTTTTCAGTGGCCTGTTCTTACTACGAGACGTGCTGTTCATTTGGCTATCCATTCCACCCTGTTCAGCTCTACATTTTCGTGTCCACAAAACCCAGCCTTCAGAAATCATTGGAATCACCACTAGAGAATGTTCCATTCATTCACTGCGAATCTGGAATTCATCTGAATCTCCACTCCCGGCAGGTTTTCATTGCACCACTGCTGAATGTTCAAGTAACGCAATGATGGTTTTCAGCGGTCTATTCACACTCGAACCCGTGCTGTTCACGGTCTAGCGACTCAACACTGGTGAGTTCTTCTTTTTCCAGTTCAGACAATACAAACCTCAGAAACCATTGCAATCTACACTACAGAATGTTTCATTCATTCAGGCGAATCTTGAATTCATCTTGTTCTCCACTCCCAGCAGGTTTTCGTTTCACCACTGGTGAATGTCCAAGCAACCCAAGGCTGGTTTCAGCTGCGTGTTAACACTCGCAGCCGTGCTGTTCAATTGGCTATCCAGTGAACGCTGGTTAGCTCTTGATTTTCCTTCCACACACCGAGCCTTCAGAAATCATTCTTATCTCCACTTCAGAATGTTCCATTCGTTCCCTGCGAATCTGGAATTCCTCTGACTCTCCACACCAGGCAGATTTTCCTAACAACACTGGTGAATGACCAGGTAATCCAATGCTGGTTTTCAGCGGCTGTTCACACTCACAGCCTTGCTGTTCAATTGGCAATCCAGTCAAACCTAGTCAGCTCTTCATTTTCCTGTCCACACAACCCAGCGTTCAGAAATCATTGGAATCTCTACTACAGAAATTTCCATTCATTCACTGTGAATCTGGAAATACTCTGAATCTACATTCCAGGAAGGCTTTCGTTACACCACTGATGAATGTCCAAGTAATGCAATGCTGCTTCTTAGTGGTCTGTTCACACTCGAAACCGTGCTGTTCATTGGCTATCCACTCAATATCGGTCAGCTCTTCAATATCCTGTCCAGACTATCCAGATTCCTAAATGTTGGCAATCACCACTACAGAATGTTCCATTCAATCACGCGAATCTGGAATTCATCAGAGTCTCCACTCCTGGAAGGTTTTCGTGACACCACTGGTAAATGTCCAAGGAAGACAATGCTGGTTTTAAGCCGCCTGCTAACACACTCAGCCGTGCTGTTCAATTTGCTATCCACCCAACCCTATTCAGCTCTACATTTTCCTGTCCTCATAACCCAACCTTCAGAAATAATTGGTATCTCCTCCACAGAATGTTCCGTTCATTCACTGCGAATCTTAAATTCATCTGACTCTCAACTCCCGGCGGGTTATCGTTACACCACTTGTGAATGTCCAAGTAAGCCAATGCTGGTTTTCAGTGGCCTGTTCATACTAAGAGACGTGCTGTTCATTTGGCTATCCACTCCACCCTGTTCAGCTCTACATTTTCGTGTCCACAAAACCCAGCCTTCAGAAATCATTGGAATCACCACTAGAGAATGTTCCATTCATTCACTGCGAATCTGGAATTCCTCTGAACCTCCAGTCCTGGCAGGTTTTCGTTACGCCACTGTTGAATGTCCAAGTAACTCAATACTGGTTTTCAGAGGCATGTTCAACTCGCAGAAGTGCTGTTCAATGGGCTATCCACTCAATATTGCTCAGCTCTTCATTTTCCTCTCCACACAAACCAGCCTTCAGAAATCATTGGGCTCTCCACTACAGACTGTTCCATTCATTCACTGCGATTCTGCAATTCATCTGACTCTCCGCTCCAGGCCGGTTTTCATTACAGCACTGGTGAATGACCAAGTAATCCAATGCTGGTTTTCAGCCGCCTTTTCACACTCGCAGTGTGCTGTTCAATTGTCTATCCACTCAAACCTGGTCAGCCTTTCATTTTCTTTTCCACAATATCAGACTTCAGAAATCATTGGAATCGCCAGTACAGAATGTTCCATTCATTCACTGCCAATCTGGAATTCATCTGAATCTGCACTCCAGGTAGGCTTTCATTACACCACTTATGAATGTCCAAGTAACACAATGCTGGTTTTCAGCGGTCTGTTCACACTCTAAGCCCTGCTTTTTACTGGGTATCCACACAACTGTGGTCAGCTCTTCATTTTCATGTCCAAACAATCCAGACTTGAGAAATCATTGCAATCTCCAGTACAGAATGTTCCATTCATTCACTGCGAATCTGGAATTCAACTGAATCTCCACTACCTGCAGATTTATCTTACACCACTTGTGAATGTCCAAGTAAAACAATGCTGGTTTTCAGAGGCCTGTTCATGTTCGCAGTCGTGCTGTTCCATTGGCTATCCACTCAACCTGTTTTGCTCCTCATTTTCCTGTGCACACAACCCAGCCTTCAGAAATCATTGTAATCTCCACTACAGGATGTTCCATTCATTCACTGGGAATCTGGAATTCATCTGAATCTGCACTCCACGCAGGCTTTCGTTACACCACTGCTGAAAGTCGAAGTAATGCAATACTGGTTTTCAGAGGTCTGTTCACATTCGAAGCCGAGGCTTTTTACAGGCTATCCACTCAACACTGGTCAGCTCTTCATTTTCGTGTCCCCACAATCCAGATTTCAGAAATCATTGCAATCTCCACTACAGAATGTTCCATTCATTCACTGCGAGTCTGGAGTTTATCTGATTCTCCACTCCCGCCTGGTTAACATTACACCACTTGTGAATGTCCAAGTAAGCCAATGCTGGTTTTCAGAGGCCTGTTCATACTCGCAGCCGTGCTGTTTAATTGACAATTCACTCCACCCTGTTCAGCTCTTCATTGTCCCACCACACTACCAGCCTTCAGAAATCTTTGTTATCTCCACTACAGAATGTTCCATTCATTCACTGCGAATCTGGAATTCATCTGACTCTCAACTCCACGCAGGTTTTCATTACACCACTGTTGAATGTCCAAGTAACCCAATGCTGGTTTTCAGCGGCCTGTTCATATTCGCAGCCCTGCTGTTTACTTGGCTATCGATTCAAGCCTGGTCAGCTCTTCATTTTCCTGTCCACACAACACAGGCTTCAGAAATCATTGGAATCTCCTCTACAGAATGTTCCATTCATTCACTGCGAATGTGGAATTCAACTGACTCTCCACTCCATGCAGGTTTTCCTTACACCACTGATGAATGTCCAAGTAACCCAATGCTGGTTTTCAGCTGCATGTTCACACTCGCAGCCATGCTATACAATTGGCTTTCCACTAAATCCTGATTAGTTCTTGATTTTCCTTCCACACGACCCAGCCTTCAGAAATCGTTGGAATCTCCACTAGAGAATGTTCCATTCATTCACTGCGAATCTGGAATTCCTCTGAACCTCCACTCCCGGCAGGTTTTCGTTACACCACTGTTGAATGTCCAAGTAACCCAATGTTTTAAGTGTTTTCTTCACAAGCGCAGTGGTGCTGTTCAATTGGCTATCCACTCAACCCTGGCCAGCTCTACATTTTCCTGTCCACACCACAGAGACTGGAGAAATCATTGTTATCTCCACTACAGAATGTTCCATTCATTCACAGCGAATCTGGAATTCATCTGAATCTCCACTCCCGGCAGGTTTTCGTGACACCACTGGTAAATATCCAAGTAAGCCAATGCTGGTTTTAAGTGGCCTGCTCATACTCTCAGCCGTGCTGTTCAATTTGCTATCCACTCAACCCTCTTCAGCTCCATTTTCCTGTCCACATAACCCAAACTTCAGAAACAATTGGTATCTCCTCCACAGAATGTTCCATTCATTGACGGCAAATCTGAAATTCATCTAATTCTCAACTCCCGTCAGGTTTTCGTTACACCACTTGTGAATGTCCAATTAAGCCAAAGCTGGTTTTCAGTGGCCTGTTCTTACTACGAGACGTGCTGTTCATTTGGCTATCCATTCCACCCTGTTCAGCTCTACATTTTCGTGTCCACAAAACCCAGCCTTCAGAAATCATTGGAATCACCACTAGAGAATGTTCCATTCATTCACTGCGAATCTGGAATTCATCTGAATCTCCACTCCCGGCAGGTTTTCATTGCACCACTGCTGAATGTTCAAGTAACGCAATGATGGTTTTCAGCGGTCTATTCACACTCGAACCCGTGCTGTTCACGGTCTAGCGACTCAACACTGGTGAGTTCTTCTTTTTCCAGTTCAGACAATACAAACCTCAGAAACCATTGCAATCTACACTACAGAATGTTTCATTCATTCAGGCGAATCTTGAATTCATCTTGTTCTCCACTCCCAGCAGGTTTTCGTTTCACCACTGGTGAATGTCCAAGCAACCCAAGGCTGGTTTCAGCTGCGTGTTAACACTCGCAGCCGTGCTGTTCAATTGGCTATCCAGTGAACGCTGGTTAGCTCTTGATTTTCCTTCCACACACCGAGCCTTCAGAAATCATTCTTATCTCCACTTCAGAGTGTTCCATTCGTTCCCTGCGAATCTGGAATTCCTCTGACTCTCCACACCAGGCAGATTTTCCTAACAACACTGGTGAATGACCAGGTAATCCAATGCTGGTTTTCAGCGGCTGTTCACACTCACAGCCTTGCTGTTCAATTGGCAATCCAGTCAAACCTAGTCAGCTCTTCATTTTCCTGTCCACACAACCCAGCGTTCAGAAATCATTGGAATCTCTACTAGAGAAATTTCCATTCATTCACTGTGAATCTGGAAATACTCTGAATCTGCATTCCAGGAAGGCTTTCGTTACACCACTGATGAATGTCCAAGTAATGCAATGCTGCTTCTTAGTGGTCTGTTCACACTCGAAACCGTGCTGTTCATTGGCTATCCACTCAATATCGGTCAGCTCTTCAATATCCTGTCCAGACTATCCAGATTCCTAAATGTTGGCAATCACCACTACAGAATGTTCCATTCAATCACGCGAATCTGGAATTCATCAGAGTCTCCACTCCTGGAAGGTTTTCGTGACACCACTGGTAAATGTCCAAGGAAGACAATGCTGGTTTTAAGCCGCCTGCTAACACACTCAGCCGTGCTGTTCAATTTGCTATCCACCCAACCCTATTCAGCTCTACATTTTCCTGTCCTCATAACCCAACCTTCAGAAATAATTGGTATCTCCTCCACAGAATGTTCCGTTCATTCACTGCGAATCTTAAATTCATCTGACTCTCAACTCCCGGCGGGTTATCGTTACACCACTTGTGAATGTCCAAGTAAGCCAATGCTGGTTTTCAGTGGCCTGTTCATACTAAGAGACGTGCTGTTCATTTGGCTATCCACTCCACCCTGTTCAGCTCTACATTCTCGTGTCCACAAAACCCAGCCTTCAGAAATCATTGGAATCACCACTAGAGAATGTTCCATTCATTCACTGCGAATCTGGAATTCCTCTGAACCTCCACTCCTGGCAGGTTTTCGTTACGCCACTGGTGAATGTCCAAGTAACTCAATACTGGTTTTCAGAGGCATGTTCAACTCGCAGAAGTGCTGTTCAATGGGCTATCCACTCAATATTGCTCAGCTCTTCATTTTCCTCTCCACACAAACCAGCCTTCAGAAATCATTGGGCTCTCCACTACAGACTGTTCCATTCATTCACTGCGATTCTGCAATTCATCTGACTCTCCGCTCCAGGCCGGTTTTCATTACAGCACTGGTGAATGACCAAGTAATCCAATGCTGGTTTTCAGCCGCCTTTTCACACTCGCAGTGTGCTGTTCAATTGTCTATCCACTCAAACCTGGTCAGCCTTTCATTTTCTTTTCCACAATATCAGACTTCAGAAATCATTGGAATCGCCAGTACAGAATGTTCCATTCATTCACTGCCAATCTGGAATTCATCTGAATCTGCACTCCAGGTAGGCTTTCATTACACCACTTATGAATGTCCAAGTAACACAATGCTGGTTTTCAGCGGTCTGTTCACACTCTAAGCCCTGCTTTTTACTGGGTATCCACACAACTGTGGTCAGCTCTTCATTTTCATGTCCAAACAATCCAGACTTGAGAAATCATTGCAATCTCCAGTACAGAATGTTCCATTCATTCACTGCGAATCTGGAATTCAACTGAATCTCCACTACCTGCAGATTTATCTTACACCACTTGTGAATGTCCAAGTAAAACAATGCTGGTTTTCAGAGGCCTGTTCATGTTCGCAGTCGTGCTGTTCAATTGGCTATCCACTCAACCTGTTTTGCTCCTCATTTTCCTGTGCACACAACCCAGCCTTCAGAAATCATTGTAATCTCCACTACAGGATGTTCCATTCATTCACTGGGAATCTGGAATTCATCTGAATCTGCACTCCACGCAGGCTTTCGTTACACCACTGCTGAAAGTCGAAGTAATGCAATACTGGTTTTCAGTGGTCTGTTCACATTCGAAGCCGAGGCTTTTTACAGGCTATCCACTCAACACTGGTCAGCTCTTCATTTTCGTGTCCCCACAATCCAGATTTCAGAAATCATTGCAATCTCCACTACAGAATGTTCCATTCATTCACTGCGAGTCTGGAGTTTATCTGATTCTCCACTCCCGCCTGGTTAACAGTAGACCACTTGTGAATGTCCAAGTAAGCCAATGCTGGTTTTCAGAGGCCTGTTCATACTCGCAGCCATGCTGTTTAATTGACAATTCACTCCACCCTGTTCAGCTCTTCATTGTCCCACCACACTACCAGCCTTCAGAAATCTTTGTTATCTCCACTACAGAATGTTCCATTCATTCACTGCGAATCTGGAATTCATCTGACTCTCAACTCCACGCAGGTTTTCATTACACCACTGTTGAATGTCCAAGTAACCCAATGCTGGTTTTCAGCGGCCTGTTCATATTCGCAGCCCTGCTGTTTACTTGGCTATCGATTCAAGCCTGGTCAGCTCTTCATTTTCCTGTCCACACAACACAGGCTTCAGAAATCATTGGAATCTCCTCTACAGAATGTTCCATTCATTCACTGCGAATGTGGAATTCAACTGACTCTCCACTCCATGCAGGTTTTCCTTACACCACTGATGAATGTCCAAGTAACCCAATGCTGGTTTTCAGCTGCATGTTCACACTCGCAGCCATGCTATACAATTGGCTTTCCACTAAATCCTGATTAGTTCTTGATTTTCCTTCCACACGACCCAGCCTTCAGAAATCATTCGAATCTCCACTAGAGAATGTTCCATTCATTCACTGCGAATCTGGAATTCCTCTGAACCTCCACTCCCGGCAGGTTTTCGTTACACCACTGTTGAATGTCCAAGTAACCCAATGTTTTAAGTGTTTTCTTCACAAGCGCAGTGGTGCTGTTCAATTGGCTATCCACTCAACCCTGGCCAGCTCTACATTTTCCTGTCCACACCACAGAGACTGGAGAAATCATTGTTATCTCCACTACAGAATGTTCCATTCATTCACAGCGAATCTGGAATTCATCTGAATCTCCACTCCCGGCAGGTTTTCGTGACACCACTGGTAAATATCCAAGTAAGCCAATGCTGGTTTTAAGTGGCCTGCTCATACTCTCAGCCGTGCTGTTCAATTTGCTATCCACTCAACCCTCTTCAGCTCCATTTTCCTGTCCACATAACCCAAACTTCAGAAACAATTGGTATCTCCTCCACAGAATGTTCCATTCATTGACGGCAAATCTGAAATTCATCTAATTCTCAACTCCCGTCAGGTTTTCGTTACACCACTTGTGAATGTCCAATTAAGCCAAAGCTGGTTTTCAGTGGCCTGTTCTTACTACGAGACGTGCTGTTCATTTGGCTATCATTTCCACCCTGTTCAGCTCTACATTTTCGTGTCCACAAAACCCAGCCTTCAGAAATCATTGGAATCACCACTAGAGAATGTTCCATTCATTCACTGCGAATCTGGAATTCATCTGAATCTCCACTCCCGGCAGGTTTTCATTGCACCACTGCTGAATGTTCAAGTAACGCAATGATGGTTTTCAGCGGTCTATTCACACTCGAACCCGTGCTGTTCACGGTCTAGCGACTCAACACTGGTGAGTTCTTCTTTTTCCAGTTCAGACAATACAAACCTCAGAAACCATTGCAATCTACACTACAGAATGTTTCATTCATTCAGGCGAATCTTGAATTCATCTTGTTCTCCACTCCCAGCAGGTTTTCGTTTCACCACTGGTGAATGTCCAAGCAACCCAAGGCTGGTTTCAGCTGCGTGTTAACACTCGCAGCCGTGCTGTTCAATTGGCTATCCAGTGAACGCTGGTTAGCTCTTGATTTTCCTTCCACACACCGAGCCTTCAGAAATCATTCTTATCTCCACTTCAGAATGTTCCATTCGTTCCCTGCGAATCTGGAATTCCTCTGACTCTCCACACCAGGCAGATTTTCCTAACAACACTGGTGAATGACCAGGTAATCCAATGCTGGTTTTCAGCGGCTGTTCACACTCACAGCCTTGCTGTTCAATTGGCAATCCAGTCAAACCTAGTCAGCTCTTCATTTTCCTGTCCACACAACCCAGCGTTCAGAAATCATTGGAATCTCTACTAGAGAAATTTCCATTCATTCACTGTGAATCTGGAAATACTCTGAATCTGCATTCCAGGAAGGCTTTCGTTACACCACTGATGAATGTCCAAGTAATGCAATGCTGCTTCTTAGTGGTCTGTTCACACTCGAAACCGTGCTGTTCATTGGCTATCCACTCAATATCGGTCAGCTCTTCAATATCCTGTCCAGACTATCCAGATTCCTAAATGTTGGCAATCACCACTACAGAATGTTCCATTCAATCACGCGAATCTGGAATTCATCAGAGTCTCCACTCCTGGAAGGTTTTCGTGACACCACTGGTAAATGTCCAAGGAAGACAATGCTGGTTTTAAGCCGCCTGCTAACACACTCAGCCGTGCTGTTCAATTTGCTATCCACCCAACCCTATTCAGCTCTACATTTTCCTGTCCTCATAACCCAACCTTCAGAAATAATTGGTATCTCCTCCACAGAATGTTCCGTTCATTCACTGCGAATCTTAAATTCATCTGACTCTCAACTCCCGGCGGGTTATCGTTACACCACTTGTGAATGTCCAAGTAAGCCAATGCTGGTTTTCAGTGGCCTGTTCATACTAAGAGACGTGCTGTTCATTTGGCTATCCACTCCACCCTGTTCAGCTCTACATTCTCGTGTCCACAAAACCCAGCCTTCAGAAATCATTGGAATCACCACTAGAGAATGTTCCATTCATTCACTGCGAATCTGGAATTCCTCTGAACCTCCACTCCTGGCAGGTTTTCGTTACGCCACTGGTGAATGTCCAAGTAACTCAATACTGGTTTTCAGAGGCATGTTCAACTCGCAGAAGTGCTGTTCAATGGGCTATCCACTCAATATTGGTCAACTCTTCATTTTCCTCTCCACACAAACCAGCCTTCAGAAATCATTGGGCTCTCCACTACAGACTGTTCCATTCATTCACTGCGATTCTGCAATTCATCTGACTCTCCGCTCCAGGCAGGTTTTCATTACAGCACTGGTGAATGACCAAGTAATCCAATGCTGGTTTTCAGCCGCCTTTTCACACTCGCAGTGTGCTGTTCAATTGTCTATCCACTCAAACCTGGTCAGCCTTTCATTTTCTTTTCCACAATATCAGACTTCAGAAATCATTGGAATCGCCAGTACAGAATGTTCCATTCATTCACTGCCAATCTGGAATTCATCTGAATCTGCACTCCAGGTAGGCTTTCATTACACCACTTATGAATGTCCAAGTAACACAATGCTGGTTTTCAGCGGTCTGTTCACACTCTAAGCCCTGCTTTTTACTGGGTATCCACACAACTGTGGTCAGCTCTTCATTTTCATGTCCAAACAATCCAGACTTGAGAAATCATTGCAATCTCCAGTACAGAATGTTCCATTCATTCACTGCGAATCTGGAATTCAACTGAATCTCCACTACCTGCAGATTTATCTTACACCACTTGTGAATGTCCAAGTAAAACAATGCTGGTTTTCAGAGGCCTGTTCATGTTCGCAGTCGTGCTGTTCAATTGGCTATCCACTCAACCTGTTTTGCTCCTCATTTTCCTGTGCACACAACCCAGCCTTCAGAAATCATTGTAATCTCCACTACAGGATGTTCCATTCATTCACTGGGAATCTGGAATTCATCTGAATCTGCACTCCACGCAGGCTTTCGTTACACCACTGCTGAAAGTCGAAGTAATGCAATACTGGTTTTCAGTGGTCTGTTCACATTCGAAGCCGAGGCTTTTTACAGGCTATCCACTCAACACTGGTCAGCTCTTCATTTTCGTGTCCCCACAATCCAGATTTCAGAAATCATTGCAATCTCCACTACAGAATGTTCCATTCATTCACTGCGAGTCTGGAGTTTATCTGATTCTCCACTCCCGCCTGGTTAACATTACACCACTTGTGAATGTCCAAGTAAGCCAATGCTGGTTTTCAGAGGCCTGTTCATACTCGCAGCCGTGCTGTTTAATTGACAATTCACTCCACCCTGTTCAGCTCTTCATTGTCCCACCACACTACCAGCCTTCAGAAATCTTTGTTATCTCCACTACAGAATGTTCCATTCATTCACTGCGAATCTGGAATTCATCTGACTCTCAACTCCACGCAGGTTTTCATTACACCACTGTTGAATGTCCAAGTAACCCAATGCTGGTTTTCAGCGGCCTGTTCATATTCGCAGCCCTGCTGTTTACTTGGCTATCGATTCAAGCCTGGTCAGCTCTTCATTTTCCTGTCCACACAACACAGGCTTCAGAAATCATTGGAATCTCCTCTACAGAATGTTCCATTCATTCACTGCGAATGTGGAATTCAACTGACTCTCCACTCCATGCAGGTTTTCCTTACACCACTGATGAATGTCCAAGTAACCCAATGCTGGTTTTCAGCTGCATGTTCACACTCGCAGCCATGCTATACAATTGGCTTTCCACTAAATCCTGATTAGTTCTTGATTTTCCTTCCACACGACCCAGCCTTCAGAAATCGTTGGAATCTCCACTAGAGAATGTTCCATTCATTCACTGCGAATCTGGAATTCCTCTGAACCTCCACTCCCGGCAGGTTTTCGTTACACCACTGTTGAATGTCCAAGTAACCCAATGTTTTAAGTGTTTTCTTCACAAGCGCAGTGGTGCTGTTCAATTGGCTATCCACTCAACCCTGGCCAGCTCTACATTTTCCTGTCCACACCACAGAGACTGGAGAAATCATTGTTATCTCCACTACAGAATGTTCCATTCATTCACAGCGAATCTGGAATTCATCTGAATCTCCACTCCCGGCAGGTTTTCGTGACACCACTGGTAAATATCCAAGTAAGCCAATGCTGGTTTTAAGTGGCCTGCTCATACTCTCAGCCGTGCTGTTCAATTTGCTATCCACTCAACCCTCTTCAGCTCCATTTTCCTGTCCACATAACCCAAACTTCAGAAACAATTGGTATCTCCTCCACAGAATGTTCCATTCATTGACGGCAAATCTGAAATTCATCTAATTCTCAACTCCCGTCAGGTTTTCGTTGCACCACTTGTGAATGTCCAATTAAGCCAAAGCTGGTTTTCAGTGGCCTGTTCTTACTACGAGACGTGCTGTTCATTTGGCTATCCATTCCACCCTGTTCAGCTCTACATTTTCGTGTCCACAAAACCCAGCCTTCAGAAATCATTGGAATCACCACTAGAGAATGTTCCATTCATTCACTGCGAATCTGGAATTCATCTGAATCTCCACTCCCGGCAGGTTTTCATTGCACCACTGCTGAATGTTCAAGTAACGCAATGATGGTTTTCAGCGGTCTATTCACACTCGAACCCGTGCTGTTCACGGTCTAGCGACTCAACACTGGTGAGTTCTTCTTTTTCCAGTTCAGACAATACAAACCTCAGAAACCATTGCAATCTACACTACAGAATGTTTCATTCATTCAGGCGAATCTTGAATTCATCTTGTTCTCCACTCCCAGCAGGTTTTCGTTTCACCACTGGTGAATGTCCAAGCAACCCAAGGCTGGTTTCAGCTGCGTGTTAACACTCGCAGCCGTGCTGTTCAATTGGCTATCCAGTGAACGCTGGTTAGCTCTTGATTTTCCTTCCACACACCGAGCCTTCAGAAATCATTCTTATCTCCACTTCAGAATGTTCCATTCGTTCCCTGCGAATCTGGAATTCCTCTGACTCTCCACACCAGGCAGATTTTCCTAACAACACTGGTGAATGACCAGGTAATCCAATGCTGGTTTTCAGCGGCTGTTCACACTCACAGCCTTGCTGTTCAATTGGCAATCCAGTCAAACCTAGTCAGCTCTTCATTTTCCTGTCCACACAACCCAGCGTTCAGAAATCATTGGAATCTCTACTAGAGAAATTTCCATTCATTCACTGTGAATCTGGAAATACTCTGAATCTGCATTCCAGGAAGGCTTTCGTTACACCACTGATGAATGTCCAAGTAATGCAATGCTGCTTCTTAGTGGTCTGTTCACACTCGAAACCGTGCTGTTCATTGGCTATCCACTCAATATCGGTCAGCTCTTCAATATCCTGTCCAGACTATCCAGATTCCTAAATGTTGGCAATCACCACTACAGAATGTTCCATTCAATCACGCGAATCTGGAATTCATCAGAGTCTCCACTCCTGGAAGGTTTTCGTGACACCACTGGTAAATGTCCAAGGAAGACAATGCTGGTTTTAAGCCGCCTGCTAACACACTCAGCCGTGCTGTTCAATTTGCTATCCACCCAACCCTATTCAGCTCTACATTTTCCTGTCCTCATAACCCAACCTTCAGAAATAATTGGTATCTCCTCCACAGAATGTTCCGTTCATTCACTGCGAATCTTAAATTCATCTGACTCTCAACTCCCGGCGGGTTATCGTTACACCACTTGTGAATGTCCAAGTAAGCCAATGCTGGTTTTCAGTGGCCTGTTCATACTAAGAGACGTGCTGTTCATTTGGCTATCCACTCCACCCTGTTCAGCTCTACATTTTCGTGTCCACAAAACCCAGCCTTCAGAAATCATTGGAATCACCACTAGAGAATGTTCCATTCATTCACTGCGAATCTGGAATTCCTCTGAACCTCCACTCCTGGCAGGTTTTCGTTACGCCACTGGTGAATGTCCAAGTAACTCAATACTGGTTTTCAGAGGCATGTTCAACTCGCAGAAGTGCTGTTCAATGGGCTATCCACTCAATATTGGTCAGCTCTTCATTTTCCTCTCCACACAAACCAGCCTTCAGAAATCATTGGGCTCTCCACTACAGACTGTTCCATTCATTCACTGCGATTCTGCAATTCATCTGACTCTCCGCTCCAGGCAGGTTTTCATTACAGCACTGGTGAATGACCAAGTAATCCAATGCTGGTTTTCAGCCGCCTTTTCACACTCGCAGTGTGCTGTTCAATTGTCTATCCACTCAAACCTGGTCAGCCTTTCATTTTCTTTTCCACAATATCAGACTTCAGAAATCATTGGAATCGCCAGTACAGAATGTTCCATTCATTCACTGCCAATCTGGAATTCATCTGAATCTGCACTCCAGGTAGGCTTTCATTACACCACTTATGAATGTCCAAGTAACACAATGCTGGTTTTCAGCGGTCTGTTCACACTCTAAGCCCTGCTTTTTACTGGGTATCCACACAACTGTGGTCAGCTCTTCATTTTCATGTCCAAACAATCCAGACTTGAGAAATCATTGCAATCTCCAGTACAGAATGTTCCATTCATTCACTGCGAATCTGGAATTCAACTGAATCTCCACTACCTGCAGATTTATCTTACACCACTTGTGAATGTCCAAGTAAAACAATGCTGGTTTTCAGAGGCCTGTTCATGTTCGCAGTCGTGCTGTTCCATTGGCTATCCACTCAACCTGTTTTGCTCCTCATTTTCCTGTGCACACAACCCAGCCTTCAGAAATCATTGTAATCTCCACTACAGGATGTTCCATTCATTCACTGGGAATCTGGAATTCATCTGAATCTGCACTCCACGCAGGCTTTCGTTACACCACTGCTGAAAGTCGAAGTAATGCAATACTGGTTTTCAGTGGTCTGTTCACATTCGAAGCCGAGGCTTTTTACAGGCTATCCACTCAACACTGGTCAGCTCTTCATTTTCGTGTCCCCACAATCCAGATTTCAGAAATCATTGCAATCTCCACTACAGAATGTTCCATTCATTCACTGCGAGTCTGGAGTTTATCTGATTCTCCACTCCCGCCTGGTTAACATTACACCACTTGTGAATGTCCAAGTAAGCCAATGCTGGTTTTCAGAGGCCTGTTCATACTCGCAGCCGTGCTGTTTAATTGACAATTCACTCCACCCTGTTCAGCTCTTCATTGTCCCACCACACTACCAGCCTTCAGAAATCTTTGTTATCTCCACTACAGAATGTTCCATTCATTCACTGCGAATCTGGAATTCATCTGACTCTCAACTCCACGCAGGTTTTCATTACACCACTGTTGAATGTCCAAGTAACCCAATGCTGGTTTTCAGCGGCCTGTTCATATTCGCAGCCCTGCTGTTTACTTGGCTATCGATTCAAGCCTGGTCAGCTCTTCATTTTCCTGTCCACACAACACAGGCTTCAGAAATCATTGGAATCTCCTCTACAGAATGTTCCATTCATTCACTGCGAATGTGGAATTCAACTGACTCTCCACTCCATGCAGGTTTTCCTTACACCACTGATGAATGTCCAAGTAACCCAATGCTGGTTTTCAGCTGCATGTTCACACTCGCAGCCATGCTATACAATTGGCTTTCCACTAAATCCTGATTAGTTCTTGATTTTCCTTCCACACGACCCAGCCTTCAGAAATCGTTGGAATCTCCACTAGAGAATGTTCCATTCATTCACTGCGAATCTGGAATTCCTCTGAACCTCCACTCCCGGCAGGTTTTCGTTACACCACTGTTGAATGTCGAAGTAACCCAATGTTTTAAGTGTTTTCTTCACAAGCGCAGTGGTGCTGTTCAATTGGCTATCCACTCAACCCTGGCCAGCTCTACATTTTCCTGTCCACACCACAGAGACTGGAGAAATCATTGTTATCTCCACTACAGAATGTTCCATTCATTCACAGCGAATCTGGAATTCATCTGAATCTCCACTCCCGGCAGGTTTTCGTGACACCACTGGTAAATATCCAAGTAAGCCAATGCTGGTTTTAAGTGGCCTGCTCATACTCTCAGCCGTGCTGTTCAATTTGCTATCCACTCAACCCTCTTCAGCTCCATTTTCCTGTCCACATAACCCAAACTTCAGAAACAATTGGTATCTCCTCCACAGAATGTTCCATTCATTGACGGCAAATCTGAAATTCATCTAATTCTCAACTCCCGTCAGGTTTTCGTTGCACCACTTGTGAATGTCCAATTAAGCCAAAGCTGGTTTTCAGTGGCCTGTTCTTACTACGAGACGTGCTGTTCATTTGGCTATCCATTCCACCCTGTTCAGCTCTACATTTTCGTGTCCACAAAACCCAGCCTTCAGAAATCATTGGAATCACCACTAGAGAATGTTCCATTCATTCACTGCGAATCTGGAATTCATCTGAATCTCCACTCCCGGCAGGTTTTCATTGCACCACTGCTGAATGTTCAAGTAACGCAATGATGGTTTTCAGCGGTCTATTCACACTCGAACCCGTGCTGTTCACGGTCTAGCGACTCAACACTGGTGAGTTCTTCTTTTTCCAGTTCAGACAATACAAACCTCAGAAACCATTGCAATCTACACTACAGAATGTTTCATTCATTCAGGCGAATCTTGAATTCATCTTGTTCTCCACTCCCAGCAGGTTTTCGTTTCACCACTGGTGAATGTCCAAGCAACCCAAGGCTGGTTTCAGCTGCGTGTTAACACTCGCAGCCGTGCTGTTCAATTGGCTATCCAGTGAACGCTGGTTAGCTCTTGATTTTCCTTCCACACACCGAGCCTTCAGAAATCATTCTTATCTCCACTTCAGAATGTTCCATTCGTTCCCTGCGAATCTGGAATTCCTCTGACTCTCCACACCAGGCAGATTTTCCTAACAACACTGGTGAATGACCAGGTAATCCAATGCTGGTTTTCAGCGGCTGTTCACACTCACAGCCTTGCTGTTCAATTGGCAATCCAGTCAAACCTAGTCAGCTCTTCATTTTCCTGTCCACACAACCCAGCGTTCAGAAATCATTGGAATCTCTACTAGAGAAATTTCCATTCATTCACTGTGAATCTGGAAATACTCTGAATCTGCATTCCAGGAAGGCTTTCGTTACACCACTGATGAATGTCCAAGTAATGCAATGCTGCTTCTTAGTGGTCTGTTCACACTCGAAACCGTGCTGTTCATTGGCTATCCACTCAATATCGGTCAGCTCTTCAATATCCTGTCCAGACTATCCAGATTCCTAAATGTTGGCAATCACCACTACAGAATGTTCCATTCAATCACGCGAATCTGGAATTCATCAGAGTCTCCACTCCTGGAAGGTTTTCGTGACACCACTGGTAAATGTCCAAGGAAGACAATGCTGGTTTTAAGCCGCCTGCTAACACACTCAGCCGTGCTGTTCAATTTGCTATCCACCCAACCCTATTCAGCTCTACATTTTCCTGTCCTCATAACCCAACCTTCAGAAATAATTGGTATCTCCTCCACAGAATGTTCCGTTCATTCACTGCGAATCTTAAATTCATCTGACTCTCAACTCCCGGCGGGTTATCGTTACACCACTTGTGAATGTCCAAGTAAGCCAATGCTGGTTTTCAGTGGCCTGTTCATACTAAGAGACGTGCTGTTCATTTGGCTATCCACTCCACCCTGTTCAGCTCTACATTTTCGTGTCCACAAAACCCAGCCTTCAGAAATCATTGGAATCACCACTAGAGAATGTTCCATTCATTCACTGCGAATCTGGAATTCCTCTGAACCTCCACTCCTGGCAGGTTTTCGTTACGCCACTGGTGAATGTCCAAGTCACTCAATACTGGTTTTCAGAGGCATGTTCAACTCGCAGAAGTGCTGTTCAATGGGCTATCCACTCAATATTGGTCAGCTCTTCATTTTCCTCTCCACACAAACCAGCCTTCAGAAATCATTGGGCTCTCCACTACAGACTGTTCCATTCATTCACTGCGATTCTGCAATTCATCTGACTCTCCGCTCCAGGCAGGTTTTCATTACAGCACTGGTGAATGACCAAGTAATCCAATGCTGGTTTTCAGCCGCCTTTTCACACTCGCAGTGTGCTGTTCAATTGTCTATCCACTCAAACCTGGTCAGCCTTTCATTTTCTTTTCCACAATATCAGACTTCAGAAATCATTGGAATCGCCAGTACAGAATGTTCCATTCATTCACTGCCAATCTGGAATTCATCTGAATCTGCACTCCCGGTAGGCTTTCATTACACCACTTATGAATGTCCAAGTAACACAATGCTGGTTTTCAGCGGTCTGTTCACACTCTAAGCCCTGCTTTTTACTGGGTATCCACACAACTGTGGTCAGCTCTTCATTTTCATGTCCAAACAATCCAGACTTGAGAAATCATTGCAATCTCCAGTACAGAATGTTCCATTCATTCACTGTGAATCTGGAATTCAACTGAATCTCCACTACCTGCAGATTTATCTTACACCACTTGTGAATGTCCAAGTAAAACAATGCTGGTTTTCAGAGGCCTGTTCATGTTCGCAGTCGTGCTGTTCAATTGGCTATCCACTCAACCTGTTTTGCTCCTCATTTTCCTGTGCACACAACCCAGCCTTCAGAAATCATTGTAATCTCCACTACAGGATGTTCCATTCATTCACTGGGAATCTGGAATTCATCTGAATCTGCACTCCACGCAGGCTTTCGTTACACCACTGCTGAAAGTCGAAGTAATGCAATACTGGTTTTCAGTGGTCTGTTCACATTCGAAGCCGAGGCTTTTTACAGGCTATCCACTCAACACTGGTCAGCTCTTCATTTTCGTGTCCCCACAATCCAGATTTCAGAAATCATTGCAATCTCCACTACAGAATGTTCCATTCATTCACTGCGAGTCTGGAGTTTATCTGATTCTCCACTCCCGCCTGGTTAACATTACACCACTTGTGAATGTCCAAGTAAGCCAATGCTGGTTTTCAGAGGCCTGTTCATACTCGCAGCCGTGCTGTTTAATTGACAATTCACTCCACCCTGTTCAGCTCTTCATTGTCCCACCACACTACCAGCCTTCAGAAATCTTTGTTATCTCCACTACAGAATGTTCCATTCATTCACTGCGAATCTGGAATTCATCTGACTCTCAACTCCACGCAGGTTTTCATTACACCACTGTTGAATGTCCAAGTAACCCAATGCTGGTTTTCAGCGGCCTGTTCATATTCGCAGCCCTGCTGTTTACTTGGCTATCGATTCAAGCCTGGTCAGCTCTTCATTTTCCTGTCCACACAACACAGGCTTCAGAAATCATTGGAATCTCCTCTACAGAATGTTCCATTCATTCACTGCGAATGTGGAATTCAACTGACTCTCCACTCCATGCAGGTTTTCCTTACACCACTGATGAATGTCCAAGTAACCCAATGCTGGTTTTCAGCTGCATGTTCACACTCGCAGCCATGCTATACAATTGGCTTTCCACTAAATCCTGATTAGTTCTTGATTTTCCTTCCACACGACCCAGCCTTCAGAAATCGTTGGAATCTCCACTAGAGAATGTTCCATTCATTCACTGCGAATCTGGAATTCCTCTGAACCTCCACTCCCGGCAGGTTTTCGTTACACCACTGTTGAATGTCCAAGTAACCCAATGTTTTAAGTGTTTTCTTCACAAGCGCAGTGGTGCTGTTCAATTGGCTATCCACTCAACCCTGGCCAGCTCTACATTTTCCTGTCCACACCACAGAGACTGGAGAAATCATTGTTATCTCCACTACAGAATGTTCCATTCATTCACAGCGAATCTGGAATTCATCTGAATCTCCACTCCCGGCAGGTTTTCGTGACACCACTGGTAAATATCCAAGTAAGCCAATGCTGGTTTTAAGTGGCCTGCTCATACTCTCAGCCGTGCTGTTCAATTTGCTATCCACTCAACCCTCTTCAGCTCCATTTTCCTGTCCACATAACCCAAACTTCAGAAACAATTGGTATCTCCTCCACAGAATGTTCCATTCATTGACGGCAAATCTGAAATTCATCTAATTCTCAACTCCCGTCAGGTTTTCGTTACACCACTTGTGAATGTCCAATTAAGCCAAAGCTGGTTTTCAGTGGCCTGTTCTTACTACGAGACGTGCTGTTCATTTGGCTATCCATTCCACCCTGTTCAGCTCTACATTTTCGTGTCCACAAAACCCAGCCTTCAGAAATCATTGGAATCACCACTAGAGAATGTTCCATTCATTCACTGCGAATCTGGAATTCATCTGAATCTCCACTCCCGGCAGGTTTTCATTGCACCACTGCTGAATGTTCAAGTAACGCAATGATGGTTTTCAGCGGTCTATTCACACTCGAACCCGTGCTGTTCACGGTCTAGCGACTCAACACTGGTGAGTTCTTCTTTTTCCAGTTCAGACAATACAAACCTCAGAAACCATTGCAATCTACACTACAGAATGTTTCATTCATTCAGGCGAATCTTGAATTCATCTTGTTCTCCACTCCCAGCAGGTTTTCGTTTCACCACTGGTGAATGTCCAAGCAACCCAAGGCTGGTTTCAGCTGCGTGTTAACACTCGCAGCCGTGCTGTTCAATTGGCTATCCAGTGAACGCTGGTTAGCTCTTGATTTTCCTTCCACACACCGAGCCTTCAGAAATCATTCTTATCTCCACTTCAGAATGTTCCATTCGTTCCCTGCGAATCTGGAATTCCTCTGACTCTCCACACCAGGCAGATTTTCCTAACAACACTGGTGAATGACCAGGTAATCCAATGCTGGTTTTCAGCGGCTGTTCACACTCACAGCCTTGCTGTTCAATTGGCAATCCAGTCAAACCTAGTCAGCTCTTCATTTTCCTGTCCACACAACCCAGCGTTCAGAAATCATTGGAATCTCTACTACAGAAATTTCCATTCATTCACTGTGAATCTGGAAATAATCTGAATCTGCATTCCAGGAAGTCTTTCGTTACACCACTGATGAATGTCCAAGTAATGCAATGCTGCTTCTTAGTGGTCTGTTCACACTCGAAACCGTGCTGTTCATTGGCTATCCACTCAATATCGGTCAGCTCTTCAATATCCTGTCCAGACTATCCAGATTCCTAAATGTTGGCAATCACCACTACAGAATGTTCCATTCAATCACGCGAATCTGGAATTCATCAGAGTCTCCACTCCTGGAAGGTTTTCGTGACACCACTGGTAAATGTCCAAGGAAGACAATGCTGGTTTTAAGCCGCCTGCTAACACACTCAGCCGTGCTGTTCAATTTGCTATCCACCCAACCCTATTCAGCTCTACATTTTCCTGTCCTCATAACCCAACCTTCAGAAATAATTGGTATCTCCTCCACAGAATGTTCCGTTCATTCACTGCGAATCTTAAATTCATCTGACTCTCAACTCCCGGCGGGTTATCGTTACACCACTTGTGAATGTCCAAGTAAGCCAATGCTGGTTTTCAGTGGCCTGTTCATACTAAGAGACGTGCTGTTCATTTGGCTATCCACTCCACCCTGTTCAGCTCTACATTTTCGTGTCCACAAAACCCAGCCTTCAGAAATCATTGGAATCACCACTAGAGAATGTTCCATTCATTCACTGCGAATCTGGAATTCATCTGAACCTCCACTCCTGGCAGGTTTTCGTTACGCCACTGGTGAATGTCCAAGTAACTCAATACTGGTTTTCAGAGGCATGTTCAACTCGCAGAAGTGCTGTTCAATGGGCTATCCACTCAATATTGGTCAGCTCTTCATTTTCCTCTCCACACAAACCAGCCTTCAGAAATCATTGGGCTCTCCACTACAGACTGTTCCATTCATTCACTGCGATTCTGCAATTCATCTGACTCTCCGCTCCAGGGAGGTTTTCATTACAGCACTGGTGAATGACCAAGTAATCCAATGCTGGTTTTCAGCCGCCTTTTCACACTCGCAGTGTGCTGTTCAATTGTCTATCCACTCAAACCTGGTCAGCCTTTCATTTTCTTTTCCACAATATCAGACTTCAGAAATCATTGGAATCGCCAGTACAGAATGTTCCATTCATTCACTGCCAATCTGGAATTCATCTGAGTCTGCACTCCAGGTAGGCTTTCATTACACCACTTATGAATGTCCAAGTAACACAATGCTGGTTTTCAGCGGTCTGTTCACACTCTAAGCCCTGCTTTTTACTGGGTATCCACACAACTGTGGTCAGCTCTTCATTTTCATGTCCAAACAATCCAGACTTGAGAAATCATTGCAATCTCCAGTACAGAATGTTCCATTCATTCACTGCGAATCTGGAATTCAACTGAATCTCCACTACCTGCAGATTTATCTTACACCACTTGTGAATGTCCAAGTAAAACAATGCTGGTTTTCAGAGGCCTGTTCATGTTCGCAGTCGTGCTGTTCAATTGGCTATCCACTCAACCTGTTTTGCTCCTCATTTTCCTGTGCACACAACCCAGCCTTCAGAAATCATTGTAATCTCCACTACAGGATGTTCCATTCATTCACTGGGAATCTGGAATTCATCTGAATCTGCACTCCACGCAGGCTTTCGTTACACCACTGCTGAAAGTCGAAGTAATGCAATACTGGTTTTCAGTGGTCTGTTCACATTCGAAGCCGAGGCTTTTTACAGGCTATCCACTCAACACTGGTCAGCTCTTCATTTTCGTGTCCCCACAATCCAGATTTCAGAAATCATTGCAATCTCCACTACAGAATGTTCCATTCATTCACTGCGAGTCTGGAGTTTATCTGATTCTCCACTCCCGCCTGGTTAACATTACACCACTTGTGAATGTCCAAGAAAGCCAATGCTGGTTTTCAGAGGCCTGTTCATACTCGCAGCCGTGCTGTTTAATTGACAATTCACTCCACCCTGTTCAGCTCTTCATTGTCCCACCACACTACCAGCCTTCAGAAATCTTTGTTATCTCCACTACAGAATGTTCCATTCATTCACTGCGAATCTGGAATTCATCTGACTCTCAACTCCACGCAGGTTTTCATTACACCACTGTTGAATGTCCAAGTAACCCAATGCTGGTTTTCAGCGGCCTGTTCATATTCGCAGCCCTGCTGTTTACTTGGCTATCGATTCAAGCCTGGTCAGCTCTTCATTTTCCTGTCCACACAACACAGGCTTCAGAAATCATTGGAATCTCCTCTACAGAATGTTCCATTCATTCACTGCGAATGTGGAATTCAACTGACTCTCCACTCCATGCAGGTTTTCCTTACACCACTGATGAATGTCCAAGTAACCCAATGCTGGTTTTCAGCTGCATGTTCACACTCGCAGCCATGCTATACAACTGGCTTTCCACTAAATCCTGATTAGTTCTTGATTTTCCTTCCACACGACCCAGCCTTCAGAAATCGTTGGAATCTCCACTAGAGAATGTTCCATTCATTCACTGCGAATCTGGAATTCCTCTGAACCTCCACTCCCGGCAGGTTTTCGTTACACCACTGTTGAATGTCCAAGTAACCCAATGTTTTAAGTGTTTTCTTCACAAGCGCAGTGGTGCTGTTCAATTGGCTATCCACTCAACCCTGGCCAGCTCTACATTTTCCTGTCCACACCACAGAGACTGGAGAAATCATTGTTATCTCCACTACAGAATGTTCCATTCATTCACAGCGAATCTGGAATTCATCTGAATCTCCACTCCCGGCAGGTTTTCGTGACACCACTGGTAAATATCCAAGTAAGCCAATGCTGGTTTTAAGTGGCCTGCTCATACTCTCAGCCGTGCTGTTCAATTTGCTATCCACTCAACCCTCTTCAGCTCCATTTTCCTGTCCACATAACCCAAACTTCAGAAACAATTGGTATCTCCTCCACAGAATGTTCCATTCATTGACGGCAAATCTGAAATTCATCTAATTCTCAACTCCCGTCAGGTTTTCGTTGCACCACTTGTGAATGTCCAATTAAGCCAAAGCTGGTTTTCAGTGGCCTGTTCTTACTACGAGACGTGCTGTTCATTTGGCTATCCATTCCACCCTGTTCAGCTCTACATTTTCGTGTCCACAAAACCCAGCCTTCAGAAATCATTGGAATCACCACTAGAGAATGTTCCATTCATTCACTGCGAATCTGGAATTCATCTGAATCTCCACTCCCGGCAGGTTTTCATTGCACCACTGCTGAATGTTCAAGTAACGCAATGATGGTTTTCAGCGGTCTATTCACACTCGAACCCGTGCTGTTCACGGTCTAGCGACTCAACACTGGTGAGTTCTTCTTTTTCCAGTTCAGACAATACAAACCTCAGAAACCATTGCAATCTACACTACAGAATGTTTCATTCATTCAGGCGAATCTTGAATTCATCTTGTTCTCCACTCCCAGCAGGTTTTCGTTTCACCACTGGTGAATGTCCAAGCAACCCAAGGCTGGTTTCAGCTGCGTGTTAACACTCGCAGCCGTGCTGTTCAATTGGCTATCCAGTGAACGCTGGTTAGCTCTTGATTTTCCTTCCACACACCGAGCCTTCAGAAATCATTCTTATCTCCACTTCAGAATGTTCCATTCGTTCCCTGCGAATCTGGAATTCCTCTGACTCTCCACACCAGGCAGATTTTCCTAACAACACTGGTGAATGACCAGGTAATCCAATGCTGGTTTTCAGCGGCTGTTCACACTCACAGCCTTGCTGTTCAATTGGCAATCCAGTCAAACCTAGTCAGCTCTTCATTTTCCTGTCCACACAACCCAGCGTTCAGAAATCATTGGAATCTCTACTAGAGAAATTTCCATTCATTCACTGTGAATCTGGAAATACTCTGAATCTGCATTCCAGGAAGGCTTTCGTTACACCACTGATGAATGTCCAAGTAATGCAATGCTGCTTCTTAGTGGTCTGTTCACACTCGAAACCGTGCTGTTCATTGGCTATCCACTCAATATCGGTCAGCTCTTCAATATCCTGTCCAGACTATCCAGATTCCTAAATGTTGGCAATCACCACTACAGAATGTTCCATTCAATCACGCGAATCTGGAATTCATCAGAGTCTCCACTCCTGGAAGGTTTTCGTGACACCACTGGTAAATGTCCAAGGAAGACAATGCTGGTTTTAAGCCGCCTGCTAACACACTCAGCCGTGCTGTTCAATTTGCTATCCACCCAACCCTATTCAGCTCTACATTTTCCTGTCCTCATAACCCAACCTTCAGAAATAATTGGTATCTCCTCCACAGAATGTTCCGTTCATTCACTGCGAATCTTAAATTCATCTGACTCTCAACTCCCGGCGGGTTATCGTTACACCACTTGTGAATGTCCAAGTAAGCCAATGCTGGTTTTCAGTGGCCTGTTCATACTAAGAGACGTGCTGTTCATTTGGCTATCCACTCCACCCTGTTCAGCTCTACATTTTCGTGTCCACAAAACCCAGCCTTCAGAAATCATTGGAATCACCACTAGAGAATGTTCCATTCATTCACTGCGAATCTGGAATTCCTCTGAACCTCCACTCCTGGCAGGTTTTCGTTACGCCACTGGTGAATGTCCAAGTCACTCAATACTGGTTTTCAGAGGCATGTTCAACTCGCAGAAGTGCTGTTCAATGGGCTATCCACTCAATATTGGTCAGCTCTTCATTTTCCTCTCCACACAAACCAGCCTTCAGAAATCATTGGGCTCTCCACTACAGACTGTTCCATTCATTCACTGCGATTCTGCAATTCATCTGACTCTCCGCTCCAGGCAGGTTTTCATTACAGCACTGGTGAATGACCAAGTAATCCAATGCTGGTTTTCAGCCGCCTTTTCACACTCGCAGTGTGCTGTTCAATTGTCTATCCACTCAAACCTGGTCAGCCTTTCATTTTCTTTTCCACAATATCAGACTTCAGAAATCATTGGAATCGCCAGTACAGAATGTTCCATTCATTCACTGCCAATCTGGAATTCATCTGAATCTGCACTCCAGGTAGGCTTTCATTACACCACTTATGAATGTCCAAGTAACACAATGCTGGTTTTCAGCGGTCTGTTCACACTCTAAGCCCTGCTTTTTACTGGGTATCCACACAACTGTGGTCAGCTCTTCATTTTCATGTCCAAACAATCCAGACTTGAGAAATCATTGCAATCTCCAGTACAGAATGTTCCATTCATTCACTGCGAATCTGGAATTCAACTGAATCTCCACTACCTGCAGATTTATCTTACACCACTTGTGAATGTCCAAGTAAAACAATGCTGGTTTTCAGAGGCCTGTTCATGTTCGCAGTCGTGCTGTTCAATTGGCTATCCACTCAACCTGTTTTGCTCCTCATTTTCCTGTGCACACAACCCAGCCTTCAGAAATCATTGTAATCTCCACTACAGGATGTTCCATTCATTCACTGGGAATCTGGAATTCATCTGAATCTGCACTCCACGCAGGCTTTCGTTACACCACTGCTGAAAGTCGAAGTAATGCAATACTGGTTTTCAGTGGTCTGTTCACATTCGAAGCCGAGGCTTTTTACAGGCTATCCACTCAACACTGGTCAGCTCTTCATTTTCGTGTCCCCACAATCCAGATTTCAGAAATCATTGCAATCTCCACTACAGAATGTTCCATTCATTCACTGCGAGTCTGGAGTTTATCTGATTCTCCACTCCCGCCTGGTTAACATTACACCACTTGTGAATGTCCAAGTAAGCCAATGCTGGTTTTCAGAGGCCTGTTCATACTCGCAGCCGTGCTGTTTAATTGACAATTCACTCCACCCTGTTCAGCTCTTCATTGTCCCACCACACTACCAGCCTTCAGAAATCTTTGTTATCTCCACTACAGAATGTTCCATTCATTCACTGCGAATCTGGAATTCATCTGACTCTCAACTCCACGCAGGTTTTCATTACACCACTGTTGAATGTCCAAGTAACCCAATGCTGGTTTTCAGCGGCCTGTTCATATTCGCAGCCCTGCTGTTTACTTGGCTATCGATTCAAGCCTGGTCAGCTCTTCATTTTCCTGTCCACACAACACAGGCTTCAGAAATCATTGGAATCTCCTCTACAGAATGTTCCATTCATTCACTGCGAATGTGGAATTCAACTGACTCTCCACTCCATGCAGGTTTTCCTTACACCACTGATGAATGTCCAAGTAACCCAATGCTGGTTTTCAGCTGCATGTTCACACTCGCAGCCATGCTATACAATTGGCTTTCCACTAAATCCTGATTAGTTCTTGATTTTCCTTCCACACGACCCAGCCTTCAGAAATCGTTGGAATCTCCACTAGAGAATGTTCCATTCATTCACTGCGAATCTGGAATTCCTCTGAACCTCCACTCCCGGCAGGTTTTCGTTACACCACTGTTGAATGTCCAAGTAACCCAATGTTTTAAGTGTTTTCTTCACAAGCGCAGTGGTGCTGTTCAATTGGCTATCCACTCAACCCTGGCCAGCTCTACATTTTCCTGTCCACACCACAGAGACTGGAGAAATCATTGTTATCTCCACTACAGAATGTTCCATTCATTCACAGCGAATCTGGAATTCATCTGAATCTCCACTCCCGGCAGGTTTTCGTGACACCACTGGTAAATATCCAAGTAAGCCAATGCTGGTTTTAAGTGGCCTGCTCATACTCTCAGCCGTGCTGTTCAATTTGCTATCCACTCAACCCTCTTCAGCTCCATTTTCCTGTCCACATAACCCAAACTTCAGAAACAATTGGTATCTCCTCCACAGAATGTTCCATTCATTGACGGCAAATCTGAAATTCATCTAATTCTCAACTCCCGTCAGGTTTTCGTTACACCACTTGTGAATGTCCAATTAAGCCAAAGCTGGTTTTCAGTGGCCTGTTCTTACTACGAGACGTGCTGTTCATTTGGCTATCCATTCCACCCTGTTCAGCTCTACATTTTCGTGTCCACAAAACCCAGCCTTCAGAAATCATTGGAATCACCACTAGAGAATGTTCCATTCATTCACTGCGAATCTGGAATTCATCTGAATCTCCACTCCCGGCAGGTTTTCATTGCACCACTGCTGAATGTTCAAGTAACGCAATGATGGTTTTCAGCGGTCTATTCACACTCGAACCCGTGCTGTTCACGGTCTAGCGACTCAACACTGGTGAGTTCTTCTTTTTCCAGTTCAGACAATACAAACCTCAGAAACCATTGCAATCTACACTACAGAATGTTTCATTCATTCAGGCGAATCTTGAATTCATCTTGTTCTCCACTCCCAGCAGGTTTTCGTTTCACCACTGGTGAATGTCCAAGCAACCCAAGGCTGGTTTCAGCTGCGTGTTAACACTCGCAGCCGTGCTGTTCAATTGGCTATCCAGTGAACGCTGGTTAGCTCTTGATTTTCCTTCCACACACCGAGCCTTCAGAAATCATTCTTATCTCCACTTCCGAATGTTCCATTCGTTCCCTGCGAATCTGGAATTCCTCTGACTCTCCACACCAGGCAGATTTTCCTAACAACACTGGTGAATGACCAGGTAATCCAATGCTGGTTTTCAGCGGCTGTTCACACTCACAGCCTTGCTGTTCAATTGGCAATCCAGTCAAACCTAGTCAGCTCTTCATTTTCCTGTCCACACAACCCAGCGTTCAGAAATCATTGGAATCTCTACTACAGAAATTTCCATTCATTCACTGTGAATCTGGAAATACTCTGAATCTGCATTCCAGGAAGGCTTTCGTTACACCACTGATGAATGTCCAAGTAATGCAATGCTGCTTCTTAGTGGTCTGTTCACACTCGAAACCGTGCTGTTCATTGGCTATCCACTCAATATCGGTCAGCTCTTCAATATCCTGTCCAGACTATCCAGATTCCTAAATGTTGGCAATCACCACTACAGAATGTTCCATTCAATCACGCGAATCTGGAATTCATCAGAGTCTCCACTCCTGGAAGGTTTTCGTGACACCACTGGTAAATGTCCAAGGAAGACAATGCTGGTTTTAAGCCGCCTGCTAACACACTCAGCCGTGCTGTTCAATTTGCTATCCACCCAACCCTATTCAGCTCTACATTTTCCTGTCCTCATAACCCAACCTTCAGAAATAATTGGTATCTCCTCCACAGAATGTTCCGTTCATTCACTGCGAATCTTAAATTCATCTGACTCTCAACTCCCGGCGGGTTATCGTTACACCACTTGTGAATGTCCAAGTAAGCCAATGCTGGTTTTCAGTGGCCTGTTCATACTAAGAGACGTGCTGTTCATTTGGCTATCCACTCCACCCTGTTCAGCTCTACATTTTCGTGTCCACAAAACCCAGCCTTCAGAAATCATTGGAATCACCACTAGAGAATGTTCCATTCATTCACTGCGAATCTGGAATTCATCTGAACCTCCACTCCTGGCAGGTTTTCGTTACGCCACTGGTGAATGTCCAAGTAACTCAATACTGGTTTTCAGAGGCATGTTCAACTCGCAGAAGTGCTGTTCAATGGGCTATCCACTCAATATTGGTCAGCTCTTCATTTTCCTCTCCACACAAACCAGCCTTCAGAAATCATTGGGCTCTCCACTACAGACTGTTCCATTCATTCACTGCGATTCTGCAATTCATCTGACTCTCCGCTCCAGGCAGGTTTTCATTACAGCACTGGTGAATGACCAAGTAATCCAATGCTGGTTTTCAGCCGCCTTTTCACACTCGCAGTGTGCTGTTCAATTGTCTATCCACTCAAACCTGGTCAGCCTTTCATTTTCTTTTCCACAATATCAGACTTCAGAAATCATTGGAATCGCCAGTACAGAATGTTCCATTCATTCACTGCCAATCTGGAATTCATCTGAATCTGCACTCCAGGTAGGCTTTCATTACACCACTTATGAATGTCCAAGTAACACAATGCTGGTTTTCAGCGGTCTGTTCACACTCTAAGCCCTGCTTTTTACTGGGTATCCACACAACTGTGGTCAGCTCTTCATTTTCATGTCCAAACAATCCAGACTTGAGAAATCATTGCAATCTCCAGTACAGAATGTTCCATTCATTCACTGCGAATCTGGAATTCAACTGAATCTCCACTACCTGCAGATTTATCTTACACCACTTGTGAATGTCCAAGTAAAACAATGCTGGTTTTCAGAGGCCTGTTCATGTTCGCAGTCGTGCTGTTCAATTGGCTATCCACTCAACCTGTTTTGCTCCTCATTTTCCTGTGCACACAACCCAGCCTTCAGAAATCATTGTAATCTCCACTACAGGATGTTCCATTCATTCACTGGGAATCTGGAATTCATCTGAATCTGCACTCCACGCAGGCTTTCGTTACACCACTGCTGAAAGTCGAAGTAATGCAATACTGGTTTTCAGTGGTCTGTTCACATTCGAAGCCGAGGCTTTTTACAGGCTATCCACTCAACACTGGTCAGCTCTTCATTTTCGTGTCCCCACAATCCAGATTTCAGAAATCATTGCAATCTCCACTACAGAATGTTCCATTCATTCACTGCGAGTCTGGAGTTTATCTGATTCTCCACTCCCGCCTGGTTAACATTACACCACTTGTGAATGTCCAAGTAAGCCAATGCTGGTTTTCAGAGGCCTGTTCATACTCGCAGCCGTGCTGTTTAATTGACAATTCACTCCACCCTGTTCAGCTCTTCATTGTCCCACCACACTACCAGCCTTCAGAAATCTTTGTTATCTCCACTACAGAATGTTCCATTCATTCACTGCGAATCTGGAATTCATCTGACTCTCAACTCCACGCAGGTTTTCATTACACCACTGTTGAATGTCCAAGTAACCCAATGCTGGTTTTCAGCGGCCTGTTCATATTCGCAGCCCTGCTGTTTACTTGGCTATCGATTCAAGCCTGGTCAGCTCTTCATTTTCCTGTCCACACAACACAGGCTTCAGAAATCATTGGAATCTCCTCTACAGAATGTTCCATTCATTCACTGCGAATGTGGAATTCAACTGACTCTCCACTCCATGCAGGTTTTCCTTACACCACTGATGAATGTCCAAGTAACCCAATGCTGGTTTTCAGCTGCATGTTCACACTCGCAGCCATGCTATACAATTGGCTTTCCACTAAATCCTGATTAGTTCTTGATTTTCCTTCCACACGACCCAGCCTTCAGAAATCGTTGGAATCTCCACTAGAGAATGTTCCATTCATTCACTGCGAATCTGGAATTCCTCTGAACCTCCACTCCCGGCAGGTTTTCGTTACACCACTGTTGAATGTCCAAGTAACCCAATGTTTTAAGTGTTTTCTTCACAAGCGCAGTGGTGCTGTTCAATTGGCTATCCACTCAACCCTGGCCAGCTCTACATTTTCCTGTCCACACCACAGAGACTGGAGAAATCATTGTTATCTCCACTACAGAATGTTCCATTCATTCACAGCGAATCTGGAATTCATCTGAATCTCCACTCCCGGCAGGTTTTCGTGACACCACTGGTAAATATCCAAGTAAGCCAATGCTGGTTTTAAGTGGCCTGCTCATACTCTCAGCCGTGCTGTTCAATTTGCTATCCACTCAACCCTCTTCAGCTCCATTTTCCTGTCCACATAACCCAAACTTCAGAAACAATTGGTATCTCCTCCACAGAATGTTCCATTCATTGACGGCAAATCTGAAATTCATCTAATTCTCAACTCCCGTCAGGTTTTCGTTACACCACTTGTGAATGTCCAATTAAGCCAAAGCTGGTTTTCAGTGGCCTGTTCTTACTACGAGACGTGCTGTTCATTTGGCTATCCATTCCACCCTGTTCAGCTCTACATTTTCGTGTCCACAAAACCCAGCCTTCAGAAATCATTGGAATCACCACTAGAGAATGTTCCATTCATTCACTGCGAATCTGGAATTCATCTGAATCTCCACTCCCGGCAGGTTTTCATTGCACCACTGCTGAATGTTCAAGTAACGCAATGATGGTTTTCAGCGGTCTATTCACACTCGAACCCGTGCTGTTCACGGTCTAGCGACTCAACACTGGTGAGTTCTTCTTTTTCCAGTTCAGACAATACAAACCTCAGAAACCATTGCAATCTACACTACAGAATGTTTCATTCATTCAGGCGAATCTTGAATTCATCTTGTTCTCCACTCCCAGCAGGTTTTCGTTTCACCACTGGTGAATGTCCAAGCAACCCAAGGCTGGTTTCAGCTGCGTGTTAACACTCACAGCCGTGCTGTTCAATTGGCTATCCAGTGAACGCTGGTTAGCTCTTGATTTTCCTTCCACACACCGAGCCTTCAGAAATCATTCTTATCTCCACTTCAGAATGTTCCATTCGTTCCCTGCGAATCTGGAATTCCTCTGACTCTCCACACCAGGCAGATTTTCCTAACAACACTGGTGAATGACCAGGTAATCCAATGCTGGTTTTCAGCGGCTGTTCACACTCACAGCCTTGCTGTTCAATTGGCAATCCAGTCAAACCTAGTCAGCTCTTCATTTTCCTGTCCACACAACCCAGCATTCAGAAATCATTGGAATCTCTACTACAGAAATTTCCATTCATTCACTGTGAATCTGGAAATACTCTGAATCTGCATTCCAGGAAGGCTTTCGTTACACCACTGATGAATGTCCAAGTAATGCAATGCTGCTTCTTAGTGGTCTGTTCACACTCGAAACCGTGCTGTTCATTGGCTATCCACTCAATATCGGTCAGCTCTTCAATATCCTGTCCAGACTATCCAGATTCCTAAATGTTGGCAATCACCACTACAGAATGTTCCATTCAATCACGCGAATCTGGAATTCATCAGAGTCTCCACTCCTGGAAGGTTTTCGTGACACCACTGGTAAATGTCCAAGGAAGACAATGCTGGTTTTAAGCCGCCTGCTAACACACTCAGCCGTGCTGTTCAATTTGCTATCCACCCAACCCTATTCAGCTCTACATTTTCCTGTCCTCATAACCCAACCTTCAGAAATAATTGGTATCTCCTCCACAGAATGTTCCGTTCATTCACTGCGAATCTTAAATTCATCTGACTCTCAACTCCCGGCGGGTTATCGTTACACCACTTGTGAATGTCCAAGTAAGCCAATGCTGGTTTTCAGTGGCCTGTTCATACTAAGAGACGTGCTGTTCATTTGGCTATCCACTCCACCCTGTTCAGCTCTACATTTTCGTGTCCACAAAACCCAGCCTTCAGAAATCATTGGAATCACCACTAGAGAATGTTCCATTCATTCACTGCGAATCTGGAATTCCTCTGAACCTCCACTCCTGGCAGGTTTTCGTTACGCCACTGGTGAATGTCCAAGTAACTCAATACTGGTATTCAGAGGCATGTTCAACTCGCAGAAGTGCTGTTCAATGGGCTATCCACTCAATATTGGTCAGCTCTTCATTTTCCTCTCCACACAAACCAGCCTTCAGAAATCATTGGTCTCTCCACTACAGACTGTTCCATTCATTCACTGCGATTCTGCAATTCATCTGACTCTCCGCTCCAGGCAGGTTTTCATTACAGCACTGGTGAATGACCAAGTAATCCAATGCTGGTTTTCAGCCGCCTTTTCACACTCGCAGTGTGCTGTTCAATTGTCTATCCACTCAAACCTGGTCAGCCTTTCATTTTCTTTTCCACAATATCAGACTTCAGAAATCATTGGAATCGCCAGTACAGAATGTTCCATTCATTCACTGCCAATCTGGAATTCATCTGAATCTGCACTCCCGGTAGGCTTTCATTACACCACTTATGAATGTCCAAGTAACACAATGCTGGTTTTCAGCGGTCTGTTCACACTCTAAGCCCTGCTTTTTACTGGGTATCCACACAACTGTGGTCAGCTCTTCATTTTCATGTCCAAACAATCCAGACTTGAGAAATCATTGCAATCTCCAGTACAGAATGTTCCATTCATTCACTGTGAATCTGGAATTCAACTGAATCTCCACTACCTGCAGATTTATCTTACACCACTTGTGAATGTCCAAGTAAAACAATGCTGGTTTTCAGAGGCCTGTTCATGTTCGCAGTCGTGCTGTTCAATTGGCTATCCACTCAACCTGTTTTGCTCCTCATTTTCCTGTGCACACAACCCAGCCTTCAGAAATCATTGTAATCTCCACTACAGGATGTTCCATTCATTCACTGGGAATCTGGAATTCATCTGAATCTGCACTCCACGCAGGCTTTCGTTACACCACTGCTGAAAGTCGAAGTAATGCAATACTGGTTTTCAGTGGTCTGTTCACATTCGAAGCCGAGGCTTTTTACAGGCTATCCACTCAACACTGGTCAGCTCTTCATTTTCGTGTCCCCACAATCCAGATTTCAGAAATCATTGCAATCTCCACTACAGAATGTTCCATTCATTCACTGCGAGTCTGGAGTTTATCTGATTCTCCACTCCCGCCTGGTTAACATTACACCACTTGTGAATGTCCAAGTAAGCCAATGCTGGTTTTCAGAGGCCTGTTCATACTCGCAGCCGTGCTGTTTAATTGACAATTCACTCCACCCTGTTCAGCTCTTCATTGTCCCACCACACTACCAGCCTTCAGAAATCTTTGTTATCTCCACTACAGAATGTTCCATTCATTCACTGCGAATCTGGAATTCATCTGACTCTCAACTCCACGCAGGTTTTCATTACACCACTGTTGAATGTCCAAGTAACCCAATGCTGGTTTTCAGCGGCCTGTTCATATTCGCAGCCCTGCTGTTTACTTGGCTATCGATTCAAGCCTGGTCAGCTCTTCATTTTCCTGTCCACACAACACAGGCTTCAGAAATCATTGGAATCTCCTCTACAGAATGTTCCATTCATTCACTGCGAATGTGGAATTCAACTGACTCTCCACTCCATGCAGGTTTTCCTTACACCACTGATGAATGTCCAAGTAACCCAATGCTGGTTTTCAGCTGCATGTTCACACTCGCAGCCATGCTATACAATTGGCTTTCCACTAAATCCTGATTAGTTCTTGATTTTCCTTCCACACGACCCAGCCTTCAGAAATCATTGGAATCTCCACTAGAGAATGTTCCATTCATTCACTGCGAATCTGGAATTCCTCTGAACCTCCACTCCCGGCAGGTTTTCGTTACACCACTGTTGAATGTCCAAGTAACCCAATGTTTTAAGTGTTTTCTTCACAAGCGCAGTGGTGCTGTTCAATTGGCTATCCACTCAACCCTGGCCAACTCTACATTTTCCTGTCCACACCACAGAGACTGGAGAAATCATTGTTATCTCCACTACAGAATGTTCCATTCATTCACAGCGAATCTGGAATTCATCTGAATCTCCACTCCCGGCAGATTTTCGTGACACCACTGGTAAATATCCAAGTAAGCCAATGCTGGTTTTAAGTGGCCTGCTCATACTCTCAGCCGTGCTGTTCAATTTGCTATCCACTCAACCCTCTTCAGCTCCATTTTCCTGTCCACATAACCCAAACTTCAGAAACAATTGGTATCTCCTCCACAGAATGTTCCATTCATTGACGGCAAATCTGAAATTCATCTAATTCTCAACTCCCGTCAGGTTTTCGTTACACCACTTGTGAATGTCCAATTAAGCCAAAGCTGGTTTTCAGTGGCCTGTTCTTACTAAGAGACGTGCTGTTCATTTGGCTATCCATTCCACCCTGTTCAGCTCTACATTTTCGTGTCCACAAAACCCAGCCTTCAGAAATCATTGGAATCACCACTAGAGAATGTTCCATTCATTCACTGCGAATCTGGAATTCATCTGAATCTCCACTCCCGGCAGGTTTTCATTGCACCACTGCTGAATGTTCAAGTAACGCAATGATGGTTTTCAGCGGTCTATTCACACTCGAACCCGTGCTGTTCACGGTCTAGCGACTCAACACTGGTGAGTTCTTCTTTTTCCAGTTCAGACAATACAAACCTCAGAAACCATTGCAATCTACACTACAGAATGTTTCATTCATTCAGGCGAATCTTGAATTCATCTTGTTCTCCACTCCCAGCAGGTTTTCGTTTCACCACTGGTGAATGTCCAAGCAACCCAAGGCTGGTTTCAGCTGCGTGTTAACACTCGCAGCCGTGCTGTTCAATTGGCTATCCAGTGAACGCTGGTTAGCTCTTGATTTTCCTTCCACACACCGAGCCTTCAGAAATCATTCTTATCTCCACTTCCGAATGTTCCATTCGTTCCCTGCGAATCTGGAATTCCTCTGACTCTCCACACCAGGCAGATTTTCCTAACAACACTGGTGAATGACCAGGTAATCCAATGCTGGTTTTCAGCGGCTGTTCACACTCACAGCCTTGCTGTTCAATTGGCAATCCAGTCAAACCTAGTCAGCTCTTCATTTTCCTGTCCACACAACCCAGCGTTCAGAAATCATTGGAATCTCTACTACAGAAATTTCCATTCATTCACTGTGAATCTGGAAATACTCTGAATCTGCATTCCAGGAAGGCTTTCGTTACACCACTGATGAATGTCCAAGTAATGCAATGCTGCTTCTTAGTGGTCTGTTCACACTCGAAACCGTGCTGTTCATTGGCTATCCACTCAATATCGGTCAGCTCTTCAATATCCTGTCCAGACTATCCAGATTCCTAAATGTTGGCAATCACCACTACAGAATGTTCCATTCAATCACGCGAATCTGGAATTCATCAGAGTCTCCACTCCTGGAAGGTTTTCGTGACACCACTGGTAAATGTCCAAGGAAGACAATGCTGGTTTTAAGCCGCCTGCTAACACACTCAGCCGTGCTGTTCAATTTGCTATCCACCCAACCCTATTCAGCTCTACATTTTCCTGTCCTCATAACCCAACCTTCAGAAATAATTGGTATCTCCTCCACAGAATGTTCCGTTCATTCACTGCGAATCTTAAATTCATCTGACTCTCAACTCCCGGCGGGTTATCGTTACACCACTTGTGAATGTCCAAGTAAGCCAATGCTGGTTTTCAGTGGCCTGTTCATACTAAGAGACGTGCTGTTCATTTGGCTATCCACTCCACCCTGTTCAGCTCTACATTTTCGTGTCCACAAAACCCAGCCTTCAGAAATCATTGGAATCACCACTAGAGAATGTTCCATTCATTCACTGCGAATCTGGAATTCATCTGAACCTCCACTCCTGGCAGGTTTTCGTTACGCCACTGGTGAATGTCCAAGTAACTCAATACTGGTTTTCAGAGGCATGTTCAACTCGCAGAAGTGCTGTTCAATGGGCTATCCACTCAATATTGGTCAGCTCTTCATTTTCCTCTCCACACAAACCAGCCTTCAGAAATCATTGGGCTCTCCACTACAGACTGTTCCATTCATTCACTGCGATTCTGCAATTCATCTGACTCTCCGCTCCAGGCAGGTTTTCATTACAGCACTGGTGAATGACCAAGTAATCCAATGCTGGTTTTCAGCCGCCTTTTCACACTCGCAGTGTGCTGTTCAATTGTCTATCCACTCAAACCTGGTCAGCCTTTCATTTTCTTTTCCACAATATCAGACTTCAGAAATCATTGGAATCGCCAGTACAGAATGTTCCATTCATTCACTGCCAATCTGGAATTCATCTGAATCTGCACTCCAGGTAGGCTTTCATTACACCACTTATGAATGTCCAAGTAACACAATGCTGGTTTTCAGCGGTCTGTTCACACTCTAAGCCCTGCTTTTTACTGGGTATCCACACAACTGTGGTCAGCTCTTCATTTTCATGTCCAAACAATCCAGACTTGAGAAATCATTGCAATCTCCAGTACAGAATGTTCCATTCATTCACTGCGAATCTGGAATTCAACTGAATCTCCACTACCTGCAGATTTATCTTACACCACTTGTGAATGTCCAAGTAAAACAATGCTGGTTTTCAGAGGCCTGTTCATGTTCGCAGTCGTGCTGTTCAATTGGCTATCCACTCAACCTGTTTTGCTCCTCATTTTCCTGTGCACACAACCCAGCCTTCAGAAATCATTGTAATCTCCACTACAGGATGTTCCATTCATTCACTGGGAATCTGGAATTCATCTGAATCTGCACTCCACGCAGGCTTTCGTTACACCACTGCTGAAAGTCGAAGTAATGCAATACTGGTTTTCAGTGGTCTGTTCACATTCGAAGCCGAGGCTTTTTACAGGCTATCCACTCAACACTGGTCAGCTCTTCATTTTCGTGTCCCCACAATCCAGATTTCAGAAATCATTGCAATCTCCACTACAGAATGTTCCATTCATTCACTGCGAGTCTGGAGTTTATCTGATTCTCCACTCCCGCCTGGTTAACATTACACCACTTGTGAATGTCCAAGTAAGCCAATGCTGGTTTTCAGAGGCCTGTTCATACTCGCAGCCGTGCTGTTTAATTGACAATTCACTCCACCCTGTTCAGCTCTTCATTGTCCCACCACACTACCAGCCTTCAGAAATCTTTGTTATCTCCACTACAGAATGTTCCATTCATTCACTGCGAATCTGGAATTCATCTGACTCTCAACTCCACGCAGGTTTTCATTACACCACTGTTGAATGTCCAAGTAACCCAATGCTGGTTTTCAGCGGCCTGTTCATATTCGCAGCCCTGCTGTTTACTTGGCTATCGATTCAAGCCTGGTCAGCTCTTCATTTTCCTGTCCACACAACACAGGCTTCAGAAATCATTGGAATCTCCTCTACAGAATGTTCCATTCATTCACTGCGAATGTGGAATTCAACTGACTCTCCACTCCATGCAGGTTTTCCTTACACCACTGATGAATGTCCAAGTAACCCAATGCTGGTTTTCAGCTGCATGTTCACACTCGCAGCCATGCTATACAATTGGCTTTCCACTAAATCCTGATTAGTTCTTGATTTTCCTTCCACACGACCCAGCCTTCAGAAATCGTTGGAATCTCCACTAGAGAATGTTCCATTCATTCACTGCGAATCTGGAATTCCTCTGAACCTCCACTCCCGGCAGGTTTTCGTTACACCACTGTTGAATGTCCAAGTAACCCAATGTTTTAAGTGTTTTCTTCACAAGCGCAGTGGTGCTGTTCAATTGGCTATCCACTCAACCCTGGCCAGCTCTACATTTTCCTGTCCACACCACAGAGACTGGAGAAATCATTGTTATCTCCACTACAGAATGTTCCATTCATTCACAGCGAATCTGGAATTCATCTGAATCTCCACTCCCGGCAGGTTTTCGTGACACCACTGGTAAATATCCAAGTAAGCCAATGCTGGTTTTAAGTGGCCTGCTCATACTCTCAGCCGTGCTGTTCAATTTGCTATCCACTCAACCCTCTTCAGCTCCATTTTCCTGTCCACATAACCCAAACTTCAGAAACAATTGGTATCTCCTCCACAGAATGTTCCATTCATTGACGGCAAATCTGAAATTCATCTAATTCTCAACTCCCGTCAGGTTTTCGTTACACCACTTGTGAATGTCCAATTAAGCCAAAGCTGGTTTTCAGTGGCCTGTTCTTACTACGAGACGTGCTGTTCATTTGGCTATCCATTCCACCCTGTTCAGCTCTACATTTTCGTGTCCACAAAACCCAGCCTTCAGAAATCATTGGAATCACCACTAGAGAATGTTCCATTCATTCACTGCGAATCTGGAATTCATCTGAATCTCCACTCCCGGCAGGTTTTCATTGCACCACTGCTGAATGTTCAAGTAACGCAATGATGGTTTTCAGCGGTCTATTCACACTCGAACCCGTGCTGTTCACGGTCTAGCGACTCAACACTGGTGAGTTCTTCTTTTTCCAGTTCAGACAATACAAACCTCAGAAACCATTGCAATCTACACTACAGAATGTTTCATTCATTCAGGCGAATCTTGAATTCATCTTGTTCTCCACTCCCAGCAGGTTTTCGTTTCACCACTGGTGAATGTCCAAGCAACCCAAGGCTGGTTTCAGCTGCGTGTTAACACTCGCAGCCGTGCTGTTCAATTGGCTATCCAGTGAACGCTGGTTAGCTCTTGATTTTCCTTCCACACACCGAGCCTTCAGAAATCATTCTTATCTCCACTTCAGAGTGTTCCATTCGTTCCCTGCGAATCTGGAATTCCTCTGACTCTCCACACCAGGCAGATTTTCCTAACAACACTGGTGAATGACCAGGTAATCCAATGCTGGTTTTCAGCGGCTGTTCACACTCACAGCCTTGCTGTTCAATTGGCAATCCAGTCAAACCTAGTCAGCTCTTCATTTTCCTGTCCACACAACCCAGCGTTCAGAAATCATTGGAATCTCTACTACAGAAATTTCCATTCATTCACTGTGAATCTGGAAATACTCTGAATCTGCATTCCAGGAAGGCTTTCGTTACACCACTGATGAATGTCCAAGTAATGCAATGCTGCTTCTTAGTGGTCTGTTCACACTCGAAACCGTGCTGTTCATTGGCTATCCACTCAATATCGGTCAGCTCTTCAATATCCTGTCCAGACTATCCAGATTCCTAAATGTTGGCAATCACCACTACAGAATGTTCCATTCAATCACGCGAATCTGGAATTCATCAGAGTCTCCACTCCTGGAAGGTTTTCGTGACACCACTGGTAAATGTCCAAGGAAGACAATGCTGGTTTTAAGCCGCCTGCTAACACACTCAGCCGTGCTGTTCAATTTGCTATCCACCCAACCCTATTCAGCTCTACATTTTCCTGTCCTCATAACCCAACCTTCAGAAATAATTGGTATCTCCTCCACAGAATGTTCCGTTCATTCACTGCGAATCTTAAATTCATCTGACTCTCAACTCCCGGCGGGTTATCGTTACACCACTTGTGAATGTCCAAGTAAGCCAATGCTGGTTTTCAGTGGCCTGTTCATACTAAGAGACGTGCTGTTCATTTGGCTATCCACTCCACCCTGTTCAGCTCTACATTCTCGTGTCCACAAAACCCAGCCTTCAGAAATCATTGGAATCACCACTAGAGAATGTTCCATTCATTCACTGCGAATCTGGAATTCATCTGAACCTCCACTCCTGGCAGGTTTTCGTTACGCCACTGGTGAATGTCCAAGTAACTCAATACTGGTTTTCAGAGGCATGTTCAACTCGCAGAAGTGCTGTTCAATGGGCTATCCACTCAATATTGGTCAGCTCTTCATTTTCCTCTCCACACAAACCAGCCTTCAGAAATCATTGGGCTCTCCACTACAGACTGTTCCATTCATTCACTGCGATTCTGCAATTCATCTGACTCTGCGCTCCAGGCAGGTTTTCATTACAGCACTGGTGAATGACCAAGTAATCCAATGCTGGTTTTCAGCCGCCTTTTCACACTCGCAGTGTGCTGTTCAATTGTCTATCCACTCAAACCTGGTCAGCCTTTCATTTTCTTTTCCACAATATCAGACTTCAGAAATCATTGGAATCGCCAGTACAGAATGTTCCATTCATTCACTGCCAATCTGGAATTCATCTGAATCTGCACTCCAGGTAGGCTTTCATTACACCACTTATGAATGTCCAAGTAACACAATGCTGGTTTTCAGCGGTCTGTTCACACTCTAAGCCCTGCTTTTTACTGGGTATCCACACAACTGTGGTCAGCTCTTCATTTTCATGTCCAAACAATCCAGACTTGAGAAATCATTGCAATCTCCAGTACAGAATGTTCCATTCATTCACTGCGAATCTGGAATTCAACTGAATCTCCACTACCTGCAGATTTATCTTACACCACTTGTGAATGTCCAAGTAAAACAATGCTGGTTTTCAGAGGCCTGTTCATGTTCGCAGTCGTGCTGTTCAATTGGCTATCCACTCAACCTGTTTTGCTCCTCATTTTCCTGTGCACACAACCCAGCCTTCAGAAATCATTGTAATCTCCACTACAGGATGTTCCATTCATTCACTGGGAATCTGGAATTCATCTGAATCTGCACTCCACGCAGGCTTTCGTTACACCACTGCTGAAAGTCGAAGTAATGCAATACTGGTTTTCAGTGGTCTGTTCACATTCGAAGCCGAGGCTTTTTACAGGCTATCCACTCAACACTGGTCAGCTCTTCATTTTCGTGTCCCCACAATCCAGATTTCAGAAATCATTGCAATCTCCACTACAGAATGTTCCATTCATTCACTGCGAGTCTGGAGTTTATCTGATTCTCCACTCCCGCCTGGTTAACATTACACCACTTGTGAATGTCCAAGTAAGCCAATGCTGGTTTTCAGAGGCCTGTTCATACTCGCAGCCGTGCTGTTTAATTGACAATTCACTCCACCCTGTTCAGCTCTTCATTGTCCCACCACACTACCAGCCTTCAGAAATCTTTGTTATCTCCACTACAGAATGTTCCATTCATTCACTGCGAATCTGGAATTCATCTGACTCTCAACTCCACGCAGGTTTTCATTACACCACTGTTGAATGTCCAAGTAACCCAATGCTGGTTTTCAGCGGCCTGTTCATATTCGCAGCCCTGCTGTTTACTTGGCTATCGATTCAAGCCTGGTCAGCTCTTCATTTTCCTGTCCACACAACACAGGCTTCAGAAATCATTGGAATCTCCTCTACAGAATGTTCCATTCATTCACTGCGAATGTGGAATTCAACTGACTCTCCACTCCATGCAGGTTTTCCTTACACCACTGATGAATGTCCAAGTAACCCAATGCTGGTTTTCAGCTGCATGTTCACACTCGCAGCCATGCTATACAATTGGCTTTCCACTAAATCCTGATTAGTTCTTGATTTTCCTTCCACACGACCCAGCCTTCAGAAATCGTTGGAATCTCCACTAGAGAATGTTCCATTCATTCACTGCGAATCTGGAATTCCTCTGAACCTCCACTCCCGGCAGGTTTTCGTTACACCACTGTTGAATGTCCAAGTAACCCAATGTTTTAAGTGTTTTCTTCACAAGCGCAGTGGTGCTGTTCAATTGGCTATCCACTCAACCCTGGCCAGCTCTACATTTTCCTGTCCACACCACAGAGACTGGAGAAATCATTGTTATCTCCACTACAGAATGTTCCATTCATTCACAGCGAATCTGGAATTCATCTGAATCTCCACTCCCGGCAGGTTTTCGTGACACCACTGGTAAATATCCAAGTAAGCCAATGCTGGTTTTAAGTGGCCTGCTCATACTCTCAGCCGTGCTGTTCAATTTGCTATCCACTCAACCCTCTTCAGCTCCATTTTCCTGTCCACATAACCCAAACTTCAGAAACAATTGGTATCTCCTCCACAGAATGTTCCATTCATTGACGGCAAATCTGAAATTCATCTAATTCTCAACTCCCGTCAGGTTTTCGTTACACCACTTGTGAATGTCCAATTAAGCCAAAGCTGGTTTTCAGTGGCCTGTTCTTACTACGAGACGTGCTGTTCATTTGGCTATCCATTCCACCCTGTTCAGCTCTACATTTTCGTGTCCACAAAACCCAGCCTTCAGAAATCATTGGAATCACCACTAGAGAATGTTCCATTCATTCACTGCGAATCTGGAATTCATCTGAATCTCCACTCCCGGCAGGTTTTCATTGCACCACTGCTGAATGTTCAAGTAACGCAATGATGGTTTTCAGCGGTCTATTCACACTCGAACCCGTGCTGTTCACGGTCTAGCGACTCAACACTGGTGAGTTCTTCTTTTTCCAGTTCAGACAATACAAACCTCAGAAACCATTGCAATCTACACTACAGAATGTTTCATTCATTCAGGCGAATCTTGAATTCATCTTGTTCTCCACTCCCAGCAGGTTTTCGTTTCACCACTGGTGAATGTCCAAGCAACCCAAGGCTGGTTTCAGCTGCGTGTTAACACTCACAGCCGTGCTGTTCAATTGGCTATCCAGTGAACGCTGGTTAGCTCTTGATTTTCCTTCCACACACCGAGCCTTCAGAAATCATTCTTATCTCCACTTCAGAATGTTCCATTCGTTCCCTGCGAATCTGGAATTCCTCTGACTCTCCACACCAGGCAGATTTTCCTAACAACACTGGTGAATGACCAGGTAATCCAATGCTGGTTTTCAGCGGCTGTTCACACTCACAGCCTTGCTGTTCAATTGGTAATCCAGTCAAACCTAGTCAGCTCTTCATTTTCCTGTCCACACAACCCAGCATTCAGAAATCATTGGAATCTCTACTACAGAAATTTCCATTCATTCACTGTGAATCTGGAAATACTCTGAATCTGCATTCCAGGAAGGCTTTCGTTACACCACTGATGAATGTCCAAGTAATGCAATGCTGCTTCTTAGTGGTCTGTTCACACTCGAAACCGTGCTGTTCATTGGCTATCCACTCAATATCGGTCAGCTCTTCAATATCCTGTCCAGACTATCCAGATTCCTAAATGTTGGCAATCACCACTACAGAATGTTCCATTCAATCACGCGAATCTGGAATTCATCAGAGTCTCCACTCCTGGAAGGTTTTCGTGACACCACTGGTAAATGTCCAAGGAAGACAATGCTGGTTTTAAGCCGCCTGCTAACACACTCAGCCGTGCTGTTCAATTTGCTATCCACCCAACCCTATTCAGCTCTACATTTTCCTGTCCTCATAACCCAACCTTCAGAAATAATTGGTATCTCCTCCACAGAATGTTCCGTTCATTCACTGCGAATCTTAAATTCATCTGACTCTCAACTCCCGGCGGGTTATCGTTACACCACTTGTGAATGTCCAAGTAAGCCAATGCTGGTTTTCAGTGGCCTGTTCATACTAAGAGACGTGCTGTTCATTTGGCTATCCACTCCACCCTGTTCAGCTCTACATTTTCGTGTCCACAAAACCCAGCCTTCAGAAATCATTGGAATCACCACTAGAGAATGTTCCATTCATTCACTGCGAATCTGGAATTCCTCTGAACCTCCACTCCTGGCAGGTTTTCGTTACGCCACTGGTGAATGTCCAAGTAACTCAATACTGGTATTCAGAGGCATGTTCAACTCGCAGAAGTGCTGTTCAATGGGCTATCCACTCAATATTGGTCAGCTCTTCATTTTCCTCTCCACACAAACCAGCCTTCAGAAATCATTGGTCTCTCCACTACAGACTGTTCCATTCATTCACTGCGATTCTGCAATTCATCTGACTCTCCGCTCCAGGCAGGTTTTCATTACAGCACTGGTGAATGACCAAGTAATCCAATGCTGGTTTTCAGCCGCCTTTTCACACTCGCAGTGTGCTGTTCAATTGTCTATCCACTCAAACCTGGTCAGCCTTTCATTTTCTTTTCCACAATATCAGACTTCAGAAATCATTGGAATCGCCAGTACAGAATGTTCCATTCATTCACTGCCAATCTGGAATTCATCTGAATCTGCACTCCCGGTAGGCTTTCATTACACCACTTATGAATGTCCAAGTAACACAATGCTGGTTTTCAGCGGTCTGTTCACACTCTAAGCCCTGCTTTTTACTGGGTATCCACACAACTGTGGTCAGCTCTTCATTTTCATGTCCAAACAATCCAGACTTGAGAAATCATTGCAATCTCCAGTACAGAATGTTCCATTCATTCACTGTGAATCTGGAATTCAACTGAATCTCCACTACCTGCAGATTTATCTTACACCACTTGTGAATGTCCAAGTAAAACAATGCTGGTTTTCAGAGGCCTGTTCATGTTCGCAGTCGTGCTGTTCAATTGGCTATCCACTCAACCTGTTTTGCTCCTCATTTTCCTGTGCACACAACCCAGCCTTCAGAAATCATTGTAATCTCCACTACAGGATGTTCCATTCATTCACTGGGAATCTGGAATTCATCTGAATCTGCACTCCACGCAGGCTTTCGTTACACCACTGCTGAAAGTCGAAGTAATGCAATACTGGTTTTCAGTGGTCTGTTCACATTCGAAGCCGAGGCTTTTTACAGGCTATCCACTCAACACTGGTCAGCTCTTCATTTTCGTGTCCCCACAATCCAGATTTCAGAAATCATTGCAATCTCCACTACAGAATGTTCCATTCATTCACTGCGAGTCTGGAGTTTATCTGATTCTCCACTCCCGCCTGGTTAACATTACACCACTTGTGAATGTCCAAGTAAGCCAATGCTGGTTTTCAGAGGCCTGTTCATACTCGCAGCCGTGCTGTTTAATTGACAATTCACTCCACCCTGTTCAGCTCTTCATTGTCCCACCACACTACCAGCCTTCAGAAATCTTTGTTATCTCCACTACAGAATGTTCCATTCATTCACTGCGAATCTGGAATTCATCTGACTCTCAACTCCACGCAGGTTTTCATTACACCACTGTTGAATGTCCAAGTAACCCAATGCTGGTTTTCAGCGGCCTGTTCATATTCGCAGCCCTGCTGTTTACTTGGCTATCGATTCAAGCCTGGTCAGCTCTTCATTTTCCTGTCCACACAACACAGGCTTCAGAAATCATTGGAATCTCCTCTACAGAATGTTCCATTCATTCACTGCGAATGTGGAATTCAACTGACTCTCCACTCCATGCAGGTTTTCCTTACACCACTGATGAATGTCCAAGTAACCCAATGCTGGTTTTCAGCTGCATGTTCACACTCGCAGCCATGCTATACAATTGGCTTTCCACTAAATCCTGATTAGTTCTTGATTTTCCTTCCACACGACCCAGCCTTCAGAAATCATTGGAATCTCCACTAGAGAATGTTCCATTCATTCACTGCGAATCTGGAATTCCTCTGAACCTCCACTCCCGGCAGGTTTTCGTTACACCACTGTTGAATGTCCAAGTAACCCAATGTTTTAAGTGTTTTCTTCACAAGCGCAGTGGTGCTGTTCAATTGGCTATCCACTCAACCCTGGCCAACTCTACATTTTCCTGTCCACACCACAGAGACTGGAGAAATCATTGTTATCTCCACTACAGAATGTTCCATTCATTCACAGCGAATCTGGAATTCATCTGAATCTCCACTCCCGGCAGATTTTCGTGACACCACTGGTAAATATCCAAGTAAGCCAATGCTGGTTTTAAGTGGCCTGCTCATACTCTCAGCCGTGCTGTTCAATTTGCTATCCACTCAACCCTCTTCAGCTCCATTTTCCTGTCCACATAACCCAAACTTCAGAAACAATTGGTATCTCCTCCACAGAATGTTCCATTCATTGACGGCAAATCTGAAATTCATCTAATTCTCAACTCCCGTCAGGTTTTCGTTACACCACTTGTGAATGTCCAATTAAGCCAAAGCTGGTTTTCAGTGGCCTGTTCTTACTAAGAGACGTGCTGTTCATTTGGCTATCCATTCCACCCTGTTCAGCTCTACATTTTCGTGTCCACAAAACCCAGCCTTCAGAAATCATTGGAATCACCACTAGAGAATGTTCCATTCATTCACTGCGAATCTGGAATTCATCTGAATCTCCACTCCCGGCAGGTTTTCATTGCACCACTGCTGAATGTTCAAGAAACGCAATGATGGTTTTCAGCGGTCTATTCACACTCGAACCCGTGCTGTTCACGGTCTAGCGACTCAACACTGGTGAGTTCTTCTTTTTCCAGTTCAGACAATACAAACCTCAGAAACCATTGCAATCTACACTACAGAATGTTTCATTCATTCAGGCGAATCTTGAATTCATCTTGTTCTCCACTCCCAGCAGGTTTTCGTTTCACCACTGGTGAATGTCCAAGCAACCCAAGGCTGGTTTCAGCTGCGTGTTAACACTCGCAGCCGTGCTGTTCAATTGGCTATCCAGTGAACGCTGGTTAGCTCTTGATTTTCCTTCCACACACCGAGCCTTCAGAAATCATTCTTATCTCCACTTCCGAATGTTCCATTCGTTCCCTGCGAATCTGGAATTCCTCTGACTCTCCACACCAGGCAGATTTTCCTAACAACACTGGTGAATGACCAGGTAATCCAATGCTGGTTTTCAGCGGCTGTTCACACTCACAGCCTTGCTGTTCAATTGGCAATCCAGTCAAACCTAGTCAGCTCTTCATTTTCCTGTCCACACAACCCAGCGTTCAGAAATCATTGGAATCTCTACTACAGAAATTTCCATTCATTCACTGTGAATCTGGAAATACTCTGAATCTGCATTCCAGGAAGGCTTTCGTTACACCACTGATGAATGTCCAAGTAATGCAATGCTGCTTCTTAGTGGTCTGTTCACACTCGAAACCGTGCTGTTCATTGGCTATCCACTCAATATCGGTCAGCTCTTCAATATCCTGTCCAGACTATCCAGATTCCTAAATGTTGGCAATCACCACTACAGAATGTTCCATTCAATCACGCGAATCTGGAATTCATCAGAGTCTCCACTCCTGGAAGGTTTTCGTGACACCACTGGTAAATGTCCAAGGAAGACAATGCTGGTTTTAAGCCGCCTGCTAACACACTCAGCCGTGCTGTTCAATTTGCTATCCACCCAACCCTATTCAGCTCTACATTTTCCTGTCCTCATAACCCAACCTTCAGAAATAATTGGTATCTCCTCCACAGAATGTTCCGTTCATTCACTGCGAATCTTAAATTCATCTGACTCTCAACTCCCGGCGGGTTATCGTTACACCACTTGTGAATGTCCAAGTAAGCCAATGCTGGTTTTCAGTGGCCTGTTCATACTAAGAGACGTGCTGTTCATTTGGCTATCCACTCCACCCTGTTCAGCTCTACATTTTCGTGTCCACAAAACCCAGCCTTCAGAAATCATTGGAATCACCACTAGAGAATGTTCCATTCATTCACTGCGAATCTGGAATTCATCTGAACCTCCACTCCTGGCAGGTTTTCGTTACGCCACTGGTGAATGTCCAAGTAACTCAATACTGGTTTTCAGAGGCATGTTCAACTCGCAGAAGTGCTGTTCAATGGGCTATCCACTCAATATTGGTCAGCTCTTCATTTTCCTCTCCACACAAACCAGCCTTCAGAAATCATTGGGCTCTCCACTACAGACTGTTCCATTCATTCACTGCGATTCTGCAATTCATCTGACTCTCCGCTCCAGGCAGGTTTTCATTACAGCACTGGTGAATGACCAAGTAATCCAATGCTGGTTTTCAGCCGCCTTTTCACACTCGCAGTGTGCTGTTCAATTGTCTATCCACTCAAACCTGGTCAGCCTTTCATTTTCTTTTCCACAATATCAGACTTCAGAAATCATTGGAATCGCCAGTACAGAATGTTCCATTCATTCACTGCCAATCTGGAATTCATCTGAATCTGCACTCCAGGTAGGCTTTCATTACACCACTTATGAATGTCCAAGTAACACAATGCTGGTTTTCAGCGGTCTGTTCACACTCTAAGCCCTGCTTTTTACTGGGTATCCACACAACTGTGGTCAGCTCTTCATTTTCATGTCCAAACAATCCAGACTTGAGAAATCATTGCAATCTCCAGTACAGAATGTTCCATTCATTCACTGCGAATCTGGAATTCAACTGAATCTCCACTACCTGCAGATTTATCTTACACCACTTGTGAATGTCCAAGTAAAACAATGCTGGTTTTCAGAGGCCTGTTCATGTTCGCAGTCGTGCTGTTCAATTGGCTATCCACTCAACCTGTTTTGCTCCTCATTTTCCTGTGCACACAACCCAGCCTTCAGAAATCATTGTAATCTCCACTACAGGATGTTCCATTCATTCACTGGGAATCTGGAATTCATCTGAATCTGCACTCCACGCAGGCTTTCGTTACACCACTGCTGAAAGTCGAAGTAATGCAATACTGGTTTTCAGTGGTCTGTTCACATTCGAAGCCGAGGCTTTTTACAGGCTATCCACTCAACACTGGTCAGCTCTTCATTTTCGTGTCCCCACAATCCAGATTTCAGAAATCATTGCAATCTCCACTACAGAATGTTCCATTCATTCACTGCGAGTCTGGAGTTTATCTGATTCTCCACTCCCGCCTGGTTAACATTACACCACTTGTGAATGTCCAAGTAAGCCAATGCTGGTTTTCAGAGGCCTGTTCATACTCGCAGCCGTGCTGTTTAATTGACAATTCACTCCACCCTGTTCAGCTCTTCATTGTCCCACCACACTACCAGCCTTCAGAAATCTTTGTTATCTCCACTACAGAATGTTCCATTCATTCACTGCGAATCTGGAATTCATCTGACTCTCAACTCCACGCAGGTTTTCATTACACCACTGTTGAATGTCCAAGTAACCCAATGCTGGTTTTCAGCGGCCTGTTCATATTCGCAGCCCTGCTGTTTACTTGGCTATCGATTCAAGCCTGGTCAGCTCTTCATTTTCCTGTCCACACAACACAGGCTTCAGAAATCATTGGAATCTCCTCTACAGAATGTTCCATTCATTCACTGCGAATGTGGAATTCAACTGACTCTCCACTCCATGCAGGTTTTCCTTACACCACTGATGAATGTCCAAGTAACCCAATGCTGGTTTTCAGCTGCATGTTCACACTCGCAGCCATGCTATACAATTGGCTTTCCACTAAATCCTGATTAGTTCTTGATTTTCCTTCCACACGACCCAGCCTTCAGAAATCGTTGGAATCTCCACTAGAGAATGTTCCATTCATTCACTGCGAATCTGGAATTCCTCTGAACCTCCACTCCCGGCAGGTTTTCGTTACACCACTGTTGAATGTCCAAGTAACCCAATGTTTTAAGTGTTTTCTTCACAAGCGCAGTGGTGCTGTTCAATTGGCTATCCACTCAACCCTGGCCAGCTCTACATTTTCCTGTCCACACCACAGAGACTGGAGAAATCATTGTTATCTCCACTACAGAATGTTCCATTCATTCACAGCGAATCTGGAATTCATCTGAATCTCCACTCCCGGCAGGTTTTCGTGACACCACTGGTAAATATCCAAGTAAGCCAATGCTGGTTTTAAGTGGCCTGCTCATACTCTCAGCCGTGCTGTTCAATTTGCTATCCACTCAACCCTCTTCAGCTCCATTTTCCTGTCCACATAACCCAAACTTCAGAAACAATTGGTATCTCCTCCACAGAATGTTCCATTCATTGACGGCAAATCTGAAATTCATCTAATTCTCAACTCCCGTCAGGTTTTCGTTACACCACTTGTGAATGTCCAATTAAGCCAAAGCTGGTTTTCAGTGGCCTGTTCTTACTACGAGACGTGCTGTTCATTTGGCTATCCATTCCACCCTGTTCAGCTCTACATTTTCGTGTCCACAAAACCCAGCCTTCAGAAATCATTGGAATCACCACTAGAGAATGTTCCATTCATTCACTGCGAATCTGGAATTCATCTGAATCTCCACTCCCGGCAGGTTTTCATTGCACCACTGCTGAATGTTCAAGTAACGCAATGATGGTTTTCAGCGGTCTATTCACACTCGAACCCGTGCTGTTCACGGTCTAGCGACTCAACACTGGTGAGTTCTTCTTTTTCCAGTTCAGACAATACAAACCTCAGAAACCATTGCAATCTACACTACAGAATGTTTCATTCATTCAGGCGAATCTTGAATTCATCTTGTTCTCCACTCCCAGCAGGTTTTCGTTTCACCACTGGTGAATGTCCAAGCAACCCAAGGCTGGTTTCAGCTGCGTGTTAACACTCGCAGCCGTGCTGTTCAATTGGCTATCCAGTGAACGCTGGTTAGCTCTTGATTTTCCTTCCACACACCGAGCCTTCAGAAATCATTCTTATCTCCACTTCAGAGTGTTCCATTCGTTCCCTGCGAATCTGGAATTCCTCTGACTCTCCACACCAGGCAGATTTTCCTAACAACACTGGTGAATGACCAGGTAATCCAATGCTGGTTTTCAGCGGCTGTTCACACTCACAGCCTTGCTGTTCAATTGGCAATCCAGTCAAACCTAGTCAGCTCTTCATTTTCCTGTCCACACAACCCAGCGTTCAGAAATCATTGGAATCTCTACTACAGAAATTTCCATTCATTCACTGTGAATCTGGAAATACTCTGAATCTGCATTCCAGGAAGGCTTTCGTTACACCACTGATGAATGTCCAAGTAATGCAATGCTGCTTCTTAGTGGTCTGTTCACACTCGAAACCGTGCTGTTCATTGGCTATCCACTCAATATCGGTCAGCTCTTCAATATCCTGTCCAGACTATCCAGATTCCTAAATGTTGGCAATCACCACTACAGAATGTTCCATTCAATCACGCGAATCTGGAATTCATCAGAGTCTCCACTCCTGGAAGGTTTTCGTGACACCACTGGTAAATGTCCAAGGAAGACAATGCTGGTTTTAAGCCGCCTGCTAACACACTCAGCCGTGCTGTTCAATTTGCTATCCACCCAACCCTATTCAGCTCTACATTTTCCTGTCCTCATAACCCAACCTTCAGAAATAATTGGTATCTCCTCCACAGAATGTTCCGTTCATTCACTGCGAATCTTAAATTCATCTGACTCTCAACTCCCGGCGGGTTATCGTTACACCACTTGTGAATGTCCAAGTAAGCCAATGCTGGTTTTCAGTGGCCTGTTCATACTAAGAGACGTGCTGTTCATTTGGCTATCCACTCCACCCTGTTCAGCTCTACATTCTCGTGTCCACAAAACCCAGCCTTCAGAAATCATTGGAATCACCACTAGAGAATGTTCCATTCATTCACTGCGAATCTGGAATTCATCTGAACCTCCACTCCTGGCAGGTTTTCGTTACGCCACTGGTGAATGTCCAAGTAACTCAATACTGGTTTTCAGAGGCATGTTCAACTCGCAGAAGTGCTGTTCAATGGGCTATCCACTCAATATTGGTCAGCTCTTCATTTTCCTCTCCACACAAACCAGCCTTCAGAAATCATTGGGCTCTCCACTACAGACTGTTCCATTCATTCACTGCGATTCTGCAATTCATCTGACTCTGCGCTCCAGGCAGGTTTTCATTACAGCACTGGTGAATGACCAAGTAATCCAATGCTGGTTTTCAGCCGCCTTTTCACACTCGCAGTGTGCTGTTCAATTGTCTATCCACTCAAACCTGGTCAGCCTTTCATTTTCTTTTCCACAATATCAGACTTCAGAAATCATTGGAATCGCCAGTACAGAATGTTCCATTCATTCACTGCCAATCTGGAATTCATCTGAATCTGCACTCCAGGTAGGCTTTCATTACACCACTTATGAATGTCCAAGTAACACAATGCTGGTTTTCAGCGGTCTGTTCACACTCTAAGCCCTGCTTTTTACTGGGTATCCACACAACTGTGGTCAGCTCTTCATTTTCATGTCCAAACAATCCAGACTTGAGAAATCATTGCAATCTCCAGTACAGAATGTTCCATTCATTCACTGCGAATCTGGAATTCAACTGAATCTCCACTACCTGCAGATTTATCTTACACCACTTGTGAATGTCCAAGTAAAACAATGCTGGTTTTCAGAGGCCTGTTCATGTTCGCAGTCGTGCTGTTCAATTGGCTATCCACTCAACCTGTTTTGCTCCTCATTTTCCTGTGCACACAACCCAGCCTTCAGAAATCATTGTAATCTCCACTACAGGATGTTCCATTCATTCACTGGGAATCTGGAATTCATCTGAATCTGCACTCCACGCAGGCTTTCGTTACACCACTGCTGAAAGTCGAAGTAATGCAATACTGGTTTTCAGTGGTCTGTTCACATTCGAAGCCGAGGCTTTTTACAGGCTATCCACTCAACACTGGTCAGCTCTTCATTTTCGTGTCCCCACAATCCAGATTTCAGAAATCATTGCAATCTCCACTACAGAATGTTCCATTCATTCACTGCGAGTCTGGAGTTTATCTGATTCTCCACTCCCGCCTGGTTAACATTACACCACTTGTGAATGTCCAAGTAAGCCAATGCTGGTTTTCAGAGGCCTGTTCATACTCGCAGCCGTGCTGTTTAATTGACAATTCACTCCACCCTGTTCAGCTCTTCATTGTCCCACCACACTACCAGCCTTCAGAAATCTTTGTTATCTCCACTACAGAATGTTCCATTCATTCACTGCGAATCTGGAATTCATCTGACTCTCAACTCCACGCAGGTTTTCATTACACCACTGTTGAATGTCCAAGTAACCCAATGCTGGTTTTCAGCGGCCTGTTCATATTCGCAGCCCTGCTGTTTACTTGGCTATCGATTCAAGCCTGGTCAGCTCTTCATTTTCCTGTCCACACAACACAGGCTTCAGAAATCATTGGAATCTCCTCTACAGAATGTTCCATTCATTCACTGCGAATGTGGAATTCAACTGACTCTCCACTCCATGCAGGTTTTCCTTACACCACTGATGAATGTCCAAGTAACCCAATGCTGGTTTTCAGCTGCATGTTCACACTCGCAGCCATGCTATACAATTGGCTTTCCACTAAATCCTGATTAGTTCTTGATTTTCCTTCCACACGACCCAGCCTTCAGAAATCGTTGGAATCTCCACTAGAGAATGTTCCATTCATTCACTGCGAATCTGGAATTCCTCTGAACCTCCACTCCCGGCAGGTTTTCGTTACACCACTGTTGAATGTCCAAGTAACCCAATGTTTTAAGTGTTTTCTTCACAAGCGCAGTGGTGCTGTTCAATTGGCTATCCACTCAACCCTGGCCAGCTCTACATTTTCCTGTCCACACCACAGAGACTGGAGAAATCATTGTTATCTCCACTACAGAATGTTCCATTCATTCACAGCGAATCAGGAATTCATCTGAATCTCCACTCCCGGCAGGTTTTCGTGACACCACTGGTAAATATCCAAGTAAGCCAATGCTGGTTTTAAGTGGCCTGCTCATACTCTCAGCCGTGCTGTTCAATTTGCTATCCACTCAACCCTCTTCAGCTCCATTTTCCTGTCCACATAACCCAAACTTCAGAAACAATTGGTATCTCCTCCACAGAATGTTCCATTCATTGACGGCAAATCTGAAATTCATCTAATTCTCAACTCCCGTCAGGTTTTCGTTACACCACTTGTGAATGTCCAATTAAGCCAAAGCTGGTTTTCAGTGGCCTGTTCTTACTACGAGACGTGCTGTTCATTTGGCTATCCATTCCACCCTGTTCAGCTCTACATTTTCGTGTCCACAAAACCCAGCCTTCAGAAATCATTGGAATCACCACTAGAGAATGTTCCATTCATTCACTGCGAATCTGGAATTCATCTGAATCTCCACTCCCGGCAGGTTTTCATTGCACCACTGCTGAATGTTCATGTAACGCAATGATGGTTTTCAGCGGTCTATTCACACTCGAACCCGTGCTGTTCACGGTCTAGCGACTCAACACTGGTGAGTTCTTCTTTTTCCAGTTCAGACAATACAAACCTCAGAAACCATTGCAATCTACACTACAGAATGTTTCATTCATTCAGGCGAATCTTGAATTCATCTTGTTCTCCACTCCCAGCAGGTTTTCGTTTCACCACTGGTGAATGTCCAAGCAACCCAAGGCTGGTTTCAGCTGCGTGTTAACACTCGCAGCCGTGCTGTTCAATTGGCTATCCAGTGAACGCTGGTTAGCTCTTGATTTTCCTTCCACACACCGAGCCTTCAGAAATCATTCTTATCTCCACTTCAGAATGTTCCATTCGTTCCCTGCGAATCTGGAATTCCTCTGACTCTCCACACCAGGCAGATTTTCCTAACAACACTGGTGAATGACCAGGTAATCCAATGCTGGTTTTCAGCGGCTGTTCACACTCACAGCCTTGCTGTTCAATTGGCAATCCAGTCAAACCTAGTCAGCTCTTCATTTTCCTGTCCACACAACCCAGCGTTCAGAAATCATTGGAATCTCTACTACAGAAATTTCCATTCATTCACTGTGAATCTGGAAATACTCTGAATCTGCATTCCAGGAAGGCTTTCGTTACACCACCGATGAATGTCCAAGTAATGCAATGCTGCTTCTTAGTGGTCTGTTCACACTCGAAACCGTGCTGTTCATTGGCTATCCACTCAATATCGGTCAGCTCTTCAATATCCTGTCCAGACTATCCAGATTCCTAAATGTTGGCAATCACCACTACAGAATGTTCCATTCAATCACGCGAATCTGGAATTCATCAGAGTCTCCACTCCAGGAAGGTTTTCGTGACACCACTGGTAAATGTCCAAGGAAGACAATGCTGGTTTTAAGCCGCCTGCTAACACACTCAGCCGTGCTGTTCAATTTGCTATCCACCCAACCCTATTCAGCTCTACATTTTCCTGTCCTCATAACCCAACCTTCAGAAATAATTGGTATCTCCTCCACAGAATGTTCCGTTCATTCACTGCGAATCTTAAATTCATCTGACTCTCAACTCCCGGCGGGTTATCGTTACACCACTTGTGAATGTCCAAGTAAGCCAATGCTGGTTTTCAGTGGCCTGTTCATACTAAGAGACGTGCTGTTCATTTGGCTATCCACTCCACCCTGTTCAGCTCTACATTTTCGTGTCCACAAAACCCAGCCTTCAGAAATCATTGGAATCACCACTAGAGAATGTTCCATTCATTCACTGCGAATCTGGAATTCATCTGAACCTCCACTCCTGGCAGGTTTTCGTTACGCCACTGGTGAATGTCCAAGTAACTCAATACTGGTTTTCAGAGGCATGTTCAACTCGCAGAAGTGCTGTTCAATGGGCTATCCACTCAATATTGGTCAGCTCTTCATTTTCCTCTCCACACAAACCAGCCTTCAGAAATCATTGGGCTCTCCACTACAGACTGTTACATTCATTCACTGCGATTCTGCAATTCATCTGACTCTCCGCTCCAGGCAGGTTTTCATTACAGCACTGGTGAATGACCAAGTAATCCAATGCTGGTTTTCAGCCGCCTTTTCACACTCGCAGTGTGCTGTTCAATTGTCTATCCACTCAAACCTGGTCAGCCTTTCATTTTCTTTTCCACAATATCAGACTTCAGAAATCATTGGAATCGCCAGTACAGAATGTTCCATTCATTCACTGCCAATCTGGAATTCATCTGAATCTGCACTCCAGGTAGGCTTTCATTACACCACTTATGAATGTCCAAGTAACACAATGCTGGTTTTCAGCGGTCTGTTCACACTCTAAGCCCTGCTTTTTACTGGGTATCCACACAACTGTGGTCAGCTCTTCATTTTCATGTCCAAACAATCCAGACTTGAGAAATCATTGCAATCTCCAGTACAGAATGTTCCATTCATTCACTGCGAATCTGGAATTCAACTGAATCTCCACTACCTGCAGATTTATCTTACACCACTTGTGAATGTCCAAGTAAAACAATGCTGGTTTTCAGAGGCCTGTTCATGTTCGCAGTCGTGCTGTTCAATTGGCTATCCACTCAACCTGTTTTGCTCCTCATTTTCCTGTGCACACAACCCAGCCTTCAGAAATCATTGTAATCTCCACTACAGGATGTTCCATTCATTCACTGGGAATCTGGAATTCATCTGAATCTGCACTCCACGCAGGCTTTCGTTACACCACTGCTGAAAGTCGAAGTAATGCAATACTGGTTTTCAGTGGTCTGTTCACATTCGAAGCCGAGGCTTTTTACAGGCTATCCACTCAACACTGGTCAGCTCTTCATTTTCGTGTCCCCACAATCCAGATTTCAGAAATCATTGCAATCTCCACTACAGAATGTTCCATTCATTCACTGCGAGTCTGGAGTTTATCTGATTCTCCACTCCCGCCTGGTTAACATTACACCACTTGTGAATGTCCAAGTAAGCCAATGCTGGTTTTCAGAGGCCTGTTCATACTCGCAGCCGTGCTGTTTAATTGACAATTCACTCCACCCTGTTCAGCTCTTCATTGTCCCACCACACTACCAGCCTTCAGAAATCTTTGTTATCTCCACTACAGAATGTTCCATTCATTCACTGCGAATCTGGAATTCATCTGACTCTCAACTCCACGCAGGTTTTCATTACACCACTGTTGAATGTCCAAGTAACCCAATGCTGGTTTTCAGCGGCCTGTTCATATTCGCAGCCCTGCTGTTTACTTGGCTATCGATTCAAGCCTGGTCAGCTCTTCATTTTCCTGTCCACACAACACAGGCTTCAGAAATCATTGGAATCTCCTCTACAGAATGTTCCATTCATTCACTGCGAATGTGGAATTCAACTGACTCTCCACTCCATGCAGGTTTTCCTTACACCACTGATGAATGTCCAAGTAACCCAATGCTGGTTTTCAGCTGCATGTTCACACTCGCAGCCATGCTATACAACTGGCTTTCCACTAAATCCTGATTAGTTCTTGATTTTCCTTCCACACGACCCAGCCTTCAGAAATCGTTGGAATCTCCACTAGAGAATGTTCCATTCATTCACTGCGAATCTGGAATTCCTCTGAACCTCCACTCCCGGCAGGTTTTCGTTACACCACTGTTGAATGTCCAAGTAACCCAATGTTTTAAGTGTTTTCTTCACAAGCGCAGTGGTGCTGTTCAATTGGCTATCCACTCAACCCTGGCCAGCTCTACATTTTCCTGTCCACACCACAGAGACTGGAGAAATCATTGTTATCTCCACTACAGAATGTTCCATTCATTCACAGCGAATCTGGAATTCATCTGAATCTCCACTCCCGGCAGGTTTTCGTGACACCACTGGTAAATATCCAAGTAAGCCAATGCTGGTTTTAAGTGGCCTGCTCATACTCTCAGCCGTGCTGTTCAATTTGCTATCCACTCAACCCTCTTCAGCTCCATTTTCCTGTCCACATAACCCAAACTTCAGAAACAATTGGTATCTCCTCCACAGAATGTTCCATTCATTGACGGCAAATCTGAAATTCATCTAATTCTCAACTCCCGTCAGGTTTTCGTTACACCACTTGTGAATGTCCAATTAAGCCAAAGCTGGTTTTCAGTGGCCTGTTCTTACTACGAGACGTGCTGTTCATTTGGCTATCCATTCCACCCTGTTCAGCTCTACATTTTCGTGTCCACAAAACCCAGCCTTCAGAAATCATTGGAATCACCACTAGAGAATGTTCCATTCATTCACTGCGAATCTGGAATTCATCTGAATCTCCACTCCCGGCAGGTTTTCATTGCACCACTGCTGAATGTTCAAGTAACGCAATGATGGTTTTCAGCGGTCTATTCACACTCGAACCCGTGCTGTTCACGGTCTAGCGACTCAACACTGGTGAGTTCTTCTTTTTCCAGTTCAGACAATACAAACCTCAGAAACCATTGCAATCTACACTACAGAATGTTTCATTCATTCAGGCGAATCTTGAATTCATCTTGTTCTCCACTCCCAGCAGGTTTTCGTTTCACCACTGGTGAATGTCCAAGCAACCCAAGGCTGGTTTCAGCTGCGTGTTAACACTCGCAGCCGTGCTGTTCAATTGGCTATCCAGTGAACGCTGGTTAGCTCTTGATTTTCCTTCCACACACCGAGCCTTCAGAAATCATTCTTATCTCCACTTCAGAATGTTCCATTCGTTCCCTGCGAATCTGGAATTCCTCTGACTCTCCACACCAGGCAGATTTTCCTAACAACACTGGTGAATGACCAGGTAATCCAATGCTGGTTTTCAGCGGCTGTTCACACTCACAGCCTTGCTGTTCAATTGGCAATCCAGTCAAACTTAGTCAGCTCTTCATTTTCCTGTCCACACAACCCAGCGTTCAGAAATCATTGGAATCTCTACTACAGAAATTTCCATTCATTCACTGTGAATCTGGAAATACTCTGAATCTGCATTCCAGGAAGGCTTTCGTTACACCACTGATGAATGTCCAAGTAATGCAATGCTGCTTCTTAGTGGTCTGTTCACACTCGAAACCGTGCTGTTCATTGGCTATCCACTCAATATCGGTCAGCTCTTCAATATCCTGTCCAGACTATCCAGATTCCTAAATGTTGGCAATCACCACTACAGAATGTTCCATTCAATCACGCGAATCTGGAATTCATCAGAGTCTCCACTCCTGGAAGGTTTTCGTGACACCACTGGTAAATGTCCAAGGAAGACAATGGTGGTTTTAAGCCGCCTGCTAACACACTCAGCCGTGCTGTTCAATTTGCTATCCACCCAACCCTATTCAGCTCTACATTTTCCTGTCCTCATAACCCAACCTTCAGAAATAATTGGTATCTCCTCCACAGAATGTTCCGTTCATTCACTGCGAATCTTAAATTCATCTGACTCTCAACTCCCGGCGGGTTATCGTTACACCACTTGTGAATGTCCAAGTAAGCCAATGCTGGTTTTCAGTGGCCTGTTCATACTAAGAGACGTGCTGTTCATTTGGCTATCCACTCCACCCTGTTCAGCTCTACATTTTCGTGTCCACAAAACCCAGCCTTCAGAAATCATTGGAATCACCACTAGAGAATGTTCCATTCATTCACTGCGAATCTGGAATTCCTCTGAACCTCCACTCCTGGCAGGTTTTCGTTACGCCACTGGTGAATGTCCAAGTAACTCAATACTGGTTTTCAGAGGCATGTTCAACTCGCAGAAGTGCTGTTCAATGGGCTATCCAGTCAATATTGGTCAGCTCTTCATTTTCCTCTCCACACAAACCAGCCTTCAGAAATCATTGGGCTCTCCACTACAGACTGTTCCATTCATTCACTGCGATTCTGCAATTCATCTGACTCTCCGCTCCAGGCAGGTTTTCATTACAGCACTGGTGAATGACCAAGTAATCCAATGCTGGTTTTCAGCCGCCTTTTCACACTCGCAGTGTGCTGTTCAATTGTCTATCCACTCAAACCTGGTCAGCCTTTCATTTTCTTTTCCACAATATCAGACTTCAGAAATCATTGGAATCGCCAGTACAGAATGTTCCATTCATTCACTGCCAATCTGGAATTCATCTGAATCTGCACTCCAGGTAGGCTTTCATTACACCACTTATGAATGTCCAAGTAACACAATGCTGGTTTTCAGCGGTCTGTTCACACTCTAAGCCCTGCTTTTTACTGGGTATCCACACAACTGTGGTCAGCTCTTCATTTTCATGTCCAAACAATCCAGACTTGAGAAATCATTGCAATCTCCAGTACAGAATGTTCCATTCATTCACTGCGAATCTGGAATTCAACTGAATCTCCACTACCTGCAGATTTATCTTACACCACTTGTGAATGTCCAAGTAAAACAATGCTGGTTTTCAGAGGCCTGTTCATGTTCGCAGTCGTGCTGTTCAATTGGCTATCCACTCAACCTGTTTTGCTCCTCATTTTCCTGTGCACACAACCCAGCCTTCAGAAATCATTGTAATCTCCACTACAGGATGTTCCATTCATTCACTGGGAATCTGGAATTCATCTGAATCTGCACTCCACGCAGGCTTTCGTTACACCACTGCTGAAAGTCGAAGTAATGCAATACTGGTTTTCAGTGGTCTGTTCACATTCGAAGCCGAGGCTTTTTACAGGCTATCCACTCAACACTGGTCAGCTCTTCATTTTCGTGTCCCCACAATCCAGATTTCAGAAATCATTGCAATCTCCACTACAGAATGTTCCATTCATTCACTGCGAGTCTGGAGTTTATCTGATTCTCCACTCCCGCCTGGTTAACATTACACCACTTGTGAATGTCCAAGTAAGCCAATGCTGGTTTTCAGAGGCCTGTTCATACTCGCAGCCGTGCTGTTTAATTGACAATTCACTCCACCCTGTTCAGCTCTTCATTGTCCCACCACACTACCAGCCTTCAGAAATCTTTGTTATCTCCACTACAGAATGTTCCATTCATTCACTGCGAATCTGGAATTCATCTGACTCTCAACTCCACGCAGGTTTTCATTACACCACTGTTGAATGTCCAAGTAACCCAATGCTGGTTTTCAGCGGCCTGTTCATATTCGCAGCCCTGCTGTTTACTTGGCTATCGATTCAAGCCTGGTCAGCTCTTCATTTTCCTGTCCACACAACACAGGCTTCAGAAATCATTGGAATCTCCTCTACAGAATGTTCCATTCATTCACTGCGAATGTGGAATTCAACTGACTCTCCACTCCATGCAGGTTTTCCTTACACCACTGATGAATGTCCAAGTAACCCAATGCTGGTTTTCAGCTGCATGTTCACACTCGCAGCCATGCTATACAACTGGCTTTCCACTAAATCCTGATTAGTTCTTGATTTTCCTTCCACACGACCCAGCCTTCAGAAATCGTTGGAATCTCCACTAGAGAATGTTCCATTCATTCACTGCGAATCTGGAATTCCTCTGAACCTCCACTCCCGGCAGGTTTTCGTTACACCACTGTTGAATGTCCAAGTAACCCAATGTTTTAAGTGTTTTCTTCACAAGCGCAGTGGTGCTGTTCAATTGGCTATCCACTCAACCCTGGCCAGCTCTACATTTTCCTGTCCACACCACAGAGACTGGAGAAATCATTGTTATCTCCACTACAGAATGTTCCATTCATTCACAGCGAATCTGGAATTCATCTGAATCTCCACTCCCGGCAGGTTTTCGTGACACCACTGGTAAATATCCAAGTAAGCCAATGCTGGTTTTAAGTGGCCTGCTCATACTCTCAGCCGTGCTGTTCAATTTGCTATCCACTCAACCCTCTTCAGCTCCATTTTCCTGTCCACATAACCCAAACTTCAGAAACAATTGGTATCTCCTCCACAGAATGTTCCATTCATTGACGGCAAATCTGAAATTCATCTAATTCTCAACTCCCGTCAGGTTTTCGTTACACCACTTGTGAATGTCCAATTAAGCCAAAGCTGGTTTTCAGTGGCCTGTTCTTACTACGAGACGTGCTGTTCATTTGGCTATCCATTCCACCCTGTTCAGCTCTACATTTTCGTGTCCACAAAACCCAGCCTTCAGAAATCATTGGAATCACCACTAGAGAATGTTCCATTCATTCACTGCGAATCTGGAATTCATCTGAATCTCCACTCCCGGCAGGTTTTCATTGCACCACTGCTGAATGTTCAAGTAACGCAATGATGGTTTTCAGCGGTCTATTCACACTCGAACCCGTGCTGTTCACGGTCTAGCGACTCAACACTGGTGAGTTCTTCTTTTTCCAGTTCAGACAATACAAACCTCAGAAACCATTGCAATCTACACTACAGAATGTTTCATTCATTCAGGCGAATCTTGAATTCATCTTGTTCTCCACTCCCTGCAGGTTTTCGTTTCACCACTGGTGAATGTCCAAGCAACCCAAGGCTGGTTTCAGCTGCGTGTTAACACTCGCAGCCGTGCTGTTCAATTGGCTATCCAGTGAACGCTGGTTAGCTCTTGATTTTCCTTCCACACACCGAGCCTTCAGAAATCATTCTTATCTCCACTTCAGAATGTTCCATTCGTTCCCTGCGAATCTGGAATTCCTCTGACTCTCCACACCAGGCAGATTTTCCTAACAACACTGGTGAATGACCAGGTAATCCAATGCTGGTTTTCAGCGGCTGTTCACACTCACAGCCTTGCTGTTCAATTGGCAATCCAGTCAAACCTAGTCAGCTCTTCATTTTCCTGTCCACACAACCCAGCGTTCAGAAATCATTGGAATCTCTACTACAGAAATTTCCATTCATTCACTGTGAATCTGGAAATACTCTGAATCTGCATTCCAGGAAGGCTTTCGTTACACCACTGATGAATGTCCAAGTAATGCAATGCTGCTTCTTAGTGGTCTGTTCACACTCGAAACCGTGCTGTTCATTGGCTATCCACTCAATATCGGTCAGCTCTTCAATATCCTGTCCAGACTATCCAGATTCCTAAATGTTGGCAATCACCACTACAGAATGTTCCATTCAATCACGCGAATCTGGAATTCATCAGAGTCTCCACTCCTGGAAGGTTTTCGTGACACCACTGGTAAATGTCCAAGGAAGACAATGCTGGTTTTAAGCCGCCTGCTAACACACTCAGCCGTGCTGTTCAATTTGCTATCCACCCAACCCTATTCAGCTCTACATTTTCCTGTCCTCATAACCCAACCTTCAGAAATAATTGGTATCTCCTCCACAGAATGTTCCGTTCATTCACTGCGAATCTTAAATTCATCTGACTCTCAACTCCCGGCGGGTTATCGTTACACCACTTGTGAATGTCCAAGTAAGCCAATGCTGGTTTTCAGTGGCCTGTTCATACTAAGAGACGTGCTGTTCATTTGGCTATCCACTCCACCCTGTTCAGCTCTACATTCTCGTGTCCACAAAACCCAGCCTTCAGAAATCATTGGAATCACCACTAGAGAATGTTCCATTCATTCACTGCGAATCTGGAATTCATCTGAACCTCCACTCCTGGCAGGTTTTCGTTACGCCACTGGTGAATGTCCAAGTAACTCAATACTGGTTTTCAGAGGCATGTTCAACTCGCAGAAGTGCTGTTCAATGGGCTATCCACTCAATATTGGTCAGCTCTTCATTTTCCTCTCCACACAAACCAGCCTTCAGAAATCATTGGGCTCTCCACTACAGACTGTTCCATTCATTCACTGCGATTCTGCAATTCATCTGACTCTGCGCTCCAGGCAGGTTTTCATTACAGCACTGGTGAATGACCAAGTAATCCAATGCTGGTTTTCAGCCGCCTTTTCACACTCGCAGTGTGCTGTTCAATTGTCTATCCACTCAAACCTGGTCAGCCTTTCATTTTCTTTTCCACAATATCAGACTTCAGAAATCATTGGAATCGCCAGTACAGAATGTTCCATTCATTCACTGCCAATCTGGAATTCATCTGAATCTGCACTCCAGGTAGGCTTTCATTACACCACTTATGAATGTCCAAGTAACACAATGCTGGTTTTCAGCGGTCTGTTCACACTCTAAGCCCTGCTTTTTACTGGGTATCCACACAACTGTGGTCAGCTCTTCATTTTCATGTCCAAACAATCCAGACTTGAGAAATCATTGCAATCTCCAGTACAGAATGTTCCATTCATTCACTGCGAATCTGGAATTCAACTGAATCTCCACTACCTGCAGATTTATCTTACACCACTTGTGAATGTCCAAGTAAAACAATGCTGGTTTTCAGAGGCCTGTTCATGTTCGCAGTCGTGCTGTTCAATTGGCTATCCACTCAACCTGTTTTGCTCCTCATTTTCCTGTGCACACAACCCAGCCTTCAGAAATCATTGTAATCTCCACTACAGGATGTTCCATTCATTCACTGGGAATCTGGAATTCATCTGAATCTGCACTCCACGCAGGCTTTCGTTACACCACTGCTGAAAGTCGAAGTAATGCAATACTGGTTTTCAGTGGTCTGTTCACATTCGAAGCCGAGGCTTTTTACAGGCTATCCACTCAACACTGGTCAGCTCTTCATTTTCGTGTCCCCACAATCCAGATTTCAGAAATCATTGCAATCTCCACTACAGAATGTTCCATTCATTCACTGCGAGTCTGGAGTTTATCTGATTCTCCACTCCCGCCTGGTTAACATTACACCACTTGTGGTGAATGTCCAAGTAAGCCAATGCTGGTTTTCAGAGGCCTGTTCATACTCGCAGCCGTGCTGTTTAATTGACAATTCACTCCACCCTGTTCAGCTCTTCATTGTCCCACCACACTACCAGCCTTCAGAAATCTTTGTTATCTCCACTACAGAATGTTCCATTCATTCACTGCGAATCTGGAATTCATCTGACTCTCAACTCCACGCAGGTTTTCATTACACCACTGTTGAATGTCCAAGTAACCCAATGCTGGTTTTCAGCGGCCTGTTCATATTCGCAGCCCTGCTGTTTACTTGGCTATCGATTCAAGCCTGGTCAGCTCTTCATTTTCCTGTCCACACAACACAGGCTTCAGAAATCATTGGAATCTCCTCTACAGAATGTTCCATTCATTCACTGCGAATGTGGAATTCAACTGACTCTCCACTCCATGCAGGTTTTCCTTACACCACTGATGAATGTCCAAGTAACCCAATGCTGGTTTTCAGCTGCATGTTCACACTCGCAGCCATGCTATACAATTGGCTTTCCACTAAATCCTGATTAGTTCTTGATTTTCCTTGCACACGACCCAGCCTTCAGAAATCGTTGGAATCTCCACTAGAGAATGTTCCATTCATTCACTGCGAATCTGGAATTCCTCTGAACCTCCACTCCCGGCAGGTTTTCGTTACACCACTGTTGAATGTCCAAGTAACCCAATGTTTTAAGTGTTTTCTTCACAAGCGCAGTGGTGCTGTTCAATTGGCTATCCACTCAACCCTGGCCAGCTCTACATTTTCCTGTCCACACCACAGAGACTGGAGAAATCATTGTTATCTCCACTACAGAATGTTCCATTCATTCACAGCGAATCAGGAATTCATCTGAATCTCCACTCCCGGCAGGTTTTCGTGACACCACTGGTAAATATCCAAGTAAGCCAATGCTGGTTTTAAGTGGCCTGCTCATACTCTCAGCCGTGCTGTTCAATTTGCTATCCACTCAACCCTCTTCAGCTCCATTTTCCTGTCCACATAACCCAAACTTCAGAAACAATTGGTATCTCCTCCACAGAATGTTCCATTCATTGACGGCAAATCTGAAATTCATCTAATTCTCAACTCCCGTCAGGTTTTCGTTACACCACTTGTGAATGTCCAATTAAGCCAAAGCTGGTTTTCAGTGGCCTGTTCTTACTACGAGACGTGCTGTTCATTTGGCTATCCATTCCACCCTGTTCAGCTCTACATTTTCGTGTCCACAAAACCCAGCCTTCAGAAATCATTGGAATCACCACTAGAGAATGTTCCATTCATTCACTGCGAATCTGGAATTCATCTGAATCTCCACTCCCGGCAGGTTTTCATTGCACCACTGCTGAATGTTCATGTAACGCAATGATGGTTTTCAGCGGTCTATTCACACTCGAACCCGTGCTGTTCACGGTCTAGCGACTCAACACTGGTGAGTTCTTCTTTTTCCAGTTCAGACAATACAAACCTCAGAAACCATTGCAATCTACACTACAGAATGTTTCATTCATTCAGGCGAATCTTGAATTCATCTTGTTCTCCACTCCCAGCAGGTTTTCGTTTCACCACTGGTGAATGTCCAAGCAACCCAAGGCTGGTTTCAGCTGCGTGTTAACACTCGCAGCCGTGCTGTTCAATTGGCTATCCAGTGAATGCTGGTTAGCTCTTGATTTTCCTTCCACACACCGAGCCTTCAGAAATCATTCTTATCTCCACTTCAGAATGTTCCATTCGTTCCCTGCGAATCTGGAATTCCTCTGACTCTCCACACCAGGCAGATTTTCCTAACAACACTGGTGAATGACCAGGTAATCCAATGCTGGTTTTCAGCGGCTGTTCACACTCACAGCCTTGCTGTTCAATTGGCAATCCAGTCAAACCTAGTCAGCTCTTCATTTTCCTGTCCACACAACCCAGCGTTCAGAAATCATTGGAATCTCTACTACAGAAATTTCCATTCATTCACTGTGAATCTGGAAATACTCTGAATCTGCATTCCAGGAAGGCTTTCGTTACACCACCGATGAATGTCCAAGTAATGCAATGCTGCTTCTTAGTGGTCTGTTCACACTCGAAACCGTGCTGTTCATTGGCTATCCACTCAATATCGGTCAGCTCTTCAATATCCTGTCCAGACTATCCAGATTCCTAAATGTTGGCAATCACCACTACAGAATGTTCCATTCAATCACGCGAATCTGGAATTCATCAGAGTCTCCACTCCAGGAAGGTTTTCGTGACACCACTGGTAAATGTCCAAGGAAGACAATGCTGGTTTTAAGCCGCCTGCTAACACACTCAGCCGTGCTGTTCAATTTGCTATCCACCCAACCCTATTCAGCTCTACATTTTCCTGTCCTCATAACCCAACCTTCAGAAATAATTGGTATCTCCTCCACAGAATGTTCCGTTCATTCACTGCGAATCTTAAATTCATCTGACTCTCAACTCCCGGCGGGTTATCGTTACACCACTTGTGAATGTCCAAGTAAGCCAATGCTGGTTTTCAGTGGCCTGTTCATACTAAGAGACGTGCTGTTCATTTGGCTATCCACTCCACCCTGTTCAGCTCTACATTTTCGTGTCCACAAAACCCAGCCTTCAGAAATCATTGGAATCACCACTAGAGAATGTTCCATTCATTCACTGCGAATCTGGAATTCATCTGAACCTCCACTCCTGGCAGGTTTTCGTTACGCCACTGGTGAATGTCCAAGTAACTCAATACTGGTTTTCAGAGGCATGTTCAACTCGCAGAAGTGCTGTTCAATGGGCTATCCACTCAATATTGGTCAGCTCTTCATTTTCCTCTCCACACAAACCAGCCTTCAGAAATCATTGGGCTCTCCACTACAGACTGTTACATTCATTCACTGCGATTCTGCAATTCATCTGACTCTCCGCTCCAGGCAGGTTTTCATTACAGCACTGGTGAATGACCAAGTAATCCAATGCTGGTTTTCAGCCGCCTTTTCACACTCGCAGTGTGCTGTTCAATTGTCTATCCACTCAAACCTGGTCAGCCTTTCATTTTCTTTTCCACAATATCAGACTTCAGAAATCATTGGAATCGCCAGTACAGAATGTTCCATTCATTCACTGCCAATCTGGAATTCATCTGAATCTGCACTCCAGGTAGGCTTTCATTACACCACTTATGAATGTCCAAGTAACACAATGCTGGTTTTCAGCGGTCTGTTCACACTCTAAGCCCTGCTTTTTACTGGGTATCCACACAACTGTGGTCAGCTCTTCATTTTCATGTCCAAACAATCCAGACTTGAGAAATCATTGCAATCTCCAGTACAGAATGTTCCATTCATTCACTGCGAATCTGGAATTCAACTGAATCTCCACTACCTGCAGATTTATCTTACACCACTTGTGAATGTCCAAGTAAAACAATGCTGGTTTTCAGAGGCCTGTTCATGTTCGCAGTCGTGCTGTTCAATTGGCTATCCACTCAACCTGTTTTGCTCCTCATTTTCCTGTGCACACAACCCAGCCTTCAGAAATCATTGTAATCTCCACTACAGGATGTTCCATTCATTCACTGGGAATCTGGAATTCATCTGAATCTGCACTCCACGCAGGCTTTCGTTACACCACTGCTGAAAGTCGAAGTAATGCAATACTGGTTTTCAGTGGTCTGTTCACATTCGAAGCCGAGGCTTTTTACAGGCTATCCACTCAACACTGGTCAGCTCTTCATTTTCGTGTCCCCACAATCCAGATTTCAGAAATCATTGCAATCTCCACTACAGAATGTTCCATTCATTCACTGCGAGTCTGGAGTTTATCTGATTCTCCACTCCCGCCTGGTTAACATTACACCACTTGTGAATGTCCAAGTAAGCCAATGCTGGTTTTCAGAGGCCTGTTCATACTCGCAGCCGTGCTGTTTAATTGACAATTCACTCCACCCTGTTCAGCTCTTCATTGTCCCACCACACTACCAGCCTTCAGAAATCTTTGTTATCTCCACTACAGAATGTTCCATTCATTCACTGCGAATCTGGAATTCATCTGACTCTCAACTCCACGCAGGTTTTCATTACACCACTGTTGAATGTCCAAGTAACCCAATGCTGGTTTTCAGCGGCCTGTTCATATTCGCAGCCCTGCTGTTTACTTGGCTATCGATTCAAGCCTGGTCAGCTCTTCATTTTCCTGTCCACACAACACAGGCTTCAGAAATCATTGGAATCTCCTCTACAGAATGTTCCATTCATTCACTGCGAATGTGGAATTCAACTGACTCTCCACTCCATGCAGGTTTTCCTTACACCACTGATGAATGTCCAAGTAACCCAATGCTGGTTTTCAGCTGCATGTTCACACTCGCAGCCATGCTATACAACTGGCTTTCCACTAAATCCTGATTAGTTCTTGATTTTCCTTCCACACGACCCAGCCTTCAGAAATCGTTGGAATCTCCACTAGAGAATGTTCCATTCATTCACTGCGAATCTGGAATTCCTCTGAACCTCCACTCCCGGCAGGTTTTCGTTACACCACTGTTGAATGTCCAAGTAACCCAATGTTTTAAGTGTTTTCTTCACAAGCGCAGTGGTGCTGTTCAATTGGCTATCCACTCAACCCTGGCCAGCTCTACATTTTCCTGTCCACACCACAGAGACTGGAGAAATCATTGTTATCTCCACTACAGAATGTTCCATTCATTCACAGCGAATCTGGAATTCATCTGAATCTCCACTCCCGGCAGGTTTTCGTGACACCACTGGTAAATATCCAAGTAAGCCAATGCTGGTTTTAAGTGGCCTGCTCATACTCTCAGCCGTGCTGTTCAATTTGCTATCCACTCAACCCTCTTCAGCTCCATTTTCCTGTCCACATAACCCAAACTTCAGAAACAATTGGTATCTCCTCCACAGAATGTTCCATTCATTGACGGCAAATCTGAAATTCATCTAATTCTCAACTCCCGTCAGGTTTTCGTTACACCACTTGTGAATGTCCAATTAAGCCAAAGCTGGTTTTCAGTGGCCTGTTCTTACTACGAGACGTGCTGTTCATTTGGCTATCCATTCCACCCTGTTCAGCTCTACATTTTCGTGTCCACAAAACCCAGCCTTCAGAAATCATTGGAATCACCACTAGAGAATGTTCCATTCATTCACTGCGAATCTGGAATTCATCTGAATCTCCACTCCCGGCAGGTTTTCATTGCACCACTGCTGAATGTTCAAGTAACGCAATGATGGTTTTCAGCGGTCTATTCACACTCGAACCCGTGCTGTTCACGGTCTAGCGACTCAACACTGGTGAGTTCTTCTTTTTCCAGTTCAGACAATACAAACCTCAGAAACCATTGCAATCTACACTACAGAATGTTTCATTCATTCAGGCGAATCTTGAATTCATCTTGTTCTCCACTCCCAGCAGGTTTTCGTTTCACCACTGGTGAATGTCCAAGCAACCCAAGGCTGGTTTCAGCTGCGTGTTAACACTCGCAGCCGTGCTGTTCAATTGGCTATCCAGTGAACGCTGGTTAGCTCTTGATTTTCCTTCCACACACCGAGCCTTCAGAAATCATTCTTATCTCCACTTCAGAATGTTCCATTCGTTCCCTGCGAATCTGGAATTCCTCTGACTCTCCACACCAGGCAGATTTTCCTAACAACACTGGTGAATGACCAGGTAATCCAATGCTGGTTTTCAGCGGCTGTTCACACTCACAGCCTTGCTGTTCAATTGGCAATCCAGTCAAACTTAGTCAGCTCTTCATTTTCCTGTCCACACAACCCAGCGTTCAGAAATCATTGGAATCTCTACTACAGAAATTTCCATTCATTCACTGTGAATCTGGAAATACTCTGAATCTGCATTCCAGGAAGGCTTTCGTTACACCACTGATGAATGTCCAAGTAATGCAATGCTGCTTCTTAGTGGTCTGTTCACACTCGAAACCGTGCTGTTCATTGGCTATCCACTCAATATCGGTCAGCTCTTCAATATCCTGTCCAGACTATCCAGATTCCTAAATGTTGGCAATCACCACTACAGAATGTTCCATTCAATCACGCGAATCTGGAATTCATCAGAGTCTCCACTCCTGGAAGGTTTTCGTGACACCACTGGTAAATGTCCAAGGAAGACAATGCTGGTTTTAAGCCGCCTGCTAACACACTCAGCCGTGCTGTTCAATTTGCTATCCACCCAACCCTATTCAGCTCTACATTTTCCTGTCCTCATAACCCAACCTTCAGAAATAATTGGTATCTCCTCCACAGAATGTTCCGTTCATTCACTGCGAATCTTAAATTCATCTGACTCTCAACTCCCGGCGGGTTATCGTTACACCACTTGTGAATGTCCAAGTAAGCCAATGCTGGTTTTCAGTGGCCTGTTCATACTAAGAGACGTGCTGTTCATTTGGCTATCCACTCCACCCTGTTCAGCTCTACATTTTCGTGTCCACAAAACCCAGCCTTCAGAAATCATTGGAATCACCACTAGAGAATGTTCCATTCATTCACTGCGAATCTGGAATTCCTCTGAACCTCCACTCCTGGCAGGTTTTCGTTACGCCACTGGTGAATGTCCAAGTAACTCAATACTGGTTTTCAGAGGCATGTTCAACTCGCAGAAGTGCTGTTCAATGGGCTATCCAGTCAATATTGGTCAGCTCTTCATTTTCCTCTCCACACAAACCAGCCTTCAGAAATCATTGGGCTCTCCACTACAGACTGTTCCATTCATTCACTGCGATTCTGCAATTCATCTGACTCTCCGCTCCAGGCAGGTTTTCATTACAGCACTGGTGAATGACCAAGTAATCCAATGCTGGTTTTCAGCCGCCTTTTCACACTCGCAGTGTGCTGTTCAATTGTCTATCCACTCAAACCTGGTCAGCCTTTCATTTTCTTTTCCACAATATCAGACTTCAGAAATCATTGGAATCGCCAGTACAGAATGTTCCATTCATTCACTGCCAATCTGGAATTCATCTGAATCTGCACTCCAGGTAGGCTTTCATTACACCACTTATGAATGTCCAAGTAACACAATGCTGGTTTTCAGCGGTCTGTTCACACTCTAAGCCCTGCTTTTTACTGGGTATCCACACAACTGTGGTCAGCTCTTCATTTTCATGTCCAAACAATCCAGACTTGAGAAATCATTGCAATCTCCAGTACAGAATGTTCCATTCATTCACTGCGAATCTGGAATTCAACTGAATCTCCACTACCTGCAGATTTATCTTACACCACTTGTGAATGTCCAAGTAAAACAATGCTGGTTTTCAGAGGCCTGTTCATGTTCGCAGTCGTGCTGTTCAATTGGCTATCCACTCAACCTGTTTTGCTCCTCATTTTCCTGTGCACACAACCCAGCCTTCAGAAATCATTGTAATCTCCACTACAGGATGTTCCATTCATTCACTGGGAATCTGGAATTCATCTGAATCTGCACTCCACGCAGGCTTTCGTTACACCACTGCTGAAAGTCGAAGTAATGCAATACTGGTTTTCAGTGGTCTGTTCACATTCGAAGCCGAGGCTTTTTACAGGCTATCCACTCAACACTGGTCAGCTCTTCATTTTCGTGTCCCCACAATCCAGATTTCAGAAATCATTGCAATCTCCACTACAGAATGTTCCATTCATTCACTGCGAGTCTGGAGTTTATCTGATTCTCCACTCCCGCCTGGTTAACATTACACCACTTGTGAATGTCCAAGTAAGCCAATGCTGGTTTTCAGAGGCCTGTTCATACTCGCAGCCGTGCTGTTTAATTGACAATTCACTCCACCCTGTTCAGCTCTTCATTGTCCCACCACACTACCAGCCTTCAGAAATCTTTGTTATCTCCACTACAGAATGTTCCATTCATTCACTGCGAATCTGGAATTCATCTGACTCTCAACTCCACGCAGGTTTTCATTACACCACTGTTGAATGTCCAAGTAACCCAATGCTGGTTTTCAGCGGCCTGTTCATATTCGCAGCCCTGCTGTTTACTTGGCTATCGATTCAAGCCTGGTCAGCTCTTCATTTTCCTGTCCACACAACACAGGCTTCAGAAATCATTGGAATCTCCTCTACAGAATGTTCCATTCATTCACTGCGAATGTGGAATTCAACTGACTCTCCACTCCATGCAGGTTTTCCTTACACCACTGATGAATGTCCAAGTAACCCAATGCTGGTTTTCAGCTGCATGTTCACACTCGCAGCCATGCTATACAACTGGCTTTCCACTAAATCCTGATTAGTTCTTGATTTTCCTTCCACACGACCCAGCCTTCAGAAATCGTTGGAATCTCCACTAGAGAATGTTCCATTCATTCACTGCGAATCTGGAATTCCTCTGAACCTCCACTCCCGGCAGGTTTTCGTTACACCACTGTTGAATGTCCAAGTAACCCAATGTTTTAAGTGTTTTCTTCACAAGCGCAGTGGTGCTGTTCAATTGGCTATCCACTCAACCCTGGCCAGCTCTACATTTTCCTGTCCACACCACAGAGACTGGAGAAATCATTGTTATCTCCACTACAGAATGTTCCATTCATTCACAGCGAATCTGGAATTCATCTGAATCTCCACTCCCGGCAGGTTTTCGTGACACCACTGGTAAATATCCAAGTAAGCCAATGCTGGTTTTAAGTGGCCTGCTCATACTCTCAGCCGTGCTGTTCAATTTGCTATCCACTCAACCCTCTTCAGCTCCATTTTCCTGTCCACATAACCCAAACTTCAGAAACAATTGGTATCTCCTCCACAGAATGTTCCATTCATTGACGGCAAATCTGAAATTCATCTAATTCTCAACTCCCGTCAGGTTTTCGTTACACCACTTGTGAATGTCCAATTAAGCCAAAGCTGGTTTTCAGTGGCCTGTTCTTACTACGAGACGTGCTGTTCATTTGGCTATCCATTCCACCCTGTTCAGCTCTACATTTTCGTGTCCACAAAACCCAGCCTTCAGAAATCATTGGAATCACCACTAGAGAATGTTCCATTCATTCACTGCGAATCTGGAATTCATCTGAATCTCCACTCCCGGCAGGTTTTCATTGCACCACTGCTGAATGTTCAAGTAACGCAATGATGGTTTTCAGCGGTCTATTCACACTCGAACCCGTGCTGTTCACGGTCTAGCGACTCAACACTGGTGAGTTCTTCTTTTTCCAGTTCAGACAATACAAACCTCAGAAACCATTGCAATCTACACTACAGAATGTTTCATTCATTCAGGCGAATCTTGAATTCATCTTGTTCTCCACTCCCTGCAGGTTTTCGTTTCACCACTGGTGAATGTCCAAGCAACCCAAGGCTGGTTTCAGCTGCGTGTTAACACTCGCAGCCGTGCTGTTCAATTGGCTATCCAGTGAACGCTGGTTAGCTCTTGATTTTCCTTCCACACACCGAGCCTTCAGAAATCATTCTTATCTCCACTTCAGAATGTTCCATTCGTTCCCTGCGAATCTGGAATTCCTCTGACTCTCCACACCAGGCAGATTTTCCTAACAACACTGGTGAATGACCAGGTAATCCAATGCTGGTTTTCAGCGGCTGTTCACACTCACAGCCTTGCTGTTCAATTGGCAATCCAGTCAAACCTAGTCAGCTCTTCATTTTCCTGTCCACACAACCCAGCGTTCAGAAATCATTGGAATCTCTACTACAGAAATTTCCATTCATTCACTGTGAATCTGGAAATACTCTGAATCTGCATTCCAGGAAGGCTTTCGTTACACCACTGATGAATGTCCAAGTAATGCAATGCTGCTTCTTAGTGGTCTGTTCACACTCGAAACCGTGCTGTTCATTGGCTATCCACTCAATATCGGTCAGCTCTTCAATATCCTGTCCAGACTATCCAGATTCCTAAATGTTGGCAATCACCACTACAGAATGTTCCATTCAATCACGCGAATCTGGAATTCATCAGAGTCTCCACTCCTGGAAGGTTTTCGTGACACCACTGGTAAATGTCCAAGGAAGACAATGCTGGTTTTAAGCCGCCTGCTAACACACTCAGCCGTGCTGTTCAATTTGCTATCCACCCAACCCTATTCAGCTCTACATTTTCCTGTCCTCATAACCCAACCTTCAGAAATAATTGGTATCTCCTCCACAGAATGTTCCGTTCATTCACTGCGAATCTTAAATTCATCTGACTCTCAACTCCCGGCGGGTTATCGTTACACCACTTGTGAATGTCCAAGTAAGCCAATGCTGGTTTTCAGTGGCCTGTTCATACTACGAGACGTGCTGTTCATTTGGCTATCCACTCCACCCTGTTCAGCTCTACATTCTCGTGTCCACAAAACCCAGCCTTCAGAAATCATTGGAATCACCACTAGAGAATGTTCCATTCATTCACTGCGAATCTGGAATTCCTCTGAACCTCCACTCCTGGCAGGTTTTCGTTACGCCACTGGTGAATGTCCAAGTAACTCAATACTGGTTTTCAGAGGCATGTTCAACTCGCAGAAGTGCTGTTCAATGGGCTATCCAGTCAATATTGGTCAGCTCTTCATTTTCCTCTCCACACAAACCAGCCTTCAGAAATCATTGGGCTCTCCACTACAGACTGTTCCATTCATTCACTGCGATTCTGCAATTCATCTGACTCTCCGCTCCAGGCAGGTTTTCATTACAGCACTGGTGAATGACCAAGTAATCCAATGCTGGTTTTCAGCCGCCTTTTCACACTCGCAGTGTGCTGTTCAATTGTCTATCCACTCAAACCTGGTCAGCCTTTCATTTTCTTTTCCACAATATCAGACTTCAGAAATCATTGGAATCGCCAGTACAGAATGTTCCATTCATTCACTGCCAATCTGGAATTCATCTGAATCTGCACTCCAGGTAGGCTTTCATTACACCACTTATGAATGTCCAAGTAACACAATGCTGGTTTTCAGCGGTCTGTTCACACTCTAAGCCCTGCTTTTTACTGGGTATCCACACAACTGTGGTCAGCTCTTCATTTTCATGTCCAAACAATCCAGACTTGAGAAATCATTGCAATCTCCAGTACAGAATGTTCCATTCATTCACTGCGAATCTGGAATTCAACTGAATCTCCACTACCTGCAGATTTATCTTACACCACTTGTGAATGTCCAAGTAAAACAATGCTGGTTTTCAGAGGCCTGTTCATGTTCGCAGTCGTGCTGTTCAATTGGCTATCCACTCAACCTGTTTTGCTCCTCATTTTCCTGTGCACACAACCCAGCCTTCAGAAATCATTGTAATCTCCACTACAGGATGTTCCATTCATTCACTGGGAATCTGGAATTCATCTGAATCTGCACTCCACGCAGGCTTTCGTTACACCACTGCTGAAAGTCGAAGTAATGCAATACTGGTTTTCAGTGGTCTGTTCACATTCGAAGCCGAGGCTTTTTACAGGCTATCCACTCAACACTGGTCAGCTCTTCATTTTCGTGTCCCCACAATCCAGATTTCAGAAATCATTGCAATCTCCACTACAGAATGTTCCATTCATTCACTGCGAGTCTGGAGTTTATCTGATTCTCCACTCCCGCCTGGTTAACATTACACCACTTGTGAATGTCCAAGTAAGCCAATGCTGGTTTTCAGAGGCCTGTTCATACTCGCAGCCGTGCTGTTTAATTGACAATTCACTCCACCCTGTTCAGCTCTTCATTGTCCCACCACACTACCAGCCTTCAGAAATCTTTGTTATCTCCACTACAGAATGTTCCATTCATTCACTGCGAATCTGGAATTCATCTGACTCTCAACTCCACGCAGGTTTTCATTACACCACTGTTGAATGTCCAAGTAACCCAATGCTGGTTTTCAGCGGCCTGTTCATATTCGCAGCCCTGCTGTTTACTTGGCTATCGATTCAAGCCTGGTCAGCTCTTCATTTTCCTGTCCACACAACACAGGCTTCAGAAATCATTGGAATCTCCTCTACAGAATGTTCCATTCATTCACTGCGAATGTGGAATTCAACTGACTCTCCACTCCATGCAGGTTTTCCTTACACCACTGATGAATGTCCAAGTAACCCAATGCTGGTTTTCAGCTGCATGTTCACACTCGCAGCCATGCTATACAACTGGCTTTCCACTAAATCCTGATTAGTTCTTGATTTTCCTTCCACACGACCCAGCCTTCAGAAATCGTTGGAATCTCCACTAGAGAATGTTCCATTCATTCACTGCGAATCTGGAATTCCTCTGAACCTCCACTCCCGGCAGGTTTTCGTTACACCACTGTTGAATGTCCAAGTAACCCAATGTTTTAAGTGTTTTCTTCACAAGCGCAGTGGTGCTGTTCAATTGGCTATCCACTCAACCCTGGCCAGCTCTACATTTTCCTGTCCACACCACAGAGACTGGAGAAATCATTGTTATCTCCACTACAGAATGTTCCATTCATTCACAGCGAATCTGGAATTCATCTGAATCTCCACTCCCGGCAGGTTTTCGTGACACCACTGGTAAATATCCAAGTAAGCCAATGCTGGTTTTAAGTGGCCTGCTCATACTCTCAGCCGTGCTGTTCAATTTGCTATCCACTCAACCCTCTTCAGCTCCATTTTCCTGTCCACATAACCCAAACTTCAGAAACAATTGGTATCTCCTCCACAGAATGTTCCATTCATTGACGGCAAATCTGAAATTCATCTAATTCTCAACTCCCGTCAGGTTTTCGTTACACCACTTGTGAATGTCCAATTAAGCCAAAGCTGGTTTTCAGTGGCCTGTTCTTACTACGAGACGTGCTGTTCATTTGGCTATCCATTCCACCCTGTTCAGCTCTACATTTTCGTGTCCACAAAACCCAGCCTTCAGAAATCATTGGAATCACCACTAGAGAATGTTCCATTCATTCACTGCGAATCTGGAATTCATCTGAATCTCCACTCCCGGCAGGTTTTCATTGCACCACTGCTGAATGTTCAAGTAACGCAATGATGGTTTTCAGCGGTCTATTCACACTCGAACCCGTGCTGTTCACGGTCTAGCGACTCAACACTGGTGAGTTCTTCTTTTTCCAGTTCAGACAATACAAACCTCAGAAACCATTGCAATCTACACTACAGAATGTTTCATTCATTCAGGCGAATCTTGAATTCATCTTGTTCTCCACTCCCAGCAGGTTTTCGTTTCACCACTGGTGAATGTCCAAGCAACCCAAGGCTGGTTTCAGCTGCGTGTTAACACTCGCAGCCGTGCTGTTCAATTGGCTATCCAGTGAACGCTGGTTAGCTCTTGATTTTCCTTCCACACACCGAGCCTTCAGAAATCATTCTTATCTCCACTTCAGAATGTTCCATTCGTTCCCTGCGAATCTGGAATTCCTCTGACTCTCCACACCAGGCAGATTTTCCTAACAACACTGGTGAATGACCAGGTAATCCAATGCTGGTTTTCAGCGGCTGTTCACACTCACAGCCTTGCTGTTCAATTGGCAATCCAGTCAAACCTAGTCAGCTCTTCATTTTCCTGTCCACACAACCCAGCGTTCAGAAATCATTGGAATCTCTACTACAGAAATTTCCATTCATTCACTGTGAATCTGGAAATACTCTGAATCTGCATTCCAGGAAGGCTTTCGTTACACCACTGATGAATGTCCAAGTAATGCAATGCTGCTTCTTAGTGGTCTGTTCACACTCGAAACCGTGCTGTTCATTGGCTATCCACTCAATATCGGTCAGCTCTTCAATATCCTGTCCAGACTATCCAGATTCCTAAATGTTGGCAATCACCACTACAGAATGTTCCATTCAATCACGCGAATCTGGAATTCATCAGAGTCTCCACTCCTGGAAGGTTTTCGTGACACCACTGGTAAATGTCCAAGGAAGACAATGCTGGTTTTAAGCCGCCTGCTAACACACTCAGCCGTGCTGTTCAATTTGCTATCCACCCAACCCTATTCAGCTCTACATTTTCCTGTCCTCATAACCCAACCTTCAGAAATAATTGGTATCTCCTCCACAGAATGTTCCGTTCATTCACTGCGAATCTTAAATTCATCTGACTCTCAACTCCCGGCGGGTTATCGTTACACCACTTGTGAATGTCCAAGTAAGCCAATGCTGGTTTTCAGTGGCCTGTTCATACTAAGAGACGTGCTGTTCATTTGGCTATCCACTCCACCCTGTTCAGCTCTACATTTTCGTGTCCACAAAACCCAGCCTTCAGAAATCATTGGAATCACCACTAGAGAATGTTCCATTCATTCACTGCGAATCTGGAATTCCTCTGAACCTCCACTCCTGGCAGGTTTTCGTTACGCCACTGGTGAATGTCCAAGTAACTCAATACTGGTTTTCAGAGGCATGTTCAACTCGCAGAAGTGCTGTTCAATGGGCTATCCACTCAATATTGGTCAGCTCTTCATTTTCCTCTCCACACAAACCAGCCTTCAGAAATCATTGGGCTCTCCACTACAGACTGTTCCATTCATTCACTGCGATTCTGCAATTCATCTGACTCTCCGCTCCAGGCAGGTTTTCATTACAGCACTGGTGAATGACCAAGTAATCCAATGCTGGTTTTCAGCCGCCTTTTCACACTCGCAGTGTGCTGTTCAATTGTCTATCCACTCAAACCTGGTCAGCCTTTCATTTTCTTTTCCACAATATCAGACTTCAGAAATCATTGGAATCGCCAGTACAGAATGTTCCATTCATTCACTGCCAATCTGGAATTCATCTGAATCTGCACTCCAGGTAGGCTTTCATTACACCACTTATGAATGTCCAAGTAACACAATGCTGGTTTTCAGCGGTCTGTTCACACTCTAAGCCCTGCTTTTTACTGGGTATCCACACAACTGTGGTCAGCTCTTCATTTTCATGTCCAAACAATCCAGACTTGAGAAATCATTGCAATCTCCAGTACAGAATGTTCCATTCATTCACTGCGAATCTGGAATTCAACTGAATCTCCACTACCTGCAGATTTATCTTACACCACTTGTGAATGTCCAAGTAAAACAATGCTGGTTTTCAGAGGCCTGTTCATGTTCGCAGTCGTGCTGTTCAATTGGCTATCCACTCAACCTGTTTTGCTCCTCATTTTCCTGTGCACACAACCCAGCCTTCAGAAATCATTGTAATCTCCACTACAGGATGTTCCATTCATTCACTGGGAATCTGGAATTCATCTGAATCTGCACTCCACGCAGGCTTTCGTTACACCACTGCTGAAAGTCGAAGTAATGCAATACTGGTTTTCAGTGGTCTGTTCACATTCGAAGCCGAGGCTTTTTACAGGCTATCCACTCAACACTGGTCAGCTCTTCATTTTCGTGTCCCCACAATCCAGATTTCAGAAATCATTGCAATCTCCACTACAGAATGTTCCATTCATTCACTGCGAGTCTGGAGTTTATCTGATTCTCCACTCCCGCCTGGTTAACATTACACCACTTGTGAATGTCCAAGTAAGCCAATGCTGGTTTTCAGAGGCCTGTTCATACTCGCAGCCGTGCTGTTTAATTGACAATTCACTCCACCCTGTTCAGCTCTTCATTGTCCCACCACACTACCAGCCTTCAGAAATCTTTGTTATCTCCACTACAGAATGTTCCATTCATTCACTGCGAATCTGGAATTCATCTGACTCTCAACTCCACGCAGGTTTTCATTACACCACTGTTGAATGTCCAAGTAACCCAATGCTGGTTTTCAGCGGCCTGTTCATATTCGCAGCCCTGCTGTTTACTTGGCTATCGATTCAAGCCTGGTCAGCTCTTCATTTTCCTGTCCACACAACACAGGCTTCAGAAATCATTGGAATCTCCTCTACAGAATGTTCCATTCATTCACTGCGAATGTGGAATTCAACTGACTCTCCACTCCATGCAGGTTTTCCTTACACCACTGATGAATGTCCAAGTAACCCAATGCTGGTTTTCAGCTGCATGTTCACACTCGCAGCCATGCTATACAATTGGCTTTCCACTAAATCCTGATTAGTTCTTGATTTTCCTTCCACACGACCCAGCCTTCAGAAATCGTTGGAATCTCCACTAGAGAATGTTCCATTCATTCACTGCGAATCTGGAATTCCTCTGAACCTCCACTCCCGGCAGGTTTTCGTTACACCACTGTTGAATGTCCAAGTAACCCAATGTTTTAAGTGTTTTCTTCACAAGCGCAGTGGTGCTGTTCAATTGGCTATCCACTCAACCCTGGCCAGCTCTACATTTTCCTGTCCACACCACAGAGACTGGAGAAATCATTGTTATCTCCACTACAGAATGTTCCATTCATTCACAGCGAATCTGGAATTCATCTGAATCTCCACTCCCGGCAGGTTTTCGTGACACCACTGGTAAATATCCAAGTAAGCCAATGCTGGTTTTAAGTGGCCTGCTCATACTCTCAGCCGTGCTGTTCAATTTGCTATCCACTCAACCCTCTTCAGCTCCATTTTCCTGTCCACATAACCCAAACTTCAGAAACAATTGGTATCTCCTCCACAGAATGTTCCATTCATTGACGGCAAATCTGAAATTCATCTAATTCTCAACTCCCGTCAGGTTTTCGTTACACCACTTGTGAATGTCCAATTAAGCCAAAGCTGGTTTTCAGTGGCCTGTTCTTACTACGAGACGTGCTGTTCATTTGGCTATCCATTCCACCCTGTTCAGCTCTACATTTTCGTGTCCACAAAACCCAGCCTTCAGAAATCATTGGAATCACCACTAGAGAATGTTCCATTCATTCACTGCGAATCTGGAATTCATCTGAATCTCCACTCCCGGCAGGTTTTCATTGCACCACTGCTGAATGTTCAAGTAACGCAATGATGGTTTTCAGCGGTCTATTCACACTCGAACCCGTGCTGTTCACGGTCTAGCGACTCAACACTGGTGAGTTCTTCTTTTTCCAGTTCAGACAATACAAACCTCAGAAACCATTGCAATCTACACTACAGAATGTTTCATTCATTCAGGCGAATCTTGAATTCATCTTGTTCTCCACTCCCAGCAGGTTTTCGTTTCACCACTGGTGAATGTCCAAGCAACCCAAGGCTGGTTTCAGCTGCGTGTTAACACTCGCAGCCGTGCTGTTCAATTGGCTATCCAGTGAACGCTGGTTAGCTCTTGATTTTCCTTCCACACACCGAGCCTTCAGAAATCATTCTTATCTCCACTTCAGAATGTTCCATTCGTTCCCTGCGAATCTGGAATTCCTCTGACTCTCCACACCAGGCAGATTTTCCTAACAACACTGGTGAATGACCAGGTAATCCAATGCTGGTTTTCAGCGGCTGTTCACACTCACAGCCTTGCTGTTCAATTGGCAATCCAGTCAAACCTAGTCAGCTCTTCATTTTCCTGTCCACACAACCCAGCGTTCAGAAATCATTGGAATCTCTACTACAGAAATTTCCATTCATTCACTGTGAATCTGGAAATACTCTGAATCTGCATTCCAGGAAGGCTTTCGTTACACCACTGATGAATGTCCAAGTAATGCAATGCTGCTTCTTAGTGGTCTGTTCACACTCGAAACCGTGCTGTTCATTGGCTATCCACTCAATATCGGTCAGCTCTTCAATATCCTGTCCAGACTATCCAGATTCCTAAATGTTGGCAATCACCACTACAGAATGTTCCATTCAATCACGCGAATCTGGAATTCATCAGAGTCTCCACTCCTGGAAGGTTTTCGTGACACCACTGGTAAATGTCCAAGGAAGACAATGCTGGTTTTAAGCCGCCTGCTAACACACTCAGCCGTGCTGTTCAATTTGCTATCCACCCAACCCTATTCAGCTCTACATTTTCCTGTCCTCATAACCCAACCTTCAGAAATAATTGGTATCTCCTCCACAGAATGTTCCGTTCATTCACTGCGAATCTTAAATTCATCTGACTCTCAACTCCCGGCGGGTTATCGTTACACCACTTGTGAATGTCCAAGTAAGCCAATGCTGGTTTTCAGTGGCCTGTTCATACTAAGAGACGTGCTGTTCATTTGGCTATCCACTCCACCCTGTTCAGCTCTACATTTTCGTGTCCACAAAACCCAGCCTTCAGAAATCATTGGAATCACCACTAGAGAATGTTCCATTCATTCACTGCGAATCTGGAATTCCTCTGAACCTCCACTCCTGGCAGGTTTTCGTTACGCCACTGGTGAATGTCCAAGTAACTCAATACTGGTTTTCAGAGGCATGTTCAACTCGCAGAAGTGCTGTTCAATGGGCTATCCACTCAATATTGGTCAGCTCTTCATTTTCCTCTCCACACAAACCAGCCTTCAGAAATCATTGGGCTCTCCACTACAGACTGTTCCATTCATTCACTGCGATTCTGCAATTCATCTGACTCTCCGCTCCAGGCAGGTTTTCATTACAGCACTGGTGAATGACCAAGTAATCCAATGCTGGTTTTCAGCCGCCTTTTCACACTCGCAGTGTGCTGTTCAATTGTCTATCCACTCAAACCTGGTCAGCCTTTCATTTTCTTTTCCACAATATCAGACTTCAGAAATCATTGGAATCGCCAGTACAGAATGTTCCATTCATTCACTGCCAATCTGGAATTCATCTGAATCTGCACTCCAGGTAGGCTTTCATTACACCACTTATGAATGTCCAAGTAACACAATGCTGGTTTTCAGCGGTCTGTTCACACTCTAAGCCCTGCTTTTTACTGGGTATCCACACAACTGTGGTCAGCTCTTCATTTTCATGTCCAAACAATCCAGACTTGAGAAATCATTGCAATCTCCAGTACAGAATGTTCCATTCATTCACTGCGAATCTGGAATTCAACTGAATCTCCACTACCTGCAGATTTATCTTACACCACTTGTGAATGTCCAAGTAAAACAATGCTGGTTTTCAGAGGCCTGTTCATGTTCGCAGTCGTGCTGTTCAATTGGCTATCCACTCAACCTGTTTTGCTCCTCATTTTCCTGTGCACACAACCCAGCCTTCAGAAATCATTGTAATCTCCACTACAGGATGTTCCATTCATTCACTGGGAATCTGGAATTCATCTGAATCTGCACTCCACGCAGGCTTTCGTTACACCACTGCTGAAAGTCGAAGTAATGCAATACTGGTTTTCAGTGGTCTGTTCACATTCGAAGCCGAGGCTTTTTACAGGCTATCCACTCAACACTGGTCAGCTCTTCATTTTCGTGTCCCCACAATCCAGATTTCAGAAATCATTGCAATCTCCACTACAGAATGTTCCATTCATTCACTGCGAGTCTGGAGTTTATCTGATTCTCCACTCCCGCCTGGTTAACATTACACCACTTGTGAATGTCCAAGTAAGCCAATGCTGGTTTTCAGAGGCCTGTTCATACTCGCAGCCGTGCTGTTTAATTGACAATTCACTCCACCCTGTTCAGCTCTTCATTGTCCCACCACACTACCAGCCTTCAGAAATCTTTGTTATCTCCACTACAGAATGTTCCATTCATTCACTGCGAATCTGGAATTCATCTGACTCTCAACTCCACGCAGGTTTTCATTACACCACTGTTGAATGTCCAAGTAACCCAATGCTGGTTTTCAGCGGCCTGTTCATATTCGCAGCCCTGCTGTTTACTTCGCTATCGATTCAAGCCTGGTCAGCTCTTCATTTTCCTGTCCACACAACACAGGCTTCAGAAATCATTGGAATCTCCTCTACAGAATGTTCCATTCATTCACTGCGAATGTGGAATTCAACTGACTCTCCACTCCATGCAGGTTTTCCTTACACCACTGATGAATGTCCAAGTAACCCAATGCTGGTTTTCAGCTGCATGTTCACACTCGCAGCCATGCTATACAATTGGCTTTCCACTAAATCCTGATTAGTTCTTGATTTTCCTTCCACACGACCCAGCCTTCAGAAATCGTTGGAATCTCCACTAGAGAATGTTCCATTCATTCACTGCGAATCTGGAATTCCTCTGAACCTCCACTCCCGGCAGGTTTTCGTTACACCACTGTTGAATGTCCAAGTAACCCAATGTTTTAAGTGTTTTCTTCACAAGCGCAGTGGTGCTGTTCAATTGGCTATCCACTCAACCCTGGTCAGCTCTACATTTTCCTGTCCACACCACAGAGACTGGAGAAATCATTGTTATCTCCACTACAGAATGTTCCATTCATTCACAGCGAATCTGGAATTCATCTGAATCTCCACTCCCGGCAGGTTTTCGTGACACCACTGGTAAATATCCAAGTAAGCCAATGCTGGTTTTAAGTGGCCTGCTCATACTCTCAGCCGTGCTGTTCAATTTGCTATCCACTCAACCCTCTTCAGCTCCATTTTCCTGTCCACATAACCCAAACTTCAGAAACAATTGGTATCTCCTCCACAGAATGTTCCATTCATTGACGGCAAATCTGAAATTCATCTAATTCTCAACTCCCGTCAGGTTTTCGTTACACCACTTGTGAATGTCCAATTAAGCCAAAGCTGGTTTTCAGTGGCCTGTTCTTACTACGAGACGTGCTGTTCATTTGGCTATCCATTCCACCCTGTTCAGCTCTACATTTTCGTGTCCACAAAACCCAGCCTTCAGAAATCATTGGAATCACCACTAGAGAATGTTCCATTCATTCACTGCGAATCTGGAATTCATCTGAATCTCCACTCCCGGCAGGTTTTCATTGCACCACTGCTGAATGTTCAAGTAACGCAATGATGGTTTTCAGCGGTCTATTCACACTCGAACCCGTGCTGTTCACGGTCTAGCGACTCAACACTGGTGAGTTCTTCTTTTTCCAGTTCAGACAATACAAACCTCAGAAACCATTGCAATCTACACTACAGAATGTTTCATTCATTCAGGCGAATCTTGAATTCATCTTGTTCTCCACTCCCAGCAGGTTTTCGTTTCACCACTGGTGAATGTCCAAGCAACCCAAGGCTGGTTTCAGCTGCGTGTTAACACTCGCAGCCGTGCTGTTCAATTGGCTATCCAGTGAACGCTGGTTAGCTCTTGATTTTCCTTCCACACACCGAGCCTTCAGAAATCATTCTTATCTCCACTTCAGAATGTTCCATTCGTTCCCTGCGAATCTGGAATTCCTCTGACTCTCCACACCAGGCAGATTTTCCTAACAACACTGGTGAATGACCAGGTAATCCAATGCTGGTTTTCAGCGGCTGTTCACACTCACAGCCTTGCTGTTCAATTGGCAATCCAGTCAAACCTAGTCAGCTCTTCATTTTCCTGTCCACACAACCCAGCGTTCAGAAATCATTGGAATCTCTACTACAGAAATTTCCATTCATTCACTGTGAATCTGGAAATACTCTGAATCTGCATTCCAGGAAGGCTTTCGTTACACCACTGATGAATGTCCAAGTAATGCAATGCTGCTTCTTAGTGGTCTGTTCACACTCGAAACCGTGCTGTTCATTGGCTATCCACTCAATATCGGTCAGCTCTTCAATATCCTGTCCAGACTATCCAGATTCCTAAATGTTGGCAATCACCACTACAGAATGTTCCATTCAATCACGCGAATCTGGAATTCATCAGAGTCTCCACTCCTGGAAGGTTTTCGTGACACCACTGGTAAATGTCCAAGGAAGACAATGCTGGTTTTAAGCCGCCTGCTAACACACTCAGCCGTGCTGTTCAATTTGCTATCCACCCAACCCTATTCAGCTCTACATTTTCCTGTCCTCATAACCCAACCTTCAGAAATAATTGGTATCTCCTCCACAGAATGTTCCGTTCATTCACTGCGAATCTTAAATTCATCTGACTCTCAACTCCCGGCGGGTTATCGTTACACCACTTGTGAATGTCCAAGTAAGCCAATGCTGGTTTTCAGTGGCCTGTTCATACTAAGAGACGTGCTGTTCATTTGGCTATCCACTCCACCCTGTTCAGCTCTACATTTTCGTGTCCACAAAACCCAGCCTTCAGAAATCATTGGAATCACCACTAGAGAATGTTCCATTCATTCACTGCGAATCTGGAATTCCTCTGAACCTCCACTCCTGGCAGGTTTTCGTTACGCCACTGGTGAATGTCCAAGTAACTCAATACTGGTTTTCAGAGGCATGTTCAACTCGCAGAAGTGCTGTTCAATGGGCTATCCACTCAATATTGGTCAGCTCTTCATTTTCCTCTCCACACAAACCAGCCTTCAGAAATCATTGGGCTCTCCACTACAGACTGTTCCATTCATTCACTGCGATTCTGCAATTCATCTGACTCTCCGCTCCAGGCAGGTTTTCATTACAGCACTGGTGAATGACCAAGTAATCCAATGCTGGTTTTCAGCCGCCTTTTCACACTCGCAGTGTGCTGTTCAATTGTCTATCCACTCAAACCTGGTCAGCCTTTCATTTTCTTTTCCACAATATCAGACTTCAGAAATCATTGGAATCGCCAGTACAGAATGTTCCATTCATTCACTGCCAATCTGGAATTCATCTGAATCTGCACTCCAGGTAGGCTTTCATTACACCACTTATGAATGTCCAAGTAACACAATGCTGGTTTTCAGCGGTCTGTTCACACTCTAAGCCCTGCTTTTTACTGGGTATCCACACAACTGTGGTCAGCTCTTCATTTTCATGTCCAAACAATCCAGACTTGAGAAATCATTGCAATCTCCAGTACAGAATGTTCCATTCATTCACTGCGAATCTGGAATTCAACTGAATCTCCACTACCTGCAGATTTATCTTACACCACTTGTGAATGTCCAAGTAAAACAATGCTGGTTTTCAGAGGCCTGTTCATGTTCGCAGTCGTGCTGTTCAATTGGCTATCCACTCAACCTGTTTTGCTCCTCATTTTCCTGTGCACACAACCCAGCCTTCAGAAATCATTGTAATCTCCACTACAGGATGTTCCATTCATTCACTGGGAATCTGGAATTCATCTGAATCTGCACTCCACGCAGGCTTTCGTTACACCACTGCTGAAAGTCGAAGTAATGCAATACTGGTTTTCAGTGGTCTGTTCACATTCGAAGCCGAGGCTTTTTACAGGCTATCCACTCAACACTGGTCAGCTCTTCATTTTCGTGTCCCCACAATCCAGATTTCAGAAATCATTGCAATCTCCACTACAGAATGTTCCATTCATTCACTGCGAGTCTGGAGTTTATCTGATTCTCCACTCCCGCCTGGTTAACATTACACCACTTGTGAATGTCCAAGTAAGCCAATGCTGGTTTTCAGAGGCCTGTTCATACTCGCAGCCGTGCTGTTTAATTGACAATTCACTCCACCCTGTTCAGCTCTTCATTGTCCCACCACACTACCAGCCTTCAGAAATCTTTGTTATCTCCACTACAGAATGTTCCATTCATTCACTGCGAATCTGGAATTCATCTGACTCTCAACTCCACGCAGGTTTTCATTACACCACTGTTGAATGTCCAAGTAACCCAATGCTGGTTTTCAGCGGCCTGTTCATATTCGCAGCCCTGCTGTTTACTTCGCTATCGATTCAAGCCTGGTCAGCTCTTCATTTTCCTGTCCACACAACACAGGCTTCAGAAATCATTGGAATCTCCTCTACAGAATGTTCCATTCATTCACTGCGAATGTGGAATTCAACTGACTCTCCACTCCATGCAGGTTTTCCTTACACCACTGATGAATGTCCAAGTAACCCAATGCTGGTTTTCAGCTGCATGTTCACACTCGCAGCCATGCTATACAATTGGCTTTCCACTAAATCCTGATTAGTTCTTGATTTTCCTTCCACACGACCCAGCCTTCAGAAATCGTTGGAATCTCCACTAGAGAATGTTCCATTCATTCACTGCGAATCTGGAATTCCTCTGAACCTCCACTCCCGGCAGGTTTTCGTTACACCACTGTTGAATGTCCAAGTAACCCAATGTTTTAAGTGTTTTCTTCACAAGCGCAGTGGTGCTGTTCAATTGGCTATCCACTCAACCCTGGTCAGCTCTACATTTTCCTGTCCACACCACAGAGACTGGAGAAATCATTGTTATCTCCACTACAGAATGTTCCATTCATTCACAGCGAATCTGGAATTCATCTGAATCTCCACTCCCGGCAGGTTTTCGTGACACCACTGGTAAATATCCAAGTAAGCCAATGCTGGTTTTAAGTGGCCTGCTCATACTCTCAGCCGTGCTGTTCAATTTGCTATCCACTCAACCCTCTTCAGCTCCATTTTCCTGTCCACATAACCCAAACTTCAGAAACAATTGGTATCTCCTCCACAGAATGTTCCATTCATTGACGGCAAATCTGAAATTCATCTAATTCTCAACTCCCGTCAGGTTTTCGTTACACCACTTGTGAATGTCCAATTAAGCCAAAGCTGGTTTTCAGTGGCCTGTTCTTACTACGAGACGTGCTGTTCATTTGGCTATCCATTCCACCCTGTTCAGCTCTACATTTTCGTGTCCACAAAACCCAGCCTTCAGAAATCATTGGAATCACCACTAGAGAATGTTCCATTCATTCACTGCGAATCTGGAATTCATCTGAATCTCCACTCCCGGCAGGTTTTCATTGCACCACTGCTGAATGTTCAAGTAACGCAATGATGGTTTTCAGCGGTCTATTCACACTCGAACCCGTGCTGTTCACGGTCTAGCGACTCAACACTGGTGAGTTCTTCTTTTTCCAGTTCAGACAATACAAACCTCAGAAACCATTGCAATCTACACTACAGAATGTTTCATTCATTCAGGCGAATCTTGAATTCATCTTGTTCTCCACTCCCAGCAGGTTTTCGTTTCACCACTGGTGAATGTCCAAGCAACCCAAGGCTGGTTTCAGCTGCGTGTTAACACTCGCAGCCGTGCTGTTCAATTGGCTATCCAGTGAACGCTGGTTAGCTCTTGATTTTCCTTCCACACACCGAGCCTTCAGAAATCATTCTTATCTCCACTTCAGAATGTTCCATTCGTTCCCTGCGAATCTGGAATTCCTCTGACTCTCCACACCAGGCAGATTTTCCTAACAACACTGGTGAATGACCAGGTAATCCAATGCTGGTTTTCAGCGGCTGTTCACACTCACAGCCTTGCTGTTCAATTGGCAATCCAGTCAAACCTAGTCAGCTCTTCATTTTCCTGTCCACACAACCCAGCGTTCAGAAATCATTGGAATCTCTACTACAGAAATTTCCATTCATTCACTGTGAATCTGGAAATACTCTGAATCTGCATTCCAGGAAGGCTTTCGTTACACCACTGATGAATGTCCAAGTAATGCAATGCTGCTTCTTAGTGGTCTGTTCACACTCGAAACCGTGCTGTTCATTGGCTATCCACTCAATATCGGTCAGCTCTTCAATATCCTGTCCAGACTATCCAGATTCCTAAATGTTGGCAATCACCACTACAGAATGTTCCATTCAATCACGCGAATCTGGAATTCATCAGAGTCTCCACTCCTGGAAGGTTTTCGTGACACCACTGGTAAATGTCCAAGGAAGACAATGCTGGTTTTAAGCCGCCTGCTAACACACTCAGCCGTGCTGTTCAATTTGCTATCCACCCAACCCTATTCAGCTCTACATTTTCCTGTCCTCATAACCCAACCTTCAGAAATAATTGGTATCTCCTCCACAGAATGTTCCGTTCATTCACTGCGAATCTTAAATTCATCTGACTCTCAACTCCCGGCGGGTTATCGTTACACCACTTGTGAATGTCCAAGTAAGCCAATGCTGGTTTTCAGTGGCCTGTTCATACTAAGAGACGTGCTGTTCATTTGGCTATCCACTCCACCCTGTTCAGCTCTACATTTTCGTGTCCACAAAACCCAGCCTTCAGAAATCATTGGAATCACCACTAGAGAATGTTCCATTCATTCACTGCGAATCTGGAATTCCTCTGAACCTCCACTCCTGGCAGGTTTTCGTTACGCCACTGGTGAATGTCCAAGTAACTCAATACTGGTTTTCAGAGGCATGTTCAACTCGCAGAAGTGCTGTTCAATGGGCTATCCACTCAATATTGGTCAGCTCTTCATTTTCCTCTCCACACAAACCAGCCTTCAGAAATCATTGGGCTCTCCACTACAGACTGTTCCATTCATTCACTGCGATTCTGCAATTCATCTGACTCTCCGCTCCAGGCAGGTTTTCATTACAGCACTGGTGAATGACCAAGTAATCCAATGCTGGTTTTCAGCCGCCTTTTCACACTCGCAGTGTGCTGTTCAATTGTCTATCCACTCAAACCTGGTCAGCCTTTCATTTTCTTTTCCACAATATCAGACTTCAGAAATCATTGGAATCGCCAGTACAGAATGTTCCATTCATTCACTGCCAATCTGGAATTCATCTGAATCTGCACTCCAGGTAGGCTTTCATTACACCACTTATGAATGTCCAAGTAACACAATGCTGGTTTTCAGCGGTCTGTTCACACTCTAAGCCCTGCTTTTTACTGGGTATCCACACAACTGTGGTCAGCTCTTCATTTTCATGTCCAAACAATCCAGACTTGAGAAATCATTGCAATCTCCAGTACAGAATGTTCCATTCATTCACTGCGAATCTGGAATTCAACTGAATCTCCACTACCTGCAGATTTATCTTACACCACTTGTGAATGTCCAAGTAAAACAATGCTGGTTTTCAGAGGCCTGTTCATGTTCGCAGTCGTGCTGTTCAATTGGCTATCCACTCAACCTGTTTTGCTCCTCATTTTCCTGTGCACACAACCCAGCCTTCAGAAATCATTGTAATCTCCACTACAGGATGTTCCATTCATTCACTGGGAATCTGGAATTCATCTGAATCTGCACTCCACGCAGGCTTTCGTTACACCACTGCTGAAAGTCGAAGTAATGCAATACTGGTTTTCAGTGGTCTGTTCACATTCGAAGCCGAGGCTTTTTACAGGCTATCCACTCAACACTGGTCAGCTCTTCATTTTCGTGTCCCCACAATCCAGATTTCAGAAATCATTGCAATCTCCACTACAGAATGTTCCATTCATTCACTGCGAGTCTGGAGTTTATCTGATTCTCCACTCCCGCCTGGTTAACATTACACCACTTGTGAATGTCCAAGTAAGCCAATGCTGGTTTTCAGAGGCCTGTTCATACTCGCAGCCGTGCTGTTTAATTGACAATTCACTCCACCCTGTTCAGCTCTTCATTGTCCCACCACACTACCAGCCTTCAGAAATCTTTGTTATCTCCACTACAGAATGTTCCATTCATTCACTGCGAATCTGGAATTCATCTGACTCTCAACTCCACGCAGGTTTTCATTACACCACTGTTGAATGTCCAAGTAACCCAATGCTGGTTTTCAGCGGCCTGTTCATATTCGCAGCCCTGCTGTTTACTTCGCTATCGATTCAAGCCTGGTCAGCTCTTCATTTTCCTGTCCACACAACACAGGCTTCAGAAATCATTGGAATCTCCTCTACAGAATGTTCCATTCATTCACTGCGAATGTGGAATTCAACTGACTCTCCACTCCATGCAGGTTTTCCTTACACCACTGATGAATGTCCAAGTAACCCAATGCTGGTTTTCAGCTGCATGTTCACACTCGCAGCCATGCTATACAATTGGCTTTCCACTAAATCCTGATTAGTTCTTGATTTTCCTTCCACACGACCCAGCCTTCAGAAATCGTTGGAATCTCCACTAGAGAATGTTCCATTCATTCACTGCGAATCTGGAATTCCTCTGAACCTCCACTCCCGGCAGGTTTTCGTTACACCACTGTTGAATGTCCAAGTAACCCAATGTTTTAAGTGTTTTCTTCACAAGCGCAGTGGTGCTGTTCAATTGGCTATCCACTCAACCCTGGCCAGCTCTACATTTTCCTGTCCACACCACAGAGACTGGAGAAATCATTGTTATCTCCACTACAGAATGTTCCATTCATTCACAGCGAATCTGGAATTCATCTGAATCTCCACTCCCGGCAGGTTTTCGTGACACCACTGGTAAATATCCAAGTAAGCCAATGCTGGTTTTAAGTGGCCTGCTCATACTCTCAGCCGTGCTGTTCAATTTGCTATCCACTCAACCCTCTTCAGCTCCATTTTCCTGTCCACATAACCCAAACTTCAGAAACAATTGGTATCTCCTCCACAGAATGTTCCATTCATTGACGGCAAATCTGAAATTCATCTAATTCTCAACTCCCGTCAGGTTTTCGTTACACCACTTGTGAATGTCCAATTAAGCCAAAGCTGGTTTTCAGTGGCCTGTTCTTACTACGAGACGTGCTGTTCATTTGGCTATCCATTCCACCCTGTTCAGCTCTACATTTTCGTGTCCACAAAACCCAGCCTTCAGAAATCATTGGAATCACCACTAGAGAATGTTCCATTCATTCACTGCGAATCTGGAATTCATCTGAATCTCCACTCCCGGCAGGTTTTCATTGCACCACTGCTGAATGTTCAAGTAACGCAATGATGGTTTTCAGCGGTCTATTCACACTCGAACCCGTGCTGTTCACGGTCTAGCGACTCAACACTGGTGAGTTCTTCTTTTTCCAGTTCAGACAATACAAACCTCAGAAACCATTGCAATCTACACTACAGAATGTTTCATTCATTCAGGCGAATCTTGAATTCATCTTGTTCTCCACTCCCAGCAGGTTTTCGTTTCACCACTGGTGAATGTCCAAGCAACCCAAGGCTGGTTTCAGCTGCGTGTTAACACTCGCAGCCGTGCTGTTCAATTGGCTATCCAGTGAACGCTGGTTAGCTCTTGATTTTCCTTCCACACACCGAGCCTTCAGAAATCATTCTTATCTCCACTTCAGAATGTTCCATTCGTTCCCTGCGAATCTGGAATTCCTCTGACTCTCCACACCAGGCAGATTTTCCTAACAACACTGGTGAATGACCAGGTAATCCAATGCTGGTTTTCAGCGGCTGTTCACACTCACAGCCTTGCTGTTCAATTGGCAATCCAGTCAAACCTAGTCAGCTCTTCATTTTCCTGTCCACACAACCCAGCGTTCAGAAATCATTGGAATCTCTACTACAGAAATTTCCATTCATTCACTGTGAATCTGGAAATACTCTGAATCTGCATTCCAGGAAGGCTTTCGTTACACCACTGATGAATGTCCAAGTAATGCAATGCTGCTTCTTAGTGGTCTGTTCACACTCGAAACCGTGCTGTTCATTGGCTATCCACTCAATATCGGTCAGCTCTTCAATATCCTGTCCAGACTATCCAGATTCCTAAATGTTGGCAATCACCACTACAGAATGTTCCATTCAATCACGCGAATCTGGAATTCATCAGAGTCTCCACTCCTGGAAGGTTTTCGTGACACCACTGGTAAATGTCCAAGGAAGACAATGCTGGTTTTAAGCCGCCTGCTAACACACTCAGCCGTGCTGTTCAATTTGCTATCCACCCAACCCTATTCAGCTCTACATTTTCCTGTCCTCATAACCCAACCTTCAGAAATAATTGGTATCTCCTCCACAGAATGTTCCGTTCATTCACTGCGAATCTTAAATTCATCTGACTCTCAACTCCCGGCGGGTTATCGTTACACCACTTGTGAATGTCCAAGTAAGCCAATGCTGGTTTTCAGTGGCCTGTTCATACTAAGAGACGTGCTGTTCATTTGGCTATCCACTCCACCCTGTTCAGCTCTACATTTTCGTGTCCACAAATCCCAGCCTTCAGAAATCATTGGAATCACCACTAGAGAATGTTCCATTCATTCACTGCGAATCTGGAATTCATCTGAACCTCCACTCCTGGCAGGTTTTCGTTACGCCACTGGTGAATGTCCAAGTAACTCAATACTGGTTTTCAGAGGCATGTTCAACTCGCAGAAGTGCTGTTCAATGGGCTATCCACTCAATATTGGTCAGCTCTTCATTTTCCTCTCCACACAAACCAGCCTTCAGAAATCATTGGGCTCTCCACTACAGACTGTTCCATTCATTCACTGCGATTCTGCAATTCATCTGACTCTCCGCTCCAGGCAGGTTTTCATTACAGCACTGGTGAATGACCAAGTAATCCAATGCTGGTTTTCAGCCGCCTTTTCACACTCGCAGTGTGCTGTTCAATTGTCTATCCACTCAAACCTGGTCAGCCTTTCATTTTCTTTTCCACAATATCAGACTTCAGAAATCATTGGAATCGCCAGTACAGAATGTTCCATTCATTCACTGCCAATCTGGAATTCATCTGAATCTGCACTCCAGGTAGGCTTTCATTACACCACTTATGAATGTCCAAGTAACACAATGCTGGTTTTCAGCGGTCTGTTCACACTCTAAGCCCTGCTTTTTACTGGGTATCCACACAACTGTGATCAGCTCTTCATTTTCATGTCCAAACAATCCAGACTTGAGAAATCATTGCAATCTCCAGTACAGAATGTTCCATTCATTCACTGCGAATCTGGAATTCAACTGAATCTCCACTACCTGCAGATTTATCTTACACCACTTGTGAATGTCCAAGTAAAACAATGCTGGTTTTCAGAGGCCTGTTCATGTTCGCAGTCGTGCTGTTCAATTGGCTATCCACTCAACCTGTTTTGCTCCTCATTTTCCTGTGCACACAACCCAGCCTTCAGAAATCATTGTAATCTCCACTACAGGATGTTCCATTCATTCACTGGGAATCTGGAATTCATCTGAATCTGCACTCCACGCAGGCTTTCGTTACACCACTGCTGAAAGTCGAAGTAATGCAATACTGGTTTTCAGTGGTCTGTTCACATTCGAAGCCGAGGCTTTTTACAGGCTATCCACTCAACACTGGTCAGCTCTTCATTTTCGTGTCCCCACAATCCAGATTTCAGAAATCATTGCAATCTCCACTACAGAATGTTCCATTCATTCACTGCGAGTCTGGAGTTTATCTGATTCTCCACTCCCGCCTGGTTAACATTACACCACTTGTGAATGTCCAAGTAAGCCAATGCTGGTTTTCAGAGGCCTGTTCATACTCGCAGCCGTGCTGTTTAATTGACAATTCACTCCACCCTGTTCAGCTCTTCATTGTCCCACCACACTACCAGCCTTCAGAAATCTTTGTTATCTCCACTACAGAATGTTCCATTCATTCACTGCGAATCTGGAATTCATCTGACTCTCAACTCCACGCAGGTTTTCATTACACCACTGTTGAATGTCCAAGTAACCCAATGCTGGTTTTCAGCGGCCTGTTCATATTCGCAGCCCTGCTGTTTACTTGGCTATCGATTCAAGCCTGGTCAGCTCTTCATTTTCCTGTCCACACAACACAGGCTTCAGAAATCATTGGAATCTCCTCTACAGAATGTTCCATTCATTCACTGCGAATGTGGAATTCAACTGACTCTCCACTCCATGCAGGTTTTCCTTACACCACTGATGAATGTCCAAGTAACCCAATGCTGGTTTTCAGCTGCATGTTCACACTCGCAGCCATGCTATACAATTGGCTTTCCACTAAATCCTGATTAGTTCTTGATTTTCCTTCCACACGACCCAGCCTTCAGAAATCGTTGGAATCTCCACTAGAGAATGTTCCATTCATTCACTGCGAATCTGGAATTCCTCTGAACCTCCACTCCCGGCAGGTTTTCGTTACACCACTGTTGAATGTCCAAGTAACCCAATGTTTTAAGTGTTTTCTTCACAAGCGCAGTGGTGCTGTTCAATTGGCTATCCACTCAACCCTGGCCAGCTCTACATTTTCCTGTCCACACCACAGAGACTGGAGAAATCATTGTTATCTCCACTACAGAATGTTCCATTCATTCACAGCGAATCTGGAATTCATCTGAATCTCCACTCCCGGCAGGTTTTCGTGACACCACTGGTAAATATCCAAGTAAGCCAATGCTGGTTTTAAGTGGCCTGCTCATACTCTCAGCCGTGCTGTTCAATTTGCTATCCACTCAACCCTCTTCAGCTCCATTTTCCTGTCCACATAACCCAAACTTCAGAAACAATTGGTATCTCCTCCACAGAATGTTCCATTCATTGACGGCAAATCTGAAATTCATCTAATTCTCAACTCCCGTCAGGTTTTCGTTACACCACTTGTGAATGTCCAATTAAGCCAAAGCTGGTTTTCAGTGGCCTGTTCTTACTACGAGACGTGCTGTTCATTTGGCTATCCATTCCACCCTGTTCAGCTCTACATTTTCGTGTCCACAAAACCCAGCCTTCAGAAATCATTGGAATCACCACTAGAGAATGTTCCATTCATTCACTGCGAATCTGGAATTCATCTGAATCTCCACTCCCGGCAGGTTTTCATTGCACCACTGCTGAATGTTCAAGTAACGCAATGATGGTTTTCAGCGGTCTATTCACACTCGAACCCGTGCTGTTCACAGTCTAGCGACTCAACACTGGTGAGTTCTTCTTTTTCCAGTTCAGACAATACAAACCTCAGAAACCATTGCAATCTACACTACAGAATGTTTCATTCATTCAGGCGAATCTTGAATTCATCTTGTTCTCCACTCCCAGCAGGTTTTCGTTTCACCACTGGTGAATGTCCAAGCAACCCAAGGCTGGTTTCAGCTGCGTGTTAACACTCGCAGCCGTGCTGTTCAATTGGCTATCCAGTGAACGCTGGTTAGCTCTTGATTTTCCTTCCACACACCGAGCCTTCAGAAATCATTCTTATCTCCACTTCAGAATGTTCCATTCGTTCCCTGCGAATCTGGAATTCCTCTGACTCTCCACACCAGGCAGATTTTCCTAACAACACTGGTGAATGACCAGGTAATCCAATGCTGGTTTTCAGCGGCTGCTCACACTCACAGCCTTGCTGTTCAATTGGCAATCCAGTCAAACCTAGTCAGCTCTTCATTTTCCTGTCCACACAACCCAGCGTTCAGAAATCATTGGAATCTCTACTACAGAAATTTCCATTCATTCACTGTGAATCTGGAAATAATCTGTATCTGCATTCCAGGAAGGCTTTCGTTACACCACTGATGAATGTCCAAGTAATGCAATGCTGCTTCTTAGTGGTCTGTTCACACTCGAAACCGTGCTGTTCATTGGCTATCCACTCAATATCGGTCAGCTCTTCAATATCCTGTCCAGACTATCCAGATTCCTAAATGTTGGCAATCACCACTACAGAATGTTCCATTCAATCACGCGAATCTGGAATTCATCAGAGTCTCCACTCCTGGAAGGTTTTCGTGACACCACTGGTAAATGTCCAAGGAAGACAATGGTGGTTTTAAGCCGCCTGCTAACACACTCAGCCGTGCTGTTCAATTTGCTATCCACCCAACCCTATTCAGCTCTACATTTTCCTGTCCTCATAACCCAACCTTCAGAAATAATTGGTATCTCCTCCACAGAATGTTCCGTTCATTCACTGCGAATCTTAAATTCATCTGACTCTCAACTCCCGGCGGGTTATCGTTACACCACTTGTGAATGTCCAAGTAAGCCAATGCTGGTTTTCAGTGGCCTGTTCATACTAAGAGACGTGCTGTTCATTTGGCTATCCACTCCACCCTGTTCAGCTCTACATTCTCGTGTCCACAAAACCCAGCCTTCAGAAATCATTGGAATCACCACTAGAGAATGTTCCATTCATTCACTGCGAATCTGGAATTCATCTGAACCTCCACTCCTGGCAGGTTTTCGTTACGCCACTGGTGAATGTCCAAGTAACTCAATACTGGTTTTCAGAGGCATGTTCAACTCGCAGAAGTGCTGTTCAATGGGCTATCCACTCAATATTGGTCAGCTCTTCATTTTCCTCTCCACACAAACCAGCCTTCAGAAATCATTGGGCTCTCCACTACAGACTGTTCCATTCATTCACTGCGATTCTGCAATTCATCTGACTCTGCGCTCCAGGCAGGTTTTCATTACAGCACTGGTGAATGACCAAGTAATCCAATGCTGGTTTTCAGCCGCCTTTTCACACTCGCAGTGTGCTGTTCAATTGTCTATCCACTCAAACCTGGTCAGCCTTTCATTTTCTTTTCCACAATATCAGACTTCAGAAATCATTGGAATCGCCAGTACAGAATGTTCCATTCATTCACTGCCAATCTGGAATTCATCTGAATCTGCACTCCAGGTAGGCTTTCATTACACCACTTATGAATGTCCAAGTAACACAATGCTGGTTTTCAGCGGTCTGTTCACACTCTAAGCCCTGCTTTTTACTGGGTATCCACACAACTGTGGTCAGCTCTTCATTTTCATGTCCAAACAATCCAGACTTGAGAAATCATTGCAATCTCCAGTACAGAATGTTCCATTCATTCACTGCGAATCTGGAATTCAACTGAATCTCCACTACCTGCAGATTTATCTTACACCACTTGTGAATGTCCAAGTAAAACAATGCTGGTTTTCAGAGGCCTGTTCATGTTCGCAGTCGTGCTGTTCAATTGGCTATCCACTCAACCTGTTTTGCTCCTCATTTTCCTGTGCACACAACCCAGCCTTCAGAAATCATTGTAATCTCCACTACAGGATGTTCCATTCATTCACTGGGAATCTGGAATTCATCTGAATCTGCACTCCACGCAGGCTTTCGTTACACCACTGCTGAAAGTCGAAGTAATGCAATACTGGTTTTCAGTGGTCTGTTCACATTCGAAGCCGAGGCTTTTTACAGGCTATCCACTCAACACTGGTCAGCTCTTCATTTTCGTGTCCCCACAATCCAGATTTCAGAAATCATTGCAATCTCCACTACAGAATGTTCCATTCATTCACTGCGAGTCTGGAGTTTATCTGATTCTCCACTCCCGCCTGGTTAACATTACACCACTTGTGAATGTCCAAGTAAGCCAATGCTGGTTTTCAGAGGCCTGTTCATACTCGCAGCCGTGCTGTTTAATTGACAATTCACTCCACCCTGTTCAGCTCTTCATTGTCCCACCACACTACCAGCCTTCAGAAATCTTTGTTATCTCCACTACAGAATGTTCCATTCATTCACTGCGAATCTGGAATTCATCTGACTCTCAACTCCACGCAGGTTTTCATTACACCACTGTTGAATGTCCAAGTAACCCAATGCTGGTTTTCAGCGGCCTGTTCATATTCGCAGCCCTGCTGTTTACTTGGCTATCGATTCAAGCCTGGTCAGCTCTTCATTTTCCTGTCCACACAACACAGGCTTCAGAAATCATTGGAATCTCCTCTACAGAATGTTCCATTCATTCACTGCGAATGTGGAATTCAACTGACTCTCCACTCCATGCAGGTTTTCCTTACACCACTGATGAATGTCCAAGTAACCCAATGCTGGTTTTCAGCTGCATGTTCACACTCGCAGCCATGCTATACAATTGGCTTTCCACTAAATCCTGATTAGTTCTTGATTTTCCTTCCACACGACCCAGCCTTCAGAAATCGTTGGAATCTCCACTAGAGAATGTTCCATTCATTCACTGCGAATCTGGAATTCCTCTGAACCTCCACTCCCGGCAGGTTTTCGTTACACCACTGTTGAATGTCCAAGTAACCCAATGTTTTAAGTGTTTTCTTCACAAGCGCAGTGGTGCTGTTCAATTGGCTATCCACTCAACCCTGGCCAGCTCTACATTTTCCTGTCCACACCACAGAGACTGGAGAAATCATTGTTATCTCCACTACAGAATGTTCCATTCATTCACAGCGAATCTGGAATTCATCTGAATCTCCACTCCCGGCAGGTTTTCGTGACACCACTGGTAAATATCCAAGTAAGCCAATGCTGGTTTTAAGTGGCCTGCTCATACTCTCAGCCGTGCTGTTCAATTTGCTATCCACTCAACCCTCTTCAGCTCCATTTTCCTGTCCACATAACCCAAACTTCAGAAACAATTGGTATCTCCTCCACAGAATGTTCCATTCATTGACGGCAAATCTGAAATTCATCTAATTCTCAACTCCCGTCAGGTTTTCGTTACACCACTTGTGAATGTCCAATTAAGCCAAAGCTGGTTTTCAGTGGCCTGTTCTTACTACGAGACGTGCTGTTCATTTGGCTATCCATTCCACCCTGTTCAGCTCTACATTTTCGTGTCCACAAAACCCAGCCTTCAGAAATCATTGGAATCACCACTAGAGAATGTTCCATTCATTCACTGCGAATCTGGAATTCATCTGAATCTCCACTCCCGGCAGGTTTTCATTGCACCACTGCTGAATGTTCAAGTAACGCAATGATGGTTTTCAGCGGTCTATTCACACTCGAACCCGTGCTGTTCACGGTCTAGCGACTCAACACTGGTGAGTTCTTCTTTTTCCAGTTCAGACAATACAAACCTCAGAAACCATTGCAATCTACACTACAGAATGTTTCATTCATTCAGGCGAATCTTGAATTCATCTTGTTCTCCACTCCCAGCAGGTTTTCGTTTCACCACTGGTGAATGTCCAAGCAACCCAAGGCTGGTTTCAGCTGCGTGTTAACACTCGCAGCCGTGCTGTTCAATTGGCTATCCAGTGAACGCTGGTTAGCTCTTGATTTTCCTTCCACACACCGAGCCTTCAGAAATCATTCTTATCTCCACTTCAGAATGTTCCATTCGTTCCCTGCGAATCTGGAATTCCTCTGACTCTCCACACCAGGCAGATTTTCCTAACAACACTGGTGAATGACCAGGTAATCCAATGCTGGTTTTCAGCGGCTGTTCACACTCACAGCCTTGCTGTTCAATTGGCAATCCAGTCAAACCTAGTCAGCTCTTCATTTTCCTGTCCACACAACCCAGCGTTCAGAAATCATTGGAATCTCTACTACAGAAATTTCCATTCATTCACTGTGAATCTGGAAATACTCTGAATCTGCATTCCAGGAAGGCTTTCGTTACACCACTGATGAATGTCCAAGTAATGCAATGCTGCTTCTTAGTGGTCTGTTCACACTCGAAACCGTGCTGTTCATTGGCTATCCACTCAATATCGGTCAGCTCTTCAATATCCTGTCCAGACTATCCAGATTCCTAAATGTTGGCAATCACCACTACAGAATGTTCCATTCAATCACGCGAATCTGGAATTCATCAGAGTCTCCACTCCTGGAAGGTTTTCGTGACACCACTGGTAAATGTCCAAGGAAGACAATGCTGGTTTTAAGCCGCCTGCTAACACACTCAGCCGTGCTGTTCAATTTGCTATCCACCCAACCCTATTCAGCTCTACATTTTCCTGTCCTCATAACCCAACCTTCAGAAATAATTGGTATCTCCTCCACAGAATGTTCCGTTCATTCACTGCGAATCTTAAATTCATCTGACTCTCAACTCCCGGCGGGTTATCGTTACACCACTTGTGAATGTCCAAGTAAGCCAATGCTGGTTTTCAGTGGCCTGTTCATACTAAGAGACGTGCTGTTCATTTGGCTATCCACTCCACCCTGTTCAGCTCTACATTCTCGTGTCCACAAAACCCAGCCTTCAGAAATCATTGGAATCACCACTAGAGAATGTTCCATTCATTCACTGCGAATCTGGAATTCCTCTGAACCTCCACTCCTGGCAGGTTTTCGTTACGCCACTGGTGAATGTCCAAGTAACTCAATACTGGTTTTCAGAGGCATGTTCAACTCGCAGAAGTGCTGTTCAATGGGCTATCCACTCAATATTGGTCAGCTCTTCATTTTCCTCTCCACACAAACCAGCCTTCAGAAATCATTGGGCTCTCCACTACAGACTGTTCCATTCATTCACTGCGATTCTGCAATTCATCTGACTCTCCGCTCCAGGCAGGTTTTCATTACAGCACTGGTGAATGACCAAGTAATCCAATGCTGGTTTTCAGCCGCCTTTTCACACTCGCAGTGTGCTGTTCAATTGTCTATCCACTCAAACCTGGTCAGCCTTTCATTTTCTTTTCCACAATATCAGACTTCAGAAATCATTGGAATCGCCAGTACAGAATGTTCCATTCATTCACTGCCAATCTGGAATTCATCTGAATCTGCACTCCAGGTAGGCTTTCATTACACCACTTATGAATGTCCAAGTAACACAATGCTGGTTTTCAGCGGTCTGTTCACACTCTAAGCCCTGCTTTTTACTGGGTATCCACACAACTGTGGTCAGCTCTTCATTTTCATGTCCAAACAATCCAGACTTGAGAAATCATTGCAATCTCCAGTACAGAATGTTCCATTCATTCACTGCGAATCTGGAATTCAACTGAATCTCCACTACCTGCAGATTTATCTTACACCACTTGTGAATGTCCAAGTAAAACAATGCTGGTTTTCAGAGGCCTGTTCATGTTCGCAGTCGTGCTGTTCAATTGGCTATCCACTCAACCTGTTTTGCTCCTCATTTTCCTGTGCACACAACCCAGCCTTCAGAAATCATTGTAATCTCCACTACAGGATGTTCCATTCATTCACTGGGAATCTGGAATTCATCTGAATCTGCACTCCACGCAGGCTTTCGTTACACCACTGCTGAAAGTCGAAGTAATGCAATACTGGTTTTCAGTGGTCTGTTCACATTCGAAGCCGAGGCTTTTTACAGGCTATCCACTCAACACTGGTCAGCTCTTCATTTTCGTGTCCCCACAATCCAGATTTCAGAAATCATTGCAATCTCCACTACAGAATGTTCCATTCATTCACTGCGAGTCTGGAGTTTATCTGATTCTCCACTCCCGCCTGGTTAACATTACACCACTTGTGAATGTCCAAGTAAGCCAATGCTGGTTTTCAGAGGCCTGTTCATACTCGCAGCCGTGCTGTTTAATTGACAATTCACTCCACCCTGTTCAGCTCTTCATTGTCCCACCACACTACCAGCCTTCAGAAATCTTTGTTATCTCCACTACAGAATGTTCCATTCATTCACTGCGAATCTGGAATTCATCTGACTCTCAACTCCACGCAGGTTTTCATTACACCACTGTTGAATGTCCAAGTAACCCAATGCTGGTTTTCAGCGGCCTGTTCATATTCGCAGCCCTGCTGTTTACTTGGCTATCGATTCAAGCCTGGTCAGCTCTTCATTTTCCTGTCCACACAACACAGGCTTCAGAAATCATTGGAATCTCCTCTACAGAATGTTCCATTCATTCACTGCGAATGTGGAATTCAACTGACTCTCCACTCCATGCAGGTTTTCCTTACACCACTGATGAATGTCCAAGTAACCCAATGCTGGTTTTCAGCTGCATGTTCACACTCGCAGCCATGCTATACAATTGGCTTTCCACTAAATCCTGATTAGTTCTTGATTTTCCTTCCACACGACCCAGCCTTCAGAAATCGTTGGAATCTCCACTAGAGAATGTTCCATTCATTCACTGCGAATCTGGAATTCCTCTGAACCTCCACTCCCGGCAGGTTTTCGTTACACCACTGTTGAATGTCCAAGTAACCCAATGTTTTAAGTGTTTTCTTCACAAGCGCAGTGGTGCTGTTCAATTGGCTATCCACTCAACCCTGGCCAGCTCTACATTTTCCTGTCCACACCACAGAGACTGGAGAAATCATTGTTATCTCCACTACAGAATGTTCCATTCATTCACAGCGAATCTGGAATTCATCTGAATCTCCACTCCCGGCAGGTTTTCGTGACACCACTGGTAAATATCCAAGTAAGCCAATGCTGGTTTTAAGTGGCCTGCTCATACTCTCAGCCGTGCTGTTCAATTTGCTATCCACTCAACCCTCTTCAGCTCCATTTTCCTGTCCACATAACCCAAACTTCAGAAACAATTGGTATCTCCTCCACAGAATGTTCCATTCATTGACGGCAAATCTGAAATTCATCTAATTCTCAACTCCCGTCAGGTTTTCGTTACACCACTTGTGAATGTCCAATTAAGCCAAAGCTGGTTTTCAGTGGCCTGTTCTTACTACGAGACGTGCTGTTCATTTGGCTATCCATTCCACCCTGTTCAGCTCTACATTTTCGTGTCCACAAAACCCAGCCTTCAGAAATCATTGGAATCACCACTAGAGAATGTTCCATTCATTCACTGCGAATCTGGAATTCATCTGAATCTCCACTCCCGGCAGCTTTTCATTGCACCACTGCTGAATGTTCAAGTAACGCAATGATGGTTTTCAGCGGTCTATTCACACTCGAACCCGTGCTGTTCACGGTCTAGCGACTCAACACTGGTGAGTTCTTCTTTTTCCAGTTCAGACAATACAAACCTCAGAAACCATTGCAATCTACACTACAGAATGTTTCATTCATTCAGGCGAATCTTGAATTCATCTTGTTCTCCACTCCCAGCAGGTTTTCGTTTCACCACTGGTGAATGTCCAAGCAACCCAAGGCTGGTTTCAGCTGCGTGTTAACACTCGCAGCCGTGCTGTTCAATTGGCTATCCAGTGAACGCTGGTTAGCTCTTGATTTTCCTTCCACACACCGAGCCTTCAGAAATCATTCTTATCTCCACTTCAGAATGTTCCATTCGTTCCCTGCGAATCTGGAATTCCTCTGACTCTCCACACCAGGCAGATTTTCCTAACAACACTGGTGAATGACCAGGTAATCCAATGCTGGTTTTCAGCGGCTGTTCACACTCACAGCCTTGCTGTTCAATTGGCAATCCAGTCAAACCTAGTCAGCTCTTCATTTTCCTGTCCACACAACCCAGCGTTCAGAAATCATTGGAATCTCTACTACAGAAATTTCCATTCATTCACTGTGAATCTGGAAATACTCTGAATCTGCATTCCAGGAAGGCTTTCGTTACACCACTGATGAATGTCCAAGTAATGCAATGCTGCTTCTTAGTGGTCTGTTCACACTCGAAACCGTGCTGTTCATTGGCTATCCACTCAATATCGGTCAGCTCTTCAATATCCTGTCCAGACTATCCAGATTCCTAAATGTTGGCAATCACCACTACAGAATGTTCCATTCAATCACGCGAATCTGGAATTCATCAGAGTCTCCACTCCTGGAAGGTTTTCGTGACACCACTGGTAAATGTCCAAGGAAGACAATGCTGGTTTTAAGCCGCCTGCTAACACACTCAGCCGTGCTGTTCAATTTGCTATCCACCCAACCCTATTCAGCTCTACATTTTCCTGTCCTCATAACCCAACCTTCAGAAATAATTGGTATCTCCTCCACAGAATGTTCCGTTCATTCACTGCGAATCTTAAATTCATCTGACTCTCAACTCCCGGCGGGTTATCGTTACACCACTTGTGAATGTCCAAGTAAGCCAATGCTGGTTTTCAGTGGCCTGTTCATACTAAGAGACGTGCTGTTCATTTGGCTATCCACTCCACCCTGTTCAGCTCTACATTTTCGTGTCCACAAAACCCAGCCTTCAGAAATCATTGGAATCACCACTAGAGAATGTTCCATTCATTCACTGCGAATCTGGAATTCCTCTGAACCTCCACTCCTGGCAGGTTTTCGTTACGCCACTGGTGAATGTCCAAGTAACTCAATACTGGTTTTCAGAGGCATGTTCAACTCGCAGAAGTGCTGTTCAATGGGCTATCCACTCAATATTGGTCAGCTCTTCATTTTCCTCTCCACACAAACCAGCCTTCAGAAATCATTGGGCTCTCCACTACAGACTGTTCCATTCATTCACTGCGATTCTGCAATTCATCTGACTCTCCGCTCCAGGCAGGTTTTCATTACAGCACTGGTGAATGACCAAGTAATCCAATGCTGGTTTTCAGCCGCCTTTTCACACTCGCAGTGTGCTGTTCAATTGTCTATCCACTCAAACCTGGTCAGCCTTTCATTTTCTTTTCCACAATATCAGACTTCAGAAATCATTGGAATCGCCAGTACAGAATGTTCCATTCATTCACTGCCAATCTGGAATTCATCTGAATCTGCACTCCAGGTAGGCTTTCATTACACCACTTATGAATGTCCAAGTAACACAATGCTGGTTTTCAGCGGTCTGTTCACACTCTAAGCCCTGCTTTTTACTGGGTATCCACACAACTGTGGTCAGCTCTTCATTTTCATGTCCAAACAATCCAGACTTGAGAAATCATTGCAATCTCCAGTACAGAATGTTCCATTCATTCACTGCGAATCTGGAATTCAACTGAATCTCCACTACCTGCAGATTTATCTTACACCACTTGTGAATGTCCAAGTAAAACAATGCTGGTTTTCAGAGGCCTGTTCATGTTCGCAGTCGTGCTGTTCAATTGGCTATCCACTCAACCTGTTTTGCTCCTCATTTTCCTGTGCACACAACCCAGCCTTCAGAAATCATTGTAATCTCCACTACAGGATGTTCCATTCATTCACTGGGAATCTGGAATTCATCTGAATCTGCACTCCACGCAGGCTTTCGTTACACCACTGCTGAAAGTCGAAGTAATGCAATACTGGTTTTCAGTGGTCTGTTCACATTCGAAGCCGAGGCTTTTTACAGGCTATCCACTCAACACTGGTCAGCTCTTCATTTTCGTGTCCCCACAATCCAGATTTCAGAAATCATTGCAATCTCCACTACAGAATGTTCCATTCATTCACTGCGAGTCTGGAGTTTATCTGATTCTCCACTCCCGCCTGGTTAACATTACACCACTTGTGAATGTCCAAGTAAGCCAATGCTGGTTTTCAGAGGCCTGTTCATACTCGCAGCCGTGCTGTTTAATTGACAATTCACTCCACCCTGTTCAGCTCTTCATTGTCCCACCACACTACCAGCCTTCAGAAATCTTTGTTATCTCCACTACAGAATGTTCCATTCATTCACTGCGAATCTGGAATTCATCTGACTCTCAACTCCACGCAGGTTTTCATTACACCACTGTTGAATGTCCAAGTAACCCAATGCTGGTTTTCAGCGGCCTGTTCATATTCGCAGCCCTGCTGTTTACTTGGCTATCGATTCAAGCCTGGTCAGCTCTTCATTTTCCTGTCCACACAACACAGGCTTCAGAAATCATTGGAATCTCCTCTACAGAATGTTCCATTCATTCACTGCGAATGTGGAATTCAACTGACTCTCCACTCCATGCAGGTTTTCCTTACACCACTGATGAATGTCCAAGTAACCCAATGCTGGTTTTCAGCTGCATGTTCACACTCGCAGCCATGCTATACAATTGGCTTTCCACTAAATCCTGATTAGTTCTTGATTTTCCTTCCACACGACCCAGCCTTCAGAAATCGTTGGAATCTCCACTAGAGAATGTTCCATTCATTCACTGCGAATCTGGAATTCCTCTGAACCTCCACTCCCGGCAGGTTTTCGTTACACCACTGTTGAATGTCCAAGTAACCCAATGTTTTAAGTGTTTTCTTCACAAGCGCAGTGGTGCTGTTCAATTGGCTATCCACTCAACCCTGGCCAGCTCTACATTTTCCTGTCCACACCACAGAGACTGGAGAAATCATTGTTATCTCCACTACAGAATGTTCCATTCATTCACAGCGAATCTGGAATTCATCTGAATCTCCACTCCCGGCAGGTTTTCGTGACACCACTGGTAAATATCCAAGTAAGCCAATGCTGGTTTTAAGTGGCCTGCTCATACTCTCAGCCGTGCTGTTCAATTTGCTATCCACTCAACCCTCTTCAGCTCCATTTTCCTGTCCACATAACCCAAACTTCAGAAACAATTGGTATCTCCTCCACAGAATGTTCCATTCATTGACGGCAAATCTGAAATTCATCTAATTCTCAACTCCCGTCAGGTTTTCGTTACACCACTTGTGAATGTCCAATTAAGCCAAAGCTGGTTTTCAGTGGCCTGTTCTTACTACGAGACGTGCTGTTCATTTGGCTATCCATTCCACCCTGTTCAGCTCTACATTTTCGTGTCCACAAAACCCAGCCTTCAGAAATCATTGGAATCACCACTAGAGAATGTTCCATTCATTCACTGCGAATCTGGAATTCATCTGAATCTCCACTCCCGGCAGCTTTTCATTGCACCACTGCTGAATGTTCAAGTAACGCAATGATGGTTTTCAGCGGTCTATTCACACTCGAACCCGTGCTGTTCACGGTCTAGCGACTCAACACTGGTGAGTTCTTCTTTTTCCAGTTCAGACAATACAAACCTCAGAAACCATTGCAATCTACACTACAGAATGTTTCATTCATTCAGGCGAATCTTGAATTCATCTTGTTCTCCACTCCCAGCAGGTTTTCGTTTCACCACTGGTGAATGTCCAAGCAACCCAAGGCTGGTTTCAGCTGCGTGTTAACACTCGCAGCCGTGCTGTTCAATTGGCTATCCAGTGAACGCTGGTTAGCTCTTGATTTTCCTTCCACACACCGAGCCTTCAGAAATCATTCTTATCTCCACTTCAGAATGTTCCATTCGTTCCCTGCGAATCTGGAATTCCTCTGACTCTCCACACCAGGCAGATTTTCCTAACAACACTGGTGAATGACCAGGTAATCCAATGCTGGTTTTCAGCGGCTGTTCACACTCACAGCCTTGCTGTTCAATTGGCAATCCAGTCAAACCTAGTCAGCTCTTCATTTTCCTGTCCACACAACCCAGCGTTCAGAAATCATTGGAATCTCTACTACAGAAATTTCCATTCATTCACTGTGAATCTGGAAATACTCTGAATCTGCATTCCAGGAAGGCTTTCGTTACACCACTGATGAATGTCCAAGTAATGCAATGCTGCTTCTTAGTGGTCTGTTCACACTCGAAACCGTGCTGTTCATTGGCTATCCACTCAATATCGGTCAGCTCTTCAATATCCTGTCCAGACTATCCAGATTCCTAAATGTTGGCAATCACCACTACAGAATGTTCCATTCAATCACGCGAATCTGGAATTCATCAGAGTCTCCACTCCTGGAAGGTTTTCGTGACACCACTGGTAAATGTCCAAGGAAGACAATGCTGGTTTTAAGCCGCCTGCTAACACACTCAGCCGTGCTGTTCAATTTGCTATCCACCCAACCCTATTCAGCTCTACATTTTCCTGTCCTCATAACCCAACCTTCAGAAATAATTGGTATCTCCTCCACAGAATGTTCCGTTCATTCACTGCGAATCTTAAATTCATCTGACTCTCAACTCCCGGCGGGTTATCGTTACACCACTTGTGAATGTCCAAGTAAGCCAATGCTGGTTTTCAGTGGCCTGTTCATACTAAGAGACGTGCTGTTCATTTGGCTATCCACTCCACCCTGTTCAGCTCTACATTTTCGTGTCCACAAAACCCAGCCTTCAGAAATCATTGGAATCACCACTAGAGAATGTTCCATTCATTCACTGCGAATCTGGAATTCATCTGAACCTCCACTCCTGGCAGGTTTTCGTTACGCCACTGGTGAATGTCCAAGTAACTCAATACTGGTTTTCAGAGGCATGTTCAACTCGCAGAAGTGCTGTTCAATGGGCTATCCACTCAATATTGGTCAGCTCTTCATTTTCCTCTCCACACAAACCAGCCTTCAGAAATCATTGGGCTCTCCACTACAGACTGTTCCATTCATTCACTGCGATTCTGCAATTCATCTGACTCTCCGCTCCAGGCAGGTTTTCATTACAGCACTGGTGAATGAACAAGTAATCCAATGCTGGTTTTCAGCCGCCTTTTCACACTCGCAGTGTGCTGTTCAATTGTCTATCCACTCAAACCTGGTCAGCCTTTCATTTTCTTTTCCACAATATCAGACTTCAGAAATCATTGGAATCGCCAGTACAGAATGTTCCATTCATTCACTGCCAATCTGGAATTCATCTGAATCTGCACTCCAGGTAGGCTTTCATTACACCACTTATGAATGTCCAAGTAACACAATGCTGGTTTTCAGCGGTCTGTTCACACTCTAAGCCCTGCTTTTTACTGGGTATCCACACAACTGTGGTCAGCTCTTCATTTTCATGTCCAAACAATCCAGGCTTGAGAAATCATTGCAATCTCCAGTACAGAATGTTCCATTCATTCACTGCGAATCTGGAATTCAACTGAATCTCCACTACCTGCAGATTTATCTTACACCACTTGTGAATGTCCAAGTAAAACAATGCTGGTTTTCAGAGGCCTGTTCATGTTCGCAGTCGTGCTGTTCAATTGGCTATCCACTCAACCTGTTTTGCTCCTCATTTTCCTGTGCACACAACCCAGCCTTCAGAAATCATTGTAATCTCCACTACAGGATGTTCCATTCATTCACTGGGAATCTGGAATTCATCTGAATCTGCACTCCACGCAGGCTTTCGTTACACCACTGCTGAAAGTCGAAGTAATGCAATACTGGTTTTCAGTGGTCTGTTCACATTCGAAGCCGAGGCTTTTTACAGGCTATCCACTCAACACTGGTCAGCTCTTCATTTTCGTGTCCCCACAATCCAGATTTCAGAAATCATTGCAATCTCCACTACAGAATGTTCCATTCATTCACTGCGAGTCTGGAGTTTATCTGATTCTCCACTCCCGCCTGGTTAACATTACACCACTTGTGAATGTCCAAGTAAGCCAATGCTGGTTTTCAGAGGCCTGTTCATACTCGCAGCCGTGCTGTTTAATTGACAATTCACTCCACCCTGTTCAGCTCTTCATTGTCCCACCACACTACCAGCCTTCAGAAATCTTTGTTATCTCCACTACAGAATGTTCCATTCATTCACTGCGAATCTGGAATTCATCTGACTCTCAACTCCACGCAGGTTTTCATTACACCACTGTTGAATGTCCAAGTAACCCAATGCTGGTTTTCAGCGGCCTGTTCATATTCGCAGCCCTGCTGTTTACTTGGCTATCGATTCAAGCCTGGTCAGCTCTTCATTTTCCTGTCCACACAACACAGGCTTCAGAAATCATTGGAATCTCCTCTACAGAATGTTCCATTCATTCACTGCGAATGTGGAATTCAACTGACTCTCCACTCCATGCAGGTTTTCCTTACACCACTGATGAATGTCCAAGTAACCCAATGCTGGTTTTCAGCTGCATGTTCACACTCGCAGCCATGCTATACAATTGGCTTTCCACTAAATCCTGATTAGTTCTTGATTTTCCTTCCACACGACCCAGCCTTCAGAAATCGTTGGAATCTCCACTAGAGAATGTTCCATTCATTCACTGCGAATCTGGAATTCCTCTGAACCTCCACTCCCGGCAGGTTTTCGTTACACCACTGTTGAATGTCCAAGTAACCCAATGTTTTAAGTGTTTTCTTCACAAGCGCAGTGGTGCTGTTCAATTGGCTATCCACTCAACCCTGGCCAGCTCTACATTTTCCTGTCCACACCACAGAGACTGGAGAAATCATTGTTATCTCCACTACAGAATGTTCCATTCATTCACAGCGAATCTGGAATTCATCTGAATCTCCACTCCCGGCAGGTTTTCGTGACACCACTGGTAAATATCCAAGTAAGCCAATGCTGGTTTTAAGTGGCCTGCTCATACTCTCAGCCGTGCTGTTCAATTTGCTATCCACTCAACCCTCTTCAGCTCCATTTTCCTGTCCACATAACCCAAACTTCAGAAACAATTGGTATCTCCTCCACAGAATGTTCCATTCATTGACGGCAAATCTGAAATTCATCTAATTCTCAACTCCCGTCAGGTTTTCGTTACACCACTTGTGAATGTCCAATTAAGCCAAAGCTGGTTTTCAGTGGCCTGTTCTTACTACGAGACGTGCTGTTCATTTGGCTATCCATTCCACCCTGTTCAGCTCTACATTTTCGTGTCCACAAAACCCAGCCTTCAGAAATCATTGGAATCACCACTAGAGAATGTTCCATTCATTCACTGCGAATCTGGAATTCATCTGAATCTCCACTCCCGGCAGGTTTTCATTGCACCACTGCTGAATGTTCAAGTAACGCAATGATGGTTTTCAGCGGTCTATTCACACTCGAACCCGTGCTGTTCACGGTCTAGCGACTCAACACTGGTGAGTTCTTCTTTTTCCAGTTCAGACAATACAAACCTCAGAAACCATTGCAATCTACACTACAGAATGTTTCATTCATTCAGGCGAATCTTGAATTCATCTTGTTCTCCACTCCCAGCAGGTTTTCGTTTCACCACTGGTGAATGTCCAAGCAACCCAAGGCTGGTTTCAGCTGCGTGTTAACACTCGCAGCCGTGCTGTTCAATTGGCTATCCAGTGAACGCTGGTTAGCTCTTGATTTTCCTTCCACACACCGAGCCTTCAGAAATCATTCTTATCTCCACTTCAGAATGTTCCATTCGTTCCCTGCGAATCTGGAATTCCTCTGACTCTCCACACCAGGCAGATTTTCCTAACAACACTGGTGAATGACCAGGTAATCCAATGCTGGTTTTCAGCGGCTGTTCACACTCACAGCCTTGCTGTTCAATTGGCAATCCAGTCAAACCTAGTCAGCTCTTCATTTTCCTGTCCACACAACCCAGCGTTCAGAAATCATTGGAATCTCTACTACAGAAATTTCCATTCATTCACTGTGAATCTGGAAATACTCTGAATCTGCATTCCAGGAAGGCTTTCGTTACACCACTGATGAATGTCCAAGTAATGCAATGCTGCTTCTTAGTGGTCTGTTCACACTCGAAACCGTGCTGTTCATTGGCTATCCACTCAATATCGGTCAGCTCTTCAATATCCTGTCCAGACTATCCAGATTCCTAAATGTTGGCAATCACCACTACAGAATGTTCCATTCAATCACGCGAATCTGGAATTCATCAGAGTCTCCACTCCTGGAAGGTTTTCGTGACACCACTGGTAAATGTCCAAGGAAGACAATGCTGGTTTTAAGCCGCCTGCTAACACACTCAGCCGTGCTGTTCAATTTGCTATCCACCCAACCCTATTCAGCTCTACATTTTCCTGTCCTCATAACCCAACCTTCAGAAATAATTGGTATCTCCTCCACAGAATGTTCCGTTCATTCACTGCGAATCTTAAATTCATCTGACTCTCAACTCCCGGCGGGTTATCGTTACACCACTTGTGAATGTCCAAGTAAGCCAATGCTGGTTTTCAGTGGCCTGTTCATACTAAGAGACGTGCTGTTCATTTGGCTATCCACTCCACCCTGTTCAGCTCTACATTTTCGTGTCCACAAAACCCAGCCTTCAGAAATCATTGGAATCACCACTAGAGAATGTTCCATTCATTCACTGCGAATCTGGAATTCCTCTGAACCTCCACTCCTGGCAGGTTTTCGTTACGCCACTGGTGAATGTCCAAGTAACTCAATACTGGTTTTCAGAGGCATGTTCAACTCGCAGAAGTGCTGTTCAATGGGCTATCCACTCAATATTGGTCAGCTCTTCATTTTCCTCTCCACACAAACCAGCCTTCAGAAATCATTGGGCTCTCCACTACAGACTGTTCCATTCATTCACTGCGATTCTGCAATTCATCTGACTCTCCGCTCCAGGCAGGTTTTCATTACAGCACTGGTGAATGACCAAGTAATCCAATGCTGGTTTTCAGCCGCCTTTTCACACTCGCAGTGTGCTGTTCAATTGTCTATCCACTCAAACCTGGTCAGCCTTTCATTTTCTTTTCCACAATATCAGACTTCAGAAATCATTGGAATCGCCAGTACAGAATGTTCCATTCATTCACTGCCAATCTGGAATTCATCTGAATCTGCACTCCAGGTAGGCTTTCATTACACCACTTATGAATGTCCAAGTAACACAATGCTGGTTTTCAGCGGTCTGTTCACACTCTAAGCCCTGCTTTTTACTGGGTATCCACACAACTGTGGTCAGCTCTTCATTTTCATGTCCAAACAATCCAGACTTGAGAAATCATTGCAATCTCCAGTACAGAATGTTCCATTCATTCACTGCGAATCTGGAATTCAACTGAATCTCCACTACCTGCAGATTTATCTTACACCACTTGTGAATGTCCAAGTAAAACAATGCTGGTTTTCAGAGGCCTGTTCATGTTCGCAGTCGTGCTGTTCAATTGGCTATCCACTCAACCTGTTTTGCTCCTCATTTTCCTGTGCACACAACCCAGCCTTCAGAAATCATTGTAATCTCCACTACAGGATGTTCCATTCATTCACTGGGAATCTGGAATTCATCTGAATCTGCACTCCACGCAGGCTTTCGTTACACCACTGCTGAAAGTCGAAGTAATGCAATACTGGTTTTCAGTGGTCTGTTCACATTCGAAGCCGAGGCTTTTTACAGGCTATCCACTCAACACTGGTCAGCTCTTCATTTTCGTGTCCCCACAATCCAGATTTCAGAAATCATTGCAATCTCCACTACAGAAAGTTCCATTCATTCACTGCGAGTCTGGAGTTTATCTGATTCTCCACTCCCGCCTGGTTAACATTACACCACTTGTGAATGTCCAAGTAAGCCAATGCTGGTTTTCAGAGGCCTGTTCATACTCGCAGCCGTGCTGTTTAATTGACAATTCACTCCACCCTGTTCAGCTCTTCATTGTCCCACCACACTACCAGCCTTCAGAAATCTTTGTTATCTCCACTACAGAATGTTCCATTCATTCACTGCGAATCTGGAATTCATCTGACTCTCAACTCCACACAGGTTTTTATTACACCACTGTTGAATGTCCAAGTAACCCAATGCTGGTTTTCAGTGGCCTGTTCATATTCGCAGCCCTGCTGTTTACTTGGCTATCGATTCAAGCCTGGTCAGCTCTTCATTTTCCTGTCCACACAACACAGGCTTCAGAAATCATTGGAATCTCCTCTACAGAATGTTCCATTCATTCACTGCGAATGTGGAATTCAACTGACTCTCCACTCCATGCAGGTTTTCCTTACACCACTGATGAATGTCCAAGTAACCCAATGCTGGTTTTCAGCTGCATGTTCACACTCGCAGCCATGCTATACAATTGGCTTTCCACTAAATCCTGATTAGTTCTTGATTTTCCTTCCACACGACCCAGCCTTCAGAAATCGTTGGAATCTCCACTAGAGAATGTTCCATTCATTCACTGCGAATCTGGAATTCCTCTGAACCTCCACTCCCGGCAGGTTTTCGTTACACCACTGTTGAATGTCCAAGTAACCCAATGTTTTAAGTGTTTTCTTCACAAGCGCAGTGGTGCTGTTCAATTGGCTATCCACTCAACCCTGGCCAGCTCTACATTTTCCTGTCCACACCACAGAGACTGGAGAAATCATTGTTATCTCCACTACAGAATGTTCCATTCATTCACAGCGAATCTGGAATTCATCTGAATCTCCACTCCCGGCAGGTTTTCGTGACACCACTGGTAAATATCCAAGTAAGCCAATGCTGGTTTTAAGTGGCCTGCTCATACTCTCAGCCGTGCTGTTCAATTTGCTATCCACTCAACCCTCTTCAGCTCCATTTTCCTGTCCACATAACCCAAACTTCAGAAACAATTGGTATCTCCTCCACAGAATGTTCCATTCATTGACGGCAAATCTGAAATTCATCTAATTCTCAACTCCCGTCAGGTTTTCGTTACACCACTTGTGAATGTCCAATTAAGCCAAAGCTGGTTTTCAGTGGCCTGTTCTTACTACGAGACGTGCTGTTCATTTGGCTATCCATTCCACCCTGTTCAGCTCTACATTTTCGTGTCCACAAAACCCAGCCTTCAGAAATCATTGGAATCACCACTAGAGAATGTTCCATTCATTCACTGCGAATCTGGAATTCATCTGAATCTCCACTCCCGGCAGGTTTTCATTGCACCACTGCTGAATGTTCAAGTAACGCAATGATGGTTTTCAGCGGTCTATTCACACTCGAACCCGTGCTGTTCACGGTCTAGCGACTCAACACTGGTGAGTTCTTCTTTTTCCAGTTCAGACAATACAAACCTCAGAAACCATTGCAATCTACACTACAGAATGTTTCATTCATTCAGGCGAATCTTGAATTCATCTTGTTCTCCACTCCCAGCAGGTTTTCGTTTCACCACTGGTGAATGTCCAAGCAACCCAAGGCTGGTTTCAGCTGCGTGTTAACACTCGCAGCCGTGCTGTTCAATTGGCTATCCAGTGAACGCTGGTTAGCTCTTGATTTTCCTTCCACACACCGAGCCTTCAGAAATCATTCTTATCTCCACTTCAGAATGTTCCATTCGTTCCCTGCGAATCTGGAATTCCTCTGACTCTCCACACCAGGCAGATTTTCCTAACAACACTGGTGAATGACCAGGTAATCCAATGCTGGTTTTCAGCGGCTGTTCACACTCACAGCCTTGCTGTTCAATTGGCAATCCAGTCAAACCTAGTCAGCTCTTCATTTTCCTGTCCACACAACCCAGCGTTCAGAAATCATTGGAATCTCTACTACAGAAATTTCCATTCATTCACTGTGAATCTGGAAATACTCTGAATCTGCATTCCAGGAAGGCTTTCGTTACACCACTGATGAATGTCCAAGTAATGCAATGCTGCTTCTTAGTGGTCTGTTCACACTCGAAACCGTGCTGTTCATTGGCTATCCACTCAATATCGGTCAGCTCTTCAATATCCTGTCCAGACTATCCAGATTCCTAAATGTTGGCAATCACCACTACAGAATGTTCCATTCAATCACGCGAATCTGGAATTCATCAGAGTCTCCACTCCTGGAAGGTTTTCGTGACACCACTGGTAAATGTCCAAGGAAGACAATGCTGGTTTTAAGCCGCCTGCTAACACACTCAGCCGTGCTGTTCAATTTGCTATCCACCCAACCCTATTCAGCTCTACATTTTCCTGTCCTCATAACCCAACCTTCAGAAATAATTGGTATCTCCTCCACAGAATGTTCCGTTCATTCACTGCGAATCTTAAATTCATCTGACTCTCAACTCCCGGCGGGTTATCGTTACACCACTTGTGAATGTCCAAGTAAGCCAATGCTGGTTTTCAGTGGCCTGTTCATACTAAGAGACGTGCTGTTCATTTGGCTATCCACTCCACCCTGTTCAGCTCTACATTTTCGTGTCCACAAAACCCAGCCTTCAGAAATCATTGGAATCACCACTAGAGAATGTTCCATTCATTCACTGCGAATCTGGAATTCCTCTGAACCTCCACTCCTGGCAGGTTTTCGTTACGCCACTGGTGAATGTCCAAGTCACTCAATACTGCTTTTCAGAGGCATGTTCAACTCGCAGAAGTGCTGTTCAATGGGCTATCCACTCAATATTGGTCAGCTCTTCATTTTCCTCTCCACACAAACCAGCCTTCAGAAATCATTGGGCTCTCCACTACAGACTGTTCCATTCATTCACTGCGATTCTGCAATTCATCTGACTCTCCGCTCCAGGCAGGTTTTCATTACAGCACTGGTGAATGACCAAGTAATCCAATGCTGGTTTTCAGCCGCCTTTTCACACTCGCAGTGTGCTGTTCAATTGTCTATCCACTCAAACCTGGTCAGCCTTTCATTTTCTTTTCCACAATATCAGACTTCAGAAATCATTGGAATCGCCAGTACAGAATGTTCCATTCATTCACTGCCAATCTGGAATTCATCTGAATCTGCACTCCAGGTAGGCTTTCATTACACCACTTATGAATGTCCAAGTAACACAATGCTGGTTTTCAGCGGTCTGTTCACACTCTAAGCCCTGCTTTTTACTGGGTATCCACACAACTGTGGTCAGCTCTTCATTTTCATGTCCAAACAATCCAGACTTGAGAAATCATTGCAATCTCCAGTACAGAATGTTCCATTCATTCACTGCGAATCTGGAATTCAACTGAATCTCCACTACCTGCAGATTTATCTTACACCACTTGTGAATGTCCAAGTAAAACAATGCTGGTTTTCAGAGGCCTGTTCATGTTCGCAGTCGTGCTGTTCAATTGGCTATCCACTCAACCTGTTTTGCTCCTCATTTTCCTGTGCACACAACCCAGCCTTCAGAAATCATTGTAATCTCCACTACAGGATGTTCCATTCATTCACTGGGAATCTGGAATTCATCTGAATCTGCACTCCACGCAGGCTTTCGATACACCACTGCTGAAAGTCGAAGTAATGCAATACTGGTTTTCAGTGGTCTGTTCACATTCGAAGCCGAGGCTTTTTACAGGCTATCCACTCAACACTGGTCAGCTCTTCATTTTCGTGTCCCCACAATCCAGATTTCAGGAATCATTGCAATCTCCACTACAGAATGTTCCATTCATTCACTGCGAGTCTGGAGTTTATCTGATTCTCCACTCCCGCCTGGTTAACATTACACCACTTGTGAATGTCCAAGTAAGCCAATGCTGGTTTTCAGAGGCCTGTTCATACTCGCAGCCGTGCTGTTTAATTGACAATTCACTCCACCCTGTTCAGCTCTTCATTGTCCCACCACACTACCAGCCTTCAGAAATCTTTGTTATCTCCACTACAGAATGTTCCATTCATTCACTGCGAATCTGGAATTCATCTGACTCTCAACTCCACGCAGGTTTTCATTACACCACTGTTGAATGTCCAAGTAACCCAATGCTGGTTTTCAGCGGCCTGTTCATATTCGCAGCCCTGCTGTTTACTTGGCTATCGATTCAAGCCTGGTCAGCTCTTCATTTTCCTGTCCACACAACACAGGCTTCAGAAATCATTGGAATCTCCTCTACAGAATGTTCCACTCATTCACTGCGAATGTGGAATTCAACTGACTCTCCACTCCATGCAGGTTTTCCTTACACCACTGATGAATGTCCAAGTAACCCAATGCTGGTTTTCAGCTGCATGTTCACACTCGCAGCCATGCTATACAATTGGCTTTCCACTAAATCCTGATTAGTTCTTGATTTTCCTTCCACACGACCCAGCCTTCAGAAATCGTTGGAATCTCCACTAGTGAATGTTCCATTCATTCACTGCGAATCTGGAATTCCTCTGAACCTCCACTCCCGGCAGGTTTTCGTTACACCACTGTTGAATGTCCAAGTAACCCAATGTTTTAAGTGTTTTCTTCACAAGCGCAGTGGTGCTGTTCAATTGGCTATCCACTCAACCATGGCCAGCTCTACATTTTCCTGTCCACACCACAGAGACTGGAGAAATCATTGTTATCTCCACTACAGAATGTTCCATTCATTCACAGCGAATCTGGAATTCATCTGAATCTCCACTCCCGGCAGGTTTTCGTGACACCACTGGTAAATATCCAAGTAAGCCAATGCTGGTTTTAAGTGGCCTGCTCATACTCTCAGCCGTGCTGTTCAATTTGCTATCCACTCAACCCTCTTCAGCTCCATTTTCCTGTCCACATAACCCAAACTTCAGAAACAATTGGTATCTCCTCCACAGAATGTTCCATTCATTGACGGCAAATCTGAAATTCATCTAATTCTCAACTCCCGTCAGGTTTTCGTTACACCACTTGTGAATGTCCAATTAAGCCAAAGCTGGTTTTCAGTGGCCTGTTCTTACTACGAGACGTGCTGTTCATTTGGCTATCCATTCCACCCTGTTCAGCTCTACATTTTCGTGTCCACAAAACCCAGCCTTCAGAAATCATTGGAATCACCACTAGAGAATGTTCCATTCATTCACTGCGAATCTGGAATTCATCTGAATCTCCACTCCCGGCAGCTTTTCATTGCACCACTGCTGAATGTTCAAGTAACGCAATGATGGTTTTCAGCGGTCTATTCACACTCGAACCCGTGCTGTTCACGGTCTAGCGACTCAACACTGGTGAGTTCTTCTTTTTCCAGTTCAGACAATACAAACCTCAGAAACCATTGCAATCTACACTACAGAATGTTTCATTCATTCAGGCGAATCTTGAATTCATCTTGTTCTCCACTCCCAGCAGGTTTTCGTTTCACCACTGGTGAATGTCCAAGCAACCCAAGGCTGGTTTCAGCTGCGTGTTAACACTCGCAGCCGTGCTGTTCAATTGGCTATCCAGTGAACGCTGGTTAGCTCTTGATTTTCCTTCCACACACCGAGCCTTCAGAAATCATTCTTATCTCCACTTCAGAATGTTCCATTCGTTCCCTGCGAATCTGGAATTCCTCTGACTCTCCACACCAGGCAGATTTTCCTAACAACACTGGTGAATGACCAGGTAATCCAATGCTGGTTTTCAGCGGCTGTTCACACTCACAGCCTTGCTGTTCAATTGGCAATCCAGTCAAACCTAGTCAGCTCTTCATTTTCCTGTCCACACAACCCAGCGTTCAGAAATCATTGGAATCTCTACTACAGAAATTTCCATTCATTCACTGTGAATCTGGAAATACTCTGAATCTGCATTCCAGGAAGGCTTTCGTTACACCACTGATGAATGTCCAAGTAATGCAATGCTGCTTCTTAGTGGTCTGTTCACACTCGAAACCGTGCTGTTCATTGGCTATCCACTCAATATCGGTCAGCTCTTCAATATCCTGTCCAGACTATCCAGATTCCTAAATGTTGGCAATCACCACTACAGAATGTTCCATTCAATCACGCGAATCTGGAATCCATCAGAGTCTCCACTCCTGGAAGGTTTTCGTGACACCACTGGTAAATGTCCAAGGAAGACAATGCTGGTTTTAAGCCGCCTGCTAACACACTCAGCCGTGCTGTTCAATTTGCTATCCACCCAACCCTATTCAGCTCTACATTTTCCTGTCCTAATAACCCAACCTTCAGAAATAATTGGTATCTCCTCCACAGAATGTTCCGTTCATTCACTGCGAATCTTAAATTCATCTGACTCTCAACTCCCGGCGGGTTATCGTTACACCACTTGTGAATGTCCAAGTAAGCCAATGCTGGTTTTCAGTGGCCTGTTCATACTAAGAGACGTGCTGTTCATTTGGCTATCCACTCCACCCTGTTCAGCTCTACATTTTCGTGTCCACAAAACCCAGCCTTCAGAAATCATTGGAATCACCACTAGAGAATGTTCCATTCATTCACTGCGAATCTGGAATTCATCTGAACCTCCACTCCTGGCAGGTTTTCGTTACGCCACTGGTGAATGTCCAAGTAACTCAATACTGGTTTTCAGAGGCATGTTCAACTCGCAGAAGTGCTGTTCAATGGGCTATCCACTCAATATTGGTCAGCTCTTCATTTTCCTCTCCACACAAACCAGCCTTCAGAAATCATTGGGCTCTCCACTACAGACTGTTCCATTCATTCACTGCGATTCTGCAATTCATCTGACTCTCCGCTCCAGGCAGGTTTTCATTACAGCACTGGTGAATGACCAAGTAATCCAATGCTGGTTTTCAGCCGCCTTTTCACACTCGCAGTGTGCTGTTCAATTGTCTATCCACTCAAACCTGGTCAGCCTTTCATTTTCTTTTCCACAATATCAGACTTCAGAAATCATTGGAATCGCCAGTACAGAATGTTCCATTCATTCACTGCCAATCTGGAATTCATCTGAATCTGCACTCCAGGTAGGCTTTCATTACACCACTTATGAATGTCCAAGTAACACAATGCTGGTTTTCAGCGGTCTGTTCACACTCTAAGCCCTGCTTTTTACTGGGTATCCACACAACTGTGGTCAGCTCTTCATTTTCATGTCCAAACAATCCAGACTTGAGAAATCATTGCAATCTCCAGTACAGAATGTTCCATTCATTCACTGCGAATCTGGAATTCAACTGAATCTCCACTACCTGCAGATTTATCTTACACCACTTGTGAATGTCCAAGTAAAACAATGCTGGTTTTCAGAGGCCTGTTCATGTTCGCAGTCGTGCTGTTCAATTGGCTATCCACTCAACCTGTTTTGCTCCTCATTTTCCTGTGCACACAACCCAGCCTTCAGAAATCATTGTAATCTCCACTACAGGATGTTCCATTCATTCACTGGGAATCTGGAATTCATCTGAATCTGCACTCCACGCAGGCTTTCGTTACACCACTGCTGAAAGTCGAAGTAATGCAATACTGGTTTTCAGTGGTCTGTTCACATTCGAAGCCGAGGCTTTTTACAGGCTATCCACTCAACACTGGTCAGCTCTTCATTTTCGTGTCCCCACAATCCAGATTTCAGAAATCATTGCAATCTCCACTACAGAATGTTCCATTCATTCACTGCGAGTCTGGAGTTTATCTGATTCTCCACTCCCGCCTGGTTAACATTACACCACTTGTGAATGTCCAAGTAAGCCAATGCTGGTTTTCAGAGGCCTGTTCATACTCGCAGCCGTGCTGTTTAATTGACAATTCACTCCACCCTGTTCAGCTCTTCATTGTCCCACCACACTACCAGCCTTCAGAAATCTTTGTTATCTCCAATACAGAACGTTCCATTCATTCACTGCGAATCTGGAATTCATCTGACTCTCAACTCCACGCAGGTTTTCATTACACCACTGTTGAATGTCCAAGTAACCCAATGCTGGTTTTCAGCGGCCTGTTCATATTCGCAGCCCTGCTGTTTACTTGGCTATCGATTCAAGCCTGGTCAGCTCTTCATTTTCCTGTCCACACAACACAGGCTTCAGAAATCATTGGAATCTCCTCTACAGAATGTTCCATTCATTCACTGCGAATGTGGAATTCAACTGACTCTCCACTCCATGCAGGTTTTCCTTACACCACTGATGAATGTCCAAGTAACCCAATGCTGGTTTTCAGCTGCATGTTCACACTCGCAGCCATGCTATACAATTGGCTTTCCACTAAATCCTGATTAGTTCTTGATTTTCCTTCCACACGACCCAGCCTTCAGAAATCGTTGGAATCTCCACTAGAGAATGTTCCATTCATTCACTGCGAATCTGGAATTCCTCTGAACCTCCACTCCCGGCAGGTTTTCGTTACACCACTGTTGAATGTCCAAGTAACCCAATGTTTTAAGTGTTTTCTTCACAAGCGCAGTGGTGCTGTTCAATTGGCTATCCACTCAACCCTGGCCAGCTCTACATTTTCCTGTCCACACCACAGAGACTGGAGAAATCATTGTTATCTCCACTACAGAATGTTCCATTCATTCACAGCGAATCTGGAATTCATCTGAATCTCCACTCCCGGCAGGTTTTCGTGACACCACTGGTAAATATCCAAGTAAGCCAATGCTGGTTTTAAGTGGCCAGCTCATACTCTCAGCCGTGCTGTTCAATTTGCTATCCACTCAACCCTCTTCAGCTCCATTTTCCTGTCCACATAACCCAAACTTCAGAAACAATTGGTATCTCCTCCACAGATTGTTCCATTCATTGACGGCAAATCTGAAATTCATCTAATTCTCAACTCCCGTCAGGTTTTCGTTACACCACTTGTGAATGTCCAATTAAGCCAAAGCTGGTTTTCAGTGGCCTGTTCTTACTACGAGACGTGCTGTTCATTTGGCTATCCATTCCACCCTGTTCAGCTCTACATTTTCGTGTCCACAAAACCCAGCCTTCAGAAATCATTGGAATCACCACTAGAGAATGTTCCATTCATTCACTGCGAATCTGGAATTCATCTGAATCTCCACTCCCGGCAGGTTTTCATTGCACCACTGCTGAATGTTCAAGTAACGCAATGATGGTTTTCAGCGGTCTATTCACACTCGAACCCGTGCTGTTCACGGTCTAGCGACTCAACACTGGTGAGTTCTTCTTTTTCCAGTTCAGACAATACAAACCTCAGAAACCATTGCAATCTACACTACAGAATGTTTCATTCATTCAGGCGAATCTTGAATTCATCTTGTTCTCCACTCCCAGCAGGTTTTCGTTTCACCACTGGTGAATGTCCAAGCAACCCAAGGCTGGTTTCAGCTGCGTGTTAACACTCGCAGCCGTGCTGTTCAATTGGCTATCCAGTGAACGCTGGTTAGCTCTTGATTTTCCTTCCACACACCGAGCCTTCAGAAATCATTCTTATCTCCACTTCAGAATGTTCCATTCGTTCCCTGCGAATCTGGAATTCCTCTGACTCTCCACACCAGGCAGATTTTCCTAACAACACTGGTGAATGACCAGGTAATCCAATGCTGGTTTTCAGCGGCTGTTCACACTCACAGCCTTGCTGTTCAATTGGCAATCCAGTCAAACCTAGTCAGCTCTTCATTTTCCTGTCCACACAACCCAGCGTTCAGAAATCATTGGAATCTCTACTACAGAAATTTCCATTCATTCACTGTGAATCTGGAAATACTCTGAATCTGCATTCCAGGAAGGCTTTCGTTACACCACTGATGAATGTCCAAGTAATGCAATGCTGCTTCTTAGTGGTCTGTTCACACTCGAAACCGTGCTGTTCATTGGCTATCCACTCAATATCGGTCAGCTCTTCAATATCCTGTCCAGACTATCCAGATTCCTAAATGTTGGCAATCACCACTACAGAATGTTCCATTCAATCACGCGAATCTGGAATTCATCAGAGTCTCCACTCCTGGAAGGTTTTCGTGACACCACTGGTAAATGTCCAAGGAAGACAATGCTGGTTTTAAGCCGCCTGCTAACACACTCAGCCGTGCTGTTCAATTTGCTATCCACCCAACCCTATTCAGCTCTACATTTTCCTGTCCTCATAACCCAACCTTCAGAAATAATTGGTATCTCCTCCACAGAATGTTCCGTTCATTCACTGCGAATCTTAAATTCATCTGACTCTCAACTCCCGGCGGGTTATCGTTACACCACTTGTGAATGTCCAAGTAAGCCAATGCTGGTTTTCAGTGGCCTGTTCATACTAAGAGACGTGCTGTTCATTTGGCTATCCACTCCACCCTGTTCAGCTCTACATTTTCGTGTCCACAAAACCCAGCCTTCAGAAATCATTGGAATCACCACTAGAGAATGTTCCATTCATTCACTGCGAATCTGGAATTCATCTGAACCTCCACTCCTGCAGGTTTTCGTTACGCCACTGGTGAATGTCCAAGTAACTCAATACTGGTTTTCAGAGGCATGTTCAACTCGCAGAAGTGCTGTTCAATGGGCTATCCACTCAATATTGGTCAGCTCTTCATTTTCCTCTCCACACAAACCAGCCTTCAGAAATCATTGGGCTCTCCACTACAGACTGTTCCATTCATTCACTGCGATTCTGCAATTCATCTGACTCTCCGCTCCAGGCAGGTTTTCATTACAGCACTGGTGAATGACCAAGTAATCCAATGCTGGTTTTCAGCCGCCTTTTCACACTCGCAGTGTGCTGTTCAATTGTCTATCCACTCAAACCTGGTCAGCCTTTCATTTTCTTTTCCACAATATCAGACTTCAGAAATCATTGGAATCGCCAGTACAGAATGTTCCATTCATTCACTGCCAATCTGGAATTCATCTGAATCTGCACTCCAGGTAGGCTTTCATTACACCACTTATGAATGTCCAAGTAACACAATGCTGGTTTTCAGCGGTCTGTTCACACTCTAAGCCCTGCTTTTTACTGGGTATCCACACAACTGTGGTCAGCTCTTCATTTTCATGTCCAAACAATCCAGACTTGAGAAATCATTGCAATCTCCAGTACAGAATGTTCCATTCATTCACTGCGAATCTGGAATTCAACTGAATCTCCACTACCTGCAGATTTATCTTACACCACTTGTGAATGTCCAAGTAAAACAATGCTGGTTTTCAGAGGCCTGTTCATGTTCGCAGTCGTGCTGTTCAATTGGCTATCCACTCAACCTGTTTTGCTCCTCATTTTCCTGTGCACACAACCCAGCCTTCAGAAATCATTGTAATCTCCACTACAGGATGTTCCATTCATTCACTGGGAATCTGGAATTCATCTGAATCTGCACTCCACGCAGGCTTTCGTTACACCACTGCTGAAAGTCGAAGTAATGCAATACTGGTTTTCAGTGGTCTGTTCACATTCGAAGCCGAGGCTTTTTACAGGCTATCCACTCAACACTGGTCAGCTCTTCATTTTCGTGTCCCCACAATCCAGATTTCAGAAATCATTGCAATCTCCACTACAGAATGTTCCATTCATTCACTGCGAGTCTGGAGTTTATCTGATTCTCCACTCCCGCCTGGTTAACATTACACCACTTGTGAATGTCCAAGTAAGCCAATGCTGGTTTTCAGAGGCCTGTTCATACTCGCAGCCGTGCTGTTTAATTGACAATTCACTCCACCCTGTTCAGCTCTTCATTGTCCCACCACACTACCAGCCTTCAGAAATCTTTGTTATCTCCACTACAGAATGTTCCATTCATTCACTGCGAATCTGGAATTCATCTGACTCTCAACTCCACGCAGGTTTTCATTACACCACTGTTGAATGTCCAAGTAACCCAATGCTGGTTTTCAGCGGCCTGTTCATATTCGCAGCCCTGCTGTTTACTTGGCTATCGATTCAAGCCTGGTCAGCTCTTCATTTTCCTGTCCACACAACACAGGCTTCAGAAATCATTGGAATCTCCTCTACAGAATGTTCCATTCATTCACTGCGAATGTGGAATTCAACTGACTCTCCACTCCATGCAGGTTTTCCTTACACCACTGATGAATGTCCAAGTAACCCAATGCTGGTTTTCAGCTGCATGTTCACACTCGCAGCCATGCTATACAATTGGCTTTCCACTAAATCCTGATTAGTTCTTGATTTTCCTTCCACACGACCCAGCCTTCAGAAATCGTTGGAATCTCCACTAGAGAATGTTCCATTCATTCACTGCGAATCTGGAATTCCTCTGAACCTCCACTCCCGGCAGGTTTTCGTTACACCACTGTTGAATGTCCAAGTAACCCAATGTTTTAAGTGTTTTCTTCACAAGCGCAGTGGTGCTGTTCAATTGGCTATCCACTCAACCCTGGCCAGCTCTACATTTTCCTGTCCACACCACAGAGACTGGAGAAATCATTGTTATCTCCACTACAGAATGTTCCATTCATTCACAGCGAATCTGGAATTCATCTGAATCTCCACTCCCGGCAGGTTTTCGTGACACCACTGGTAAATATCCAAGTAAGCCAATGCTGGTTTTAAGTGGCCTGCTCATACTCTCAGCCGTGCTGTTCAATTTGCTATCCACTCAACCCTCTTCAGCTCCATTTTCCTGTCCACATAACCCAAACTTCAGAAACAATTGGTATCTCCTCCACAGAATGTTCCATTCATTGACGGCAAATCTGAAATTCATCTAATTCTCAACTCCCGTCAGGTTTTCGTTACACCACTTGTGAATGTCCAATTAAGCCAAAGCTGGTTTTCAGTGGCCTGTTCTTACTACGAGACGTGCTGTTCATTTGGCTATCCATTCCACCCTGTTCAGCTCTACATTTTCGTGTCCACAAAACCCAGCCTTCAGAAATCATTGGAATCACCACTAGAGAATGTTCCATTCATTCACTGCGAATCTGGAATTCATCTGAATCTCCACTCCCGGCAGGTTTTCATTGCACCACTGCTGAATGTTCAAGTAACGCAATGATGGTTTTCAGCGGTCTATTCACACTCGAACCCGTGCTGTTCACGGTCTAGCGACTCAACACTGGTGAGTTCTTCTTTTTCCAGTTCAGACAATACAAACCTCAGAAACCATTGCAATCTACACTACAGAATGTTTCATTCATTCAGGCGAATCTTGAATTCATCTTGTTCTCCACTCCCAGCAGGTTTTCGTTTCACCACTGGTGAATGTCCAAGCAACCCAAGGCTGGTTTCAGCTGCGTGTTAACACTCGCAGCCGTGCTGTTCAATTGGCTATCCAGTGAACGCTGGTTAGCTCTTGATTTTCCTTCCACACACCAAGCCTTCAGAAATCATTCTTATCTCCACTTCAGAATGTTCCATTCGTTCCCTGCGAATCTGGAATTCCTCTGACTCTCCACACCAGGCAGATTTTCCTAACAACACTGGTGAATGACCAGGTAATCCAATGCTGGTTTTCAGCGGCTGTTCACACTCACAGCCTTGCTGTTCAATTGGCAATCCAGTCAAACCTAGTCAGCTCTTCATTTTCCTGTCCACACAACCCAGCGTTCAGAAATCATTGGAATCTCTACTACAGAAATTTCCATTCATTCACTGTGAATCTGGAAATACTCTGAATCTGCATTCCAGGAAGGCTTTCGTTACACCACTGATGAATGTCCAAGTAATGCAATGCTGCTTCTTAGTGGTCTGTTCACACTCGAAACCGTGCTGTTCATTGGCTATCCACTCAATATCGGTCAGCTCTTCAATATCCTGTCCAGACTATCCAGATTCCTAAATGTTGGCAATCACCACTACAGAATGTTCCATTCAATCACGCGAATCTGGAATTCATCAGAGTCTCCACTCCTGGAAGGTTTTCGTGACACCACTGGTAAATGTCCAAGGAAGACAATGCTGGTTTTAAGCCGCCTGCTAACACACTCAGCCGTGCTGTTCAATTTGCTATCCACCCAACCCTATTCAGCTCTACATTTTTCTGTCCTCATAACCCAACCTTCAGAAATAATTGGTATCTCCTCCACAGAATGTTCCGTTCATTCACTGCGAATCTTAAATTCATCTGACTCTCAACTCCCGGCGGGTTATCGTTACACCACTTGTGAATGTCCAAGTAAGCCAATGCTGGTTTTCAGTGGCCTGTTCATACTAAGAGACGTGCTGTTCATTTGGCTATCCACTCCACCCTGTTCAGCTCTACATTTTCGTGTCCACAAAACCCAGCCTTCAGAAATCATTGGAATCACCACTAGAGAATGTTCCATTCATTCACTGCGAATCTGGAATTCATCTGAACCTCCACTCCTGGCAGGTTTTCGTTACGCCACTGGTGAATGTCCAAGTAACTCAATACTGGTTTTCAGAGGCATGTTCAACTCGCAGAAGTGCTGTTCAATGGGCTATCCACTCAATATTGGTCAGCTCTTCATTTTCCTCTCCACACAAACCAGCCTTCAGAAATCATTGGGCTCTCCACTACAGACTGTTCCATTCATTCACTGCGATTCTGCAATTCATCTGACTCTCCGCTCCAGGCAGGTTTTCATTACAGCACTGGTGAATGACCAAGTAATCCAATGCTGGTTTTCAGCCGCCTTTTCACACTCGCAGTGTGCTGTTCAATTGTCTATCCACTCAAACCTGGTCAGCCTTTCATTTTCTTTTCCACAATATCAGACTTCAGAAATCATTGGAATCGCCAGTACAGAATGTTCCATTCATTCACTGCCAATCTGGAATTCATCTGAATCTGCACTCCAGGTAGGCTTTCATTACACCACTTATGAATGTCCAAGTAACACAATGCTGGTTTTCAGCGGTCTGTTCACACTCTAAGCCCTGCTTTTTACTGGGTATCCACACAACTGTGGTCAGCTCTTCATTTTCATGTCCAAACAATCCAGACTTGAGAAATCATTGCAATCTCCAGTACAGAATGTTCCATTCATTCACTGCGAATCTGGAATTCAACTGAATCTCCACTACCTGCAGATTTATCTTACACCACTTGTGAATGTCCAAGTAAAACAATGCTGGTTTTCAGAGGCCTGTTCATGTTCGCAGTCGTGCTGTTCAATTGGCTATCCACTCAACCTGTTTTGCTCCTCATTTTCCTGTTCACACAACCCAGCCTTCAGAAATCATTGTAATCTCCACTACAGGATGTTCCATTCATTCACTGGGAATCTGGAATTCATCTGAATCTGCACTCCACGCAGGCTTTCGTTACACCACTGCTGAAAGTCGAAGTAATGCAATACTGGTTTTCAGTGGTCTGTTCACATTCGAAGCCGAGGCTTTTTACAGGCTATCCACTCAACACTGGTCAGCTCTTCATTTTCGTGTCCCCACAATCCAGATTTCAGAAATCATTGCAATCTCCACTACAGAATGTTCCATTCATTCACTGCGAGTCTGGAGTTTATCTGATTCTCCACTCCCGCCTGGTTAACATTACACCACTTGTGAATGTCCAAGTAAGCCAATGCTGGTTTTCAGAGGCCTGTTCATACTCGCAGCCGTGCTGTTTAATTGACAATTCACTCCACCCTGTTCAGCTCTTCATTGTCCCACCACACTACCAGCCTTCAGAAATCTTTGTTATCTCCACTACAGAATGTTCCATTCATTCACTGCGAATCTGGAATTCATCTGACTCTCAACTCCACGCAGGTTTTCATTACACCACTGTTGAATGTCCAAGTAACCCAATGCTGGTTTTCAGCGGCCTGTTCATATTCGCAGCCCTGCTGTTTACTTGGCTATCGATTCAAGCCTGGTCAGCTCTTCATTTTCCTGTCCACACAACACAGGCTTCAGAAATCATTGGAATCTCCTCTACAGAATGTTCCATTCATTCACTGCGAATGTGGAATTCAACTGACTCTCCACTCCATGCAGGTTTTCCTTACACCACTGATGAATGTCCAAGTAACCCAATGCTGGTTTTCAGCTGCATGTTCACACTCGCAGCCATGCTATACAATTGGCTTTCCACTAAATCCTGATTAGTTCTTGATTTTCCTTCCACACGACCCAGCCTTCAGAAATCATTGGAATCTCCACTAGAGAATGTTCCATTCATTCACTGCGAATCTGGAATTCCTCTGAACCTCCACTCCCGGCAGGTTTTCGTTACACCACTGTTGAATGTCCAAGTAACCCAATGTTTTAAGTGTTTTCTTCACAAGCGCAGTGGTGCTGTTCAATTGGCTATCCACTCAACCCTGGCCAGCTCTACATTTTCCTGTCCACACCACAGAGACTGGAGAAATCATTGTTATCTCCACTACAGAATGTTCCATTCATTCACAGCGAATCTGGAATTCATCTGAATCTCCACTCCCGGCAGGTTTTCGTGACACCACTGGTAAATATCCAAGTAAGCCAATGCTGGTTTTAAGTGGCCTGCTCATACTCTCAGCCGTGCTGTTCAATTTGCTATCCACTCAACCCTCTTCAGCTCCATTTTCCTGTCCACATAACCCAAACTTCAGAAACAATTGGTATCTCCTCCACAGAATGTTCCATTCATTGACGGCAAATCTGAAATTCATCTAATTCTCAACTCCCGTCAGGTTTTCGTTACACCACTTGTGAATGTCCAATTAAGCCAAAGCTGGTTTTCAGTGGCCTGTTCTTACTACGAGACGTGCTGTTCATTTGGCTATCCATTCCACCCTGTTCAGCTCTACATTTTCGTGTCCACAAAACCCAGCCTTCAGAAATCATTGGAATCACCACTAGAGAATGTTCCATTCATTCACTGCGAATCTGGAATTCATCTGAATCTCCACTCCCGGCAGGTTTTCATTGCACCACTGCTGAATGTTCAAGTAACGCAATGATGGTTTTCAGCGGTCTATTCACACTCGAACCCGTGCTGTTCACGGTCTAGCGACTCAACACTGGTGAGTTCTTCTTTTTCCAGTTCAGACAATACCAACCTCAGAAACCATTGCAATCTACACTACAGAATGTTTCATTCATTCAGGCGAATCTTGAATTCATCTTGTTCTCCACTCCCAGCAGGTTTTCGTTTCACCACTGGTGAATGTCCAAGCAACCCAAGGCTGGTTTCAGCTGCGTGTTAACACTCGCAGCCGTGCTGTTCAATTGGCTATCCAGTGAACGCTGGTTAGCTCTTGATTTTCCTTCCACACACCGAGCCTTCAGAAATCATTCTTATCTCCACTTCAGAATGTTCCATTCGTTCCCTGCGAATCTGGAATTCCTCTGACTCTCCACACCAGGCAGATTTTCCTAACAACACTGGTGAATGACCAGGTAATCCAATGCTGGTTTTCAGCGGCTGTTCACACTCACAGCCTTGCTGTTCAATTGGCAATCCAGTCAAACCTAGTCAGCTCTTCATTTTCCTGTCCACACAACCCAGCGTTCAGAAATCATTGGAATCTCTACTACAGAAATTTCCATTCATTCACTGTGAATCTGGAAATACTCTGAATCTGCATTCCAGGAAGGCTTTCGTTACACCACTGATGAATGTCCAAGTAATGCAATGCTGCTTCTTAGTGGTCTGTTCACACTCGAAACCGTGCTGTTCATTGGCTATCCACTCAATATCGGTCAGCTCTTCAATATCCTGTCCAGACTATCCAGATTCCTAAATGTTGGCAATCACCACTACAGAATGTTCCATTCAATCACGCGAATCTGGAATTCATCAGAGTCTCCACTCCTGGAAGGTTTTCGTGACACCACTGGTAAATGTCCAAGGAAGACAATGCTGGTTTTAAGCCGCCTGCTAACACACTCAGCCGTGCTGTTCAATTTGCTATCCACCCAACCCTATTCAGCTCTACATTTTTCTGTCCTCATAACCCAACCTTCAGAAATAATTGGTATCTCCTCCACAGAATGTTCCGTTCATTCACTGCGAATCTTAAATTCATCTGACTCTCAACTCCCGGCGGGTTATCGTTACACCACTTGTGAATGTCCAAGTAAGCCAATGCTGGTTTTCAGTGGCCTGTTCATACTAAGAGACGTGCTGTTCATTTGGCTATCCACTCCACCCTGTTCAGCTCTACATTTTCGTGTCCACAAAACCCAGCCTTCAGAAATCATTGGAATCACCACTAGAGAATGTTCCATTCATTCACTGCGAATCTGGAATTCATCTGAACCTCCACTCCTGGCAGGTTTTCGTTACGCCACTGGTGAATGTCCAAGTAACTCAATCCTGGTTTTCAGAGGCATGTTCAACTCGCAGAAGTGCTGTTCAATGGGCTATCCACTCAATATTGGTCAGCTCTTCATTTTCCTCTCCACACAAACCAGCCTTCAGAAATCATTGGGCTCTCCACTACAGACTGTTCCATTCATTCACTGCGATTCTGCAATTCATCTGACTCTCCGCTCCAGGCAGGTTTTCATTACAGCACTGGTGAATGACCAAGTAATCCAATGCTGGTTTTCAGCCGCCTTTTCACACTCGCAGTGTGCTGTTCAATTGTCTATCCACTCAAACCTGGTCAGCCTTTCATTTTCTTTTCCACAATATCAGACTTCAGAAATCATTGGAATCGCCAGTACAGAATGTTCCATTCATTCACTGCCAATCTGGAATTCATCTGAATCTGCACTCCAGGTAGGCTTTCATTACACCACTTATGAATGTCCAAGTAACACAATGCTGGTTTTCAGCGGTCTGTTCACACTCTAAGCCCTGCTTTTTACTGGGTATCCACACAACTGTGGTCAGCTCTTCATTTTCATGTCCAAACAATCCAGACTTGAGAAATCATTGCAATCTCCAGTACAGAATGTTCCATTCATTCACTGCGAATCTGGAATTCAACTGAATCTCCACTACCTGCAGATTTATCTTACACCACTTGTGAATGTCCAAGTAAAACAATGCTGGTTTTCAGAGGCCTGTTCATGTTCGCAGTCGTGCTGTTCAATTGGCTATCCACTCAACCTGTTTTGCTCCTCATTTTCCTGTGCACACAACCCAGCCTTCAGAAATCATTGTAATCTCCACTACAGGATGTTCCATTCATTCACTGGGAATCTGGAATTCATCTGAATCTGCACTCCACGCAGGCTTTCGTTACACCACTGCTGAAAGTCGAAGTAATGCAATACTGGTTTTCAGTGGTCTGTTCACATTCGAAGCCGAGGCTTTTTACAGGCTATCCACTCAACACTGGTCAGCTCTTCATTTTCGTGTCCCCACAATCCAGATTTCAGAAATCATTGCAATCTCCACTACAGAATGTTCCATTCATTCACTGCGAGTCTGGAGTTTATCTGATTCTCCACTCCGGCCTGGTTAACATTACACCACTTGTGAATGTCCAAGTAAGCCAATGCTGGTTTTCAGAGGCCTGTTCATACTCGCAGCTGTGCTGTTTAATTGACAATTCACTCCACCCTGTTCAGCTCTTCATTGTCCCACCACACTACCAGCCTTCAGAAATCTTTGTTATCTCCACTACAGAATGTTCCATTCATTCACTGCGAATCTGGAATTCATCTGACTCTCAACTCCACGCAGGTTTTCATTACACCACTGTTGAATGTCCAAGTAACCCAATGCCGGTTTTCAGCGGCCTGTTCATATTCGCAGCCCTGCTGTTTACTTGGCTATCGATTCAAGCCTGGTCAGCTCTTCATTTTCCTGTCCACACAACACAGGCTTCAGAAATCATTGGAATCTCCTCTACAGAATGTTCCATTCATTCACTGCGAATGTGGAATTCAACTGACTCTCCACTCCATGCAGGTTTTCCTTACACCACTGATGAATGTCCAAGTAACCCAATGCTGGTTTTCAGCTGCATGTTCACACTCGCAGCCATGCTATACAATTGGCTTTCCACTAAATCCTGATTAGTTCTTGATTTTCCTTCCACACGACCCAGCCTTCAGAAATCGTTGGAATCTCCACTAGAGAATGTTCCATTCATTCACTGCGAATCTGGAATTCCTCTGAACCTCCACTCCCGGTAGGTTTTCGTTACACCACTGTTGAATGTCCAAGTAACCCAATGTTTTATGTGTTTTCTTCACAAGCGCAGTGGTGCTGTTCAATTGGCTATCCACTCAACCCTGGCCAGCTCTACATTTTCCTGTCCACACCACAGAGACTGGAGAAATCATTGTTATCTCCACTACAGAATGTTCCATTCATTCACAGCGAATCTGGAATTCATCTGAATCTCCACTCCCGGCAGGTTTTCGTGACACCACTGGTAAATATCCAAGTAAGCCAATGCTGGTTTTAAGTGGCCTGCTCATACTCTCAGCCGTGCTGTTCAATTTGCTATCCACTCAACCCTCTTCAGCTCCATTTTCCTGTCCACATAACCCAAACTTCAGAAAAAATTGGTATCTCCTCCACAGAATGTTCCATTCATTGACGGCAAATCTGAAATTCATCTAATTCTCAACTCCCGTCAGGTTTTCGTTACACCACTTGTGAATGTCCAATTAAGCCAAAGCTGGTTTTCAGTGGCCTGTTCTTACTACGAGACGTGCTGTTCATTTGGCTATCCATTCCACCCTGTTCAGCTCTACATTTTCGTGTCCACAAAACCCAGCCTTCAGAAATCATTGGAATCACCACTAGAGAATGTTCCATTCATTCACTGCGAATCTGGAATTCATCTGAATCTCCACTCCCGGCAGGTTTTCATTGCACCACTGCTGAATGTTCAAGTAACGCAATGATGGTTTTCAGCGGTCTATTCACACTCGAACCCGTGCTGTTCACGGTCTAGCGACTCAACACTGGTGAGTTCTTCTTTTTCCAGTTCAGACAATACAAACCTCAGAAACCATTGCAATCTACACTACAGAATGTTTCATTCATTCAGGCGAATCTTGAATTCATCTTGTTCTCCACTCCCAGCAGGTTTTCGTTTCACCACTGGTGAATGTCCAAGCAACCCAAGGCTGGTTTCAGCTGCGTGTTAACACTCGCAGCCGTGCTGTTCAATTGGCTATCCAGTGAACGCTGGTTAGCTCTTGATTTTCCTTCCACACACCGAGCCTTCAGAAATCATTCTTATCTCCACTACAGAATGTTCCATTCGTTCCCTGCGAATCTGGAATTCCTCTGACTCTCCACACCAGGCAGATTTTCCTAACAACACTGGTGAATGACCAGGTAATCCAATGCTGGTTTTCAGCGGCTGTTCACACTCACAGCCTTGCTGTTCAATTGGCAATCCAGTCAAACCTAGTCAGCTCTTCATTTTCCTGTCCACACAACCCAGCGTTCAGAAATCATTGGAATCTCTACTACAGAAATTTCCATTCATTCACTGTGAATCTGGAAATACTCTGAATCTGCATTCCAGGAAGGCTTTCGTTACACCACTGATGAATGTCCAAGTAATGCAATGCTGCTTCTTAGTGGTCTGTTCACACTCGAAACCGTGCTGTTCATTGGCTATCCACTCAATATCGGTCAGCTCTTCAATATCCTGTCCAGACTATCCAGATTCCTAAATGTTGGCAATCACCACTACAGAATGTTCCATTCAATCACGCGAATCTGGAATTCATCAGAGTCTCCACTCCTGGAAGGTTTTCGTGACACCACTGGTAAATGTCCAAGGAAGACAATGCTGGTTTTAAGCCGCCTGCTAACACACTCAGCCGTGCTGTTCAATTTGCTATCCACCCAACCCTATTCAGCTCTACATTTTCCTGTCCTCATAACCCAACCTTCAGAAATAATTGGTATCTCCTCCACAGAATGTTCCGTTCATTCACTGCGAATCTTAAATTCATCTGACTCTCAACTCCCGGCGGGTTATCGTTACACCACTTGTGAATGTCCAAGTAAGCCAATGCTGGTTTTCAGTGGCCTGTTCATACTAAGAGACGTGCTGTTCATTTGGCTATCCACTCCACCCTGTTCAGCTCTACATTTTCGTGTCCACAAATCCCAGCCTTCAGAAATCATTGGAATCACCACTAGAGAATGTTCCATTCATTCACTGCGAATCTGGAATTCATCTGAACCTCCACTCCTGGCAGGTTTTCGTTACGCCACTGGTGAATGTCCAAGTAACTCAATACTGGTTTTCAGAGGCATGTTCAACTCGCAGAAGTGCTGTTCAATGGGCTATCCACTCAATATTGGTCAGCTCTTCATTTTCCTCTCCACACAAACCAGCCTTCAGAAATCATTGGGCTCTCCACTACAGACTGTTCCATTCATTCACTGCGATTCTGCAATTCATCTGACTCTCCGCTCCAGGCAGGTTTTCATTACAGCACTGGTGAATGACCAAGTAATCCAATGCTGGTTTTCAGCCGCCTTTTCACACTCGCAGTGTGCTGTTCAATTGTCTATCCACTCAAACCTGGTCAGCCTTTCATTTTCTTTTCCACAATATCAGACTTCAGAAATCATTGGAATCGCCAGTACAGAATGTTCCATTCATTCACTGCCAATCTGGAATTCATCTGAATCTGCACTCCAGGTAGGCTTTCATTACACCACTTATGAATGTCCAAGTAACACAATGCTGGTTTTCAGCGGTCTGTTCACACTCTAAGCCCTGCTTTTTACTGGGTATCCACACAACTGTGGTCAGCTCTTCATTTTCATGTCCAAACAATCCAGACTTGAGAAATCATTGCAATCTCCAGTACAGAATGTTCCATTCATTCACTGCGAATCTGGAATTCAACTGAATCTCCACTACCTGCAGATTTATCTTACACCACTTGTGAATGTCCAAGTAAAACAATGCTGGTTTTCAGAGGCCTGTTCATGTTCGCAGTCGTGCTGTTCAATTGGCTATCCACTCAACCTGTTTTGCTCCTCATTTTCCTGTGCACACAACCCAGCCTTCAGAAATCATTGTAATCTCCACTACAGGATGTTCCATTCATTCACTGGGAATCTGGAATTCATCTGAATCTGCACTCCACGCAGGCTTTCGTTACACCACTGCTGAAAGTCGAAGTAATGCAATACTGGTTTTCAGTGGTCTGTTCACATTCGAAGCCGAGGCTTTTTACAGGCTATCCACTCAACACTGGTCAGCTCTTCATTTTCGTGTCCCCACAATCCAGATTTCAGAAATCATTGCAATCTCCACTACAGAATGTTCCATTCATTCACTGCGAGTCTGGAGTTTATCTGATTCTCCACTCCCGCCTGGTTAACATTACACCACTTGTGAATGTCCAAGTAAGCCAATGCTGGTTTTCAGAGGCCTGTTCATACTCGCAGCCGTGCTGTTTAATTGACAATTCACTCCACCCTGTTCAGCTCTTCATTGTCCCACCACACTACCAGCCTTCAGAAATCTTTGTTATCTCCACTACAGAATGTTCCATTCATTCACTGCGAATCTGGAATTCATCTGACTCTCAACTCCACGCAGGTTTTCATTACACCACTGTTGAATGTCCAAGTAACCCAATGCTGGTTTTCAGCGGCCTGTTCATATTCGCAGCCCTGCTGTTTACTTGGCTATCGATTCAAGCCTGGTCAGCTCTTCATTTTCCTGTCCACACAACACAGGCTTCAGAAATCATTGGAATCTCCTCTACAGAATGTTCCATTCATTCACTGCGAATGTGGAATTCAACTGACTCTCCACTCCATGCAGGTTTTCCTTACACCACTGATGAATGTCCAAGTAACCCAATGCTGGTTTTCAGCTGCATGTTCACACTCGCAGCCATGCTATACAATTGGCTTTCCACTAAATCCTGATTAGTTCTTGATTTTCCTTCCACACGACCCAGCCTTCAGAAATCGTTGGAATCTCCACTAGAGAATGTTCCATTCATTCACTGCGAATCTGGAATTCCTCTGAACCTCCACTCCCGGCAGGTTTTCGTTACACCACTGTTGAATGTCCAAGTAACCCAATGTTTTAAGTGTTTTCTTCACAAGCGCAGTGGTGCTGTTCAATTGGCTATCCACTCAACCCTGGCCAGCTCTACATTTTCCTGTCCACACCACAGAGACTGGAGAAATCATTGTTATCTCCACTACAGAATGTTCCATTCATTCACAGCGAATCTGGAATTCATCTGAATCTCCACTCCCGGCAGGTTTTCGTGACACCACTGGTAAATATCCAAGTAAGCCAATGCTGGTTTTAAGTGGCCTGCTCATACTCTCAGCCGTGCTGTTCAATTTGCTATCCACTCAACCCTCTTCAGCTCCATTTTCCTGTCCACATAACCCAAACTTCAGAAACAATTGGTATCTCCTCCACAGAATGTTCCATTCATTGACGGCAAATCTGAAATTCATCTAATTCTCAACTCCCGTCAGGTTTTCGTTACACCACTTGTGAATGTCCAATTAAGCCAAAGCTGGTTTTCAGTGGCCTGTTCTTACTACGAGACGTGCTGTTCATTTGGCTATCCATTCCACCCTGTTCAGCTCTACATTTTCGTGTCCACAAAACCCAGCCTTCAGAAATCATTGGAATCACCACTAGAGAATGTTCCATTCATTCACTGCGAATCTGGAATTCATCTGAATCTCCACTCCCGGCAGGTTTTCATTGCACCACTGCTGAATGTTCAAGTAACGCAATGATGGTTTTCAGCGGTCTATTCACACTCGAACCCGTGCTGTTCACGGTCTAGCGACTCAACACTGGTGAGTTCTTCTTTTTCCAGTTCAGACAATACAAACCTCAGAAACCATTGCAATCTACACTACAGAATGTTTCATTCATTCAGGCGAATCTTGAATTCATCTTGTTCTCCACTCCCAGCAGGTTTTCGTTTCACCACTGGTGAATGTCCAAGCAACCCAAGGCTGGTTTCAGCTGCGTGTTAACACTCGCAGCCGTGCTGTTCAATTGGCTATCCAGTGAACGCTGGTTAGCTCTTGATTTTCCTTCCACACACCGAGCCTTCAGAAATCATTCTTATCTCCACTTCAGAATGTTCCATTCGTTCCCTGCGAATCTGGAATTCCTCTGACTCTCCACACCAGGCAGATTTTCCTAACAACACTGGTGAATGACCAGGTAATCCAATGCTGGTTTTCAGCGGCTGTTCACACTCACAGCCTTGCTGTTCAATTGGCAATCCAGTCAAACCTAGTCAGCTCTTCATTTTCCTGTCCACACAACCCAGCGTTCAGAAATCATTGGAATCTCTACTACAGAAATTTCCATTCATTCACTGTGAATCTGGAAATACTCTGAATCTGCATTCCAGGAAGGCTTTCGTTACACCACTGATGAATGTCCAAGTAATGCAATGCTGCTTCTTAGTGGTCTGTTCACACTCGAAACCGTGCTGTTCATTGGCTATCCACTCAATATCGGTCAGCTCTTCAATATCCTGTCCAGACTATCCAGATTCCTAAATGTTGGCAATCACCACTACAGAATGTTCCATTCAATCACGCGAATCTGGAATTCATCAGAGTCTCCACTCCTGGAAGGTTTTCGTGAAACCACTGGTAAATGTCCAAGGAAGACAATGCTGGTTTTAAGCCGCCTGCTAACACACTCAGCCGTGCTGTTAAATTTGCTATCCACCCAACCCTATTCAGCTCTACATTTTCCTGTCCTCATAACCCAACCTTCAGAAATAATTGGTATCTCCTCCACAGAATGTTCCGTTCATTCACTGCGAATCTTAAATTCATCTGACTCTCAACTCCCGGCGGGTTATCGTTACACCACTTGTGAATGTCCAAGTAAGCCAATGCTGGTTTTCAGTGGCCTGTTCATACTAAGAGACGTGCTGTTCATTTGGCTATCCACTCCACCCTGTTCAGCTCTACATTCTCGTGTCCACAAAACCCAGCCTTCAGAAATCATTGGAATCACCACTAGAGAATGTTCCATTCATTCACTGCGAATCTGGAATTCATCTGAACCTCCACTCCTGGCAGGTTTTCGTTACGCCACTGGTGAATGTCCAAGTAACTCAATACTGGTTTTCAGAGGCATGTTCAACTCGCAGAAGTGCTGTTCAATGGGCTATCCACTCAATATTGGTCAGCTCTTCATTTTCCTCTCCACACAAACCAGCCTTCAGAAATCATTGGGCTCTCCACTACAGACTGTTCCATTCATTCACTGCGATTCTGCAATTCATCTGACTCTCCGCTCCAGGCAGGTTTTCATTACAGCACTGGTGAATGACCAAGTAATCCAATGCTGGTTTTCAGCCGCCTTTTCACACTCGCAGTGTGCTGTTCAATTGTCTATCCACTCAAACCTGGTCAGCCTTTCATTTTCTTTTCCACAATATCAGACTTCAGAAATCATTGGAATCGCCAGTACAGAATGTTCCATTCATTCACTGCCAATCTGGAATTCATCTGAATCTGCACTCCAGGTAGGCTTTCATTACACCACTTATGAATGTCCAAGTAACACAATGCTGGTTTTCAGCGGTCTGTTCACACTCTAAGCCCTGCTTTTTACTGGGTATCCACACAACTGTGGTCAGCTCTTCATTTTCATGTCCAAACAATCCAGACTTGAGAAATCATTGCAATCTCCAGTACAGAATGTTCCATTCATTCACTGCGAATCTGGAATTCAACTGAATCTCCACTACCTGCAGATTTATCTTACACCACTTGTGAATGTCCAAGTAAAACAATGCTGGTTTTCAGAGGCCTGTTCATGTTCGCAGTCGTGCTGTTCAATTGGCTATCCACTCAACCTGTTTTGCTCCTCATTTTCCTGTGCACACAACCCAGCCTTCAGAAATCATTGTAATCTCCACTACAGGATGTTCCATTCATTCACTGGGAATCTGGAATTCATCTGAATCTGCACTCCACGCAGGCTTTCGTTACACCACTGCTGAAAGTCGAAGTAATGCAATACTGGTTTTCAGTGGTCTGTTCACATTCGAAGCCGAGGCTTTTTACAGGCTATCCACTCAACACTGGTCAGCTCTTCATTTTCGTGTCCCCACAATCCAGATTTCAGAAATCATTGCAATCTCCACTACAGAATGTTCCATTCATTCACTGCGAGTCTGGAGTTTATCTGATTCTCCACTCCCGCCTGGTTAACATTACACCACTTGTGAATGTCCAAGTAAGCCAATGCTGGTTTTCAGAGGCCTGTTCATACTCGCAGCCGTGCTGTTTAATTGACAATTCACTCCACCCTGTTCAGCTCTTCATTGTCCCACCACACTACCAGCCTTCAGAAATCTTTGTTATCTCCACTACAGAATGTTCCATTCATTCACTGCGAATCTGGAATTCATCTGACTCTCAACTCCACGCAGGTTTTCATTACACCACTGTTGAATGTCCAAGTAACCCAATGCTGGTTTTCAGCGGCCTGTTCATATTCGCAGCCCTGCTGTTTACTTGGCTATCGATTCAAGCCTGGTCAGCTCTTCATTTTCCTGTCCACACAACACAGGCTTCAGAAATCATTGGAATCTCCTCTACAGAATGTTCCATTCATTCACTGCGAATGTGGAATTCAACTGACTCTCCACTCCATGCAGGTTTTCCTTACACCACTGATGAATGTCCAAGTAACCCAAAGCTGGTTTTCAGCTGCATGTTCACACTCGCAGCCATGCTATACAATTGGCTTTCCACTAAATCCTGATTAGTTCTTGATTTTCCTTCCACACGACCCAGCCTTCAGAAATCGTTGGAATCTCCACTAGAGAATGTTCCATTCATTCACTGCGAATCTGGAATTCCTCTGAACCTCCACTCCCGGCAGGTTTTCGTTACACCACTGTTGAATGTCCAAGTAACCCAATGTTTTAAGTGTTTTCTTCACAAGCGCAGTGGTGCTGTTCAATTGGCTATCCACTCAACCCTGGCCAGCTCTACATTTTCCTGTCCACACCACAGAGACTGGAGAAATCATTGTTATCTCCACTACAGAATGTTCCATTCATTCACAGCGAATCTGGAATTCATCTGAATCTCCACTCCCGGCAGGTTTTCGTGACACCACTGGTAAATATCCAAGTAAGCCAATGCTGGTTTTAAGTGGCCTGCTCATACTCTCAGCCGTGCTGTTCAATTTGCTATCCACTCAACCCTCTTCAGCTCCATTTTCCTGTCCACATAACCCAAACTTCAGAAACAATTGGTATCTCCTCCACAGAATGTTCCATTCATTGACGGCAAATCTGAAATTCATCTAATTCTCAACTCCCGTCAGGTTTTCGTTACACCACTTGTGAATGTCCAATTAAGCCAAAGCTGGTTTTCAGTGGCCTGTTCTTACTACGAGACGTGCTGTTCATTTGGCTATCCATTCCACCCTGTTCAGCTCTACATTTTCGTGTCCACAAAACCCAGCCTTCAGAAATCATTGGAATCACCACTAGAGAATGTTCCATTCATTCACTGCGAATCTGGAATTCATCTGAATCTCCACTCCCGGCAGGTTTTCATTGCACCACTGCTGAATGTTCAAGTAACGCAATGATGGTTTTCAGCGGTCTATTCACACTCGAACCCGTGCTGTTCACGGTCTAGCGACTCAACACTGGTGAGTTCTTCTTTTTCCAGTTCAGACAATACAAACCTCAGAAACCATTGCAATCTACACTACAGAATGTTTCATTCATTCAGGCGAATCTTGAATTCATCTTGTTCTCCACTCCCAGCAGGTTTTCGTTTCACCACTGGTGAATGTCCAAGCAACCCAAGGCTGGTTTCAGCTGCGTGTTAACACTCGCAGCCGTGCTGTTCAATTGGCTATCCAGTGAACGCTGGTTAGCTCTTGATTTTCCTTCCACACACCGAGCCTTCAGAAATCATTCTTATCTCCACTTCAGAATGTTCCATTCGTTCCCTGCGAATCTGGAATTCCTCTGACTCTCCACACCAGGCAGATTTTCCTAACAACACTGGTGAATGACCAGGTAATCCAATGCTGGTTTTCAGCGGCTGTTCACACTCACAGCCTTGCTGTTCAATTGGCAATCCAGTCAAACCTAGTCAGCTCTTCATTTTCCTGTCCACACAACCCAGCGTTCAGAAATCATTGGAATCTCTACTACAGAAATTTCCATTCATTCACTGTGAATCTGGAAATACTCTGAATCTGCATTCCAGGAAGGCTTTCGTTACACCACTGATGAATGTCCAAGTAATGCAATGCTGCTTCTTAGTGGTCTGTTCACACTCGAAACCGTGCTGTTCATTGGCTATCCACTCAATATCGGTCAGCTCTTCAATATCCTGTCCAGACTATCCAGATTCCTAAATGTTGGCAATCACCACTACAGAATGTTCCATTCAATCACGCGAATCTGGAATTCATCAGAGTCTCCACTCCTGGAAGGTTTTCGTGACACCACTGGTAAATGTCCAAGGAAGACAATGCTGGTTTTAAGCCGCCTGCTAACACACTCAGCCGTGCTGTTCAATTTGCTATCCACCCAACCCTATTCAGCTCTACATTTTCCTGTCCTCATAACCCAACCTTCAGAAATAATTGGTATCTCCTCCACAGAATGTTCCGTTCATTCACTGCGAATCTTAAATTCATCTGACTCTCAACTCCCGGCGGGTTATCGTTACACCACTTGTGAATGTCCAAGTAAACCAATGCTGGTTTTCAGTGGCCTGTTCATACTAAGAGACGTGCTGTTCATTTGGCTATCCACTCCACCCTGTTCAGCTCTACATTTTCGTGTCCACAAAACCCAGCCTTCAGAAATCATTGGAATCACCACTAGAGAATGTTCCATTCATTCACTGCGAATCTGGAATTCCTCTGAACCTCCACTCCTGGCAGGTTTTCGTTACGCCACTGGTGAATGTCCAAGTAACTCAATACTGGTTTTCAGAGGCATGTTCAACTCGCAGAAGTGCTGTTCAATGGGCTATCCACTCAATATTGGTCAGCTCTTCATTTTCCTCTCCACACAAACCAGCCTTCAGAAATCATTGGGCTCTCCACTACAGACTGTTCCATTCATTCACTGCGATTCTGCAATTCATCTGACTCTCCGCTCCAGGCAGGTTTTCATTACAGCACTGGTGAATGAACAAGTAATCCAATGCTGGTTTTCAGCCGCCTTTTCACACTCGCAGTGTGCTGTTCAATTGTCTATCCACTCAAACCTGGTCAGCCTTTCATTTTCTTTTCCACAATATCAGACTTCAGAAATCATTGGAATCGCCAGTACAGAATGTTCCATTCATTCACTGCCAATCTGGAATTCATCTGAATCTGCACTCCAGGTAGGCTTTCATTACACCACTTATGAATGTCCAAGTAACACAATGCTGGTTTTCAGCGGTCTGTTCACACTCTAAGCCCTGCTTTTTACTGGGTATCCACACCACTGTGGTCAGCTCTTCATTTTCATGTCCAAACAATCCAGACTTGAGAAATCATTGCAATCTCCAGTACAGAATGTTCCATTCATTCACTGCGAATCTGGAATTCAACTGAATCTCCACTACCTGCAGATTTATCTTACACCACTTGTGAATGTCCAAGTAAAACAATGCTGGTTTTCAGAGGCCTGTTCATGTTCGCAGTCGTGCTGTTCAATTGGCTATCCACTCAACCTGTTTTGCTCCTCATTTTCCTGTGCACACAACCCAGCCTTCAGAAATCATTGTAATCTCCACTACAGGATGTTCCATTCATTCACTGGGAATCTGGAATTCATCTGAATCTGCACTCCACGCAGGCTTTCGTTACACCACTGCTGAAAGTCGAAGTAATGCAATACTGGTTTTCAGTGGTCTGTTCACATTCGAAGCCGAGGCTTTTTACAGGCTATCCACTCAACACTGGTCAGCTCTTCATTTTCGTGTCCCCACAATCCAGATTTCAGAAATCATTGCAATCTCCACTACAGAATGTTCCATTCATTCACTGCGAGTCTGGAGTTTATCTGATTCTCCACTCCCGCCTGGTTAACATTACACCACTTGTGAATGTCCAAGTAAGCCAATGCTGGTTTTCAGAGGCCTGTTCATACTCGCAGCCGTGCTGTTTAATTGACAATTCACTCCACCCTGTTCAGCTCTTCATTGTCCCACCACACTACCAGCCTTCAGAAATCTTTGTTATCTTCACTACAGAATGTTCCATTCATTCACTGCGAATCTGGAATTCATCTGACTCTCAACTCCACGCAGGTTTTCATTACACCACTGTTGAATATCCAAGTAACCCAATGCTGGTTTTCAGCGGCCTGTTCATATTCGCAGCCCTGCTGTTTACTTGGCTATCGATTCAAGCCTGGTCAGCTCTTCATTTTCCTGTCCACACAACACAGGCTTCAGAAATCATTGGAATCTCCTCTACAGAATGTTCCATTCATTCACTGCGAATGTGGAATTCAACTGACTCTCCACTCCATGCAGGTTTTCCTTACACCACTGATGAATGTCCAAGTAACCCAATGCTGGTTTTCAGCTGCATGTTCACACTCGCAGCCATGCTATACAATTGGCTTTCCACTAAATCCTGATTAGTTCTTGATTTTCCTTCCACACGACCCAGCCTTCAGAAATCGTTGGAATCTCCACTAGAGAATGTTCCATTCATTCACTGCGAATCTGGAATTCCTCTGAACCTCCACTCCCGGCAGGTTTTCGTTACACCACTGTTGAATGTCCAAGTAACCCAATGTTTTAAGTGTTTTCTTCACAAGCGCAGTGGTGCTGTTCAATTGGCTATCCACTCAACCCTGGCCAGCTCTACATTTTCCTGTCCACACCACAGAGACTGGAGAAATCATTGTTATCTCCACTACAGAATGTTCCATTCATTCACAGCGAATCTGGAATTCATCTGAATCTCCACTCCCGGCAGGTTTTCGTGACACCACTGGTAAATATCCAAGTAAGCCAATGCTGGTTTTAAGTGGCCTGCTCATACTCTCAGCCGTGCTGTTCAATTTGCTATCCACTCAACCCTCTTCAGCTCCATTTTCCTGTCCACATAACCCAAACTTCAGAAACAATTGGTATCTCCTCCACAGAATGTTCCATTCATTGACGGCAAATCTGAAATTCATCTAATTCTCAACTCCCGTCAGGTTTTCGTTACACCACTTGTGAATGTCCAATTAAGCCAAAGCTGGTTTTCAGTGGCCTGTTCTTACTACGAGACGTGCTGTTCATTTGGCTATCCATTCCACCCTGTTCAGCTCTACATTTTCGTGTCCACAAAACCCAGCCTTCAGAAATCATTGGAATCACCACTAGAGAATGTTCCATTCATTCACTGCGAATCTGGAATTCATCTGAATCTCCACTCCCGGCAGGTTTTCATTGCACCACTGCTGAATGTTCAAGTAACGCAATGATGGTTTTCAGCGGTCTATTCACACTCGAACCCGTGCTGTTCACGGTCTAGCGACTCAACACTGGTGAGTTCTTCTTTTTCCAGTTCAGACAATACAAACCTCAGAAACCATTGCAATCTACACTACAGAATGTTTCATTCATTCAGGCGAATCTTGAATTCATCTTGTTCTCCACTCCCAGCAGGTTTTCGTTTCACCACTGGTGAATGTCCAAGCAACCCAAGGCTGGTTTCAGCTGCGTGTTAACACTCGCAGCCGTGCTGTTCAATTGGCTATCCAGTGAACGCTGGTTAGCTCTTGATTTTCCTTCCACACACCGAGCCTTCAGAAATCATTCTTATCTCCACTTCAGAATGTTCCATTCGTTCCCTGCGAATCTGGAATTCCTCTGACTCTCCACACCAGGCAGATTTTCCTAACAACACTGGTGAATGACCAGGTAATCCAATGCTGGTTTTCAGCGGCTGTTCACACTCACAGCCTTGCTGTTCAATTGGCAATCCAGTCAAACCTAGTCAGCTCTTCATTTTCCTGTCCACACAACCCAGCGTTCAGAAATCATTGGAATCTCTACTACAGAAATTTCCATTCATTCACTGTGAATCTGGAAATACTCTGAATCTGCATTCCAGGAAGGCTTTCGTTACACCACTGATGAATGTCCAAGTAATGCAATGCTGCTTCTTAGTGGTCTGTTCACACTCGAAACCGTGCTGTTCATTGGCTATCCACTCAATATCGGTCAGCTCTTCAATATCCTGTCCAGACTATCCAGATTCCTAAATGTTGGCAATCACCACTACAGAATGTTCCATTCAATCACGCGAATCTGGAATTCATCAGAGTCTCCACTCCTGGAAGGTTTTCGTGACACCACTGGTAAATGTCCAAGGAAGACAATGCTGGTTTTAAGCCGCCTGCTAACACACTCAGCCGTGCTGTTCAATTTGCTATCCACCCAACCCTATTCAGCTCTACATTTTCCTGTCCTCATAACCCAACCTTCAGAAATAATTGGTATCTCCTCCACAGAATGTTCCGTTCATTCACTGCGAATCTTAAATTCATCTGACTCTCAACTCCCGGCGGGTTATCGTTACACCACTTGTGAATGTCCAAGTAAGCCAATGCTGGTTTTCAGTGGCCTGTTCATACTAAGAGACGTGCTGTTCATTTGGCTATCCACTCCACCCTGTTCAGCTCTACATTTTCGTGTCCACAAATCCCAGCCTTCAGAAATCATTGGAATCACCACTAGAGAATGTTCCATTCATTCACTGCGAATCTGGAATTCATCTGAACCTCCACTCCTGGCAGGTTTTCGTTACGCCACTGGTGAATGTCCAAGTAACTCAATACTGGTTTTCAGAGGCATGTTCAACTCGCAGAAGTGCTGTTCAATGGGCTATCCACTCAATATTGGTCAGCTCTTCATTTTCCTCTCCACACAAACCAGCCTTCAGAAATCATTGGGCTCTCCACTACAGACTGTTCCATTCATTCACTGCGATTCTGCAATTCATCTGACTCTCCGCTCCAGGCAGGTTTTCATTACAGCACTGGTGAATGACCAAGTAATCCAATGCTGGTTTTCAGCCGCCTTTTCACACTCGCTGTGTGCTGTTCAATTGTCTATCCACTCAAACCTGGTCAGCCTTTCATTTTCTTTTCCACAATATCAGACTTCAGAAATCATTGGAATCGCCAGTACAGAATGTTCCATTCATTCACTGCCAATCTGGAATTCATCTGAATCTGCACTCCAGGTAGGCTTTCATTACACCACTTATGAATGTCCAAGTAACACAATGCTGGTTTTCAGCGGTCTGTTCACACTCTAAGCCCTGCTTTTTACTGGGTATCCACACAACTGTGGTCAGCTCTTCATTTTCATGTCCAAACAATCCAGACTTGAGAAATCATTGCAATCTCCAGTACAGAATGTTCCATTCATTCACTGCGAATCTGGAATTCAACTGAATCTCCACTACCTGCAGATTTATCTTACACCACTTGTGAATGTCCAAGTAAAACAATGCTGGTTTTCAGAGGCCTGTTCATGTTCGCAGTCGTGCTGTTCAATTGGCTATCCACTCAACCTGTTTTGCTCCTCATTTTCCTGTGCACACAACCCAGCCTTCAGAAATCATTGTAATCTCCACTACAGGATGTTCCATTCATTCACTGGGAATCTGGAATTCATCTGAATCTGCACTCCACGCAGGCTTTCGTTACACCACTGCTGAAAGTCGAAGTAATGCAATACTGGTTTTCAGTGGTCTGTTCACATTCGAAGCCGAGGCTTTTTACAGGCTATCCACTCAACACTGGTCAGCTCTTCATTTTCGTGTCCCCACAATCCAGATTTCAGAAATCATTGCAATCTCCACTACAGAATGTTCCATTCATTCACTGCGAGTCTGGAGTTTATCTGATTCTCCACTCCCGCCTGGTTAACATTACACCACTTGTGAATGTCCAAGTAAGCCAATGCTGGTTTTCAGAGGCCTGTTCATACTCGCAGCCGTGCTGTTTAATTGACAATTCACTCCACCCTGTTCAGCTCTTCATTGTCCCACCACACTACCAGCCTTCAGAAATCTTTGTTATCTCCACTACAGAATGTTCCATTCATTCACTGCGAATCTGGAATTCATCTGACTCTCAACTCCACGCAGGTTTTCATTACACCACTGTTGAATGTCCAAGTAACCCAATGCTGGTTTTCAGCGGCCTGTTCATATTCGCAGCCCTGCTGTTTACTTGGCTATCGATTCAAGCCTGGTCAGCTCTTCATTTTCCTGTCCACACAACACAGGCTTCAGAAATCATTGGAATCTCCTCTACAGAATGTTCCATTCATTCACTGCGAATGTGGAATTCAACTGACTCTCCACTCCATGCAGGTTTTCCTTACACCACTGATGAATGTCCAAGTAACCCAATGCTGGTTTTCAGCTGCATGTTCACACTCGCAGCCATGCTATACAATTGGCTTTCCACTAAATCCTGATTAGTTCTTGATTTTCCTTCCACACGACCCAGCCTTCAGAAATCGTTGGAATCTCCACTAGAGAATGTTCCATTCATTCACTGCGAATCTGGAATTCCTCTGAACCTCCACTCCCGGCAGGTTTTCGTTACACCACTGTTGAATGTCCAAGTAACCCAATGTTTTAAGTGTTTTCTTCACAAGCGCAGTGGTGCTGTTCAATTGGCTATCCACTCAACCCTGGCCAGCTCTACATTTTCCTGTCCACACCACAGAGACTGGAGAAATCATTGTTATCTCCACTACAGAATGTTCCATTCATTCACAGCGAATCTGGAATTCATCTGAATCTCCACTCCCGGCAGGTTTTCGTGACACCACTGGTAAATATCCAAGTAAGCCAATGCTGGTTTTAAGTGGCCTGCTCATACTCTCAGCCGTGCTGTTCAATTTGCTATCCACTCAACCCTCTTCAGCTCCATTTTCCTGTCCACATAACCCAAACTTCAGAAACAATTGGTATCTCCTCCACAGAATGTTCCATTCATTGACGGCAAATCTGAAATTCATCTAATTCTCAACTCCCGTCAGGTTTTCGTTACACCACTTGTGAATGTCCAATTAAGCCAAAGCTGGTTTTCAGTGGCCTGTTCTTACTACGAGACGTGCTGTTCATTTGGCTATCCATTCCACCCTGTTCAGCTCTACATTTTCGTGTCCACAAAACCCAGCCTTCAGAAATCATTGGAATCACCACTAGAGAATGTTCCATTCATTCACTGCGAATCTGGAATTCATCTGAATCTCCACTCCCGGCAGGTTTTCATTGCACCACTGCTGAATGTTCAAGTAACGCAATGATGGTTTTCAGCGGTCTATTCACACTCGAACCCGTGCTGTTCACGGTCTAGCGACTCAACACTGGTGAGTTCTTCTTTTTCCAGTTCAGACAATACAAACCTCAGAAACCATTGCAATCTACACTACAGAATGTTTCATTCATTCAGGCGAATCTTGAATTCATCTTGTTCTCCACTCCCAGCAGGTTTTCGTTTCACCACTGGTGAATGTCCAAGCAACCCAAGGCTGGTTTCAGCTGCGTGTTAACACTCGCAGCCGTGCTGTTCAATTGGCTATCCAGTGAACGCTGGTTAGCTCTTGATTTTCCTTCCACACACCGAGCCTTCAGAAATCATTCTTATCTCCACTTCAGAATGTTCCATTCGTTCCCTGCGAATCTGGAATTCCTCTGACTCTCCACACCAGGCAGATTTTCCTAACAACACTGGTGAATGACCAGGTAATCCAATGCTGGTTTTCAGCGGCTGTTCACACTCACAGCCTTGCTGTTCAATTGGCAATCCAGTCAAACCTAGTCAGCTCTTCATTTTCCTGTCCACACAACCCAGCGTTCAGAAATCATTGGAATCTCTACTACAGAAATTTCCATTCATTCACTGTGAATCTGGAAATACTCTGAATCTGCATTCCAGGAAGGCTTTCGTTACACCACTGATGAATGTCCAAGTAATGCAATGCTGCTTCTTAGTGGTCTGTTCACACTCGAAACCGTGCTGTTCATTGGCTATCCACTCAATATCGGTCAGCTCTTCAATATCCTGTCCAGACTATCCAGATTCCTAAATGTTGGCAATCACCACTACAGAATGTTCCATTCAATCACGCGAATCTGGAATTCATCAGAGTCTCCACTCCTGGAAGGTTTTCGTGACACCACTGGTAAATGTCCAAGGAAGACAATGCTGGTTTTAAGCCGCCTGCTAACACACTCAGCCGTGCTGTTCAATTTGCTATCCACCCAACCCTATTCAGCTCTACATTTTCCTGTCCTCATAACCCAACCTTCAGAAATAATTGGTATCTCCTCCACAGAATGTTCCGTTCATTCACTGCGAATCTTAAATTCATCTGACTCTCAACTCCCGGCGGGTTATCGTTACACCACTTGTGAATGTCCAAGTAAGCCAATGCTGGTTTTCAGTGGCCTGTTCATACTAAGAGACGTGCTGTTCATTTGGCTATCCACTCCACCCTGTTCAGCTCTACATTTTCGTGTCCACAAAACCCAGCCTTCAGAAATCATTGGAATCACCACTAGAGAATGTTCCATTCATTCACTGCGAATCTGGAATTCCTCTGAACCTCCACTCCTGGCAGGTTTTCGTTACGCCACTGGTGAATGTCCAAGTAACTCAATACTGGTTTTCAGAGGCATGTTCAACTCGCAGAAGTGCTGTTCAATGGGCTATCCACTCAATATTGGTCAGCTCTTCATTTTCCTCTCCACACAAACCAGCCTTCAGAAATCATTGGGCTCTCCACTACAGACTGTTCCATTCATTCACTGCGATTCTGCAATTCATCTGACTCTCCGCTCCAGGCAGGTTTTCATTACAGCACTGGTGAATGAACAAGTAATCCAATGCTGGTTTTCAGCCGCCTTTTCACACTCGCAGTGTGCTGTTCAATTGTCTATCCACTCAAACCTGGTCAGCCTTTCATTTTCTTTTCCACAATATCAGACTTCAGAAATCATTGGAATCGCCAGTACAGAATGTTCCATTCATTCACTGCCAATCTGGAATTCATCTGAATCTGCACTCCAGGTAGGCTTTCATTACACCACTTATGAATGTCCAAGTAACACAATGCTGGTTTTCAGCGGTCTGTTCACACTCTAAGCCCTGCTTTTTACTGGGTATCCACACCACTGTGGTCAGCTCTTCATTTTCATGTCCAAACAATCCAGACTTGAGAAATCATTGCAATCTCCAGTACAGAATGTTCCATTCATTCACTGCGAATCTGGAATTCAACTGAATCTCCACTACCTGCAGATTTATCTTACACCACTTGTGAATGTCCAAGTAAAACAATGCTGGTTTTCAGAGGCCTGTTCATGTTCGCAGTCGTGCTGTTCAATTGGCTATCCACTCAACCTGTTTTGCTCCTCATTTTCCTGTGCACACAACCCAGCCTTCAGAAATCATTGTAATCTCCACTACAGGATGTTCCATTCATTCACTGGGAATCTGGAATTCATCTGAATCTGCACTCCACGCAGGCTTTCGTTACACCACTGCTGAAAGTCGAAGTAATGCAATACTGGTTTTCAGTGGTCTGTTCACATTCGAAGCCGAGGCTTTTTACAGGCTATCCACTCAACACTGGTCAGCTCTTCATTTTCGTGTCCCCACAATCCAGATTTCAGAAATCATTGCAATCTCCACTACAGAATGTTCCATTCATTCACTGTGAGTCTGGAGTTTATCTGATTCTCCACTCCCGCCTGGTTAACATTACACCACTTGTGAATGTCCAAGTAAGCCAATGCTGGTTTTCAGAGGCCTGTTCATACTCGCAGCCGTGCTGTTTAATTGACAATTCACTCCACCCTGTTCAGCTCTTCATTGTCCCACCACACTACCAGCCTTCAGAAATCTTTGTTATCTCCACTACAGAATGTTCCATTCATTCACTGCGAATCTGGAATTCATCTGACTCTCAACTCCACGCAGGTTTTCATTACACCACTGTTGAATGTCCAAGTAACCCAATGCTGGTTTTCAGCGGCCTGTTCATATTCGCAGCCCTGCTGTTTACTTGGCTATCGATTCAAGCCTGGTCAGCTCTTCATTTTCCTGTCCACACAACACAGGCTTCAGAAATCATTGGAATCTCCTCTACAGAATGTTCCATTCATTCACTGCGAATGTGGAATTCAACTGACTCTCCACTCCATGCAGGTTTTCCTTACACCACTGATGAATGTCCAAGTAACCCAATGCTGGTTTTCAGCTGCATGTTCACACTCGCAGCCATGCTATACAATTGGCTTTCCACTAAATCCTGATTAGTTCTTGATTTTCCTTCCACACGACCCAGCCTTCAGAAATCGTTGGAATCTCCACTAGAGAATGTTCCATTCATTCACTGCGAATCTGGAATTCCTCTGAACCTCCACTCCCGGCAGGTTTTCGTTACACCACTGTTGAATGTCCAAGTAACCCAATGTTTTAAGTGTTTTCTTCACAAGCGCAGTGGTGCTGTTCAATTGGCTATCCACTCAACCCTGGCCAGCTCTACATTTTCCTGTCCACACCACAGAGACTGGAGAAATCATTGTTATCTCCACTACAGAATGTTCCATTCATTCACAGCGAATCTGGAATTCATCTGAATCTCCACTCCCGGCAGGTTTTCGTGACACCACTGGTAAATATCCAAGTAAGCCAATGCTGGTTTTAAGTGGCCTGCTCATACTCTCAGCCGTGCTGTTCAATTTGCTATCCACTCAACCCTCTTCAGCTCCATTTTCCTGTCCACATAACCCAAACTTCAGAAACAATTGGTATCTCCTCCACAGAATGTTCCATTCATTGACGGCAAATCTGAAATTCATCTAATTCTCAACTCCCGTCAGGTTTTCGTTACACCACTTGTGAATGTCCAATTAAGCCAAAGCTGGTTTTCAGTGGCCTGTTCTTACTACGAGACGTGCTGTTCATTTGGCTATCCATTCCACCCTGTTCAGCTCTACATTTTCGTGTCCACAAAACCCAGCCTTCAGAAATCATTGGAATCACCACTAGAGAATGTTCCATTCATTCACTGCGAATCTGGAATTCATCTGAATCTCCACTCCCGGCAGGTTTTCATTGCACCACTGCTGAATGTTCAAGTAACGCAATGATGGTTTTCAGCGGTCTATTCACACTCGAACCCGTGCTGTTCACGGTCTAGCGACTCAACACTGGTGAGTTCTTCTTTTTCCAGTTCAGACAATACAAACCTCAGAAACCATTGCAATCTACACTACAGAATGTTTCATTCATTCAGGCGAATCTTGAATTCATCTTGTTCTCCACTCCCAGCAGGTTTTCGTTTCACCACTGGTGAATGTCCAAGCAACCCAAGGCTGGTTTCAGCTGCGTGTTAACACTCGCAGCCGTGCTGTTCAATTGGCTATCCAGTGAACGCTGGTTAGCTCTTGATTTTCCTTCCACACACCGAGCCTTCAGAAATCATTCTTATCTCCACTTCAGAATGTTCCATTCGTTCCCTGCGAATCTGGAATTCCTCTGACTCTCCACACCAGGCAGTTTTTCCTAACAACACTGGTGAATGACCAGGTAATCCAATGCTGGTTTTCAGCGGCTGTTCACACTCACAGCCTTGCTGTTCAATTGGCAATCCAGTCAAACCTAGTCAGCTCTTCATTTTCCTGTCCACACAACCCAGCGTTCAGAAATCATTGGAATCTCTACTACAGAAATTTCCATTCATTCACTGTGAATCTGGAAATACTCTGAATCTGCATTCCAGGAAGGCTTTCGTTACACCACTGATGAATGTCCAAGTAATGCAATGCTGCTTCTTAGTGGTCTGTTCACACTCGAAACCGTGCTGTTCATTGGCTATCCACTCAATATCGGTCAGCTCTTCAATATCCTGTCCAGACTATCCAGATTCCTAAATGTTGGCAATCACCACTACAGAATGTTCCATTCAATCACGCGAATCTGGAATTCATCAGAGTCTCCACTCCTGGAAGGTTTTCGTGACACCACTGGTAAATGTCCAAGGAAGACAATGCTGGTTTTAAGCCGCCTGCTAACACACTCAGCCGTGCTGTTCAATTTGCTATCCACCCAACCCTATTCAGCTCTACATTTTCCTGTCCTCATAACCCAACCTTCAGAAATAATTGGTATCTCCTCCACAGAATGTTCCGTTCATTCACTGCGAATCTTAAATTCATCTGACTCTCAACTCCCGGCGGGTTATCGTTACACCACTTGTGAATGTCCAAGTAAGCCAATGCTGGTTTTCAGTGGCCTGTTCATACTAAGAGACGTGCTGTTCATTTGGCTATCCACTCCACCCTGTTCAGCTCTACATTTTCGTGTCCACAAAACCCAGCCTTCAGAAATCATTGGAATCACCACTAGAGAATGTTCCATTCATTCACTGCGAATCTGGAATTCCTCTGAACCTCCACTCCTGGCAGGTTTTCGTTACGCCACTGGTGAATGTCCAAGTAACTCAATACTGGTTTTCAGAGGCATGTTCAACTCGCAGAAGTGCTGTTCAATGGGCTATCCACTCAATATTGGTCAGCTCTTCATTTTCCTCTCCACACAAACCAGCCTTCAGAAATCATTGGGCTCTCCACTACAGACTGTTCCATTCATTCACTGCGATTCTGCAATTCATCTGACTCTCCGCTCCAGGCAGGTTTTCATTACAGCACTGGTGAATGACCAAGTAATCCAATGCTGGTTTTCAGCCGCCTTTTCACACTCGCAGTGTGCTGTTCAATTGTCTATCCACTCAAACCTGGTCAGCCTTTCATTTTCTTTTCCACAATATCAGACTTCAGAAATCATTGGAATCGCCAGTACAGAATGTTCCATTCATTCACTGCCAATCTGGAATTCATCTGAATCTGCACTCCAGGTAGGCTTTCATTACACCACTTATGAATGTCCAAGTAACACAATGCTGGTTTTCAGCGGTCTGTTCACACTCTAAGCCCTGCTTTTTACTGGGTATCCACACAACTGTGGTCAGCTCTTCATTTTCATGTCCAAACAATCCAGACTTGAGAAATCATTGCAATCTCCAGTACAGAATGTTCCATTCATTCACTGCGAATCTGGAATTCAACTGAATCTCCACTACCTGCAGATTTATCTTACACCACTTGTGAATGTCCAAGTGAAACAATGCTGGTTTTCAGAGGCCTGTTCATGTTCGCAGTCGTGCTGTTCAATTGGCTATCCACTCAACCTGTTTTGCTCCTCATTTTCCTGTGCACACAACCCAGCCTTCAGAAATCATTGTAATCTCCACTACAGGATGTTCCATTCATTCACTGGGAATCTGGAATTCATCTGAATCTGCACTCCACGCAGGCTTTCGTTACACCACTGCTGAAAGTCGAAGTAATGCAATACTGGTTTTCAGTGGTCTGTTCACATTCGAAGCCGAGGCTTTTTACAGGCTATCCACTCAACACTGGTCAGCTCTTCATTTTCGTGTCCCCACAATCCAGATTTCAGAAATCATTGCAATCTCCACTACAGAATGTTCCATTCATTCACTGCGAGTCTGGAGTTTATCTGATTCTCCACTCCCGCCTGGTTAACATTACACCACTTGTGAATGTCCAAGTAAGCCAATGCTGGTTTTCAGAGGCCTGTTCATACTCGCAGCCGTGCTGTTTAATTGACAATTCACTCCACCCTGTTCAGCTCTTCATTGTCCCACCACACTACCAGCCTTCAGAAATCTTTGTTATCTCCACTACAGAATGTTCCATTCATTCACTGCGAATCTGGAATTCATCTGACTCTCAACTCCACGCAGGTTTTCATTACACCACTGTTGGATGTCCAAGTAACCCAATGCTGGTTTTCAGCGGCCTGTTCATATTCGCAGCCCTGCTGTTTACTTGGCTATCGATTCAAGCCTGGTCAGCTCTTCATTTTCCTGTCCACACAACACAGGCTTCAGAAATCATTGGAATCTCCTCTACAGAATGTTCCATTCATTCACTGCGAATGTGGAATTCAACTGACTCTCCACTCCATGCAGGTTTTCCTTACACCACTGATGAATGTCCAAGTAACCCAATGCTGGTTTTCAGCTGCATGTTCACACTCGCAGCCATGCTATACAATTGGCTTTCCACTAAATCCTGATTAGTTCTTGATTTTCCTTCCACACGACCCAGCCTTCAGAAATCGTTGGAATCTCCACTAGAGAATGTTCCATTCATTCACTGCGAATCTGGAATTCCTCTGAACCTCCACTCCCGGCAGGTTTTCGTTACACCACTGTTGAATGTCCAAGTAACCCAATGTTTTAAGTGTTTTCTTCACAAGCGCAGTGGTGCTGTTCAATTGGCTATCCACTCAACCCTGGCCAGCTCTACATTTTCCTGTCCACACCACAGAGACTGGAGAAATCATTGTTATCTCCACTACAGAATGTTCCATTCATTCACAGCGAATCTGGAATTCATCTGAATCTCCACTCCCGGCAGGTTTTCGTGACACCACTGGTAAATATCCAAGTAAGCCAATGCTGGTTTTAAGTGGCCTGCTCATACTCTCAGCCGTGCTGTTCAATTTGCTATCCACTCAACCCTCTTCAGCTCCATTTTCCTGTCCACATAACCCAAACTTCAGAAACAATTGGTATCTCCTCCACAGAATGTTCCATTCATTGACGGCAAATCTGAAATTCATCTAATTCTCAACTCCCGTCAGGTTTTCGTTACACCACTTGTGAATGTCCAATTAAGCCAAAGCTGGTTTTCAGTGGCCTGTTCTTACTACGAGACGTGCTGTTCATTTGGCTATCCATTCCACCCTGTTCAGCTCTACATTTTCGTGTCCACAAAACCCAGCCTTCAGAAATCATTGGAATCACCACTAGAGAATGTTCCATTCATTCACTGCGAATCTGGAATTCATCTGAATCTCCACTCCCGGCAGGTTTTCATTGCACCACTGCTGAATGTTCAAGTAACGCAATGATGGTTTTCAGCGGTCTATTCACACTCGAACCCGTGCTGTTCACGGTCTAGCGACTCAACACTGGTGAGTTCTTCTTTTTCCAGTTCAGACAATACAAACCTCAGAAACCATTGCAATCTACACTACAGAATGTTTCATTCATTCAGGCGAATCTTGAATTCATCTTGTTCTCCACTCCCAGCAGGTTTTCGTTTCACCACTGGTGAATGTCCAAGCAACCCAAGGCTGGTTTCAGCTGCGTGTTAACACTCGCAGCCGTGCTGTTCAATTGGCTATCCAGTGAACGCTGGTTAGCTCTTGATTTTCCTTCCACACACCGAGCCTTCAGAAATCATTCTTATCTCCACTTCAGAATGTTCCATTCGTTCCCTGCGAATCTGGAATTCCTCTGACTCTCCACACCAGGCAGATTTTCCTAACAACACTGGTGAATGACCAGGTAATCCAATGCTGGTTTTCAGCGGCTGTTCACACTCACAGCCTTGCTGTTCAATTGGCAATCCAGTCAAACCTAGTCAGCTCTTCATTTTCCTGTCCACACAACCCAGCGTTCAGAAATCATTGGAATCTCTACTACAGAAATTTCCATTCATTCACTGTGAATCTGGAAATACTCTGAATCTGCATTCCAGGAAGGCTTTCGTTACACCACTGATGAATGTCCAAGTAATGCAATGCTGCTTCTTAGTGGTCTGTTCACACTCGAAACCGTGCTGTTCATTGGCTATCCACTCAATATCGGTCAGCTCTTCAATATCCTGTCCAGACTATCCAGATTCCTAAATGTTGGCAATCACCACTACAGAATGTTCCATTCAATCACGCGAATCTGGAATTCATCAGAGTCTCCACTCCTGGAAGGTTTTCGTGACACCACTGGTAAATGTCCAAGGAAGACAATGCTGGTTTTAAGCCGCCTGCTAACACACTCAGCCGTGCTGTTCAATTTGCTATCCACCCAACCCTATTCAGCTCTACATTTTCCTGTCCTCATAACCCAACCTTCAGAAATAATTGGTATCTCCTCCACAGAATGTTCCGTTCATTCACTGCGAATCTTAAATTCATCTGACTCTCAACTCCCGGCGGGTTATCGTTACACCACTTGTGAATGTCCAAGTAAGCCAATGCTGGTTTTCAGTGGCCTGTTCATACTAAGAGACGTGCTGTTCATTTGGCTATCCACTCCACCCTGTTCAGCTCTACATTTTCGTGTCCACAAAACCCAGCCTTCAGAAATCATTGGAATCACCACTAGAGAATGTTCCATTCATTCACTGCGAATCTGGAATTCCTCTGAACCTCCACTCCTGGCAGGTTTTCGTTACGCCACTGGTGAATGTCCAAGTAACTCAATACTGGTTTTCAGAGGCATGTTCAACTCGCAGAAGTGCTGTTCAATGGGCTATCCACTCAATATTGGTCAGCTCTTCATTTTCCTCTCCACACAAACCAGCCTTCAGAAATCATTGGGCTCTCCACTACAGACTGTTCCATTCATTCACTGCGATTCTGCAATTCATCTGACTCTCCGCTCCAGGCAGGTTTTCATTACAGCACTGGTGAATGACCAAGTAATCCAATGCTGGTTTTCAGCCGCCTTTTCACACTCGCAGTGTGCTGTTCAATTGTCTATCCACTCAAACCTGGTCAGCCTTTCATTTTCTTTTCCACAATATCAGACTTCAGAAATCATTGGAATCGCCAGTACAGAATGTTCCATTCATTCACTGCCAATCTGGAATTCATCTGAATCTGCACTCCAGGTAGGCTTTCATTACACCACTTATGAATGTCCAAGTAACACAATGCTGGTTTTCAGCGGTCTGTTCACACTCTAAGCCCTGCTTTTTACTGGGTATCCACACCACTGTGGTCAGCTCTTCATTTTCATGTCCAAACAATCCAGACTTGAGAAATCATTGCAATCTCCAGTACAGAATGTTCCATTCATTCACTGCGAATCTGGAATTCAACTGAATCTCCACTACCTGCAGATTTATCTTACACCACTTGTGAATGTCCAAGTAAAACAATGCTGGTTTTCAGAGGCCTGTTCATGTTCGCAGTCGTGCTGTTCAATTGGCTATCCACTCAACCTGTTTTGCTCCTCATTTTCCTGTGCACACAACCCAGCCTTCAGAAATCATTGTAATCTCCACTACAGGATGTTCCATTCATTCACTGGGAATCTGGAATTCATCTGAATCTGCACTCCACGCAGGCTTTCGTTACACCACTGCTGAAAGTCGAAGTAATGCAATACTGGTTTTCAGTGGTCTGTTCACATTCGAAGCCGAGGCTTTTTACAGGCTATCCACTCAACACTGGTCAGCTCTTCATTTTCGTGTCCCCACAATCCAGATTTCAGAAATCATTGCAATCTCCACTACAGAATGTTCCATTCATTCACTGCGAGTCTGGAGTTTATCTGATTCTCCACTCCCGCCTGGTTAACATTACACCACTTGTGAATGTCCAAGTAAGCCAATGCTGGTTTTCAGAGGCCTGTTCATACTCGCAGCCGTGCTGTTTAATTGACAATTCACTCCACCCTGTTCAGCTCTTCATTGTCCCACCACACTACCAGCCTTCAGAAATCTTTGTTATCTCCACTACAGAATGTTCCATTCATTCACTGCGAATCTGGAATTCATCTGACTCTCAACTCCACGCAGGTTTTCATTACACCACTGTTGGATGTCCAAGTAACCCAATGCTGGTTTTCAGCGGCCTGTTCATATTCGCAGCCCTGCTGTTTACTTGGCTATCGATTCAAGCCTGGTCAGCTCTTCATTTTCCTGTCCACACAACACAGGCTTCAGAAATCATTGGAATCTCCTCTACAGAATGTTCCATTCATTCACTGCGAATGTGGAATTCAACTGACTCTCCACTCCATGCAGGTTTTCCTTACACCACTGATGAATGTCCAAGTAACCCAATGCTGGTTTTCAGCTGCATGTTCACACTCGCAGCCATGCTATACAATTGGCTTTCCACTAAATCCTGATTAGTTCTTGATTTTCCTTCCACACGACCCAGCCTTCAGAAATCGTTGGAATCTCCACTAGAGAATGTTCCATTCATTCACTGCGAATCTGGAATTCCTCTGAACCTCCACTCCCGGCAGGTTTTCGTTACACCACTGTTGAATGTCCAAGTAACCCAATGTTTTAAGTGTTTTCTTCACAAGCGCAGTGGTGCTGTTCAATTGGCTATCCACTCAACCCTGGCCAGCTCTACATTTTCCTGTCCACACCACAGAGACTGGAGAAATCATTGTTATCTCCACTACAGAATGTTCCATTCATTCACAGCGAATCTGGAATTCATCTGAATCTCCACTCCCGGCAGGTTTTCGTGACACCACTGGTAAATATCCAAGTAAGCCAATGCTGGTTTTAAGTGGCCTGCTCATACTCTCAGCCGTGCTGTTCAATTTGCTATCCACTCAACCCTCTTCAGCTCCATTTTCCTGTCCACATAACCCAAACTTCAGAAACAATTGGTATCTCCTCCACAGAATGTTCCATTCATTGACGGCAAATCTGAAATTCATCTAATTCTCAACTCCCGTCAGGTTTTCGTTACACCACTTGTGAATGTCCAATTAAGCCAAAGCTGGTTTTCAGTGGCCTGTTCTTACTACGAGACGTGCTGTTCATTTGGCTATCCATTCCACCCTGTTCAGCTCTACATTTTCGTGTCCACAAAACCCAGCCTTCAGAAATTATTGGAATCACCACCAGAGAATGTTCCATTCATTCACTGCGAATCTGGAATTCATCTGAATCTCCACTCCCGGCAGGTTTTCATTGCACCACTGCTGAATGTTCAAGTAACGCAATGATGGTTTTCAGCGGTCTATTCACACTCGAACCCGTGCTGTTCACGGTCTAGCGACTCAACACTGGTGAGTTCTTCTTTTTCCAGTTCAGACAATACAAACCTCAGAAACCATTGCAATCTACACTACAGAATGTTTCATTCATTCAGGCGAATCTTGAATTCATCTTGTTCTCCACTCCCAGCAGGTTTTCGTTTCACCACTGGTGAATGTCCAAGCAACCCAAGGCTGGTTTCAGCTGCGTGTTAACACTCGCAGCCGTGCTGTTCAATTGGCTATCCAGTGAACGCTGGTTAGCTCTTGATTTTCCTTCCACACATCGAGCCTTCAGAAATCATTCTTATCTCCACTTCAGAATGTTCCATTCGTTCCCTGCGAATCTGGAATTCCTCTGACTCTCCACACCAGGCAGATTTTCCTAACAACACTGGTGAATGACCAGGTAATCCAATGCTGGTTTTCAGCGGCTGTTCACACTCACAGCCTTGCTGTTCAATTGGCAATCCAGTCAAACCTAGTCAGCTCTTCATTTTCCTGTCCACACAACCCAGCGTTCAGAAATCATTGGAATCTCTACTACAGAAATTTCCATTCATTCACTGTGAATCTGGAAATACTCTGAATCTGCATTCCAGGAAGGCTTTCGTTACACCACTGATGAATGTCCAAGTAATGCAATGCTGCTTCTTAGTGGTCTGTTCACACTCGAAACCGTGCTGTTCATTGGCTATCCACTCAATATCGGTCAGCTCTTCAATATCCTGTCCAGACTATCCAGATTCCTAAATGTTGGCAATCACCACTACAGAATGTTCCATTCAATCACGCGAATCTGGAATTCATCAGAGTCTCCACTCCTGGAAGGTTTTCGTGACACCACTGGTAAATGTCCAAGGAAGACAATGCTGGTTTTAAGCCGCCTGCTAACACACTCAGCCGTGCTGTTCAATTTGCTATCCACCCAACCCTATTCAGCTCTACATTTTCCTGTCCTCATAACCCAACCTTCAGAAATAATTGGTATCTCCTCCACAGAATGTTCCGTTCATTCACTGCGAATCTTAAATTCATCTGACTCTCAACTCCCGGCGGGTTATCGTTACACCACTTGTGAATGTCCAAGTAAGCCAATGCTGGTTTTCAGTGGCCTGTTCATACTAAGAGACGTGCTGTTCATTTGGCTATCCACTCCACCCTGTTCAGCTCTACATTTTCGTGTCCACAAAACCCAGCCTTCAGAAATCATTGGAATCACCACTAGAGAATGTTCCATTCATTCACTGCGAATCTGGAATTCCTCTGAACCTCCACTCCTGGCAGGTTTTCGTTACGCCACTGGTGAATGTCCAAGTAACTCAATACTGGTTTTCAGAGGCATGTTCAACTCGCAGAAGTGCTGTTCAATGGGCTATCCACTCAATATTGGTCAGCTCTTCATTTTCCTCTCCACACAAACCAGCCTTCAGAAATCATTGGGCTCTCCACTACAGACTGTTCCATTCATTCACTGCGATTCTGCAATTCATCTGACTCTCCGCTCCAGGCAGGTTTTCATTACAGCACTGGTGAATGACCAAGTAATCCAATGCTGGTTTTCAGCCGCCTTTTCACACTCGCAGTGTGCTGTTCAATTGTCTATCCACTCAAACCTGGTCAGCCTTTCATTTTCTTTTCCACAATATCAGACTTCAGAAATCATTGGAATCGCCAGTACAGAATGTTCCATTCATTCACTGCCAATCTGGAATTCATCTGAATCTGCACTCCAGGTAGGCTTTCATTACACCACTTATGAATGTCCAAGTAACACAATGCTGGTTTTCAGCGGTCTGTTCACACTCTAAGCCCTGCTTTTTACTGGGTATCCACACAACTGTGGTCAGCTCTTCATTTTCATGTCCAAACAATCCAGACTTGAGAAATCATTGCAATCTCCAGTACAGAATGTTCCATTCATTCACTGCGAATCTGGAATTCAACTGAATCTCCACTACCTGCAGATTTATCTTACACCACTTGTGAATGTCCAAGTAAAACAATGCTGGTTTTCAGAGGCCTGTTCATGTTCGCAGTCGTGCTGTTCAATTGGCTATCCACTCAACCTGTTTTGCTCCTCATTTTCCTGTGCACACAACCCAGCCTTCAGAAATCATTGTAATCTCCACTACAGGATGTTCCATTCATTCACTGGGAATCTGGAATTCATCTGAATCTGCACTCCACGCAGGCTTTCGTTACACCACTGCTGAAAGTCGAAGTAATGCAATACTGGTTTTCAGTGGTCTGTTCACATTCGAAGCCGAGGCTTTTTACAGGCTATCCACTCAACACTGGTCAGCTCTTCATTTTCGTGTCCCCACAATCCAGATTTCAGAAATCATTGCAATCTCCACTACAGAATGTTCCATTCATTCACTGCGAGTCTGGAGTTTATCTGATTCTCCACTCCCGCCTGGTTAACATTACACCACTTGTGAATGTCCAAGTAAGCCAATGCTGGTTTTCAGAGGCCTGTTCATACTCGCAGCCGTGCTGTTTAATTGACAATTCACTCCACCCTGTTCAGCTCTTCATTGTCCCACCACACTACCAGCCTTCAGAAATCTTTGTTATCTCCACTACAGAATGTTCCATTCATTCACAGCGAATCTGGAATTCATCTGACTCTCAACTCCACGCAGGTTTTCATTACACCACTGTTGAATGTCCAAGTAACCCAATGCTGGTTTTCAGCGGCCTGTTCATATTCGCAGCCCTGCTGTTTACTTGGCTATCGATTCAAGCCTGGTCAGCTCTTCATTTTCCTGTCCACACAACACAGGCTTCAGAAATCATTGGAATCTCCTCTACAGAATGTTCCATTCATTCACTGCGAATGTGGAATTCAACTGACTCTCCACTCCATGCAGGTTTTCCTTACACCACTGATGAATGTCCAAGTAACCCAATGCTGGTTTTCAGCTGCATGTTCACACTCGCAGCCATGCTATACAATTGGCTTTCCACTAAATCCTGATTAGTTCTTGATTTTCCTTCCACACGACCCAGCCTTCAGAAATCGTTGGAATCTCCACTAGAGAATGTTCCATTCATTCACTGCGAATCTGGAATTCCTCTGAACCTCCACTCCCGGCAGGTTTTCGTTACACCACTGTTGAATGTCCAAGTAACCCAATGTTTTAAGTGTTTTCTTCACAAGCGCAGTGGTGCTGTTCAATTGGCTATCCACTCAACCCTGGCCAGCTCTACATTTTCCTGTCCACACCACAGAGACTGGAGAAATCATTGTTATCTCCACTACAGAATGTTCCATTCATTCACAGCGAATCTGGAATTCATCTGAATCTCCACTCCCGGCAGGTTTTCGTGACACCACTGGTAAATATCCAAGTAAGCCAATGCTGGTTTTAAGTGGCCTGCTCATACTCTCAGCCGTGCTGTTCAATTTGCTATCCACTCAACCCTCTTCAGCTCCATTTTCCTGTCCACATAACCCAAACTTCAGAAACAATTGGTATCTCCTCCACAGAATGTTCCATTCATTGACGGCAAATCTGAAATTCATCTAATTCTCAACTCCCGTCAGGTTTTCGTTACACCACTTGTGAATGTCCAATTAAGCCAAAGCTGGTTTTCAGTGGCCTGTTCTTACTACGAGACGTGCTGTTCATTTGGCTATCCATTCCACCCTGTTCAGCTCTACATTTTCGTGTCCACAAAACCCAGCCTTCAGAAATCATTGGAATCACCACTAGAGAACGTTCCATTCATTCACTGCGAATCTGGAATTCATCTGAATCTCCACTCCCGGCAGGTTTTCATTGCACCACTGCTGAATGTTCAAGTAACGCAATGATGGTTTTCAGCGGTCTATTCACACTCGAACCCGTGCTGTTCACGGTCTAGCGACTCAACACTGGTGAGTTCTTCTTTTTCCAATTCAGACAATACAAACCTCAGAAACCATTGCAATCTACACTACAGAATGTTTCATTCATTCAGGCGAATCTTGAATTCATCTTGTTCTCCACTCCCAGCAGGTTTTCGTTTCACCACTGGTGAATGTCCAAGCAACCCAAGGCTGGTTTCAGCTGCGTGTTAACACTCGCAGCCGTGCTGTTCAATTGGCTATCCAGTGAACGCTGGTTAGCTCTTGATTTTCCTTCCACACACCGAGCCTTCAGAAATCATTCTTATCTCCACTTCAGAATGTTCCATTCGTTCCCTGCGAATCTGGAATTCCTCTGACTCTCCACACCAGGCAGATTTTCCTAACAACACTGGTGAATGACCAGGTAATCCAATGCTGGTTTTCAGCGGCTGTTCACACTCACAGCCTTGCTGTTTAATTGGCAATCCAGTCAAACCTAGTCAGCTCTTCATTTTCCTGTCCACACAACCCAGCGTTCAGAAATCATTGGAATCTCTACTACAGAAATTTCCATTCATTCACTGTGAATCTGGAAATAATCTGAATCTGCATTCCAGGAAGGCTTTCGTTACACCACTGATGAATGTCCAAGTAATGCAATGCTGCTTCTTAGTGGTCTGTTCACACTCGAAACCGTGCTGTTCATTGGCTATCCACTCAATATCGGTCAGCTCTTCAATATCCTGTCCAGACTATCCAGATTCCTAAATGTTGGCAATCACCACTACAGAATGTTCCATTCAATCACGCGAATCTGGAATTCATCAGAGTCTCCACTCCTGGAAGGTTTTCGTGACACCACTGGTAAATGTCCAAGGAAGACAATGCTGGTTTTAAGCCGCCTGCTAACACACTCAGCCGTGCTGTTCAATTTGCTATCCACCCAACCCTATTCAGCTCTACATTTTCCTGTCCTCATAACCCAACCTTCAGAAATAATTGGTATCTCCTCCACAGAATGTTCCGTTCATTCACTGCGAATCTTAAATTCATCTGACTCTCAACTCCCGGCGGGTTATCGTTACACCACTTGTGAATGTCCAAGTAAGCCAATGCTGGTTTTCAGTGGCCTGTTCATACTAAGAGACGTGCTGTTCATTTGGCTATCCACTCCACCCTGTTCAGCTCTACATTTTCGTGTCCACAAAACCCAGCCTTCAGAAATCATTGGAATCACCACTAGAGAATGTTCCATTCATTCACTGCGAATCTGGAATTCCTCTGAACCTCCACTCCTGGCAGGTTTTCGTTACGCCACTGGTGAATGTCCAAGTAACTCAATACTGGTTTTCAGAGGCATGTTCAACTCGCAGAAGTGCTGTTCAATGGGCTATCCACTCAATATTGGTCAGCTCTTCATTTTCCTCTCCACACAAACCAGCCTTCAGAAATCATTGGGCTCTCCACTACAGACTGTTCCATTCATTCACTGCGATTCTGCAATTCATCTGACTCTCCGCTCCAGGCAGGTTTTCATTACAGCACTGGTGAATGACCAAGTAATCCAATGCTGGTTTTCAGCCGCCTTTTCACACTCGCAGTGTGCTGTTCAATTGTCTATCCACTCAAACCTGGTCAGCCTTTCATTTTCTTTTCCACAATATCAGACTTCAGAAATCATTGGAATCGCCAGTACAGAATGTTCCATTCATTCACTGCCAATCTGGAATTCATCTGAATCTGCACTCCAGGTAGGCTTTCATTACACCACTTATGAATGTCCAAGTAACACAATGCTGGTTTTCAGCGGTCTGTTCACACTCTAAGCCCTGCTTTTTACTGGGTATCCACACAACTGTGGTCAGCTCTTCATTTTCATGTCCAAACAATCCAGACTTGAGAAATCATTGCAATCTCCAGTACAGAATGTTCCATTCATTCACTGCGAATCTGGAATTCAACTGAATCTCCACTACCTGCAGATTTATCTTACACCACTTGTGAATGTCCAAGTAAAACAATGCTGGTTTTCAGAGGCCTGTTCATGTTCGCAGTCGTGCTGTTCAATTGGCTATCCACTCAACCTGTTTTGCTCCTCATTTTCCTGTGCACACAACCCAGCCTTCAGAAATCATTGTAATCTCCACTACAGGATGTTCCATTCATTCACTGGGAATCTGGAATTCATCTGAATCTGCACTCCACGCAGGCTTTCGTTACACCACTGCTGAAAGTCGAAGTAATGCAATACTGGTTTTCAGTGGTCTGTTCACATTCGAAGCCGAGGCTTTTTACAGGCTATCCACTCAACACTGGTCAGCTCTTCATTTTCGTGTCCCCACAATCCAGATTTCAGAAATCATTGCAATCTCCACTACAGAATGTTCCATTCATTCACTGCGAGTCTGGAGTTTATCTGATTCTCCACTCCCGCCTGGTTAACATTACACCACTTGTGAATGTCCAAGTAAGCCAATGCTGGTTTTCAGAGGCCTGTTCATACTCGCAGCCGTGCTGTTTAATTGACAATTCACTCCACCCTGTTCAGCTCTTCATTGTCCCACCACACTACCAGCCTTCAGAAATCTTTGTTATCTCCACTACAGAATGTTCCATTCATTCACTGCGAATCTGGAATTCATCTGACTCTCAACTCCACGCAGGTTTTCATTACACCACTGTTGAATGTCCAAGTAACCCAATGCTGGTTTTCAGCGGCCTGTTCATATTCGCAGCCCTGCTGTTTACTTGGCTATCGATTCAAGCCTGGTCAGCTCTTCATTTTCCTGTCCACACAACACAGGCTTCAGAAATCATTGGAATCTCCTCTACAGAATGTTCCATTCATTCACTGCGAATGTGGAATTCAACTGACTCTCCACTCCATGCAGGTTTTCCTTACACCACTGATGAATGTCCAAGTAACCCAATGCTGGTTTTCAGCTGCATGTTCACACTCGCAGCCATGCTATACAATTGGCTTTCCACTAAATCCTGATTAGTTCTTGATTTTCCTTCCACACGACCCAGCCTTCAGAAATCGTTGGAATCTCCACTAGAGAATGTTCCATTCATTCACTGCGAATCTGGAATTCCTCTGAACCTCCACTCCCGGCAGGTTTTCGTTACACCACTGTTGAATGTCCAAGTAACCCAATGTTTTAAGTGTTTTCTTCACAAGCGCAGTGGTGCTGTTCAATTGGCTATCCACTCAACCCTGGCCAGCTCTACATTTTCCTGTCCACACCACAGAGACTGGAGAAATCATTGTTATCTCCACTACAGAATGTTCCATTCATTCACAGCGAATCTGGAATTCATCTGAATCTCCACTCCCGGCAGGTTTTCGTGACACCACTGGTAAATATCCAAGTAAGCCAATGCTGGTTTTAAGTGGCCTGCTCATACTCTCAGCCGTGCTGTTCAATTTGCTATCCACTCAACCCTCTTCAGCTCCATTTTCCTGTCCACATAACCCAAACTTCAGAAACAATTGGTATCTCCTCCACAGAATGTTCCATTCATTGACGGCAAATCTGAAATTCATCTAATTCTCAACTCCCGTCAGGTTTTCGTTACACCACTTGTGAATGTCCAATTAAGCCAAAGCTGGTTTTCAGTGGCCTGTTCTTACTATGAGACGTGCTGTTCATTTGGCTATCCATTCCACCCTGTTCAGCTCTACATTTTCGTGTCCACAAAACCCAGCCTTCAGAAATCATTGGAATCACCACTAGAGAACGTTCCATTCATTCACTGCGAATCTGGAATTCATCTGAATCTCCACTCCCGGCAGGTTTTCATTGCACCACTGCTGAATGTTCAAGTAACGCAATGATGGTTTTCAGCGGTCTATTCACACTCGAACCCGTGCTGTTCACAGTCTAGCGACTCAACACTGGTGAGTTCTTCTTTTTCCAGTTCAGACAATACAAACCTCAGAAACCATTGCAATCTACACTACAGAATGTTTCATTCATTCACGCGAATCTTGAATTCATCTTGTTCTCCACTCCCAGCAGGTTTTCGTTTCACCACTGGTGAATGTCCAAGCAACCCAAGGCTGGTTTCAGCTGCGTGTTAACACTCGCAGCCGTGCTGTTCAATTGGCTATCCAGTGAACGCTGGTTAGCTCTTGATTTTCCTTCCACACACCGAGCCTTCAGAAATCATTCTTATCTCCACTTCAGAGTGTTCCATTCGTTCCCTGCGAATCTGGAATTCCTCTGACTCTCCACACCAGGCAGATTTTCCTAACAACACTGGTGAATGACCAGGTAATCCAATGCTGGTTTTCAGCGGCTGTTCACACTCACAGCCTTGCTGTTCAATTGGCAATCCAGTCAAACCTAGTCAGCTCTACATTTTCCTGTCCACACAACCCAGCGTTCAGAAATCATTGGAATCTCTACTACAGAAATTTCCATTCATTCACTGTGAATCTGGAAATAATCTGAATCTGCATTCCAGGAAGGCTTTCGTTACACCCCTGATGAATGTCCAAGTAATGCAATGCTGCTTCTTAGTGGTCTGTTCACACTCGAAACCGTGCTGTTCATTGGCTATCCACTCAATATCGGTCAGCTCTTCAATATCCTGTCCAGACTATCCAGATTCCTAAATGTTGGCAATCACCACTACAGAATGTTCCATTCAATCACGCGAATCTGGAATTCATCAGAGTCTCCACTCCTGGAAGGTTTTCGTGACACCACTGGTAAATGTCCAAGGAAGACAATGCTGGTTTTAAGCCGCCTGCTAACACACTCAGCCGTGCTGTTCAATTTGCTATCCACCCAACCCTATTCAGCTCTACATTTTCCTGTCCTCATAACCCAACCTTCAGAAATAATTGGTATCTCCTCCACAGAATGTTCCGTTCATTCACTGCGAATCTTAAATTCATCTGACTCTCAACTCCCTGCTGGTTATCGTTACACCACTTGTGAATGTCCAAGTAAGCCAATGCTGGTTTTCAGTGGCCTGTTCATACTAAGAGACGTGCTGTTCATTTGGCTATCCACTCCACCCTGTTCAGCTCTACATTTTCGTGTCCACAAAACGCAGCCTTCAGAAATCATTGGAATCACCACTACAGAATGTTCCATTCATTCACTGCGAATCTGGAATTCATCTGAACCTCCACTCCTGGCAGGTTTTCGTTACGCCACTGGTGAATGTCCAAGTAACTCAATACTGGTTTTCAGAGGCATGTTCAACTCGCAGAAGTGCTGTTCAATGGGCTATCCACTCAATATTGGTCAGCTCTTTATTTTCCTCTCCACACAAACCAGCCTTCAGAAATCATTGGGCTCTCCACTACAGACTGTTCCATTCATTCACTGCGATTCTGCAATTCATCTGACTCTCCGCTCCAGGCAGGTTTTCATTACAGCACTGGTGAATGACCAAGTAATCCAATGCTGGTTTTCAGCCGCCTTTTCACACTCGCAGTGTGCTGTTCAATTGTCTATCCACTCAAACCTGGTCAGCCTTTCATTTTCTTTTCCACAATATCAGACTTCAGAAATCATTGGAATCGCCAGTACAGAATGTTCCATTCATTCACTGCCAATCTGGAATTCATCTGAATCTGCACTCCAGGTAGGCTTTCATTACACCACTTATGAATGTCCAAGTAACACAATGCTGGTTTTCAGCGGTCTGTTCACACTCTAAGCCCTGCTTTTTACTGGGTATCCACACAACTGTGGTCAGCTCTTCATTTTCATGTCCAAACAATCCAGACTTGAGAAATCATTGCAATCTCCAGTACAGAATGTTCCATTCATTCACTGCGAATCTGGAATTCAACTGAATCTCCACTACCTGCAGATTTATCTTACACCACTTGTGAATGTCCAAGTAAAACAATGCTGGTTTTCAGAGGCCTGTTCATGTTCGCAGTCGTGCTGTTCAATTGGCTATCCACTCAACCTGTTTTGCTCCTCATTTTCCTGTGCACACAACCCAGCCTTCAGAAATCATTGTAATCTCCACTACAGGATGTTCCATTCATTCACTGGGAATCTGGAATTCATCTGAATCTGCACTCCACGCAGGCTTTCGTTACACCACTGCTGAAAGTCGAAGTAATGCAATACTGGTTTTCAGTGGTCTGTTCACATTCGAAGCCGAGGCTTTTTACAGGCTATCCACTCAACACTGGTCAGCTCTTCATTTTCGTGTCCCCACAATCCAGATTTCAGAAATCATTGCAATCTCCACTACAGAATGTTCCATTCATTCACTGCGAGTCTGGAGTTTATCTGATTCTCCACTCCCGCCTGGTTAACATTACACCACTTGTGAATGTCCAAGTAAGCCAATGCTGGTTTTCAGAGGCCTGTTCATACTCGCAGCCGTGCTGTTTAATTGACAATTCACTCCACCCTGTTCAGCTCTTCATTGTCCCACCACACTACCAGCCTTCAGAAATCTTTGTTATCTCCACTACAGAATGTTCCATTCATTCACTGCGAATCTGGAATTCATCTGACTCTCAACTCCACGCAGGTTTTCATTACACCACTGTTGAATGTCCAAGTAACCCAATGCTGGTTTTCAGCGGCCTGTTCATATTCGCAGCCCTGCTGTTTACTTGGCTATCGATTCAAGCCTGGTCAGCTCTTCATTTTCCTGTCCACACAACACAGGCTTCAGAAATCATTGAAATCTCCTCTACAGAATGTTCCATTCATTCACTGCGAATGTGGAATTCAACTGACTCTCCACTCCATGCAGGTTTTCCTTACACCACTGATGAATGTCCAAGTAACCCAATGCTGGTTTTCAGCTGCATGTTCACACTCGCAGCCATGCTATACAATTGGCTTTCCACTAAATCCTGATTAGTTCTTGATTTTCCTTCCACACGACCCAGCCTTCAGAAATCGTTGGAATCTCCACTAGAGAATGTTCCATTCATTCACTGCGAATCTGGAATTCCTCTGAACCTCCACTCCCGGCAGGTTTTCGTTACACCACTGTTGAATGTCCAAGTAACCCAATGTTTTAAGTGTTTTCTTCACAAGCGCAGTGGTGCTGTTCAATTGGCTATCCACTCAACCCTGGCCAGCTCTACATTTTCCTGTCCACACCACAGAGACTGGAGAAATCATTGTTATCTCCACTACAGAATGTTCCATTCATTCACAGCGAATCTGGAATTCATCTGAATCTCCACTCCCGGCAGGTTTTCGTGACACCACTGGTAAATATCCAAGTAAGCCAATGCTGGTTTTAAGTGGCCTGCTCATACTCTCAGCCGTGCTGTTCAATTTGCTATCCACTCAACCCTCTTCAGCTCCATTTTCCTGTCCACATAACCCAAACTTCAGAAACAATTGGTATCTCCTCCACAGAATGTTCCATTCATTGACGGCAAATCTGAAATTCATCTAATTCTCAACTCCCGTCAGGTTTTCGTTACACCACTTGTGAATGTCCAATTAAGCCAAAGCTGGTTTTCAGTGGCCTGTTCTTACTACGAGACGTGCTGTTCATTTGGCTATCCATTCCACCCTGTTCAGCTCTACATTTTCGTGTCCACAAAACCCAGCCTTCAGAAATCATTGGAATCACCACTAGAGAATGTTCCATTCATTCACTGCGAATCTGGAATTCATCTGAATCTCCACTCCCGGCAGGTTTTCATTGCACCACTGCTGAATGTTCAAGTAACGCAATGATGGTTTTCAGCGGTCTATTCACACTCGAACCCGTGCTGTTCACGGTCTAGCGACTCAACACTGGTGAGTTCTTCTTTTTCCAGTTCAGACAATACCAACCTCAGAAACCATTGCAATCTACACTACAGAATGTTTCATTCATTCACGCGAATCTTGAATTCATCTTGTTCTCCACTCCCAGCAGGTTTTCGTTTCACCACTGGTGAATGTCCAAGCAACCCAAGGCTGGTTTCAGCTGCGTGTTAACACTCGCAGCCGTGCTGTTCAATTGGCTATCCAGTGAACGCTGGTTAGCTCTTGATTTTCCTTCCACACACCGAGCCTTCAGAAATCATTCTTATCTCCACTTCAGAATGTTCCATTCGTTCCCTGCGAATCTGGAATTCCTCTGACTCTCCACACCAGGCAGATTTTCCTAACAACACTGGTGAATGACCAGGTAATCCAATGCTGGTTTTCAGCGGCTGTTCACACTCACAGCCTTGCTGTTCAATTGGCAATCCAGTCAAACCTAGTCAGCTCTTCATTTTCCTGTCCACACAACCCAGCGTTCAGAAATCATTGGAATCTCTACTACAGAAATTTCCATTCATTCACTGTGAATCTGGAAATACTCTGAATCTGCATTCCAGGAAGGCTTTCGTTACACCACTGATGAATGTCCAAGTAATGCAATGCTGCTTCTTAGTGGTCTGTTCACACTCGAAACCGTGCTGTTCATTGGCTATCCACTCAATATCGGTCAGCTCTTCAATATCCTGTCCAGACTATCCAGATTCCTAAATGTTGGCAATCACCACTACAGAATGTTCCATTCAATCACGCGAATCTGGAATTCATCAGAGTCTCCACTCCTGGAAGGTTTTCGTGACACCACTGGTAAATGTCCAAGGAAGACAATGCTGGTTTTAAGCCGCCTGCTAACACACTCAGCCGTGCTGTTCAATTTGCTATCCACCCAACCCTATTCAGCTCTACATTTTCCTGTCCTCATAACCCAACCTTCAGAAATAATTGGTATCTCCTCCACAGAATGTTCCGTTCATTCACTGCGAATCTTAAATTCATCTGACTCTCAACTCCCGGCGGGTTATCGTTACACCACTTGTGAATGTCCAAGTAAGCCAATGCTGGTTTTCAGTGGCCTGTTCATACTAAGAGACGTGCTGTTCATTTGGCTATCCACTCCACCCTGTTCAGCTCTACATTTTCGTGTCCACAAAACCCAGCCTTCAGAAATCATTGGAATCACCACTAGAGAATGTTCCATTCATTCACTGCGAATCTGGAATTCCTCTGAACCTCCACTCCTGGCAGGTTTTCGTTACGCCACTGGTGAATGTCCAAGTAACTCAATACTGGTTTTCAGAGGCATGTTCAACTCGCAGAAGTGCTGTTCAATGGGCTATCCACTCAATATTGGTCAGCTCTTCATTTTCCTCTCCACACAAACCAGCCTTCAGAAATCATTGGGCTCTCCACTACAGACTGTTCCATTCATTCACTGCGATTCTGCAATTCATCTGACTCTCCGCTCCAGGCAGGTTTTCATTACAGCACTGGTGAATGACCAAGTAATCCAATGCTGGTTTTCAGCCGCCTTTTCACACTCGCAGTGTGCTGTTCAATTGTCTATCCACTCAAACCTGGTCAGCCTTTCATTTTCTTTTCCACAATATCAGACTTCAGAAATCATTGGAATCGCCAGTACAGAATGTTCCATTCATTCACTGCCAATCTGGAATTCATCTGAATCTGCACTCCAGGTAGGCTTTCATTACACCACTTATGAATGTCCAAGTAACACAATGCTGGTTTTCAGCGGTCTGTTCACACTCTAAGCCCTGCTTTTTACTGGGTATCCACACAACTGTGGTCAGCTCTTCATTTTCATGTCCAAACAATCCAGACTTGAGAAATCATTGCAATCTCCAGTACAGAATGTTCCATTCATTCACTGCGAATCTGGAATTCAACTGAATCTCCACTACCTGCAGATTTATCTTACACCACTTGTGAATGTCCAAGTAAAACAATGCTGGTTTTCAGAGGCCTGTTCATGTTCGCAGTCGTGCTGTTCAATTGGCTATCCACTCAACCTGTTTTGCTCCTCATTTTCCTGTGCACACAACCCAGCCTTCAGAAATCATTGTAATCTCCACTACAGGATGTTCCATTCATTCACTGGGAATCTGGAATTCATCTGAATCTGCACTCCACGCAGGCTTTCGTTACACCACTGCTGAAAGTCGAAGTAATGCAATACTGGTTTTCAGTGGTCTGTTCACATTCGAAGCCGAGGCTTTTTACAGGCTATCCACTCAACACTGCTCAGCTCTTCATTTTCGTGTCCCCACAATCCAGATTTCAGAAATCATTGCAATCTCCACTACAGAATGTTCCATTCATTCACTGCGAGTCTGGAGTTTATCTGATTCTCCACTCCCGCCTGGTTAACATTACACCACTTGTGAATGTCCAAGTAAGCCAATGCTGGTTTTCAGAGGCCTGTTCATACTCGCAGCCGTGCTGTTTAATTGACAATTCACTCCACCCTGTTCAGCTCTTCATTGTCCCACCACACTACCAGCCTTCAGAAATCTTTGTTATCTCCACTACAGAATGTTCCATTCATTCACTGCGAATCTGGAATTCATCTGACTCTCAACTCCACGCAGGTTTTCATTACACCACTGTTGAATGTCCAAGTAACCCAATGCTGGTTTTCAGCGGCCTGTTCATATTCGCAGCCCTGCTGTTTACTTGGCTATCGATTCAAGCCTGGTCAGCTCTTCATTTTCCTGTCCACACAACACAGGCTTCAGAAATCATTGGAATCTCCTCTACAGAATGTTCCATTCATTCACTGCGAATGTGGAATTCAACTGACTCTCCACTCCATGCAGGTTTTCCTTACACCACTGATGAATGTCCAAGTAACCCAATGCTGGTTTTCAGCTGCATGTTCACACTCGCAGCCATGCTATACAATTGGCTTTCCACTAAATCCTGATTAGTTCTTGATTTTCCTTCCACACGACCCAGCCTTCAGAAATCGTTGGAATCTCCACTAGAGAATGTTCCATTCATTCACTGCGAATCTGGAATTCCTCTGAACCTCCACTCCCGGCAGGTTTTCGTTACACCACTGTTGAATGTCCAAGTAACCCAATGTTTTAAGTGTTTTCTTCACAAGCGCAGTGGTGCTGTTCAATTGGCTATCCACTCAACCCTGGCCAGCTCTACATTTTCCTGTCCACACCACAGAGACTGGAGAAATCATTGTTATCTCCACTACAGAATGTTCCATTCATTCACAGCGAATCTGGAATTCATCTGAATCTCCACTCCCGGCAGGTTTTCGTGACACCACTGGTAAATATCCAAGTAAGCCAATGCTGGTTTTAAGTGGCCTGCTCATACTCTCAGCCGTGCTGTTCAATTTGCTATCCACTCAACCCTCTTCAGCTCCATTTTCCTGTCCACATAACCCAAACTTCAGAAACAATTGGTATCTCCTCCACAGAATGTTCCATTCATTGACGGCAAATCTGAAATTCATCTAATTCTCAACTCCCGTCAGGTTTTCGTTACACCACTTGTGAATGTCCAATTAAGCCAAAGCTGGTTTTCAGTGGCCTGTTCTTACTACGAGACGTGCTGTTCGTTTGGCTATCCATTCCACCCTGTTCAGCTCTACATTTTCGTGTCCACAAAACCCAGCCTTCAGAAATCATTGGAATCACCACTAGAGAATGTTCCATTCATTCACTGCGAATCTGGAATTCATCTGAATCTCCACTCCCGGCAGGTTTTCATTGCACCACTGCTGAATGTTCAAGTAACGCAATGATGGTTTTCAGCGGTCTATTCACACTCGAACCCGTGCTGTTCACGGTCTAGCGACTCAACACTGGTGAGTTCTTCTTTTTCCAGTTCAGACAATACAAACCTCAGAAACCATTGCAATCTACACTACAGAATGTTTCATTCATTCACGCGAATCTTGAATTCATCTTGTTCTCCACTCCCAGCAGGTTTTCGTTTCACCACTGGTGAATGTCCAAGCAACCCAAGGCTGGTTTCAGCTGCGTGTTAACACTCGCAGCCATGCTGTTCAATTGGCTATCCAGTGAACGCTGGTTAGCTCTTGATTTTCCTTCCACACACCGAGCCTTCAGAAATCATTCTTATCTCCACTTCCGAATGTTCCATTCGTTCCCTGCGAATCTGGAATTCCTCTGACTCTCCACACCAGGCAGATTTTCCTAACAACACTGGTGAATGACCAGGTAATCCAATGCTGGTTTTCAGCGGCTGTTCACACTCACAGCCTTTCTGTTCAATTGGCAATCCAGTCAAACCTAGTCAGCTCTTCATTTTCCTGTCCACACAACCCAGCGTTCAGAAATCATTGGAATCTCTACTACAGAAATTTCCATTCATTCACTGTGAATCTGGAAATACTCTGAATCTGCATTCCAGGAAGGCTTTCGTTACACCACTGATGAATGTCCAAGTAATGCAATGCTGCTTCTTAGTGGTCTGTTCACACTCGAAACCGTGCTGTTCATTGGCTATCCACTCAATATCGGTCAGCTCTTCAATATCCTGTCCAGACTATCCAGATTCCTAAATGTTGGCAATCACCACTACAGAATGTTCCATTCAATCACGCGAATCTGGAATTCATCAGAGTCTCCACTCCTGGAAGGATTTCGTGACACCACTGGTAAATGTCCAAGGAAGACAATGCTGGTTTTAAGCCGCCTGCTAACACACTCAGCCGTGCTGTTCAATTTGCTATCCACCCAACCCTATTCAGCTCTACATTTTCCTGTCCTCATAACCCAACCTTCAGAAATAATTGGTATCTCCTCCACAGAATGTTCCGTTCATTCACTGCGAATCTTAAATTCATCTGACTCTCAACTCCCGGCGGTTTATCGTTACACCACTTGTGAATGTCCAAGTAAACCAATGCTGGTTTTCAGTGGCCTGTTCATACTAAGAGACGTGCTGTTCATTTGGCTATCCACTCCACCCTGTTCAGCTCTACATTTTCGTGTCCACAAAACCCAGCCTTCAGAAATCATTGGAATCACCACTAGAGAATGTTCCATTCATTCACTGCGAATCTGGAATTCCTCTGAACCTCCACTCCTGGCAGGTTTTCGTTACGCCACTGGTGAATGTCCAAGTAACTCAATACTGGTTTTCAGAGGCATGTTCAACTCGCAGAAGTGCTGTTCAATGGGCTATCCACTCAATATTGGTCAGCTCTTCATTTTCCTCTCCACACAAACCAGCCTTCAGAAATCATTGGGCTCTCCACTACAGACTGTTCCATTCATTCACTGCGATTCTGCAATTCATCTGACTCTCCGCTCCAGGCAGGTTTTCATTACAGCACTGGTGAATGACCAAGTAATCCAATGCTGGTTTTCAGCCGCCTTTTCACACTCGCAGTGTGCTGTTCAATTGTCTATCCACTCAAACCTGGTCAGCCTTTCATTTTCTTTTCCACAATATCAGACTTCAGAAATCATTGGAATCGCCAGTACAGAATGTTCCATTCATTCACTGCCAATCTGGAATTCATCTGAATCTGCACTCCAGGTAGGCTTTCATTACACCACTTATGAATGTCCAAGTAACACAATGCTGGTTTTCAGCGGTCTGTTCACACTCTAAGCCCTGCTTTTTACTGGGTATCCACACAACTGTGGTCAGCTCTTCATTTTCATGTCCAAACAATCCAGACTTGAGAAATCATTGCAATCTCCAGTACAGAATGTTCCATTCATTCACTGCGAATCTGGAATTCAACTGAATCTCCACTACCTGCAGATTTATCTTACACCACTTGTGAATGTCCAAGTAAAACAATGCTGGTTTTCAGAGGCCTGTTCATGTTCGCAGTCGTGCTGTTCAATTGGCTATCCACTCAACCTGTTTTGCTCCTCATTTTCCTGTGCACACAACCCAGCCTTCAGAAATCATTGTAATCTCCACTACAGGATGTTCCATTCATTCACTGGGAATCTGGAATTCATCTGAATCTGCACTCCACGCAGGCTTTCGTTACACCACTGCTGAAAGTCGAAGTAATGCAATACTGGTTTTCAGTGGTCTGTTCACATTCGAAGCCGAGGCTTTTTACAGGCTATCCACTCAACACTGGTCAGCTCTTCATTTTCGTGTCCCCACAATCCAGATTTCAGAAATCATTGCAATCTCCACTACAGAATGTTCCATTCATTCACTGCGAGTCTGGAGTTTATCTGATTCTCCACTCCCGCCTGGTTAACATTACACCACTTGTGAATGTCCAAGTAAGCCAATGCTGGTTTTCAGAGGCCTGTTCATACTCGCAGCCGTGCTGTTTAATTGACAATTCACTCCACCCTGTTCAGCTCTTCATTGTCCCACCACACTACCAGCCTTCAGAAATCTTTGTTATCTCCACTACAGAATGTTCCATTCATTCACTGCGAATCTGGAATTCATCTGACTCTCAACTCCACGCAGGTTTTCATTACACCACTGTTGAATGTCCAAGTAACCCAATGCTGGTTTTCAGCGGCCTGTTCATATTCGCAGCCCTGCTGTTTACTTGGCTATCGATTCAAGCCTGGTCAGCTCTTCATTTTCCTGTCCACACAACACAGGCTTCAGAAATCATTGGAATCTCCTCTACAGAATGTTCCATTCATTCACTGCGAATGTGGAATTCAACTGACTCTCCACTCCATGCAGGTTTTCCTTACACCACTGATGAATGTCCAAGTAACCCAATGCTGGTTTTCAGCTGCATGTTCACACTCGCAGCCATGCTATACAATTGGCTTTCCACTAAATCCTGATTAGTTCTTGATTTTCCTTCCACACGACCCAGCCTTCAGAAATCGTTGGAATCTCCACTAGAGAATGTTCCATTCATTCACTGCGAATCTGGAATTCCTCTGAACCTCCACTCCCGGCAGGTTTTCGTTACACCACTGTTGAATGTCCAAGTAACCCAATGTTTTAAGTGTTTTCTTCACAAGCGCAGTGGTGCTGTTCAATTGGCTATCCACTCAACCCTGGCCAGCTCTACATTTTCCTGTCCACACCACAGAGACTGGAGAAATCATTGTTATCTCCACTACAGAATGTTCCATTCATTCACAGCGAATCTGGAATTCATCTGAATCTCCACTCCCGGCAGGTTTTCGTGACACCACTGGTAAATATCCAAGTAAGCCAATGCTGGTTTTAAGTGGCCTGCTCATACTCTCAGCCGTGCTGTTCAATTTGCTATCCACTCAACCCTCTTCAGCTCCATTTTCCTGTCCACATAACCCAAACTTCAGAAACAATTGGTATCTCCTCCACAGCATGTTCCATTCATTGACGGCAAATCTGAAATTCATCTAATCCTCAACTCCCGTCAGGTTTTCGTTACACCACTTGTGAATGTCCAATTAAGCCAAAGCTGGTTTTCAGTGGCCTGTTCTTACTACGAGACGTGCTGTTCGTTTGGCTATCCATTCCACCCTGTTCAGCTCTACATTTTCGTGTCCACAAAACCCAGCCTTCAGAAATCATTGGAATCACCACTAGAGAATGTTCCATTCATTCACTGCGAATCTGGAATTCATCTGAATCTCCACTCCCGGCAGGTTTTCATTGCACCACTGCTGAATGTTCAAGTAACGCAATGATGGTTTTCAGCGGTCTATTCACACTCGAACCCGTGCTGTTCACGGTCTAGCGACTCAACACTGGTGAGTTCTTCTTTTTCCAGTTCAGACAATACAAACCTCAGAAACCATTGCAATCTACACTACAGAATGTTTCATTCATTCAGGCGAATCTTGAATTCATCTTGTTCTCCACTCCCAGCAGGTTTTCGTTTCACCACTGGTGAATGTCCAAGCAACCCAAGGCTGGTTTCAGCTGCGTGTTAACACTCGCAGCCGTGCTGTTCAATTGGCTATCCAGTGAACGCTGGTTAGCTCTTGATTTTCCTTCCACACACCGAGCCTTCAGAAATCATTCTTATCTCCACTTCAGAGTGTTCCATTCGTTCCCTGCGAATCTGGAATTCCTCTGACTCTCCACACCAGGCAGATTTTCCTAACAACACTGGTGAATGACCAGGTAATCCAATGCTGGTTTTCAGCGGCTGTTCACACTCACAGCCTTGCTGTTCAATTGGCAATCCAGTCAAACCTAGTCAGCTCTTCATTTTCCTGTCCACACAACCCAGCGTTCAGAAATCATTGGAATCTCTACTACAGAAATTTCCATTCATTCACTGTGAATCTGGAAATACTCTGAATCTGCATTCCAGGAAGGCTTTCGTTACACCACTGATGAATGTCCAAGTAATGCAATGCTGCTTCTTAGTGGTCTGTTCACACTCGAAACCGTGCTGTTCATTGGCTATCCACTCAATATCGGTCAGCTCTTCAATATCCTGTCCAGACTATCCAGATTCCTAAATGTTGGCAATCACCACTACAGAATGTTCCATTCAATCACGCGAATCTGGAATTCATCAGAGTCTCCACTCCTGGAAGGTTTTCGTGACACCACTGGTAAATGTCCAAGGAAGACAATGCTGGTTTTAAGCCGCCTGCTAACACACTCAGCCGTGCTGTTCAATTTGCTATCCACCCAACCCTATTCAGCTCTACATTTTCCTGTCCTCATAACCCAACCTTCAGAAATAATTGGTATCTCCTCCACAGAATGTTCCGTTCATTCACTGCGAATCTTAAATTCATCTGACTCTCAACTCCCGGCGGGTTATCGTTACACCACTTGTGAATGTCCAAGTAAGCCAATGCTGGTTTTCAGTGGCCTGTTCATACTAAGAGACGTGCTGTTCATTTGGCTATCCACTCCACCCTGTTCAGCTCTACATTTTCGTGTCCACAAAACCCAGCCTTCAGAAATCATTGGAATCACCACTAGAGAATGTTCCATTCATTCACTGCGAATCTGGAATTCCTCTGAACCTCCACTCCTGGCAGGTTTTCGTTACGCCACTGGTGAATGTCCAAGTAACTCAATACTGGTTTTCAGAGGCATGTTCAACTCGCAGAAGTGCTGTTCAATGGGCTATCCACTCAATATTGGTCAGCTCTTCATTTTCCTCTCCACACAAACCAGCCTTCAGAAATCATTGGGCTCTCCACTACAGACTGTTCCATTCATTCACTGCGATTCTGCAATTCATCTGACTCTCCGCTCCAGGCAGGTTTTCATTACAGCACTGGTGAATGACCAAGTAATCCAATGCTGGTTTTCAGCCGCCTTTTCACACTCGCAGTGTGCTGTTCAATTGTCTATCCACTCAAACCTGGTCAGCCTTTCATTTTCTTTTCCACAATATCAGACTTCAGAAATCATTGGAATCGCCAGTACAGAATGTTCCATTCATTCACTGCCAATCTGGAATTCATCTGAATCTGCACTCCAGGTAGGCTTTCATTACACCACTTATGAATGTCCAAGTAACACAATGCTGGTTTTCAGCGGTCTGTTCACACTCTAAGCCCTGCTTTTTACTGGGTATCCACACAACTGTGGTCAGCTCTTCATTTTCATGTCCAAACAATCCAGACTTGAGAAATCATTGCAATCTCCAGTACAGAATGTTCCATTCATTCACTGCGAATCTGGAATTCAACTGAATCTCCACTACCTGCAGATTTATCTTACACCACTTGTGAATGTCCAAGTAAAACAATGCTGGTTTTCAGAGGCCTGTTCATGTTCGCAGTCGTGCTGTTCAATTGGCTATCCACTCAACCTGTTTTGCTCCTCATTTTCCTGTGCACACAACCCAGCCTTCAGAAATCATTGTAATCTCCACTACAGGATGTTCCATTCATTCACTGGGAATCTGGAATTCATCTGAATCTGCACTCCACGCAGGCTTTCGTTACACCACTGCTGAAAGTCGAAGTAATGCAATACTGGTTTTCAGTGGTCTGTTCACATTCGAAGCCGAGGCTTTTTACAGGCTATCCACTCAACACTGGTCAGCTCTTCATTTTCGTGTCCCCACAATCCAGATTTCAGAAATCATTGCAATCTCCACTACAGAATGTTCCATTCATTCACTGCGAGTCTGGAGTTTATCTGATTCTCCACTCCCGCCTGGTTAACATTACACCACTTGTGAATGTCCAAGTAAGCCAATGCTGGTTTTCAGAGGCCTGTTCATACTCGCAGCCGTGCTGTTTAATTGACAATTCACTACACCCTGTTCAGCTCTTCATTGTCCCACCACACTACCAGCCTTCAGAAATCTTTGTTATCTCCACTACAGAATGTTCCATTCATTCACTGCGAATCTGGAATTCATCTGACTCTCAACTCCACGCAGGTTTTCATTACACCACTGTTGAATGTCCAAGTAACCCAATGCTGGTTTTCAGCGGCCTGTTCATATTCGCAGCCCTGCTGTTTACTTGGCTATCGATTCAAGCCTGGTCAGCTCTTCATTTTCCTGTCCACACAACACAGGCTTCAGAAATCATTGGAATCTCCTCTACAGAATGTTCCATTCATTCACTGCGAATGTGGAATTCAACTGACTCTCCACTCCATGCAGGTTTTCCTTACACCACTGATGAATGTCCAAGTAACCCAATGCTGGTTTTCAGCTGCATGTTCACACTCGCAGCCATGCTATACAATTGGCTTTCCACTAAATCCTGATTAGTTCTTGATTTTCCTTCCACACGACCCAGCCTTCAGAAATCGTTGGAATCTCCACTAGAGAATGTTCCATTCATTCACTGCGAATCTGGAATTCCTCTGAACCTCCACTCCCGGCAGGTTTTCGTTACACCACTGTTGAATGTCCAAGTAACCCAATGTTTTAAGTGTTTTCTTCACAAGCGCAGTGGTGCTGTTCAATTGGCTATCCACTCAACCCTGGCCAGCTCTACATTTTCCTGTCCACACCACAGAGACTGGAGAAATCATTGTTATCTCCACTACAGAATGTTCCATTCATTCACAGCGAATCTGGAATTCATCTGAATCTCCACTCCCGGCAGGTTTTCGTGACACCACTGGTAAATATCCAAGTAAGCCAATGCTGGTTTTAAGTGGCCTGCTCATACTCTCAGCCGTGCTGTTCAATTTGCTATCCACTCAACCCTCTTCAGCTCCATTTTCCTGTCCACATAACCCAAACTTCAGAAACAATTGGTATCTCCTCCACAGCATGTTCCATTCATTGACGGCAAATCTGAAATTCATCTAATCCTCAACTCCCGTCAGGTTTTCGTTACACCACTTGTGAATGTCCAATTAAGCCAAAGCTGGTTTTCAGTGGCCTGTTCTTACTACGAGACGTGCTGTTCGTTTGGCTATCCATTCCACCCTGTTCAGCTCTACATTTTCGTGTCCACAAAACCCAGCCTTCAGAAATCATTGGAATCACCACTAGAGAATGTTCCATTCATTCACTGCGAATCTGGAATTCATCTGAATCTCCACTCCCGGCAGGTTTTCATTGCACCACTGCTGAATGTTCAAGTAACGCAATGATGGTTTTCAGCGGTCTATTCACACTCGAACCCGTGCTGTTCACGGTCTAGCGACTCAACACTGGTGAGTTCTTCTTTTTCCAGTTCAGACAATACAAACCTCAGAAACCATTGCAATCTACACTACAGAATGTTTCATTCATTCAGGCGAATCTTGAATTCATCTTGTTCTCCACTCCCAGCAGGTTTTCGTTTCACCACTGGTGAATGTCCAAGCAACCCAAGGCTGGTTTCAGCTGCGTGTTAACACTCGCAGCCGTGCTGTTCAATTGGCTATCCAGTGAACGCTGGTTAGCTCTTGATTTTCCTTCCACACACCGAGCCTTCAGAAATCATTCTTATCTCCACTTCAGAGTGTTCCATTCGTTCCCTGCGAATCTGGAATTCCTCTGACTCTCCACACCAGGCAGATTTTCCTAACAACACTGGTGAATGACCAGGTAATCCAATGCTGGTTTTCAGCGGCTGTTCACACTCACAGCCTTGCTGTTCAATTGGCAATCCAGTCAAACCTAGTCAGCTCTTCATTTTCCTGTCCACACAACCCAGCGTTCAGAAATCATTGGAATCTCTACTACAGAAATTTCCATTCATTCACTGTGAATCTGGAAATACTCTGAATCTGCATTCCAGGAAGGCTTTCGTTACACCACTGATGAATGTCCAAGTAATGCAATGCTGCTTCTTAGTGGTCTGTTCACACTCGAAACCGTGCTGTTCATTGGCTATCCACTCAATATCGGTCAGCTCTTCAATATCCTGTCCAGACTATCCAGATTCCTAAATGTTGGCAATCACCACTACAGAATGTTCCATTCAATCACGCGAATCTGGAATTCATCAGAGTCTCCACTCCTGGAAGGTTTTCGTGACACCACTGGTAAATGTCCAAGGAAGACAATGCTGGTTTTAAGCCGCCTGCTAACACACTCAGCCGTGCTGTTCAATTTGCTATCCACCCAACCCTATTCAGCTCTACATTTTCCTGTCCTCATAACCCAACCTTCAGAAATAATTGGTATCTCCTCCACAGAATGTTCCGTTCATTCACTGCGAATCTTAAATTCATCTGACTCTCAACTCCCGGCGGGTTATCGTTACACCACTTGTGAATGTCCAAGTAAGCCAATGCTGGTTTTCAGTGGCCTGTTCATACTAAGAGACGTGCTGTTCATTTGGCTATCCACTCCACCCTGTTCAGCTCTACATTTTCGTGTCCACAAAACCCAGCCTTCAGAAATCATTGGAATCACCACTAGAGAATGTTCCATTCATTCACTGCGAATCTGGAATTCATCTGAACCTCCACTCCTGGCAGGTTTTCGTTACGCCACTGGTGAATGTCCAAGTAACTCAATACTGGTTTTCAGAGGCATGTTCAACTCGCAGAAGTGCTGTTCAATGGGCTATCCACTCAATATTGGTCAGCTCTTCATTTTCCTCTCCACACAAACCAGCCTTCAGAAATCATTGGGCTCTCCACTACAGACTGTTCCATTCATTCACTGCGATTCTGCAATTCATCTGACTCTCCGCTCCAGGCAGGTTTTCATTACAGCACTGGTGAATGACCAAGTAATCCAATGCTGGTTTTCAGCCGCCTTTTCACACTCGCAGTGTGCTGTTCAATTGTCTATCCACTCAAACCTGGTCAGCCTTTCATTTTCTTTTCCACAATATCAGACTTCAGAAATCATTGGAATCGCCAGTACAGAATGTTCCATTCATTCACTGCCAATCTGGAATTCATCTGAATCTGCACTCCAGGTAGGCTTTCATTACACCACTTATGAATGTCCAAGTAACACAATGCTGGTTTTCAGCGGTCTGTTCACACTCTAAGCCCTGCTTTTTACTGGGTATCCACACAACTGTGGTCAGCTCTTCATTTTCATGTCCAAACAATCCAGACTTGAGAAATCATTGCAATCTCCAGTACAGAATGTTCCATTCATTCACTGCGAATCTGGAATTCAACTGAATCTCCACTACCTGCAGATTTATCTTACACCACTTGTGAATGTCCAAGTAAAACAATGCTGGTTTTCAGAGGCCTGTTCATGTTCGCAGTCGTGCTGTTCAATTGGCTATCCACTCAACCTGTTTTGCTCCTCATTTTCCTGTGCACACAACCCAGCCTTCAGAAATCATTGTAATCTCCACTACAGGATGTTCCATTCATTCACTGGGAATCTGGAATTCATCTGAATCTGCACTCCACGCAGGCTTTCGTTACACCACTGCTGAAAGTCGAAGTAATGCAATACTGGTTTTCAGTGGTCTGTTCACATTCGAAGCCGAGGCTTTTTACAGGCTATCCACTCAACACTGGTCAGCTCTTCATTTTCGTGTCCCCACAATCCAGATTTCAGAAATCATTGCAATCTCCACTACAGAATGTTCCATTCATTCACTGCGAGTCTGGAGTTTATCTGATTCTCCACTCCCGCCTGGTTAACATTACACCACTTGTGAATGTCCAAGTAAGCCAATGCTGGTTTTCAGAGGCCTGTTCATACTCGCAGCCGTGCTGTTTAATTGACAATTCACTCCACCCTGTTCAGCTCTTCATTGTCCCACCACACTACCAGCCTTCAGAAATCTTTGTTATCTCCACTACAGAATGTTCCATTCATTCACTGCGAATCTGGAATTCATCTGACTCTCAACTCCACGCAGGTTTTCATTACACCACTGTTGAATGTCCAAGTAACCCAATGCTGGTTTTCAGCGGCCTGTTCATATTCGCAGCCCTGCTGTTTACTTGGCTATCGATTCAAGCCTGGTCAGCTCTTCATTTTCCTGTCCACACAACACAGGCTTCAGAAATCATTGGAATCTCCTCTACAGAATGTTCCATTCATTCACTGCGAATGTGGAATTCAACTGACTCTCCACTCCATGCAGGTTTTCCTTACACCACTGATGAATGTCCAAGTAACCCAATGCTGGTTTTCAGCTGCATGTTCACACTCGCAGCCATGCTATACAATTGGCTTTCCACTAAATCCTGATTAGTTCTTGATTTTCCTTCCACACGACCCAGCCTTCAGAAATCGTTGGAATCTCCACTAGAGAATGTTCCATTCATTCACTGCGAATCTGGAATTCCTCTGAACCTCCACTCCCGGCAGGTTTTCGTTACACCACTGTTGAATGTCCAAGTAACCCAATGTTTTAAGTGTTTTCTTCACAAGCGCAGTGGTGCTGTTCAATTGGCTATCCACTCAACCCTGGCCAGCTCTACATTTTCCTGTCCACACCACAGAGACTGGAGAAATCATTGTTATCTCCACTACAGAATGTTCCATTCATTCACAGCGAATCTGGAATTCATCTGAATCTCCACTCCCGGCAGGTTTTCGTGACACCACTGGTAAATATCCAAGTAAGCCAATGCTGGTTTTAAGTGGCCTGCTCATACTCTCAGCCGTGCTGTTCAATTTGCTATCCACTCAACCCTCTTCAGCTCCATTTTCCTGTCCACATAACCCAAACTTCAGAAACAATTGGTATCTCCTCCACAGAATGTTCCATTCATTGACGGCAAATCTGAAATTCATCTAATTCTCAACTCCCGTCAGGTTTTCGTTACACCACTTGTGAATGTCCAATTAAGCCAAAGCTGGTTTTCAGTGGCCTGTTCTTACTACGAGACGTGCTGTTCGTTTGGCTATCCATTCCACCCTGTTCAGCTCTACATTTTCGTGTCCACAAAACCCAGCCTTCAGAAATCATTGGAATCACCACTAGAGAATGTTCCATTCATTCACTGCGAATCTGGAATTCATCTGAATCTCCACTCCCGGCAGGTTTTCATTGCACCACTGCTGAATGTTCAAGTAACGCAATGATGGTTTTCAGCGGTCTATTCACACTCGAACCCGTGCTGTTCACGGTCTAGCGACTCAACACTGGTGAGTTCTTCTTTTTCCAGTTCAGACAATACAAACCTCAGAAACCATTGCAATCTACACTACAGAATGTTTCATTCATTCACGCGAATCTTGAATTCATCTTGTTCTCCACTCCCAGCAGGTTTTCGTTTCACCACTGGTGAATGTCCAAGCAACCCAAGGCTGGTTTCAGCTGCGTGTTAACACTCGCAGCCGTGCTGTTCAATTGGCTATCCAGTGAACGCTGGTTAGCTCTTGATTTTCCTTCCACACACCGAGCCTTCAGAAATCATTCTTATCTCCACTTCCGAATGTTCCATTCGTTCCCTGCGAATCTGGAATTCCTCTGACTCTCCACACCAGGCAGATTTTCCTAACAACACTGGTGAATGACCAGGTAATCCAATGCTGGTTTTCAGCGGCTGTTCACACTCACAGCCTTGCTGTTCAATTGGCAATCCAGTCAAACCTAGTCAGCTCTTCATTTTCCTGTCCACACAACCCAGCGTTCAGAAATCATTGGAATCTCTACTACAGAAATTTCCATTCATTCACTGTGAATCTGGAAATACTCTGAATCTGCATTCCAGGAAGGCTTTCGTTACACCACTGATGAATGTCCAAGTAATGCAATGCTGCTTCTTAGTGGTCTGTTCACACTCGAAACCGTGCTGTTCATTGGCTATCCACTCAATATCGGTCAGCTCTTCAATATCCTGTCCAGACTATCCAGATTCCTAAATGTTGGCAATCACCACTACAGAATGTTCCATTCAATCACGCGAATCTGGAATTCATCAGAGTCTCCACTCCTGGAAGGTTTTCGTGACACCACTGGTAAATGTCCAAGGAAGACAATGCTGGTTTTAAGCCGCCTGCTAACACACTCAGCCGTGCTGTTCAATTTGCTATCCACCCAACCCTATTCAGCTCTACATTTTCCTGTCCTCATAACCCAACCTTCAGAAATAATTGGTATCTCCTCCACAGAATGTTCCGTTCATTCACTGCGAATCTTAAATTCATCTGACTCTCAACTCCCGGCGGGTTATCGTTACACCACTTGTGAATGTCCAAGTAAGCCAATGCTGGTTTTCAGTGGCCTGTTCATACTAAGAGACGTGCTGTTCATTTGGCTATCCACTCCACCCTGTTCAGCTCTACATTTTCGTGTCCACAAAACCCAGCCTTCAGAAATCATTGGAATCACCACTAGAGAATGTTCCATTCATTCACTGTGAATCTGGAATTCATCTGAACCTCCACTCCTGGCAGGTTTTCGTTACGCCACTGGTGAATGTCCAAGTAACTCAATACTGGTTTTCAGAGGCATGTTCAACTCGCAGAAGTGCTGTTCAATGGGCTATCCACTCAATATTGGTCAGCTCTTCATTTTCCTCTCCACACAAACCAGCCTTCAGAAATCATTGGGCTCTCCACTACAGACTGTTCCATTCATTCACTGCGATTCTGCAATTCATCTGACTCTCCGCTCCAGGCAGGTTTTCATTACAGCACTGGTGAATGACCAAGTAATCCAATGCTGGTTTTCAGCCGCCTTTTCACACTCGCAGTGTGCTGTTCAATTGTCTATCCACTCAAACCTGGTCAGCCTTTCATTTTCTTTTCCACAATATCAGACTTCAGAAATCATTGGAATCGCCAGTACAGAATGTTCCATTCATTCACTGCCAATCTGGAATTCATCTGAATCTGCACTCCAGGTAGGCTTTCATTACACCACTTATGAATGTCCAAGTAACACAATGCTGGTTTTCAGCGGTCTGTTCACACTCTAAGCCCTGCTTTTTACTGGGTATCCACACAACTGTGGTCAGCTCTTCATTTTCATGTCCAAACAATCCAGACTTGAGAAATCATTGCAATCTCCAGTACAGAATGTTCCATTCATTCACTGCGAATCTGGAATTCAACTGAATCTCCACTACCTGCAGATTTATCTTACACCACTTGTGAATGTCCAAGTAAAACAATGCTGGTTTTCAGAGGCCTGTTCATGTTCGCAGTCGTGCTGTTCAATTGGCTATCCACTCAACCTGTTTTGCTCCTCATTTTCCTGTGCACACAACCCAGCCTTCAGAAATCATTGTAATCTCCACTACAGGATGTTCCATTCATTCACTGGGAATCTGGAATTCATCTGAATCTGCACTCCACGCAGGCTTTCGTTACACCACTGCTGAAAGTCGAAGTAATGCAATACTGGTTTTCAGTGGTCTGTTCACATTCGAAGCCGAGGCTTTTTACAGGCTATCCACTCAACACTGGTCAGCTCTTCATTTTCGTGTCCCCACAATCCAGATTTCAGAAATCATTGCAATCTCCACTACAGAATGTTCCATTCATTCACTGCGAGTCTGGAGTTTATCTGATTCACCACTCCCGCCTGGTTAACATTACACCACTTGTGAATGTCCAAGTAAGCCAATGCTGGTTTTCAGAGGCCTGTTCATACTCGCAGCCGTGCTGTTTAATTGACAATTCACTCCACCCTGTTCAGCTCTTCATTGTCCCACCACACTACCAGCCTTCAGAAATCTTTGTTATCTCCACTACAGAATGTTCCATTCATTCACTGCGAATCTGGAATTCATCTGACTCTCAACTCCACGCAGGTTTTCATTACACCACTGTTGAATGTCCAAGTAACCCAATGCTGGTTTTCAGCGGCCTGTTCATATTCGCAGCCCTGCTGTTTACTTGGCTATCGATTCAAGCCTGGTCAGCTCTTCATTTTCCTGTCCACACAACACAGGCTTCAGAAATCATTGGAATCTCCTCTACAGAATGTTCCATTCATTCACTGCGAATGTGGAATTCAACTCACTCTCCACTCCATGCAGGTTTTCCTTACACCACTGATGAATGTCCAAGTAACCCAATGCTGGTTTTCAGCTGCATGTTCACACTCGCAGCCATGCTATACAATTGGCTTTCCACTAAATCCTGATTAGTTCTTGATTTTCCTTCCACACGACCCAGCCTTCAGAAATCGTTGGAATCTCCACTAGAGAATGTTCCATTCATTCACTGCGAATCTGGAATTCCTCTGAACCTCCACTCCCGGCAGGTTTTCGTTACACCACTGTTGAATGTCCAAGTAACCCAATGTTTTAAGTGTTTTCTTCACAAGCGCAGTGGTGCTGTTCAATTGGCTATCCACTCAACCCTGGCCAGCTCTACATTTTCCTGTCCACACCACAGAGACTGGAGAAATCATTGTTATCTCCACTACAGAATGTTCCATTCATTCACAGCGAATCTGGAATTCATCTGAATCTCCACTCCCGGCAGGTTTTCGTGACACCACTGGTAAATATCCAAGTAAGCCAATGCTGGTTTTAAGTGGCCTGCTCATACTCTCAGCCGTGCTGTTCAATTTGCTATCCACTCAACCCTCTTCAGCTCCATTTTCCTGTCCACATAACCCAAACTTCAGAAACAATTGGTATCTCCTCCACAGAATGTTCCATTCATTGACGGCAAATCTGAAATTCATCTAATTCTCAACTCCCGTCAGGTTTTCGTTACACCACTTGTGAATGTCCAATTAAGCCAAAGCTGGTTTTCAGTGGCCTGTTCTTACTACGAGACGTGCTGTTCATTTGGCTATCCATTCCACCCTGTTCAGCTCTACATTTTCGTGTCCACAAAACCCAGCCTTCAGAAATCATTGGAATCACCACTAGAGAATGTTCCATTCATTCACTGCGAATCTGGAATTCATCTGAATCTCCACTCCCGGCAGGTTTTCATTGCACCACTGCTGAATGTTCAAGTAACGCAATGATGGTTTTCAGCGGTCTATTCACACTCGAACCCGTGCTGTTCACGGTCTAGCGACTCAACACTGGTGAGTTCTTCTTTTTCCAGTTCAGACAATACCAACCTCAGAAACCATTGCAATCTACACTACAGAATGTTTCATTCATTCAGGCGAATCTTGAATTCATCTTGTTCTCCACTCCCAGCAGGTTTTCGTTTCACCACTGGTGAATGTCCAAGCAACCCAAGGCTGGTTTCAGCTGCGTGTTAACACTCGCAGCCGTGCTGTTCAATTGGCTATCCAGTGAACGCTGGTTAGCTCTTGATTTTCCTTCCACACACCGAGCCTTCAGAAATCATTCTTATCTCCACTTCAGAGTGTTCCATTCGTTCCCTGCGAATCTGGAATTCCTCTGACTCTCCACACCAGGCAGATTTTCCTAACAACACTGGTGAATGACCAGGTAATCCAATGCTGGTTTTCAGCGGCTGTTCACACTCACAGCCTTGCTGTTCAATTGGCAATCCAGTCAAACCTAGTCAGCTCTTCATTTTCCTGTCCACACAACCCAGCGTTCAGAAATCATTGGAATCTCTACTACAGAAATTTCCATTCATTCACTGTGAATCTGGAAATACTCTGAATCTGCATTCCAGGAAGGCTTTCGTTACACCACTGATGAATGTCCAAGTAATGCAATGCTGCTTCTTAGTGGTCTGTTCACACTCGAAACCGTGCTGTTCATTGGCTATCCACTCAATATCGGTCAGCTCTTCAATATCCTGTCCAGACTATCCAGATTCCTAAATGTTGGCAATCACCACTACAGAATGTTCCATTCAATCACGCGAATCTGGAATTCATCAGAGTCTCCACTCCTGGAAGGTTTTCGTGACACCACTGGTAAATGTCCAAGGAAGACAATGCTGGTTTTAAGCCGCCTGCTAACACACTCAGCCGTGCTGTTCAATTTGCTATCCACCCAACCCTATTCAGCTCTACATTTTCCTGTCCTCATAACCCAACCTTCAGAAATAATTGGTATCTCCTCCACAGAATGTTCCGTTCATTCACTGCGAATCTTAAATTCATCTGACTCTCAACTCCCGGCGGGTTATCGTTACACCACTTGTGAATGTCCAAGTAAGCCAATGCTGGTTTTCAGTGGCCTGTTCATACTAAGAGACGTGCTGTTCATTTGGCTATCCACTCCACCCTGTTCAGCTCTACATTTTCGTGTCCACAAAACCCAGCCTTCAGAAATCATTGGAATCACCACTAGAGAATGTTCCATTCATTCACTGCGAATCTGGAATTCATCTGAACCTCCACTCCTGGCAGGTTTTCGTTACGCCACTGGTGAATGTCCAAGTAACTCAATACTGGTTTTCAGAGGCATGTTCAACTCGCAGAAGTGCTGTTCAATGGGCTATCCACTCAATATTGGTCAGCTCTTCATTTTCCTCTCCACACAAACCAGCCTTCAGAAATCATTGGGCTCTCCACTACAGACTGTTCCATTCATTCACTGCGATTCTGCAATTCATCTGACTCTCCGCTCCAGGCAGGTTTTCATTACAGCACTGGTGAATGACCAAGTAATCCAATGCTGGTTTTCAGCCGCCTTTTCACACTCGCAGTGTGCTGTTCAATTGTCTATCCACTCAAACCTGGTCAGCCTTTCATTTTCTTTTCCACAATATCAGACTTCAGAAATCATTGGAATCGCCAGTACAGAATGTTCCATTCATTCACTGCCAATCTGGAATTCATCTGAATCTGCACTCCAGGTAGGCTTTCATTACACCACTTATGAATGTCCAAGTAACACAATGCTGGTTTTCAGCGGTCTGTTCACACTCTAAGCCCTGCTTTTTACTGGGTATCCACACAACTGTGGTCAGCTCTTCATTTTCATGTCCAAACAATCCAGACTTGAGAAATCATTGCAATCTCCAGTACAGAATGTTCCATTCATTCACTGCGAATCTGGAATTCAACTGAATCTCCACTACCTGCAGATTTATCTTACACCACTTGTGAATGTCCAAGTAAAACAATGCTGGTTTTCAGAGGCCTGTTCATGTTCGCAGTCGTGCTGTTCAATTGGCTATCCACTCAACCTGTTTTGCTCCTCATTTTCCTGTGCACACAACCCAGCCTTCAGAAATCATTGTAATCTCCACTACAGGATGTTCCATTCATTCACTGGGAATCTGGAATTCATCTGAATCTGCACTCCACGCAGGCTTTCGTTACACCACTGCTGAAAGTCGAAGTAATGCAATACTGGTTTTCAGTGGTCTGTTCACATTCGAAGCCGAGGCTTTTTACAGGCTATCCACTCAACACTGGTCAGCTCTTCATTTTCGTGTCCCCACAATCCAGATTTCAGAAATCATTGCAATCTCCACTACAGAATGTTCCATTCATTCACTGCGAGTCTGGAGTTTATCTGATTCTCCACTCCCGCCTGGTTAACATTACACCACTTGTGAATGTCCAAGTAAGCCAATGCTGGTTTTCAGAGGCCTGTTCATACTCGCAGCCGTGCTGTTTAATTGACAATTCACTCCACCCTGTTCAGCTCTTCATTGTCCCACCACACTACCAGCCTTCAGAAATCTTTGTTATCTCCACTACAGAATGTTCCATTCATTCACTGCGAATCTGGAATTCATCTGACTCTCAACTCCACGCAGGTTTTCATTACACCACTGTTGAATGTCCAAGTAACCCAATGCTGGTTTTCAGCGGCCTGTTCATATTCGCAGCCCTGCTGTTTACTTGGCTATCGATTCAAGCCTGGTCAGCTCTTCATTTTCCTGTCCACACAACACAGGCTTCAGAAATCATTGGAATCTCCTCTACAGAATGTTCCATTCATTCACTGCGAATGTGGAATTCAACTGACTCTCCACTCCATGCAGGTTTTCCTCACACCACTGATGAATGTCCAAGTAACCCAATGCTGGTTTTCAGCTGCATGTTCACACTCGCAGCCATGCTATACAATTGGCTTTCCACTAAATCCTGATTAGTTCTTGATTTTCCTTCCACACGACCCAGCCTTCAGAAATCGTTGGAATCTCCACTAGAGAATGTTCCATTCATTCACTGCGAATCTGGAATTCCTCTGAACCTCCACTCCCGGCAGGTTTTCGTTACACCACTGTTGAATGTCCAAGTAACCCAATGTTTTAAGTGTTTTCTTCACAAGCGCAGTGGTGCTGTTCAATTGGCTATCCACTCAACCCTGGCCAGCTCTACATTTTCCTGTCCACACCACAGAGACTGGAGAAATCATTGTTATCTCCACTACAGAATGTTCCATTCATTCACAGCGAATCTGGAATTCATCTGAATCTCCACTCCCGGCAGGTTTTCGTGACACCACTGGTAAATATCCAAGTAAGCCAATGCTGGTTTTAAGTGGCCTGCTCATACTCTCAGCCGTGCTGTTCAATTTGCTATCCACTCAACCCTCTTCAGCTCCATTTTCCTGTCCACATAACCCAAACTTCAGAAACAATTGGTATCTCCTCCACAGAATGTTCCATTCATTGACGGCAAATCTGAAATTCATCTAATTCTCAACTCCCGTCAGGTTTTCGTTACACCACTTGTGAATGTCCAATTAAGCCAAAGCTGGTTTTCAGTGGCCTGTTCTTACTACGAGACGTGCTGTTCATTTGGCTATCCATTCCACCCTGTTCAGCTCTACATTTTCGTGTCCACAAAACCCAGCCTTCAGAAATCATTGGAATCACCACTAGAGAATGTTCCATTCATTCACTGCGAATCTGGAATTCATCTGAATCTCCACTCCCGGCAGGTTTTCATTGCACCACTGCTGAATGTTCAAGTAACGCAATGATGGTTTTCAGCGGTCTATTCACACTCGAACCCGTGCTGTTCACGGTCTAGCGACTCAACACTGGTGAGTTCTTCTTTTTCCAGTTCAGACAATACCAACCTCAGAAACCATTGCAATCTACACTACAGAATGTTTCATTCATTCAGGCGAATCTTGAATTCATCTTGTTCTCCACTCCCAGCAGGTTTTCGTTTCACCACTGGTGAATGTCCAAGCAACCCAAGGCTGGTTTCAGCTGCGTGTTAACACTCGCAGCCGTGCTGTTCAATTGGCTATCCAGTGAACGCTGGTTAGCTCTTGATTTTCCTTCCACACACCGAGCCTTCAGAAATCATTCTTATCTCCACTTCCGAGTGTTCCATTCGTTCCCTGCGAATCTGGAATTCCTCTGACTCTCCACACCAGGCAGATTTTCCTAACAACACTGGTGAATGACCAGGTAATCCAATGCTGGTTTTCAGCGGCTGTTCACACTCACAGCCTTGCTGTTCAATTGGCAATCCAGTCAAACCTAGTCAGCTCTTCATTTTCCTGTCCACACAACCCAGCGTTCAGAAATCATTGGAATCTCTACTACAGAAATTTCCATTCATTCACTGTGAATCTGGAAATACTCTGAATCTGCATTCCAGGAAGGCTTTCGTTACACCACTGATGAATGTCCAAGTAATGCAATGCTGCTTCTTAGTGGTCTGTTCACACTCGAAACCGTGCTGTTCATTGGCTATCCACTCAATATCGGTCAGCTCTTCAATATCCTGTCCAGACTATCCAGATTCCTAAATGTTGGCAATCACCACTACAGAATGTTCCATTCAATCACGCGAATCTGGAATTCATCAGAGTCTCCACTCCTGGAAGGTTTTCGTGACACCACTGGTAAATGTCCAAGGAAGACAATGCTGGTTTTAAGCCGCCTGCTAACACACTCAGCCGTGCTGTTCAATTTGCTATCCACCCAACCCTATTCAGCTCTACATTTTCCTGTCCTCATAACCCAACCTTCAGAAATAATTGGTATCTCCTCCACAGAATGTTCCGTTCATTCACTGCGAATCTTAAATTCATCTGACTCTCAACTCCCGGCGGGTTATCGTTACACCACTTGTGAATGTCCAAGTAAGCCAATGCTGGTTTTCAGTGGCCTGTTCATACTAAGAGACGTGCTGTTCATTTGGCTATCCACTCCACCCTGTTCAGCTCTACATTTTCGTGTCCACAAAACCCAGCCTTCAGAAATCATTGGAATCACCACTAGAGAATGTTCCATTCATTCACTGCGAATCTGGAATTCCTCTGAACCTCCACTCCTGGCAGGTTTTCGTTACGCCACTGGTGAATGTCCAAGTAACTCAATACTGGTTTTCAGAGGCATGTTCAACTCGCAGAAGTGCTGTTCAATGGGCTATCCACTCAATATTGGTCAGCTCTTCATTTTCCTCTCCACACAAACCAGCCTTCAGAAATCATTGGGCTCTCCACTACAGACTGTTCCATTCATTCACTGCGATTCTGCAATTCATCTGACTCTCCGCTCCAGGCAGGTTTTCATTACAGCACTGGTGAATGACCAAGTAATCCAATGCTGGTTTTCAGCCGCCTTTTCACACTCGCAGTGTGCTGTTCAATTGTCTATCCACTCAAACCTGGTCAGCCTTTCATTTTCTTTTCCACAATATCAGACTTCAGAAATCATTGGAATCGCCAGTACAGAATGTTCCATTCATTCACTGCCAATCTGGAATTCATCTGAATCTGCACTCCAGGTAGGCTTTCATTACACCACTTATGAATGTCCAAGTAACACAATGCTGGTTTTCAGCGGTCTGTTCACACTCTAAGCCCTGCTTTTTACTGGGTATCCACACAACTGTGGTCAGCTCTTCATTTTCATGTCCAAACAATCCAGACTTGAGAAATCATTGCAATCTCCAGTACAGAATGTTCCATTCATTCACTGCGAATCTGGAATTCAACTGAATCTCCACTACCTGCAGATTTATCTTACACCACTTGTGAATGTCCAAGTAAAACAATGCTGGTTTTCAGAGGCCTGTTCATGTTCGCAGTCGTGCTGTTCAATTGGCTATCCACTCAACCTGTTTTGCTCCTCATTTTCCTGTGCACACAACCCAGCCTTCAGAAATCATTGTAATCTCCACTACAGGATGTTCCATTCATTCACTGGGAATCTGGAATTCATCTGAATCTGCACTCCACGCAGGCTTTCGTTACACCACTGCTGAAAGTCGAAGTAATGCAATACTGGTTTTCAGTGGTCTGTTCACATTCGAAGCCGAGGCTTTTTACAGGCTATCCACTCAACACTGGTCAGCTCTTCATTTTCGTGTCCCCACAATCCAGATTTCAGAAATCATTGCAATCTCCACTACAGAATGTTCCATTCATTCACTGCGAGTCTGGAGTTTATCTGATTCTCCACTCCCGCCTGGTTAACATTACACCACTTGTGAATGTCCAAGTAAGCCAATGCTGGTTTTCAGAGGCCTGTTCATACTCGCAGCCGTGCTGTTTAATTGACAATTCACTCCACCCTGTTCAGCTCTTCATTGTCCCACCACACTACCAGCCTTCAGAAATCTTTGTTATCTCCACTTCAGAATGTTCCATTCATTCACTGCGAATCTGGAATTCATCTGACTCTCAACTCCACGCAGGTTTTCATTACACCACTGTTGAATGTCCAAGTAACCCAATGCTGGTTTTCAGCGGCCTGTTCATATTCGCAGCCCTGCTGTTTACTTGGCTATCGATTCAAGCCTGGTCAGCTCTTCATTTTCCTGTCCACACAACACAGGCTTCAGAAATCATTGGAATCTCCTCTACAGAATGTTCCATTCATTCACTGCGAATGTGGAATTCAACTGACTCTCCACTCCATGCAGGTTTTCCTCACACCACTGATGAATGTCCAAGTAACCCAATGCTGGTTTTCAGCTGCATGTTCACACTCGCAGCCATGCTATACAATTGGCTTTCCACTAAATCCTGATTAGTTCTTGATTTTCCTTCCACACGACCCAGCCTTCAGAAATCGTTGGAATCTCCACTAGAGAATGTTCCATTCATTCACTGCGAATCTGGAATTCCTCTGAACCTCCACTCCCGGCAGGTTTTCGTTACACCACTGTTGAATGTCCAAGTAACCCAATGTTTTAAGTGTTTTCTTCACAAGCGCAGTGGTGCTGTTCAATTGGCTACCCACTCAACCCTGGCCAGCTCTACATTTTCCTGTCCACACCACAGAGACTGGAGAAATCATTGTTATCTCCACTACAGAATGTTCCATTCATTCACAGCGAATCTGGAATTCATCTGAATCTCCACTCCCGGCAGGTTTTCGTGACACCACTGGTAAATATCCAAGTAAGCCAATGCTGGTTTTAAGTGGCCTGCTCATACTCTCAGCCGTGCTGTTCAATTTGCTATCCACTCAACCCTCTTCAGCTCCATTTTCCTGTCCACATAACCCAAACTTCAGAAACAATTGGTATCTCCTCCACAGAATGTTCCATTCATTGACGGCAAATCTGAAATTCATCTAATTCTCAACTCCCGTCAGGTTTTCGTTACACCACTTGTGAATGTCCAATTAAGCCAAAGCTGGTTTTCAGTGGCCTGTTCTTACTACGAGACGTGCTGTTCATTTGGCTATCCATTCCACCCTGTTCAGCTCTACATTTTCGTGTCCACAAAACCCAGCCTTCAGAAATCATTGGAATCACCACTAGAGAATGTTCCATTCATTCACTGCGAATCTGGAATTCATCTGAACCTCCACTCCTGGCAGGTTTTCGTTACGCCACTGGTGAATGTCCAAGTAACTCAATACTGGTTTTCAGAGGCATGTTCAACTCGCAGAAGTGCTGTTCAATGGGCTATCCACTCAATATTGGTCAGCTCTTCATTTTCCTCTCCACACAAACCAGCCTTCAGAAATCATTGGGCTCTCCACTACAGACTGTTCCATTCATTCACTGCGATTCTGCAATTCATCTGACTCTCCGCTCCAGGCAGGTTTTCATTACAGCACTGGTGAATGACCAAGTAATCCAATGCTGGTTTTCAGCCGCCTTTTCACACTCGCAGTGTGCTGTTCAATTGTCTATCCACTCAAACCTGGTCAGCCTTTCATTTTCTTTTCCACAATATCAGACTTCAGAAATCATTGGAATCGCCAGTACAGAATGTTCCATTCATTCACTGCCAATCTGGAATTCATCTGAATCTGCACTCCAGGTAGGCTTTCATTACACCACTTATGAATGTCCAAGTAACACAATGCTGGTTTTCAGCGGTCTGTTCACACTCTAAGCCCTGCTTTTTACAGGGTATCCACACAACTGTGGTCAGCTCTTCATTTTCATGTCCAAACAATCCAGACTTGAGAAATCATTGCAATCTCCAGTACAGAATGTTCCATTCATTCACTGCGAATCTGGAATTCAACTGAATCTCCACTACCTGCAGATTTATCTTACACCACTTGTGAATGTCCAAGTAAAACAATGCTGGTTTTCAGAGGCCTGTTCATGTTCGCAGTCGTGCTGTTCAATTGGCTATCCACTCAACCTGTTTTGCTCCTCATTTTCCTGTGCACACAACCCAGCCTTCAGAAATCATTGTAATCTCCACTACAGGATGTTCCATTCATTCACTGGGAATCTGGAATTCATCTGAATCTGCACTCCACGCAGGCTTTCGTTACACCACTGCTGAAAGTCGAAGTAATGCAATACTGGTTTTCAGTGGTCTGTTCACATTCGAAGCCGAGGCTTTTTACAGGCTATCCACTCAACACTGGTCAGCTCTTCATTTTCGTGTCCCCACAATCCAGATTTCAGAAATCATTGCAATCTCCACTACAGAATGTTCCATTCATTCACTGCGAGTCTGGAGTTTATCTGATTCTCCACTCCCGCCTGGTTAACATTACACCACTTGTGAATGTCCAAGTAAGCCAATGCTGGTTTTCAGAGGCCTGTTCATACTCGCAGCCGTGCTGTTTAATTGACAATTCACTCCACCCTGTTCAGCTCTTCATTGTCCCACCACACTACCAGCCTTCAGAAATCTTTGTTATCTCCACTACAGAATGTTCCATTCATTCACTGCGAATCTGGAATTCATCTGACTCTCAACTCCACGCAGGTTTTCATTACACCACTGTTGAATGTCCAAGTAACCCAATGCTGGTTTTCAGCGGCCTGTTCATATTCGCAGCCCTGCTGTTTACTTGGCTATCGATTCAAGCCTGGTCAGCTCTTCATTTTCCTGTCCACACAACACAGGCTTCAGAAATCATTGGAATCTCCTCTACAGAATGTTCCATTCATTCACTGCGAATGTGGAATTCAACTGACTCTCCACTCCATGCAGGTTTTCCTCACACCACTGATGAATGTCCAAGTAACCCAATGCTGGTTTTCAGCTGCATGTTCACACTCGCAGCCATGCTATACAATTGGCTTTCCACTAAATCCTGATTAGTTCTTGATTTTCCTTCCACACGACCCAGCCTTCAGAAATCGTTGGAATCTCCACTAGAGAATGTTCCATTCATTCACTGCGAATCTGGAATTCCTCTGAACCTCCACTCCCGGCAGGTTTTCGTTACACCACTGTTGAATGTCCAAGTAACCCAATGTTTTAAGTGTTTTCTTCACAAGCGCAGTGGTGCTGTTCAATTGGCTATCCACTCAACCCTGGCCAGCTCTACATTTTCCTGTCCACACCACAGAGACTGGAGAAATCATTGTTATCTCCACTACAGAATGTTCCATTCATTCACAGCGAATCTGGAATTCATCTGAATCTCCACTCCCGGCAGGTTTTCGTGACACCACTGGTAAATATCCAAGTAAGCCAATGCTGGTTTTAAGTGGCCTGCTCATACTCTCAGCCGTGCTGTTCAATTTGCTATCCACTCAACCCTCTTCAGCTCCATTTTCCTGTCCACATAACCCAAACTTCAGAAACAATTGGTATCTCCTCCACAGAATGTTCCATTCATTGACGGCAAATCTGAAATTCATCTAATTCTCAACTCCCGTCAGGTTTTCGTTACACCACTTGTGAATGTCCAATTAAGCCAAAGCTGGTTTTCAGTGGCCTGTTCTTACTACGAGACGTGCTGTTCATTTGGCTATCCATTCCACCCTGTTCAGCTCTACATTTTCGTGTCCACAAAACCCAGCCTTCAGAAATCAATGGAATCACCACTAGAGAATGTTCCATTCATTCACTGCGAATCTGGAATTCATCTGAATCTCCACTCCCGGCAGGTTTTCATTGCACCACTGCTGAATGTTCAAGTAACGCAATGATGGTTTTCAGCGGTCTATTCACACTCGAACCCGTGCTGTTCACGGTCTAGCGACTCAACACTGGTGAGTTCTTCTTTTTCCAGTTCAGACAATACAAACCTCAGAAACCATTGCAATCTACACTACAGAATGTTTCATTCATTCAGGCGAATCTTGAATTCATCTTGTTCTCCACTCCCAGCAGGTTTTCGTTTCACCACTGGTGAATGTCCAAGCAACCCAAGGCTGGTTTCAGCTGCGTGTTAACACTCGCAGCCGTGCTGTTCAATTGGCTATCCAGTGAACGCTGGTTAGCTCTTGATTTTCCTTCCACACACCGAGCCTTCAGAAATCATTCTTATCTCCACTTCAGAGTGTTCCATTCGTTCCCTGCGAATCTGGAATTCCTCTGACTCTCCACACCAGGGAGATTTTCCTAACAACACTGGTGAATGACCAGGTAATCCAATGCTGGTTTTCAGCGGCTGTTCACACTCACAGCCTTGCTGTTCAATTGGCAATCCAGTCAAACCTAGTCAGCTCTTCATTTTCCTGTCCACACAACCCAGCGTTCAGAAATCATTGGAATCTCTACTACAGAAATTTCCATTCATTCACTGTGAATCTGGAAATACTCTGAATCTGCATTCCAGGAAGGCTTTCGTTACACCACTGATGAATGTCCAAGTAATGCAATGCTGCTTCTTAGTGGTCTGTTCACACTCGAAACCGTGCTGTTCATTGGCTATCCACTCAATATCGGTCAGCTCTTCAATATCCTGTCCAGACTATCCAGATTCCTAAATGTTGGCAATCACCACTACAGAATGTTCCATTCAACCACGCGAATCTGGAATTCATCAGAGTCTCCACTCCTGGAAGGATTTCGTGACACCACTGGTAAATGTCCAAGGAAGACAATGCTGGTTTTAAGCCGCCTGCTAACACACTCAGCCGTGCTGTTCAATTTGCTATCCACCCAACCCTATTCAGCTCTACATTTTCCTGTCCTCATAACCCAACCTTCAGAAATAATTGGTATCTCCTCCACAGAATGTTCCGTTCATTCACTGCGAATCTTAAATTCATCTGACTCTCAACTCCCGGCGGGTTATCGTTACACCACTTGTGAATGTCCAAGTAAGCCAATGCTGGTTTTCAGTGGCCTGTTCATACTAAGAGACGTGCTGTTCATTTGGCTATCCACTCCACCCTGTTCAGCTCTACATTTTCGTGTCCACAAAACCCAGCCTTCAGAAATCATTGGAATCACCACTAGAGAATGTTCCATTCATTCACTGCGAATCTGGAATTCCTCTGAACCTCCACTCCTGGCAGGTTTTCGTTACGCCACTGGTGAATGTCCAAGTAACTCAATACTGGTTTTCAGAGGCATGTTCAACTCGCAGAAGTGCTGTTCAATGGGCTATCCACTCAATATTGGTCAGCTCTTCATTTTCCTCTCCACACAAACCAGCCTTCAGAAATCATTGGGCTCTCCACTACAGACTGTTCCATTCATTCACTGCGATTCTGCAATTCATCTGACTCTCCGCTCCAGGCAGGTTTTCATTACAGCACTGGTGAATGACCAAGTAATCCAATGCTGGTTTTCAGCCGCCTTTTCACACTCGCAGTGTGCTGTTCAATTGTCTATCCACTCAAACCTGGTCAGCCTTTCATTTTCTTTTCCACAATATCAGACTTCAGAAATCATTGGAATCGCCAGTACAGAATGTTCCATTCATTCACTGCCAATCTGGAATTCATCTGAATCTGCACTCCAGGTAGGCTTTCATTACACCACTTATGAATGTCCAAGTAACACAATGCTGGTTTTCAGCGGTCTGTTCACACTCTAAGCCCTGCTTTTTACTGGGTATCCACACAACTGTGGTCAGCTCTTCATTTTCATGTCCAAACAATCCAGACTTGAGAAATCATTGCAATCTCCAGTACAGAATGTTCCATTCATTCACTGCGAATCTGGAATTCAACTGAATCTCCACTACCTGCAGATTTATCTTACACCACTTGTGAATGTCCAAGTAAAACAATGCTGGTTTTCAGAGGCCTGTTCATGTTCGCAGTCGTGCTGTTCAATTGGCTATCCACTCAACCTGTTTTGCTCCTCATTTTCCTGTGCACACAACCCAGCCTTCAGAAATCATTGTAATCTCCACTACAGGATGTTCCATTCATTCACTGGGAATCTGGAATTCATCTGAATCTGCACTCCACGCAGGCTTTCGTTACACCACTGCTGAAAGTCGAAGTAATGCAATACTGGTTTTCAGTGGTCTGTTCACATTCGAAGCCGAGGCTTTTTACAGGCTATCCACTCAACACTGGTCAGCTCTTCATTTTCGTGTCCCCACAATCCAGATTTCAGAAATCATTGCAATCTCCACTACAGAATGTTCCATTCATTCACTGCGAGTCTGGAGTTTATCTGATTCTCCACTCCCGCCTGGTTAACATTACACCACTTGTGAATGTCCAAGTAAGCCAATGCTGGTTTTCAGAGGCCTGTTCATACTCGCAGCCGTGCTGTTTAATTGACAATTCACTCCACCCTGTTCAGCTCTTCATTGTCCCACCACACTACCAGCCTTCAGAAATCTTTGTTATCTCCACTACAGAATGTTCCATTCATTCACTGCGAATCTGGAATTCATCTGACTCTCAACTCCACGCAGGTTTTCATTACACCACTGTTGAATGTCCAAGTAACCCAATGCTGGTTTTCAGTGGCCTGTTCATATTCGCAGCCCTGCTGTTTACTTGGCTATCGATTCAAGCCTGGTCAGCTCTTCATTTTCCTGTCCACACAACACAGGCTTCAGAAATCATTGGAATCTCCTCTACAGAATGTTCCATTCATTCACTGCGAATGTGGAATTCAACTGACTCTCCACTCCATGCAGGTTTTCCTTACACCACTGATGAATGTCCAAGTAACCCAATGCTGGTTTTCAGCTGCATGTTCACACTCGCAGCCATGCTATACAATTGGCTTTCCACTAAATCCTGATTAGTTCTTGATTTTCCTTCCACACGACCCAGCCTTCAGAAATCGTTGGAATCTCCACTAGAGAATGTTCCATTCATTCACTGCGAATCTGGAATTCCTCTGAACCTCCACTCCCGGCAGGTTTTCGTTACACCACTGTTGAATGTCCAAGTAACCCAATGTTTTAAGTGTTTTCTTCACAAGCGCAGTGGTGCTGTTCAATTGGCTATCCACTCAACCCTGGCCAGCTCTACATTTTCCTGTCCACACCACAGAGACTGGAGAAATCATTGTTATCTCCACTACAGAATGTTCCATTCATTCACAGCGAATCTGGAATTCATCTGAATCTCCACTCCCGGCAGGTTTTCGTGACACCACTGGTAAATATCCAAGTAAGCCAATGCTGGTTTTAAGTGGCCTGCTCATACTCTCAGCCGTGCTGTTCAATTTGCTATCCACTCAACCCTCTTCAGCTCCATTTTCCTGTCCACATAACCCAAACTTCAGAAACAATTGGTATCTCCTCCACAGAATGTTCCATTCATTGACGGCAAATCTGAAATTCATCTAATTCTCAACTCCCGTCAGGTTTTCGTTACACCACTTGTGAATGTCCAATTAAGCCAAAGCTGGTTTTCAGTGGCCTGTTCTTACTACGAGACGTGCTGTTCATTTGGCTATCCATTCCACCCTGTTCAGCTCTACATTTTCGTGTCCACAAAACCCAGCCTTCAGAAATCAATGGAATCACCACTAGAGAATGTTCCATTCATTCACTGCGAATCTGGAATTCATCTGAATCTCCACTCCCGGCAGGTTTTCATTGCACCACTGCTGAATGTTCAAGTAACGCAATGATGGTTTTCAGCGGTCTATTCACACTCGAACCCGTGCTGTTCACGGTCTAGCGACTCAACACTGGTGAGTTCTTCTTTTTCCAGTTCAGACAATACAAACCTCAGAAACCATTGCAATCTACACTACAGAATGTTTCATTCATTCAGGCGAATCTTGAATTCATCTTGTTCTCCACTCCCAGCAGGTTTTCGTTTCACCACTGGTGAATGTCCAAGCAACCCAAGGCTGGTTTCAGCTGCGTGTTAACACTCGCAGCCGTGCTGTTCAATTGGCTATCCAGTGAACGCTGGTTAGCTCTTGATTTTCCTTCCACACACCGAGCCTTCAGAAATCATTCTTATCTCCACTTCAGAGTGTTCCATTCGTTCCCTGCGAATCTGGAATTCCTCTGACTCTCCACACCAGGCAGATTTTCCTAACAACACTGGTGAATGACCAGGTAATCCAATGCTGGTTTTCAGCGGCTGTTCACACTCACAGCCTTGCTGTTCAATTGGCAATCCAGTCAAACCTAGTCAGCTCTTCATTTTCCTGTCCACACAACCCAGCGTTCAGAAATCATTGGAATCTCTACTACAGAAATTTCCATTCATTCACTGTGAATCTGGAAATACTCTGAATCTGCATTCCAGGAAGGCTTTCGTTACACCACTGATGAATGTCCAAGTAATGCAATGCTGCTTCTTAGTGGTCTGTTCACACTCGAAACCGTGCTGTTCATTGGCTATCCACTCAATATCGGTCAGCTCTTCAATATCCTGTCCAGACTATCCAAATTCCTAAATGTTGGCAATCACCACTACAGAATGTTCCATTCATTCACGCGAATCTGGAATTCATCAGAGTCTCCACTCCTGGAAGGTTTTCGTGACACCACTGGTAAATGTCCAAGGAAGACAATGCTGGTTTTAAGCCGCCTGCTAACACACTCAGCCGTGCTGTTCAATTTGCTATCCACCCAACCCTATTCAGCTCTACATTTTCCTGTCCTCATAACCCAACCTTCAGAAATAATTGGTATCTCCTCCACAGAATGTTCCGTTCATTCACTGCGAATCTTAAATTCATCTGACTCTCAACTCCCGGCGGGTTATCGTTACACCACTTGTGAATGTCCAAGTAAGCCAATGCTGGTTTTCAGTGGCCTGTTCATACTAAGAGACGTGCTGTTCATTTGGATATCCACTCCACCCTGTTCAGCTCTACATTTTCGTGTCCACAAAACCCAGCCTTCAGAAATCATTGGAATCACCACTAGAGAATGTTCCATTCATTCACTGCGAATCTGGAATTCCTCTGAACCTCCACTCCTGGCAGGTTTTCGTTACGCCACTGGTGAATGTCCAAGTAACTCAATACTGGTTTTCAGAGGCATGTTCAACTCGCAGAAGTGCTGTTCAATGGGCTATCCACTCAATATTGGTCAGCTCTTCATTTTCCTCTCCACACAAACCAGCCTTCAGAAATCATTGGGCTCTCCACTACAGACTGTTCCATTCATTCACTGCGATTCTGCAATTCATCTGACTCTCCGCTCCAGGCAGGTTTTCATTACAGCACTGGTGAATGACCAAGTAATCCAATGCTGGTTTTCAGCCGCCTTTTCACACTCGCAGTGTGCTGTTCAATTGTCTATCCACTCAAACCTGGTCAGCCTTTCATTTTCTTTTCCACAATATCAGACTTCAGAAATCATTGGAATCGCCAGTACAGAATGTTCCATTCATTCACTGCCAATCTGGAATTCATCTGAATCTGCACTCCAGGTAGGCTTTCATTACACCACTTATGAATGTCCAAGTAACACAATGCTGGTTTTCAGCGGTCTGTTCACACTCTAAGCCCTGCTTTTTACTGGGTATCCACACAACTGTGGTCAGCTCTTCATTTTCATGTCCAAACAATCCAGACTTGAGAAATCATTGCAATCTCCAGTACAGAATGTTCCATTCATTCACTGCGAATCTGGAATTCAACTGAATCTCCACTACCTGCAGATTTATCTTACACCACTTGTGAATGTCCAAGTAAAACAATGCTGGTTTTCAGAGGCCTGTTCATGTTCGCAGTCGTGCTGTTCAATTGGCTATCCACTCAACCTGTTTTGCTCCTCATTTTCCTGTGCACACAACCCAGCCTTCAGAAATCATTGTAATCTCCACTACAGGATGTTCCATTCATTCACTGGGAATCTGGAATTCATCTGAATCTGCACTCCACGCAGGCTTTCGTTACACCACTGCTGAAAGTCGAAGTAATGCAATACTGGTTTTCAGTGGTCTGTTCACATTCGAAGCCGAGGCTTTTTACAGGCTATCCACTCAACACTGGTCAGCTCTTCATTTTCGTGTCCCCACAATCCAGATTTCAGAAATCATTGCAATCTCCACTACAGAATGTTCCATTCATTCACTGCGAGTCTGGAGTTTATCTGATTCTCCACTCCCGCCTGGTTAACATTACACCACTTGTGAATGTCCAAGTAAGCCAATGCTGGTTTTCAGAGGCCTGTTCATACTCGCAGCCGTGCTGTTTAATTGACAATTCACTCCACCCTGTTCAGCTCTTCATTGTCCCACCACACTACCAGCCTTCAGAAATCTTTGTTATCTCCACTACAGAATGTTCCATTCATTCACTGCGAATCTGGAATTCATCTGACTCTCAACTCCACGCAGGTTTTCATTACACCACTGTTGAATGTCCAAGTAACCCAATGCTGGTTTTCAGCGGCCTGTTCATATTCGCAGCCCTGCTGTTTACTTGGCTATCGATTCAAGCCTGGTCAGCTCTTCATTTTCCTGTCCACACAACACAGGCTTCAGAAATCATTGGAATCTCCTCTACAGAATGTTCCATTCATTCACTGCGAATGTGGAATTCAACTGACTCTCCACTCCATGCAGGTTTTCCTTACACCACTGATGAATGTCCAAGTAACCCAATGCTGGTTTTCAGCTGCATGTTCACACTCGCAGCCATGCTATACAATTGGCTTTCCACTAAATCCTGATTAGTTCTTGATTTTCCTTCCACACGACCCAGCCTTCAGAAATCGTTGGAATCTCCACTAGAGAATGTTCCATTCATTCACTGCGAATCTGGAATTCCTCTGAACCTCCACTCCCGGCAGGTTTTCGTTACACCACTGTTGAATGTCCAAGTAACCCAATGTTTTAAGTGTTTTCTTCACAAGCGCAGTGGTGCTGTTCAATTGGCTATCCACTCAACCCTGGCCAGCTCTACATTTTCCTGTCCACACCACAGAGACTGGAGATATCCTTGTTATCTCCACTACAGAATGTTCCATTCATTCACAGCGAATCTGGAATTCATCTGAATCTCCACTCCCGGCAGGTTTTCGTGACACCACTGGTAAATATCCAAGTAAGCCAATGCTGGTTTTAAGTGGCCTGCTCATACTCTCAGCCGTGCTGTTCAATTTGCTATCCACTCAACCCTCTTCAGCTCCATTTTCCTGTCCACATAACCCAAACTTCAGAAACAATTGGTATCTCCTCCACAGAATGTTCCATTCATTGACGGCAAATCTGAAATTCATCTAATTCTCAACTCCCGTCAGGTTTTCGTTACACCATTTGTGAATGTCCAATTAAGCCAAAGCTGGTTTTCAGTGGCCTGTTCTTACTACGAGACGTGCTGTTCATTTGGCTATCCATTCCACCCTGTTCAGCTCTACATTTTCGTGTCCACAAAACCCAGCCTTCAGAAATCATTGGAATCACCACTAGAGAATGTTCCATTCATTCACTGCGAATCTGGAATTCATCTGAATCTCCACTCCCGGCAGGTTTTCATTGCACCACTGCTGAATGTTCAAGTAACGCAATGATGGTTTTCAGCGGTCTATTCACACTCGAACCCGTGCTGTTCACGGTCTAGCGACTCAACACTGGTGAGTTCTTCTTTTTCCAGTTCAGACAATACAAACCTCAGAAACCATTGCAATCTACACTACAGAATGTTTCATTCATTCAGGCGAATCTTGAATTCATCTTGTTCTCCACTCCCAGCAGGTTTTCGTTTCACCACTGGTGAATGTCCAAGCAACCCAAGGCTGGTTTCAGCTGCGTGTTAACACTCGCAGCCGTGCTGTTCAATTGGCTATCCAGTGAACGCTGGTTAGCTCTTGATTTTCCTTCCACACACCGAGCCTTCAGAAATCATTCTTATCTCCACTTCAGAGTGTTCCATTCGTTCCCTGCGAATCTGGAATTCCTCTGACTCTCCACACCAGGCAGATTTTCCTAACAACACTGGTGAATGACCAGGTAATCCAATGCTGGTTTTCAGCGGCTGTTCACACTCACAGCCTTGCTGTTCAATTGGCAATCCAGTCAAACCTAGTCAGCTCTTCATTTTCCTGTCCACACAACCCAGCGTTCAGAAATCATTGGAATCTCTACTACAGAAATTTCCATTCATTCACTGTGAATCTGGAAATACTCTGAATCTGCATTCCAGGAAGGCTTTCGTTACACCACTGATGAATGTCCAAGTAATGCAATGCTGCTTCTTAGTGGTCTGTTCACACTCGAAACCGTGCTGTTCATTGGCTATCCACTCAATATCGGTCAGCTCTTCAATATCCTGTCCAGACTATCCAGATTCCTAAATGTTGGCAATCACCACTACAGAATGTTCCATTCAATCACGCGAATCTGGAATTCATCAGAGTCTCCACTCCTGGAAGGTTTTCGTGACACCACTGGTAAATGTCCAAGGAAGACAATGCTGGTTTTAAGCCGCCTGCTAACACACTCAGCCGTGCTGTTCAATTTGCTATCCACCCAACCCTATTCAGCTCTACATTTTCCTGTCCTCATAACCCAACCTTCAGAAATAATTGGTATCTCCTCCACAGAATGTTCCGTTCATTCACTGCGAATCTTAAATTCATCTGACTCTCAACTCCCGGTGGGTTATCGTTACACCACTTGTGAATGTCCAAGTAAGCCAATGCTGGTTTTCAGTGGCCTGTTCATACTAAGAGACGTGCTGTTCATTTGGCTATCCACTCCACCCTGTTCAGCTCTACATTTTCGTGTCCACAAAACCCAGCCTTCAGAAATCATTGGAATCACCACTAGAGAATGTTCCATTCATTCACTGCGAATCTGGAATTCATCTGAACCTCCACTCCTGGCAGGTTTTCGTTACGCCACTGGTGAATGTCCAAGTAATTCAATACTGGTTTTCAGAGGCATGTTCAACTCGCAGAAGTGCTGTTCAATGGGCTATCCACTCAATATTGGTCAGCTCTTCATTTTCCTCTCCACACAAACCAGCCTTCAGAAATCATTGGGCTCTCCACTACAGACTGTTCCATTCATTCACTGCGATTCTGCAATTCATCTGACTCTCCGCTCCAGGCAGGTTTTCATTACAGCACTGGTGAATGACCAAGTAATCCAATGCTGGTTTTCAGCCGCCTTTTCACACTCGCAGTGTGCTGTTCAATTGTCTATCCACTCAAACCTGGTCAGCCTTTCATTTTCTTTTCCACAATATCAGACTTCAGAAATCATTGGAATCGCCAGTACAGAATGTTCCATTCATTCACTGCCAATCTGGAATTCATCTGAATCTGCACTCCAGGTAGGCTTTCATTACACCACTTATGAATGTCCAAGTAACACAATGCTGGTTTTCAGCGGTCTGTTCACACTCTAAGCCCTGCTTTTTACTGGGTATCCACACAACTGTGGTCAGCTCTTCATTTTCATGTCCAAACAATCCAGACTTGAGAAATCATTGCAATCTCCAGTACAGAATGTTCCATTCATTTACTGCGAATCTGGAATTCAACTGAATCTCCACTACCTGCAGATTTATCTTACACCACTTGTGAATGTCCAAGTAAAACAATGCTGGTTTTCAGAGGCCTGTTCATGTTCGCAGTCGTGCTGTTCAATTGGCTATCCACTCAACCTGTTTTGCTCCTCATTTTCCTGTGCACACAACCCAGCCTTCAGAAATCATTGTAATCTCCACTACAGGATGTTCCATTCATTCACTGGGAATCTGGAATTCATCTGAATCTGCACTCCACGCAGGCTTTCGTTACACCACTGCTGAAAGTCGAAGTAATGCAATACTGGTTTTCAGTGGTCTGTTCACATTCGAAGCCGAGGCTTTTTACAGGCTATCCACTCAACACTGGTCAGCTCTTCATTTTCGTGTCCCCACAATCCAGATTTCAGAAATCATTGCAATCTCCACTACAGAATGTTCCATTCATTCACTGCGAGTCTGGAGTTTATCTGATTCTCCACTACCGCCTGGTTAACATTACACCACTTGTGAATGTCCAAGTAAGCCAATGCTGGTTTTCAGAGGCCTGTTCATACTCGCAGCCGTGCTGTTTAATTGACAATTCACTCCACCCTGTTCAGCTCTTCATTGTCCCACCACACTACCAGCCTTCAGAAATCTTTGTTATCTCCACTACAGAATGTTCCATTCATTCACTGCGAATCTGGAATTCATCTGACTCTCAACTCCACGCAGGTTTTCATTACACCACTGTTGAATGTCCAAGTAACCCAATGCTGGTTTTCAGCGGCCTGTTCATATTCGCAGCCCTGCTGTTTACTTGGCTATCGATTCAAGCCTGGTCAGCTCTTCATTTTCCTGTCCACACAACACAGGCTTCAGAAATCATTGGAATCTCCTCTACAGAATGTTCCATTCATTCACTGCGAATGTGGAATTCAACTGACTCTCCACTCCATGCAGGTTTTCCTTACACCACTGATGAATGTCCAAGTAACCCAATGCTGGTTTTCAGCTGCATGTTCACACTCGCAGCCATGCTATACAATTGGCTTTCCACTAAATCCTGATTAGTTCTTGATTTTCCTTCCACACGACCCAGCCTTCAGAAATCGTTGGAATCTCCACTAGAGAATGTTCCATTCATTCACTGCGAATCTGGAATTCCTCTGAACCTCCACTCCCGGCAGGTTTTCGTTACACCACTGTTGAATGTCCAAGTAACCCAATGTTTTAAGTGTTTTCTTCACAAGCGCAGTGGTGCTGTTCAATTGGCTATCCACTCAACCCTGGCCAGCTCTACATTTTCCTGTCCACACCACAGAGACTGGAGAAATCATTGTTATCTCCACTACAGAATGTTCCATTCATTCACAGCGAATCTGGAATTCATCTGAATCTCCACTCCCGGCAGGTTTTCGTGACACCACTGGTAAATATCCAAGTAAGCCAATGCTGGTTTTAAGTGGCCTGCTCATACTCTCAGCCGTGCTGTTCAATTTGCTATCCACTCAACCCTCTTCAGCTCCATTTTCCTGTCCACATAACCCAAACTTCAGAAACAATTGGTATCTCCTCCACAGAATGTTCCATTCATTGACGGCAAATCTGAAATTCATCTAATTCTCAACTCCCGTCAGGTTTTCGTTACACCACTTGTGAATGTCCAATTAAGCCAAAGCTGGTTTTCAGTGGCCTGTTCTTACTACGAGACGTGCTGTTCATTTGGCTATCCATTCCACCCTGTTCAGCTCTACATTTTCGTGTCCACAAAACCCAGCCTTCAGAAATCATTGGAATCACCACTAGAGAATGTTCCATTCATTCACTGCGAATCTGGAATTCATCTGAATCTCCACTCCCGGCAGGTTTTCATTGCACCACTGCTGAATGTTCAAGTAACGCAATGATGGTTTTCAGCGGTCTATTCACACTCGAACCCGTGCTGTTCACGGTCTAGCGACTCAACACTGGTGAGTTCTTCTTTTTCCAGTTCAGACAATACAAACCTCAGAAACCATTGCAATCTACACTACAGAATGTTTCATTCATTCAGGCGAATCTTGAATTCATCTTGTTCTCCACTCCCAGCAGGTTTTCGTTTCACCACTGGTGAATGTCCAAGCAACCCAAGGCTGGTTTCAGCTGCGTGTTAACACTCGCAGCCGTGCTGTTCAATTGGCTATCCAGTGAACGCTGGTTAGCTCTTGATTTTCCTTCCACACACCGAGCCTTCAGAAATCATTCTTATCTCCACTTCAGAGTGTTCCATTCGTTCCCTGCGAATCTGGAATTCCTCTGACTCTCCACACCAGGCAGATTTTCCTAACAACACTGGTGAATGACCAGGTAATCCAATGCTGGTTTTCAGCGGCTGTTCACACTCACAGCCTTGCTGTTCAATTGGCAATCCAGTCAAACCTAGTCAGCTCTTCATTTTCCTGTCCACACAACCCAGCGTTCAGAAATCATTGGAATCTCTACTACAGAAATTTCCATTCATTCACTGTGAATCTGGAAATACTCTGAATCTGCATTCCAGGAAGGCTTTCGTTACACCACTGATGAATGTCCAAGTAATGCAATGCTGCTTCTTAGTGGTCTGTTCACACTCGAAACCGTGCTGTTCATTGGCTATCCACTCAATATCGGTCAGCTCTTCAATATCCTGTCCAGACTATCCAGATTCCTAAATGTTGGCAATCACCACTACAGAATGTTCCATTCAATCACGCGAATCTGGAATTCATCAGAGTCTCCACTCCTGGAAGGTTTTCGTGACACCACTGGTAAATGTCCAAGGAAGACAATGCTGGTTTTAAGCCGCCTGCTAACACACTCAGCCGTGCTGTTCAATTTGCTATCCACCCAACCCTATTCAGCTCTACATTTTCCTGTCCTCATAACCCAACCTTCAGAAATAATTGGTATCTCCTCCACAGAATGTTCCGTTCATTCACTGCGAATCTTAAATTCATCTGACTCTCAACTCCCGGCGGGTTATCGTTACACCACTTGTGAATGTCCAAGTAAGCCAATGCTGGTTTTCAGTGGCCTGTTCATACTAAGAGACGTGCTGTTCATTTGGCTATCCACTCCACCCTGTTCAGCTCTACATTTTCGTGTCCACAAAACCCAGCCTTCAGAAATCATTGGAATCACCACTAGAGAATGTTCCATTCATTCACTGCGAATCTGGAATTCATCTGAACCTCCACTCCTGGCAGGTTTTCGTTACGCCACTGATGAATGTCCAAGTAACTCAATACTGGTTTTCAGAGGCATGTTCAACTCGCAGAAGTGCTGTTCAATGGGCTATCCACTCAATATTGGTCAGCTCTTCATTTTCCTCTCCACACAAACCAGCCTTCAGAAATCATTGGGCTCTCCACTACAGACTGTTCCATTCATTCACTGCGATTCTGCAATTCATCTGACTCTCCGCTCCAGGCAGGTTTTCATTACAGCACTGGTGAATGACCAAGTAATCCAATGCTGGTTTTCAGCCGCCTTTTCACACTCGCAGTGTGCTGTTCAATTGTCTATCCACTCAAACCTGGTCAGCCTTTCATTTTCTTTTCCACAATATCAGACTTCAGAAATCATTGGAATCGCCAGTACAGAATGTTCCATTCATTCACTGCCAATCTGGAATTCATCTGAATCTGCACTCCAGGTAGGCTTTCATTACACCACTTATGAATGTCCAAGTAACACAATGCTGGTTTTCAGCGGTCTGTTCACACTCTAAGCCCTGCTTTTTACTGGGTATCCACACAACTGTGGTCAGCTCTTCATTTTCATGTCCAAACAATCCAGACTTGAGAAATCATTGCAATCTCCAGTACAGAATGTTCCATTCATTCACTGCGAATCTGGAATTCAACTGAATCTCCACTACCTGCAGATTTATCTTACACCACTTGTGAATGTCCAAGTAAAACAATGCTGGTTTTCAGAGGCCTGTTCATGTTCGCAGTCGTGCTGTTCAATTGGCTATCCACTCAACCTGTTTTGCTCCTCATTTTCCTGTGCACACAACCCAGCCTTCAGAAATCATTGTAATCTCCACTACAGGATGTTCCATTCATTCACTGGGAATCTGGAATTCATCTGAATCTGCACTCCACGCAGGCTTTCGTTACACCACTGCTGAAAGTCGAAGTAATGCAATACTGGTTTTCAGTGGTCTGTTCACATTCGAAGCCGAGGCTTTTTACAGGCTATCCACTCAACACTGGTCAGCTCTTCATTTTCGTGTCCCCACAATCCAGATTTCAGAAATCATTGCAATCTCCACTACAGAATGTTCCATTCATTCACTGCGAGTCTGGAGTTTATCTGATTCTCCACTCCCGCCTGGTTAACATTACACCACTTGTGAATGTCCAAGTAAGCCAATGCTGGTTTTCAGAGGCCTGTTCATACTCGCAGCCGTGCTGTTTAATTGACAATTCACTCCACCCTGTTCAGCTCTTCATTGTCCCACCACACTACCAGCCTTCAGAAATCTTTGTTATCTCCACTACAGAATGTTCCATTCATTCACTGCGAATCTGGAATTCATCTGACTCTCAACTCCACGCAGGTTTTCATTACACCACTGTTGAATGTCCAAGTAACCCAATGCTGGTTTTCAGCGGCCTGTTCATATTCGCAGCCCTGCTGTTTACTTGGCTATCGATTCAAGCCTGGTCAGCTCTTCATTTTCCTGTCCACACAACACAGGCTTCAGAAATCATTGGAATCTCCTCTACAGAATGTTCCATTTATTCACTGCGAATGTGGAATTCAACTGACTCTCCACTCCATGCAGGTTTTCCTTACACCACTGATGAATGTCCAAGTAACCCAATGCTGGTTTTCAGCTGCATGTTCACACTCGCAGCCATGCTATACAATTGGCTTTCCACTAAATCCTGATTAGTTCTTGATTTTCCTTCCACACGACCCAGCCTTCAGAAATCGTTGGAATCTCCACTAGAGAATGTTCCATTCATTCACTGCGAATCTGGAATTCCTCTGAACCTCCACTCCCGGCAGGTTTTCGTTACACCACTGTTGAATGTCCAAGTAACCCGATGTTTTAAGTGTTTTCTTCACAAGCGCAGTGGTGCTGTTCAATTGGCTATCCACTCAACCCTGGCCAGCTCTACATTTTCCTGTCCACACCACAGAGACTGGAGAAATCATTGTTATCTCCACTACAGAATGTTCCATTCATTCACAGCGAATCTGGAATTCATCTGAATCTCCACTCCCGGCAGGTTTTCGTGACACCACTGGTAAATATCCAAGTAAGCCAATGCTGGTTTTAAGTGGCCTGCTCATACTCTCAGCCGTGCTGTTCAATTTGCTATCCACTCAACCCTCTTCAGCTCCATTTTCCTGTCCACATAACCCAAACTTCAGAAACAATTGGTATCTCCTCCACAGAATGTTCCATTCATTGACGGCAAATCTGAAATTCATCTAATTCTCAACTCCCGTCAGGTTTTCGTTACACCACTTGTGAATGTCCAATTAAGCCAAAGCTGGTTTTCAGTGGCCTGTTCTTACTACGAGACGTGCTGTTCGTTTGGCTATCCATTCCACCCTGTTCAGCTCTACATTTTCGTGTCCACAAAACCCAGCCTTCAGAAATCATTGGAATCACCACTAGAGAATGTTCCATTCATTCACTGCGAATCTGGAATTCATCTGAATCTCCACTCCCGGCAGGTTTTCATTGCACCACTGCTGAATGTTCAAGTAACGCAATGATGGTTTTCAGCGGTCTATTCACACTCGAACCCGTGCTGTTCACGGTCTAGCGACTCAACACTGGTGAGTTCTTCTTTTTCCAGTTCAGACAATACAAACCTCAGAAACCATTGCAATCTACACTACAGAATGTTTCATTCATTCAGGCGAATCTTGAATTCATCTTGTTCTCCACTCCCAGCAGGTTTTCGTTTCACCACTGGTGAATGTCCAAGCAACCCAAGGCTGGTTTCAGCTGCGTGTTAACACTCGCAGCCGTGCTGTTCAATTGGCTATCCAGTGAACGCTGGTTAGCTCTTGATTTTCCTTCCACACACCGAGCCTTCAGAAATCATTCTTATCTCCACTTCAGAGTGTTCCATTCGTTCCCTGCGAATCTGGAATTCCTCTGACTCTCCACACCAGGCAGATTTTCCTAACAACACTGGTGAATGACCAGGTAATCCAATGCTGGTTTTCAGCGGCTGTTCACACTCACAGCCTTGCTGTTCAATTGGCAATCCAGTCAAACCTAGTCAGCTCTTCATTTTCCTGTCCACACAACCCAGCGTTCAGAAATCATTGGAATCTCTACTACAGAAATTTCCATTCATTCACTGTGAATCTGGAAATACTCTGAATCTGCATTCCAGGAAGGCTTTCGTTACACCACTGATGAATGTCCAAGTAATGCAATGCTGCTTCTTAGTGGTCTGTTCACACTCGAAACCGTGCTGTTCATTGGCTATCCACTCAATATCGGTCAGCTCTTCAATATCCTGTCCAGACTATCCAGATTCCTAAATGTTGGCAATCACCACTACAGAATGTTCCATTCAATCACGCGAATCTGGAATTCATCAGAGTCTCCACTCCTGGAAGGTTTTCGTGACACCACTGGTAAATGTCCAAGGAAGACAATGCTGGTTTTAAGCCGCCTGCTAACACACTCAGCCGTGCTGTTCAATTTGCTATCCACCCAACCCTATTCAGCTCTACATTTTCCTGTCCTCATAACCCAACCTTCAGAAATAATTGGTATCTCCTCCACAGAATGTTCCGTTCATTCACTGCGAATCTTAAATTCATCTGACTCTCAACTCCCGGCGGGTTATCGTTACACCACTTGTGAATGTCCAAGTAAGCCAATGCTGGTTTTCAGTGGCCTGTTCATACTAAGAGACGTGCTGTTCATTTGGCTATCCACTCCACCCTGTTCAGCTCTACATTTTCGTGTCCACAAAACCCAGCCTTCAGAAATCATTGGAATCACCACTAGAGAATGTTCCATTCATTCACTGCGAATCTGGAATTCATCTGAACCTCCACTCCTGGCAGGTTTTCGTTACGCCACTGGTGAATGTCCAAGTAACTCAATACTGGTTTTCAGAGGCATGTTCAACTCGCAGAAGTGCTGTTCAATGGGCTATCCACTCAATATTGGTCAGCTCTTCATTTTCCTCTCCACACAAACCAGCCTTCAGAAATCATTGGGCTCTCCACTACAGACTGTTCCATTCATTCACTGCGATTCTGCAATTCATCTGACTCTCCGCTCCAGGCAGGTTTTCATTACAGCACTGGTGAATGACCAAGTAATCCAATGCTGGTTTTCAGCCGCCTTTTCACACTCGCAGTGTGCTGTTCAATTGTCTATCCACTCAAACCTGGTCAGCCTTTCATTTTCTTTTCCACAATATCAGACTTCAGAAATCATTGGAATCGCCAGTACAGAATGTTCCATTCATTCACTGCCAATCTGGAATTCATCTGAATCTGCACTCCAGGTAGGCTTTCATTACACCACTTATGAATGTCCAAGTAACACAATGCTGGTTTTCAGCGGTCTGTTCACACTCTAAGCCCTGCTTTTTACTGGGTATCCACACAACTGTGGTCAGCTCTTCATTTTCATGTCCAAACAATCCAGACTTGAGAAATCATTGCAATCTCCAGTACAGAATGTTCCATTCATTCACTGCGAATCTGGAATTCAACTGAATCTCCACTACCTGCAGATTTATCTTACACCACTTGTGAATGTCCAAGTAAAACAATGCTGGTTTTCAGAGGCCTGTTCATGTTCGCAGTCGTGCTGTTCAATTGGCTATCCACTCAACCTGTTTTGCTCCTCATTTTCCTGTGCACACAACCCAGCCTTCAGAAATCATTGTAATCTCCACTACAGGATGTTCCATTCATTCACTGGGAATCTGGAATTCATCTGAATCTGCACTCCACGCAGGCTTTCGTTACACCACTGCTGAAAGTCGAAGTAATGCAATACTGGTTTTCAGTGGTCTGTTCACATTCGAAGCCGAGGCTTTTTACAGGCTATCCACTCAACACTGGTCAGCTCTTCATTTTCGTGTCCCCACAATCCAGATTTCAGAAATCATTGCAATCTCCACTACAGAATGTTCCATTCATTCACTGCGAGTCTGGAGTTTATCTGATTCTCCACTCCCGCCTGGTTAACATTACACCACTTGTGAATGTCCAAGTAAGCCAATGCTGGTTTTCAGAGGCCTGTTCATACTCGCAGCCGTGCTGTTTAATTGACAATTCACTCCACCCTGTTCAGCTCTTCATTGTCCCACCACACTACCAGCCTTCAGAAATCTTTGTTATCTCCACTACAGAATGTTCCATTCATTCACTGCGAATCTGGAATTCATCTGACTCTCAACTCCACGCAGGTTTTCATTACACCACTGTTGAATGTCCAAGTAACCCAATGCTGGTTTTCAGCGGCCTGTTCATATTCGCAGCCCTGCTGTTTACTTGGCTATCGATTCAAGCCTGGTCAGCTCTTCATTTTCCTGTCCACACAACACAGGCTTCAGAAATCATTGGAATCTCCTCTACAGAATGTTCCATTCATTCACTGCGAATGTGGAATTCAACTGACTCTCCACTCCATGCAGGTTTTCCTTACACCACTGATGAATGTCCAAGTAACCCAATGCTGGTTTTCAGCTGCATGTTCACACTCGCAGCCATGCTATACAATTGGCTTTCCACTAAATCCTGATTAGTTCTTGATTTTCCTTCCACACGACCCAGCCTTCAGAAATCGTTGGAATCTCCACTAGAGAATGTTCCATTCATTCACTGCGAATCTGGAATTCCTCTGAACCTCCACTCCCGGCAGGTTTTCGTTACACCACTGTTGAATGTCCAAGTAACCCAATGTTTTAAGTGTTTTCTTCACAAGCGCAGTGGTGCTGTTCAATTGGCTATCCACTCAACCCTGGCCAGCTCTACATTTTCCTGTCCACACCACAGAGACTGGAGAAATCATTGTTATCTCCACTACAGAATGTTCCATTCATTCACAGCGAATCTGGAATTCATCTGAATCTCCACTCCCGGCAGGTTTTCGTGACACCACTGGTAAATATCCAAGTAAGCCAATGCTGGTTTTAAGTGGCCTGCTCATACTCTCAGCCGTGCTGTTCAATTTGCTATCCACTCAACCCTCTTCAGCTCCATTTTCCTGTCCACATAACCCAAACTTCAGAAACAATTGGTATCTCCTCCACAGAATGTTCCATTCATTGACGGCAAATCTGAAATTCATCTAATTCTCAACTCCCGTCAGGTTTTCGTTACACCACTTGTGAATGTCCAATTAAGCCAAAGCTGGTTTTCAGTGGCCTGTTCTTACTACGAGACGTGCTGTTCGTTTGGCTATCCATTCCACCCTGTTCAGCTCTACATTTTCGTGTCCACAAAACCCAGTCTTCAGAAATCATTGGAATCACCACTAGAGAATGTTCCATTCATTCACTGCGAATCTGGAATTCATCTGAATCTCCACTCCCGGCAGGTTTTCATTGCACCACTGCTGAATGTTCAAGTAACGCAATGATGGTTTTCAGCGGTCTATTCACACTCGAACCCGTGCTGTTCACGGTCTAGCGACTCAACACTGGTGAGTTCTTCTTTTTCCAGTTCAGACAATACAAACCTCAGAAACCATTGCAATCTACACTACAGAATGTTTCATTCATTCAGGCGAATCTTGAATTCATCTTGTTCTCCACTCCCAGCAGGTTTTCGTTTCACCACTGGTGAATGTCCAAGCAACCCAAGGCTGGTTTCAGCTGCGTGTTAACACTCGCAGCCGTGCTGTTCAATTGGCTATCCAGTGAACGCTGGTTAGCTCTTGATTTTCCTTCCACACACCGAGCCTTCAGAAATCATTCTTATCTCCACTTCAGAGTGTTCCATTCGTTCCCTGCGAATCTGGAATTCCTCTGACTCTCTACACCAGGCAGATTTTCCTAACAACACTGGTGAATGACCAGGTAATCCAATGCTGGTTTTCAGCGGCTGTTCACACTCACAGCCTTGCTGTTCAATTGGCAATCCAGTCAAACCTAGTCAGCTCTTCATTTTCCTGTCCACACAACCCAGCGTTCAGAAATCATTGGAATCTCTACTACAGAAATTTCCATTCATTCACTGTGAATCTGGAAATACTCTGAATCTGCATTCCAGGAAGGCTTTCGTTACACCACTGATGAATGTCCAAGTAATGCAATGCTGCTTCTTAGTGGTCTGTTCACACTCGAAACCGTGCTGTTCATTGGCTATCCACTCAATATCGGTCAGCTCTTCAATATCCTGTCCAGACTATCCAGATTCCTAAATGTTGGCAATCACCACTACAGAATGTTCCATTCAATCACGCGAATCTGGAATTCATCAGAGTCTCCACTCCTGGAAGGTTTTCGTGACACCACTGGTAAATGTCCAAGGAAGACAATGCTGGTTTTAAGCCGCCTGCTAACACACTCAGCCGTGCTGTTCAATTTGCTATCCACCCAACCCTATTCAGCTCTACATTTTCCTGTCCTCATAACCCAACCTTCAGAAATAATTGGTATCTCCTCCACAGAATGTTCCGTTCATTCACTGCGAATCTTAAATTCATCTGACTCTCAACTCCCGGCGGGTTATCGTTACACCACTTGTGAATGTCCAAGTAAGCCAATGCTGGTTTTCAGTGGCCTGTTCATACTAAGAGACGTGCTGTTCATTTGGCTATCCACTCCACCCTGTTCAGCTCTACATTTTCGTGTCCACAAAACCCAGCCTTCAGAAATCATTGGAATCACCACTAGAGAATGTTCCATTCATTCACTGCGAATCTGGAATTCCTCTGAACCTCCACTCCTGGCAGGTTTTCGTTACGCCACTGGTGAATGTCCAAGTAACTCAATACTGGTTTTCAGAGGCATGTTCAACTCGCAGAAGTGCTGTTCAATGGGCTATCCACTCAATATTGGTCAGCTCTTCATTTTCCTCTCCACACAAACCAGCCTTCAGAAATCATTGGGCTCTCCACTACAGACTGTTCCATTCATTCACTGCGATTCTGCAATTCATCTGACTCTCCGCTCCAGGCAGGTTTTCATTACAGCACTGGTGAATGACCAAGTAATCCAATGCTGGTTTTCAGCCGCCTTTTCACACTCGCAGTGTGCTGTTCAATTGTCTATCCACTCAAACCTGGTCAGCCTTTCATTTTCTTTTCCACAATATCAGACTTCAGAAATCATTGGAATCGCCAGTACAGAATGTTCCATTCATTCACTGCCAATCTGGAATTCATCTGAATCTGCACTCCAGGTAGGCTTTCATTACACCACTTATGAATGTCCAAGTAACACAATGCTGGTTTTCAGCGGTCTGTTCACACTCTAAGCCCTGCTTTTTACTGGGTATCCACACAACTGTGGTCAGCTCTTCATTTTCATGTCCAAACAATCCAGACTTGAGAAATCATTGCAATCTCCAGTACAGAATGTTCCATTCATTCACTGCGAATCTGGAATTCAACTGAATCTCCACTACCTGCAGATTTATCTTACACCACTTGTGAATGTCCAAGTAAAACAATGCTGGTTTTCAGAGGCCTGTTCATGTTCGCAGTCGTGCTGTTCAATTGGCTATCCACTCAACCTGTTTTGCTCCTCATTTTCCTGTGCACACAACCCAGCCTTCAGAAATCATTGTAATCTCCACTACAGGATGTTCCATTCATTCACTGGGAATCTGGAATTCATCTGAATCTGCACTCCACGCAGGCTTTCGTTACACCACTGCTGAAAGTCGAAGTAATGCAATACTGGTTTTCAGTGGTCTGTTCACATTCGAAGCCGAGGCTTTTTACAGGCTATCCACTCAACACTGGTCAGCTCTTCATTTTCGTGTCCCCACAATCCAGATTTCAGAAATCATTGCAATCTCCACTACAGAATGTTCCATTCATTCACTGCGAGTCTGGAGTTTATCTGATTCTCCACTCCCGCCTGGTTAACATTACACCACTTGTGAATGTCCAAGTAAGCCAATGCTGGTTTTCAGAGGCCTGTTCATACTCGCAGCCGTGCTGTTTAATTGACAATTCACTCCACCCTGTTCAGCTCTTCATTGTCCCACCACACTACCAGCCTTCAGAAATCTTTGTTATCTCCACTACAGAATGTTCCATTCATTCACTGCGAATCTGGAATTCATCTGACTCTCAACTCCACGCAGGTTTTCATTACACCACTGTTGAATGTCCAAGTAACCCAATGCTGGTTTTCAGCGGCCTGTTCATATTCGCAGCCCTGCTGTTTACTTGGCTATCGATTCAAGCCTGGTCAGCTCTTCATTTTCCTGTCCACACAACACAGGCTTCAGAAATCATTGGAATCTCCTCTACAGAATGTTCCATTCATTCACTGCGAATGTGGAATTCAACTGACTCTCCACTCCATGCAGGTTTTCCTTACACCACTGATGAATGTCCAAGTAACCCAATGCTGGTTTTCAGCTGCATGTTCACACTCGCAGCCATGCTATACAATTGGCTTTCCACTAAATCCTGATTAGTTCTTGATTTTCCTTCCACACGACCCAGCCTTCAGAAATCGTTGGAATCTCCACTAGAGAATGTTCCATTCATTCACTGCGAATCTGGAATTCCTCTGAACCTCCACTCCCGGCAGGTTTTCGTTACACCACTGTTGAATGTCCAAGTAACCCGATGTTTTAAGTGTTTTCTTCACAAGCGCAGTGGTGCTGTTCAATTGGCTATCCACTCAACCCTGGCCAGCTCTACATTTTCCTGTCCACACCACAGAGACTGGAGAAATCATTGTTATCTCCACTACAGAATGTTCCATTCATTCACAGCGAATCTGGAATTCATCTGAATCTCCACTCCCGGCAGGTTTTCGTGACACCACTGGTAAATATCCAAGTAAGCCAATGCTGGTTTTAAGTGGCCTGCTCATACTCTCAGCCGTGCTGTTCAATTTGCTATCCACTCAACCCTCTTCAGCTCCATTTTCCTGTCCACATAACCCAAACTTCAGAAACAATTGGTATCTCCTCCACAGAATGTTCCATTCATTGACGGCAAATCTGAAATTCATCTAATTCTCAACTCCCGTCAGGTTTTCGTTACACCACTTGTGAATGTCCAATTAAGCCAAAGCTGGTTTTCAGTGGCCTGTTCTTACTACGAGACGTGCTGTTCGTTTGGCTATCCATTCCACCCTGTTCAGCTCTACATTTTCGTGTCCACAAAACCCAGGCTTCAGAAATCATTGGAATCACCACTAGAGAATGTTCCATTCATTCACTGCGAATCTGGAATTCATCTGAATCTCCACTCCCGGCAGGTTTTCATTGCACCACTGCTGAATGTTCAAGTAACGCAATGATGGTTTTCAGCGGTCTATTCACACTCGAACCCGTGCTGTTCACGGTCTAGCGACTCAACACTGGTGAGTTCTTCTTTTTCCAGTTCAGACAATACAAACCTCAGAAACCATTGCAATCTACACTACAGAATGTTTCATTCATTCAGGCGAATCTTGAATTCATCTTGTTCTCCACTCCCAGCAGGTTTTCGTTTCACCACTGGTGAATGTCCAAGCAACCCAAGGCTGGTTTCAGCTGCGTGTTAACACTCGCAGCCGTGCTGTTCAATTGGCTATCCAGTGAACGCTGGTTAGCTCTTGATTTTCCTTCCACACACCGAGCCTTCAGAAATCATTCTTATCTCCACTTCAGAGTGTTCCATTCGTTCCCTGCGAATCTGGAATTCCTCTGACTCTCCACACCAGGCAGATTTTCCTAACAACACTGGTGAATGACCAGGTAATCCAATGCTGGTTTTCAGCGGCTGTTCACACTCACAGCCTTGCTGTTCAATTGGCAATCCAGTCAAACCTAGTCAGCTCTTCATTTTCCTGTCCACACAACCCAGCGTTCAGAAATCATTGGAATCTCTACTACAGAAATTTCCATTCATTCACTGTGAATCTGGAAATACTCTGAATCTGCATTCCAGGAAGGCTTTCGTTACACCACTGATGAATGTCCAAGTAATGCAATGCTGCTTCTTAGTGGTCTGTTCACACTCGAAACCGTGCTGTTCATTGGCTATCCACTCAATATCGGTCAGCTCTTCAATATCCTGTCCAGACTATCCAGATTCCTAAATGTTGGCAATCACCACTACAGAATGTTCCATTCAATCACGCGAATCTGGAATTCATCAGAGTCTCCACTCCTGGAAGGTTTTCGTGACACCACTGGTAAATGTCCAAGGAAGACAATGCTGGTTTTAAGCCGCCTGCTAACACACTCAGCCGTGCTGTTCAATTTGCTATCCACCCAACCCTATTCAGCTCTACATTTTCCTGTCCTCATAACCCAACCTTCAGAAATAATTGGTATCTCCTCCACAGAATGTTCCGTTCATTCACTGCGAATCTTAAATTCATCTGACTCTCAACTCCCGGCGGGTTATCGTTACACCACTTGTGAATGTCCAAGTAAGCCAATGCTGGTTTTCAGTGGCCTGTTCATACTAAGAGACGTGCTGTTCATTTGGCTATCCACTCCACCCTGTTCAGCTCTACATTTTCGTGTCCACAAAACCCAGCCTTCAGAAATCATTGGAATCACCACTAGAGAATGTTCCATTCATTCACTGCGAATCTGGAATTCATCTGAACCTCCACTCCTGGCAGGTTTTCGTTACGCCACTGGTGAATGTCCAAGTAACTCAATACTGGTTTTCAGAGGTATGTTCAACTCGCAGAAGTGCTGTTCAATGGGCTATCCACTCAATATTGGTCAGCTCTTCATTTTCCTCTCCACACAAACCAGCCTTCAGAAATCATTGGGCTCTCCACTACAGACTGTTCCATTCATTCACTGCGATTCTGCAATTCATCTGACTCTCCGCTCCAGGCAGGTTTTCATTACAGCACTGGTGAATGACCAAGTAATCCAATGCTGGTTTTCAGCCGCCTTTTCACACTCGCAGTGTGCTGTTCAATTGTCTATCCACTCAAACCTGGTCAGCCTTTCATTTTCTTTTCCACAATATCAGACTTCAGAAATCATTGGAATCGCCAGTACAGAATGTTCCATTCATTCACTGCCAATCTGGAATTCATCTGAATCTGCACTCCAGGTAGGCTTTCATTACACCACTTATGAATGTCCAAGTAACACAATGCTGGTTTTCAGCGGTCTGTTCACACTCTAAGCCCTGCTTTTTACTGGGTATCCACACAACTGTGGTCAGCTCTTCATTTTCATGTCCAAACAATCCAGACTTGAGAAATCATTGCAATCTCCAGTACAGAATGTTCCATTCATTCACTGCGAATCTGGAATTCAACTGAATCTCCACTACCTGCAGATTTATCTTACACCACTTGTGAATGTCCAAGTAAAACAATGCTGGTTTTCAGAGGCCTGTTCATGTTCGCAGTCGTGCTGTTCAATTGGCTATCCACTCAACCTGTTTTGCTCCTCATTTTCCTGTGCACACAACCCAGCCTTCAGAAATCATTGTAATCTCCACTACAGGATGTTCCATTCATTCACTGGGAATCTGGAATTCATCTGAATCTGCACTCCACGCAGGCTTTCGTTACACCACTGCTGAAAGTCGAAGTAATGCAATACTGGTTTTCAGTGGTCTGTTCACATTCGAAGCCGAGGCTTTTTACAGGCTATCCACTCAACACTGGTCAGCTCTTCATTTTCGTGTCCCCACAATCCAGATTTCAGAAATCATTGCAATCTCCACTACAGAATGTTCCATTCATTCACTGCGAGTCTGGAGTTTATCTGATTCTCCACTCCCGCCTGGTTAACATTACACCACTTGTGAATGTCCAAGTAAGCCAATGCTGGTTTTCAGAGGCCTGTTCATACTCGCAGCCGTGCTGTTTAATTGACAATTCACTCCACCCTGTTCAGCTCTTCATTGTCCCACCACACTACCAGCCTTCAGAAATCTTTGTTATCTCCACTACAGAATGTTCCATTCATTCACTGCGAATCTGGAATTCATCTGACTCTCAACTCCACGCAGGTTTTCATTACACCACTGTTGAATGTCCAAGTAACCCAATGCTGGTTTTCAGCGGCCTGTTCATATTCGCAGCCCTGCTGTTTACTTGGCTATCGATTCAAGCCTGGTCAGCTCTTCATTTTCCTGTCCACACAACACAGGCTTCAGAAATCATTGGAATCTCCTCTACAGAATGTTCCATTCATTCACTGCGAATGTGGAATTCAACTGACTCTCCACTCCATGCAGGTTTTCCTTACACCACTGATGAATGTCCAAGTAACCCAATGCTGGTTTTCAGCTGCATGTTCACACTCGCAGCCATGCTATACAATTGGCTTTCCACTAAATCCTGATTAGTTCTTGATTTTCCTTCCACACGACCCAGCCTTCAGAAATCGTTGGAATCTCCACTAGAGAATGTTCCATTCATTCACTGCGAATCTGGAATTCCTCTGAACCTCCACTCCCGGCAGGTTTTCGTTACACCACTGTTGAATGTCCAAGTAACCCGATGTTTTAAGTGTTTTCTTCACAAGCGCAGTGGTGCTGTTCAATTGGCTATCCACTCAACCCTGGCCAGCTCTACATTTTCCTGTCCACACCACAGAGACTGGAGAAATCATTGTTATCTCCACTACAGAATGTTCCATTCATTCACAGCGAATCTGGAATTCATCTGAATCTCCACTCCCGGCAGGTTTTCGTGACACCACTGGTAAATATCCAAGTAAGCCAATGCTGGTTTTAAGTGGCCTGCTCATACTCTCAGCCGTGCTGTTCAATTTGCTATCCACTCAACCCTCTTCAGCTCCATTTTCCTGTCCACATAACCCAAACTTCAGAAACAATTGGTATCTCCTCCACAGAATGTTCCATTCATTGACGGCAAATCTGAAATTCATCTAATTCTCAACTCCCGTCAGGTTTTCGTTACACCACTTGTGAATGTCCAATTAAGCCAAAGCTGGTTTTCAGTGGCCTGTTCTTACTACGAGACGTGCTGTTCGTTTGGCTATCCATTCCACCCTGTTCAGCTCTACATTTTCGTGTCCACAAAACCCAGCCTTCAGAAATCATTGGAATCACCACTAGAGAATGTTCCATTCATTCACTGCGAATCTGGAATTCATCTGAATCTCCACTCCCGGCAGGTTTTCATTGCACCACTGCTGAATGTTCAAGTAACGCAATGATGGTTTTCAACGGTCTATTCACACTCGAACCCGTGCTGTTCACGGTCTAGCGACTCAACACTGGTGAGTTCTTCTTTTTCCAGTTCAGACAATACAAACCTCAGAAACCATTGCAATCTACACTACAGAATGTTTCATTCATTCACGCGAATCTTGAATTCATCTTGTTCTCCACTCCCAGCAGGTTTTCGTTTCACCACTGGTGAATGTCCAAGCAACCCAAGGCTGGTTTCAGCTGCGTGTTAACACTCGCAGCCGTGCTGTTCAATTGGCTATCCAGTGAACGCTGGTTAGCTCTTGATTTTCCTTCCACACACCGAGCCTTCAGAAATCATTCTTATCTCCACTTCCGAATGTTCCATTCGTTCCCTGCGAATCTGGAATTCCTCTGACTCTCCACACCAGGCAGATTTTCCTAACAACACTGGTGAATGACCAGGTAATCCAATGCTGGTTTTCAGCGGCTGTTCACACTCACAGCCTTGCTGTTCAATTGGCAATCCAGTCAAACCTAGTCAGCTCTTCATTTTCCTGTCCACACAACCCAGCGTTCAGAAATCATTGGAATCTCTACTACAGAAATTTCCATTCATTCACTGTGAATCTGGAAATACTCTGAATCTGCATTCCAGGAAGGCTTTCGTTACACCACTGATGAATGTCCAAGTAATGCAATGCTGCTTCTTAGTGGTCTGTTCACACTCGAAACCGTGCTGTTCATTGGCTATCCACTCAATATCGGTCAGCTCTTCAATATCCTGTCCAGACTATCCAGATTCCTAAATGTTGGCAATCACCACTACAGAATGTTCCATTCAATCACGCGAATCTGGAATTCATCAGAGTCTCCACTCCTGGAAGGTTTTCGTGACACCACTGGTAAATGTCCAAGGAAGACAATGCTGGTTTTAAGCCGCCTGCTAACACACTCAGCCGTGCTGTTCAATTTGCTATCCACCCAACCCTATTCAGCTCTACATTTTCCTGTCCTCATAACCCAACCTTCAGAAATAATTGGTATCTCCTCCACAGAATGTTCCGTTCATTCACTGCGAATCTTAAATTCATCTGACTCTCAACTCCCGGCGGGTTATCGTTACACCACTTGTGAATGTCCAAGTAAGCCAATGCTGGTTTTCAGTGGCCTGTTCATACTAAGAGACGTGCTGTTCATTTGGCTATCCACTCCACCCTGTTCAGCTCTACATTTTCGTGTCCACAAAACCCAGCCTTCAGAAATCATTGGAATCACCACTAGAGAATGTTCCATTCATTCACTGCGAATCTGGAATTCATCTGAACCTCCACTCCTGGCAGGTTTTCGTTACGCCACTGGTGAATGTCCAAGTAACTCAATACTGGTTTTCAGAGGCATGTTCAACTCGCAGAAGTGCTGTTCAATGGGCTATCCACTCAATATTGGTCAGCTCTTCATTTTCCTCTCCACACAAACCAGCCTTCAGAAATCATTGGGCTCTCCACTACAGACTGTTCCATTCATTCACTGCGATTCTGCAATTCATCTGACTCTCCGCTCCAGGCAGGTTTTCATTACAGCACTGGTGAATGACCAAGTAATCCAATGCTGGTTTTCAGCCGCCTTTTCACACTCGCAGTGTGCTGTTCAATTGTCTATCCACTCAAACCTGGTCAGCCTTTCATTTTCTTTTCCACAATATCAGACTTCAGAAATCATTGGAATCGCCAGTACAGAATGTTCCATTCATTCACTGCCAATCTGGAATTCATCTGAATCTGCACTCCAGGTAGGCTTTCATTACACCACTTATGAATGTCCAAGTAACACAATGCTGGTTTTCAGCGGTCTGTTCACACTCTAAGCCCTGCTTTTTACTGGGTATCCACACAACTGTGGTCAGCTCTTCATTTTCATGTCCAAACAATCCAGACTTGAGAAATCATTGCAATCTCCAGTACAGAATGTTCCATTCATTCACTGCGAATCTGGAATTCAACTGAATCTCCACTACCTGCAGATTTATCTTACACCACTTGTGAATGTCCAAGTAAAACAATGCTGGTTTTCAGAGGCCTGTTCATGTTCGCAGTCGTGCTGTTCAATTGGCTATCCACTCAACCTGTTTTGCTCCTCATTTTCCTGTGCACACAACCCAGCCTTCAGAAATCATTGTAATCTCCACTACAGGATGTTCCATTCATTCACTGGGAATCTGGAATTCATCTGAATCTGCACTCCACGCAGGCTTTCGTTACACCACTGCTGAAAGTCGAAGTAATGCAATACTGGTTTTCAGTGGTCTGTTCACATTCGAAGCCGAGGCTTTTTACAGGCTATCCACTCAACACTGGTCAGCTCTTCATTTTCGTGTCCCCACAATCCAGATTTCAGAAATCATTGCAATCTCCACTACAGAATGTTCCATTCATTCACTGCGAGTCTGGAGTTTATCTGATTCTCCACTCCCGCCTGGTTAACATTACACCACTTGTGAATGTCCAAGTAAGCCAATGCTGGTTTTCAGAGGCCTGTTCATACTCGCAGCCGTGCTGTTTAATTGACAATTCACTCCACCCTGTTCAGCTCTTCATTGTCCCACCACACTACCAGCCTTCAGAAATCTTTGTTATCTCCACTACAGAATGTTCCATTCATTCACTGCGAATCTGGAATTCATCTGACTCTCAACTCCACGCAGGTTTTCATTACACCACTGTTGAATGTCCAAGTAACCCAATGCTGGTTTTCAGCGGCCTGTTCATATTCGCAGCCCTGCTGTTTACTTGGCTATCGATTCAAGCCTGGTCAGCTCTTCATTTTCCTGTCCACACAACACAGGCTTCAGAAATCATTGGAATCTCCTCTACAGAATGTTCCATTCATTCACTGCGAATGTGGAATTCAACTGACTCTCCACTCCATGCAGGTTTTCCTCACACCACTGATGAATGTCCAAGTAACCCAATGCTGGTTTTCAGCTGCATGTTCACACTCGCAGCCATGCTATACAATTGGCTTTCCACTAAATCCTGATTAGTTCTTGATTTTCCTTCCACACGACCCAGCCTTCAGAAATCGTTGGAATCTCCACTAGAGAATGTTCCATTCATTCACTGCGAATCTGGAATTCCTCTGAACCTCCACTCCCGGCAGGTTTTCGTTACACCACTGTTGAATGTCCAAGTAACCCAATGTTTTAAGTGTTTTCTTCACAAGCGCAGTGGTGCTGTTCAATTGGCTATCCACTCAACCCTGGCCAGCTCTACATTTTCCTGTCCACACCACAGAGACTGGAGAAATCATTGTTATCTCCACTACAGAATGTTCCATTCATTCACAGCGAATCTGGAATTCATCTGAATCTCCACTCCCGGCAGGTTTTCGTGACACCACTGGTAAATATCCAAGTAAGCCAATGCTGGTTTTAAGTGGCCTGCTCATACTCTCAGCCGTGCTGTTCAATTTGCTATCCACTCAACCCTCTTCAGCTCCATTTTCCTGTCCACATAACCCAAACTTCAGAAACAATTGGTATCTCCTCCACAGAATGTTCCATTCATTGACGGCAAATCTGAAATTCATCTAATTCTCAACTCCCGTCAGGTTTTCGTTACACCACTTGTGAATGTCCAATTAAGCCAAAGCTGGTTTTCAGTGGCCTGTTCTTACTACGAGACGTGCTGTTCGTTTGGCTATCCATTCCACCCTGTTCAGCTCTACATTTTCGTGTCCACAAAACCCAGCCTTCAGAAATCATTGGAATCACCACTAGAGAATGTTCCATTCATTCACTGCGAATCTGGAATTCATCTGAATCTCCACTCCCGGCAGGTTTTCATTGCACCACTGCTGAATGTTCAAGTAACGCAATGATGGTTTTCAGCGGTCTATTCACACTCGAACCCGTGCTGTTCACGGTCTAGCGACTCAACACTGGTGAGTTCTTCTTTTTCCAGTTCAGACAATACAAACCTCAGAAACCATTGCAATCTACACTACAGAATGTTTCATTCATTCAGGCGAATCTTGAATTCATCTTGTTCTCCACTCCCAACAGGTTTTCGTTTCACCACTGGTGAATGTCCAAGCAACCCAAGGCTGGTTTCAGCTGCGTGTTAACACTCGCAGCCGTGCTGTTCAATTGGCTATCCAGTGAACGCTGGTTAGCTCTTGATTTTCCTTCCACACACCGAGCCTTCAGAAATCATTCTTATCTCCACTTCAGAGTGTTCCATTCGTTCCCTGCGAATCTGGAATTCCTCTGACTCTCCACACCAGGCAGATTTTCCTAACAACACTGGTGAATGACCAGGTAATCCAATGCTGGTTTTCAGCGGCTGTTCACACTCACAGCCTTGCTGTTCAATTGGCAATCCAGTCAAACCTAGTCAGCTCTTCATTTTCCTGTCCACACAACCCAGCGTTCAGAAATCATTGGAATCTCTACTACAGAAATTTCCATTCATTCACTGTGAATCTGGAAATACTCTGAATCTGCATTCCAGGAAGGCTTTCGTTACACCACTGATGAATGTCCAAGTAATGCAATGCTGCTTCTTAGTGGTCTGTTCACACTCGAAACCGTGCTGTTCATTGGCTATCCACTCAATATCGGTCAGCTCTTCAATATCCTGTCCAGACTATCCAGATTCCTAAATGTTGGCAATCACCACTACAGAATGTTCCATTCAATCACGCGAATCTGGAATTCATCAGAGTCTCCACTCCTGGAAGGTTTTCGTGACACCACTGGTAAATGTCCAAGGAAGACAATGCTGGTTTTAAGCCGCCTGCTAACACACTCAGCCGTGCTGTTCAATTTGCTATCCACCCAACCCTATTCAGCTCTACATTTTCCTGTCCTCATAACCCAACCTTCAGAAATAATTGGTATCTCCTCCACAGAATGTTCCGTTCATTCACTGCGAATCTTAAATTCATCTGACTCTCAACTCCCGGCGGGTTATCGTTACACCACTTGTGAATGTCCAAGTAAGCCAATGCTGGTTTTCAGTGGCCTGTTCATACTAAGAGACGTGCTGTTCATTTGGCTATCCACTCCACCCTGTTCAGCTCTACATTTTCGTGTCCACAAAACCCAGCCTTCAGAAATCATTGGAATCACCACTAGAGAATGTTCCATTCATTCACTGCGAATCTGGAATTCTTCTGAACCTCCACTCCTGGCAGGTTTTCGTTACGCCACTGGTGAATGTCCAAGTAACTCAATACTGGTTTTCAGAGGCATGTTCAACTCGCAGAAGTGCTGTTCAATGGGCTATCCACTCAATATTGGTCAGCTCTTCATTTTCCTCTCCACACAAACCAGCCTTCAGAAATCATTGGGCTCTCCACTACAGACTGTTCCATTCATTCACTGCGATTCTGCAATTCATCTGACTCTCCGCTCCAGGCAGGTTTTCATTACAGCACTGGTGAATGACCAAGTAATCCAATGCTGGTTTTCAGCCGCCTTTTCACACTCGCAGTGTGCTGTTCAATTGTCTATCCACTCAAACCTGGTCAGCCTTTCATTTTCTTTTCCACAATATCAGACTTCAGAAATCATTGGAATCGCCAGTACAGAATGTTCCATTCATTCACTGCCAATCTGGAATTCATCTGAATCTGCACTCCAGGTAGGCTTTCATTACACCACTTATGAATGTCCAAGTAACACAATGCTGGTTTTCAGCGGTCTGTTCACACTCTAAGCCCTGCTTTTTACTGGGTATCCACACAACTGTGGTCAGCTCTTCATTTTCATGTCCAAACAATCCAGACTTGAGAAATCATTGCAATCTCCAGTACAGAATGTTCCATTCATTCACTGCGAATCTGGAATTCAACTGAATCTCCACTACCTGCAGATTTATCTTACACCACTTGTGAATGTCCAAGTAAAACAATGCTGGTTTTCAGAGGCCTGTTCATGTTCGCAGTCGTGCTGTTCAATTGGCTATCCACTCAACCTGTTTTGCTCCTCATTTTCCTGTGCACACAACCCAGCCTTCAGAAATCATTGTAATCTCCACTACAGGATGTTCCATTCATTCACTGGGAATCTGGAATTCATCTGAATCTGCACTCCACGCAGGCTTTCGTTACACCACTGCTGAAAGTCGAAGTAATGCAATACTGGTTTTCAGTGGTCTGTTCACATTCGAAGCCGAGGCTTTTTACAGGCTATCCACTCAACACTGGTCAGCTCTTCATTTTCGTGTCCCCACAATCCAGATTTCAGAAATCATTGCAATCTCCACTACAGAATGTTCCATTCATTCACTGCGAGTCTGGAGTTTATCTGATTCTCCACTCCCGCCTGGTTAACATTACACCACTTGTGAATGTCCAAGTAAGCCAATGCTGGTTTTCAGAGGCCTGTTCATACTCGCAGCCGTGCTGTTTAATTGACAATTCACTCCACCCTGTTCAGCTCTTCATTGTCCCACCACACTACCAGCCTTCAGAAATCTTTGTTATCTCCACTACAGAATGTTCCATTCATTCACTGCGAATCTGGAATTCATCTGACTCTCAACTCCACGCAGGTTTTCATTACACCACTGTTGAATGTCCAAGTAACCCAATGCTGGTTTTCAGCGGCCTGTTCATATTCGCAGCCCTGCTGTTTACTTGGCTATCGATTCAAGCCTGGTCAGCTCTTCATTTTCCTGTCCACACAACACAGGCTTCAGAAATCATTGGAATCTCCTCTACAGAATGTTCCATTCATTCACTGCGAATGTGGAATTCAACTGACTCTCCACTCCATGCAGGTTTTCCTTACATCACTGATGAATGTCCAAGTAACCCAATGCTGGTTTTCAGCTGCATGTTCACACTCGCAGCCATGCTATACAATTGGCTTTCCACTAAATCCTGATTAGTTCTTGATTTTCCTTCCACACGACCCAGCCTTCAGAAATCGTTGGAATCTCCACTAGAGAATGTTCCATTCATTCACTGCGAATCTGGAATTCCTCTGAACCTCCACTCCCGGCAGGTTTTCGTTACACCACTGTTGAATGTCCAAGTAACCCAATGTTTTAAGTGTTTTCTTCACAAGCGCAGTGGTGCTGTTCAATTGGCTATCCACTCAACCCTGGCCAGCTCTACATTTTCCTGTCCACACCACAGAGACTGGAGAAATCATTGTTATCTCCACTACAGAATGTTCCATTCATTCACAGCGAATCTGGAATTCATCTGAATCTCCACTCCCGGCAGGTTTTCGTGACACCACTGGTAAATATCCAAGTAAGCCAATGCTGGTTTTAAGTGGCCTGCTCATACTCTCAGCCGTGCTGTTCAATTTGCTATCCACTCAACCCTCTTCAGCTCCATTTTCCTGTCCACATAACCCAAACTTCAGAAACAATTGGTATCTCCTCCACAGAATGTTCCATTCATTGACGGCAAATCTGAAATTCATCTAATTCTCAACTCCCGTCAGGTTTTCGTTACACCACTTGTGAATGTCCCATTAAGCCAAAGCTGATTTTCAGTGGCCTGTTCTTACTACGAGACGTGCTGTTCATTTGGCTATCCATTCCACCCTGTTCAGCTCTACATTTTCGTGTCCACAAAACCCAGCCTTCAGAAATCATTGGAATCACCACTAGAGAATGTTCCATTCATTCACTGCGAATCTGGAATTCATCTGAATCTCCACTCCCGGCAGGTTTTCATTGCACCACTGCTGAATGTTCAAGTAACGCAATGATGGTTTTCAGCGGTCTATTCACACTCGAACCCGTGCTGTTCACGGTCTAGCGACTCAACACTGGTGAGTTCTTCTTTTTCCAGTTCAGACAATACAAACCTCAGAAACCATTGCAATCTACACTACAGAATGTTTCATTCATTCAGGCGAATCTTGAATTCATCTTGTTCTCCACTCCCAGCAGGTTTTCGTTTCACCACTGGTGAATGTCCAAGCAACCCAAGGCTGGTTTCAGCTGCGTGTTAACACTCGCAGCCGTGCTGTTCAATTGGCTATCCAGTGAACGCTGGTTAGCTCTTGATTTTCCTTCCACACACCGAGCCTTCAGAAATCATTCTTATCTCCACTTCAGAATGTTCCATTCGTTCCCTGCGAATCTGGAATTCCTCTGACTCTCCACACCAGGCAGATTTTCCTAACAACACTGGTGAATGACCAGGTAATCCAATGCTGGTTTTCAGCGGCTGTTCACACTCACAGCCTTGCTGTTCAATTGGCAATCCAGTCAAACCTAGTCAGCTCTTCATTTTCCTGTCCACACAACCCAGCGTTCAGAAATCATTGGAATCTCTACTACAGAAATTTCCATTCATTCGCTGTGAATCTGGAAATACTCTGAATCTGCATTCCAGGAAGGCTTTCGTTACACCACTGATGAATGTCCAAGTAATGCAATGCTGCTTCTTAGTGGTCTGTTCACACTCGAAACCGTGCTGTTCATTGGCTATCCACTCAATATCGGTCAGCTCTTCAATATCCTGTCCAGACTATCCAGATTCCTAAATGTTGGCAATCACCACTACAGAATGTTCCATTCAATCACGCGAATCTGGAATTCATCAGAGTCTCCACTCCTGGAAGGTTTTCGTGACACCACTGGTAAATGTCCAAGGAAGACAATGCTGGTTTTAAGCCGCCTGCTAACACACTCAGCCGTGCTGTTCAATTTGCTATCCACCCAACCCTATTCAGCTCTACATTTTCCTGTCCTCATAACCCAACCTTCAGAAATAATTGGTATCTCCTCCACAGAATGTTCCGTTCATTCACTGCGAATCTTAAATTCATCTGACTCTCAACTCCCGGCGGGTTATCGTTACACCACTTGTGAATGTCCAAGTAAGCCAATGCTGGTTTTCAGTGGCCTGTTCATACTAAGAGACGTGCTGTTCATTTGGCTATCCACTCCACCCTGTTCAGCTCTACATTTTCGTGTCCACAAAACCCAGCCTTCAGAAATCATTGGAATCACCACTAGAGAATGTTCCATTCATTCACTGCGAATCTGGAATTCCTCTGAACCTCCACTCCTGGCAGGTTTTCGTTACGCCACTGGTGAATGTCCAAGTAACTCAATACTGGTTTTCAGAGGCATGTTCAACTCGCAGAAGTGCTGTTCAATGGGCTATCCACTCAATATTGGTCAGCTCTTCATTTTCCTCTCCACACAAACCAGCCTTCAGAAATCATTGGGCTCTCCACTACAGACTGTTCCATTCATTCACTGCGATTCTGCAATTCATCTGACTCTCCGCTCCAGGCAGGTTTTCATTACAGCACTGGTGAATGACCAAGTAATCCAATGCTGGTTTTCAGCCGCCTTTTCACACTCGCAGTGTGCTGTTCAATTGTCTATCCACTCAAACCTGGTCAGCCTTTCATTTTCTTTTCCACAATATCAGACTTCAGAAATCATTGGAATCGCCAGTACAGAATGTTCCATTCATTCACTGCCAATCTGGAATTCATCTGAATCTGCACTCCAGGTAGGCTTTCATTACACCACTTATGAATGTCCAAGTAACACAATGCTGGTTTTCAGCGGTCTGTTCACACTCTAAGCCCTGCTTTTTACTGGGTATCCACACAACTGTGGTCAGCTCTTCATTTTCATGTCCAAACAATCCAGACTTGAGAAATCATTGCAATCTCCAGTACAGAATGTTCCATTCATTCACTGCGAATCTGGAATTCAACTGAATCTCCACTACCTGCAGATTTATCTTACACCACTTGTGAATGTCCAAGTAAAACAATGCTGGTTTTCAGAGGCCTGTTCATGTTCGCAGTCGTGCTGTTCAATTGGCTATCCACTCAACCTGTTTTGCTCCTCATTTTCCTGTGCACACAACCCAGCCTTCAGAAATCATTGTAATCTCCACTACAGGATGTTCCATTCATTCACTGGGAATCTGGAATTCATCTGAATCTGCACTCCACGCAGGCTTTCGTTACACCACTGCTGAAAGTCGAAGTAATGCAATACTGGTTTTCAGTGGTCTGTTCACATTCGAAGCCGAGGCTTTTTACAGGCTATCCACTCAACACTGGTCAGCTCTTCATTTTCGTGTCCCCACAATCCAGATTTCAGAAATCATTGCAATCTCCACTACAGAATGTTCCATTCATTCACTGCGAGTCTGGAGTTTATCTGATTCTCCACTCCCGCCTGGTTAACATTACACCACTTGTGAATGTCCAAGTAAGCCAATGCTGGTTTTCAGAGGCCTGTTCATACTCGCAGCCGTGCTGTTTAATTGACAATTCACTCCACCCTGTTCAGCTCTTCATTGTCCCACCACACTACCAGCCTTCAGAAATCTTTGTTATCTCCACTACAGAATGTTCCATTCATTCACTGCGAATCTGGAATTCATCTGACTCTCAACTCCACGCAGGTTTTCATTACACCACTGTTGAATGTCCAAGTAACCCAATGCTGGTTTTCAGCGGCCTGTTCATATTCGCAGCCCTGCTGTTTACTTGGCTATCGATTCAAGCCTGGTCAGCTCTTCATTTTCCTGTCCACACAACACAGGCTTCAGAAATCATTGGAATCTCCTCTACAGAATGTTCCATTCATTCACTGCGAATGTGGAATTCAACTGACTCTCCACTCCATGCAGGTTTTCCTTACACCACTGATGAATGTCCAAGTAACCCAATGCTGGTTTTCAGCTGCATGTTCACACTCGCAGCCATGCTATACAATTGGCTTTCCACTAAATCCTGATTAGTTCTTGATTTTCCTTCCACACGACCCAGCCTTCAGAAATCGTTGGAATCTCCACTAGAGAATGTTCCATTCATTCACTGCGAATCTGGAATTCCTCTGAACCTCCACTCCCGGCAGGTTTTCGTTACACCACTGTTGAATGTCCAAGTAACCCAATGTTTTAAGTGTTTTCTTCACAAGCGCAGTGGTGCTGTTCAATTGGCTATCCACTCAACCCTGGCCAGCTCTACATTTTCCTGTCCACACCACAGAGACTGGAGAAATCATTGTTATCTCCACTACAGAATGTTCCATTCATTCACAGCGAATCTGGAATTCATCTGAATCTCCACTCCCGGCAGGTTTTCGTGGACACCACTGGTAAATATCCAAGTAAGCCAATGCTGGTTTTAAGTGGCCTGCTCATACTCTCAGCCGTGCTGTTCAATTTGCTATCCACTCAACCCTCTTCAGCTCCATTTTCCTGTCCACATAACCCAAACTTCAGAAACAATTGGTATCTCCTCCACAGAATGTTCCATTCATTGACGGCAAATCTGAAATTCATCTAATTCTCAACTCCCGTCAGCTTTTCGTTACACCACTTGTGAATGTCCAATTAAGCCAAAGCTGGTTTTCAGTGGCCTGTTCTTACTACGAGACGTGCTGTTCATTTGGCTATCCATTCCACCCTGTTCAGCTCTACATTTTCGTGTCCACAAAACCCAGCCTTCAGAAATCATTGGAATCACCACTAGAGAATGTTCCATTCATTCACTGCGAATCTGGAATTCATCTGAATCTCCACTCCCGGCAGGTTTTCATTGCACCACTGCTGAATGTTCAAGTAACGCAATGATGGTTTTCAGCGGTCTATTCACACTCGAACCCGTGCTGTTCACGGTCTAGCGACTCAACACTGGTGAGTTCTTCTTTTTCCAGTTCAGACAATACAAACCTCAGAAACCATTGCAATCTACACTACAGAATGTTTCATTCATTCACGCGAATCTTGAATTCATCTTGTTCTCCACTCCCAGCAGGTTTTCGTTTCACCACTGGTGAATGTCCAAGCAACCCAAGGCTGGTTTCAGCTGCGTGTTAACACTCGCAGCCGTGCTGTTCAATTGGCTATCCAGTGAACGCTGGTTAGCTCTTGATTTTCCTTCCACACACCGAGCCTTCAGAAATCATTCTTATCTCCACTTCAGAATGTTCCATTCGTTCCCTGCGAATCTGGAATTCCTCTGACTCTCCACACCAGGCAGATTTTCCTAACAACACTGGTGAATGACCAGGTAATCCAATGCTGGTTTTCAGCGGCTGTTCACACTCACAGCCTTGCTGTTCAATTGGCAATCCAGTCAAACCTAGTCAGCTCTTCATTTTCCTGTCCACACAACCCAGCGTTCAGAAATCATTGGAATCTCTACTACAGGAATTTCCATTCATTCGCTGTGAATCTGGAAATACTCTGAATCTGCATTCCAGGAAGGCTTTCGTTACACCACTGATGAATGTCCAAGTAATGCAATGCTGCTTCTTAGTGGTCTGTTCACACTCGAAACCGTGCTGTTCATTGGCTATCCACTCAATATCGGTCAGCTCTTCAATATCCTGTCCAGACTATCCAGATTCCTAAATGTTGGCAATCACCACTACAGAATGTTCCATTCAATCACGCGAATCTGGAATTCATCAGAGTCTCCACTCCTGGAAGGTTTTCGTGACACCACTGGTAAATGTCCAAGGAAGACAATGCTGGTTTTAAGCCGCCTGCTAACACACTCAGCCGTGCTGTTCAATTTGCTATCCACCCAACCCTATTCAGCTCTACATTTTCCTGTCCTCATAACCCAACCTTCAGAAATAATTGGTATCTCCTCCACAGAATGTTCCGTTCATTCAGTGCGAATCTTAAATTCATCTGACTCTCAACTCCCGGCGGGTTATCGTTACACCACTTGTGAATGTCCAAGTAAGCCAATGCTGGTTTTCAGTGGCCTGTTCATACTAAGAGACGTGCTGTTCATTTGGCTATCCACTCCACCCTGTTCAGCTCTACATTTTCGTGTCCACAAAACCCAGCCTTCAGAAATCATTGGAATCACCACTAGAGAATGTTCCATTCATTCACTGCGAATCTGGAATTCCTCTGAACCTCCACTCCTGGCAGGTTTTCGTTACGCCACTGGTGAATGTCCAAGTAACTCAATACTGGTTTTCAGAGGCATGTTCAACTCGCAGAAGTGCTGTTCAATGGGCTATCCACTCAATATTGGTCAGCTCTTCATTTTCCTCTCCACACAAACCAGCCTTCAGAAATCATTGGGCTCTCCACTACAGACTGTTCCATTCATTCACTGCGATTCTGCAATTCATCTGACTCTCCGCTCCAGGCAGGTTTTCATTACCGCACTGGTGAATGACCAAGTAATCCAATGCTGGTTTTCAGCCGCCTTTTCACACTCGCAGTGTGCTGTTCAATTGTCTATCCACTCAAACCTGGTCAGCCTTTCATTTTCTTTTCCACAATATCAGACTTCAGAAATCATTGGAATCGCCAGTACAGAATGTTCCATTCATTCACTGCCAATCTGGAATTCATCTGAATCTGCACTCCAGGTAGGCTTTCATTACACCACTTATGAATGTCCAAGTAACACAATGCTGGTTTTCAGCGGTCTGTTCACACTCTAAGCCCTGCTTTTTACTGGGTATCCACACAACTGTGGTCAGCTCTTCATTTTCATGTCCAAACAATCCAGACTTGAGAAATCATTGCAATCTCCAGTACAGAATGTTCCATTCATTCACTGCGAATCTGGAATTCAACTGAATCTCCACTACCTGCAGATTTATCTTACACCACTTGTGAATGTCCAAGTAAAACAATGCTGGTTTTCAGAGGCCTGTTCATGTTCGCAGTCGTGCTGTTCAATTGGCTATCCACTCAACCTGTTTTGCTCCTCATTTTCCTGTGCACACAACCCAGCCTTCAGAAATCATTGTAATCTCCACTACAGGATGTTCCATTCATTCACTGGGAATCTGGAATTCATCTGAATCTGCACTCCACGCAGGCTTTCGTTACACCACTGCTGAAAGTCGAAGTAATGCAATACTGGTTTTCAGTGGTCTGTTCACATTCGAAGCCGAGGCTTTTTACAGGCTATCCACTCAACACTGGTCAGCTCTTCATTTTCGTGTCCCCACAATCCAGATTTCAGAAATCATTGCAATCTCCACTACAGAATGTTCCATTCATTCACTGCGAGTCTGGAGTTTATCTGATTCTCCACTCCCGCCTGGTTAACATTACACCACTTGTGAATGTCCAAGTAAGCCAATGCTGGTTTTCAGAGGCCTGTTCATACTCGCAGCCGTGCTGTTTAATTGACAATTCACTCCACCCTGTTCAGCTCTTCATTGTCCCACCACACTACCAGCCTTCAGAAATCTTTGTTATCTCCACTACAGAATGTTCCATTCATTCACTGCGAATCTGGAATTCATCTGACTCTCAACTCCACGCAGGTTTTCATTACACCACTGTTGAATGTCCAAGTAACCCAATGCTGGTTTTCAGCGGCCTGTTCATATTCGCAGCCCTGCTGTTTACTTGGCTATCGATTCAAGCCTGGTCAGCTCTTCATTTTCCTGTCCACACAACACAGGCTTCAGAAATCATTGGAATCTCCTCTACAGAATGTTCCATTCATTCACTGCGAATGTGGAATTCAACTGACTCTCCACTCCATGCAGGTTTTCCTCACACCACTGATGAATGTCCAAGTAACCCAATGCTGGTTTTCAGCTGCATGTTCACACTCGCAGCCATGCTATACAATTGGCTTTCCACTAAATCCTGATTAGTTCTTGATTTTCCTTCCACACGACCCAGCCTTCAGAAATCGTTGGAATCTCCACTAGAGAATGTTCCATTCATTCACTGCGAATCTGGAATTCCTCTGAACCTCCACTCCCGGCAGGTTTTCGTTACACCACTGTTGAATGTCCAAGTAACCCAATGTTTTAAGTGTTTTCTTCACAAGCGCAGTGGTGCTGTTCAATTGGCTATCCACTCAACCCTGGCCAGCTCTACATTTTCCTGTCCACACCACAGAGACTGGAGAAATCATTGTTATCTCCACTACAGAATGTTCCATTCATTCACAGCGAATCTGGAATTCATCTGAATCTCCACTCCCGGCAGGTTTTCGTGACACCACTGGTAAATATCCAAGTAAGCCAATGCTGGTTTTAAGTGGCCTGCTCATACTCTCAGCCGTGCTGTTCAATTTGCTATCCACTCAACCCTCTTCAGCTCCATTTTCCTGTCCACATAACCCAAACTTCAGAAACAATTGGTATCTCCTCCACAGAATGTTCCATTCATTGACGGCAAATCTGAAATTCATCTAATTCTCAACTCCCGTCAGGTTTTCGTTACACCACTTGTGAATGTCCAATTAAGCCAAAGCTGGTTTTCAGTGGCCTGTTCTTACTACGAGACGTGCTGTTCATTTGGCTATCCATTCCACCCTGTTCAGCTCTACATTTTCCTGTCCACAAAACCCAGCCTTCAGAAATCATTGGAATCACCACTAGAGAATGTTCCATTCATTCACTGCGAATCTGGAATTCATCTGAATCTCCACTCCCGGCAGGTTTTCATTGCACCACTGCTGAATGTTCAAGTAACGCAATGATGGTTTTCAGCGGTCTATTCACACTCGAACCCGTGCTGTTCACGGTCTAGCGACTCAACACTGGTGAGTTCTTCTTTTTCCAGTTCAGACAATACAAACCTCAGAAACCATTGCAATCTACACTACAGAATGTTTCATTCATTCAGGCGAATCTTGAATTCATCTTGTTCTCCACTCCCAGCAGGTTTTCGTTTCACCACTGGTGAATGTCCAAGCAACCCAAGGCTGGTTTCAGCTGCGTGTTAACACTCGCAGCCGTGCTGTTCAATTGGCTATCCAGTGAACGCTGGTTAGCTCTTGATTTTCCTTCCACACACCGAGCCTTCAGAAATCATTCTTATCTCCACTTCAGAGTGTTCCATTCGTTCCCTGCGAATCTGGAATTCCTCTGACTCTCCACACCAGGCAGATTTTCCTAACAACACTGGTGAATGACCAGGTAATCCAATGCTGGTTTTCAGCGGCTGTTCACACTCACAGCCTTGCTGTTCAATTGGCAATCCAGTCAAACCTAGTCAGCTCTTCATTTTCCTGTCCACACAACCCAGCGTTCAGAAATCATTGGAATCTCTACTACAGAAATTTCCATTCATTCACTGTGAATCTGGAAATACTCTGAATCTGCATTCCAGGAAGGCTTTCGTTACACCACTGATGAATGTCCAAGTAATGCAATGCTGCTTCTTAGTGGTCTGTTCACACTCGAAACCGTGCTGTTCATTGGCTATCCACTCAATATCGGTCAGCTCTTCAATATCCTGTCCAGACTATCCAGATTCCTAAATGTTGGCAATCACCACTACAGAATGTTCCATTCAATCACGCGAAACTGGAATTCATCAGAGTCTCCACTCCTGGAAGGTTTTCGTGACACCACTGGTAAATGTCCAAGGAAGACAATGCTGGTTTTAAGCCGCCTGCTAACACACTCAGCCGTGCTGTTCAATTTGCTATCCACCCAACCCTATTCAGCTCTACATTTTCCTGTCCTCATAACCCAACCTTCAGAAATAATTGGTATCTCCTCCACAGAATGTTCCGTTCATTCACTGCGAATCTTAAATTCATCTGACTCTCAACTCCCGGCGGGTTATCGTTACACCACTTGTGAATGTCCAAGTAAGCCAATGCTGGTTTTCAGTGGCCTGTTCATACTAAGAGACGTGCTGTTCATTTGGCTATCCACTCCACCCTGTTCAGCTCTACATTTTCGTGTCCACAAAACCCAGCCTTCAGAAATCATTGGAATCACCACTAGAGAATGTTCCATTCATTCACTGCGAATCTGGAATTCATCTGAACCTCCACTCCTGGCAGGTTTTCGTTACGCCACTGGTGAATGTCCAAGTAACTCAATACTGGTTTTCAGAGGCATGTTCAACTCGCAGAAGTGCTGTTCAATGGGCTATCCACTCAATATTGGTCAGCTCTTCATTTTCCTCTCCACACAAACCAGCCTTCAGAAATCATTGGGCTCTCCACTACAGACTGTTCCATTCATTCACTGCGATTCTGCAATTCATCTGACTCTCCGCTCCAGGCAGGTTTTCATTACAGCACTGGTGAATGACCAAGTAATCCAATGCTGGTTTTCAGCCGCCTTTTCACACTCGCAGTGTGCTGTTCAATTGTCTATCCACTCAAACTTGGTCAGCCTTTCATTTTCTTTTCCACAATATCAGACTTCAGAAATCATTGGAATCGCCAGTACAGAATGTTCCATTCATTCACTGCCAATCTGGAATTCATCTGAATCTGCACTCCAGGTAGGCTTTCATTACACCACTTATGAATGTCCAAGTAACACAATGCTGGTTTTCAGCGGTCTGTTCACACTCTAAGCCCTGCTTTTTACTGGGTATCCACACAACTGTGGTCAGCTCTTCATTTTCATGTCCAAACAATCCAGACTTGAGAAATCATTGCAATCTCCAGTACAGAATGTTCCATTCATTCACTGCGAATCTGGAATTCAACTGAATCTCCACTACCTGCAGATTTATCTTACACCACTTGTGAATGTCCAAGTAAAACAATGCTGGTTTTCAGAGGCCTGTTCATGTTCGCAGTCGTGCTGTTCAATTGGCTATCCACTCAACCTGTTTTGCTCCTCATTTTCCTGTGCACACAACCCAGCCTTCAGAAATCATTGTAATCTCCACTACAGGATGTTCCATTCATTCACTGGGAATCTGGAATTCATCTGAATCTGCACTCCACGCAGGCTTTCGTTACACCACTGCTGAAAGTCGAAGTAATGCAATACTGGTTTTCAGTGGTCTGTTCACATTCGAAGCCGAGGCTTTTTACAGGCTATCCACTCAACACTGGTCAGCTCTTCATTTTCGTGTCCCCACAATCCAGATTTCAGAAATCATTGCAATCTCCACTACAGAATGTTCCATTCATTCACTGCGAGTCTGGAGTTTATCTGATTCTCCACTCCCGCCTGGTTAACATTACACCACTTGTGAATGTCCAAGTAAGCCAATGCTGGTTTTCAGAGGCCTGTTCATACTCGCAGCCGTGCTGTTTAATTGACAATTCACTCCACCCTGTTCAGCTCTTCATTGTCCCACCACACTACCAGCCTTCAGAAATCTTTGTTATCTCCACTACAGAATGTTCCATTCATTCACTGCGAATCTGGAATTCATCTGACTCTCAACTCCACGCAGGTTTTCATTACACCACTGTTGAATGTCCAAGTAACCCAATGCTGGTTTTCAGCGGCCTGTTCATATTCGCAGCCCTGCTGTTTACTTGGCTATCGATTCAAGCCTGGTCAGCTCTTCATTTTCCTGTCCACACAACACAGGCTTCAGAAATCATTGGAATCTCCTCTACAGAATGTTCCATTCATTCACTGCGAATGTGGAATTCAACTGACTCTCCACTCCATGCAGGTTTTCCTCACACCACTGATGAATGTCCAAGTAACCCAATGCTGGTTTTCAGCTGCATGTTCACACTCGCAGCCATGCTATACAATTGGCTTTCCACTAAATCCTGATTAGTTCTTGATTTTCCTTCCACACGACCCAGCCTTCAGAAATCGTTGGAATCTCCACTAGAGAATGTTCCATTCATTCACTGCGAATCTGGAATTCCTCTGAACCTCCACTCCCGGCAGGTTTTCGTTACACCACTGTTGAATGTCCAAGTAACCCAATGTTTTAAGTGTTTTCTTCACAAGCGCAGTGGTGCTGTTCAATTGGCTATCCACTCAACCCTGGCCAGCTCTACATTTTCCTGTCCACACCACAGAGACTGGAGAAATCATTGTTATCTCCACTACAGAATGTTCCATTCATTCACAGCGAATCTGGAATTCATCTGAATCTCCACTCCCGGCAGGTTTTCGTGACACCACTGGTAAATATCCAAGTAAGCCAATGCTGGTTTTAAGTGGCCTGCTCATACTCTCAGCCGTGCTGTTCAATTTGCTATCCACTCAACCCTCTTCAGCTCCATTTTCCTGTCCACATAACCCAAACTTCAGAAACAATTGGTATCTCCTCCACAGAATGTTCCATTCATTGACGGCAAATCTGAAATTCATCTAATTCTCAACTCCCGTCAGGTTTTCGTTACACCACTTGTGAATGTCCAATTAAGCCAAAGCTGGTTTTCAGTGGCCTGTTCTTACTACGAGACGTGCTGTTCATTTGGCTATCCATTCCACCCTGTTCAGCTCTACATTTTCCTGTCCACAAAACCCAGCCTTCAGAAATCATTGGAATCACCACTAGAGAATGTTCCATTCATTCACTGCGAATCTGGAATTCATCTGAATCTCCACTCCCGGCAGGTTTTCATTGCACCACTGCTGAATGTTCAAGTAACGCAATGATGGTTTTCAGCGGTCTATTCACACTCGAACCCGTGCTGTTCACGGTCTAGCGACTCAACACTGGTGAGTTCTTCTTTTTCCAGTTCAGACAATACAAACCTCAGAAACCATTGCAATCTACACTACAGAATGTTTCATTCATTCAGGCGAATCTTGAATTCATCTTGTTCTCCACTCCCAGCAGGTTTTCGTTTCACCACTGGTGAATGTCCAAGCAACCCAAGGCTGGTTTCAGCTGCGTGTTAACACTCGCAGCCGTGCTGTTCAATTGGCTATCCAGTGAACGCTGGTTAGCTCTTGATTTTCCTTCCACACACCGAGCCTTCAGAAATCATTCTTATCTCCACTTCAGAGTGTTCCATTCGTTCCCTGCGAATCTGGAATTCCTCTGACTCTCCACACCAGGCAGATTTTCCTAACAACACTGGTGAATGACCAGGTAATCCAATGCTGGTTTTCAGCGGCTGTTCACACTCACAGCCTTGCTGTTCAATTGGCAATCCAGTCAAACCTAGTCAGCTCTTCATTTTCCTGTCCACACAACCCAGCGTTCAGAAATCATTGGAATCTCTACTACAGAAATTTCCATTCATTCACTGTGAATCTGGAAATACTCTGAATCTGCATTCCAGGAAGGCTTTCGTTACACCACTGATGAATGTCCAAGTAATGCAATGCTGCTTCTTAGTGGTCTGTTCACACTCGAAACCGTGCTGTTCATTGGCTATCCACTCAATATCGGTCAGCTCTTCAATATCCTGTCCAGACTATCCAGATTCCTAAATGTTGGCAATCACCACTACAGAATGTTCCATTCAATCACGCGAAACTGGAATTCATCAGAGTCTCCACTCCTGGAAGGTTTTCGTGACACCACTGGTAAATGTCCAAGGAAGACAATGCTGGTTTTAAGCCGCCTGCTAACACACTCAGCCGTGCTGTTCAATTTGCTATCCACCCAACCCTATTCAGCTCTACATTTTCCTGTCCTCATAACCCAACCTTCAGAAATAATTGGTATCTCCTCCACAGAATGTTCCGTTCATTCACTGCGAATCTTAAATTCATCTGACTCTCAACTCCCGGCGGGTTATCGTTACACCACTTGTGAATGTCCAAGTAAGCCAATGCTGGTTTTCAGTGGCCTGTTCATACTAAGAGACGTGCTGTTCATTTGGCTATCCACTCCACCCTGTTCAGCTCTACATTTTCGTGTCCACAAAACCCAGCCTTCAGAAATCATTGGAATCACCACTAGAGAATGTTCCATTCATTCACTGCGAATCTGGAATTCATCTGAACCTCCACTCCTGGCAGGTTTTCGTTACGCCACTGGTGAATGTCCAAGTAACTCAATACTGGTTTTCAGAGGCATGTTCAACTCGCAGAAGTGCTGTTCAATGGGCTATCCACTCAATATTGGTCAGCTCTTCATTTTCCTCTCCACACAAACCAGCCTTCAGAAATCATTGGGCTCTCCACTACAGACTGTTCCATTCATTCACTGCGATTCTGCAATTCATCTGACTCTCCGCTCCAGGCAGGTTTTCATTACAGCACTGGTGAATGACCAAGTAATCCAATGCTGGTTTTCAGCCGCCTTTTCACACTCGCAGTGTGCTGTTCAATTGTCTATCCACTCAAACTTGGTCAGCCTTTCATTTTCTTTTCCACAATATCAGACTTCAGAAATCATTGGAATCGCCAGTACAGAATGTTCCATTCATTCACTGCCAATCTGGAATTCATCTGAATCTGCACTCCAGGTAGGCTTTCATTACACCACTTATGAATGTCCAAGTAACACAATGCTGGTTTTCAGCGGTCTGTTCACACTCTAAGCCCTGCTTTTTACTGGGTATCCACACAACTGTGGTCAGCTCTTCATTTTCATGTCCAAACAATCCAGACTTGAGAAATCATTGCAATCTCCAGTACAGAATGTTCCATTCATTCACTGCGAATCTGGAATTCAACTGAATCTCCACTACCTGCAGATTTATCTTACACCACTTGTGAATGTCCAAGTAAAACAATGCTGGTTTTCAGAGGCCTGTTCATGTTCGCAGTCGTGCTGTTCAATTGGCTATCCACTCAACCTGTTTTGCTCCTCATTTTCCTGTGCACACAACCCAGCCTTCAGAAATCATTGTAATCTCCACTACAGGATGTTCCATTCATTCACTGGGAATCTGGAATTCATCTGAATCTGCACTCCACGCAGGCTTTCGTTACACCACTGCTGAAAGTCGAAGTAATGCAATACTGGTTTTCAGTGGTCTGTTCACATTCGAAGCCGAGGCTTTTTACAGGCTATCCACTCAACACTGGTCAGCTCTTCATTTTCGTGTCCCCACAATCCAGATTTCAGAAATCATTGCAATCTCCACTACAGAATGTTCCATTCATTCACTGCGAGTCTGGAGTTTATCTGATTCTCCACTCCCGCCTGGTTAACATTACACCACTTGTGAATGTCCAAGTAAGCCAATGCTGGTTTTCAGAGGCCTGTTCATACTCGCAGCCGTGCTGTTTAATTGACAATTCACTCCACCCTGTTCAGCTCTTCATTGTCCCACCACACTACCAGCCTTCAGAAATCTTTGTTATCTCCACTACAGAATGTTCCATTCATTCACTGCGAATCTGGAATTCATCTGACTCTCAACTCCACGCAGGTTTTCATTACACCACTGTTGAATGTCCAAGTAACCCAATGCTGGTTTTCAGCGGCCTGTTCATATTCGCAGCCCTGCTGTTTACTTGGCTATCGATTCAAGCCTGGTCAGCTCTTCATTTTCCTGTCCACACAACACAGGCTTCAGAAATCATTGGAATCTCCTCTACAGAATGTTCCATTCATTCACTGCGAATGTGGAATTCAACTGACTCTCCACTCCATGCAGGTTTTCCTCACACCACTGATGAATGTCCAAGTAACCCAATGCTGGTTTTCAGCTGCATGTTCACACTCGCAGCCATGCTATACAATTGGCTTTCCACTAAATCCTGATTAGTTCTTGATTTTCCTTCCACACGACCCAGCCTTCAGAAATCGTTGGAATCTCCACTAGAGAATGTTCCATTCATTCACTGCGAATCTGGAATTCCTCTGAACCTCCACTCCCGGCAGGTTTTCGTTACACCACTGTTGAATGTCCAAGTAACCCAATGTTTTAAGTGTTTTCTTCACAAGCGCAGTGGTGCTGTTCAATTGGCTATCCACTCAACCCTGGCCAGCTCTACATTTTCCTGTCCACACCACAGAGACTGGAGAAATCATTGTTATCTCCACTACAGAATGTTCCATTCATTCACAGCGAATCTGGAATTCATCTGAATCTCCACTCCCGGCAGGTTTTCGTGACACCACTGGTAAATATCCAAGTAAGCCAATGCTGGTTTTAAGTGGCCTGCTCATACTCTCAGCCGTGCTGTTCAATTTGCTATCCACTCAACCCTCTTCAGCTCCATTTTCCTGTCCACATAACCCAAACTTCAGAAACAATTGGTATCTCCTCCACAGAATGTTCCATTCATTGACGGCAAATCTGAAATTCATCTAATTCTCAACTCCCGTCAGGTTTTCGTTACACCACTTGTGAATGTCCAATTAAGCCAAAGCTGGTTTTCAGTGGCCTGTTCTTACTACGAGACGTGCTGTTCATTTGGCTATCCATTCCACCCTGTTCAGCTCTACATTTTCCTGTCCACAAAACCCAGCCTTCAGAAATCATTGGAATCACCACTAGAGAATGTTCCATTCATTCACTGCGAATCTGGAATTCATCTGAATCTCCACTCCCGGCAGGTTTTCATTGCACCACTGCTGAATGTTCAAGTAACGCAATGATGGTTTTCAGCGGTCTATTCACACTCGAACCCGTGCTGTTCACGGTCTAGCGACTCAACACTGGTGAGTTCTTCTTTTTCCAGTTCAGACAATACAAACCTCAGAAACCATTGCAATCTACACTACAGAATGTTTCATTCATTCAGGCGAATCTTGAATTCATCTTGTTCTCCACTCCCAGCAGGTTTTCGTTTCACCACTGGTGAATGTCCAAGCAACCCAAGGCTGGTTTCAGCTGCGTGTTAACACTCGCAGCCGTGCTGTTCAATTGGCTATCCAGTGAACGCTGGTTAGCTCTTGATTTTCCTTCCACACACCGAGCCTTCAGAAATCATTCTTATCTCCACTTCAGAGTGTTCCATTCGTTCCCTGCGAATCTGGAATTCCTCTGACTCTCCACACCAGGCAGATTTTCCTAACAACACTGGTGAATGACCAGGTAATCCAATGCTGGTTTTCAGCGGCTGTTCACACTCACAGCCTTGCTGTTCAATTGGCAATCCAGTCAAACCTAGTCAGCTCTTCATTTTCCTGTCCACACAACCCAGCGTTCAGAAATCATTGGAATCTCTACTACAGAAATTTCCATTCATTCACTGTGAATCTGGAAATACTCTGAATCTGCATTCCAGGAAGGCTTTCGTTACACCACTGATGAATGTCCAAGTAATGCAATGCTGCTTCTTAGTGGTCTGTTCACACTCGAAACCGTGCTGTTCATTGGCTATCCACTCAATATCGGTCAGCTCTTCAATATCCTGTCCAGACTATCCAGATTCCTAAATGTTGGCAATCACCACTACAGAATGTTCCATTCAATCACGCGAAACTGGAATTCATCAGAGTCTCCACTCCTGGAAGGTTTTCGTGACACCACTGGTAAATGTCCAAGGAAGACAATGCTGGTTTTAAGCCGCCTGCTAACACACTCAGCCGTGCTGTTCAATTTGCTATCCACCCAACCCTATTCAGCTCTACATTTTCCTGTCCTCATAACCCAACCTTCAGAAATAATTGGTATCTCCTCCACAGAATGTTCCGTTCATTCACTGCGAATCTTAAATTCATCTGACTCTCAACTCCCGGCGGGTTATCGTTACACCACTTGTGAATGTCCAAGTAAGCCAATGCTGGTTTTCAGTGGCCTGTTCATACTAAGAGACGTGCTGTTCATTTGGCTATCCACTCCACCCTGTTCAGCTCTACATTTTCGTGTCCACAAAACCCAGCCTTCAGAAATCATTGGAATCACCACTAGAGAATGTTCCATTCATTCACTGCGAATCTGGAATTCATCTGAACCTCCACTCCTGGCAGGTTTTCGTTACGCCACTGGTGAATGTCCAAGTAACTCAATACTGGTTTTCAGAGGCATGTTCAACTCGCAGAAGTGCTGTTCAATGGGCTATCCACTCAATATTGGTCAGCTCTTCATTTTCCTCTCCACACAAACCAGCCTTCAGAAATCATTGGGCTCTCCACTACAGACTGTTCCATTCATTCACTGCGATTCTGCAATTCATCTGACTCTCCGCTCCAGGCAGGTTTTCATTACAGCACTGGTGAATGACCAAGTAATCCAATGCTGGTTTTCAGCCGCCTTTTCACACTCGCAGTGTGCTGTTCAATTGTCTATCCACTCAAACTTGGTCAGCCTTTCATTTTCTTTTCCACAATATCAGACTTCAGAAATCATTGGAATCGCCAGTACAGAATGTTCCATTCATTCACTGCCAATCTGGAATTCATCTGAATCTGCACTCCAGGTAGGCTTTCATTACACCACTTATGAATGTCCAAGTAACACAATGCTGGTTTTCAGCGGTCTGTTCACACTCTAAGCCCTGCTTTTTACTGGGTATCCACACAACTGTGGTCAGCTCTTCATTTTCATGTCCAAACAATCCAGACTTGAGAAATCATTGCAATCTCCAGTACAGAATGTTCCATTCATTCACTGCGAATCTGGAATTCAACTGAATCTCCACTACCTGCAGATTTATCTTACACCACTTGTGAATGTCCAAGTAAAACAATGCTGGTTTTCAGAGGCCTGTTCATGTTCGCAGTCGTGCTGTTCAATTGGCTATCCACTCAACCTGTTTTGCTCCTCATTTTCCTGTGCACACAACCCAGCCTTCAGAAATCATTGTAATCTCCACTACAGGATGTTCCATTCATTCACTGGGAATCTGGAATTCATCTGAATCTGCACTCCACGCAGGCTTTCGTTACACCACTGCTGAAAGTCGAAGTAATGCAATACTGGTTTTCAGTGGTCTGTTCACATTCGAAGCCGAGGCTTTTTACAGGCTATCCACTCAACACTGGTCAGCTCTTCATTTTCGTGTCCCCACAATCCAGATTTCAGAAATCATTGCAATCTCCACTACAGAATGTTCCATTCATTCACTGCGAGTCTGGAGTTTATCTGATTCTCCACTCCCGCCTGGTTAACATTACACCACTTGTGAATGTCCAAGTAAGCCAATGCTGGTTTTCAGAGGCCTGTTCATACTCGCAGCCGTGCTGTTTAATTGACAATTCACTCCACCCTGTTCAGCTCTTCATTGTCCCACCACACTACCAGCCTTCAGAAATCTTTGTTATCTCCACTACAGAATGTTCCATTCATTCACTGCGAATCTGGAATTCATCTGACTCTCAACTCCACGCAGGTTTTCATTACACCACTGTTGAATGTCCAAGTAACCCAATGCTGGTTTTCAGCGGCCTGTTCATATTCGCAGCCCTGCTGTTTACTTGGCTATCGATTCAAGCCTGGTCAGCTCTTCATTTTCCTGTCCACACAACACAGGCTTCAGAAATCATTGGAATCTCCTCTACAGAATGTTCCATTCATTCACTGCGAATGTGGAATTCAACTGACTCTCCACTCCATGCAGGTTTTCCTCACACCACTGATGAATGTCCAAGTAACCCAATGCTGGTTTTCAGCTGCATGTTCACACTCGCAGCCATGCTATACAATTGGCTTTCCACTAAATCCTGATTAGTTCTTGATTTTCCTTCCACACGACCCAGCCTTCAGAAATCGTTGGAATCTCCACTAGAGAATGTTCCATTCATTCACTGCGAATCTGGAATTCCTCTGAACCTCCACTCCCGGCAGGTTTTCGTTACACCACTGTTGAATGTCCAAGTAACCCAATGTTTTAAGTGTTTTCTTCACAAGCGCAGTGGTGCTGTTCAATTGGCTATCCACTCAACCCTGGCCAGCTCTACATTTTCCTGTCCACACCACAGAGACTGGAGAAATCATTGTTATCTCCACTACAGAATGTTCCATTCATTCACAGCGAATCTGGAATTCATCTGAATCTCCACTCCCGGCAGGTTTTCGTGACACCACTGGTAAATATCCAAGTAAGCCAATGCTGGTTTTAAGTGGCCTGCTCATACTCTCAGCCGTGCTGTTCAATTTGCTATCCACTCAACCCTCTTCAGCTCCATTTTCCTGTCCACATAACCCAAACTTCAGAAACAATTGGTATCTCCTCCACAGAATGTTCCATTCATTGACGGCAAATCTGAAATTCATCTAATTCTCAACTCCCGTCAGGTTTTCGTTACACCACTTGTGAATGTCCAATTAAGCCAAAGCTGGTTTTCAGTGGCCTGTTCTTACTACGAGACGTGCTGTTCATTTGGCTATCCATTCCACCCTGTTCAGCTCTACATTTTCCTGTCCACAAAACCCAGCCTTCAGAAATCATTGGAATCACCACTAGAGAATGTTCCATTCATTCACTGCGAATCTGGAATTCATCTGAATCTCCACTCCCGGCAGGTTTTCATTGCACCACTGCTGAATGTTCAAGTAACGCAATGATGGTTTTCAGCGGTCTATTCACACTCGAACCCGTGCTGTTCACGGTCTAGCGACTCAACACTGGTGAGTTCTTCTTTTTCCAGTTCAGACAATACAAACCTCAGAAACCATTGCAATCTACACTACAGAATGTTTCATTCATTCAGGCGAATCTTGAATTCATCTTGTTCTCCACTCCCAGCAGGTTTTCGTTTCACCACTGGTGAATGTCCAAGCAACCCAAGGCTGGTTTCAGCTGCGTGTTAACACTCGCAGCCGTGCTGTTCAATTGGCTATCCAGTGAACGCTGGTTAGCTCTTGATTTTCCTTCCACACACCGAGCCTTCAGAAATCATTCTTATCTCCACTTCAGAATGTTCCATTCGTTCCCTGCGAATCTGGAATTCCTCTGACTCTCCACACCAGGCAGATTTTCCTAACAACACTGGTGAATGACCAGGTAATCCAATGCTGGTTTTCAGCGGCTGTTCACACTCACAGCCTTGCTGTTCAATTGGCAATCCAGTCAAACCTAGTCAGCTCTTCATTTTCCTGTCCACACAACCCAGCGTTCAGAAATCATTGGAATCTCTACTACAGAAATTTCCATTCATTCACTGTGAATCTGGAAATACTCTGAATCTGCATTCCAGGAAGGCTTTCGTTACACCACTGATGAATGTCCAAGTAATGCAATGCTGCTTCTTAGTGGTCTGTTCACACTCGAAACCGTGCTGTTCATTGGCTATCCACTCAATATCGGTCAGCTCTTCAATATCCTGTCCAGACTATCCAGATTCCTAAATGTTGGCAATCACCACTACAGAATGTTCCATTCAATCACGCGAATCTGGAATTCATCAGAGTCTCCACTCCTGGAAGGTTTTCGTGACACCACTGGTAAATGTCCCAGGAAGACAATGCTGGTTTTAAGCCGCCTGCTAACACACTCAGCCGTGCTGTTCAATTTGCTATCCACCCAACCCTATTCAGCTCTACATTTTCCTGTCCTCATAACCCAACCTTCAGAAATAATTGGTATCTCCTCCACAGAATGTTCCGTTCATTCACTGCGAATCTTAAATTCATCTGACTCTCAACTCCCGGCGGGTTATCGTTACACCACTTGTGAATGTCCAAGTAAGCCAATGCTGGTTTTCAGTGACCTGTTCATACTAAGAGACGTGCTGTTCATTTGGCTATCCACTCCACCCTGTTCAGCTCTACATTTTCGTGTCCACAAAACCCAGCCTTCAGAAATCATTGGAATCACCACTAGAGAATGTTCCATTCATTCACTGCGAATCTGGAATTCATCTGAACCTCCACTCCTGGCAGGTTTTCGTTACGCCACTGGTGAATGTCCAAGTAACTCAATACTGGTTTTCAGAGGCATGTTCAACTCGCAGAAGTGCTGTTCAATGGGCTATCCACTCAATATTGGTCAGCTCTTCATTTTCCTCTCCACACAAACCAGCCTTCAGAAATCATTGGGCTCTCCACTACAGACTGTTCCATTCATTCACTGCGATTCTGCAATTCATCTGACTCTCCGCTCCAGGCAGGTTTTCATTACAGCACTGGTGAATGACCAAGTAATCCAATGCTGGTTTTCAGCCGCCTTTTCACACTCGCAGTGTGCTGTTCAATGGTCTATCCACTCAAACCTGGTCAGCCTTTCATTTTCTTTTCCACAATATCAGACTTCAGAAATCATTGGAATCGCCAGTACAGAATGTTCCATTCATTCACTGCCAATCTGGAATTCATCTGAATCTGCACTCCAGGTAGGCTTTCATTACACCACTTATGAATGTCCAAGTAACACAATGCTGGTTTTCAGCGGTCTGTTCACACTCTAAGCCCTGCTTTTTACTGGGTATCCACACAACTGTGGTCAGCTCTTCATTTTCATGTCCAAACAATCCAGACTTGAGAAATCATTGCAATCTCCAGTACAGAATGTTCCATTCATTCACTGCGAATCTGGAATTCAACTGAATCTCCACTACCTGCAGATTTATCTTACACCACTTGTGAATGTCCAAGTAAAACAATGCTGGTTTTCAGAGGCCTGTTCATGTTCGCAGTCGTGCTGTTCAATTGGCTATCCACTCAACCTGTTTTGCTCCTCATTTTCCTGTGCACACAACCCAGCCTTCAGAAATCATTGTAATCTCCACTACAGGATGTTCCATTCATTCACTGGGAATCTGGAATTCATCTGAATCTGCACTCCACGCAGGCTTTCGTTACACCACTGCTGAAAGTCGAAGTAATGCAATACTGGTTTTCAGTGGTCTGTTCACATTCGAAGCCGAGGCTTTTTACAGGCTATCCACTCAACACTGGTCAGCTCTTCATTTTCGTGTCCCCACAATCCAGATTTCAGAAATCATTGCAATCTCCACTACAGAATGTTCCATTCATTCACTGCGAGTCTGGAGTTTATCTGATTCTCCACTCCCGCCTGGTTAACATTACACCACTTGTGAATGTCCAAGTAAGCCAATGCTGGTTTTCAGAGGCCTGTTCATACTCGCAGCCGTGCTGTTTAATTGACAATTCACTCCACCCTGTTCAGCTCTTCATTGTCCCACCACACTACCAGCCTTCAGAAATCTTTGTTATCTCCACTACAGAATGTTCCATTCATTCACTGCGAATCTGGAATTCATCTGACTCTCAACTCCACGCAGGTTTTCATTACACCACTGTTGAATGTCCAAGTAACCCAATGCTGGTTTTCAGCGGCCTGTTCATATTCGCAGCCCTGCTGTTTACTTGGCTATCGATTCAAGCCTGGTCAGCTCTTCATTTTCCTGTCCACACAACACAGGCTTCAGAAATCATTGGAATCTCCTCTACAGAATGTTCCATTCATTCACTGCGAATGTGGAATTCAACTGACTCTCCACTCCATGCAGGTTTTCCTCACACCACTGATGAATGTCCAAGTAACCCAATGCTGGTTTTCAGCTGCATGTTCACACTCGCAGCCATGCTATACAATTGGCTTTCCACTAAATCCTGATTAGTTCTTGATTTTCCTTCCACACGACCCAGCCTTCAGAAATCGTTGGAATCTCCACTAGAGAATGTTCCATTCATTCACTGCGAATCTGGAATTCCTCTGAACCTCCACTCCCGGCAGGTTTTCGTTACACCACTGTTGAATGTCCAAGTAACCCGATGTTTTAAGTGTTTTCTTCACAAGCGCAGTGGTGCTGTTCAATTGGCTATCCACTCAACCCTGGCCAGCTCTACATTTTCCTGTCCACACCACAGAGACTGGAGAAATCATTGTTATCTCCACTACAGAATGTTCCATTCATTCACAGCGAATCTGGAATTCATCTGAATCTCCACTCCCGGCAGGTTTTCGTGACACCACTGGTAAATATCCAAGTAAGCCAATGCTGGTTTTAAGTGGCCTGCTCATACTCTCAGCCGTGCTGTTCAATTTGCTATCCACTCAACCCTCTTCAGCTCCATTTTCCTGTCCACATAACCCAAACTTCAGAAACAATTGGTATCTCCTCCACAGAATGTTCCATTCATTGACGGCAAATCTGAAATTCATCTAATTCTCAACTCCCGTCAGGTTTTCGTTACACCACTTGTGAATGTCCAATTAAGCCAAAGCTGGTTTTCAGTGGCCTGTTCTTACTACGAGACGTGCTGTTCATTTGGCTATCCATTCCACCCTGTTCAGCTCTACATTTTCGTGTCCACAAAACCCAGCCTTCAGAAATCATTGGAATCACCACTAGAGAATGTTCCATTCATTCACTGCGAATCTGGAATTCATCTGAATCTCCACTCCCGGCAGGTTTTCATTGCACCACTGCTGAATGTTCAAGTAACGCAATGATGGTTTTTAAGCGGTCTATTCACACTCGAACCCGTGCTGTTCACGGTCTAGCGACTCAACACTGGTGAGTTCTTCTTTTTCCAGTTCAGACAATACAAACCTCAGAAACCATTGCAATCTACACTACAGAATGTTTCATTCATTCAGGCGAATCTTGAATTCATCTTGTTCTCCACTCCCAGCAGGTTTTCGTTTCACCACTGGTGAATGTCCAAGCAACCCAAGGCTGGTTTCAGCTGCGTGTTAACACTCGCAGCCGTGCTGTTCAATTGGCTATCCAGTGAACGCTGGTTAGCTCTTGATTTTCCTTCCACACACCGAGCCTTCAGAAATCATTCTTATCTCCACTTCAGAATGTTCCATTCGTTCCCTGCGAATCTGGAATTCCTCTGACTCTCCACACCAGGCAGATTTTCCTAACAACACTGGTGAATGACCAGGTAATCCAATGCTGGTTTTCAGCGGCTGTTCACACTCACAGCCTTGCTGTTCAATTGGCAATCCAGTCAAACCTAGTCAGCTCTTCATTTTCCTGTCCACACAACCCAGCGTTCAGAAATCATTGGAATCTCTACTACAGAAATTTCCATTCATTCACTGTGAATCTGGAAATACTCTGAATCTGCATTCCAGGAAGGCTTTCGTTACACCACTGATGAATGTCCAAGTAATGCAATGCTGCTTCTTAGTGGTCTGTTCACACTCGAAACCGTGCTGTTCATTGGCTATCCACTCAATATCGGTCAGCTCTTCAATATCCTGTCCAGACTATCCAGATTCCTAAATGTTGGCAATCACCACTACAGAATGTTCCATTCAATCACGCGAATCTGGAATTCATCAGAGTCTCCACTCCTGGAAGGTTTTCGTGACACCACTGGTAAATGTCCCAGGAAGACAATGCTGGTTTTAAGCCGCCTGCTAACACACTCAGCCGTGCTGTTCAATTTGCTATCCACCCAACCCTATTCAGCTCTACATTTTCCTGTCCTCATAACCCAACCTTCAGAAATAATTGGTATCTCCTCCACAGAATGTTCCGTTCATTCACTGCGAATCTTAAATTCATCTGACTCTCAACTCCCGGCGGGTTATCGTTACACCACTTGTGAATGTCCAAGTAAGCCAATGCTGGTTTTCAGTGGCCTGTTCATACTAAGAGACGTGCTGTTCATTTGGCTATCCACTCCACCCTGTTCAGCTCTACATTTTCGTGTCCACAAAACCCAGCCTTCAGAAATCATTGGAATCACCACTAGAGAATGTTCCATTCATTCACTGCGAATCTGGAATTCATCTGAACCTCCACTCCTGGCAGGTTTTCGTTACGCCACTGGTGAATGTCCAAGTAACTCAATACTGGTTTTCAGAGGCATGTTCAACTCGCAGAAGTGCTGTTCAATGGGCTATCCACTCAATATTGGTCAGCTCTTCATTTTCCTCTCCACACAAACCAGCCTTCAGAAATCATTGGGCTCTCCACTACAGACTGTTCCATTCATTCACTGCGATTCTGCAATTCATCTGACTCTCCGCTCCAGGCAGGTTTTCATTACAGCACTGGTGAATGACCAAGTAATCCAATGCTGGTTTTCAGCCGCCTTTTCACACTCGCAGTGTGCTGTTCAATTGTCTATCCACTCAAACCTGGTCAGCCTTTCATTTTCTTTTCCACAATATCAGACTTCAGAAATCATTGGAATCGCCAGTACAGAATGTTCCATTCATTCACTGCCAATCTGGAATTCATCTGAATCTGCACTCCAGGTAGGCTTTCATTACACCACTTATGAATGTCCAAGTAACACAATGCTGGTTTTCAGCGGTCTGTTCACACTCTAAGCCCTGCTTTTTACTGGGTATCCACACAACTGTGGTCAGCTCTTCATTTTCATGTCCAAACAATCCAGACTTGAGAAATCATTGCAATCTCCAGTACAGAATGTTCCATTCATTCACTGCGAATCTGGAATTCAACTGAATCTCCACTACCTGCAGATTTATCTTACACCACTTGTGAATGTCCAAGTAAAACAATGCTGGTTTTCAGAGGCCTGTTCATGTTCGCAGTCGTGCTGTTCCATTGGCTATCCACTCAACCTGTTTTGCTCCTCATTTTCCTGTGCACACAACCCAGCCTTCAGAAATCATTGTAATCTCCACTACAGGATGTTCCATTCATTCACTGGGAATCTGGAATTCATCTGAATCTGCACTCCACGCAGGCTTTCGTTACACCACTGCTGAAAGTCGAAGTAATGCAATACTGGTTTTCAGTGGTCTGTTCACATTCGAAGCCGAGGCTTTTTACAGGCTATCCACTCAACACTGGTCAGCTCTTCATTTTCGTGTCCCCACAATCCAGATTTCAGAAATCATTGCAATCTCCACTACAGAATGTTCCATTCATTCACTGCGAGTCTGGAGTTTATCTGATTCTCCACTCCCGCCTGGTTAACATTACACCACTTGTGAATGTCCAAGTAAGCCAATGCTGGTTTTCAGAGGCCTGTTCATACTCGCAGCCGTGCTGTTTAATTGACAATTCACTCCACCCTGTTCAGCTCTTCATTGTCCCACCACACTACCAGCCTTCAGAAATCTTTGTTATCTCCACTACAGAATGTTCCATTCATTCACTGCGAATCTGGAATTCATCTGACTCTCAACTCCACGCAGGTTTTCATTACACCACTGTTGAATGTCCAAGTAACCCAATGCTGGTTTTCAGCGGCCTGTTCATATTCGCAGCCCTGCTGTTTACTTGGCTATCGATTCAAGCCTGGTCAGCTCTTCATTTTCCTGTCCACACAACACAGGCTTCAGAAAACATTGGAATCTCCTCTACAGAATGTTCCATTCATTCACTGCGAATGTGGAATTCAACTGACTCTCCACTCCATGCAGGTTTTCCTTACACCACTGATGAATGTCCAAGTAACCCAATGCTGGTTTTCAGCTGCATGTTCACACTCGCAGCCATGCTATACAATTGGCTTTCCACTAAATCCTGATTAGTTCTTGATTTTCCTTCCACACGACCCAGCCTTCAGAAATCGTTGGAATCTCCACTAGAGAATGTTCCATTCATTCACTGCGAATCTGGAATTCCTCTGAACCTCCACTCCCGGCAGGTTTTCGTTACACCACTGTTGAATGTCCAAGTAACCCGATGTTTTAAGTGTTTTCTTCACAAGCGCAGTGGTGCTGTTCAATTGGCTATCCACTCAACCCTGGCCAGCTCTACATTTTCCTGTCCACACCACAGAGACTGGAGAAATCATTGTTATCTCCACTACAGAATGTTCCATTCATTCACAGCGAATCTGGAATTCATCTGAATCTCCACTCCCGGCAGGTTTTCGTGGACACCACTGGTAAATATCCAAGTAAGCCAATGCTGGTTTTAAGTGGCCTGCTCATACTCTCAGCCGTGCTGTTCAATTTGCTATCCACTCAAACCTCTTCAGCTCCATTTTCCTGTCCACATAACCCAAACTTCAGAAACAATTGGTATCTCCTCCACAGAATGTTCCATTCATTGACGGCAAATCTGAAATTCATCTAATTCTCAACTCCCGTCAGGTTTTCGTTACACCACTTGTGAATGTCCAATTAAGCCAAAGCTGGTTTTCAGTGGCCTGTTCTTACTACGAGACGTGCTGTTCATTTGGCTATCCATTCCACCCTGTTCAGCTCTATATTTTCGTGTCCACAAAACCCAGCCTTCAGAAATCATTGGAATCACCACTAGAGAATGTTCCATTCATTCACTGCGAATCTGGAATTCATCTGAATCTCCACTCCCGGCAGGTTTTCATTGCACCACTGCTGAATGTTCAAGTAACGCAATGATGGTTTTCAGCGGTCTATTCACACTCGAACCCGTGCTGTTCACGGTCTAGCGACTCAACACTGGTGAGTTCTTCTTTTTCCAGTTCAGACAATACAAACCTCAGAAACCATTGCAATCTACACTACAGAATGTTTCATTCATTCAGGCGAATCTTGAATTCATCTTGTTCTCCACTCCCAGCAGGTTTTCGTTTCACCACTGGTGAATGTCCAAGCAACCCAAGGCTGGTTTCAACTGCGTGTTAACACTCGCAGCCGTGCTGTTCAATTGGCTATCCAGTGAACGCTGGTTAGCTCTTGATTTTCCTTCCACACACCGAGCCTTCAGAAATCATTCTTATCTCCACTTCAGAGTGTTCCATTCGTTCCCTGCGAATCTGGAATTCCTCTGACTCTCCACACCAGGCAGATTTTCCTAACAACACTGGTGAATGACCAGGTAATCCAATGCTGGTTTTCAGCGGCTGTTCACACTCACAGCCTTGCTGTTCAATTGGCAATCCAGTCAAACCTAGTCAGCTCTTCATTTTCCTGTCCACACAACCCAGCGTTCAGAAATCATTGGAATCTCTACTACAGAAATTTCCATTCATTCACTGTGAATCTGGAAATACTCTGAATCTGCATTCCAGGAAGGCTTTCGTTACACCACTGATGAATGTCCAAGTAATGCAATGCTGCTTCTTAGTGGTCTGTTCACACTCGAAACCGTGCTGTTCATTGGCTATCCACTCAATATCGGTCAGCTCTTCAATATCCTGTCCAGACTATCCAGATTCCTAAATGTTGGCAATCACCACTACAGAATGTTCCATTCAATCACGCGAATCTGGAATTCATCAGAGTCTCCACTCCTGGAAGGTTTTCGTGACACCACTGGTAAATGTCCCAGGAAGACAATGCTGGTTTTAAGCCGCCTGCTAACACACTCAGCCGTGCTGTTCAATTTGCTATCCACCCAACCCTATTCAGCTCTACATTTTCCTGTCCTCATAACCCAACCTTCAGAACTAATTGGTATCTCCTCCACAGAATGTTCCGTTCATTCACTGCGAATCTTAAATTCATCTGACTCTCAACTCCTGGCGGGTTATCGTTACACCACTTGTGAATGTCCAAGTAAGCCAATGCTGGTTTTCAGTGGCCTGTTCATACTAAGAGACGTGCTGTTCATTTGGCTATCCACTCCACCCTGTTCAGCTCTACATTTTCGTGTCCACAAAACCCAGCCTTCAGAAATCATTGGAATCACCACTAGAGAATGTTCCATTCATTCACTGCGAATCTGGAATTCATCTGAACCTCCACTCCTGGCAGGTTTTCGTTACGCCACTGGTGAATGTCCAAGTAACTCAATACTGGTTTTCAGAGGCATGTTCAACTCGCAGAAGTGCTGTTCAATGGGCTATCCACTCAATATTGGTCAGCTCTTCATTTTCCTCTCCACACAAACCAGCCTTCAGAAATCATTGGGCTCTCCACTACAGACTGTTCCATTCATTCACTGCGATTCTGCAATTCATCTGACTCTCCGCTCCAGGCAGGTTTTCATTACAGCACTGGTGAATGACCAAGTAATCCAATGCTGGTTTTCAGCCGCCTTTTCACACTCGCAGTGTGCTGTTCAATTGTCTATCCACTCAAACCTGGTCAGCCTTTCATTTTCTTTTCCACAATATCAGACTTCAGAAATCATTGGAATCGCCAGTACAGAATGTTCCATTCATTCACTGCCAATCTGGAATTCATCTGAATCTGCACTCCAGGTAGGCTTCATTACACCACTTATGAATGTCCAAGTAACACAATGCTGGTTTTCAGCGGTCTGTTCACACTCTAAGCCCTGCTTTTTACTGGGTATCCACACAACTGTGGTCAGCTCTTCATTTTCATGTCCAAACAATCCAGACTTGAGAAATCATTGCAATCTCCAGTACAGAATGTTCCATTCATTCACTGCGAATCTGGAATTCAACTGAATCTCCACTACCTGCAGATTTATCTTACACCACTTGTGAATGTCCAAGTAAAACAATGCTGGTTTTCAGAGGCCTGTTCATGTTCGCAGTCGTGCTGTTCAATTGGCTATCCACTCAACCTGTTTTGCTCCTCATTTTCCTGTGCACACAACCCAGCCTTCAGAAATCATTGTAATCTCCACTACAGGATGTTCCATTCATTCACTGGGAATCTGGAATTCATCTGAATCTGCACTCCACGCAGGCTTTCGTTACACCACTGCTGAAAGTCGAAGTAATGCAATACTGGTTTTCAGTGGTCTGTTCACATTCGAAGCCGAGGCTTTTTACAGGCTATCCACTCAACACTGGTCAGCTCTTCATTTTCGTGTCCCCACAATCCAGATTTCAGAAATCATTGCAATCTCCACTACAGAATGTTCCATTCATTCACTGCGAGTCTGGAGTTTATCTGATTCTCCACTCCCGCCTGGTTAACATTACACCACTTGTGAATGTCCAAGTAAGCCAATGCTGGTTTTCAGAGGCCTGTTCATACTCGCAGCCGTGCTGTTTAATTGACAATTCACTCCACCCTGTTCAGCTCTTCATTGTCCCACCACACTACCAGCCTTCAGAAATCTTTGTTATCTCCACTACAGAATGTTCCATTCATTCACTGCGAATCTGGAATTCATCTGACTCTCAACTCCACGCAGGTTTTCATTACACCACTGTTGAATGTCCAAGTAACCCAATGCTGGTTTTCAGCGGCCTGTTCATATTCGCAGCCCTGCTGTTTACTTGGCTATCGATTCAAGCCTGGTCAGCTCTTCATTTTCCTGTCCACACAACACAGGCTTCAGAAATCATTGGAATCTCCTCTACAGAATGTTCCATTCATTCACTGCGAATGTGGAATTCAACTGACTCTCCACTCCATGCAGGTTTTCCTTACACCACTGATGAATGTCCAAGTAACCCAATGCTGGTTTTCAGCTGCATGTTCACACTCGCAGCCATGCTATACAATTGGCTTTCCACTAAATCCTGATTAGTTCTTGATTTTCCTTCCACACGACCCAGCCTTCAGAAATCGTTGGAATCTCCACTAGAGAATGTTCCATTCATTCACTGCGAATCTGGAATTCCTCTGAACCTCCACTCCCGGCAGGTTTTCGTTACACCACTGTTGAATGTCCAAGTAACCCGATGTTTTAAGTGTTTTCTTCACAAGCGCAGTGGTGCTGTTCAATTGGCTATCCACTCAACCCTGGCCAGCTCTACATTTTCCTGTCCACACCACAGAGACTGGAGAAATCATTGTTATCTCCACTACAGAATGTTCCATTCATTCACAGCGAATCTGGAATTCATCTGAATCTCCACTCCCGGCAGGTTTTCGTGGACACCACTGGTAAATATCCAAGTAAGCCAATGCTGGTTTTAAGTGGCCTGCTCATACTCTCAGCCGTGCTGTTCAATTTGCTATCCACTCAAACCTCTTCAGCTCCATTTTCCTGTCCACATAACCCAAACTTCAGAAACAATTGGTATCTCCTCCACAGAATGTTCCATTCATTGACGGCAAATCTGAAATTCATCTAATTCTCAACTCCCGTCAGGTTTTCGTTACACCACTTGTGAATGTCCAATTAAGCCAAAGCTGGTTTTCAGTGGCCTGTTCTTACTACGAGACGTGCTGTTCATTTGGCTATCCATTCCACCCTGTTCAGCTCTACATTTTCGTGTCCACAAAACCCAGCCTTCAGAAATCATTGGAATCACCACTAGAGAATGTTCCATTCATTCACTGCGAATCTGGAATTCATCTGAATCTCCACTCCCGGCAGGTTTTCATTGCACCACTGCTGAATGTTCAAGTAACGCAATGATGGTTTTCAGCGGTCTATTCACACTCGAACCCGTGCTGTTCACGGTCTAGCGACTCAACACTGGTGAGTTCTTCTTTTTCCAGTTCAGACAATACAAACCTCAGAAACCATTGCAATCTACACTACAGAATGTTTCATTCATTCAGGCGAATCTTGAATTCATCTTGTTCTCCACTCCCAGCAGGTTTTCGTTTCACCACTGGTGAATGTCCAAGCAACCCAAGGCTGGTTTCAGCTGCGTGTTAACACTCGCAGCCGTGCTGTTCAATTGGCTATCCAGTGAACGCTGGTTAGCTCTTGATTTTCCTTCCACACACCGAGCCTTCAGAAATCATTCTTATCTCCACTTCAGAGTGTTCCATTCGTTCCCTGCGAATCTGGAATTCCTCTGACTCTCCACACCAGGCAGATTTTCCTAACAACACTGGTGAATGACCAGGTAATCCAATGCTGGTTTTCAGCGGCTGTTCACACTCACAGCCTTGCTGTTCAATTGGCAATCCAGTCAAACCTAGTCAGCTCTTCATTTTCCTGTCCACACAACCCAGCGTTCAGAAATCATTGGAATCTCTACTACAGAAATTTCCATTCATTCACTGTGAATCTGGAAATACTCTGAATCTGCATTCCAGGAAGGCTTTCGTTACACCACTGATGAATGTCCAAGTAATGCAATGCTGCTTCTTAGTGGTCTGTTCACACTCGAAACCGTGCTGTTCATTGGCTATCCACTCAATATCGGTCAGCTCTTCAATATCCTGTCCAGACTATCCAGATTCCTAAATGTTGGCAATCACCACTACAGAATGTTCCATTCAATCACGCGAATCTGGAATTCATCAGAGTCTCCACTCCTGGAAGGTTTTCGTGACACCACTGGTAAATGTCCAAGGAAGACAATGCTGGTTTTAAGCCGCCTGCTAACACACTCAGCCGTGCTGTTCAATTTGCTATCCACCCAACCCTATTCAGCTCTACATTTTCCTGTCCTCATAACCCAACCTTCAGAAATAATTGGTATCTCCTCCACAGAATGTTCCGTTCATTCACTGCGAATCTTAAATTCATCTGACTCTCAACTCCCGGCGGGTTATCGTTACACCACTTGTGAATGTCCAAGTAAGCCAATGCTGGTTTTCAGTGGCCTGTTCATACTAAGAGACGTGCTGTTCATTTGGCTATCCACTCCACCCTGTTCAGCTCTACATTTTCGTGTCCACAAAACCCAGCCTTCAGAAATCATTGGAATCACCACTAGAGAATGTTCCATTCATTCACTGCGAATCTGGAATTCCTCTGAACCTCCACTCCTGGCAGGTTTTCGTTACGCCACTGGTGAATGTCCAAGTAACTCAATACTGGTTTTCAGAGGCATGTTCAACTCGCAGAAGTGCTGTTCAATGGGCTATCCACTCAATATTGGTCAGCTCTTCATTTTCCTCTCCACACAAACCAGCCTTCAGAAATCATTGGGCTCTCCACTACAGACTGTTCCATTCATTCACTGCGATTCTGCAATTCATCTGACTCTCCGCTCCAGGCAGGTTTTCATTACAGCACTGGTGAATGACCAAGTAATCCAATGCTGGTTTTCAGCCGCCTTTTCACACTCGCAGTGTGCTGTTCAATTGTCTATCCACTCAAACCTGGTCAGCCTTTCATTTTCTTTTCCACAATATCAGACTTCAGAAATCATTGGAATCGCCAGTACAGAATGTTCCATTCATTCACTGCCAATCTGGAATTCATCTGAATCTGCACTCCAGGTAGGCTTTCATTACACCACTTATGAATGTCCAAGTAACACAATGCTGGTTTTCAGCGGTCTGTTCACACTCTAAGCCCTGCTTTTTACTGGGTATCCACACAACTGTGGTCAGCTCTTCATTTTCATGTCCAAACAATCCAGACTTGAGAAATCATTGCAATCTCCAGTACAGAATGTTCCATTCATTCACTGCGAATCTGGAATTCAACTGAATCTCCACTACCTGCAGATTTATCTTACACCACTTGTGAATGTCCAAGTAAAACAATGCTGGTTTTCAGAGGCCTGTTCATGTTCGCAGTCGTGCTGTTCAATTGGCTATCCACTCAACCTGTTTTGCTCCTCATTTTCCTGTGCACACAACCCAGCCTTCAGAAATCATTGTAATCTCCACTACAGGATGTTCCATTCATTCACTGGGAATCTGGAATTCATCTGAATCTGCACTCCACGCAGGCTTTCGTTACACCACTGCTGAAAGTCGAAGTAATGCAATACTGGTTTTCAGTGGTCTGTTCACATTCGAAGCCGAGGCTTTTTACAGGCTATCCACTCAACACTGGTCAGCTCTTCATTTTCGTGTCCCCACAATCCAGATTTCAGAAATCATTGCAATCTCCACTACAGAATGTTCCATTCATTCACTGCGAGTCTGGAGTTTATCTGATTCTCCACTCCCGCCTGGTTAACATTACACCACTTGTGAATGTCCAAGTAAGCCAATGCTGGTTTTCAGAGGCCTGTTCATACTCGCAGCCGTGCTGTTTAATTGACAATTCACTCCACCCTGTTCAGCTCTTCATTGTCCCACCACACTACCAGCCTTCAGAAATCTTTGTTATCTCCACTACAGAATGTTCCATTCATTCACTGCGAATCTGGAATTCATCTGACTCTCAACTCCACGCAGGTTTTCATTACACCACTGTTGAATGTCCAAGTAACCCAATGCTGGTTTTCAGCGGCCTGTTCATATTCGCAGCCCTGCTGTTTACTTGGCTATCGATTCAAGCCTGGTCAGCTCTTCGTTTTCCTGTCCACACAACACAGGCTTCAGAAAACATTGGAATCTCCTCTACAGAATGTTCCATTCATTCACTGCGAATGTGGAATTCAACTGACTCTCCACTCCATGCAGGTTTTCCTTACACCACTGATGAATGTCCAAGTAACCCAATGCTGGTTTTCAGCTGCATGTTCACACTCGCAGCCATGCTATACAATTGGCTTTCCACTAAATCCTGATTAGTTCTTGATTTTCCTTCCACACGACCCAGCCTTCAGAAATCGTTGGAATCTCCACTAGAGAATGTTCCATTCATTCACTGCGAATCTGGAATTCCTCTGAACCTCCACTCCCGGCAGGTTTTCGTTACACCACTGTTGAATGTCCAAGTAACCCAATGTTTTAAGTGTTTTCTTCACAAGCGCAGTGGTGCTGTTCAATTGGCTATCCACTCAACCCTGGCCAGCTCTACATTTTCCTGTCCACACCACAGAGACTGGAGAAATCATTGTTATCTCCACTACAGAATGTTCCATTCATTCACAGCGAATCTGGAATTCATCTGAATCTCCACTCCCGGCAGGTTTTCGTGACACCACTGGTAAATATCCAAGTAAGCCAATGCTGGTTTTAAGTGGCCTGCTCATACTCTCAGCCGTGCTGTTCAATTTGCTATCCACTCAACCCTCTTCAGCTCCATTTTCCTGTCCACATAACCCAAACTTCAGAAACAATTGGTATCTCCTCCACAGAATGTTCCATTCATTGACGGCAAATCTGAAATTCATCTAATTCTCAACTCCCGTCAGGTTTTCGTTACACCACTTGTGAATGTCCAATTAAGCCAAAGCTGGTTTTCAGTGGCCTGTTCTTACTACGAGACGTGCTGTTCATTTGGCTATCCATTCCACCCTGTTCAGCTCTACATTTTCGTGTCCACAAAACCCAGCCTTCAGAAATCAATGGAATCACCACTAGAGAATGTTCCATTCATTCACTGCGAATCTGGAATTCATCTGAATCTCCACTCCCGGCAGGTTTTCATTGCACCACTGCTGAATGTTCAAGTAACGCAATGATGGTTTTCAGCGGTCTATTCACACTCGAACCCGTGCTGTTCACGGTCTAGCGACTCAACACTGGTGAGTTCTTCTTTTTCCAGTTCAGACAATACAAACCTCAGAAACCATTGCAATCTACACTACAGAATGTTTCATTCATTCAGGCGAATCTTGAATTCATCTTGTTCTCCACTCCCAGCAGGTTTTCGTTTCACCACTGGTGAATGTCCAAGCAACCCAAGGCTGGTTTCAGCTGCGTGTTAACACTCGCAGCCGTGCTGTTCAATTGGCTATCCAGTGAACGCTGGTTAGCTCTTGATTTTCCTTCCACACACCGAGCCTTCAGAAATCATTCTTATCTCCACTTCAGAGTGTTCCATTCGTTCCCTGCGAATCTGGAATTCCTCTGACTCTCCACACCAGGCAGATTTTCCTAACAACACTGGTGAATGACCAGGTAATCCAATGCTGGTTTTCAGCGGCTGTTCACACTCACAGCCTTGCTGTTCAATTGGCAATCCAGTCAAACCTAGTCAGCTCTTCATTTTCCTGTCCACACAACCCAGCGTTCAGAAATCATTGGAATCTCTACTACAGAAATTTCCATTCATTCACTGTGAATCTGGAAATACTCTGAATCTGCATTCCAGGAAGGCTTTCGTTACACCACTGATGAATGTCCAAGTAATGCAATGCTGCTTCTTAGTGGTCTGTTCACACTCGAAACCGTGCTGTTCATTGGCTATCCACTCAATATCGGTCAGCTCTTCAATATCCTGTCCAGACTATCCAGATTCCTAAATGTTGGCAATCACCACTACAGAATGTTCCATTCAATCACGCGAATCTGGAATTCATCAGAGTCTCCACTCCTGGAAGGTTTTCGTGACACCACTGGTAAATGTCCAAGGAAGACAATGCTGGTTTTAAGCCGCCTGCTAACACACTCAGCCGTGCTGTTCAATTTGCTATCCACCCAACCCTATTCAGCTCTACATTTTCCTGTCCTCATAACCCAACCTTCAGAAATAATTGGTATCTCCTCCACAGAATGTTCCGTTCATTCACTGCGAATCTTAAATTCATCTGACTCTCAACTCCCGGCGGGTTATCGTTACACCACTTGTGAATGTCCAAGTAAGCCAATGCTGGTTTTCAGTGGCCTGTTCATACTAAGAGACGTGCTGTTCATTTGGCTATCCACTCCACCCTGTTCAGCTCTACATTTTCGTGTCCACAAAACCCAGCCTTCAGAAATCATTGGAATCACCACTAGAGAATGTTCCATTCATTCACTGCGAATCTGGAATTCCTCTGAACCTCCACTCCTGGCAGGTTTTCGTTACGCCACTGGTGAATGTCCAAGTAACTCAATACTGGTTTTCAGAGGCATGTTCAACTCGCAGAAGTGCTGTTCAATGGGCTATCCACTCAATATTGGTCAGCTCTTCATTTTCCTCTCCACACAAACCAGCCTTCAGAAATCATTGGGCTCTCCACTACAGACTGTTCCATTCATTCACTGCGATTCTGCAATTCATCTGACTCTCCGCTCCAGGCAGGTTTTCATTACAGCACTGGTGAATGACCAAGTAATCCAATGCTGGTTTTCAGCCGCCTTTTCACACTCGCAGTGTGCTGTTCAATTGTCTATCCACTCAAACCTGGTCAGCCTTTCATTTTCTTTTCCACAATATCAGACTTCAGAAATCATTGGAATCGCCAGTACAGAATGTTCCATTCATTCACTGCCAATCTGGAATTCATCTGAATCTGCACTCCAGGTAGGCTTTCATTACACCACTTATGAATGTCCAAGTAACACAATGCTGGTTTTCAGCGGTCTGTTCACACTCTAAGCCCTGCTTTTTACTGGGTATCCACACAACTGTGGTCAGCTCTTCATTTTCATGTCCAAACAATCCAGACTTGAGAAATCATTGCAATCTCCAGTACAGAATGTTCCATTCATTCACTGCGAATCTGGAATTCAACTGAATCTCCACTACCTGCAGATTTATCTTACACCACTTGTGAATGTCCAAGTAAAACAATGCTGGTTTTCAGAGGCCTGTTCATGTTCGCAGTCGTGCTGTTCAATTGGCTATCCACTCAACCTGTTTTGCTCCTCATTTTCCTGTGCACACAACCCAGCCTTCAGAAATCATTGTAATCTCCACTACAGGATGTTCCATTCATTCACTGGGAATCTGGAATTCATCTGAATCTGCACTCCACGCAGGCTTTCGTTACACCACTGCTGAAAGTCGAAGTAATGCAATACTGGTTTTCAGTGGTCTGTTCACATTCGAAGCCGAGGCTTTTTACAGGCTATCCACTCAACACTGGTCAGCTCTTCATTTTCGTGTCCCCACAATCCAGATTTCAGAAATCATTGCAATCTCCACTACAGAATGTTCCATTCATTCACTGCGAGTCTGGAGTTTATCTGATTCTCCACTCCCGCCTGGTTAACATTACACCACTTGTGAATGTCCAAGTAAGCCAATGCTGGTTTTCAGAGGCCTGTTCATACTCGCAGCCGTGCTGTTTAATTGACAATTCACTCCACCCTGTTCAGCTCTTCATTGTCCCACCACACTACCAGCCTTCAGAAATCTTTGTTATCTCCACTAGAGAATGTTCCATTCATTCACTGCGAATCTGGAATTCATCTGACTCTCAACTCCACGCAGGTTTTCATTACACCACTGTTGAATGTCCAAGTAACCCAATGCTGGTTTTCAGCGGCCTGTTCATATTCGCAGCCCTGCTGTTTACTTGGCTATCGATTCAAGCCTGGTCAGCTCTTCATTTTCCTGTCCACACAACACAGGCTTCAGAAATCATTGGAATCTCCTCTACAGAATGTTCCATTCATTCACTGCGAATGTGGAATTCAACTGACTCTCCACTCCATGCAGGTTTTCCTTACACCACTGATGAATGTCCAAGTAACCCAATGCTGGTTTTCAGCTGCATGTTCACACTCGCAGCCATGCTATACAATTGGCTTTCCACTAAATCCTGATTAGGTCTTGATTTTCCTTCCACACGACCCAGCCTTCAGAAATCGTTGGAATCTCCACTAGAGAATGTTCCATTCATTCACTGCGAATCTGGAATTCCTCTGAACCTCCACTCCCGGCAGGTTTTCGTTACACCACTGTTGAATGTCCAAGTAACCCAATGTTTTAAGTGTTTTCTTCACAAGCGCAGTGGTGCTGTTCAATTGGCTATCCACTCAACCCTGGCCAGCTCTACATTTTCCTGTCCACACCACAGAGACTGGAGAAATCATTGTTATCTCCACTACAGAATGTTCCATTCATTCACAGCGAATCTGGAATTCATCTGAATCTCCACTCCCGGCAGGTTTTCGTGACACCACTGGTAAATATCCAAGTAAGCCAATGCTGGTTTTAAGTGGCCTGCTCATACTCTCAGCCGTGCTGTTCAATTTGCTATCCACTCAACCCTCTTCAGCTCCATTTTCCTGTCCACATAACCCAAACTTCAGAAACAATTGGTATCTCCTCCACAGAATGTTCCATTCATTGACGGCAAATCTGAAATTCATCTAATTCTCAACTCCCGTCAGGTTTTCGTTACACCACTTGTGAATGTCCAATTAAGCCAAAGCTGGTTTTCAGTGGCCTGTTCTTACTACGAGACGTGCTGTTCATTTGGCTATCCATTCCACCCTGTTCAGCTCTACATTTTCGTGTCCACAAAACCCAGCCTTCAGAAATCATTGGAATCACCACTAGAGAATGTTCCATTCATTCACTGCGAATCTGGAATTCATCTGAATCTCGACTCCCGGCAGCTTTTCATTGCACCACTGCTGAATGTTCAAGTAACGCAATGATGGTTTTCAGCGGTCTATTCACACTCGAACCCGTGCTGTTCACGGTCTAGCGACTCAACACTGGTGAGTTCTTCTTTTTCCAGTTCAGACAATACAAACCTCAGAAACCATTGCAATCTACACTACAGAATGTTTCATTCATTCAGGCGAATCTTGAATTCATCTTGTTCTCCACTCCCAGCAGGTTTTCGTTTCACCACTGGTGAATGTCCAAGCAACCCAAGGCTGGTTTCAGCTGCGTGTTAACACTCGCAGCCGTGCTGTTCAATTGGCTATCCAGTGAACGCTGGTTAGCTCTTGATTTTCCTTCCACACACCGAGCCTTCAGAAATCATTCTTATCTCCACTTCAGAGTGTTCCATTCGTTCCCTGCGAATCTGGAATTCCTCTGACTCTCCACACCAGGCAGATTTTCCTAACAACACTGGTGAATGACCAGGTAATCCAATGCTGGTTTTCAGCGGCTGTTCACACTCACAGCCTTGCTGTTCAATTGGCAATCCAGTCAAACCTAGTCAGCTCTTCATTTTCCTGTCCACACAACCCAGCGTTCAGAAATCATTGGAATCTCTACTACAGAAATTTCCATTCATTCACTGTGAATCTGGAAATACTCTGAATCTGCATTCCAGGAAGGCTTTCGTTACACCACTGATGAATGTCCAAGTAATGCAATGCTGCTTCTTAGTGGTCTGTTCACACTCGAAACCGTGCTGTTCATTGGCTATCCACTCAATATCGGTCAGCTCTTCAATATCCTGTCCAGACTATCCAGATTCCTAAATGTTGGCAATCACCACTACAGAATGTTCCATTCAATCACGCGAATCTGGAATTCATCAGAGTCTCCACTCCTGGAAGGTTTTCGTGACACCACTGGTAAATGTCCAAGGAAGACAATGCTGGTTTTAAGCCGCCTGCTAACACACTCAGCCGTGCTGTTCAATTTGCTATCCACCCAACCCTATTCAGCTCTACATTTTCCTGTCCTCATAACCCAACCTTCAGAAATAATTGGTATCTCCTCCACAGAATGTTCCGTTCATTCACTGCGAATCTTAAATTCATCTGACTCTCAACTCCCGGCGGGTTATCGTTACACCACTTGTGAATGTCCAAGTAAGCCAATGCTGGTTTTCAGTGGCCTGTTCATACTAAGAGACGTGCTGTTCATTTGGCTATCCACTCCACCCTGTTCAGCTCTACATTCTCGTGTCCACAAAACCCAGCCTTCAGAAATCATTGGAATCACCACTAGAGAATGTTCCATTCATTCACTGCGAATCTGGAATTCCTCTGAACCTCCACTCCTGGCAGGTTTTCGTTACGCCACTGGTGAATGTCCAAGTAACTCAATACTGGTTTTCAGAGGCATGTTCAACTCGCAGAAGTGCTGTTCAATGGGCTATCCACTCAATATTGGTCAGCTCTTCATTTTCCTCTCCACACAAACCAGCCTTCAGAAATCATTGGGCTCTCCACTACAGACTGTTCCATTCATTCACTGCGATTCTGCAATTCATCTGACTCTCCGCTCCAGGCAGGTTTTCATTACAGCACTGGTGAATGACCAAGTAATCCAATGCTGGTTTTCAGCCGCCTTTTCACACTCGCAGTGTGCTGTTCAATTGCCTATCCACTCAAACCTGGTCAGCCTTTCATTTTCTTTTCCACAATATCAGACTTCAGAAATCATTGGAATCGCCAGTACAGAATGTTCCATTCATTCACTGCCAATCTGGAATTCATCTGAATCTGCACTCCAGGTAGGCTTTCATTACACCACTTATGAATGTCCAAGTAACACAATGCTGGTTTTCAGCGGTCTGTTCACACTCTAAGCCCTGCTTTTTACTGGGTATCCACACAACTGTGGTCAGCTCTTCATTTTCATGTCCAAACAATCCAGACTTGAGAAATCATTGCAATCTCCAGTACAGAATGTTCCATTCATTCACTGCGAATCTGGAATTCAACTGAATCTCCACTACCTGCAGATTTATCTTACACCACTTGTGAATGTCCAAGTAAAACAATGCTGGTTTTCAGAGGCCTGTTCATGTTCGCAGTCGTGCTGTTCAATTGGCTATCCACTCAACCTGTTTTGCTCCTCATTTTCCTGTGCACACAACCCAGCCTTCAGAAATCATTGTAATCTCCACTACAGGATGTTCCATTCATTCACTGGGAATCTGGAATTCATCTGAATCTGCACTCCACGCAGGCTTTCGTTACACCACTGCTGAAAGTCGAAGTAATGCAATACTGGTTTTCAGTGGTCTGTTCACATTCGAAGCCGAGGCTTTTTACAGGCTATCCGCTCAACACTGGTCAGCTCTTCATTTTCGTGTCCCCACAATCCAGATTTCAGAAATCATTGCAATCTCCACTACAGAATGTTCCATTCATTCACTGCGAGTCTGGAGTTTATCTGATTCTCCACTCCCGCCTGGTTAACATTACACCACTTGTGAATGTCCAAGTAAGCCAATGCTGGTTTTCAGAGGCCTGTTCATACTCGCAGCCGTGCTGTTTAATTGACAATTCACTCCACCCTGTTCAGCTCTTCATTGTCCCACCACACTACCAGCCTTCAGAAATCTTTGTTATCTCCACTAGAGAATGTTCCATTCATTCACTGCGAATCTGGAATTCATCTGACTCTCAACTCCACGCAGGTTTTCATTACACCACTGTTGAATGTCCAAGTAACCCAATGCTGGTTTTCAGCGGCCTGTTCATATTCGCAGCCCTGCTGTTTACTTGGCTATCGATTCAAGCCTGGTCAGCTCTTCATTTTCCTGTCCACACAACACAGGCTTCAGAAATCATTGGAATCTCCTCTACAGAATGTTCCATTCATTCACTGCGAATGTGGAATTCAACTGACTCTCCACTCCATGCAGGTTTTCCTTACACCACTGATGAATGTCCAAGTAACCCAATGCTGGTTTTCAGCTGCATGTTCACACTCGCAGCCATGCTATACAATTGGCTTTCCACTAAATCCTGATTAGTTCTTGATTTTCCTTCCACACGACCCAGCCTTCAGAAATCGTTGGAATCTCCACTAGAGAATGTTCCATTCATTCACTGCGAATCTGGAATTCCTCTGAACCTCCACTCCCGGCAGGTTTTCGTTACACCACTGTTGAATGTCCAAGTAACCCAATGTTTTAAGTGTTTTCTTCACAAGCGCAGTGGTGCTGTTCAATTGGCTATCCACTCAACCCTGGCCAGCTCTACATTTTCCTGTCCACACCACAGAGACTGGAGAAATCATTGTTATCTCCACTACAGAATGTTCCATTCATTCACAGCGAATCTGGAATTCATCTGAATCTCCACTCCCGGCAGGTTTTCGTGACACCACTGGTAAATATCCAAGTAAGCCAATGCTGGTTTTAAGTGGCCTGCTCATACTCTCAGCCGTGCTGTTCAATTTGCTATCCACTCAACCCTCTTCAGCTCCATTTTCCTGTCCACATAACCCAAACTTCAGAAACAATTGGTATCTCCTCCACAGAATGTTCCATTCATTGACGGCAAATCTGAAATTCATCTAATTCTCAACTCCCGTCAGGTTTTCGTTACACCACTTGTGAATGTCCAATTAAGCCAAAGCTGGTTTTCAGTGGCCTGTTCTTACTACGAGACGTGCTGTTCATTTGGCTATCCATTCCACCCTGTTCAGCTCTACATTTTCGTGTCCACAAAACCCAGCCTTCAGAAATCATTGGAATCACCACTAGAGAATGTTCCATTCATTCACTGCGAATCTGGAATTCATCTGAATCTCCACTCCCGGCAGCTTTTCATTGCACCACTGCTGAATGTTCAAGTAACGCAATGATGGTTTTCAGCGGTCTATTCACACTCGAACCCGTGCTGTTCACGGTCTAGCGACTCAACACTGGTGAGTTCTTCTTTTTCCAGTTCAGACAATACAAACCTCAGAAACCATTGCAATCTACACTACAGAATGTTTCATTCATTCAGGCGAATCTTGAATTCATCTTGTTCTCCACTCCCAGCAGGTTTTCGTTTCACCACTGGTGAATGTCCAAGCAACCCAAGGCTGGTTTCAGCTGCGTGTTAACACTCGCAGCCGTGCTGTTCAATTGGCTATCCAGTGAACGCTGGTTAGCTCTTGATTTTCCTTCCACACACCGAGCCTTCAGAAATCATTCTTATCTCCACTTCAGAGTGTTCCATTCGTTCCCTGCGAATCTGGAATTCCTCTGACTCTCCACACCAGGCAGATTTTCCTAACAACACTGGTGAATGACCAGGTAATCCAATGCTGGTTTTCAGCGGCTGTTCACACTCACAGCCTTGCTGTTCAATTGGCAATCCAGTCAAACCTAGTCAGCTCTTCATTTTCCTGTCCACACAACCCAGCGTTCAGAAATCATTGGAATCTCTACTACAGAAATTTCCATTCATTCACTGTGAATCTGGAAATACTCTGAATCTGCATTCCAGGAAGGCTTTCGTTACACCACTGATGAATGTCCAAGTAATGCAATGCTGCTTCTTAGTGGTCTGTTCACACTCGAAACCGTGCTGTTCATTGGCTATCCACTCAATATCGGTCAGCTCTTCAATATCCTGTCCAGACTATCCAGATTCCTAAATGTTGGCAATCACCACTACAGAATGTTCCATTCAATCACGCGAATCTGGAATTCATCAGAGTCTCCACTCCTGGAAGGTTTTCGTGACACCACTGGTAAATGTCCAAGGAAGACAATGCTGGTTTTAAGCCGCCTGCTAACACACTCAGCCGTGCTGTTCAATTTGCTATCCACCCAACCCTATTCAGCTCTACATTTTCCTGTCCTCATAACCCAACCTTCAGAAATAATTGGTATCTCCTCCACAGAATGTTCCGTTCATTCACTGCGAATCTTAAATTCATCTGACTCTCAACTCCCGGCGGGTTATCGTTACACCACTTGTGAATGTCCAAGTAAGCCAATGCTGGTTTTCAGTGGCCTGTTCATACTAAGAGACGTGCTGTTCATTTGGCTATCCACTCCACCCTGTTCAGCTCTACATTTTCGTGTCCACAAAACCCAGCCTTCAGAAATCATTGGAATCACCACTAGAGAATGTTCCATTCATTCACTGCGAATCTGGAATTCCTCTGAACCTCCACTCCTGGCAGGTTTTCGTTACGCCACTGGTGAATGTCCAAGTAACTCAATACTGGTTTTCAGAGGCATGTTCAACTCGCAGAAGTGCTGTTCAATGGGCTATCCACTCAATATTGGTCAGCTCTTCATTTTCCTCTCCACACAAACCAGCCTTCAGAAATCATTGGGCTCTCCACTACAGACTGTTCCATTCATTCACTGCGATTCTGCAATTCATCTGACTCTCCGCTCCAGGCAGGTTTTCATTACAGCACTGGTGAATGACCAAGTAATCCAATGCTGGTTTTCAGCCGCCTTTTCACACTCGCAGTGTGCTGTTCAATTGTCTATCCACTCAAACCTGGTCAGCCTTTCATTTTCTTTTCCACAATATCAGACTTCAGAAATCATTGGAATCGCCAGTACAGAATGTTCCATTCATTCACTGCCAATCTGGAATTCATCTGAATCTGCACTCCAGGTAGGCTTTCATTACACCACTTATGAATGTCCAAGTAACACAATGCTGGTTTTCAGCGGTCTGTTCACACTCTAAGCCCTGCTTTTTACTGGGTATCCACACAACTGTGGTCAGCTCTTCATTTTCATGTCCAAACAATCCAGACTTGAGAAATCATTGCAATCTCCAGTACAGAATGTTCCATTCATTCACTGCGAATCTGGAATTCAACTGAATCTCCACTACCTGCAGATTTATCTTACACCACTTGTGAATGTCCAAGTAAAACAATGCTGGTTTTCAGAGGCCTGTTCATGTTCGCAGTCGTGCTGTTCAATTGGCTATCCACTCAACCTGTTTTGCTCCTCATTTTCCTGTGCACACAACCCAGCCTTCAGAAATCATTGTAATCTCCACTACAGGATGTTCCATTCATTCACTGGGAATCTGGAATTCATCTGAATCTGCACTCCACGCAGGCTTTCGTTACACCACTGCTGAAAGTCGAAGTAATGCAATACTGGTTTTCAGTGGTCTGTTCACATTCGAAGCCGAGGCTTTTTACAGGCTATCCACTCAACACTGGTCAGCTCTTCATTTTCGTGTCCCCACAATCCAGATTTCAGAAATCATTGCAATCTCCACTACAGAATGTTCCATTCATTCACTGCGAGTCTGGAGTTTATCTGATTCTCCACTCCCGCCTGGTTAACATTACACCACTTGTGAATGTCCAAGTAAGCCAATGCTGGTTTTCAGAGGCCTGTTCATACTCGCAGCCGTGCTGTTTAATTGACAATTCACTCCACCCTGTTCAGCTCTTCATTGTCCCACCACACTACCAGCCTTCAGAAATCTTTGTTATCTCCACTACAGAATGTTCCATTCATTCACTGCGAATCTGGAATTCATCTGACTCTCAACTCCACGCAAGTTTTCATTACACCACTGTTGAATGTCCAAGTAACCCAATGCTGGTTTTCAGCGGCCTGTTCATATTCGCAGCCCTGCTGTTTACTTGGCTATCGATTCAAGCCTGGTCAGCTCTTCATTTTCCTGTCCACACAACACAGGCTTCAGAAATCATTGGAATCTCCTCTACAGAATGTTCCATTCATTCACTGCGAATGTGGAATTCAACTGACTCTCCACTCCATGCAGGTTTTCCTTACACCACTGATGAATGTCCAAGTAACCCAATGCTGGTTTTCAGCTGCATGTTCACACTCGCAGCCATGCTATACAATTGGCTTTCCACTAAATCCTGATTAGTTCTTGATTTTCCTTCCACACGACCCAGCCTTCAGAAATCATTGGAATCTCCACTAGAGAATGTTCCATTCATTCACTGCGAATCTGGAATTCCTCTGAACCTCCACTCCCGGCAGGTTTTCGTTACACCACTGTTGAATGTCCAAGTAACCCAATGTTTTAAGTGTTTTCTTCACAAGCGCAGTGGTGCTGTTCAATTGGCTATCCACTCAACCCTGGCCAGCTCTACATTTTCCTGTCCACACCACAGAGACTGGAGAAATCATTGTTATCTCCACTACAGAATGTTCCATTCATTCACAGCGAATCTGGAATTCATCTGAATCTCCACTCCCGGCAGGTTTTCGTGACACCACTGGTAAATATCCAAGTAAGCCAATGCTGGTTTTAAGTGGCCTGCTCATACTCTCAGCCGTGCTGTTCAATTTGCTATCCACTCAACCCTCTTCAGCTCCATTTTCCTGTCCACATAACCCAAACTTCAGAAACAATTGGTATCTCCTCCACAGAATGTTCCATTCATTGACGGCACATCTGAAATTCATCTAATTCTCAACTCCCGTCAGGTTTTCGTTACACCACTTGTGAATGTCCAATTAAGCCAAAGCTGGTTTTCAGTGGCCTGTTCTTACTACGAGACGTGCTGTTCATTTGGCTATCCATTCCACCCTGTTCAGCTCTACATTTTCGTGTCCACAAAACCCAGCCTTCAGAAATCATTGGAATCACCACTAGAGAATGTTCCATTCATTCACTGCGAATCTGGAATTCATCTGAATCTCCACTCCCGGCAGCTTTTCATTGCACCACTGCTGAATGTTCAAGTAACGCAATGATGGTTTTCAGCGGTCTATTCACACTCGAACCCGTGCTGTTCACGGTCTAGCGACTCAACACTGGTGAGTTCTTCTTTTTCCAGTTCAGACAATACAAACCTCAGAAACCATTGCAATCTACACTACAGAATGTTTCATTCATTCAGGCGAATCTTGAATTCATCTTGTTCTCCACTCCCAGCAGGTTTTCGTTTCACCACTGGTGAATGTCCAAGCAACCCAAGGCTGGTTTCAGCTGCGTGTTAACACTCGCAGCCGTGCTGTTCAATTGGCTATCCAGTGAACGCTGGTTAGCTCTTGATTTTCCTTCCACACACCGAGCCTTCAGAAATCATTCTTATCTCCACTTCAGAATGTTCCATTCGTTCCCTGCGAATCTGGAATTCCTCTGACTCTCCACACCAGGCAGATTTTCCTAACAACACTGGTGAATGACCAGGTAATCCAATGCTGGTTTTCAGCGGCTGTTCACACTCACAGCCTTGCTGTTCAATTGGCAATCCAGTCAAACCTAGTCAGCTCTTCATTTTCCTGTCCACACAACCCAGCGTTCAGAAATCATTGGAATCTCTACTACAGAAATTTCCATTCATTCACTGTGAATCTGGAAATACTCTGAATCTGCATTCCAGGAAGGCTTTCGTTACACCACTGATGAATGTCCAAGTAATGCAATGCTGCTTCTTAGTGGTCTGTTCACACTCGAAACCGTGCTGTTCATTGGCTATCCACTCAATATCGGTCAGCTCTTCAATATCCTGTCCAGACTATCCAGATTCCTAAATGTTGGCAATCACCACTACAGAATGTTCCATTCAATCACGCGAATCTGGAATTCATCAGAGTCTCCACTCCTGGAAGGTTTTCGTGACACCACTGGTAAATGTCCAAGGAAGACAATGCTGGTTTTAAGCCGCCTGCTAACACACTCAGCTGTGCTGTTCAATTTGCTATCCACCCAACCCTATTCAGCTCTACATTTTCCTGTCCTCATAACCCAACCTTCAGAAATAATTGGTATCTCCTCCACAGAATGTTCCGTTCATTCACTGCGAATCTTAAATTCATCTGACTCTCAACTCCCGGCGGGTTATCGTTACACCACTTGTGAATGTCCAAGTAAGCCAATGCTGGTTTTCAGTGGCCTGTTCATACTAAGAGACGTGCTGTTCATTTGGCTATCCACTCCACCCTGTTCAGCTCTACATTCTCGTGTCCACAAAACCCAGCCTTCAGAAATCATTGGAATCACCACTAGAGAATGTTCCATTCATTCACTGCGAATCTGGAATTCATCTGAACCTCCACTCCTGGCAGGTTTTCGTTACGCCACTGGTGAATGTCCAAGTAACTCAATACTGGTTTTCAGAGGCATGTTCAACTCGCAGAAGTGCTGTTCAATGGGCTATCCACTCAATATTGGTCAGCTCTTCATTTTCCTCTCCACACAAACCAGCCTTCAGAAATCATTGGACTCTCCACTACAGACTGTTCCATTCATTCACTGCGATTCTGCAATTCATCTGACTCTCCGCTCCAGGCAGGTTTTCATTACAGCACTGGTGAATGACCAAGTAATCCAATGCTGGTTTTCAGCCGCCTTTTCACACTCGCAGTGTGCTGTTCAATTGTCTATCCACTCAAACCTGGTCAGCCTTTCATTTTCTTTTCCACAATATCAGACTTCAGAAATCATTGGAATCGCCAGTACAGAATGTTCCATTCATTCACTGCCAATCTGGAATTCATCTGAATCTGCACTCCAGGTAGGCTTTCATTACACCACTTATGAATGTCCAAGTAACACAATGCTGGTTTTCAGCGGTCTGTTCACACTCTAAGCCCTGCTTTTTACTGAGTATCCACACAACTGTGGTCAGCTCTTCATTTTCATGTCCAAACAATCCAGACTTGAGAAATCATTGCAATCTCCAGTACAGAATGTTCCATTCATTCACTGCGAATCTGGAATTCAACTGAATCTCCACTACCTGCAGATTTATCTTACACCACTTGTGAATGTCCAAGTAAAACAATGCTGGTTTTCAGAGGCCTGTTCATGTTCGCAGTCGTGCTGTTCAATTGGCTATCCACTCAACCTGTTTTGCTCCTCATTTTCCTGTGCACACAACCCAGCCTTCAGAAATCATTGTAATCTCCACTACAGGATGTTCCATTCATTCACTGGGAATCTGGAATTCATCTGAATCTGCACTCCACGCAGGCTTTCGTTACACCACTGCTGAAAGTCGAAGTAATGCAATACTGGTTTTCAGTGGTCTGTTCACATTCGAAGCCGAGGCTTTTTACAGGCTATCCACTCAACACTGGTCAGCTCTTCATTTTCGTGTCCCCACAATCCAGATTTCAGAAATCATTGCAATCTCCACTACAGAATGTTCCATTCATTCACTGCGAGTCTGGAGTTTATCTGATTCTCCACTCCCGCCTGGTTAACATTACACCACTTGTGAATGTCCAAGTAAGCCAATGCTGGTTTTCAGAGGCATGTTCATACTCGCAGCCGTGCTGTTTAATTGACAATTCACTCCACCCTGTTCAGCTCTTCATTGTCCCACCACACTACCAGCCTTCAGAAATCTTTGTTATCTCCACTACAGAATGTTCCATTCATTCACTGCGAATCTGGAATTCATCTGACTCTCAACTCCACGCAGGTTTTCATTACACCACTGTTGAATGTCCAAGTAACCCAATGCTGGTTTTCAGCGGCCTGTTCATATTCGCAGCCCTGCTGTTTACTTGGCTATCGATTCAAGCCTGGTCAGCTCTTCATTTTCCTGTCCACACAACACAGGCTTCAGAAATCATTGGAATCTCCTCTACAGAATGTTCCATTCATTCACTGCGAATGTGGAATTCAACTGACTCTCCACTCCATGCAGGTTTTCCTTACACCACTGATGAATGTCCAAGTAACCCAATGCTGGTTTTCAGCTGCATGTTCACACTCGCAGCCATGCTATACAATTGGCTTTCCACTAAATCCTGATTAGTTCTTGATTTTCCTTCCACACGACCCAGCCTTCAGAAATCGTTGGAATCTCCACTAGAGAATGTTCCATTCATTCACTGCGAATCTGGAATTCCTCTGAACCTCCACTCCCGGCAGGTTTTCGTTACACCACTGTTGAATGTCCAAGTAACCCAATGTTTTAAGTGTTTTCTTCACAAGCGCAGTGGTGCTGTTCAATTGGCTATCCACTCAACCCTGGCCAGCTCTACATTTTCCTGTCCACACCACAGAGACTGGAGAAATCATTGTTATCTCCACTACAGAATGTTCCATTCATTCACAGCGAATCTGGAATTCATCTGAATCTCCACTCCCGGCAGGTTTTCGTGACACCACTGGTAAATATCCAAGTAAGCCAATGCTGGTTTTAAGTGGCCTGCTCATACTCTCAGCCGTGCTGTTCAATTTGCTATCCACTCAACCCTCTTCAGCTCCATTTTCCTGTCCACATAACCCAAACTTCAGAAACAATTGGTATCTCCTCCACAGAATGTTCCATTCATTGACGGCACATCTGAAATTCATCTAATTCTCAACTCCCGTCAGGTTTTCGTTACACCACTTGTGAATGTCCAATTAAGCCAAAGCTGGTTTTCAGTGGCCTGTTCTTACTACGAGACGTGCTGTTCATTTGGCTATCCATTCCACCCTGTTCAGCTCTACATTTTCGTGTCCACAAAACCCAGCCTTCAGAAATCATTGGAATCACCACTAGAGAATGTTCCATTCATTCACTGCGAATCTGGAATTCATCTGAATCTCCACTCCCGGCAGCTTTTCATTGCACCACTGCTGAATGTTCAAGTAACGCAATGATGGTTTTCAGCGGTCTATTCACACTCGAACCCGTGCTGTTCACGGTCTAGCGACTCAACACTGGTGAGTTCTTCTTTTTCCAGTTCAGACAATACAAACCTCAGAAACCATTGCAATCTACACTACAGAATGTTTCATTCATTCAGGCGAATCTTGAATTCATCTTGTTCTCCACTCCCAGCAGGTTTTCGTTTCACCACTGGTGAATGTCCAAGCAACCCAAGGCTGGTTTCAGCTGCGTGTTAACACTCGCAGCCGTGCTGTTCAATTGGCTATCCAGTGAACGCTGGTTAGCTCTTGATTTTCCTTCCACACACCGAGCCTTCAGAAATCATTCTTATCTCCACTTCAGAATGTTCCATTCGTTCCCTGCGAATCTGGAATTCCTCTGACTCTCCACACCAGGCAGATTTTCCTAACAACACTGGTGAATGACCAGGTAATCCAATGCTGGTTTTCAGCGGCTGTTCACACTCACAGCCTTGCTGTTCAATTGGCAATCCAGTCAAACCTAGTCAGCTCTTCATTTTCCTGTCCACACAACCCAGCGTTCAGAAATCATTGGAATCTCTACTACAGAAATTTCCATTCATTCACTGTGAATCTGGAAATACTCTGAATCTGCATTCCAGGAAGGCTTTCGTTACACCACTGATGAATGTCCAAGTAATGCAATGCTGCTTCTTAGTGGTCTGTTCACACTCGAAACCGTGCTGTTCATTGGCTATCCACTCAATATCGGTCAGCTCTTCAATATCCTGTCCAGACTATCCAGATTCCTAAATGTTGGCAATCACCACTACAGAATGTTCCATTCAATCACGCGAATCTGGAATTCATCAGAGTCTCCACTCCTGGAAGGTTTTCGTGACACCACTGGTAAATGTCCCAGGAAGACAATGCTGGTTTTAAGCCGCCTGCTAACACACTCAGCCGTGCTGTTCAATTTGCTATCCACCCAACCCTATTCAGCTCTACATTTTCCTGTCCTCATAACCCAACCTTCAGAAATAATTGGTATCTCCTCCACAGAATGTTCCGTTCATTCACTGCGAATCTTAAATTCATCTGACTCTCAACTCCCGGCGGGTTATCGTTACACCACTTGTGAATGTCCAAGTAAGCCAATGCTGGTTTTCAGTGGCCTGTTCATACTAAGAGACGTGCTGTTCATTTGGCTATCCACTCCACCCTGTTCAGCTCTACATTTTCGTGTCCACAAAACCCAGCCTTCAGAAATCATTGGAATCACCACTAGAGAATGTTCCATTCATTCACTGCGAATCTGGAATTCCTCTGAACCTCCACTCCTGGCAGGTTTTCGTTACGCCACTGGTGAATGTCCAAGTAACTCAATACTGGTTTTCAGAGGCATGTTCAACTCGCAGAAGTGCTGTTCAATGGGCTATCCACTCAATATTGGTCAGCTCTTCATTTTCCTCTCCACACAAACCAGCCTTCAGAAATCATTGGGCTCTCCACTACAGACTGTTCCATTCATTCACTGCGATTCTGCAATTCATCTGACTCTCCGCTCCAGGCAGGTTTTCATTACAGCACTGGTGAATGACCAAGTAATCCAATGCTGGTTTTCAGCCGCCTTTTCACACTCGCAGTGTGCTGTTCAATTGTCTATCCACTCAAACCTGGTCAGCCTTTCATTTTCTTTTCCACAATATCAGACTTCAGAAATCATTGGAATCGCCAGTACAGAATGTTCCATTCATTCACTGCCAATCTGGAATTCATCTGAATCTGCACTCCAGGTAGGCTTTCATTACACCACTTATGAATGTCCAAGTAACACAATGCTGGTTTTCAGCGGTCTGTTCACACTCTAAGCCCTGCTTTTTACTGGGTATCCACACAACTGTGGTCAGCTCTTCATTTTCATGTCCAAACAATCCAGACTTGAGAAATCATTGCAATCTCCAGTACAGAATGTTCCATTCATTCACTGCGAATCTGGAATTCAACTGAATCTCCACTACCTGCAGATTTATCTTACACCACTTGTGAATGTCCAAGTAAAACAATGCTGGTTTTCAGAGGCCTGTTCATGTTCGCAGTCGTGCTGTTCAATTGGCTATCCACTCAACCTGTTTTGCTCCTCATTTTCCTGTGCACACAACCCAGCCTTCAGAAATCATTGTAATCTCCACTACAGGATGTTCCATTCATTCACTGGGAATCTGGAATTCATCTGAATCTGCACTCCACGCAGGCTTTCGTTACACCACTGCTGAAAGTCGAAGTAATGCAATACTGGTTTTCAGTGGTCTGTTCACATTCGAAGCCGAGGCTTTTTACAGGCTATCCACTCAACACTGGTCAGCTCTTCATTTTCGTGTCCCCACAATCCAGATTTCAGAAATCATTGCAATCTCCACTACAGAATGTTCCATTCATTCACTGCGAGTCTGGAGTTTATCTGATTCTCCACTCCCGCCTGGTTAACATTACACCACTTGTGAATGTCCAAGTAAGCCAATGCTGGTTTTCAGAGGCCTGTTCATACTCGCAGCCGTGCTGTTTAATTGACAATTCACTCCACCCTGTTCAGCTCTTCATTGTCCCACCACACTACCAGCCTTCAGAAATCTTTGTTATCTCCACTACAGAATGTTCCATTCATTCACTGCGAATCTGGAATTCATCTGACTCTCAACTCCACGCAAGTTTTCATTACACCACTGTTGAATGTCCAAGTAACCCAATGCTGGTTTTCAGCGGCCTGTTCATATTCGCAGCCCTGCTGTTTACTTGGCTATCGATTCAAGCCTGGTCAGCTCTTCATTTTCCTGTCCACACAACACAGGCTTCAGAAATCATTGGAATCTCCTCTACAGAATGTTCCATTCATTCACTGCGAATGTGGAATTCAACTGACTCTCCACTCCATGCAGGTTTTCCTTACACCACTGATGAATGTCCAAGTAACCCAATGCTGGTTTTCAGCTGCATGTTCACACTCGCAGCCATGCTATACAATTGGCTTTCCACTAAATCCTGATTAGTTCTTGATTTTCCTTCCACACGACCCAGCCTTCAGAAATCATTGGAATCTCCACTAGAGAATGTTCCATTCATTCACTGCGAATCTGGAATTCCTCTGAACCTCCACTCCCGGCAGGTTTTCGTTACACCACTGTTGAATGTCCAAGTAACCCAATGTTTTAAGTGTTTTCTTCACAAGCGCAGTGGTGCTGTTCAATTGGCTATCCACTCAACCCTGGCCAGCTCTACATTTTCCTGTCCACACCACAGAGACTGGAGAAATCATTGTTATCTCCACTACAGAATGTTCCATTCATTCACAGCGAATCTGGAATTCATCTGAATCTCCACTCCCGGCAGGTTTTCGTGACACCACTGGTAAATATCCAAGTAAGCCAATGCTGGTTTTAAGTGGCCTGCTCATACTCTCAGCCGTGCTGTTCAATTTGCTATCCACTCAACCCTCTTCAGCTCCATTTTCCTGTCCACATAACCCAAACTTCAGAAACAATTGGTATCTCCTCCACAGAATGTTCCATTCATTGACGGCACATCTGAAATTCATCTAATTCTCAACTCCCGTCAGGTTTTCGTTACACCACTTGTGAATGTCCAATTAAGCCAAAGCTGGTTTTCAGTGGCCTGTTCTTACTACGAGACGTGCTGTTCATTTGGCTATCCATTCCACCCTGTTCAGCTCTACATTTTCGTGTCCACAAAACCCAGCCTTCAGAAATCATTGGAATCACCACTAGAGAATGTTCCATTCATTCACTGCGAATCTGGAATTCATCTGAATCTCCACTCCCGGCAGCTTTTCATTGCACCACTGCTGAATGTTCAAGTAACGCAATGATGGTTTTCAGCGGTCTATTCACACTCGAACCCGTGCTGTTCACGGTCTAGCGACTCAACACTGGTGAGTTCTTCTTTTTCCAGTTCAGACAATACAAACCTCAGAAACCATTGCAATCTACACTACAGAATGTTTCATTCATTCAGGCGAATCTTGAATTCATCTTGTTCTCCACTCCCAGCAGGTTTTCGTTTCACCACTGGTGAATGTCCAAGCAACCCAAGGCTGGTTTCAGCTGCGTGTTAACACTCGCAGCCGTGCTGTTCAATTGGCTATCCAGTGAACGCTGGTTAGCTCTTGATTTTCCTTCCACACACCGAGCCTTCAGAAATCATTCTTATCTCCACTTCAGAATGTTCCATTCGTTCCCTGCGAATCTGGAATTCCTCTGACTCTCCACACCAGGCAGATTTTCCTAACAACACTGGTGAATGACCAGGTAATCCAATGCTGGTTTTCAGCGGCTGTTCACACTCACAGCCTTGCTGTTCAATTGGCAATCCAGTCAAACCTAGTCAGCTCTTCATTTTCCTGTCCACACAACCCAGCGTTCAGAAATCATTGGAATCTCTACTACAGAAATTTCCATTCATTCACTGTGAATCTGGAAATACTCTGAATCTGCATTCCAGGAAGGCTTTCGTTACACCACTGATGAATGTCCAAGTAATGCAATGCTGCTTCTTAGTGGTCTGTTCACACTCGAAACCGTGCTGTTCATTGGCTATCCACTCAATATCGGTCAGCTCTTCAATATCCTGTCCAGACTATCCAGATTCCTAAATGTTGGCAATCACCACTACAGAATGTTCCATTCAATCACGCGAATCTGGAATTCATCAGAGTCTCCACTCCTGGAAGGTTTTCGTGACACCACTGGTAAATGTCCCAGGAAGACAATGCTGGTTTTAAGCCGCCTGCTAACACACTCAGCCGTGCTGTTCAATTTGCTATCCACCCAACCCTATTCAGCTCTACATTTTCCTGTCCTCATAACCCAACCTTCAGAAATAATTGGTATCTCCTCCACAGAATGTTCCGTTCATTCACTGCGAATCTTAAATTCATCTGACTCTCAACTCCCGGCGGGTTATCGTTACACCACTTGTGAATGTCCAAGTAAGCCAATGCTGGTTTTCAGTGGCCTGTTCATACTAAGAGACGTGCTGTTCATTTGGCTATCCACTCCACCCTGTTCAGCTCTACATTTTCGTGTCCACAAAACCCAGCCTTCAGAAATCATTGGAATCACCACTAGAGAATGTTCCATTCATTCACTGCGAATCTGGAATTCCTCTGAACCTCCACTCCTGGCAGGTTTTCGTTACGCCACTGGTGAATGTCCAAGTAACTCAATACTGGTTTTCAGAGGCATGTTCAACTCGCAGAAGTGCTGTTCAATGGGCTATCCACTCAATATTGGTCAGCTCTTCATTTTCCTCTCCACACAAACCAGCCTTCAGAAATCATTGGGCTCTCCACTACAGACTGTTCCATTCATTCACTGCGATTCTGCAATTCATCTGACTCTCCGCTCCAGGCAGGTTTTCATTACAGCACTGGTGAATGACCAAGTAATCCAATGCTGGTTTTCAGCCGCCTTTTCACACTCGCAGTGTGCTGTTCAATTGTCTATCCACTCAAACCTGGTCAGCCTTTCATTTTCTTTTCCACAATATCAGACTTCAGAAATCATTGGAATCGCCAGTACAGAATGTTCCATTCATTCACTGCCAATCTGGAATTCATCTGAATCTGCACTCCAGGTAGGCTTTCATTACACCACTTATGAATGTCCAAGTAACACAATGCTGGTTTTCAGCGGTCTGTTCACACTCTAAGCCCTGCTTTTTACTGGGTATCCACACAACTGTGGTCAGCTCTTCATTTTCATGTCCAAACAATCCAGACTTGAGAAATCATTGCAATCTCCAGTACAGAATGTTCCATTCATTCACTGCGAATCTGGAATTCAACTGAATCTCCACTACCTGCAGATTTATCTTACACCACTTGTGAATGTCCAAGTAAAACAATGCTGGTTTTCAGAGGCCTGTTCATGTTCGCAGTCGTGCTGTTCAATTGGCTATCCACTCAACCTGTTTTGCTCCTCATTTTCCTGTGCACACAACCCAGCCTTCAGAAATCATTGTAATCTCCACTACAGGATGTTCCATTCATTCACTGGGAATCTGGAATTCATCTGAATCTGCACTCCACGCAGGCTTTCGTTACACCACTGCTGAAAGTCGAAGTAATGCAATACTGGTTTTCAGTGGTCTGTTCACATTCGAAGCCGAGGCTTTTTACAGGCTATCCACTCAACACTGGTCAGCTCTTCATTTTCGTGTCCCCACAATCCAGATTTCAGAAATCATTGCAATCTCCACTACAGAATGTTCCATTCATTCACTGCGAGTCTGGAGTTTATCTGATTCTCCACTCCCGCCTGGTTAACATTACACCACTTGTGAATGTCCAAGTAAGCCAATGCTGGTTTTCAGAGGCCTGTTCATACTCGCAGCCGTGCTGTTTAATTGACAATTCACTCCACCCTGTTCAGCTCTTCATTGTCCCACCACACTACCAGCCTTCAGAAATCTTTGTTATCTCCACTACAGAATGTTCCATTCATTCACTGCGAATCTGGAATTCATCTGACTCTCAACTCCACGCAAGTTTTCATTACACCACTGTTGAATGTCCAAGTAACCCAATGCTGGTTTTCAGCGGCCTGTTCATATTCGCAGCCCTGCTGTTTACTTGGCTATCGATTCAAGCCTGGTCAGCTCTTCATTTTCCTGTCCACACAACACAGGCTTCAGAAATCATTGGAATCTCCTCTACAGAATGTTCCATTCATTCACTGCGAATGTGGAATTCAACTGACTCTCCACTCCATGCAGGTTTTCCTTACACCACTGATGAATGTCCAAGTAACCCAATGCTGGTTTTCAGCTGCATGTTCACACTCGCAGCCATGCTATACAATTGGCTTTCCACTAAATCCTGATTAGTTCTTGATTTTCCTTCCACACGACCCAGCCTTCAGAAATCATTGGAATCTCCACTAGAGAATGTTCCATTCATTCACTGCGAATCTGGAATTCCTCTGAACCTCCACTCCCGGCAGGTTTTCGTTACACCACTGTTGAATGTCCAAGTAACCCAATGTTTTAAGTGTTTTCTTCACAAGCGCAGTGGTGCTGTTCAATTGGCTATCCACTCAACCCTGGCCAGCTCTACATTTTCCTGTCCACACCACAGAGACTGGAGAAATCATTGTTATCTCCACTACAGAATGTTCCATTCATTCACAGCGAATCTGGAATTCATCTGAATCTCCACTCCCGGCAGGTTTTCGTGACACCACTGGTAAATATCCAAGTAAGCCAATGCTGGTTTTAAGTGGCCTGCTCATACTCTCAGCCGTGCTGTTCAATTTGCTATCCACTCAACCCTCTTCAGCTCCATTTTCCTGTCCACATAACCCAAACTTCAGAAACAATTGGTATCTCCTCCACAGAATGTTCCATTCATTGACGGCACATCTGAAATTCATCTAATTCTCAACTCCCGTCAGGTTTTCGTTACACCACTTGTGAATGTCCAATTAAGCCAAAGCTGGTTTTCAGTGGCCTGTTCTTACTACGAGACGTGCTGTTCATTTGGCTATCCATTCCACCCTGTTCAGCTCTACATTTTCGTGTCCACAAAACCCAGCCTTCAGAAATCATTGGAATCACCACTAGAGAATGTTCCATTCATTCACTGCGAATCTGGAATTCATCTGAATCTCCACTCCCGGCAGCTTTTCATTGCACCACTGCTGAATGTTCAAGTAACGCAATGATGGTTTTCAGCGGTCTATTCACACTCGAACCCGTGCTGTTCACGGTCTAGCGACTCAACACTGGTGAGTTCTTCTTTTTCCAGTTCAGACAATACAAACCTCAGAAACCATTGCAATCTACACTACAGAATGTTTCATTCATTCAGGCGAATCTTGAATTCATCTTGTTCTCCACTCCCAGCAGGTTTTCGTTTCACCACTGGTGAATGTCCAAGCAACCCAAGGCTGGTTTCAGCTGCGTGTTAACACTCGCAGCCGTGCTGTTCAATTGGCTATCCAGTGAACGCTGGTTAGCTCTTGATTTTCCTTCCACACACCGAGCCTTCAGAAATCATTCTTATCTCCACTTCAGAATGTTCCATTCGTTCCCTGCGAATCTGGAATTCCTCTGACTCTCCACACCAGGCAGATTTTCCTAACAACACTGGTGAATGACCAGGTAATCCAATGCTGGTTTTCAGCGGCTGTTCACACTCACAGCCTTGCTGTTCAATTGGCAATCCAGTCAAACCTAGTCAGCTCTTCATTTTCCTGTCCACACAACCCAGCGTTCAGAAATCATTGGAATCTCTACTACAGAAATTTCCATTCATTCACTGTGAATCTGGAAATACTCTGAATCTGCATTCCAGGAAGGCTTTCGTTACACCACTGATGAATGTCCAAGTAATGCAATGCTGCTTCTTAGTGGTCTGTTCACACTCGAAACCGTGCTGTTCATTGGCTATCCACTCAATATCGGTCAGCTCTTCAATATCCTGTCCAGACTATCCAGATTCCTAAATGTTGGCAATCACCACTACAGAATGTTCCATTCAATCACGCGAATCTGGAATTCATCAGAGTCTCCACTCCTGGAAGGTTTTCGTGACACCACTGGTAAATGTCCCAGGAAGACAATGCTGGTTTTAAGCCGCCTGCTAACACACTCAGCCGTGCTGTTCAATTTGCTATCCACCCAACCCTATTCAGCTCTACATTTTCCTGTCCTCATAACCCAACCTTCAGAAATAATTGGTATCTCCTCCACAGAATGTTCCGTTCATTCACTGCGAATCTTAAATTCATCTGACTCTCAACTCCCGGCGGGTTATCGTTACACCACTTGTGAATGTCCAAGTAAGCCAATGCTGGTTTTCAGTGGCCTGTTCATACTAAGAGACGTGCTGTTCATTTGGCTATCCACTCCACCCTGTTCAGCTCTACATTTTCGTGTCCACAAAACCCAGCCTTCAGAAATCATTGGAATCACCACTAGAGAATGTTCCATTCATTCACTGCGAATCTGGAATTCCTCTGAACCTCCACTCCTGGCAGGTTTTCGTTACGCCACTGGTGAATGTCCAAGTAACTCAATACTGGTTTTCAGAGGCATGTTCAACTCGCAGAAGTGCTGTTCAATGGGCTATCCACTCAATATTGGTCAGCTCTTCATTTTCCTCTCCACACAAACCAGCCTTCAGAAATCATTGGGCTCTCCACTACAGACTGTTCCATTCATTCACTGCGATTCTGCAATTCATCTGACTCTCCGCTCCAGGCAGGTTTTCATTACAGCACTGGTGAATGACCAAGTAATCCAATGCTGGTTTTCAGCCGCCTTTTCACACTCGCAGTGTGCTGTTCAATTGTCTATCCACTCAAACCTGGTCAGCCTTTCATTTTCTTTTCCACAATATCAGACTTCAGAAATCATTGGAATCGCCAGTACAGAATGTTCCATTCATTCACTGCCAATCTGGAATTCATCTGAATCTGCACTCCAGGTAGGCTTTCATTACACCACTTATGAATGTCCAAGTAACACAATGCTGGTTTTCAGCGGTCTGTTCACACTCTAAGCCCTGCTTTTTACTGGGTATCCACACAACTGTGGTCAGCTCTTCATTTTCATGTCCAAACAATCCAGACTTGAGAAATCATTGCAATCTCCAGTACAGAATGTTCCATTCATTCACTGCGAATCTGGAATTCAACTGAATCTCCACTACCTGCAGATTTATCTTACACCACTTGTGAATGTCCAAGTAAAACAATGCTGGTTTTCAGAGGCCTGTTCATGTTCGCAGTCGTGCTGTTCAATTGGCTATCCACTCAACCTGTTTTGCTCCTCATTTTCCTGTGCACACAACCCAGCCTTCAGAAATCATTGTAATCTCCACTACAGGATGTTCCATTCATTCACTGGGAATCTGGAATTCATCTGAATCTGCACTCCACGCAGGCTTTCGTTACACCACTGCTGAAAGTCGAAGTAATGCAATACTGGTTTTCAGTGGTCTGTTCACATTCGAAGCCGAGGCTTTTTACAGGCTATCCACTCAACACTGGTCAGCTCTTCATTTTCGTGTCCCCACAATCCAGATTTCAGAAATCATTGCAATCTCCACTACAGAATGTTCCATTCATTCACTGCGAGTCTGGAGTTTATCTGATTCTCCACTCCCGCCTGGTTAACATTACACCACTTGTGAATGTCCAAGTAAGCCAATGCTGGTTTTCAGAGGCCTGTTCATACTCGCAGCCGTGCTGTTTAATTGACAATTCACTCCACCCTGTTCAGCTCTTCATTGTCCCACCACACTACCAGCCTTCAGAAATCTTTGTTATCTCCACTACAGAATGTTCCATTCATTCACTGCGAATCTGGAATTCATCTGACTCTCAACTCCACGCAAGTTTTCATTACACCACTGTTGAATGTCCAAGTAACCCAATGCTGGTTTTCAGCGGCCTGTTCATATTCGCAGCCCTGCTGTTTACTTGGCTATCGATTCAAGCCTGGTCAGCTCTTCATTTTCCTGTCCACACAACACAGGCTTCAGAAATCATTGGAATCTCCTCTACAGAATGTTCCATTCATTCACTGCGAATGTGGAATTCAACTGACTCTCCACTCCATGCAGGTTTTCCTTACACCACTGATGAATGTCCAAGTAACCCAATGCTGGTTTTCAGCTGCATGTTCACACTCGCAGCCATGCTATACAATTGGCTTTCCACTAAATCCTGATTAGTTCTTGATTTTCCTTCCACACGACCCAGCCTTCAGAAATCATTGGAATCTCCACTAGAGAATGTTCCATTCATTCACTGCGAATCTGGAATTCCTCTGAACCTCCACTCCCGGCAGGTTTTCGTTACACCACTGTTGAATGTCCAAGTAACCCAATGTTTTAAGTGTTTTCTTCACAAGCGCAGTGGTGCTGTTCAATTGGCTATCCACTCAACCCTGGCCAGCTCTACATTTTCCTGTCCACACCACAGAGACTGGAGAAATCATTGTTATCTCCACTACAGAATGTTCCATTCATTCACAGCGAATCTGGAATTCATCTGAATCTCCACTCCCGGCAGGTTTTCGTGACACCACTGGTAAATATCCAAGTAAGCCAATGCTGGTTTTAAGTGGCCTGCTCATACTCTCAGCCGTGCTGTTCAATTTGCTATCCACTCAACCCTCTTCAGCTCCATTTTCCTGTCCACATAACCCAAACTTCAGAAACAATTGGTATCTCCTCCACAGAATGTTCCATTCATTGACGGCAAATCTGAAATTCATCTAATTCTCAACTCCCGTCAGGTTTTCGTTACACCACTTGTGAATGTCCAATTAAGCCAAAGCTGGTTTTCAGTGGCCTGTTCTTACTACGAGACGTGCTGTTCATTTGGCTATCCATTCCACCCTGTTCAGCTCTACATTTTCGTGTCCACAAAACCCAGCCTTCAGAAATCATTGGAATCACCACTAGAGAATGTTCCATTCATTCACTGCGAATCTGGAATTCATCTGAATCTCCACTCCCGGCAGGTTTTCATTGCACCACTGCTGAATGTTCAAGTAACGCAATGATGGTTTTCAGCGGTCTATTCACACTCGAACCCGTGCTGTTCACGGTCTAGCGACTCAACACTGGTGAGTTCTTCTTTTTCCAGTTCAGACAATACAAACCTCAGAAACCATTGCAATCTACACTACAGAATGTTTCATTCATTCAGGCGAATCTTGAATTCATCTTGTTCTCCACTCCCAGCAGGTTTTCGTTTCACCACTGGTGAATGTCCAAGCAACCCAAGGCTGGTTTCAGCTGCGTGTTAACACTCGCAGCCGTGCTGTTCAATTGGCTATCCAGTGAACGCTGGTTAGCTCTTGATTTTCCTTCCACACACCGAGCCTTCAGAAATCATTCTTATCTCCACTTCAGAATGTTCCATTCGTTCCCTGCGAATCTGGAATTCCTCTGACTCTCCACACCAGGCAGATTTTCCTAACAACACTGGTGAATGACCAGGTAATCCAATGCTGGTTTTCAGCGGCTGTTCACACTCACAGCCTTGCTGTTCAATTGGCAATCCAGTCAAACCTAGTCAGCTCTTCATTTTCCTGTCCACACAACCCAGCGTTCAGAAATCATTGGAATCTCTACTACAGAAATTTCCATTCATTCACTGTGAATCTGGAAATACTCTGAATCTGCATTCCAGGAAGGCTTTCGTTACACCACTGATGAATGTCCAAGTAATGCAATGCTGCTTCTTAGTGGTCTGTTCACACTCGAAACCGTGCTGTTCATTGGCTATCCACTCAATATCGGTCAGCTCTTCAATATCCTGTCCAGACTATCCAGATTCCTAAATGTTGGCAATCACCACTACAGAATGTTCCATTCAATCACGCGAATCTGGAATTCATCAGAGTCTCCACTCCTGGAAGGTTTTCGTGACACCACTGGTAAATGTCCAAGGAAGACAATGCTGGTTTTAAGCCGCCTGCTAACACACTCAGCTGTGCTGTTCAATTTGATATCCACCCAACCCTATTCAGCTCTACATTTTCCTGTCCTCATAACCCAACCTTCAGAAATAATTGGTATCTCCTCCACAGAATGTTCCGTTCATTCACTGCGAATCTTAAATTCATCTGACTCTCAACTCCCGGCGGGTTATCGTTACACCACTTGTGAATGTCCAAGTAAGCCAATGCTGGTTTTCAGTGGCCTGTTCATACTAAGAGACGTGCTGTTCATTTGGCTATCCACTCCACCCTGTTCAGCTCTACATTCTCGTGTCCACAAAACCCAGCCTTCAGAAATCATTGGAATCACCACTAGAGAATGTTCCATTCATTCACTGCGAATCTGGAATTCATCTGAACCTCCACTCCTGGCAGGTTTTCGTTACGCCACTGGTGAATGTCCAAGTAACTCAATACTGGTTTTCAGAGGCATGTTCAACTCGCAGAAGTGCTGTTCAATGGGCTATCCACTCAATATTGGTCAGCTCTTCATTTTCCTCTCCACACAAACCAGCCTTCAGAAATCATTGGACTCTCCACTACAGACTGTTCCATTCATTCACTGCGATTCTGCAATTCATCTGACTCTCCGCTCCAGGCAGGTTTTCATTACAGCACTGGTGAATGACCAAGTAATCCAATGCTGGTTTTCAGCCGCCTTTTCACACTCGCAGTGTGCTGTTCAATTGTCTATCCACTCAAACCTGGTCAGCCTTTCATTTTCTTTTCCACAATATCAGACTTCAGAAATCATTGGAATCGCCAGTACAGAATGTTCCATTCATTCACTGCCAATCTGGAATTCATCTGAATCTGCACTCCAGGTAGGCTTTCATTACACCACTTATGAATGTCCAAGTAACACAATGCTGGTTTTCAGCGGTCTGTTCACACTCTAAGCCCTGCTTTTTACTGAGTATCCACACAACTGTGGTCAGCTCTTCATTTTCATGTCCAAACAATCCAGACTTGAGAAATCATTGCAATCTCCAGTACAGAATGTTCCATTCATTCACTGCGAATCTGGAATTCAACTGAATCTCCACTACCTGCAGATTTATCTTACACCACTTGTGAATGTCCAAGTAAAACAATGCTGGTTTTCAGAGGCCTGTTCATGTTCGCAGTCGTGCTGTTCAATTGGCTATCCACTCAACCTGTTTTGCTCCTCATTTTCCTGTGCACACAACCCAGCCTTCAGAAATCATTGTAATCTCCACTACAGGATGTTCCATTCATTCACTGGGAATCTGGAATTCATCTGAATCTGCACTCCACGCAGGCTTTCGTTACACCACTGCTGAAAGTCGAAGTAATGCAATACTGGTTTTCAGTGATCTGTTCACATTCGAAGCCGAGGCTTTTTACAGGCTATCCACTCAACACTGGTCAGCTCTTCATTTTCGTGTCCCCACAATCCAGATTTCAGAAATCATTGCAATCTCCACTACAGAATGTTCCATTCATTCACTGCGAGTCTGGAGTTTATCTGATTCTCCACTCCCGCCTGGTTAACATTACACCACTTGTGAATGTCCAAGTAAGCCAATGCTGGTTTTCAGAGGCATGTTCATACTCGCAGCCGTGCTGTTTAATTGACAATTCACTCCACCCTGTTCAGCTCTTCATTGTCCCACCACACTACCAGCCTTCAGAAATCTTTGTTATCTCCACTACAGAATGTTCCATTCATTCACTGCGAATCTGGAATTCATCTGACTCTCAACTCCACGCAGGTTTTCATTACACCACTGTTGAATGTCCAAGTAACCCAATGCTGGTTTTCAGCGGCCTGTTCATATTCGCAGCCCTGCTGTTTACTTGGCTATCGATTCAAGCCTGGTCAGCTCTTCATTTTCCTGTCCACACAACACAGGCTTCAGAAATCATTGGAATCTCCTCTACAGAATGTTCCATTCATTCACTGCGAATGTGGAATTCAACTGACTCTCCACTCCATGCAGGTTTTCCTTACACCACTGATGAATGTCCAAGTAACCCAATGCTGGTTTTCAGCTGCATGTTCACACTCGCAGCCATGCTATACAATTGGCTTTCCACTAAATCCTGATTAGTTCTTGATTTTCCTTCCACACGACCCAGCCTTCAGAAATCGTTGGAATCTCCACTAGAGAATGTTCCATTCATTCACTGCGAATCTGGAATTCCTCTGAACCTCCACTCCCGGCAGGTTTTCGTTACACCACTGTTGAATGTCCAAGTAACCCAATGTTTTAAGTGTTTTCTTCACAAGCGCAGTGGTGCTGTTCAATTGGCTATCCACTCAACCCTGGCCAGCTCTACATTTTCCTGTCCACACCACAGAGACTGGAGAAATCATTGTTATCTCCACTACAGAATGTTCCATTCATTCACAGCGAATCTGGAATTCATCTGAATCTCCACTCCCGGCAGGTTTTCGTGACACCACTGGTAAATATCCAAGTAAGCCAATGCTGGTTTTAAGTGGCCTGCTCATACTCTCAGCCGTGCTGTTCAATTTGCTATCCACTCAACCCTCTTCAGCTCCATTTTCCTGTCCACATAACCCAAACTTCAGAAACAATTGGTATCTCCTCCACAGAATGTTCCATTCATTGACGGCAAATCTGAAATTCATCTAATTCTCAACTCCCGTCAGGTTTTCGTTACACCACTTGTGAATGTCCAATTAAGCCAAAGCTGGTTTTCAGTGGCCTGTTCTTACTACGAGACGTGCTGTTCATTTGGCTATCCATTCCACCCTGTTCAGCTCTACATTTTCGTGTCCACAAAACCCAGCCTTCAGAAATCATTGGAATCACCACTAGAGAATGTTCCATTCATTCACTGCGAATCTGGAATTCATCTGAATCTCCACTCCCGGCAGGTTTTCATTGCACCACTGCTGAATGTTCAAGTAACGCAATGATGGTTTTCAGCGGTCTATTCACACTCGAACCCGTGCTGTTCACGGTCTAGCGACTCAACACTGGTGAGTTCTTCTTTTTCCAGTTCAGACAATACAAACCTCAGAAACCATTGCAATCTACACTACAGAATGTTTCATTCATTCAGGCGAATCTTGAATTCATCTTGTTCTCCACTCCCAGCAGGTTTTCGTTTCACCACTGGTGAATGTCCAAGCAACCCAAGGCTGGTTTCAGCTGCGTGTTAACACTCGCAGCCGTGCTGTTCAATTGGCTATCCAGTGAACGCTGGTTAGCTCTTGATTTTCCTTCCACACACCGAGCCTTCAGAAATCATTCTTATCTCCACTTCAGAATGTTCCATTCGTTCCCTGCGAATCTGGAATTCCTCTGACTCTCCACACCAGGCAGATTTTCCTAACAACACTGGTGAATGACCAGGTAATCCAATGCTGGTTTTCAGCGGCTGTTCACACTCACAGCCTTGCTGTTCAATTGGCAATCCAGTCAAACCTAGTCAGCTCTTCATTTTCCTGTCCACACAACCCAGCGTTCAGAAATCATTGGAATCTCTACTACAGAAATTTCCATTCATTCACTGTGAATCTGGAAATACTCTGAATCTGCATTCCAGGAAGGCTTTCGTTACACCACTGATGAATGTCCAAGTAATGCAATGCTGCTTCTTAGTGGTCTGTTCACACTCGAAACCGTGCTGTTCATTGGCTATCCACTCAATATCGGTCAGCTCTTCAATATCCTGTCCAGACTATCCAGATTCCTAAATGTTGGCAATCACCACTACAGAATGTTCCATTCAATCACGCGAATCTGGAATTCATCAGAGTCTCCACTCCTGGAAGGTTTTCGTGACACCACTGGTAAATGTCCAAGGAAGACAATGCTGGTTTTAAGCCGCCTGCTAACACACTCAGCCGTGCTGTTCAATTTGCTATCCACCCAACCCTATTCAGCTCTACATTTTCCTGTCCTCATAACCCAACCTTCAGAAATAATTGGTATCTCCTCCACAGAATGTTCCGTTCATTCACTGCGAATCTTAAATTCATCTGACTCTCAACTCCCGGCGGGTTATCGTTACACCACTTGTGAATGTCCAAGTAAGCCAATGCTGGTTTTCAGTGGCCTGTTCATACTAAGAGACGTGCTGTTCATTTGGCTATCCACTCCACCCTGTTCAGCTCTACATTTTCGTGTCCACAAAACCCAGCCTTCAGAAATCATTGGAATCACCACTAGAGAATGTTCCATTCATTCACTGCGAATCTGGAATTCCTCTGAACCTCCACTCCTGGCAGGTTTTCGTTACGCCACTGGTGAATGTCCAAGTAACTCAATACTGGTTTTCAGAGGCATGTTCAACTCGCAGAAGTGCTGTTCAATGGGCTATCCACTCAATATTGGTCAGCTCTTCATTTTCCTCTCCACACAAACCAGCCTTCAGAAATCATTGGGCTCTCCACTACAGACTGTTCCATTCATTCACTGCGATTCTGCAATTCATCTGACTCTCCGCTCCAGGCAGGTTTTCATTACAGCACTGGTGAATGACCAAGTAATCCAATGCTGGTTTTCAGCCGCCTTTTCACACTCGCAGTGTGCTGTTCAATTGTCTATCCACTCAAACCTGGTCAGCCTTTCATTTTCTTTTCCACAATATCAGACTTCAGAAATCATTGGAATCGCCAGTACAGAATGTTCCATTCATTCACTGCCAATCTGGAATTCATCTGAATCTGCACTCCAGGTAGGCTTTCATTACACCACTTATGAATGTCCAAGTAACACAATGCTGGTTTTCAGCGGTCTGTTCACACTCTAAGCCCTGCTTTTTACTGGGTATCCACACAACTGTGGTCAGCTCTTCATTTTCATGTCCAAACAATCCAGACTTGAGAAATCATTGCAATCTCCAGTACAGAATGTTCCATTCATTCACTGCGAATCTGGAATTCAACTGAATCTCCACTACCTGCAGATTTATCTTACACCACTTGTGAATGTCCAAGTAAAACAATGCTGGTTTTCAGAGGCCTGTTCATGTTCGCAGTCGTGCTGTTCAATTGGCTATCCACTCAACCTGTTTTGCTCCTCATTTTCCTGTGCACACAACCCAGCCTTCAGAAATCATTGTAATCTCCACTACAGGATGTTCCATTCATTCACTGGGAATCTGGAATTCATCTGAATCTGCACTCCACGCAGGCTTTCGTTACACCACTGCTGAAAGTCGAAGTAATGCAATACTGGTTTTCAGTGGTCTGTTCACATTCGAAGCCGAGGCTTTTTACAGGCTATCCACTCAACACTGGTCAGCTCTTCATTTTCGTGTCCCCACAATCCAGATTTCAGAAATCATTGCAATCTCCACTACAGAATGTTCCATTCATTCACTGCGAGTCTGGAGTTTATCTGATTCTCCACTCCCGCCTGGTTAACATTACACCACTTGTGAATGTCCAAGTAAGCCAATGCTGGTTTTCAGAGGCCTGTTCATACTCGCAGCCGTGCTGTTTAATTGACAATTCACTCCACCCTGTTCAGCTCTTCATTGTCCCACCACACTACCAGCCTTCAGAAATCTTTGTTATCTCCACTACAGAATGTTCCATTCATTCACTGCGAATCTGGAATTCATCTGACTCTCAACTCCACGCAGGTTTTCATTACACCACTGTTGAATGTCCAAGTAACCCAATGCTGGTTTTCAGCGGCCTGTTCATATTCGCAGCCCTGCTGTTTACTTGGCTATCGATTCAAGCCTGGTCAGCTCTTCATTTTCCTGTCCACACAACACAGGCTTCAGAAATCATTGGAATCTCCTCTACAGAATGTTCCATTCATTCACTGCGAATGTGGAATTCAACTGACTCTCCACTCCATGCAGGTTTTCCTTACACCACTGATGAATGTCCAAGTAACCCAATGCTGGTTTTCAGCTGCATGTTCACACTCGCAGCCATGCTATACAATTGGCTTTCCACTAAATCCTGATTAGTTCTTGATTTTCCTTCCACACGACCCAGCCTTCAGAAATCGTTGGAATCTCCACTAGAGAATGTTCCATTCATTCACTGCGAATCTGGAATTCCTCTGAACCTCCACTCCCGGCAGGTTTTCGTTACACCACTGTTGAATGTCCAAGTAACCCAATGTTTTAAGTGTTTTCTTCACAAGCGCAGTGGTGCTGTTCAATTGGCTATCCACTCAACCCTGGCCAGCTCTACATTTTCCTGTCCACACCACAGAGACTGGAGAAATCATTGTTATCTCCACTACAGAATGTTCCATTCATTCACAGCGAATCTGGAATTCATCTGAATCTCCACTCCCGGCAGGTTTTCGTGACACCACTGGTAAATATCCAAGTAAGCCAATGCTGGTTTTAAGTGGCCTGCTCATACTCTCAGCCGTGCTGTTCAATTTGCTATCCACTCAACCCTCTTCAGCTCCATTTTCCTGTCCACATAACCCAAACTTCAGAAACAATTGGTATCTCCTCCACAGAATGTTCCATTCATTGACGGCAAATCTGAAATTCATCTAATTCTCAACTCCCGTCAGGTTTTCGTTACACCACTTGTGAATGTCCAATTAAGCCAAAGCTGGTTTTCAGTGGCCTGTTCTTACTACGAGACGTGCTGTTCATTTGGCTATCCATTCCACCCTGTTCAGCTCTACATTTTCGTGTCCACAAAACCCAGCCTTCAGAAATCATTGGAATCACCACTAGAGAATGTTCCATTCATTCACTGCGAATCTGGAATTCATCTGAATCTCCACTCCCGGCAGGTTTTCATTGCACCACTGCTGAATGTTCAAGTAACGCAATGATGGTTTTCAGCGGTCTATTCACACTCGAACCCGTGCTGTTCACGGTCTAGCGACTCAACACTGGTGAGTTCTTCTTTTTCCAGTTCAGACAATACAAACCTCAGAAACCATTGCAATCTACACTACAGAATGTTTCATTCATTCAGGCGAATCTTGAATTCATCTTGTTCTCCACTCCCAGCAGTTTTTCGTTTCACCACTGGTGAATGTCCAAGCAACCCAAGGCTGGTTTCAGCTGCGTGTTAACACTCGCAGCCGTGCTGTTCAATTGGCTATCCAGTGAACGCTGGTTAGCTCTTGATTTTCCTTCCACACACCGAGCCTTCAGAAATCATTCTTATCTCCACTTCAGAATGTTCCATTCGTTCCCTGCGAATCTGGAATTCCTCTGACTCTCCACACCAGGCAGATTTTCCTAACAACACTGGTGAATGACCAGGTAATCCAATGCTGGTTTTCAGCGGCTGTTCACACTCACAGCCTTGCTGTTCAATTGGCAATCCAGTCAAACCTAGTCAGCTCTTCATTTTCCTGTCCACACAACCCAGCGTTCAGAAATCATTGGAATCTCTACTACAGAAATTTCCATTCATTCACTGTGAATCTGGAAATACTCTGAATCTGCATTCCAGGAAGGCTTTCGTTACACCACTGATGAATGTCCAAGTAATGCAATGCTGCTTCTTAGTGGTCTGTTCACACTCGAAACCGTGCTGTTCATTGGCTATCCACTCAATATCGGTCAGCTCTTCAATATCCTGTCCAGACTATCCAGATTCCTAAATGTTGGCAATCACCACTACAGAATGTTCCATTCAATCACGCGAATCTGGAATTCATCAGAGTCTCCACTCCTGGAAGGTTTTCGTGACACCACTGGTAAATGTCCAAGGAAGACAATGCTGGTTTTAAGCCGCCTGCTAACACACTCAGCCGTGCTGTTCAATTTGCTATCCACCCAACCCTATTCAGCTGTACATTTTCCTGTCCTCATAACCCAACCTTCAGAAATAATTGGTATCTCCTCCACAGAATGTTCCGTTCATTCACTGCGAATCTTAAATGCATCTGACTCTCAACTCCCGGCGGGTTATCGTTACACCACTTGTGAATGTCCAAGTAAGCCAATGCTGGTTTTCAGTGGCCTGTTCATACTAAGAGACGTGCTGTTCATTTGGCTATCCACTCCACCCTGTTCAGCTCTACATTCTCGTGTCCACAAAACCCAGCCTTCAGAAATCATTGGAATCACCACTAGAGAATGTTCCATTCATTCACTGCGAATCTGGAATTCCTCTGAACCTCCACTCCTGGCAGGTTTTCGTTACGCCACTGGTGAATGTCCAAGTAACTCAATACTGGTTTTCAGAGGCATGTTCAACTCGCAGAAGTGCTGTTCAATGGGCTATCCACTCAATATTGGTCAGCTCTTCATTTTCCTCTCCACACAAACCAGCCTTCAGAAATCATTGGGCTCTCCACTACAGACTGTTCCATTCATTCACTGCGATTCTGCAATTCATCTGACTCTCCGCTCCAGGCAGGTTTTCATTACAGCACTGGTGAATGACCAAGTAATCCAATGCTGGTTTTCAGCCGCCTTTTCACACTCGCAGTGTGCTGTTCAATTGTCTATCCACTCAAACCTGGTCAGCCTTTCATTTTCTTTTCCACAATATCAGACTTCAGAAATCATTGGAATCGCCAGTACAGAATGTTCCATTCATTCACTGCCAATCTGGAATTCATCTGAATCTGCACTCCAGGTAGGCTTTCATTACACCACTTATGAATGTCCAAGTAACACAATGCTGGTTTTCAGCGGTCTGTTCACACTCTAAGCCCTGCTTTTTACTGGGTATCCACACAACTGTGGTCAGCTCTTCATTTTCATGTCCAAACAATCCAGACTTGAGAAATCATTGCAATCTCCAGTACAGAATGTTCCATTCATTCACTGCGAATCTGGAATTCAACTGAATCTCCACTACCTGCAGATTTATCTTACACCACTTGTGAATGTCCAAGTAAAACAATGCTGGTTTTCAGAGGCCTGTTCATGTTCGCAGTCGTGCTGTTCAATTGGCTATCCACTCAACCTGTTTTGCTCCTCATTTTCCTGTGCACACAACCCAGCCTTCAGAAATCATTGTAATCTCCACTACAGGATGTTCCATTCATTCACTGGGAATCTGGAATTCATCTGAATCTGCACTCCACGCAGGCTTTCGTTACACCACTGCTGAAAGTCGAAGTAATGCAATACTGGTTTTCAGTGGTCTGTTCACATTCGAAGCCGAGGCTTTTTACAGGCTATCCACTCAACACTGGTCAGCTCTTCATTTTCGTGTCCCCACAATCCAGATTTCAGAAATCATTGCAATCTCCACTACAGAATGTTCCATTCATTCACTGCGAGTCTGGAGTTTATCTGATTCTCCACTCCCGCCTGGTTAACATTACACCACTTGTGAATGTCCAAGTAAGCCAATGCTGGTTTTCAGAGGCCTGTTCATACTCGCAGCCGTGCTGTTTAATTGACAATTCACTCCACCCTGTTCAGCTCTTCATTGTCCCACCACACTACCAGCCTTCAGAAATCTTTGTTATCTCCACTACAGAATGTTCCATTCATTCACTGCGAATCTGGAATTCATCTGACTCTCAACTCCACGCAGGTTTTCATTACACCACTGTTGAATGTCCAAGTAACCCAATGCTGGTTTTCAGCGGCCTGTTCATATTCGCAGCCCTGCCGTTTACTTGGCTATCGATTCAAGCCTGGTCAGCTCTTCATTTTCCTGTCCACACAACACAGGCTTCAGAAATCATTGGAATCTCCTCTACAGAATGTTCCATTCATTCACTGCGAATGTGGAATTCAACTGACTCTCCACTCCATGCAGGTTTTCCTTACACCACTGATGAATGTCCAAGTAACCCAATGCTGGTTTTCAGCTGCATGTTCACACTCGCAGCCATGCTATACAATTGGCTTTCCACTAAATCCTGATTAGTTCTTGATTTTCCTTCCACACGACCCAGCCTTCAGAAATCGTTGGAATCTCCACTAGAGAATGTTCCATTCATTCACTGCGAATCTGGAATTCCTCTGAACCTCCACTCCCGGCAGGTTTTCGTTACACCACTGTTGAATGTCCAAGTAACCCAATGTTTTAAGTGTTTTCTTCACAAGCGCAGTGGTGCTGTTCAATTGGCTATCCACTCAACCCTGGCCAGCTCTACATTTTCCTGTCCACACCACAGAGACTGGAGAAATCATTGTTATCTCCACTACAGAATGTTCCATTCATTCACAGCGAATCTGGAATTCATCTGAATCTCCACTCCCGGCAGGTTTTCGTGGACACCACTGGTAAATATCCAAGTAAGCCAATGCTGGTTTTAAGTGGCCTGCTCATACTCTCAGCCGTGCTGTTCAATTTGCTATCCACTCAACCCTCTTCAGCTCCATTTTCCTGTCCACATAACCCAAACTTCAGAAACAATTGGTATCTCCTCCACAGAATGTTCCATTCATTGACGGCAAATCTGAAATTCATCTAATTCTCAACTCCCGTCAGGTTTTCGTTACACCACTTGTGAATGTCCAATTAAGCCAAAGCTGGTTTTCAGTGGCCTGTTCTTACTACGAGACGTGCTGTTCATTTGGCTATCCATTCCACCCTGTTCAGCTCTACATTTTCGTGTCCACAAAACCCAGCCTTCAGAAATCATTGGAATCACCACTAGAGAATGTTCCATTCATTCACTGCGAATCTGGAATTCATCTGAATCTCCACTCCCGGCAGGTTTTCATTGCACCACTGCTGAATGTTCAAGTAACGCAATGATGGTTTTCAGCGGTCTATTCACACTCGAACCCGTGCTGTTCACGGTCTAGCGACTCAACACTGGTGAGTTCTTCTTTTTCCAGTTCAGACAATACAAACCTCAGAAACCATTGCAATCTACACTACAGAATGTTTCATTCATTCAGGCGAATCTTGAATTCATCTTGTTCTCCACTCCCAGCAGGTTTTCGTTTCACCACTGGTGAATGTCCAAGCAACCCAAGGCTGGTTTCAGCTGCATGTTAACACTCGCAGCCGTGCTGTTCAATTGGCTATCCAGTGAACGCTGGTTAGCTCTTGATTTTCCTTCCACACACCGAGCCTTCAGAAATCATTCTTATCTCCACATCAGAATGTTCCATTCGTTCCCTGCGAATCTGGAATTCCTCTGACTCTCCACACCAGGCAGATTTTCCTAACAACACTGGTGAATGACCAGGTAATCCAATGCTGGTTTTCAGCGGCTGTTCACACTCACAGCCTTGCTGTTCAATTGGCAATCCAGTCAAACCTAGTCAGCTCTTCATTTTCCTGTCCACACAACCCAGCGTTCAGAAATCATTGGAATCTCTACTACAGAAATTTCCATTCATTCGCTGTGAATCTGGAAATACTCTGAATCTGCATTCCAGGAAGGCTTTCGTTACACCACTGATGAATGTCCAAGTAATGCAATGCTGCTTCTTAGTGGTCTGTTCACACTCGAAACCGTGCTGTTCATTGGCTATCCACTCAATATCGGTCAGCTCTTCAATATCCTGTCCAGACTATCCAGATTCCTAAATGTTGGCAATCACCACTACAGAATGTTCCATTCAATCACGCGAATCTGGAATTCATCAGAGTCTCCACTCCTGGAAGGTTTTCGTGACACCACTGGTAAATGTCCAAGGAAGACAATGCTGGTTTTAAGCCGCCTGCTAACACACTCAGCCGTGCTGTTCAATTTGCTATCCACCCAACCCTATTCAGCTCTACATTTTCCTGTCCTCATAACCCAACCTTCAGAAATAATTGGTATCTCCTCCACAGAATGTTCCGTTCATTCACTGCGAATCTTAAATTCATCTGACTCTCAACTCCCGGCGGGTTATCGTTACACCACTTGTGAATGTCCAAGTAAGCCAATGCTGGTTTTCAGTGGCCTGTTCATACTAAGAGACGTGCTGTTCATTTGGCTATCCACTCCACCCTGTTCAGCTCTACATTTTCGTGTCCACAAAACCCAGCCTTCAGAAATCATTGGAATCACCACTAGAGAATGTTCCATTCATTCACTGCGAATCTGGAATTCCTCTGAACCTCCACTCCTGGCAGGTTTTCGTTACGCCACTTGTGAATGTCCAAGTAACTCAATACTGGTTTTCAGAGGCATGTTCAACTCGCAGAAGTGCTGTTCAATGGGCTATCCACTCAATATTGGTCAGCTCTTCATTTTCCTCTCCACACAAACCAGCCTTCAGAAATCATTGGGCTCTCCACTACAGACTGTTCCATTCATTCACTGCGATTCTGCAATTCATCTGACTCTCCGCTCCAGGCAGGTTTTCATTACAGCACTGGTGAATGACCAAGTAATCCAATGCTGGTTTTCAGCCGCCTTTTCACACTCGCAGTGTGCTGTTCAATTGTCTATCCACTCAAACCTGGTCAGCCTTTCATTTTCTTTTCCACAATATCAGACTTCAGAAATCATTGGAATCGCCAGTATAGAATGTTCCATTCATTCACTGCCAATCTGGAATTCATCTGAATCTGCACTCCAGGTAGGCTTTCATTACACCACTTATGAATGTCCAAGTAACACAATGCTGGTTTTCAGCGGTCTGTTCACACTCTAAGCCCTGCTTTTTACTGGGTATCCACACAACTGTGGTCAGCTCTTCATTTTCATGTCCAAACAATCCAGACTTGAGAAATCATTGCAATCTCCAGTACAGAATGTTCCATTCATTCACTGCGAATCTGGAATTCAACTGAATCTCCACTACCTGCAGATTTATCTTACACCACTTGTGAATGTCCAAGTAAAACAATGCTGGTTTTCAGAGGCCTGTTCATGTTCGCAGTCGTGCTGTTCAATTGGCTATCCACTCAACCTGTTTTGCTCCTCATTTTCCTGTGCACACAACCCAGCCTTCAGAAATCATTGTAATCTCCACTACAGGATGTTCCATTCATTCACTGGGAATCTGGAATTCATCTGAATCTGCACTCCACGCAGGCTTTCGTTACACCACTGCTGAAAGTCGAAGTAATGCAATACTGGTTTTCAGTGGTCTGTTCACATTCGAAGCCGAGGCTTTTTACAGGCTATCCACTCAACACTGGTCAGCTCTTCATTTTCGTGTCCCCACAATCCAGATTTCAGAAATCATTGCAATCTCCACTACAGAATGTTCCATTCATTCACTGCGAGTCTGGAGTTTATCTGATTCTCCACTCCCGCCTGGTTAACATTACACCACTTGTGAATGTCCAAGTAAGCCAATGCTGGTTTTCAGAGGCCTGTTCATACTCGCAGCCGTGCTGTTTAATTGACAATTCACTCCACCCTGTTCAGCTCTTCATTGTCCCACCACACTACCAGCCTTCAGAAATCTTTGTTATCTCCACTACAGAATGTTCCATTCATTCACTGCGAATCTGGAATTCATCTGACTCTCAACTCCACGCAGGTTTTCATTACACCACTGTTGAATGTCCAAGTAACCCAATGCTGGTTTTCAGCGGCCTGTTCATATTCGCAGCCCTGCTGTTTACTTGGCTATCGATTCAAGCCTGGTCAGCTCTTCATTTTCCTGTCCACACAACACAGGCTTCAGAAATCATTGGAATCTCCTCTACAGAATGTTCCATTCATTCACTGCGAATGTGGAATTCAACTGACTCTCCACTCCATGCAGGTTTTCCTTACACCACTGATGAATGTCCAAGTAACCCAATGCTGGTTTTCAGCTGCATGTTCACACTCGCAGCCATGCTATACAATTGGCTTTCCACTAAATCCTGATTAGTTCTTGATTTTCCTTCCACACGACCCAGCCTTCAGAAATCGTTGGAATCTCCACTAGAGAATGTTCCATTCATTCACTGCGAATCTGGAATTCCTCTGAACCTCCACTCCCGGCAGGTTTTCGTTACACCACTGTTGAATGTCCAAGTAACCCAATGTTTTAAGTGTTTTCTTCACAAGCGCAGTGGTGCTGTTCAATTGGCTATCCACTCAACCCTGGCCAGCTCTACATTTTCCTGTCCACACCACAGAGACTGGAGAAATCATTGTTATCTCCACTACAGAATGTTCCATTCATTCACAGCGAATCTGGAATTCATCTGAATCTCCACTCCCGGCAGGTTTTCGTGGACACCACAGGTAAATATCCAAGTAAGCCAATGCTGGTTTTAAGTGGCCTGCTCATACTCTCAGCCGTGCTGTTCAATTTGCTATCCACTCAACCCTCTTCAGCTCCATTTTCCTGTCCACATAACCCAAACTTCAGAAACAATTGGTATCTCCTAAACAGAGTGTTCCATTCATTGACGGCAAATCTGAAATTCATCTAATTCTCAACTCCCGTCAGGTTTTCGTTACACCACTTGTGAATGTCCAATTAAGCCAAAGCTGGTTTTCAGTGGCCTGTTCTTACTACGAGACGTGCTGTTCGTTTGGCTATCCATTCCACCCTGTTCAGCTCTACATTTTCGTGTCCACAAAACCCAGCCTTCAGAAATCATTGGAATCACCACTAGAGAATGTTCCATTCATTCACTGCGAATCTGGAATTCATCTGAATCTCCACTCCCGGCAGGTTTTCATTGCACCACTGCTGAATGTTCAAGGAACGCAATGATGGTTTTCAGCGATCTATTCACACTCGAACCCGTGCTGTTCACGGTCTAGCGACTCAACACTGGTGAGTTCTTCTTTTTCCAGTTCAGACAATACAAACCTCAGAAACCATTGCAATCTACACTACAGAATGTTTCATTCATTCAGGCGAATCTTGAATTCATCTTGTTCTCCACTCCCAGCAGGTTTTCGTTTCACCACTGGTGAATGTCCAAGCAACCCAAGGCTGGTTTCAGCTGCGTGTTAACACTCGCAGCCGTGCTGTTCAATTGGCTATCCAGTGAACGCTGGTTAGCTCTTGATTATCCTTCCACACACCGAGCCTTCAGAAATCATTCTTATCTCCACTTCAGAATGTTCCATTCGTTCCCTACGAATCTGGAGTTCCTCTGACTCTCCACACCAGGCAGATTTTCCTAACAACACTGGTGAATGACCAGGTAATCCAATGCTGGTTTTCAGCGGCTGTTCACACTCACAGCCTTGCTGTTCAATTGGCAATCCAGTCAAACCTAGTCAGCTCTTCATTTTCCTGTCCACACAACCCAGCGTTCAGAAATCATTGGAATCTCTACTACAGAAATTTCCATTCATTCGCTGTGAATCTGGAAATACTCTGAATCTGCATTCCAGGAAGGCTTTCGTTACACCACTGATGAATGTCCAAGTAATGCAATGCTGCTTCTTAGTGGTCTGTTCACACTCGAAACCGTGCTGTTCATTGGCTATCCACTCAATATCGGTCAGCTCTTCAATATCCTGTCCAGACTATCCAGATTCCTAAATGTTGGCAATCACCACTACAGAATGTTCCATTCAATCACGCGAATCTGGAATTCATCAGAGTCTCCACTCCTGGAAGGTTTTCGTGACACCACTGGTAAATGTCCAAGGAAGACAATGCTGGTTTTAAGCCGCCTGCTAACACACTCAGCCGTGCTGTTCAATTTGCTATCCACCCAACCCTATTCAGCTCTACATTTTCCTGTCCTCATAACCCAACCTTCAGAAATAATTGGTATCTCCTCCACAGAATGTTCCGTTCATTCACTGCGAATCTTAAATTCATCTGACTCTCAACTCCCGGCGGGTTATCGTTACACCACTTGTGAATGTCCAAGTAAGCCAATGCTGGTTTTCAGTGGCCTGTTCATACTAAGAGACGTGCTGTTCATTTGGCTATCCACTCCACCCTGTTCAGCTCTACATTTTCGTGTCCACAAAACCCAGCCTTCAGAAATCATTGGAATCACCACTAGAGAATGTTCCATTCATTCACTGCGAATCTGGAATTCCTCTGAACCTCCACTCCTGGCAGGTTTTCGTTACGCCACTGGTGAATGTCCAAGTAACTCAATACTGGTTTTCAGAGGCATGTTCAACTCGCAGAAGTGCTGTTCAATGGGCTATCCACTCAATATTGGTCAGCTCTTCATTTTCCTCTCCACACAAACCAGCCTTCAGAAATCATTGGGCTCTCCACTACAGACTGTTCCATTCATTCACTGCGATTCTGCAATTCATCTGACTCTCCGCTCCAGGCAGGTTTTCATTACCGCACTGGTGAATGACCAAGTAATCCAATGCTGGTTTTCAGCCGCCTTTTCACACTCGCAGTGTGCTGTTCAATTGTCTATCCACTCAAACCTGGTCAGCCTTTCATTTTCTTTTCCACAATATCAGACTTCAGAAATCATTGGAATCGCCAGTACAGAATGTTCCATTCATTCACTGCCAATCTGGAATTCATCTGAATCTGCACTCCAGGTAGGCTTTCATTACACCACTTATGAATGTCCAAGTAACACAATGCTGGTTTTCAGCGGTCTGTTCACACTCTAAGCCCTGCTTTTTACTGGGTATCCACACAACTGTGGTCAGCTCTTCATTTTCATGTCCAAACAATCCAGACTTGAGAAATCATTGCAATCTCCAGTACAGAATGTTCCATTCATTCACTGCGAATCTGGAATTCAACTGAATCTCCACTACCTGCAGATTTATCTTACACCACTTGTGAATGTCCAAGTAAAACAATGCTGGTTTTCAGAGGCCTGTTCATGTTCGCAGTCGTGCTGTTCAATTGGCTATCCACTCAACCTGTTTTGCTCCTCATTTTCCTGTGCACACAACCCAGCCTTCAGAAATCATTGTAATCTCCACTACAGGATGTTCCATTCATTCACTGGGAATCTGGAATTCATCTGAATCTGCACTCCACGCAGGCTTTCGTTACACCACTGCTGAAAGTCGAAGTAATGCAATACTGGTTTTCAGTGGTCTGTTCACATTCGAAGCCGAGGCTTTTTACAGGCTATCCACTCAACACTGGTCAGCTCTTCATTTTCGTGTCCCCACAATCCAGATTTCAGAAATCATTGCAATCTCCACTACAGAATGTTCCATTCATTCACTGCGAGTCTGGAGTTTATCTGATTCTCCACTCCCGCCTGGTTAACATTACACCACTTGTGAATGTCCAAGTAAGCCAATGCTGGTTTTCAGAGGCCTGTTCATACTCGCAGCCGTGCTGTTTAATTGACAATTCACTCCACCCTGTTCAGCTCTTCATTGTCCCACCACACTACCAGCCTTCAGAAATCTTTGTTATCTCCACTACAGAATGTTCCATTCATTCACTGCGAATCTGGAATTCATCTGACTCTCAACTCCACGCAGGTTTTCATTACACCACTGTTGAATGTCCAAGTAACCCAATGCTGGTTTTCAGCGGCCTGTTCATATTCGCAGCCCTGCTGTTTACTTGGCTATCGATTCAAGCCTGGTCAGCTCTTCATTTTCCTGTCCACACAACACAGGCTTCAGAAATCATTGGAATCTCCTCTACAGAATGTTCCATTCATTCACTGCGAATGTGGAATTCAACTGACTCTCCACTCCATGCAGGTTTTCCTTACACCACTGATGAATGTCCAAGTAACCCAATGCTGGTTTTCAGCTGCATGTTCACACTCGCAGCCATGCTATACAATTGGCTTTCCACTAAATCCTGATTAGTTCTTGATTTTCCTTCCACACGACCCAGCCTTCAGAAATCGTTGGAATCTCCACTAGAGAATGTTCCATTCATTCACTGCGAATCTGGAATTCCTCTGAACCTCCACTCCCGGCAGGTTTTCGTTACACCACTGTTGAATGTCCAAGTAACCCAATGTTTTAAGTGTTTTCTTCACAAGCGCAGTGGTGCTGTTCAATTGGCTATCCACTCAACCCTGGCCAGCTCTACATTTTCCTGTCCACACCACAGAGACTGGAGAAATCATTGTTATCTCCACTACAGAATGTTCCATTCATTCACAGCGAATCTGGAATTCATCTGAATCTCCACTCCCGGCAGGTTTTCGTGACACCACTAGTAAATATCCAAGTAAGCCAATGCTGGTTTTAAGTGGCCTGCTCATACTCTCAGCCGTGCTGTTCAATTTGCTATCCACTCAACCCTCTTCAGCTCCATTTTCCTGTCCACATAACCCAAACTTCAGAAACAATTGGTATCTCCTACACAGAATGTTCCATTCATTGACGGCAAATCTTAAATTCATCTAATTCTCAACTCCCGTCAGGTTTTCGTTACACCACTTGTGAATGTCCAATTAAGCCAAAGCTGGTTTTCAGTGGCCTGTTCTTACTACGAGACGTGCTGTTCATTTGGCTATCCATTCCACCCTGTTCAGCTCTACATTTTCGTGTCCACAAAACCCAGCCTTCAGAAATCATTGGAATCACCACTAGAGAATGTTCCATTCATTCACTGCGAATCTGGAATTCATCTGAATCTCCACTCCCCGCAGCTTTTCATTGCACCACTGCTGAATGTTCAAGTAACGCAATGATGGTTTTCAGCGGTCTATTCACACTCGAACCCGTGCTGTTCACGGTCTAGCGACTCAACACTGGTGAGTTCTTCTTTTTCCAGTTCAGACAATACAAACCTCAGAAACCATTGCAATCTACACTACAGAATGTTTCATTCATTCAGGCGAATCTTGAATTCATCTTGTTCTCCACTCCCAGCAGGTTTTCGTTTCACCACTGGTGAATGTCCAAGCAACCCAAGGCTGGTTTCAGCTGCGTGTTAACACTCGCAGCCGTGCTGTTCAATTGGCTATCCAGTGAACGCTGGTTAGCTCTTGATTTTCCTTCCACACACCGAGCCTTCAGAAATCATTCTTATCTCCACTTCAGAATGTTCCATTCGTTCCCTGCGAATCTGGAATTCCTCTGACTCTCCACACCAGGCAGATTTTCCTAACAACACTGGTGAATGACCAGGTAATCCAATGCTGGTTTTCAGCGGCTGTTCACACTCACAGCCTTGCTGTTCAATTGGCAATCCAGTCAAACCTAGTCAGCTCTTCATTTTCCTGTCCACACAACCCAGCGTTCAGAAATCATTGGAATCTCTACTACAGAAATTTCCATTCATTCGCTGTGAATCTGGAAATACTCTGAATCTGCATTCCAGGAAGGCTTTCGTTACACCACTGATGAATGTCCAAGTAATGCAATGCTGCTTCTTAGTGGTCTGTTCACACTCGAAACCGTGCTGTTCATTGGCTATCCACTCAATATCGGTCAGCTCTTCAATATCCTGTCCAGACTATCCAGATTCCTAAATGTTGGCAATCACCACTACAGAATGTTCCATTCAATCACGCGAATCTGGAATTCATCAGAGTCTCCACTCCTGGAAGGTTTTCGTGACACCACTGGTAAATGTCCAAGGAAGACAATGCTGGTTTTAAGCCGCCTGCTAACACACTCAGCCGTGCTGTTCAATTTGCTATCCACCCAACCCTATTCAGCTCTACATTTTCCTGTCCTCATAACCCAACCTTCAGAAATAATTGGTATCTCCTCCACAGAATGTTCCGTTCATTCACTGCGAATCTTAAATTCATCTGACTCTCAACTCCCGGCGGGTTATCGTTACACCACTTGTGAATGTCCAAGTAAGCCAATGCTGGTTTTCAGTGGCCTGTTCATACTAAGAGACGTGCTGTTCATTTGGCTATCCACTCCACCCTGTTCAGCTCTACATTTTCGTGTCCACAAAACCCAGCCTTCAGAAATCATTGGAATCACCACTAGAGAATGTTCCATTCATTCACTGCGAATCTGGAATTCCTCTGAACCTCCACTCCTGGCAGGTTTTCGTTACGCCACTGGTGAATGTCCAAGTAACTCAATACTGGTTTTCAGAGGCATGTTCAACTCGCAGAAGTGCTGTTCAATGGGCTATCCACTCAATATTGGTCAGCTCTTCATTTTCCTCTCCACACAAACCAGCCTTCAGAAATCATTGGGCTCTCCACTACAGACTGTTCCATTCATTCACTGCGATTCTGCAATTCATCTGACTCTCCGCTCCAGGCAGGTTTTCATTACAGCACTGGTGAATGACCAAGTAATCCAATGCTGGTTTTCAGCCGCCTTTTCACACTCGCAGTGTGCTGTTCAATTGTCTATCCACTCAAACCTGGTCAGCCTTTCATTTTCTTTTCCACAATATCAGACTTCAGAAATCATTGGAATCGCCAGTACAGAATGTTCCATTCATTCACTGCCAATCTGGAATTCATCTGAATCTGCACTCCAGGTAGGCTTTCATTACACCACTTATGAATGTCCAAGTAACACAATGCTGGTTTTCAGCGGTCTGTTCACACTCTAAGCCCTGCTTTTTACTGGGTATCCACACAACTGTGGTCAGCTCTTCATTTTCATGTCCAAACAATCCAGACTTGAGAAATCATTGCAATCTCCAGTACAGAATGTTCCATTCATTCACTGCGAATCTGGAATTCAACTGAATCTCCACTACCTGCAGATTTATCTTACACCACTTGTGAATGTCCAAGTAAAACAATGCTGGTTTTCAGAGGCCTGTTCATGTTCGCAGTCGTGCTGTTCAATTGGCTATCCACTCAACCTGTTTTGCTCCTCATTTTCCTGTGCACACAACCCAGCCTTCAGAAATCATTGTAATCTCCACTACAGGATGTTCCATTCATTCACTGGGAATCTGGAATTCATCTGAATCTGCACTCCACGCAGGCTTTCGTTACACCACTGCTGAAAGTCGAAGTAATGCAATACTGGTTTTCAGTGGTCTGTTCACATTCGAAGCCGAGGCTTTTTACAGGCTATCCACTCAACACTGGTCAGCTCTTCATTTTCGTGTCCCCACAATCCAGATTTCAGAAATCATTGCAATCTCCACTACAGAATGTTCCATTCATTCACTGCGAGTCTGGAGTTTATCTGATTCTCCACTCCCGCCTGGTTAACATTACACCACTTGTGAATGTCCAAGTAAGCCAATGCTGGTTTTCAGAGGCCTGTTCATACTCGCAGCCGTGCTGTTTAATTGACAATTCACTCCACCCTGTTCAGCTCTTCATTGTCCCACCACACTACCAGCCTTCAGAAATCTTTGTTATCTCCACTACAGAATGTTCCATTCATTCACTGCGAATCTGGAATTCATCTGACTCTCAACTCCACGCAGGTTTTCATTACACCACTGTTGAATGTCCAAGTAACCCAATGCTGGTTTTCAGCGGCCTGTTCATATTCGCAGCCCTGCTGTTTACTTGGCTATCGATTCAAGCCTGGTCAGCTCTTCATTTTCCTGTCCACACAACACAGGCTTCAGAAATCATTGGAATCTCCTCTACAGAATGTTCCATTCATTCACTGCGAATGTGGAATTCAACTGACTCTCCACTCCATGCAGGTTTTCCTTACACCACTGATGAATGTCCAAGTAACCCAATGCTGGTTTTCAGCTGCATGTTCACACTCGCAGCCATGCTATACAATTGGCTTTCCACTAAATCCTGATTAGTTCTTGATTTTCCTTCCACACGACCCAGCCTTCAGAAATCGTTGGAATCTCCACTAGAGAATGTTCCATTCATTCACTGCGAATCTGGAATTCCTCTGAACCTCCACTCCCGGCAGGTTTTCGTTACACCACTGTTGAATGTCCAAGTAACCCAATGTTTTAAGTGTTTTCTTCACAAGCGCAGTGGTGCTGTTCAATTGGCTATCCACTCAACCCTGGCCAGCTCTACATTTTCCTGTCCACACCACAGAGACTGGAGAAATCATTGTTATCTCCACTACAGAATGTTCCATTCATTCACAGCGAATCTGGAATTCATCTGAATCTCCACTCCCGGCAGGTTTTCGTGACACCACTGGTAAATATCCAAGTAAGCCAATGCTGGTTTTAAGTGGCCTGCTCATACTCTCAGCCGTGCTGTTCAATTTGCTATCCACTCAACCCTCTTCAGCTCCATTTTCCTGTCCACATAACCCAAACTTCAGAAACAATTGGTATCTCCTCCACAGAATGTTCCATTCATTGACGGCAAATCTGAAATTCATCTAATTCTCAACTCCCGTCAGGTTTTCGTTACACCACTTGTGAATGTCCAATTAAGCCAAAGCTGGTTTTCAGTGGCCTGTTCTTACTACGAGACGTGCTGTTCATTTGGCTATCCATTCCACCCTGTTCAGCTCTACATTTTCGTGTCCACAAAACCCAGCCTTCAGAAATCATTGGAATCACCACTAGAGAATGTTCCATTCATTCACTGCGAATCTGGAATTCATCTGAATCTCCACTCCCGGCAGGTTTTCATTGCACCACTGCTGAATGTTCAAGTAACGCAATGATGGTTTTCAGCGGTCTATTCACACTCGAACCCGTGCTGTTCACGGTCTAGCGACTCAACACTGGTGAGTTCTTCTTTTTCCAGTTCAGACAATACAAACCTCAGAAACCATTGCAATCTACACTACAGAATGTTTCATTCATTCAGGCGAATCTTGAATTCATCTTGTTCTCCACTCCCAGCAGGTTTTCGTTTCACCAATGGTGAATGTCCAAGCAACCCAAGGCTGGTTTCAGCTGCGTGTTAACACTCGCAGCCGTGCTGTTCAATTGGCTATCCAGTGAACGCTGGTTAGCTCTTGATTTTCCTTCCACACACCGAGCCTTCAGAAATCATTCTTATCTCCACTTCAGAATGTTCCATTCGTTCCCTGCGAATCTGGAATTCCTCTGACTCTCCACACCAGGCAGATTTTCCTAACAACACTGGTGAATGACCAGGTAATCCAATGCTGGTTTTCAGCGGCTGTTCACACTCACAGCCTTGCTGTTCAATTGGCAATCCAGTCAAACCTAGTCAGCTCTTCATTTTCCTGTCCACACAACCCAGCGTTCAGAAATCATTGGAATCTCTACTACAGAAATTTCCATTCATTCGCTGTGAATCTGGAAATACTCTGAATCTGCATTCCAGGAAGGCTTTCGTTACACCACTGATGAATGTCCAAGTAATGCAATGCTGCTTCTTAGTGGTCTGTTCACACTCGAAACCGTGCTGTTCATTGGCTATCCACTCAATATCGGTCAGCTCTTCAATATCCTGTCCAGACTATCCAGATTCCTAAATGTTGGCAATCACCACTACAGAATGTTCCATTCAATCACGCGAATCTGGAATTCATCAGAGTCTCCACTCCTGGAAGGTTTTCGTGACACCACTGGTAAATGTCCAAGGAAGACAATGCTGGTTTTAAGCCGCCTGCTAACACACTCAGCCGTGCTGTTCAATTTGCTATCCACCCAACCCTATTCAGCTCTACATTTTCCTGTCCTCATAACCCAACCTTCAGAAATAATTGGTATCTCCTCCACAGAATGTTCCGTTCATTCACTGCGAATCTTAAATTCATCTGACTCTCAACTCCCGGCGGGTTATCGTTACACCACTTGTGAATGTCCAAGTAAGCCAATGCTGGTTTTCAGTGGCCTGTTCATACTAAGAGACGTGCTGTTCATTTGGCTATCCACTCCACCCTGTTCAGCTCTACATTTTCGTGTCCACAAAACCCAGCCTTCAGAAATCATTGGAATCACCACTAGAGAATGTTCCATTCATTCACTGCGAATCTGGAATTCCTCTGAACCTCCACTCCTGGCAGGTTTTCGTTACGCCACTGGTGAATGTCCAAGTAACTCAATACTGGTTTTCAGAGGCATGTTCAACTCGCAGAAGTGCTGTTCAATGGGCTATCCACTCAATATTGGTCAGCTCTTCATTTTCCTCTCCACACAAACCAGCCTTCAGAAATCATTGGGCTCTCCACTACAGACTGTTCCATTCATTCACTGCGATTCTGCAATTCATCTGACTCTCCGCTCCAGGCAGGTTTTCATTACAGCACTGGTGAATGACCAAGTAATCCAATGCTGGTTTTCAGCCGCCTTTTCACACTCGCAGTGTGCTGTTCAATTGTCTATCCACTCAAACCTGGTCAGCCTTTCATTTTCTTTTCCACAATATCAGACTTCAGAAATCATTGGAATCGCCAGTACAGAATGTTCCATTCATTCACTGCCAATCTGGAATTCATCTGAATCTGCACTCCAGGTAGGCTTTCATTACACCACTTATGAATGTCCAAGTAACACAATGCTGGTTTTCAGCGGTCTGTTCACACTCTAAGCCCTGCTTTTTACTGGGTATCCACACAACTGTGGTCAGCTCTTCATTTTCATGTCCAAACAATCCAGACTTGAGAAATCATTGCAATCTCCAGTACAGAATGTTCCATTCATTCACTGCGAATCTGGAATTCAACTGAATCTCCACTACCTGCAGATTTATCTTACACCACTTGTGAATGTCCAAGTAAAACAATGCTGGTTTTCAGAGGCCTGTTCATGTTCGCAGTCGTGCTGTTCAATTGGCTATCCACTCAACCTGTTTTGCTCCTCATTTTCCTGTGCACACAACCCAGCCTTCAGAAATCATTGTAATCTCCACTACAGGATGTTCCATTCATTCACTGGGAATCTGGAATTCATCTGAATCTGCACTCCACGCAGGCTTTCGTTACACCACTGCTGAAAGTCGAAGTAATGCAATACTGGTTTTCAGTGGTCTGTTCACATTCGAAGCCGAGGCTTTTTACAGGCTATCCACTCAACACTGGTCAGCTCTTCATTTTCGTGTCCCCACAATCCAGGTTTCAGAAATCATTGCAATCTCCACTACAGAATGTTCCATTCATTCACTGCGAGTCTGGAGTTTATCTGATTCTCCACTCCCGCCTGGTTAACATTACACCACTTGTGAATGTCCAAGTAAGCCAATGCTGGTTTTCAGAGGCCTGTTCATACTCGCAGCCGTGCTGTTTAATTGACAATTCACTCCACCCTGTTCAGCTCTTCATTGTCCCACCACACTACCAGCCTTCAGAAATCTTTGTTATCTCCACTACAGAATGTTCCATTCATTCACTGCGAATCTGGAATTCATCTGACTCTCAACTCCACGCAGGTTTTCATTACACCACTGTTGAATGTCCAAGTAACCCAATGCTGGTTTTCAGCGGCCTGTTCATATTCGCAGCCCTGCTGTTTACTTGGCTATCGATTCAAGCCTGGTCAGCTCTTCATTTTCCTGTCCACACAACACAGGCTTCAGAAATCATTGGAATCTCCTCTACAGAATGTTCCATTCATTCACTGCGAATGTGGAATTCAACTGACTCTCCACTCCATGCAGGTTTTCCTTACACCACTGATGAATGTCCAAGTAACCCAATGCTGGTTTTCAGCTGCATGTTCACACTCGCAGCCATGCTATACAATTGGCTTTCCACTAAATCCTGATTAGTTCTTGATTTTCCTTCCACACGACCCAGCCTTCAGAAATCGTTGGAATCTCCACTAGAGAATGTTCCATTCATTCACTGCGAATCTGGAATTCCTCTGAACCTCCACTCCCGGCAGGTTTTCCTTACACCACTGATGAATGTCCAAGTAACCCAATGCTGGTTTTCAGCTGCATGTTCACACTCGCAGCCATGCTATACAATTGGCTTTCCACTAAATCCTGATTAGTTCTTGATTTTCCTTCCACACGACCCAGCCTTCAGAAATCGTTGGAATCTCCACTAGAGAATGTTCCATTCATTCACTGCGAATCTGGAATTCCTCTGAACCTCCACTCCCGGCAGGTTTTCGTTACACCACTGTTGAATGTCCAAGTAACCCAATGTTTTAAGTGTTTTCTTCACAAGCGCAGTGGTGCTGTTCAATTGGCTATCCACTCAACCCTGGCCAGCTCTACATTTTCCTGTCCACACCACAGAGACTGGAGAAATCATTGTTATCTCCACTACAGAATGTTCCATTCATTCACAGCGAATCTGGAATTCATCTGAATCTCCACTCCCGGCAGGTTTTCGTGACACCACTGGTAAATATCCAAGTAAGCCAATGCTGGTTTTAAGTGGCCTGCTCATACTCTCAGCCGTGCTGTTCAATTTGCTATCCAGTCAACCCTCTTCAGCTCCATTTTCCTGTCCACATAACCCAAACTTCAGAAACAATTGGTATCTCCTCCACAGAATGTTCCATTCATTGACGGCAAATCTGAAATTCATCTAATTCTCAACTCCCGTCAGGTTTTCGTTACACCACTTGTGAATGTCCAATTAAGCCAAAGCTGGTTTTCAGTGGCCTGTTCTTACTACGAGACGTGCTGTTCATTTGGCTATCCATTCCACCCTGTTCAGCTCTACATTTTCGTGTCCACAAAACCCAGCCTTCAGAAATCATTGGAATCACCACTAGAGAATGTTCCATTCATTCACTGCGAATCTGGAATTCATCTGAATCTCCACTCCCGGCAGGTTTTCATTGCACCACTGCTGAATGTTCAAGTAACGCAATGATGGTTTTCAGCGGTCTATTCACACTCGAACCCGTGCTGTTCACGGTCTAGCGACTCAACACTGGTGAGTTCTTCTTTTTCCAGTTCAGACAATACAAACCTCAGAAACCATTGCAATCTACACTACAGAATGTTTCATTCATTCAGGCGAATCTTGAATTCATCTTGTTCTCCACTCCCAGCAGGTTTTCGTTTCACCAATGGTGAATGTCCAAGCAACCCAAGGCTGGTTTCAGCTGCGTGTTAACACTCGCAGCCGTGCTGTTCAATTGGCTATCCAGTGAACGCTGGTTAGCTCTTGATTTTCCTTCCACACACCGAGCCTTCAGAAATCATTCTTATCTCCACTTCAGAATGTTCCATTCGTTCCCTGCGAATCTGGAATTCCTCTGACTCTCCACACCAGGCAGATTTTCCTAACAACACTGGTGAATGACCAGGTAATCCAATGCTGGTTTTCAGCGGCTGTTCACACTCACAGCCTTGCTGTTCAATTGGCAATCCAGTCAAACCTAGTCAGCTCTTCATTTTCCTGTCCACACAACCCAGCGTTCAGAAATCATTGGAATCTCTACTACAGAAATTTCCATTCATTCACTGTGAATCTGGAAATACTCTGAATCTGCATTCCAGGAAGGCTTTCGTTACACCACTGATGAATGTCCAAGTAATGCAATGCTGCTTCTTAGTGGTCTGTTCACACTCGAAACCGTGCTGTTCATTGGCTATCCACTCAATATCGGTCAGCTCTTCAATATCCTGTCCAGACTATCCAGATTCCTAAATGTTGGCAATCACCACTACAGAATGTTCCATTCAATCACGCGAATCTGGAATTCATCAGAGTCTCCACTCCTGGAAGGTTTTCGTGACACCACTGGTAAATGTCCAAGGAAGACAATGCTGGTTTTAAGCCGCCTGCTAACACACTCAGCCGTGCTGTTCAATTTGCTATCCACCCAACCCTATTCAGCTCTACATTTTCCTGTCCTCATAACCCAACCTTCAGAAATAATTGGTATCTCCTCCACAGAATGTTCCGTTCATTCACTGCGAATCTTAAATTCATCTGACTCTCAACTCCCGGCGGGTTATCGTTACACCACTTGTGAATGTCCAAGTAAGCCAATGCTGGTTTTCAGTGGCCTGTTCATACTAAGAGACGTGCTGTTCATTTGGCTATCCACTCCACCCTGTTCAGCTCTACATTTTCGTGTCCACAAAACCCAGCCTTCAGAAATCATTGGAATCACCACTAGAGAATGTTCCATTCATTCACTGCGAATCTGGAATTCCTCTGAACCTCCACTCCTGGCAGGTTTTCGTTACGCCACTGGTGAATGTCCAAGTAACTCAATACTGGTTTTCAGAGGCATGTTCAACTCGCAGAAGTGCTGTTCAATGGGCTATCCACTCAATATTGGTCAGCTCTTCATTTTCCTCTCCACACAAACCAGCCTTCAGAAATCATTGGGCTCTCCACTACAGACTGTTCCATTCATTCACTGCGATTCTGCAATTCATCTGACTCTCCGCTCCAGGCAGGTTTTCATTACAGCACTGGTGAATGACCAAGTAATCCAATGCTGGTTTTCAGCCGCCTTTTCACACTCGCAGTGTGCTGTTCAATTGTCTATCCACTCAAACCTGGTCAGCCTTTCATTTTCTTTTCCACAATATCAGACTTCAGAAATCATTGGAATCGCCAGTACAGAATGTTCCATTCATTCACTGCCAATCTGGAATTCATCTGAATCTGCACTCCAGGTAGGCTTTCATTACACCACTTATGAATGTCCAAGTAACACAATGCTGGTTTTCAGCGGTCTGTTCACACTCTAAGCCCTGCTTTTTACTGGGTATCCACACAACTGTGGTCAGCTCTTCATTTTCATGTCCAAACAATCCAGACTTGAGAAATCATTGCAATCTCCAGTACAGAATGTTCCATTCATTCACTGCGAATCTGGAATTCAACTGAATCTCCACTACCTGCAGATTTATCTTACACCACTTGTGAATGTCCAAGTAAAACAATGCTGGTTTTCAGAGGCCTGTTCATGTTCGCAGTCGTGCTGTTCAATTGGCTATCCACTCAACCTGTTTTGCTCCTCATTTTCCTGTGCACACAACCCAGCCTTCAGAAATCATTGTAATCTCCACTACAGGATGTTCCATTCATTCACTGGGAATCTGGAATTCATCTGAATCTGCACTCCACGCAGGCTTTCGTTACACCACTGCTGAAAGTCGAAGTAATGCAATACTGGTTTTCAGTGGTCTGTTCACATTCGAAGCCGAGGCTTTTTACAGGCTATCCACTCAACACTGGTCAGCTCTTCATTTTCGTGTCCCCACAATCCAGATTTCAGAAATCATTGCAATCTCCACTACAGAATGTTCCATTCATTCACTGCGAGTCTGGAGTTTATCTGATTCTCCACTCCCGCCTGGTTAACATTACACCACTTGTGAATGTCCAAGTAAGCCAATGCTGGTTTTCAGAGGCCTGTTCATACTCGCAGCCGTGCTGTTTAATTGACAATTCACTCCACCCTGTTCAGCTCTTCATTGTCCCACCACACTACCAGCCTTCAGAAATCTTTGTTATCTCCACTACAGAATGTTCCATTCATTCACTGCGAATCTGGAATTCATCTGACTCTCAACTCCACGCAGGTTTTCATTACACCACTGTTGAATGTCCAAGTAACCCAATGCTGGTTTTCAGCGGCCTGTTCATATTCGCAGCCCTGCTGTTTACTTGGCTATCGATTCAAGCCTGGTCAGCTCTTCATTTTCCTGTCCACACAACACAGGCTTCAGAAATCATTGGAATCTCCTCTACAGAATGTTCCATTCATTCACTGCGAATGTGGAATTCAACTGACTCTCCACTCCATGCAGGTTTTCCTTACACCACTGATGAATGTCCAAGTAACCCAATGCTGGTTTTCAGCTGCATGTTCACACTCGCAGCCATGCTATACAATTGGCTTTCCACTAAATCCTGATTAGTTCTTGATTTTCCTTCCACACGACCCAGCCTTCAGAAATCGTTGGAATCTCCACTAGAGAATGTTCCATTCATTCACTGCGAATCTGCAATTCCTCTGAACCTCCACTCCCGGCAGGTTTTCGTTACACCACTGTTGAATGTCCAAGTAACCCAATGTTTTAAGTGTTTTCTTCACAAGCGCAGTGGTGCTGTTCAATTGGCTATCCACTCAACCCTGGCCAGCTCTACATTTTCCTGTCCACACCACAGAGACTGGAGAAATCATTGTTATCTCCACTACAGAATGTTCCATTCATTCACAGTGAATCTGGAATTCATCTGAATCTCCACTCCCGGCAGGTTTTCGTGACACCACTGGTAAATATCCAAGTAAGCCAATGCTGGTTTTAAGTGGCCTGCTCATACTCTCAGCCGTGCTGTTCAATTTGCTATCCACTCAACCCTCTTCAGCTCCATTTTCCTGTCCACATAACCCAAACTTCAGAAACAATTGGTATCTCCTCCACAGAATGTTCCATTCATTGACGGCAAATCTGAAATTCATCTAATTCTCAACTCCCGTCAGGTTTTCGTTACACCACTTGTGAATGTCCAATTAAGCCAAAGCTGGTTTTCAGTGGCCTGTTCTTACTACGAGACGTGCTGTTCGTTTGGCTATCCATTCCACCCTGTTCAGCTCTACATTTTCGTGTCCACAAAACCCAGCCTTCAGAAATCATTGGAATCACCACTAGAGAATGTTCCATTCATTCACTGCGAATCTGGAATTCATCTGAATCTCCACTCCCGGCAGGTTTTCATTGCACCACTGCTGAATGTTCAAGTAACGCAATGATGGTTTTCAGCGGTCTATTCACACTCGAACCCGTGCTGTTCACGGTCTAGCGACTCAACACTGGTGAGTTCTTCTTTTTCCAGTTCAGACAATACAAACCTCAGAAACCATTGCAATCTACACTACAGAATGTTTCATTCATTCAGGCGAATCTTGAATTCATCTTGTTCTCCACTCCCAGCAGGTTTTCGTTTCACCAATGGTGAATGTCCAAGCAACCCAAGGCTGGTTTCAGCTGCGTGTTAACACTCGCAGCCGTGCTGTTCAATTGGCTATCCAGTGAACGCTGGTTAGCTCTTGATTTTCCTTCCACACACCGAGCCTTCAGAAATCATTCTTATCTCCACTTCAGAATGTTCCATTCGTTCCCTGCGAATCTGGAATTCCTCTGACTCTCCACACCAGGCAGATTTTCCTAACAACACTGGTGAATGACCAGGTAATCCAATGCTGGTTTTCAGCGGCTGTTCACACTCACAGCCTTGCTGTTCAATTGGCAATCCAGTCAAACCTAGTCAGCTCTTCATTTTCCTGTCCACACAACCCAGCGTTCAGAAATCATTGGAATCTCTACTACAGAAATTTCCATTCATTCACTGTGAATCTGGAAATACTCTGAATCTGCATTCCAGGAAGGCTTTCGTTACACCACTGATGAATGTCCAAGTAATGCAATGCTGCTTCTTAGTGGTCTGTTCACACTCGAAACCGTGCTGTTCATTGGCTATCCACTCAATATCGGTCAGCTCTTCAATATCCTGTCCAGACTATCCAGATTCCTAAATGTTGGCAATCACCACTACAGAATGTTCCATTCAATCACGCGAATCTGGAATTCATCAGAGTCTCCACTCCTGGAAGGTTTTCGTGACACCACTGGTAAATGTCCAAGGAAGACAATGCTGGTTTTAAGCCGCCTGCTAACACACTCAGCCGTGCTGTTCAATTTGCTATCCACCCAACCCTATTCAGCTCTACATTTTCCTGTCCTCATAACCTAACCTTCAGAAATAATTGGTATCTCCTCCACAGAATGTTCCGTTCATTCACTGCGAATCTTAAATTCATCTGACTCTCAACTCCCGGCGGGTTATCGTTACACCACTTGTGAATGTCCAAGTAAGCCAACAGGCCACTGGTTTTCAGTGGCCTGTTCATACTAAGAGACGTGCTGTTCATTTGGCTATCCACTCCACCCTGTTCAGCTCTACATTTTCGTGTCCACAAAACCCAGCCTTCAGAAATCATTGGAATCACCACTAGAGAATGTTCCATTCATTCACTGCGAATCTGGAATTCCTCTGAACCTCCACTCCTGGCAGGTTTTCGTTACGCCACTGGTGAATGTCCAAGTAACTCAATACTGGTTTTCAGAGGCATGTTCAACTCGCAGAAGTGCTGTTCAATGGGCTATCCACTCAATATTGGTCAGCTCTTCATTTTCCTCTCCACACAAACCAGCCTTCAGAAATCATTGGGCTCTCCACTACAGACTGTTCCATTCATTCACTGCGATTCTGCAATTCATCTGACTCTCCGCTCCAGGCAGGTTTTCATTACAGCACTGGTGAATGACCAAGTAATCCAATGCTGGTTTTCAGCCGCCTTTTCACACTCGCAGTGTGCTGTTCAATTGTCTATCCACTCAAACCTGGTCAGCCTTTCATTTTCTTTTCCACAATATCAGACTTCAGAAATCATTGGAATCGCCAGTACAGAATGTTCCATTCATTCACTGCCAATCTGGAATTCATCTGAATCTGCACTCCAGGTAGGCTTTCATTACACCACTTATGAATGTCCAAGTAACACAATGCTGGTTTTCAGCGGTCTGTTCACACTCTAAGCCCTGCTTTTTACTGGGTATCCACACAACTGTGGTCAGCTCTTCATTTTCATGTCCAAACAATCCAGACTTGAGAAATCATTGCAATCTCCAGTACAGAATGTTCCATTCATTCACTGCGAATCTGGAATTCAACTGAATCTCCACTACCTGCAGATTTATCTTACACCACTTGTGAATGTCCAAGTAAAACAATGCTGGTTTTCAGAGGCCTGTTCATGTTCGCAGTCGTGCTGTTCAATTGGCTATCCACTCAACCTGTTTTGCTCCTCATTTTCCTGTGCACACAACCCAGCCTTCAGAAATCATTGTAATCTCCACTACAGGATGTTCCATTCATTCACTGGGAATCTGGAATTCATCTGAATCTGCACTCCACGCAGGCTTTCGTTACACCACTGCTGAAAGTCGAAGTAATGCAATACTGGTTTTCAGTGGTCTGTTCACATTCGAAGCCGAGGCTTTTTACAGGCTATCCACTCAACACTGGTCAGCTCTTCATTTTCGTGTCCCCACAATCCAGATTTCAGAAATCATTGCAATCTCCACTACAGAATGTTCCATTCATTCACTGCGAGTCTGGAGTTTATCTGATTCTCCACTCCCGCCTGGTTAACATTACACCACTTGTGAATGTCCAAGTAAGCCAATGCTGGTTTTCAGAGGCCTGTTCATACTCGCAGCCGTGCTGTTTAATTGACAATTCACTCCACCCTGTTCAGCTCTTCATTGTCCCACCACACTACCAGCCTTCAGAAATCTTTGTTATCTCCACTACAGAATGTTCCATTCATTCACTGCGAATCTGGAATTCATCTGACTCTCAACTCCACGCAGGTTTTCATTACACCACTGTTGAATGTCCAAGTAACCCAATGCTGGTTTTCAGCGGCCTGTTCATATTCGCAGCCCTGCTGTTTACTTGGCTATCGATTCAAGCCTGGTCAGCTCTTCATTTTCCTGTCCACACAACACAGGCTTCAGAAATCATTGGAATCTCCTCTACAGAATGTTCCATTCATTCACTGCGAATGTGGAATTCAACTGACTCTCCACTCCATGCAGGTTTTCCTTACACCACTGATGAATGTCCAAGTAACCCAATGCTGGTTTTCAGCTGCATGTTCACACTCGCAGCCATGCTATACAATTGGCTTTCCACTAAATCCTGATTAGTTCTTGATTTTCCTTCCACACGACCCAGCCTTCAGAAATCGTTGGAATCTCCACTAGAGAATGTTCCATTCATTCACTGCGAATCTGGAATTCCTCTGAACCTCCACTCCCGGCAGGTTTTCGTTACACCACTGTTGAATGTCCAAGTAACCCAATGTTTTAAGTGTTTTCTTCACAAGCGCAGTGGTGCTGTTCAATTGGCTATCCACTCAACCCTGGCCAGCTCTACATTTTCCTGTCCACACCACAGAGACTGGAGAAATCATTGTTATCTCCACTACAGAATGTTCCATTCATTCACAGCGAATCTGGAATTCATCTGAATCTCCACTCCCGGCAGGTTTTCGTGACACCACTGGTAAATATCCAAGTAAGCCAATGCTGGTTTTAAGTGGCCTGCTCATACTCTCAGCCGTGCTGTTCAATTTGCTATCCACTCAACCCTCTTCAGCTCCATTTTCCTGTCCACATAACCCAAACTTCAGAAACAATTGGTATCTCCTCCACAGAATGTTCCATTCATTGACGGCAAATCTGAAATTCATCTAATTCTCAACTCCCGTCAGGTTTTCGTTACACCACTTGTGAATGTCCAATTAAGCCAAAGCTGGTTTTCAGTGGCCTGTTCTTACTACGAGACGTGCTGTTCTTTTGGCTATCCATTCCACCCTGTTCAGCTCTACATTTTCGTGTCCACAAAACCCAGCCTTCAGAAATCATTGGAATCACCACTAGAGAATGTTCCATTCATTCACTGCGAATCTGGAATTCATCTGAATCTCCACTCCCGGCAGGTTTTCATTGCACCACTGCTGAATGTTCAAGTAACGCAATGATGGTTTTCAGCGGTCTATTCACACTCGAACCCGTGCTGTTCACGGTCTAGCGACTCAACACTGGTGAGTTCTTCTTTTTCCAGTTCAGACAATACAAACCTCAGAAACCATTGCAATCTACACTACAGAATGTTTCATTCATTCAGGCGAATCTTGAATTCATCTTGTTCTCCACTCCCAGCAGGTTTTCGTTTCACCACTGGTGAATGTCCAAGCAACCCAAGGCTGGTTTCAGCTGCGTGTTAACACTCGCAGCCGTGCTGTTCAATTGGCTATCCAGTGAACGCTGGTTAGCTCTTGATTTTCCTTCCACACACCGAGCCTTCAGAAATCATTCTTATCTCCACTTCAGAATGTTCCATTCGTTCCCTGCGAATCTGGAATTCCTCTGACTCTCCACACCAGGCAGATTTTCCTAACAACACTGGTGAATGACCAGGTAATCCAATGCTGGTTTTCAGCGGCTGTTCACACTCACAGCCTTGCTGTTCAATTGGCAATCCAGTCAAACCTAGTCAGCTCTTCATTTTCCTGTCCACACAACCCAGCGTTCAGAAATCATTGGAATCTCTACTACAGAAATTTCCATTCATTCGCTGTGAATCTGGAAATACTCTGAATCTGCATTCCAGGAAGGCTTTCGTTACACCACTGATGAATGTCCAAGTAATGCAATGCTGCTTCTTAGTGGTCTGTTCACACTCGAAACCGTGCTGTTCATTGGCTATCCACTCAATATCGGTCAGCTCTTCAATATCCTGTCCAGACTATCCAGATTCCTAAATGTTGGCAATCACCACTACAGAATGTTCCATTCAATCACGCGAATCTGGAATTCATCAGAGTCTCCACTCCTGGAAGGTTTTCGTGACACCACTGGTAAATGTCCAAGGAAGACAATGCTGGTTTTAAGCCGCCTGCTAACACACTCAGCCGTGCTGTTCAATTTGCTATCCACCCAACCCTATTCAGCTCTACATTTTCCTGTCCTCATAACCCAACCTTCAGAAATAATTGGTATCTCCTCCACAGAATGTTCCGTTCATTCACTGCGAATCTTAAATTCATCTGACTCTCAACTCCCGGCGGGTTATCGTTACACCACTTGTGAATGTCCAAGTAAGCCAATGCTGGTTTTCAGTGGCCTGTTCATACTAAGAGACGTGCTGTTCATTTGGCTATCCACTCCACCCTGTTCAGCTCTACATTTTCGTGTCCACAAAACCCAGCCTTCAGAAATCATTGGAATCACCACTAGAGAATGTTCCATTCATTCACTGCGAATCTGGAATTCCTCTGAACCTCCACTCCTGGCAGGTTTTCGTTACGCCACTGGTGAATGTCCAAGTCACTCAATACTGGTTTTCAGAGGCATGTTCAACTCGCAGAAGTGCTGTTCAATGGGCTATCCACTCAATATTGGTCAGCTCTTCATTTTCCTCTCCACACAAACCAGCCTTCAGAAATCATTGGGCTCTCCACTACAGACTGTTCCATTCATTCACTGCGATTCTGCAATTCATCTGACTCTCCGCTCCAGGCAGGTTTTCATTACAGCACTGGTGAATGACCAAGTAATCCAATGCTGGTTTTCAGCCGCCTTTTCACACTCGCAGTTTGCTGTTCAATTGTCTATCCACTCAAACCTGGTCAGCCTTTCATTTTCTTTTCCACAATATCAGACTTCAGAAATCATTGGAATCGCCAGTACAGAATGTTCCATTCATTCACTGCCAATCTGGAATTCATCTGAATCTGCACTCCAGGTAGGCTTTCATTACACCACTTATGAATGTCCAAGTAACACAATGCTGGTTTTCAGCGGTCTGTTCACACTCTAAGCCCTGCTTTTTACTGGGTATCCACACAACTGTGGTCAGCTCTTCATTTTCATGTCCAAACAATCCAGACTTGAGAAATCATTGCAATCTCCAGTACAGAATGTTCCATTCATTCACTGCGAATCTGGAATTCAACTGAATCTCCACTACCTGCAGATTTATCTTACACCACTTGTGAATGTCCAAGTAAAACAATGCTGGTTTTCAGAGGCCTGTTCATGTTCGCAGTCGTGCTGTTCAATTGGCTATCCACTCAACCTGTTTTGCTCCTCATTTTCCTGTGCACACAACCCAGCCTTCAGAAATCATTGTAATCTCCACTACAGGATGTTCCATTCATTCACTGGGAATCTGGAATTCATCTGAATCTGCACTCCACGCAGGCTTTCGTTACACCACTGCTGAAAGTCGAAGTAATGCAATACTGGTTTTCAGTGGTCTGTTCACATTCGAAGCCGAGGCTTTTTACAGGCTATCCACTCAACACTGGTCAGCTCTTCATTTTCGTGTCCCCACAATCCAGATTTCAGAAATCATTGCAATCTCCACTACAGAATGTTCCATTCATTCACTGCGAGTCTGGAGTTTATCTGATTCTCCACTCCCGCCTGGTTAACATTACACCACTTGTGAATGTCCAAGTAAGCCAATGCTGGTTTTCAGAGGCCTGTTCATACTCGCAGCCGTGCTGTTTAATTGACAATTCACTCCACCCTGTTCAGCTCTTCATTGTCCCACCACACTACCAGCCTTCAGAAATCTTTGTTATCTCCACTACAGAATGTTCCATTCATTCACTGCGAATCTGGAATTCATCTGACTCTCAACTCCACGCAGGTTTTCATTACACCACTGTTGAATGTCCAAGTAACCCAATGCTGGTTTTCAGCGGCCTGTTCATATTCGCAGCCCTGCTGTTTACTTGGCTATCGATTCAAGCCTGGTCAGCTCTTCATTTTCCTGTCCACACAACACAGGCTTCAGAAATCATTGGAATCTCCTCTACAGAATGTTCCATTCATTCACTGCGAATGTGGAATTCAACTGACTCTCCACTCCATGCAGGTTTTCCTTACACCACTGATGAATGTCCAAGTAACCCAATGCTGGTTTTCAGCTGCATGTTCACACTCGCAGCCATGCTATACAATTGGCTTTCCACTAAATCCTGATTAGTTCTTGATTTTCCTTCCACACGACCCAGCCTTCAGAAATCGTTGGAATCTCCACTAGAGAATGTTCCATTCATTCACTGCGAATCTGGAATTCCTCTGAACCTCCACTCCCGGCAGGTTTTCGTTACACCACTGTTGAATGTCCAAGTAACCCAATGTTTTAAGTGTTTTCTTCACAAGCGCAGTGGTGCTGTTCAATTGGCTATCCACTCAACCCTGGCCAGCTCTACATTTTCCTGTCCACACCACAGAGACTGGAGAAATCATTGTTATCTCCACTACAGAATGTTCCATTCATTCACAGCGAATCTGGAATTCATCTGAATCTCCACTCCCGGCAGGTTTTCGTGACACCACTGGTAAATACCCAAGTAAGCCAATGCTGGTTTTAAGTGGCCTGCTCATACTCTCAGCCATGCTGTTCAATTTGCTATCCACTCAACCCTCTTCAGCTCCATTTTCCTGTCCACATAACCCAAACTTCAGAAACAATTGGTATCTCCTCCACAGAATGTTCCATTCATTGACGGCAAATCTGAAATTCATCTAATTCTCAACTCCCGTCAGGTTTTCGTTACACCACTTGTGAATGTCCAATTAAGCCAAAGCTGGTTTTCAGTGGCCTGTTCTTACTACGAGACGTGCTGTTCATTTGGCTATCCATTCCACCCTGTTCAGCTCTACATTTTCGTGTCCACAAAACCCAGCCTTCAGAAATCATTGGAATCACCACTAGAGAATGTTCCATTCATTCACTGCGAATCTGGAATTCATCTGAATCTCCACTCCCGGCAGGTTTTCATTGCACCACTGCTGAATGTTCAAGTAACGCAATGATGGTTTTCAGCGGTCTATTCACACTCGAACCCGTGCTGTTCACGGTCTAGCGACTCAACACTGGTGAGTTCTTCTTTTTCCAGTTCAGACAATACAAACCTCAGAAACCATTGCAATCTACACTACAGAATGTTTCATTCATTCAGGCGAATCTTGAATTCATCTTGTTCTCCACTCCCAGCAGGTTTTCGTTTCACCAATGGTGAATGTCCAAGCAACCCAAGGCTGGTTTCAGCTGCGTGTTAACACTCGCAGCCGTGCTGTTCAATTGGCTATCCAGTGAACGCTGGTTAGCTCTTGATTTTCCTTCCACACACCGAGCCTTCAGAAATCATTCTTATCTCCACTTCAGAATGTTCCATTCGTTCCCTGCGAATCTGGAATTCCTCTGACTCTCCACACCAGGCAGATTTTCCTAACAACACTGGTGAATGACCAGGTAATCCAATGCTGGTTTTCAGCGGCTGTTCACACTCACAGCCTTGCTGTTCAATTGGCAATCCAGTCAAACCTAGTCAGCTCTTCATTTTCCTGTCCACACAACCCATCGTTCAGAAATCATTGGAATCTCTACTACAGAAATTTCCATTCATTCACTGTGAATCTGGAAATACTCTGAATCTGCATTCCAGGAAGGCTTTCGTTACACCACTGATGAATGTCCAAGTAACGCAATGCTGCTTCTTAGTGGTCTGTTCACACTCGAAACCGTACTGTTCATTGGCTATCCACTCAATATCGGTCAGCTCTTCAATATCCTGTCCAGACTATCCAGATTCCTAAATGTTGGCAATCACCACTACAGAATGTTCCATTCAATCACGCGAATCTGGAATTCATCAGAGTCTCCACTCCTGTAAGGTTTTCGTGACAACACTGGTAAATGTCCAAGGAAGACAATGCTGGTTTTAAGCCGCCTGCTAACACACTCAGCCGTGCTGTTCAATTTGCTATCCACCCAACCCTATTCAGCTCTACATTTTCCTGTCTTCATAACCCAACCTTCAGAAATAATTGGTATCTCCTCCACAGAATGTTCCATTCATTGACGGCAAATCTGAAATTCATCTAATTCTCAACTCCCGTCAGGTTTACGTTACACCACTTGTGAATGTCCAATTAAGCCAAAGCTGGTTTTCAGTGGCCTGTTCATACTAAGAGACGTGCTGTTCATTTGGCTATCCACTCCACCCTGTTCAGCTCTACATTTTCGTGTCCACAAAACCCAGCCTTCAGAAATCATTGGAATCACCACTAGAGAATGTTCCATTCATTCACTGCGAATCTGGAATTCCTCTGAACCTCCACTCCTGGCAGGTTTTCGTTACGCCACTGGTGAATGTCCAAGTAACTCAATACTGGTTTTCAGAGGCATGTTCAACTCGCAGAAGTGCTGTTCAATGGGCTATCCACTCAATATTGGTCAGCTCTTCATTTTCCTCTCCACACAAACCAGCCTTCAGAAATCATTGGGCTCTCCACTACAGACTGTTCCATTCATTCACTGCGATTCTGCAATTCATCTGACTCTCCGCTCCAGGCAGGTTTTCATTACAGCACTGGTGAATGACCAAGTAATCCAATGCTGGTTTTCAGCCGCCTTTTCACACTCGCAGTTTGCTGTTCAATTGTCTATCCACTCAAACCTGGTCAGCCTTTCATTTTCTTTTCCACAATATCAGACTTCAGAAATCATTGGAATCGCCAGTACAGAATGTTCCATTCATTCACTGCCAATCTGGAATTCATCTGAATCTGCACTCCAGGTAGGCTTTCATTACACCACTTATGAATGTCCAAGTAACACAATGCTGGTTTTCAGCGGTCTGTTCACACTCTAAGCCCTGCTTTTTACTGGGTATCCACACAACTGTGGTCAGCTCTTCATTTTCATGTCCAAACAATCCAGACTTGAGAAATCATTGCAATCTCCAGTACAGAATGTTCCATTCATTCACTGCGAATCTGGAATTCAACTGAATCTCCACTACCTGCAGATTTATCTTACACCACTTGTGAATGTCCAAGTAAAACAATGCTGGTTTTCAGAGGCCTGTTCATGTTCGCAGTCGTGCTGTTCAATTGGCTATCCACTCAACCTGTTTTGCTCCTCATTTTCCTGTGCACACAACCCAGCCTTCAGAAATCATTGTAATCTCCACTACAGGATGTTCCATTCATTCACTGGGAATCTGGAATTCATCTGAATCTGCACTCCACGCAGGCTTTCGTTACACCACTGCTGAAAGTCGAAGTAATGCAATACTGGTTTTCAGTGGTCTGTTCACATTCGAAGCCGAGGCTTTTTACAGGCTATCCACTCAACACTGGTCAGCTCTTCATTTTCGTGTCCCCACAATCCAGATTTCAGAAATCATTGCAATCTCCACTACAGAATGTTCCATTCATTCACTGCGAGTCTGGAGTTTATCTGATTCTCCACTCCCGCCTGGTTAACATTACACCACTTGTGAATGTCCAAGTAAGCCAATGCTGGTTTTCAGAGGCCTGTTCATACTCGCAGCCGTGCTGTTTAATTGACAATTCACTCCACCCTGTTCAGCTCTTCATTGTCCCACCACACTACCAGCCTTCAGAAATCTTTGTTATCTCCACTACAGAATGTTCCATTCATTCACTGCGAATCTGGAATTCATCTGACTCTCAACTCCACGCAGGTTTTCATTACACCACTGTTGAATGTCCAAGTAACCCAATGCTGGTTTTCAGCGGCCTGTTCATATTCGCAGCCCTGCTGTTTACTTGGCTATCGATTCAAGCCTGGTCAGCTCTTCATTTTCCTGTCCACACAACACAGGCTTCAGAAATCATTGGACTCTCCTCTACAGAATGTTCCATTCATTCACTGCGAATGTGGAATTCAACTGACTCTCCACTCCATGCAGGTTTTCCTTACACCACTGATGAATGTCCAAGTAACCCAATGCTGGTTTTCAGCTGCATGTTCACACTCGCAGCCATGCTATACAATTGGCTTTCCACTAAATCCTGATTAGTTCTTGATTTTCCTTCCACACGACCCAGCCTTCAGAAATCGTTGGAATCTCCACTAGAGAATGTTCCATTCATTCACTGCGAATCTGGAATTCCTCTGAACCTCCACTCCCGGCAGGTTTTCGTTACACCATTGTTGAATGTCCAAGTAACCCAATGTTTTAAGTGTTTTCTTCACAAGCGCAGTGGTGCTGTTCAATTGGCTATCCACTCAACCCTGGCCAGCTCTACATTTTCCTGTCCACACCGCAGAGACTGGAGAAATCATTGTTATCTCCACTACAGAATGTTCCATTCATTCACAGCGAATCTGGAATTCATCTGAATCTCCACTCCCGGCAGGTTTTCGTGACACCACTGGTAAATATCCAAGTAAGCCAATGCTGGTTTTAAGTGGCCTGCTCATACTCTCAGCCGTGCTGTTCAATTTGCTATCCACTCAACCCTCTTCAGCTCCATTTTCCTGTCCACATAACCCAAACTTCAGAAACAATTGGTATCTCCTCCACAGAATGTTCCATTCATTGACGGCAAATCTGAAATTCATCTAATTCTCAACTCCCGTCAGGTTTTCGTTACACCACTTGTGAATGTCCAATTAAGCCAAAGCTGGTTTTCAGTGGCCTGTTCTTACTACGAGACGTGCTGTTCATTTGGCTATCCAGTCCACCCTGTTCAGCTCTACATTTTCGTGTCCACAAAACCCAGCCTTCAGAAATCATTGGAATCACCACTAGAGAATGTTCCATTCATTCACTGCGAATCTGGAATTCATCTGAATCTCCACTCCCGGCAGGTTTTCATTGCACCACTGCTGAATGTTCAAGTAACGCAATGATGGTTTTCAGCGGTCTATTCACACTCGAACCCGTGCTGTTCACGGTCTAGCGACTCAACACTGGTGAGTTCTTCTTTTTCCAGTTCAGACAATACAAACCTCAGAAACCATTGCAATCTACACTACAGAATGTTTCATTCATTCAGGCGAATCTTGAATTCATCTTGTTCTCCACTCCCAGCAGGTTTTCGTTTCACCAATGGTGAATGTCCAAGCAACCCAAGGCTGGTTTCAGCTGCGTGTTAACACTCGCAGCCGTGCTTTTCAATTGGCTATCCAGTGAACGCTGGTTAGCTCTTGATTTTCCTTCCACACACCGAGCCTTCAGAAATCATTCTTATCTCCACTTCAGAATGTTCCATTCGTTCCCTGCGAATCTGGAATTCCTCTGACTCTCCACACCAGGCAGATTTTCCTAACAACACTGGTGAATGACCAGGTAATCCAATGCTGGTTTTCAGCGGCTGTTCACACTCACAGCCTTGCTGTTCAATTGGCAATCCAGTCAAACCTAGTCAGCTCTTCATTTTCCTGTCCACACAACCCAGCGTTCAGAAATCATTGGAATCTCTACTACAGAAATTTCCATTCATTCGCTGTGAATCTGGAAATACTCTGAATCTGCATTCCAGGAAGGCTTTCGTTACACCACTGATGAATGTCCAAGTAATGCAATGCTGCTTCTTAGTGGTCTGTTCACACTCGAAACCGTGCTGTTCATTGGCTATCCACTCAATATCGGTCAGCTCTTCAATATCCTGTCCAGACTATCCAGATTCCTAAATGTTGGCAATCACCACTACAGAATGTTCCATTCAATCACGCGAATCTGGAATTCATCAGTCTCCACTCCTGGAAGGTTTTCGTGACACCACTGGTAAATGTCCAAGGAAGACAATGCTGGTTTTAAGCCGCCTGCTAACACACTCAGCCGTGCTGTTCAATTTGCTATCCACCCAACCCTATTCAGCTCTACATTTTCCTGTCCTCATAACCCAACCTTCAGAAATAATTGGTATCTCCTCCACAGAATGTTCCGTTCATTCACTGCGAATCTTAAATTCATCTGACTCTCAACTCCCGGCGGGTTATCGTTACACCACTTGTGAATGTCCAAGTAAGCCAACAGGCCACTGGTTTTCAGTGGCCTGTTCATACTAAGAGACGTGCTGTTCATTTGGCTATCCACTCCACCCTGTTCAGCTCTACATTTTCGTGTCCACAAAACCCAGCCTTCAGAAATCATTGGAATCACCACTAGAGAATGTTCCATTCATTCACTGCGAATCTGGAATTCATCTGAACCTCCACTCCTGGCAGGTTTTCGTTACGCCACTGTTGAATGTCCAAGTAACTCAATACTGGTTTTCAGAGGCATGTTCAACTCGCAGAAGTGCTGTTCAATGGGCTATCCACTCAATATTGGTCAGCTCTTCATTTTCCTCTCCACACAAACCAGCCTTCAGAAATCATTGGGCTCTCCACTACAGACTGTTCCATTCATTCACTGCGATTCTGCAATTCATCTGACTCTCCGCTCCAGGCAGGTTTTCATTACAGCACTGGTGAATGACCAAGTAATCCAATGCTGGTTTTCAGCCGCCTTTTCACACTCGCAGTTTGCTGTTCAATTGTCTATCCACTCAAACCTGGTCAGCCTTTCATTTTCTTTTCCACAATATCAGACTTCAGAAATCATTGGAATCGCCAGTACAGAATGTTCCATTCATTCACTGCCAATCTGGAATTCATCTGAATCTGCACTCCAGGTAGGCTTTCATTACACCACTTATGAATGTCCAAGTAACACAATGCTGGTTTTCAGCGGTCTGTTCACACTCTAAGCCCTGCTTTTTACTGGGTATCCACACAACTGTGGTCAGCTCTTCATTTTCATGTCCAAACAATCCAGACTTGAGAAATCATTGCAATCTCCAGTACAGAATGTTCCATTCATTCACTGCGAATCTGGAATTCAACTGAATCTCCACTACCTGCAGATTTATCTTACACCACTTGTGAATGTCCAAGTAAAACAATGCTGGTTTTCAGAGGCCTGTTCATGTTCGCAGTCGTGCTGTTCAATTGGCTATCCACTCAACCTGTTTTGCTCCTCATTTTCCTGTGCACACAACCCAGCCTTCAGAAATCATTGTAATCTCCACTACAGGATGTTCCATTCATTCACTGGGAATCTGGAATTCATCTGAATCTGCACTCCACGCAGGCTTTCGTTACACCACTGCTGAAAGTCGAAGTAATGCAATACTGGTTTTCAGTGGTCTGTTCACATTCGAAGCCGAGGCTTTTTACAGGCTATCCACTCAACACTGGTCAGCTCTTCATTTTCGTGTCCCCACAATCCAGATTTCAGAAATCATTGCAATCTCCACTACAGAATGTTCCATTCATTCACTGCGAGTCTGGAGTTTATCTGATTCTCCACTCCCGCCTGGTTAACATTACACCACTTGTGAATGTCCAAGTAAGCCAATGCTGGTTTTCAGAGGCCTGTTCATACTCGCAGCCGTGCTGTTTAATTGACAATTCACTCCACCCTGTTCAGCTCTTCATTGTCCCACCACACTACCAGCCTTCAGAAATCTTTGTTATCTCCACTACAGAATGTTCCATTCATTCACTGCGAATCTGGAATTCATCTGACTCTCAACTCCACGCAGGTTTTCATTACACCACTGTTGAATGTCCAAGTAACCCAATGCTGGTTTTCAGCGGCCTGTTCATATTCGCAGCCCTGCTGTTTACTTGGCTATCGATTCAAGCCTGGTCAGCTCTTCATTTTCCTGTCCACACAACACAGGCTTCAGAAATCATTGGAATCTCCTCTACAGAATGTTCCATTCATTCACTGCGAATGTGGAATTCAACTGACTCTCCACTCCATGCAGGTTTTCCTTACACCACTGATGAATGTCCAAGTAACCCAATGCTGGTTTTCAGCTGCATGTTCACACTCGCAGCCATGCTATACAATTGGCTTTCCACTAAATCCTGATTAGTTCTTGATTTTCCTTCCACACGACCCAGCCTTCAGAAATCGTTGGAATCTCCACTAGAGAATGTTCCATTCATTCACTGCGAATCTGGAATTCCTCTGAACCTCCACTCCCGGCAGGTTTTCGTTACACCACTGTTGAATGTCCAAGTAACCCAATGTTTTAAGTGTTTTCTTCACAAGCGCAGTGGTGCTGTTCAATTGGCTATCCACTCAACCCTGGCCAGCTCTACATTTTCCTGTCCACACCACAGAGACTGGAGAAATCATTGTTATCTCCACTACAGAATGTTCCATTCATTCACAGCGAATCTGGAATTCATCTGAATCTCCACTCCCGGCAGGTTTTCGTGACACCACTGGTAAATACCCAAGTAAGCCAATGCTGGTTTTAAGTGGCCTGCTCATACTCTCAGCCGTGCTGTTCAATTTGCTATCCACTCAACCCTCTTCAGCTCCATTTTCCTGTCCACATAACCCAAACTTCAGAAACTATTGGTATCTCCTCCACAGAATGTTCCATTCATTGACGGCAAATCTGAAATTCATCTAATTCTCAACTCCCGTCAGGTTTTCGTTACACCACTTGTGAATGTCCAATTAAGCCAAAGCTGGTTTTCAGTGGCCTGTTCTTACTACGAGACGTGCTGTTCATTTGGCTATCCATTCCACCCTGTTCAGCTCTACATTTTCGTGTCCACAAAACCCAGCCTTCAGAAATCATTGGAATCACCACTAGAGAATGTTCCATTCATTCACTGCGAATCTGGAATTCATCTGAATCTCCACTCCCGGCAGCTTTTCATTGCACCACTGCTGAATGTTCAAGTAACGCAATGATGGTTTTCAGCGGTCTATTCACACTCGAACCCGTGCTGTTCACGGTCTAGCGACTCAACACTGGTGAGTTCTTCTTTTTCCAGTTCAGACAATACAAACCTCAGAAACCATTGCAATCTACACTACAGAATGTTTCATTCATTCAGGCGAATCTTGAATTCATCTTGTTCTCCACTCCCAGCAGGTTTTCGTTTCACCACTGGTGAATGTCCAAGCAACCCAAGGCTGGTTTCAGCTGCGTGTTAACACTCGCAGCCGTGCTGTTCAATTGGCTATCCAGTGAACGCTGGTTAGCTCTTGATTTTCCTTCCACACACCGAGCCTTCAGAAATCATTCTTATCTCCACTTCAGAATGTTCCATTCGTTCCCTGCGAATCTGGAATTCCTCTGACTCTCCACACCAGGCAGATTTTCCTAACAACACTGGTGAATGACCAGGTAATCCAATGCTGGTTTTCAGCGGCTGTTCACACTCACAGCCTTGCTGTTCAATTGGCAATCCAGTCAAACCTAGTCAGCTCTTCATTTTCCTGTCCACACAACCCAGCGTTCAGAAATCATTGGAATCTCTACTACAGAAATTTCCATTCATTCACTGTGAATCTGGAAATACTCTGAATCTGCATTCCAGGAAGGCTTTCGTTACACCACTGATGAATGTCCAAGTAATGCAATGCTGCTTCTTAGTGGTCTGTTCACACTCGAAACCGTACTGTTCATTGGCTATCCACTCAATATCGGTCAGCTCTTCAATATCCTGTCCAGACTATCCAGATTCCTAAATGTTGGCAATCACCACTACAGAATGTTCCATTCAATCACGCGAATCTGGAATTCATCAGAGTCTCCACTCCTGGAAGGTTTTCGTGACACCACTGGTAAATGTCCAAGGAAGACAATGCTGGTTTTAAGCCGCCTGCTAACACACTCAGCCGTGCTGTTCAATTTGCTATCCACCCAACCCTATTCAGCTCTACATTTTCCTGTCCTCATAACCCAACCTTCAGAAATAATTGGTATCTCCTCCACAGAATGTTCCGTTCATTCACTGCGAATCTTAAATTCATCTGACTCTCAACTCCCGGCGGGTTATCGTTACACCACTTGTGAATGTCCAAGTAAGCCAATGCTGGTTTTCAGTGGCCTGTTCATACTAAGAGACGTGCTGTTCATTTGGCTATCCACTCCACCCTGTTCAGCTCTACATTTTCGTGTCCACAAAACCCAGTCTTCAGAAATCATTGGAATCACCACTAGAGAATGTTCCATTCATTCACTGCGAATCTGGAATTCCTCTGAACCTCCACTCCTGGCAGGTTTTCGTTACGCCACTGGTGAATGTCCAAGTAACTCAATACTGGTTTTCAGAGGCATGTTCAACTCGCAGAAGTGCTGTTCAATGGGCTATCCACTCAATATTGGTCAGCTCTTCATTTTCCTCTCCACACAAACCAGCCTTCAGAAATCATTGGGCTCTCCACTACAGACTGTTCCATTCATTCACTGCGATTCTGCAATTCATCTGACTCTCCGCTCCAGGCAGGTTTTCATTACAGCACTGGTGAATGACCAAGTAATCCAATGCTGGTTTTCAGCCGCCTTTTCACACTCGCAGTGTGCTGTTCAATTGTCTATCCACTCAAACCTGGTCAGCCTTTCATTTTCTTTTCCACAATATCAGACTTCAGAAATCATTGGAATCGCCAGTACAGAATGTTCCATTCATTCACTGCCAATCTGGAATTCATCTGAATCTGCACTCCAGGTAGGCTTTCATTACACCACTTATGAATGTCCAAGTAACACAATGCTGGTTTTCAGCGGTCTGTTCACACTCTAAGCCCTGCTTTTTACTGGGTATCCACACAACTGTGGTCAGCTCTTCATTTTCATGTCCAAACAATCCAGACTTGAGAAATCATTGCAATCTCCAGTACAGAATGTTCCATTCATTCACTGCGAATCTGGAATTCAACTGAATCTCCACTACCTGCAGATTTATCTTACACCACTTGTGAATGTCCAAGTAAAACAATGCTGGTTTTCAGAGGCCTGTTCATGTTCGCAGTCGTGCTGTTCAATTGGCTATCCACTCAACCTGTTTTGCTCCTCATTTTCCTGTGCACACAACCCAGCCTTCAGAAATCATTGTAATCTCCACTACAGGATGTTCCATTCATTCACTGGGAATCTGGAATTCATCTGAATCTGCACTCCACGCAGGCTTTCGTTACACCACTGCTGAAAGTCGAAGTAATGCAATACTGGTTTTCAGTGGTCTGTTCACATTCGAAGCCGAGGCTTTTTACAGGCTATCCACTCAACACTGGTCAGCTCTTCATTTTCGTGTCCCCACAATCCAGATTTCAGAAATCATTGCAATCTCCACTACAGAATGTTCCATTCATTCACTGCGAGTCTGGAGTTTATCTGATTCTCCACTCCCGCCTGGTTAACATTACACCACTTGTGAATGTCCAAGTAAGCCAATGCTGGTTTTCAGAGGCCTGTTCATACTCGCAGCCGTGCTGTTTAATTGACAATTCACTCCACCCTGTTCAGCTCTTCATTGTCCCACCACACTACCAGCCTTCAGAAATCTTTGTTATCTCCACTACAGAATGTTCCATTCATTCACTGCGAATCTGGAATTCATCTGACTCTCAACTCCACGCAGGTTTTCATTACACCACTGTTGAATGTCCAAGTAACCCAATGCTGGTTTTCAGCGGCCTGTTCATATTCGCAGCCCTGCTGTTTACTTGGCTATCGATTCAAGCCTGGTCAGCTCTTCATTTTCCTGTCCACACAACACAGGCTTCAGAAATCATTGGAATCTCCTCTACAGAATGTTCCATTCATTCACTGCGAATGTGGAATTCAACTGACTCTCCACTCCATGCAGGTTTTCCTTACACCACTGATGAATGTCCAAGTAACCCAATGCTGGTTTTCAGCTGCATGTTCACACTCGCAGCCATGCTATACAATTGGCTTTCCACTAAATCCTGATTAGTTCTTGATTTTCTTTCCACACGACCCAGCCTTCAGAAATCGTTGGAATCTCCACTAGAGAATGTTCCATTCATTCACTGCGAATCTGGAATTCCTCTGAACCTCCACTCCCGGCAGGTTTTCGTTACACCACTGTTGAATGTCCAAGTAACCCAATGTTTTAAGTGTTTTCTTCACAAGCGCAGTGGTGCTGTTCAATTGGCTATCCACTCAACCCTGGCCAGCTCTACATTTTCCTGTCCACACCACAGAGACTGGAGAAATCATTGTTATCTCCACTACAGAATGTTCCATTCATTCACAGCGAATCTGGAATTCATCTGAATCTCCACTCCCGGCAGGTTTTCGTGACACCACTGGTAAATATCCAAGTAAGCCAATGCTGGTTTTAAGTGGCCTGCTCATACTCTCAGCCGTGCTGTTCAATTTGCTATCCACTCAACCCTCTTCAGCTCCATTTTCCTGTCCACATAACCCAAACTTCAGAAACAATTGGTATCTCCTCCACAGAATGTTCCATTCATTGACGGCAAATCTGAAATTCATCTAATTCTCAACTCCCGTCAGGTTTTCGTTACACCACTTGTGAATGTCCAATTAAGCCAAAGCTGGTTTTCAGTGGCCTGTTCTTACTACGAGACATGCTGTTCATTTGGCTATCCATTCCACCCTGTTCAGCTCTACATTTTCGTGTCCACAAAACCCAGCCTTCAGAAATCATTGGAATCACCACTAGAGAATGTTCCATTCATTCACTGCGAATCTGGAATTCATCTGAATCTCCACTCCCGGCAGCTTTTCATTGCACCACTGCTGAATGTTCAAGTAACGCAATGATGGTTTTCAGCGGTCTATTCACACTCGAACCCGTGCTGTTCACGGTCTAGCGACTCAACACTGGTGAGTTCTTCTTTTTCCAGTTCAGACAATACAAACCTCAGAAACCATTGCAATCTACACTACAGAATGTTTCATTCATTCAGGCGAATCTTGAATTCATCTTGTTCTCCACTCCCAGCAGGTTTTCGTTTCACCACTGGTGAATGTCCAAGCAACCCAAGGCTGGTTTCAGCTGCGTGTTAACACTCGCAGCCGTGCTGTTCAATTGGCTATCCAGTGAACGCTGGTTAGCTCTTGATTTTCCTTCCACACACCGAGCCTTCAGAAATCATTCTTATCTCCACTTCAGAATGTTCCATTCGTTCCCTGCGAATCTGGAATTCCTCTGACTCTCCACACCAGGCAGATTTTCCTAACAATAACACTGGTGAATGACCAGGTAATCCAATGCTGGTTTTCAGCGGCTGTTCACACTCACAGCCTTGCTGTTCAATTGGCAATCCAGTCAAACCTAGTCAGCTCTTCATTTTCCTGTCCACACAACCCAGCGTTCAGAAATCATTGGAATCTCTACTACAGAAATTTCCATTCATTCACTGTGAATCTGGAAATAATCTGAATCTGCATTCCAGGAAGGCTTTCGTTACACCACTGATGAATGTCCAAGTAATGCAATGCTGCTTCTTAGTGGTCTGTTCACACTCGAAACCGTGCTGTTCATTGGCTATCCACTCAATATCGGTCAGCTCTTCAATATCCTGTCCAGACTATCCAGATTCCTAAATGTTGGCAATCACCACTACAGAATGTTCCATTCAATCACGCGAATCTGGAATTCATCAGAGTCTCCACTCCTGGAAGGTTTTCGTGACACCACTGGTAAATGTCCAAGGAAGACAATGCTGGTTTTAAGCCGCCTGCTAACACACTCAGCCGTGCTGTTCAATTTGCTATCCACCCAACCCTATTCAGCTCTACATTTTCCTGTCCTCATAACCCAACCTTCAGAAATAATTGGTATCTCCTCCACAGAATGTTCCGTTCATTCACTGCGAATCTTAAATTCATCTGACTCTCAACTCCCGGCGGGTTATCGTTACACCACTTGTGAATGTCCAAGTAAGCCAATGCTGGTTTTCAGTGGCCTGTTCATACTAAGAGACGTGCTGTTCATTTGGCTATCCACTCCACCCTGTTCAGCTCTACATTTTCGTGTCCACAAAACCCAGTCTTCAGAAATCATTGGAATCACCACTAGAGAATGTTCCATTCATTCACTGCGAATCTGGAATTCCTCTGAACCTCCACTCCTGGCAGGTTTTCGTTACGCCACTGGTGAATGTCCAAGTAACTCAATACTGGTTTTCAGAGGCATGTTCAACTCGCAGAAGTGCTGTTCAATGGGCTATCCACTCAATATTGGTCAGCTCTTCATTTTCCTCTCCACACAAACCAGCCTTCAGAAATCATTGGGCTCTCCACTACAGACTGTTCCATTCATTCACTGCGATTCTGCAATTCATCTGACTCTCCGCTCCAGGCAGGTTTTCATTACAGCACTGGTGAATGACCAAGTAATCCAATGCTGGTTTTCAGCCGCCTTTTCACACTCGCAGTGTGCTGTTCAATTGTCTATCCACTCAAACCTGGTCAGCCTTTCATTTTCTTTTCCACAATATCAGACTTCAGAAATCATTGGAATCGCCAGTACAGAATGTTCCATTCATTCACTGCCAATCTGGAATTCATCTGAATCTGCACTCCAGGTAGGCTTTCATTACACCACTTATGAATGTCCAAGTAACACAATGCTGGTTTTCAGCGGTCTGTTCACACTCTAAGCCCTGCTTTTTACTGGGTATCCACACAACTGTGGTCAGCTCTTCATTTTCATGTCCAAACAATCCAGACTTGAGAAATCATTGCAATCTCCAGTACAGAATGTTCCATTCATTCACTGCGAATCTGGAATTCAACTGAATCTCCACTACCTGCAGATTTATCTTACACCACTTGTGAATGTCCAAGTAAAACAATGCTGGTTTTCAGAGGCCTGTTCATGTTCGCAGTCGTGCTGTTCAATTGGCTATCCACTCAACCTGTTTTGCTCCTCATTTTCCTGTGCACACAACCCAGCCTTCAGAAATCATTGTAATCTCCACTACAGGATGTTCCATTCATTCACTGGGAATCTGGAATTCATCTGAATCTGCACTCCACGCAGGCTTTCGTTACACCACTGCTGAAAGTCGAAGTAATGCAATACTGGTTTTCAGTGGTCTGTTCACATTCGAAGCCGAGGCTTTTTACAGGCTATCCACTCAACACTGGTCAGCTCTTCATTTTCGTGTCCCCACAATCCAGATTTCAGAAATCATTGCAATCTCCACTACAGAATGTTCCATTCATTCACTGCGAGTCTGGAGTTTATCTGATTCTCCACTCCCGCCTGGTTAACATTACACCACTTGTGAATGTCCAAGTAAGCCAATGCTGGTTTTCAGAGGCCTGTTCATACTCGCAGCCGTGCTGTTTAATTGACAATTCACTCCACCCTGTTCAGCTCTTCATTGTCCCACCACACTACCAGCCTTCAGAAATCTTTGTTATCTCCACTACAGAATGTTCCATTCATTCACTGCGAATCTGGAATTCATCTGACTCTCAACTCCACGCAGGTTTTCATTACACCACTGTTGAATGTCCAAGTAACCCAATGCTGGTTTTCAGCGGCCTGTTCATATTCGCAGCCCTGCTGTTTACTTGGCTATCGATTCAAGCCTGGTCAGCTCTTCATTTTCCTGTCCACACAACACAGGCTTCAGAAATCATTGGAATCTCCTCTACAGAATGTTCCATTCATTCACTGCGAATGTGGAATTCAACTGACTCTCCACTCCATGCAGGTTTTCCTTACACCACTGATGAATGTCCAAGTAACCCAATGCTGGTTTTCAGCTGCATGTTCACACTCGCAGCCATGCTATACAATTGGCTTTCCACTAAATCCTGATTAGTTCTTGATTTTCCTTCCACACGACCCAGCCTTCAGAAATCGTTGGAATCTCCACTAGAGAATGTTCCATTCATTCACTGCGAATCTGGAATTCCTCTGAACCTCCACTCCCGGCAGGTTTTCGTTACACCACTGTTGAATGTCCAAGTAACCCAATGTTTTAAGTGTTTTCTTCACAAGCGCAGTGGTGCTGTTCAATTGGCTATCCACTCAACCCTGGCCAGCTCTACATTTTCCTGTCCACACCACAGAGACTGGAGAAATCATTGTTATCTCCACTACAGAATGTTCCATTCATTCACAGCGAATCTGGAATTCATCTGAATCTCCACTCCCGGCAGGTTTTCCTGACACCACTGGTAAATATCCAAGTAAGCCAATGCTGGTTTTAAGTGGCCTGCTCATACTCTCAGCCGTGCTGTTCAATTTGCTATCCACTCAACCCTCTTCAGCTCCATTTTCCTGTCCACATAACCCAAACTTCAGAAACAATTGGTATCTCCTCCACAGAATGTTCCATTCATTGACGGCAAATCTGAAATTCATCTAATTCTCAACTCCCGTCAGGTTTTCGTTACACCACTTGTGAATGTCCAATTAAGCCAAAGCTGGTTTTCAGTGGCCTGTTCTTACTACGAGACGTGCTGTTCATTTGGCTATCCATTCCACCCTGTTCAGCTCTACATTTTCGTGTCCACAAAACCCAGCCTTCAGAAATCATTGGAATCACCACTAGAGAATGTTCCATTCATTCACTGCGAATCTGGAATTCATCTGAATCTCCACTCCCGGCAGGTTTTCATTGCACCACTGCTGAATGTTCAAGTAACGCAATGATGGTTTTCAGCGGTCTATTCACACTCGAACCCGTGCTGTTCACGGTCTAGCGACTCAACACTGGTGAGTTCTTCTTTTTCCAGTTCAGACAATACAAACCTCAGAAACCATTGCAATCTACACTACAGAATGTTTCATTCATTCAGGCGAATCTTGAATTCATCTTGTTCTCCACTCCCAGCAGGTTTTCGTTTCACCACTGGTGAATGTCCAAGCAACCCAAGGCTGGTTTCAGCTGCGTGTTAACACTCGCAGCCGTGCTGTTCAATTGGCTATCCAGTGAACGCTGGTTAGCTCTTGATTTTCCTTCCACACACCGAGCCTTCAGAAATCATTCTTATCTCCACTTCAGAATGTTCCATTCGTTCCCTGCGAATCTGGAATTCCTCTGACTCTCCACACCAGGCAGATTTTCCTAACAACAACACTGGTGAATGACCAGGTAATCCAATGCTGGTTTTCAGCGGCTGTTCACACTCACAGCCTTGCTGTTCAATTGGCAATCCAGTCAAACCTAGTCAGCTCTTCATTTTCCTGTCCACACAACCCAGCGTTCAGAAATCATTGGAATCTCTACTACAGAAATTTCCATTCATTCACTGTGAATCTGGAAATACTCTGAATCTGCATTCCAGGAAGGCTTTCGTTACACCACTGATGAATGTCCAAGTAATGCAATGCTGCTTCTTAGTGGTCTGTTCACACTCGAAACCGTGCTGTTCATTGGCTATCCACTCAATATCGGTCAGCTCTTCAATATCCTGTCCAGACTATCCAGATTCCTAAATGTTGGCAATCACCACTACAGAATGTTCCATTCAATCACGCGAATCTGGAATTCATCAGAGTCTCCACTCCTGGAAGGTTTTCGTGACACCACTGGTAAATGTCCAAGGAAGACAATGCTGGTTTTAAGCCGCCTGCTAACACACTCAGCCGTGCTGTTCAATTTGCTATCCACCCAACCCTATTCAGCTCTACATTTTCCTGTCCTCATAACCCAACCTTCAGAAATAATTGGTATCTCCTCCACAGAATGTTCCGTTCATTCACTGCGAATCTTAAATTCATCTGACTCTCAACTCCCGGCGGGTTATCGTTACACCACTTGTGAATGTCCAAGTAAGCCAATGCTGGTTTTCAGTGGCCTGTTCATACTAAGAGACGTGCTGTTCATTTGGCTATCCACTCCACCCTGTTCAGCTCTACATTTTCGTGTCCACAAAACCCAGCCTTCAGAAATCATTGGAATCACCACTAGAGAATGTTCCATTCATTCACTGCGAATCTGGAATTCCTCTGAACCTCCACTCCTGGCAGGTTTTCGTTACGCCACTGGTGAATGTCCAAGTAACTCAATACTGGTTTTCAGAGGCATGTTCAACTCGCAGAAGTGCTGTTCAATGGGCTATCCACTCAATATTGGTCAGCTCTTCATTTTCCTCTCCACACAAACCAGCCTTCAGAAATCATTGGGCTCTCCACTACAGACTGTTCCATTCATTCACTGCGATTCTGCAATTCATCTGACTCTCCGCTCCAGGCAGGTTTTCATTACAGCACTGGTGAATGACCAAGTAATCCAATGCTGGTTTTCAGCCGCCTTTTCACACTCGCAGTGTGCTGTTCAATTGTCTATCCACTCAAACCTGGTCAGCCTTTCATTTTCTTTTCCACAATATCAGACTTCAGAAATCATTGGAATCGCCAGTACAGAATGTTCCATTCATTCACTGCCAATCTGGAATTCATCTGAATCTGCACTCCAGGTAGGCTTTCATTACACCACTTATGAATGTCCAAGTAACACAATGCTGGTTTTCAGCGGTCTGTTCACACTCTAAGCCCTGCTTTTTACTGGGTATCCACACAACTGTGGTCAGCTCTTCATTTTCATGTCCAAACAATCCAGACTTGAGAAATCATTGCAATCTCCAGTACAGAATGTTCCATTCATTCACTGCGAATCTGGAATTCAACTGAATCTCCACTACCTGCAGATTTATCTTACACCACTTGTGAATGTCCAAGTAAAACAATGCTGGTTTTCAGAGGCCTGTTCATGTTCGCAGTCGTGCTGTTCAATTGGCTATCCACTCAACCTGTTTTGCTCCTCATTTTCCTGTGCACACAACCCAGCCTTCAGAAATCATTGTAATCTCCACTACAGGATGTTCCATTCATTCACTGGGAATCTGGAATTCATCTGAATCTGCACTCCACGCAGGCTTTCGTTACACCACTGCTGAAAGTCGAAGTAATGCAATACTGGTTTTCAGTGGTCTGTTCACATTCGAAGCCGAGGCTTTTTACAGGCTATCCACTCAACACTGGTCAGCTCTTCATTTTCGTGTCCCCACAATCCAGATTTCAGAAATCATTGCAATCTCCACTACAGAATGTTCCATTCATTCACTGCGAGTCTGGAGTTTATCTGATTCTCCACTCCCGCCTGGTTAACATTACACCACTTGTGAATGTCCAAGTAAGCCAATGCTGGTTTTCAGAGGCCTGTTCATACTCGCAGCCGTGCTGTTTAATTGACAATTCACTCCACCCTGTTCAGCTCTTCATTGTCCCACCACACTACCAGCCTTCAGAAATCTTTGTTATCTCCACTACAGAATGTTCCATTCATTCACTGCGAATCTGGAATTCATCTGACTCTCAACTCCACGCAGGTTTTCATTACACCACTGTTGAATGTCCAAGTAACCCAATGCTGGTTTTCAGCGGCCTGTTCATATTCGCAGCCCTGCTGTTTACTTGGCTATCGATTCAAGCCTGGTCAGCTCTTCATTTTCCTGTCCACACAACACAGGCTTCAGAAATCATTGGACTCTCCTCTACAGAATGTTCCATTCATTCACTGCGAATGTGGAATTCAACTGACTCTCCACTCCATGCAGGTTTTCCTTACACCACTGATGAATGTCCAAGTAACCCAATGCTGGTTTTCAGCTGCATGTTCACACTCGCAGCCATGCTATACAATTGGCTTTCCACTAAATCCTGATTAGTTCTTGATTTTCCTTCCACACGACCCAGCCTTCAGAAATCGTTGGAATCTCCACTAGAGAATGTTCCATTCATTCACTGCGAATCTGGAATTCCTCTGAACCTCCACTCCCGGCAGGTTTTCGTTACACCACTGTTGAATGTCCAAGTAACCCAATGTTTTAAGTGTTTTCTTCACAAGCGCAGTGGTGCTGTTCAATTGGCTATCCACTCAACCCTGGCCAGCTCTACATTTTCCTGTCCACACCACAGAGACTGGAGAAATCATTGTTATCTCCACTACAGAATGTTCCATTCATTCACAGCGAATCTGGAATTCATCTGAATCTCCACTCCTGGCAGGTTTTCGTGACACCACTGGTAAATATCCAAGTAAGCCAATGCTGGTTTTAAGTGGCCTGCTCATACTCTCAGCCGTGCTGTTCAATTTGCTATCCACTCAACCCTCTTCAGCTCCATTTTCCTGTCCACATAACCCAAACTTCAGAAACAATTGGTATCTCCTCCACAGAATGTTCCATTCATTGACGGCAAATCTGAAATTCATCTAATTCTCAACTCCCGTCAGGTTTTCGTTACACCACTTGTGAATGTCCAATTAAGCCAAAGCTGGTTTTCAGTGGCCTGTTCTTACTACGAGACGTGCTGTTCATTTGGCTATCCATTCCACCCTGTTCAGCTCTACATTTTCGTGTCCACAAAACCCAGCCTTCAGAAATCATTGGAATCACCACTAGAGAATGTTCCATTCATTCACTGCGAATCTGGAATTCATCTGAATCTCCACTCCCGGCAGGTTTTCATTGCACCACTGCTGAATGTTCAAGTAACGCAATGATGGTTTTCAGCGGTCTATTCACACTCGAACCCGTGCTGTTCACGGTCTAGCGACTCAACACTGGTGAGTTCTTCTTTTTCCAGTTCAGACAATACAAACCTCAGAAACCATTGCAATCTACACTACAGAATGTTTCATTCATTCAGGCGAATCTTGAATTCATCTTGTTCTCCACTCCCAGCAGGTTTTCGTTTCACCACTGGTGAATGTCCAAGCAACCCAAGGCTGGTTTCAGCTGCGTGTTAACACTCGCAGCCGTGCTGTTCAATTGGCTATCCAGTGAACGCTGGTTAGCTCTTGATTTTCCTTCCACACACCGAGCCTTCAGAAATCATTCTTATCTCCACTTCAGAATGTTCCATTCGTTCCCTGCGAATCTGGAATTCCTCTGACTCTCCACACCAGGCAGATTTTCCTAACAACACTGGTGAATGACCAGGTAATCCAATGCTGGTTTTCAGCGGCTGTTCACACTCACAGCCTTGCTGTTCAATTGGCAATCCAGTCAAACCTAGTCAGCTCTTCATTTTCCTGTCCACACAACCCAGCGTTCAGAAATCATTGGAATCTCTACTACAGAAATTTCCATTCATTCACTGTGAATCTGGAAATACTCTGAATCTGCATTCCAGGAAGGCTTTCGTTACACCACTGATGAATGTCCAAGTAATGCAATGCTGCTTCTTAGTGGTCTGTTCACACTCGAAACCGTGCTGTTCATTGGCTATCCACTCAATATCGGTCAGCTTTTCAATATCCTGTCCAGACTATCCAGATTCCTAAATGTTGGCAATCACCACTACAGAATGTTCCATTCAATCACGCGAATCTGGAATTCATCAGAGTCTCCACTCCTGGAAGGTTTTCGTGACACCACTGGTAAATGTCCAAGGAAGACAATGCTGGTTTTAAGCCGCCTGCTAACACACTCAGCCGTGCTGTTCAATTTGCTATCCACCCAACCCTATTCAGCTCTACATTTTCCTGTCCTCATAACCCAACCTTCAGAAATAATTGGTATCTCCTCCACAGAATGTTCCGTTCATTCACTGCGAATCTTAAATTCATCTGACTCTCAACTCCCGGCGGGTTATCGTTACACCACTTGTGAATGTCCAAGTAAGCCAACAGGCCACTGGTTTTCAGTGGCCTGTTCATACTAAGAGACGTGCTGTTCATTTGGCTATCCACTCCACCCTGTTCAGCTCTACATTTTCGTGTCCACAAAACCCAGCCTTCAGAAATCATTGGAATCACCACTAGAGAATGTTCCATTCATTCACTGCGAATCTGGAATTCATCTGAACCTCCACTCCTGGCAGGTTTTCGTTACGCCACTGTTGAATGTCCAAGTAACTCAATACTGGTTTTCAGAGGCATGTTCAACTCGCAGAAGTGCTGTTCAATGGGCTATCCACTCAATATTGGTCAGCTCTTCATTTTCCTCTCCACACAAACCAGCCTTCAGAAATCATTGGGCTCTCCACTACAGACTGTTCCATTCATTCACTGCGATTCTGCAATTCATCTGACTCTCCGCTCCAGGCAGGTTTTCATTACAGCACTGGTGAATGACCAAGTAATCCAATGCTGGTTTTCAGCCGCCTTTTCACACTCGCAGTTTGCTGTTCAATTGTCTATCCACTCAAACCTGGTCAGCCTTTCATTTTCTTTTCCACAATATCAGACTTCAGAAATCATTGGAATCGCCAGTACAGAATGTTCCATTCATTCACTGCCAATCTGGAATTCATCTGAATCTGCACTCCAGGTAGGCTTTCATTACACCACTTATGAATGTCCAAGTAACACAATGCTGGTTTTCAGCGGTCTGTTCACACTCTAAGCCCTGCTTTTTACTGGGTATCCACACAACTGTGGTCAGCTCTTCATTTTCATGTCCAAACAATCCAGACTTGAGAAATCATTGCAATCTCCAGTACAGAATGTTCCATTCATTCACTGCGAATCTGGAATTCAACTGAATCTCCACTACCTGCAGATTTATCTTACACCACTTGTGAATGTCCAAGTAAAACAATGCTGGTTTTCAGAGGCCTGTTCATGTTCGCAGTCGTGCTGTTCAATTGGCTATCCACTCAACCTGTTTTGCTCCTCATTTTCCTGTGCACACAACCCAGCCTTCAGAAATCATTGTAATCTCCACTACAGGATGTTCCATTCATTCACTGGGAATCTGGAATTCATCTGAATCTGCACTCCACGCAGGCTTTCGTTACACCACTGCTGAAAGTCGAAGTAATGCAATACTGGTTTTCAGTGGTCTGTTCACATTCGAAGCCGAGGCTTTTTACAGGCTATCCACTCAACACTGGTCAGCTCTTCATTTTCGTGTCCCCACAATCCAGATTTCAGAAATCATTGCAATCTCCACTACAGAATGTTCCATTCATTCACTGCGAGTCTGGAGTTTATCTGATTCTCCACTCCCGCCTGGTTAACATTACACCACTTGTGAATGTCCAAGTAAGCCAATGCTGGTTTTCAGAGGCCTGTTCATACTCGCAGCCGTGCTGTTTAATTGACAATTCACTCCACCCTGTTCAGCTCTTCATTGTCCCACCACACTACCAGCCTTCAGAAATCTTTGTTATCTCCACTACAGAATGTTCCATTCATTCACTGCGAATCTGGAATTCATCTGACTCTCAACTCCACGCAGGTTTTCATTACACCACTGTTGAATGTCCAAGTAACCCAATGCTGGTTTTCAGCGGCCTGTTCATATTCGCAGCCCTGCTGTTTACTTGGCTATCGATTCAAGCCTGGTCAGCTCTTCATTTTCCTGTCCACACAACACAGGCTTCAGAAATCATTGGAATCTCCTCTACAGAATGTTCCATTCATTCACTGCGAATGTGGAATTCAACTGACTCTCCACTCCATGCAGGTTTTCCTTACACCACTGATGAATGTCCAAGTAACCCAATGCTGGTTTTCAGCTGCATGTTCACACTCGCAGCCATGCTATACAATTGGCTTTCCACTAAATCCTGATTAGTTCTTGATTTTCCTTCCACACGACCCAGCCTTCAGAAATCGTTGGAATCTCCACTAGAGAATGTTCCATTCATTCACTGCGAATCTGGAATTCCTCTGAACCTCCACTCCCGGCAGGTTTTCGTTACACCACTGTTGAATGTCCAAGTAACCCAATGTTTTAAGTGTTTTCTTCACAAGCGCAGTGGTGCTGTTCAATTGGCTATCCACTCAACCCTGGCCAGCTCTACATTTTCCTGTCCACACCACAGAGACTGGAGAAATCATTGTTATCTCCACTACAGAATGTTCCATTCATTCACAGCGAATCTGGAATTCATCTGAATCTCCACTCCCGGCAGGTTTTCGTGACACCACTGGTAAATACCCAAGTAAGCCAATGCTGGTTTTAAGTGGCCTGCTCATACTCTCAGCCGTGCTGTTCAATTTGCTATCCACTCAACCCTCTTCAGCTCCATTTTCCTGTCCACATAACCCAAACTTCAGAAACTATTGGTATCTCCTCCACAGAATGTTCCATTCATTGACGGCAAATCTGAAATTCATCTAATTCTCAACTCCCGTCAGGTTTTCGTTACACCACTTGTGAATGTCCAATTAAGCCAAAGCTGGTTTTCAGTGGCCTGTTCTTACTACGAGACGTGCTGTTCATTTGGCTATCCATTCCACCCTGTTCAGCTCTACATTTTCGTGTCCACAAAACCCAGCCTTCAGAAATCATTGGAATCACCACTAGAGAATGTTCCATTCATTCACTGCGAATCTGGAATTCATCTGAATCTCCACTCCCGGCAGCTTTTCATTGCACCACTGCTGAATGTTCAAGTAACGCAATGATGGTTTTCAGCGGTCTATTCACACTCGAACCCGTGCTGTTCACGGTCTAGCGACTCAACACTGGTGAGTTCTTCTTTTTCCAGTTCAGACAATACAAACCTCAGAAACCATTGCAATCTACACTACAGAATGTTTCATTCATTCAGGCGAATCTTGAATTCATCTTGTTCTCCACTCCCAGCAGGTTTTCGTTTCACCACTGGTGAATGTCCAAGCAACCCAAGGCTGGTTTCAGCTGCGTGTTAACACTCGCAGCCGTGCTGTTCAATTGGCTATCCAGTGAACGCTGGTTAGCTCTTGATTTTCCTTCCACACACCGAGCCTTCAGAAATCATTCTTATCTCCACTTCAGAATGTTCCATTCGTTCCCTGCGAATCTGGAATTCCTCTGACTCTCCACACCAGGCAGATTTTCCTAACAACAACACTGGTGAATGACCAGGTAATCCAATGCTGGTTTTCAGCGGCTGTTCACACTCACAGCCTTGCTGTTCAATTGGCAATCCAGTCAAACCTAGTCAGCTCTTCATTTTCCTGTCCACACAACCCAGCGTTCAGAAATCATTGGAATCTCTACTACAGAAATTTCCATTCATTCACTGTGAATCTGGAAATACTCTGAATCTGCATTCCAGGAAGGCTTTCGTTACACCACTGATGAATGTCCAAGTAATGCAATGCTGCTTCTTAGTGGTCTGTTCACACTCGAAACCGTACTGTTCATTGGCTATCCACTCAATATCGGTCAGCTCTTCAATATCCTGTCCAGACTATCCAGATTCCTAAATGTTGGCAATCACCACTACAGAATGTTCCATTCAATCACGCGAATCTGGAATTCATCAGAGTCTCCACTCCTGGAAGGTTTTCGTGACACCACTGGTAAATGTCCAAGGAAGACAATGCTGGTTTTAAGCCGCCTGCTAACACACTCAGCCGTGCTGTTCAATTTGCTATCCACCCAACCCTATTCAGCTCTACATTTTCCTGTCCTCATAACCCAACCTTCAGAAATAATTGGTATCTCCTCCACAGAATGTTCCGTTCATTCACTGCGAATCTTAAATTCATCTGACTCTCAACTCCCGGCGGGTTATCGTTACACCACTTGTGAATGTCCAAGTAAGCCAATGCTGGTTTTCAGTGGCCTGTTCATACTAAGAGACGTGCTGTTCATTTGGCTATCCACTCCACCCTGTTCAGCTCTACATTTTCGTGTCCACAAAACCCAGTCTTCAGAAATCATTGGAATCACCACTAGAGAATGTTCCATTCATTCACTGCGAATCTGGAATTCCTCTGAACCTCCACTCCTGGCAGGTTTTCGTTACGCCACTGGTGAATGTCCAAGTAACTCAATACTGGTTTTCAGAGGCATGTTCAACTCGCAGAAGTGCTGTTCAATGGGCTATCCACTCAATATTGGTCAGCTCTTCATTTTCCTCTCCACACAAACCAGCCTTCAGAAATCATTGGGCTCTCCACTACAGACTGTTCCATTCATTCACTGCGATTCTGCAATTCATCTGACTCTCCGCTCCAGGCAGGTTTTCATTACAGCACTGGTGAATGACCAAGTAATCCAATGCTGGTTTTCAGCCGCCTTTTCACACTCGCAGTGTGCTGTTCAATTGTCTATCCACTCAAACCTGGTCAGCCTTTCATTTTCTTTTCCACAATATCAGACTTCAGAAATCATTGGAATCGCCAGTACAGAATGTTCCATTCATTCACTGCCAATCTGGAATTCATCTGAATCTGCACTCCAGGTAGGCTTTCATTACACCACTTATGAATGTCCAAGTAACACAATGCTGGTTTTCAGCGGTCTGTTCACACTCTAAGCCCTGCTTTTTACTGGGTATCCACACAACTGTGGTCAGCTCTTCATTTTCATGTCCAAACAATCCAGACTTGAGAAATCATTGCAATCTCCAGTACAGAATGTTCCATTCATTCACTGCGAATCTGGAATTCAACTGAATCTCCACTACCTGCAGATTTATCTTACACCACTTGTGAATGTCCAAGTAAAACAATGCTGGTTTTCAGAGGCCTGTTCATGTTCGCAGTCGTGCTGTTCAATTGGCTATCCACTCAACCTGTTTTGCTCCTCATTTTCCTGTGCACACAACCCAGCCTTCAGAAATCATTGTAATCTCCACTACAGGATGTTCCATTCATTCACTGGGAATCTGGAATTCATCTGAATCTGCACTCCACGCAGGCTTTCGTTACACCACTGCTGAAAGTCGAAGTAATGCAATACTGGTTTTCAGTGGTCTGTTCACATTCGAAGCCGAGGCTTTTTACAGGCTATCCACTCAACACTGGTCAGCTCTTCATTTTCGTGTCCCCACAATCCAGATTTCAGAAATCATTGCAATCTCCACTACAGAATGTTCCATTCATTCACTGCGAGTCTGGAGTTTATCTGATTCTCCACTCCCGCCTGGTTAACATTACACCACTTGTGAATGTCCAAGTAAGCCAATGCTGGTTTTCAGAGGCCTGTTCATACTCGCAGCCGTGCTGTTTAATTGACAATTCACTCCACCCTGTTCAGCTCTTCATTGTCCCACCACACTACCAGCCTTCAGAAATCTTTGTTATCTCCACTACAGAATGTTCCATTCATTCACTGCGAATCTGGAATTCATCTGACTCTCAACTCCACGCAGGTTTTCATTACACCACTGTTGAATGTCCAAGTAACCCAATGCTGGTTTTCAGCGGCCTGTTCATATTCGCAGCCCTGCTGTTTACTTGGCTATCGATTCAAGCCTGGTCAGCTCTTCATTTTCCTGTCCACACAACACAGGCTTCAGAAATCATTGGAATCTCCTCTACAGAATGTTCCATTCATTCACTGCGAATGTGGAATTCAACTGACTCTCCACTCCATGCAGGTTTTCCTTACACCACTGATGAATGTCCAAGTAACCCAATGCTGGTTTTCAGCTGCATGTTCACACTCGCAGCCATGCTATACAATTGGCTTTCCACTAAATCCTGATTAGTTCTTGATTTTCCTTCCACACGACCCAGCCTTCAGAAATCGTTGGAATCTCCACTAGAGAATGTTCCATTCATTCACTGCGAATCTGGAATTCCTCTGAACCTCCACTCCCGGCAGGTTTTCGTTACACCACTGTTGAATGTCCAAGTAACCCAATGTTTTAAGTGTTTTCTTCACAAGCGCAGTGGTGCTGTTCAATTGGCTATCCACTCAACCCTGGCCAGCTCTACATTTTCCTGTCCACACCACAGAGACTGGAGAAATCATTGTTATCTCCACTACAGAATGTTCCATTCATTCACAGCGAATCTGGAATTCATCTGAATCTCCACTCCCGGCAGGTTTTCCTGACACCACTGGTAAATATCCAAGTAAGCCAATGCTGGTTTTAAGTGGCCTGCTCATACTCTCAGCCGTGCTGTTCAATTTGCTATCCACTCAACCCTCTTCAGCTCCATTTTCCTGTCCACATAACCCAAACTTCAGAAACAATTGGTATCTCCTCCACAGAATGTTCCATTCATTGACGGCAAATCTGAAATTCATCTAATTCTCAACTCCCGTCAGGTTTTCGTTACACCACTTGTGAATGTCCAATTAAGCCAAAGCTGGTTTTCAGTGGCCTGTTCTTACTACGAGACGTGCTGTTCATTTGGCTATCCATTCCACCCTGTTCAGCTCTACATTTTCGTGTCCACAAAACCCAGCCTTCAGAAATCATTGGAATCACCACTAGAGAATGTTCCATTCATTCACTGCGAATCTGGAATTCATCTGAATCTCCACTCCCGGCAGGTTTTCATTGCACCACTGCTGAATGTTCAAGTAACGCAATGATGGTTTTCAGCGGTCTATTCACACTCGAACCCGTGCTGTTCACGGTCTAGCGACTCAACACTGGTGAGTTCTTCTTTTTCCAGTTCAGACAATACAAACCTCAGAAACCATTGCAATCTACACTACAGAATGTTTCATTCATTCAGGCGAATCTTGAATTCATCTTGTTCTCCACTCCCAGCAGGTTTTCGTTTCACCACTGGTGAATGTCCAAGCAACCCAAGGCTGGTTTCAGCTGCGTGTTAACACTCGCAGCCGTGCTGTTCAATTGGCTATCCAGTGAACGCTGGTTAGCTCTTGATTTTCCTTCCACACACCGAGCCTTCAGAAATCATTCTTATCTCCACTTCAGAATGTTCCATTCGTTCCCTGCGAATCTGGAATTCCTCTGACTCTCCACACCAGGCAGATTTTCCTAACAACAACACTGGTGAATGACCAGGTAATCCAATGCTGGTTTTCAGCGGCTGTTCACACTCACAGCCTTGCTGTTCAATTGGCAATCCAGTCAAACCTAGTCAGCTCTTCATTTTCCTGTCCACACAACCCAGCGTTCAGAAATCATTGGAATCTCTACTACAGAAATTTCCATTCATTCACTGTGAATCTGGAAATAATCTGAATCTGCATTCCAGGAAGGCTTTCGTTACACCACTGATGAATGTCCAAGTAATGCAATGCTGCTTCTTAGTGGTCTGTTCACACTCGAAACCGTGCTGTTCATTGGCTATCCACTCAATATCGGTCAGCTCTTCAATATCCTGTCCAGACTATCCAGATTCCTAAATGTTGGCAATCACCACTACAGAATGTTCCATTCAATCACGCGAATCTGGAATTCATCAGAGTCTCCACTCCTGGAAGGTTTTCGTGACACCACTGGTAAATGTCCAAGGAAGACAATGCTGGTTTTAAGCCGCCTGCTAACACACTCAGCCGTGCTGTTCAATTTGCTATCCACCCAACCCTATTCAGCTCTACATTTTCCTGTCCTCATAACCCAACCTTCAGAAATAATTGGTATCTCCTCCACAGAATGTTCCGTTCATTCACTGCGAATCTTAAATTCATCTGACTCTCAACTCCCGGCGGGTTATCGTTACACCACTTGTGAATGTCCAAGTAAGCCAATGCTGGTTTTCAGTGGCCTGTTCATACTAAGAGACGTGCTGTTCATTTGGCTATCCACTCCACCCTGTTCAGCTCTACATTTTCGTGTCCACAAAACCCAGTCTTCAGAAATCATTGGAATCACCACTAGAGAATGTTCCATTCATTCACTGCGAATCTGGAATTCCTCTGAACCTCCACTCCTGGCAGGTTTTCGTTACGCCACTGGTGAATGTCCAAGTAACTCAATACTGGTTTTCAGAGGCATGTTCAACTCGCAGAAGTGCTGTTCAATGGGCTATCCACTCAATATTGGTCAGCTCTTCATTTTCCTCTCCACACAAACCAGCCTTCAGAAATCATTGGGCTCTCCACTACAGACTGTTCCATTCATTCACTGCGATTCTGCAATTCATCTGACTCTCCGCTCCAGGCAGGTTTTCATTACAGCACTGGTGAATGACCAAGTAATCCAATGCTGGTTTTCAGCCGCCTTTTCACACTCGCAGTGTGCTGTTCAATTGTCTATCCACTCAAACCTGGTCAGCCTTTCATTTTCTTTTCCACAATATCAGACTTCAGAAATCATTGGAATCGCCAGTACAGAATGTTCCATTCATTCACTGCCAATCTGGAATTCATCTGAATCTGCACTCCAGGTAGGCTTTCATTACACCACTTATGAATGTCCAAGTAACACAATGCTGGTTTTCAGCGGTCTGTTCACACTCTAAGCCCTGCTTTTTACTGGGTATCCACACAACTGTGGTCAGCTCTTCATTTTCATGTCCAAACAATCCAGACTTGAGAAATCATTGCAATCTCCAGTACAGAATGTTCCATTCATTCACTGCGAATCTGGAATTCAACTGAATCTCCACTACCTGCAGATTTATCTTACACCACTTGTGAATGTCCAAGTAAAACAATGCTGGTTTTCAGAGGCCTGTTCATGTTCGCAGTCGTGCTGTTCAATTGGCTATCCACTCAACCTGTTTTGCTCCTCATTTTCCTGTGCACACAACCCAGCCTTCAGAAATCATTGTAATCTCCACTACAGGATGTTCCATTCATTCACTGGGAATCTGGAATTCATCTGAATCTGCACTCCACGCAGGCTTTCGTTACACCACGGCTGAAAGTCGAAGTAATGCAATACTGGTTTTCAGTGGTCTGTTCACATTCGAAGCCGAGGCTTTTTACAGGCTATCCACTCAACACTGGTCAGCTCTTCATTTTCGTGTCCCCACAATCCAGATTTCAGAAATCATTGCAATCTCCACTACAGAATGTTCCATTCATTCACTGCGAGTCTGGAGTTTATCTGATTCTCCACTCCCGCCTGGTTAACATTACACCACTTGTGAATGTCCAAGTAAGCCAATGCTGGTTTTCAGAGGCCTGTTCATACTCGCAGCCGTGCTGTTTAATTGACAATTCACTCCACCCTGTTCAGCTCTTCATTGTCCCACCACACTACCAGCCTTCAGAAATCTTTGTTATCTCCACTACAGAATGTTCCATTCATTCACTGCGAATCTGGAATTCATCTGACTCTCAACTCCACGCAGGTTTTCATTACACCACTGTTGAATGTCCAAGTAACCCAATGCTGGTTTTCAGCGGCCTGTTCATATTCGCAGCCCTGCTGTTTACTTGGCTATCGATTCAAGCCTGGTCAGCTCTTCATTTTCCTGTCCACAGAACACAGGCTTCAGAAATCATTGGAATCTCCTCTACAGAATGTTCCATTCATTCACTGCGAATGTGGAATTCAACTGACTCTCCACTCCATGCAGGTTTTCCTCACACCACTGATGAATGTCCAAGTAACCCAATGCTGGTTTTCAGCTGCATGTTCACACTCGCAGCCATGCTATACAATTGGCTTTCCACTAAATCCTGATTAGTTCTTGATTTTCCTTCCACACGACCCAGCCTTCAGAAATCGTTGGAATCTCCACTAGAGAATGTTCCATTCATTCACTGCGAATCTGGAATTCCTCTGAACCTCCACTCCCGGCAGGTTTTCGTTACACCACTGTTGAATGTCCAAGTAACCCAACGTTTTAAGTGTTTTCTTCACAAGCGCAGTGGTGCTGTTCAATTGGCTATCCACTCAACCCTGGCCAGCTCTACATTTTCCTGTCCACACCACAGAGACTGGAGAAATCATTGTTATCTCCACTACAGAATGTTCCATTCATTCACAGCGAATCTGGAATTCATCTGAATCTCCACTCCCGGCAGGTTTTCGTGGACACCACTGGTAAATATCCAAGTAAGCCAATGCTGGTTTTAAGTGGCCTGCTCATACTCTCAGCCGTGCTGTTCAATTTGCTATCCACTCAACCCTCTTCAGCTCCATTTTCCTGTCCACATAACCCAAACTTCAGAAACAATTGGTATCTCCTCCACAGAATGTTCCATTCATTGACGGCAAATCTGAAATTCATCTAATTCTCAACTCCCGTCAGGTTTTCGTTACACCACTTGTGAATGTCCAATTAAGCCAAAGCTGGTTTTCAGTGGCCTGTTCTTACTACGAGACGTGCTGTTCATTTGGCTATCCATTCCACCCTGTTCAGCTCTACATTTTCGTGTCCACAAAACCCAGCCTTCAGAAATCATTGGAATCACCACTAGAGAATGTTCCATTCATTCACTGCGAATCTGGAATTCATCTGAATCTCCACTCCCGGCAGGTTTTCATTGCACCACTGCTGAATGTTCAAGTAACGCAATGATGGTTTTCAGCGGTCTATTCACACTCGAACCCGTGCTGTTCACGGTCTAGCGACTCAACACTGGTGAGTTCTTCTTTTTCCAGTTCAGACAATACAAACCTCAGAAACCATTGCAATCTACACTACAGAATGTTTCATTCATTCAGGCGAATCTTGAATTCATCTTGTTCTCCACTCCCAGCAGGTTTTCGTTTCACCACTGGTGAATGTCCAAGCAACCCAAGGCTGGTTTCAGCTGCGTGTTAACACTCGCAGCCGTGCTGTTCAATTGGCTATCCAGTGAACGCTGGTTAGCTCTTGATTTTCCTTCCACACACCGAGCCTTCAGAAATCATTCTTATCTCCACTTCAGAATGTTCCATTCGTTCCCTGCGAATCTGGAATTCCTCTGACTCTCCACACCAGGCAGATTTTCCTAACAACACTGGTGAATGACCAGGTAATCCAATGCTGGTTTTCAGCGGCTGTTCACACTCACAGCCTTGCTGTTCAATTGGCAATCCAGTCAAACCTAGTCAGCTCTTCATTTTCCTGTCCACACAACCCAGCGTTCAGAAATCATTGGAATCTCTACTACAGAAATTTCCATTCATTCACTGTGAATCTGGAAATACTCTGAATCTGCATTCCAGGAAGGCTTTCGTTACACCACTGATGAATGTCCAAGTAATGCAATGCTGCTTCTTAGTGGTCTGTTCACACTCGAAACCGTGCTGTTCATTGGCTATCCACTCAATATCGGTCAGCTCTTCAATATCCTGTCCAGACTATCCAGATTCCTAAATGTTGGCAATCACCACTACAGAATGTTCCATTCAATCACGCGAATCTGGAATTCATCAGAGTCTCCACTCCTGGAAGGTTTTCGTGACACCACTGGTAAATGTCCAAGGAAGACAATGCTGGTTTTAAGCCGCCTGCTAACACACTCAGCCGTGCTGTTCAATTTGCTATCCACCCAACCCTATTCAGCTCTACATTTTCCTGTCCTCATAACCCAACCTTCAGAAATAATTGGTATCTCCTCCACAGAATGTTCCGTTCATTCACTGCGAATCTTAAATTCATCTGACTCTCAACTCCCGGCGGGTTATCGTTACACCACTTGTGAATGTCCAAGTAAGCCAATGCTGGTTTTCAGTGGCCTGTTCATACTAAGAGACGTGCTGTTCATTTGGCTATCCACTCCACCCTGTTCAGCTCTACATTTTCGTGTCCACAAAACCCAGCCTTCAGAAATCATTGGAATCACCACTAGAGAATGTTCCATTCATTCACTGCGAATCTGGAATTCCTCTGAACCTCCACTCCTGGCAGGTTTTCGTTACGCCACTGGTGAATGTCCAAGTAACTCAATACTGGTTTTCAGAGGCATGTTCAACTCGCAGAAGTGCTGTTCAATGGGCTATCCACTCAATATTGGTCAGCTCTTCATTTTCCTCTCCACACAAACCAGCCTTCAGAAATCATTGGGCTCTCCACTACAGACTGTTCCATTCATTCACTGCGATTCTGCAATTCATCTGACTCTCCGCTCCAGGCAGGTTTTCATTACAGCACTGGTGAATGACCAAGTAATCCAATGCTGGTTTTCAGCCGCCTTTTCACACTCGCAGTGTGCTGTTCAATTGTCTATCCACTCAAACCTGGTCAGCCTTTCATTTTCTTTTCCACAATATCAGACTTCAGAAATCATTGGAATCGCCAGTACAGAATGTTCCATTCATTCACTGCCAATCTGGAATTCATCTGAATCTGCACTCCAGGTAGGCTTTCATTACACCACTTATGAATGTCCAAGTAACACAATGCTGGTTTTCAGCGGTCTGTTCACACTCTAAGCCCTGCTTTTTACTGGGTATCCACACAACTGTGGTCAGCTCTTCATTTTCATGTCCAAACAATCCAGACTTGAGAAATCATTGCAATCTCCAGTACAGAATGTTCCATTCATTCACTGCGAATCTGGAATTCAACTGAATCTCCACTACCTGCAGATTTATCTTACACCACTTGTGAATGTCCAAGTAAAACAATGCTGGTTTTCAGAGGCCTGTTCATGTTCGCAGTCGTGCTGTTCAATTGGCTATCCACTCAACCTGTTTTGCTCCTCATTTTCCTGTGCACACAACCCAGCCTTCAGAAATCATTGTAATCTCCACTACAGGATGTTCCATTCATTCACTGGGAATCTGGAATTCATCTGAATCTGCACTCCACGCAGGCTTTCGTTACACCACGGCTGAAAGTCGAAGTAATGCAATACTGGTTTTCAGTGGTCTGTTCACATTCGAAGCCGAGGCTTTTTACAGGCTATCCACTCAACACTGGTCAGCTCTTCATTTTCGTGTCCCCACAATCCAGATTTCAGAAATCATTGCAATCTCCACTACAGAATGTTCCATTCATTCACTGCGAGTCTGGAGTTTATCTGATTCTCCACTCCCGCCTGGTTAACATTACACCACTTGTGAATGTCCAAGTAAGCCAATGCTGGTTTTCAGAGGCCTGTTCATACTCGCAGCCGTGCTGTTTAATTGACAATTCACTCCACTCTGTTCAGCTCTTCATTGTCCCACCACACTACCAGCCTTCAGAAATCTTTGTTATCTCCACTACAGAATGTTCCATTCATTCACTGCGAATCTGGAATTCATCTGACTCTCAACTCCACGCAGGTTTTCATTACACCACTGTTGAATGTCCAAGTAACCCAATGCTGGTTTTCAGCGGCCTGTTCATATTCGCAGCCCTGCTGTTTACTTGGCTATCGATTCAAGCCTGGTCAGCTCTTCATTTTCCTGTCCACAGAACACAGGCTTCAGAAATCATTGGAATCTCCTCTACAGAATGTTCCATTCATTCACTGCGAATGTGGAATTCAACTGACTCTCCACTCCATGCAGGTTTTCCTTACACCACTGATGAATGTCCAAGTAACCCAATGCTGGTTTTCAGCTGCATGTTCACACTCGCAGCCATGCTATACAATTGGCTTTCCACTAAATCCTGATTAGTTCTTGATTTTCCTTCCACACGACCCAGCCTTCAGAAATCGTTGGAATCTCCACTAGAGAATGTTCCATTCATTCACTGCGAATCTGGAATTCCTCTGAACCTCCACTCCCGGCAGGTTTTCGTTACACCACTGTTGAATGTCCAAGTAACCCAATGTTTTAAGTGTTTTCTTCACAAGCGCAGTGGTGCTGTTCAATTGGCTATCCACTCAACCCTGGCCAGCTCTACATTTTCCTGTCCACACCACAGAGACTGGAGAAATCATTGTTATCTCCACTACAGAATGTTCCATTCATTCACAGCGAATCTGGAATTCATCTGAATCTCCACTCCCGGCAGGTTTTCGTGACACCACTGGTAAATACCCAAGTAAGCCAATGCTGGTTTTAAGTGGCCTGCTCATACTCTCAGCCGTGCTGTTCAATTTGCTATCCACTCAACCCTCTTCAGCTCCATTTTCCTGTCCACATAACCCAAACTTCAGAAACTATTGGTATCTCCTCCACAGAATGTTCCATTCATTGACGGCAAATCTGAAATTCATCTAATTCTCAACTCCCGTCAGGTTTTCGTTACACCACTTGTGAATGTCCAATTAAGCCAAAGCTGGTTTTCAGTGGCCTGTTCTTACTACGAGACGTGCTGTTCATTTGGCTATCCATTCCACCCTGTTCAGCTCTACATTTTCGTGTCCACAAAACCCAGCCTTCAGAAATCATTGGAATCACCACTAGAGAATGTTCCATTCATTCACTGCGAATCTGGAATTCATCTGAATCTCCACTCCCGGCAGCTTTTCATTGCACCACTGCTGAATGTTCAAGTAACGCAATGATGGTTTTCAGCGGTCTATTCACACTCGAACCCGTGCTGTTCACGGTCTAGCGACTCAACACTGGTGAGTTCTTCTTTTTCCAGTTCAGACAATACAAACCTCAGAAACCATTGCAATCTACACTACAGAATGTTTCATTCATTCAGGCGAATCTTGAATTCATCTTGTTCTCCACTCCCAGCAGGTTTTCGTTTCACCACTGGTGAATGTCCAAGCAACCCAAGGCTGGTTTCAGCTGCGTGTTAACACTCGCAGCCGTGCTGTTCAATTGGCTATCCAGTGAACGCTGGTTAGCTCTTGATTTTCCTTCCACACACCGAGCCTTCAGAAATCATTCTTATCTCCACTTCAGAATGTTCCATTCGTTCCCTGCGAATCTGGAATTCCTCTGACTCTCCACACCAGGCAGATTTTCCTAACAACAACACTGGTGAATGACCAGGTAATCCAATGCTGGTTTTCAGCGGCTGTTCACACTCACAGCCTTGCTGTTCAATTGGCAATCCAGTCAAACCTAGTCAGCTCTTCATTTTCCTGTCCACACAACCCAGCGTTCAGAAATCATTGGAATCTCTACTACAGAAATTTCCATTCATTCACTGTGAATCTGGAAATACTCTGAATCTGCATTCCAGGAAGGCTTTCGTTACACCACTGATGAATGTCCAAGTAATGCAATGCTGCTTCTTAGTGGTCTGTTCACACTCGAAACCGTACTGTTCATTGGCTATCCACTCAATATCGGTCAGCTCTTCAATATCCTGTCCAGACTATCCAGATTCCTAAATGTTGGCAATCACCACTACAGAATGTTCCATTCAATCACGCGAATCTGGAATTCATCAGAGTCTCCACTCCTGGAAGGTTTTCGTGACACCACTGGTAAATGTCCAAGGAAGACAATGCTGGTTTTAAGCCGCCTGCTAACACACTCAGCCGTGCTGTTCAATTTGCTATCCACCCAACCCTATTCAGCTCTACATTTTCCTGTCCTCATAACCCAACCTTCAGAAATAATTGGTATCTCCTCCACAGAATGTTCCGTTCATTCACTGCGAATCTTAAATTCATCTGACTCTCAACTCCCGGCGGGTTATCGTTACACCACTTGTGAATGTCCAAGTAAGCCAATGCTGGTTTTCAGTGGCCTGTTCATACTAAGAGACGTGCTGTTCATTTGGCTATCCACTCCACCCTGTTCAGCTCTACATTTTCGTGTCCACAAAACCCAGTCTTCAGAAATCATTGGAATCACCACTAGAGAATGTTCCATTCATTCACTGCGAATCTGGAATTCCTCTGAACCTCCACTCCTGGCAGGTTTTCGTTACGCCACTGGTGAATGTCCAAGTAACTCAATACTGGTTTTCAGAGGCATGTTCAACTCGCAGAAGTGCTGTTCAATGGGCTATCCACTCAATATTGGTCAGCTCTTCATTTTCCTCTCCACACAAACCAGCCTTCAGAAATCATTGGGCTCTCCACTACAGACTGTTCCATTCATTCACTGCGATTCTGCAATTCATCTGACTCTCCGCTCCAGGCAGGTTTTCATTACAGCACTGGTGAATGACCAAGTAATCCAATGCTGGTTTTCAGCCGCCTTTTCACACTCGCAGTGTGCTGTTCAATTGTCTATCCACTCAAACCTGGTCAGCCTTTCATTTTCTTTTCCACAATATCAGACTTCAGAAATCATTGGAATCGCCAGTACAGAATGTTCCATTCATTCACTGCCAATCTGGAATTCATCTGAATCTGCACTCCAGGTAGGCTTTCATTACACCACTTATGAATGTCCAAGTAACACAATGCTGGTTTTCAGCGGTCTGTTCACACTCTAAGCCCTGCTTTTTACTGGGTATCCACACAACTGTGGTCAGCTCTTCATTTTCATGTCCAAACAATCCAGACTTGAGAAATCATTGCAATCTCCAGTACAGAATGTTCCATTCATTCACTGCGAATCTGGAATTCAACTGAATCTCCACTACCTGCAGATTTATCTTACACCACTTGTGAATGTCCAAGTAAAACAATGCTGGTTTTCAGAGGCCTGTTCATGTTCGCAGTCGTGCTGTTCAATTGGCTATCCACTCAACCTGTTTTGCTCCTCATTTTCCTGTGCACACAACCCAGCCTTCAGAAATCATTGTAATCTCCACTACAGGATGTTCCATTCATTCACTGGGAATCTGGAATTCATCTGAATCTGCACTCCACGCAGGCTTTCGTTACACCACTGCTGAAAGTCGAAGTAATGCAATACTGGTTTTCAGTGGTCTGTTCACATTCGAAGCCGAGGCTTTTTACAGGCTATCCACTCAACACTGGTCAGCTCTTCATTTTCGTGTCCCCACAATCCAGATTTCAGAAATCATTGCAATCTCCACTACAGAATGTTCCATTCATTCACTGCGAGTCTGGAGTTTATCTGATTCTCCACTCCCGCCTGGTTAACATTACACCACTTGTGAATGTCCAAGTAAGCCAATGCTGGTTTTCAGAGGCCTGTTCATACTCGCAGCCGTGCTGTTTAATTGACAATTCACTCCACCCTGTTCAGCTCTTCATTGTCCCACCACACTACCAGCCTTCAGAAATCTTTGTTATCTCCACTACAGAATGTTCCATTCATTCACTGCGAATCTGGAATTCATCTGACTCTCAACTCCACGCAGGTTTTCATTACACCACTGTTGAATGTCCAAGTAACCCAATGCTGGTTTTCAGCGGCCTGTTCATATTCGCAGCCCTGCTGTTTACTTGGCTATCGATTCAAGCCTGGTCAGCTCTTCATTTTCCTGTCCACACAACACAGGCTTCAGAAATCATTGGAATCTCCTCTACAGAATGTTCCATTCATTCACTGCGAATGTGGAATTCAACTGACTCTCCACTCCATGCAGGTTTTCCTTACACCACTGATGAATGTCCAAGTAACCCAATGCTGGTTTTCAGCTGCATGTTCACACTCGCAGCCATGCTATACAATTGGCTTTCCACTAAATCCTGATTAGTTCTTGATTTTCCTTCCACACGACCCAGCCTTCAGAAATCGTTGGAATCTCCACTAGAGAATGTTCCATTCATTCACTGCGAATCTGGAATTCCTCTGAACCTCCACTCCCGGCAGGTTTTCGTTACACCACTGTTGAATGTCCAAGTAACCCAATGTTTTAAGTGTTTTCTTCACAAGCGCAGTGGTGCTGTTCAATTGGCTATCCACTCAACCCTGGCCAGCTCTACATTTTCCTGTCCACACCACAGAGACTGGAGAAATCATTGTTATCTCCACTACAGAATGTTCCATTCATTCACAGCGAATCTGGAATTCATCTGAATCTCCACTCCCGGCAGGTTTTCCTGACACCACTGGTAAATATCCAAGTAAGCCAATGCTGGTTTTAAGTGGCCTGCTCATACTCTCAGCCGTGCTGTTCAATTTGCTATCCACTCAACCCTCTTCAGCTCCATTTTCCTGTCCACATAACCCAAACTTCAGAAACAATTGGTATCTCCTCCACAGAATGTTCCATTCATTGACGGCAAATCTGAAATTCATCTAATTCTCAACTCCCGTCAGGTTTTCGTTACACCACTTGTGAATGTCCAATTAAGCCAAAGCTGGTTTTCAGTGGCCTGTTCTTACTACGAGACGTGCTGTTCATTTGGCTATCCATTCCACCCTGTTCAGCTCTACATTTTCGTGTCCACAAAACCCAGCCTTCAGAAATCATTGGAATCACCACTAGAGAATGTTCCATTCATTCACTGCGAATCTGGAATTCATCTGAATCTCCACTCCCGGCAGGTTTTCATTGCACCACTGCTGAATGTTCAAGTAACGCAATGATGGTTTTCAGCGGTCTATTCACACTCGAACCCGTGCTGTTCACGGTCTAGCGACTCAACACTGGTGAGTTCTTCTTTTTCCAGTTCAGACAATACAAACCTCAGAAACCATTGCAATCTACACTACAGAATGTTTCATTCATTCAGGCGAATCTTGAATTCATCTTGTTCTCCACTCCCAGCAGGTTTTCGTTTCACCACTGGTGAATGTCCAAGCAACCCAAGGCTGGTTTCAGCTGCGTGTTAACACTCGCAGCCGTGCTGTTCAATTGGCTATCCAGTGAACGCTGGTTAGCTCTTGATTTTCCTTCCACACACCGAGCCTTCAGAAATCATTCTTATCTCCACTTCAGAATGTTCCATTCGTTCCCTGCGAATCTGGAATTCCTCTGACTCTCCACACCAGGCAGATTTTCCTAACAACAACACTGGTGAATGACCAGGTAATCCAATGCTGGTTTTCAGCGGCTGTTCACACTCACAGCCTTGCTGTTCAATTGGCAATCCAGTCAAACCTAGTCAGCTCTTCATTTTCCTGTCCACACAACCCAGCGTTCAGAAATCATTGGAATCTCTACTACAGAAATTTCCATTCATTCACTGTGAATCTGGAAATACTCTGAATCTGCATTCCAGGAAGGCTTTCGTTACACCACTGATGAATGTCCAAGTAATGCAATGCTGCTTCTTAGTGGTCTGTTCACACTCGAAACCGTGCTGTTCATTGGCTATCCACTCAATATCGGTCAGCTCTTCAATATCCTGTCCAGACTATCCAGATTCCTAAATGTTGGCAATCACCACTACAGAATGTTCCATTCAATCACGCGAATCTGGAATTCATCAGAGTCTCCACTCCTGGAAGGTTTTCGTGACACCACTGGTAAATGTCCAAGGAAGACAATGCTGGTTTTAAGCCGCCTGCTAACACACTCAGCCGTGCTGTTCAATTTGCTATCCACCCAACCCTATTCAGCTCTACATTTTCCTGTCCTCATAACCCAACCTTCAGAAATAATTGGTATCTCCTCCACAGAATGTTCCGTTCATTCACTGCGAATCTTAAATTCATCTGACTCTCAACTCCCGGCGGGTTATCGTTACACCACTTGTGAATGTCCAAGTAAGCCAACAGGCCACTGGTTTTCAGTGGCCTGTTCATACTAAGAGACGTGCTGTTCATTTGGCTATCCACTCCACCCTGTTCAGCTCTACATTTTCGTGTCCACAAAACCCAGCCTTCAGAAATCATTGGAATCACCACTAGAGAATGTTCCATTCATTCACTGCGAATCTGGAATTCCTCTGAACCTCCACTCCTGGCAGGTTTTCGTTACGCCACTGGTGAATGTCCAAGTAACTCAATACTGGTTTTCAGAGGCATGTTCAACTCGCAGAAGTGCTGTTCAATGGGCTATCCACTCAATATTGGTCAGCTCTTCATTTTCCTCTCCACACAAACCAGCCTTCAGAAATCATTGGGCTCTCCACTACAGACTGTTCCATTCATTCACTGCGATTCTGCAATTCATCTGACTCTCCGCTCCAGGCAGGTTTTCATTACAGCACTGGTGAATGACCAAGTAATCCAATGCTGGTTTTCAGCCGCCTTTTCACACTCGCAGTGTGCTGTTCAATTGTCTATCCACTCAAACCTGGTCAGCCTTTCATTTTCTTTTCCACAATATCAGACTTCAGAAATCATTGGAATCGCCAGTACAGAATGTTCCATTCATTCACTGCCAATCTGGAATTCATCTGAATCTGCACTCCAGGTAGGCTTTCATTACACCACTTATGAATGTCCAAGTAACACAATGCTGGTTTTCAGCGGTCTGTTCACACTCTAAGCCCTGCTTTTTACTGGGTATCCACACAACTGTGGTCAGCTCTTCATTTTCATGTCCAAACAATCCAGACTTGAGAAATCATTGCAATCTCCAGTACAGAATGTTCCATTCATTCACTGCGAATCTGGAATTCAACTGAATCTCCACTACCTGCAGATTTATCTTACACCACTTGTGAATGTCCAAGTAAAACAATGCTGGTTTTCAGAGGCCTGTTCATGTTCGCAGTCGTGCTGTTCAATTGGCTATCCACTCAACCTGTTTTGCTCCTCATTTTCCTGTGCACACAACCCAGCCTTCAGAAATCATTGTAATCTCCACTACAGGATGTTCCATTCATTCACTGGGAATCTGGAATTCATCTGAATCTGCACTCCACGCAGGCTTTCGTTACACCACTGCTGAAAGTCGAAGTAATGCAATACTGGTTTTCAGTGGTCTGTTCACATTCGAAGCCGAGGCTTTTTACAGGCTATCCACTCAACACTGGTCAGCTCTTCATTTTCGTGTCCCCACAATCCAGATTTCAGAAATCATTGCAATCTCCACTACAGAATGTTCCATTCATTCACTGCGAGTCTGGAGTTTATCTGATTCTCCACTCCCGCCTGGTTAACATTACACCACTTGTGAATGTCCAAGTAAGCCAATGCTGGTTTTCAGAGGCCTGTTCATACTCGCAGCCGTGCTGTTTAATTGACAATTCACTCCACCCTGTTCAGCTCTTCATTGTCCCACCACACTACCAGCCTTCAGAAATCTTTGTTATCTCCACTACAGAATGTTCCATTCATTCACTGCGAATCTGGAATTCATCTGACTCTCAACTCCACGCAGGTTTTCATTACACCACTGTTGAATGTCCAAGTAACCCAATGCTGGTTTTCAGCGGCCTGTTCATATTCGCAGCCCTGCTGTTTACTTGGCTATCGATTCAAGCCTGGTCAGCTCTTCATTTTCCTGTCCACACAACACAGGCTTCAGAAATCATTGGAATCTCCTCTACAGAATGTTCCATTCATTCACTGCGAATGTGGAATTCAACTGACTCTCCACTCCATGCAGGTTTTCCTTACACCACTGATGAATGTCCAAGTAACCCAATGCTGGTTTTCAGCTGCATGTTCACACTCGCAGCCATGCTATACAATTGGCTTTCCACTAAATCCTGATTAGTTCTTGATTTTCCTTCCACACGACCCAGCCTTCAGAAATCGTTGGAATCTCCACTAGAGAATGTTCCATTCATTCACTGCGAATCTGGAATTCCTCTGAACCTCCACTCCCGGCAGGTTTTCGTTACACCACTGTTGAATGTCCAAGTAACCCAACGTTTTAAGTGTTTTCTTCACAAGCGCAGTGGTGCTGTTCAATTGGCTATCCACTCAACCCTGGCCAGCTCTACATTTTCCTGTCCACACCACAGAGACTGGAGAAATCATTGTTATCTCCACTACAGAATGTTCCATTCATTCACAGCGAATCTGGAATTCATCTGAATCTCCACTCCCGGCAGGTTTTCGTGGACACCACTGGTAAATATCCAAGTAAGCCAATGCTGGTTTTAAGTGGCCTGCTCATACTCTCAGCCGTGCTGTTCAATTTGCTATCCACTCAACCCTCTTCAGCTCCATTTTCCTGTCCACATAACCCAAACTTCAGAAACAATTGGTATCTCCTCCACAGAATGTTCCATTCATTGACGGCAAATCTGAAATTCATCTAATTCTCAACTCCCGTCAGGTTTTCGTTACACCACTTGTGAATGTCCAATTAAGCCAAAGCTGGTTTTCAGTGGCCTGTTCTTACTACGAGACGTGCTGTTCATTTGGCTATCCATTCCACCCTGTTCAGCTCTACATTTTCGTGTCCACAAAACCCAGCCTTCAGAAATCATTGGAATCACCACTAGAGAATGTTCCATTCATTCACTGCGAATCTGGAATTCATCTGAATCTCCACTCCCGGCAGGTTTTCATTGCACCACTGCTGAATGTTCAAGTAACGCAATGATGGTTTTCAGCGGTCTATTCACACTCGAACCCGTGCTGTTCACGGTCTAGCGACTCAACACTGGTGAGTTCTTCTTTTTCCAGTTCAGACAATACAAACCTCAGAAACCATTGCAATCTACACTACAGAATGTTTCATTCATTCAGGCGAATCTTGAATTCATCTTGTTCTCCACTCCCAGCAGGTTTTCGTTTCACCACTGGTGAATGTCCAAGCAACCCAAGGCTGGTTTCAGCTGCGTGTTAACACTCGCAGCCGTGCTGTTCAATTGGCTATCCAGTGAACGCTGGTTAGCTCTTGATTTTCCTTCCACACACCGAGCCTTCAGAAATCATTCTTATCTCCACTTCAGAATGTTCCATTCGTTCCCTGCGAATCTGGAATTCCTCTGACTCTCCACACCAGGCAGATTTTCCTAACAACAACACTGGTGAATGACCAGGTAATCCAATGCTGGTTTTCAGCGGCTGTTCACACTCACAGCCTTGCTGTTCAATTGGCAATCCAGTCAAACCTAGTCAGCTCTTCATTTTCCTGTCCACACAACCCAGCGTTCAGAAATCATTGGAATCTCTACTACAGAAATTTCCATTCATTCACTGTGAATCTGGAAATACTCTGAATCTGCATTCCAGGAAGGCTTTCGTTACACCACTGATGAATGTCCAAGTAATGCAATGCTGCTTCTTAGTGGTCTGTTCACACTCGAAACCGTGCTGTTCATTGGCTATCCACTCAATATCGGTCAGCTCTTCAATATCCTGTCCAGACTATCCAGATTCCTAAATGTTGGCAATCACCACTACAGAATGTTCCATTCAATCACGCGAATCTGGAATTCATCAGAGTCTCCACTCCTGGAAGGTTTTCGTGACACCACTGGTAAATGTCCAAGGAAGACAATGCTGGTTTTAAGCCGCCTGCTAACACACTCAGCCGTGCTGTTCAATTTGCTATCCACCCAACCCTATTCAGCTCTACATTTTCCTGTCCTCATAACCCAACCTTCAGAAATAATTGGTATCTCCTCCACAGAATGTTCCGTTCATTCACTGCGAATCTTAAATTCATCTGACTCTCAACTCCCGGCGGGTTATCGTTACACCACTTGTGAATGTCCAAGTAAGCCAATGCTGGTTTTCAGTGGCCTGTTCATACTAAGAGACGTGCTGTTCATTTGGCTATCCACTCCACCCTGTTCAGCTCTACATTTTCGTGTCCACAAAACCCAGCCTTCAGAAATCATTGGAATCACCACTAGAGAATGTTCCATTCATTCACTGCGAATCTGGAATTCCTCTGAACCTCCACTCCTGGCAGGTTTTCGTTACGCCACTGGTGAATGTCCAAGTAACTCAATACTGGTTTTCAGAGGCATGTTCAACTCGCAGAAGTGCTGTTCAATGGGCTATCCACTCAATATTGGTCAGCTCTTCATTTTCCTCTCCACACAAACCAGCCTTCAGAAATCATTGGGCTCTCCACTACAGACTGTTCCATTCATTCACTGCGATTCTGCAATTCATCTGACTCTCCGCTCCAGGCAGGTTTTCATTACAGCACTGGTGAATGACCAAGTAATCCAATGCTGGTTTTCAGCCGCCTTTTCACACTCGCAGTGTGCTGTTCAATTGTCTATCCACTCAAACCTGGTCAGCCTTTCATTTTCTTTTCCACAATATCAGACTTCAGAAATCATTGGAATCGCCAGTACAGAATGTTCCATTCATTCACTGCCAATCTGGAATTCATCTGAATCTGCACTCCAGGTAGGCTTTCATTACACCACTTATGAATGTCCAAGTAACACAATGCTGGTTTTCAGCGGTCTGTTCACACTCTAAGCCCTGCTTTTTACTGGGTATCCACACAACTGTGGTCAGCTCTTCATTTTCATGTCCAAACAATCCAGACTTGAGAAATCATTGCAATCTCCAGTACAGAATGTTCCATTCATTCACTGCGAATCTGGAATTCAACTGAATCTCCACTACCTGCAGATTTATCTTACACCACTTGTGAATGTCCAAGTAAAACAATGCTGGTTTTCAGAGGCCTGTTCATGTTCGCAGTCGTGCTGTTCAATTGGCTATCCACTCAACCTGTTTTGCTCCTCATTTTCCTGTGCACACAACCCAGCCTTCAGAAATCATTGTAATCTCCACTACAGGATGTTCCATTCATTCACTGGGAATCTGGAATTCATCTGAATCTGCACTCCACGCAGGCTTTCGTTACACCACTGCTGAAAGTCGAAGTAATGCAATACTGGTTTTCAGTGGTCTGTTCACATTCGAAGCCGAGGCTTTTTACAGGCTATCCACTCAACACTGGTCAGCTCTTCATTTTCGTGTCCCCACAATCCAGATTTCAGAAATCATTGCAATCTCCACTACAGAATGTTCCATTCATTCACTGCGAGTCTGGAGTTTATCTGATTCTCCACTCCCGCCTGGTTAACATTACACCACTTGTGAATGTCCAAGTAAGCCAATGCTGGTTTTCAGAGGCCTGTTCATACTCGCAGCCGTGCTGTTTAATTGACAATTCACTCCACCCTGTTCAGCTCTTCATTGTCCCACCACACTACCAGCCTTCAGAAATCTTTGTTATCTCCACTACAGAATGTTCCATTCATTCACTGCGAATCTGGAATTCATCTGACTCTCAACTCCACGCAGGTTTTCATTACACCACTGTTGAATGTCCAAGTAACCCAATGCTGGTTTTCAGCGGCCTGTTCATATTCGCAGCCCTGCTGTTTACTTGGCTATCGATTCAAGCCTGGTCAGCTCTTCATTTTCCTGTCCACACAACACAGGCTTCAGAAATCATTGGAATCTCCTCTACAGAATGTTCCATTCATTCACTGCGAATGTGGAATTCAACTGACTCTCCACTCCATGCAGGTTTTCCTTACACCACTGATGAATGTCCAAGTAACCCAATGCTGGTTTTCAGCTGCATGTTCACACTCGCAGCCATGCTATACAATTGGCTTTCCACTAAATCCTGATTAGTTCTTGATTTTCCTTCCACACGACCCAGCCTTCAGAAATCGTTGGAATCTCCACTAGAGAATGTTCCATTCATTCACTGCGAATCTGGAATTCCTCTGAACCTCCACTCCCGGCAGGTTTTCGTTACACCACTGTTGAATGTCCAAGTAACCCAACGTTTTAAGTGTTTTCTTCACAAGCGCAGTGGTGCTGTTCAATTGGCTATCCACTCAACCCTGGCCAGCTCTACATTTTCCTGTCCACACCACAGAGACTGGAGAAATCATTGTTATCTCCACTACAGAATGTTCCATTCATTCACAGCGAATCTGGAATTCATCTGAATCTCCACTCCCGGCAGGTTTTCGTGGACACCACTGGTAAATATCCAAGTAAGCCAATGCTGGTTTTAAGTGGCCTGCTCATACTCTCAGCCGTGCTGTTCAATTTGCTATCCACTCAACCCTCTTCAGCTCCATTTTCCTGTCCACATAACCCAAACTTCAGAAACAATTGGTATCTCCTCCACAGAATGTTCCATTCATTGACGGCAAATCTGAAATTCATCTAATTCTCAACTCCCGTCAGGTTTTCGTTACACCACTTGTGAATGTCCAATTAAGCCAAAGCTGGTTTTCAGTGGCCTGTTCTTACTACGAGACGTGCTGTTCATTTGGCTATCCATTCCACCCTGTTCAGCTCTACATTTTCGTGTCCACAAAACCCAGCCTTCAGAAATCATTGGAATCACCACTAGAGAATGTTCCATTCATTCACTGCGAATCTGGAATTCATCTGAATCTCCACTCCCGGCAGGTTTTCATTGCACCACTGCTGAATGTTCAAGTAACGCAATGATGGTTTTCAGCGGTCTATTCACACTCGAACCCGTGCTGTTCACGGTCTAGCGACTCAACACTGGTGAGTTCTTCTTTTTCCAGTTCAGACAATACAAACCTCAGAAACCATTGCAATCTACACTACAGAATGTTTCATTCATTCAGGCGAATCTTGAATTCATCTTGTTCTCCACTCCCAGCAGGTTTTCGTTTCACCACTGGTGAATGTCCAAGCAACCCAAGGCTGGTTTCAGCTGCGTGTTAACACTCGCAGCCGTGCTGTTCAATTGGCTATCCAGTGAACGCTGGTTAGCTCTTGATTTTCCTTCCACACACCGAGCCTTCAGAAATCATTCTTATCTCCACTTCAGAATGTTCCATTCGTTCCCTGCGAATCTGGAATTCCTCTGACTCTCCACACCAGGCAGATTTTCCTAACAACACTGGTGAATGACCAGGTAATCCAATGCTGGTTTTCAGCGGCTGTTCACACTCACAGCCTTGCTGTTCAATTGGCAATCCAGTCAAACCTAGTCAGCTCTTCATTTTCCTGTCCACACAACCCAGCGTTCAGAAATCATTGGAATCTCTACTACAGAAATTTCCATTCATTCACTGTGAATCTGGAAATACTCTGAATCTGCATTCCAGGAAGGCTTTCGTTACACCACTGATGAATGTCCAAGTAATGCAATGCTGCTTCTTAGTGGTCTGTTCACACTCGAAACCGTGCTGTTCATTGGCTATCCACTCAATATCGGTCAGCTCTTCAATATCCTGTCCAGACTATCCAGATTCCTAAATGTTGGCAATCACCACTACAGAATGTTCCATTCAATCACGCGAATCTGGAATTCATCAGAGTCTCCACTCCTGGAAGGTTTTCGTGACACCACTGGTAAATGTCCAAGGAAGACAATGCTGGTTTTAAGCCGCCTGCTAACACACTCAGCCGTGCTGTTCAATTTGCTATCCACCCAACCCTATTCAGCTCTACATTTTCCTGTCCTCATAACCCAACCTTCAGAAATAATTGGTATCTCCTCCACAGAATGTTCCGTTCATTCACTGCGAATCTTAAATTCATCTGACTCTCAACTCCCGGCGGGTTATCGTTACACCACTTGTGAATGTCCAAGTAAGCCAATGCTGGTTTTCAGTGGCCTGTTCATACTAAGAGACGTGCTGTTCATTTGGCTATCCACTCCACCCTGTTCAGCTCTACATTTTCGTGTCCACAAAACCCAGCCTTCAGAAATCATTGGAATCACCACTAGAGAATGTTCCATTCATTCACTGCGAATCTGGAATTCCTCTGAACCTCCACTCCTGGCAGGTTTTCGTTACGCCACTGGTGAATGTCCAAGTAACTCAATACTGGTTTTCAGAGGCATGTTCAACTCGCAGAAGTGCTGTTCAATGGGCTATCCACTCAATATTGGTCAGCTCTTCATTTTCCTCTCCACACAAACCAGCCTTCAGAAATCATTGGGCTCTCCACTACAGACTGTTCCATTCATTCACTGCGATTCTGCAATTCATCTGACTCTCCGCTCCAGGCAGGTTTTCATTACAGCACTGGTGAATGACCAAGTAATCCAATGCTGGTTTTCAGCCGCCTTTTCACACTCGCAGTGTGCTGTTCAATTGTCTATCCACTCAAACCTGGTCAGCCTTTCATTTTCTTTTCCACAATATCAGACTTCAGAAATCATTGGAATCGCCAGTACAGAATGTTCCATTCATTCACTGCCAATCTGGAATTCATCTGAATCTGCACTCCAGGTAGGCTTTCATTACACCACTTATGAATGTCCAAGTAACACAATGCTGGTTTTCAGCGGTCTGTTCACACTCTAAGCCCTGCTTTTTACTGGGTATCCACACAACTGTGGTCAGCTCTTCATTTTCATGTCCAAACAATCCAGACTTGAGAAATCATTGCAATCTCCAGTACAGAATGTTCCATTCATTCACTGCGAATCTGGAATTCAACTGAATCTCCACTACCTGCAGATTTATCTTACACCACTTGTGAATGTCCAAGTAAAACAATGCTGGTTTTCAGAGGCCTGTTCATGTTCGCAGTCGTGCTGTTCAATTGGCTATCCACTCAACCTGTTTTGCTCCTCATTTTCCTGTGCACACAACCCAGCCTTCAGAAATCATTGTAATCTCCACTACAGGATGTTCCATTCATTCACTGGGAATCTGGAATTCATCTGAATCTGCACTCCACGCAGGCTTTCGTTACACCACGGCTGAAAGTCGAAGTAATGCAATACTGGTTTTCAGTGGTCTGTTCACATTCGAAGCCGAGGCTTTTTACAGGCTATCCACTCAACACTGGTCAGCTCTTCATTTTCGTGTCCCCACAATCCAGATTTCAGAAATCATTGCAATCTCCACTACAGAATGTTCCATTCATTCACTGCGAGTCTGGAGTTTATCTGATTCTCCACTCCCGCCTGGTTAACATTACACCACTTGTGAATGTCCAAGTAAGCCAATGCTGGTTTTCAGAGGCCTGTTCATACTCGCAGCCGTGCTGTTTAATTGACAATTCACTCCACCCTGTTCAGCTCTTCATTGTCCCACCACACTACCAGCCTTCAGAAATCTTTGTTATCTCCACTACAGAATGTTCCATTCATTCACTGCGAATCTGGAATTCATCTGACTCTCAACTCCACGCAGGTTTTCATTACACCACTGTTGAATGTCCAAGTAACCCAATGCTGGTTTTCAGCGGCCTGTTCATATTCGCAGCCCTGCTGTTTACTTGGCTATCGATTCAAGCCTGGTCAGCTCTTCATTTTCCTGTCCACAGAACACAGGCTTCAGAAATCATTGGAATCTCCTCTACAGAATGTTCCATTCATTCACTGCGAATGTGGAATTCAACTGACTCTCCACTCCATGCAGGTTTTCCTCACACCACTGATGAATGTCCAAGTAACCCAATGCTGGTTTTCAGCTGCATGTTCACACTCGCAGCCATGCTATACAATTGGCTTTCCACTAAATCCTGATTAGTTCTTGATTTTCCTTCCACACGACCCAGCCTTCAGAAATCGTTGGAATCTCCACTAGAGAATGTTCCATTCATTCACTGCGAATCTGGAATTCCTCTGAACCTCCACTCCCGGCAGGTTTTCGTTACACCACTGTTGAATGTCCAAGTAACCCAACGTTTTAAGTGTTTTCTTCACAAGCGCAGTGGTGCTGTTCAATTGGCTATCCACTCAACCCTGGCCAGCTCTACATTTTCCTGTCCACACCACAGAGACTGGAGAAATCATTGTTATCTCCACTACAGAATGTTCCATTCATTCACAGCGAATCTGGAATTCATCTGAATCTCCACTCCCGGCAGGTTTTCGTGGACACCACTGGTAAATATCCAAGTAAGCCAATGCTGGTTTTAAGTGGCCTGCTCATACTCTCAGCCGTGCTGTTCAATTTGCTATCCACTCAACCCTCTTCAGCTCCATTTTCCTGTCCACATAACCCAAACTTCAGAAACAATTGGTATCTCCTCCACAGAATGTTCCATTCATTGACGGCAAATCTGAAATTCATCTAATTCTCAACTCCCGTCAGGTTTTCGTTACACCACTTGTGAATGTCCAATTAAGCCAAAGCTGGTTTTCAGTGGCCTGTTCTTACTACGAGACGTGCTGTTCATTTGGCTATCCATTCCACCCTGTTCAGCTCTACATTTTCGTGTCCACAAAACCCAGCCTTCAGAAATCATTGGAATCACCACTAGAGAATGTTCCATTCATTCACTGCGAATCTGGAATTCATCTGAATCTCCACTCCCGGCAGGTTTTCATTGCACCACTGCTGAATGTTCAAGTAACGCAATGATGGTTTTCAGCGGTCTATTCACACTCGAACCCGTGCTGTTCACGGTCTAGCGACTCAACACTGGTGAGTTCTTCTTTTTCCAGTTCAGACAATACAAACCTCAGAAACCATTGCAATCTACACTACAGAATGTTTCATTCATTCAGGCGAATCTTGAATTCATCTTGTTCTCCACTCCCAGCAGGTTTTCGTTTCACCACTGGTGAATGTCCAAGCAACCCAAGGCTGGTTTCAGCTGCGTGTTAACACTCGCAGCCGTGCTGTTCAATTGGCTATCCAGTGAACGCTGGTTAGCTCTTGATTTTCCTTCCACACACCGAGCCTTCAGAAATCATTCTTATCTCCACTTCAGAATGTTCCATTCGTTCCCTGCGAATCTGGAATTCCTCTGACTCTCCACACCAGGCAGATTTTCCTAACAACACTGGTGAATGACCAGGTAATCCAATGCTGGTTTTCAGCGGCTGTTCACACTCACAGCCTTGCTGTTCAATTGGCAATCCAGTCAAACCTAGTCAGCTCTTCATTTTCCTGTCCACACAACCCAGCGTTCAGAAATCATTGGAATCTCTACTACAGAAATTTCCATTCATTCACTGTGAATCTGGAAATACTCTGAATCTGCATTCCAGGAAGGCTTTCGTTACACCACTGATGAATGTCCAAGTAATGCAATGCTGCTTCTTAGTGGTCTGTTCACACTCGAAACCGTGCTGTTCATTGGCTATCCACTCAATATCGGTCAGCTCTTCAATATCCTGTCCAGACTATCCAGATTCCTAAATGTTGGCAATCACCACTACAGAATGTTCCATTCAATCACGCGAATCTGGAATTCATCAGAGTCTCCACTCCTGGAAGGTTTTCGTGACACCACTGGTAAATGTCCAAGGAAGACAATGCTGGTTTTAAGCCGCCTGCTAACACACTCAGCCGTGCTGTTCAATTTGCTATCCACCCAACCCTATTCAGCTCTACATTTTCCTGTCCTCATAACCCAACCTTCAGAAATAATTGGTATCTCCTCCACAGAATGTTCCGTTCATTCACTGCGAATCTTAAATTCATCTGACTCTCAACTCCCGGCGGGTTATCGTTACACCACTTGTGAATGTCCAAGTAAGCCAATGCTGGTTTTCAGTGGCCTGTTCATACTAAGAGACGTGCTGTTCATTTGGCTATCCACTCCACCCTGTTCAGCTCTACATTTTCGTGTCCACAAAACCCAGCCTTCAGAAATCATTGGAATCACCACTAGAGAATGTTCCATTCATTCACTGCGAATCTGGAATTCCTCTGAACCTCCACTCCTGGCAGGTTTTCGTTACGCCACTGGTGAATGTCCAAGTAACTCAATACTGGTTTTCAGAGGCATGTTCAACTCGCAGAAGTGCTGTTCAATGGGCTATCCACTCAATATTGGTCAGCTCTTCATTTTCCTCTCCACACAAACCAGCCTTCAGAAATCATTGGGCTCTCCACTACAGACTGTTCCATTCATTCACTGCGATTCTGCAATTCATCTGACTCTCCGCTCCAGGCAGGTTTTCATTACAGCACTGGTGAATGACCAAGTAATCCAATGCTGGTTTTCAGCCGCCTTTTCACACTCGCAGTGTGCTGTTCAATTGTCTATCCACTCAAACCTGGTCAGCCTTTCATTTTCTTTTCCACAATATCAGACTTCAGAAATCATTGGAATCGCCAGTACAGAATGTTCCATTCATTCACTGCCAATCTGGAATTCATCTGAATCTGCACTCCAGGTAGGCTTTCATTACACCACTTATGAATGTCCAAGTAACACAATGCTGGTTTTCAGCGGTCTGTTCACACTCTAAGCCCTGCTTTTTACTGGGTATCCACACAACTGTGGTCAGCTCTTCATTTTCATGTCCAAACAATCCAGACTTGAGAAATCATTGCAATCTCCAGTACAGAATGTTCCATTCATTCACTGCGAATCTGGAATTCAACTGAATCTCCACTACCTGCAGATTTATCTTACACCACTTGTGAATGTCCAAGTAAAACAATGCTGGTTTTCAGAGGCCTGTTCATGTTCGCAGTCGTGCTGTTCAATTGGCTATCCACTCAACCTGTTTTGCTCCTCATTTTCCTGTGCACACAACCCAGCCTTCAGAAATCATTGTAATCTCCACTACAGGATGTTCCATTCATTCACTGGGAATCTGGAATTCATCTGAATCTGCACTCCACGCAGGCTTTCGTTACACCACGGCTGAAAGTCGAAGTAATGCAATACTGGTTTTCAGTGGTCTGTTCACATTCGAAGCCGAGGCTTTTTACAGGCTATCCACTCAACACTGGTCAGCTCTTCATTTTCGTGTCCCCACAATCCAGATTTCAGAAATCATTGCAATCTCCACTACAGAATGTTCCATTCATTCACTGCGAGTCTGGAGTTTATCTGATTCTCCACTCCCGCCTGGTTAACATTACACCACTTGTGAATGTCCAAGTAAGCCAATGCTGGTTTTCAGAGGCCTGTTCATACTCGCAGCCGTGCTGTTTAATTGACAATTCACTCCACCCTGTTCAGCTCTTCATTGTCCCACCACACTACCAGCCTTCAGAAATCTTTGTTATCTCCACTACAGAATGTTCCATTCATTCACTGCGAATCTGGAATTCATCTGACTCTCAACTCCACGCAGGTTTTCATTACACCACTGTTGAATGTCCAAGTAACCCAATGCTGGTTTTCAGCGGCCTGTTCATATTCGCAGCCCTGCTGTTTACTTGGCTATCGATTCAAGCCTGGTCAGCTCTTCATTTTCCTGTCCACAGAACACAGGCTTCAGAAATCATTGGAATCTCCTCTACAGAATGTTCCATTCATTCACTGCGAATGTGGAATTCAACTGACTCTCCACTCCATGCAGGTTTTCCTCACACCACTGATGAATGTCCAAGTAACCCAATGCTGGTTTTCAGCTGCATGTTCACACTCGCAGCCATGCTATACAATTGGCTTTCCACTAAATCCTGATTAGTTCTTGATTTTCCTTCCACACGACCCAGCCTTCAGAAATCGTTGGAATCTCCACTAGAGAATGTTCCATTCATTCACTGCGAATCTGGAATTCCTCTGAACCTCCACTCCCGGCAGGTTTTCGTTACACCACTGTTGAATGTCCAAGTAACCCAACGTTTTAAGTGTTTTCTTCACAAGCGCAGTGGTGCTGTTCAATTGGCTATCCACTCAACCCTGGCCAGCTCTACATTTTCCTGTCCACACCACAGAGACTGGAGAAATCATTGTTATCTCCACTACAGAATGTTCCATTCATTCACAGCGAATCTGGAATTCATCTGAATCTCCACTCCCGGCAGGTTTTCGTGGACACCACTGGTAAATATCCAAGTAAGCCAATGCTGGTTTTAAGTGGCCTGCTCATACTCTCAGCCGTGCTGTTCAATTTGCTATCCACTCAACCCTCTTCAGCTCCATTTTCCTGTCCACATAACCCAAACTTCAGAAACAATTGGTATCTCCTCCACAGAATGTTCCATTCATTGACGGCAAATCTGAAATTCATCTAATTCTCAACTCCCGTCAGGTTTTCGTTACACCACTTGTGAATGTCCAATTAAGCCAAAGCTGGTTTTCAGTGGCCTGTTCTTACTACGAGACGTGCTGTTCATTTGGCTATCCATTCCACCCTGTTCAGCTCTACATTTTCGTGTCCACAAAACCCAGCCTTCAGAAATCATTGGAATCACCACTAGAGAATGTTCCATTCATTCACTGCGAATCTGGAATTCATCTGAATCTCCACTCCCGGCAGGTTTTCATTGCACCACTGCTGAATGTTCAAGTAACGCAATGATGGTTTTCAGCGGTCTATTCACACTCGAACCCGTGCTGTTCACGGTCTAGCGACTCAACACTGGTGAGTTCTTCTTTTTCCAGTTCAGACAATACAAACCTCAGAAACCATTGCAATCTACACTACAGAATGTTTCATTCATTCAGGCGAATCTTGAATTCATCTTGTTCTCCACTCCCAGCAGGTTTTCGTTTCACCACTGGTGAATGTCCAAGCAACCCAAGGCTGGTTTCAGCTGCGTGTTAACACTCGCAGCCGTGCTGTTCAATTGGCTATCCAGTGAACGCTGGTTAGCTCTTGATTTTCCTTCCACACACCGAGCCTTCAGAAATCATTCTTATCTCCACTTCAGAATGTTCCATTCGTTCCCTGCGAATCTGGAATTCCTCTGACTCTCCACACCAGGCAGATTTTCCTAACAACACTGGTGAATGACCAGGTAATCCAATGCTGGTTTTCAGCGGCTGTTCACACTCACAGCCTTGCTGTTCAATTGGCAATCCAGTCAAACCTAGTCAGCTCTTCATTTTCCTGTCCACACAACCCAGCGTTCAGAAATCATTGGAATCTCTACTACAGAAATTTCCATTCATTCACTGTGAATCTGGAAATACTCTGAATCTGCATTCCAGGAAGGCTTTCGTTACACCACTGATGAATGTCCAAGTAATGCAATGCTGCTTCTTAGTGGTCTGTTCACACTCGAAACCGTGCTGTTCATTGGCTATCCACTCAATATCGGTCAGCTCTTCAATATCCTGTCCAGACTATCCAGATTCCTAAATGTTGGCAATCACCACTACAGAATGTTCCATTCAATCACGCGAATCTGGAATTCATCAGAGTCTCCACTCCTGGAAGGTTTTCGTGACACCACTGGTAAATGTCCAAGGAAGACAATGCTGGTTTTAAGCCGCCTGCTAACACACTCAGCCGTGCTGTTCAATTTGCTATCCACCCAACCCTATTCAGCTCTACATTTTCCTGTCCTCATAACCCAACCTTCAGAAATAATTGGTATCTCCTCCACAGAATGTTCCGTTCATTCACTGCGAATCTTAAATTCATCTGACTCTCAACTCCCGGCGGGTTATCGTTACACCACTTGTGAATGTCCAAGTAAGCCAATGCTGGTTTTCAGTGGCCTGTTCATACTAAGAGACGTGCTGTTCATTTGGCTATCCACTCCACCCTGTTCAGCTCTACATTTTCGTGTCCACAAAACCCAGCCTTCAGAAATCATTGGAATCACCACTAGAGAATGTTCCATTCATTCACTGCGAATCTGGAATTCCTCTGAACCTCCACTCCTGGCAGGTTTTCGTTACGCCACTGGTGAATGTCCAAGTAACTCAATACTGGTTTTCAGAGGCATGTTCAACTCGCAGAAGTGCTGTTCAATGGGCTATCCACTCAATATTGGTCAGCTCTTCATTTTCCTCTCCACACAAACCAGCCTTCAGAAATCATTGGGCTCTCCACTACAGACTGTTCCATTCATTCACTGCGATTCTGCAATTCATCTGACTCTCCGCTCCAGGCAGGTTTTCATTACAGCACTGGTGAATGACCAAGTAATCCAATGCTGGTTTTCAGCCGCCTTTTCACACTCGCAGTGTGCTGTTCAATTGTCTATCCACTCAAACCTGGTCAGCCTTTCATTTTCTTTTCCACAATATCAGACTTCAGAAATCATTGGAATCGCCAGTACAGAATGTTCCATTCATTCACTGCCAATCTGGAATTCATCTGAATCTGCACTCCAGGTAGGCTTTCATTACACCACTTATGAATGTCCAAGTAACACAATGCTGGTTTTCAGCGGTCTGTTCACACTCTAAGCCCTGCTTTTTACTGGGTATCCACACAACTGTGGTCAGCTCTTCATTTTCATGTCCAAACAATCCAGACTTGAGAAATCATTGCAATCTCCAGTACAGAATGTTCCATTCATTCACTGCGAATCTGGAATTCAACTGAATCTCCACTACCTGCAGATTTATCTTACACCACTTGTGAATGTCCAAGTAAAACAATGCTGGTTTTCAGAGGCCTGTTCATGTTCGCAGTCGTGCTGTTCAATTGGCTATCCACTCAACCTGTTTTGCTCCTCATTTTCCTGTGCACACAACCCAGCCTTCAGAAATCATTGTAATCTCCACTACAGGATGTTCCATTCATTCACTGGGAATCTGGAATTCATCTGAATCTGCACTCCACGCAGGCTTTCGTTACACCACGGCTGAAAGTCGAAGTAATGCAATACTGGTTTTCAGTGGTCTGTTCACATTCGAAGCCGAGGCTTTTTACAGGCTATCCACTCAACACTGGTCAGCTCTTCATTTTCGTGTCCCCACAATCCAGATTTCAGAAATCATTGCAATCTCCACTACAGAATGTTCCATTCATTCACTGCGAGTCTGGAGTTTATCTGATTCTCCACTCCCGCCTGGTTAACATTACACCACTTGTGAATGTCCAAGTAAGCCAATGCTGGTTTTCAGAGGCCTGTTCATACTCGCAGCCGTGCTGTTTAATTGACAATTCACTCCACCCTGTTCAGCTCTTCATTGTCCCACCACACTACCAGCCTTCAGAAATCTTTGTTATCTCCACTACAGAATGTTCCATTCATTCACTGCGAATCTGGAATTCATCTGACTCTCAACTCCACGCAGGTTTTCATTACACCACTGTTGAATGTCCAAGTAACCCAATGCTGGTTTTCAGCGGCCTGTTCATATTCGCAGCCCTGCTGTTTACTTGGCTATCGATTCAAGCCTGGTCAGCTCTTCATTTTCCTGTCCACAGAACACAGGCTTCAGAAATCATTGGAATCTCCTCTACAGAATGTTCCATTCATTCACTGCGAATGTGGAATTCAACTGACTCTCCACTCCATGCAGGTTTTCCTTACACCACTGATGAATGTCCAAGTAACCCAATGCTGGTTTTCAGCTGCATGTTCACACTCGCAGCCATGCTATACAATTGGCTTTCCACTAAATCCTGATTAGTTCTTGATTTTCCTTCCACACGACCCAGCCTTCAGAAATCGTTGGAATCTCCACTAGAGAATGTTCCATTCATTCACTGCGAATCTGGAATTCCTCTGAACCTCCACTCCCGGCAGGTTTTCGTTACACCACTGTTGAATGTCCAAGTAACCCAATGTTTTAAGTGTTTTCTTCACAAGCGCAGTGGTGCTGTTCAATTGGCTATCCACTCAACCCTGGCCAGCTCTACATTTTCCTGTCCACACCACAGAGACTGGAGAAATCATTGTTATCTCCACTACAGAATGTTCCATTCATTCACAGCGAATCTGGAATTCATCTGAATCTCCACTCCCGGCAGGTTTTCGTGGACACCACTGGTAAATATCCAAGTAAGCCAATGCTGGTTTTAAGTGGCCTGCTCATACTCTCAGCCGTGCTGTTCAATTTGCTATCCACTCAACCCTCTTCAGCTCCATTTTCCTGTCCACATAACCCAAACTTCAGAAACAATTGGTATCTCCTCCACAGAATGTTCCATTCATTGACGGCAAATCTGAAATTCATCTAATTCTCAACTCCCGTCAGGTTTTCGTTACACCACTTGTGAATGTCCAATTAAGCCAAAGCTGGTTTTCAGTGGCCTGTTCTTACTACGAGACGTGCTGTTCATTTGGCTATCCATTCCACCCTGTTCAGCTCTACATTTTCGTGTCCACAAAACCCAGCCTTCAGAAATCATTGGAATCACCACTAGAGAATGTTCCATTCATTCACTGCGAATCTGGAATTCATCTGAATCTCCACTCCCGGCAGGTTTTCATTGCACCACTGCTGAATGTTCAAGTAACGCAATGATGGTTTTCAGCGGTCTATTCACACTCGAACCCGTGCTGTTCACGGTCTAGCGACTCAACACTGGTGAGTTCTTCTTTTTCCAGTTCAGACAATACAAACCTCAGAAACCATTGCAATCTACACTACAGAATGTTTCATTCATTCAGGCGAATCTTGAATTCATCTTGTTCTCCACTCCCAGCAGGTTTTCGTTTCACCACTGGTGAATGTCCAAGCAACCCAAGGCTGGTTTCAGCTGCGTGTTAACACTCGCAGCCGTGCTGTTCAATTGGCTATCCAGTGAACGCTGGTTAGCTCTTGATTTTCCTTCCACACACCGAGCCTTCAGAAATCATTCTTATCTCCACTTCAGAATGTTCCATTCGTTCCCTGCGAATCTGGAATTCCTCTGACTCTCCACACCAGGCAGATTTTCCTAACAACACTGGTGAATGACCAGGTAATCCAATGCTGGTTTTCAGCGGCTGTTCACACTCACAGCCTTGCTGTTCAATTGGCAATCCAGTCAAACCTAGTCAGCTCTTCATTTTCCTGTCCACACAACCCAGCGTTCAGAAATCATTGGAATCTCTACTACAGAAATTTCCATTCATTCACTGTGAATCTGGAAATACTCTGAATCTGCATTCCAGGAAGGCTTTCGTTACACCACTGATGAATGTCCAAGTAATGCAATGCTGCTTCTTAGTGGTCTGTTCACACTCGAAACCGTGCTGTTCATTGGCTATCCACTCAATATCGGTCAGCTCTTCAATATCCTGTCCAGACTATCCAGATTCCTAAATGTTGGCAATCACCACTACAGAATGTTCCATTCAATCACGCGAATCTGGAATTCATCAGAGTCTCCACTCCTGGAAGGTTTTCGTGACACCACTGGTAAATGTCCAAGGAAGACAATGCTGGTTTTAAGCCGCCTGCTAACACACTCAGCCGTGCTGTTCAATTTGCTATCCACCCAACCCTATTCAGCTCTACATTTTCCTGTCCTCATAACCCAACCTTCAGAAATAATTGGTATCTCCTCCACAGAATGTTCCGTTCATTCACTGCGAATCTTAAATTCATCTGACTCTCAACTCCCGGCGGGTTATCGTTACACCACTTGTGAATGTCCAAGTAAGCCAATGCTGGTTTTCAGTGGCCTGTTCATACTAAGAGACGTGCTGTTCATTTGGCTATCCACTCCACCCTGTTCAGCTCTACATTTTCGTGTCCACAAAACCCAGCCTTCAGAAATCATTGGAATCACCACTAGAGAATGTTCCATTCATTCACTGCGAATCTGGAATTCCTCTGAACCTCCACTCCTGGCAGGTTTTCGTTACGCCACTGGTGAATGTCCAAGTAACTCAATACTGGTTTTCAGAGGCATGTTCAACTCGCAGAAGTGCTGTTCAATGGGCTATCCACTCAATATTGGTCAGCTCTTCATTTTCCTCTCCACACAAACCAGCCTTCAGAAATCATTGGGCTCTCCACTACAGACTGTTCCATTCATTCACTGCGATTCTGCAATTCATCTGACTCTCCGCTCCAGGCAGGTTTTCATTACAGCACTGGTGAATGACCAAGTAATCCAATGCTGGTTTTCAGCCGCCTTTTCACACTCGCAGTGTGCTGTTCAATTGTCTATCCACTCAAACCTGGTCAGCCTTTCATTTTCTTTTCCACAATATCAGACTTCAGAAATCATTGGAATCGCCAGTACAGAATGTTCCATTCATTCACTGCCAATCTGGAATTCATCTGAATCTGCACTCCAGGTAGGCTTTCATTACACCACTTATGAATGTCCAAGTAACACAATGCTGGTTTTCAGCGGTCTGTTCACACTCTAAGCCCTGCTTTTTACTGGGTATCCACACAACTGTGGTCAGCTCTTCATTTTCATGTCCAAACAATCCAGACTTGAGAAATCATTGCAATCTCCAGTACAGAATGTTCCATTCATTCACTGCGAATCTGGAATTCAACTGAATCTCCACTACCTGCAGATTTATCTTACACCACTTGTGAATGTCCAAGTAAAACAATGCTGGTTTTCAGAGGCCTGTTCATGTTCGCAGTCGTGCTGTTCAATTGGCTATCCACTCAACCTGTTTTGCTCCTCATTTTCCTGTGCACACAACCCAGCCTTCAGAAATCATTGTAATCTCCACTACAGGATGTTCCATTCATTCACTGGGAATCTGGAATTCATCTGAATCTTCACTCCACGCAGGCTTTCGTTACACCACTGCTGAAAGTCGAAGTAATGCAATACTGGTTTTCAGTGGTCTGTTCACATTCGAAGCCGAGGCTTTTTACAGGCTATCCACTCAACACTGGTCAGCTCTTCATTTTCGTGTCCCCACAATCCAGATTTCAGAAATCATTGCAATCTCCACTACAGAATGTTCCATTCATTCACTGCGAGTCTGGAGTTTATCTGATTCTCCACTCCCGCCTGGTTAACATTACACCACTTGTGAATGTCCAAGTAAGCCAATGCTGGTTTTCAGAGGCCTGTTCATACTCGCAGCCGTGCTGTTTAATTGACAATTCACTCCACCCTGTTCAGCTCTTCATTGTCCCACCACACTACCAGCCTTCAGAAATCTTTGTTATCTCCACTACAGAATGTTCCATTCATTCACTGCGAATCTGGAATTCATCTGACTCTCAACTCCACGCAGGTTTTCATTACACCACTGTTGAATGTCCAAGTAACCCAATGCTGGTTTTCAGCGGCCTGTTCATATTCGCAGCCCTGCTGTTTACTTGGCTATCGATTCAAGCCTGGTCAGCTCTTCATTTTCCTGTCCACACAACACAGGCTTCAGAAATCATTGGAATCTCCTCTACAGAATGTTCCATTCATTCACTGCGAATGTGGAATTCAACTGACTCTCCACTCCATGCAGGTTTTCCTTACACCACTGATGAATGTCCAAGTAACCCAATGCTGGTTTTCAGCTGCATGTTCACACTCGCAGCCATGCTATACAATTGGCTTTCCACTAAATCCTGATTAGTTCTTGATTTTCCTTCCACACGACCCAGCCTTCAGAAATCGTTGGAATCTCCACTAGAGAATGTTCCATTCATTCACTGCGAATCTGGAATTCCTCTGAACCTCCACTCCCGGCAGGTTTTCGTTACACCACTGTTGAATGTCCAAGTAACCCAATGTTTTAAGTGTTTTCTTCACAAGCGCAGTGGTGCTGTTCAATTGGCTATCCACTCAACCCTGGCCAGCTCTACATTTTCCTGTCCACACCACAGAGACTGGAGAAATCATTGTTATCTCCACTACAGAATGTTCCATTCATTCACAGCGAATCTGGAATTCATCTGAATCTCCACTCCCGGCAGGTTTTCGTGGACACCACTGGTAAATATCCAAGTAAGCCAATGCTGGTTTTAAGTGGCCTGCTCATACTCTCAGCCGTGCTGTTCAATTTGCTATCCACTCAACCCTCTTCAGCTCCATTTTCCTGTCCACATAACCCAAACTTCAGAAACAATTGGTATCTCCTCCACAGAATGTTCCATTCATTGACGGCAAATCTGAAATTCATCTAATTCTCAACTCCCGTCAGGTTTTCGTTACACCACTTGTGAATGTCCAATTAAGCCAAAGCTGGTTTTCAGTGGCCTGTTCTTACTACGAGACGTGCTGTTCATTTGGCTATCCATTCCACCCTGTTCAGCTCTACATTTTCGTGTCCACAAAACCCAGCCTTCAGAAATCATTGGAATCACCACTAGAGAATGTTCCATTCATTCACTGCGAATCTGGAATTCATCTGAATCTCCACTCCCGGCAGGTTTTCATTGCACCACTGCTGAATGTTCAAGTAACGCAATGATGGTTTTCAGCGGTCTATTCACACTCGAACCCGTGCTGTTCACGGTCTAGCGACTCAACACTGGTGAGTTCTTCTTTTTCCAGTTCAGACAATACAAACCTCAGAAACCATTGCAATCTACACTACAGAATGTTTCATTCATTCAGGCGAATCTTGAATTCATCTTGTTCTCCACTCCCAGCAGGTTTTCGTTTCACCACTGGTGAATGTCCAAGCAACCCAAGGCTGGTTTCAGCTGCGTGTTAACACTCGCAGCCGTGCTGTTCAATTGGCTATCCAGTGAACGCTGGTTAGCTCTTGATTTTCCTTCCACACACCGAGCCTTCAGAAATCATTCTTATCTCCACTTCAGAATGTTCCATTCGTTCCCTGCGAATCTGGAATTCCTCTGACTCTCCACACCAGGCAGATTTTCCTAACAACACTGGTGAATGACCAGGTAATCCAATGCTGGTTTTCAGCGGCTGTTCACACTCACAGCCTTGCTGTTCAATTGGCAATCCAGTCAAACCTAGTCAGCTCTTCATTTTCCTGTCCACACAACCCAGCGTTCAGAAATCATTGGAATCTCTACTACAGAAATTTCCATTCATTCACTGTGAATCTGGAAATACTCTGAATCTGCATTCCAGGAAGGCTTTCGTTACACCACTGATGAATGTCCAAGTAATGCAATGCTGCTTCTTAGTGGTCTGTTCACACTCGAAACCGTGCTGTTCATTGGCTATCCACTCAATATCGGTCAGCTCTTCAATATCCTGTCCAGACTATCCAGATTCCTAAATGTTGGCAATCACCACTACAGAATGTTCCATTCAATCACGCGAATCTGGAATTCATCAGAGTCTCCACTCCTGGAAGGTTTTCGTGACACCACTGGTAAATGTCCAAGGAAGACAATGCTGGTTTTAAGCCGCCTGCTAACACACTCAGCCGTGCTGTTCAATTTGCTATCCACCCAACCCTATTCAGCTCTACATTTTCCTGTCCTCATAACCCAACCTTCAGAAATAATTGGTATCTCCTCCACAGAATGTTCCGTTCATTCACTGCGAATCTTAAATTCATCTGACTCTCAACTCCCGGCGGGTTATCGTTACACCACTTGTGAATGTCCAAGTAAGCCAATGCTGGTTTTCAGTGGCCTGTTCATACTAAGAGACGTGCTGTTCATTTGGCTATCCACTCCACCCTGTTCAGCTCTACATTTTCGTGTCCACAAAACCCAGCCTTCAGAAATCATTGGAATCACCACTAGAGAATGTTCCATTCATTCACTGCGAATCTGGAATTCCTCTGAACCTCCACTCCTGGCAGGTTTTCGTTACGCCACTGGTGAATGTCCAAGTAACTCAATACTGGTTTTCAGAGGCATGTTCAACTCGCAGAAGTGCTGTTCAATGGGCTATCCACTCAATATTGGTCAGCTCTTCATTTTCCTCTCCACACAAACCAGCCTTCAGAAATCATTGGGCTCTCCACTACAGACTGTTCCATTCATTCACTGCGATTCTGCAATTCATCTGACTCTCCGCTCCAGGCAGGTTTTCATTACAGCACTGGTGAATGACCAAGTAATCCAATGCTGGTTTTCAGCCGCCTTTTCACACTCGCAGTGTGCTGTTCAATTGTCTATCCACTCAAACCTGGTCAGCCTTTCATTTTCTTTTCCACAATATCAGACTTCAGAAATCATTGGAATCGCCAGTACAGAATGTTCCATTCATTCACTGCCAATCTGGAATTCATCTGAATCTGCACTCCAGGTAGGCTTTCATTACACCACTTATGAATGTCCAAGTAACACAATGCTGGTTTTCAGCGGTCTGTTCACACTCTAAGCCCTGCTTTTTACTGGGTATCCACACAACTGTGGTCAGCTCTTCATTTTCATGTCCAAACAATCCAGACTTGAGAAATCATTGCAATCTCCAGTACAGAATGTTCCATTCATTCACTGCGAATCTGGAATTCAACTGAATCTCCACTACCTGCAGATTTATCTTACACCACTTGTGAATGTCCAAGTAAAACAATGCTGGTTTTCAGAGGCCTGTTCATGTTCGCAGTCGTGCTGTTCAATTGGCTATCCACTCAACCTGTTTTGCTCCTCATTTTCCTGTGCACAACCCAGCCTTCAGAAATCATTGTAATCTCCACTACAGGATGTTCCATTCATTCACTGGGAATCTGGAATTCATCTGAATCTGCACTCCACGCAGGCTTTCGTTACACCACTGCTGAAAGTCGAAGTAATGCAATACTGGTTTTCAGTGGTCTGTTCACATTCGAAGCCGAGGCTTTTTACAGGCTATCCACTCAACACTGGTCAGCTCTTCATTTTCGTGTCCCCACAATCCAGATTTCAGAAATCATTGCAATCTCCACTACAGAATGTTCCATTCATTCACTGCGAGTCTGGAGTTTATCTGATTCTCCACTCCCGCCTGGTTAACATTACACCACTTGTGAATGTCCAAGTAAGCCAATGCTGGTTTTCAGAGGCCTGTTCATACTCGCAGCCGTGCTGTTTAATTGACAATTCACTCCACCCTGTTCAGCTCTTCATTGTCCCACCACACTACCAGCCTTCAGAAATCTTTGTTATCTCCACTACAGAATGTTCCATTCATTCACTGCGAATCTGGAATTCATCTGACTCTCAACTCCACGCAGGTTTTCATTACACCACTGTTGAATGTCCAAGTAACCCAATGCTGGTTTTCAGCGGCCTGTTCATATTCGCAGCCCTGCTGTTTACTTGGCTATCGATTCAAGCCTGGTCAGCTCTTCATTTTCCTGTCCACACAACACAGGCTTCAGAAATCATTGGAATCTCCTCTACAGAATGTTCCATTCATTCACTGCGAATGTGGAATTCAACTGACTCTCCACTCCATGCAGGTTTTCCTTACACCACTGATGAATGTCCAAGTAACCCAATGCTGGTTTTCAGCTGCATGTTCACACTCGCAGCCATGCTATACAATTGGCTTTCCACTAAATCCTGATTAGTTCTTGATTTTCCTTCCACACGACCCAGCCTTCAGAAATCGTTGGAATCTCCACTAGAGAATGTTCCATTCATTCACTGCGAATCTGGAATTCCTCTGAACCTCCACTCCCGGCAGGTTTTCGTTACACCACTGTTGAATGTCCAAGTAACCCAATGTTTTAAGTGTTTTCTTCACAAGCGCAGTGGTGCTGTTCAATTGGCTATCCACTCAACCCTGGCCAGCTCTACATTTTCCTGTCCACACCACAGAGACTGGAGAAATCATTGTTATCTCCACTACAGAATGTTCCATTCATTCACAGCGAATCTGGAATTCATCTGAATCTCCACTCCCGGCAGGTTTTCGTGACACCACTGGTAAATATCCAAGTAAGCCAATGCTGGTTTTAAGTGGCCTGCTCATACTCTCAGCCGTGCTGTTCAATTTGCTATCCACTCAACCCTCTTCAGCTCCATTTTCCTGTCCACATAACCCAAACTTCAGAAACAATTGGTATCTCCTCCACAGAATGTTCCATTCATTGACGGCAAATCTGAAATTCATCTAATTCTCAACTCCCGTCAGGTTTTCGTTACACCACTTGTGAATGTCCAATTAAGCCAAAGCTGGTTTTCAGTGGCCTGTTCTTACTACGAGACGTGCTGTTCATTTGGCTATCCATTCCACCCTGTTCAGCTCTACATTTTCGTGTCCACAAAACCCAGCCTTCAGAAATCATTGGAATCACCACTAGAGAATGTTCCATTCATTCACTGCGAATCTGGAATTCATCTGAATCTCCACTCCCGGCAGGTTTTCATTGCACCACTGCTGAATGTTCAAGTAACGCAATGATGGTTTTCAGCGGTCTATTCACACTCGAACCCGTGCTGTTCACGGTCTAGCGACTCAACACTGGTGAGTTCTTCTTTTTCCAGTTCAGACAATACAAACCTCAGAAACCATTGCAATCTACACTACAGAATGTTTCATTCATTCAGGCGAATCTTGAATTCATCTTGTTCTCCACTCCCAGCAGGTTTTCGTTTCACCACTGGTGAATGTCCAAGCAACCCAAGGCTGGTTTCAGCTGCGTGTTAACACTCGCAGCCGTGCTGTTCAATTGGCTATCCAGTGAACGCTGGTTAGCTCTTGATTTTCCTTCCACACACCGAGCCTTCAGAAATCATTCTTATCTCCACTTCAGAATGTTCCATTCGTTCCCTGCGAATCTGGAATTCCTCTGACTCTCCACACCAGGCAGATTTTCCTAACAACACTGGTGAATGACCAGGTAATCCAATGCTGGTTTTCAGCGGCTGTTCACACTCACAGCCTTGCTGTTCAATTGGCAATCCAGTCAAACCTAGTCAGCTCTTCATTTTCCTGTCCACACAACCCAGCGTTCAGAAATCATTGGAATCTCTACTACAGAAATTTCCATTCATTCACTGTGAATCTGGAAATACTCTGAATCTGCATTCCAGGAAGGCTTTCGTTACACCACTGATGAATGTCCAAGTAATGCAATGCTGCTTCTTAGTGGTCTGTTCACACTCGAAACCGTGCTGTTCATTGGCTATCCACTCAATATCGGTCAGCTCTTCAATATCCTGTCCAGACTATCCAGATTCCTAAATGTTGGCAATCACCACTACAGAATGTTCCATTCAATCACGCGAATCTGGAATTCATCAGAGTCTCCACTCCTGGAAGGTTTTCGTGACACCACTGGTAAATGTCCAAGGAAGACAATGCTGGTTTTAAGCTGCCTGCTAACACACTCAGCCGTGCTGTTCAATTTGCTATCCACCCAACCCTATTCAGCTCTACATTTTCCTGTCCTCATAACCCAACCTTCAGAAATAATTGGTATCTCCTCCACAGAATGTTCCGTTCATTCACTGCGAATCTTAAATTCATCTGACTCTCAACTCCCGGCGGGTTATCGTTACACCACTTGTGAATGTCCAAGTAAGCCAATGCTGGTTTTCAGTGGCCTGTTCATACTAAGAGACGTGCTGTTCATTTGGCTATCCACTCCACCCTGTTCAGCTCTACATTTTCGTGTCCACAAAACCCAGCCTTCAGAAATCATTGGAATCACCACTAGAGAATGTTCCATTCATTCACTGCGAATCTGGAATTCCTCTGAACCTCCACTCCTGGCAGGTTTTCGTTACGCCACTGGTGAATGTCCAAGTAACTCAATACTGGTTTTCAGAGGCATGTTCAACTCGCAGAAGTGCTGTTCAATGGGCTATCCACTCAATATTGGTCAGCTCTTCATTTTCCTCTCCACACAAACCAGCCTTCAGAAATCATTGGGCTCTCCACTACAGACTGTTCCATTCATTCACTGCGATTCTGCAATTCATCTGACTCTCCGCTCCAGGCAGGTTTTCATTACAGCACTGGTGAATGACCAAGTAATCCAATGCTGGTTTTCAGCCGCCTTTTCACACTCGCAGTGTGCTGTTCAATTGTCTATCCACTCAAACCTGGTCAGCCTTTCATTTTCTTTTCCACAATATCAGACTTCAGAAATCATTGGAATCGCCAGTACAGAATGTTCCATTCATTCACTGCCAATCTGGAATTCATCTGAATCTGCACTCCAGGTAGGCTTTCATTACACCACTTATGAATGTCCAAGTAACACAATGCTGGTTTTCAGCGGTCTGTTCACACTCTAAGCCCTGCTTTTTACTGGGTATCCACACAACTGTGGTCAGCTCTTCATTTTCATGTCCAAACAATCCAGACTTGAGAAATCATTGCAATCTCCAGTACAGAATGTTCCATTCATTCACTGCGAATCTGGAATTCAACTGAATCTCCACTACCTGCAGATTTATCTTACACCACTTGTGAATGTCCAAGTAAAACAATGCTGGTTTTCAGAGGCCTGTTCATGTTCGCAGTCGTGCTGTTCAATTGGCTATCCACTCAACCTGTTTTGCTCCTCATTTTCCTGTGCACACAACCCAGCCTTCAGAAATCATTGTAATCTCCACTACAGGATGTTCCATTCATTCACTGGGAATCTGGAATTCATCTGAATCTGCACTCCACGCAGGCTTTCGTTACACCACTGCTGAAAGTCGAAGTAATGCAATACTGGTTTTCAGTGGTCTGTTCACATTCGAAGCCGAGGCTTTTTACAGGCTATCCACTCAACACTGGTCAGCTCTTCATTTTCGTGTCCCCACAATCCAGATTTCAGAAATCATTGCAATCTCCACTACAGAATGTTCCATTCATTCACTGCGAGTCTGGAGTTTATCTGATTCTCCACTCCCGCCTGGTTAACATTACACCACTTGTGAATGTCCAAGTAAGCCAATGCTGGTTTTCAGAGGCCTGTTCATACTCGCAGCCGTGCTGTTTAATTGACAATTCACTCCACCCTGTTCAGCTCTTCATTGTCCCACCACACTACCAGCCTTCAGAAATCTTTGTTATCTCCACTACAGAATGTTCCATTCATTCACTGCGAATCTGGAATTCATCTGACTCTCAACTCCACGCAGGTTTTCATTACACCACTGTTGAATGTCCAAGTAACCCAATGCTGGTTTTCAGCGGCCTGTTCATATTCGCAGCCCTGCTGTTTACTTGGCTATCGATTCAAGCCTGGTCAGCTCTTCATTTTCCTGTCCACACAACACAGGCTTCAGAAATCATTGGAATCTCCTCTACAGAATGTTCCATTCATTCACTGCGAATGTGGAATTCAACTGACTCTCCACTCCATGCAGGTTTTCCTTACACCACTGATGAATGTCCAAGTAACCCAATGCTGGTTTTCAGCTGCATGTTCACACTCGCAGCCATGCTATACAATTGGCTTTCCACTAAATCCTGATTAGTTCTTGATTTTCCTTCCACACGACCCAGCCTTCAGAAATCGTTGGAATCTCCACTAGAGAATGTTCCATTCATTCACTGCGAATCTGGAATTCCTCTGAACCTCCACTCCCGGCAGGTTTTCGTTACACCACTGTTGAATGTCCAAGTAACCCAATGTTTTAAGTGTTTTCTTCACAAGCGCAGTGGTGCTGTTCAATTGGCTATCCACTCAACCCTGGCCAGCTCTACATTTTCCTGTCCACACCACAGAGACTGGAGAAATCATTGTTATCTCCACTACAGAATGTTCCATTCATTCACAGCGAATCTGGAATTCATCTGAATCTCCACTCCCGGCAGGTTTTCGTGACACCACTGGTAAATATCCAAGTAAGCCAATGCTGGTTTTAAGTGGCCTGCTCATACTCTCAGCCGTGCTGTTCAATTTGCTATCCACTCAACCCTCTTCAGCTCCATTTTCCTGTCCACATAACCCAAACTTCAGAAACAATTGGTATCTCCTCCACAGAATGTTCCATTCATTGACGGCAAATCTGAAATTCATCTAATTCTCAACTCCCGTCAGGTTTTCGTTACACCACTTGTGAATGTCCAATTAAGCCAAAGCTGGTTTTCAGTGGCCTGTTCTTACTACGAGACGTGCTGTTCATTTGGCTATCCATTCCACCCTGTTCAGCTCTACATTTTCGTGTCCACAAAACCCAGCCTTCAGAAATCATTGGAATCACCACTAGAGAATGTTCCATTCATTCACTGCGAATCTGGAATTCATCTGAATCTCCACTCCCGGCAGGTTTTCATTGCACCACTGCTGAATGTTCAAGTAACGCAATGATGGTTTTCCGCGGTCTATTCACACTCGAACCCGTGCTGTTCACGGTCTAGCGACTCAACACTGGTGAGTTCTTCTTTTTCCAGTTCAGACAATACAAACCTCAGAAACCATTGCAATCTACACTACAGAATGTTTCATTCATTCAGGCGAATCTTGAATTCATCTTGTTCTCCACTCCCAGCAGGTTTTCGTTTCACCACTGGTGAATGTCCAAGCAACCCAAGGCTGGTTTCAGCTGCGTGTTAACACTCGCAGCCGTGCTGTTCAATTGGCTATCCAGTGAACGCTGGTTAGCTCTTGATTTTCCTTCCACACACCGAGCCTTCAGAAATCATTCTTATCTCCACTTCAGAATGTTCCATTCGTTCCCTGCGAATCTGGAATTCCTCTGACTCTCCACACCAGGCAGATTTTCCTAACAACACTGGTGAATGACCAGGTAATCCAATGCTGGTTTTCAGCGGCTGTTCACACTCACAGCCTTGCTGTTCAATTGGCAATCCAGTCAAACCTAGTCAGCTCTTCATTTTCCTGTCCACACAACCCAGCGTTCAGAAATCATTGGAATCTCTACTACAGAAATTTCCATTCATTCACTGTGAATCTGGAAATACTCTGAATCTGCATTCCAGGAAGGCTTTCGTTACACCACTGATGAATGTCCAAGTAATGCAATGCTGCTTCTTAGTGGTCTGTTCACACTCGAAACCGTGCTGTTCATTGGCTATCCACTCAATATCGGTCAGCTCTTCAATATCCTGTCCAGACTATCCAGATTCCTAAATGTTGGCAATCACCACTACAGAATGTTCCATTCAATCACGCGAATCTGGAATTCATCAGAGTCTCCACTCCTGGAAGGTTTTCGTGACACCACTGGTAAATGTCCAAGGAAGACAATGCTGGTTTTAAGCCGCCTGCTAACACACTCAGCCGTGCTGTTCAATTTGCTATCCACCCAACCCTATTCAGCTCTACATTTTCCTGTCCTCATAACCCAACCTTCAGAAATAATTGGTATCTCCTCCACAGAATGTTCCGTTCATTCACTGCGAATCTTAAATTCATCTGACTCTCAACTCCCGGCGGGTTATCGTTACACCACTTGTGAATGTCCAAGTAAGCCAATGCTGGTTTTCAGTGGCCTGTTCATACTAAGAGACGTGCTGTTCATTTGGCTATCCACTCCACCCTGTTCAGCTCTACATTTTCGTGTCCACAAAACCCAGCCTTCAGAAATCATTGGAATCACCACTAGAGAATGTTCCATTCATTCACTGCGAATCTGGAATTCCTCTGAACCTCCACTCCTGGCAGGTTTTCGTTACGCCACTGGTGAATGTCCAAGTAACTCAATACTGGTTTTCAGAGGCATGTTCAACTCGCAGAAGTGCTGTTCAATGGGCTATCCACTCAATATTGGTCAGCTCTTCATTTTCCTCTCCACACAAACCAGCCTTCAGAAATCATTGGGCTCTCCACTACAGACTGTTCCACTCATTCACTGCGATTCTGCAATTCATCTGACTCTCCGCTCCAGGCAGGTTTTCATTACAGCACTGGTGAATGACCAAGTAATCCAATGCTGGTTTTCAGCCGCCTTTTCACACTCGCAGTGTGCTGTTCAATTGTCTATCCACTCAAACCTGGTCAGCCTTTCATTTTCTTTTCCACAATATCAGACTTCAGAAATCATTGGAATCGCCAGTACAGAATGTTCCATTCATTCACTGCCAATCTGGAATTCATCTGAATCTGCACTCCAGGTAGGCTTTCATTACACCACTTATGAATGTCCAAGTAACACAATGCTGGTTTTCAGCGGTCTGTTCACACTCTAAGCCCTGCTTTTTACTGGGTATCCACACAACTGTGGTCAGCTCTTCATTTTCATGTCCAAACAATCCAGACTTGAGAAATCATTGCAATCTCCAGTACAGAATGTTCCATTCATTCACTGCGAATCTGGAATTCAACTGAATCTCCACTACCTGCAGATTTATCTTACACCACTTGTGAATGTCCAAGTAAAACAATGCTGGTTTTCAGAGGCCTGTTCATGTTCGCAGTCGTGCTGTTCAATTGGCTATCCACTCAACCTGTTTTGCTCCTCATTTTCCTGTGCACACAACCCAGCCTTCAGAAATCATTGTAATCTCCACTACAGGATGTTCCATTCATTCACTGGGAATCTGGAATTCATCTGAATCTGCACTCCACGCAGGCTTTCGTTACACCACTGCTGAAAGTCGAAGTAATGCAATACTGGTTTTCAGTGGTCTGTTCACATTCGAAGCCGAGGCTTTTTACAGGCTATCCACTCAACACTGGTCAGCTCTTCATTTTCGTGTCCCCACAATCCAGATTTCAGAAATCATTGCAATCTCCACTACAGAATGTTCCATTCATTCACTGCGAGTCTGGAGTTTATCTGATTCTCCACTCCCGCCTGGTTAACATTACACCACTTGTGAATGTCCAAGTAAGCCAATGCTGGTTTTCAGAGGCCTGTTCATACTCGCAGCCGTGCTGTTTAATTGACAATTCACTCCACCCTGTTCAGCTCTTCATTGTCCCACCACACTACCAGCCTTCAGAAATCTTTGTTATCTCCACTACAGAATGTTCCATTCATTCACTGCGAATCTGGAATTCATCTGACTCTCAACTCCACGCAGGTTTTCATTACACCACTGTTGAATGTCCAAGTAACCCAATGCTGGTTTTCAGCGGCCTGTTCATATTCGCAGCCCTGCTGTTTACTTGGCTATCGATTCAAGCCTGGTCAGCTCTTCATTTTCCTGTCCACACAACACAGGCTTCAGAAATCATTGGAATCTCCTCTACAGAATGTTCCATTCATTCACTGCGAATGTGGAATTCAACTGACTCTCCACTCCATGCAGGTTTTCCTTACACCACTGATGAATGTCCAAGTAACCCAATGCTGGTTTTCAGCTGCATGTTCACACTCGCAGCCATGCTATACAATTGGCTTTCCACTAAATCCTGATTAGTTCTTGATTTTCCTTCCACACGACCCAGCCTTCAGAAATCGTTGGAATCTCCACTAGAGAATGTTCCATTCATTCACTGCGAATCTGGAATTCCTCTGAACCTCCACTCCCGGCAGGTTTTCGTTACACCACTGTTGAATGTCCAAGTAACCCAATGTTTTAAGTGTTTTCTTCACAAGCGCAGTGGTGCTGTTCAATTGGCTATCCACTCAACCCTGGCCAGCTCTACATTTTCCTGTCCACACCACAGAGACTGGAGAAATCATTGTTATCTCCACTACAGAATGTTCCATTCATTCACAGCGAATCTGGAATTCATCTGAATCTCCACTCCCGGCAGGTTTTCGTGACACCACTGGTAAATATCCAAGTAAGCCAATGCTGGTTTTAAGTGGCCTGCTCATACTCTCAGCCGTGCTGTTCAATTTGCTATCCACTCAACCCTCTTCAGCTCCATTTTCCTGTCCACATAACCCAAACTTCAGAAACAATTGGTATCTCCTCCACAGAATGTTCCATTCATTGACGGCAAATCTGAAATTCATCTAATTCTCAACTCCCGTCAGGTTTTCGTTACACCACTTGTGAATGTCCAATTAAGCCAAAGCTGGTTTTCAGTGGCCTGTTCTTACTACGAGACGTGCTGTTCATTTGGCTATCCATTCCACCCTGTTCAGCTCTACATTTTCGTGTCCACAAAACCCAGCCTTCAGAAATCATTGGAATCACCACTAGAGAATGTTCCATTCATTCACTGCGAATCTGGAATTCATCTGAATCTCCACTCCCGGCAGGTTTTCATTGCACCACTGCTGAATGTTCAAGTAACGCAATGATGGTTTTCAGCGGTCTATTCACACTCGAACCCGTGCTGTTCACGGTCTAGCGACTCAACACTGGTGAGTTCTTCTTTTTCCAGTTCAGACAATACAAACCTCAGAAACCATTGCAATCTACACTACAGAATGTTTCATTCATTCAGGCGAATCTTGAATTCATCTTGTTCTCCACTCCCAGCAGGTTTTCGTTTCACCACTGGTGAATGTCCAAGCAACCCAAGGCTGGTTTCAGCTGCGTGTTAACACTCGCAGCCGTGCTGTTCAATTGGCTATCCAGTGAACGCTGGTTAGCTCTTGATTTTCCTTCCACACACCGAGCCTTCAGAAATCATTCTTATCTCCACTTCAGAATGTTCCATTCGTTCCCTGCGAATCTGGAATTCCTCTGACTCTCCACACCAGGCAGATTTTCCTAACAACACTGGTGAATGACCAGGTAATCCAATGCTGGTTTTCAGCGGCTGTTCACACTCACAGCCTTGCTGTTCAATTGGCAATCCAGTCAAACCTAGTCAGCTCTTCATTTTCCTGTCCACACAACCCAGCGTTCAGAAATCATTGGAATCTCTACTACAGAAATTTCCATTCATTCACTGTGAATCTGGAAATACTCTGAATCTGCATTCCAGGAAGGCTTTCGTTACACCACTGATGAATGTCCAAGTAATGCAATGCTGCTTCTTAGTGGTCTGTTCACACTCGAAACCGTGCTGTTCATTGGCTATCCACTCAATATCGGTCAGCTCTTCAATATCCTGTCCAGACTATCCAGATTCCTAAATGTTGGCAATCACCACTACAGAATGTTCCATTCAATCACGCGAATCTGGAATTCATCAGAGTCTCCACTCCTGGAAGGTTTTCGTGACACCACTGGTAAATGTCCAAGGAAGACAATGCTGGTTTTAAGCCGCCTGCTAACACACTCAGCCGTGCTGTTCAATTTGCTATCCACCCAACCCTATTCAGCTCTACATTTTCCTGTCCTCATAACCCAACCTTCAGAAATAATTGGTATCTCCTCCACAGAATGTTCCGTTCATTCACTGCGAATCTTAAATTCATCTGACTCTCAACTCCCGGCGGGTTATCGTTACACCACTTGTGAATGTCCAAGTAAGCCAATGCTGGTTTTCAGTGGCCTGTTCATACTAAGAGACGTGCTGTTCATTTGGCTATCCACTCCACCCTGTTCAGCTCTACATTTTCGTGTCCACAAAACCCAGCCTTCAGAAATCATTGGAATCACCACTAGAGAATGTTCCATTCATTCACTGCGAATCTGGAATTCCTCTGAACCTCCACTCCTGGCAGGTTTTCGTTACGCCACTGGTGAATGTCCAAGTAACTCAATACTGGTTTTCAGAGGCATGTTCAACTCGCAGAAGTGCTGTTCAATGGGCTATCCACTCAATATTGGTCAGCTCTTCATTTTCCTCTCCACACAAACCAGCCTTCAGAAATCATTGGGCTCTCCACTACAGACTGTTCCATTCATTCACTGCGATTCTGCAATTCATCTGACTCTCCGCTCCAGGCAGGTTTTCATTACAGCACTGGTGAATGACCAAGTAATCCAATGCTGGTTTTCAGCCGCCTTTTCACACTCGCAGTGTGCTGTTCAATTGTCTATCCACTCAAACCTGGTCAGCCTTTCATTTTCTTTTCCACATATCAGACTTCAGAAATCATTGGAATCGCCAGTACAGAATGTTCCATTCATTCACTGCCAATCTGGAATTCATCTGAATCTGCACTCCAGGTAGGCTTTCATTACACCACTTATGAATGTCCAAGTAACACAATGCTGGTTTTCAGCGGTCTGTTCACACTCTAAGCCCTGCTTTTTACTGGGTATCCACACAACTGTGGTCAGCTCTTCATTTTCATGTCCAAACAATCCAGACTTGAGAAATCATTGCAATCTCCAGTACAGAATGTTCCATTCATTCACTGCGAATCTGGAATTCAACTGAATCTCCACTACCTGCAGATTTATCTTACACCACTTGTGAATGTCCAAGTAAAACAATGCTGGTTTTCAGAGGCCTGTTCATGTTCGCAGTCGTGCTGTTCAATTGGCTATCCACTCAACCTGTTTTGCTCCTCATTTTCCTGTGCACACAACCCAGCCTTCAGAAATCATTGTAATCTCCACTACAGGATGTTCCATTCATTCACTGGGAATCTGGAATTCATCTGAATCTGCACTCCACGCAGGCTTTCGTTACACCACTGCTGAAAGTCGAAGTAATGCAATACTGGTTTTCAGTGGTCTGTTCACATTCGAAGCCGAGGCTTTTTACAGGCTATCCACTCAACACTGGTCAGCTCTTCATTTTCGTGTCCCCACAATCCAGATTTCAGAAATCATTGCAATCTCCACTACAGAATGTTCCATTCATTCACTGCGAGTCTGGAGTTTATCTGATTCTCCACTCCCGCCTGGTTAACATTACACCACTTGTGAATGTCCAAGTAAGCCAATGCTGGTTTTCAGAGGCCTGTTCATACTCGCAGCCGTGCTGTTTAATTGACAATTCACTCCACCCTGTTCAGCTCTTCATTGTCCCACCACACTACCAGCCTTCAGAAATCTTTGTTATCTCCACTACAGAATGTTCCATTCATTCACTGCGAATCTGGAATTCATCTGACTCTCAACTCCACGCAGGTTTTCATTACACCACTGTTGAATGTCCAAGTAACCCAATGCTGGTTTTCAGCGGCCTGTTCATATTCGCAGCCCTGCTGTTTACTTGGCTATCGATTCAAGCCTGGTCAGCTCTTCATTTTCCTGTCCACACAACACAGGCTTCAGAAATCATTGGAATCTCCTCTACAGAATGTTCCATTCATTCACTGCGAATGTGGAATTCAACTGACTCTCCACTCCATGCAGGTTTTCCTTACACCACTGATGAATGTCCAAGTAACCCAATGCTGGTTTTCAGCTGCATGTTCACACTCGCAGCCATGCTATACAATTGGCTTTCCACTAAATCCTGATTAGTTCTTGATTTTCCTTCCACACGACCCAGCCTTCAGAAATCGTTGGAATCTCCACTAGAGAATGTTCCATTCATTCACTGCGAATCTGGAATTCCTCTGAACCTCCACTCCCGGCAGGTTTTCGTTACACCACTGTTGAATGTCCAAGTAACCCAATGTTTTAAGTGTTTTCTTCACAAGCGCAGTGGTGCTGTTCAATTGGCTATCCACTCAACCCTGGCCAGCTCTACATTTTCCTGTCCACACCACAGAGACTGGAGAAATCATTGTTATCTCCACTACAGAATGTTCCATTCATTCACAGCGAATCTGGAATTCATCTGAATCTCCACTCCCGGCAGGTTTTCGTGACACCACTGGTAAATATCCAAGTAAGCCAATGCTGGTTTTAAGTGGCCTGCTCATACTCTCAGCCGTGCTGTTCAATTTGCTATCCACTCAACCCTCTTCAGCTCCATTTTCCTGTCCACATAACCCAAACTTCAGAAACAATTGGTATCTCCTCCACAGAATGTTCCATTCATTGACGGCAAATCTGAAATTCATCTAATTCTCAACTCCCGTCAGGTTTTCGTTACACCACTTGTGAATGTCCAATTAAGCCAAAGCTGGTTTTCAGTGGCCTGTTCTTACTACGAGACGTGCTGTTCATTTGGCTATCCATTCCACCCTGTTCAGCTCTACATTTTCGTGTCCACAAAACCCAGCCTTCAGAAATCATTGGAATCACCACTAGAGAATGTTCCATTCATTCACTGCGAATCTGGAATTCATCTGAATCTCCACTCCCGGCAGGTTTTCATTGCACCACTGCTGAATGTTCAAGTAACGCAATGATGGTTTTCAGCGGTCTATTCACACTCGAACCCGTGCTGTTCACGGTCTAGCGACTCAACACTGGTGAGTTCTTCTTTTTCCAGTTCAGACAATACAAACCTCAGAAACCATTGCAATCTACACTACAGAATGTTTCATTCATTCAGGCGAATCTTGAATTCATCTTGTTCTCCACTCCCAGCAGGTTTTCGTTTCACCACTGGTGAATGTCCAAGCAACCCAAGGCTGGTTTCAGCTGCGTGTTAACACTCGCAGCCGTGCTGTTCAATTGGCTATCCAGTGAACGCTGGTTAGCTCTTGATTTTCCTTCCACACACCGAGCCTTCAGAAATCATTCTTATCTCCACTTCAGAATGTTCCATTCGTTCCCTGCGAATCTGGAATTCCTCTGACTCTCCACACCAGGCAGATTTTCCTAACAACACTGGTGAATGACCAGGTAATCCAATGCTGGTTTTCAGCGGCTGTTCACACTCACAGCCTTGCTGTTCAATTGGCAATCCAGTCAAACCTAGTCAGCTCTTCATTTTCCTGTCCACACAACCCAGCGTTCAGAAATCATTGGAATCTCTACTACAGAAATTTCCATTCATTCACTGTGAATCTGGAAATACTCTGAATCTGCATTCCAGGAAGGCTTTCGTTACACCACTGATGAATGTCCAAGTAATGCAATGCTGCTTCTTAGTGGTCTGTTCACACTCGAAACCGTGCTGTTCATTGGCTATCCACTCAATATCGGTCAGCTCTTCAATATCCTGTCCAGACTATCCAGATTCCTAAATGTTGGCAATCACCACTACAGAATGTTCCATTCAATCACGCGAATCTGGAATTCATCAGAGTCTCCACTCCTGGAAGGTTTTCGTGACACCACTGGTAAATGTCCAAGGAAGACAATGCTGGTTTTAAGCCGCCTGCTAACACACTCAGCCGTGCTGTTCAATTTGCTATCCACCCAACCCTATTCAGCTCTACATTTTCCTGTCCTCATAACCCAACCTTCAGAAATAATTGGTATCTCCTCCACAGAATGTTCCGTTCATTCACTGCGAATCTTAAATTCATCTGACTCTCAACTCCCGGCGGGTTATCGTTACACCACTTGTGAATGTCCAAGTAAGCCAATGCTGGTTTTCAGTGGCCTGTTCATACTAAGAGACGTGCTGTTCATTTGGCTATCCACTCCACCCTGTTCAGCTCTACATTTTCGTGTCCACAAAACCCAGCCTTCAGAAATCATTGGAATCACCACTAGAGAATGTTCCATTCATTCACTGCGAATCTGGAATTCCTCTGAACCTCCACTCCTGGCAGGTTTTCGTTACGCCACTGGTGAATGTCCAAGTAACTCAATACTGGTTTTCAGAGGCATGTTCAACTCGCAGAAGTGCTGTTCAATGGGCTATCCACTCAATATTGGTCAGCTCTTCATTTTCCTCTCCACACAAACCAGCCTTCAGAAATCATTGGGCTCTCCACTACAGACTGTTCCATTCATTCACTGCGATTCTGCAATTCATCTGACTCTCCGCTCCAGGCAGGTTTTCATTACAGCACTGGTGAATGACCAAGTAATCCAATGCTGGTTTTCAGCCGCCTTTTCACACTCGCAGTGTGCTGTTCAATTGTCTATCCACTCAAACCTGGTCAGCCTTTCATTTTCTTTTCCACAATATCAGACTTCAGAAATCATTGGAATCGCCAGTACAGAATGTTCCATTCATTCACTGCCAATCTGGAATTCATCTGAATCTGCACTCCAGGTAGGCTTTCATTACACCACTTATGAATGTCCAAGTAACACAATGCTGGTTTTCAGCGGTCTGTTCACACTCTAAGCCCTGCTTTTTACTGGGTATCCACACAACTGTGGTCAGCTCTTCATTTTCATGTCCAAACAATCCAGACTTGAGAAATCATTGCAATCTCCAGTACAGAATGTTCCATTCATTCACTGCGAATCTGGAATTCAACTGAATCTCCACTACCTGCAGATTTATCTTACACCACTTGTGAATGTCCAAGTAAAACAATGCTGGTTTTCAGAGGCCTGTTCATGTTCGCAGTCGTGCTGTTCAATTGGCTATCCACTCAACCTGTTTTGCTCCTCATTTTCCTGTGCACACAACCCAGCCTTCAGAAATCATTGTAATCTCCACTACAGGATGTTCCATTCATTCACTGGGAATCTGGAATTCATCTGAATCTGCACTCCACGCAGGCTTTCGTTACACCACTGCTGAAAGTCGAAGTAATGCAATACTGGTTTTCAGTGGTCTGTTCACATTCGAAGCCGAGGCTTTTTACAGGCTATCCACTCAACACTGGTCAGCTCTTCATTTTCGTGTCCCCACAATCCAGATTTCAGAAATCATTGCAATCTCCACTACAGAATGTTCCATTCATTCACTGCGAGTCTGGAGTTTATCTGATTCTCCACTCCCGCCTGGTTAACATTACACCACTTGTGAATGTCCAAGTAAGCCAATGCTGGTTTTCAGAGGCCTGTTCATACTCGCAGCCGTGCTGTTTAATTGACAATTCACTCCACCCTGTTCAGCTCTTCATTGTCCCACCACACTACCAGCCTTCAGAAATCTTTGTTATCTCCACTACAGAATGTTCCATTCATTCACTGCGAATCTGGAATTCATCTGACTCTCAACTCCACGCAGGTTTTCATTACACCACTGTTGAATGTCCAAGTAACCCAATGCTGGTTTTCAGCGGCCTGTTCATATTCGCAGCCCTGCTGTTTACTTGGCTATCGATTCAAGCCTGGTCAGCTCTTCATTTTCCTGTCCACACAACACAGGCTTCAGAAATCATTGGAATCTCCTCTACAGAATGTTCCATTCATTCACTGCGAATGTGGAATTCAACTGACTCTCCACTCCATGCAGGTTTTCCTTACACCACTGATGAATGTCCAAGTAACCCAATGCTGGTTTTCAGCTGCATGTTCACACTCGCAGCCATGCTATACAATTGGCTTTCCACTAAATCCTGATTAGTTCTTGATTTTCCTTCCACACGACCCAGCCTTCAGAAATCGTTGGAATCTCCACTAGAGAATGTTCCATTCATTCACTGCGAATCTGGAATTCCTCTGAACCTCCACTCCCGGCAGGTTTTCGTTACACCACTGTTGAATGTCCAAGTAACCCAATGTTTTAAGTGTTTTCTTCACAAGCGCAGTGGTGCTGTTCAATTGGCTATCCACTCAACCCTGGCCAGCTCTACATTTTCCTGTCCACACCACAGAGACTGGAGAAATCATTGTTATCTCCACTACAGAATGTTCCATTCATTCACAGCGAATCTGGAATTCATCTGAATCTCCACTCCCGGCAGGTTTTCGTGACACCACTGGTAAATATCCAAGTAAGCCAATGCTGGTTTTAAGTGGCCTGCTCATACTCTCAGCCGTGCTGTTCAATTTGCTATCCACTCAACCCTCTTCAGCTCCATTTTCCTGTCCACATAACCCAAACTTCAGAAACAATTGGTATCTCCTCCACAGAATGTTCCATTCATTGACGGCAAATCTGAAATTCATCTAATTCTCAACTCCCGTCAGGTTTTCGTTACACCACTTGTGAATGTCCAATTAAGCCAAAGCTGGTTTTCAGTGGCCTGTTCTTACTACGAGACGTGCTGTTCATTTGGCTATCCATTCCACCCTGTTCAGCTCTACATTTTCGTGTCCACAAAACCCAGCCTTCAGAAATCATTGGAATCACCACTAGAGAATGTTCCATTCATTCACTGCGAATCTGGAATTCATCTGAATCTCCACTCCCGGCAGGTTTTCATTGCACCACTGCTGAATGTTCAAGTAACGCAATGATGGTTTTCAGCGGTCTATTCACACTCGAACCCGTGCTGTTCACGGTCTAGCGACTCAACACTGGTGAGTTCTTCTTTTTCCAGTTCAGACAATACAAACCTCAGAAACCATTGCAATCTACACTACAGAATGTTTCATTCATTCAGGCGAATCTTGAATTCATCTTGTTCTCCACTCCCAGCAGGTTTTCGTTTCACCACTGGTGAATGTCCAAGCAACCCAAGGCTGGTTTCAGCTGCGTGTTAACACTCGCAGCCGTGCTGTTCAATTGGCTATCCAGTGAACGCTGGTTAGCTCTTGATTTTCCTTCCACACACCGAGCCTTCAGAAATCATTCTTATCTCCACTTCAGAATGTTCCATTCGTTCCCTGCGAATCTGGAATTCCTCTGACTCTCCACACCAGGCAGATTTTCCTAACAACACTGGTGAATGACCAGGTAATCCAATGCTGGTTTTCAGCGGCTGTTCACACTCACAGCCTTGCTGTTCAATTGGCAATCCAGTCAAACCTAGTCAGCTCTTCATTTTCCTGTCCACACAACCCAGCGTTCAGAAATCATTGGAATCTCTACTACAGAAATTTCCATTCATTCACTGTGAATCTGGAAATACTCTGAATCTGCATTCCAGGAAGGCTTTCGTTACACCACTGATGAATGTCCAAGTAATGCAATGCTGCTTCTTAGTGGTCTGTTCACACTCGAAACCGTGCTGTTCATTGGCTATCCACTCAATATCGGTCAGCTCTTCAATATCCTGTCCAGACTATCCAGATTCCTAAATGTTGGCAATCACCACTACAGAATGTTCCATTCAATCACGCGAATCTGGAATTCATCAGAGTCTCCACTCCTGGAAGGTTTTCGTGACACCACTGGTAAATGTCCAAGGAAGACAATGCTGGTTTTAAGCCGCCTGCTAACACACTCAGCCGTGCTGTTCAATTTGCTATCCACCCAACCCTATTCAGCTCTACATTTTCCTGTCCTCATAACCCAACCTTCAGAAATAATTGGTATCTCCTCCACAGAATGTTCCGTTCATTCACTGCGAATCTTAAATTCATCTGACTCTCAACTCCCGGCGGGTTATCGTTACACCACTTGTGAATGTCCAAGTAAGCCAATGCTGGTTTTCAGTGGCCTGTTCATACTAAGAGACGTGCTGTTCATTTGGCTATCCACTCCACCCTGTTCAGCTCTACATTTTCGTGTCCACAAAACCCAGCCTTCAGAAATCATTGGAATCACCACTAGAGAATGTTCCATTCATTCACTGCGAATCTGGAATTCCTCTGAACCTCCACTCCTGGCAGGTTTTCGTTACGCCACTGGTGAATGTCCAAGTAACTCAATACTGGTTTTCAGAGGCATGTTCAACTCGCAGAAGTGCTGTTCAATGGGCTATCCACTCAATATTGGTCAGCTCTTCATTTTCCTCTCCACACAAACCAGCCTTCAGAAATCATTGGGCTCTCCACTACAGACTGTTCCATTCATTCACTGCGATTCTGCAATTCATCTGACTCTCCGCTCCAGGCAGGTTTTCATTACAGCACTGGTGAATGACCAAGTAATCCAATGCTGGTTTTCAGCCGCCTTTTCACACTCGCAGTGTGCTGTTCAATTGTCTATCCACTCAAACCTGGTCAGCCTTTCATTTTCTTTTCCACAATATCAGACTTCAGAAATCATTGGAATCGCCAGTACAGAATGTTCCATTCATTCACTGCCAATCTGGAATTCATCTGAATCTGCACTCCAGGTAGGCTTTCATTACACCACTTATGAATGTCCAAGTAACACAATGCTGGTTTTCAGCGGTCTGTTCACACTCTAAGCCCTGCTTTTTACTGGGTATCCACACAACTGTGGTCAGCTCTTCATTTTCATGTCCAAACAATCCAGACTTGAGAAATCATTGCAATCTCCAGTACAGAATGTTCCATTCATTCACTGCGAATCTGGAATTCAACTGAATCTCCACTACCTGCAGATTTATCTTACACCACTTGTGAATGTCCAAGTAAAACAATGCTGGTTTTCAGAGGCCTGTTCATGTTCGCAGTCGTGCTGTTCAATTGGCTATCCACTCAACCTGTTTTGCTCCTCATTTTCCTGTGCACACAACCCAGCCTTCAGAAATCATTGTAATCTCCACTACAGGATGTTCCATTCATTCACTGGGAATCTGGAATTCATCTGAATCTGCACTCCACGCAGGCTTTCGTTACACCACTGCTGAAAGTCGAAGTAATGCAATACTGGTTTTCAGTGGTCTGTTCACATTCGAAGCCGAGGCTTTTTACAGGCTATCCACTCAACACTGGTCAGCTCTTCATTTTCGTGTCCCCACAATCCAGATTTCAGAAATCATTGCAATCTCCACTACAGAATGTTCCATTCATTCACTGCGAGTCTGGAGTTTATCTGATTCTCCACTCCCGCCTGGTTAACATTACACCACTTGTGAATGTCCAAGTAAGCCAATGCTGGTTTTCAGAGGCCTGTTCATACTCGCAGCCGTGCTGTTTAATTGACAATTCACTCCACCCTGTTCAGCTCTTCATTGTCCCACCACACTACCAGCCTTCAGAAATCTTTGTTATCTCCACTACAGAATGTTCCATTCATTCACTGCGAATCTGGAATTCATCTGACTCTCAACTCCACGCAGGTTTTCATTACACCACTGTTGAATGTCCAAGTAACCCAATGCTGGTTTTCAGCGGCCTGTTCATATTCGCAGCCCTGCTGTTTACTTGGCTATCGATTCAAGCCTGGTCAGCTCTTCATTTTCCTGTCCACACAACACAGGCTTCAGAAATCATTGGAATCTCCTCTACAGAATGTTCCATTCATTCACTGCGAATGTGGAATTCAACTGACTCTCCACTCCATGCAGGTTTTCCTTACACCACTGATGAATGTCCAAGTAACCCAATGCTGGTTTTCAGCTGCATGTTCACACTCGCAGCCATGCTATACAATTGGCTTTCCACTAAATCCTGATTAGTTCTTGATTTTCCTTCCACACGACCCTGCCTTCAGAAATCGTTGGAATCTCCACTAGAGAATGTTCCATTCATTCACTGCGAATCTGGAATTCCTCTGAACCTCCACTCCCGGCAGGTTTTCGTTACACCACTGTTGAATGTCCAAGTAACCCAATGTTTTAAGTGTTTTCTTCACAAGCGCAGTGGTGCTGTTCAATTGGCTATCCACTCAACCCTGGCCAGCTCTACATTTTCCTGTCCACACCACAGAGACTGGAGAAATCATTGTTATCTCCACTACAGAATGTTCCATTCATTCACAGCGAATCTGGAATTCATCTGAATCTCCACTCCCGGCAGGTTTTCGTGACACCACTGGTAAATATCCAAGTAAGCCAATGCTGGTTTTAAGTGGCCTGCTCATACTCTCAGCCGTGCTGTTCAATTTGCTATCCACTCAACCCTCTTCAGCTCCATTTTCCTGTCCACATAACCCAAACTTCAGAAACAATTGGTATCTCCTCCACAGAATGTTCCATTCATTGACGGCAAATCTGAAATTCATCTAATTCTCAACTCCCGTCAGGTTTTCGTTACACCACTTGTGAATGTCCAATTAAGCCAAAGCTGGTTTTCAGTGGCCTGTTCTTACTACGAGACGTGCTGTTCATTTGGCTATCCATTCCACCCTGTTCAGCTCTACATTTTCGTGTCCACAAAACCCAGCCTTCAGAAATCATTGGAATCACCACTAGAGAATGTTCCATTCATTCACTGCGAATCTGGAATTCATCTGAATCTCCACTCCCGGCAGGTTTTCATTGCACCACTGCTGAATGTTCAAGTAACGCAATGATGGTTTTCAGCGGTCTATTCACACTCGAACCCGTGCTGTTCACGGTCTAGCGACTCAACACTGGTGAGTTCTTCTTTTTCCAGTTCAGACAATACAAACCTCAGAAACCATTGCAATCTACACTACAGAATGTTTCATTCATTCAGGCGAATCTTGAATTCATCTTGTTCTCCACTCCCAGCAGGTTTTCGTTTCACCACTGGTGAATGTCCAAGCAACCCAAGGCTGGTTTCAGCTGCGTGTTAACACTCGCAGCCGTGCTGTTCAATTGGCTATCCAGTGAACGCTGGTTAGCTCTTGATTTTCCTTCCACACACCGAGCCTTCAGAAATCATTCTTATCTCCACTTCAGAATGTTCCATTCGTTCCCTGCGAATCTGGAATTCCTCTGACTCTCCACACCAGGCAGATTTTCCTAACAACACTGGTGAATGACCAGGTAATCCAATGCTGGTTTTCAGCGGCTGTTCACACTCACAGCCTTGCTGTTCAATTGGCAATCCAGTCAAACCTAGTCAGCTCTTCATTTTCCTGTCCACACAACCCAGCGTTCAGAAATCATTGGAATCTCTACTACAGAAATTTCCATTCATTCACTGTGAATCTGGAAATACTCTGAATCTGCATTCCAGGAAGGCTTTCGTTACACCACTGATGAATGTCCAAGTAATGCAATGCTGCTTCTTAGTGGTCTGTTCACACTCGAAACCGTGCTGTTCATTGGCTATCCACTCAATATCGGTCAGCTCTTCAATATCCTGTCCAGACTATCCAGATTCCTAAATGTTGGCAATCACCACTACAGAATGTTCCATTCAATCACGCGAATCTGGAATTCATCAGAGTCTCCACTCCTGGAAGGTTTTCGTGACACCACTGGTAAATGTCCAAGGAAGACAATGCTGGTTTTAAGCCGCCTGCTAACACACTCAGCCGTGCTGTTCAATTTGCTATCCACCCAACCCTATTCAGCTCTACATTTTCCTGTCCTCATAACCCAACCTTCAGAAATAATTGGTATCTCCTCCACAGAATGTTCCGTTCATTCACTGCGAATCTTAAATTCATCTGACTCTCAACTCCCGGCGGGTTATCGTTACACCACTTGTGAATGTCCAAGTAAGCCAATGCTGGTTTTCAGTGGCCTGTTCATACTAAGAGACGTGCTGTTCATTTGGCTATCCACTCCACCCTGTTCAGCTCTACATTTTCGTGTCCACAAAACCCAGCCTTCAGAAATCATTGGAATCACCACTAGAGAATGTTCCATTCATTCACTGCGAATCTGGAATTCCTCTGAACCTCCACTCCTGGCAGGTTTTCGTTACGCCACTGGTGAATGTCCAAGTAACTCAATACTGGTTTTCAGAGGCATGTTCAACTCGCAGAAGTGCTGTTCAATGGGCTATCCACTCAATATTGGTCAGCTCTTCATTTTCCTCTCCACACAAACCAGCCTTCAGAAATCATTGGGCTCTCCACTACAGACTGTTCCATTCATTCACTGCGATTCTGCAATTCATCTGACTCTCCGCTCCAGGCAGGTTTTCATTACAGCACTGGTGAATGACCAAGTAATCCAATGCTGGTTTTCAGCCGCCTTTTCACACTCGCAGTGTGCTGTTCAATTGTCTATCCACTCAAACCTGGTCAGCCTTTCATTTTCTTTTCCACAATATCAGACTTCAGAAATCATTGGAATCGCCAGTACAGAATGTTCCATTCATTCACTGCCAATCTGGAATTCATCTGAATCTGCACTCCAGGTAGGCTTTCATTACACCACTTATGAATGTCCAAGTAACACAATGCTGGTTTTCAGCGGTCTGTTCACACTCTAAGCCCTGCTTTTTACTGGGTATCCACACAACTGTGGTCAGCTCTTCATTTTCATGTCCAAACAATCCAGACTTGAGAAATCATTGCAATCTCCAGTACAGAATGTTCCATTCATTCACTGCGAATCTGGAATTCAACTGAATCTCCACTACCTGCAGATTTATCTTACACCACTTGTGAATGTCCAAGTAAAACAATGCTGGTTTTCAGAGGCCTGTTCATGTTCGCAGTCGTGCTGTTCAATTGGCTATCCACTCAACCTGTTTTGCTCCTCATTTTCCTGTGCACACAACCCAGCCTTCAGAAATCATTGTAATCTCCACTACAGGATGTTCCATTCATTCACTGGGAATCTGGAATTCATCTGAATCTGCACTCCACGCAGGCTTTCGTTACACCACTGCTGAAAGTCGAAGTAATGCAATACTGGTTTTCAGTGGTCTGTTCACATTCGAAGCCGAGGCTTTTTACAGGCTATCCACTCAACACTGGTCAGCTCTTCATTTTCGTGTCCCCACAATCCAGATTTCAGAAATCATTGCAATCTCCACTACAGAATGTTCCATTCATTCACTGCGAGTCTGGAGTTTATCTGATTCTCCACTCCCGCCTGGTTAACATTACACCACTTGTGAATGTCCAAGTAAGCCAATGCTGGTTTTCAGAGGCCTGTTCATACTCGCAGCCGTGCTGTTTAATTGACAATTCACTCCACCCTGTTCAGCTCTTCATTGTCCCACCACACTACCAGCCTTCAGAAATCTTTGTTATCTCCACTACAGAATGTTCCATTCATTCACTGCGAATCTGGAATTCATCTGACTCTCAACTCCACGCAGGTTTTCATTACACCACTGTTGAATGTCCAAGTAACCCAATGCTGGTTTTCAGCGGCCTGTTCATATTCGCAGCCCTGCTGTTTACTTGGCTATCGATTCAAGCCTGGTCAGCTCTTCATTTTCCTGTCCACACAACACAGGCTTCAGAAATCATTGGAATCTCCTCTACAGAATGTTCCATTCATTCACTGCGAATGTGGAATTCAACTGACTCTCCACTCCATGCAGGTTTTCCTTACACCACTGATGAATGTCCAAGTAACCCAATGCTGGTTTTCAGCTGCATGTTCACACTCGCAGCCATGCTATACAATTGGCTTTCCACTAAATCCTGATTAGTTCTTGATTTTCCTTCCACACGACCCTGCCTTCAGAAATCGTTGGAATCTCCACTAGAGAATGTTCCATTCATTCACTGCGAATCTGGAATTCCTCTGAACCTCCACTCCCGGCAGGTTTTCGTTACACCACTGTTGAATGTCCAAGTAACCCAATGTTTTAAGTGTTTTCTTCACAAGCGCAGTGGTGCTGTTCAATTGGCTATCCACTCAACCCTGGCCAGCTCTACATTTTCCTGTCCACACCACAGAGACTGGAGAAATCATTGTTATCTCCACTACAGAATGTTCCATTCATTCACAGCGAATCTGGAATTCATCTGAATCTCCACTCCCGGCAGGTTTTCGTGACACCACTGGTAAATATCCAAGTAAGCCAATGCTGGTTTTAAGTGGCCTGCTCATACTCTCAGCCGTGCTGTTCAATTTGCTATCCACTCAACCCTCTTCAGCTCCATTTTCCTGTCCACATAACCCAAACTTCAGAAACAATTGGTATCTCCTCCACAGAATGTTCCATTCATTGACGGCAAATCTGAAATTCATCTAATTCTCAACTCCCGTCAGGTTTTCGTTACACCACTTGTGAATGTCCAATTAAGCCAAAGCTGGTTTTCAGTGGCCTGTTCTTACTACGAGACGTGCTGTTCATTTGGCTATCCATTCCACCCTGTTCAGCTCTACATTTTCGTGTCCACAAAACCCAGCCTTCAGAAATCATTGGAATCACCACTAGAGAATGTTCCATTCATTCACTGCGAATCTGGAATTCATCTGAATCTCCACTCCCGGCAGGTTTTCATTGCACCACTGCTGAATGTTCAAGTAACGCAATGATGGTTTTCAGCGGTCTATTCACACTCGAACCCGTGCTGTTCACGGTCTAGCGACTCAACACTGGTGAGTTCTTCTTTTTCCAGTTCAGACAATACAAACCTCAGAAACCATTGCAATCTACACTACAGAATGTTTCATTCATTCAGGCGAATCTTGAATTCATCTTGTTCTCCACTCCCAGCAGGTTTTCGTTTCACCACTGGTGAATGTCCAAGCAACCCAAGGCTGGTTTCAGCTGCGTGTTAACACTCGCAGCCGTGCTGTTCAATTGGCTATCCAGTGAACGCTGGTTAGCTCTTGATTTTCCTTCCACACACCGAGCCTTCAGAAATCATTCTTATCTCCACTTCAGAATGTTCCATTCGTTCCCTGCGAATCTGGAATTCCTCTGACTCTCCACACCAGGCAGATTTTCCTAACAACACTGGTGAATGACCAGGTAATCCAATGCTGGTTTTCAGCGGCTGTTCACACTCACAGCCTTGCTGTTCAATTGGCAATCCAGTCAAACCTAGTCAGCTCTTCATTTTCCTGTCCACACAACCCAGCGTTCAGAAATCATTGGAATCTCTACTACAGAAATTTCCATTCATTCACTGTGAATCTGGAAATACTCTGAATCTGCATTCCAGGAAGGCTTTCGTTACACCACTGATGAATGTCCAAGTAATGCAATGCTGCTTCTTAGTGGTCTGTTCACACTCGAAACCGTGCTGTTCATTGGCTATCCACTCAATATCGGTCAGCTCTTCAATATCCTGTCCAGACTATCCAGATTCCTAAATGTTGGCAATCACCACTACAGAATGTTCCATTCAATCACGCGAATCTGGAATTCATCAGAGTCTCCACTCCTGGAAGGTTTTCGTGACACCACTGGTAAATGTCCAAGGAAGACAATGCTGGTTTTAAGCCGCCTGCTAACACACTCAGCCGTGCTGTTCAATTTGCTATCCACCCAACCCTATTCAGCTCTACATTTTCCTGTCCTCATAACCCAACCTTCAGAAATAATTGGTATCTCCTCCACAGAATGTTCCGTTCATTCACTGCGAATCTTAAATTCATCTGACTCTCAACTCCCGGCGGGTTATCGTTACACCACTTGTGAATGTCCAAGTAAGCCAATGCTGGTTTTCAGTGGCCTGTTCATACTAAGAGACGTGCTGTTCATTTGGCTATCCACTCCACCCTGTTCAGCTCTACATTTTCGTGTCCACAAAACCCAGCCTTCAGAAATCATTGGAATCACCACTAGAGAATGTTCCATTCATTCACTGCGAATCTGGAATTCCTCTGAACCTCCACTCCTGGCAGGTTTTCGTTACGCCACTGGTGAATGTCCAAGTAACTCAATACTGGTTTTCAGAGGCATGTTCAACTCGCAGAAGTGCTGTTCAATGGGCTATCCACTCAATATTGGTCAGCTCTTCATTTTCCTCTCCACACAAACCAGCCTTCAGAAATCATTGGGCTCTCCACTACAGACTGTTCCATTCATTCACTGCGATTCTGCAATTCATCTGACTCTCCGCTCCAGGCAGGTTTTCATTACAGCACTGGTGAATGACCAAGTAATCCAATGCTGGTTTTCAGCCGCCTTTTCACACTCGCAGTGTGCTGTTCAATTGTCTATCCACTCAAACCTGGTCAGCCTTTCATTTTCTTTTCCACAATATCAGACTTCAGAAATCATTGGAATCGCCAGTACAGAATGTTCCATTCATTCACTGCCAATCTGGAATTCATCTGAATCTGCACTCCAGGTAGGCTTTCATTACACCACTTATGAATGTCCAAGTAACACAATGCTGGTTTTCAGCGGTCTGTTCACACTCTAAGCCCTGCTTTTTACTGGGTATCCACACAACTGTGGTCAGCTCTTCATTTTCATGTCCAAACAATCCAGACTTGAGAAATCATTGCAATCTCCAGTACAGAATGTTCCATTCATTCACTGCGAATCTGGAATTCAACTGAATCTCCACTACCTGCAGATTTATCTTACACCACTTGTGAATGTCCAAGTAAAACAATGCTGGTTTTCAGAGGCCTGTTCATGTTCGCAGTCGTGCTGTTCAATTGGCTATCCACTCAACCTGTTTTGCTCCTCATTTTCCTGTGCACACAACCCAGCCTTCAGAAATCATTGTAATCTCCACTACAGGATGTTCCATTCATTCACTGGGAATCTGGAATTCATCTGAATCTGCACTCCACGCAGGCTTTCGTTACACCACTGCTGAAAGTCGAAGTAATGCAATACTGGTTTTCAGTGGTCTGTTCACATTCGAAGCCGAGGCTTTTTACAGGCTATCCACTCAACACTGGTCAGCTCTTCATTTTCGTGTCCCCACAATCCAGATTTCAGAAATCATTGCAATCTCCACTACAGAATGTTCCATTCATTCACTGCGAGTCTGGAGTTTATCTGATTCTCCACTCCCGCCTGGTTAACATTACACCACTTGTGAATGTCCAAGTAAGCCAATGCTGGTTTTCAGAGGCCTGTTCATACTCGCAGCCGTGCTGTTTAATTGACAATTCACTCCACCCTGTTCAGCTCTTCATTGTCCCACCACACTACCAGCCTTCAGAAATCTTTGTTATCTCCACTACAGAATGTTCCATTCATTCACTGCGAATCTGGAATTCATCTGACTCTCAACTCCACGCAGGTTTTCATTACACCACTGTTGAATGTCCAAGTAACCCAATGCTGGTTTTCAGCGGCCTGTTCATATTCGCAGCCCTGCTGTTTACTTGGCTATCGATTCAAGCCTGGTCAGCTCTTCATTTTCCTGTCCACACAACACAGGCTTCAGAAATCATTGGAATCTCCTCTACAGAATGTTCCATTCATTCACTGCGAATGTGGAATTCAACTGACTCTCCACTCCATGCAGGTTTTCCTTACACCACTGATGAATGTCCAAGTAACCCAATGCTGGTTTTCAGCTGCATGTTCACACTCGCAGCCATGCTATACAATTGGCTTTCCACTAAATCCTGATTAGTTCTTGATTTTCCTTCCACACGACCCAGCCTTCAGAAATCGTTGGAATCTCCACTAGAGAATGTTCCATTCATTCACTGCGAATCTGGAATTCCTCTGAACCTCCACTCCCGGCAGGTTTTCGTTACACCACTGTTGAATGTCCAAGTAACCCAATGTTTTAAGTGTTTTCTTCACAAGCGCAGTGGTGCTGTTCAATTGGCTATCCACTCAACCCTGGCCAGCTCTACATTTTCCTGTCCACACCACAGAGACTGGAGAAATCATTGTTATCTCCACTACAGAATGTTCCATTCATTCACAGCGAATCTGGAATTCATCTGAATCTCCACTCCCGGCAGGTTTTCGTGACACCACTGGTAAATATCCAAGTAAGCCAATGCTGGTTTTAAGTGGCCTGCTCATACTCTCAGCCGTGCTGTTCAATTTGCTATCCACTCAACCCTCTTCAGCTCCATTTTCCTGTCCACATAACCCAAACTTCAGAAACAATTGGTATCTCCTCCACAGAATGTTCCATTCATTGACGGCAAATCTGAAATTCATCTAATTCTCAACTCCCGTCAGGTTTTCGTTACACCACTTGTGAATGTCCAATTAAGCCAAAGCTGGTTTTCAGTGGCCTGTTCTTACTACGAGACGTGCTGTTCATTTGGCTATCCATTCCACCCTGTTCAGCTCTACATTTTCGTGTCCACAAAACCCAGCCTTCAGAAATCATTGGAATCACCACTAGAGAATGTTCCATTCATTCACTGCGAATCTGGAATTCATCTGAATCTCCACTCCCGGCAGGTTTTCATTGCACCACTGCTGAATGTTCAAGTAACGCAATGATGGTTTTCAGCGGTCTATTCACACTCGAACCCGTGCTGTTCACGGTCTAGCGACTCAACACTGGTGAGTTCTTCTTTTTCCAGTTCAGACAATACAAACCTCAGAAACCATTGCAATCTACACTACAGAATGTTTCATTCATTCAGGCGAATCTTGAATTCATCTTGTTCTCCACTCCCAGCAGGTTTTCGTTTCACCACTGGTGAATGTCCAAGCAACCCAAGGCTGGTTTCAGCTGCGTGTTAACACTCGCAGCCGTGCTGTTCAATTGGCTATCCAGTGAACGCTGGTTAGCTCTTGATTTTCCTTCCACACACCGAGCCTTCAGAAATCATTCTTATCTCCACTTCAGAATGTTCCATTCGTTCCCTGCGAATCTGGAATTCCTCTGACTCTCCACACCAGGCAGATTTTCCTAACAACACTGGTGAATGACCAGGTAATCCAATGCTGGTTTTCAGCGGCTGTTCACACTCACAGCCTTGCTGTTCAATTGGCAATCCAGTCAAACCTAGTCAGCTCTTCATTTTCCTGTCCACACAACCCAGCGTTCAGAAATCATTGGAATCTCTACTACAGAAATTTCCATTCATTCACTGTGAATCTGGAAATACTCTGAATCTGCATTCCAGGAAGGCTTTCGTTACACCACTGATGAATGTCCAAGTAATGCAATGCTGCTTCTTAGTGGTCTGTTCACACTCGAAACCGTGCTGTTCATTGGCTATCCACTCAATATCGGTCAGCTCTTCAATATCCTGTCCAGACTATCCAGATTCCTAAATGTTGGCAATCACCACTACAGAATGTTCCATTCAATCACGCGAATCTGGAATTCATCAGAGTCTCCACTCCTGGAAGGTTTTCGTGACACCACTGGTAAATGTCCAAGGAAGACAATGCTGGTTTTAAGCCGCCTGCTAACACACTCAGCCGTGCTGTTCAATTTGCTATCCACCCAACCCTATTCAGCTCTACATTTTCCTGTCCTCATAACCCAACCTTCAGAAATAATTGGTATCTCCTCCACAGAATGTTCCGTTCATTCACTGCGAATCTTAAATTCATCTGACTCTCAACTCCCGGCGGGTTATCGTTACACCACTTGTGAATGTCCAAGTAAGCCAATGCTGGTTTTCAGTGGCCTGTTCATACTAAGAGACGTGCTGTTCATTTGGCTATCCACTCCACCCTGTTCAGCTCTACATTTTCGTGTCCACAAAACCCAGCCTTCAGAAATCATTGGAATCACCACTAGAGAATGTTCCATTCATTCACTGCGAATCTGGAATTCCTCTGAACCTCCACTCCTGGCAGGTTTTCGTTACGCCACTGGTGAATGTCCAAGTAACTCAATACTGGTTTTCAGAGGCATGTTCAACTCGCAGAAGTGCTGTTCAATGGGCTATCCACTCAATATTGGTCAGCTCTTCATTTTCCTCTCCACACAAACCAGCCTTCAGAAATCATTGGGCTCTCCACTACAGACTGTTCCATTCATTCACTGCGATTCTGCAATTCATCTGACTCTCCGCTCCAGGCAGGTTTTCATTACAGCACTGGTGAATGACCAAGTAATCCAATGCTGGTTTTCAGCCGCCTTTTCACACTCGCAGTGTGCTGTTCAATTGTCTATCCACTCAAACCTGGTCAGCCTTTCATTTTCTTTTCCACAATATCAGACTTCAGAAATCATTGGAATCGCCAGTACAGAATGTTCCATTCATTCACTGCCAATCTGGAATTCATCTGAATCTGCACTCCAGGTAGGCTTTCATTACACCACTTATGAATGTCCAAGTAACACAATGCTGGTTTTCAGCGGTCTGTTCACACTCTAAGCCCTGCTTTTTACTGGGTATCCACACAACTGTGGTCAGCTCTTCATTTTCATGTCCAAACAATCCAGACTTGAGAAATCATTGCAATCTCCAGTACAGAATGTTCCATTCATTCACTGCGAATCTGGAATTCAACTGAATCTCCACTACCTGCAGATTTATCTTACACCACTTGTGAATGTCCAAGTAAAACAATGCTGGTTTTCAGAGGCCTGTTCATGTTCGCAGTCGTGCTGTTCAATTGGCTATCCACTCAACCTGTTTTGCTCCTCATTTTCCTGTGCACACAACCCAGCCTTCAGAAATCATTGTAATCTCCACTACAGGATGTTCCATTCATTCACTGGGAATCTGGAATTCATCTGAATCTGCACTCCACGCAGGCTTTCGTTACACCACTGCTGAAAGTCGAAGTAATGCAATACTGGTTTTCAGTGGTCTGTTCACATTCGAAGCCGAGGCTTTTTACAGGCTATCCACTCAACACTGGTCAGCTCTTCATTTTCGTGTCCCCACAATCCAGATTTCAGAAATCATTGCAATCTCCACTACAGAATGTTCCATTCATTCACTGCGAGTCTGGAGTTTATCTGATTCTCCACTCCCGCCTGGTTAACATTACACCACTTGTGAATGTCCAAGTAAGCCAATGCTGGTTTTCAGAGGCCTGTTCATACTCGCAGCCGTGCTGTTTAATTGACAATTCACTCCACCCTGTTCAGCTCTTCATTGTCCCACCACACTACCAGCCTTCAGAAATCTTTGTTATCTCCACTACAGAATGTTCCATTCATTCACTGCGAATCTGGAATTCATCTGACTCTCAACTCCACGCAGGTTTTCATTACACCACTGTTGAATGTCCAAGTAACCCAATGCTGGTTTTCAGCGGCCTGTTCATATTCGCAGCCCTGCTGTTTACTTGGCTATCGATTCAAGCCTGGTCAGCTCTTCATTTTCCTGTCCACACAACACAGGCTTCAGAAATCATTGGAATCTCCTCTACAGAATGTTCCATTCATTCACTGCGAATGTGGAATTCAACTGACTCTCCACTCCATGCAGGTTTTCCTTACACCACTGATGAATGTCCAAGTAACCCAATGCTGGTTTTCAGCTGCATGTTCACACTCGCAGCCATGCTATACAATTGGCTTTCCACTAAATCCTGATTAGTTCTTGATTTTCCTTCCACACGACCCAGCCTTCAGAAATCGTTGGAATCTCCACTAGAGAATGTTCCATTCATTCACTGCGAATCTGGAATTCCTCTGAACCTCCACTCCCGGCAGGTTTTCGTTACACCACTGTTGAATGTCCAAGTAACCCAATGTTTTAAGTGTTTTCTTCACAAGCGCAGTGGTGCTGTTCAATTGGCTATCCACTCAACCCTGGCCAGCTCTACATTTTCCTGTCCACACCACAGAGACTGGAGAAATCATTGTTATCTCCACTACAGAATGTTCCATTCATTCACAGCGAATCTGGAATTCATCTGAATCTCCACTCCCGGCAGGTTTTCGTGACACCACTGGTAAATATCCAAGTAAGCCAATGCTGGTTTTAAGTGGCCTGCTCATACTCTCAGCCGTGCTGTTCAATTTGCTATCCACTCAACCCTCTTCAGCTCCATTTTCCTGTCCACATAACCCAAACTTCAGAAACAATTGGTATCTCCTCCACAGAATGTTCCATTCATTGACGGCAAATCTGAAATTCATCTAATTCTCAACTCCCGTCAGGTTTTCGTTACACCACTTGTGAATGTCCAATTAAGCCAAAGCTGGTTTTCAGTGGCCTGTTCTTACTACGAGACGTGCTGTTCATTTGGCTATCCATTCCACCCTGTTCAGCTCTACATTTTCGTGTCCACAAAACCCAGCCTTCAGAAATCATTGGAATCACCACTAGAGAATGTTCCATTCATTCACTGCGAATCTGGAATTCATCTGAATCTCCACTCCCGGCAGGTTTTCATTGCACCACTGCTGAATGTTCAAGTAACGCAATGATGGTTTTCAGCGGTCTATTCACACTCGAACCCGTGCTGTTCACGGTCTAGCGACTCAACACTGGTGAGTTCTTCTTTTTCCAGTTCAGACAATACAAACCTCAGAAACCATTGCAATCTACACTACAGAATGTTTCATTCATTCAGGCGAATCTTGAATTCATCTTGTTCTCCACTCCCAGCAGGTTTTCGTTTCACCACTGGTGAATGTCCAAGCAACCCAAGGCTGGTTTCAGCTGCGTGTTAACACTCGCAGCCGTGCTGTTCAATTGGCTATCCAGTGAACGCTGGTTAGCTCTTGATTTTCCTTCCACACACCGAGCCTTCAGAAATCATTCTTATCTCCACTTCAGAATGTTCCATTCGTTCCCTGCGAATCTGGAATTCCTCTGACTCTCCACACCAGGCAGATTTTCCTAACAACACTGGTGAATGACCAGGTAATCCAATGCTGGTTTTCAGCGGCTGTTCACACTCACAGCCTTGCTGTTCAATTGGCAATCCAGTCAAACCTAGTCAGCTCTTCATTTTCCTGTCCACACAACCCAGCGTTCAGAAATCATTGGAATCTCTACTACAGAAATTTCCATTCATTCACTGTGAATCTGGAAATACTCTGAATCTGCATTCCAGGAAGGCTTTCGTTACACCACTGATGAATGTCCAAGTAATGCAATGCTGCTTCTTAGTGGTCTGTTCACACTCGAAACCGTGCTGTTCATTGGCTATCCACTCAATATCGGTCAGCTCTTCAATATCCTGTCCAGACTATCCAGATTCCTAAATGTTGGCAATCACCACTACAGAATGTTCCATTCAATCACGCGAATCTGGAATTCATCAGAGTCTCCACTCCTGGAAGGTTTTCGTGACACCACTGGTAAATGTCCAAGGAAGACAATGCTGGTTTTAAGCCGCCTGCTAACACACTCAGCCGTGCTGTTCAATTTGCTATCCACCCAACCCTATTCAGCTCTACATTTTCCTGTCCTCATAACCCAACCTTCAGAAATAATTGGTATCTCCTCCACAGAATGTTCCGTTCATTCACTGCGAATCTTAAATTCATCTGACTCTCAACTCCCGGCGGGTTATCGTTACACCACTTGTGAATGTCCAAGTAAGCCAATGCTGGTTTTCAGTGGCCTGTTCATACTAAGAGACGTGCTGTTCATTTGGCTATCCACTCCACCCTGTTCAGCTCTACATTTTCGTGTCCACAAAACCCAGCCTTCAGAAATCATTGGAATCACCACTAGAGAATGTTCCATTCATTCACTGCGAATCTGGAATTCCTCTGAACCTCCACTCCTGGCAGGTTTTCGTTACGCCACTGGTGAATGTCCAAGTAACTCAATACTGGTTTTCAGAGGCATGTTCAACTCGCAGAAGTGCTGTTCAATGGGCTATCCACTCAATATTGGTCAGCTCTTCATTTTCCTCTCCACACAAACCAGCCTTCAGAAATCATTGGGCTCTCCACTACAGACTGTTCCATTCATTCACTGCGATTCTGCAATTCATCTGACTCTCCGCTCCAGGCAGGTTTTCATTACAGCACTGGTGAATGACCAAGTAATCCAATGCTGGTTTTCAGCCGCCTTTTCACACTCGCAGTGTGCTGTTCAATTGTCTATCCACTCAAACCTGGTCAGCCTTTCATTTTCTTTTCCACAATATCAGACTTCAGAAATCATTGGAATCGCCAGTACAGAATGTTCCATTCATTCACTGCCAATCTGGAATTCATCTGAATCTGCACTCCAGGTAGGCTTTCATTACACCACTTATGAATGTCCAAGTAACACAATGCTGGTTTTCAGCGGTCTGTTCACACTCTAAGCCCTGCTTTTTACTGGGTATCCACACAACTGTGGTCAGCTCTTCATTTTCATGTCCAAACAATCCAGACTTGAGAAATCATTGCAATCTCCAGTACAGAATGTTCCATTCATTCACTGCGAATCTGGAATTCAACTGAATCTCCACTACCTGCAGATTTATCTTACACCACTTGTGAATGTCCAAGTAAAACAATGCTGGTTTTCAGAGGCCTGTTCATGTTCGCAGTCGTGCTGTTCAATTGGCTATCCACTCAACCTGTTTTGCTCCTCATTTTCCTGTGCACACAACCCAGCCTTCAGAAATCATTGTAATCTCCACTACAGGATGTTCCATTCATTCACTGGGAATCTGGAATTCATCTGAATCTGCACTCCACGCAGGCTTTCGTTACACCACTGCTGAAAGTCGAAGTAATGCAATACTGGTTTTCAGTGGTCTGTTCACATTCGAAGCCGAGGCTTTTTACAGGCTATCCACTCAACACTGGTCAGCTCTTCATTTTCGTGTCCCCACAATCCAGATTTCAGAAATCATTGCAATCTCCACTACAGAATGTTCCATTCATTCACTGCGAGTCTGGAGTTTATCTGATTCTCCACTCCCGCCTGGTTAACATTACACCACTTGTGAATGTCCAAGTAAGCCAATGCTGGTTTTCAGAGGCCTGTTCATACTCGCAGCCGTGCTGTTTAATTGACAATTCACTCCACCCTGTTCAGCTCTTCATTGTCCCACCACACTACCAGCCTTCAGAAATCTTTGTTATCTCCACTACAGAATGTTCCATTCATTCACTGCGAATCTGGAATTCATCTGACTCTCAACTCCACGCAGGTTTTCATTACACCACTGTTGAATGTCCAAGTAACCCAATGCTGGTTTTCAGCGGCCTGTTCATATTCGCAGCCCTGCTGTTTACTTGGCTATCGATTCAAGCCTGGTCAGCTCTTCATTTTCCTGTCCACACAACACAGGCTTCAGAAATCATTGGAATCTCCTCTACAGAATGTTCCATTCATTCACTGCGAATGTGGAATTCAACTGACTCTCCACTCCATGCAGGTTTTCCTTACACCACTGATGAATGTCCAAGTAACCCAATGCTGGTTTTCAGCTGCATGTTCACACTCGCAGCCATGCTATACAATTGGCTTTCCACTAAATCCTGATTAGTTCTTGATTTTCCTTCCACACGACCCAGCCTTCAGAAATCGTTGGAATCTCCACTAGAGAATGTTCCATTCATTCACTGCGAATCTGGAATTCCTCTGAACCTCCACTCCCGGCAGGTTTTCGTTACACCACTGTTGAATGTCCAAGTAACCCAATGTTTTAAGTGTTTTCTTCACAAGCGCAGTGGTGCTGTTCAATTGGCTATCCACTCAACCCTGGCCAGCTCTACATTTTCCTGTCCACACCACAGAGACTGGAGAAATCATTGTTATCTCCACTACAGAATGTTCCATTCATTCACAGCGAATCTGGAATTCATCTGAATCTCCACTCCCGGCAGGTTTTCGTGACACCACTGGTAAATATCCAAGTAAGCCAATGCTGGTTTTAAGTGGCCTGCTCATACTCTCAGCCGTGCTGTTCAATTTGCTATCCACTCAACCCTCTTCAGCTCCATTTTCCTGTCCACATAACCCAAACTTCAGAAACAATTGGTATCTCCTCCACAGAATGTTCCATTCATTGACGGCAAATCTGAAATTCATCTAATTCTCAACTCCCGTCAGGTTTTCGTTACACCACTTGTGAATGTCCAATTAAGCCAAAGCTGGTTTTCAGTGGCCTGTTCTTACTACGAGACGTGCTGTTCATTTGGCTATCCATTCCACCCTGTTCAGCTCTACATTTTCGTGTCCACAAAACCCAGCCTTCAGAAATCATTGGAATCACCACTAGAGAATGTTCCATTCATTCACTGCGAATCTGGAATTCATCTGAATCTCCACTCCCGGCAGGTTTTCATTGCACCACTGCTGAATGTTCAAGTAACGCAATGATGGTTTTCAGCGGTCTATTCACACTCGAACCCGTGCTGTTCACGGTCTAGCGACTCAACACTGGTGAGTTCTTCTTTTTCCAGTTCAGACAATACAAACCTCAGAAACCATTGCAATCTACACTACAGAATGTTTCATTCATTCACGCGAATCTTGAATTCATCTTGTTCTCCACTCCCAGCAGGTTTTCGTTTCACCACTGGTGAATGTCCAAGCAACCCAAGGCTGGTTTCAGCTGCGTGTTAACACTCGCAGCCGTGCTGTTCAATTGGCTATCCAGTGAACGCTGGTTAGCTCTTGATTTTCCTTCCACACACCGAGCCTTCAGAAATCATTCTTATCTCCACTTCAGAATGTTCCATTCGTTCCCTGCGAATCTGGAATTCCTCTGACTCTCCACACCAGGCAGATTTTCCTAACAACACTGGTGAATGACCAGGTAATCCAATGCTGGTTTTCAGCGGCTGTTCACACTCACAGCCTTGCTGTTCAATTGGCAATCCAGTCAAACCTAGTCAGCTCTTCATTTTCCTGTCCACACAACCCAGCGTTCAGAAATCATTGGAATCTCTACTACAGAAATTTCCATTCATTCACTGTGAATCTGGAAATACTCTGAATCTGCATTCCAGGAAGGCTTTCGTTACACCACTGATGAATGTCCAAGTAATGCAATGCTGCTTCTTAGTGGTCTGTTCACACTCGAAACCGTGCTGTTCATTGGCTATCCACTCAATATCGGTCAGCTCTTCAATATCCTGTCCAGACTATCCAGATTCCTAAATGTTGGCAATCACCACTACAGAATGTTCCATTCAATCACGCGAATCTGGAATTCATCAGAGTCTCCACTCCTGGAAGGTTTTCGTGACACCACTGGTAAATGTCCAAGGAAGACAATGCTGGTTTTAAGCCGCCTGCTAACACACTCAGCCGTGCTGTTCAATTTGCTATCCACCCAACCCTATTCAGCTCTACATTTTCCTGTCCTCATAACCCAACCTTCAGAAATAATTGGTATCTCCTCCACAGAATGTTCCGTTCATTCACTGCGAATCTTAAATTCATCTGACTCTCAACTCCCGGCGGGTTATCGTTACACCACTTGTGAATGTCCAAGTAAGCCAATGCTGGTTTTCAGTGGCCTGTTCATACTAAGAGACGTGCTGTTCATTTGGCTATCCACTCCACCCTGTTCAGCTCTACATTTTCGTGTCCACAAAACCCAGCCTTCAGAAATCATTGGAATCACCACTAGAGAATGTTCCATTCATTCACTGCGAATCTGGAATTCCTCTGAACCTCCACTCCTGGCAGGTTTTCGTTACGCCACTGGTGAATGTCCAAGTAACTCAATACTGGTTTTCAGAGGCATGTTCAACTCGCAGAAGTGCTGTTCAATGGGCTATCCACTCAATATTGGTCAGCTCTTCATTTTCCTCTCCACACAAACCAGCCTTCAGAAATCATTGGGCTCTCCACTACAGACTGTTCCATTCATTCACTGCGATTCTGCAATTCATCTGACTCTCCGCTCCAGGCAGGTTTTCATTACAGCACTGGTGAATGACCAAGTAATCCAATGCTGGTTTTCAGCCGCCTTTTCACACTCGCAGTGTGCTGTTCAATTGTCTATCCACTCAAACCTGGTCAGCCTTTCATTTTCTTTTCCACAATATCAGACTTCAGAAATCATTGGAATCGCCAGTACAGAATGTTCCATTCATTCACTGCCAATCTGGAATTCATCTGAATCTGCACTCCAGGTAGGCTTTCATTACACCACTTATGAATGTCCAAGTAACACAATGCTGGTTTTCAGCGGTCTGTTCACACTCTAAGCCCTGCTTTTTACTGGGTATCCACACAACTGTGGTCAGCTCTTCATTTTCATGTCCAAACAATCCAGACTTGAGAAATCATTGCAATCTCCAGTACAGAATGTTCCATTCATTCACTGCGAATCTGGAATTCAACTGAATCTCCACTACCTGCAGATTTATCTTACACCACTTGTGAATGTCCAAGTAAAACAATGCTGGTTTTCAGAGGCCTGTTCATGTTCGCAGTCGTGCTGTTCAATTGGCTATCCACTCAACCTGTTTTGCTCCTCATTTTCCTGTGCACACAACCCAGCCTTCAGAAATCATTGTAATCTCCACTACAGGATGTTCCATTCATGCACTGGGAATCTGGAATTCATCTGAATCTGCACTCCACGCAGGCTTTCGTTACACCACTGCTGAAAGTCGAAGTAATGCAATACTGGTTTTCAGTGGTCTGTTCACATTCGAAGCCGAGGCTTTTTACAGGCTATCCACTCAACACTGGTCAGCTCTTCATTTTCGTGTCCCCACAATCCAGATTTCAGAAATCATTGCAATCTCCACTACAGAATGTTCCATTCATTCACTGCGAGTCTGGAGTTTATCTGATTCTCCACTCCCGCCTGGTTAACATTACACCACTTGTGAATGTCCAAGTAAGCCAATGCTGGTTTTCAGAGGCCTGTTCTTACTCGCAGCCGTGCTGTTTAATTGACAATTCACTCCACCCTGTTCAGCTCTTCTTTGTCCCACCACACTACCAGCCTTCAGAAATCTTTGTTATCTCCACTACAGAATGTTCCATTCATTCACTGCGAATCTGGAATTCATCTGACTCTCAACTCCACGCAGGTTTTCATTACACCACTGTTGAATGTCCAAGTAACCCAATGCTGGTTTTCAGCGGCCTGTTCATATTCGCAGCCCTGCTGTTTACTTGGCTATCGATTCAAGCCTGGTCAGCTCTTCATTTTCCTGTCCACACAACACAGGCTTCAGAAATCATTGGAATCTCCTCTACAGAATGTTCCATTCATTCACTGCGAATGTGGAATTCAACTGACTCTCCACTCCATGCAGGTTTTCCTTACACCACTGATGAATGTCCAAGTAACCCAATGCTGGTTTTCAGCTGCATGTTCACACTCGCAGCCATGCTATACAATTGGCTTTCCACTAAATCCTGATTAGTTCTTGATTTTCCTTCCACACGACCCAGCCTTCAGAAATCGTTGGAATCTCCACTAGAGAATGTTCCATTCATTCACTGCGAATCTGGAATTCCTCTGAACCTCCACTCCCGGCAGGTTTTCGTTACACCACTGTTGAATGTCCAAGTAACCCAATGTTTTAAGTGTTTTCTTCACAAGCGCAGTGGTGCTGTTCAATTGGCTATCCACTCAACCCTGGCCAGCTCTACATTTTCCTGTCCACACCACAGAGACTGGAGAAATCATTGTTATCTCCACTACAGAATGTTCCATTCATTCACAGCGAATCTGGAATTCATCTGAATCTCCACTCCCGGCAGGTTTTCGTGACACCACTGGTAAATATCCAAGTAAGCCAATGCTGGTTTTAAGTGGCCTGCTCATACTCTCAGCCGTGCTGTTCAATTTGCTATCCACTCAACCCTCTTCAGCTCCATTTTCCTGTCCACATAACCCAAACTTCAGAAACAATTGGTATCTCCTCCACAGAATGTTCCATTCATTGACGGCAAATCTGAAATTCATCTAATTCTCAACTCCCGTCAGGTTTTCGTTACACCACTTGTGAATGTCCAATTAAGCCAAAGCTGGTTTTCAGTGGCCTGTTCTTACTACGAGACGTGCTGTTCATTTGGCTATCCATTCCACCCTGTTCAGCTCTACATTTTCGTGTCCACAAAACCCAGCCTTCAGAAATCATTGGAATCACCACTAGAGAATGTTCCATTCATTCACTGCGAATCTGGAATTCATCTGAATCTCCACTCCCGGCAGGTTTTCATTGCACCACTGCTGAATGTTCAAGTAACGCAATGATGGTTTTCAGCGGTCTATTCACACTCGAACCCGTGCTGTTCACGGTCTAGCGACTCAACACTGGTGAGTTCTTCTTTTTCCAGTTCAGACAATACAAACCTCAGAAACCATTGCAATCTACACTACAGAATGTTTCATTCATTCAGGCGAATCTTGAATTCATCTTGTTCTCCACTCCCAGCAGGTTTTCGTTTCACCACTGGTGAATGTCCAAGCAACCCAAGGCTGGTTTCAGCTGCGTGTTAACACTCGCAGCCGTGCTGTTCAATTGGCTATCCAGTGAACGCTGGTTAGCTCTTGATTTTCCTTCCACACACCGAGCCTTCAGAAATCATTCTTATCTCCACTTCAGAATGTTCCATTCGTTCCCTGCGAATCTGGAATTCCTCTGACTCTCCACACCAGGCAGATTTTCCTAACAACACTGGTGAATGACCAGGTAATCCAATGCTGGTTTTCAGCGGCTGTTCACACTCACAGCCTTGCTGTTCAATTGGCAATCCAGTCAAACCTAGTCAGCTCTTCATTTTCCTGTCCACACAACCCAGCGTTCAGAAATCATTGGAATCTCTACTACAGAAATTTCCATTCATTCACTGTGAATCTGGAAATACTCTGAATCTGCATTCCAGGAAGGCTTTCGTTACACCACTGATGAATGTCCAAGTAATGCAATGCTGCTTCTTAGTGGTCTGTTCACACTCGAAACCGTGCTGTTCATTGGCTATCCACTCAATATCGGTCAGCTCTTCAATATCCTGTCCAGACTATCCAGATTCCTAAATGTTGGCAATCACCACTACAGAATGTTCCATTCAATCACGCGAATCTGGAATTCATCAGAGTCTCCACTCCTGGAAGGTTTTCGTGACACCACTGGTAAATGTCCAAGGAAGACAATGCTGGTTTTAAGCCGCCTGCTAACACACTCAGCCGTGCTGTTCAATTTGCTATCCACCCAACCCTATTCAGCTCTACATTTTCCTGTCCTCATAACCCAACCTTCAGAAATAATTGGTATCTCCTCCACAGAATGTTCCGTTCATTCACTGCGAATTTTAAATTCATCTGACTCTCAACTCCCGGCGGGTTATCGTTACACCACTTGTGAATGTCCAAGTAAGCCAATGCTGGTTTTCAGTGGCCTGTTCATACTAAGAGACGTGCTGTTCATTTGGCTATCCACTCCACCCTGTTCAGCTCTACATTTTCGTGTCCACAAAACCCAGCCTTCAGAAATCATTGGAATCACCACTAGAGAATGTTCCATTCATTCACTGCGAATCTGGAATTCCTCTGAACCTCCACTCCTGGCAGGTTTTCGTTACGCCACTGGTGAATGTCCAAGTAACTCAATACTGGTTTTCAGAGGCATGTTCAACTCGCAGAAGTGCTGTTCAATGGGCTATCCACTCAATATTGGTCAGCTCTTCATTTTCCTCTCCACACAAACCAGCCTTCAGAAATCATTGGGCTCTCCACTACAGACTGTTCCATTCATTCACTGCGATTCTGCAATTCATCTGACTCTCCGCTCCAGGCAGGTTTTCATTACAGCACTGGTGAATGACCAAGTAATCCAATGCTGGTTTTCAGCCGCCTTTTCACACTCGCAGTGTGCTGTTCAATTGTCTATCCACTCAAACCTGGTCAGCCTTTCATTTTCTTTTCCACAATATCAGACTTCAGAAATCATTGGAATCGCCAGTACAGAATGTTCCATTCATTCACTGCCAATCTGGAATTCATCTGAATCTGCACTCCAGGTAGGCTTTCATTACACCACTTATGAATGTCCAAGTAACACAATGCTGGTTTTCAGCGGTCTGTTCACACTCTAAGCCCTGCTTTTTACTGGGTATCCACACAACTGTGGTCAGCTCTTCATTTTCATGTCCAAACAATCCAGACTTGAGAAATCATTGCAATCTCCAGTACAGAATGTTCCATTCATTCACTGCGAATCTGGAATTCAACTGAATCTCCACTACCTGCAGATTTATCTTACACCACTTGTGAATGTCCAAGTAAAACAATGCTGGTTTTCAGAGGCCTGTTCATGTTCGCAGTCGTGCTGTTCAATTGGCTATCCACTCAACCTGTTTTGCTCCTCATTTTCCTGTGCACACAACCCAGCCTTCAGAAATCATTGTAATCTCCACTACAGGATGTTCCATTCATGCACTGGGAATCTGGAATTCATCTGAATCTGCACTCCACGCAGGCTTTCGTTACACCACTGCTGAAAGTCGAAGTAATGCAATACTGGTTTTCAGTGGTCTGTTCACATTCGAAGCCGAGGCTTTTTACAGGCTATCCACTCAACACTGGTCAGCTCTTCATTTTCGTGTCCCCACAATCCAGATTTCAGAAATCATTGCAATCTCCACTACAGAATGTTCCATTCATTCACTGCGAGTCTGGAGTTTATCTGATTCTCCACTCCCGCCTGGTTAACATTACACCACTTGTGAATGTCCAAGTAAGCCAATGCTGGTTTTCAGAGGCCTGTTCTTACTCGCAGCCGTGCTGTTTAATTGACAATTCACTCCACCCTGTTCAGCTCTTCTTTGTCCCACCACACTACCAGCCTTCAGAAATCTTTGTTATCTCCACTACAGAATGTTCCATTCATTCACTGCGAATCTGGAATTCATCTGACTCTCAACTCCACGCAGGTTTTCATTACACCACTGTTGAATGTCCAAGTAACCCAATGCTGGTTTTCAGCGGCCTGTTCATATTCGCAGCCCTGCTGTTTACTTGGCTATCGATTCAAGCCTGGTCAGCTCTTCATTTTCCTGTCCACACAACACAGGCTTCAGAAATCATTGGAATCTCCTCTACAGAATGTTCCATTCATTCACTGCGAATGTGGAATTCAACTGACTCTCCACTCCATGCAGGTTTTCCTTACACCACTGATGAATGTCCAAGTAACCCAATGCTGGTTTTCAGCTGCATGTTCACACTCGCAGCCATGCTATACAATTGGCTTTCCACTAAATCCTGATTAGTTCTTGATTTTCCTTCCACACGACCCAGCCTTCAGAAATCGTTGGAATCTCCACTAGAGAATGTTCCATTCATTCACTGCGAATCTGGAATTCCTCTGAACCTCCACTCCCGGCAGGTTTTCGTTACACCACTGTTGAATGTCCAAGTAACCCAATGTTTTAAGTGTTTTCTTCACAAGCGCAGTGGTGCTGTTCAATTGGCTATCCACTCAACCCTGGCCAGCTCTACATTTTCCTGTCCACACCACAGAGACTGGAGAAATCATTGTTATCTCCACTACAGAATGTTCCATTCATTCACAGCGAATCTGGAATTCATCTGAATCTCCACTCCCGGCAGGTTTTCGTGACACCACTGGTAAATATCCAAGTAAGCCAATGCTGGTTTTAAGTGGCCTGCTCATACTCTCAGCCGTGCTGTTCAATTTGCTATCCACTCAACCCTCTTCAGCTCCATTTTCCTGTCCACATAACCCAAACTTCAGAAACAATTGGTATCTCCTCCACAGAATGTTCCATTCATTGACGGCAAATCTGAAATTCATCTAATTCTCAACTCCCGTCAGGTTTTCGTTACACCACTTGTGAATGTCCAATTAAGCCAAAGCTGGTTTTCAGTGGCCTGTTCTTACTACGAGACGTGCTGTTCATTTGGCTATCCATTCCACCCTGTTCAGCTCTACATTTTCGTGTCCACAAAACCCAGCCTTCAGAAATCATTGGAATCACCACTAGAGAATGTTCCATTCATTCACTGCGAATCTGGAATTCATCTGAATCTCCACTCCCGGCAGGTTTTCATTGCACCACTGCTGAATGTTCAAGTAACGCAATGATGGTTTTCAGCGGTCTATTCACACTCGAACCCGTGCTGTTCACGGTCTAGCGACTCAACACTGGTGAGTTCTTCTTTTTCCAGTTCAGACAATACAAACCTCAGAAACCATTGCAATCTACACTACAGAATGTTTCATTCATTCAGGCGAATCTTGAATTCATCTTGTTCTCCACTCCCAGCAGGTTTTCGTTTCACCACTGGTGAATGTCCAAGCAACCCAAGGCTGGTTTCAGCTGCGTGTTAACACTCGCAGCCGTGCTGTTCAATTGGCTATCCAGTGAACGCTGGTTAGCTCTTGATTTTCCTTCCACACACCGAGCCTTCAGAAATCATTCTTATCTCCACTTCAGAATGTTCCATTCGTTCCCTGCGAATCTGGAATTCCTCTGACTCTCCACACCAGGCAGATTTTCCTAACAACACTGGTGAATGACCAGGTAATCCAATGCTGGTTTTCAGCGGCTGTTCACACTCACAGCCTTGCTGTTCAATTGGCAATCCAGTCAAACCTAGTCAGCTCTTCATTTTCCTGTCCACACAACCCAGCGTTCAGAAATCATTGGAATCTCTACTACAGAAATTTCCATTCATTCACTGTGAATCTGGAAATACTCTGAATCTGCATTCCAGGAAGGCTTTCGTTACACCACTGATGAATGTCCAAGTAATGCAATGCTGCTTCTTAGTGGTCTGTTCACACTCGAAACCGTGCTGTTCATTGGCTATCCACTCAATATCGGTCAGCTCTTCAATATCCTGTCCAGACTATCCAGATTCCTAAATGTTGGCAATCACCACTACAGAATGTTCCATTCAATCACGCGAATCTGGAATTCATCAGAGTCTCCACTCCTGGAAGGTTTTCGTGACACCACTGGTAAATGTCCAAGGAAGACAATGCTGGTTTTAAGCCGCCTGCTAACACACTCAGCCGTGCTGTTCAATTTGCTATCCACCCAACCCTATTCAGCTCTACATTTTCCTGTCCTCATAACCCAACCTTCAGAAATAATTGGTATCTCCTCCACAGAATGTTCCGTTCATTCACTGCGAATCTTAAATTCATCTGACTCTCAACTCCCGGCGGGTTATCGTTACACCACTTGTGAATGTCCAAGTAAGCCAATGCTGGTTTTCAGTGGCCTGTTCATACTAAGAGACGTGCTGTTCATTTGGCTATCCACTCCACCCTGTTCAGCTCTACATTTTCGTGTCCACAAAACCCAGCCTTCAGAAATCATTGGAATCACCACTAGAGAATGTTCCATTCATTCACTGCGAATCTGGAATTCCTCTGAACCTCCACTCCTGGCAGGTTTTCGTTACGCCACTGGTGAATGTCCAAGTAACTCAATACTGGTTTTCAGAGGCATGTTCAACTCGCAGAAGTGCTGTTCAATGGGCTATCCACTCAATATTGGTCAGCTCTTCATTTTCCTCTCCACACAAACCAGCCTTCAGAAATCATTGGGCTCTCCACTACAGACTGTTCCATTCATTCACTGCGATTCTGCAATTCATCTGACTCTCCGCTCCAGGCAGGTTTTCATTACAGCACTGGTGAATGACCAAGTAATCCAATGCTGGTTTTCAGCCGCCTTTTCACACTCGCAGTGTGCTGTTCAATTGTCTATCCACTCAAACCTGGTCAGCCTTTCATTTTCTTTTCCACAATATCAGACTTCAGAAATCATTGGAATCGCCAGTACAGAATGTTCCATTCATTCACTGCCAATCTGGAATTCATCTGAATCTGCACTCCAGGTAGGCTTTCATTACACCACTTATGAATGTCCAAGTAACACAATGCTGGTTTTCAGCGGTCTGTTCACACTCTAAGCCCTGCTTTTTACTGGGTATCCACACAACTGTGGTCAGCTCTTCATTTTCATGTCCAAACAATCCAGACTTGAGAAATCATTGCAATCTCCAGTACAGAATGTTCCATTCATTCACTGCGAATCTGGAATTCAACTGAATCTCCACTACCTGCAGATTTATCTTACACCACTTGTGAATGTCCAAGTAAAACAATGCTGGTTTTCAGAGGCCTGTTCATGTTCGCAGTCGTGCTGTTCAATTGGCTATCCACTCAACCTGTTTTGCTCCTCATTTTCCTGTGCACACAACCCAGCCTTCAGAAATCATTGTAATCTCCACTACAGGATGTTCCATTCATGCACTGGGAATCTGGAATTCATCTGAATCTGCACTCCACGCAGGCTTTCGTTACACCACTGCTGAAAGTCGAAGTAATGCAATACTGGTTTTCAGTGGTCTGTTCACATTCGAAGCCGAGGCTTTTTACAGGCTATCCACTCAACACTGGTCAGCTCTTCATTTTCGTGTCCCCACAATCCAGATTTCAGAAATCATTGCAATCTCCACTACAGAATGTTCCATTCATTCACTGCGAGTCTGGAGTTTATCTGATTCTCCACTCCCGCCTGGTTAACATTACACCACTTGTGAATGTCCAAGTAAGCCAATGCTGGTTTTCAGAGGCCTGTTCTTACTCGCAGCCGTGCTGTTTAATTGACAATTCACTCCACCCTGTTCAGCTCTTCTTTGTCCCACCACACTACCAGCCTTCAGAAATCTTTGTTATCTCCACTACAGAATGTTCCATTCATTCACTGCGAATCTGGAATTCATCTGACTCTCAACTCCACGCAGGTTTTCATTACACCACTGTTGAATGTCCAAGTAACCCAATGCTGGTTTTCAGCGGCCTGTTCATATTCGCAGCCCTGCTGTTTACTTGGCTATCGATTCAAGCCTGGTCAGCTCTTCATTTTCCTGTCCACACAACACAGGCTTCAGAAATCATTGGAATCTCCTCTACAGAATGTTCCATTCATTCACTGCGAATGTGGAATTCAACTGACTCTCCACTCCATGCAGGTTTTCCTTACACCACTGATGAATGTCCAAGTAACCCAATGCTGGTTTTCAGCTGCATGTTCACACTCGCAGCCATGCTATACAATTGGCTTTCCACTAAATCCTGATTAGTTCTTGATTTTCCTTCCACACGACCCAGCCTTCAGAAATCGTTGGAATCTCCACTAGAGAATGTTCCATTCATTCACTGCGAATCTGGAATTCCTCTGAACCTCCACTCCCGGCAGGTTTTCGTTACACCACTGTTGAATGTCCAAGTAACCCAATGTTTTAAGTGTTTTCTTCACAAGCGCAGTGGTGCTGTTCAATTGGCTATCCACTCAACCCTGGCCAGCTCTACATTTTCCTGTCCACACCACAGAGACTGGAGAAATCATTGTTATCTCCACTACAGAATGTTCCATTCATTCACAGCGAATCTGGAATTCATCTGAATCTCCACTCCCGGCAGGTTTTCGTGACACCACTGGTAAATATCCAAGTAAGCCAATGCTGGTTTTAAGTGGCCTGCTCATACTCTCAGCCGTGCTGTTCAATTTGCTATCCACTCAACCCTCTTCAGCTCCATTTTCCTGTCCACATAACCCAAACTTCAGAAACAATTGGTATCTCCTCCACAGAATGTTCCATTCATTGACGGCAAATCTGAAATTCATCTAATTCTCAACTCCCGTCAGGTTTTCGTTACACCACTTGTGAATGTCCAATTAAGCCAAAGCTGGTTTTCAGTGGCCTGTTCTTACTACGAGACGTGCTGTTCATTTGGCTATCCATTCCACCCTGTTCAGCTCTACATTTTCGTGTCCACAAAACCCAGCCTTCAGAAATCATTGGAATCACCACTAGAGAATGTTCCATTCATTCACTGCGAATCTGGAATTCATCTGAATCTCCACTCCCGGCAGGTTTTCATTGCACCACTGCTGAATGTTCAAGTAACGCAATGATGGTTTTCAGCGGTCTATTCACACTCGAACCCGTGCTGTTCACGGTCTAGCGACTCAACACTGGTGAGTTCTTCTTTTTCCAGTTCAGACAATACAAACCTCAGAAACCATTGCAATCTACACTACAGAATGTTTCATTCATTCAGGCGAATCTTGAATTCATCTTGTTCTCCACTCCCAGCAGGTTTTCGTTTCACCACTGGTGAATGTCCAAGCAACCCAAGGCTGGTTTCAGCTGCGTGTTAACACTCGCAGCCGTGCTGTTCAATTGGCTATCCAGTGAACGCTGGTTAGCTCTTGATTTTCCTTCCACACACCGAGCCTTCAGAAATCATTCTTATCTCCACTTCAGAATGTTCCATTCGTTCCCTGCGAATCTGGAATTCCTCTGACTCTCCACACCAGGCAGATTTTCCTAACAACACTGGTGAATGACCAGGTAATCCAATGCTGGTTTTCAGCGGCTGTTCACACTCACAGCCTTGCTGTTCAATTGGCAATCCAGTCAAACCTAGTCAGCTCTTCATTTTCCTGTCCACACAACCCAGCGTTCAGAAATCATTGGAATCTCTACTACAGAAATTTCCATTCATTCACTGTGAATCTGGAAATACTCTGAATCTGCATTCCAGGAAGGCTTTCGTTACACCACTGATGAATGTCCAAGTAATGCAATGCTGCTTCTTAGTGGTCTGTTCACACTCGAAACCGTGCTGTTCATTGGCTATCCACTCAATATCGGTCAGCTCTTCAATATCCTGTCCAGACTATCCAGATTCCTAAATGTTGGCAATCACCACTACAGAATGTTCCATTCAATCACGCGAATCTGGAATTCATCAGAGTCTCCACTCCTGGAAGGTTTTCGTGACACCACTGGTAAATGTCCAAGGAAGACAATGCTGGTTTTAAGCCGCCTGCTAACACACTCAGCCGTGCTGTTCAATTTGCTATCCACCCAACCCTATTCAGCTCTACATTTTCCTGTCCTCATAACCCAACCTTCAGAAATAATTGGTATCTCCTCCACAGAATGTTCCGTTCATTCACTGCGAATCTTAAATTCATCTGACTCTCAACTCCCGGCGGGTTATCGTTACACCACTTGTGAATGTCCAAGTAAGCCAATGCTGGTTTTCAGTGGCCTGTTCATACTAAGAGACGTGCTGTTCATTTGGCTATCCACTCCACCCTGTTCAGCTCTACATTTTCGTGTCCACAAAACCCAGCCTTCAGAAATCATTGGAATCACCACTAGAGAATGTTCCATTCATTCACTGCGAATCTGGAATTCCTCTGAACCTCCACTCCTGGCAGGTTTTCGTTACGCCACTGGTGAATGTCCAAGTAACTCAATACTGGTTTTCAGAGGCATGTTCAACTCGCAGAAGTGCTGTTCAATGGGCTATCCACTCAATATTGGTCAGCTCTTCATTTTCCTCTCCACACAAACCAGCCTTCAGAAATCATTGGGCTCTCCACTACAGACTGTTCCATTCATTCACTGCGATTCTGCAATTCATCTGACTCTCCGCTCCAGGCAGGTTTTCATTACAGCACTGGTGAATGACCAAGTAATCCAATGCTGGTTTTCAGCCGCCTTTTCACACTCGCAGTGTGCTGTTCAATTGTCTATCCACTCAAACCTGGTCAGCCTTTCATTTTCTTTTCCACAATATCAGACTTCAGAAATCATTGGAATCGCCAGTACAGAATGTTCCATTCATTCACTGCCAATCTGGAATTCATCTGAATCTGCACTCCAGGTAGGCTTTCATTACACCACTTATGAATGTCCAAGTAACACAATGCTGGTTTTCAGCGGTCTGTTCACACTCTAAGCCCTGCTTTTTACTGGGTATCCACACAACTGTGGTCAGCTCTTCATTTTCATGTCCAAACAATCCAGACTTGAGAAATCATTGCAATCTCCAGTACAGAATGTTCCATTCATTCACTGCGAATCTGGAATTCAACTGAATCTCCACTACCTGCAGATTTATCTTACACCACTTGTGAATGTCCAAGTAAAACAATGCTGGTTTTCAGAGGCCTGTTCATGTTCGCAGTCGTGCTGTTCAATTGGCTATCCACTCAACCTGTTTTGCTCCTCATTTTCCTGTGCACACAACCCAGCCTTCAGAAATCATTGTAATCTCCACTACAGGATGTTCCATTCATGCACTGGGAATCTGGAATTCATCTGAATCTGCACTCCACGCAGGCTTTCGTTACACCACTGCTGAAAGTCGAAGTAATGCAATACTGGTTTTCAGTGGTCTGTTCACATTCGAAGCCGAGGCTTTTTACAGGCTATCCACTCAACACTGGTCAGCTCTTCATTTTCGTGTCCCCACAATCCAGATTTCAGAAATCATTGCAATCTCCACTACAGAATGTTCCATTCATTCACTGCGAGTCTGGAGTTTATCTGATTCTCCACTCCCGCCTGGTTAACATTACACCACTTGTGAATGTCCAAGTAAGCCAATGCTGGTTTTCAGAGGCCTATTCTTACTCGCAGCCGTGCTGTTTAATTGACAATTCACTCCACCCTGTTCAGCTCTTCTTTGTCCCACCACACTACCAGCCTTCAGAAATCTTTGTTATCTCCACTACAGAATGTTCCATTCATTCACTGCGAATCTGGAATTCATCTGACTCTCAACTCCACGCAGGTTTTCATTACACCACTGTTGAATGTCCAAGTAACCCAATGCTGGTTTTCAGCGGCCTGTTCATATTCGCAGCCCTGCTGTTTACTTGGCTATCGATTCAAGCCTGGTCAGCTCTTCATTTTCCTGTCCACACAACACAGGCTTCAGAAATCATTGGAATCTCCTCTACAGAATGTTCCATTCATTCACTGCGAATGTGGAATTCAACTGACTCTCCACTCCATGCAGGTTTTCCTTACACCACTGATGAATGTCCAAGTAACCCAATGCTGGTTTTCAGCTGCATGTTCACACTCGCAGCCATGCTATACAATTGGCTTTCCACTAAATCCTGATTAGTTCTTGATTTTCCTTCCACACGACCCAGCCTTCAGAAATCGTTGGAATCTCCACTAGAGAATGTTCCATTCATTCACTGCGAATCTGGAATTCCTCTGAACCTCCACTCCCGGCAGGTTTTCGTTACACCACTGTTGAATGTCCAAGTAACCCAATGTTTTAAGTGTTTTCTTCACAAGCGCAGTGGTGCTGTTCAATTGGCTATCCACTCAACCCTGGCCAGCTCTACATTTTCCTGTCCACACCACAGAGACTGGAGAAATCATTGTTATCTCCACTACAGAATGTTCCATTCATTCACAGCGAATCTGGAATTCATCTGAATCTCCACTCCCGGCAGGTTTTCGTGACACCACTGGTAAATATCCAAGTAAGCCAATGCTGGTTTTAAGTGGCCTGCTCATACTCTCAGCCGTGCTGTTCAATTTGCTATCCACTCAACCCTCTTCAGCTCCATTTTCCTGTCCACATAACCCAAACTTCAGAAACAATTGGTATCTCCTCCACAGAATGTTCCATTCATTGACGGCAAATCTGAAATTCATCTAATTCTCAACTCCCGTCAGGTTTTCGTTACACCACTTGTGAATGTCCAATTAAGCCAAAGCTGGTTTTCAGTGGCCTGTTCTTACTACGAGACGTGCTGTTCATTTGGCTATCCATTCCACCCTGTTCAGCTCTACATTTTCGTGTCCACAAAACCCAGCCTTCAGAAATCATTGGAATCACCACTAGAGAATGTTCCATTCATTCACTGCGAATCTGGAATTCATCTGAATCTCCACTCCCGGCAGGTTTTCATTGCACCACTGCTGAATGTTCAAGTAACGCAATGATGGTTTTCAGCGGTCTATTCACACTCGAACCCGTGCTGTTCACGGTCTAGCGACTCAACACTGGTGAGTTCTTCTTTTTCCAGTTCAGACAATACAAACCTCAGAAACCATTGCAATCTACACTACAGAATGTTTCATTCATTCAGGCGAATCTTGAATTCATCTTGTTCTCCACTCCCAGCAGGTTTTCGTTTCACCACTGGTGAATGTCCAAGCAACCCAAGGCTGGTTTCAGCTGCGTGTTAACACTCGCAGCCGTGCTGTTCAATTGGCTATCCAGTGAACGCTGGTTAGCTCTTGATTTTCCTTCCACACACCGAGCCTTCAGAAATCATTCTTATCTCCACTTCAGAATGTTCCATTCGTTCCCTGCGAATCTGGAATTCCTCTGACTCTCCACACCAGGCAGATTTTCCTAACAACACTGGTGAATGACCAGGTAATCCAATGCTGGTTTTCAGCGGCTGTTCACACTCACAGCCTTGCTGTTCAATTGGCAATCCAGTCAAACCTAGTCAGCTCTTCATTTTCCTGTCCACACAACCCAGCGTTCAGAAATCATTGGAATCTCTACTACAGAAATTTCCATTCATTCACTGTGAATCTGGAAATACTCTGAATCTGCATTCCAGGAAGGCTTTCGTTACACCACTGATGAATGTCCAAGTAATGCAATGCTGCTTCTTAGTGGTCTGTTCACACTCGAAACCGTGCTGTTCATTGGCTATCCACTCAATATCGGTCAGCTCTTCAATATCCTGTCCAGACTATCCAGATTCCTAAATGTTGGCAATCACCACTACAGAATGTTCCATTCAATCACGCGAATCTGGAATTCATCAGAGTCTCCACTCCTGGAAGGTTTTCGTGACACCACTGGTAAATGTCCAAGGAAGAAAATGCTGGTTTTAAGCCGCCTGCTAACACACTCAGCCGTGCTGTTCAATTTGCTATCCACCCAACCCTGTTCAGCTCTACATTTTCCTGTCCTCATAACCCAACCTTCAGAAATAATTGGTATCTCCTCCACAGAATGTTCCGTTCATTCACTGCGAATCTTAAATTCATCTGACTCTCAACTCCCGGCGGGTTATCGTTACACCACTTGTGAATGTCCAAGTAAGCCAATGCTGGTTTTCAGTGGCCTGTTCATACTAAGAGACGTGCTGTTCATTTGGCTATCCACTCCACCCTGTTCAGCTCTACATTTTCGTGTCCACAAAACCCAGCCTTCAGAAATCATTGGAATCACCACTAGAGAATGTTCCATTCATTCACTGCGAATCTGGAATTCATCTGAATCTCCACTCCCGGCAGGTTTTCGTGACACCACTGGTAAATATCCAAGTAAGCCAATGCTGGTTTTAAGTGGCCTGCTCATACTCTCAGCCGTGCTGTTCAATTTGCTATCCACTCAACCCTCTTCAGCTCCATTTTCCTGTCCACATAACCCAAACTTCAGAAACAATTGGTATCTCCTCCACAGAATGTTCCATTCATTGACGGCAAATCTGAAATTCATCTAATTCTCAACTCCCGTCAGGTTTTCGTTACACCACTTGTGAATGTCCAATTAAGCCAAAGCTGGTTTTCAGTGGCCTGTTCTTACTACGAGACGTGCTGTTCATTTGGCTATCCATTCCACCCTGTTCAGCTCTACATTTTCGTGTCCACAAAACCCAGCCTTCAGAAATCATTGGAATCACCACTAGAGAATGTTCCATTCATTCACTGCGAATCTGGAATTCATCTGAATCTCCACTCCCGGCAGGTTTTCATTGCACCACTGCTGAATGTTCAAGTAACGCAATGATGGTTTTCCGCGGTCTATTCACACTCGAACCCGTGCTGTTCACGGTCTAGCGACTCAACACTGGTGAGTTCTTCTTTTTCCAGTTCAGACAATACAAACCTCAGAAACCATTGCAATCTACACTACAGAATGTTTCATTCATTCAGGCGAATCTTGAATTCATCTTGTTCTCCACTCCCAGCAGGTTTTCGTTTCACCACTGGTGAATGTCCAAGCAACCCAAGGCTGGTTTCAGCTGCGTGTTAACACTCGCAGCCGTGCTGTTCAATTGGCTATCCAGTGAACGCTGGTTAGCTCTTGATTTTCCTTCCACACACCGAGCCTTCAGAAATCATTCTTATCTCCACTTCAGAATGTTCCATTCGTTCCCTGCGAATCTGGAATTCCTCTGACTCTCCACACCAGGCAGATTTTCCTAACAACACTGGTGAATGACCAGGTAATCCAATGCTGGTTTTCAGCGGCTGTTCACACTCACAGCCTTGCTGTTCAATTGGCAATCCAGTCAAACCTAGTCAGCTCTTCATTTTCCTGTCCACACAACCCAGCGTTCAGAAATCATTGGAATCTCTACTACAGAAATTTCCATTCATTCACTGTGAATCTGGAAGTACTCTGAATCTGCATTCCAGGAAGGCTTTCGTTACACCACTGATGAATGTCCAAGTAATGCAATGCTGCTTCTTAGTGGTCTGTTCACACTCGAAACCGTGCTGTTCATTGGCTATCCACTCAATATCGGTCAGCTCTTCAATATCCTGTCCAGACTATCCAGATTCCTAAATGTTGGCAATCACCACTACAGAATGTTCCATTCAATCACGCGAATCTGGAATTCATCAGAGTCTCCACTCCTGGAAGGTTTTCGTGACACCACTGGTAAATGTCCAAGGAAGACAATGCTGGTTTTAAGCCGCCTGCTAACACACTCAGCCGTGCTGTTCAATTTGCTATCCACCCAACCCTATTCAGCTCTACATTTTCCTGTCCTCATAACCCAACCTTCAGAAATAATTGGTATCTCCTCCACAGAATGTTCCGTTCATTCACTGCGAATCTTAAATTCATCTGACTCTCAACTCCCGGCGGGTTATCGTTACACCACTTGTGAATGTCCAAGTAAGCCAATGCTGGTTTTCAGTGGCCTGTTCATACTAAGAGACGTGCTGTTCATTTGGCTATCCACTCCACCCTGTTCAGCTCTACATTTTCGTGTCCACAAAACCCAACCTTCAGAAATCATTGGAATCACCACTAGAGAATGTTCCATTCATTCACTGCGAATCTGGAATTCCTCTGAACCTCCACTCCTGGCAGGTTTTCGTTACGCCACTGGTGAATGTCCAAGTAACTCAATACTGGTTTTCAGAGGCATGTTCAACTCGCAGAAGTGCTGTTCAATGGGCTATCCACTCAATATTGGTCAGCTCTTCATTTTCCTCTCCACACAAACCAGCCTTCAGAAATCATTGGGCTCTCCACTACAGACTGTTCCATTCATTCACTGCGATTCTGCAATTCATCTGACTCTCCGCTCCAGGCAGGTTTTCATTACAGCACTGGTGAATGACCAAGTAATCCAATGCTGGTTTTCAGCCGCCTTTTCACACTCGCAGTGTGCTGTTCAATTGTCTATCCACTCAAACCTGGTCAGCCTTTCATTTTCTTTTCCACAATATCAGACTTCAGAAATCATTGGAATCGCCAGTACAGAATGTTCCATTCATTCACTGCCAATCTGGAATTCATCTGAATCTGCACTCCAGGTAGGCTTTCATTACACCACTTATGAATGTCCAAGTAACACAATGCTGGTTTTCAGCGGTCTGTTCACACTCTAAGCCCTGCTTTTTACTGGGTATCCACACAACTGTGGTCAGCTCTTCATTTTCATGTCCAAACAATCCAGACTTGAGAAATCATTGCAATCTCCAGTACAGAATGTTCCATTCATTCACTGCGAATCTGGAATTCAACTGAATCTCCACTACCTGCAGATTTATCTTACACCACTTGTGAATGTCCAAGTAAAACAATGCTGGTTTTCAGAGGCCTGTTCATGTTCGCAGTCGTGCTGTTCAATTGGCTATCCACTCAACCTGTTTTGCTCCTCATTTTCCTGTGCACACAACCCAGCCTTCAGAAATCATTGTAATCTCCACTACAGGATGTTCCATTCATGCACTGGGAATCTGGAATTCATCTGAATCTGCACTCCACGCAGGCTTTCGTTACACCACTGCTGAAAGTCGAAGTAATGCAATACTGGTTTTCAGTGGTCTGTTCACATTCGAAGCCGAGGCTTTTTACAGGCTATCCACTCAACACTGGTCAGCTCTTCATTTTCGTGTCCCCACAATCCAGATTTCAGAAATCATTGCAATCTCCACTACAGAATGTTCCATTCATTCACTGCGAGTCTGGAGTTTATCTGATTCTCCACTCCCGCCTGGTTAACATTACACCACTTGTGAATGTCCAAGTAAGCCAATGCTGGTTTTCAGAGGCCTGTTCTTACTCGCAGCCGTGCTGTTTAATTGACAATTCACTCCACCCTGTTCAGCTCTTCATTGTCCCACCACACTACCAGCCTTCAGAAATCTTTGTTATCTCCACTACAGAATGTTCCATTCATTCACTGCGAATCTGGAATTCATCTGACTCTCAACTCCACGCAGGTTTTCATTACACCACTGTTGAATGTCCAAGTAACCCAATGCTGGTTTTCAGCAGCCTGTTCATATTCGCAGCCCTGCTGTTTACTTGGCTATCGATTCAAGCCTGGTCAGCTCTTCATTTTCCTGTCCACACAACACAGGCTTCAGAAATCATTGGAATCTCCTCTACAGAATGTTCCATTCATTCACTGCGAATGTGGAATTCAACTGACTCTCCACTCCATGCAGGTTTTCCTTACACCACTGATGAATGTCCAAGTAACCCAATGCTGGTTTTCAGCTGCATGTTCACACTCGCAGCCATGCTATACAATTGGCTTTCCACTAAATCCTGATTAGTTCTTGATTTTCCTTCCACACGACCCAGCCTTCAGAAATCGTTGGAATCTCCACTAGAGAATGTTCCATTCATTCACTGCGAATCTGGAATTCCTCTGAACCTCCACTCCCGGCAGGTTTTCGTTACACCACTGTTGAATGTCCAAGTAACCCAATGTTTTAAGTGTTTTCTTCACAAGCGCAGTGGTGCTGTTCAATTGGCTATCCACTCAACCCTGGCCAGCTCTACATTTTCCTGTCCACACCACAGAGACTGGAGAAATCATTGTTATCTCCACTACAGAATGTTCCATTCATTCACAGCGAATCTGGAATTCATCTGAATCTCCACTCCCGGCAGGTTTTCGTGACACCACTGGTAAATATCCAAGTAAGCCAATGCTGGTTTTAAGTGGCCTGCTCATACTCTCAGCCGTGCTGTTCAATTTGCTATCCACTCAACCCTCTTCAGCTCCATTTTCCTGTCCACATAACCCAAACTTCAGAAACAATTGGTATCTCCTCCACAGAATGTTCCATTCATTGACGGCAAATCTGAAATTCATCTAATTCTCAACTCCCGTCAGGTTTTCGTTACACCACTTGTGAATGTCCAATTAAGCCAAAGCTGGTTTTCAGTGGCCTGTTCTTACTACGAGACGTGCTGTTCATTTGGCTATCCATTCCACCCTGTTCAGCTCTACATTTTCGTGTCCACAAAACCCAGCCTTCAGAAATCATTGGAATCACCACTAGAGAATGTTCCATTCATTCACTGCGAATCTGGAATTCATCTGAATCTCCACTCCCGGCAGGTTTTCATTGCACCACTGCTGAATGTTCAAGTAACGCAATGATGGTTTTCAGCGGTCTATTCACACTCGAACCCGTGCTGTTCACGGTCTAGCGACTCAACACTGGTGAGTTCTTCTTTTTCCAGTTCAGACAATACAAACCTCAGAAACCATTGCAATCTACACTACAGAATGTTTCATTCATTCAGGCGAATCTTGAATTCATCTTGTTCTCCACTCCCAGCAGGTTTTCGTTTCACCACTGGTGAATGTCCAAGCAACCCAAGGCTGGTTTCAGCTGCGTGTTAACACTCGCAGCCGTGCTGTTCAATTGGCTATCCAGTGAACGCTGGTTAGCTCTTGATTTTCCTTCCACACACCGAGCCTTCAGAAATCATTCTTATCTCCACTTCAGAGTGTTCCATTCGTTCCCTGCGAATCTGGAATTCCTCTGACTCTCCACACCAGGCAGATTTTCCTAACAACACTGGTGAATGACCAGGTAATCCAATGCTGGTTTTCAGCGGCTGTTCACACTCACAGCCTTGCTGTTCAATTGGCAATCCAGTCAAACCTAGTCAGCTCTTCATTTTCCTGTCCACACAACCCAGCGTTCAGAAATCATTGGAATCTCTACTACAGAAATTTCCATTCATTCACTGTGAATCTGGAAATACTCTGAATCTGCATTCCAGGAAGGCTTTCGTTACACCACTGATGAATGTCCAAGTAATGCAATGCTGCTTCTTAGTGGTCTGTTCACACTCGAAACCGTGCTGTTCATTGGCTATCCACTCAATATCGGTCAGCTCTTCAATATCCTGTCCAGACTATCCAGATTCCTAAATGTTGGCAATCACCACTACAGAATGTTCCATTCAATCACGCGAATCTGGAATTCATCAGAGTCTCCACTCCTGGAAGGTTTTCGTGACACCACTGGTAAATGTCCAAGGAAGAAAATGCTGGTTTTAAGCCGCCTGCTAACACACTCAGCCGTGCTGTTCAATTTGCTATCCACCCAACCCTGTTCAGCTCTACATTTTCCTGTCCTCATAACCCAACCTTCAGAAATAATTGGTATCTCCTCCACAGAATGTTCCGTTCATTCACTGCGAATCTTAAATTCATCTGACTCTCAACTCCCGGCGGGTTATCGTTACACCACTTGTGAATGTCCAAGTAAGCCAATGCTGGTTTTCAGTGGCCTGTTCATACTAAGAGACGTGCTGTTCATTTGGCTATCCACTCCACCCTGTTCAGCTCTACATTTTCGTGTCCACAAAACCCAGCCTTCAGAAATCATTGGAATCACCACTAGAGAATGTTCCATTCATTCACTGCGAATCTGGAATTCATCTGAATCTCCACTCCCGGCAGGTTTTCGTGACACCACTGGTAAATATCCAAGTAAGCCAATGCTGGTTTTAAGTGGCCTGCTCATACTCTCAGCCGTGCTGTTCAATTTGCTATCCACTCAACCCTCTTCAGCTCCATTTTCCTGTCCACATAACCCAAACTTCAGAAACAATTGGTATCTCCTCCACAGAATGTTCCATTCATTGACGGCAAATCTGAAATTCATCTAATTCTCAACTCCCGTCAGGTTTTCGTTACACCACTTGTGAATGTCCAATTAAGCCAAAGCTGGTTTTCAGTGGCCTGTTCTTGCTACGAGACGTGCTGTTCATTTGGCTATCCATTCCACCCTGTTCAGCTCTACATTTTCGTGTCCACAAAACCCAGCCTTCAGAAATCATTGGAATCACCACTAGAGAATGTTCCATTCATTCACTGCGAATCTGGAATTCATCTGAATCTCCACTCCCGGCAGGTTTTCATTGCACCACTGCTGAATGTTCAAGTAACGCAATGATGGTTTTCCGCGGTCTATTCACACTCGAACCCGTGCTGTTCACGGTCTAGCGACTCAACACTGGTGAGTTCTTCTTTTTCCAGTTCAGACAATACAAACCTCAGAAACCATTGCAATCTACACTACAGAATGTTTCATTCATTCAGGCGAATCTTGAATTCATCTTGTTCTCCACTCCCAGCAGGTTTTCGTTTCACCACTGGTGAATGTCCAAGCAACCCAAGGCTGGTTTCAGCTGCGTGTTAACACTCGCAGCCGTGCTGTTCAATTGGCTATCCAGTGAACGCTGGTTAGCTCTTGATTTTCCTTCCACACACCGAGCCTTCAGAAATCATTCTTATCTCCACTTCAGAATGTTCCATTCGTTCCCTGCGAATCTGGAATTCCTCTGACTCTCCACACCAGGCAGATTTTCCTAACAACACTGGTGAATGACCAGGTAATCCAATGCTGGTTTTCAGCGGCTGTTCACACTCACAGCCTTGCTGTTCAATTGGCAATCCAGTCAAACCTAGTCAGCTCTTCATTTTCCTGTCCACACAACCCAGCGTTCAGAAATCATTGGAATCTCTACTACAGAAATTTCCATTCATTCACTGTGAATCTGGAAGTACTCTGAATCTGCATTCCAGGAAGGCTTTCGTTACACCACTGATGAATGTCCAAGTAATGCAATGCTGCTTCTTAGTGGTCTGTTCACACTCGAAACCGTGCTGTTCATTGGCTATCCACTCAATATCGGTCAGCTCTTCAATATCCTGTCCAGACTATCCAGATTCCTAAATGTTGGCAATCACCACTACAGAATGTTCCATTCAATCACGCGAATCTGGAATTCATCAGAGTCTCCACTCCTGGAAGGTTTTCGTGACACCACTGGTAAATGTCCAAGGAAGACAATGCTGGTTTTAAGCCGCCTGCTAACACACTCAGCCGTGCTGTTCAATTTGCTATCCACCCAACCCTATTCAGCTCTACATTTTCCTGTCCTCATAACCCAACCTTCAGAAATAATTGGTATCTCCTCCACAGAATGTTCCGTTCATTCACTGCGAATCTTAAATTCATCTGACTCTCAACTCCCGGCGGGTTATCGTTACACCACTTGTGAATGTCCAAGTAAGCCAATGCTGGTTTTCAGTGGCCTGTTCATACTAAGAGACGTGCTGTTCATTTGGCTATCCACTCCACCCTGTTCAGCTCTACATTTTCGTGTCCACAAAACCCAACCTTCAGAAATCATTGGAATCACCACTAGAGAATGTTCCATTCATTCACTGCGAATCTGGAATTCCTCTGAACCTCCACTCCTGGCAGGTTTTCGTTACGCCACTGGTGAATGTCCAAGTAACTCAATACTGGTTTTCAGAGGCATGTTCAACTCGCAGAAGTGCTGTTCAATGGGCTATCCACTCAATATTGGTCAGCTCTTCATTTTCCTCTCCACACAAACCAGCCTTCAGAAATCATTGGGCTCTCCACTACAGACTGTTCCATTCATTCACTGCGATTCTGCAATTCATCTGACTCTCCGCTCCAGGCAGGTTTTCATTACAGCACTGGTGAATGACCAAGTAATCCAATGCTGGTTTTCAGCCGCCTTTTCACACTCGCAGTGTGCTGTTCAATTGTCTATCCACTCAAACCTGGTCAGCCTTTCATTTTCTTTTCCACAATATCAGACTTCAGAAATCATTGGAATCGCCAGTACAGAATGTTCCATTCATTCACTGCCAATCTGGAATTCATCTGAATCTGCACTCCAGGTAGGCTTTCATTACACCACTTATGAATGTCCAAGTAACACAATGCTGGTTTTCAGCGGTCTGTTCACACTCTAAGCCCTGCTTTTTACTGGGTATCCACACAACTGTGGTCAGCTCTTCATTTTCATGTCCAAACAATCCAGACTTGAGAAATCATTGCAATCTCCAGTACAGAATGTTCCATTCATTCACTGCGAATCTGGAATTCAACTGAATCTCCACTACCTGCAGATTTATCTTACACCACTTGTGAATGTCCAAGTAAAACAATGCTGGTTTTCAGAGGCCTGTTCATGTTCGCAGTCGTGCTGTTCAATTGGCTATCCACTCAACCTGTTTTGCTCCTCATTTTCCTGTGCACACAACCCAGCCTTCAGAAATCATTGTAATCTCCACTACAGGATGTTCCATTCATTCACTGGGAATCTGGAATTCATCTGAATCTGCACTCCACGCAGGCTTTCGTTACACCACTGCTGAAAGTCGAAGTAATGCAATACTGGTTTTCAGTGGTCTGTTCACATTCGAAGCCGAGGCTTTTTACAGGCTATCCACTCAACACTGGTCAGCTCTTCATTTTCGTGTCCCCACAATCCAGATTTCAGAAATCATTGCAATCTCCACTACAGAATGTTCCATTCATTCACTGCGAGTCTGGAGTTTATCTGATTCTCCACTCCCGCCTGGTTAACATTACACCACTTGTGAATGTCCAAGTAAGCCAATGCTGGTTTTCAGAGGCCTGTTCATACTCGCAGCCGTGCTGTTTAATTGACAATTCACTCCACCCTGTTCAGCTCTTCATTGTCCCACCACACTACCAGCCTTCAGAAATCTTTGTTATCTCCACTACAGAATGTTCCATTCATTCACTGCGAATCTGGAATTCATCTGACTCTCAACTCCACGCAGGTTTTCATTACACCACTGTTGAATGTCCAAGTAACCCAATGCTGGTTTTCAGCGGCCTGTTCATATTCGCAGCCCTGCTGTTTACTTGGCTATCGATTCAAGCCTGGTCAGCTCTTCATTTTCCTGTCCACACAACACAGGCTTCAGAAATCATTGGAATCTCCTCTACAGAATGTTCCATTCATTCACTGCGAATGTGGAATTCAACTGACTCTCCACTCCATGCAGGTTTTCCTTACACCACTGATGAATGTCCAAGTAACCCAATGCTGGTTTTCAGCTGCATGTTCACACTCGCAGCCATGCTATACAATTGGCTTTCCACTAAATCCTGATTAGTTCTTGATTTTCCTTCCACACGACCCAGCCTTCAGAAATCGTTGGAATCTCCACTAGAGAATGTTCCATTCATTCACTGCGAATCTGGAATTCCTCTGAACCTCCACTCCCGGCAGGTTTTCGTTACACCACTGTTGAATGTCCAAGTAACCCAATGTTTTAAGTGTTTTCTTCACAAGCGCAGTGGTGCTGTTCAATTGGCTATCCACTCAACCCTGGCCAGCTCTACATTTTCCTGTCCACACCACAGAGACTGGAGAAATCATTGTTATCTCCACTACAGAATGTTCCATTCATTCACAGCGAATCTGGAATTCATCTGAATCTCCACTCCCGGCAGGTTTTCGTGACACCACTGGTAAATATCCAAGTAAGCCAATGCTGGTTTTAAGTGGCCTGCTCATACTCTCAGCCGTGCTGTTCAATTTGCTATCCACTCAACCCTCTTCAGCTCCATTTTCCTGTCCACATAACCCAAACTTCAGAAACAATTGGTATCTCCTCCACAGAATGTTCCATTCATTGACGGCAAATCTGAAATTCATCTAATTCTCAACTCCCGTCAGGTTTTCGTTACACCACTTGTGAATGTCCAATTAAGCCAAAGCTGGTTTTCAGTGGCCTGTTCTTACTACGAGACGTGCTGTTCATTTGGCTATCCATTCCACCCTGTTCAGCTCTACATTTTCGTGTCCACAAAACCCAGCCTTCAGAAATCATTGGAATCACCACTAGAGAATGTTCCATTCATTCACTGCGAATCTGGAATTCATCTGAATCTCCACTCCCGGCAGGTTTTCATGGCACCACTGCTGAATGTTCAAGTAACGCAATGATGGTTTTCAGCGGTCTATTCACACTCGAACCCGTGCTGTTCACGGTCTAGCGACTCAACACTGGTGAGTTCTTCTTTTTCCAGTTCAGACAATACAAACCTCAGAAACCATTGCAATCTACACTACAGAATGTTTCATTCATTCAGGCGAATCTTGAATTCATCTTGTTCTCCACTCCCAGCAGGTTTTCGTTTCACCACTGGTGAATGTCCAAGCAACCCAAGGCTGGTTTCAGCTGCGTGTTAACACTCGCAGCCGTGCTGTTCAATTGGCTATCCAGTGAACGCTGGTTAGCTCTTGATTTTCCTTCCACACACCGAGCCTTCAGAAATCATTCTTATCTCCACTTCAGAATGTTCCATTCGTTCCCTGCGAATCTGGAATTCCTCTGACTCTCCACACCAGGCAGATTTTCCTAACAACACTGGTGAATGACCAGGTAATCCAATGCTGGTTTTCAGCGGCTGTTCACACTCACAGCCTTGCTGTTCAATTGGCAATCCAGTCAAACCTAGTCAGCTCTTCATTTTCCTGTCCACACAACCCAGCGTTCAGAAATCATTGGAATCTCTACTACAGAAATTTCCATTCATTCACTGTGAATCTGGAAATACTCTGAATCTGCATTCCAGGAAGGCTTTCGTTACACCACTGATGAATGTCCAAGTAATGCAATGCTGCTTCTTAGTGGTCTGTTCACACTCGAAACCGTGCTGTTCATTGGCTATCCACTCAATATCGGTCAGCTCTTCAATATCCTGTCCAGACTATCCAGATTCCTAAATGTTGGCAATCACCACTACAGAATGTTCCATTCAATCACGCGAATCTGGAATTCATCAGAGTCTCCACTCCTGGAAGGTTTTCGTGACACCACTGGTAAATGTCCAAGGAAGACAATGCTGGTTTTAAGCCGCCTGCTAACACACTCAGCCGTGCTGTTCAATTTGCTATCCACCCAACCCTATTCAGCTCTACATTTTCCTGTCCTCATAACCCAACCTTCAGAAATAATTGGTATCTCCTCCACAGAATGTTCCGTTCATTCACTGCGAATCTTAAATTCATCTGACTCTCAACTCCCGGCGGGTTATCGTTACACCACTTGTGAATGTCCAAGTAAGCCAATGCTGGTTTTCAGTGGCCTGTTCATACTAAGAGACGTGCTGTTCATTTGGCTATCCACTCCACCCTGTTCAGCTCTACATTCTCGTGTCCACAAAACCCAGCCTTCAGAAATCATTGGAATCACCACTAGAGAATGTTCCATTCATTCACTGCGAATCTGGAATTCCTCTGAACCTCCACTCCTGGCAGGTTTTCGTTACGCCACTGGTGAATGTCCAAGTAACTCAATACTGGTTTTCAGAGGCATGTTCAACTCGCAGAAGTGCTGTTCAATGGGCTATCCACTCAATATTGGTCAGCTCTTCATTTTCCTCTCCACACAAACCAGCCTTCAGAAATCATTGGGCTCTCCACTACAGACTGTTCCATTCATTCACTGCGATTCTGCAATTCATCTGACTCTCCGCTCCAGGCAGGTTTTCATTACAGCACTGGTGAATGACCAAGTAATCCAATGCTGGTTTTCAGCCGCCTTTTCACACTCGCAGTGTGCTGTTCAATTGTCTATCCACTCAAACCTGGTCAGCCTTTCATTTTCTTTTCCACAATATCAGACTTCAGAAATCATTGGAATCGCCAGTACAGAATGTTCCATTCATTCACTGCCAATCTGGAATTCATCTGAATCTGCACTCCAGGTAGGCTTTCATTACACCACTTATGAATGTCCAAGTAACACAATGCTGGTTTTCAGTGGTCTGTTCACACTCTAAGCCCTGCTTTTTACTGGGTATCCACACAACTGTGGTCAGCTCTTCATTTTCATGTCCAAACAATCCAGACTTGAGAAATCATTGCAATCTCCAGTACAGAATGTTCCATTCATTCACTGCGAATCTGGAATTCAACTGAATCTCCACTACCTGCAGATTTATCTTACACCACTTGTGAATGTCCAAGTAAAACAATGCTGGTTTTCAGAGGCCTGTTCATGTTCGCAGTCGTGCTGTTCAATTGGCTATCCACTCAACCTGTTTTGCTCCTCATTTTCCTGTGCACACAACCCAGCCTTCAGAAATCATTGTAATCTCCACTACAGGATGTTCCATTCATTCACTGGGAATCTGGAATTCATCTGAATCTGCACTCCACGCAGGCTTTCGTTACACCACTGCTGAAAGTCGAAGTAATGCAATACTGGTTTTCAGTGGTCTGTTCACATTCGAAGCCGAGGCTTTTTACAGGCTATCCACTCAACACTGGTCAGCTCTTCATTTTCGTGTCCCCACAATCCAGATTTCAGAAATCATTGCAATCTCCACTACAGAATGTTCCATTCATTCACTGCGAGTCTGGAGTTTATCTGATTCTCCACTCCCGCCTGGTTAACATTACACCACTTGTGAATGTCCAAGTAAGCCAATGCTGGTTTTCAGAGGCCTGTTCATACTCGCAGCCGTGCTGTTTAATTGACAATTCACTCCACCCTGTTCAGCTCTTCATTGTCCCACCACACTACCAGCCTTCAGAAATCTTTGTTATCTCCACTACAGAATGTTCCATTCATTCACTGCGAATCTGGAATTCATCTGACTCTCAACTCCACGCAGGTTTTCATTACACCACTGTTGAATGTCCAAGTAACCCAATGCTGGTTTTCAGCGGCCTGTTCATATTCGCAGCCCTGCTGTTTACTTGGCTATCGATTCAAGCCTGGTCAGCTCTTCATTTTCCTGTCCACACAACACAGGCTTCAGAAATCATTGGAATCTCCTCTACAGAATGTTCCATTCATTCACTGCGAATGTGGAATTCAACTGACTCTCCACTCCATGCAGGTTTTCCTTACACCACTGATGAATGTCCAAGTAACCCAATGCTGGTTTTCAGCTGCATGTTCACACTCGCAGCCATGCTATACAATTGGCTTTCCACTAAATCCTGATTAGTTCTTGATTTTCCTTCCACACGACCCAGCCTTCAGAAATCGTTGGAATCTCCACTAGAGAATGTTCCATTCATTCACTGCGAATCTGGAATTCCTCTGAACCTCCACTCCCGGCACGTTTTCGTTACACCACTGTTGAATGTCCAAGTAACCCAATGTTTTAAGTGTTTTCTTCACAAGCGCAGTGGTGCTGTTCAATTGGCTATCCACTCAACCCTGGCCAGCTCTACATTTTCCTGTCCACACCACAGAGACTGGAGAAATCATTGTTATCTCCACTACAGAATGTTCCATTCATTCACAGCGAATCTGGAATTCATCTGAATCTCCACTCCCGGCAGGTTTTCGTGACACCACTGGTAAATATCCAAGTAAGCCAATGCTGGTTTTAAGTGGCCTGCTCATACTCTCAGCCGTGCTGTTCAATTTGCTATCCACTCAACCCTCTTCAGCTCCATTTTCCTGTCCACATAACCCAAACTTCAGAAACAATTGGTATCTCCTCCACAGAATGTTCCATTCATTGACGGCAAATCTGAAATTCATCTAATTCTCAACTCCCGTCAGGTTTTCGTTACACCACTTGTGAATGTCCAATTAAGCCAAAGCTGGTTTTCAGTGGCCTGTTCTTACTACGAGACGTGCTGTTCATTTGGCTATCCATTCCACCCTGTTCAGCTCTACATTTTCGTGTCCACAAAACCCAGCCTTCAGAAATCATTGGAATCACCACTAGAGAATGTTCCATTCATTCACTGCGAATCTGGAATTCATCTGAATCTCCACTCCCGGCAGGTTTTCATGGCACCACTGCTGAATGTTCAAGTAACGCAATGATGGTTTTCAGCGGTCTATTCACACTCGAACCCGTGCTGTTCACGGTCTAGCGACTCAACACTGGTGAGTTCTTCTTTTTCCAGTTCAGACAATACAAACCTCAGAAACCATTGCAATCTACACTACAGAATGTTTCATTCATTCAGGCGAATCTTGAATTCATCTTGTTCTCCACTCCCAGCAGGTTTTCGTTTCACCACTGGTGAATGTCCAAGCAACCCAAGGCTGGTTTCAGCTGCGTGTTAACACTCGCAGCCGTGCTGTTCAATTGGCTATCCAGTGAACGCTGGTTAGCTCTTGATTTTCCTTCCACACACCGAGCCTTCAGAAATCATTCTTATCTCCACTTCAGAATGTTCCATTCGTTCCCTGCGAATCTGGAATTCCTCTGACTCTCCACACCAGGCAGATTTTCCTAACAACACTGGTGAATGACCAGGTAATCCAATGCTGGTTTTCAGCGGCTGTTCACACTCACAGCCTTGCTGTTCAATTGGCAATCCAGTCAAACCTAGTCAGCTCTTCATTTTCCTGTCCACACAACCCAGCGTTCAGAAATCATTGGAATCTCTACTACAGAAATTTCCATTCATTCACTGTGAATCTGGAAATACTCTGAATCTGCATTCCAGGAAGGCTTTCGTTACACCACTGATGAATGTCCAAGTAATGCAATGCTGCTTCTTAGTGGTCTGTTCACACTCGAAACCGTGCTGTTCATTGGCTATCCACTCAATATCGGTCAGCTCTTCAATATCCTGTCCAGACTATCCAGATTCCTAAATGTTGGCAATCACCACTACAGAATGTTCCATTCAATCACGCGAATCTGGAATTCATCAGAGTCTCCACTCCTGGAAGGTTTTCGTGACACCACTGGTAAATGTCCAAGGAAGACAATGCTGGTTTTAAGCCGCCTGCTAACACACTCAGCCGTGCTGTTCAATTTGCTATCCACCCAACCCTATTCAGCTCTACATTTTCCTGTCCTCATAACCCAACCTTCAGAAATAATTGGTATCTCCTCCACAGAATGTTCCGTTCATTCACTGCGAATCTTAAATTCATCTGACTCTCAACTCCCGGCGGGTTATCGTTACACCACTTGTGAATGTCCAAGTAAGCCAATGCTGGTTTTCAGTGGCCTGTTCATACTAAGAGACGTGCTGTTCATTTGGCTATCCACTCCACCCTGTTCAGCTCTACATTCTCGTGTCCACAAAACCCAGCCTTCAGAAATCATTGGAATCACCACTAGAGAATGTTCCATTCATTCACTGCGAATCTGGAATTCATCTGAACCTCCACTCCTGGCAGGTTTTCGTTACGCCACTGGTGAATGTCCAAGTAACTCAATACTGGTTTTCAGAGGCATGTTCAACTCGCAGAAGTGCTGTTCAATGGGCTATCCACTCAATATTGGTCAGCTCTTCATTTTCCTCTCCACACAAACCAGCCTTCAGAAATCATTGGGCTCTCCACTACAGACTGTTCCATTCATTCACTGCGATTCTGCAATTCATCTGACTCTCCGCTCCAGGCAGGTTTTCATTACAGCACTGGTGAATGACCAAGTAATCCAATGCTGGTTTTCAGCCGCCTTTTCACACTCGCAGTGTGCTGTTCAATTGTCTATCCACTCAAACCTGGTCAGCCTTTCATTTTCTTTTCCACAATATCAGACTTCAGAAATCATTGGAATCGCCAGTACAGAATGTTCCATTCATTCACTGCCAATCTGGAATTCATCTGAATCTGCACTCCAGGTAGGCTTTCATTACACCACTTATGAATGTCCAAGTAACACAATGCTGGTTTTCAGCGGTCTGTTCACACTCTAAGCCCTGCTTTTTACTGGGTATCCACACAACTGTGGTCAGCTCTTCATTTTCATGTCCAAACAATCCAGACTTGAGAAATCATTGCAATCTCCAGTACAGAATGTTCCATTCATTCACTGCGAATCTGGAATTCAACTGAATCTCCACTACCTGCAGATTTATCTTACACCACTTGTGAATGTCCAAGTAAAACAATGCTGGTTTTCAGAGGCCTGTTCATGTTCGCAGTCGTGCTGTTCAATTGGCTATCCACTCAACCTGTTTTGCTCCTCATTTTCCTGTGCACACAACCCAGCCTTCAGAAATCATTGTAATCTCCACTACAGGATGTTCCATTCATTCACTGGGAATCTGGAATTCATCTGAATCTGCACTCCACGCAGGCTTTCGTTACACCACTGCTGAAAGTCGAAGTAATGCAATACTGGTTTTCAGTGGTCTGTTCACATTCGAAGCCGAGGCTTTTTACAGGCTATCCACTCAACACTGGTCAGCTCTTCATTTTCGTGTCCCCACAATCCAGATTTCAGAAATCATTGCAATCTCCACTACAGAATGTTCCATTCATTCACTGCGAGTCTGGAGTTTATCTGATTCTCCACTCCCGCCTGGTTAACAGTACACCACTTGTGAATGTCCAAGTAAGCCAATGCTGGTTTTCAGAGGCCTGTTCATACTCGCAGCCGTGCTGTTTAATTGACAATTCACTCCACCCTGTTCAGCTCTTCATTGTCCCACCACACTACCAGCCTTCAGAAATCTTTGTTATCTCCACTACAGAATGTTCCATTCATTCACTGCGAATCTGGAATTCATCTGACTCTCAACTCCACGCAGGTTTTCATTACACCACTGTTGAATGTCCAAGTAACCCAATGCTGGTTTTCAGCGGCCTGTTCATATTCGCAGCCCTGCTGTTTACTTGGCTATCGATTCAAGCCTGGTCAGCTCTTCATTTTCCTGTCCACACAACACAGGCTTCAGAAATCATTGGAATCTCCTCTACAGAATGTTCCATTCATTCACTGCGAATGTGGAATTCAACTGACTCTCCACTCCATGCAGGTTTTCCTTACACCACTGATGAATGTCCAAGTAACCCAATGCTGGTTTTCAGCTGCATGTTCACACTCGCAGCCATGCTATACAATTGGCTTTCCACTAAATCCTGATTAGTTCTTGATTTTCCTTCCACACGACCCAGCCTTCAGAAATCGTTGGAATCTCCACTAGAGAATGTTCCATTCATTCACTGCGAATCTGGAATTCCTCTGAACCTCCACTCCCGGCAGGTTTTCGTTACACCACTGTTGAATGTCCAAGTAACCCAATGTTTTAAGTGTTTTCTTCACAAGCGCAGTGGTGCTGTTCAATTGGCTATCCACTCAACCCTGGCCAGCTCTACATTTTCCTGTCCACACCACAGAGACTGGAGAAATCATTGTTATCTCCACTACAGAATGTTCCATTCATTCACAGCGAATCTGGAATTCATCTGAATCTCCACTCCCGGCAGGTTTTCGTGACACCACTGGTAAATATCCAAGTAAGCCAATGCTGGTTTTAAGTGGCCTGCTCATACTCTCAGCCGTGCTGTTCAATTTGCTATCCACTCAACCCTCTTCAGCTCCATTTTCCTGTCCACATAACCCAAACTTCAGAAACAATTGGTATCTCCTCCACAGAATGTTCCATTCATTGACGGCAAATCTGAAATTCATCTAATTCTCAACTCCCGTCAGGTTTTCGTTACACCACTTGTGAATGTCCAATTAAGCCAAAGCTGGTTTTCAGTGGCCTGTTCTTACTACGAGACGTGCTGTTCATTTGGCTATCCATTCCACCCTGTTCAGCTCTACATTTTCGTGTCCACAAAACCCAGCCTTCAGAAATCATTGGAATCACCACTAGAGAATGTTCCATTCATTCACTGCGAATCTGGAATTCATCTGAATCTCCACTCCCGGCAGGTTTTCATTGCACCACTGCTGAATGTTCAAGTAACGCAATGATGGTTTTCCGCGGTCTATTCACACTCGAACCCGTGCTGTTCACGGTCTAGCGACTCAACACTGGTGAGTTCTTCTTTTTCCAGTTCAGACAATACAAACCTCAGAAACCATTGCAATCTACACTACAGAATGTTTCATTCATTCAGGCGAATCTTGAATTCATCTTGTTCTCCACTCCCAGCAGGTTTTCGTTTCACCACTGGTGAATGTCCAAGCAACCCAAGGCTGGTTTCAGCTGCGTGTTAACACTCGCAGCCGTGCTGTTCAATTGGCTATCCAGTGAACGCTGGTTAGCTCTTGATTTTCCTTCCACACACCGAGCCTTCAGAAATCATTCTTATCTCCACTTCAGAATGTTCCATTCGTTCCCTGCGAATCTGGAATTCCTCTGACTCTCCACACCAGGCAGATTTTCCTAACAACACTGGTGAATGACCAGGTAATCCAATGCTGGTTTTCAGCGGCTGTTCACACTCACAGCCTTGCTGTTCAATTGGCAATCCAGTCAAACCTAGTCAGCTCTTCATTTTCCTGTCCACACAACCCAGCGTTCAGAAATCATTGGAATCTCTACTACAGAAATTTCCATTCATTCACTGTGAATCTGGAAATACTCTGAATCTGCATTCCAGGAAGGCTTTCGTTACACCACTGATGAATGTCCAAGTAATGCAATGCTGCTTCTTAGTGGTCTGTTCACACTCGAAACCGTGCTGTTCATTGGCTATCCACTCAATATCGGTCAGCTCTTCAATATCCTGTCCAGACTATCCAGATTCCTAAATGTTGGCAATCACCACTACAGAATGTTCCATTCAATCACGCGAATCTGGAATGCATCAGAGTCTCCACTCCTGGAAGGTTTTCGTGACACCACTGGTAAATGTCCAAGGAAGACAATGCTGGTTTTAAGCCGCCTGCTAACACACTCAGCCGTGCTGTTCAATTTGCTATCCACCCAACCCTATTCAGCTCTACATTTTCCTGTCCTCATAACCCAACCTTCAGAAATAATTGGTATCTCCTCCACAGAATGTTCCGTTCATTCACTGCGAATCTTAAATTCATCTGACTCTCAACTCCCGGCGGGTTATCGTTACACCACTTGTGAATGTCCAAGTAAGCCAATGCTGGTTTTCAGTGGCCTGTTCATACTAAGAGACGTGCTGTTCATTTGGCTATCCACTCCACCCTGTTCAGCTCTACATTTTCGTGTCCACAAAACCCAGCCTTCAGAAATCATTGGAATCACCACTAGAGAATGTTCCATTCATTCACTGCGAATCTGGAATTCCTCTGAACCTCCACTCCTGGCAGGTTTTCGTTACGCCACTGGTGAATGTCCAAGTAACTCAATACTGGTTTTCAGAGGCATGTTCAACTCGCAGAAGTGCTGTTCAATGGGCTATCCACTCAATATTGGTCAGCTCTTCATTTTCCTCTCCACACAAACCAGCCTTCAGAAATCATTGGGCTCTCCACTACAGACTGTTCCACTCATTCACTGCGATTCTGCAATTCATCTGACTCTCCGCTCCAGGCAGGTTTTCATTACAGCACTGGTGAATGACCAAGTAATCCAATGCTGGTTTTCAGCCGCCTTTTCACACTCGCAGTGTGCTGTTCAATTGTCTATCCACTCAAACCTGGTCAGCCTTTCATTTTCTTTTCCACAATATCAGACTTCAGAAATCATTGGAATCGCCAGTACAGAATGTTCCATTCATTCACTGCCAATCTGGAATTCATCTGAATCTGCACTCCAGGTAGGCTTTCATTACACCACTTATGAATGTCCAAGTAACACAATGCTGGTTTTCAGCGGTCTGTTCACACTCTAAGCCCTGCTTTTTACTGGGTATCCACACAACTGTGGTCAGCTCTTCATTTTCATGTCCAAACAATCCAGACTTGAGAAATCATTGCAATCTCCAGTACAGAATGTTCCATTCATTCACTGCGAATCTGGAATTCAACTGAATCTCCACTACCTGCAGATTTATCTTACACCACTTGTGAATGTCCAAGTAAAACAATGCTGGTTTTCAGAGGCCTGTTCATGTTCGCAGTCGTGCTGTTCAATTGGCTATCCACTCAACCTGTTTTGCTCCTCATTTTCCTGTGCACACAACCCAGCCTTCAGAAATCATTGTAATCTCCACTACAGGATGTTCCATTCATTCACTGGGAATCTGGAATTCATCTGAATCTGCACTCCACGCAGGCTTTCGTTACACCACTGCTGAAAGTCGAAGTAATGCAATACTGGTTTTCAGTGGTCTGTTCACATTCGAAGCCGAGGCTTTTTACAGGCTATCCACTCAACACTGGTCAGCTCTTCATTTTCGTGTCCCCACAATCCAGATTTCAGAAATCATTGCAATCTCCACTACAGAATGTTCCATTCATTCACTGCGAGTCTGGAGTTTATCTGATTCTCCACTCCCGCCTGGTTAACATTACACCACTTGTGAATGTCCAAGTAAGCCAATGCTGGTTTTCAGAGGCCTGTTCATACTCGCAGCCGTGCTGTTTAATTGACAATTCACTCCACCCTGTTCAGCTCTTCATTGTCCCACCACACTACCAGCCTTCAGAAATCTTTGTTATCTCCACTACAGAATGTTCCATTCATTCACTGCGAATCTGGAATTCATCTGACTCTCAACTCCACGCAGGTTTTCATTACACCACTGTTGAATGTCCAAGTAACCCAATGCTGGTTTTCAGCGGCCTGTTCATATTCGCAGCCCTGCTGTTTACTTGGCTATCGATTCAAGCCTGGTCAGCTCTTCATTTTCCTGTCCACACAACACAGGCTTCAGAAATCATTGGAATCTCCTCTACAGAATGTTCCATTCATTCACTGCGAATGTGGAATTCAACTGACTCTCCACTCCATGCAGGTTTTCCTTACACCACTGATGAATGTCCAAGTAACCCAATGCTGGTTTTCAGCTGCATGTTCACACTCGCAGCCATGCTATACAATTGGCTTTCCACTAAATCCTGATTAGTTCTTGATTTTCCTTCCACACGACCCAGCCTTCAGAAATCGTTGGAATCTCCACTAGAGAATGTTCCATTCATTCACTGCGAATCTGGAATTCCTCTGAACCTCCACTCCCGGCAGGTTTTCGTTACACCACTGTTGAATGTCCAAGTAACCCAATGTTTTAAGTGTTTTCTTCACAAGCGCAGTGGTGCTGTTCAATTGGCTATCCACTCAACCCTGGCCAGCTCTACATTTTCCTGTCCACACCACAGAGACTGGAGAAATCATTGTTATCTCCACTACAGAATGTTCCATTCATTCACAGCGAATCTGGAATTCATCTGAATCTCCACTCCCGGCAGGTTTTCGTGACACCACTGGTAAATATCCAAGTAAGCCAATGCTGGTTTTAAGTGGCCTGCTCATACTCTCAGCCGTGCTGTTCAATTTGCTATCCACTCAACCCTCTTCAGCTCCATTTTCCTGTCCACATAACCCAAACTTCAGAAACAATTGGTATCTCCTCCACAGAATGTTCCATTCATTGACGGCAAATCTGAAATTCATCTAATTCTCAACTCCCGTCAGGTTTTCGTTACACCACTTGTGAATGTCCAATTAAGCCAAAGCTGGTTTTCAGTGGCCTGTTCTTACTACGAGACGTGCTGTTCATTTGGCTATCCATTCCACCCTGTTCAGCTCTACATTTTCGTGTCCACAAAACCCAGCCTTCAGAAATCATTGGAATCACCACTAGAGAATGTTCCATTCATTCACTGCGAATCTGGAATTCATCTGAATCTCCACTCCCGGCAGGTTTTCATTGCACCACTGCTGAATGTTCAAGTAACGCAATGATGGTTTTCAGCGGTCTATTCACACTCGAACCCGTGCTGTTCACGGTCTAGCGACTCAACACTGGTGAGTTCTTCTTTTTCCAGTTCAGACAATACAAACCTCAGAAACCATTGCAATCTACACTACAGAATGTTTCATTCATTCAGGCGAATCTTGAATTCATCTTGTTCTCCACTCCCAGCAGGTTTTCGTTTCACCACTGGTGAATGTCCAAGCAACCCAAGGCTGGTTTCAGCTGCGTGTTAACACTCGCAGCCGTGCTGTTCAATTGGCTATCCAGTGAACGCTGGTTAGCTCTTGATTTTCCTTCCACACACCGAGCCTTCAGAAATCATTCTTATCTCCACTTCAGAATGTTCCATTCGTTCCCTGCGAATCTGGAATTCCTCTGACTCTCCACACCAGGCAGATTTTCCTAACAACACTGGTGAATGACCAGGTAATCCAATGCTGGTTTTCAGCGGCTGTTCACACTCACAGCCTTGCTGTTCAATTGGCAATCCAGTCAAACCTAGTCAGCTCTTCATTTTCCTGTCCACACAACCCAGCGTTCAGAAATCATTGGAATCTCTACTACAGAAATTTCCATTCATTCACTGTGAATCTGGAAATACTCTGAATCTGCATTCCAGGAAGGCTTTCGTTACACCACTGATGAATGTCCAAGTAATGCAATGCTGCTTCTTAGTGGTCTGTTCACACTCGAAACCGTGCTGTTCATTGGCTATCCACTCAATATCGGTCAGCTCTTCAATATCCTGTCCAGACTATCCAGATTCCTAAATGTTGGCAATCACCACTACAGAATGTTCCATTCAATCACGCGAATCTGGAATTCATCAGAGTCTCCACTCCTGGAAGGTTTTCGTGACACCACTGGTAAATGTCCAAGGAAGACAATGCTGGTTTTAAGCCGCCTGCTAACACACTCAGCCGTGCTGTTCAATTTGCTATCCACCCAACCCTATTCAGCTCTACATTTTCCTGTCCTCATAACCCAACCTTCAGAAATAATTGGTATCTCCTCCACAGAATGTTCCGTTCATTCACTGCGAATCTTAAATTCATCTGACTCTCAACTCCCGGCGGGTTATCGTTACACCACTTGTGAATGTCCAAGTAAGCCAATGCTGGTTTTCAGTGGCCTGTTCATACTAAGAGACGTGCTGTTCATTTGGCTATCCACTCCACCCTGTTCAGCTCTACATTTTCGTGTCCACAAAACCCAGCCTTCAGAAATCATTGGAATCACCACTAGAGAATGTTCCATTCATTCACTGCGAATCTGGAATTCCTCTGAACCTCCACTCCTGGCAGGTTTTCGTTACGCCACTGGTGAATGTCCAAGTAACTCAATACTGGTTTTCAGAGGCATGTTCAACTCGCAGAAGTGCTGTTCAATGGGCTATCCACTCAATATTGGTCAGCTCTTCATTTTCCTCTCCACACAAACCAGCCTTCAGAAATCATTGGGCTCTCCACTACAGACTGTTCCATTCATTCACTGCGATTCTGCAATTCATCTGACTCTCCGCTCCAGGCAGGTTTTCATTACAGCACTGGTGAATGACCAAGTAATCCAATGCTGGTTTTCAGCCGCCTTTTCACACTCGCAGTGTGCTGTTCAATTGTCTATCCACTCAAACCTGGTCAGCCTTTCATTTTCTTTTCCACAATATCAGACTTCAGAAATCATTGGAATCGCCAGTACAGAATGTTCCATTCATTCACTGCCAATCTGGAATTCATCTGAATCTGCACTCCAGGTAGGCTTTCATTACACCACTTATGAATGTCCAAGTAACACAATGCTGGTTTTCAGCGGTCTGTTCACACTCTAAGCCCTGCTTTTTACTGGGTATCCACACAACTGTGGTCAGCTCTTCATTTTCATGTCCAAACAATCCAGACTTGAGAAATCATTGCAATCTCCAGTACAGAATGTTCCATTCATTCACTGCGAATCTGGAATTCAACTGAATCTCCACTACCTGCAGATTTATCTTACACCACTTGTGAATGTCCAAGTAAAACAATGCTGGTTTTCAGAGGCCTGTTCATGTTCGCAGTCGTGCTGTTCAATTGGCTATCCACTCAACCTGTTTTGCTCCTCATTTTCCTGTGCACACAACCCAGCCTTCAGAAATCATTGTAATCTCCACTACAGGATGTTCCATTCATTCACTGGGAATCTGGAATTCATCTGAATCTGCACTCCACGCAGGCTTTCGTTACACCACTGCTGAAAGTCGAAGTAATGCAATACTGGTTTTCAGTGGTCTGTTCACATTCGAAGCCGAGGCTTTTTACAGGCTATCCACTCAACACTGGTCAGCTCTTCATTTTCGTGTCCCCACAATCCAGATTTCAGAAATCATTGCAATCTCCACTACAGAATGTTCCATTCATTCACTGCGAGTCTGGAGTTTATCTGATTCTCCACTCCCGCCTGGTTAACATTACACCACTTGTGAATGTCCAAGTAAGCCAATGCTGGTTTTCAGAGGCCTGTTCATACTCGCAGCCGTGCTGTTTAATTGACAATTCACTCCACCCTGTTCAGCTCTTCATTGTCCCACCACACTACCAGCCTTCAGAAATCTTTGTTATCTCCACTACAGAATGTTCCATTCATTCACTGCGAATCTGGAATTCATCTGACTCTCAACTCCACGCAGGTTTTCATTACACCACTGTTGAATGTCCAAGTAACCCAATGCTGGTTTTCAGCGGCCTGTTCATATTCGCAGCCCTGCTGTTTACTTGGCTATCGATTCAAGCCTGGTCAGCTCTTCATTTTCCTGTCCACACAACACAGGCTTCAGAAATCATTGGAATCTCCTCTACAGAATGTTCCATTCATTCACTGCGAATGTGGAATTCAACTGACTCTCCACTCCATGCAGGTTTTCCTTACACCACTGATGAATGTCCAAGTAACCCAATGCTGGTTTTCAGCTGCATGTTCACACTCGCAGCCATGCTATACAATTGGCTTTCCACTAAATCCTGATTAGTTCTTGATTTTCCTTCCACACGACCCAGCCTTCAGAAATCGTTGGAATCTCCACTAGAGAATGTTCCATTCATTCACTGCGAATCTGGAATTCCTCTGAACCTCCACTCCCGGCAGGTTTTCGTTACACCACTGTTGAATGTCCAAGTAACCCAATGTTTTAAGTGTTTTCTTCACAAGCGCAGTGGTGCTGTTCAATTGGCTATCCACTCAACCCTGGCCAGCTCTACATTTTCCTGTCCACACCACAGAGACTGGAGAAATCATTGTTATCTCCACTACAGAATGTTCCATTCATTCACAGCGAATCTGGAATTCATCTGAATCTCCACTCCCGGCAGGTTTTCGTGACACCACTGGTAAATATCCAAGTAAGCCAATGCTGGTTTTAAGTGGCCTGCTCATACTCTCAGCCGTGCTGTTCAATTTGCTATCCACTCAACCCTCTTCAGCTCCATTTTCCTGTCCACATAACCCAAACTTCAGAAACAATTGGTATCTCCTCCACAGAATGTTCCATTCATTGACGGCAAATCTGAAATTCATCTAATTCTCAACTCCCGTCAGGTTTTCGTTACACCACTTGTGAATGTCCAATTAAGCCAAAGCTGGTTTTCAGTGGCCTGTTCTTACTACGAGACGTGCTGTTCATTTGGCTATCCATTCCACCCTGTTCAGCTCTACATTTTCGTGTCCACAAAACCCAGCCTTCAGAAATCATTGGAATCACCACTAGAGAATGTTCCATTCATTCACTGCGAATCTGGAATTCATCTGAATCTCCACTCCCGGCAGGTTTTCATTGCACCACTGCTGAATGTTCAAGTAACGCAATGATGGTTTTCAGCGGTCTATTCACACTCGAACCCGTGCTGTTCACGGTCTAGCGACTCAACACTGGTGAGTTCTTCTTTTTCCAGTTCAGACAATACAAACCTCAGAAACCATTGCAATCTACACTACAGAATGTTTCATTCATTCAGGCGAATCTTGAATTCATCTTGTTCTCCACTCCCAGCAGGTTTTCGTTTCACCACTGGTGAATGTCCAAGCAACCCAAGGCTGGTTTCAGCTGCGTGTTAACACTCGCAGCCGTGCTGTTCAATTGGCTATCCAGTGAACGCTGGTTAGCTCTTGATTTTCCTTCCACACACCGAGCCTTCAGAAATCATTCTTATCTCCACTTCAGAATGTTCCATTCGTTCCCTGCGAATCTGGAATTCCTCTGACTCTCCACACCAGGCAGATTTTCCTAACAACACTGGTGAATGACCAGGTAATCCAATGCTGGTTTTCAGCGGCTGTTCACACTCACAGCCTTGCTGTTCAATTGGCAATCCAGTCAAACCTAGTCAGCTCTTCATTTTCCTGTCCACACAACCCAGCGTTCAGAAATCATTGGAATCTCTACTACAGAAATTTCCATTCATTCACTGTGAATCTGGAAATACTCTGAATCTGCATTCCAGGAAGGCTTTCGTTACACCACTGATGAATGTCCAAGTAATGCAATGCTGCTTCTTAGTGGTCTGTTCACACTCGAAACCGTGCTGTTCATTGGCTATCCACTCAATATCGGTCAGCTCTTCAATATCCTGTCCAGACTATCCAGATTCCTAAATGTTGGCAATCACCACTACAGAATGTTCCATTCAATCACGCGAATCTGGAATTCATCAGAGTCTCCACTCCTGGAAGGTTTTCGTGACACCACTGGTAAATGTCCAAGGAAGACAATGCTGGTTTTAAGCCGCCTGCTAACACACTCAGCCGTGCTGTTCAATTTGCTATCCACCCAACCCTATTCAGCTCTACATTTTCCTGTCCTCATAACCCAACCTTCAGAAATAATTGGTATCTCCTCCACAGAATGTTCCGTTCATTCACTGCGAATCTTAAATTCATCTGACTCTCAACTCCCGGCGGGTTATCGTTACACCACTTGTGAATGTCCAAGTAAGCCAATGCTGGTTTTCAGTGGCCTGTTCATACTAAGAGACGTGCTGTTCATTTGGCTATCCACTCCACCCTGTTCAGCTCTACATTTTCGTGTCCACAAAACCCAGCCTTCAGAAATCATTGGAATCACCACTAGAGAATGTTCCATTCATTCACTGCGAATCTGGAATTCCTCTGAACCTCCACTCCTGGCAGGTTTTCGTTACGCCACTGGTGAATGTCCAAGTAACTCAATACTGGTTTTCAGAGGCATGTTCAACTCGCAGAAGTGCTGTTCAATGGGCTATCCACTCAATATTGGTCAGCTCTTCATTTTCCTCTCCACACAAACCAGCCTTCAGAAATCATTGGGCTCTCCACTACAGACTGTTCCATTCATTCACTGCGATTCTGCAATTCATCTGACTCTCCGCTCCAGGCAGGTTTTCATTACAGCACTGGTGAATGACCAAGTAATCCAATGCTGGTTTTCAGCCGCCTTTTCACACTCGCAGTGTGCTGTTCAATTGTCTATCCACTCAAACCTGGTCAGCCTTTCATTTTCTTTTCCACAATATCAGACTTCAGAAATCATTGGAATCGCCAGTACAGAATGTTCCATTCATTCACTGCCAATCTGGAATTCATCTGAATCTGCACTCCAGGTAGGCTTTCATTACACCACTTATGAATGTCCAAGTAACACAATGCTGGTTTTCAGCGGTCTGTTCACACTCTAAGCCCTGCTTTTTACTGGGTATCCACACAACTGTGGTCAGCTCTTCATTTTCATGTCCAAACAATCCAGACTTGAGAAATCATTGCAATCTCCAGTACAGAATGTTCCATTCATTCACTGCGAATCTGGAATTCAACTGAATCTCCACTACCTGCAGATTTATCTTACACCACTTGTGAATGTCCAAGTAAAACAATGCTGGTTTTCAGAGGCCTGTTCATGTTCGCAGTCGTGCTGTTCAATTGGCTATCCACTCAACCTGTTTTGCTCCTCATTTTCCTGTGCACACAACCCAGCCTTCAGAAATCATTGTAATCTCCACTACAGGATGTTCCATTCATTCACTGGGAATCTGGAATTCATCTGAATCTGCACTCCACGCAGGCTTTCGTTACACCACTGCTGAAAGTCGAAGTAATGCAATACTGGTTTTCAGTGGTCTGTTCACATTCGAAGCCGAGGCTTTTTACAGGCTATCCACTCAACACTGGTCAGCTCTTCATTTTCGTGTCCCCACAATCCAGATTTCAGAAATCATTGCAATCTCCACTACAGAATGTTCCATTCATTCACTGCGAGTCTGGAGTTTATCTGATTCTCCACTCCCGCCTGGTTAACATTACACCACTTGTGAATGTCCAAGTAAGCCAATGCTGGTTTTCAGAGGCCTGTTCATACTCGCAGCCGTGCTGTTTAATTGACAATTCACTCCACCCTGTTCAGCTCTTCATTGTCCCACCACACTACCAGCCTTCAGAAATCTTTGTTATCTCCACTACAGAATGTTCCATTCATTCACTGCGAATCTGGAATTCATCTGACTCTCAACTCCACGCAGGTTTTCATTACACCACTGTTGAATGTCCAAGTAACCCAATGCTGGTTTTCAGCGGCCTGTTCATATTCGCAGCCCTGCTGTTTACTTGGCTATCGATTCAAGCCTGGTCAGCTCTTCATTTTCCTGTCCACACAACACAGGCTTCAGAAATCATTGGAATCTCCTCTACAGAATGTTCCATTCATTCACTGCGAATGTGGAATTCAACTGACTCTCCACTCCATGCAGGTTTTCCTTACACCACTGATGAATGTCCAAGTAACCCAATGCTGGTTTTCAGCTGCATGTTCACACTCGCAGCCATGCTATACAATTGGCTTTCCACTAAATCCTGATTAGTTCTTGATTTTCCTTCCACACGACCCAGCCTTCAGAAATCGTTGGAATCTCCACTAGAGAATGTTCCATTCATTCACTGCGAATCTGGAATTCCTCTGAACCTCCACTCCCGGCAGGTTTTCGTTACACCACTGTTGAATGTCCAAGTAACCCAATGTTTTAAGTGTTTTCTTCACAAGCGCAGTGGTGCTGTTCAATTGGCTATCCACTCAACCCTGGCCAGCTCTACATTTTCCTGTCCACACCACAGAGACTGGAGAAATCATTGTTATCTCCACTACAGAATGTTCCATTCATTCACAGCGAATCTGGAATTCATCTGAATCTCCACTCCCGGCAGGTTTTCGTGACACCACTGGTAAATATCCAAGTAAGCCAATGCTGGTTTTAAGTGGCCTGCTCATACTCTCAGCCGTGCTGTTCAATTTGCTATCCACTCAACCCTCTTCAGCTCCATTTTCCTGTCCACATAACCCAAACTTCAGAAACAATTGGTATCTCCTCCACAGAATGTTCCATTCATTGACGGCAAATCTGAAATTCATCTAATTCTCAACTCCCGTCAGGTTTTCGTTACACCACTTGTGAATGTCCAATTAAGCCAAAGCTGGTTTTCAGTGGCCTGTTCTTACTACGAGACGTGCTGTTCATTTGGCTATCCATTCCACCCTGTTCAGCTCTACATTTTCGTGTCCACAAAACCCAGCCTTCAGAAATCATTGGAATCACCACTAGAGAATGTTCCATTCATTCACTGCGAATCTGGAATTCATCTGAATCTCCACTCCCGGCAGGTTTTCATTGCACCACTGCTGAATGTTCAAGTAACGCAATGATGGTTTTCAGCGGTCTATTCACACTCGAACCCGTGCTGTTCACGGTCTAGCGACTCAACACTGGTGAGTTCTTCTTTTTCCAGTTCAGACAATACAAACCTCAGAAACCATTGCAATCTACACTACAGAATGTTTCATTCATTCAGGCGAATCTTGAATTCATCTTGTTCTCCACTCCCAGCAGGTTTTCGTTTCACCACTGGTGAATGTCCAAGCAACCCAAGGCTGGTTTCAGCTGCGTGTTAACACTCGCAGCCGTGCTGTTCAATTGGCTATCCAGTGAACGCTGGTTAGCTCTTGATTTTCCTTCCACACACCGAGCCTTCAGAAATCATTCTTATCTCCACTTCAGAATGTTCCATTCGTTCCCTGCGAATCTGGAATTCCTCTGACTCTCCACACCAGGCAGATTTTCCTAACAACACTGGTGAATGACCAGGTAATCCAATGCTGGTTTTCAGCGGCTGTTCACACTCACAGCCTTGCTGTTCAATTGGCAATCCAGTCAAACCTAGTCAGCTCTTCATTTTCCTGTCCACACAACCCAGCGTTCAGAAATCATTGGAATCTCTACTACAGAAATTTCCATTCATTCACTGTGAATCTGGAAATACTCTGAATCTGCATTCCAGGAAGGCTTTCGTTACACCACTGATGAATGTCCAAGTAATGCAATGCTGCTTCTTAGTGGTCTGTTCACACTCGAAACCGTGCTGTTCATTGGCTATCCACTCAATATCGGTCAGCTCTTCAATATCCTGTCCAGACTATCCAGATTCCTAAATGTTGGCAATCACCACTACAGAATGTTCCATTCAATCACGCGAATCTGGAATTCATCAGAGTCTCCACTCCTGGAAGGTTTTCGTGACACCACTGGTAAATGTCCAAGGAAGACAATGCTGGTTTTAAGCCGCCTGCTAACACACTCAGCCGTGCTGTTCAATTTGCTATCCACCCAACCCTATTCAGCTCTACATTTTCCTGTCCTCATAACCCAACCTTCAGAAATAATTGGTATCTCCTCCACAGAATGTTCCGTTCATTCACTGCGAATCTTAAATTCATCTGACTCTCAACTCCCGGCGGGTTATCGTTACACCACTTGTGAATGTCCAAGTAAGCCAATGCTGGTTTTCAGTGGCCTGTTCATACTAAGAGACGTGCTGTTCATTTGGCTATCCACTCCACCCTGTTCAGCTCTACATTTTCGTGTCCACAAAACCCAGCCTTCAGAAATCATTGGAATCACCACTAGAGAATGTTCCATTCATTCACTGCGAATCTGGAATTCCTCTGAACCTCCACTCCTGGCAGGTTTTCGTTACGCCACTGGTGAATGTCCAAGTAACTCAATACTGGTTTTCAGAGGCATGTTCAACTCGCAGAAGTGCTGTTCAATGGGCTATCCACTCAATATTGGTCAGCTCTTCATTTTCCTCTCCACACAAACCAGCCTTCAGAAATCATTGGGCTCTCCACTACAGACTGTTCCATTCATTCACTGCGATTCTGCAATTCATCTGACTCTCCGCTCCAGGCAGGTTTTCATTACAGCACTGGTGAATGACCAAGTAATCCAATGCTGGTTTTCAGCCGCCTTTTCACACTCGCAGTGTGCTGTTCAATTGTCTATCCACTCAAACCTGGTCAGCCTTTCATTTTCTTTTCCACAATATCAGACTTCAGAAATCATTGGAATCGCCAGTACAGAATGTTCCATTCATTCACTGCCAATCTGGAATTCATCTGAATCTGCACTCCAGGTAGGCTTTCATTACACCACTTATGAATGTCCAAGTAACACAATGCTGGTTTTCAGCGGTCTGTTCACACTCTAAGCCCTGCTTTTTACTGGGTATCCACACAACTGTGGTCAGCTCTTCATTTTCATGTCCAAACAATCCAGACTTGAGAAATCATTGCAATCTCCAGTACAGAATGTTCCATTCATTCACTGCGAATCTGGAATTCAACTGAATCTCCACTACCTGCAGATTTATCTTACACCACTTGTGAATGTCCAAGTAAAACAATGCTGGTTTTCAGAGGCCTGTTCATGTTCGCAGTCGTGCTGTTCAATTGGCTATCCACTCAACCTGTTTTGCTCCTCATTTTCCTGTGCACACAACCCAGCCTTCAGAAATCATTGTAATCTCCACTACAGGATGTTCCATTCATTCACTGGGAATCTGGAATTCATCTGAATCTGCACTCCACGCAGGCTTTCGTTACACCACTGCTGAAAGTCGAAGTAATGCAATACTGGTTTTCAGTGGTCTGTTCACATTCGAAGCCGAGGCTTTTTACAGGCTATCCACTCAACACTGGTCAGCTCTTCATTTTCGTGTCCCCACAATCCAGATTTCAGAAATCATTGCAATCTCCACTACAGAATGTTCCATTCATTCACTGCGAGTCTGGAGTTTATCTGATTCTCCACTCCCGCCTGGTTAACATTACACCACTTGTGAATGTCCAAGTAAGCCAATGCTGGTTTTCAGAGGCCTGTTCATACTCGCAGCCGTGCTGTTTAATTGACAATTCACTCCACCCTGTTCAGCTCTTCATTGTCCCACCACACTACCAGCCTTCAGAAATCTTTGTTATCTCCACTACAGAATGTTCCATTCATTCACTGCGAATCTGGAATTCATCTGACTCTCAACTCCACGCAGGTTTTCATTACACCACTGTTGAATGTCCAAGTAACCCAATGCTGGTTTTCAGCGGCCTGTTCATATTCGCAGCCCTGCTGTTTACTTGGCTATCGATTCAAGCCTGGTCAGCTCTTCATTTTCCTGTCCACACAACACAGGCTTCAGAAATCATTGGAATCTCCTCTACAGAATGTTCCATTCATTCACTGCGAATGTGGAATTCAACTGACTCTCCACTCCATGCAGGTTTTCCTTACACCACTGATGAATGTCCAAGTAACCCAATGCTGGTTTTCAGCTGCATGTTCACACTCGCAGCCATGCTATACAATTGGCTTTCCACTAAATCCTGATTAGTTCTTGATTTTCCTTCCACACGACCCTGCCTTCAGAAATCGTTGGAATCTCCACTAGAGAATGTTCCATTCATTCACTGCGAATCTGGAATTCCTCTGAACCTCCACTCCCGGCAGGTTTTCGTTACACCACTGTTGAATGTCCAAGTAACCCAATGTTTTAAGTGTTTTCTTCACAAGCGCAGTGGTGCTGTTCAATTGGCTATCCACTCAACCCTGGCCAGCTCTACATTTTCCTGTCCACACCACAGAGACTGGAGAAATCATTGTTATCTCCACTACAGAATGTTCCATTCATTCACAGCGAATCTGGAATTCATCTGAATCTCCACTCCCGGCAGGTTTTCGTGACACCACTGGTAAATATCCAAGTAAGCCAATGCTGGTTTTAAGTGGCCTGCTCATACTCTCAGCCGTGCTGTTCAATTTGCTATCCACTCAACCCTCTTCAGCTCCATTTTCCTGTCCACATAACCCAAACTTCAGAAACAATTGGTATCTCCTCCACAGAATGTTCCATTCATTGACGGCAAATCTGAAATTCATCTAATTCTCAACTCCCGTCAGGTTTTCGTTACACCACTTGTGAATGTCCAATTAAGCCAAAGCTGGTTTTCAGTGGCCTGTTCTTACTATGAGACGTGCTGTTCATTTGGCTATCCATTCCACCCTGTTCAGCTCTACATTTTCGTGTCCACAAAACCCAGCCTTCAGAAATCATTGGAATCACCACTAGAGAATGTTCCATTCATTCACTGCGAATCTGGAATTCATCTGAATCTCCACTCCCGGCAGGTTTTCATTGCACCACTGCTGAATGTTCAAGTAACGCAATGATGGTTTTCAGCGGTCTATTCACACTCGAACCCGTGCTGTTCACGGTCTAGCGACTCAACACTGGTGAGTTCTTCTTTTTCCAGTTCAGACAATACAAACCTCAGAAACCATTGCAATCTACACTACAGAATGTTTCATTCATTCAGGCGAATCTTGAATTCATCTTGTTCTCCACTCCCAGCAGGTTTTCGTTTCACCACTGGTGAATGTCCAAGCAACCCAAGGCTGGTTTCAGCTGCGTGTTAACACTCGCAGCCGTGCTGTTCAATTGGCTATCCAGTGAACGCTGGTTAGCTCTTGATTTTCCTTCCACACACCGAGCCTTCAGAAATCATTCTTATCTCCACTTCAGAATGTTCCATTCGTTCCCTGCGAATCTGGAATTCCTCTGACTCTCCACACCAGGCAGATTTTCCTAACAACACTGGTGAATGACCAGGTAATCCAATGCTGGTTTTCAGCGGCTGTTCACACTCACAGCCTTGCTGTTCAATTGGCAATCCAGTCAAACCTAGTCAGCTCTTCATTTTCCTGTCCACACAACCCAGCGTTCAGAAATCATTGGAATCTCTACTACAGAAATTTCCATTCATTCACTGTGAATCTGGAAATACTCTGAATCTGCATTCCAGGAAGGCTTTCGTTACACCACTGATGAATGTCCAAGTAATGCAATGCTGCTTCTTAGTGGTCTGTTCACACTCGAAACCGTGCTGTTCATTGGCTATCCACTCAATATCGGTCAGCTCTTCAATATCCTGTCCAGACTATCCAGATTCCTAAATGTTGGCAATCACCACTACAGAATGTTCCATTCAATCACGCGAATCTGGAATTCATCAGAGTCTCCACTCCTGGAAGGTTTTCGTGACACCACTGGTAAATGTCCAAGGAAGACAATGCTGGTTTTAAGCCGCCTGCTAACACACTCAGCCGTGCTGTTCAATTTGCTATCCACCCAACCCTATTCAGCTCTACATTTTCCTGTCCTCATAACCCAACCTTCAGAAATAATTGGTATCTCCTCCACAGAATGTTCCGTTCATTCACTGCGAATCTTAAATTCATCTGACTCTCAACTCCCGGCGGGTTATCGTTACACCACTTGTGAATGTCCAAGTAAGCCAATGCTGGTTTTCAGTGGCCTGTTCATACTAAGAGACGTGCTGTTCATTTGGCTATCCACTCCACCCTGTTCAGCTCTACATTCTCGTGTCCACAAAACCCAGCCTTCAGAAATCATTGGAATCACCACTAGAGAATGTTCCATTCATTCACTGCGAATCTGGAATTCCTCTGAACCTCCACTCCTGGCAGGTTTTCGTTACGCCACTGGTGAATGTCCAAGTAACTCAATACTGGTTTTCAGAGGCATGTTCAACTCGCAGAAGTGCTGTTCAATGGGCTATCCACTCAATATTGGTCAGCTCTTCATTTTCCTCTCCACACAAACCAGCCTTCAGAAATCATTGGGCTCTCCACTACAGACTGTTCCATTCATTCACTGCGATTCTGCAATTCATCTGACTCTCCGCTCCAGGCAGGTTTTCATTACAGCACTGGTGAATGACCAAGTAATCCAATGCTGGTTTTCAGCCGCCTTTTCACACTCGCAGTGTGCTGTTCAATTGTCTATCCACTCAAACCTGGTCAGCCTTTCATTTTCTTTTCCACAATATCAGACTTCAGAAATCATTGGAATCGCCAGTACAGAATGTTCCATTCATTCACTGCCAATCTGGAATTCATCTGAATCTGCACTCCAGGTAGGCTTTCATTACACCACTTATGAATGTCCAAGTAACACAATGCTGGTTTTCAGCGGTCTGTTCACACTCTAAGCCCTGCTTTTTACTGGGTATCCACACAACTGTGGTCAGCTCTTCATTTTCATGTCCAAACAATCCAGACTTGAGAAATCATTGCAATCTCCAGTACAGAATGTTCCATTCATTCACTGCGAATCTGGAATTCAACTGAATCTCCACTACCTGCAGATTTATCTTACACCACTTGTGAATGTCCAAGTAAAACAATGCTGGTTTTCAGAGGCCTGTTCATGTTCGCAGTCGTGCTGTTCAATTGGCTATCCACTCAACCTGTTTTGCTCCTCATTTTCCTGTGCACACAACCCAGCCTTCAGAAATCATTGTAATCTCCACTACAGGATGTTCCATTCATTCACTGGGAATCTGGAATTCATCTGAATCTGCACTCCACGCAGGCTTTCGTTACACCACTGCTGAAAGTCGAAGTAATGCAATACTGGTTTTCAGTGGTCTGTTCACATTCGAAGCCGAGGCTTTTTACAGGCTATCCACTCAACACTGGTCAGCTCTTCATTTTCGTGTCCCCACAATCCAGATTTCAGAAATCATTGCAATCTCCACTACAGAATGTTCCATTCATTCACTGCGAGTCTGGAGTTTATCTGATTCTCCACTCCCGCCTGGTTAACATTACACCACTTGTGAATGTCCAAGTAAGCCAATGCTGGTTTTCAGAGGCCTGTTCATACTCGCAGCCGTGCTGTTTAATTGACAATTCACTCCACCCTGTTCAGCTCTTCATTGTCCCACCACACTACCAGCCTTCAGAAATCTTTGTTATCTCCACTACAGAATGTTCCATTCATTCACTGCGAATCTGGAATTCATCTGACTCTCAACTCCACGCAGGTTTTCATTACACCACTGTTGAATGTCCAAGTAACCCAATGCTGGTTTTCAGCGGCCTGTTCATATTCGCAGCCCTGCTGTTTACTTGGCTATCGATTCAAGCCTGGTCAGCTCTTCATTTTCCTGTCCACACAACACAGGCTTCAGAAATCATTGGAATCTCCTCTACAGAATGTTCCATTCATTCACTGCGAATGTGGAATTCAACTGACTCTCCACTCCATGCAGGTTTTCCTTACACCACTGATGAATGTCCAAGTAACCCAATGCTGGTTTTCAGCTGCATGTTCACACTCGCAGCCATGCTATACAATTGGCTTTCCACTAAATCCTGATTAGTTCTTGATTTTCCTTCCACACGACCCTGCCTTCAGAAATCGTTGGAATCTCCACTAGAGAATGTTCCATTCATTCACTGCGAATCTGGAATTCCTCTGAACCTCCACTCCCGGCAGGTTTTCGTTACACCACTGTTGAATGTCCAAGTAACCCAATGTTTTAAGTGTTTTCTTCACAAGCGCAGTGGTGCTGTTCAATTGGCTATCCACTCAACCCTGGCCAGCTCTACATTTTCCTGTCCACACCACAGAGACTGGAGAAATCATTGTTATCTCCACTACAGAATGTTCCATTCATTCACAGCGAATCTGGAATTCATCTGAATCTCCACTCCCGGCAGGTTTTCGTGACACCACTGGTAAATATCCAAGTAAGCCAATGCTGGTTTTAAGTGGCCTGCTCATACTCTCAGCCGTGCTGTTCAATTTGCTATCCACTCAACCCTCTTCAGCTCCATTTTCCTGTCCACATAACCCAAACTTCAGAAACAATTGGTATCTCCTCCACAGAATGTTCCATTCATTGACGGCAAATCTGAAATTCATCTAATTCTCAACTCCCGTCAGGTTTTCGTTACACCACTTGTGAATGTCCAATTAAGCCAAAGCTGGTTTTCAGTGGCCTGTTCTTACTACGAGACGTGCTGTTCATTTGGCTATCCATTCCACCCTGTTCAGCTCTACATTTTCGTGTCCACAAAACCCAGCCTTCAGAAATCATTGGAATCACCACTAGAGAATGTTCCATTCATTCACTGCGAATCTGGAATTCATCTGAATCTCCACTCCCGGCAGGTTTTCATTGCACCACTGCTGAATGTTCAAGTAACGCAATGATGGTTTTCAGCGGTCTATTCACACTCGAACCCGTGCTGTTCACGGTCTAGCGACTCAACACTGGTGAGTTCTTCTTTTTCCAGTTCAGACAATACAAACCTCAGAAACCATTGCAATCTACACTACAGAATGTTTCATTCATTCAGGCGAATCTTGAATTCATCTTGTTCTCCACTCCCAGCAGGTTTTCGTTTCACCACTGGTGAATGTCCAAGCAACCCAAGGCTGGTTTCAGCTGCGTGTTAACACTCGCAGCCGTGCTGTTCAATTGGCTATCCAGTGAACGCTGGTTAGCTCTTGATTTTCCTTCCACACACCGAGCCTTCAGAAATCATTCTTATCTCCACTTCAGAATGTTCCATTCGTTCCCTGCGAATCTGGAATTCCTCTGACTCTCCACACCAGGCAGATTTTCCTAACAACACTGGTGAATGACCAGGTAATCCAATGCTGGTTTTCAGCGGCTGTTCACACTCACAGCCTTGCTGTTCAATTGGCAATCCAGTCAAACCTAGTCAGCTCTTCATTTTCCTGTCCACACAACCCAGCGTTCAGAAATCATTGGAATCTCTACTACAGAAATTTCCATTCATTCACTGTGAATCTGGAAATACTCTGAATCTGCATTCCAGGAAGGCTTTCGTTACACCACTGATGAATGTCCAAGTAATGCAATGCTGCTTCTTAGTGGTCTGTTCACACTCGAAACCGTGCTGTTCATTGGCTATCCACTCAATATCGGTCAGCTCTTCAATATCCTGTCCAGACTATCCAGATTCCTAAATGTTGGCAATCACCACTACAGAATGTTCCATTCAATCACGCGAATCTGGAATTCATCAGAGTCTCCACTCCTGGAAGGTTTTCGTGACACCACTGGTAAATGTCCAAGGAAGACAATGCTGGTTTTAAGCCGCCTGCTAACACACTCAGCCGTGCTGTTCAATTTGCTATCCACCCAACCCTATTCAGCTCTACATTTTCCTGTCCTCATAACCCAACCTTCAGAAATAATTGGTATCTCCTCCACAGAATGTTCCGTTCATTCACTGCGAATCTTAAATTCATCTGACTCTCAACTCCCGGCGGGTTATCGTTACACCACTTGTGAATGTCCAAGTAAGCCAATGCTGGTTTTCAGTGGCCTGTTCATACTAAGAGACGTGCTGTTCATTTGGCTATCCACTCCACCCTGTTCAGCTCTACATTTTCGTGTCCACAAAACCCAGCCTTCAGAAATCATTGGAATCACCACTAGAGAATGTTCCATTCATTCACTGCGAATCTGGAATTCCTCTGAACCTCCACTCCTGGCAGGTTTTCGTTACGCCACTGGTGAATGTCCAAGTAACTCAATACTGGTTTTCAGAGGCATGTTCAACTCGCAGAAGTGCTGTTCAATGGGCTATCCACTCAATATTGGTCAGCTCTTCATTTTCCTCTCCACACAAACCAGCCTTCAGAAATCATTGGGCTCTCCACTACAGACTGTTCCATTCATTCACTGCGATTCTGCAATTCATCTGACTCTCCGCTCCAGGCAGGTTTTCATTACAGCACTGGTGAATGACCAAGTAATCCAATGCTGGTTTTCAGCCGCCTTTTCACACTCGCAGTGTGCTGTTCAATTGTCTATCCACTCAAACCTGGTCAGCCTTTCATTTTCTTTTCCACAATATCAGACTTCAGAAATCATTGGAATCGCCAGTACAGAATGTTCCATTCATTCACTGCCAATCTGGAATTCATCTGAATCTGCACTCCAGGTAGGCTTTCATTACACCACTTATGAATGTCCAAGTAACACAATGCTGGTTTTCAGCGGTCTGTTCACACTCTAAGCCCTGCTTTTTACTGGGTATCCACACAACTGTGGTCAGCTCTTCATTTTCATGTCCAAACAATCCAGACTTGAGAAATCATTGCAATCTCCAGTACAGAATGTTCCATTCATTCACTGCGAATCTGGAATTCAACTGAATCTCCACTACCTGCAGATTTATCTTACACCACTTGTGAATGTCCAAGTAAAACAATGCTGGTTTTCAGAGGCCTGTTCATGTTCGCAGTCGTGCTGTTCAATTGGCTATCCACTCAACCTGTTTTGCTCCTCATTTTCCTGTGCACACAACCCAGCCTTCAGAAATCATTGTAATCTCCACTACAGGATGTTCCATTCATTCACTGGGAATCTGGAATTCATCTGAATCTGCACTCCACGCAGGCTTTCGTTACACCACTGCTGAAAGTCGAAGTAATGCAATACTGGTTTTCAGTGGTCTGTTCACATTCGAAGCCGAGGCTTTTTACAGGCTATCCACTCAACACTGGTCAGCTCTTCATTTTCGTGTCCCCACAATCCAGATTTCAGAAATCATTGCAATCTCCACTACAGAATGTTCCATTCATTCACTGCGAGTCTGGAGTTTATCTGATTCTCCACTCCCGCCTGGTTAACATTACACCACTTGTGAATGTCCAAGTAAGCCAATGCTGGTTTTCAGAGGCCTGTTCATACTCGCAGCCGTGCTGTTTAATTGACAATTCACTCCACCCTGTTCAGCTCTTCATTGTCCCACCACACTACCAGCCTTCAGAAATCTTTGTTATCTCCACTACAGAATGTTCCATTCATTCACTGCGAATCTGGAATTCATCTGACTCTCAACTCCACGCAGGTTTTCATTACACCACTGTTGAATGTCCAAGTAACCCAATGCTGGTTTTCAGCGGCCTGTTCATATTCGCAGCCCTGCTGTTTACTTGGCTATCGATTCAAGCCTGGTCAGCTCTTCATTTTCCTGTCCACACAACACAGGCTTCAGAAATCATTGGAATCTCCTCTACAGAATGTTCCATTCATTCACTGCGAATGTGGAATTCAACTGACTCTCCACTCCATGCAGGTTTTCCTTACACCACTGATGAATGTCCAAGTAACCCAATGCTGGTTTTCAGCTGCATGTTCACACTCGCAGCCATGCTATACAATTGGCTTTCCACTAAATCCTGATTAGTTCTTGATTTTCCTTCCACACGACCCTGCCTTCAGAAATCGTTGGAATCTCCACTAGAGAATGTTCCATTCATTCACTGCGAATCTGGAATTCCTCTGAACCTCCACTCCCGGCAGGTTTTCGTTACACCACTGTTGAATGTCCAAGTAACCCAATGTTTTAAGTGTTTTCTTCACAAGCGCAGTGGTGCTGTTCAATTGGCTATCCACTCAACCCTGGCCAGCTCTACATTTTCCTGTCCACACCACAGAGACTGGAGAAATCATTGTTATCTCCACTACAGAATGTTCCATTCATTCACAGCGAATCTGGAATTCATCTGAATCTCCACTCCCGGCAGGTTTTCGTGACACCACTGGTAAATATCCAAGTAAGCCAATGCTGGTTTTAAGTGGCCTGCTCATACTCTCAGCCGTGCTGTTCAATTTGCTATCCACTCAACCCTCTTCAGCTCCATTTTCCTGTCCACATAACCCAAACTTCAGAAACAATTGGTATCTCCTCCACAGAATGTTCCATTCATTGACGGCAAATCTGAAATTCATCTAATTCTCAACTCCCGTCAGGTTTTCGTTACACCACTTGTGAATGTCCAATTAAGCCAAAGCTGGTTTTCAGTGGCCTGTTCTTACTACGAGACGTGCTGTTCATTTGGCTATCCATTCCACCCTGTTCAGCTCTACATTTTCGTGTCCACAAAACCCAGCCTTCAGAAATCATTGGAATCACCACTAGAGAATGTTCCATTCATTCACTGCGAATCTGGAATTCATCTGAATCTCCACTCCCGGCAGGTTTTCATTGCACCACTGCTGAATGTTCAAGTAACGCAATGATGGTTTTCAGCGGTCTATTCACACTCGAACCCGTGCTGTTCACGGTCTAGCGACTCAACACTGGTGAGTTCTTCTTTTTCCAGTTCAGACAATACAAACCTCAGAAACCATTGCAATCTACACTACAGAATGTTTCATTCATTCAGGCGAATCTTGAATTCATCTTGTTCTCCACTCCCAGCAGGTTTTCGTTTCACCACTGGTGAATGTCCAAGCAACCCAAGGCTGGTTTCAGCTGCGTGTTAACACTCGCAGCCGTGCTGTTCAATTGGCTATCCAGTGAACGCTGGTTAGCTCTTGATTTTCCTTCCACACACCGAGCCTTCAGAAATCATTCTTATCTCCACTTCAGAATGTTCCATTCGTTCCCTGCGAATCTGGAATTCCTCTGACTCTCCACACCAGGCAGATTTTCCTAACAACACTGGTGAATGACCAGGTAATCCAATGCTGGTTTTCAGCGGCTGTTCACACTCACAGCCTTGCTGTTCAATTGGCAATCCAGTCAAACCTAGTCAGCTCTTCATTTTCCTGTCCACACAACCCAGCGTTCAGAAATCATTGGAATCTCTACTACAGAAATTTCCATTCATTCACTGTGAATCTGGAAATACTCTGAATCTGCATTCCAGGAAGGCTTTCGTTACACCACTGATGAATGTCCAAGTAATGCAATGCTGCTTCTTAGTGGTCTGTTCACACTCGAAACCGTGCTGTTCATTGGCTATCCACTCAATATCGGTCAGCTCTTCAATATCCTGTCCAGACTATCCAGATTCCTAAATGTTGGCAATCACCACTACAGAATGTTCCATTCAATCACGCGAATCTGGAATTCATCAGAGTCTCCACTCCTGGAAGGTTTTCGTGACACCACTGGTAAATGTCCAAGGAAGACAATGCTGGTTTTAAGCCGCCTGCTAACACACTCAGCCGTGCTGTTCAATTTGCTATCCACCCAACCCTATTCAGCTCTACATTTTCCTGTCCTCATAACCCAACCTTCAGAAATAATTGGTATCTCCTCCACAGAATGTTCCGTTCATTCACTGCGAATCTTAAATTCATCTGACTCTCAACTCCCGGCGGGTTATTGTTACACCACTTGTGAATGTCCAAGTAAGCCAATGCTGGTTTTCAGTGGCCTGTTCATACTAAGAGACGTGCTGTTCATTTGGCTATCCACTCCACCCTGTTCAGCTCTACATTTTCGTGTCCACAAAACCCAGCCTTCAGAAATCATTGGAATCACCACTAGAGAATGTTCCATTCATTCACTGCGAATCTGGAATTCCTCTGAACCTCCACTCCTGGCAGGTTTTCGTTACGCCACTGGTGAATGTCCAAGTAACTCAATACTGGTTTTCAGAGGCATGTTCAACTCGCAGAAGTGCTGTTCAATGGGCTATCCACTCAATATTGGTCAGCTCTTCATTTTCCTCTCCACACAAACCAGCCTTCAGAAATCATTGGGCTCTCCACTACAGACTGTTCCATTCATTCACTGCGATTCTGCAATTCATCTGACTCTCCGCTCCAGGCAGGTTTTCATTACAGCACTGGTGAATGACCAAGTAATCCAATGCTGGTTTTCAGCCGCCTTTTCACACTCGCAGTGTGCTGTTCAATTGTCTATCCACTCAAACCTGGTCAGCCTTTCATTTTCTTTTCCACAATATCAGACTTCAGAAATCATTGGAATCGCCAGTACAGAATGTTCCATTCATTCACTGCCAATCTGGAATTCATCTGAATCTGCACTCCAGGTAGGCTTTCATTACACCACTTATGAATGTCCAAGTAACACAATGCTGGTTTTCAGCGGTCTGTTCACACTCTAAGCCCTGCTTTTTACTGGGTATCCACACAACTGTGGTCAGCTCTTCATTTTCATGTCCAAACAATCCAGACTTGAGAAATCATTGCAATCTCCAGTACAGAATGTTCCATTCATTCACTGCGAATCTGGAATTCAACTGAATCTCCACTACCTGCAGATTTATCTTACACCACTTGTGAATGTCCAAGTAAAACAATGCTGGTTTTCAGAGGCCTGTTCATGTTCGCAGTCGTGCTGTTCAATTGGCTATCCACTCAACCTGTTTTGCTCCTCATTTTCCTGTGCACACAACCCAGCCTTCAGAAATCATTGTAATCTCCACTACAGGATGTTCCATTCATTCACTGGGAATCTGGAATTCATCTGAATCTGCACTCCACGCAGGCTTTCGTTACACCACTGCTGAAAGTCGAAGTAATGCAATACTGGTTTTCAGTGGTCTGTTCACATTCGAAGCCGAGGCTTTTTACAGGCTATCCACTCAACACTGGTCAGCTCTTCATTTTCGTGTCCCCACAATCCAGATTTCAGAAATCATTGCAATCTCCACTACAGAATGTTCCATTCATTCACTGCGAGTCTGGAGTTTATCTGATTCTCCACTCCCGCCTGGTTAACATTACACCACTTGTGAATGTCCAAGTAAGCCAATGCTGGTTTTCAGAGGCCTGTTCATACTCGCAGCCGTGCTGTTTAATTGACAATTCACTCCACCCTGTTCAGCTCTTCATTGTCCCACCACACTACCAGCCTTCAGAAATCTTTGTTATCTCCACTACAGAATGTTCCATTCATTCACTGCGAATCTGGAATTCATCTGACTCTCAACTCCACGCAGGTTTTCATTACACCACTGTTGAATGTCCAAGTAACCCAATGCTGGTTTTCAGCGGCCTGTTCATATTCGCAGCCCTGCTGTTTACTTGGCTATCGATTCAAGCCTGGTCAGCTCTTCATTTTCCTGTCCACACAACACAGGCTTCAGAAATCATTGGAATCTCCTCTACAGAATGTTCCATTCATTCACTGCGAATGTGGAATTCAACTGACTCTCCACTCCATGCAGGTTTTCCTTACACCACTGATGAATGTCCAAGTAACCCAATGCTGGTTTTCAGCTGCATGTTCACACTCGCAGCCATGCTATACAATTGGCTTTCCACTAAATCCTGATTAGTTCTTGATTTTCCTTCCACACGACCCAGCCTTCAGAAATCGTTGGAATCTCCACTAGAGAATGTTCCATTCATTCACTGCGAATCTGGAATTCCTCTGAACCTCCACTCCCGGCAGGTTTTCGTTACACCACTGTTGAATGTCCAAGTAACCCAATGTTTTAAGTGTTTTCTTCACAAGCGCAGTGGTGCTGTTCAATTGGCTATCCACTCAACCCTGGCCAGCTCTACATTTTCCTGTCCACACCACAGAGACTGGAGAAATCATTGTTATCTCCACTACAGAATGTTCCATTCATTCACAGCGAATCTGGAATTCATCTGAATCTCCACTCCCGGCAGGTTTTCGTGACACCACTGGTAAATATCCAAGTAAGCCAATGCTGGTTTTAAGTGGCCTGCTCATACTCTCAGCCGTGCTGTTCAATTTGCTATCCACTCAACCCTCTTCAGCTCCATTTTCCTGTCCACATAACCCAAACTTCAGAAACAATTGGTATCTCCTCCACAGAATGTTCCATTCATTGACGGCAAATCTGAAATTCATCTAATTCTCAACTCCCGTCAGGTTTTCGTTACACCACTTGTGAATGTCCAATTAAGCCAAAGCTGGTTTTCAGTGGCCTGTTCTTACTACGAGACGTGCTGTTCATTTGGCTATCCATTCCACCCTGTTCAGCTCTACATTTTCGTGTCCACAAAACCCAGCCTTCAGAAATCATTGGAATCACCACTAGAGAATGTTCCATTCATTCACTGCGAATCTGGAATTCATCTGAATCTCCACTCCCGGCAGGTTTTCATTGCACCACTGCTGAATGTTCAAGTAACGCAATGATGGTTTTCAGCGGTCTATTCACACTCGAACCCGTGCTGTTCACGGTCTAGCGACTCAACACTGGTGAGTTCTTCTTTTTCCAGTTCAGACAATACAAACCTCAGAAACCATTGCAATCTACACTACAGAATGTTTCATTCATTCAGGCGAATCTTGAATTCATCTTGTTCTCCACTCCCAGCAGGTTTTCGTTTCACCACTGGTGAATGTCCAAGCAACCCAAGGCTGGTTTCAGCTGCGTGTTAACACTCGCAGCCGTGCTGTTCAATTGGCTATCCAGTGAACGCTGGTTAGCTCTTGATTTTCCTTCCACACACCGAGCCTTCAGAAATCATTCTTATCTCCACTTCAGAATGTTCCATTCGTTCCCTGCGAATCTGGAATTCCTCTGACTCTCCACACCAGGCAGATTTTCCTAACAACACTGGTGAATGACCAGGTAATCCAATGCTGGTTTTCAGCGGCTGTTCACACTCACAGCCTTGCTGTTCAATTGGCAATCCAGTCAAACCTAGTCAGCTCTTCATTTTCCTGTCCACACAACCCAGCGTTCAGAAATCATTGGAATCTCTACTACAGAAATTTCCATTCATTCACTGTGAATCTGGAAATACTCTGAATCTGCATTCCAGGAAGGCTTTCGTTACACCACTGATGAATGTCCAAGTAATGCAATGCTGCTTCTTAGTGGTCTGTTCACACTCGAAACCGTGCTGTTCATTGGCTATCCACTCAATATCGGTCAGCTCTTCAATATCCTGTCCAGACTATCCAGATTCCTAAATGTTGGCAATCACCACTACAGAATGTTCCATTCAATCACGCGAATCTGGAATTCATCAGAGTCTCCACTCCTGGAAGGTTTTCGTGACACCACTGGTAAATGTCCAAGGAAGACAATGCTGGTTTTAAGCCGCCTGCTAACACACTCAGCCGTGCTGTTCAATTTGCTATCCACCCAACCCTATTCAGCTCTACATTTTCCTGTCCTCATAACCCAACCTTCAGAAATAATTGGTATCTCCTCCACAGAATGTTCCGTTCATTCACTGCGAATCTTAAATTCATCTGACTCTCAACTCCCGGCGGGTTATCGTTACACCACTTGTGAATGTCCAAGTAAGCCAATGCTGGTTTTCAGTGGCCTGTTCATACTAAGAGACGTGCTGTTCATTTGGCTATCCACTCCACCCTGTTCAGCTCTACATTTTCGTGTCCACAAAACCCAGCCTTCAGAAATCATTGGAATCACCACTAGAGAATGTTCCATTCATTCACTGCGAATCTGGAATTCATCTGAACCTCCACTCCTGGCAGGTTTTCGTTACGCCACTGGTGAATGTCCAAGTAACTCAATACTGGTTTTCAGAGGCATGTTCAACTCGCAGAAGTGCTGTTCAATGGGCTATCCACTCAATATTGGTCAGCTCTTCATTTTCCTCTCCACACAAACCAGCCTTCAGAAATCATTGGGCTCTCCACTACAGACTGTTCCATTCATTCACTGCGATTCTGCAATTCATCTGACTCTCCGCTCCAGGCAGGTTTTCATTACAGCACTGGTGAATGACCAAGTAATCCAATGCTGGTTTTCAGCCGCCTTTTCACACTCGCAGTGTGCTGTTCAATTGTCTATCCACTCAAACCTGGTCAGCCTTTCATTTTCTTTTCCACAATATCAGACTTCAGAAATCATTGGAATCGCCAGTACAGAATGTTCCATTCATTCACTGCCAATCTGGAATTCATCTGAATCTGCACTCCAGGTAGGCTTTCATTACACCACTTATGAATGTCCAAGTAACACAATGCTGGTTTTCAGCGGTCTGTTCACACTCTAAGCCCTGCTTTTTACTGGGTATCCACACAACTGTGGTCAGCTCTTCATTTTCATGTCCAAACAATCCAGACTTGAGAAATCATTGCAATCTCCAGTACAGAATGTTCCATTCATTCACTGCGAATCTGGAATTCAACTGAATCTCCACTACCTGCAGATTTATCTTACACCACTTGTGAATGTCCAAGTAAAACAATGCTGGTTTTCAGAGGCCTGTTCATGTTCGCAGTCGTGCTGTTCAATTGGCTATCCACTCAACCTGTTTTGCTCCTCATTTTCCTGTGCACACAACCCAGCCTTCAGAAATCATTGTAATCTCCACTACAGGATGTTCCATTCATTCACTGGGAATCTGGAATTCATCTGAATCTGCACTCCACGCAGGCTTTCGTTACACCACTGCTGAAAGTCGAAGTAATGCAATACTGGTTTTCAGTGGTCTGTTCACATTCGAAGCCGAGGCTTTTTACAGGCTATCCACTCAACACTGGTCAGCTCTTCATTTTCGTGTCCCCACAATCCAGATTTCAGAAATCATTGCAATCTCCACTACAGAATGTTCCATTCATTCACTGCGAGTCTGGAGTTTATCTGATTCTCCACTCCCGCCTGGTTAACATTACACCACTTGTGAATGTCCAAGTAAGCCAATGCTGGTTTTCAGAGGCCTGTTCATACTCGCAGCCGTGCTGTTTAATTGACAATTCACTCCACCCTGTTCAGCTCTTCATTGTCCCACCACACTACCAGCCTTCAGAAATCTTTGTTATCTCCACTACAGAATGTTCCATTCATTCACTGCGAATCTGGAATTCATCTGACTCTCAACTCCACGCAGGTTTTCATTACACCACTGTTGAATGTCCAAGTAACCCAATGCTGGTTTTCAGCGGCCTGTTCATATTCGCAGCCCTGCTGTTTACTTGGCTATCGATTCAAGCCTGGTCAGCTCTTCATTTTCCTGTCCACACAACACAGGCTTCAGAAATCATTGGAATCTCCTCTACAGAATGTTCCATTCATTCACTGCGAATGTGGAATTCAACTGACTCTCCACTCCATGCAGGTTTTCCTTACACCACTGATGAATGTCCAAGTAACCCAATGCTGGTTTTCAGCTGCATGTTCACACTCGCAGCCATGCTATACAATTGGCTTTCCACTAAATCCTGATTAGTTCTTGATTTTCCTTCCACACGACCCAGCCTTCAGAAATCGTTGGAATCTCCACTAGAGAATGTTCCATTCATTCACTGCGAATCTGGAATTCCTCTGAACCTCCACTCCCGGCAGGTTTTCGTTACACCACTGTTGAATGTCCAAGTAACCCAATGTTTTAAGTGTTTTCTTCACAAGCGCAGTGGTGCTGTTCAATTGGCTATCCACTCAACCCTGGCCAGCTCTACATTTTCCTGTCCACACCACAGAGACTGGAGAAATCATTGTTATCTCCACTACAGAATGTTCCATTCATTCACAGCGAATCTGGAATTCATCTGAATCTCCACTCCCGGCAGGTTTTCGTGACACCACTGGTAAATATCCAAGTAAGCCAATGCTGGTTTTAAGTGGCCTGCTCATACTCTCAGCCGTGCTGTTCAATTTGCTATCCACTCAACCCTCTTCAGCTCCATTTTCCTGTCCACATAACCCAAACTTCAGAAACAATTGGTATCTCCTCCACAGAATGTTCCATTCATTGACGGCAAATCTGAAATTCATCTAATTCTCAACTCCCGTCAGGTTTTCGTTACACCACTTGTGAATGTCCAATTAAGCCAAAGCTGGTTTTCAGTGGCCTGTTCTTACTACGAGACGTGCTGTTCATTTGGCTATCCATTCCACCCTGTTCAGCTCTACATTTTCGTGTCCACAAAACCCAGCCTTCAGAAATCATTGGAATCACCACTAGAGAATGTTCCATTCATTCACTGCGAATCTGGAATTCATCTGAATCTCCACTCCCGGCAGGTTTTCATTGCACCACTGCTGAATGTTCAAGTAACGCAATGATGGTTTTCAGCGGTCTATTCACACTCGAACCCGTGCTGTTCACGGTCTAGCGACTCAACACTGGTGAGTTCTTCTTTTTCCAGTTCAGACAATACAAACCTCAGAAACCATTGCAATCTACACTACAGAATGTTTCATTCATTCAGGCGAATCTTGAATTCATCTTGTTCTCCACTCCCAGCAGGTTTTCGTTTCACCACTGGTGAATGTCCAAGCAACCCAAGGCTGGTTTCAGCTGCGTGTTAACACTCGCAGCCGTGCTGTTCAATTGGCTATCCAGTGAACGCTGGTTAGCTCTTGATTTTCCTTCCACACACCGAGCCTTCAGAAATCATTCTTATCTCCACTTCAGAATGTTCCATTCGTTCCCTGCGAATCTGGAATTCCTCTGACTCTCCACACCAGGCAGATTTTCCTAACAACACTGGTGAATGACCAGGTAATCCAATGCTGGTTTTCAGCGGCTGTTCACACTCACAGCCTTGCTGTTCAATTGGCAATCCAGTCAAACCTAGTCAGCTCTTCATTTTCCTGTCCACACAACCCAGCGTTCAGAAATCATTGGAATCTCTACTACAGAAATTTCCATTCATTCACTGTGAATCTGGAAATACTCTGAATCTGCATTCCAGGAAGGCTTTCGTTACACCACTGATGAATGTCCAAGTAATGCAATGCTGCTTCTTAGTGGTCTGTTCACACTCGAAACCGTGCTGTTCATTGGCTATCCACTCAATATCGGTCAGCTCTTCAATATCCTGTCCAGACTATCCAGATTCCTAAATGTTGGCAATCACCACTACAGAATGTTCCATTCAATCACGCGAATCTGGAATTCATCAGAGTCTCCACTCCTGGAAGGTTTTCGTGACACCACTGGTAAATGTCCAAGGAAGACAATGCTGGTTTTAAGCCGCCTGCTAACACACTCAGCCGTGCTGTTCAATTTGCTATCCACCCAACCCTATTCAGCTCTACATTTTCCTGTCCTCATAACCCAACCTTCAGAAATAATTGGTATCTCCTCCACAGAATGTTCCGTTCATTCACTGCGAATCTTAAATTCATCTGACTCTCAACTCCCGGCGGGTTATCGTTACACCACTTGTGAATGTCCAAGTAAGCCAATGCTGGTTTTCAGTGGCCTGTTCATACTAAGAGACGTGCTGTTCATTTGGCTATCCACTCCACCCTGTTCAGCTCTACATTTTCGTGTCCACAAAACCCAGCCTTCAGAAATCATTGGAATCACCACTAGAGAATGTTCCATTCATTCACTGCGAATCTGGAATTCCTCTGAACCTCCACTCCTGGCAGGTTTTCGTTACGCCACTGGTGAATGTCCAAGTAACTCAATACTGGTTTTCAGAGGCATGTTCAACTCGCAGAAGTGCTGTTCAATGGGCTATCCACTCAATATTGGTCAGCTCTTCATTTTCCTCTCCACACAAACCAGCCTTCAGAAATCATTGGGCTCTCCACTACAGACTGTTCCATTCATTCACTGCGATTCTGCAATTCATCTGACTCTCCGCTCCAGGCAGGTTTTCATTACAGCACTGGTGAATGACCAAGTAATCCAATGCTGGTTTTCAGCCGCCTTTTCACACTCGCAGTGTGCTGTTCAATTGTCTATCCACTCAAACCTGGTCAGCCTTTCATTTTCTTTTCCACAATATCAGACTTCAGAAATCATTGGAATCGCCAGTACAGAATGTTCCATTCATTCACTGCCAATCTGGAATTCATCTGAATCTGCACTCCAGGTAGGCTTTCATTACACCACTTATGAATGTCCAAGTAACACAATGCTGGTTTTCAGCGGTCTGTTCACACTCTAAGCCCTGCTTTTTACTGGGTATCCACACAACTGTGGTCAGCTCTTCATTTTCATGTCCAAACAATCCAGACTTGAGAAATCATTGCAATCTCCAGTACAGAATGTTCCATTCATTCACTGCGAATCTGGAATTCAACTGAATCTCCACTACCTGCAGATTTATCTTACACCACTTGTGAATGTCCAAGTAAAACAATGCTGGTTTTCAGAGGCCTGTTCATGTTCGCAGTCGTGCTGTTCAATTGGCTATCCACTCAACCTGTTTTGCTCCTCATTTTCCTGTGCACACAACCCAGCCTTCAGAAATCATTGTAATCTCCACTACAGGATGTTCCATTCATTCACTGGGAATCTGGAATTCATCTGAATCTGCACTCCACGCAGGCTTTCGTTACACCACTGCTGAAAGTCGAAGTAATGCAATACTGGTTTTCAGTGGTCTGTTCACATTCGAAGCCGAGGCTTTTTACAGGCTATCCACTCAACACTGGTCAGCTCTTCATTTTCGTGTCCCCACAATCCAGATTTCAGAAATCATTGCAATCTCCACTACAGAATGTTCCATTCATTCACTGCGAGTCTGGAGTTTATCTGATTCTCCACTCCCGCCTGGTTAACATTACACCACTTGTGAATGTCCAAGTAAGCCAATGCTGGTTTTCAGAGGCCTGTTCATACTCGCAGCCGTGCTGTTTAATTGACAATTCACTCCACCCTGTTCAGCTCTTCATTGTCCCACCACACTACCAGCCTTCAGAAATCTTTGTTATCTCCACTACAGAATGTTCCATTCATTCACTGCGAATCTGGAATTCATCTGACTCTCAACTCCACGCAGGTTTTCATTACACCACTGTTGAATGTCCAAGTAACCCAATGCTGGTTTTCAGCGGCCTGTTCATATTCGCAGCCCTGCTGTTTACTTGGCTATCGATTCAAGCCTGGTCAGCTCTTCATTTTCCTGTCCACACAACACAGGCTTCAGAAATCATTGGAATCTCCTCTACAGAATGTTCCATTCATTCACTGCGAATGTGGAATTCAACTGACTCTCCACTCCATGCAGGTTTTCCTTACACCACTGATGAATGTCCAAGTAACCCAATGCTGGTTTTCAGCTGCATGTTCACACTCGCAGCCATGCTATACAATTGGCTTTCCACTAAATCCTGATTAGTTCTTGATTTTCCTTCCACACGACCCAGCCTTCAGAAATCGTTGGAATCTCCACTAGAGAATGTTCCATTCATTCACTGCGAATCTGGAATTCCTCTGAACCTCCACTCCCGGCAGGTTTTCGTTACACCACTGTTGAATGTCCAAGTAACCCAATGTTTTAAGTGTTTTCTTCACAAGCGCAGTGGTGCTGTTCAATTGGCTATCCACTCAACCCTGGCCAGCTCTACATTTTCCTGTCCACACCACAGAGACTGGAGAAATCATTGTTATCTCCACTACAGAATGTTCCATTCATTCACAGCGAATCTGGAATTCATCTGAATCTCCACTCCCGGCAGGTTTTCGTGACACCACTGGTAAATATCCAAGTAAGCCAATGCTGGTTTTAAGTGGCCTGCTCATACTCTCAGCCGTGCTGTTCAATTTGCTATCCACTCAACCCTCTTCAGCTCCATTTTCCTGTCCACATAACCCAAACTTCAGAAACAATTGGTATCTCCTCCACAGAATGTTCCATTCATTGACGGCAAATCTGAAATTCATCTAATTCTCAACTCCCGTCAGGTTTTCGTTACACCACTTGTGAATGTCCAATTAAGCCAAAGCTGGTTTTCAGTGGCCTGTTCTTACTACGAGACGTGCTGTTCATTTGGCTATCCATTCCACCCTGTTCAGCTCTACATTTTCGTGTCCACAAAACCCAGCCTTCAGAAATCATTGGAATCACCACTAGAGAATGTTCCATTCATTCACTGCGAATCTGGAATTCATCTGAATCTCCACTCCCGGCAGGTTTTCATTGCACCACTGCTGAATGTTCAAGTAACGCAATGATGGTTTTCAGCGGTCTATTCACACTCGAACCCGTGCTGTTCACGGTCTAGCGACTCAACACTGGTGAGTTCTTCTTTTTCCAGTTCAGACAATACAAACCTCAGAAACCATTGCAATCTACACTACAGAATGTTTCATTCATTCACGCGAATCTTGAATTCATCTTGTTCTCCACTCCCAGCAGGTTTTCGTTTCACCACTGGTGAATGTCCAAGCAACCCAAGGCTGGTTTCAGCTGCGTGTTAACACTCGCAGCCGTGCTGTTCAATTGGCTATCCAGTGAACGCTGGTTAGCTCTTGATTTTCCTTCCACACACCGAGCCTTCAGAAATCATTCTTATCTCCACTTCAGAATGTTCCATTCGTTCCCTGCGAATCTGGAATTCCTCTGACTCTCCACACCAGGCAGATTTTCCTAACAACACTGGTGAATGACCAGGTAATCCAATGCTGGTTTTCAGCGGCTGTTCACACTCACAGCCTTGCTGTTCAATTGGCAATCCAGTCAAACCTAGTCAGCTCTTCATTTTCCTGTCCACACAACCCAGCGTTCAGAAATCATTGGAATCTCTACTACAGAAATTTCCATTCATTCACTGTGAATCTGGAAATACTCTGAATCTGCATTCCAGGAAGGCTTTCGTTACACCACTGATGAATGTCCAAGTAATGCAATGCTGCTTCTTAGTGGTCTGTTCACACTCGAAACCGTGCTGTTCATTGGCTATCCACTCAATATCGGTCAGCTCTTCAATATCCTGTCCAGACTATCCAGATTCCTAAATGTTGGCAATCACCACTACAGAATGTTCCATTCAATCACGCGAATCTGGAATTCATCAGAGTCTCCACTCCTGGAAGGTTTTCGTGACACCACTGGTAAATGTCCAAGGAAGACAATGCTGGTTTTAAGCCGCCTGCTAACACACTCAGCCGTGCTGTTCAATTTGCTATCCACCCAACCCTATTCAGCTCTACATTTTCCTGTCCTCATAACCCAACCTTCAGAAATAATTGGTATCTCCTCCACAGAATGTTCCGTTCATTCACTGCGAATCTTAAATTCATCTGACTCTCAACTCCCGGCGGGTTATCGTTACACCACTTGTGAATGTCCAAGTAAGCCAATGCTGGTTTTCAGTGGCCTGTTCATACTAAGAGACGTGCTGTTCATTTGGCTATCCACTCCACCCTGTTCAGCTCTACATTTTCGTGTCCACAAAACCCAGCCTTCAGAAATCATTGGAATCACCACTAGAGAATGTTCCATTCATTCACTGCGAATCTGGAATTCCTCTGAACCTCCACTCCTGGCAGGTTTTCGTTACGCCACTGGTGAATGTCCAAGTAACTCAATACTGGTTTTCAGAGGCATGTTCAACTCGCAGAAGTGCTGTTCAATGGGCTATCCACTCAATATTGGTCAGCTCTTCATTTTCCTCTCCACACAAACCAGCCTTCAGAAATCATTGGGCTCTCCACTACAGACTGTTCCATTCATTCACTGCGATTCTGCAATTCATCTGACTCTCCGCTCCAGGCAGGTTTTCATTACAGCACTGGTGAATGACCAAGTAATCCAATGCTGGTTTTCAGCCGCCTTTTCACACTCGCAGTGTGCTGTTCAATTGTCTATCCACTCAAACCTGGTCAGCCTTTCATTTTCTTTTCCACAATATCAGACTTCAGAAATCATTGGAATCGCCAGTACAGAATGTTCCATTCATTCACTGCCAATCTGGAATTCATCTGAATCTGCACTCCAGGTAGGCTTTCATTACACCACTTATGAATGTCCAAGTAACACAATGCTGGTTTTCAGCGGTCTGTTCACACTCTAAGCCCTGCTTTTTACTGGGTATCCACACAACTGTGGTCAGCTCTTCATTTTCATGTCCAAACAATCCAGACTTGAGAAATCATTGCAATCTCCAGTACAGAATGTTCCATTCATTCACTGCGAATCTGGAATTCAACTGAATCTCCACTACCTGCAGATTTATCTTACACCACTTGTGAATGTCCAAGTAAAACAATGCTGGTTTTCAGAGGCCTGTTCATGTTCGCAGTCGTGCTGTTCAATTGGCTATCCACTCAACCTGTTTTGCTCCTCATTTTCCTGTGCACACAACCCAGCCTTCAGAAATCATTGTAATCTCCACTACAGGATGTTCCATTCATGCACTGGGAATCTGGAATTCATCTGAATCTGCACTCCACGCAGGCTTTCGTTACACCACTGCTGAAAGTCGAAGTAATGCAATACTGGTTTTCAGTGGTCTGTTCACATTCGAAGCCGAGGCTTTTTACAGGCTATCCACTCAACACTGGTCAGCTCTTCATTTTCGTGTCCCCACAATCCAGATTTCAGAAATCATTGCAATCTCCACTACAGAATGTTCCATTCATTCACTGCGAGTCTGGAGTTTATCTGATTCTCCACTCCCGCCTGGTTAACATTACACCACTTGTGAATGTCCAAGTAAGCCAATGCTGGTTTTCAGAGGCCTGTTCTTACTCGCAGCCGTGCTGTTTAATTGACAATTCACTCCACCCTGTTCAGCTCTTCTTTGTCCCACCACACTACCAGCCTTCAGAAATCTTTGTTATCTCCACTACAGAATGTTCCATTCATTCACTGCGAATCTGGAATTCATCTGACTCTCAACTCCACGCAGGTTTTCATTACACCACTGTTGAATGTCCAAGTAACCCAATGCTGGTTTTCAGCGGCCTGTTCATATTCGCAGCCCTGCTGTTTACTTGGCTATCGATTCAAGCCTGGTCAGCTCTTCATTTTCCTGTCCACACAACACAGGCTTCAGAAATCATTGGAATCTCCTCTACAGAATGTTCCATTCATTCACTGCGAATGTGGAATTCAACTGACTCTCCACTCCATGCAGGTTTTCCTTACACCACTGATGAATGTCCAAGTAACCCAATGCTGGTTTTCAGCTGCATGTTCACACTCGCAGCCATGCTATACAATTGGCTTTCCACTAAATCCTGATTAGTTCTTGATTTTCCTTCCACACGACCCAGCCTTCAGAAATCGTTGGAATCTCCACTAGAGAATGTTCCATTCATTCACTGCGAATCTGGAATTCCTCTGAACCTCCACTCCCGGCAGGTTTTCGTTACACCACTGTTGAATGTCCAAGTAACCCAATGTTTTAAGTGTTTTCTTCACAAGCGCAGTGGTGCTGTTCAATTGGCTATCCACTCAACCCTGGCCAGCTCTACATTTTCCTGTCCACACCACAGAGACTGGAGAAATCATTGTTATCTCCACTACAGAATGTTCCATTCATTCACAGCGAATCTGGAATTCATCTGAATCTCCACTCCCGGCAGGTTTTCGTGACACCACTGGTAAATATCCAAGTAAGCCAATGCTGGTTTTAAGTGGCCTGCTCATACTCTCAGCCGTGCTGTTCAATTTGCTATCCACTCAACCCTCTTCAGCTCCATTTTCCTGTCCACATAACCCAAACTTCAGAAACAATTGGTATCTCCTCCACAGAATGTTCCATTCATTGACGGCAAATCTGAAATTCATCTAATTCTCAACTCCCGTCAGGTTTTCGTTACACCACTTGTGAATGTCCAATTAAGCCAAAGCTGGTTTTCAGTGGCCTGTTCTTACTACGAGACGTGCTGTTCATTTGGCTATCCATTCCACCCTGTTCAGCTCTACATTTTCGTGTCCACAAAACCCAGCCTTCAGAAATCATTGGAATCACCACTAGAGAATGTTCCATTCATTCACTGCGAATCTGGAATTCATCTGAATCTCCACTCCCGGCAGGTTTTCATTGCACCACTGCTGAATGTTCAAGTAACGCAATGATGGTTTTCAGCGGTCTATTCACACTCGAACCCGTGCTGTTCACGGTCTAGCGACTCAACACTGGTGAGTTCTTCTTTTTCCAGTTCAGACAATACAAACCTCAGAAACCATTGCAATCTACACTACAGAATGTTTCATTCATTCAGGCGAATCTTGAATTCATCTTGTTCTCCACTCCCAGCAGGTTTTCGTTTCACCACTGGTGAATGTCCAAGCAACCCAAGGCTGGTTTCAGCTGCGTGTTAACACTCGCAGCCGTGCTGTTCAATTGGCTATCCAGTGAACGCTGGTTAGCTCTTGATTTTCCTTCCACACACCGAGCCTTCAGAAATCATTCTTATCTCCACTTCAGAATGTTCCATTCGTTCCCTGCGAATCTGGAATTCCTCTGACTCTCCACACCAGGCAGATTTTCCTAACAACACTGGTGAATGACCAGGTAATCCAATGCTGGTTTTCAGCGGCTGTTCACACTCACAGCCTTGCTGTTCAATTGGCAATCCAGTCAAACCTAGTCAGCTCTTCATTTTCCTGTCCACACAACCCAGCGTTCAGAAATCATTGGAATCTCTACTACAGAAATTTCCATTCATTCACTGTGAATCTGGAAATACTCTGAATCTGCATTCCAGGAAGGCTTTCGTTACACCACTGATGAATGTCCAAGTAATGCAATGCTGCTTCTTAGTGGTCTGTTCACACTCGAAACCGTGCTGTTCATTGGCTATCCACTCAATATCGGTCAGCTCTTCAATATCCTGTCCAGACTATCCAGATTCCTAAATGTTGGCAATCACCACTACAGAATGTTCCATTCAATCACGCGAATCTGGAATTCATCAGAGTCTCCACTCCTGGAAGGTTTTCGTGACACCACTGGTAAATGTCCAAGGAAGACAATGCTGGTTTTAAGCCGCCTGCTAACACACTCAGCCGTGCTGTTCAATTTGCTATCCACCCAACCCTATTCAGCTCTACATTTTCCTGTCCTCATAACCCAACCTTCAGAAATAATTGGTATCTCCTCCACAGAATGTTCCGTTCATTCACTGCGAATCTTAAATTCATCTGACTCTCAACTCCCGGCGGGTTATCGTTACACCACTTGTGAATGTCCAAGTAAGCCAATGCTGGTTTTCAGTGGCCTGTTCATACTAAGAGACGTGCTGTTCATTTGGCTATCCACTCCACCCTGTTCAGCTCTACATTTTCGTGTCCACAAAACCCAGCCTTCAGAAATCATTGGAATCACCACTAGAGAATGTTCCATTCATTCACTGCGAATCTGGAATTCCTCTGAACCTCCACTCCTGGCAGGTTTTCGTTACGCCACTGGTGAATGTCCAAGTAACTCAATACTGGTTTTCAGAGGCATGTTCAACTCGCAGAAGTGCTGTTCAATGGGCTATCCACTCAATATTGGTCAGCTCTTCATTTTCCTCTCCACACAAACCAGCCTTCAGAAATCATTGGGCTCTCCACTACAGACTGTTCCATTCATTCACTGCGATTCTGCAATTCATCTGACTCTCCGCTCCAGGCAGGTTTTCATTACAGCACTGGTGAATGACCAAGTAATCCAATGCTGGTTTTCAGCCGCCTTTTCACACTCGCAGTGTGCTGTTCAATTGTCTATCCACTCAAACCTGGTCAGCCTTTCATTTTCTTTTCCACAATATCAGACTTCAGAAATCATTGGAATCGCCAGTACAGAATGTTCCATTCATTCACTGCCAATCTGGAATTCATCTGAATCTGCACTCCAGGTAGGCTTTCATTACACCACTTATGAATGTCCAAGTAACACAATGCTGGTTTTCAGCGGTCTGTTCACACTCTAAGCCCTGCTTTTTACTGGGTATCCACACAACTGTGGTCAGCTCTTCATTTTCATGTCCAAACAATCCAGACTTGAGAAATCATTGCAATCTCCAGTACAGAATGTTCCATTCATTCACTGCGAATCTGGAATTCAACTGAATCTCCACTACCTGCAGATTTATCTTACACCACTTGTGAATGTCCAAGTAAAACAATGCTGGTTTTCAGAGGCCTGTTCATGTTCGCAGTCGTGCTGTTCAATTGGCTATCCACTCAACCTGTTTTGCTCCTCATTTTCCTGTGCACACAACCCAGCCTTCAGAAATCATTGTAATCTCCACTACAGGATGTTCCATTCATGCACTGGGAATCTGGAATTCATCTGAATCTGCACTCCACGCAGGCTTTCGTTACACCACTGCTGAAAGTCGAAGTAATGCAATACTGGTTTTCAGTGGTCTGTTCACATTCGAAGCCGAGGCTTTTTACAGGCTATCCACTCAACACTGGTCAGCTCTTCATTTTCGTGTCCCCACAATCCAGATTTCAGAAATCATTGCAATCTCCACTACAGAATGTTCCATTCATTCACTGCGAGTCTGGAGTTTATCTGATTCTCCACTCCCGCCTGGTTAACATTACACCACTTGTGAATGTCCAAGTAAGCCAATGCTGGTTTTCAGAGGCCTGTTCTTACTCGCAGCCGTGCTGTTTAATTGACAATTCACTCCACCCTGTTCAGCTCTTCTTTGTCCCACCACACTACCAGCCTTCAGAAATCTTTGTTATCTCCACTACAGAATGTTCCATTCATTCACTGCGAATCTGGAATTCATCTGACTCTCAACTCCACGCAGGTTTTCATTACACCACTGTTGAATGTCCAAGTAACCCAATGCTGGTTTTCAGCGGCCTGTTCATATTCGCAGCCCTGCTGTTTACTTGGCTATCGATTCAAGCCTGGTCAGCTCTTCATTTTCCTGTCCACACAACACAGGCTTCAGAAATCATTGGAATCTCCTCTACAGAATGTTCCATTCATTCACTGCGAATGTGGAATTCAACTGACTCTCCACTCCATGCAGGTTTTCCTTACACCACTGATGAATGTCCAAGTAACCCAATGCTGGTTTTCAGCTGCATGTTCACACTCGCAGCCATGCTATACAATTGGCTTTCCACTAAATCCTGATTAGTTCTTGATTTTCCTTCCACACGACCCAGCCTTCAGAAATCGTTGGAATCTCCACTAGAGAATGTTCCATTCATTCACTGCGAATCTGGAATTCCTCTGAACCTCCACTCCCGGCAGGTTTTCGTTACACCACTGTTGAATGTCCAAGTAACCCAATGTTTTAAGTGTTTTCTTCACAAGCGCAGTGGTGCTGTTCAATTGGCTATCCACTCAACCCTGGCCAGCTCTACATTTTCCTGTCCACACCACAGAGACTGGAGAAATCATTGTTATCTCCACTACAGAATGTTCCATTCATTCACAGCGAATCTGGAATTCATCTGAATCTCCACTCCCGGCAGGTTTTCGTGACACCACTGGTAAATATCCAAGTAAGCCAATGCTGGTTTTAAGTGGCCTGCTCATACTCTCAGCCGTGCTGTTCAATTTGCTATCCACTCAACCCTCTTCAGCTCCATTTTCCTGTCCACATAACCCAAACTTCAGAAACAATTGGTATCTCCTCCACAGAATGTTCCATTCATTGACGGCAAATCTGAAATTCATCTAATTCTCAACTCCCGTCAGGTTTTCGTTACACCACTTGTGAATGTCCAATTAAGCCAAAGCTGGTTTTCAGTGGCCTGTTCTTACTACGAGACGTGCTGTTCATTTGGCTATCCATTCCACCCTGTTCAGCTCTACATTTTCGTGTCCACAAAACCCAGCCTTCAGAAATCATTGGAATCACCACTAGAGAATGTTCCATTCATTCACTGCGAATCTGGAATTCATCTGAATCTCCACTCCCGGCAGGTTTTCATTGCACCACTGCTGAATGTTCAAGTAACGCAATGATGGTTTTCAGCGGTCTATTCACACTCGAACCCGTGCTGTTCACGGTCTAGCGACTCAACACTGGTGAGTTCTTCTTTTTCCAGTTCAGACAATACAAACCTCAGAAACCATTGCAATCTACACTACAGAATGTTTCATTCATTCAGGCGAATCTTGAATTCATCTTGTTCTCCACTCCCAGCAGGTTTTCGTTTCACCACTGGTGAATGTCCAAGCAACCCAAGGCTGGTTTCAGCTGCGTGTTAACACTCGCAGCCGTGCTGTTCAATTGGCTATCCAGTGAACGCTGGTTAGCTCTTGATTTTCCTTCCACACACCGAGCCTTCAGAAATCATTCTTATCTCCACTTCAGAATGTTCCATTCGTTCCCTGCGAATCTGGAATTCCTCTGACTCTCCACACCAGGCAGATTTTCCTAACAACACTGGTGAATGACCAGGTAATCCAATGCTGGTTTTCAGCGGCTGTTCACACTCACAGCCTTGCTGTTCAATTGGCAATCCAGTCAAACCTAGTCAGCTCTTCATTTTCCTGTCCACACAACCCAGCGTTCAGAAATCATTGGAATCTCTACTACAGAAATTTCCATTCATTCACTGTGAATCTGGAAATACTCTGAATCTGCATTCCAGGAAGGCTTTCGTTACACCACTGATGAATGTCCAAGTAATGCAATGCTGCTTCTTAGTGGTCTGTTCACACTCGAAACCGTGCTGTTCATTGGCTATCCACTCAATATCGGTCAGCTCTTCAATATCCTGTCCAGACTATCCAGATTCCTAAATGTTGGCAATCACCACTACAGAATGTTCCATTCAATCACGCGAATCTGGAATTCATCAGAGTCTCCACTCCTGGAAGGTTTTCGTGACACCACTGGTAAATGTCCAAGGAAGACAATGCTGGTTTTAAGCCGCCTGCTAACACACTCAGCCGTGCTGTTCAATTTGCTATCCACCCAACCCTATTCAGCTCTACATTTTCCTGTCCTCATAACCCAACCTTCAGAAATAATTGGTATCTCCTCCACAGAATGTTCCGTTCATTCACTGCGAATCTTAAATTCATCTGACTCTCAACTCCCGGCGGGTTATCGTTACACCACTTGTGAATGTCCAAGTAAGCCAATGCTGGTTTTCAGTGGCCTGTTCATACTAAGAGACGTGCTGTTCATTTGGCTATCCACTCCACCCTGTTCAGCTCTACATTTTCGTGTCCACAAAACCCAGCCTTCAGAAATCATTGGAATCACCACTAGAGAATGTTCCATTCATTCACTGCGAATCTGGAATTCCTCTGAACCTCCACTCCTGGCAGGTTTTCGTTACGCCACTGGTGAATGTCCAAGTAACTCAATACTGGTTTTCAGAGGCATGTTCAACTCGCAGAAGTGCTGTTCAATGGGCTATCCACTCAATATTGGTCAGCTCTTCATTTTCCTCTCCACACAAACCAGCCTTCAGAAATCATTGGGCTCTCCACTACAGACTGTTCCATTCATTCACTGCGATTCTGCAATTCATCTGACTCTCCGCTCCAGGCAGGTTTTCATTACAGCACTGGTGAATGACCAAGTAATCCAATGCTGGTTTTCAGCCGCCTTTTCACACTCGCAGTGTGCTGTTCAATTGTCTATCCACTCAAACCTGGTCAGCCTTTCATTTTCTTTTCCACAATATCAGACTTCAGAAATCATTGGAATCGCCAGTACAGAATGTTCCATTCATTCACTGCCAATCTGGAATTCATCTGAATCTGCACTCCAGGTAGGCTTTCATTACACCACTTATGAATGTCCAAGTAACACAATGCTGGTTTTCAGCGGTCTGTTCACACTCTAAGCCCTGCTTTTTACTGGGTATCCACACAACTGTGGTCAGCTCTTCATTTTCATGTCCAAACAATCCAGACTTGAGAAATCATTGCAATCTCCAGTACAGAATGTTCCATTCATTCACTGCGAATCTGGAATTCAACTGAATCTCCACTACCTGCAGATTTATCTTACACCACTTGTGAATGTCCAAGTAAAACAATGCTGGTTTTCAGAGGCCTGTTCATGTTCGCAGTCGTGCTGTTCAATTGGCTATCCACTCAACCTGTTTTGCTCCTCATTTTCCTGTGCACACAACCCAGCCTTCAGAAATCATTGTAATCTCCACTACAGGATGTTCCATTCATGCACTGGGAATCTGGAATTCATCTGAATCTGCACTCCACGCAGGCTTTCGTTACACCACTGCTGAAAGTCGAAGTAATGCAATACTGGTTTTCAGTGGTCTGTTCACATTCGAAGCCGAGGCTTTTTACAGGCTATCCACTCAACACTGGTCAGCTCTTCATTTTCGTGTCCCCACAATCCAGATTTCAGAAATCATTGCAATCTCCACTACAGAATGTTCCATTCATTCACTGCGAGTCTGGAGTTTATCTGATTCTCCACTCCCGCCTGGTTAACATTACACCACTTGTGAATGTCCAAGTAAGCCAATGCTGGTTTTCAGAGGCCTGTTCTTACTCGCAGCCGTGCTGTTTAATTGACAATTCACTCCACCCTGTTCAGCTCTTCTTTGTCCCACCACACTACCAGCCTTCAGAAATCTTTGTTATCTCCACTACAGAATGTTCCATTCATTCACTGCGAATCTGGAATTCATCTGACTCTCAACTCCACGCAGGTTTTCATTACACCACTGTTGAATGTCCAAGTAACCCAATGCTGGTTTTCAGCGGCCTGTTCATATTCGCAGCCCTGCTGTTTACTTGGCTATCGATTCAAGCCTGGTCAGCTCTTCATTTTCCTGTCCACACAACACAGGCTTCAGAAATCATTGGAATCTCCTCTACAGAATGTTCCATTCATTCACTGCGAATGTGGAATTCAACTGACTCTCCACTCCATGCAGGTTTTCCTTACACCACTGATGAATGTCCAAGTAACCCAATGCTGGTTTTCAGCTGCATGTTCACACTCGCAGCCATGCTATACAATTGGCTTTCCACTAAATCCTGATTAGTTCTTGATTTTCCTTCCACACGACCCAGCCTTCAGAAATCGTTGGAATCTCCACTAGAGAATGTTCCATTCATTCACTGCGAATCTGGAATTCCTCTGAACCTCCACTCCCGGCAGGTTTTCGTTACACCACTGTTGAATGTCCAAGTAACCCAATGTTTTAAGTGTTTTCTTCACAAGCGCAGTGGTGCTGTTCAATTGGCTATCCACTCAACCCTGGCCAGCTCTACATTTTCCTGTCCACACCACAGAGACTGGAGAAATCATTGTTATCTCCACTACAGAATGTTCCATTCATTCACAGCGAATCTGGAATTCATCTGAATCTCCACTCCCGGCAGGTTTTCGTGACACCACTGGTAAATATCCAAGTAAGCCAATGCTGGTTTTAAGTGGCCTGCTCATACTCTCAGCCGTGCTGTTCAATTTGCTATCCACTCAACCCTCTTCAGCTCCATTTTCCTGTCCACATAACCCAAACTTCAGAAACAATTGGTATCTCCTCCACAGAATGTTCCATTCATTGACGGCAAATCTGAAATTCATCTAATTCTCAACTCCCGTCAGGTTTTCGTTACACCACTTGTGAATGTCCAATTAAGCCAAAGCTGGTTTTCAGTGGCCTGTTCTTACTACGAGACGTGCTGTTCATTTGGCTATCCATTCCACCCTGTTCAGCTCTACATTTTCGTGTCCACAAAACCCAGCCTTCAGAAATCATTGGAATCACCACTAGAGAATGTTCCATTCATTCACTGCGAATCTGGAATTCATCTGAATCTCCACTCCCGGCAGGTTTTCATTGCACCACTGCTGAATGTTCAAGTAACGCAATGATGGTTTTCAGCGGTCTATTCACACTCGAACCCGTGCTGTTCACGGTCTAGCGACTCAACACTGGTGAGTTCTTCTTTTTCCAGTTCAGACAATACAAACCTCAGAAACCATTGCAATCTACACTACAGAATGTTTCATTCATTCAGGCGAATCTTGAATTCATCTTGTTCTCCACTCCCAGCAGGTTTTCGTTTCACCACTGGTGAATGTCCAAGCAACCCAAGGCTGGTTTCAGCTGCGTGTTAACACTCGCAGCCGTGCTGTTCAATTGGCTATCCAGTGAACGCTGGTTAGCTCTTGATTTTCCTTCCACACACCGAGCCTTCAGAAATCATTCTTATCTCCACTTCAGAATGTTCCATTCGTTCCCTGCGAATCTGGAATTCCTCTGACTCTCCACACCAGGCAGATTTTCCTAACAACACTGGTGAATGACCAGGTAATCCAATGCTGGTTTTCAGCGGCTGTTCACACTCACAGCCTTGCTGTTCAATTGGCAATCCAGTCAAACCTAGTCAGCTCTTCATTTTCCTGTCCACACAACCCAGCGTTCAGAAATCATTGGAATCTCTACTACAGAAATTTCCATTCATTCACTGTGAATCTGGAAATACTCTGAATCTGCATTCCAGGAAGGCTTTCGTTACACCACTGATGAATGTCCAAGTAATGCAATGCTGCTTCTTAGTGGTCTGTTCACACTCGAAACCGTGCTGTTCATTGGCTATCCACTCAATATCGGTCAGCTCTTCAATATCCTGTCCAGACTATCCAGATTCCTAAATGTTGGCAATCACCACTACAGAATGTTCCATTCAATCACGCGAATCTGGAATTCATCAGAGTCTCCACTCCTGGAAGGTTTTCGTGACACCACTGGTAAATGTCCAAGGAAGACAATGCTGGTTTTAAGCCGCCTGCTAACACACTCAGCCGTGCTGTTCAATTTGCTATCCACCCAACCCTATTCAGCTCTACATTTTCCTGTCCTCATAACCCAACCTTCAGAAATAATTGGTATCTCCTCCACAGAATGTTCCGTTCATTCACTGCGAATCTTAAATTCATCTGACTCTCAACTCCCGGCGGGTTATCGTTACACCACTTGTGAATGTCCAAGTAAGCCAATGCTGGTTTTCAGTGGCCTGTTCATACTAAGAGACGTGCTGTTCATTTGGCTATCCACTCCACCCTGTTCAGCTCTACATTTTCGTGTCCACAAAACCCAGCCTTCAGAAATCATTGGAATCACCACTAGAGAATGTTCCATTCATTCACTGCGAATCTGGAATTCCTCTGAACCTCCACTCCTGGCAGGTTTTCGTTACGCCACTGGTGAATGTCCAAGTAACTCAATACTGGTTTTCAGAGGCATGTTCAACTCGCAGAAGTGCTGTTCAATGGGCTATCCACTCAATATTGGTCAGCTCTTCATTTTCCTCTCCACACAAACCAGCCTTCAGAAATCATTGGGCTCTCCACTACAGACTGTTCCATTCATTCACTGCGATTCTGCAATTCATCTGACTCTCCGCTCCAGGCAGGTTTTCATTACAGCACTGGTGAATGACCAAGTAATCCAATGCTGGTTTTCAGCCGCCTTTTCACACTCGCAGTGTGCTGTTCAATTGTCTATCCACTCAAACCTGGTCAGCCTTTCATTTTCTTTTCCACAATATCAGACTTCAGAAATCATTGGAATCGCCAGTACAGAATGTTCCATTCATTCACTGCCAATCTGGAATTCATCTGAATCTGCACTCCAGGTAGGCTTTCATTACACCACTTATGAATGTCCAAGTAACACAATGCTGGTTTTCAGCGGTCTGTTCACACTCTAAGCCCTGCTTTTTACTGGGTATCCACACAACTGTGGTCAGCTCTTCATTTTCATGTCCAAACAATCCAGACTTGAGAAATCATTGCAATCTCCAGTACAGAATGTTCCATTCATTCACTGCGAATCTGGAATTCAACTGAATCTCCACTACCTGCAGATTTATCTTACACCACTTGTGAATGTCCAAGTAAAACAATGCTGGTTTTCAGAGGCCTGTTCATGTTCGCAGTCGTGCTGTTCAATTGGCTATCCACTCAACCTGTTTTGCTCCTCATTTTCCTGTGCACACAACCCAGCCTTCAGAAATCATTGTAATCTCCACTACAGGATGTTCCATTCATTCACTGGGAATCTGGAATTCATCTGAATCTGCACTCCACGCAGGCTTTCGTTACACCACTGCTGAAAGTCGAAGTAATGCAATACTGGTTTTCAGTGGTCTGTTCACATTCGAAGCCGAGGCTTTTTACAGGCTATCCACTCAACACTGGTCAGCTCTTCATTTTCGTGTCCCCACAATCCAGATTTCAGAAATCATTGCAATCTCCACTACAGAATGTTCCATTCATTCACTGCGAGTCTGGAGTTTATCTGATTCTCCACTCCCGCCTGGTTAACATTACACCACTTGTGAATGTCCAAGTAAGCCAATGCTGGTTTTCAGAGGCCTATTCTTACTCGCAGCCGTGCTGTTTAATTGACAATTCACTCCACCCTGTTCAGCTCTTCTTTGTCCCACCACACTACCAGCCTTCAGAAATCTTTGTTATCTCCACTACAGAATGTTCCATTCATTCACTGCGAATCTGGAATTCATCTGACTCTCAACTCCACGCAGGTTTTCATTACACCACTGTTGAATGTCCAAGTAACCCAATGCTGGTTTTCAGCGGCCTGTTCATATTCGCAGCCCTGCTGTTTACTTGGCTATCGATTCAAGCCTGGTCAGCTCTTCATTTTCCTGTCCACACAACACAGGCTTCAGAAATCATTGGAATCTCCTCTACAGAATGTTCCATTCATTCACTGCGAATGTGGAATTCAACTGACTCTCCACTCCATGCAGGTTTTCCTTACACCACTGATGAATGTCCAAGTAACCCAATGCTGGTTTTCAGCTGCATGTTCACACTCGCAGCCATGCTATACAATTGGCTTTCCACTAAATCCTGATTAGTTCTTGATTTTCCTTCCACACGACCCAGCCTTCAGAAATCGTTGGAATCTCCACTAGAGAATGTTCCATTCATTCACTGCGAATCTGGAATTCCTCTGAACCTCCACTCCCGGCAGGTTTTCGTTACACCACTGTTGAATGTCCAAGTAACCCAATGTTTTAAGTGTTTTCTTCACAAGCGCAGTGGTGCTGTTCAATTGGCTATCCACTCAACCCTGGCCAGCTCTACATTTTCCTGTCCACACCACAGAGACTGGAGAAATCATTGTTATCTCCACTACAGAATGTTCCATTCATTCACAGCGAATCTGGAATTCATCTGAATCTCCACTCCCGGCAGGTTTTCGTGACACCACTGGTAAATATCCAAGTAAGCCAATGCTGGTTTTAAGTGGCCTGCTCATACTCTCAGCCGTGCTGTTCAATTTGCTATCCACTCAACCCTCTTCAGCTCCATTTTCCTGTCCACATAACCCAAACTTCAGAAACAATTGGTATCTCCTCCACAGAATGTTCCATTCATTGACGGCAAATCTGAAATTCATCTAATTCTCAACTCCCGTCAGGTTTTCGTTACACCACTTGTGAATGTCCAATTAAGCCAAAGCTGGTTTTCAGTGGCCTGTTCTTACTACGAGACGTGCTGTTCATTTGGCTATCCATTCCACCCTGTTCAGCTCTACATTTTCGTGTCCACAAAACCCAGCCTTCAGAAATCATTGGAATCACCACTAGAGAATGTTCCATTCATTCACTGCGAATCTGGAATTCATCTGAATCTCCACTCCCGGCAGGTTTTCATTGCACCACTGCTGAATGTTCAAGTAACGCAATGATGGTTTTCAGCGGTCTATTCACACTCGAACCCGTGCTGTTCACGGTCTAGCGACTCAACACTGGTGAGTTCTTCTTTTTCCAGTTCAGACAATACAAACCTCAGAAACCATTGCAATCTACACTACAGAATGTTTCATTCATTCAGGCGAATCTTGAATTCATCTTGTTCTCCACTCCCAGCAGGTTTTCGTTTCACCACTGGTGAATGTCCAAGCAACCCAAGGCTGGTTTCAGCTGCGTGTTAACACTCGCAGCCGTGCTGTTCAATTGGCTATCCAGTGAACGCTGGTTAGCTCTTGATTTTCCTTCCACACACCGAGCCTTCAGAAATCATTCTTATCTCCACTTCAGAATGTTCCATTCGTTCCCTGCGAATCTGGAATTCCTCTGACTCTCCACACCAGGCAGATTTTCCTAACAACACTGGTGAATGACCAGGTAATCCAATGCTGGTTTTCAGCGGCTGTTCACACTCACAGCCTTGCTGTTCAATTGGCAATCCAGTCAAACCTAGTCAGCTCTTCATTTTCCTGTCCACACAACCCAGCGTTCAGAAATCATTGGAATCTCTACTACAGAAATTTCCATTCATTCACTGTGAATCTGGAAATACTCTGAATCTGCATTCCAGGAAGGCTTTCGTTACACCACTGATGAATGTCCAAGTAATGCAATGCTGCTTCTTAGTGGTCTGTTCACACTCGAAACCGTGCTGTTCATTGGCTATCCACTCAATATCGGTCAGCTCTTCAATATCCTGTCCAGACTATCCAGATTCCTAAATGTTGGCAATCACCACTACAGAATGTTCCATTCAATCACGCGAATCTGGAATTCATCAGAGTCTCCACTCCTGGAAGGTTTTCGTGACACCACTGGTAAATGTCCAAGGAAGACAATGCTGGTTTTAAGCCGCCTGCTAACACACTCAGCCGTGCTGTTCAATTTGCTATCCACCCAACCCTATTCAGCTCTACATTTTCCTGTCCTCATAACCCAACCTTCAGAAATAATTGGTATCTCCTCCACAGAATGTTCCGTTCATTCACTGCGAATCTTAAATTCATCTGACTCTCAACTCCCGGCGGGTTATCGTTACACCACTTGTGAATGTCCAAGTAAGCCAATGCTGGTTTTCAGTGGCCTGTTCATACTAAGAGACGTGCTGTTCATTTGGCTATCCACTCCACCCTGTTCAGCTCTACATTTTCGTGTCCACAAAACCCAGCCTTCAGAAATCATTGGAATCACCACTAGAGAATGTTCCATTCATTCACTGCGAATCTGGAATTCCTCTGAACCTCCACTCCTGGCAGGTTTTCGTTACGCCACTGGTGAATGTCCAAGTAACTCAATACTGGTTTTCAGAGGCATGTTCAACTCGCAGAAGTGCTGTTCAATGGGCTATCCACTCAATATTGGTCAGCTCTTCATTTTCCTCTCCACACAAACCAGCCTTCAGAAATCATTGGGCTCTCCACTACAGACTGTTCCATTCATTCACTGCGATTCTGCAATTCATCTGACTCTCCGCTCCAGGCAGGTTTTCATTACAGCACTGGTGAATGACCAAGTAATCCAATGCTGGTTTTCAGCCGCCTTTTCACACTCGCAGTGTGCTGTTCAATTGTCTATCCACTCAAACCTGGTCAGCCTTTCATTTTCTTTTCCACAATATCAGACTTCAGAAATCATTGGAATCGCCAGTACAGAATGTTCCATTCATTCACTGCCAATCTGGAATTCATCTGAATCTGCACTCCAGGTAGGCTTTCATTACACCACTTATGAATGTCCAAGTAACACAATGCTGGTTTTCAGCGGTCTGTTCACACTCTAAGCCCTGCTTTTTACTGGGTATCCACACAACTGTGGTCAGCTCTTCATTTTCATGTCCAAACAATCCAGACTTGAGAAATCATTGCAATCTCCAGTACAGAATGTTCCATTCATTCACTGCGAATCTGGAATTCAACTGAATCTCCACTACCTGCAGATTTATCTTACACCACTTGTGAATGTCCAAGTAAAACAATGCTGGTTTTCAGAGGCCTGTTCATGTTCGCAGTCGTGCTGTTCAATTGGCTATCCACTCAACCTGTTTTGCTCCTCATTTTCCTGTGCACACAACCCAGCCTTCAGAAATCATTGTAATCTCCACTACAGGATGTTCCATTCATGCACTGGGAATCTGGAATTCATCTGAATCTGCACTCCACGCAGGCTTTCGTTACACCACTGCTGAAAGTCGAAGTAATGCAATACTGGTTTTCAGTGGTCTGTTCACATTCGAAGCCGAGGCTTTTTACAGGCTATCCACTCAACACTGGTCAGCTCTTCATTTTCGTGTCCCCACAATCCAGATTTCAGAAATCATTGCAATCTCCACTACAGAATGTTCCATTCATTCACTGCGAGTCTGGAGTTTATCTGATTCTCCACTCCCGCCTGGTTAACATTACACCACTTGTGAATGTCCAAGTAAGCCAATGCTGGTTTTCAGAGGCCTGTTCTTACTCGCAGCCGTGCTGTTTAATTGACAATTCACTCCACCCTGTTCAGCTCTTCTTTGTCCCACCACACTACCAGCCTTCAGAAATCTTTGTTATCTCCACTACAGAATGTTCCATTCATTCACTGCGAATCTGGAATTCATCTGACTCTCAACTCCACGCAGGTTTTCATTACACCACTGTTGAATGTCCAAGTAACCCAATGCTGGTTTTCAGCAGCCTGTTCATATTCGCAGCCCTGCTGTTTACTTGGCTATCGATTCAAGCCTGGTCAGCTCTTCATTTTCCTGTCCACACAACACAGGCTTCAGAAATCATTGGAATCTCCTCTACAGAATGTTCCATTCATTCACTGCGAATGTGGAATTCAACTGACTCTCCACTCCATGCAGGTTTTCCTTACACCACTGATGAATGTCCAAGTAACCCAATGCTGGTTTTCAGCTGCATGTTCACACTCGCAGCCATGCTATACAATTGGCTTTCCACTAAATCCTGATTAGTTCTTGATTTTCCTTCCACACGACCCAGCCTTCAGAAATCGTTGGAATCTCCACTAGAGAATGTTCCATTCATTCACTGCGAATCTGGAATTCCTCTGAACCTCCACTCCCGGCAGGTTTTCGTTACACCACTGTTGAATGTCCAAGTAACCCAATGTTTTAAGTGTTTTCTTCACAAGCGCAGTGGTGCTGTTCAATTGGCTATCCACTCAACCCTGGCCAGCTCTACATTTTCCTGTCCACACCACAGAGACTGGAGAAATCATTGTTATCTCCACTACAGAATGTTCCATTCATTCACAGCGAATCTGGAATTCATCTGAATCTCCACTCCCGGCAGGTTTTCGTGACACCACTGGTAAATATCCAAGTAAGCCAATGCTGGTTTTAAGTGGCCTGCTCATACTCTCAGCCGTGCTGTTCAATTTGCTATCCACTCAACCCTCTTCAGCTCCATTTTCCTGTCCACATAACCCAAACTTCAGAAACAATTGGTATCTCCTCCACAGAATGTTCCATTCATTGACGGCAAATCTGAAATTCATCTAATTCTCAACTCCCGTCAGGTTTTCGTTACACCACTTGTGAATGTCCAATTAAGCCAAAGCTGGTTTTCAGTGGCCTGTTCTTACTACGAGACGTGCTGTTCATTTGGCTATCCATTCCACCCTGTTCAGCTCTACATTTTCGTGTCCACAAAACCCAGCCTTCAGAAATCATTGGAATCACCACTAGAGAATGTTCCATTCATTCACTGCGAATCTGGAATTCATCTGAATCTCCACTCCCGGCAGGTTTTCATTGCACCACTGCTGAATGTTCAAGTAACGCAATGATGGTTTTCAGCGGTCTATTCACACTCGAACCCGTGCTGTTCACGGTCTAGCGACTCAACACTGGTGAGTTCTTCTTTTTCCAGTTCAGACAATACAAACCTCAGAAACCATTGCAATCTACACTACAGAATGTTTCATTTATTCAGGCGAATCTTGAATTCATCTTGTTCTCCACTCCCAGCAGGTTTTCGTTTCACCACTGGTGAATGTCCAAGCAACCCAAGGCTGGTTTCAGCTGCGTGTTAACACTCGCAGCCGTGCTGTTCAATTGGCTATCCAGTGAACGCTGGTTAGCTCTTGATTTTCCTTCCACACACCGAGCCTTCAGAAATCATTCTTATCTCCACTTCAGAATGTTCCATTCGTTCCCTGCGAATCTGGAATTCCTCTGACTCTCCACACCAGGCAGATTTTCCTAACAACACTGGTGAATGACCAGGTAATCCAATGCTGGTTTTCAGCGGCTGTTCACACTCACAGCCTTGCTGTTCAATTGGCAATCCAGTCAAACCTAGTCAGCTCTTCATTTTCCTGTCCACACAACCCAGCGTTCAGAAATCATTGGAATCTCTACTACAGAAATTTCCATTCATTCACTGTGAATCTGGAAATACTCTGAATCTGCATTCCAGGAAGGCTTTCGTTACACCACTGATGAATGTCCAAGTAATGCAATGCTGCTTCTTAGTGGTCTGTTCACACTCGAAACCGTGCTGTTCATTGGCTATCCACTCAATATCGGTCAGCTCTTCAATATCCTGTCCAGACTATCCAGATTCCTAAATGTTGGCAATCACCACTACAGAATGTTCCATTCAATCACGCGAATCTGGAATTCATCAGAGTCTCCACTCCTGGAAGGTTTTCGTGACACCACTGGTAAATGTCCAAGGAAGACAATGCTGGTTTTAAGCCGCCTGCTAACACACTCAGCCGTGCTGTTCAATTTGCTATCCACCCAACCCTATTCAGCTCTACATTTTCCTGTCCTCATAACCCAACCTTCAGAAATAATTGGTATCTCCTCCACAGAATGTTCCGTTCATTCACTGCGAATCTTAAATTCATCTGACTCTCAACTCCCGGCGGGTTATCGTTACACCACTTGTGAATGTCCAAGTAAGCCAATGCTGGTTTTCAGTGGCCTGTTCATACTAAGAGACGTGCTGTTCATTTGGCTATCCACTCCACCCTGTTCAGCTCTACATTTTCGTGTCCACAAAACCCAGCCTTCAGAAATCATTGGAATCACCACTAGAGAATGTTCCATTCATTCACTGCGAATCTGGAATTCCTCTGAACCTCCACTCCTGGCAGGTTTTCGTTACGCCACTGGTGAATGTCCAAGTAACTCAATACTGGTTTTCAGAGGCATGTTCAACTCGCAGAAGTGCTGTTCAATGGGCTATCCACTCAATATTGGTCAGCTCTTCATTTTCCTCTCCACACAAACCAGCCTTCAGAAATCATTGGGCTCTCCACTACAGACTGTTCCATTCATTCACTGCGATTCTGCAATTCATCTGACTCTCCGCTCCAGGCAGGTTTTCATTACAGCACTGGTGAATGACCAAGTAATCCAATGCTGGTTTTCAGCCGCCTTTTCACACTCGCAGTGTGCTGTTCAATTGTCTATCCACTCAAACCTGGTCAGCCTTTCATTTTCTTTTCCACAATATCAGACTTCAGAAATCATTGGAATCGCCAGTACAGAATGTTCCATTCATTCACTGCCAATCTGGAATTCATCTGAATCTGCACTCCAGGTAGGCTTTCATTACACCACTTATGAATGTCCAAGTAACACAATGCTGGTTTTCAGCGGTCTGTTCACACTCTAAGCCCTGCTTTTTACTGGGTATCCACACAACTGTGGTCAGCTCTTCATTTTCATGTCCAAACAATCCAGACTTGAGAAATCATTGCAATCTCCAGTACAGAATGTTCCATTCATTCACTGCGAATCTGGAATTCAACTGAATCTCCACTACCTGCAGATTTATCTTACACCACTTGTGAATGTCCAAGTAAAACAATGCTGGTTTTCAGAGGCCTGTTCATGTTCGCAGTCGTGCTGTTCAATTGGCTATCCACTCAACCTGTTTTGCTCCTCATTTTCCTGTGCACACAACCCAGCATTCAGAAATCATTGTAATCTCCACTACAGGATGTTCCATTCATGCACTGGGAATCTGGAATTCATCTGAATCTGCACTCCACGCAGGCTTTCGTTACACCACTGCTGAAAGTCGAAGTAATGCAATACTGGTTTTCAGTGGTCTGTTCACATTCGAAGCCGAGGCTTTTTACAGGCTATCCACTCAACACTGGTCAGCTCTTCATTTTCGTGTCCCCACAATCCAGATTTCAGAAATCATTGCAATCTCCACTACAGAATGTTCCATTCATTCACTGCGAGTCTGGAGTTTATCTGATTCTCCACTCCCGCCTGGTTAACATTACACCACTTGTGAATGTCCAAGTAAGCCAATGCTGGTTTTCAGAGGCCTGTTCTTACTCGCAGCCGTGCTGTTTAATTGACAATTCACTCCACCCTGTTCAGCTCTTCATTGTCCCACCACACTACCAGCCTTCAGAAATCTTTGTTATCTCCACTACAGAATGTTCCATTCATTCACTGCGAATCTGGAATTCATCTGACTCTCAACTCCACGCAGGTTTTCATTACACCACTGTTGAATGTCCAAGTAACCCAATGCTGGTTTTCAGCAGCCTGTTCATATTCGCAGCCCTGCTGTTTACTTGGCTATCGATTCAAGCCTGGTCAGCTCTTCATTTTCCTGTCCACACAACACAGGCTTCAGAAATCATTGGAATCTCCTCTACAGAATGTTCCATTCATTCACTGCGAATGTGGAATTCAACTGACTCTCCACTCCATGCAGGTTTTCCTTACACCACTGATGAATGTCCAAGTAACCCAATGCTGGTTTTCAGCTGCATGTTCACACTCGCAGCCATGCTATACAATTGGCTTTCCACTAAATCCTGATTAGTTCTTGATTTTCCTTCCACACGACCCAGCCTTCAGAAATCGTTGGAATCTCCACTAGAGAATGTTCCATTCATTCACTGCGAATCTGGAATGCCTCTGAACCTCCACTCCCGGCAGGTTTTCGTTACACCACTGTTGAATGTCCAAGTAACCCAATGTTTTAAGTGTTTTCTTCACAAGCGCAGTGGTGCTGTTCAATTGGCTATCCACTCAACCCTGGCCAGCTCTACATTTTCCTGTCCACACCACAGAGACTGGAGAAATCATTGTTATCTCCACTACAGAATGTTCCATTCATTCACAGCGAATCTGGAATTCATCTGAATCTCCACTCCCGGCAGGTTTTCGTGACACCACTGGTAAATATCCAAGTAAGCCAATGCTGGTTTTAAGTGGCCTGCTCATACTCTCAGCCGTGCTGTTCAATTTGCTATCCACTCAACCCTCTTCAGCTCCATTTTCCTGTCCACATAACCCAAACTTCAGAAACAATTGGTATCTCCTCCACAGAATGTTCCATTCATTGACGGCAAATCTGAAATTCATCTAATTCTCAACTCCCGTCAGGTTTTCGTTACACCACTTGTGAATGTCCAATTAAGCCAAAGCTGGTTTTCAGTGGCCTGTTCTTACTACGAGACGTGCTGTTCATTTGGCTATCCATTCCACCCTGTTCAGCTCTACATTTTCGTGTCCACAAAACCCAGCCTTCAGAAATCATTGGAATCACCACTAGAGAATGTTCCATTCATTCACTGCGAATCTGGAATTCATCTGAATCTCCACTCCCGGCAGGTTTTCATTGCACCACTGCTGAATGTTCAAGTAACGCAATGATGGTTTTCAGCGGTCTATTCACACTCGAACCCGTGCTGTTCACGGTCTAGCGACTCAACACTGGTGAGTTCTTCTTTTTCCAGTTCAGACAATACAAACCTCAGAAACCATTGCAATCTACACTACAGAATGTTTCATTCATTCAGGCGAATCTTGAATTCATCTTGTTCTCCACTCCCAGCAGGTTTTCGTTTCACCACTGGTGAATGTCCAAGCAACCCAAGGCTGGTTTCAGCTGCGTGTTAACACTCGCAGCCGTGCTGTTCAATTGGCTATCCAGTGAACGCTGGTTAGCTCTTGATTTTCCTTCCACACACCGAGCCTTCAGAAATCATTCTTATCTCCACTTCAGAATGTTCCATTCGTTCCCTGCGAATCTGGAATTCCTCTGACTCTCCACACCAGGCAGATTTTCCTAACAACACTGGTGAATGACCAGGTAATCCAATGCTGGTTTTCAGCGGCTGTTCACACTCACAGCCTTGCTGTTCAATTGGCAATCCAGTCAAACCTAGTCAGCTCTTCATTTTCCTGTCCACACAACCCAGCGTTCAGAAATCATTGGAATCTCTACTACAGAAATTTCCATTCATTCACTGTGAATCTGGAAATACTCTGAATCTGCATTCCAGGAAGGCTTTCGTTACACCACTGATGAATGTCCAAGTAATGCAATGCTGCTTCTTAGTGGTCTGTTCACACTCGAAACCGTGCTGTTCATTGGCTATCCACTCAATATCGGTCAGCTCTTCAATATCCTGTCCAGACTATCCAGATTCCTAAATGTTGGCAATCACCACTACAGAATGTTCCATTCAATCACGCGAATCTGGAATTCATCAGAGTCTCCACTCCTGGAAGGTTTTCGTGACACCACTGGTAAATGTCCAAGGAAGAAAATGCTGGTTTTAAGCCGCCTGCTAACACACTCAGCCGTGCTGTTCAATTTGCTATCCACCCAACCCTGTTCAGCTCTACATTTTCCTGTCCTCATAACCCAACCTTCAGAAATAATTGGTATCTCCTCCACAGAATGTTCCGTTCATTCACTGCGAATCTTAAATTCATCTGACTCTCAACTCCCGGCGGGTTATCGTTACACCACTTGTGAATGTCCAAGTAAGCCAATGCTGGTTTTCAGTGGCCTGTTCATACTAAGAGACGTGCTGTTCATTTGGCTATCCACTCCACCCTGTTCAGCTCTACATTTTCGTGTCCACAAAACCCAGCCTTCAGAAATCATTGGAATCACCACTAGAGAATGTTCCATTCATTCACTGCGAATCTGGAATTCATCTGAATCTCCACTCCCGGCAGGTTTTCGTGACACCACTGGTAAATATCCAAGTAAGCCAATGCTGGTTTTAAGTGGCCTGCTCATACTCTCAGCCGTGCTGTTCAATTTGCTATCCACTCAACCCTCTTCAGCTCCATTTTCCTGTCCACATAACCCAAACTTCAGAAACAATTGGTATCTCCTCCACAGAATGTTCCATTCATTGACGGCAAATCTGAAATTCATCTAATTCTCAACTCCCGTCAGGTTTTCGTTACACCACTTGTGAATGTCCAATTAAGCCAAAGCTGGTTTTCAGTGGCCTGTTCTTACTACGAGACGTGCTGTTCATTTGGCTATCCATTCCACCCTGTTCAGCTCTACATTTTCGTGTCCACAAAACCCAGCCTTCAGAAATCATTGGAATCACCACTAGAGAATGTTCCATTCATTCACTGCGAATCTGGAATTCATCTGAATCTCCACTCCCGGCAGGTTTTCATTGCACCACTGCTGAATGTTCAAGTAACGCAATGATGGTTTTCCGCGGTCTATTCACACTCGAACCCGTGCTGTTCACGGTCTAGCGACTCAACACTGGTGAGTTCTTCTTTTTCCAGTTCAGACAATACAAACCTCAGAAACCATTGCAATCTACACTACAGAATGTTTCATTCATTCAGGCGAATCTTGAATTCATCTTGTTCTCCACTCCCAGCAGGTTTTCGTTTCACCACTGGTGAATGTCCAAGCAACCCAAGGCTGGTTTCAGCTGCGTGTTAACACTCGCAGCCGTGCTGTTCAATTGGCTATCCAGTGAACGCTGGTTAGCTCTTGATTTTCCTTCCACACACCGAGCCTTCAGAAATCATTCTTATCTCCACTTCAGAATGTTCCATTCGTTCCCTGCGAATCTGGAATTCCTCTGACTCTCCACACCAGGCAGATTTTCCTAACAACACTGGTGAATGACCAGGTAATCCAATGCTGGTTTTCAGCGGCTGTTCACACTCACAGCCTTGCTGTTCAATTGGCAATCCAGTCAAACCTAGTCAGCTCTTCATTTTCCTGTCCACACAACCCAGCGTTCAGAAATCATTGGAATCTCTACTACAGAAATTTCCATTCATTCACTGTGAATCTGGAAGTACTCTGAATCTGCATTCCAGGAAGGCTTTCGTTACACCACTGATGAATGTCCAAGTAATGCAATGCTGCTTCTTAGTGGTCTGTTCACACTCGAAACCGTGCTGTTCATTGGCTATCCACTCAATATCGGTCAGCTCTTCAATATCCTGTCCAGACTATCCAGATTCCTAAATGTTGGCAATCACCACTACAGAATGTTCCATTCAATCACGCGAATCTGGAATTCATCAGAGTCTCCACTCCTGGAAGGTTTTCGTGACACCACTGGTAAATGTCCAAGGAAGACAATGCTGGTTTTAAGCCGCCTGCTAACACACTCAGCCGTGCTGTTCAATTTGCTATCCACCCAACCCTATTCAGCTCTACATTTTCCTGTCCTCATAACCCAACCTTCAGAAATAATTGGTATCTCCTCCACAGAATGTTCCGTTCATTCACTGCGAATCTTAAATTCATCTGACTCTCAACTCCCGGCGGGTTATCGTTACACCACTTGTGAATGTCCAAGTAAGCCAATGCTGGTTTTCAGTGGCCTGTTCATACTAAGAGACGTGCTGTTCATTTGGCTATCCACTCCACCCTGTTCAGCTCTACATTTTCGTGTCCACAAAACCCAGCCTTCAGAAATCATTGGAATCACCACTAGAGAATGTTCCATTCATTCACTGCGAATCTGGAATTCCTCTGAACCTCCACTCCTGGCAGGTTTTCGTTACGCCACTGGTGAATGTCCAAGTAACTCAATACTGGTTTTCAGAGGCATGTTCAACTCGCAGAAGTGCTGTTCAATGGGCTATCCACTCAATATTGGTCAGCTCTTCATTTTCCTCTCCACACAAACCAGCCTTCAGAAATCATTGGGCTCTCCACTACAGACTGTTCCATTCATTCACTGCGATTCTGCAATTCATCTGACTCTCCGCTCCAGGCAGGTTTTCATTACAGCACTGGTGAATGACCAAGTAATCCAATGCTGGTTTTCAGCCGCCTTTTCACACTCGCAGTGTGCTGTTCAATTGTCTATCCACTCAAACCTGGTCAGCCTTTCATTTTCTTTTCCACAATATCAGACTTCAGAAATCATTGGAATCGCCAGTACAGAATGTTCCATTCATTCACTGCCAATCTGGAATTCATCTGAATCTGCACTCCAGGTAGGCTTTCATTACACCACTTATGAATGTCCAAGTAACACAATGCTGGTTTTCAGCGGTCTGTTCACACTCTAAGCCCTGCTTTTTACTGGGTATCCACACAACTGTGGTCAGCTCTTCATTTTCATGTCCAAACAATCCAGACTTGAGAAATCATTGCAATCTCCAGTACAGAATGTTCCATTCATTCACTGCGAATCTGGAATTCAACTGAATCTCCACTACCTGCAGATTTATCTTACACCACTTGTGAATGTCCAAGTAAAACAATGCTGGTTTTCAGAGGCCTGTTCATGTTCGCAGTCGTGCTGTTCAATTGGCTATCCACTCAACCTGTTTTGCTCCTCATTTTCCTGTGCACACAACCCAGCCTTCAGAAATCATTGTAATCTCCACTACAGGATGTTCCATTCATTCACTGGGAATCTGGAATTCATCTGAATCTGCACTCCACGCAGGCTTTCGTTACACCACTGCTGAAAGTCGAAGTAATGCAATACTGGTTTTCAGTGGTCTGTTCACATTCGAAGCCGAGGCTTTTTACAGGCTATCCACTCAACACTGGTCAGCTCTTCATTTTCGTGTCCCCACAATCCAGATTTCAGAAATCATTGCAATCTCCACTACAGAATGTTCCATTCATTCACTGCGAGTCTGGAGTTTATCTGATTCTCCACTCCCGCCTGGTTAACATTACACCACTTGTGAATGTCCAAGTAAGCCAATGCTGGTTTTCAGAGGCCTGTTCATACTCGCAGCCGTGCTGTTTAATTGACAATTCACTCCACCCTGTTCAGCTCTTCATTGTCCCACCACACTACCAGCCTTCAGAAATCTTTGTTATCTCCACTACAGAATGTTCCATTCATTCACTGCGAATCTGGAATTCATCTGACTCTCAACTCCACGCAGGTTTTCATTACACCACTGTTGAATGTCCAAGTAACCCAATGCTGGTTTTCAGCGGCCTGTTCATATTCGCAGCCCTGCTGTTTACTTGGCTATCGATTCAAGCCTGGTCAGCTCTTCATTTTCCTGTCCACACAACACAGGCTTCAGAAATCATTGGAATCTCCTCTACAGAATGTTCCATTCATTCACTGCGAATGTGGAATTCAACTGACTCTCCACTCCATGCAGGTTTTCCTTACACCACTGATGAATGTCCAAGTAACCCAATGCTGGTTTTCAGCTGCATGTTCACACTCGCAGCCATGCTATACAATTGGCTTTCCACTAAATCCTGATTAGTTCTTGATTTTCCTTCCACACGACCCAGCCTTCAGAAATCGTTGGAATCTCCACTAGAGAATGTTCCATTCATTCACTGCGAATCTGGAATTCCTCTGAACCTCCACTCCCGGCAGGTTTTCGTTACACCACTGTTGAATGTCCAAGTAACCCAATGTTTTAAGTGTTTTCTTCACAAGCGCAGTGGTGCTGTTCAATTGGCTATCCACTCAACCCTGGCCAGCTCTACATTTTCCTGTCCACACCACAGAGACTGGAGAAATCATTGTTATCTCCACTACAGAATGTTCCATTCATTCACAGCGAATCTGGAATTCATCTGAATCTCCACTCCCGGCAGGTTTTCGTGACACCACTGGTAAATATCCAAGTAAGCCAATGCTGGTTTTAAGTGGCCTGCTCATACTCTCAGCCGTGCTGTTCAATTTGCTATCCACTCAACCCTCTTCAGCTCCATTTTCCTGTCCACATAACCCAAACTTCAGAAACAATTGGTATCTCCTCCACAGAATGTTCCATTCATTGACGGCAAATCTGAAATTCATCTAATTCTCAACTCCCGTCAGGTTTTCGTTACACCACTTGTGAATGTCCAATTAAGCCAAAGCTGGTTTTCAGTGGCCTGTTCTTACTACGAGACGTGCTGTTCATTTGGCTATCCATTCCACCCTGTTCAGCTCTACATTTTCGTGTCCACAAAACCCAGCCTTCAGAAATCATTGGAATCACCACTAGAGAATGTTCCATTCATTCACTGCGAATCTGGAATTCATCTGAATCTCCACTCCCGGCAGGTTTTCATTGCACCACTGCTGAATGTTCAAGTAACGCAATGATGGTTTTCAGCGGTCTATTCACACTCGAACCCGTGCTGTTCACGGTCTAGCGACTCAACACTGGTGAGTTCTTCTTTTTCCAGTTCAGACAATACAAACCTCAGAAACCATTGCAATCTACACTACAGAATGTTTCATTCATTCAGGCGAATCTTGAATTCATCTTGTTCTCCACTCCCAGCAGGTTTTCGTTTCACCACTGGTGAATGTCCAAGCAACCCAAGGCTGGTTTCAGCTGCGTGTTAACACTCGCAGCCGTGCTGTTCAATTGGCTATCCAGTGAACGCTGGTTAGCTCTTGATTTTCCTTCCACACACCGAGCCTTCAGAAATCATTCTTATCTCCACTTCAGAATGTTCCATTCGTTCCCTGCGAATCTGGAATTCCTCTGACTCTCCACACCAGGCAGATTTTCCTAACAACACTGGTGAATGACCAGGTAATCCAATGCTAGTTTTCAGCGGCTGTTCACACTCACAGCCTTGCTGTTCAATTGGCAATCCAGTCAAACCTAGTCAGCTCTTCATTTTCCTGTCCACACAACCCAGCGTTCAGAAATCATTGGAATCTCTACTACAGAAATTTCCATTCATTCACTGTGAATCTGGAAATACTCTGAATCTGCATTCCAGGAAGGCTTTCGTTACACCACTGATGAATGTCCAAGTAATGCAATGCTGCTTCTTAGTGGTCTGTTCACACTCGAAACCGTGCTGTTCATTGGCTATCCACTCAATATCGGTCAGCTCTTCAATATCCTGTCCAGACTATCCAGATTCCTAAATGTTGGCAATCACCACTACAGAATGTTCCATTCAATCACGCGAATCTGGAATTCAGCAGAGTCTCCACTCCTGGAAGGTTTTCGTGACACCACTGGTAAATGTCCAAGGAAGACAATGCTGGTTTTAAGCCGCCTGCTAACACACTCAGCCGTGCTGTTCAATTTGCTATCCACCCAACCCTATTCAGCTCTACATTTTCCTGTCCTCATAACCCAACCTTCAGAAATAATTGGTATCTCCTCCACAGAATGTTCCGTTCATTCACTGCGAATCTTAAATTCATCTGACTCTCAACTCCCGGCGGGTTATCGTTACACCACTTGTGAATGTCCAAGTAAGCCAATGCTGGTTTTCAGTGGCCTGTTCATACTAAGAGACGTGCTGTTCATTTGGCTATCCACTCCACCCTGTTCAGCTCTACATTTTCGTGTCCACAAAACCCAGCCTTCAGAAATCATTGGAATCACCACTAGAGAATGTTCCATTCATTCACTGCGAATCTGGAATTCATCTGAACCTCCACTCCTGGCAGGTTTTCGTTACGCCACTGGTGAATGTCCAAGTAACTCAATACTGGTTTTCAGAGGCATGTTCAACTCGCAGAAGTGCTGTTCAATGGGCTATCCACTCAATATTGGTCAGCTCTTCATTTTCCTCTCCACACAAACCAGCCTTCAGAAATCATTGGGCTCTCCACTACAGACTGTTCCATTCATTCACTGCGATTCTGCAATTCATCTGACTCTCCGCTCCAGGCAGGTTTTCATTACAGCACTGGTGAATGACCAAGTAATCCAATGCTGGTTTTCAGCCGCCTTTTCACACTCGCAGTGTGCTGTTCAATTGTCTATCCACTCAAACCTGGTCAGCCTTTCATTTTCTTTTCCACAATATCAGACTTCAGAAATCATTGGAATCGCCAGTACAGAATGTTCCATTCATTCACTGCCAATCTGGAATTCATCTGAATCTGCACTCCAGGTAGGCTTTCATTACACCACTTATGAATGTCCAAGTAACACAATGCTGGTTTTCAGCGGTCTGTTCACACTCTAAGCCCTGCTTTTTACTGGGTATCCACACAACTGTGGTCAGCTCTTCATTTTCATGTCCAAACAATCCAGACTTGAGAAATCATTGCAATCTCCAGTACAGAATGTTCCATTCATTCACTGCGAATCTGGAATTCAACTGAATCTCCACTACCTGCAGATTTATCTTACACCACTTGTGAATGTCCAAGTAAAACAATGCTGGTTTTCAGAGGCCTGTTCATGTTCGCAGTCGTGCTGTTCAATTGGCTATCCACTCAACCTGTTTTGCTCCTCATTTTCCTGTGCACACAACCCAGCCTTCAGAAATCATTGTAATCTCCACTACAGGATGTTCCATTCATTCACTGGGAATCTGGAATTCATCTGAATCTGCACTCCACGCAGGCTTTCGTTACACCACTGCTGAAAGTCGAAGTAATGCAATACTGGTTTTCAGTGGTCTGTTCACATTCGAAGCCGAGGCTTTTTACAGGCTATCCACTCAACACTGGTCAGCTCTTCATTTTCGTGTCCCCACAATCCAGATTTCAGAAATCATTGCAATCTCCACTACAGAATGTTCCATTCATTCACTGCGAGTCTGGAGTTTATCTGATTCTCCACTCCCGCCTGGTTAACATTACACCACTTGTGAATGTCCAAGTAAGCCAATGCTGGTTTTCAGAGGCCTGTTCATACTCGCAGCCGTGCTGTTTAATTGACAATTCACTCCACCCTGTTCAGCTCTTCATTGTCCCACCACACTACCAGCCTTCAGAAATCTTTGTTATCTCCACTACAGAATGTTCCATTCATTCACTGCGAATCTGGAATTCATCTGACTCTCAACTCCACGCAGGTTTTCATTACACCACTGTTGAATGTCCAAGTAACCCAATGCTGGTTTTCAGCGGCCTGTTCATATTCGCAGCCCTGCTGTTTACTTGGCTATCGATTCAAGCCTGGTCAGCTCTTCATTTTCCTGTCCACACAACACAGGCTTCAGAAATCATTGGAATCTCCTCTACAGAATGTTCCATTCATTCACTGCGAATGTGGAATTCAACTGACTCTCCACTCCATGCAGGTTTTCCTTACACCACTGATGAATGTCCAAGTAACCCAATGCTGGTTTTCAGCTGCATGTTCACACTCGCAGCCATGCTATACAATTGGCTTTCCACTAAATCCTGATTAGTTCTTGATTTTCCTTCCACACGACCCAGCCTTCAGAAATCGTTGGAATCTCCACTAGAGAATGTTCCATTCATTCACTGCGAATCTGGAATTCCTCTGAACCTCCACTCCCGGCAGGTTTTCGTTACACCACTGTTGAATGTCCAAGTAACCCAATGTTTTAAGTGTTTTCTTCACAAGCGCAGTGGTGCTGTTCAATTGGCTATCCACTCAACCCTGGCCAGCTCTACATTTTCCTGTCCACACCACAGAGACTGGAGAAATCATTGTTATCTCCACTACAGAATGTTCCATTCATTCACAGCGAATCTGGAATTCATCTGAATCTCCACTCCCGGCAGGTTTTCGTGACACCACTGGTAAATATCCAAGTAAGCCAATGCTGGTTTTAAGTGGCCTGCTCATACTCTCAGCCGTGCTGTTCAATTTGCTATCCACTCAACCCTCTTCAGCTCCATTTTCCTGTCCACATAACCCAAACTTCAGAAACAATTGGTATCTCCTCCACAGAATGTTCCATTCATTGACGGCAAATCTGAAATTCATCTAATTCTCAACTCCCGTCAGGTTTTCGTTACACCACTTGTGAATGTCCAATTAAGCCAAAGCTGGTTTTCAGTGGCCTGTTCTTACTACGAGACGTGCTGTTCATTTGGCTATCCATTCCACCCTGTTCAGCTCTACATTTTCGTGTCCACAAAACCCAGCCTTCAGAAATCATTGGAATCACCACTAGAGAATGTTCCATTCATTCACTGCGAATCTGGAATTCATCTGAATCTCCACTCCCGGCAGGTTTTCATGGCACCACTGCTGAATGTTCAAGTAACGCAATGATGGTTTTCAGCGGTCTATTCACACTCGAACCCGTGCTGTTCACGGTCTAGCGACTCAACACTGGTGAGTTCTTCTTTTTCCAGTTCAGACAATACAAACCTCAGAAACCATTGCAATCTACACTACAGAATGTTTCATTCATTCAGGCGAATCTTGAATTCATCTTGTTCTCCACTCCCAGCAGGTTTTCGTTTCACCACTGGTGAATGTCCAAGCAACCCAAGGCTGGTTTCAGCTGCGTGTTAACACTCGCAGCCGTGCTGTTCAATTGGCTATCCAGTGAACGCTGGTTAGCTCTTGATTTTCCTTCCACACACCGAGCCTTCAGAAATCATTCTTATCTCCACTTCAGAATGTTCCATTCGTTCCCTGCGAATCTGGAATTCCTCTGACTCTCCACACCAGGCAGATTTTCCTAACAACACTGGTGAATGACCAGGTAATCCAATGCTGGTTTTCAGCGGCTGTTCACACTCACAGCCTTGCTGTTCAATTGGCAATCCAGTCAAACCTAGTCAGCTCTTCATTTTCCTGTCCACACAACCCAGCGTTCAGAAATCATTGGAATCTCTACTACAGAAATTTCCATTCATTCACTGTGAATCTGGAAATACTCTGAATCTGCATTCCAGGAAGGCTTTCGTTACACCACTGATGAATGTCCAAGTAATGCAATGCTGCTTCTTAGTGGTCTGTTCACACTCGAAACCGTGCTGTTCATTGGCTATCCACTCAATATCGGTCAGCTCTTCAATATCCTGTCCAGACTATCCAGATTCCTAAATGTTGGCAATCACCACTACAGAATGTTCCATTCAATCACGCGAATCTGGAATTCATCAGAGTCTCCACTCCTGGAAGGTTTTCGTGACACCACTGGTAAATGTCCAAGGAAGACAATGCTGGTTTTAAGCCGCCTGCTAACACACTCAGCCGTGCTGTTCAATTTGCTATCCACCCAACCCTATTCAGCTCTACATTTTCCTGTCCTCATAACCCAACCTTCAGAAATAATTGGTATCTCCTCCACAGAATGTTCCGTTCATTCACTGCGAATCTTAAATTCATCTGACTCTCAACTCCCGGCGGGTTATCGTTACACCACTTGTGAATGTCCAAGTAAGCCAATGCTGGTTTTCAGTGGCCTGTTCATACTAAGAGACGTGCTGTTCATTTGGCTATCCACTCCACCCTGTTCAGCTCTACATTCTCGTGTCCACAAAACCCAGCCTTCAGAAATCATTGGAATCACCACTAGAGAATGTTCCATTCATTCACTGCGAATCTGGAATTCATCTGAACCTCCACTCCTGGCAGGTTTTCGTTACGCCACTGGTGAATGTCCAAGTAACTCAATACTGGTTTTCAGAGGCATGTTCAACTCGCAGAAGTGCTGTTCAATGGGCTATCCACTCAATATTGGTCAGCTCTTCATTTTCCTCTCCACACAAACCAGCCTTCAGAAATCATTGGGCTCTCCACTACAGACTGTTCCATTCATTCACTGCGATTCTGCAATTCATCTGACTCTCCGCTCCAGGCAGGTTTTCATTACAGCACTGGTGAATGACCAAGTAATCCAATGCTGGTTTTCAGCCGCCTTTTCACACTCGCAGTGTGCTGTTCAATTGTCTATCCACTCAAACCTGGTCAGCCTTTCATTTTCTTTTCCACAATATCAGACTTCAGAAATCATTGGAATCGCCAGTACAGAATGTTCCATTCATTCACTGCCAATCTGGAATTCATCTGAATCTGCACTCCAGGTAGGCTTTCATTACACCACTTATGAATGTCCAAGTAACACAATGCTGGTTTTCAGCGGTCTGTTCACACTCTAAGCCCTGCTTTTTACTGGGTATCCACACAACTGTGGTCAGCTCTTCATTTTCATGTCCAAACAATCCAGACTTGAGAAATCATTGCAATCTCCAGTACAGAATGTTCCATTCATTCACTGCGAATCTGGAATTCAACTGAATCTCCACTACCTGCAGATTTATCTTACACCACTTGTGAATGTCCAAGTAAAACAATGCTGGTTTTCAGAGGCCTGTTCATGTTCGCAGTCGTGCTGTTCAATTGGCTATCCACTCAACCTGTTTTGCTCCTCATTTTCCTGTGCACACAACCCAGCCTTCAGAAATCATTGTAATCTCCACTACAGGATGTTCCATTCATTCACTGGGAATCTGGAATTCATCTGAATCTGCACTCCACGCAGGCTTTCGTTACACCACTGCTGAAAGTCGAAGTAATGCAATACTGGTTTTCAGTGGTCTGTTCACATTCGAAGCCGAGGCTTTTTACAGGCTATCCACTCAACACTGGTCAGCTCTTCATTTTCGTGTCCCCACAATCCAGATTTCAGAAATCATTGCAATCTCCACTACAGAATGTTCCATTCATTCACTGCGAGTCTGGAGTTTATCTGATTCTCCACTCCCGCCTGGTTAACATTACACCACTTGTGAATGTCCAAGTAAGCCAATGCTGGTTTTCAGAGGCCTGTTCATACTCGCAGCCGTGCTGTTTAATTGACAATTCACTCCACCCTGTTCAGCTCTTCATTGTCCCACCACACTACCAGCCTTCAGAAATCTTTGTTATCTCCACTACAGAATGTTCCATTCATTCACTGCGAATCTGGAATTCATCTGACTCTCAACTCCACGCAGGTTTTCATTACACCACTGTTGAATGTCCAAGTAACCCAATGCTGGTTTTCAGCGGCCTGTTCATATTCGCAGCCCTGCTGTTTACTTGGCTATCGATTCAAGCCTGGTCAGCTCTTCATTTTCCTGTCCACACAACACAGGCTTCAGAAATCATTGGAATCTCCTCTACAGAATGTTCCATTCATTCACTGCGAATGTGGAATTCAACTGACTCTCCACTCCATGCAGGTTTTCCTTACACCACTGATGAATGTCCAAGTAACCCAATGCTGGTTTTCAGCTGCATGTTCACACTCGCAGCCATGCTATACAATTGGCTTTCCACTAAATCCTGATTAGTTCTTGATTTTCCTTCCACACGACCCAGCCTTCAGAAATCGTTGGAATCTCCACTAGAGAATGTTCCATTCATTCACTGCGAATCTGGAATTCCTCTGAACCTCCACTCCCGGCAGGTTTTCGTTACACCACTGTTGAATGTCCAAGTAACCCAATGTTTTAAGTGTTTTCTTCACAAGCGCAGTGGTGCTGTTCAATTGGCTATCCACTCAACCCTGGCCAGCTCTACATTTTCCTGTCCACACCACAGAGACTGGAGAAATCATTGTTATCTCCACTACAGAATGTTCCATTCATTCACAGCGAATCTGGAATTCATCTGAATCTCCACTCCCGGCAGGTTTTCGTGACACCACTGGTAAATATCCAAGTAAGCCAATGCTGGTTTTAAGTGGCCTGCTCATACTCTCAGCCGTGCTGTTCAATTTGCTATCCACTCAACCCTCTTCAGCTCCATTTTCCTGTCCACATAACCCAAACTTCAGAAACAATTGGTATCTCCTCCACAGAATGTTCCATTCATTGACGGCAAATCTGAAATTCATCTAATTCTCAACTCCCGTCAGGTTTTCGTTACACCACTTGTGAATGTCCAATTAAGCCAAAGCTGGTTTTCAGTGGCCTGTTCTTACTACGAGACGTGCTGTTCATTTGGCTATCCATTCCACCCTGTTCAGCTCTACATTTTCGTGTCCACAAAACCCAGCCTTCAGAAATCATTGGAATCACCACTAGAGAATGTTCCATTCATTCACTGCGAATCTGGAATTCATCTGAATCTCCACTCCCGGCAGGTTTTCATGGCACCACTGCTGAATGTTCAAGTAACGCAATGATGGTTTTCAGCGGTCTATTCACACTCGAACCCGTGCTGTTCACGGTCTAGCGACTCAACACTGGTGAGTTCTTCTTTTTCCAGTTCAGACAATACAAACCTCAGAAACCATTGCAATCTACACTACAGAATGTTTCATTCATTCAGGCGAATCTTGAATTCATCTTGTTCTCCACTCCCAGCAGGTTTTCGTTTCACCACTGGTGAATGTCCAAGCAACCCAAGGCTGGTTTCAGCTGCGTGTTAACACTCGCAGCCGTGCTGTTCAATTGGCTATCCAGTGAACGCTGGTTAGCTCTTGATTTTCCTTCCACACACCGAGCCTTCAGAAATCATTCTTATCTCCACTTCAGAATGTTCCATTCGTTCCCTGCGAATCTGGAATTCCTCTGACTCTCCACACCAGGCAGATTTTCCTAACAACACTGGTGAATGACCAGGTAATCCAATGCTGGTTTTCAGCGGCTGTTCACACTCACAGCCTTGCTGTTCAATTGGCAATCCAGTCAAACCTAGTCAGCTCTTCATTTTCCTGTCCACACAACCCAGCGTTCAGAAATCATTGGAATCTCTACTACAGAAATTTCCATTCATTCACTGTGAATCTGGAAATACTCTGAATCTGCATTCCAGGAAGGCTTTCGTTACACCACTGATGAATGTCCAAGTAATGCAATGCTGCTTCTTAGTGGTCTGTTCACACTCGAAACCGTGCTGTTCATTGGCTATCCACTCAATATCGGTCAGCTCTTCAATATCCTGTCCAGACTATCCAGATTCCTAAATGTTGGCAATCACCACTACAGAATGTTCCATTCAATCACGCGAATCTGGAATTCATCAGAGTCTCCACTCCTGGAAGGTTTTCGTGACACCACTGGTAAATGTCCAAGGAAGACAATGCTGGTTTTAAGCCGCCTGCTAACACACTCAGCCGTGCTGTTCAATTTGCTATCCACCCAACCCTATTCAGCTCTACATTTTCCTGTCCTCATAACCCAACCTTCAGAAATAATTGGTATCTCCTCCACAGAATGTTCCGTTCATTCACTGCGAATCTTAAATTCATCTGACTCTCAACTCCCGGCGGGTTATCGTTACACCACTTGTGAATGTCCAAGTAAGCCAATGCTGGTTTTCAGTGGCCTGTTCATACTAAGAGACGTGCTGTTCATTTGGCTATCCACTCCACCCTGTTCAGCTCTACATTCTCGTGTCCACAAAACCCAGCCTTCAGAAATCATTGGAATCACCACTAGAGAATGTTCCATTCATTCACTGCGAATCTGGAATTCATCTGAACCTCCACTCCTGGCAGGTTTTCGTTACGCCACTGGTGAATGTCCAAGTAACTCAATACTGGTTTTCAGAGGCATGTTCAACTCGCAGAAGTGCTGTTCAATGGGCTATCCACTCAATATTGGTCAGCTCTTCATTTTCCTCTCCACACAAACCAGCCTTCAGAAATCATTGGGCTCTCCACTACAGACTGTTCCATTCATTCACTGCGATTCTGCAATTCATCTGACTCTCCGCTCCAGGCAGGTTTTCATTACAGCACTGGTGAATGACCAAGTAATCCAATGCTGGTTTTCAGCCGCCTTTTCACACTCGCAGTGTGCTGTTCAATTGTCTATCCACTCAAACCTGGTCAGCCTTTCATTTTCTTTTCCACAATATCAGACTTCAGAAATCATTGGAATCGCCAGTACAGAATGTTCCATTCATTCACTGCCAATCTGGAATTCATCTGAATCTGCACTCCAGGTAGGCTTTCATTACACCACTTATGAATGTCCAAGTAACACAATGCTGGTTTTCAGCGGTCTGTTCACACTCTAAGCCCTGCTTTTTACTGGGTATCCACACAACTGTGGTCAGCTCTTCATTTTCATGTCCAAACAATCCAGACTTGAGAAATCATTGCAATCTCCAGTACAGAATGTTCCATTCATTCACTGCGAATCTGGAATTCAACTGAATCTCCACTACCTGCAGATTTATCTTACACCACTTGTGAATGTCCAAGTAAAACAATGCTGGTTTTCAGAGGCCTGTTCATGTTCGCAGTCGTGCTGTTCAATTGGCTATCCACTCAACCTGTTTTGCTCCTCATTTTCCTGTGCACACAACCCAGCCTTCAGAAATCATTGTAATCTCCACTACAGGATGTTCCATTCATTCACTGGGAATCTGGAATTCATCTGAATCTGCACTCCACGCAGGCTTTCGTTACACCACTGCTGAAAGTCGAAGTAATGCAATACTGGTTTTCAGTGGTCTGTTCACATTCGAAGCCGAGGCTTTTTACAGGCTATCCACTCAACACTGGTCAGCTCTTCATTTTCGTGTCCCCACAATCCAGATTTCAGAAATCATTGCAATCTCCACTACAGAATGTTCCATTCATTCACTGCGAGTCTGGAGTTTATCTGATTCTCCACTCCCGCCTGGTTAACATTACACCACTTGTGAATGTCCAAGTAAGCCAATGCTGGTTTTCAGAGGCCTGTTCATACTCGCAGCCGTGCTGTTTAATTGACAATTCACTCCACCCTGTTCAGCTCTTCATTGTCCCACCACACTACCAGCCTTCAGAAATCTTTGTTATCTCCACTACAGAATGTTCCATTCATTCACTGCGAATCTGGAATTCATCTGACTCTCAACTCCACGCAGGTTTTCATTACACCACTGTTGAATGTCCAAGTAACCCAATGCTGGTTTTCAGCGGCCTGTTCATATTCGCAGCCCTGCTGTTTACTTGGCTATCGATTCAAGCCTGGTCAGCTCTTCATTTTCCTGTCCACACAACACAGGCTTCAGAAATCATTGGAATCTCCTCTACAGAATGTTCCATTCATTCACTGCGAATGTGGAATTCAACTGACTCTCCACTCCATGCAGGTTTTCCTTACACCACTGATGAATGTCCAAGTAACCCAATGCTGGTTTTCAGCTGCATGTTCACACTCGCAGCCATGCTATACAATTGGCTTTCCACTAAATCCTGATTAGTTCTTGATTTTCCTTCCACACGACCCAGCCTTCAGAAATCGTTGGAATCTCCACTAGAGAATGTTCCATTCATTCACTGCGAATCTGGAATTCCTCTGAACCTCCACTCCCGGCAGGTTTTCGTTACACCACTGTTGAATGTCCAAGTAACCCAATGTTTTAAGTGTTTTCTTCACAAGCGCAGTGGTGCTGTTCAATTGGCTATCCACTCAACCCTGGCCAGCTCTACATTTTCCTGTCCACACCACAGAGACTGGAGAAATCATTGTTATCTCCACTACAGAATGTTCCATTCATTCACAGCGAATCTGGAATTCATCTGAATCTCCACTCCCGGCAGGTTTTCGTGACACCACTGGTAAATATCCAAGTAAGCCAATGCTGGTTTTAAGTGGCCTGCTCATACTCTCAGCCGTGCTGTTCAATTTGCTATCCACTCAACCCTCTTCAGCTCCATTTTCCTGTCCACATAACCCAAACTTCAGAAACAATTGGTATCTCCTCCACAGAATGTTCCATTCATTGACGGCAAATCTGAAATTCATCTAATTCTCAACTCCCGTCAGGTTTTCGTTACACCACTTGTGAATGTCCAATTAAGCCAAAGCTGGTTTTCAGTGGCCTGTTCTTACTACGAGACGTGCTGTTCATTTGGCTATCCATTCCACCCTGTTCAGCTCTACATTTTCGTGTCCACAAAACCCAGCCTTCAGAAATCATTGGAATCACCACTAGAGAATGTTCCATTCATTCACTGCGAATCTGGAATTCATCTGAATCTCCACTCCCGGCAGGTTTTCATGGCACCACTGCTGAATGTTCAAGTAACGCAATGATGGTTTTCAGCGGTCTATTCACACTCGAACCCGTGCTGTTCACGGTCTAGCGACTCAACACTGGTGAGTTCTTCTTTTTCCAGTTCAGACAATACAAACCTCAGAAACCATTGCAATCTACACTACAGAATGTTTCATTCATTCAGGCGAATCTTGAATTCATCTTGTTCTCCACTCCCAGCAGGTTTTCGTTTCACCACTGGTGAATGTCCAAGCAACCCAAGGCTGGTTTCAGCTGCGTGTTAACACTCGCAGCCGTGCTGTTCAATTGGCTATCCAGTGAACGCTGGTTAGCTCTTGATTTTCCTTCCACACACCGAGCCTTCAGAAATCATTCTTATCTCCACTTCAGAATGTTCCATTCGTTCCCTGCGAATCTGGAATTCCTCTGACTCTCCACACCAGGCAGATTTTCCTAACAACACTGGTGAATGACCAGGTAATCCAATGCTGGTTTTCAGCGGCTGTTCACACTCACAGCCTTGCTGTTCAATTGGCAATCCAGTCAAACCTAGTCAGCTCTTCATTTTCCTGTCCACACAACCCAGCGTTCAGAAATCATTGGAATCTCTACTACAGAAATTTCCATTCATTCACTGTGAATCTGGAAATACTCTGAATCTGCATTCCAGGAAGGCTTTCGTTACACCACTGATGAATGTCCAAGTAATGCAATGCTGCTTCTTAGTGGTCTGTTCACACTCGAAACCGTGCTGTTCATTGGCTATCCACTCAATATCGGTCAGCTCTTCAATATCCTGTCCAGACTATCCAGATTCCTAAATGTTGGCAATCACCACTACAGAATGTTCCATTCAATCACGCGAATCTGGAATTCATCAGAGTCTCCACTCCTGGAAGGTTTTCGTGACACCACTGGTAAATGTCCAAGGAAGACAATGCTGGTTTTAAGCCGCCTGCTAACACACTCAGCCGTGCTGTTCAATTTGCTATCCACCCAACCCTATTCAGCTCTACATTTTCCTGTCCTCATAACCCAACCTTCAGAAATAATTGGTATCTCCTCCACAGAATGTTCCGTTCATTCACTGCGAATCTTAAATTCATCTGACTCTCAACTCCCGGCGGGTTATCGTTACACCACTTGTGAATGTCCAAGTAAGCCAATGCTGGTTTTCAGTGGCCTGTTCATACTAAGAGACGTGCTGTTCATTTGGCTATCCACTCCACCCTGTTCAGCTCTACATTCTCGTGTCCACAAAACCCAGCCTTCAGAAATCATTGGAATCACCACTAGAGAATGTTCCATTCATTCACTGCGAATCTGGAATTCATCTGAACCTCCACTCCTGGCAGGTTTTCGTTACGCCACTGGTGAATGTCCAAGTAACTCAATACTGGTTTTCAGAGGCATGTTCAACTCGCAGAAGTGCTGTTCAATGGGCTATCCACTCAATATTGGTCAGCTCTTCATTTTCCTCTCCACACAAACCAGCCTTCAGAAATCATTGGGCTCTCCACTACAGACTGTTCCATTCATTCACTGCGATTCTGCAATTCATCTGACTCTCCGCTCCAGGCAGGTTTTCATTACAGCACTGGTGAATGACCAAGTAATCCAATGCTGGTTTTCAGCCGCCTTTTCACACTCGCAGTGTGCTGTTCAATTGTCTATCCACTCAAACCTGGTCAGCCTTTCATTTTCTTTTCCACAATATCAGACTTCAGAAATCATTGGAATCGCCAGTACAGAATGTTCCATTCATTCACTGCCAATCTGGAATTCATCTGAATCTGCACTCCAGGTAGGCTTTCATTACACCACTTATGAATGTCCAAGTAACACAATGCTGGTTTTCAGCGGTCTGTTCACACTCTAAGCCCTGCTTTTTACTGGGTATCCACACAACTGTGGTCAGCTCTTCATTTTCATGTCCAAACAATCCAGACTTGAGAAATCATTGCAATCTCCAGTACAGAATGTTCCATTCATTCACTGCGAATCTGGAATTCAACTGAATCTCCACTACCTGCAGATTTATCTTACACCACTTGTGAATGTCCAAGTAAAACAATGCTGGTTTTCAGAGGCCTGTTCATGTTCGCAGTCGTGCTGTTCAATTGGCTATCCACTCAACCTGTTTTGCTCCTCATTTTCCTGTGCACACAACCCAGCCTTCAGAAATCATTGTAATCTCCACTACAGGATGTTCCATTCATGCACTGGGAATCTGGAATTCATCTGAATCTGCACTCCACGCAGGCTTTCGTTACACCACTGCTGAAAGTCGAAGTAATGCAATACTGGTTTTCAGTGGTCTGTTCACATTCGAAGCCGAGGCTTTTTACAGGCTATCCACTCAACACTGGTCAGCTCTTCATTTTCGTGTCCCCACAATCCAGATTTCAGAAATCATTGCAATCTCCACTACAGAATGTTCCATTCATTCACTGCGAGTCTGGAGTTTATCTGATTCTCCACTCCCGCCTGGTTAACAGTACACCACTTGTGAATGTCCAAGTAAGCCAATGCTGGTTTTCAGAGGCCTGTTCATACTCGCAGCCGTGCTGTTTAATTGACAATTCACTCCACCCTGTTCAGCTCTTCATTGTCCCACCACACTACCAGCCTTCAGAAATCTTTGTTATCTCCACTACAGAATGTTCCATTCATTCACTGCGAATCTGGAATTCATCTGACTCTCAACTCCACGCAGGTTTTCATTACACCACTGTTGAATGTCCAAGTAACCCAATGCTGGTTTTCAGCGGCCTGTTCATATTCGCAGCCCTGCTGTTTACTTGGCTATCGATTCAAGCCTGGTCAGCTCTTCATTTTCCTGTCCACACAACACAGGCTTCAGAAATCATTGGAATCTCCTCTACAGAATGTTCCATTCATTCACTGCGAATGTGGAATTCAACTGACTCTCCACTCCATGCAGGTTTTCCTTACACCACTGATGAATGTCCAAGTAACCCAATGCTGGTTTTCAGCTGCATGTTCACACTCGCAGCCATGCTATACAATTGGCTTTCCACTAAATCCTGATTAGTTCTTGATTTTCCTTCCACACGACCCAGCCTTCAGAAATCGTTGGAATCTCCACTAGAGAATGTTCCATTCATTCACTGCGAATCTGGAATTCCTCTGAACCTCCACTCCCGGCAGGTTTTCGTTACACCACTGTTGAATGTCCAAGTAACCCAATGTTTTAAGTGTTTTCTTCACAAGCGCAGTGGTGCTGTTCAATTGGCTATCCACTCAACCCTGGCCAGCTCTACATTTTCCTGTCCACACCACAGAGACTGGAGAAATCATTGTTATCTCCACTACAGAATGTTCCATTCATTCACAGCGAATCTGGAATTCATCTGAATCTCCACTCCCGGCAGGTTTTCGTGACACCACTGGTAAATATCCAAGTAAGCCAATGCTGGTTTTAAGTGGCCTGCTCATACTCTCAGCCGTGCTGTTCAATTTGCTATCCACTCAACCCTCTTCAGCTCCATTTTCCTGTCCACATAACCCAAACTTCAGAAACAATTGGTATCTCCTCCACAGAATGTTCCATTCATTGACGGCAAATCTGAAATTCATCTAATTCTCAACTCCCGTCAGGTTTTCGTTACACCACTTGTGAATGTCCAATTAAGCCAAAGCTGGTTTTCAGTGGCCTGTTCTTACTACGAGACGTGCTGTTCATTTGGCTATCCATTCCACCCTGTTCAGCTCTACATTTTCGTGTCCACAAAACCCAGCCTTCAGAAATCATTGGAATCACCACTAGAGAATGTTCCATTCATTCACTGCGAATCTGGAATTCATCTGAATCTCCACTCCCGGCAGGTTTTCATGGCACCACTGCTGAATGTTCAAGTAACGCAATGATGGTTTTCAGCGGTCTATTCACACTCGAACCCGTGCTGTTCACGGTCTAGCGACTCAACACTGGTGAGTTCTTCTTTTTCCAGTTCAGACAATACAAACCTCAGAAACCATTGCAATCTACACTACAGAATGTTTCATTCATTCAGGCGAATCTTGAATTCATCTTGTTCTCCACTCCCAGCAGGTTTTCGTTTCACCACTGGTGAATGTCCAAGCAACCCAAGGCTGGTTTCAGCTGCGTGTTAACACTCGCAGCCGTGCTGTTCAATTGGCTATCCAGTGAACGCTGGTTAGCTCTTGATTTTCCTTCCACACACCGAGCCTTCAGAAATCATTCTTATCTCCACTTCAGAATGTTCCATTCGTTCCCTGCGAATCTGGAATTCCTCTGACTCTCCACACCAGGCAGATTTTCCTAACAACACTGGTGAATGACCAGGTAATCCAATGCTGGTTTTCAGCGGCTGTTCACACTCACAGCCTTGCTGTTCAATTGGCAATCCAGTCAAACCTAGTCAGCTCTTCATTTTCCTGTCCACACAACCCAGCGTTCAGAAATCATTGGAATCTCTACTACAGAAATTTCCATTCATTCACTGTGAATCTGGAAATACTCTGAATCTGCATTCCAGGAAGGCTTTCGTTACACCACTGATGAATGTCCAAGTAATGCAATGCTGCTTCTTAGTGGTCTGTTCACACTCGAAACCGTGCTGTTCATTGGCTATCCACTCAATATCGGTCAGCTCTTCAATATCCTGTCCAGACTATCCAGATTCCTAAATGTTGGCAATCACCACTACAGAATGTTCCATTCAATCACGCGAATCTGGAATTCATCAGAGTCTCCACTCCTGGAAGGTTTTCGTGACACCACTGGTAAATGTCCAAGGAAGACAATGCTGGTTTTAACTCGAGCAAATCGATGATCAATGGGAGGGCCTTTACTTTACTGTATATATATATACATATAGGGCTGGAGCGATAGCACAGCGGTAGGACGTTCGCCTTACAAGCGGCCAAGATGGCCAACCCGAGTTCGATTCCTCCGCCCCTCTCGGAGAGCCCGGCAAGCTACCGAGAGTATTCGATATGCCAGACACAGTAACAACAAAGTCTCCAATGGAGACGTTACTGGGCCCGCTCGAGCAAATCGACGATCAACGGGAGGGCCTTTACCTTTACCTTTACCTATATATACATATATATATATATATATGTATATATATATATATATATATATAGTCATGCCCTGTGTTTGCTGCCAAAAAGTACCAAACGGTACTCAGTGTGGTGCCGGGATATACAGGTCAGCTGTGTACAAGGCCAGTACCCTACCAGACTATAGTTCTGGCACCTAAATTTATTGATTTATTTTTGGTTGGCTTCACCCAATGGAGATTAGAGTTTACCCCGGCTCTGTTCTCATTGATAATGCTAGGTTTGGGGACCCTGTGAAGTGATAGGGATTGAACCCTGGTCGCTATGTGCCAGACAAGCAACTCGTGCTCTGTGCTATCTCTGTAGCCATCATAAAAATGCTTCTTTGCTAAGTCGAGAAAGTTGTGTTCTTTTTTCTGATTAACTACACAATTCACTTTTTTTTTTTTGGTTTTTCGGTCACCCCCAGTGATGCACAGGGGTTATTCTTGGCTCATGCATTCAGGAGTTACTCCTGGCGGTTCTTGGGAACCATTTGGGATGCTGGGAATAAAACCTGCATTGGTCGTGTCCAAGGTAAACACCCTACCAGCTGTGCTATCACTCCAGCCCCCCAAAGTTCACTTTGTGTTTTTGTGTTCGGATCACAGTCAGAAGTGCTCTGGGCTTACTCCTGACTCTGCACTCAGGAGTCAATCCAGGGGGTCCTGGGGGACCTATGAGAAGTGGGGGTTTGAACAGGATTTACACGTTACCAGATGCTCCCAGTCTCTCCTGGCGGCTCTCTCTCACTGTCCACATTTGGTGCTCTCGAGCCACTTCTCCACCCTGGACAGCTGTTGCTTTGGGCCGATGAAAGTAGAACGAGGACCAGACTGGTTGCTGATTAGTTGCCCTTTACTCAGTCTCTTGTCTATCCCCGATCTATCCAACCCTCTTTCTTACTCGCTCTCCAATGCTCTCTGTGACTCCTCTCCAAACCCCAGCCATTCTTACTCTCAGCTCTCAGCCTTCTCTCTAAGTCGCAGCCGTGTCCTCTAACTCTGTGTCTCTTCTACTCTCACTGTATCATTGTCATCTTATTGTTCATCGATTGACTCAAGCAGGCCCCAGTAATGTCTCCTTCTTCCTATCCCTGAGATTTTAAGAAGTGCCATATTTGAGGCTCTTTCGGGTCAGGAGAATGAGAACCGTCATTGTTACTGTTTTTTGACATATTGAATACACCACGGGGAGTTTGCCAGACGCTGCAGTGTGGGCAGGATATTTCTGGTAGCCTGCCAGTTTTTCCAGAGTAAGACTAGATAATAAGATTTTGTGTGTCCGTGCACTTCCCAGAGCACAGTTTTATAGTCTTTGGGTCTTGGCCATTGATGGGATTACACGGCACCGGGGACAGTTAGTGGGTGTAACGCCTACATACTGGAAGATGGGAGACCTGGGTGGAGGAGGCCCAGTCCCAATACGAGCAGCTTGGAGATCTCTGGCCCAGGTCCTGCATACCTGGGTTCCTCTGCTGGTTCCTTCATGCGTGAGGCTCATCCGAACTTGTGGAGAGTGGTGTTAAGCATGGCTGTGGCTCGAACCAGAGGTCTTCAGCTGCCAGGGCTCTGCTCGGGATGGGAAGGGAAACTGAACACACCTAGTAAGACAACCAGACGCGGAGTCAGGAGACTGGGCTATTCTCTTCCAGGAGCAGGGTTTTATAGTCTCTGGGTCTTGGTCATTGATGGGATTACACAGCGCTGGGGGCAGTTGGTGGGTGTAACACCTACATACTGGAAGATAGGGGATCAGGGTGGAGGAGGACCATTTCTTTTCTCAGTCTCCGTTATTCCCCCTGTCTCCCTGAAGCTGCTCATTTTCTTCTCTCACCATGACCCCAATCCCCGCCTCCCCACGGGAAGTGCAATGAAAAATGGTTTTCCAGACTTCCCCATCACCTGCAGCCCACGAAGGAAAAGCAGCCTTAGGGTGTATTACTCCTCTCCTTAGACAGACCAGCAACTTAATTGACATATTTAGTTTTGCTTCCTAATGATTACCATTCTGTATGGACACAGTAGTAGACACTTTTAGCGTTGTGGTGACTCTCCTGGGGACTTCTCACCACAGATCAGACTACAGTGCTCAGGCTGGATCAATCACTCCTAATCCCAGCAGCGTCCAAGTCTAGTTATTACTTTTTGATTCATTACAGAATTTGTCCATGACCAGGCTCTTATAGATAAGCATTATGGTACTTTGTCCACGTTCGTTTCGATGCCAGGGTAGCTAGCTCACCCCTTGCCCTGGGTCCATCTAGTCAGTCATCGGATCCCTCTTCTGAGGACCGAGGGAGTAAGGGCAATTGAGGCTTCAGTCAAGAGAGTAGGTGTCCAGGAGGTAATATTATCTGGAGACCATCAACTCTCAAGCTCAGGCTTGTCTTTCTAACCGTCTTCCTGTATCCATACAAAAAGCAATTGCTCTGAAATAGCTAACCATGCAAAAGACATTAAGGAGAAGAGAAAGACAATATTTACAAGTCAAAGTCTGATCAGGAGACAAAGGTAATTGAAAGGTTATGGGAAATCAACAAACATAAGTTCTCCTAGGCCAGGGAGCAAGGGCAGATCACTGTTATGCTACAATACCTGGTGATCCTCAGTGGTTTCTCCTGGCTCTGCACTCAGGTATTATTTCTGATGGTGCTCCGGGAGACTCTACAGGATCCTGGGGATAGAACCTTGGTTGGCCATGTGCAAGCAACACCCTACCCCAATCTACAGTTGCTCTGGTCTCAATTGGAGAGTTTGCATGCAGGTAAGTGTGCACAGAATGTCGTTTGAAAGGATGGAATGGGTGCCTTGATGAAATCTTTTATAACTGGGATTATGGGTCAGGTCCCAAGCTCCCCACATCCCAGCATACCATTCCGTTTACCTGTGATTACTCACAAGGTTGGTCACATTCCTCGATCCCACCCATGTCACTTCACTAATATTAGAGGTAAAAAAAAAGGAAACATTCGTGATTGGATAGACCAAATTTCCATCCATCTATAAGTCAGATGGTGCTCAGGGGACCATTTGGAATTCTGGACATTGTACCTAGATTGACTGCATGCAACACACTCTACTAGCCTGATACTCTCAGTTTGAAATCATGTTTCTGAAACTGCCTTCTGGGGTTTTCTTTGTAGCTGAGAGTCCACTGCTCGCGTGTTGTCAAGGGGTAGAGCGTTGGCCGGACCTTGCTCTCTGATGTTCTTAACGGCCTTTGCTCCTATTCCATCCATGTCTCCAGCTCTCTGGGTTTCTACTAGGCCAGTTCCTCTCTGAATCCCCAGGGTTGGCTTTGGAGTCACCACTTTCATTCCCATCTGGATTTATCACTTCCCCAAGAACCTCATTGTCCTGTACCCTACCAGTTACCTACCTGCAGAGCTTGAGTTCTTTTGACATGAAAACTCTCATGGCATAGACTAATAATTTGAATCCTCTGTTCTTCTACATGGCAACAGCCAGCCCTGGTGGAATGTCTCTTCCTGCTCACTGTGATAAAGGCTCAAGTGAGCAATTTGGCCCTCATCCCCACAGGGATGCCGAGACAGGTGGGATGTGTTCTGAGGGTGATCAGAAGATCACTCTTCCCATGTCCTCAGCACCATCACTTTCCCATAGAAGCCCATATTGGACAGAATCCCCAGAAATATAAGCACTGAGGACAAAGTTTTCAGTCCAGCATCACCCGTGTGGGACTATTTGAACATCCACACAGGAGAGAGAAACCATTTAAGTGTAAGGACTGTGGGGAGGCCTTTGATGGATCCTCATACCTTATACACAGGAGATTTCATACTGGAGAGTCCGTATGCATGTAAGGAATGTGCTGTGGCATTTCTCTGACTCCTACATCTTAGTATGCACAGAAAAAGTCACACTGGAAAGAAACCATATGCATATACAGAGTGAAAGTCTTTGCTTATTCCACAAGCCTTAGTAAACAGAAAAACTCACACTGGAGAGATAATTGATACTTGTGAGCAAAGTCGGAAGGCCTTTGTTTATTCCTGAAGTCTTAGTTTTTATAATTTCTTTTTCGTAGAAAACCCTTATATATGAGAGGTAGATGTAAAGGCCTTTCATTTCTTCTCAGGTCTTTCTGAGCATAGGAAAGTTCATACAGGGGAATGAAAAACTATTCGTGTCACTACTGTGGGAGGGTCTTCACTTACTATTCAAACTTTGTCGTCCATAAGAAAACGCACATTGCATTGAATCCATATATATATATATACATAAATATATATATATATATACATATACACATGTAAGGAGTGTGGCAAGGCCTTTGCTTATTTCACAGTCCCTTTGTGACACTGAAATTTTCATACTGGAGACTAACCTTATGTTTGTAAAGGCGTTGGCAAAGCCTTCACTTTCCCCTAACTCCTTTTTAAACATAGGAAAATTCATACTCGAAGAAAACATATGTAGGGGTCTGGAAAGATTTTTACTCAATCCTCAAGCTTTGCTGTGTGAGAAAAATTTATCCTGGATTGAGGCCTTATATATGAAATGACTGCAGGAAATTTTGATGCAATTGGCATAGCTTTCTGAACAGGAAAATTCACAATGCAGAGAAACCTCATAAGTGTAAGAAATGTGGAAAGGTGTTCAGTTTGTCTTCAGCCCTTACTGCGCATGTGAAAAGTCATTTTGCAGTGAAACATTATATCTGTCAGGAGTGTGGGAAGGACTGTCCTGGATCCTCGGGCCTTATGCATAGGATAATTCACAATGGAGAGAAGCTATATATAAATATACATATTTATATATATATGTAAGAATATATATATATTTATGTTAGAACATGGAAAGTGCATTATTCGCACCTGCGACTTTAAAGAGAATCCTGGAAAATATCCTGTAAGTAAGGAATATAGGAAGGCCTTCATGTTCCCTCAAGCTTTAGTAAGTATAAAAGTTATGCTGGATCAGTCACTTCCATAATAACAATGGCCAGCGTCAGAACAGGGCCCTGAGGTAAAACAATTTAGTTTCAACAAGTGGGTGGCGGATTAATACAAAAGGACTATAAGGAAGGAAATAATCCTGTTACCTGTGAAAGCTTCCTGTGATAATAGTACCACAACTGAATGGTACTTGCTGATTATCCCCTGCACCATGTTTATGACAATGTCCTGGCATGTGGACTTCCCAGTATGTTAACTGGTAAATAATGGTTCTTAGTGATAAAGCAAGGTGGAAGGAATTAAATAAGAAGTAAATAGGTACAGACATTGCATTTTGCTGGGTACTGTCAACACTCACCATGGTTTCATTCTTTGCTTTGACTCTGACGTGGCTCAGAGGCCCTGGTTTGCAGAGGATCATGGCAGAGATAAACCAGGATGCTGAGGTGAAATCTTGACGTTGGATAGACAGCCAAACCGCCATTCTTCATCCCCTTCTGTGTTATGTTCTGGCAGCCACATCCCGCTGTGCTGTCCATAATTTTTTTCCAGGTCGGCCACATGCAAGGAAGCACTTCACTCGCTGTAGCATATCTGCACTCATTGTATGCAGTTTTCCATTTGATTTACACAAACACTGAGGGTAAATGTTTTGAGACTTAACATTTTGGAAGCAGTAAAATCCTAACAATCTATTATACACCAAAATGTTAAATACCATGTAGATCTGTGCAAAAGGCCAAGCCAGTACGCAAAAGTGACCAGTGTGCTTTGCTGCCTGTTAGCCCCATGCATGGCTCCATGCTGGGGGTTGTTCTGTACGCGGTGTTTCATGTACTTAATTATGTATTTTTTAAAAAATTTTATTAGTGAAACACCATGAGGTACAGTTGTAGACTTACAAATTTTTCTGCTTGGATTTCAATTATACAATGATCAAATATCTATCTCTCCACAATTGCCCATTTTCCACCACCACGGGTCCCAGTATCCCTTCCACCCCCATTCCCCCTATCCCACCCTGCCTCTGTGGCAGGCATTTCCTTTAGTACTCTCTCTCCTTTTGGTGTTGTGGTTTGCAAAAGAGGCATTGAGTGGCAATCATGTTTGGTCTATAGTCTACTTTCAGCATGCTTCTCCCATCCTGGGAGGATCCACCCAATTACCTTTATTGGTGCTCCATTCTCTATCTGAGCTCCCTTTTCCTCTAGAATGTGTGTTGGGGAAAACCTGACAGTTCTTAAGGGTTACTTCTGGTGGTTCCCTTGCCACTATTGGGGATGTCAGGGACTGAATTCAGGTGACCGAGTTCGTGCCAAGTGCCCAACACACTATACTACCCCTTGGGCCACTGTTGGTTTGAAATATTGTTTCTGAACTGCCTCCTAGGGTTTTTCTTGTAGGCATGAGTCCACTGCTCTGGTGTTGTTAAGGGGTAGAAGCCTTTCCTCCAGTTCCAGTGTCTCTCTGGCTCTCTGGGTTGTTTCTAGAGCAGTTCCTATCTGCATCTCCAGGGCAGGCTTCAGAGTCACTGTGCAATACAGGATCAGGGGACTTCCTCTCCAGACCCCCACTTTGTGACTGAGCACTCTAGCCACCACTTCTCAGTCCTTTATGTGAGCCCATTCCACGTGCAGTACACTTTTTTTTTTCTTTTTGGGTCACACCCAGCGGTGCTCAGGGGTTTCTTTTGGCTCTTCTGCACTCCTGGCCCTGCTTGGGGGACCATATAGAATCCAGATGTTGAACCTGGGTAAGCTGCGTAGAAAGCAAACCCCATATCCACTGTGCTATCGCTCCAGCCAACCAGCCTTACACATTTACCTGCATTTTTCTATTTCTCTGCGGAGCTGGTGCTTGACCCTTTAAGGATGCTTGCAGAAGCGAGAGTGACATCACAGCATGGCATTTAGGTGTTTGCTTGCAAGAAGCTTGATCAGCCTCCATTTGTTGTGCAGGTGAGGGGTGAAGTGGCTGTCCCGCGTGGAAGGGGTCTGTGAAGGCCGGTCTCCTGGCAGGACACTAGCGGCCTTCCGTGAGTGCCCCGCCTTGCGGCATCCCAGTCTCCGCACTGTGAGGGGCGGGGCCAAGCCAGCTCTAAGGACACTTTCCGCTCCTTTTTCAACCGATATCCAGGTGGTTCCTGAGGCATGCCAGGGTTTTGTGGGGGACGTGGAACTTTGGTGAGTGCAGTGGGGGCTGTACCGGGGTGCAGGGGTCACGGGTGTGAGTCCATGGTTCTGGGGATCCCCTGCAGCCACAGTCGCCTTCAGCTGCGCTGTGAGGCAGTGGCGGGTGGGCGCGGGGCTGAGCGTGGTGGCTACAGAGCATCGAGGCTGGGCGGTCCTGACCCTCCCAGCACGGGAGTGTGCTGGGCGCTGTCCTGGATGCTTTGGCCCCAACCTCAGTGCTGTAGAACCTTCAAATTCTCTTAGAGGACTGGAGAGACAGAACAGAGGTTAGGGCGTTTGCTTTGCATCAGGCCCACCCAAGTTCGATCTCCAAGCTCCACCAGGACGGGTGCCTCAGCGCAGAGTCATAAGTTTCTCGTCCATATCGCCGTTGATTCCTCCAAAACTATAAAAGGCCTGTTCATTTTTGAGTGGCGGGAGGGGCAGCTCCCAAATGGCAAATGACACTGTAGCCCTCAGTCACTATTCATTAGTATCCTTGATGTTCAGACCATCCTGTCGGCATGGTTCTAGGGGTGGTTGTGATTTGTAGATGAAAATTTACTTTGGGGCTATTTTGGTTGTATTTTGGGAGCTTCTGTGGAAGCTCGGGGCTTACTTCAGGAGCAGCACTCTGGAATACTTTTTTTTAAAGTTCTTTATGGTTCATTTGAGATGCCGAATATCGATCTGGATCAGCATGGGAATCGCCCCTCTCAGCTTACTATCTCTGACTCCACATTGTTGTTTTTTTCTAACGTAGGATTTCTGTATCCTAAAATCAAGTTGAAAATTGCACCCCAACTCTTCCTCTCTCCCTGATCAGGCAAAACTCGGCTATTACACTGAGTACTGAGAGTTGTGTTCCAATAATGTATGGGCATGCGCTGTGTGCCTTTGGTGGCCATGATTGGTCTCCCCACCCTGGCCGGTGAAGGGTGACAGAGGATCGAGGAAGGAAACGGGGCCCAGGCTCTTGGTGATCTGCTGGATATTAACCCACAGTGTTTTAGGCTTCATCTATGAATTGCCCCTTTTCCTTCTTCCAGAGAAGCTTATCATGTCCTTGCTAACATCTCTAATTTAGTTAAAGTTTATCTTTAACATTTCCTTTGTATGTAACAGTTCCCTCGCATTGTCTCAGTTCCCCATGTCTGTCTTGATTACTTATAAACCATACCTTTCTGGTAATTCACAACTTTGTATTTGTACTGCTTTGTAGTTGAAGTGGCTGTGTATTTGTACCTGCTTTCCTGTTTCCCCTATAGTTTTTTATATTTTTACTCTACAGCACTGTTCTTTGGTTAAACACAGAAAGACCATCGATGCTTATACTCCTAATATTTGGGAGTTGATGGACTCAAGTATATCCACTCCTGGGCATAATTGCTTGGTCATAATTACTTGACTCGAGCTTCAGTTCTGTAGCTCCTAACACACCAAAAGGGAGGCTCTGCCGTGGGACTTGGATGGACCCGGGGCAAGTGGGAAAACTACCCTGGCTTCGAAATGGAACATTCTAGAATGCACGTATGCATGGTCTTGATGCAAACTGTTACAACGTTAGAGATAGGACCCCCATGGGGAAGGACAAGCTGAACTGGCCTGAAGACTTAGTCTGGGGTTTACAGTAAAAGCCTTGTTTGCTCTCAGAGCCCATAAAAGTAAGTGTTAAAAGCCTTATTTGCTCTGGGGCTGAAGAGATAGCACAGCTGGTAGTGTGTTTGCCTTGCAGGCAGCCGACCTGGGTTCGATTCCCAACATCCCTTATGGTCCCCTGAGCAACGCCAGGAGTAACTCCTGAGTGCAGAGCCAGGAGTATCCCTTTGTATCACTGGGTGTGACCCAAAAAAGCAAAAAAAAAGCCTTATTTGCTGTCAAAGCCCAGAGAATTAAGTTTTGGGATCTTTGTCTCTTACAGTGTTTATCCAAACAACTACAAATGTTGATAACTTATACAACTAGAGGAAAAGATAAGAGACAGAGTGTCTCCTTGGGTGAATCTCCCATGAGAATTTCCTCTGCCAAATGTTTATCTACGTAAATGATAAGTCATTCCTATGTCCTTACCTCATGCCCCCTCAGGTGTTCTCTAAGTATGGTAGCTGTTCTGCAATAAACAGGCCATTTTCACCATAAGGCTATGATTTTCTGTCTTCCTTTCACTCTGTCTCTGTTGGGAAGGGTTCCGGAGTTGTGGAGGCAGCGCTGGGCCACCAACACCTCACCAAACCCCCACATTTTATGTTGTGGACTCACAGTGATGAGTTTCTCTTTATTTCGTTCTCCTATGTACCTATACCAGTCTCCCACTGCTCCTCATTTCCTCTGCTCACCTGTCTTCCACAGCCTTTATTCTCCAGCCTGCCTCTGTGGCAGGGCATTCTCCTTTGTTCTCTCTCTCCTTTTGGGTGTTGTGGTTTGCAAAAGAGGCATTGAGTGGCAATCATGTTTGGTGTATAGTCTACTTTCAGCATGTTTCTCCCATCCTGGAAGGATCCTCCCAACACCCTTTATTTTGGTGTTCCCTTCTCTATCTGAGCTCCCTTTTCCCCTAGCATGTGTGGCTGGCCTCCAAGCCATGGAGCAAAATTCCTGGTACTAATCTCAGCCATTCTTGGTTGTTAGTCTCCTATTTTGTTGCTTTATGTTCCCCAGATGAATGCAATATTTCTATGTCTATCCCTCGCTTTCTGACTCATTTCGCTTAACATAATACTTTCCATGTAGTACCACTTGTATGTAAATTTCATGTCTTCATCTTTTCTAACAGCTACATAGTACTCCATTGTGTAAATGTACCAAAGTTTCTTTAACCAGTCATCTGTTCTCAGGCACTCATATGGTGAATGTTGATTTGACTCACATAAACCAAAGCTCCTTGGGGGAGGGGGGCTCAATTGTTGCTTCAATAACTTCCTTTATAGTATACTGGAGGGAAGGGAAGAAAATTTTAAGTGGCTGAAATACATTCAAGTCCATGTAACTGCAGGCCACATGGGTGGTATCCCCTGAAAGTGTGAAACAAAAACAGAAATAGTCCAGGTGATGTAGCAGAGAAGAACAGCTAACGAACAGTGGATGTGGCTTCCTGGTGGCCCTCATGCCCACATGCAGGCCACCTGCCTATGGGTCAAGGGTGTCTCTCTGGGAAAACACCCTCACTTACTCTTTGGGGCCTGGGCCCTTGACTGGACCTTGGTGGGTTTTTGTTCATTTGGGGCCCAACCCAGCTGTGCTCAGGGCTTACTTCTGGCTCTAGGCTCAAGGATCACGCCTGGGAGGACTTGGGAAGAAGGGCGTTACATGGGGGGCTGGGGATGGAACCAGGGTTGCTCACGTGTAAGGAAATGCCCTCCCAGCTGTACTGTCACTCTGGCCCGTGGACCTGCCATTTTACTAAACTTCATCTACATCAAGAGGAGCCAGATGAAGACACAGAGGGAGGTGGGGGGCGGGATCCTCACGATGGATTGGATAACTCCCCTCCCAGCTACTCTGCCCCTGGCCCCATAAGCCACTTGTCTCCCCCGTACCCAGCCATCAGCCAAGCCAGACACTGGGTCCCCCACATCCTCCTGCAGCCGCCGTGCAGCACTTGGAGTCACATGTCCCCCATAATTGTCCCACCCAGGCCCTGCTGGTACCTTCCCATGGTGGGCCTGGGCCAGCTGCTGCCCTCCCCTGCACGCCCACCTTCTTCCTGCCCCCCAGGGCTCAGAGCCCAAACAGGACCAGCTTCCAGGGGAAGCCTTGCCCCGAGGGGCCCTCCAGACCCTTTGAGCTGGCCCTTCAGGCTCTTATAACTAAGGGGTGAGTGGCCTGGAAGCTGAGCGATGCCACCAGCCTGAGAACATTTTGGACACCTGTCCCCATACACATCTGTAAGCATGGAGAGCAGGTTGATGTCCCGTTTGTGGCCACAGCCCTCTCGGTGCTGGAAACGAGCCGGACGGCCCCCTCCCCCGCAATACACAGAGGACTGGTGGGGTTTGGGGGGGCCCATTTCCTGCTAGTGGAGCCAGATTCACACACACACACACACACACACACACACACACGTCTGGTGGGGTTTGGGGTTTCCTGCTGGTGGAGCCAGACTGCCCCCCCACACACACATCTAGTGGGGTTTGGGGACCCATTTCCTGCTGGTGGAGGCAGACTGCCACACACACACACACACACACACACGTCTAGGGGGGTTTAGGGGCCCATTTACTGCTGGTGGAGCCAGACTGACACACACACACACACACACACACACACGCACACATGCACATACACATCTGGTGGGGTTTGGGGGCCCGTTTCCTTCTGGTGGAGACAAACTTCCACACTGCCACACACACACACACACAGACACAGACACACACATGTCTAGTGGGGTTTGGGGGCTCATTTCCTGCTGGTGGAGCCAGACTGCCCCCCCACCCCGTACACACACAAATGCACACACAAAGAGCTAGTGGGGTTTGGGGGCCCATTGTCAGGGCTTCCGTCTCAAGGCCCACCCTCCCACTGCATCCTTGGTCCCTCCCTAACTGACCCTTGTCTCCGCAGAACATGCCTCTGGACCCAGGCTCCTGGCAGGCCCCAAGGGTTGGGATGTTCCACATGCTCACCTGGAAATGCACACCTCAAAGAGCTAGCTCAGATTGTCTCAGGCTTCATCCTCCTTAGAGCTCCTGCAGCGTCGTGACTGGGGGCTGGGGTCGGAGGGGGGAAGTCCCCGGGGGTCTGCAATCCACAGACCTGCTGGAAGCCCTGCAGAGAGGGAAAGGAGGCACTTCAGAGCAAGCCCTACTGGGCTCCATGGTAGCTGGGGCCACAGGAAGAGAGGACCCTGCACCCTCCCGGGACTGCCCCTTCGCTCTCTCCCATTTGCCATCTAGAACCTTCTGTCCCCCGCTCTCCAGCAGAATGATCCTTAGAGCATCACAGCCAGGGGTGTGTAGCCACCTGCCCCCCCATCCTGGCAGCAACCACAGCAGATACAGCCCTGAACGGCACCCTCCCCTTCACCCGACTCCATCTGCAAAGGCCCTTTGGCCAGCAGGGTGTGAACCCCTGGTACCAGGCCCAGGACTTGAACCAATCTCTCTGGGGGACCCAGTGCCAACGATAGAGTCACAGCAGAGAGTGGCCCTGCCACAAGGACTGGGTGAGCCAGAATCACAGGCAGCAAGTGTCCTGCCTGCCTGCGGGAAGTCTGAGCGTCCCAGCCTGACAGAGCCCCCTGCTCCTTCCAAGGCTTCTCCTGGCGTGCATTTGAGTCTGGGGCACCCCCACCCCCAGCGGTCAGGATCCCTCCCATACCCCACACTGCAGGGCAGCCTCGGCTCAGCCACAAAGCAGAACTCGCTCCCCCACCCTATCTGCTTTGCAAAAAGCCCACGTGTGCGGGTGGTGTCACACCTGGTGGCAGTGGTGGAGCCCAGGGCCTCAGCCGCATTCCTGGGAAGAGTTTTCACTTTGAGAGCCCAGGATGGCTCAATCAGTGGTTGCTTCGCAAGCCTGAGGCCTTGAGTTCAGCCCCCAGCACTCCCACATGCGTTTGAAGCAAGGTTTTGCAGCTGCATGCCCGGGCCCTGGCACCAGTACACCCAGCACCAGAGTGTGAAAACCACACAGCAGACAGATGCCCACAACCCCAAGTCAACGAAAGGAAGCAAAAGATGAACTCCCGTGAGGATGAATAAATAAGCAGTAAAAATCCTGAGCAAGAAAGTTCACTTTGCACCTGAGCATCCCTATGGTGGGAACTTCAGGCCTGCCGGGAGGGGCAAGGGGTGCAGTTGGTAGGGAGCAGACAGCAGTGTGTGAGTGTGAGTGTGAGTGTGTGTGTGTGTGTGTGTGGTGGTGGGGGGGGGGGGTTGTCCCGCATAAGTATGGCAGCCCAGAAGCCTCTCCAAATCCTGCTCACATCAGTCCAGCTCCAAGTGCCACGCGGGGAACAGAGAGGTCAGGCCCCTGTGCCCCCCACACTGTGCCTGCTTGCCTGGCTCCCGGCAGACGCAGGAGCTCCAGGGGCTTCCTCCAGGGGCCTTGTGCTAAAGCTGCAGCAGCTTCCAGAGTCAGCCAGCCCCGGCCCTCTCTCCAGAACACTCTCTGCTCCGGCTCTGAGAAAAGGTTGCAGCTGATGGGACCAGTTCCACCTTCCTTCCAGTCTGCACTACACCGCCACCTCCCCTAGGAAGCTTTTCTTGATCTCCACTTCCCATGTTACACTCCCTCCCTACACACACACACACACACACACACACACACACACACACACACGCATACACTCCTTCCCACCTGTCTTCCCACTGTTTGGGCTGGCTGAGGCACTTCTGACCTCAGCATCACTTACCTACTGCATTCACCTGATCTCTTTCTCCACTGGACACTTTCCAGAGCAGGCACTTCCTGAAGGGCAGGGACCAGCAGGCTATACCCCAGGGCAGGGGCAGTTAGAGAATAAAGTGTCTAGAGAGATAACGGCACAGGCTGGAGTGTATGCTTCACATGCAGGTGGCTTGCGTTTCATCCTCAGCACGGTATGGTTCCCCAAGCACTGCTGTGTCTTTGGTGAAACGCCTCGTGCACAGTGGGTACTCAATAAACAGCCCGGACGGCAAAGGTGAGCACAAACTGGGGACGTGTGGAAAAGGCTCTACACAGGTGATCCTACTACTGTGGCATTTGTGAGCAGGTGGCTCTCGGCCCTGCTACTCAGCAATGCAAGGCCTGAGGATTCACTCTGAGGCCATGGGGGGGAGCAGGGAAGGAAGGTGTGCTCACAGGAGACTGATTCTCAGGTGGCAAGATACATACCCTCTGTGGCTCTTGAGGTGGTACTTTCCTAATAGTTTTTCACTGTTGTTGTTCAGGGTCCACACCTGGCAGTGGTCAGGGGCTACTCCTGGCTCTGTGCTCGGGAATTGCTCCCCACTGTGCTCAGACTTGGGCCTCATCAAGCCAAGCATGTGCTCTCAGCCTGCTGAGCAATCTGGCCCAGGAGTTTTTAAAGTCTTTCTCTCCCTTTTTCCTTAGTGGGTCACACCTGGCTGTGTTCAAGGATCACTCCTAGCAGTCTTTTAATTCTTTTTTTTGTTTACTGATTTTCAGAACCAAAACTTTTTGGCAACAATTAAAAACAACCCTTTTATTATTTATTGCCTTTTTTGGGTCACATCCGGCAATGCTCAAGGGTTACTCTTGGCAGTGCTCAGGGGACCATATGGGATGCCAGGTGATCGAACCCGGTCTTCTGTGCATAAGGCAAACATCCTCCCCATTGTACTATCATACCAGCCCTCTAGCAGTGTTTCAATAGCACAGCAAGTAGGGCATTTGCCTTCCACGCTGTTGACCCCGGTTCGATTCCTCCGCCCCTCTCGGAGAGCCTGGCAAGCTACTGAGAGTTTCCTGCGTGCACGGCAAAGCCTGGCAAGCTACCCGTGATGTATTCGATATGCCCAAAACAGTAACAACAAAAGTCTCACAATGGAAATGTTCGGAAATGTACTGGTGCCTGCTCGAGCAAATCGATGAACAAAGGGAGGACAGTGCTACAGAGGCATATATATTTTAAAATTTTTAATTTTTATTGAGTCACCGTGAGATACAGTTACAAAGCTTTCATGTTTGAGTTTCAGTCATATAATGATCGAACATCCATCCATCCACCAGTGCACATTTTCCACCACCCATGTACCCAGTATTCCTCCTCCATCCCGCCCCTCCCCCCTGCTTCTATGGTAGACAATTTCCCCTATACTCTCTCATTACTTTTGGGCATTATGGTTTGCAAAACAGATATGGAGAGGCTATCACGTTTGGTCCTTTATCTACACATCTCCCATCCTGAATGATCCCTCCAACCATCATTGTCGTAGAGATCCCTTCTCTATTCTCGTTCCTCCTCCCACAGCTCATGAGGCAGTCTAGCAGTGTTTTTAAAAATCTTTCCCTCCTCTTGTTTTTTTTTTTGTGGAATACACCAAAAAGGATCACTCCTAGAGGTGCTCAGAAGACCATATGGAGAATCAAACCGGGCTCAGCCACGCTCAAGGCAAGCTCCTTAAAACCCTGTGCTGTCTTTCCAGTCCCCTAAGTCCTTAAAAAAAAAGGAGCCATGTGACCAAGTTACACTTGCCGTCTGCTGGAGAGTGTGGCAAGACAGGACAAGGCTGTCTGCAGGCCTGGCTGGCTTTTCCCGTGGGAAGGAAGCTTGAGGACTCGGATACACAAGCAGCCCTCTCCATCTAAACTTGGAGCCAGGGCAGCACCTTGGGGCCTGGCGGTGTGGGGAGAGGCACAGGTGTGCACAGGGGCGCCAGCTTCTAGGTGCAGAGAGAAGAATCTGAGGGCTAAAGCTGCATCAAGCACCAGCTCAGAGACCCAGGAGCCTACCTGGCTTCTGGGGGTGAGCCAGTGTGCGTGTTCACCCAGGAAGAACCCTGCCTAGTGCTTTCCCTTCCTGGTGAGGTGGCATCTGTCAGAAGGAAATCGCCTCCACCCAGGCGCGTGGGGACCCACGCCCAGTTCTTAAGGTCCTGCCCGTTTCCCGGGCGCCCCTCTCTGGCAATCTCAAGCAAAGGTGGTTCCACCTGCGCTTCACAGGACTTCCCGGCGCGGCAGCGCCTCCCTGTGGTTACCAAGGGTATCACGTCCCGCGTAGGGGTCCAGCCTGCCCACAGACAGGTACTGGCCGGTTCTGGCGTTGCCAGAGATGCTCGGGCATCTCTGAGCTGCTGTGTCTGTGACCGGGGGCGGTTCCTCGCAGTTCTCTCGACTCACCCCAACTTCCAAGCTCTGGCGTCAGATTCAGAGTTTGTCCCAAGGCTATGCTGAGAGGGCGCCTTTGAGGAACACAGCCAAGACCCTCCTCAAGGACTTTTTTTTTTTTTTAAGATTCGGGGTGCAGCATCCTGCCCTCCAGAGCAGGGAAAAATGAGGAGTGTCGGGATAGGCGGCACGGCCATTAAGACGTTTGCCTGGCATATGGCAGACCCTGGTCCCGTACCAAGTACCACACGGTACACCCCAGTCTTCACCAGTGCATCTCTGTGGGTCTCTTGAGGTGGTCTCCAGCACCCCATTCTTGGGCCTCACTGAATGTTCAGCGTGCCTGAGAAAACAGGGAGCTTCTGTTCAGGGAGGAGGCCCTTCTCTCCCCCCCCCCCAAAAAAAGAAGTGAGGTGCCCGGGATTCAAAATAAAAAAATGCACGTACTGTCAGTACCCCCCCCCCCGGGGGGTCTCCTACTGGTGTGCATGAGGAGGTGGGGGGGGGGTTTGGGAGAACCCCCTTGTGTCAGCCAGCCAGGGCCCCCCTAGGGTCCCCTACTACTGGCATCCACAAGTATTGGGGGGCTGTGCGGGGGGGGGGTGGAAGAAAAAGACAAAAAAAAAAGAGGCACGTCCTCACCGTGTTGTGTGGGTGGGTGTCTGAAGTGCCCCTTCCTTTTATGACCTAGACGCCCTGCCAGCCTCCCTACCGCCGCCCTGGAGTCAAGGACACAGCCTGAAGTTTGCTGCCACGCGCAGGCAAGCCTAACGGGGCAAGTTCGCTTTGTGCAGGTCTCGGTGTGGCTGACTGTCCCGTGACGCTGGGGCTGGAATAGGTGGTCAAGCTGGTTGGGTCACAGGGAGCTGCCCCGTGTGAAGACGGGGGCGGGGTGGGGGGACCCAGAGTGAAGACGGGAGGAGTCCACAGGCCTAGGCCAAGTGTGCTCAGCCTCCTGCTTGGGGAAGGACAAAGTTCTGAGCAAGTTCACATCAACCCGACTCCCGAAAAGCAGGACTTGGCTTCTGGATTTACCTGACCAGGTGAAATCAAGGCTGTGACAAGGCCCAGCTGTGTCAATTACCACTCCCCTACTCCCCTACCCCAATCTTCATTGCCATTTTAGTCATCAGTTGCCTCAGGAAAGCAGCCCTCACCGGAGGCTGGGCTGCTGAAGGCGGTGCTTGTGTTGAGCCCACCAGGAGACCTGGGAGCAGACAGGGCACTAACAGAGGCCTGGGGAAAGTGCAGGGCTGGCAGCCCCCCCCCCCCCAAAGCACAGCAAGCTCAGCCCTAGGAGATGGGTGAGGGGATTGATGTGATAGAAGTAAACCTTTTTGGCTATAATAACTGGGTTGGTTTGCTGATTAGCGAAACTATAAACAACCCATCACAACTGTGATGAAGTTTTTAGAATGAGGCTATTAAAAAAAACACAATGGATTAAAAGATAAACATCAAGTAACTAACACAGAAATGTGGCAACAGCCGTGAAAGGGGTCTGTAATTCAGTGATAAGGTCTCCCTGTGTGCATTGTTGGCCTGTTTGGGGCTCCAGCACTGAAAAAGTTCCTGTGTCAGGAACCCGAACTCAGCAAACCAGGCTGAACGTCCCCATGACAGCCTGGGATGGGGGAAGGCTGGGCGTTGGCCTCAGAGTCCAACAGGCCCGGGTCAGTGCACGGTCCACTGTCTACTGTCCACTGGAAGCAGCAGCCTTCCTGGAAAGATCTCAGAAGTTATGACAAGGAGCGAACGGGAAACCCTAAGTCCAGGACATAAGAGGGCCCTACTGTGTGTGGGACACAGTGAGTGGAACATGTTTAGCCAATTGAGCATTCACTCAACACAAAGTTGAGCACCGACTGCAAGCCAGGTTGGCGCTTGGGCATGGCACTGACGAGCTTCTGTGCTGAGGGCAGACTGCTGTGCGTGCCTCGGCTGACCAGTAACCACAGATGACGCTTCTCAGCAGGGTGGGACCGGCCCTGGGGGTGCTTGTGATTGCAAGGTCCCCTCCAGCAAGCACTACTGGGAAACAAACAGAAGAACTGGAAATTGCCCGGCACACCTGGCCATGCAGGGCCACCATCCAGGTGGGGGAAGAAGGGAGCACAGAATTCTGAGGCTCTGCACTCAAGGTCTGGAGGTCCATAGAGGGGTGAGAACTAACCAGGGCCTGCCTCCGAGGCTCACTCTTTATTGACAGACTTAGCACATAACCAATCATTTAAAGCAAAGAAACAAGCAACGCGTGGGGTCATTTATTAAAAAAAAAAAAAAAAAAGAACCAGGATCTCTGAAACAAAGGCGCCTCAGAGAGCCCATGCAGAGATGCTGGCTGCTTCCCAATACTGTGGCCGGCGATGTGGCTGGGTTGAGAACACCATCTTTGAAGTGGCTACTTGGGCAATCAAACCTTTCTTCTGGCACCTTGGTTACAGAAACAAAAAAATACCCGTTGGGGCCTTGGCTACATCAGTCTGCAAACATCCCAGAGGGTGGTGGTTGGTGCATCAGTCTGAGGGACACCTGGAGGGAGAGATGCCAAACCTGAGCGGGAACCAGGGTCCCGGGGGCCACCGTGTTCTGGCAGCGGGAGGGCAGGCCTGGGGAGGCCCCCTCAGAGAAACGAAAGCCGGGCAGCCGTGAGCCAGGCCTCGGAACCTTCAATGGAGTTTGGACTCTTGTTTGGGGCAATGAAAAACCACTGGGGCTTCGGTGCAGAAGAGGGATGTGGCCCCAGTTTCTGGCTATGGTTGGAAAATGGATTCAGCTGAGTGCATGCAGGGAGGCCCTTGGGAGGCTGTGACAGAGCTCAAGCTAGATGCAACTTGGCCAAGGGGGTAGAGCTGCACATCGGGGTTGGGGGGGCAGACGGGGACTCAAATGGGACCCACAGGATTGTGGGGGGCATCAATCAGGGGCAGTCGCCAAGAGGTAGCAGTGCACGCGGGCATGGGGCAGGGGGCAGAGCACTATGTGGAGCTGTGTGTGAGGGTCTCACGTACCCACATGGGGCGAAAGGGGAGCCCTCTGGGCATGGGGAGGAAGAGGGCCTTAGACATGGGTTCCAGTACTCGCGCTCTGTCTCCCAGGCAGGAGGCAGGAGGCAGGACTGGTCTCAGCCCACTTCAAAGAGCAAGGCCCAGGGAATGACGAGCAGGACGCCAATCAGGCCTGTTTGTATACTGCTATGGGAAGAAATCATACAAAACGGTTCCAAAACCTGATTCTTTAAGGGATGGAGAAATAGTGTAGGGGGTAGGGCAGAGGGTGCTTGTCTCACATGCGGCCGGCCCAGGTTTGATCCCTGGCAAACCTTATGGCTTCCTGAGCCCACCAGCAATAATTACTGAGCACAGAACCAGAAGTAACCTCAGAGCATTGCCCCTAAACCAAAAATAAATAACAAAATCTGAAGAAAAAAAAACGAACAAAAAAAACAAAGCTGTCATTCTTTATACAAGACTAGGTTTCATCTCAGACGTCCGGTGCAGACCCTCTGCTGGTGGTGGGCCTCTGTCCAACCGAGGTGCTGACAATACCCCCAGCAGCACTGTCCCCATCAACCATCCACCGGGATATGCCACCCAAAGGAACGAGGCACAGGCTTGTCCAACAGTCTCACCAAGGGCTCACGGGGATTAAGCGCGTTAGAGCTTTGAATTCTACAGCTCCTGGGAGTGACCTTTGTGCCTTCCAGGCTAAGCCAGTTTGATCCCTGAGGTTTCTTCTTTTTAAAATAAAAAAAATTTTTATAAAGCAGTTCAGAATATTTGATTACAATCCCTGAGGTTTCTAAGCATTAAAAGTGCCTGACTCCCCATGCATGATTTGCCAAGCTGTGGTATTCACTCACTCGTGGTTCTATTAAGGGAAATGCTGGTCTAACAATTCTGAGGAAGCCAGAAAAGGCCCACGTGTAGGTGATGCACTTGCAAGAAATGGAAATGGCTGCTCCACATATAAATATCTCACTAAAGCTTTACTGTGGTCACATCTACAACCATCATTTCAGTGTACAAACTCATAGTTCAGTGTAGTGTGTCTAATGCAAGGCAGGGGAAACCGTGGAACACAGTGAACAGTGCACTCGATATAAAAATAAATTACACTTTCAAGGCTACTGCAACGCCTTACATCTATAAAAAGTAAACATGACATAGTTAGTGTGGTCCTCATAGAGAGGAAGAGACAAAGAACAAGAGATTTGTGTCCAAACCTCTCTGACAAAGAAATCCTGAGAAGTGATTGGAATACTGCCTCAAGCAACGGGCTAAAGAAGCTCCCCCAAACCCTCTCTCTAGACTGGAAGAGAACCACAGCTCCACGGACATGGAAGAGCCCAGAGCCAGGCTCAGGGCAGGATCTGTATTTCAGACGCATGTGCTCATCCTGGGGGCTAATCAATAAGAAAAGCTTCCAACTTCTGATCCCCCAAGAAACAGCACTGAGATGTTCAAGGGGTGGGGGGTGGGAAGAGAGAGAGAGAGAGAGAGAGAGAGAGAGAGAGAGAGAGAGAGAGAGATGCACATTCTTTAGTTTGCAGAGGATTCTAGGTTTCTAAGCAACTGAGAGGCTGAGGGCAAGATAAATCAGGCTCTGGTCAGGCCTCACTAAGACTGTGGAAGCTGCGTGGCCAGGACTGCATCCTGTCCAGTTGGAACCGAGACGCCAGTGTCTGGGAATGTCAGGTGCCGCCCCGTGACAGAGGCCCGCAACAGGACCTACAGGAAGTCTTGCCCAACACCCGGGGAGCCCCTCCTCTCCTTCACAGTGTTGGAACTCAGTCCTCTGCTCCGACTTCAGTCAGGCTTTCCCGGAACACGGCTATGCACGTGCATTCACTTGGCTGCTCAGAGCAGGTGCACGACATGGGCAGAGAGCTGAGGGTGTATCATCTTTATAGAAAGTGCACTGTCCCTGCTCTAAAGTAAAGGACAAGAAGTCTGCTTCTTGGGATCCTTAGAGAAAAATAGGGAAGACTAGGGCTGCAGTGACAGCACAGCGGGTAGGGTGCCTGCCTGCCTTGAACATGGCTGACCCAGGTTCAATCTCCGGCATCCCATAAGGTCCCTGAGCACAGTCAGGAGCACCACCAGGTGTGCCCCCCACCAATCCCCAAAATTAGGAGAGACAGAGGCAGGGGACAGAGCTCAAGGGGCTGAGCATGTGCTCAGGGTGAACATGCCGCTGAAAACTAGCACTGGGATACTTGGACATTCACCAGTGGTGTAATGAAAACCTGCCTGGAGTGCAGATTCAGATTAATTCCAGATTCACAGTGAAAGAATGTAACATTCTGTAGTGGAGATAACAATAATTTCAGAAGGCTGGGTTGTGTGGACAGGAAAATGAAGAGCTGACCTGGGTTGAGTGGATAGCCAATTGAACAGCACGTCTGCGAGTATGAAAAGGCCCCTGAAAACCAGCATTGGGTTACTTGGACATTCACTAGTGGTGTAACAAAAACCTGCGTGGAGTGGAGATTCAGATGAATTCCAGATTCGCAGTGAGTGAATGGAACACTCCGTTGTGGATATTCCAATGATTTCTGAAGGCTGGGTTGTTTGGACAGGAAAATGAAGAGCTGTCCAGGGTTGAATCGATAGCAAATTAAACAGCATGGCTGCGATTGTGAACAGGCCGCTGAAAACCAGCATTGGATTACTTGGACATTCACCAGTGGTGTCAGGAAAACCTGCCTGAAGTGGAGATTGAGATGAATTCCAGATTTACAGTCAATGTATGGAACATTCTTTAGTAGAGGTTCCGATGTAGTTTAGGTTACATTCTGTAGTGGAAATTTCAATGATTTCTGAAGTTAGGGTTGTGTGTACAGGAAAATGAAGAGATGACCAGTGTAGAGTGGATATCCAAATGAACAGAACGGCTGCGAGTATGAACAGGCCACTGAAAACCAGCATTGGGTTACTTGTTCATTCACCAGTGGTGTAACGACAGCCTGCCTGGAGTGCAGATTCACATGAATACCAGATTCACAGTGAATGAATGTAACATTCTGTAGTGGAGATTCCAATGATTTCTGAAGGTTGCGTTGTGTGGACAGGAAAATAATGAGCCGACCAGTGTTGAGTCGATATCGAGTGAACAGCACGGCTTCGAGTATGAACAGACCGCTAAAAACCAGCATTGGGTTACTTGGACATTCACCAGTGGTGTAACAAAAGCCTGCCTGGAGTGCAGACTCAGAAGAATTCCAGATTCGCAGTGAATGAATGGAACATTCTGTAGTGTAGATTGCAATGATTTCTGAAGTCTGGATTGTGTGGACAGGAAAATGGAGAGCTGACCAGTGTTGAGTGGATAGCCAGTAACAATACGGGTTCGAGCGTGAACAAACCGATGAAAACCAGCATTGCGTTACAGCACGGCTGCGAGTGTGAACATGCAGCTGATAACCGGCATTGGGTTACTTGGACATTCACTAGTGGTGTAACGAAAAACTGCCTGGAGTGGAGATTCAGATGAACTCCAGATTCGCGGGAATTAATGGAACATTCTGTAGTGGAGATTGCAATGATTTCTGAAGTCTGGATTGTCTGTACAGGAATATAAAGAGCTGACCAGTGTTCAGTGGGTAGCCAGTAACAGCACGGGTTCGAGCGTGAACAGACCGATGAAAGCCAGCATTCCATTACTTGGACATTCAACACTGGTGTAACGAAAGCCTGCCTGGAGTGCAGATTCAGATTAATTCCAGATTCGCAGTGAATGAATGGAATATCCTGTAGCGGAGATTCCAATGATTTCTGAAGGCTGGGTTGTGTGGACAGGAAAATGAAGAGCAGACTAGGTTTGAGTGTATAGCCAATTGAACAGCACGGCTGCGAGTGTAAAGAGGCCGCTGAAAATCAGCAATGGGTTACTTGGTCATTCACCAGTGGTGTAACGAAAACCTGCCTGGAGGGGAGAGTCAGATGAATTCCAGATTTGCAGTGAATGAATGGAACATAATGTAGTGGATATTCCAATGATTTCTGAAGGCTGGGTTGTGTGGACAGGAAAATGAAGAGCTGAACAGGGTTGAGTGGATAGCCAATTGAACAGCACAGCTGCGAATATGAACAAGCCGCTGAAAACCAGCATTGGGTTACTTGGTCATTCACCAGTGGTGTAACGAAAACCTGCCGGGAGTGGAGATTCAGGTGAATTCCAGATTTGCAGTGAATGAATGGAACATCCTGTAGTGGAGATTCCAATGATTTCTGAAGTCTGGATTGTGTGGACAGAAAAATGAAGAGCTGACCACGGTTGAGTGGATAGCCAAGTGAACAGCACGGCTGCGAGTCTGTACATGCCGCTGAAAACCCACATCGGGTTACTTGGACATTCACCAGTGGTGTAACGGAAACCTTCCTGGAGTGGAGATTCAGATGAATTCCAGATTCGCAGTGAATAAATGGAACATTCTGTAGTGGAGATAAAAATGATTTCTGAAGGCTGGGTTGTGTGGACAGGAAAATGAAGAGCTGACCAGCATTGAGTGGATAGCCAATTGAACAGCACTTCTGTAGTGTGAACATGCCGCTGAAAACCAGCATCGAGTTACTTGGACATTCAATGGTGGTGTAACGAAAACCTGCCTGGAGTGGAGAGTCAGATGAATTCCAGATTCGCAGTGAATGAAAGGAACTATTCTGTAGTGGAGTTTCCAACGATTTCTGAAGTCTCGATAGTGTGGACAGGAAAATGAAAAGCTTACCAGGGTGGAGTGGATAACCAAATGAACAGCACGGCTGTGAGTATGAACAGGTCTCTGAAAACCAGCATTGGGTTACTTGGTCATTCACCAGTGGTATAACAGAAACCTGCCTGATGTGGTGATTCAGATGAATTCTAGAATCGCAATGAAGGAAAGGAACATTTTGTAGTAGAGATAACAATGATTTCAGAAGGCTAGGCTGTGTGGCAGGAAAATCATGAGCTGACCAGTGTTGAGTGGATAGGCAGTGAACAGCACGGGTTCGAGTGTGAACAGACCGCTGAAAACCAGCATTGGGTTACTTAGACATTCAGCAGTGGTGTAACGAAAACCTGCTGGGAGTGGAGAGTCAGATGAATTCCAGATTCGCAGTGAATGAATGGAACATTCTGTAGTGGAGATTCCAATGATTTCTGAAGGCTGGGTTGTGTGGCAGGAAAATCATGAGCTGACCAGTGCTGAGTGGATAGCCAGTGAACAGCACGACTGTGAGTGTTAAGAGGCTGCTGAAAACCAGCATTGGGTTACTTCGACATTCAAAAGTGGTGTCACGAAAACCTGCCTGGAGTGCAGATTCAGAAGAATTCCAGATTGGCAGTGAATGCATGGACCATTCTGTAGTGGAGGTTGCAATTATTTCTGAAGTCTGCATTGACTGGGCAGGAAAATGAAGAGCTGACCAGTGTTGAGTGGATAGCCAGTGAACAGCACTGGTTCGAGTGCTAACAGACCACTGACATTCACTAGTGGTGTAATGAAAACCTGCCTGGAGGGGAGAGTAAGATGAATTCCAGATTCGCAGTGAATGAATGGAACATTCTGTAATTGAGATTCCAATGATTTCTGAACGCTGGGTTGTGTGGCAGGAAAATCATGAGCTGACCAGTGTTGAGTGGATAGCCAGTGAACAGCACGGCTGCGAGTATGAAAAGGGCGCTGAAAACCAGCATTAAGTTACTTGGACATTCACCAGTGGTGTAGAAAAACCTGCCGCGAGAGGAGATTCAGATGAATTCCAGATTCACAGTGAATGAATGAAACATTCTGTAGTGGAGAATGCAATGATTTCTGACATCTCGATTGTGTGGACAGGGAAATGAAGAGCTGACCAGGGTGCAGTGGATAGTCAGAGAACAGCAACAGCTGCGAGTGTGAGCAGACTGCTGAAAACCAGCATTGTGTTACTTGGACATTCACCAGAGGTGTAAAGAAATCCTGCCTGGAGTGCAGATTCAGATGAATTCCAGATTCGCAGTGAATGAATGGAAAATTCTGCGTGGAGATTCCAATGATTTTTGAAGGCTGGCTTTTGTGGACAGGAAAATGAAGAGCTGACCTGCAATTGAATGGATAGCCAATTCAACAGCACTTCTGCGAGTTGAACATGCTGCTGAAAACCAGCATTGGGTTACTTGGAGATTCACCTGTGCTGTAACGGAAGACTGCCTGCAGTGCAGATTCAGATGAATTCCAGATTCACAGTGATTGAATGGAACATTCTCTAGTGGAGATAACAATGATTTCTGAAGTCTCGGTGGTGTGGACAGGAAAATGTAGAGCAGACCAGGGTTGAGTGGATAGCCAGATGAACAGCACGACTGCGCTTGTGAATAAAACACTTAAAACCAGCATTGGGTTACTTGGACATTCAACAGTGGTGTAATGAAAACCTGCCTGGAGAGGAGAGTCAGATGAATTTCAGATTCGCAGTGAATGAATGGAACATTCTGTAGTGGAGATTCCAATGATTTTTGAAGGCTGGCTTTTGTGGACAGGAAAATGAAGAGCTAAGCAGGGATCAGTGGATAGCCAATTGAACAGCACGGCAATGAGTATGAACAGGCCTCTGAAAACCTGCATTAGGTTACTTGGTCATTCACCAGTGGTGTTACGAAAACCTGCCTGGAGCGGAGAGTCAGATGAATTCCAGATTCGCAATGAATGTATGGAAAATTCTGTAGTGGAGATTGCAATGATTTCTGAAGTCTCGATTGTGTGGACAGGAAAATTAAGAGCTGACCAGGGTGGAGTCGATAGCCAGTGAACAGCACGGCTGCGAGTGTGCAGAGGCCGCTGAAAAACAGCATTGGGTTACTTGGTCATTCACCAGTGGTATAACGAAAACCTGCCTGAAGGGGAGAGTCAGATGAATTCCAGATTCGCAGTGAATGAATGGAACATTCTGTAGTGGAGATTCCAATGATTTCTGAAGGCTGGGTTGTGTGGACAGGATTGAATCGATAGCCAATTAAACAGCACAGATGTGAGTGTGAAGAGGCCGCTGAAAACCAGCATTGGGTTATTTTGTCATTCACCAGTGGTGTAAGGAAAACCTGCCTGGAGGGCAGAGTCACATGAATTCCAGATTCGCAGTGAATGAATGGAATATTCTATAGTGGAGATTCCATGATTTCTGAAGGCTGGGTTGTGTGGACAGAAAAATGAAGAGCTGACCAGGGTTGAGTGGAAAGCCAATTGAACAGCACGGCTGTGAGTCTGAACGTGCCGCTGAGAACCAGCATTGGGTTACTTGGACATTCACCAGTGGTTTGAACGAAAGCCTGTTTGGAGTGCAGATTCAGATGAATTCCAGATTCGCAGTGAATGAATGGAACATTCTGTAGTGGAGAAAACAATGATTTCTGAAGGCTCGACTGTGTGGACAGGAAAATCAAGAACTGACCAGGGTTGAGTGGATAGCCAATTGAACAGCACAGCTGCGAATATGAAAAGGCCGCTGAAACCCAGCATTGGTTTACTTGGACATTCACCAGTAGTGTCACAAAAACCTGCCGGGAGAGGAGATTCAGATGAATTCCAGATTCGCAGTGAATGAAGGGAACATTCTCTGAGATTGCAATGATTTCTGAAGTCTCGATTGTGGGGACAGGAAAATGAAGATCACAGCAGGGTGGCGTGGATAGCCAGTGAAAAGCACGTTGGCGAGTGTGAATAGGCTGCTTAAAACCAGCATTGTGATACTTGGACATTCACAAGTGGTGTTACGATAACCTGCCAGGAGTGGAGAATCAGATGAATTCCAGATTCGCAGTGAATGAATGGAACATTCTGTAGTGGACATTGCAATGATTTCTGAAGTCTGGATTTTGTGGACACGAAAATGAAGAGCTGACAAGTGTTCAGTGGATAGCCAGTAAAAAGCATAGCTTCGAGTGTGAACAGACGACTGAAAACCAGCATCGCGTTACTTGGACATTCACCAGTGGTGTAATGAAAACCTGCCTGGAGTGCAGATTCAGATTAATTCCAGATTCGTAGTGAATGATTGGAACATCCTGTAGTGGAGATTCCAATGATTTCTGAAGGCTGGATTGCTGGACAGGAAAATGAAGAGCTGCCCAGGCTGCAGTGCATAGCCAATTGTTCAGCACGGCTGCGAGTGTGAACACGGAGCTGAAAACCAGAATTGGGTTACTTTGACATTAACCAGTGGAGTAACGAAAACCTGCCTGGAGTTGAGAATCAGATGAATTACAGATATCCAGTGAATGAATGGAACATTCTGTAGTGGATATTCCAATGATTTCTGAAGGCTGGTTTGTGTGGACAGGAAAGTGAATAGCTGACCAGTAGTGAGTATATTGCCATTGAAAAGCACCTCTGTGAGTAGAACATGCCGCTGAAAACCAGCATACGGTTACTTGGACTTTCACCACTGGAGTACCGTAAGACTGCCTGCAGTGCAGATTCCGATGACTTCCTGATTCGCCGTGAATGGTTGGAACATTCTATAGTGGAGGTAACAATGATTTCTGAAGTCTCGGTGGTGTGGACAGGAAAATGTAGAGCTGACCATTGTTGAGTGGATAGCCAATTGAACAGCACACCTGCGCTTGTGAACAAAAAACTTAAAACCAGCATTGGGTTACTTGGACATTCAACAGTGGTGTAACGAAAACCTGCGTGGAGTTGAGAGTCAGATGAATTCCAGATTCGCAGAGAATGAATGGAACATTCTGTAGTGGAGATAACAAAGATTTCTGAAGGCTGATAGTGTGGTGGGACAATGAAGAGCTGAACAGGGTGGAGTGAATTGTCAATTAAACAGCACGGCTGCGAGTATGAACAGGCCTCTGAAAACCAGCATTGGCTTACTTGGACATTCACAAGTGGTGTAATGATAACCAGGCGGGAGAGGAGAATCAGATAAACTCCAGACTCGCAGTGAATGAATGGAACATTCTGTAGTGGAGATTGCAATGATTTCTGAAATCTGGATTGTGGGGACACGAAAATGAAGAGCTGACCAGTGTTGAGTGGATAGCCTGTAAAAAGCAACGGCTTCGATTGTGAACAGACCACTGAAAACCAGTATTGCATTACTTCCACTTTCAGCAGTGGTGTAACGAAAGCCTGCTTGGAGTGCAGATTCAGATGAATTCCAGATTCCCAGTGAATGAATGGAACATCCTGTAGTGGAGATTACAATGATTTCTGAAGGCTGGGTTGTGTGCACAGGAAAATGAGGAGCAAAACAAGTTGAGTGGATGGCCAATTGAACAGCACGACTGCGAATATGAACAGGCCTCTGAAAACCAGCATTGGTTTACTTGGACATTCACAAGTGGTGGAAAAGAAAATGAAAGGCTGACCAGGTTTGAGTGGATAGACAATTGAACAGCACACTGCGAGTGTGAAAAGGCGGCTGAAAACCAGCATTGGATTACTTGGTCATTCACCAGTGCTGTAATGAAAACCTGCCTGGAGCGGAGAGTCAGATGAATTGCAGAATCGCAGTGAATGAATGGAACAGTCTGTAGTGGAGATCCCAATGATTTCTGAAGGCTGGTTTGTGTGGAGAGGAAAATGAAGAGCTGACCAATATTGAGTGGATAGCCCATTGAACAGCACTTCTGCGAGTTGAACATGCCTCTGAAAACCAGTATTGAGTTACTTGGACATTCACCAGTGGTGTAACGAAAACCTGCCGGGAGTGGAGGTTCAGATGAATTCCAGATTCGCAGTGAATGAATGGAACATTCTCTAGTGGTGATTCCAATGATTTCTGAAGGCTGGGTTTTGTGGACACGAAAATGTAGAGCTGAACAGGGTGGAGTGGATAGCCAAATGAACAGCACGTCTCTTAGTATGAACAGGCCACTGAAAACCAGCATTGGCTTACTTGGACATTCACAAGTGGTGTAACGATAACCCGCCGGGAGTTGAGAGTCAGATGAATTTAAGATTCGCAGTGAATGAACGGAACATTCTGTGGAGGAGATACCAATTATTTCTGAAGGTTGGGTTATGAGGACAGGAAAATGTAGAGCTGAATAGGGTTGGGTGGATAGCAAATTGAACAGCACGGCTGAGAGTATAAGCAGGCGGCTTAAAACCAGCATTGGCTTCCTTGGACATATACCAGTGGTGTCACGAAAACCTGCCGGGAGTGGAGACTCTGATGAATTCCAGATTCGCGTGATTGAATGGAACATTCTGTAGTGGAGATTGCCAAGATTTAGAAATCTGGATAGTCTGGACAGGATATTGAAGAGCTGACCAATGTTGAGTGGATAGCCAGTGAACAGCACGGTTTCGAGTGTGAACAGACCACTAAGAAGCAGCATTGCATTACTTGGACATTCATCAGTGGTGTAACGAAAGCCTTCCTGGAATGCAGATTCAGATTATTTCCAGATTCACAGTGAATGAATGGAAATTTCTGTAGTAGAGATTCCAATGATTTCTGAACGCTGGGTTGTGTGGACAGGAAAATGAAGAGCTGACTAGGTTTGACTGGATTGCCAATTGAACAGCAAGGCTGTGAGTGTGAACAGCCGCTGAAAACCAGCATTGGATTACCTGGTCATTCACCAGTGTTGTTAGGAAAATCTGCCTGGTGTGGAGAGTCAGAGGAATTCCAGATTCGCAGGGAACGAATGGAACATTCTGAAGTGGAGATAAGAATGATTTCTGAAGGCTCGGTGTGTGGAAGGAAAATCAAGAGCTAACCAGCGTTCACTGGATAGCCAATTGAACAGCACGGCTGCGAGTGTTAACACGCAGCTGAAACCAGCCTTGGGTTGCTTGGACATTCACCAGTGGTGAAACGAAAACCTGCTGGGAGTGGAGAACAAGATGAATTCAAGATTCGCGTGAATGAATGAAACATTCTGTAGTGTAGATTGCAATGGTTTCTGAGGTTTGTATTGTCTGAACTGGAAAAAGAAGAACTCACCAGTGTTGAGTCGCTAGACCGTGAACAGCACGGGTTCGAGTGTGAATAGACCGCTGAAAACCATCATTGCGTTACTTGAACATTCAGCAGTGGTGCAATGAAAACCTGCCGGGAGTGGAGATTCAGATGAATTCCAGATTCGCAGTGAATGAATGGAACATTCTCTAGTGGTGATTCCAATGATTTCTGAAGGCTGGGTTTTGTGGACACGAAAATGTAGAGCTGAACAGGGTGGAATGGATAGCCAAATGAACAGCACGTCTCGTAGTAAGAACAGGCCACTGAAAACCAGCTTTGGCTTAATTGGACATTCACAAGTGGTGTAACGAAAACCTGACGGGAGTTGAGAATTAGATGAATTTCAGATTTGCAGTCAATGAATGGAACATTCTGTGGAGGAGATACCAATTGTTTCTGAAGTTTGGGTTATGTGGACAGGAAAATGGAGCTGAAGAGGGTTGAGTGGATAGCAAATTGAACAGCACGGCTGAGAGTATGAGCAGGCCACTTAAAACCAGCATTGGCTTACTTGGATATTTACCAGTGGTGTCACGAAAACCTGCCGGGAGTGGAGATTCAGATGAATTCCAGATTCGCTGTGAATGAATGGAACATTCTGTAGTGGAGATAACAATGATTTCTCCAGTCTCTGTGGTGTGGACAGGAAAATGTAGAGCTGGCCAGGGTTGAGTGGATAGCCAATTGAACAGCACCACTGCGCTTGTGAAGAAAACACTTAAAACATTGGGTTACTTGGACATTCAACAGTGGTGTAACGAAAACCTGCCGGGAGTGGAGGTTCAGAGGAATTCCAGATTCGCAGTGAATGAATGGAACATTCTCTAGTGGAGATTCCAATGATTTCTGAAGGCTGGGTCGTGTGGAAGGAAAATCAAGAACTAATCAGGATTTAGTGGAAAGCCAATTGTATAGCATGGCTGCGAGTGTGAACATGCAGCTGAAAACCAGCATTGGGTTACTTGGACATTCATCAGTGGTGTAAGGAAAACCTGCATGGAGTGGAGAGTCAGTTGAATTCCACATTCGCAGTGAATGAATGGAACATTCTGTAGAGGAGATTCCAATGATTTCTGAAGCCTGTGTTGTGTGGACAGGAAAATGAAGAGCTGACCAGGCTTGAATCGATAGCCAAGTAAACAGCAGGGCTGCGAATATGAACAGGCCGCTGAAAACCAGCATTGGGTTACTTGGACATTCAACAGTGGTGTAATGAAAACCTGCGTGGAGTTGAGAGTCAGATGAATTCCAGATTCGCAGTGAATGAATGGAACATTCTGTAGTGGAGATAACAAAGATTTCTGAAGGCTGGTAGTGTGGTGGGACAATGAAGAGCTGAACAGGGTGGAGTGAATTGTCAATTAAACAGCACGGCTGCGAGTATGAACAGGCCTCTGAAAACCAGCATTGGCTTACTTGGACATTCACAAGTGGTGTAATGTTAACCAGGCGGGAGTGGAGAATCAGATAAACTCCAGACTCGCAGTGAATGAATGGAACATTCTGTAGTGGAGATTGCAATGATTTCTGAAATCTGGATTGTGGGGACACGAAAATGAAGAGCTGACCAGTGTTGAGTGGATAGCCTGTAAAAAGCCTCGGCTTCGAATGTGAACAGACCACTGAAAACCAGTATTGCATTACTTCGACTTTCAGCAGTGGTGTAACGAAAGCCTGCGTGGAGTGCAGATTCAGATGAATTCCAGATTCCCAGTGAATGAATGGAACATCCTGTAGTGGAGATTACAATGATTTCTGAAGGCTGGGTTGTGTGCACAGGAAAATGAGGAGCAAAACAGGTTGAGTGGATAGCCAATTGAACAGCACGACTGCGAATATGAACAGGCCTCTGAAAACCAGCATTGTTTTACTTGGACATTCACAAGTGGTGTAAGATAAATCTGCAGGTAGTGGAGATTCAGTTGAATTCCAGATTCGCAGTGAATGAATGGAACATTCTGTACTGGAGATTGCAATGATTTCTCAAGTCTGGATTGTTTGGACATGAAAATGAAGAGCTGACCACAGTTGTGTGGATACCCAGTAAAAAGCAGGGCTTAGAGTGTGAACAGACCGCTGAAAACCAGCATTGTGTTACTTGGACATTCATAAGTGGTGTAATGAAAGCCTACCTGGAGTGCAGATTCAGATGAATTCCAGATTGGCAGTGAATGAATGGAACATTCTGTACTGGCGATTCCAATGATTTCTGAAGTCTGATATTGTGGAAAAGAAAATGAAAGGCTGACCAGGTTTGAGTGGATAGACAATTGAACAGCACACTGCGAGTGTGAAAAGGCGGCTTGAAAACCAGCATTGGATTACTTGGTCATTCACCAGTGCTGTAATGAAAACCTGCCTGGAGCGGAGAGTCAGATGAATTGCAGAATCGCAGTGAATGAATGGAACAGTCTGTAGTGGAGATCCCAATGATTTCTGAAGGCTGGTTTGTGTGGAGAGGAAAATGAAGAGCTGACCAATATTGAGTGGATAGCCCATTGAACAGCACTTCTGCGAGTTGAACATGCCTCTGAAAGCCAGTATTGAGTTACTTGGACATTCACCAGTGGTGTAACGAAAACCTGCCGGGAGTGGAGGTTCAGATGAATTCCAGATTCGCAGTGAATGAATGGAACATTCTCTAGTGGTGATTCCAATGATTTCTGAAGGCTGGGTTTTGTGGACACGAAAATGTAGAGCTGAACAGGGTGGAGTGGATAGCCAAATGAACAGCACGTCTCTTAGTATGAACAGGCCACTGAAAACCAGCATTGGCTTACTTGGACATTCACAAGTGGTGTAACGATAACCCGCCGGGAGTTGAGAGTCAGATGAATTTAAGATTCGCAGTGAATGAACGGAACATTCTGTGGAGGAGATACCAATTATTTCTGAAGGTTGGGTTATGAGGACAGGAAAATGTAGAGCTGAATAGGGTTGGGTGGATAGCAAATTGAACAGCACGGCTGAGAGTATAAGCAGGCGGCTTAAAACCAGCATTGGCTTCCTTGGACATATACCAGTGGTGTCACGAAAACCTGCCGGGAGTGGAGACTCTGATGAATTCCAGATTCGCGTGATTGAATGGAACATTCTGTAGTGGAGATTGCCAAGATTTAGAAATCTGGATAGTCTGGACAGGATATTGAAGAGCTGACCAATGTTGAGTGGATAGCCAGTGAACAGCACGGTTTCGAGTGTGAACAGACCACTAAGAAGCAGCATTGCATTACTTGGACATTCATCAGTGGTGTAACGAAAGCCTTCCTGGAATGCAGATTCAGATTATTTCCAGATTCACAGTGAATGAATGGAAATTTCTGTAGTAGAGATTCCAATGATTTCTGAACGCTGGGTTGTGTGGACAGGAAAATGAAGAGCTGACTAGGTTTGACTGGATTGCCAATTGAACAGCAAGGCTGTGAGTGTGAACAGCCGCTGAAAACCAGCATTGGATTACCTGGTCATTCACCAGTGTTGTTAGGAAAATCTGCCTGGTGTGGAGAGTCAGAGGAATTCCAGATTCGCAGGGAACGAATGGAACATTCTGAAGTGGAGATAAGAATGATTTCTGAAGGCTCGGTGTGTGGAAGGAAAATCAAGAGCTAACCAGCGTTCACTGGATAGCCAATTGAACAGCACGGCTGCGAGTGTTAACACGCAGCTGAAACCAGCCTTGGGTTGCTTGGACATTCACCAGTGGTGAAACGAAAACCTGCTGGGAGTGGAGAACAAGATGAATTCAAGATTCGCGTGAATGAATGAAACATTCTGTAGTGTAGATTGCAATGGTTTCTGAGGTTTGTATTGTCTGAACTGGAAAAAGAAGAACTCACCAGTGTTGAGTCGCTAGACCGTGAACAGCACGGGTTCGAGTGTGAATAGACCGCTGAAAACCATCATTGCGTTACTTGAACATTCAGCAGTGGTGCAATGAAAACCTGCCGGGAGTGGAGATTCAGATGAATTCCAGATTCGCAGTGAATGAATGGAACATTCTCTAGTGGTGATTCCAATGATTTCTGAAGGCTGGGTTTTGTGGACACGAAAATGTAGAGCTGAACAGGGTGGAATGGATAGCCAAATGAACAGCACGTCTCGTAGTAAGAACAGGCCACTGAAAACCAGCTTTGGCTTAATTGGACATTCACAAGTGGTGTAACGAAAACCTGACGGGAGTTGAGAATTAGATGAATTTCAGATTTGCAGTCAATGAATGGAACATTCTGTGGAGGAGATACCAATTGTTTCTGAAGTTTGGGTTATGTGGACAGGAAAATGGAGCTGAAGAGGGTTGAGTGGATAGCAAATTGAACAGCACGGCTGAGAGTATGAGCAGGCCACTTAAAACCAGCATTGGCTTACTTGGATATTTACCAGTGGTGTCACGAAAACCTGCCGGGAGTGGAGATTCAGATGAATTCCAGATTCGCTGTGAATGAATGGAACATTCTGTAGTGGAGATAACAATGATTTCTCCAGTCTCTGTGGTGTGGACAGGAAAATGTAGAGCTGGCCAGGGTTGAGTGGATAGCCAATTGAACAGCACCACTGCGCTTGTGAAGAAAACACTTAAAACATTGGGTTACTTGGACATTCAACAGTGGTGTAACGAAAACCTGCCGGGAGTGGAGGTTCAGAGGAATTCCAGATTCGCAGTGAATGAATGGAACATTCTCTAGTGGAGATTCCAATGATTTCTGAAGGCTGGGTCGTGTGGAAGGAAAATCAAGAACTAATCAGGATTTAGTGGAAAGCCAATTGTATAGCATGGCTGCGAGTGTGAACATGCAGCTGAAAACCAGCATTGGGTTACTTGGACATTCATCAGTGGTGTAAGGAAAACCTGCATGGAGTGGAGAGTCAGTTGAATTCCACATTCGCAGTGAATGAATGGAACATTCTGTAGAGGAGATTCCAATGATTTCTGAAGCCTGTGTTGTGTGGACAGGAAAATGAAGAGCTGACCAGGCTTGAATCGATAGCCAAGTAAACAGCAGGGCTGCGAATATGAACAGGCCGCTGAAAACCAGCATTGGGTTACTTGGACATTCAACAGTGGTGTAATGAAAACCTGCGTGGAGTTGAGAGTCAGATGAATTCCAGATTCGCAGTGAATGAATGGAACATTCTGTAGTGGAGATAACAAAGATTTCTGAAGGCTGGTAGTGTGGTGGGACCATGAAGAGCTGAACAGGGTGGAGTGAATTGTCAATTAAACAGCACGGCTGCGAGTATGAACAGGCCTCTGAAAACCAGCATTGGCTTACTTGGACATTCACAAGTGGTGTAATGTTAACCAGGCGGGAGTGGAGAATCAGATAAACTCCAGACTCGCAGTGAATGAATGGAACATTCTGTAGTGGAGATTGCAATGATTTCTGAAATCTGGATTGTGGGGACACGAAAATGAAGAGCTGACCAGTGTTGAGTGGATAGCCTGTAAAAAGCCTCGGCTTCGAATGTGAACAGACCACTGAAAACCAGTATTGCATTACTTCGACTTTCAGCAGTGGTGTAACGAAAGCCTGCGTGGAGTGCAGATTCAGATGAATTCCAGATTCCCAGTGAATGAATGGAACATCCTGTAGTGGAGATTACAATGATTTCTGAAGGCTGGGTTGTGTGCACAGGAAAATGAGGAGCAAAACAGGTTGAGTGGATAGCCAATTGAACAGCACGACTGCGAATATGAACAGGCCTCTGAAAACCAGCATTGTTTTACTTGGACATTCACAAGTGGTGTAAGATAAATCTGCAGGTAGTGGAGATTCAGTTGAATTCCAGATTCGCAGTGAATGAATGGAACATTCTGTACTGGAGATTGCAATGATTTCTCAAGTCTGGATTGTTTGGACATGAAAATGAAGAGCTGACCACAGTTGTGTGGATACCCAGTAAAAAGCAGGGCTTAGAGTGTGAACAGACCGCTGAAAACCAGCATTGTGTTACTTGGACATTCATAAGTGGTGTAATGAAAGCCTACCTGGAGTGCAGATTCAGATGAATTCCAGATTGGCAGTGAATGAATGGAACATTCTGTACTGGCGATTCCAATGATTTCTGAAGTCTGATATTGTGGAAAAGAAAATGAAAGGCTGACCAGGTTTGAGTGGATAGACAATTGAACAGCACACTGCGAGTGTGAAAAGGCGGCTTGAAAACCAGCATTGGATTACTTGGTCATTCACCAGTGCTGTAATGAAAACCTGCCTGGAGCGGAGAGTCAGATGAATTGCAGAATCGCAGTGAATGAATGGAACAGTCTGTAGTGGAGATCCCAATGATTTCTGAAGGCTGGTTTGTGTGGAGAGGAAAATGAAGAGCTGACCAATATTGAGTGGATAGCCCATTGAACAGCACTTCTGCGAGTTGAACATGCCTCTGAAAGCCAGTATTGAGTTACTTGGACATTCACCAGTGGTGTAACGAAAACCTGCCGGGAGTGGAGGTTCAGATGAATTCCAGATTCGCAGTGAATGAATGGAACATTCTCTAGTGGTGATTCCAATGATTTCTGAAGGCTGGGTTTTGTGGACACGAAAATGTAGAGCTGAACAGGGTGGAGTGGATAGCCAAATGAACAGCACGTCTCTTAGTATGAACAGGCCACTGAAAACCAGCATTGGCTTACTTGGACATTCACAAGTGGTGTAACGATAACCCGCCGGGAGTTGAGAGTCAGATGAATTTAAGATTCGCAGTGAATGAACGGAACATTCTGTGGAGGAGATACCAATTATTTCTGAAGGTTGGGTTATGAGGACAGGAAAATGTAGAGCTGAATAGGGTTGGGTGGATAGCAAATTGAACAGCACGGCTGAGAGTATAAGCAGGCGGCTTAAAACCAGCATTGGCTTCCTTGGACATATACCAGTGGTGTCACGAAAACCTGCCGGGAGTGGAGACTCTGATGAATTCCAGATTCGCGTGATTGAATGGAACATTCTGTAGTGGAGATTGCCAAGATTTAGAAATCTGGATAGTCTGGACAGGATATTGAAGAGCTGACCAATGTTGAGTGGATAGCCAGTGAACAGCACGGTTTCGAGTGTGAACAGACCACTAAGAAGCAGCATTGCATTACTTGGACATTCATCAGTGGTGTAACGAAAGCCTTCCTGGAATGCAGATTCAGATTATTTCCAGATTCACAGTGAATGAATGGAAATTTCTGTAGTAGAGATTCCAATGATTTCTGAACGCTGGGTTGTGTGGACAGGAAAATGAAGAGCTGACTAGGTTTGACTGGATTGCCAATTGAACAGCAAGGCTGTGAGTGTGAACAGCCGCTGAAAACCAGCATTGGATTACCTGGTCATTCACCAGTGTTGTTAGGAAAATCTGCCTGGTGTGGAGAGTCAGAGGAATTCCAGATTCGCAGGGAACGAATGGAACATTCTGAAGTGGAGATAAGAATGATTTCTGAAGGCTCGGTGTGTGGAAGGAAAATCAAGAGCTAACCAGCGTTCACTGGATAGCCAATTGAACAGCACGGCTGCGAGTGTTAACACGCAGCTGAAACCAGCCTTGGGTTGCTTGGACATTCACCAGTGGTGAAACGAAAACCTGCTGGGAGTGGAGAACAAGATGAATTCAAGATTCGCGTGAATGAATGAAACATTCTGTAGTGTAGATTGCAATGGTTTCTGAGGTTTGTATTGTCTGAACTGGAAAAAGAAGAACTCACCAGTGTTGAGTCGCTAGACCGTGAACAGCACGGGTTCGAGTGTGAATAGACCGCTGAAAACCATCATTGCGTTACTTGAACATTCAGCAGTGGTGCAATGAAAACCTGCCGGGAGTGGAGATTCAGATGAATTCCAGATTCGCAGTGAATGAATGGAACATTCTCTAGTGGTGATTCCAATGATTTCTGAAGGCTGGGTTTTGTGGACACGAAAATGTAGAGCTGAACAGGGTGGAATGGATAGCCAAATGAACAGCACGTCTCGTAGTAAGAACAGGCCACTGAAAACCAGCTTTGGCTTAATTGGACATTCACAAGTGGTGTAACGAAAACCTGACGGGAGTTGAGAATTAGATGAATTTCAGATTTGCAGTCAATGAATGGAACATTCTGTGGAGGAGATACCAATTGTTTCTGAAGTTTGGGTTATGTGGACAGGAAAATGGAGCTGAAGAGGGTTGAGTGGATAGCAAATTGAACAGCACGGCTGAGAGTATGAGCAGGCCACTTAAAACCAGCATTGGCTTACTTGGATATTTACCAGTGGTGTCACGAAAACCTGCCGGGAGTGGAGATTCAGATGAATTCCAGATTCGCTGTGAATGAATGGAACATTCTGTAGTGGAGATAACAATGATTTCTCCAGTCTCTGTGGTGTGGACAGGAAAATGTAGAGCTGGCCAGGGTTGAGTGGATAGCCAATTGAACAGCACCACTGCGCTTGTGAAGAAAACACTTAAAACATTGGGTTACTTGGACATTCAACAGTGGTGTAACGAAAACCTGCCGGGAGTGGAGGTTCAGAGGAATTCCAGATTCGCAGTGAATGAATGGAACATTCTCTAGTGGAGATTCCAATGATTTCTGAAGGCTGGGTCGTGTGGAAGGAAAATCAAGAACTAATCAGGATTTAGTGGAAAGCCAATTGTATAGCATGGCTGCGAGTGTGAACATGCAGCTGAAAACCAGCATTGGGTTACTTGGACATTCATCAGTGGTGTAAGGAAAACCTGCATGGAGTGGAGAGTCAGTTGAATTCCACATTCGCAGTGAATGAATGGAACATTCTGTAGAGGAGATTCCAATGATTTCTGAAGCCTGTGTTGTGTGGACAGGAAAATGAAGAGCTGACCAGGCTTGAATCGATAGCCAAGTAAACAGCAGGGCTGCGAATATGAACAGGCCGCTGAAAACCAGCATTGGGTTACTTGGACATTCAACAGTGGTGTAATGAAAACCTGCGTGGAGTTGAGAGTCAGATGAATTCCAGATTCGCAGTGAATGAATGGAACATTCTGTAGTGGAGATAACAAAGATTTCTGAAGGCTGGTAGTGTGGTGGGACAATGAAGAGCTGAACAGGGTGGAGTGAATTGTCAATTAAACAGCACGGCTGCGAGTATGAACAGGCCTCTGAAAACCAGCATTGGCTTACTTGGACATTCACAAGTGGTGTAATGTTAACCAGGCGGGAGTGGAGAATCAGATAAACTCCAGACTCGCAGTGAATGAATGGAACATTCTGTAGTGGAGATTGCAATGATTTCTGAAATCTGGATTGTGGGGACACGAAAATGAAGAGCTGACCAGTGTTGAGTGGATAGCCTGTAAAAAGCCTCGGCTTCGAATGTGAACAGACCACTGAAAACCAGTATTGCATTACTTCGACTTTCAGCAGTGGTGTAACGAAAGCCTGCGTGGAGTGCAGATTCAGATGAATTCCAGATTCCCAGTGAATGAATGGAACATCCTGTAGTGGAGATTACAATGATTTCTGAAGGCTGGGTTGTGTGCACAGGAAAATGAGGAGCAAAACAGGTTGAGTGGATAGCCAATTGAACAGCACGACTGCGAATATGAACAGGCCTCTGAAAACCAGCATTGTTTTACTTGGACATTCACAAGTGGTGTAAGATAAATCTGCAGGTAGTGGAGATTCAGTTGAATTCCAGATTCGCAGTGAATGAATGGAACATTCTGTACTGGAGATTGCAATGATATCTCAAGTCTGGATTGTTTGGACATGAAAATGAAGAGCTGACCACAGTTGTTGGATACCCAGTAAAAAGCAGGGCTTAGAGTGTGAACAGACCGCTGAAAACCAGCATTGTGTTACTTGGACATTCACCAGTGGTGTAACGAAAACCTGCCGGGAGTGGAGGTTCAGATGAATTCCAGATTCGCAGTGAATGAATGGAACATTCTCTAGTGGTGATTCCAATGATTTCTGAAGGCTGGGTTTTGTGGACACGAAAATGTAGAGCTGAACAGGGTGGAGTGGATAGCCAAATGAACAGCACGTCTCTTAGTATGAACAGGCCACTGAAAACCAGCATTGGCTTACTTGGACATTCACAAGTGGTGTAACGATAACCCGCCGGGAGTTGAGAGTCAGATGAATTTAAGATTCGCAGTGAATGAACGGAACATTCTGTGGAGGAGATACCAATTATTTCTGAAGGTTGGGTTATGAGGACAGGAAAATGTAGAGCTGAATAGGGTTGGGTGGATAGCAAATTGAACAGCACGGCTGAGAGTATAAGCAGGCGGCTTAAAACCAGCATTGGCTTCCTTGGACATATACCAGTGGTGTCACGAAAACCTGCCGGGAGTGGAGACTCTGATGAATTCCAGATTCGCGTGATTGAATGGAACATTCTGTAGTGGAGATTGCCAAGATTTAGAAATCTGGATAGTCTGGACAGGATATTGAAGAGCTGACCAATGTTGAGTGGATAGCCAGTGAACAGCACGGTTTCGAGTGTGAACAGACCACTAAGAAGCAGCATTGCATTACTTGGACATTCATCAGTGGTGTAACGAAAGCCTTCCTGGAATGCAGATTCAGATTATTTCCAGATTCACAGTGAATGAATGGAAATTTCTGTAGTAGAGATTCCAATGATTTCTGAACGCTGGGTTGTGTGGACAGGAAAATGAAGAGCTGACTAGGTTTGACTGGATTGCCAATTGAACAGCAAGGCTGTGAGTGTGAACAGCCGCTGAAAACCAGCATTGGATTACCTGGTCATTCACCAGTGTTGTTAGGAAAATCTGCCTGGTGTGGAGAGTCAGAGGAATTCCAGATTCGCAGGGAACGAATGGAACATTCTGAAGTGGAGATAAGAATGATTTCTGAAGGCTCGGTGTGTGGAAGGAAAATCAAGAGCTAACCAGCGTTCACTGGATAGCCAATTGAACAGCACGGCTGCGAGTGTTAACACGCAGCTGAAACCAGCCTTGGGTTGCTTGGACATTCACCAGTGGTGAAACGAAAACCTGCTGGGAGTGGAGAACAAGATGAATTCAAGATTCGCGTGAATGAATGAAACATTCTGTAGTGTAGATTGCAATGGTTTCTGGGGTTTGTATTGTCTGAACTGGAAAAAGAAGAACTCACCAGTGTTGAGTCGCTAGACCGTGAACAGCACGGGTTCGAGTGTGAATAGACCGCTGAAAACCATCATTGCGTTACTTGAACATTCAGCAGTGGTGCAATGAAAACCTGCCGGGAGTGGAGATTCAGATGAATTCCAGATTCGCAGTGAATGAATGGAACATTCTCTAGTGGTGATTCCAATGATTTCTGAAGGCTGGGTTTTGTGGACACGAAAATGTAGAGCTGAACAGGGTGGAGTGGATAGCCAAATGAACAGCACGTCTCGTAGTAAGAACAGGCCACTGAAAACCAGCTTTGGCTTAATTGGACATTCACAAGTGGTGTAACGAAAACCTGACGGGAGTTGAGAATTAGATGAATTTCAGATTTGCAGTCAATGAATGGAACATTCTGTGGAGGAGATACCAATTGTTTCTGAGGTTTGGGTTATGTGGACAGGAAAATGGAGCTGAAGAGGGTTGAGTGGATAGCAAATTGAACAGCACGGCTGAGAGTATGAGCAGGCCACTTAAAACCAGCATTGGCTTACTTGGATATTTACCAGTGGTGTCACGAAAACCTGCCGGGAGTGGAGATTCAGATGAATTCCAGATTCGCTGTGAATGAATGGAACATTCTGTAGTGGAGATAACAATGATTTCTCCAGTCTCTGTGGTGTGGACAGGAAAATGTAGAGCTGGCCAGGGTTGAGTGGATAGCCAATTGAACAGCACCACTGCGCTTGTGAAGAAAACACTTAAAACATTGGGTTACTTGGACATTCAACAGTGGTGTAACGAAAACCTGCCGGGAGTGGAGGTTCAGAGGAATTCCAGATTCGCAGTGAATGAATGGAACATTCTCTAGTGGAGATTCCAATGATTTCTGAAGGCTGGGTCGTGTGGAAGGAAAATCAAGAACTAATCAGGATTTAGTGGAAAGCCAATTGTATAGCATGGCTGCGAGTGTGAACATGCAGCTGAAAACCAGCATTGGGTTACTTGGACATTCATCAGTGGTGTAAGGAAAACCTGCATGGAGTGGAGAGTCAGTTGAATTCCACATTCGCAGTGAATGAATGGAACATTCTGTAGAGGAGATTCCAATGATTTCTGAAGCCTGTGTTGTGTGGACAGGAAAATGAAGAGCTGACCAGGCTTGAATCGATAGCCAAGTAAACAGCAGGGCTGCGAATATGAACAGGCCGCTGAAAACCAGCATTGGGTTACTTGGACATTCAACAGTGGTGTAATGAAAACCTGCGTGGAGTTGAGAGTCAGATGAATTCCAGATTCGCAGTGAATGAATGGAACATTCTGTAGTGGAGATAACAAAGATTTCTGAAGGCTGGTAGTGTGGTGGGACAATGAAGAGCTGAACAGGGTGGAGTGAATTGTCAATTAAACAGCACGGCTGCGAGTATGAACAGGCCTCTGAAAACCAGCATTGGCTTACTTGGACATTCACAAGTGGTGTAACGATAACCCGCCGGGAGTTGAGAGTCAGATGAATTTAAGTTTCGCAGTGAATGAACGGAACGTTCTGTGGAGGAGATACCAATTATTTCTGAAGGTTGGGTTATGAGGACAGGAAAATGTAGAGCTGAATAGGGTTGGGTGGATAGCAAATTGAACAGCACGGCTGAGAGTATAAGCAGGCGGCTTAAAACCAGCATTGGCTTCCTTGGACATATACCAGTGGTGTCACGAAAACCTGCCGGGAGTGGAGACTCTGATGAATTCCAGATTCGCGTGATTGAATGGAACATTCTGTAGTGGAGATTGCCAAGATTTAGAAATCTGGATAGTCTGGACAGGATATTGAAGAGCTGACCAATGTTGAGTGGATAGCCAGTGAACAGCACGGTTTCGAGTGTGAACAGACCACTAAGAAGCAGCATTGCATTACTTGGACATTCATCAGTGGTGTAACGAAAGCCTTCCTGGAATGCAGATTCAGATTATTTCCAGATTCACAGTGAATGAATGGAAATTTCTGTAGTAGAGATTCCAATGATTTCTGAACGCTGGGTTGTGTGGACAGGAAAATGAAGAGCTGACTAGGTTTGACTGGATTGCCAATTGAACAGCAAGGCTGTGAGTGTGAACAGCCGCTGAAAACCAGCATTGGATTACCTGGTCATTCACCAGTGTTGTTAGGAAAATCTGCCTGGTGTGGAGAGTCAGAGGAATTCCAGATTCGCAGGGAACGAATGGAACATTCTGAAGTGGAGATAAGAATGATTTCTGAAGGCTCGGTGTGTGGAAGGAAAATCAAGAGCTAACCAGCGTTCACTGGATAGCCAATTGAACAGCACGGCTGCGAGTGTTAACACGCAGCTGAAACCAGCCTTGGGTTGCTTGGACATTCACCAGTGGTGAAACGAAAACCTGCTGGGAGTGGAGAACAAGATGAATTCAAGATTCGCGTGAATGAATGAAACATTCTGTAGTGTAGATTGCAATGGTTTCTGGGGTTTGTATTGTCTGAACTGGAAAAAGAAGAACTCACCAGTGTTGAGTCGCTAGACCGTGAACAGCACGGGTTCGAGTGTGAATAGACCGCTGAAAACCATCATTGCGTTACTTGAACATTCAGCAGTGGTGCAATGAAAACCTGCCGGGAGTGGAGATTCAGATGAATTCCAGATTCGCAGTGAATGAATGGAACATTCTCTAGTGGTGATTCCAATGATTTCTGAAGGCTGGGTTTTGTGGACACGAAAATGTAGAGCTGAACAGGGTGGAATGGATAGCCAAATGAACAGCACGTCTCGTAGTAAGAACAGGCCACTGAAAACCAGCTTTGGCTTAATTGGACATTCACCAGTGGCGTAACGAAAACCTGCCAGGAGTGGAGGTTCAGATGAATTCCAGATTCGCAGTGAATGAATGGAACATTCTCTAGTGGTGATTCCAATGATTTCTGAAGGCTGGGTTTTGTGGACACGAAAATGTAGAGCTGAACAGGGTGGAATGGACAGCCAAATGAACAGCACGTCTCGTACAGGCCACTGAAAACCAGCTTTGGCTTAATTGGACATTCACAAGTGGTGTAACGAAAACCTGACGGGAGTTGAGAATTAGATGAATTTCAGATTTGCAGTCAATGAATGGAACATTCTGTGGAGGAGATACCAATTGTTTCTGAAGTTTGGGTTATGTGGACAGGAAAATGGAGCTGAAGAGGGTTGAGTGGATAGCAAATTGAACAGCACGGCTGAGAGTATGAGCAGGCCACTTAAAACCAGCATTGGCTTACTTGGATATTTACCAGTGGTGTCACGAAAACCTGCCGGGAGTGGAGATTCAGATGAATTCCAGATTCGCTGTGAATGAATGGAACATTCTGTAGTGGAGATAACAATGATTTCTCCAGTCTCTGTGGTGTGGACAGGAAAATGTAGAGCTGGCCAGGGTTGAGTGGATAGCCAATTGAACAGCACCACTGCGCTTGTGAAGAAAACACTTAAAACATTGGGTTACTTGGACATTCAACAGTGGTGTAACGAAAACCTGCCGGGAGTGGAGGTTCAGAGGAATTCCAGATTCGCAGTGAATGAATGGAACATTCTCTAGTGGAGATTCCAATGATTTCTGAAGGCTGGGTCGTGTGGAAGGAAAATCAAGAACTAATCAGGATTTAGTGGAAAGCCAATTGTATAGCATGGCTGCGAGTGTGAACATGCAGCTGAAAACCAGCATTGGGTTACTTGGACATTCATCAGTGGTGTAAGGAAAACCTGCATGGAGTGGAGAGTCAGTTGAATTCCACATTCGCAGTGAATGAATGGAACATTCTGTAGAGGAGATTCCAATGATTTCTGAAGCCTGTGTTGTGTGGACAGGAAAATGAAGAGCTGACCAGGCTTGAATCGATAGCCAAGTAAACAGCAGGGCTGCGAATATGAACAGGCCGCTGAAAACCAGCATTGGGTTACTTGGACATTCAACAGTGGTGTAATGAAAACCTGCGTGGAGTTGAGAGTCAGATGAATTCCAGATTCGCAGTGAATGAATGGAACATTCTGTAGTGGAGATAACAAAGATTTCTGAAGGCTGGTAGTGTGGTGGGACAATGAAGAGCTGAACAGGGTGGAGTGAATTGTCAATTAAACAGCACGGCTGCGAGTATGAACAGGCCTCTGAAAACCAGCATTGGCTTACTTGGACATTCACAAGTGGTGTAATGTTAACCAGGCGGGAGTGGAGAATCAGATAAACTCCAGACTCGCAGTGAATGAATGGAACATTCTGTAGTGGAGATTGCAATGATTTCTGAAATCTGGATTGTGGGGACACGAAAATGAAGAGCTGACCAGTGTTGAGTGGATAGCCTGTAAAAAGCCTCGGCTTCGAATGTGAACAGACCACTGAAAACCAGTATTGCATTACTTCGACTTTCAGCAGTGGTGTAACGAAAGCCTGCGTGGAGTGCAGATTCAGATGAATTCCAGATTCCCAGTGAATGAATGGAACATCCTGTAGTGGAGATTACAATGATTTCTGAAGGCTGGGTTGTGTGCACAGGAAAATGAGGAGCAAAACAGGTTGAGTGGATAGCCAATTGAACAGCACGACTGCGAATATGAACAGGCCTCTGAAAACCAGCATTGTTTTACTTGGACATTCACAAGTGGTGTAAGATAAATCTGCAGGTAGTGGAGATTCAGTTGAATTCCAGATTCGCAGTGAATGAATGGAACATTCTGTACTGGAGATTGCAATGATATCTCAAGTCTGGATTGTTTGGACATGAAAATGAAGAGCTGACCACAGTTGTTGGATACCCAGTAAAAAGCAGGGCTTAGAGTGTGAACAGACCGCTGAAAACCAGCATTGTGTTACTTGGACATTCACCAGTGGTGTAACGAAAACCTGCCGGGAGTGGAGGTTCAGATGAATTCCAGATTCGCAGTGAATGAATGGAACATTCTCTAGTGGTGATTCCAATGATTTCTGAAGGCTGGGTTTTGTGGACACGAAAATGTAGAGCTGAACAGGGTGGAGTGGATAGCCAAATGAACAGCACGTCTCTTAGTATGAACAGGCCACTGAAAACCAGCATTGGCTTACTTGGACATTCACAAGTGGTGTAACGATAACCCGCCGGGAGTTGAGAGTCAGATGAATTTAAGATTCGCAGTGAATGAACGGAACATTCTGTGGAGGAGATACCAATTATTTCTGAAGGTTGGGTTATGAGGACAGGAAAATGTAGAGCTGAATAGGGTTGGGTGGATAGCAAATTGAACAGCACGGCTGAGAGTATAAGCAGGCGGCTTAAAACCAGCATTGGCTTCCTTGGACATATACCAGTGGTGTCACGAAAACCTGCCGGGAGTGGAGACTCTGATGAATTCCAGATTCGCGTGATTGAATGGAACATTCTGTAGTGGAGATTGCCAAGATTTAGAAATCTGGATAGTCTGGACAGGATATTGAAGAGCTGACCAATGTTGAGTGGATAGCCAGTGAACAGCACGGTTTCGAGTGTGAACAGACCACTAAGAAGCAGCATTGCTTTACTTGGACATTCATCAGTGGTGTAACGAAAGCCTTCCTGGAATGCAGATTCAGATTATTTCCAGATTCACAGTGAATGAATGGAAATTTCTGTAGTAGAGATTCCAATGACTTCTGAACGCTGGGTTGTGTGGACAGGAAAATGAAGAGCTGACTAGGTTTGACTGGATTGCCAATTGAACAGCAAGGCTGTGAGTGTGAACAGCCGCTGAAAACCAGCATTGGATTACCTGGTCATTCACCAGTGTTGTTAGGAAAATCTGCCTGGTGTGGAGAGTCAGAGGAATTCCAGATTCGCAGGGAACGAATGGAACATTCTGAAGTGGAGATAAGAATGATTTCTGAAGGCTCGGTGTGTGGAAGGAAAATCAAGAGCTAACCAGCGTTCACTGGATAGCCAATTGAACAGCACGGCTGCGAGTGTTAACACGCAGCTGAAACCAGCCTTGGGTTGCTTGGACATTCACCAGTGGTGAAACGAAAACCTGCTGGGAGTGGAGAACAAGATGAATTCAAGATTCGCGTGAATGAATGAAACATTCTGTAGTATAGATTGCAATGGTTTCTGAGGTTTGTATTGTCTGAACTGGAAAAAGAAGAACTCACCAGTGTTGAGTCGCTAGACCGTGAACAGCACGGGTTCGAGTGTGAATAGACCGCTGAAAACCATCATTGCGTTACTTGAACATTCAGCAGTGGTGCAATGAAAACCTGCCGGGAGTGGAGATTCAGATGAATTCCAGATTCGCAGTGAATGAATGGAACATTCTCTAGTGGTGATTCCAATGATTTCTGAAGGCTGGGTTTTGTGGACACGAAAATGTAGAGCTGAACAGGGTGGAATGGATAGCCAAATGAACAGCACGTCTCGTAGTAAGAACAGGCCACTGAAAACCAGCTTTGGCTTAATTGGACATTCACAAGTGGTGTAACGAAAACCTGACGGGAGTTGAGAATTAGATGAATTTCAGATTTGCCGTCAATGAATGGAACATTCTGTGGAGGAGATACCAATTGTTTCTGAAGTTTGGGTTATGTGGACAGGAAAATGGAGCTGAAGAGGGTTGAGTGGATAGCAAATTGAACAGCACGGCTGAGAGTATGAGCAGGCCACTTAAAACCAGCATTGGCTTACTTGGATATTTACCAGTGGTGTCACGAAAACCTGCCGGGAGTGGAGATTCAGATGAATTCCAGATTCGCTGTGAATGAATGGAACATTCTGTAGTGGAGATAACAATGATTTCTCCAGTCTCTGTGGTGTGGACAGGAAAATGTAGAGCTGGCCAGGGTTGAGTGGATAGCCAATTGAACAGCACCACTGCGCTTGTGAAGAAAACACTTAAAACATTGGGTTACTTGGACATTCAACAGTGGTGTAACGAAAACCTGCCGGGAGTGGAGGTTCAGAGGAATTCCAGATTCGCAGTGAATGAATGGAACATTCTCTAGTGGAGATTCCAATGATTTCTGAAGGCTGGGTCGTGTGGAAGGAAAATCATGAACTAATCAGGATTTAGTGGAAAGCCAATTGTATAGCATGGCTGCGAGTGTGAACATGCAGCTGAAAACCAGCATTGGGTTACTTGGACATTCATCAGTGGTGTAAGGAAAACCTGCATGGAGTGGAGAGTCAGTTGAATTCCACATTCGCAGTGAATGAATGGAACATTCTGTAGAGGAGATTCCAATGATTTCTGAAGCCTGTGTTGTGTGGACAGGAAAATGAAGAGCTGACCAGGCTTGAATCGATAGCCAAGTAAACAGCAGGGCTGCGAATATGAACAGGCCGCTGAAAACCAGCATTGGGTTACTTGGACATTCAACAGTGGTGTAATGAAAACCTGCGTGGAGTTGAGAGTCAGATGAATTCCAGATTCGCAGTGAATGAATGGAACATTCTGTAGTGGAGATAACAAAGATTTCTGAAGGCTGGTAGTGTGGTGGGACAATGAAGAGCTGAACAGGGTGGAGTGAATTGTCAATTAAACAGCACGGCTGCGAGTATGAACAGGCCTCTGAAAACCAGCATTGGCTTACTTGGACATTCACAAGTGGTGTAATGTTAACCAGGCGGGAGTGGAGAATCAGATAAACTCCAGACTCGCAGTGAATGAATGGAACATTCTGTAGTGGAGATTGCAATGATTTCTGAAATCTGGATTGTGGGGACACGAAAATGAAGAGCTGACCAGTGTTGAGTGGATAGCCTGTAAAAAGCCTCGGCTTCGAATGTGAACAGACCACTGAAAACCAGTATTGCATTACTTCGACTTTCAGCAGTGGTGTAACGAAAGCCTGCGTGGAGTGCAGATTCAGATGAATTCCAGATTCCCAGTGAATGAATGGAACATCCTGTAGTGGAGATTACAATGATTTCTGAAGGCTGGGTTGTGTGCACAGGAAAATGAGGAGCAAAACAGGTTGAGTGGATAGCCAATTGAACAGCACGACTGCGAATATGAACAGGCCTCTGAAAACCAGCATTGTTTTACTTGGACATTCACAAGTGGTGTAAGATAAATCTGCAGGTAGTGGAGATTCAGTTGAATTCCAGATTCGCAGTGAATGAATGGAACATTCTGTACTGGAGATTGCAATGATATCTCAAGTCTGGATTGTTTGGACATGAAAATGAAGAGCTGACCACAGTTGTTGGATACCCAGTAAAAAGCAGGGCTTAGAGTGTGAACAGACCGCTGAAAACCAGCATTGTGTTACTTGGACATTCACCAGTGGTGTAACGAAAACCTGCCGGGAGTGGAGGTTCAGATGAATTCCAGATTCGCAGTGAATGAATGGAACATTCTCTAGTGGTGATTCCAATGATTTCTGAAGGCTGGGTTTTGTGGACACGAAAATGTAGAGCTGAACAGGGTGGAGTGGATAGCCAAATGAACAGCACGTCTCTTAGTATGAACAGGCCACTGAAAACCAGCATTGGCTTACTTGGACATTCACAAGTGGTGTAACGATAACCCGCCGGGAGTTGAGAGTCAGATGAATTTAAGATTCGCAGTGAATGAACGGAACATTCTGTGGAGGAGATACCAATTATTTCTGAAGGTTGGGTTATGAGGACAGGAAAATGTAGAGCTGAATAGGGTTGGGTGGATAGCAAATTGAACAGCACGGCTGAGAGTATAAGCAGGCGGCTTAAAACCAGCATTGGCTTCCTTGGACATATACCAGTGGTGTCACGAAAACCTGCCGGGAGTGGAGACTCTGATGAATTCCAGATTCGCGTGATTGAATGGAACATTCTGTAGTGGAGATTGCCAAGATTTAGAAATCTGGATAGTCTGGACAGGATATTGAAGAGCTGACCAATGTTGAGTGGATAGCCAGTGAACAGCACGGTTTCGAGTGTGAACAGACCACTAAGAAGCAGCATTGCTTTACTTGGACATTCATCAGTGGTGTAACGAAAGCCTTCCTGGAATGCAGATTCAGATTATTTCCAGATTCACAGTGAATGAATGGAAATTTCTGTAGTAGAGATTCCAATGACTTCTGAACGCTGGGTTGTGTGGACAGGAAAATGAAGAGCTGACTAGGTTTGACTGGATTGCCAATTGAACAGCAAGGCTGTGAGTGTGAACAGCCGCTGAAAACCAGCATTGGATTACCTGGTCATTCACCAGTGTTGTTAGGAAAATCTGCCTGGTGTGGAGAGTCAGAGGAATTCCAGATTCGCAGGGAACGAATGGAACATTCTGAAGTGGAGATAAGAATGATTTCTGAAGGCTCGGTGTGTGGAAGGAAAATCAAGAGCTAACCAGCGTTCACTGGATAGCCAATTGAACAGCACGGCTGCGAGTGTTAACACGCAGCTGAAACCAGCCTTGGGTTGCTTGGACATTCACCAGTGGTGAAACGAAAACCTGCTGGGAGTGGAGAACAAGATGAATTCAAGATTCGCGTGAATGAATGAAACATTCTGTAGTATAGATTGCAATGGTTTCTGAGGTTTGTATTGTCTGAACTGGAAAAAGAAGAACTCACCAGTGTTGAGTCGCTAGACCGTGAACAGCACGGGTTCGAGTGTGAATAGACCGCTGAAAACCATCATTGCGTTACTTGAACATTCAGCAGTGGTGCAATGAAAACCTGCCGGGAGTGGAGATTCAGATGAATTCCAGATTCGCAGTGAATGAATGGAACATTCTCTAGTGGTGATTCCAATGATTTCTGAAGGCTGGGTTTTGTGGACACGAAAATGTAGAGCTGAACAGGGTGGAATGGATAGCCAAATGAACAGCACGTCTCGTAGTAAGAACAGGCCACTGAAAACCAGCTTTGGCTTAATTGGACATTCACAAGTGGTGTAACGAAAACCTGACGGGAGTTGAGAATTAGATGAATTTCAGATTTGCCGTCAATGAATGGAACATTCTGTGGAGGAGATACCAATTGTTTCTGAAGTTTGGGTTATGTGGACAGGAAAATGGAGCTGAAGAGGGTTGAGTGGATAGCAAATTGAACAGCACGGCTGAGAGTATGAGCAGGCCACTTAAAACCAGCATTGGCTTACTTGGATATTTACCAGTGGTGTCACGAAAACCTGCCGGGAGTGGAGATTCAGATGAATTCCAGATTCGCTGTGAATGAATGGAACATTCTGTAGTGGAGATAACAATGATTTCTCCAGTCTCTGTGGTGTGGACAGGAAAATGTAGAGCTGGCCAGGGTTGAGTGGATAGCCAATTGAACAGCACCACTGCGCTTGTGAAGAAAACACTTAAAACATTGGGTTACTTGGACATTCAACAGTGGTGTAACGAAAACCTGCCGGGAGTGGAGGTTCAGAGGAATTCCAGATTCGCAGTGAATGAATGGAACATTCTCTAGTGGAGATTCCAATGATTTCTGAAGGCTGGGTCGTGTGGAAGGAAAATCATGAACTAATCAGGATTTAGTGGAAAGCCAATTGTATAGCATGGCTGCGAGTGTGAACATGCAGCTGAAAACCAGCATTGGGTTACTTGGACATTCATCAGTGGTGTAAGGAAAACCTGCATGGAGTGGAGAGTCAGTTGAATTCCACATTCGCAGTGAATGAATGGAACATTCTGTAGAGGAGATTCCAATGATTTCTGAAGCCTGTGTTGTGTGGACAGGAAAATGAAGAGCTGACCAGGCTTGAATCGATAGCCAAGTAAACAGCAGGGCTGCGAATATGAACAGGCCGCTGAAAACCAGCATTGGGTTACTTGGACATTCAACAGTGGTGTAATGAAAACCTGCGTGGAGTTGAGAGTCAGATGAATTCCAGATTCGCAGTGAATGAATGGAACATTCTGTAGTGGAGATAACAAAGATTTCTGAAGGCTGGTAGTGTGGTGGGACAATGAAGAGCTGAACAGGGTGGAGTGAATTGTCAATTAAACAGCACGGCTGCGAGTATGAACAGGCCTCTGAAAACCAGCATTGGCTTACTTGGACATTCACAAGTGGTGTAATGTTAACCAGGCGGGAGTGGAGAATCAGATAAACTCCAGACTCGCAGTGAATGAATGGAACATTCTGTAGTGGAGATTGCAATGATTTCTGAAATCTGGATTGTGGGGACACGAAAATGAAGAGCTGACCAGTGTTGAGTGGATAGCCTGTAAAAAGCCTCGGCTTCGAATGTGAACAGACCACTGAAAACCAGTATTGCATTACTTCGACTTTCAGCAGTGGTGTAACGAAAGCCTGCGTGGAGTGCAGATTCAGATGAATTCCAGATTCCCAGTGAATGAATGGAACATCCTGTAGTGGAGATTACAATGATTTCTGAAGGCTGGGTTGTGTGCACAGGAAAATGAGGAGCAAAACAGGTTGAGTGGATAGCCAATTGAACAGCACGACTGCGAATATGAACAGGCCTCTGAAAACCAGCATTGTTTTACTTGGACATTCACAAGTGGTGTAAGATAAATCTGCAGGTAGTGGAGATTCAGTTGAATTCCAGATTCGCAGTGAATGAATGGAACATTCTGTACTGGAGATTGCAATGATATCTCAAGTCTGGATTGTTTGGACATGAAAATGAAGAGCTGACCACAGTTGTTGGATACCCAGTAAAAAGCAGGGCTTAGAGTGTGAACAGACCGCTGAAAACCAGCATTGTGTTACTTGGACATTCACCAGTGGTGTAACGAAAACCTGCCGGGAGTGGAGGTTCAGATGAATTCCAGATTCGCAGTGAATGAATGGAACATTCTCTAGTGGTGATTCCAATGATTTCTGAAGGCTGGGTTTTGTGGACACGAAAATGTAGAGCTGAACAGGGTGGAGTGGATAGCCAAATGAACAGCACGTCTCTTAGTATGAACAGGCCACTGAAAACCAGCATTGGCTTACTTGGACATTCACAAGTGGTGTAACGATAACCCGCCGGGAGTTGAGAGTCAGATGAATTTAAGATTCGCAGTGAATGAACGGAACATTCTGTGGAGGAGATACCAATTATTTCTGAAGGTTGGGTTATGAGGACAGGAAAATGTAGAGCTGAATAGGGTTGGGTGGATAGCAAATTGAACAGCACGGCTGAGAGTATAAGCAGGCGGCTTAAAACCAGCATTGGCTTCCTTGGACATATACCAGTGGTGTCACGAAAACCTGCCGGGAGTGGAGACTCTGATGAATTCCAGATTCGCGTGATTGAATGGAACATTCTGTAGTGGAGATTGCCAAGATTTAGAAATCTGGATAGTCTGGACAGGATATTGAAGAGCTGACCAATGTTGAGTGGATAGCCAGTGAACAGCACGGTTTCGAGTGTGAACAGACCACTAAGAAGCAGCATTGCTTTACTTGGACATTCATCAGTGGTGTAACGAAAGCCTTCCTGGAATGCAGATTCAGATTATTTCCAGATTCACAGTGAATGAATGGAAATTTCTGTAGTAGAGATTCCAATGACTTCTGAACGCTGGGTTGTGTGGACAGGAAAATGAAGAGCTGACTAGGTTTGACTGGATTGCCAATTGAACAGCAAGGCTGTGAGTGTGAACAGCCGCTGAAAACCAGCATTGGATTACCTGGTCATTCACCAGTGTTGTTAGGAAAATCTGCCTGGTGTGGAGAGTCAGAGGAATTCCAGATTCGCAGGGAACGAATGGAACATTCTGAAGTGGAGATAAGAATGATTTCTGAAGGCTCGGTGTGTGGAAGGAAAATCAAGAGCTAACCAGCGTTCACTGGATAGCCAATTGAACAGCACGGCTGCGAGTGTTAACACGCAGCTGAAACCAGCCTTGGGTTGCTTGGACATTCACCAGTGGTGAAACGAAAACCTGCTGGGAGTGGAGAACAAGATGAATTCAAGATTCGCGTGAATGAATGAAACATTCTGTAGTATAGATTGCAATGGTTTCTGAGGTTTGTATTGTCTGAACTGGAAAAAGAAGAACTCACCAGTGTTGAGTCGCTAGACCGTGAACAGCACGGGTTCGAGTGTGAATAGACCGCTGAAAACCATCATTGCGTTACTTGAACATTCAGCAGTGGTGCAATGAAAACCTGCCGGGAGTGGAGATTCAGATGAATTCCAGATTCGCAGTGAATGAATGGAACATTCTCTAGTGGTGATTCCAATGATTTCTGAAGGCTGGGTTTTGTGGACACGAAAATGTAGAGCTGAACAGGGTGGAATGGATAGCCAAATGAACAGCACGTCTCGTAGTAAGAACAGGCCACTGAAAACCAGCTTTGGCTTAATTGGACATTCACAAGTGGTGTAACGAAAACCTGACGGGAGTTGAGAATTAGATGAATTTCAGATTTGCAGTCAATGAATGGAACATTCTGTGGAGGAGATACCAATTGTTTCTGAAGTTTGGGTTATGTGGACAGGAAAATGGAGCTGAAGAGGGTTGAGTGGATAGCAAATTGAACAGCACGGCTGAGAGTATGAGCAGGCCACTTAAAACCAGCATTGGCTTACTTGGATATTTACCAGTGGTGTCACGAAAACCTGCCGGGAGTGGAGATTCAGATGAATTCCAGATTCGCTGTGAATGAATGGAACATTCTGTAGTGGAGATAACAATGATTTCTCCAGTCTCTGTGGTGTGGACAGGAAAATGTAGAGCTGGCCAGGGTTGAGTGGATAGCCAATTGAACAGCACCACTGCGCTTGTGAAGAAAACACTTAAAACATTGGGTTACTTGGACATTCAACAGTGGTGTAACGAAAACCTGCCGGGAGTGGAGGTTCAGAGGAATTCCAGATTCGCAGTGAATGAATGGAACATTCTCTAGTGGAGATTCCAATGATTTCTGAAGGCTGGGTCGTGTGGAAGGAAAATCAAGAACTAATCAGGATTTAGTGGAAAGCCAATTGTATAGCATGGCTGCGAGTGTGAACATGCAGCTGAAAACCAGCATTGGGTTACTTGGACATTCATCAGTGGTGTAAGGAAAACCTGCATGGAGTGGAGAGTCAGTTGAATTCCACATTCGCAGTGAATGAATGGAACATTCTGTAGAGGAGATTCCAATGATTTCTGAAGCCTGTGTTGTGTGGACAGGAAAATGAAGAGCTGACCAGGCTTGAATCGATAGCCAAGTAAACAGCAGGGCTGCGAATATGAACAGGCCGCTGAAAACCAGCATTGGGTTACTTGGACATTCAACAGTGGTGTAATGAAAACCTGCGTGGAGTTGAGAGTCAGATGAATTCCAGATTCGCAGTGAATGAATGGAACATTCTGTAGTGGAGATAACAAAGATTTCTGAAGGCTGGTAGTGTGGTGGGACAATGAAGAGCTGAACAGGGTGGAGTGAATTGTCAATTAAACAGCACGGCTGCGAGTATGAACAGGCCTCTGAAAACCAGCATTGGCTTACTTGGACATTCACAAGTGGTGTAATGTTAACCAGGCGGGAGTGGAGAATCAGATAAACTCCAGACTCGCAGTGAATGAATGGAACATTCTGTAGTGGAGATTGCAATGATTTCTGAAATCTGGATTGTGGGGACACGAAAATGAAGAGCTGACCAGTGTTGAGTGGATAGCCTGTAAAAAGCCTCGGCTTCGAATGTGAACAGACCACTGAAAACCAGTATTGCATTACTTCGACTTTCAGCAGTGGTGTAACGAAAGCCTGCGTGGAGTGCAGATTCAGATGAATTCCAGATTCCCAGTGAATGAATGGAACATCCTGTAGTGGAGATTACAATGATTTCTGAAGGCTGGGTTGTGTGCACAGGAAAATGAGGAGCAAAACAGGTTGAGTGGATAGCCAATTGAACAGCACGACTGCGAATATGAACAGGCCTCTGAAAACCAGCATTGTTTTACTTGGACATTCACAAGTGGTGTAAGATAAATCTGCAGGTAGTGGAGATTCAGTTGAATTCCAGATTCGCAGTGAATGAATGGAACATTCTGTACTGGAGATTGCAATGATTTCTCAAGTCTGGATTGTTTGGACATGAAAATGAAGAGCTGACCACAGTTGTGTGGATACCCAGTAAAAAGCAGGGCTTAGAGTGTGAACAGACCGCTGAAAACCAGCATTGTGTTACTTGGACATTCATAAGTGGTGTAATGAAAGCCTACCTGGAGTGCAGATTCAGATGAATTCCAGATTGGCAGTGAATGAATGGAACATTCTGTACTGGCGATTCCAATGATTTCTGAAGTCTGATATTGTGGAAAAGAAATTGAAAGGCTGACCAGGTTTGAGTGGATAGACAATTGAACAGCACACTGCGAGTGTGAAAAGGCGGCTTGAAAACCAGCATTGGATTACTTGGTCATTCACCAGTGCTGTAATGAAAACCTGCCTGGAGCGGAGAGTCAGATGAATTGCAGAATCGCAGTGAATGAATGGAACAGTCTGTAGTGGAGATCCCAATGATTTCTGAAGGCTGGTTTGTGTGGAGAGGAAAATGAAGAGCTGACCAATATTGAGTGGATAGCCCATTGAACAGCACTTCTGCGAGTTGAACATGCCTCTGAAAACCAGTATTGAGTTACTTGGACATTCACCAGTGGTGTAACGAAAACCTGCCGGGAGTGGAGGTTCAGATGAATTCCAGATTCGCAGTGAATGAATGGAACATTCTCTAGTGGTGATTCCAATGATTTCTGAAGGCTGGGTTTTGTGGACACGAAAATGTAGAGCTGAACAGGGTGGAGTGGATAGCCAAATGAACAGCACGTCTCTTAGTATGAACAGGCCACTGAAAACCAGCATTGGCTTACTTGGACATTCACAAGTGGTGTAACGATAACCCGCCGGGAGTTGAGAGTCAGATGAATTTAAGATTCGCAGTGAATGAACGGAACATTCTGTGGAGGAGATACCAATTATTTCTGAAGGTTGGGTTATGAGGACAGGAAAATGTAGAGCTGAATAGGGTTGGGTGGATAGCAAATTGAACAGCACGGCTGAGAGTATAAGCAGGCGGCTTAAAACCAGCATTGGCTTCCTTGGACATATACCAGTGGTGTCACGAAAACCTTCCAGGAGTGGAGACTCTGATGAATTCCAGATTCGCGTGATTGAATGGAACATTCTGTAGTGGAGATTGCCAAGATTTAGAAATCTGGATAGTCTGGACAGGATATTGAAGAGCTGACCAATGTTGAGTGGATAGCCAGTGAACAGCACGGTTTCGAGTGTGAACAGACCACTAAGAAGCAGCATTGCATTACTTGGACATTCATCAGTGGTGTAACGAAAGCCTTCCTGGAATGCAGATTCAGATTATTTCCAGATTCACAGTGAATGAATGGAAATTTCTGTAGTAGAGATTCCAATGATTTCTGAACGCTGGGTTGTGTGGACAGGAAAATGAAGAGCTGACTAGGTTTGACTGGATTGCCAATTGAACAGCAAGGCTGTGAGTGTGAACAGCCGCTGAAAACCAGCATTGGATTACCTGGTCATTCACCAGTGTTGTTAGGAAAATCTGCCTGGTGTGGAGAGTCAGAGGAATTCCAGATTCGCAGGGAACGAATGGAACATTCTGAAGTGGAGATAAGAATGATTTCTGAAGGCTCGGTGTGTGGAAGGAAAATCAAGAGCTAACCAGCGTTCACTGGATAGCCAATTGAACAGCACGGCTGCGAGTGTTAACACGCAGCTGAAACCAGCCTTGGGTTGCTTGGACATTCACCAGTGGTGAAACGAAAACCTGCTGGGAGTGGAGAACAAGATGAATTCAAGATTCGCGTGAATGAATGAAACATTCTGTAGTGTAGATTGCAATGGTTTCTGGGGTTTGTATTGTCTGAACTGGAAAAAGAAGAACTCACCAGTGTTGAGTCGCTAGACCGTGAACAGCACGGGTTCGAGTGTGAATAGACCGCTGAAAACCATCATTGCGTTACTTGAACATTCAGCAGTGGTGCAATGAAAACCTGCCGGGAGTGGAGATTCAGATGAATTCCAGATTCGCAGTGAATGAATGGAACATTCTCTAGTGGTGATTCCAATGATTTCTGAAGGCTGGGTTTTGTGGACACGAAAATGTAGAGCTGAACAGGGTGGAATGGATAGCCAAATGAACAGCACGTCTCGTAGTAAGAACAGGCCACTGAAAACCAGCTTTGGCTTAATTGGACATTCACAAGTGGTGTAACGAAAACCTGACGGGAGTTGAGAATTAGATGAATTTCAGATTTGCAGTCAATGAATGGAACATTCTGTGGAGGAGATACCAATTGTTTCTGAGGTTTGGGTTATGTGGACAGGAAAATGGAGCTGAAGAGGGTTGAGTGGATAGCAAATTGAACAGCACGGCTGAGAGTATGAGCAGGCCACTTAAAACCAGCATTGGCTTACTTGGATATTTACCAGTGGTGTCACGAAAACCTGCCGGGAGTGGAGATTCAGATGAATTCCAGATTCGCTGTGAATGAATGGAACATTCTGCAGTGGAGATAACAATGATTTCTCCAGTCTCTGTGGTGTGGACAGGAAAATGTAGAGCTGGCCAGGGTTGAGTGGATAGCCAATTGAACAGCACCACTGCGCTTGTGAAGAAAACACTTAAAACATTGGGTTACTTGGACATTCAACAGTGGTGTAACGAAAACCTGCCGGGAGTGGAGGTTCAGAGGAATTCCAGATTCGCAGTGAATGAATGGAACATTCTCTAGTGGAGATTCCAATGATTTCTGAAGGCTGGGTCGTGTGGAAGGAAAATCAAGAACTAATCAGGATTTAGTGGAAAGCCAATTGTATAGCATGGCTGCGAGTGTGAACATGCAGCTGAAAACCAGCATTGGGTTACTTGGACATTCATCAGTGGTGTAAGGAAAACCTGCATGGAGTGGAGAGTCAGTTGAATTCCACATTCGCAGTGAATGAATGGAACATTCTGTAGAGGAGATTCCAATGATTTCTGAAGCCTGTGTTGTGTGGACAGGAAAATGAAGAGCTGACCAGGCTTGAATCGATAGCCAAGTAAACAGCAGGGCTGCGAATATGAACAGGCCGCTGAAAACCAGCATTGGGTTACTTGGACATTCAACAGTGGTGTAATGAAAACCTGCGTGGAGTTGAGAGTCAGATGAATTCCAGATTCGCAGTGAATGAATGGAACATTCTGTAGTGGAGATAACAAAGATTTCTGAAGGCTGGTAGTGTGGTGGGACAATGAAGAGCTGAACAGGGTGGAGTGAATTGTCAATTAAACAGCACGGCTGCGAGTATGAACAGGCCTCTGAAAACCAGCATTGGCTTACTTGGACATTCACAAGTGGTGTAATGTTAACCAGGCGGGAGTGGAGAATCAGATAAACTCCAGACTCGCAGTGAATGAATGGAACATTCTGTAGTGGAGATTGCAATGATTTCTGAAATCTGGATTGTGGGGACACGAAAATGAAGAGCTGACCAGTGTTGAGTGGATAGCCTGTAAAAAGCCTCGGCTTCGAATGTGAACAGACCACTGAAAACCAGTATTGCATTACTTCGACTTTCAGCAGTGGTGTAACGAAAGCCTGCGTGGAGTGCAGATTCAGATGAATTCCAGATTCCCAGTGAATGAATGGAACATCCTGTAGTGGAGATTACAATGATTTCTGAAGGCTGGGTTGTGTGCACAGGAAAATGAGGAGCAAAACAGGTTGAGTGGATAGCCAATTGAACAGCACGACTGCGAACATGAACAGGCCTCTGAAAACCAGCATTGTTTTACTTGGACATTCACAAGTGGTGTAAGATAAATCTGCAGGTAGTGGAGATTCAGTTGAATTCCAGATTCGCAGTGAATGAATGGAACATTCTGTACTGGAGATTGCAATGATTTCTCAAGTCTGGATTGTTTGGACATGAAAATGAAGAGCTGACCACAGTTGTGTGGATACCCAGTAAAAAGCAGGGCTTAGAGTGTGAACAGACCGCTGAAAACCAGCATTGTGTTACTTGGACATTCATAAGTGGTGTAATGAAAGCCTACCTGGAGTGCAGATTCAGATGAATTCCAGATTGGCAGTGAATGAATGGAACATTCTGTACTGGCGATTCCAATGATTTCTGAAGTCTGATATTGTGGAAAAGAAAATGAAAGGCTGACCAGGTTTGAGTGGATAGACAATTGAACAGCACACTGCGAGTGTGAAAAGGCGGCTGAAAACCAGCATTGGATTACTTGGTCATTCACCAGTGCTGTAATGAAAACCTGCCTGGAGCGGAGAGTCAGATGAATTGCAGAATCGCAGTGAATGAATGGAACAGTCTGTAGTGGAGATCCCAATGATTTCTGAAGGCTGGTTTGTGTGGAGAGGAAAATGAAGAGCTGACCAATATTGAGTGGATAGCCCATTGAACAGCACTTCTGCGAGTTGAACATGCCTCTGAAAACCAGTATTGAGTTACTTGGACATTCACCAGTGGTGTAACGAAAACCTGCCGGGAGTGGAGGTTCAGATGAATTCCAGATTCGCAGTGAATGAATGGAACATTCTCTAGTGGTGATTCCAATGATTTCTGAAGGCTGGGTTTTGTGGACACGAAAATGTAGAGCTGAACAGGGTGGAGTGGATAGCCAAATGAACAGCACGTCTCTTAGTATGAACAGGCCACTGAAAACCAGCATTGGCTTACTTGGACATTCACAAGTGGTGTAACGATAACCCGCCGGGAGTTGAGAGTCAGATGAATTTAAGATTCGCAGTGAATGAACGGAACATTCTGTGGAGGAGATACCAATTATTTCTGAAGGTTGGGTTATGAGGACAGGAAAATGTAGAGCTGAATAGGGTTGGGTGGATAGCAAATTGAACAGCACGGCTGAGAGTATAAGCAGGCGGCTTAAAACCAGCATTGGCTTCCTTGGACATATACCAGTGGTGTCACGAAAACCTGCTGGGAGTGGAGACTCTGATGAATTCCAGATTCGCGTGATTGAATGGAACATTCTGTAGTGGAGATTGCCAAGATTTAGAAATCTGGATAGTCTGGACAGGATATTGAAGAGCTGACCAATGTTGAGTGGATAGCCAGTGAACAGCACGGTTTCGAGTGTGAACAGACCACTAAGAAGCAGCATTGCATTACTTGGACATTCATCAGTGGTGTAACGAAAGCCTTCCTGGAATGCAGATTCAGATTATTTCCAGATTCACAGTGAATGAATGGAAATTTCTGTAGTAGAGATTCCAATGATTTCTGAACGCTGGGTTGTGTGGACAGGAAAATGAAGAGCTGACTAGGTTTGACTGGATTGCCAATTGAACAGCAAGGCTGTGAGTGTGAACAGCCGCTGAAAACCAGCATTGGATTACCTGGTCATTCACCAGTGTTGTTAGGAAAATCTGCCTGGTGTGGAGAGTCAGAGGAATTCCAGATTCGCAGGGAACGAATGGAACATTCTGAAGTGGAGATAAGAATGATTTCTGAAGGCTCGGTGTGTGGAAGGAAAATCAAGAGCTAACCAGCGTTCACTGGATAGCCAATTGAACAGCACGGCTGCGAGTGTTAACACGCAGCTGAAACCAGCCTTGGGTTGCTTGGACATTCACCAGTGGTGAAACGAAAACCTGCTGGGAGTGGAGAACAAGATGAATTCAAGATTCGCGTGAATGAATGAAACATTCTGTAGTGTAGATTGCAATGGTTTCTGGGGTTTGTATTGTCTGAACTGGAAAAAGAAGAACTCACCAGTGTTGAGTCGCTAGACCGTGAACAGCACGGGTTCGAGTGTGAATAGACCGCTGAAAACCATCATTGCGTTACTTGAACATTCAGCAGTGGTGCAATGAAAACCTGCCGGGAGTGGAGATTCAGATGAATTCCAGATTCGCAGTGAATGAATGGAACATTCTCTAGTGGTGATTCCAATGATTTCTGAAGGCTGGGTTTTGTGGACACGAAAATGTAGAGCTGAACAGGGTGGAATGGATAGCCAAATGAACAGCACGTCTCGTAGTAAGAACAGGCCACTGAAAACCAGCTTTGGCTTAATTGGACATTCACAAGTGGTGTAACGAAAACCTGACGGGAGTTGAGAATTAGATGAATTTCAGATTTGCAGTCAATGAATGGAACATTCTGTGGAGGAGATACCAATTGTTTCTGAGGTTTGGGTTATGTGGACAGGAAAATGGAGCTGAAGAGGGTTGAGTGGATAGCAAATTGAACAGCACGGCTGAGAGTATGAGCAGGCCACTTAAAACCAGCATTGGCTTACTTGGATATTTACCAGTGGTGTCACGAAAACCTGCCGGGAGTGGAGATTCAGATGAATTCCAGATTCGCTGTGAATGAATGGAACATTTTGTAGTGGAGATAACAATGATTTCTCCAGTCTCTGTGGTGTGGACAGGAAAATGTAGAGCTGGCCAGGGTTGAGTGGATAGCCAATTGAACAGCACCACTGCGCTTGTGAAGAAAACACTTAAAACATTGGGTTACTTGGACATTCAACAGTGGTGTAACGAAAACCTGCCGGGAGTGGAGGTTCAGAGGAATTCCAGATTCGCAGTGAATGAATGGAACATTCTCTAGTGGAGATTCCAATGATTTCTGAAGGCTGGGTCGTGTGGAAGGAAAATCAAGAACTAATCAGGATTTAGTGGAAAGCCAATTGTATAGCATGGCTGCGAGTGTGAACATGCAGCTGAAAACCAGCATTGGGTTACTTGGACATTCATCAGTGGTGTAAGGAAAACCTGCATGGAGTGGAGAGTCAGTTGAATTCCACATTCGCAGTGAATGAATGGAACATTCTGTAGAGGAGATTCCAATGATTTCTGAAGCCTGTGTTGTGTGGACAGGAAAATGAAGAGCTGACCAGGCTTGAATCGATAGCCAAGTAAACAGCAGGGCTGCGAATATGAACAGGCCGCTGAAAACCAGCATTGGGTTACTTGGACATTCAACAGTGGTGTAATGAAAACCTGCGTGGAGTTGAGAGTCAGATGAATTCCAGATTCGCAGTGAATGAATGGAACATTCTGTAGTGGAGATAACAAAGATTTCTGAAGGCTGGTAGTGTGGTGGGACAATGAAGAGCTGAACAGGGTGGAGTGAATTGTCAATTAAACAGCACGGCTGCGAGTATGAACAGGCCTCTGAAAACCAGCATTGGCTTACTTGGACATTCACAAGTGGTGTAATGTTAACCAGGCGGGAGTGGAGAATCAGATAAACTCCAGACTCGCAGTGAATGAATGGAACATTCTGTAGTGGAGATTGCAATGATTTCTGAAATCTGGATTGTGGGGACACGAAAATGAAGAGCTGACCAGTGTTGAGTGGATAGCCTGTAAAAAGCCTCGGCTTCGAATGTGAACAGACCACTGAAAACCAGTATTGCATTACTTCGACTTTCAGCAGTGGTGTAACGAAAGCCTGCGTGGAGTGCAGATTCAGATGAATTCCAGATTCCCAGTGAATGAATGGAACATCCTGTAGTGGAGATTACAATGATTTCTGAAGGCTGGGTTGTGTGCACAGGAAAATGAGGAGCAAAACAGGTTGAGTGGATAGCCAATTGAACAGCACGACTGCGAATATGAACAGGCCTCTGAAAACCAGCATTGTTTTACTTGGACATTCACAAGTGGTGTAAGATAAATCTGCAGGTAGTGGAGATTCAGTTGAATTCCAGATTCGCAGTGAATGAATGGAACATTCTGTACTGGAGATTGCAATGATTTCTCAAGTCTGGATTGTTTGGACATGAAAATGAAGAGCTGACCACAGTTGTGTGGATACCCAGTAAAAAGCAGGGCTTAGAGTGTGAACAGACCGCTGAAAACCAGCATTGTGTTACTTGGACATTCATAAGTGGTGTAATGAAAGCCTACCTGGAGTGCAGATTCAGATGAATTCCAGATTGGCAGTGAATGAATGGAACATTCTGTACTGGCGATTCCAATGATTTCTGAAGTCTGATATTGTGGAAAAGAAAATGAAAGGCTGACCAGGTTTGAGTGGATAGACAATTGAACAGCACACTGCGAGTGTGAAAAGGCGGCTTGAAAACCAGCATTGGATTCCTTGGTCATTCACCAGTGCTGTAATGAAAACCTGCCTGGAGCGGAGAGTCAGATGAATTGCAGAATCGCAGTGAATGAATGGAACAGTCTGTAGTGGAGATCCCAATGATTTCTGAAGGCTGGTTTGTGTGGAGAGGAAAATGAAGAGCTGACCAATATTGAGTGGATAGCCCATTGAACAGCACTTCTGCGAGTTGAACATGCCTCTGAAAACCAGTATTGAGTTACTTGGACATTCACCAGTGGTGTAACGAAAACCTGCCGGGAGTGGAGGTTCAGATGAATTCCAGATTCGCAGTGAATGAATGGAACATTCTCTAGTGGTGATTCCAATGATTTCTGAAGGCTGGGTTTTGTGGACACGAAAATGTAGAGCTGAACAGGGTGGAGTGGATAGCCAAATGAACAGCACGTCTCTTAGTATGAACAGGCCACTGAAAACCAGCATTGGCTTACTTGGACATTCACAAGTGGTGTAACGATAACCCGCCGGGAGTTGAGAGTCAGATGAATTTAAGATTCGCAGTGAATGAACGGAACATTCTGTGGAGGAGATACCAATTATTTCTGAAGGTTGGGTTATGAGGACAGGAAAATGTAGAGCTGAATAGGGTTGGGTGGATAGCAAATTGAACAGCACGGCTGAGAGTATAAGCAGGCGGCTTAAAACCAGCATTGGCTTCCTTGGACATATACCAGTGGTGTCACGAAAACCTGCCGGGAGTGGAGACTCTGATGAATTCCAGATTCGCGTGATTGAATGGAACATTCTGTAGTGGAGATTGCCAAGATTTAGAAATCTGGATAGTCTGGACAGGATATTGAAGAGCTGACCAATGTTGAGTGGATAGCCAGTGAACAGCACGGTTTCGAGTGTGAACAGACCACTAAGAAGCAGCATTGCATTACTTGGACATTCATCAGTGGTGTAACGAAAGCCTTCCTGGAATGCAGATTCAGATTATTTCCAGATTCACAGTGAATGAATGGAAATTTCTGTAGTAGAGATTCCAATGATTTCTGAACGCTGGGTTGTGTGGACAGGAAAATGAAGAGCTGACTAGGTTTGACTGGATTGCCAATTGAACAGCAAGGCTGTGAGTGTGAACAGCCGCTGAAAACCAGCATTGGATTACCTGGTCATTCACCAGTGTTGTTAGGAAAATCTGCCTGGTGTGGAGAGTCAGAGGAATTCCAGATTCGCAGGGAACGAATGGAACATTCTGAAGTGGAGATAAGAATGATTTCTGAAGGCTCGGTGTGTGGAAGGAAAATCAAGAGCTAACCAGCGTTCACTGGATAGCCAATTGAACAGCACGGCTGCGAGTGTTAACACGCAGCTGAAACCAGCCTTGGGTTGCTTGGACATTCACCAGTGGTGAAACGAAAACCTGCTGGGAGTGGAGAACAAGATGAATTCAAGATTCGCGTGAATGAATGAAACATTCTGTAGTGTAGATTGCAATGGTTTCTGGGGTTTGTATTGTCTGAACTGGAAAAAGAAGAACTCACCAGTGTTGAGTCGCTAGACCGTGAACAGCACGGGTTCGAGTGTGAATAGACCGCTGAAAACCATCATTGCGTTACTTGAACATTCAGCAGTGGTGCAATGAAAACCTGCCGGGAGTGGAGATTCAGATGAATTCCAGATTCGCAGTGAATGAATGGAACATTCTCTAGTGGTGATTCCAATGATTTCTGAAGGCTGGGTTTTGTGGACACGAAAATGTAGAGCTGAACAGGGTGGAATGGATAGCCAAATGAACAGCACGTCTCGTAGTAAGAACAGGCCACTGAAAACCAGCTTTGGCTTAATTGGACATTCACAAGTGGTGTAACGAAAACCTGACGGGAGTTGAGAATTAGATGAATTTCAGATTTGCAGTCAATGAATGGAACATTCTGTGGAGGAGATACCAATTGTTTCTGAGGTTTGGGTTATGTGGACAGGAAAATGGAGCTGAAGAGGGTTGAGTGGATAGCAAATTGAACAGCACGGCTGAGAGTATGAGCAGGCCACTTAAAACCAGCATTGGCTTACTTGGATATTTACCAGTGGTGTCACGAAAACCTGCCGGGAGTGGAGATTCAGATGAATTCCAGATTCGCTGTGAATGAATGGAACATTTTGTAGTGGAGATAACAATGATTTCTCCAGTCTCTGTGGTGTGGACAGGAAAATGTAGAGCTGGCCAGGGTTGAGTGGATAGCCAATTGAACAGCACCACTGCGCTTGTGAAGAAAACACTTAAAACATTGGGTTACTTGGACATTCAACAGTGGTGTAACGAAAACCTGCCGGGAGTGGAGGTTCAGAGGAATTCCAGATTCGCAGTGAATGAATGGAACATTCTCTAGTGGAGATTCCAATGATTTCTGAAGGCTGGGTCGTGTGGAAGGAAAATCAAGAACTAATCAGGATTTAGTGGAAAGCCAATTGTATAGCATGGCTGCGAGTGTGAACATGCAGCTGAAAACCAGCATTGGGTTACTTGGACATTCATCAGTGGTGTAAGGAAAACCTGCATGGAGTGGAGAGTCAGTTGAATTCCACATTCGCAGTGAATGAATGGAACATTCTGTAGAGGAGATTCCAATGATTTCTGAAGCCTGTGTTGTGTGGACAGGAAAATGAAGAGCTGACCAGGCTTGAATCGATAGCCAAGTAAACAGCAGGGCTGCGAATATGAACAGGCCGCTGAAAACCAGCATTGGGTTACTTGGACATTCAACAGTGGTGTAATGAAAACCTGCGTGGAGTTGAGAGTCAGATGAATTCCAGATTCGCAGTGAATGAATGGAACATTCTGTAGTGGAGATAACAAAGATTTCTGAAGGCTGGTAGTGTGGTGGGACAATGAAGAGCTGAACAGGGTGGAGTGAATTGTCAATTAAACAGCACGGCTGCGAGTATGAACAGGCCTCTGAAAACCAGCATTGGCTTACTTGGACATTCACAAGTGGTGTAATGTTAACCAGGCGGGAGTGGAGAATCAGATAAACTCCAGACTCGCAGTGAATGAATGGAACATTCTGTAGTGGAGATTGCAATGATTTCTGAAATCTGGATTGTGGGGACACGAAAATGAAGAGCTGACCAGTGTTGAGTGGATAGCCTGTAAAAAGCCTCGGCTTCGAATGTGAACAGACCACTGAAAACCAGTATTGCATTACTTCGACTTTCAGCAGTGGTGTAACGAAAGCCTGCGTGGAGTGCAGATTCAGATGAATTCCAGATTCCCAGTGAATGAATGGAACATCCTGTAGTGGAGATTACAATGATTTCTGAAGGCTGGGTTGTGTGCACAGGAAAATGAGGAGCAAAACAGGTTGAGTGGATAGCCAATTGAACAGCACGACTGCGAATATGAACAGGCCTCTGAAAACCAGCATTGTTTTACTTGGACATTCACAAGTGGTGTAAGATAAATCTGCAGGTAGTGGAGATTCAGTTGAATTCCAGATTCGCAGTGAATGAATGGAACATTCTGTACTGGAGATTGCAATGATTTCTCAAGTCTGGATTGTTTGGACATGAAAATGAAGAGCTGACCACAGTTGTGTGGATACCCAGTAAAAAGCAGGGCTTAGAGTGTGAACAGACCGCTGAAAACCAGCATTGTGTTACTTGGACATTCATAAGTGGTGTAATGAAAGCCTACCTGGAGTGCAGATTCAGATGAATTCCAGATTGGCAGTGAATGAATGGAACATTCTGTACTGGCGATTCCAATGATTTCTGAAGTCTGATATTGTGGAAAAGAAAATGAAAGGCTGACCAGGTTTGAGTGGATAGACAATTGAACAGCACACTGCGAGTGTGAAAAGGCGGCTTGAAAACCAGCATTGGATTACTTGGTCATTCACCAGTGCTGTAATGAAAACCTGCCTGGAGCGGAGAGTCAGATGAATTGCAGAATCGCAGTGAATGAATGGAACAGTCTGTAGTGGAGATCCCAATGATTTCTGAAGGCTGGTTTGTGTGGAGAGGAAAATGAAGAGCTGACCAATATTGAGTGGATAGCCCATTGAACAGCACTTCTGCGAGTTGAACATGCCTCTGAAAACCAGTATTGAGTTACTTGGACATTCACCAGTGGTGTAACGAAAACCTGCCGGGAGTGGAGGTTCAGATGAATTCCAGATTCGCAGTGAATGAATGGAACATTCTCTAGTGGTGATTCCAATGATTTCTGAAGGCTGGGTTTTGTGGACACGAAAATGTAGAGCTGAACAGGGTGGAGTGGATAGCCAAATGAACAGCACGTCTCTTAGTATGAACAGGCCACTGAAAACCAGCATTGGCTTACTTGGACATTCACAAGTGGTGTAACGATAACCCGCCGGGAGTTGAGAGTCAGATGAATTTAAGATTCGCAGTGAATGAACGGAACATTCTGTGGAGGAGATACCAATTATTTCTGAAGGTTGGGTTATGAGGACAGGAAAATGTAGAGCTGAATAGGGTTGGGTGGATAGCAAATTGAACAGCACGGCTGAGAGTATAAGCAGGCGGCTTAAAACCAGCATTGGCTTCCTTGGACATATACCAGTGGTGTCACGAAAACCTGCCGGGAGTGGAGACTCTGATGAATTCCAGATTCGCGTGATTGAATGGAACATTCTGTAGTGGAGATTGCCAAGATTTAGAAATCTGGATAGTCTGGACAGGATATTGAAGAGCTGACCAATGTTGAGTGGATAGCCAGTGAACAGCACGGTTTCGAGTGTGAACAGACCACTAAGAAGCAGCATTGCATTACTTGGACATTCATCAGTGGTGTAACGAAAGCCTTCCTGGAATGCAGATTCAGATTATTTCCAGATTCACAGTGAATGAATGGAAATTTCTGTAGTAGAGATTCCAATGATTTCTGAACGCTGGGTTGTGTGGACAGGAAAATGAAGAGCTGACTAGGTTTGACTGGATTGCCAATTGAACAGCAAGGCTGTGAGTGTGAACAGCCGCTGAAAACCAGCATTGGATTACCTGGTCATTCACCAGTGTTGTTAGGAAAATCTGCCTGGTGTGGAGAGTCAGAGGAATTCCAGATTCGCAGGGAACGAATGGAACATTCTGAAGTGGAGATAAGAATGATTTCTGAAGGCTCGGTGTGTGGAAGGAAAATCAAGAGCTAACCAGCGTTCACTGGATAGCCAATTGAACAGCACGGCTGCGAGTGTTAACACGCAGCTGAAACCAGCCTTGGGTTGCTTGGACATTCACCAGTGGTGAAACGAAAACCTGCTGGGAGTGGAGAACAAGATGAATTCAAGATTCGCGTGAATGAATGAAACATTCTGTAGTGTAGATTGCAATGGTTTCTGGGGTTTGTATTGTCTGAACTGGAAAAAGAAGAACTCACCAGTGTTGAGTCGCTAGACCGTGAACAGCACGGGTTCGAGTGTGAATAGACCGCTGAAAACCATCATTGCGTTACTTGAACATTCAGCAGTGGTGCAATGAAAACCTGCCGGGAGTGGAGATTCAGATGAATTCCAGATTCGCAGTGAATGAATGGAACATTCTCTAGTGGTGATTCCAATGATTTCTGAAGGCTGGGTTTTGTGGACACGAAAATGTAGAGCTGAACAGGGTGGAATGGATAGCCAAATGAACAGCACGTCTCGTAGTAAGAACAGGCCACTGAAAACCAGCTTTGGCTTAATTGGACATTCACAAGTGGTGTAACGAAAACCTGACGGGAGTTGAGAATTAGATGAATTTCAGATTTGCAGTCAATGAATGGAACATTCTGTGGAGGAGATACCAATTGTTTCTGAGGTTTGGGTTATGTGGACAGGAAAATGGAGCTGAAGAGGGTTGAGTGGATAGCAAATTGAACAGCACGGCTGAGAGTATGAGCAGGCCACTTAAAACCAGCATTGGCTTACTTGGATATTTACCAGTGGTGTCACGAAAACCTGCCGGGAGTGGAGATTCAGATGAATTCCAGATTCGCTGTGAATGAATGGAACATTCTGTAGTGGAGATAATAATGATTTCTCCAGTCTCTGTGGTGTGGACAGGAAAATGTAGAGCTGGCCAGGGTTGAGTGGATAGCCAATTGAACAGCACCACTGCGCTTGTGAAGAAAACACTTAAAACATTGGGTTACTTGGACATTCAACAGTGGTGTAACGAAAACCTGCCGGGAGTGGAGGTTCAGAGGAATTCCAGATTCGCAGTGAATGAATGGAACATTCTCTAGTGGAGATTCCAATGATTTCTGAAGGCTGGGTCGTGTGGAAGGAAAATCAAGAACTAATCAGGATTTAGTGGAAAGCCAATTGTATAGCATGGCTGCGAGTGTGAACATGCAGCTGAAAACCAGCATTGGGTTACTTGGACATTCATCAGTGGTGTAAGGAAAACCTGCATGGAGTGGAGAGTCAGTTGAATTCCACATTCGCAGTGAATGAATGGAACATTCTGTAGAGGAGATTCCAATGATTTCTGAAGCCTGTGTTGTGTGGACAGGAAAATGAAGAGCTGACCAGGCTTGAATCGATAGCCAAGTAAACAGCAGGGCTGCGAATATGAACAGGCCGCTGAAAACCAGCATTGGGTTACTTGGACATTCAACAGTGGTGTAATGAAAACCTGCGTGGAGTTGAGAGTCAGATGAATTCCAGATTCGCAGTGAATGAATGGAACATTCTGTAGTGGAGATAACAAAGATTTCTGAAGGCTGGTAGTGTGGTGGGACAATGAAGAGCTGAACAGGGTGGAGTGAATTGTCAATTAAACAGCACGGCTGCGAGTATGAACAGGCCTCTGAAAACCAGCATTGGCTTACTTGGACATTCACAAGTGGTGTAATGTTAACCAGGCGGGAGTGGAGAATCAGATAAACTCCAGACTCGCAGTGAATGAATGGAACATTCTGTAGTGGAGATTGCAATGATTTCTGAAATCTGGATTGTGGGGACACGAAAATGAAGAGCTGACCAGTGTTGAGTGGATAGCCTGTAAAAAGCCTCGGCTTCGAATGTGAACAGACCACTGAAAACCAGTATTGCATTACTTCGACTTTCAGCAGTGGTGTAACGAAAGCCTGCGTGGAGTGCAGATTCAGATGAATTCCAGATTCCCAGTGAATGAATGGAACATCCTGTAGTGGAGATTACAATGATTTCTGAAGGCTGGGTTGTGTGCACAGGAAAATGAGGAGCAAAACAGGTTGAGTGGATAGCCAATTGAACAGCACGACTGCGAACATGAACAGGCCTCTGAAAACCAGCATTGTTTTACTTGGACATTCACAAGTGGTGTAAGATAAATCTGCAGGTAGTGGAGATTCAGTTGAATTCCAGATTCGCAGTGAATGAATGGAACATTCTGTACTGGAGATTGCAATGATTTCTCAAGTCTGGATTGTTTGGACATGAAAATGAAGAGCTGACCACAGTTGTGTGGATACCCAGTAAAAAGCAGGGCTTAGAGTGTGAACAGACCGCTGAAAACCAGCATTGTGTTACTTGGACATTCATAAGTGGTGTAATGAAAGCCTACCTGGAGTGCAGATTCAGATGAATTCCAGATTGGCAGTGAATGAATGGAACATTCTGTACTGGCGATTCCAATGATTTCTGAAGTCTGATATTGTGGAAAAGAAAATGAAAGGCTGACCAGGTTTGAGTGGATAGACAATTGAACAGCACACTGCGAGTGTGAAAAGGCGGCTTGAAAACCAGCATTGGATTACTTGGTCATTCACCAGTGCTGTAATGAAAACCTGCCTGGAGCGGAGAGTCAGATGAATTGCAGAATCGCAGTGAATGAATGGAACAGTCTGTAGTGGAGATCCCAATGATTTCTGAAGGCTGGTTTGTGTGGAGAGGAAAATGAAGAGCTGACCAATATTGAGTGGATAGCCCATTGAACAGCACTTCTGCGAGTTGAACATGCCTCTGAAAACCAGTATTGAGTTACTTGGACATTCACCAGTGGTGTAACGAAAACCTGCCGGGAGTGGAGGTTCAGATGAATTCCAGATTCGCAGTGAATGAATGGAACATTCTCTAGTGGTGATTCCAATGATTTCTGAAGGCTGGGTTTTGTGGACACGAAAATGTAGAGCTGAACAGGGTGGAGTGGATAGCCAAATGAACAGCACGTCTCTTAGTATGAACAGGCCACTGAAAACCAGCATTGGCTTACTTGGACATTCACAAGTGGTGTAACGATAACCCGCCGGGAGTTGAGAGTCAGATGAATTTAAGATTCGCAGTGAATGAACGGAACATTCTGTGGAGGAGGTACCAATTATTTCTGAAGGTTGGGTTATGAGGACAGGAAAATGTAGAGCTGAATAGGGTTGGGTGGATAGCAAATTGAACAGCACGGCTGAGAGTATAAGCAGGCGGCTTAAAACCAGCATTGGCTTCCTTGGACATATACCAGTGGTGTCACGAAAACCTGCCGGGAGTGGAGACTCTGATGAATTCCAGATTCGCGTGATTGAATGGAACATTCTGTAGTGGAGATTGCCAAGATTTAGAAATCTGGGTAGTCTGGACAGGATATTGAAGAGCTGACCAATGTTGAGTGGATAGCCAGTGAACAGCACGGTTTCGAGTGTGAACAGACCACTAAGAAGCAGCATTGCATTACTTGGACATTCATCAGTGGTGTAACGAAAGCCTTCCTGGAATGCAGATTCAGATTATTTCCAGATTCACAGTGAATGAATGGAAATTTCTGTAGTAGAGATTCCAATGATTTCTGAACGCTGGGTTGTGTGGACAGGAAAATGAAGAGCTGACTAGGTTTGACTGGATTGCCAATTGAACAGCAAGGCTGTGAGTGTGAACAGCCGCTGAAAACCAGCATTGGATTACCTGGTCATTCACCAGTGTTGTTAGGAAAATCTGCCTGGTGTGGAGAGTCAGAGGAATTCCAGATTCGCAGGGAACGAATGGAACATTCTGAAGTGGAGATAAGAATGATTTCTGAAGGCTCGGTGTGTGGAAGGAAAATCAAGAGCTAACCAGCGTTCACTGGATAGCCAATTGAACAGCACGGCTGCGAGTGTTAACACGCAGCTGAAACCAGCCTTGGGTTGCTTGGACATTCACCAGTGGTGAAACGAAAACCTGCTGGGAGTGGAGAACAAGATGAATTCAAGATTCGCGTGAATGAATGAAACATTCTGTAGTGTAGATTGCAATGGTTTCTGGGGTTTGTATTGTCTGAACTGGAAAAAGAAGAACTCACCAGTGTTGAGTCGCTAGACCGTGAACAGCACGGGTTCGAGTGTGAATAGACCGCTGAAAACCATCATTGCGTTACTTGAACATTCAGCAGTGGTGCAATGAAAACCTGCCGGGAGTGGAGATTCAGATGAATTCCAGATTCGCAGTGAATGAATGGAACATTCTCTAGTGGTGATTCCAATGATTTCTGAAGGCTGGGTTTTGTGGACACGAAAATGTAGAGCTGAACAGGGTGGAATGGATAGCCAAATGAACAGCACGTCTCGTAGTAAGAACAGGCCACTGAAAACCAGCTTTGGCTTAATTGGACATTCACAAGTGGTGTAACGAAAACCTGACGGGAGTTGAGAATTAGATGAATTTCAGATTTGCAGTCAATGAATGGAACATTCTGTGGAGGAGATACCAATTGTTTCTGAGGTTTGGGTTATGTGGACAGGAAAATGGAGCTGAAGAGGGTTGAGTGGATAGCAAATTGAACAGCACGGCTGAGAGTATGAGCAGGCCACTTAAAACCAGCATTGGCTTACTTGGATATTTACCAGTGGTGTCACGAAAACCTGCCGGGAGTGGAGATTCAGATGAATTCCAGATTCGCTGTGAATGAATGGAACATTCTGTAGTGGAGATAACAATGATTTCTCCAGTCTCTGTGGTGTGGACAGGAAAATGTAGAGCTGGCCAGGGTTGAGTGGATAGCCAATTGAACAGCACCACTGCGCTTGTGAAGAAAACACTTAAAACATTGGGTTACTTGGACATTCAACAGTGGTGTAACGAAAACCTGCCGGGAGTGGAGGTTCAGAGGAATTCCAGATTCGCAGTGAATGAATGGAACATTCTCTAGTGGAGATTCCAACGATTTCTGAAGGCTGGGTCGTGTGGAAGGAAAATCAAGAACTAATCAGGATTTAGTGGAAAGCCAATTGTATAGCATGGCTGCGAGTGTGAACATGCAGCTGAAAACCAGCATTGGGTTACTTGGACATTCATCAGTGGTGTAAGGAAAACCTGCATGGAGTGGAGAGTCAGTTGAATTCCACATTCGCAGTGAATGAATGGAACATTCTGTAGAGGAGATTCCAATGATTTCTGAAGCCTGTGTTGTGTGGACAGGAAAATGAAGAGCTGACCAGGCTTGAATCGATAGCCAAGTAAACAGCAGGGCTGCGAATATGAACAGGCCGCTGAAAACCAGCATTGGGTTACTTGGACATTCAACAGTGGTGTAATGAAAACCTGCGTGGAGTTGAGAGTCAGATGAATTCCAGATTCGCAGTGAATGAATGGAACATTCTGTAGTGGAGATAACAAAGATTTCTGAAGGCTGGTAGTGTGGTGGGACAATGAAGAGCTGAACAGGGTGGAGTGAATTGTCAATTAAACAGCACGGCTGCGAGTATGAACAGGCCTCTGAAAACCAGCATTGGCTTACTTGGACATTCACAAGTGGTGTAATGTTAACCAGGCGGGAGTGGAGAATCAGATAAACTCCAGACTCGCAGTGAATGAATGGAACATTCTGTAGTGGAGATTGCAATGATTTCTGAAATCTGGATTGTGGGGACACGAAAATGAAGAGCTGACCAGTGTTGAGTGGATAGCCTGTAAAAAGCCTCGGCTTCGAATGTGAACAGACCACTGAAAACCAGTATTGCATTACTTCGACTTTCAGCAGTGGTGTAACGAAAGCCTGCGTGGAGTGCAGATTCAGATGAATTCCAGATTCCCAGTGAATGAATGGAACATCCTGTAGTGGAGATTACAATGATTTCTGAAGGCTGGGTTGTGTGCACAGGAAAATGAGGAGCAAAACAGGTTGAGTGGATAGCCAATTGAACAGCACGACTGCGAACATGAACAGGCCTCTGAAAACCAGCATTGTTTTACTTGGACATTCACAAGTGGTGTAAGATAAATCTGCAGGTAGTGGAGATTCAGTTGAATTCCAGATTCGCAGTGAATGAATGGAACATTCTGTACTGGAGATTGCAATGATTTCTCAAGTCTGGATTGTTTGGACATGAAAATGAAGAGCTGACCACAGTTGTGTGGATACCCAGTAAAAAGCAGGGCTTAGAGTGTGAACAGACCGCTGAAAACCAGCATTGTGTTACTTGGACATTCATAAGTGGTGTAATGAAAGCCTACCTGGAGTGCAGATTCAGATGAATTCCAGATTGGCAGTGAATGAATGGAACATTCTGTACTGGCGATTCCAATGATTTCTGAAGTCTGATATTGTGGAAAAGAAAATGAAAGGCTGACCAGGTTTGAGTGGATAGACAATTGAACAGCACACTGCGAGTGTGAAAAGGCGGCTTGAAAACCAGCATTGGATTACTTGGTCATTCACCAGTGCTGTAATGAAAACCTGCCTGGAGCGGAGAGTCAGATGAATTGCAGAATCGCAGTGAATGAATGGAACAGTCTGTAGTGGAGATCCCAATGATTTCTGAAGGCTGGTTTGTGTGGAGAGGAAAATGAAGAGCTGACCAATATTGAGTGGATAGCCCATTGAACAGCACTTCTGCGAGTTGAACATGCCTCTGAAAACCAGTATTGAGTTACTTGGACATTCACCAGTGGTGTAACGAAAACCTGCCGGGAGTGGAGGTTCAGATGAATTCCAGATTCGCAGTGAATGAATGGAACATTCTCTAGTGGTGATTCCAATGATTTCTGAAGGCTGGGTTTTGTGGACACGAAAATGTAGAGCTGAACAGGGTGGAGTGGATAGCCAAATGAACAGCACGTCTCTTAGTATGAACAGGCCACTGAAAACCAGCATTGGCTTACTTGGACATTCACAAGTGGTGTAACGATAACCCGCCGGGAGTTGAGAGTCAGATGAATTTAAGATTCGCAGTGAATGAACGGAACATTCTGTGGAGGAGGTACCAATTATTTCTGAAGGTTGGGTTATGAGGACAGGAAAATGTAGAGCTGAATAGGGTTGGGTGGATAGCAAATTGAACAGCACGGCTGAGAGTATAAGCAGGCGGCTTAAAACCAGCATTGGCTTCCTTGGACATATACCAGTGGTGTCACGAAAACCTGCCGGGAGTGGAGACTCTGATGAATTCCAGATTCGCGTGATTGAATGGAACATTCTGTAGTGGAGATTGCCAAGATTTAGAAATCTGGATAGTCTGGACAGGATATTGAAGAGCTGACCAATGTTGAGTGGATAGCCAGTGAACAGCACGGTTTCGAGTGTGAACAGACCACTAAGAAGCAGCATTGCATTACTTGGACATTCATCAGTGGTGTAACGAAAGCCTTCCTGGAATGCAGATTCAGATTATTTCCAGATTCACAGTGAATGAATGGAAATTTCTGTAGTAGAGATTCCAATGATTTCTGAACGCTGGGTTGTGTGGACAGGAAAATGAAGAGCTGACTAGGTTTGACTGGATTGCCAATTGAACAGCAAGGCTGTGAGTGTGAACAGCCGCTGAAAACCAGCATTGGATTACCTGGTCATTCACCAGTGTTGTTAGGAAAATCTGCCTGGTGTGGAGAGTCAGAGGAATTCCAGATTCGCAGGGAACGAATGGAACATTCTGAAGTGGAGATAAGAATGATTTCTGAAGGCTCGGTGTGTGGAAGGAAAATCAAGAGCTAACCAGCGTTCACTGGATAGCCAATTGAACAGCACGGCTGCGAGTGTTAACACGCAGCTGAAACCAGCCTTGGGTTGCTTGGACATTCACCAGTGGTGAAACGAAAACCTGCTGGGAGTGGAGAACAAGATGAATTCAAGATTCGCGTGAATGAATGAAACATTCTGTAGTGTAGATTGCAATGGTTTCTGGGGTTTGTATTGTCTGAACTGGAAAAAGAAGAACTCACCAGTGTTGAGTCGCTAGACCGTGAACAGCACGGGTTCGAGTGTGAATAGACCGCTGAAAACCATCATTGCGTTACTTGAACATTCAGCAGTGGTGCAATGAAAACCTGCCGGGAGTGGAGATTCAGATGAATTCCAGATTCGCAGTGAATGAATGGAACATTCTCTAGTGGTGATTCCAATGATTTCTGAAGGCTGGGTTTTGTGGACACGAAAATGTAGAGCTGAACAGGGTGGAATGGATAGCCAAATGAACAGCACGTCTCGTAGTAAGAACAGGCCACTGAAAACCAGCTTTGGCTTAATTGGACATTCACAAGTGGTGTAACGAAAACCTGACGGGAGTTGAGAATTAGATGAATTTCAGATTTGCAGTCAATGAATGGAACATTCTGTGGAGGAGATACCAATTGTTTCTGAGGTTTGGGTTATGTGGACAGGAAAATGGAGCTGAAGAGGGTTGAGTGGATAGCAAATTGAACAGCACGGCTGAGAGTATGAGCAGGCCACTTAAAACCAGCATTGGCTTACTTGGATATTTACCAGTGGTGTCACGAAAACCTGCCGGGAGTGGAGATTCAGATGAATTCCAGATTCGCTGTGAATGAATGGAACATTCTGTAGTGGAGATAACAATGATTTCTCCAGTCTCTGTGGTGTGGACAGGAAAATGTAGAGCTGGCCAGGGTTGAGTGGATAGCCAATTGAACAGCACCACTGCGCTTGTGAAGAAAACACTTAAAACATTGGGTTACTTGGACATTCAACAGTGGTGTAACGAAAACCTGCCGGGAGTGGAGGTTCAGAGGAATTCCAGATTCGCAGTGAATGAATGGAACATTCTCTAGTGGAGATTCCAACGATTTCTGAAGGCTGGGTCGTGTGGAAGGAAAATCAAGAACTAATCAGGATTTAGTGGAAAGCCAATTGTATAGCATGGCTGCGAGTGTGAACATGCAGCTGAAAACCAGCATTGGGTTACTTGGACATTCATCAGTGGTGTAAGGAAAACCTGCATGGAGTGGAGAGTCAGTTGAATTCCACATTCGCAGTGAATGAATGGAACATTCTGTAGAGGAGATTCCAATGATTTCTGAAGCCTGTGTTGTGTGGACAGGAAAATGAAGAGCTGACCAGGCTTGAATCGATAGCCAAGTAAACAGCAGGGCTGCGAATATGAACAGGCCGCTGAAAACCAGCATTGGGTTACTTGGACATTCAGCAGTGGTGTAACGAAAGCCTGCGTGGAGTGCAGATTCAGATGAATTCCAGATTCGCAGTGAATGAATGGAACATTCTGTAGTGGAGATAACAAAGATTTCTGAAGGCTGGTAGTGTGGTGGGACAATGAAGAGCTGAACAGGGTGGAGTGAATTGTCAATTAAACAGCACGGCTGCGAGTATGAACAGGCCTCTGAAAACCAGCATTGGCTTACTTGGACATTCACAAGTGGTGTAATGTTAACCAGGCGGGAGTGGAGAATCAGATAAACTCCAGACTCGCAGTGAATGAATGGAACATTCTGTAGTGGAGATTGCAATGATTTCTGAAATCTGGATTGTGGGGACACGAAAATGAAGAGCTGACCAGTGTTGAGTGGATAGCCTGTAAAAAGCCTCGGCTTCGAATGTGAACAGACCACTGAAAACCAGTATTGCATTACTTCGACTTTCAGCAGTGGTGTAACGAAAGCCTGCGTGGAGTGCAGATTCAGATGAATTCCAGATTCCCAGTGAATGAATGGAACATCCTGTAGTGGAGATTACAATGATTTCTGAAGGCTGGGTTGTGTGCACAGGAAAATGAGGAGCAAAACAGGTTGAGTGGATAGCCAATTGAACAGCACGACTGCGAACATGAACAGGCCTCTGAAAACCAGCATTGTTTTACTTGGACATTCACAAGTGGTGTAAGATAAATCTGCAGGTAGTGGAGATTCAGTTGAATTCCAGATTCGCAGTGAATGAATGGAACATTCTGTACTGGAGATTGCAATGATTTCTCAAGTCTGGATTGTTTGGACATGAAAATGAAGAGCTGACCACAGTTGTGTGGATACCCAGTAAAAAGCAGGGCTTAGAGTGTGAACAGACCGCTGAAAACCAGCATTGTGTTACTTGGACATTCATAAGTGGTGTAATGAAAGCCTACCTGGAGTGCAGATTCAGATGAATTCCAGATTGGCAGTGAATGAATGGAACATTCTGTACTGGCGATTCCAATGATTTCTGAAGTCTGATATTGTGGAAAAGAAAATGAAAGGCTGACCAGGTTTGAGTGGATAGACAATTGAACAGCACACTGCGAGTGTGAAAAGGCGGCTTGAAAACCAGCATTGGATTACTTGGTCATTCACCAGTGCTGTAATGAAAACCTGCCTGGAGCGGAGAGTCAGATGAATTGCAGAATCGCAGTGAATGAATGGAACAGTCTGTAGTGGAGATCCCAATGATTTCTGAAGGCTGGTTTGTGTGGAGAGGAAAATGAAGAGCTGACCAATATTGAGTGGATAGCCCATTGAACAGCACTTCTGCGAGTTGAACATGCCTCTGAAAACCAGTATTGAGTTACTTGGACATTCACCAGTGGTGTAACGAAAACCTGCCGGGAGTGGAGGTTCAGATGAATTCCAGATTCGCAGTGAATGAATGGAACATTCTCTAGTGGTGATTCCAATGATTTCTGAAGGCTGGGTTTTGTGGACACGAAAATGTAGAGCTGAACAGGGTGGAGTGGATAGCCAAATGAACAGCACGTCTCTTAGTATGAACAGGCCACTGAAAACCAGCATTGGCTTACTTGGACATTCACAAGTGGTGTAACGATAACCCGCCGGGAGTTGAGAGTCAGATGAATTTAAGATTCGCAGTGAATGAACGGAACATTCTGTGGAGGAGGTACCAATTATTTCTGAAGGTTGGGTTATGAGGACAGGAAAATGTAGAGCTGAATAGGGTTGGGTGGATAGCAAATTGAACAGCACGGCTGAGAGTATAAGCAGGCGGCTTAAAACCAGCATTGGCTTCCTTGGACATATACCAGTGGTGTCACGAAAACCTGCCGGGAGTGGAGACTCTGATGAATTCCAGATTCGCGTGATTGAATGGAACATTCTGTAGTGGAGATTGCCAAGATTTAGAAATCTGGATAGTCTGGACAGGATATTGAAGAGCTGACCAATGTTGAGTGGATAGCCAGTGAACAGCACGGTTTCGAGTGTGAACAGACCACTAAGAAGCAGCATTGCATTACTTGGACATTCATCAGTGGTGTAACGAAAGCCTTCCTGGAATGCAGATTCAGATTATTTCCAGATTCACAGTGAATGAATGGAAATTTCTGTAGTAGAGATTCCAATGATTTCTGAACGCTGGGTTGTGTGGACAGGAAAATGAAGAGCTGACTAGGTTTGACTGGATTGCCAATTGAACAGCAAGGCTGTGAGTGTGAACAGCCGCTGAAAACCAGCATTGGATTACCTGGTCATTCACCAGTGTTGTTAGGAAAATCTGCCTGGTGTGGAGAGTCAGAGGAATTCCAGATTCGCAGGGAACGAATGGAACATTCTGAAGTGGAGATAAGAATGATTTCTGAAGGCTCGGTGTGTGGAAGGAAAATCAAGAGCTAACCAGCGTTCACTGGATAGCCAATTGAACAGCACGGCTGCGAGTGTTAACACGCAGCTGAAACCAGCCTTGGGTTGCTTGGACATTCACCAGTGGTGAAACGAAAACCTGCTGGGAGTGGAGAACAAGATGAATTCAAGATTCGCGTGAATGAATGAAACATTCTGTAGTGTAGATTGCAATGGTTTCTGGGGTTTGTATTGTCTGAACTGGAAAAAGAAGAACTCACCAGTGTTGAGTCGCTAGACCGTGAACAGCACGGGTTCGAGTGTGAATAGACCGCTGAAAACCATCATTGCGTTACTTGAACATTCAGCAGTGGTGCAATGAAAACCTGCCGGGAGTGGAGATTCAGATGAATTCCAGATTCGCAGTGAATGAATGGAACATTCTCTAGTGGTGATTCCAATGATTTCTGAAGGCTGGGTTTTGTGGACACGAAAATGTAGAGCTGAACAGGGTGGAATGGATAGCCAAATGAACAGCACGTCTCGTAGTAAGAACAGGCCACTGAAAACCAGCTTTGGCTTAATTGGACATTCACAAGTGGTGTAACGAAAACCTGACGGGAGTTGAGAATTAGATGAATTTCAGATTTGCAGTCAATGAATGGAACATTCTGTGGAGGAGATACCAATTGTTTCTGAGGTTTGGGTTATGTGGACAGGAAAATGGAGCTGAAGAGGGTTGAGTGGATAGCAAATTGAACAGCACGGCTGAGAGTATGAGCAGGCCACTTAAAACCAGCATTGGCTTACTTGGATATTTACCAGTGGTGTCACGAAAACCTGCCGGGAGTGGAGATTCAGATGAATTCCAGATTCGCTGTGAATGAATGGAACATTCTGTAGTGGAGATAACAATGATTTCTCCAGTCTCTGTGGTGTGGACAGGAAAATGTAGAGCTGGCCAGGGTTGAGTGGATAGCCAATTGAACAGCACCACTGCGCTTGTGAAGAAAACACTTAAAACATTGGGTTACTTGGACATTCAACAGTGGTGTAACGAAAACCTGCCGGGAGTGGAGGTTCAGAGGAATTCCAGATTCGCAGTGAATGAATGGAACATTCTCTAGTGGAGATTCCAACGATTTCTGAAGGCTGGGTCGTGTGGAAGGAAAATCAAGAACTAATCAGGATTTAGTGGAAAGCCAATTGTATAGCATGGCTGCGAGTGTGAACATGCAGCTGAAAACCAGCATTGGGTTACTTGGACATTCATCAGTGGTGTAAGGAAAACCTGCATGGAGTGGAGAGTCAGTTGAATTCCACATTCGCAGTGAATGAATGGAACATTCTGTAGAGGAGATTCCAATGATTTCTGAAGCCTGTGTTGTGTGGACAGGAAAATGAAGAGCTGACCAGGCTTGAATCGATAGCCAAGTAAACAGCAGGGCTGCGAATATGAACAGGCCGCTGAAAACCAGCATTGGGTTACTTGGACATTCAGCAGTGGTGTAACGAAAGCCTGCGTGGAGTGCAGATTCAGATGAATTCCAGATTCGCAGTGAATGAATGGAACATTCTGTAGTGGAGATAACAAAGATTTCTGAAGGCTGGTAGTGTGGTGGGACAATGAAGAGCTGAACAGGGTGGAGTGAATTGTCAATTAAACAGCACGGCTGCGAGTATGAACAGGCCTCTGAAAACCAGCATTGGCTTACTTGGACATTCACAAGTGGTGTAATGTTAACCAGGCGGGAGTGGAGAATCAGATAAACTCCAGACTCGCAGTGAATGAATGGAACATTCTGTAGTGGAGATTGTAATGATTTCTGAAATCTGGATTGTGGGGACACGAAAATGAAGAGCTGACCAGTGTTGAGTGGATAGCCTGTAAAAAGCCTCGGCTTCGAATGTGAACAGACCACTGAAAACCAGTATTGCATTACTTCGACTTTCAGCAGTGGTGTAACGAAAGCCTGCGTGGAGTGCAGATTCAGATGAATTCCAGATTCCCAGTGAATGAATGGAACATCCTGTAGTGGAGATTACAATGATTTCTGAAGGCTGGGTTGTGTGCACAGGAAAATGAGGAGCAAAACAGGTTGAGTGGATAGCCAATTGAACAGCACGACTGCGAACATGAACAGGCCTCTGAAAACCAGCATTGTTTTACTTGGACATTCACAAGTGGTGTAAGATAAATCTGCAGGTAGTGGAGATTCAGTTGAATTCCAGATTCGCAGTGAATGAATGGAACATTCTGTACTGGAGATTGCAATGATTTCTCAAGTCTGGATTGTTTGGACATGAAAATGAAGAGCTGACCACAGTTGTGTGGATACCCAGTAAAAAGCAGGGCTTAGAGTGTGAACAGACCGCTGAAAACCAGCATTGTGTTACTTGGACATTCATAAGTGGTGTAATGAAAGCCTACCTGGAGTGCAGATTCAGATGAATTCCAGATTGGCAGTGAATGAATGGAACATTCTGTACTGGCGATTCCAATGATTTCTGAAGTCTGATATTGTGGAAAAGAAAATGAAAGGCTGACCAGGTTTGAGTGGATAGACAATTGAACAGCACACTGCGAGTGTGAAAAGGCGGCTTGAAAACCAGCATTGGATTACTTGGTCATTCACCAGTGCTGTAATGAAAACCTGCCTGGAGCGGAGAGTCAGATGAATTGCAGAATCGCAGTGAATGAATGGAACAGTCTGTAGTGGAGATCCCAATGATTTCTGAAGGCTGGTTTGTGTGGAGAGGAAAATGAAGAGCTGACCAATATTGAGTGGATAGCCCATTGAACAGCACTTCTGCGAGTTGAACATGCCTCTGAAAACCAGTATTGAGTTACTTGGACATTCACCAGTGGTGTAACGAAAACCTGCCGGGAGTGGAGGTTCAGATGAATTCCAGATTCGCAGTGAATGAATGGAACATTCTCTAGTGGTGATTCCAATGATTTCTGAAGGCTGGGTTTTGTGGACACGAAAATGTAGAGCTGAACAGGGTGGAGTGGATAGCCAAATGAACAGCACGTCTCTTAGTATGAACAGGCCACTGAAAACCAGCATTGGCTTACTTGGACATTCACAAGTGGTGTAACGATAACCCGCCGGGAGTTGAGAGTCAGATGAATTTAAGATTCGCAGTGAATGAACGGAACATTCTGTGGAGGAGGTACCAATTATTTCTGAAGGTTGGGTTATGAGGACAGGAAAATGTAGAGCTGAATAGGGTTGGGTGGATAGCAAATTGAACAGCACGGCTGAGAGTATAAGCAGGCGGCTTAAAACCAGCATTGGCTTCCTTGGACATATACCAGTGGTGTCACGAAAACCTGCCGGGAGTGGAGACTCTGATGAATTCCAGATTCGCGTGATTGAATGGAACATTCTGTAGTGGAGATTGCCAAGATTTAGAAATCTGGATAGTCTGGACAGGATATTGAAGAGCTGACCAATGTTGAGTGGATAGCCAGTGAACAGCACGGTTTCGAGTGTGAACAGACCACTAAGAAGCAGCATTGCATTACTTGGACATTCATCAGTGGTGTAACGAAAGCCTTCCTGGAATGCAGATTCAGATTATTTCCAGATTCACAGTGAATGAATGGAAATTTCTGTAGTAGAGATTCCAATGATTTCTGAACGCTGGGTTGTGTGGACAGGAAAATGAAGAGCTGACTAGGTTTGACTGGATTGCCAATTGAACAGCAAGGCTGTGAGTGTGAACAGCCGCTGAAAACCAGCATTGGATTACCTGGTCATTCACCAGTGTTGTTAGGAAAATCTGCCTGGTGTGGAGAGTCAGAGGAATTCCAGATTCGCAGGGAACGAATGGAACATTCTGAAGTGGAGATAAGAATGATTTCTGAAGGCTCGGTGTGTGGAAGGAAAATCAAGAGCTAACCAGCGTTCACTGGATAGCCAATTGAACAGCACGGCTGCGAGTGTTAACACGCAGCTGAAACCAGCCTTGGGTTGCTTGGACATTCACCAGTGGTGAAACGAAAACCTGCTGGGAGTGGAGAACAAGATGAATTCAAGATTCGCGTGAATGAATGAAACATTCTGTAGTGTAGATTGCAATGGTTTCTGGGGTTTGTATTGTCTGAACTGGAAAAAGAAGAACTCACCAGTGTTGAGTCGCTAGACCGTGAACAGCACGGGTTCGAGTGTGAATAGACCGCTGAAAACCATCATTGCGTTACTTGAACATTCAGCAGTGGTGCAATGAAAACCTGCCGGGAGTGGAGATTCAGATGAATTCCAGATTCGCAGTGAATGAATGGAACATTCTCTAGTGGTGATTCCAATGATTTCTGAAGGCTGGGTTTTGTGGACACGAAAATGTAGAGCTGAACAGGGTGGAATGGATAGCCAAATGAACAGCACGTCTCGTAGTAAGAACAGGCCACTGAAAACCAGCTTTGGCTTAATTGGACATTCACAAGTGGTGTAACGAAAACCTGACGGGAGTTGAGAATTAGATGAATTTCAGATTTGCAGTCAATGAATGGAACATTCTGTGGAGGAGATACCAATTGTTTCTGAGGTTTGGGTTATGTGGACAGGAAAATGGAGCTGAAGAGGGTTGAGTGGATAGCAAATTGAACAGCACGGCTGAGAGTATGAGCAGGCCACTTAAAACCAGCATTGGCTTACTTGGATATTTACCAGTGGTGTCACGAAAACCTGCCGGGAGTGGAGATTCAGATGAATTCCAGATTCGCTGTGAATGAATGGAACATTCTGTAGTGGAGATAACAATGATTTCTCCAGTCTCTGTGGTGTGGACAGGAAAATGTAGAGCTGGCCAGGGTTGAGTGGATAGCCAATTGAACAGCACCACTGCGCTTGTGAAGAAAACACTTAAAACATTGGGTTACTTGGACATTCAACAGTGGTGTAACGAAAACCTGCCGGGAGTGGAGGTTCAGAGGAATTCCAGATTCGCAGTGAATGAATGGAACATTCTCTAGTGGAGATTCCAACGATTTCTGAAGGCTGGGTCGTGTGGAAGGAAAATCAAGAACTAATCAGGATTTAGTGGAAAGCCAATTGTATAGCATGGCTGCGAGTGTGAACATGCAGCTGAAAACCAGCATTGGGTTACTTGGACATTCATCAGTGGTGTAAGGAAAACCTGCATGGAGTGGAGAGTCAGTTGAATTCCACATTCGCAGTGAATGAATGGAACATTCTGTAGAGGAGATTCCAATGATTTCTGAAGCCTGTGTTGTGTGGACAGGAAAATGAAGAGCTGACCAGGCTTGAATCGATAGCCAAGTAAACAGCAGGGCTGCGAATATGAACAGGCCGCTGAAAACCAGCATTGGGTTACTTGGACATTCAGCAGTGGTGTAACGAAAGCCTGCGTGGAGTGCAGATTCAGATGAATTCCAGATTCGCAGTGAATGAATGGAACATTCTGTAGTGGAGATAACAAAGATTTCTGAAGGCTGGTAGTGTGGTGGGACAATGAAGAGCTGAACAGGGTGGAGTGAATTGTCAATTAAACAGCACGGCTGCGAGTATGAACAGGCCTCTGAAAACCAGCATTGGCTTACTTGGACATTCACAAGTGGTGTAATGTTAACCAGGCGGGAGTGGAGAATCAGATAAACTCCAGACTCGCAGTGAATGAATGGAACATTCTGTAGTGGAGATTGCAATGATTTCTGAAATCTGGATTGTGGGGACACGAAAATGAAGAGCTGACCAGTGTTGAGTGGATAGCCTGTAAAAAGCCTCGGCTTCGAATGTGAACAGACCACTGAAAACCAGTATTGCATTACTTCGACTTTCAGCAGTGGTGTAACGAAAGCCTGCGTGGAGTGCAGATTCAGATGAATTCCAGATTCCCAGTGAATGAATGGAACATCCTGTAGTGGAGATTACAATGATTTCTGAAGGCTGGGTTGTGTGCACAGGAAAATGAGGAGCAAAACAGGTTGAGTGGATAGCCAATTGAACAGCACGACTGCGAACATGAACAGGCCTCTGAAAACCAGCATTGTTTTACTTGGACATTCACAAGTGGTGTAAGATAAATCTGCAGGTAGTGGAGATTCAGTTGAATTCCAGATTCGCAGTGAATGAATGGAACATTCTGTACTGGAGATTGCAATGATTTCTCAAGTCTGGATTGTTTGGACATGAAAATGAAGAGCTGACCACAGTTGTGTGGATACCCAGTAAAAAGCAGGGCTTAGAGTGTGAACAGACCGCTGAAAACCAGCATTGTGTTACTTGGACATTCATAAGTGGTGTAATGAAAGCCTACCTGGAGTGCAGATTCAGATGAATTCCAGATTGGCAGTGAATGAATGGAACATTCTGTACTGGCGATTCCAATGATTTCTGAAGTCTGATATTGTGGAAAAGAAAATGAAAGGCTGACCAGGTTTGAGTGGATAGACAATTGAACAGCACACTGCGAGTGTGAAAAGGCGGCTTGAAAACCAGCATTGGATTACTTGGTCATTCACCAGTGCTGTAATGAAAACCTGCCTGGAGCGGAGAGTCAGATGAATTGCAGAATCGCAGTGAATGAATGGAACAGTCTGTAGTGGAGATCCCAATGATTTCTGAAGGCTGGTTTGTGTGGAGAGGAAAATGAAGAGCTGACCAATATTGAGTGGATAGCCCATTGAACAGCACTTCTGCGAGTTGAACATGCCTCTGAAAACCAGTATTGAGTTACTTGGACATTCACCAGTGGTGTAACGAAAACCTGCCGGGAGTGGAGGTTCAGATGAATTCCAGATTCGCAGTGAATGAATGGAACATTCTCTAGTGGTGATTCCAATGATTTCTGAAGGCTGGGTTTTGTGGACACGAAAATGTAGAGCTGAACAGGGTGGAGTGGATAGCCAAATGAACAGCACGTCTCTTAGTATGAACAGGCCACTGAAAACCAGCATTGGCTTACTTGGACATTCACAAGTGGTGTAACGATAACCCGCCGGGAGTTGAGAGTCAGATGAATTTAAGATTCGCAGTGAATGAACGGAACATTCTGTGGAGGAGGTACCAATTATTTCTGAAGGTTGGGTTATGAGGACAGGAAAATGTAGAGCTGAATAGGGTTGGGTGGATAGCAAATTGAACAGCACGGCTGAGAGTATAAGCAGGCGGCTTAAAACCAGCATTGGCTTCCTTGGACATATACCAGTGGTGTCACGAAAACCTGCCGGGAGTGGAGACTCTGATGAATTCCAGATTCGCGTGATTGAATGGAACATTCTGTAGTGGAGATTGCCAAGATTTAGAAATCTGGATAGTCTGGACAGGATATTGAAGAGCTGACCAATGTTGAGTGGATAGCCAGTGAACAGCACGGTTTCGAGTGTGAACAGACCACTAAGAAGCAGCATTGCATTACTTGGACATTCATCAGTGGTGTAACGAAAGCCTTCCTGGAATGCAGATTCAGATTATTTCCAGATTCACAGTGAATGAATGGAAATTTCTGTAGTAGAGATTCCAATGATTTCTGAACGCTGGGTTGTGTGGACAGGAAAATGAAGAGCTGACTAGGTTTGACTGGATTGCCAATTGAACAGCAAGGCTGTGAGTGTGAACAGCCGCTGAAAACCAGCATTGGATTACCTGGTCATTCACCAGTGTTGTTAGGAAAATCTGCCTGGTGTGGAGAGTCAGAGGAATTCCAGATTCGCAGGGAACGAATGGAACATTCTGAAGTGGAGATAAGAATGATTTCTGAAGGCTCGGTGTGTGGAAGGAAAATCAAGAGCTAACCAGCGTTCACTGGATAGCCAATTGAACAGCACGGCTGCGAGTGTTAACACGCAGCTGAAACCAGCCTTGGGTTGCTTGGACATTCACCAGTGGTGAAACGAAAACCTGCTGGGAGTGGAGAACAAGATGAATTCAAGATTCGCGTGAATGAATGAAACATTCTGTAGTGTAGATTGCAATGGTTTCTGGGGTTTGTATTGTCTGAACTGGAAAAAGAAGAACTCACCAGTGTTGAGTCGCTAGACCGTGAACAGCACGGGTTCGAGTGTGAATAGACCGCTGAAAACCATCATTGCGTTACTTGAACATTCAGCAGTGGTGCAATGAAAACCTGCCGGGAGTGGAGATTCAGATGAATTCCAGATTCGCAGTGAATGAATGGAACATTCTCTAGTGGTGATTCCAATGATTTCTGAAGGCTGGGTTTTGTGGACACGAAAATGTAGAGCTGAACAGGGTGGAATGGATAGCCAAATGAACAGCACGTCTCGTAGTAAGAACAGGCCACTGAAAACCAGCTTTGGCTTAATTGGACATTCACAAGTGGTGTAACGAAAACCTGACGGGAGTTGAGAATTAGATGAATTTCAGATTTGCAGTCAATGAATGGAACATTCTGTGGAGGAGATACCAATTGTTTCTGAGGTTTGGGTTATGTGGACAGGAAAATGGAGCTGAAGAGGGTTGAGTGGATAGCAAATTGAACAGCACGGCTGAGAGTATGAGCAGGCCACTTAAAACCAGCATTGGCTTACTTGGATATTTACCAGTGGTGTCACGAAAACCTGCCGGGAGTGGAGATTCAGATGAATTCCAGATTCGCTGTGAATGAATGGAACATTCTGTAGTGGAGATAACAATGATTTCTCCAGTCTCTGTGGTGTGGACAGGAAAATGTAGAGCTGGCCAGGGTTGAGTGGATAGCCAATTGAACAGCACCACTGCGCTTGTGAAGAAAACACTTAAAACATTGGGTTACTTGGACATTCAACAGTGGTGTAACGAAAACCTGCCGGGAGTGGAGGTTCAGAGGAATTCCAGATTCGCAGTGAATGAATGGAACATTCTCTAGTGGAGATTCCAACGATTTCTGAAGGCTGGGTCGTGTGGAAGGAAAATCAAGAACTAATCAGGATTTAGTGGAAAGCCAATTGTATAGCATGGCTGCGAGTGTGAACATGCAGCTGAAAACCAGCATTGGGTTACTTGGACATTCATCAGTGGTGTAAGGAAAACCTGCATGGAGTGGAGAGTCAGTTGAATTCCACATTCGCAGTGAATGAATGGAACATTCTGTAGAGGAGATTCCAATGATTTCTGAAGCCTGTGTTGTGTGGACAGGAAAATGAAGAGCTGACCAGGCTTGAATCGATAGCCAAGTAAACAGCAGGGCTGCGAATATGAACAGGCCGCTGAAAACCAGCATTGGGTTACTTGGACATTCAACAGTGGTGTAATGAAAACCTGCGTGGAGTTGAGAGTCAGATGAATTCCAGATTCGCAGTGAATGAATGGAACATTCTGTAGTGGAGATAACAAAGATTTCTGAAGGCTGGTAGTGTGGTGGGACAATGAAGAGCTGAACAGGGTGGAGTGAATTGTCAATTAAACAGCACGGCTGCGAGTATGAACAGGCCTCTGAAAACCAGCATTGGCTTACTTGGACATTCACAAGTGGTGTAATGTTAACCAGGCGGGAGTGGAGAATCAGATAAACTCCAGACTCGCAGTGAATGAATGGAACATTCTGTAGTGGAGATTGCAATGATTTCTGAAATCTGGATTGTGGGGACACGAAAATGAAGAGCTGACCAGTGTTGAGTGGATAGCCTGTAAAAAGCCTCGGCTTCGAATGTGAACAGACCACTGAAAACCAGTATTGCATTACTTCGACTTTCAGCAGAGGTGTAACGAAAGCCTGCGTGGAGTGCAGATTCAGATGAATTCCAGATTCCCAGTGAATGAATGGAACATCCTGTAGTGGAGATTACAATGATTTCTGAAGGCTGGGTTGTGTGCACAGGAAAATGAGGAGCAAAACAGGTTGAGTGGATAGCCAATTGAACAGCACGACTGCGAACATGAACAGGCCTCTGAAAACCAGCATTGTTTTACTTGGACATTCACAAGTGGTGTAAGATAAATCTGCAGGTAGTGGAGATTCAGTTGAATTCCAGATTCGCAGTGAATGAATGGAACATTCTGTACTGGAGATTGCAATGATTTCTCAAGTCTGGATTGTTTGGACATGAAAATGAAGAGCTGACCACAGTTGTGTGGATACCCAGTAAAAAGCAGGGCTTAGAGTGTGAACAGACCGCTGAAAACCAGCATTGTGTTACTTGGACATTCATAAGTGGTGTAATGAAAGCCTACCTGGAGTGCAGATTCAGATGAATTCCAGATTGGCAGTGAATGAATGGAACATTCTGTACTGGCGATTCCAATGATTTCTGAAGTCTGATATTGTGGAAAAGAAAATGAAAGGCTGACCAGGTTTGAGTGGATAGACAATTGAACAGCACACTGCGAGTGTGAAAAGGCGGCTTGAAAACCAGCATTGGATTACTTGGTCATTCACCAGTGCTGTAATGAAAACCTGCCTGGAGCGGAGAGTCAGATGAATTGCAGAATCGCAGTGAATGAATGGAACAGTCTGTAGTGGAGATCCCAATGATTTCTGAAGGCTGGTTTGTGTGGAGAGGAAAATGAAGAGCTGACCAATATTGAGTGGATAGCCCATTGAACAGCACTTCTGCGAGTTGAACATGCCTCTGAAAACCAGTATTGAGTTACTTGGACATTCACCAGTGGTGTAACGAAAACCTGCCGGGAGTGGAGGTTCAGATGAATTCCAGATTCGCAGTGAATGAATGGAACATTCTCTAGTGGTGATTCCAATGATTTCTGAAGGCTGGGTTTTGTGGACACGAAAATGTAGAGCTGAACAGGGTGGAGTGGATAGCCAAATGAACAGCACGTCTCTTAGTATGAACAGGCCACTGAAAACCAGCATTGGCTTACTTGGACATTCACAAGTGGTGTAACGATAACCCGCCGGGAGTTGAGAGTCAGATGAATTTAAGATTCGCAGTGAATGAACGGAACATTCTGTGGAGGAGGTACCAATTATTTCTGAAGGTTGGGTTATGAGGACAGGAAAATGTAGAGCTGAATAGGGTTGGGTGGATAGCAAATTGAACAGCACGGCTGAGAGTATAAGCAGGCGGCTTAAAACCAGCATTGGCTTCCTTGGACATATACCAGTGGTGTCACGAAAACCTGCCGGGAGTGGAGACTCTGATGAATTCCAGATTCGCGTGATTGAATGGAACATTCTGTAGTGGAGATTGCCAAGATTTAGAAATCTGGATAGTCTGGACAGGATATTGAAGAGCTGACCAATGTTGAGTGGATAGCCAGTGAACAGCACGGTTTCGAGTGTGAACAGACCACTAAGAAGCAGCATTGCATTACTTGGACATTCATCAGTGGTGTAACGAAAGCCTTCCTGGAATGCAGATTCAGATTATTTCCAGATTCACAGTGAATGAATGGAAATTTCTGTAGTAGAGATTCCAATGATTTCTGAACGCTGGGTTGTGTGGACAGGAAAATGAAGAGCTGACTAGGTTTGACTGGATTGCCAATTGAACAGCAAGGCTGTGAGTGTGAACAGCCGCTGAAAACCAGCATTGGATTACCTGGTCATTCACCAGTGTTGTTAGGAAAATCTGCCTGGTGTGGAGAGTCAGAGGAATTCCAGATTCGCAGGGAACGAATGGAACATTCTGAAGTGGAGATAAGAATGATTTCTGAAGGCTCGGTGTGTGGAAGGAAAATCAAGAGCTAACCAGCGTTCACTGGATAGCCAATTGAACAGCACGGCTGCGAGTGTTAACACGCAGCTGAAACCAGCCTTGGGTTGCTTGGACATTCACCAGTGGTGAAACGAAAACCTGCTGGGAGTGGAGAACAAGATGAATTCAAGATTCGCGTGAATGAATGAAACATTCTGTAGTGTAGATTGCAATGGTTTCTGGGGTTTGTATTGTCTGAACTGGAAAAAGAAGAACTCACCAGTGTTGAGTCGCTAGACCGTGAACAGCACGGGTTCGAGTGTGAATAGACCGCTGAAAACCATCATTGCGTTACTTGAACATTCAGCAGTGGTGCAATGAAAACCTGCCGGGAGTGGAGATTCAGATGAATTCCAGATTCGCAGTGAATGAATGGAACATTCTCTAGTGGTGATTCCAATGATTTCTGAAGGCTGGGTTTTGTGGACACGAAAATGTAGAGCTGAACAGGGTGGAATGGATAGCCAAATGAACAGCACGTCTCGTAGTAAGAACAGGCCACTGAAAACCAGCTTTGGCTTAATTGGACATTCACAAGTGGTGTAACGAAAACCTGACGGGAGTTGAGAATTAGATGAATTTCAGATTTGCAGTCAATGAATGGAACATTCTGTGGAGGAGATACCAATTGTTTCTGAGGTTTGGGTTATGTGGACAGGAAAATGGAGCTGAAGAGGGTTGAGTGGATAGCAAATTGAACAGCACGGCTGAGAGTATGAGCAGGCCACTTAAAACCAGCATTGGCTTACTTGGATATTTACCAGTGGTGTCACGAAAACCTGCCGGGAGTGGAGATTCAGATGAATTCCAGATTCGCTGTGAATGAATGGAACATTCTGTAGTGGAGATAACAATGATTTCTCCAGTCTCTGTGGTGTGGACAGGAAAATGTAGAGCTGGCCAGGGTTGAGTGGATAGCCAATTGAACAGCACCACTGCGCTTGTGAAGAAAACACTTAAAACATTGGGTTACTTGGACATTCAACAGTGGTGTAACGAAAACCTGCCGGGAGTGGAGGTTCAGAGGAATTCCAGATTCGCAGTGAATGAATGGAACATTCTCTAGTGGAGATTCCAACGATTTCTGAAGGCTGGGTCGTGTGGAAGGAAAATCAAGAACTAATCAGGATTTAGTGGAAAGCCAATTGTATAGCATGGCTGCGAGTGTGAACATGCAGCTGAAAACCAGCATTGGGTTACTTGGACATTCATCAGTGGTGTAAGGAAAACCTGCATGGAGTGGAGAGTCAGTTGAATTCCACATTCGCAGTGAATGAATGGAACATTCTGTAGAGGAGATTCCAATGATTTCTGAAGCCTGTGTTGTGTGGACAGGAAAATGAAGAGCTGACCAGGCTTGAATCGATAGCCAAGTAAACAGCAGGGCTGCGAATATGAACAGGCCGCTGAAAACCAGCATTGGGTTACTTGGACATTCAACAGTGGTGTAATGAAAACCTGCGTGGAGTTGAGAGTCAGATGAATTCCAGATTCGCAGTGAATGAATGGAACATTCTGTAGTGGAGATAACAAAGATTTCTGAAGGCTGGTAGTGTGGTGGGACAATGAAGAGCTGAACAGGGTGGAGTGAATTGTCAATTAAACAGCACGGCTGCGAGTATGAACAGGCCTCTGAAAACCAGCATTGGCTTACTTGGACATTCACAAGTGGTGTAATGTTAACCAGGCGGGAGTGGAGAATCAGATAAACTCCAGACTCGCAGTGAATGAATGGAACATTCTGTAGTGGAGATTGCAATGATTTCTGAAATCTGGATTGTGGGGACACGAAAATGAAGAGCTGACCAGTGTTGAGTGGATAGCCTGTAAAAAGCCTCGGCTTCGAATGTGAACAGACCACTGAAAACCAGTATTGCATTACTTCGACTTTCAGCAGTGGTGTAACGAAAGCCTGCGTGGAGTGCAGATTCAGATGAATTCCAGATTCCCAGTGAATGAATGGAACATCCTGTAGTGGAGATTACAATGATTTCTGAAGGCTGGGTTGTGTGCACAGGAAAATGAGGAGCAAAACAGGTTGAGTGGATAGCCAATTGAACAGCACGACTGTGAACATGAACAGGCCTCTGAAAACCAGCATTGTTTTACTTGGACATTCACAAGTGGTGTAAGATAAATCTGCAGGTAGTGGAGATTCAGTTGAATTCCAGATTCGCAGTGAATGAATGGAACATTCTGTACTGGAGATTGCAATGATTTCTCAAGTCTGGATTGTTTGGACATGAAAATGAAGAGCTGACCACAGTTGTGTGGATACCCAGTAAAAAGCAGGGCTTAGAGTGTGAACAGACCGCTGAAAACCAGCATTGTGTTACTTGGACATTCATAAGTGGTGTAATGAAAGCCTACCTGGAGTGCAGATTCAGATGAATTCCAGATTGGCAGTGAATGAATGGAACATTCTGTACTGGCGATTCCAATGATTTCTGAAGTCTGATATTGTGGAAAAGAAAATGAAAGGCTGACCAGGTTTGAGTGGATAGACAATTGAACAGCACACTGCGAGTGTGAAAAGGCGGCTTGAAAACCAGCATTGGATTACTTGGTCATTCACCAGTGCTGTAATGAAAACCTGCCTGGAGCGGAGAGTCAGATGAATTGCAGAATCGCAGTGAATGAATGGAACAGTCTGTAGTGGAGATCCCAATGATTTCTGAAGGCTGGTTTGTGTGGAGAGGAAAATGAAGAGCTGACCAATATTGAGTGGATAGCCCATTGAACAGCACTTCTGCGAGTTGAACATGCCTCTGAAAACCAGTATTGAGTTACTTGGACATTCACCAGTGGTGTAACGAAAACCTGCCGGGAGTGGAGGTTCAGATGAATTCCAGATTCGCAGTGAATGAATGGAACATTCTCTAGTGGTGATTCCAATGATTTCTGAAGGCTGGGTTTTGTGGACACGAAAATGTAGAGCTGAACAGGGTGGAGTGGATAGCCAAATGAACAGCACGTCTCTTAGTATGAACAGGCCACTGAAAACCAGCATTGGCTTACTTGGACATTCACAAGTGGTGTAACGATAACCCGCCGGGAGTTGAGAGTCAGATGAATTTAAGATTCGCAGTGAATGAACGGAACATTCTGTGGAGGAGGTACCAATTATTTCTGAAGGTTGGGTTATGAGGACAGGAAAATGTAGAGCTGAATAGGGTTGGGTGGATAGCAAATTGAACAGCACGGCTGAGAGTATAAGCAGGCGGCTTAAAACCAGCATTGGCTTCCTTGGACATATACCAGTGGTGTCACGAAAACCTGCCGGGAGTGGAGACTCTGATGAATTCCAGATTCGCGTGATTGAATGGAACATTCTGTAGTGGAGATTGCCAAGATTTAGAAATCTGGATAGTCTGGACAGGATATTGAAGAGCTGACCAATGTTGAGTGGATAGCCAGTGAACAGCACGGTTTCGAGTGTGAACAGACCACTAAGAAGCAGCATTGCATTACTTGGACATTCATCAGTGGTGTAACGAAAGCCTTCCTGGAATGCAGATTCAGATTATTTCCAGATTCACAGTGAATGAATGGAAATTTCTGTAGTAGAGATTCCAATGATTTCTGAACGCTGGGTTGTGTGGACAGGAAAATGAAGAGCTGACTAGGTTTGACTGGATTGCCAATTGAACAGCAAGGCTGTGAGTGTGAACAGCCGCTGAAAACCAGCATTGGATTACCTGGTCATTCACCAGTGTTGTTAGGAAAATCTGCCTGGTGTGGAGAGTCAGAGGAATTCCAGATTCGCAGGGAACGAATGGAACATTCTGAAGTGGAGATAAGAATGATTTCTGAAGGCTCGGTGTGTGGAAGGAAAATCAAGAGCTAACCAGCGTTCACTGGATAGCCAATTGAACAGCACGGCTGCGAGTGTTAACACGCAGCTGAAACCAGCCTTGGGTTGCTTGGACATTCACCAGTGGTGAAACGAAAACCTGCTGGGAGTGGAGAACAAGATGAATTCAAGATTCGCGTGAATGAATGAAACATTCTGTAGTGTAGATTGCAATGGTTTCTGGGGTTTGTATTGTCTGAACTGGAAAAAGAAGAACTCACCAGTGTTGAGTCGCTAGACCGTGAACAGCACGGGTTCGAGTGTGAATAGACCGCTGAAAACCATCATTGCGTTACTTGAACATTCAGCAGTGGTGCAATGAAAACCTGCCGGGAGTGGAGATTCAGATGAATTCCAGATTCGCAGTGAATGAATGGAACATTCTCTAGTGGTGATTCCAATGATTTCTGAAGGCTGGGTTTTGTGGACACGAAAATGTAGAGCTGAACAGGGTGGAATGGATAGCCAAATGAACAGCACGTCTCGTAGTAAGAACAGGCCACTGAAAACCAGCTTTGGCTTAATTGGACATTCACAAGTGGTGTAACGAAAACCTGACGGGAGTTGAGAATTAGATGAATTTCAGATTTGCAGTCAATGAATGGAACATTCTGTGGAGGAGATACCAATTGTTTCTGAAGTTTGGGTTATGTGGACAGGAAAATGGAGCTGAAGAGGGTTGAGTGGATAGCAAATTGAACAGCACGGCTGAGAGTATGAGCAGGCCACTTAAAACCAGCATTGGCTTACTTGGATATTTACCAGTGGTGTCACGAAAACCTGCCGGGAGTGGAGATTCAGATGAATTCCAGATTCGCTGTGAATGAATGGAACATTCTGTAGTGGAGATAACAATGATTTCTCCAGTCTCTGTGGTGTGGACAGGAAAATGTAGAGCTGGCCAGGGTTGAGTGGATAGCCAATTGAACAGCACCACTGCGCTTGTGAAGAAAACACTTAAAACATTGGGTTACTTGGACATTCAACAGTGGTGTAACGAAAACCTGCCGGGAGTGGAGGTTCAGAGGAATTCCAGATTCGCAGTGAATGAATGGAACATTCTCTAGTGGAGATTCCAATGATTTCTGAAGGCTGGGTCGTGTGGAAGGAAAATCAAGAACTAATCAGGATTTAGTGGAAAGCCAATTGTATAGCATGGCTGCGAGTGTGAACATGCAGCTGAAAACCAGCATTGGGTTACTTGGACATTCATCAGTGGTGTAAGGAAAACCTGCATGGAGTGGAGAGTCAGTTGAATTCCACATTCGCAGTGAATGAATGGAACATTCTGTAGAGGAGATTCCAATGATTTCTGAAGCCTGTGTTGTGTGGACAGGAAAATGAAGAGCTGACCAGGCTTGAATCGATAGCCAAGTAAACAGCAGGGCTGCGAATATGAACAGGCCGCTGAAAACCAGCATTGGGTTACTTGGACATTCAACAGTGGTGTAATGAAAACCTGCGTGGAGTTGAGAGTCAGATGAATTCCAGATTCGCAGTGAATGAATGGAACATTCTGTAGTGGAGATAACAAAGATTTCTGAAGGCTGGTAGTGTGGTGGGACAATGAAGAGCTGAACAGGGTGGAGTGAATTGTCAATTAAACAGCACGGCTGCGAGTATGAACAGGCCTCTGAAAACCAGCATTGGCTTACTTGGACATTCACAAGTGGTGTAATGTTAACCAGGCGGGAGTGGAGAATCAGATAAACTCCAGACTCGCAGTGAATGAATGGAACATTCTGTAGTGGAGATTGCAATGATTTCTGAAATCTGGATTGTGGGGACACGAAAATGAAGAGCTGACCAGTGTTGAGTGGATAGCCTGTAAAAAGCCTCGGCTTCGAATGTGAACAGACCACTGAAAACCAGTATTGCATTACTTCGACTTTCAGCAGTGGTGTAACGAAAGCCTGCGTGGAGTGCAGATTCAGATGAATTCCAGATTCCCAGTGAATGAATGGAACATCCTGTAGTGGAGATTACAATGATTTCTGAAGGCTGGGTTGTGTGCACAGGAAAATGAGGAGCAAAACAGGTTGAGTGGATAGCCAATTGAACAGCACGACTGCGAACATGAACAGGCCTCTGAAAACCAGCATTGTTTTACTTGGACATTCACAAGTGGTGTAAGATAAATCTGCAGGTAGTGGAGATTCAGTTGAATTCCAGATTCGCAGTGAATGAATGGAACATTCTGTACTGGAGATTGCAATGATTTCTCAAGTCTGGATTGTTTGGACATGAAAATGAAGAGCTGACCACAGTTGTGTGGATACCCAGTAAAAAGCAGGGCTTAGAGTGTGAACAGACCGCTGAAAACCAGCATTGTGTTACTTGGACATTCATAAGTGGTGTAATGAAAGCCTACCTGGAGTGCAGATTCAGATGAATTCCAGATTGGCAGTGAATGAATGGAACATTCTGTACTGGCGATTCCAATGATTTCTGAAGTCTGATATTGTGGAAAAGAAAATGAAAGGCTGACCAGGTTTGAGTGGATAGACAATTGAACAGCACACTGCGAGTGTGAAAAGGCGGCTTGAAAACCAGCATTGGATTACTTGGTCATTCACCAGTGCTGTAATGAAAACCTGCCTGGAGCGGAGAGTCAGATGAATTGCAGAATCGCAGTGAATGAATGGAACAGTCTGTAGTGGAGATCCCAATGATTTCTGAAGGCTGGTTTGTGTGGAGAGGAAAATGAAGAGCTGACCAATATTGAGTGGATAGCCCATTGAACAGCACTTCTGCGAGTTGAACATGCCTCTGAAAACCAGTATTGAGTTACTTGGACATTCACCAGTGGTGTAACGAAAACCTGCCGGGAGTGGAGGTTCAGATGAATTCCAGATTCGCAGTGAATGAATGGAACATTCTCTAGTGGTGATTCCAATGATTTCTGAAGGCTGGGTTTTGTGGACACGAAAATGTAGAGCTGAACAGGGTGGAGTGGATAGCCAAATGAACAGCACGTCTCTTAGTATGAACAGGCCACTGAAAACCAGCATTGGCTTACTTGGACATTCACAAGTGGTGTAACGATAACCCGCCGGGAGTTGAGAGTCAGATGAATTTAAGATTCGCAGTGAATGAACGGAACATTCTGTGGAGGAGATACCAATTATTTCTGAAGGTTGGGTTATGAGGACAGGAAAATGTAGAGCTGAATAGGGTTGGGTGGATAGCAAATTGAACAGCACGGCTGAGAGTATAAGCAGGCGGCTTAAAACCAGCATTGGCTTCCTTGGACATATACCAGTGGTGTCACGAAAACCTGCCGGGAGTGGAGACTCTGATGAATTCCAGATTCGCGTGATTGAATGGAACATTCTGTAGTGGAGATTGCCAAGATTTAGAAATCTGGATAGTCTGGACAGGATATTGAAGAGCTGACCAATGTTGAGTGGATAGCCAGTGAACAGCACGGTTTCGAGTGTGAACAGACCACTAAGAAGCAGCATTGCATTACTTGGACATTCATCAGTGGTGTAACGAAAGCCTTCCTGGAATGCAGATTCAGATTATTTCCAGATTCACAGTGAATGAATGGAAATTTCTGTAGTAGAGATTCCAATGATTTCTGAACGCTGGGTTGTGTGGACAGGAAAATGAAGAGCTGACTAGGTTTGACTGGATTGCCAATTGAACAGCAAGGCTGTGAGTGTGAACAGCCGCTGAAAACCAGCATTGGATTACCTGGTCATTCACCAGTGTTGTTAGGAAAATCTGCCTGGTGTGGAGAGTCAGAGGAATTCCAGATTCGCAGGGAACGAATGGAACATTCTGAAGTGGAGATAAGAATGATTTCTGAAGGCTCGGTGTGTGGAAGGAAAATCAAGAGCTAACCAGCGTTCACTGGATAGCCAATTGAACAGCACGGCTGCGAGTGTTAACACGCAGCTGAAACCAGCCTTGGGTTGCTTGGACATTCACCAGTGGTGAAACGAAAACCTGCTGGGAGTGGAGAACAAGATGAATTCAAGATTCGCGTGAATGAATGAAACATTCTGTAGTGTAGATTGCAATGGTTTCTGGGGTTTGTATTGTCTGAACTGGAAAAAGAAGAACTCACCAGTGTTGAGTCGCTAGACCGTGAACAGCACGGGTTCGAGTGTGAATAGACCGCTGAAAACCATCATTGCGTTACTTGAACATTCAGCAGTGGTGCAATGAAAACCTGCCGGGAGTGGAGATTCAGATGAATTCCAGATTCGCAGTGAATGAATGGAACATTCTCTAGTGGTGATTCCAATGATTTCTGAAGGCTGGGTTTTGTGGACACGAAAATGTAGAGCTGAACAGGGTGGAATGGATAGCCAAATGAACAGCACGTCTCGTAGTAAGAACAGGCCACTGAAAACCAGCTTTGGCTTAATTGGACATTCACAAGTGGTGTAACGAAAACCTGACGGGAGTTGAGAATTAGATGAATTTCAGATTTGCAGTCAATGAATGGAACATTCTGTGGAGGAGATACCAATTGTTTCTGAGGTTTGGGTTATGTGGACAGGAAAATGGAGCTGAAGAGGGTTGAGTGGATAGCAAATTGAACAGCACGGCTGAGAGTATGAGCAGGCCACTTAAAACCAGCATTGGCTTACTTGGATATTTACCAGTGGTGTCACGAAAACCTGCCGGGAGTGGAGATTCAGATGAATTCCAGATTCGCTGTGAATGAATGGAACATTCTGTAGTGGAGATAACAATGATTTCTCCAGTCTCTGTGGTGTGGACAGGAAAATGTAGAGCTGGCCAGGGTTGAGTGGATAGCCAATTGAACAGCACCACTGCGCTTGTGAAGAAAACACTTAAAACATTGGGTTACTTGGACATTCAACAGTGGTGTAACGAAAACCTGCCGGGAGTGGAGGTTCAGAGGAATTCCAGATTCGCAGTGAATGAATGGAACATTCTCTAGTGGAGATTCCAACGATTTCTGAAGGCTGGGTCGTGTGGAAGGAAAATCAAGAACTAATCAGGATTTAGTGGAAAGCCAATTGTATAGCATGGCTGCGAGTGTGAACATGCAGCTGAAAACCAGCATTGGGTTACTTGGACATTCATCAGTGGTGTAAGGAAAACCTGCATGGAGTGGAGAGTCAGTTGAATTCCACATTCGCAGTGAATGAATGGAACATTCTGTAGAGGAGATTCCAATGATTTCTGAAGCCTGTGTTGTGTGGACAGGAAAATGAAGAGCTGACCAGGCTTGAATCGATAGCCAAGTAAACAGCAGGGCTGCGAATATGAACAGGCCGCTGAAAACCAGCATTGGGTTACTTGGACATTCAACAGTGGTGTAATGAAAACCTGCGTGGAGTTGAGAGTCAGATGAATTCCAGATTCGCAGTGAATGAATGGAACATTCTGTAGTGGAGATAACAAAGATTTCTGAAGGCTGGTAGTGTGGTGGGACAATGAAGAGCTGAACAGGGTGGAGTGAATTGTCAATTAAACAGCACGGCTGCGAGTATGAACAGGCCTCTGAAAACCAGCATTGGCTTACTTGGACATTCACAAGTGGTGTAATGTTAACCAGGCGGGAGTGGAGAATCAGATAAACTCCAGACTCGCAGTGAATGAATGGAACATTCTGTAGTGGAGATTGCAATGATTTCTGAAATCTGGATTGTGGGGACACGAAAATGAAGAGCTGACCAGTGTTGAGTGGATAGCCTGTAAAAAGCCTCGGCTTCGAATGTGAACAGACCACTGAAAACCAGTATTGCATTACTTCGACTTTCAGCAGTGGTGTAACGAAAGCCTGCGTGGAGTGCAGATTCAGATGAATTCCAGATTCCCAGTGAATGAATGGAACATCCTGTAGTGGAGATTACAATGATTTCTGAAGGCTGGGTTGTGTGCACAGGAAAATGAGGAGCAAAACAGGTTGAGTGGATAGCCAATTGAACAGCACGACTGCGAACATGAACAGGCCTCTGAAAACCAGCATTGTATTACTTGGACATTCACAAGTGGTGTAAGATAAATCTGCAGGTAGTGGAGATTCAGTTGAATTCCAGATTCGCAGTGAATGAATGGAACATTCTGTACTGGAGATTGCAATGATTTCTCAAGTCTGGATTGTTTGGACATGAAAATGAAGAGCTGACCACAGTTGTGTGGATACCCAGTAAAAAGCAGGGCTTAGAGTGTGAACAGACCGCTGAAAACCAGCATTGTGTTACTTGGACATTCATAAGTGGTGTAATGAAAGCCTACCTGGAGTGCAGATTCAGATGAATTCCAGATTGGCAGTGAATGAATGGAACATTCTGTACTGGCGATTCCAATGATTTCTGAAGTCTGATATTGTGGAAAAGAAAATGAAAGGCTGACCAGGTTTGAGTGGATAGACAATTGAACAGCACACTGCGAGTGTGAAAAGGCGGCTGAAAACCAGCATTGGATTACTTGGTCATTCACCAGTGCTGTAATGAAAACCTGCCTGGAGCGGAGAGTCAGATGAATTGCAGAATCGCAGTGAATGAATGGAACAGACTGTAGTGGAGATCCCAATGATTTCTGAAGGCTGGTTTGTGTGGAGAGGAAAATGAAGAGCTGACCAATATTGAGTGGATAGCCCATTGAACAGCACTTCTGCGAGTTGAACATGCCTCTGAAAACCAGTATTGAGTTACTTGGACATTCACCAGTGGTGTAACGAAAACCTGCCGGGAGTGGAGGTTCAGATGAATTCCAGATTCGCAGTGAATGAATGGAACATTCTCTAGTGGTGATTCCAATGATTTCTGAAGGCTGGGTTTTGTGGACACGAAAATGTAGAGCTGAACAGGGTGGAGTGGATAGCCAAATGAACAGCACGTCTCTTAGTATGAACAGGCCACTGAAAACCAGCATTGGCTTACTTGGACATTCACAAGTGGTGTAACGATAACCCGCCGGGAGTTGAGAGTCAGATGAATTTAAGATTCGCAGTGAATGAACGGAACATTCTGTGGAGGAGATACCAATTATTTCTGAAGGTTGGGTTATGAGGACAGGAAAATGTAGAGCTGAATAGGGTTGGGTGGATAGCAAATTGAACAGCACGGCTGAGAGTATAAGCAGGCGGCTTAAAACCAGCATTGGCTTCCTTGGACATATACCAGTGGTGTCACGAAAACCTGCCGGGAGTGGAGACTCTGATGAATTCCAGATTCGCGTGATTGAATGGAACATTCTGTAGTGGAGATTGCCAAGATTTAGAAATCTGGATAGTCTGGACAGGATATTGAAGAGCTGACCAATGTTGAGTGGATAGCCAGTGAACAGCACGGTTTCGAGTGTGAACAGACCACTAAGAAGCAGCATTGCATTACTTGGACATTCATCAGTGGTGTAACGAAAGCCTTCCTGGAATGCAGATTCAGATTATTTCCAGATTCACAGTGAATGAATGGAAATTTCTGTAGTAGAGATTCCAATGATTTCTGAACGCTGGGTTGTGTGGACAGGAAAATGAAGAGCTGACTAGGTTTGACTGGATTGCCAATTGAACAGCAAGGCTGTGAGTGTGAACAGCCGCTGAAAACCAGCATTGGATTACCTGGTCATTCACCAGTGTTGTTAGGAAAATCTGCCTGGTGTGGAGAGTCAGAGGAATTCCAGATTCGCAGGGAACGAATGGAACATTCTGAAGTGGAGATAAGAATGATTTCTGAAGGCTCGGTGTGTGGAAGGAAAATCAAGAGCTAACCAGCGTTCACTGGATAGCCAATTGAACAGCACGGCTGCGAGTGTTAACACGCAGCTGAAACCAGCCTTGGGTTGCTTGGACATTCACCAGTGGTGAAACGAAAACCTGCTGGGAGTGGAGAACAAGATGAATTCAAGATTCGCGTGAATGAATGAAACATTCTGTAGTGTAGATTGCAATGGTTTCTGGGGTTTGTATTGTCTGAACTGGAAAAAGAAGAACTCACCAGTGTTGAGTCGCTAGACCGTGAACAGCACGGGTTCGAGTGTGAATAGACCGCTGAAAACCATCATTGCGTTACTTGAACATTCAGCAGTGGTGCAATGAAAACCTGCCGGGAGTGGAGATTCAGATGAATTCCAGATTCGCAGTGAATGAATGGAACATTCTCTAGTGGTGATTCCAATGATTTCTGAAGGCTGGGTTTTGTGGACACGAAAATGTAGAGCTGAACAGGGTGGAATGGATAGCCAAATGAACAGCACGTCTCGTAGTAAGAACAGGCCACTGAAAACCAGCTTTGGCTTAATTGGACATTCACAAGTGGTGTAACGAAAACCTGACGGGAGTTGAGAATTAGATGAATTTCAGATTTGCAGTCAATGAATGGAACATTCTGTGGAGGAGATACCAATTGTTTCTGAGGTTTGGGTTATGTGGACAGGAAAATGGAGCTGAAGAGGGTTGAGTGGATAGCAAATTGAACAGCACGGCTGAGAGTATGAGCAGGCCACTTAAAACCAGCATTGGCTTACTTGGATATTTACCAGTGGTGTCACGAAAACCTGCCGGGAGTGGAGATTCAGATGAATTCCAGATTCGCTGTGAATGAATGGAACATTCTGTAGTGGAGATAACAATGATTTCTCCAGTCTCTGTGGTGTGGACAGGAAAATGTAGAGCTGGCCAGGGTTGAGTGGATAGCCAATTGAACAGCACCACTGCGCTTGTGAAGAAAACACTTAAAACATTGGGTTACTTGGACATTCAACAGTGGTGTAACGAAAACCTGCCGGGAGTGGAGGTTCAGAGGAATTCCAGATTCGCAGTGAATGAATGGAACATTCTCTAGTGGAGATTCCAACGATTTCTGAAGACTGGGTCGTGTGGAAGGAAAATCAAGAACTAATCAGGATTTAGTGGAAAGCCAATTGTATAGCATGGCTGCGAGTGTGAACATGCAGCTGAAAACCAGCATTGGGTTACTTGGACATTCATCAGTGGTGTAAGGAAAACCTGCATGGAGTGGAGAGTCAGTTGAATTCCACATTCGCAGTGAATGAATGGAACATTCTGTAGAGGAGATTCCAATGATTTCTGAAGCCTGTGTTGTGTGGACAGGAAAATGAAGAGCTGACCAGGCTTGAATCGATAGCCAAGTAAACAGCAGGGCTGCGAATATGAACAGGCCGCTGAAAACCAGCATTGGGTTACTTGGACATTCAACAGTGGTGTAATGAAAACCTGCGTGGAGTTGAGAGTCAGATGAATTCCAGATTCGCAGTGAATGAATGGAACATTCTGTAGTGGAGATAACAAAGATTTCTGAAGGCTGGTAGTGTGGTGGGACAATGAAGAGCTGAACAGGGTGGAGTGAATTGTCAATTAAACAGCACGGCTGCGAGTATGAACAGGCCTCTGAAAACCAGCATTGGCTTACTTGGACATTCACAAGTGGTGTAATGTTAACCAGGCGGGAGTGGAGAATCAGATAAACTCCAGACTCGCAGTGAATGAATGGAACATTCTGTAGTGGAGATTGCAATGATTTCTCAAGTCTGGATTGTTTGGACATGAAAATGAAGAGCTGACCACAGTTGTGTGGATACCCAGTAAAAAGCAGGGCTTAGAGTGTGAACAGACCGCTGAAAACCAGCATTGTGTTACTTGGACATTCATAAGTGGTGTAATGAAAGCCTACCTGGAGTGCAGATTCAGATGAATTCCAGATTGGCAGTGAATGAATGGAACATTCTGTACTGGCGATTCCAATGATTTCTGAAGTCTGATATTGTGGAAAAGAAAATGAAAGGCTGACCAGGTTTGAGTGGATAGACAATTGAACAGCACACTGCGAGTGTGAAAAGGCGGCTGAAAACCAGCATTGGATTACTTGGTCATTCACCAGTGCTGTAATGAAAACCTGCCTGGAGCGGAGAGTCAGATGAATTGCAGAATCGCAGTGAATGAATGGAACAGCCTGTAGTGGAGATCCCAATGATTTCTGAAGGCTGGTTTGTGTGGAGAGGAAAATGAAGAGCTGACCAATATTGAGTGGATAGCCCATTGAACAGCACTTCTGCGAGTTGAACATGCCTCTGAAAACCAGTATTGAGTTACTTGGACATTCACCAGTGGTGTAACGAAAACCTGCCGGGAGTGGAGGTTCAGATGAATTCCAGATTCGCAGTGAATGAATGGAACATTCTCTAGTGGTGATTCCAATGATTTCTGAAGGCTGGGTTTTGTGGACACGAAAATGTAGAGCTGAACAGGGTGGAGTGGATAGCCAAATGAACAGCACGTCTCTTAGTATGAACAGGCCACTGAAAACCAGCATTGGCTTACTTGGACATTCACAAGTGGTGTAACGATAACCCGCCGGGAGTTGAGAGTCAGATGAATTTAAGATTCGCAGTGAATGAACGGAACATTCTGTGGAGGAGATACCAATTATTTCTGAAGGTTGGGTTATGAGGACAGGAAAATGTAGAGCTGAATAGGGTTGGGTGGATAGCAAATTGAACAGCACGGCTGAGAGTATAAGCAGGCGGCTTAAAACCAGCATTGGCTTCCTTGGACATATACCAGTGGTGTCACGAAAACCTGCCGGGAGTGGAGACTCTGATGAATTCCAGATTCGCGTGATTGAATGGAACATTCTGTAGTGGAGATTGCCAAGATTTAGAAATCTGGATAGTCTGGACAGGATATTGAAGAGCTGACCAATGTTGAGTGGATAGCCAGTGAACAGCACGGTTTCGAGTGTGAACAGACCACTAAGAAGCAGCATTGCATTACTTGGACATTCATCAGTGGTGTAACGAAAGCCTTCCTGGAATGCAGATTCAGATTATTTCCAGATTCACAGTGAATGAATGGAAATTTCTGTAGTAGAGATTCCAATGATTTCTGAACGCTGGGTTGTGTGGACAGGAAAATGAAGAGCTGACTAGGTTTGACTGGATTGCCAATTGAACAGCAAGGCTGTGAGTGTGAACAGCCGCTGAAAACCAGCATTGGATTACCTGGTCATTCACCAGTGTTGTTAGGAAAATCTGCCTGGTGTGGAGAGTCAGAGGAATTCCAGATTCGCAGGGAACGAATGGAACATTCTGAAGTGGAGATAAGAATGATTTCTGAAGGCTCGGTGTGTGGAAGGAAAATCAAGAGCTAACCAGCGTTCACTGGATAGCCAATTGAACAGCACGGCTGCGAGTGTTAACACGCAGCTGAAACCAGCCTTGGGTTGCTTGGACATTCACCAGTGGTGAAACGAAAACCTGCTGGGAGTGGAGAACAAGATGAATTCAAGATTCGCGTGAATGAATGAAACATTCTGTAGTGTAGATTGCAATGGTTTCTGGGGTTTGTATTGTCTGAACTGGAAAAAGAAGAACTCACCAGTGTTGAGTCGCTAGACCGTGAACAGCACGGGTTCGAGTGTGAATAGACCGCTGAAAACCATCATTGCGTTACTTGAACATTCAGCAGTGGTGCAATGAAAACCTGCCGGGAGTGGAGATTCAGATGAATTCCAGATTCGCAGTGAATGAATGGAACATTCTCTAGTGGTGATTCCAATGATTTCTGAAGGCTGGGTTTTGTGGACACGAAAATGTAGAGCTGAACAGGGTGGAATGGATAGCCAAATGAACAGCACGTCTCGTAGTAAGAACAGGCCACTGAAAACCAGCTTTGGCTTAATTGGACATTCACAAGTGGTGTAACGAAAACCTGACGGGAGTTGAGAATTAGATGAATTTCAGATTTGCAGTCAATGAATGGAACATTCTGTGGAGGAGATACCAATTGTTTCTGAGGTTTGGGTTATGTGGACAGGAAAATGGAGCTGAAGAGGGTTGAGTGGATAGCAAATTGAACAGCACGGCTGAGAGTATGAGCAGGCCACTTAAAACCAGCATTGGCTTACTTGGATATTTACCAGTGGTGTCACGAAAACCTGCCGGGAGTGGAGATTCAGATGAATTCCAGATTCGCTGTGAATGAATGGAACATTCTGTAGTGGAGATAACAATGATTTCTCCAGTCTCTGTGGTGTGGACAGGAAAATGTAGAGCTGGCCAGGGTTGAGTGGATAGCCAATTGAACAGCACCACTGCGCTTGTGAAGAAAACACTTAAAACATTGGGTTACTTGGACATTCAACAGTGGTGTAACGAAAACCTGCCGGGAGTGGAGGTTCAGAGGAATTCCAGATTCGCAGTGAATGAATGGAACATTCTCTAGTGGAGATTCCAACGATTTCTGAAGACTGGGTCGTGTGGAAGGAAAATCAAGAACTAATCAGGATTTAGTGGAAAGCCAATTGTATAGCATGGCTGCGAGTGTGAACATGCAGCTGAAAACCAGCATTGGGTTACTTGGACATTCATCAGTGGTGTAAGGAAAACCTGCATGGAGTGGAGAGTCAGTTGAATTCCACATTCGCAGTGAATGAATGGAACATTCTGTAGAGGAGATTCCAATGATTTCTGAAGCCTGTGTTGTGTGGACAGGAAAATGAAGAGCTGACCAGGCTTGAATCGATAGCCAAGTAAACAGCAGGGCTGCGAATATGAACAGGCCGCTGAAAACCAGCATTGGGTTACTTGGACATTCAACAGTGGTGTAATGAAAACCTGCGTGGAGTTGAGAGTCAGATGAATTCCAGATTCGCAGTGAATGAATGGAACATTCTGTAGTGGAGATAACAAAGATTTCTGAAGGCTGGTAGTGTGGTGGGACAATGAAGAGCTGAACAGGGTGGAGTGAATTGTCAATTAAACAGCACGGCTGCGAGTATGAACAGGCCTCTGAAAACCAGCATTGGCTTACTTGGACATTCACAAGTGGTGTAATGTTAACCAGGCGGGAGTGGAGAATCAGATAAACTCCAGACTCGCAGTGAATGAATGGAACATTCTGTAGTGGAGATTGCAATGATTTCTCAAGTCTGGATTGTTTGGACATGAAAATGAAGAGCTGACCACAGTTGTGTGGATACCCAGTAAAAAGCAGGGCTTAGAGTGTGAACAGACCGCTGAAAACCAGCATTGTGTTACTTGGACATTCATAAGTGGTGTAATGAAAGCCTACCTGGAGTGCAGATTCAGATGAATTCCAGATTGGCAGTGAATGAATGGAACATTCTGTACTGGCGATTCCAATGATTTCTGAAGTCTGATATTGTGGAAAAGAAAATGAAAGGCTGACCAGGTTTGAGTGGATAGACAATTGAACAGCACACTGCGAGTGTGAAAAGGCGGCTGAAAACCAGCATTGGATTACTTGGTCATTCACCAGTGCTGTAATGAAAACCTGCCTGGAGCGGAGAGTCAGATGAATTGCAGAATCGCAGTGAATGAATGGAACAGCCTGTAGTGGAGATCCCAATGATTTCTGAAGGCTGGTTTGTGTGGAGAGGAAAATGAAGAGCTGACCAATATTGAGTGGATAGCCCATTGAACAGCACTTCTGCGAGTTGAACATGCCTCTGAAAACCAGTATTGAGTTACTTGGACATTCACCAGTGGTGTAACGAAAACCTGCCGGGAGTGGAGGTTCAGATGAATTCCAGATTCGCAGTGAATGAATGGAACATTCTCTAGTGGTGATTCCAATGATTTCTGAAGGCTGGGTTTTGTGGACACGAAAATGTAGAGCTGAACAGGGTGGAGTGGATAGCCAAATGAACAGCACGTCTCTTAGTATGAACAGGCCACTGAAAACCAGCATTGGCTTACTTGGACATTCACAAGTGGTGTAACGATAACCCGCCGGGAGTTGAGAGTCAGATGAATTTAAGATTCGCAGTGAATGAACGGAACATTCTGTGGAGGAGATACCAATTATTTCTGAAGGTTGGGTTATGAGGACAGGAAAATGTAGAGCTGAATAGGGTTGGGTGGATAGCAAATTGAACAGCACGGCTGAGAGTATAAGCAGGCGGCTTAAAACCAGCATTGGCTTCCTTGGACATATACCAGTGGTGTCACGAAAACCTGCCGGGAGTGGAGACTCTGATGAATTCCAGATTCGCGTGATTGAATGGAACATTCTGTAGTGGAGATTGCCAAGATTTAGAAATCTGGATAGTCTGGACAGGATATTGAAGAGCTGACCAATGTTGAGTGGATAGCCAGTGAACAGCACGGTTTCGAGTGTGAACAGACCACTAAGAAGCAGCATTGCATTACTTGGACATTCATCAGTGGTGTAACGAAAGCCTTCCTGGAATGCAGATTCAGATTATTTCCAGATTCACAGTGAATGAATGGAAATTTCTGTAGTAGAGATTCCAATGATTTCTGAACGCTGGGTTGTGTGGACAGGAAAATGAAGAGCTGACTAGGTTTGACTGGATTGCCAATTGAACAGCAAGGCTGTGAGTGTGAACAGCCGCTGAAAACCAGCATTGGATTACCTGGTCATTCACCAGTGTTGTTAGGAAAATCTGCCTGGTGTGGAGAGTCAGAGGAATTCCAGATTCGCAGGGAACGAATGGAACATTCTGAAGTGGAGATAAGAATGATTTCTGAAGGCTCGGTGTGTGGAAGGAAAATCAAGAGCTAACCAGCGTTCACTGGATAGCCAATTGAACAGCACGGCTGCGAGTGTTAACACGCAGCTGAAACCAGCCTTGGGTTGCTTGGACATTCACCAGTGGTGAAACGAAAACCTGCTGGGAGTGGAGAACAAGATGAATTCAAGATTCGCGTGAATGAATGAAACATTCTGTAGTGTAGATTGCAATGGTTTCTGGGGTTTGTATTGTCTGAACTGGAAAAAGAAGAACTCACCAGTGTTGAGTCGCTAGACCGTGAACAGCACGGGTTCGAGTGTGAATAGACCGCTGAAAACCATCATTGCGTTACTTGAACATTCAGCAGTGGTGCAATGAAAACCTGCCGGGAGTGGAGATTCAGATGAATTCCAGATTCGCAGTGAATGAATGGAACATTCTCTAGTGGTGATTCCAATGATTTCTGAAGGCTGGGTTTTGTGGACACGAAAATGTAGAGCTGAACAGGGTGGAATGGATAGCCAAATGAACAGCACGTCTCGTAGTAAGAACAGGCCACTGAAAACCAGCTTTGGCTTAATTGGACATTCACAAGTGGTGTAACGAAAACCTGACGGGAGTTGAGAATTAGATGAATTTCAGATTTGCAGTCAATGAATGGAACATTCTGTGGAGGAGATACCAATTGTTTCTGAGGTTTGGGTTATGTGGACAGGAAAATGGAGCTGAAGAGGGTTGAGTGGATAGCAAATTGAACAGCACGGCTGAGAGTATGAGCAGGCCACTTAAAACCAGCATTGGCTTACTTGGATATTTACCAGTGGTGTCACGAAAACCTGCCGGGAGTGGAGATTCAGATGAATTCCAGATTCGCTGTGAATGAATGGAACATTCTGTAGTGGAGATAACAATGATTTCTCCAGTCTCTGTGGTGTGGACAGGAAAATGTAGAGCTGGCCAGGGTTGAGTGGATAGCCAATTGAACAGCACCACTGCGCTTGTGAAGAAAACACTTAAAACATTGGGTTACTTGGACATTCAACAGTGGTGTAACGAAAACCTGCCGGGAGTGGAGGTTCAGAGGAATTCCAGATTCGCAGTGAATGAATGGAACATTCTCTAGTGGAGATTCCAACGATTTCTGAAGGCTGGGTCGTGTGGAAGGAAAATCAAGAACTAATCAGGATTTAGTGGAAAGCCAATTGTATAGCATGGCTGCGAGTGTGAACATGCAGCTGAAAACCAGCATTGGGTTACTTGGACATTCATCAGTGGTGTAAGGAAAACCTGCATGGAGTGGAGAGTCAGTTGAATTCCACATTCGCAGTGAATGAATGGAACATTCTGTAGAGGAGATTCCAATGATTTCTGAAGCCTGTGTTGTGTGGACAGGAAAATGAAGAGCTGACCAGGCTTGAATCGATAGCCAAGTAAACAGCAGGGCTGCGAATATGAACAGGCCGCTGAAAACCAGCATTGGGTTACTTGGACATTCAACAGTGGTGTAATGAAAACCTGCGTGGAGTTGAGAGTCAGATGAATTCCAGATTCGCAGTGAATGAATGGAACATTCTGTAGTGGAGATAACAAAGATTTCTGAAGGCTGGTAGTGTGGTGGGACAATGAAGAGCTGAACAGGGTGGAGTGAATTGTCAATTAAACAGCACGGCTGCGAGTATGAACAGGCCTCTGAAAACCAGCATTGGCTTACTTGGACATTCACAAGTGGTGTAATGTTAACCAGGCGGGAGTGGAGAATCAGATAAACTCCAGACTCGCAGTGAATGAATGGAACATTCTGTAGTGGAGATTGCAATGATTTCTGAAATCTGGATTGTGGGGACACGAAAATGAAGAGCTGACCAGTGTTGAGTGGATAGCCTGTAAAAAGCCTCGGCTTCGAATGTGAACAGACCACTGAAAACCAGTATTGCATTACTTCGACTTTCAGCAGTGGTGTAACGAAAGCCTGCGTGGAGTGCAGATTCAGATGAATTCCAGATTCCCAGTGAATGAATGGAACATCCTGTAGTGGAGATTACAATGATTTCTGAAGGCTGGGTTGTGTGCACAGGAAAATGAGGAGCAAAACAGGTTGAGTGGATAGCCAATTGAACAGCACGACTGCGAACATGAACAGGCCTCTGAAAACCAGCATTGTTTTACTTGGACATTCACAAGTGGTGTAAGATAAATCTGCAGGTAGTGGAGATTCAGTTGAATTCCAGATTCGCAGTGAATGAATGGAACATTCTGTACTGGAGATTGCAATGATTTCTCAAGTCTGGATTGTTTGGACATGAAAATGAAGAGCTGACCACAGTTGTGTGGATACCCAGTAAAAAGCAGGGCTTAGAGTGTGAACAGACCGCTGAAAACCAGCATTGTGTTACTTGGACATTCATAAGTGGTGTAATGAAAGCCTACCTGGAGTGCAGATTCAGATGAATTCCAGATTGGCAGTGAATGAATGGAACATTCTGTACTGGCGATTCCAATGATTTCTGAAGTCTGATATTGTGGAAAAGAAAATGAAAGGCTGACCAGGTTTGAGTGGATAGACAATTGAACAGCACACTGCGAGTGTGAAAAGGCGGCTGAAAACCAGCATTGGATTACTTGGTCATTCACCAGTGCTGTAATGAAAACCTGCCTGGAGCGGAGAGTCAGATGAATTGCAGAATCGCAGTGAATGAATGGAACAGTCTGTAGTGGAGATCCCAATGATTTCTGAAGGCTGGTTTGTGTGGAGAGGAAAATGAAGAGCTGACCAATATTGAGTGGATAGCCCATTGAACAGCACTTCTGCGAGTTGAACATGCCTCTGAAAACCAGTATTGAGTTACTTGGACATTCACCAGTGGTGTAACGAAAACCTGCCGGGAGTGGAGGTTCAGATGAATTCCAGATTCGCAGTGAATGAATGGAACATTCTCTAGTGGTGATTCCAATGATTTCTGAAGGCTGGGTTTTGTGGACACGAAAATGTAGAGCTGAACAGGGTGGAGTGGATAGCCAAATGAACAGCACGTCTCTTAGTATGAACAGGCCACTGAAAACCAGCATTGGCTTACTTGGACATTCACAAGTGGTGTAACGATAACCCGCCGGGAGTTGAGAGTCAGATGAATTTAAGATTCGCAGTGAATGAACGGAACATTCTGTGGAGGAGATACCAATTATTTCTGAAGGTTGGGTTATGAGGACAGGAAAATGTAGAGCTGAATAGGGTTGGGTGGATAGCAAATTGAACAGCACGGCTGAGAGTATAAGCAGGCGGCTTAAAACCAGCATTGGCTTCCTTGGACATATACCAGTGGTGTCACGAAAACCTGCCGGGAGTGGAGACTCTGATGAATTCCAGATTCGCGTGATTGAATGGAACATTCTGTAGTGGAGATTGCCAAGATTTAGAAATCTGGATAGTCTGGACAGGATATTGAAGAGCTGACCAATGTTGAGTGGATAGCCAGTGAACAGCACGGTTTCGAGTGTGAACAGACCACTAAGAAGCAGCATTGCATTACTTGGACATTCATCAGTGGTGTAACGAAAGCCTTCCTGGAATGCAGATTCAGATTATTTCCAGATTCACAGTGAATGAATGGAAATTTCTGTAGTAGAGATTCCAATGATTTCTGAACGCTGGGTTGTGTGGACAGGAAAATGAAGAGCTGACTAGGTTTGACTGGATTGCCAATTGAACAGCAAGGCTGTGAGTGTGAACAGCCGCTGAAAACCAGCATTGGATTACCTGGTCATTCACCAGTGTTGTTAGGAAAATCTGCCTGGTGTGGAGAGTCAGAGGAATTCCAGATTCGCAGGGAACGAATGGAACATTCTGAAGTGGAGATAAGAATGATTTCTGAAGGCTCGGTGTGTGGAAGGAAAATCAAGAGCTAACCAGCGTTCACTGGATAGCCAATTGAACAGCACGGCTGCGAGTGTTAACACGCAGCTGAAACCAGCCTTGGGTTGCTTGGACATTCACCAGTGGTGAAACGAAAACCTGCTGGGAGTGGAGAACAAGATGAATTCAAGATTCGCGTGAATGAATGAAACATTCTGTAGTGTAGATTGCAATGGTTTCTGGGGTTTGTATTGTCTGAACTGGAAAAAGAAGAACTCACCAGTGTTGAGTCGCTAGACCGTGAACAGCACGGGTTCGAGTGTGAATAGACCGCTGAAAACCATCATTGCGTTACTTGAACATTCAGCAGTGGTGCAATGAAAACCTGCCGGGAGTGGAGATTCAGATGAATTCCAGATTCGCAGTGAATGAATGGAACATTCTCTAGTGGTGATTCCAATGATTTCTGAAGGCTGGGTTTTGTGGACACGAAAATGTAGAGCTGAACAGGGTGGAATGGATAGCCAAATGAACAGCACGTCTCGTAGTAAGAACAGGCCACTGAAAACCAGCTTTGGCTTAATTGGACATTCACAAGTGGTGTAACGAAAACCTGACGGGAGTTGAGAATTAGATGAATTTCAGATTTGCAGTCAATGAATGGAACATTCTGTGGAGGAGATACCAATTGTTTCTGAGGTTTGGGTTATGTGGACAGGAAAATGGAGCTGAAGAGGGTTGAGTGGATAGCAAATTGAACAGCACGGCTGAGAGTATGAGCAGGCCACTTAAAACCAGCATTGGCTTACTTGGATATTTACCAGTGGTGTCACGAAAACCTGCCGGGAGTGGAGATTCAGATGAATTCCAGATTCGCTGTGAATGAATGGAACATTCTGTAGTGGAGATAACAATGATTTCTCCAGTCTCTGTGGTGTGGACAGGAAAATGTAGAGCTGGCCAGGGTTGAGTGGATAGCCAATTGAACAGCACCACTGCGCTTGTGAAGAAAACACTTAAAACATTGGGTTACTTGGACATTCAACAGTGGTGTAACGAAAACCTGCCGGGAGTGGAGGTTCAGAGGAATTCCAGATTCGCAGTGAATGAATGGAACATTCTCTAGTGGAGATTCCAACGATTTCTGAAGACTGGGTCGTGTGGAAGGAAAATCAAGAACTAATCAGGATTTAGTGGAAAGCCAATTGTATAGCATGGCTGCGAGTGTGAACATGCAGCTGAAAACCAGCATTGGGTTACTTGGACATTCATCAGTGGTGTAAGGAAAACCTGCATGGAGTGGAGAGTCAGTTGAATTCCACATTCGCAGTGAATGAATGGAACATTCTGTAGAGGAGATTCCAATGATTTCTGAAGCCTGTGTTGTGTGGACAGGAAAATGAAGAGCTGACCAGGCTTGAATCGATAGCCAAGTAAACAGCAGGGCTGCGAATATGAACAGGCCGCTGAAAACCAGCATTGGGTTACTTGGACATTCAACAGTGGTGTAATGAAAACCTGCGTGGAGTTGAGAGTCAGATGAATTCCAGATTCGCAGTGAATGAATGGAACATTCTGTAGTGGAGATAACAAAGATTTCTGAAGGCTGGTAGTGTGGTGGGACAATGAAGAGCTGAACAGGGTGGAGTGAATTGTCAATTAAACAGCACGGCTGCGAGTATGAACAGGCCTCTGAAAACCAGCATTGGCTTACTTGGACATTCACAAGTGGTGTAATGTTAACCAGGCGGGAGTGGAGAATCAGATAAACTCCAGACTCGCAGTGAATGAATGGAACATTCTGTAGTGGAGATTGCAATGATTTCTGAAATCTGGATTGTGGGGACACGAAAATGAAGAGCTGACCAGTGTTGAGTGGATAGCCTGTAAAAAGCCTCGGCTTCGAATGTGAACAGACCACTGAAAACCAGTATTGCATTACTTCGACTTTCAGCAGAGGTGTAACGAAAGCCTGCGTGGAGTGCAGATTCAGATGAATTCCAGATTCCCAGTGAATGAATGGAACATCCTGTAGTGGAGATTACAATGATTTCTGAAGGCTGGGTTGTGTGCACAGGAAAATGAGGAGCAAAACAGGTTGAGTGGATAGCCAATTGAACAGCACGACTGCGAACATGAACAGGCCTCTGAAAACCAGCATTGTTTTACTTGGACATTCACAAGTGGTGTAAGATAAATCTGCAGGTAGTGGAGATTCAGTTGAATTCCAGATTCGCAGTGAATGAATGGAACATTCTGTACTGGAGATTGCAATGATTTCTCAAGTCTGGATTGTTTGGACATGAAAATGAAGAGCTGACCACAGTTGTGTGGATACCCAGTAAAAAGCAGGGCTTAGAGTGTGAACAGACCGCTGAAAACCAGCATTGTGTTACTTGGACATTCATAAGTGGTGTAATGAAAGCCTACCTGGAGTGCAGATTCAGATGAATTCCAGATTGGCAGTGAATGAATGGAACATTCTGTACTGGCGATTCCAATGATTTCTGAAGTCTGATATTGTGGAAAAGAAAATGAAAGGCTGACCAGGTTTGAGTGGATAGACAATTGAACAGCACACTGCGAGTGTGAAAAGGCGGCTTGAAAACCAGCATTGGATTACTTGGTCATTCACCAGTGCTGTAATGAAAACCTGCCTGGAGCGGAGAGTCAGATGAATTGCAGAATCGCAGTGAATGAATGGAACAGTCTGTAGTGGAGATCCCAATGATTTCTGAAGGCTGGTTTGTGTGGAGAGGAAAATGAAGAGCTGACCAATATTGAGTGGATAGCCCATTGAACAGCACTTCTGCGAGTTGAACATGCCTCTGAAAACCAGTATTGAGTTACTTGGACATTCACCAGTGGTGTAACGAAAACCTGCCGGGAGTGGAGGTTCAGATGAATTCCAGATTCGCAGTGAATGAATGGAACATTCTCTAGTGGTGATTCCAATGATTTCTGAAGGCTGGGTTTTGTGGACACGAAAATGTAGAGCTGAACAGGGTGGAGTGGATAGCCAAATGAACAGCACGTCTCTTAGTATGAACAGGCCACTGAAAACCAGCATTGGCTTACTTGGACATTCACAAGTGGTGTAACGATAACCCGCCGGGAGTTGAGAGTCAGATGAATTTAAGATTCGCAGTGAATGAACGGAACATTCTGTGGAGGAGGTACCAATTATTTCTGAAGGTTGGGTTATGAGGACAGGAAAATGTAGAGCTGAATAGGGTTGGGTGGATAGCAAATTGAACAGCACGGCTGAGAGTATAAGCAGGCGGCTTAAAACCAGCATTGGCTTCCTTGGACATATACCAGTGGTGTCACGAAAACCTGCCGGGAGTGGAGACTCTGATGAATTCCAGATTCGCGTGATTGAATGGAACATTCTGTAGTGGAGATTGCCAAGATTTAGAAATCTGGATAGTCTGGACAGGATATTGAAGAGCTGACCAATGTTGAGTGGATAGCCAGTGAACAGCACGGTTTCGAGTGTGAACAGACCACTAAGAAGCAGCATTGCATTACTTGGACATTCATCAGTGGTGTAACGAAAGCCTTCCTGGAATGCAGATTCAGATTATTTCCAGATTCACAGTGAATGAATGGAAATTTCTGTAGTAGAGATTCCAATGATTTCTGAACGCTGGGTTGTGTGGACAGGAAAATGAAGAGCTGACTAGGTTTGACTGGATTGCCAATTGAACAGCAAGGCTGTGAGTGTGAACAGCCGCTGAAAACCAGCATTGGATTACCTGGTCATTCACCAGTGTTGTTAGGAAAATCTGCCTGGTGTGGAGAGTCAGAGGAATTCCAGATTCGCAGGGAACGAATGGAACATTCTGAAGTGGAGATAAGAATGATTTCTGAAGGCTCGGTGTGTGGAAGGAAAATCAAGAGCTAACCAGCGTTCACTGGATAGCCAATTGAACAGCACGGCTGCGAGTGTTAACACGCAGCTGAAACCAGCCTTGGGTTGCTTGGACATTCACCAGTGGTGAAACGAAAACCTGCTGGGAGTGGAGAACAAGATGAATTCAAGATTCGCGTGAATGAATGAAACATTCTGTAGTGTAGATTGCAATGGTTTCTGGGGTTTGTATTGTCTGAACTGGAAAAAGAAGAACTCACCAGTGTTGAGTCGCTAGACCGTGAACAGCACGGGTTCGAGTGTGAATAGACCGCTGAAAACCATCATTGCGTTACTTGAACATTCAGCAGTGGTGCAATGAAAACCTGCCGGGAGTGGAGATTCAGATGAATTCCAGATTCGCAGTGAATGAATGGAACATTCTCTAGTGGTGATTCCAATGATTTCTGAAGGCTGGGTTTTGTGGACACGAAAATGTAGAGCTGAACAGGGTGGAATGGATAGCCAAATGAACAGCACGTCTCGTAGTAAGAACAGGCCACTGAAAACCAGCTTTGGCTTAATTGGACATTCACAAGTGGTGTAACGAAAACCTGACGGGAGTTGAGAATTAGATGAATTTCAGATTTGCCGTCAATGAATGGAACATTCTGTGGAGGAGATAAAATTGTTTCTGAAGTTTGGGTTATGTGGACAGGAAAATGGAGCTGAAGAGGGTTGAGTGGATAGCAAATTGAACAGCACGGCTGAGAGTATGAGCAGGCCACTTAAAACCAGCATTGGCTTACTTGGATATTTACCAGTGGTGTCACGAAAACCTGCCGGGAGTGGAGATTCAGATGAATTCCAGATTCGCTGTGAATGAATGGAACATTCTGTAGTGGAGATAACAATGATTTCTCCAGTCTCTGTGGTGTGGACAGGAAAATGTAGAGCTGGCCAGGGTTGAGTGGATAGCCAATTGAACAGCACCACTGCGCTTGTGAAGAAAACACTTAAAACATTGGGTTACTTGGACATTCAACAGTGGTGTAACGAAAACCTGCCGGGAGTGGAGGTTCAGAGGAATTCCAGATTCGCAGTGAATGAATGGAACATTCTCTAGTGGAGATTCCAACGATTTCTGAAGACTGGGTCGTGTGGAAGGAAAATCAAGAACTAATCAGGATTTAGTGGAAAGCCAATTGTATAGCATGGCTGCGAGTGTGAACATGCAGCTGAAAACCAGCATTGGGTTACTTGGACATTCATCAGTGGTGTAAGGAAAACCTGCATGGAGTGGAGAGTCAGTTGAATTCCACATTCGCAGTGAATGAATGGAACATTCTGTAGAGGAGATTCCAATGATTTCTGAAGCCTGTGTTGTGTGGACAGGAAAATGAAGAGCTGACCAGGCTTGAATCGATAGCCAAGTAAACAGCAGGGCTGCGAATATGAACAGGCCGCTGAAAACCAGCATTGGGTTACTTGGACATTCAACAGTGGTGTAATGAAAACCTGCGTGGAGTTGAGAGTCAGATGAATTCCAGATTCGCAGTGAATGAATGGAACATTCTGTAGTGGAGATAACAAAGATTTCTGAAGGCTGGTAGTGTGGTGGGACAATGAAGAGCTGAACAGGGTGGAGTGAATTGTCAATTAAACAGCACGGCTGCGAGTATGAACAGGCCTCTGAAAACCAGCATTGGCTTACTTGGACATTCACAAGTGGTGTAATGTTAACCAGGCGGGAGTGGAGAATCAGATAAACTCCAGACTCGCAGTGAATGAATGGAACATTCTGTAGTGGAGATTGCAATGATTTCTGAAATCTGGATTGTGGGGACACGAAAATGAAGAGCTGACCAGTGTTGAGTGGATAGCCTGTAAAAAGCCTCGGCTTCGAATGTGAACAGACCACTGAAAACCAGTATTGCATTACTTCGACTTTCAGCAGAGGTGTAACGAAAGCCTGCGTGGAGTGCAGATTCAGATGAATTCCAGATTCCCAGTGAATGAATGGAACATCCTGTAGTGGAGATTACAATGATTTCTGAAGGCTGGGTTGTGTGCACAGGAAAATGAGGAGCAAAACAGGTTGAGTGGATAGCCAATTGAACAGCACGACTGCGAACATGAACAGGCCTCTGAAAACCAGCATTGTTTTACTTGGACATTCACAAGTGGTGTAAGATAAATCTGCAGGTAGTGGAGATTCAGTTGAATTCCAGATTCGCAGTGAATGAATGGAACATTCTGTACTGGAGATTGCAATGATTTCTCAAGTCTGGATTGTTTGGACATGAAAATGAAGAGCTGACCACAGTTGTGTGGATACCCAGTAAAAAGCAGGGCTTAGAGTGTGAACAGACCGCTGAAAACCAGCATTGTGTTACTTGGACATTCATAAGTGGTGTAATGAAAGCCTACCTGGAGTGCAGATTCAGATGAATTCCAGATTGGCAGTGAATGAATGGAACATTCTGTACTGGCGATTCCAATGATTTCTGAAGTCTGATATTGTGGAAAAGAAAATGAAAGGCTGACCAGGTTTGAGTGGATAGACAATTGAACAGCACACTGCGAGTGTGAAAAGGCGGCTTGAAAACCAGCATTGGATTACTTGGTCATTCACCAGTGCTGTAATGAAAACCTGCCTGGAGCGGAGAGTCAGATGAATTGCAGAATCGCAGTGAATGAATGGAACAGTCTGTAGTGGAGATCCCAATGATTTCTGAAGGCTGGTTTGTGTGGAGAGGAAAATGAAGAGCTGACCAATATTGAGTGGATAGCCCATTGAACAGCACTTCTGCGAGTTGAACATGCCTCTGAAAACCAGTATTGAGTTACTTGGACATTCACCAGTGGTGTAACGAAAACCTGCCGGGAGTGGAGGTTCAGATGAATTCCAGATTCGCAGTGAATGAATGGAACATTCTCTAGTGGTGATTCCAATGATTTCTGAAGGCTGGGTTTTGTGGACACGAAAATGTAGAGCTGAACAGGGTGGAGTGGATAGCCAAATGAACAGCACGTCTCTTAGTATGAACAGGCCACTGAAAACCAGCATTGGCTTACTTGGACATTCACAAGTGGTGTAACGATAACCCGCCGGGAGTTGAGAGTCAGATGAATTTAAGATTCGCAGTGAATGAACGGAACATTCTGTGGAGGAGGTACCAATTATTTCTGAAGGTTGGGTTATGAGGACAGGAAAATGTAGAGCTGAATAGGGTTGGGTGGATAGCAAATTGAACAGCACGGCTGAGAGTATAAGCAGGCGGCTTAAAACCAGCATTGGCTTCCTTGGACATATACCAGTGGTGTCACGAAAACCTGCCGGGAGTGGAGACTCTGATGAATTCCAGATTCGCGTGATTGAATGGAACATTCTGTAGTGGAGATTGCCAAGATTTAGAAATCTGGATAGTCTGGACAGGATATTGAAGAGCTGACCAATGTTGAGTGGATAGCCAGTGAACAGCACGGTTTCGAGTGTGAACAGACCACTAAGAAGCAGCATTGCATTACTTGGACATTCATCAGTGGTGTAACGAAAGCCTTCCTGGAATGCAGATTCAGATTATTTCCAGATTCACAGTGAATGAATGGAAATTTCTGTAGTAGAGATTCCAATGATTTCTGAACGCTGGGTTGTGTGGACAGGAAAATGAAGAGCTGACTAGGTTTGACTGGATTGCCAATTGAACAGCAAGGCTGTGAGTGTGAACAGCCGCTGAAAACCAGCATTGGATTACCTGGTCATTCACCAGTGTTGTTAGGAAAATCTGCCTGGTGTGGAGAGTCAGAGGAATTCCAGATTCGCAGGGAACGAATGGAACATTCTGAAGTGGAGATAAGAATGATTTCTGAAGGCTCGGTGTGTGGAAGGAAAATCAAGAGCTAACCAGCGTTCACTGGATAGCCAATTGAACAGCACGGCTGCGAGTGTTAACACGCAGCTGAAACCAGCCTTGGGTTGCTTGGACATTCACCAGTGGTGAAACGAAAACCTGCTGGGAGTGGAGAACAAGATGAATTCAAGATTCGCGTGAATGAATGAAACATTCTGTAGTGTAGATTGCAATGGTTTCTGGGGTTTGTATTGTCTGAACTGGAAAAAGAAGAACTCACCAGTGTTGAGTCGCTAGACCGTGAACAGCACGGGTTCGAGTGTGAATAGACCGCTGAAAACCATCATTGCGTTACTTGAACATTCAGCAGTGGTGCAATGAAAACCTGCCGGGAGTGGAGATTCAGATGAATTCCAGATTCGCAGTGAATGAATGGAACATTCTCTAGTGGTGATTCCAATGATTTCTGAAGGCTGGGTTTTGTGGACACGAAAATGTAGAGCTGAACAGGGTGGAATGGATAGCCAAATGAACAGCACGTCTCGTAGTAAGAACAGGCCACTGAAAACCAGCTTTGGCTTAATTGGACATTCACAAGTGGTGTAACGAAAACCTGACGGGAGTTGAGAATTAGATGAATTTCAGATTTGCAGTCAATGAATGGAACATTCTGTGGAGGAGATACCAATTGTTTCTGAGGTTTGGGTTATGTGGACAGGAAAATGGAGCTGAAGAGGGTTGAGTGGATAGCAAATTGAACAGCACGGCTGAGAGTATGAGCAGGCCACTTAAAACCAGCATTGGCTTACTTGGATATTTACCAGTGGTGTCACGAAAACCTGCCGGGAGTGGAGATTCAGATGAATTCCAGATTCGCTGTGAATGAATGGAACATTCTGTAGTGGAGATAACAATGATTTCTCCAGTCTCTGTGGTGTGGACAGGAAAATGTAGAGCTGGCCAGGGTTGAGTGGATAGCCAATTGAACAGCACCACTGCGCTTGTGAAGAAAACACTTAAAACATTGGGTTACTTGGACATTCAACAGTGGTGTAACGAAAACCTGCCGGGAGTGGAGGTTCAGAGGAATTCCAGATTCGCAGTGAATGAATGGAACATTCTCTAGTGGAGATTCCAATGATTTCTGAAGGCTGGGTCGTGTGGAAGGAAAATCAAGAACTAATCAGGATTTAGTGGAAAGCCAATTGTATAGCATGGCTGCGAGTGTGAACATGCAGCTGAAAACCAGCATTGGGTTACTTGGACATTCATCAGTGGTGTAAGGAAAACCTGCATGGAGTGGAGAGTCAGTTGAATTCCACATTCGCAGTGAATGAATGGAACATTCTGTAGAGGAGATTCCAATGATTTCTGAAGCCTGTGTTGTGTGGACAGGAAAATGAAGAGCTGACCAGGCTTGAATCGATAGCCAAGTAAACAGCAGGGCTGCGAATATGAACAGGCCGCTGAAAACCAGCATTGGGTTACTTGGACATTCAACAGTGGTGTAATGAAAACCTGCGTGGAGTTGAGAGTCAGATGAATTCCAGATTCGCAGTGAATGAATGGAACATTCTGTAGTGGAGATAACAAAGATTTCTGAAGGCTGGTAGTGTGGTGGGACAATGAAGAGCTGAACAGGGTGGAGTGAATTGTCAATTAAACAGCACGGCTGCGAGTATGAACAGGCCTCTGAAAACCAGCATTGGCTTACTTGGACATTCACAAGTGGTGTAATGTTAACCAGGCGGGAGTGGAGAATCAGATAAACTCCAGACTCGCAGTGAATGAATGGAACATTCTGTAGTGGAGATTGCAATGATTTCTGAAATCTGGATTGTGGGGACACGAAAATGAAGAGCTGACCAGTGTTGAGTGGATAGCCTGTAAAAAGCCTCGGCTTCGAATGTGAACAGACCACTGAAAACCAGTATTGCATTACTTCGACTTTCAGCAGTGGTGTAACGAAAGCCTGCGTGGAGTGCAGATTCAGATGAATTCCAGATTCCCAGTGAATGAATGGAACATCCTGTAGTGGAGATTACAATGATTTCTGAAGGCTGGGTTGTGTGCACAGGAAAATGAGGAGCAAAACAGGTTGAGTGGATAGCCAATTGAACAGCACGACTGCGAACATGAACAGGCCTCTGAAAACCAGCATTGTTTTACTTGGACATTCACAAGTGGTGTAAGATAAATCTGCAGGTAGTGGAGATTCAGTTGAATTCCAGATTCGCAGTGAATGAATGGAACATTCTGTACTGGAGATTGCAATGATTTCTCAAGTCTGGATTGTTTGGACATGAAAATGAAGAGCTGACCACAGTTGTGTGGATACCCAGTAAAAAGCAGGGCTTAGAGTGTGAACAGACCGCTGAAAACCAGCATTGTGTTACTTGGACATTCATAAGTGGTGTAATGAAAGCCTACCTGGAGTGCAGATTCAGATGAATTCCAGATTGGCAGTGAATGAATGGAACATTCTGTACTGGCGATTCCAATGATTTCTGAAGTCTGATATTGTGGAAAAGAAAATGAAAGGCTGACCAGGTTTGAGTGGATAGACAATTGAACAGCACACTGCGAGTGTGAAAAGGCGGCTGAAAACCAGCATTGGATTACTTGGTCATTCACCAGTGCTGTAATGAAAACCTGCCTGGAGCGGAGAGTCAGATGAATTGCAGAATCGCAGTGAATGAATGGAACAGTCTGTAGTGGAGATCCCAATGATTTCTGAAGGCTGGTTTGTGTGGAGAGGAAAATGAAGAGCTGACCAATATTGAGTGGATAGCCCATTGAACAGCACTTCTGCGAGTTGAACATGCCTCTGAAAACCAGTATTGAGTTACTTGGACATTCACCAGTGGTGTAACGAAAACCTGCCGGGAGTGGAGGTTCAGATGAATTCCAGATTCGCAGTGAATGAATGGAACATTCTCTAGTGGTGATTCCAATGATTTCTGAAGGCTGGGTTTTGTGGACACGAAAATGTAGAGCTGAACAGGGTGGAGTGGATAGCCAAATGAACAGCACGTCTCTTAGTATGAACAGGCCACTGAAAACCAGCATTGGCTTACTTGGACATTCACAAGTGGTGTAACGATAACCCGCCGGGAGTTGAGAGTCAGATGAATTTAAGATTCGCAGTGAATGAACGGAACATTCTGTGGAGGAGGTACCAATTATTTCTGAAGGTTGGGTTATGAGGACAGGAAAATGTAGAGCTGAATAGGGTTGGGTGGATAGCAAATTGAACAGCACGGCTGAGAGTATAAGCAGGCGGCTTAAAACCAGCATTGGCTTCCTTGGACATATACCAGTGGTGTCACGAAAACCTGCCGGGAGTGGAGACTCTGATGAATTCCAGATTCGCGTGATTGAATGGAACATTCTGTAGTGGAGATTGCCAAGATTTAGAAATCTGGATAGTCTGGACAGGATATTGAAGAGCTGACCAATGTTGAGTGGATAGCCAGTGAACAGCACGGTTTCGAGTGTGAACAGACCACTAAGAAGCAGCATTGCATTACTTGGACATTCATCAGTGGTGTAACGAAAGCCTTCCTGGAATGCAGATTCAGATTATTTCCAGATTCACAGTGAATGAATGGAAATTTCTGTAGTAGAGATTCCAATGATTTCTGAACGCTGGGTTGTGTGGACAGGAAAATGAAGAGCTGACTAGGTTTGACTGGATTGCCAATTGAACAGCAAGGCTGTGAGTGTGAACAGCCGCTGAAAACCAGCATTGGATTACCTGGTCATTCACCAGTGTTGTTAGGAAAATCTGCCTGGTGTGGAGAGTCAGAGGAATTCCAGATTCGCAGGGAACGAATGGAACATTCTGAAGTGGAGATAAGAATGATTTCTGAAGGCTCGGTGTGTGGAAGGAAAATCAAGAGCTAACCAGCGTTCACTGGATAGCCAATTGAACAGCACGGCTGCGAGTGTTAACACGCAGCTGAAACCAGCCTTGGGTTGCTTGGACATTCACCAGTGGTGAAACGAAAACCTGCTGGGAGTGGAGAACAAGATGAATTCAAGATTCGCGTGAATGAATGAAACATTCTGTAGTGTAGATTGCAATGGTTTCTGGGGTTTGTATTGTCTGAACTGGAAAAAGAAGAACTCACCAGTGTTGAGTCGCTAGACCGTGAACAGCACGGGTTCGAGTGTGAATAGACCGCTGAAAACCATCATTGCGTTACTTGAACATTCAGCAGTGGTGCAATGAAAACCTGCCGGGAGTGGAGATTCAGATGAATTCCAGATTCGCAGTGAATGAATGGAACATTCTCTAGTGGTGATTCCAATGATTTCTGAAGGCTGGGTTTTGTGGACACGAAAATGTAGAGCTGAACAGGGTGGAATGGATAGCCAAATGAACAGCACGTCTCGTAGTAAGAACAGGCCACTGAAAACCAGCTTTGGCTTAATTGGACATTCACAAGTGGTGTAACGAAAACCTGACGGGAGTTGAGAATTAGATGAATTTCAGATTTGCAGTCAATGAATGGAACATTCTGTGGAGGAGATACCAATTGTTTCTGAGGTTTGGGTTATGTGGACAGGAAAATGGAGCTGAAGAGGGTTGAGTGGATAGCAAATTGAACAGCACGGCTGAGAGTATGAGCAGGCCACTTAAAACCAGCATTGGCTTACTTGGATATTTACCAGTGGTGTCACGAAAACCTGCCGGGAGTGGAGATTCAGATGAATTCCAGATTCGCTGTGAATGAATGGAACATTCTGTAGTGGAGATAACAATGATTTCTCCAGTCTCTGTGGTGTGGACAGGAAAATGTAGAGCTGGCCAGGGTTGAGTGGATAGCCAATTGAACAGCACCACTGCGCTTGTGAAGAAAACACTTAAAACATTGGGTTACTTGGACATTCAACAGTGGTGTAACGAAAACCTGCCGGGAGTGGAGGTTCAGAGGAATTCCAGATTCGCAGTGAATGAATGGAACATTCTCTAGTGGAGATTCCAACGATTTCTGAAGGCTGGGTCGTGTGGAAGGAAAATCAAGAACTAATCAGGATTTAGTGGAAAGCCAATTGTATAGCATGGCTGCGAGTGTGAACATGCAGCTGAAAACCAGCATTGGGTTACTTGGACATTCATCAGTGGTGTAAGGAAAACCTGCATGGAGTGGAGAGTCAGTTGAATTCCACATTCGCAGTGAATGAATGGAACATTCTGTAGAGGAGATTCCAATGATTTCTGAAGCCTGTGTTGTGTGGACAGGAAAATGAAGAGCTGACCAGGCTTGAATCGATAGCCAAGTAAACAGCAGGGCTGCGAATATGAACAGGCCGCTGAAAACCAGCATTGGGTTACTTGGACATTCAACAGTGGTGTAATGAAAACCTGCGTGGAGTTGAGAGTCAGATGAATTCCAGATTCGCAGTGAATGAATGGAACATTCTGTAGTGGAGATAACAAAGATTTCTGAAGGCTGGTAGTGTGGTGGGACAATGAAGAGCTGAACAGGGTGGAGTGAATTGTCAATTAAACAGCACGGCTGCGAGTATGAACAGGCCTCTGAAAACCAGCATTGGCTTACTTGGACATTCACAAGTGGTGTAATGTTAACCAGGCGGGAGTGGAGAATCAGATAAACTCCAGACTCGCAGTGAATGAATGGAACATTCTGTAGTGGAGATTGCAATGATTTCTGAAATCTGGATTGTGGGGACACGAAAATGAAGAGCTGACCAGTGTTGAGTGGATAGCCTGTAAAAAGCCTCGGCTTCGAATGTGAACAGACCACTGAAAACCAGTATTGCATTACTTCGACTTTCAGCAGTGGTGTAACGAAAGCCTGCGTGGAGTGCAGATTCAGATGAATTCCAGATTCCCAGTGAATGAATGGAACATCCTGTAGTGGAGATTACAATGATTTCTGAAGGCTGGGTTGTGTGCACAGGAAAATGAGGAGCAAAACAGGTTGAGTGGATAGCCAATTGAACAGCACGACTGCGAACATGAACAGGCCTCTGAAAACCAGCATTGTTTTACTTGGACATTCACAAGTGGTGTAAGATAAATCTGCAGGTAGTGGAGATTCAGTTGAATTCCAGATTCGCAGTGAATGAATGGAACATTCTGTACTGGAGATTGCAATGATTTCTCAAGTCTGGATTGTTTGGACATGAAAATGAAGAGCTGACCACAGTTGTGTGGATACCCAGTAAAAAGCAGGGCTTAGAGTGTGAACAGACCGCTGAAAACCAGCATTGTGTTACTTGGACATTCATAAGTGGTGTAATGAAAGCCTACCTGGAGTGCAGATTCAGATGAATTCCAGATTGGCAGTGAATGAATGGAACATTCTGTACTGGCGATTCCAATGATTTCTGAAGTCTGATATTGTGGAAAAGAAAATGAAAGGCTGACCAGGTTTGAGTGGATAGACAATTGAACAGCACACTGCGAGTGTGAAAAGGCGGCTTGAAAACCAGCATTGGATTACTTGGTCATTCACCAGTGCTGTAATGAAAACCTGCCTGGAGCGGAGAGTCAGATGAATTGCAGAATCGCAGTGAATGAATGGAACAGTCTGTAGTGGAGATCCCAATGATTTCTGAAGGCTGGTTTGTGTGGAGAGGAAAATGAAGAGCTGACCAATATTGAGTGGATAGCCCATTGAACAGCACTTCTGCGAGTTGAACATGCCTCTGAAAACCAGTATTGAGTTACTTGGACATTCACCAGTGGTGTAACGAAAACCTGCCGGGAGTGGAGGTTCAGATGAATTCCAGATTCGCAGTGAATGAATGGAACATTCTCTAGTGGTGATTCCAATGATTTCTGAAGGCTGGGTTTTGTGGACACGAAAATGTAGAGCTGAACAGGGTGGAGTGGATAGCCAAATGAACAGCACGTCTCTTAGTATGAACAGGCCACTGAAAACCAGCATTGGCTTACTTGGACATTCACAAGTGGTGTAACGATAACCCGCCGGGAGTTGAGAGTCAGATGAATTTAAGATTCGCAGTGAATGAACGGAACATTCTGTGGAGGAGGTACCAATTATTTCTGAAGGTTGGGTTATGAGGACAGGAAAATGTAGAGCTGAATAGGGTTGGGTGGATAGCAAATTGAACAGCACGGCTGAGAGTATAAGCAGGCGGCTTAAAACCAGCATTGGCTTCCTTGGACATATACCAGTGGTGTCACGAAAACCTGCCGGGAGTGGAGACTCTGATGAATTCCAGATTCGCGTGATTGAATGGAACATTCTGTAGTGGAGATTGCCAAGATTTAGAAATCTGGATAGTCTGGACAGGATATTGAAGAGCTGACCAATGTTGAGTGGATAGCCAGTGAACAGCACGGTTTCGAGTGTGAACAGACCACTAAGAAGCAGCATTGCATTACTTGGACATTCATCAGTGGTGTAACGAAAGCCTTCCTGGAATGCAGATTCAGATTATTTCCAGATTCACAGTGAATGAATGGAAATTTCTGTAGTAGAGATTCCAATGATTTCTGAACGCTGGGTTGTGTGGACAGGAAAATGAAGAGCTGACTAGGTTTGACTGGATTGCCAATTGAACAGCAAGGCTGTGAGTGTGAACAGCCGCTGAAAACCAGCATTGGATTACCTGGTCATTCACCAGTGTTGTTAGGAAAATCTGCCTGGTGTGGAGAGTCAGAGGAATTCCAGATTCGCAGGGAACGAATGGAACATTCTGAAGTGGAGATAAGAATGATTTCTGAAGGCTCGGTGTGTGGAAGGAAAATCAAGAGCTAACCAGCGTTCACTGGATAGCCAATTGAACAGCACGGCTGCGAGTGTTAACACGCAGCTGAAACCAGCCTTGGGTTGCTTGGACATTCACCAGTGGTGAAACGAAAACCTGCTGGGAGTGGAGAACAAGATGAATTCAAGATTCGCGTGAATGAATGAAACATTCTGTAGTGTAGATTGCAATGGTTTCTGGGGTTTGTATTGTCTGAACTGGAAAAAGAAGAACTCACCAGTGTTGAGTCGCTAGACCGTGAACAGCACGGGTTCGAGTGTGAATAGACCGCTGAAAACCATCATTGCGTTACTTGAACATTCAGCAGTGGTGCAATGAAAACCTGCCGGGAGTGGAGATTCAGATGAATTCCAGATTCGCAGTGAATGAATGGAACATTCTCTAGTGGTGATTCCAATGATTTCTGAAGGCTGGGTTTTGTGGACACGAAAATGTAGAGCTGAACAGGGTGGAATGGATAGCCAAATGAACAGCACGTCTCGTAGTAAGAACAGGCCACTGAAAACCAGCTTTGGCTTAATTGGACATTCACAAGTGGTGTAACGAAAACCTGACGGGAGTTGAGAATTAGATGAATTTCAGATTTGCAGTCAATGAATGGAACATTCTGTGGAGGAGATACCAATTGTTTCTGAGGTTTGGGTTATGTGGACAGGAAAATGGAGCTGAAGAGGGTTGAGTGGATAGCAAATTGAACAGCACGGCTGAGAGTATGAGCAGGCCACTTAAAACCAGCATTGGCTTACTTGGATATTTACCAGTGGTGTCACGAAAACCTGCCGGGAGTGGAGATTCAGATGAATTCCAGATTCGCTGTGAATGAATGGAACATTCTGTAGTGGAGATAACAATGATTTCTCCAGTCTCTGTGGTGTGGACAGGAAAATGTAGAGCTGGCCAGGGTTGAGTGGATAGCCAATTGAACAGCACCACTGCGCTTGTGAAGAAAACACTTAAAACATTGGGTTACTTGGACATTCAACAGTGGTGTAACGAAAACCTGCCGGGAGTGGAGGTTCAGAGGAATTCCAGATTCGCAGTGAATGAATGGAACATTCTCTAGTGGAGATTCCAACGATTTCTGAAGGCTGGGTCGTGTGGAAGGAAAATCAAGAACTAATCAGGATTTAGTGGAAAGCCAATTGTATAGCATGGCTGCGAGTGTGAACATGCAGCTGAAAACCAGCATTGGGTTACTTGGACATTCATCAGTGGTGTAAGGAAAACCTGCATGGAGTGGAGAGTCAGTTGAATTCCACATTCGCAGTGAATGAATGGAACATTCTGTAGAGGAGATTCCAATGATTTCTGAAGCCTGTGTTGTGTGGACAGGAAAATGAAGAGCTGACCAGGCTTGAATCGATAGCCAAGTAAACAGCAGGGCTGCGAATATGAACAGGCCGCTGAAAACCAGCATTGGGTTACTTGGACATTCAACAGTGGTGTAATGAAAACCTGCGTGGAGTTGAGAGTCAGATGAATTCCAGATTCGCAGTGAATGAATGGAACATTCTGTAGTGGAGATAACAAAGATTTCTGAAGGCTGGTAGTGTGGTGGGACAATGAAGAGCTGAACAGGGTGGAGTGAATTGTCAATTAAACAGCACGGCTGCGAGTATGAACAGGCCTCTGAAAACCAGCATTGGCTTACTTGGACATTCACAAGTGGTGTAATGTTAACCAGGCGGGAGTGGAGAATCAGATAAACTCCAGACTCGCAGTGAATGAATGGAACATTCTGTAGTGGAGATTGCAATGATTTCTGAAATCTGGATTGTGGGGACACGAAAATGAAGAGCTGACCAGTGTTGAGTGGATAGCCTGTAAAAAGCCTCGGCTTCGAATGTGAACAGACCACTGAAAACCAGTATTGCATTACTTCGACTTTCAGCAGTGGTGTAACGAAAGCCTGCGTGGAGTGCAGATTCAGATGAATTCCAGATTCCCAGTGAATGAATGGAACATCCTGTAGTGGAGATTACAATGATTTCTGAAGGCTGGGTTGTGTGCACAGGAAAATGAGGAGCAAAACAGGTTGAGTGGATAGCCAATTGAACAGCACGACTGCGAACATGAACAGGCCTCTGAAAACCAGCATTGTTTTACTTGGACATTCACAAGTGGTGTAAGATAAATCTGCAGGTAGTGGAGATTCAGTTGAATTCCAGATTCGCAGTGAATGAATGGAACATTCTGTACTGGAGATTGCAATGATTTCTCAAGTCTGGATTGTTTGGACATGAAAATGAAGAGCTGACCACAGTTGTGTGGATACCCAGTAAAAAGCAGGGCTTAGAGTGTGAACAGACCGCTGAAAACCAGCATTGTGTTACTTGGACATTCATAAGTGGTGTAATGAAAGCCTACCTGGAGTGCAGATTCAGATGAATTCCAGATTGGCAGTGAATGAATGGAACATTCTGTACTGGCGATTCCAATGATTTCTGAAGTCTGATATTGTGGAAAAGAAAATGAAAGGCTGACCAGGTTTGAGTGGATAGACAATTGAACAGCACACTGCGAGTGTGAAAAGGCGGCTGAAAACCAGCATTGGATTACTTGGTCATTCACCAGTGCTGTAATGAAAACCTGCCTGGAGCGGAGAGTCAGATGAATTGCAGAATCGCAGTGAATGAATGGAACAGTCTGTAGTGGAGATCCCAATGATTTCTGAAGGCTGGTTTGTGTGGAGAGGAAAATGAAGAGCTGACCAATATTGAGTGGATAGCCCATTGAACAGCACTTCTGCGAGTTGAACATGCCTCTGAAAACCAGTATTGAGTTACTTGGACATTCACCAGTGGTGTAACGAAAACCTGCCGGGAGTGGAGGTTCAGATGAATTCCAGATTCGCAGTGAATGAATGGAACATTCTCTAGTGGTGATTCCAATGATTTCTGAAGGCTGGGTTTTGTGGACACGAAAATGTAGAGCTGAACAGGGTGGAGTGGATAGCCAAATGAACAGCACGTCTCTTAGTATGAACAGGCCACTGAAAACCAGCATTGGCTTACTTGGACATTCACAAGTGGTGTAACGATAACCCGCCGGGAGTTGAGAGTCAGATGAATTTAAGATTCGCAGTGAATGAACGGAACATTCTGTGGAGGAGATACCAATTATTTCTGAAGGTTGGGTTATGAGGACAGGAAAATGTAGAGCTGAATAGGGTTGGGTGGATAGCAAATTGAACAGCACGGCTGAGAGTATAAGCAGGCGGCTTAAAACCAGCATTGGCTTCCTTGGACATATACCAGTGGTGTCACGAAAACCTGCCGGGAGTGGAGACTCTGATGAATTCCAGATTCGCGTGATTGAATGGAACATTCTGTAGTGGAGATTGCCAAGATTTAGAAATCTGGATAGTCTGGACAGGATATTGAAGAGCTGACCAATGTTGAGTGGATAGCCAGTGAACAGCACGGTTTCGAGTGTGAACAGACCACTAAGAAGCAGCATTGCATTACTTGGACATTCATCAGTGGTGTAACGAAAGCCTTCCTGGAATGCAGATTCAGATTATTTCCAGATTCACAGTGAATGAATGGAAATTTCTGTAGTAGAGATTCCAATGATTTCTGAACGCTGGGTTGTGTGGACAGGAAAATGAAGAGCTGACTAGGTTTGACTGGATTGCCAATTGAACAGCAAGGCTGTGAGTGTGAACAGCCGCTGAAAACCAGCATTGGATTACCTGGTCATTCACCAGTGTTGTTAGGAAAATCTGCCTGGTGTGGAGAGTCAGAGGAATTCCAGATTCGCAGGGAACGAATGGAACATTCTGAAGTGGAGATAAGAATGATTTCTGAAGGCTCGGTGTGTGGAAGGAAAATCAAGAGCTAACCAGCGTTCACTGGATAGCCAATTGAACAGCACGGCTGCGAGTGTTAACACGCAGCTGAAACCAGCCTTGGGTTGCTTGGACATTCACCAGTGGTGAAACGAAAACCTGCTGGGAGTGGAGAACAAGATGAATTCAAGATTCGCGTGAATGAATGAAACATTCTGTAGTGTAGATTGCAATGGTTTCTGGGGTTTGTATTGTCTGAACTGGAAAAAGAAGAACTCACCAGTGTTGAGTCGCTAGACCGTGAACAGCACGGGTTCGAGTGTGAATAGACCGCTGAAAACCATCATTGCGTTACTTGAACATTCAGCAGTGGTGCAATGAAAACCTGCCGGGAGTGGAGATTCAGATGAATTCCAGATTCGCAGTGAATGAATGGAACATTCTCTAGTGGTGATTCCAATGATTTCTGAAGGCTGGGTTTTGTGGACACGAAAATGTAGAGCTGAACAGGGTGGAATGGATAGCCAAATGAACAGCACGTCTCGTAGTAAGAACAGGCCACTGAAAACCAGCTTTGGCTTAATTGGACATTCACAAGTGGTGTAACGAAAACCTGACGGGAGTTGAGAATTAGATGAATTTCAGATTTGCAGTCAATGAATGGAACATTCTGTGGAGGAGATACCAATTGTTTCTGAGGTTTGGGTTATGTGGACAGGAAAATGGAGCTGAAGAGGGTTGAGTGGATAGCAAATTGAACAGCACGGCTGAGAGTATGAGCAGGCCACTTAAAACCAGCATTGGCTTACTTGGATATTTACCAGTGGTGTCACGAAAACCTGCCGGGAGTGGAGATTCAGATGAATTCCAGATTCGCTGTGAATGAATGGAACATTCTGTAGTGGAGATAACAATGATTTCTCCAGTCTCTGTGGTGTGGACAGGAAAATGTAGAGCTGGCCAGGGTTGAGTGGATAGCCAATTGAACAGCACCACTGCGCTTGTGAAGAAAACACTTAAAACATTGGGTTACTTGGACATTCAACAGTGGTGTAACGAAAACCTGCCGGGAGTGGAGGTTCAGAGGAATTCCAGATTCGCAGTGAATGAATGGAACATTCTCTAGTGGAGATTCCAACGATTTCTGAAGACTGGGTCGTGTGGAAGGAAAATCAAGAACTAATCAGGATTTAGTGGAAAGCCAATTGTATAGCATGGCTGCGAGTGTGAACATGCAGCTGAAAACCAGCATTGGGTTACTTGGACATTCATCAGTGGTGTAAGGAAAACCTGCATGGAGTGGAGAGTCAGTTGAATTCCACATTCGCAGTGAATGAATGGAACATTCTGTAGAGGAGATTCCAATGATTTCTGAAGCCTGTGTTGTGTGGACAGGAAAATGAAGAGCTGACCAGGCTTGAATCGATAGCCAAGTAAACAGCAGGGCTGCGAATATGAACAGGCCGCTGAAAACCAGCATTGGGTTACTTGGACATTCAACAGTGGTGTAATGAAAACCTGCGTGGAGTTGAGAGTCAGATGAATTCCAGATTCGCAGTGAATGAATGGAACATTCTGTAGTGGAGATAACAAAGATTTCTGAAGGCTGGTAGTGTGGTGGGACAATGAAGAGCTGAACAGGGTGGAGTGAATTGTCAATTAAACAGCACGGCTGCGAGTATGAACAGGCCTCTGAAAACCAGCATTGGCTTACTTGGACATTCACAAGTGGTGTAATGTTAACCAGGCGGGAGTGGAGAATCAGATAAACTCCAGACTCGCAGTGAATGAATGGAACATTCTGTAGTGGAGATTGCAATGATTTCTCAAGTCTGGATTGTTTGGACATGAAAATGAAGAGCTGACCACAGTTGTGTGGATACCCAGTAAAAAGCAGGGCTTAGAGTGTGAACAGACCGCTGAAAACCAGCATTGTGTTACTTGGACATTCATAAGTGGTGTAATGAAAGCCTACCTGGAGTGCAGATTCAGATGAATTCCAGATTGGCAGTGAATGAATGGAACATTCTGTACTGGCGATTCCAATGATTTCTGAAGTCTGATATTGTGGAAAAGAAAATGAAAGGCTGACCAGGTTTGAGTGGATAGACAATTGAACAGCACACTGCGAGTGTGAAAAGGCGGCTGAAAACCAGCATTGGATTACTTGGTCATTCACCAGTGCTGTAATGAAAACCTGCCTGGAGCGGAGAGTCAGATGAATTGCAGAATCGCAGTGAATGAATGGAACAGCCTGTAGTGGAGATCCCAATGATTTCTGAAGGCTGGTTTGTGTGGAGAGGAAAATGAAGAGCTGACCAATATTGAGTGGATAGCCCATTGAACAGCACTTCTGCGAGTTGAACATGCCTCTGAAAACCAGTATTGAGTTACTTGGACATTCACCAGTGGTGTAACGAAAACCTGCCGGGAGTGGAGGTTCAGATGAATTCCAGATTCGCAGTGAATGAATGGAACATTCTCTAGTGGTGATTCCAATGATTTCTGAAGGCTGGGTTTTGTGGACACGAAAATGTAGAGCTGAACAGGGTGGAGTGGATAGCCAAATGAACAGCACGTCTCTTAGTATGAACAGGCCACTGAAAACCAGCATTGGCTTACTTGGACATTCACAAGTGGTGTAACGATAACCCGCCGGGAGTTGAGAGTCAGATGAATTTAAGATTCGCAGTGAATGAACGGAACATTCTGTGGAGGAGATACCAATTATTTCTGAAGGTTGGGTTATGAGGACAGGAAAATGTAGAGCTGAATAGGGTTGGGTGGATAGCAAATTGAACAGCACGGCTGAGAGTATAAGCAGGCGGCTTAAAACCAGCATTGGCTTCCTTGGACATATACCAGTGGTGTCACGAAAACCTGCCGGGAGTGGAGACTCTGATGAATTCCAGATTCGCGTGATTGAATGGAACATTCTGTAGTGGAGATTGCCAAGATTTAGAAATCTGGATAGTCTGGACAGGATATTGAAGAGCTGACCAATGTTGAGTGGATAGCCAGTGAACAGCACGGTTTCGAGTGTGAACAGACCACTAAGAAGCAGCATTGCATTACTTGGACATTCATCAGTGGTGTAACGAAAGCCTTCCTGGAATGCAGATTCAGATTATTTCCAGATTCACAGTGAATGAATGGAAATTTCTGTAGTAGAGATTCCAATGATTTCTGAACGCTGGGTTGTGTGGACAGGAAAATGAAGAGCTGACTAGGTTTGACTGGATTGCCAATTGAACAGCAAGGCTGTGAGTGTGAACAGCCGCTGAAAACCAGCATTGGATTACCTGGTCATTCACCAGTGTTGTTAGGAAAATCTGCCTGGTGTGGAGAGTCAGAGGAATTCCAGATTCGCAGGGAACGAATGGAACATTCTGAAGTGGAGATAAGAATGATTTCTGAAGGCTCGGTGTGTGGAAGGAAAATCAAGAGCTAACCAGCGTTCACTGGATAGCCAATTGAACAGCACGGCTGCGAGTGTTAACACGCAGCTGAAACCAGCCTTGGGTTGCTTGGACATTCACCAGTGGTGAAACGAAAACCTGCTGGGAGTGGAGAACAAGATGAATTCAAGATTCGCGTGAATGAATGAAACATTCTGTAGTGTAGATTGCAATGGTTTCTGGGGTTTGTATTGTCTGAACTGGAAAAAGAAGAACTCACCAGTGTTGAGTCGCTAGACCGTGAACAGCACGGGTTCGAGTGTGAATAGACCGCTGAAAACCATCATTGCGTTACTTGAACATTCAGCAGTGGTGCAATGAAAACCTGCCGGGAGTGGAGATTCAGATGAATTCCAGATTCGCAGTGAATGAATGGAACATTCTCTAGTGGTGATTCCAATGATTTCTGAAGGCTGGGTTTTGTGGACACGAAAATGTAGAGCTGAACAGGGTGGAATGGATAGCCAAATGAACAGCACGTCTCGTAGTAAGAACAGGCCACTGAAAACCAGCTTTGGCTTAATTGGACATTCACAAGTGGTGTAACGAAAACCTGACGGGAGTTGAGAATTAGATGAATTTCAGATTTGCAGTCAATGAATGGAACATTCTGTGGAGGAGATACCAATTGTTTCTGAGGTTTGGGTTATGTGGACAGGAAAATGGAGCTGAAGAGGGTTGAGTGGATAGCAAATTGAACAGCACGGCTGAGAGTATGAGCAGGCCACTTAAAACCAGCATTGGCTTACTTGGATATTTACCAGTGGTGTCACGAAAACCTGCCGGGAGTGGAGATTCAGATGAATTCCAGATTCGCTGTGAATGAATGGAACATTCTGTAGTGGAGATAACAATGATTTCTCCAGTCTCTGTGGTGTGGACAGGAAAATGTAGAGCTGGCCAGGGTTGAGTGGATAGCCAATTGAACAGCACCACTGCGCTTGTGAAGAAAACACTTAAAACATTGGGTTACTTGGACATTCAACAGTGGTGTAACGAAAACCTGCCGGGAGTGGAGGTTCAGAGGAATTCCAGATTCGCAGTGAATGAATGGAACATTCTCTAGTGGAGATTCCAACGATTTCTGAAGGCTGGGTCGTGTGGAAGGAAAATCAAGAACTAATCAGGATTTAGTGGAAAGCCAATTGTATAGCATGGCTGCGAGTGTGAACATGCAGCTGAAAACCAGCATTGGGTTACTTGGACATTCATCAGTGGTGTAAGGAAAACCTGCATGGAGTGGAGAGTCAGTTGAATTCCACATTCGCAGTGAATGAATGGAACATTCTGTAGAGGAGATTCCAATGATTTCTGAAGCCTGTGTTGTGTGGACAGGAAAATGAAGAGCTGACCAGGCTTGAATCGATAGCCAAGTAAACAGCAGGGCTGCGAATATGAACAGGCCGCTGAAAACCAGCATTGGGTTACTTGGACATTCAACAGTGGTGTAATGAAAACCTGCGTGGAGTTGAGAGTCAGATGAATTCCAGATTCGCAGTGAATGAATGGAACATTCTGTAGTGGAGATAACAAAGATTTCTGAAGGCTGGTAGTGTGGTGGGACAATGAAGAGCTGAACAGGGTGGAGTGAATTGTCAATTAAACAGCACGGCTGCGAGTATGAACAGGCCTCTGAAAACCAGCATTGGCTTACTTGGACATTCACAAGTGGTGTAATGTTAACCAGGCGGGAGTGGAGAATCAGATAAACTCCAGACTCGCAGTGAATGAATGGAACATTCTGTAGTGGAGATTGCAATGATTTCTGAAATCTGGATTGTGGGGACACGAAAATGAAGAGCTGACCAGTGTTGAGTGGATAGCCTGTAAAAAGCCTCGGCTTCGAATGTGAACAGACCACTGAAAACCAGTATTGCATTACTTCGACTTTCAGCAGTGGTGTAACGAAAGCCTGCGTGGAGTGCAGATTCAGATGAATTCCAGATTCCCAGTGAATGAATGGAACATCCTGTAGTGGAGATTACAATGATTTCTGAAGGCTGGGTTGTGTGCACAGGAAAATGAGGAGCAAAACAGGTTGAGTGGATAGCCAATTGAACAGCACGACTGCGAACATGAACAGGCCTCTGAAAACCAGCATTGTTTTACTTGGACATTCACAAGTGGTGTAAGATAAATCTGCAGGTAGTGGAGATTCAGTTGAATTCCAGATTCGCAGTGAATGAATGGAACATTCTGTACTGGAGATTGCAATGATTTCTCAAGTCTGGATTGTTTGGACATGAAAATGAAGAGCTGACCACAGTTGTGTGGATACCCAGTAAAAAGCAGGGCTTAGAGTGTGAACAGACCGCTGAAAACCAGCATTGTGTTACTTGGACATTCATAAGTGGTGTAATGAAAGCCTACCTGGAGTGCAGATTCAGATGAATTCCAGATTGGCAGTGAATGAATGGAACATTCTGTACTGGCGATTCCAATGATTTCTGAAGTCTGATATTGTGGAAAAGAAAATGAAAGGCTGACCAGGTTTGAGTGGATAGACAATTGAACAGCACACTGCGAGTGTGAAAAGGCGGCTGAAAACCAGCATTGGATTACTTGGTCATTCACCAGTGCTGTAATGAAAACCTGCCTGGAGCGGAGAGTCAGATGAATTGCAGAATCGCAGTGAATGAATGGAACAGTCTGTAGTGGAGATCCCAATGATTTCTGAAGGCTGGTTTGTGTGGAGAGGAAAATGAAGAGCTGACCAATATTGAGTGGATAGCCCATTGAACAGCACTTCTGCGAGTTGAACATGCCTCTGAAAACCAGTATTGAGTTACTTGGACATTCACCAGTGGTGTAACGAAAACCTGCCGGGAGTGGAGGTTCAGATGAATTCCAGATTCGCAGTGAATGAATGGAACATTCTCTAGTGGTGATTCCAATGATTTCTGAAGGCTGGGTTTTGTGGACACGAAAATGTAGAGCTGAACAGGGTGGAGTGGATAGCCAAATGAACAGCACGTCTCTTAGTATGAACAGGCCACTGAAAACCAGCATTGGCTTACTTGGACATTCACAAGTGGTGTAACGATAACCCGCCGGGAGTTGAGAGTCAGATGAATTTAAGATTCGCAGTGAATGAACGGAACATTCTGTGGAGGAGATACCAATTATTTCTGAAGGTTGGGTTATGAGGACAGGAAAATGTAGAGCTGAATAGGGTTGGGTGGATAGCAAATTGAACAGCACGGCTGAGAGTATAAGCAGGCGGCTTAAAACCAGCATTGGCTTCCTTGGACATATACCAGTGGTGTCACGAAAACCTGCCGGGAGTGGAGACTCTGATGAATTCCAGATTCGCGTGATTGAATGGAACATTCTGTAGTGGAGATTGCCAAGATTTAGAAATCTGGATAGTCTGGACAGGATATTGAAGAGCTGACCAATGTTGAGTGGATAGCCAGTGAACAGCACGGTTTCGAGTGTGAACAGACCACTAAGAAGCAGCATTGCATTACTTGGACATTCATCAGTGGTGTAACGAAAGCCTTCCTGGAATGCAGATTCAGATTATTTCCAGATTCACAGTGAATGAATGGAAATTTCTGTAGTAGAGATTCCAATGATTTCTGAACGCTGGGTTGTGTGGACAGGAAAATGAAGAGCTGACTAGGTTTGACTGGATTGCCAATTGAACAGCAAGGCTGTGAGTGTGAACAGCCGCTGAAAACCAGCATTGGATTACCTGGTCATTCACCAGTGTTGTTAGGAAAATCTGCCTGGTGTGGAGAGTCAGAGGAATTCCAGATTCGCAGGGAACGAATGGAACATTCTGAAGTGGAGATAAGAATGATTTCTGAAGGCTCGGTGTGTGGAAGGAAAATCAAGAGCTAACCAGCGTTCACTGGATAGCCAATTGAACAGCACGGCTGCGAGTGTTAACACGCAGCTGAAACCAGCCTTGGGTTGCTTGGACATTCACCAGTGGTGAAACGAAAACCTGCTGGGAGTGGAGAACAAGATGAATTCAAGATTCGCGTGAATGAATGAAACATTCTGTAGTGTAGATTGCAATGGTTTCTGGGGTTTGTATTGTCTGAACTGGAAAAAGAAGAACTCACCAGTGTTGAGTCGCTAGACCGTGAACAGCACGGGTTCGAGTGTGAATAGACCGCTGAAAACCATCATTGCGTTACTTGAACATTCAGCAGTGGTGCAATGAAAACCTGCCGGGAGTGGAGATTCAGATGAATTCCAGATTCGCAGTGAATGAATGGAACATTCTCTAGTGGTGATTCCAATGATTTCTGAAGGCTGGGTTTTGTGGACACGAAAATGTAGAGCTGAACAGGGTGGAATGGATAGCCAAATGAACAGCACGTCTCGTAGTAAGAACAGGCCACTGAAAACCAGCTTTGGCTTAATTGGACATTCACAAGTGGTGTAACGAAAACCTGACGGGAGTTGAGAATTAGATGAATTTCAGATTTGCAGTCAATGAATGGAACATTCTGTGGAGGAGATACCAATTGTTTCTGAGGTTTGGGTTATGTGGACAGGAAAATGGAGCTGAAGAGGGTTGAGTGGATAGCAAATTGAACAGCACGGCTGAGAGTATGAGCAGGCCACTTAAAACCAGCATTGGCTTACTTGGATATTTACCAGTGGTGTCACGAAAACCTGCCGGGAGTGGAGATTCAGATGAATTCCAGATTCGCTGTGAATGAATGGAACATTCTGTAGTGGAGATAACAATGATTTCTCCAGTCTCTGTGGTGTGGACAGGAAAATGTAGAGCTGGCCAGGGTTGAGTGGATAGCCAATTGAACAGCACCACTGCGCTTGTGAAGAAAACACTTAAAACATTGGGTTACTTGGACATTCAACAGTGGTGTAACGAAAACCTGCCGGGAGTGGAGGTTCAGAGGAATTCCAGATTCGCAGTGAATGAATGGAACATTCTCTAGTGGAGATTCCAACGATTTCTGAAGACTGGGTCGTGTGGAAGGAAAATCAAGAACTAATCAGGATTTAGTGGAAAGCCAATTGTATAGCATGGCTGCGAGTGTGAACATGCAGCTGAAAACCAGCATTGGGTTACTTGGACATTCATCAGTGGTGTAAGGAAAACCTGCATGGAGTGGAGAGTCAGTTGAATTCCACATTCGCAGTGAATGAATGGAACATTCTGTAGAGGAGATTCCAATGATTTCTGAAGCCTGTGTTGTGTGGACAGGAAAATGAAGAGCTGACCAGGCTTGAATCGATAGCCAAGTAAACAGCAGGGCTGCGAATATGAACAGGCCGCTGAAAACCAGCATTGGGTTACTTGGACATTCAACAGTGGTGTAATGAAAACCTGCGTGGAGTTGAGAGTCAGATGAATTCCAGATTCGCAGTGAATGAATGGAACATTCTGTAGTGGAGATAACAAAGATTTCTGAAGGCTGGTAGTGTGGTGGGACAATGAAGAGCTGAACAGGGTGGAGTGAATTGTCAATTAAACAGCACGGCTGCGAGTATGAACAGGCCTCTGAAAACCAGCATTGGCTTACTTGGACATTCACAAGTGGTGTAATGTTAACCAGGCGGGAGTGGAGAATCAGATAAACTCCAGACTCGCAGTGAATGAATGGAACATTCTGTAGTGGAGATTGCAATGATTTCTGAAATCTGGATTGTGGGGACACGAAAATGAAGAGCTGACCAGTGTTGAGTGGATAGCCTGTAAAAAGCCTCGGCTTCGAATGTGAACAGACCACTGAAAACCAGTATTGCATTACTTCGACTTTCAGCAGAGGTGTAACGAAAGCCTGCGTGGAGTGCAGATTCAGATGAATTCCAGATTCCCAGTGAATGAATGGAACATCCTGTAGTGGAGATTACAATGATTTCTGAAGGCTGGGTTGTGTGCACAGGAAAATGAGGAGCAAAACAGGTTGAGTGGATAGCCAATTGAACAGCACGACTGCGAACATGAACAGGCCTCTGAAAACCAGCATTGTTTTACTTGGACATTCACAAGTGGTGTAAGATAAATCTGCAGGTAGTGGAGATTCAGTTGAATTCCAGATTCGCAGTGAATGAATGGAACATTCTGTACTGGAGATTGCAATGATTTCTCAAGTCTGGATTGTTTGGACATGAAAATGAAGAGCTGACCACAGTTGTGTGGATACCCAGTAAAAAGCAGGGCTTAGAGTGTGAACAGACCGCTGAAAACCAGCATTGTGTTACTTGGACATTCATAAGTGGTGTAATGAAAGCCTACCTGGAGTGCAGATTCAGATGAATTCCAGATTGGCAGTGAATGAATGGAACATTCTGTACTGGCGATTCCAATGATTTCTGAAGTCTGATATTGTGGAAAAGAAAATGAAAGGCTGACCAGGTTTGAGTGGATAGACAATTGAACAGCACACTGCGAGTGTGAAAAGGCGGCTTGAAAACCAGCATTGGATTACTTGGTCATTCACCAGTGCTGTAATGAAAACCTGCCTGGAGCGGAGAGTCAGATGAATTGCAGAATCGCAGTGAATGAATGGAACAGTCTGTAGTGGAGATCCCAATGATTTCTGAAGGCTGGTTTGTGTGGAGAGGAAAATGAAGAGCTGACCAATATTGAGTGGATAGCCCATTGAACAGCACTTCTGCGAGTTGAACATGCCTCTGAAAACCAGTATTGAGTTACTTGGACATTCACCAGTGGTGTAACGAAAACCTGCCGGGAGTGGAGGTTCAGATGAATTCCAGATTCGCAGTGAATGAATGGAACATTCTCTAGTGGTGATTCCAATGATTTCTGAAGGCTGGGTTTTGTGGACACGAAAATGTAGAGCTGAACAGGGTGGAGTGGATAGCCAAATGAACAGCACGTCTCTTAGTATGAACAGGCCACTGAAAACCAGCATTGGCTTACTTGGACATTCACAAGTGGTGTAACGATAACCCGCCGGGAGTTGAGAGTCAGATGAATTTAAGATTCGCAGTGAATGAACGGAACATTCTGTGGAGGAGGTACCAATTATTTCTGAAGGTTGGGTTATGAGGACAGGAAAATGTAGAGCTGAATAGGGTTGGGTGGATAGCAAATTGAACAGCACGGCTGAGAGTATAAGCAGGCGGCTTAAAACCAGCATTGGCTTCCTTGGACATATACCAGTGGTGTCACGAAAACCTGCCGGGAGTGGAGACTCTGATGAATTCCAGATTCGCGTGATTGAATGGAACATTCTGTAGTGGAGATTGCCAAGATTTAGAAATCTGGATAGTCTGGACAGGATATTGAAGAGCTGACCAATGTTGAGTGGATAGCCAGTGAACAGCACGGTTTCGAGTGTGAACAGACCACTAAGAAGCAGCATTGCATTACTTGGACATTCATCAGTGGTGTAACGAAAGCCTTCCTGGAATGCAGATTCAGATTATTTCCAGATTCACAGTGAATGAATGGAAATTTCTGTAGTAGAGATTCCAATGATTTCTGAACGCTGGGTTGTGTGGACAGGAAAATGAAGAGCTGACTAGGTTTGACTGGATTGCCAATTGAACAGCAAGGCTGTGAGTGTGAACAGCCGCTGAAAACCAGCATTGGATTACCTGGTCATTCACCAGTGTTGTTAGGAAAATCTGCCTGGTGTGGAGAGTCAGAGGAATTCCAGATTCGCAGGGAACGAATGGAACATTCTGAAGTGGAGATAAGAATGATTTCTGAAGGCTCGGTGTGTGGAAGGAAAATCAAGAGCTAACCAGCGTTCACTGGATAGCCAATTGAACAGCACGGCTGCGAGTGTTAACACGCAGCTGAAACCAGCCTTGGGTTGCTTGGACATTCACCAGTGGTGAAACGAAAACCTGCTGGGAGTGGAGAACAAGATGAATTCAAGATTCGCGTGAATGAATGAAACATTCTGTAGTGTAGATTGCAATGGTTTCTGGGGTTTGTATTGTCTGAACTGGAAAAAGAAGAACTCACCAGTGTTGAGTCGCTAGACCGTGAACAGCACGGGTTCGAGTGTGAATAGACCGCTGAAAACCATCATTGCGTTACTTGAACATTCAGCAGTGGTGCAATGAAAACCTGCCGGGAGTGGAGATTCAGATGAATTCCAGATTCGCAGTGAATGAATGGAACATTCTCTAGTGGTGATTCCAATGATTTCTGAAGGCTGGGTTTTGTGGACACGAAAATGTAGAGCTGAACAGGGTGGAATGGATAGCCAAATGAACAGCACGTCTCGTAGTAAGAACAGGCCACTGAAAACCAGCTTTGGCTTAATTGGACATTCACAAGTGGTGTAACGAAAACCTGACGGGAGTTGAGAATTAGATGAATTTCAGATTTGCAGTCAATGAATGGAACATTCTGTGGAGGAGATACCAATTGTTTCTGAAGTTTGGGTTATGTGGACAGGAAAATGGAGCTGAAGAGGGTTGAGTGGATAGCAAATTGAACAGCACGGCTGAGAGTATGAGCAGGCCACTTAAAACCAGCATTGGCTTACTTGGATATTTACCAGTGGTGTCACGAAAACCTGCCGGGAGTGGAGATTCAGATGAATTCCAGATTCGCTGTGAATGAATGGAACATTCTGTAGTGGAGATAACAATGATTTCTCCAGTCTCTGTGGTGTGGACAGGAAAATGTAGAGCTGGCCAGGGTTGAGTGGATAGCCAATTGAACAGCACCACTGCGCTTGTGAAGAAAACACTTAAAACATTGGGTTACTTGGACATTCAACAGTGGTGTAACGAAAACCTGCCGGGAGTGGAGGTTCAGAGGAATTCCAGATTCGCAGTGAATGAATGGAACATTCTCTAGTGGAGATTCCAATGATTTCTGAAGGCTGGGTCGTGTGGAAGGAAAATCAAGAACTAATCAGGATTTAGTGGAAAGCCAATTGTATAGCATGGCTGCGAGTGTGAACATGCAGCTGAAAACCAGCATTGGGTTACTTGGACATTCATCAGTGGTGTAAGGAAAACCTGCATGGAGTGGAGAGTCAGTTGAATTCCACATTCGCAGTGAATGAATGGAACATTCTGTAGAGGAGATTCCAATGATTTCTGAAGCCTGTGTTGTGTGGACAGGAAAATGAAGAGCTGACCAGGCTTGAATCGATAGCCAAGTAAACAGCAGGGCTGCGAATATGAACAGGCCGCTGAAAACCAGCATTGGGTTACTTGGACATTCAACAGTGGTGTAATGAAAACCTGCGTGGAGTTGAGAGTCAGATGAATTCCAGATTCGCAGTGAATGAATGGAACATTCTGTAGTGGAGATAACAAAGATTTCTGAAGGCTGGTAGTGTGGTGGGACAATGAAGAGCTGAACAGGGTGGAGTGAATTGTCAATTAAACAGCACGGCTGCGAGTATGAACAGGCCTCTGAAAACCAGCATTGGCTTACTTGGACATTCACAAGTGGTGTAATGTTAACCAGGCGGGAGTGGAGAATCAGATAAACTCCAGACTCGCAGTGAATGAATGGAACATTCTGTAGTGGAGATTGCAATGATTTCTGAAATCTGGATTGTGGGGACACGAAAATGAAGAGCTGACCAGTGTTGAGTGGATAGCCTGTAAAAAGCCTCGGCTTCGAATGTGAACAGACCACTGAAAACCAGTATTGCATTACTTCGACTTTCAGCAGTGGTGTAACGAAAGCCTGCGTGGAGTGCAGATTCAGATGAATTCCAGATTCCCAGTGAATGAATGGAACATCCTGTAGTGGAGATTACAATGATTTCTGAAGGCTGGGTTGTGTGCACAGGAAAATGAGGAGCAAAACAGGTTGAGTGGATAGCCAATTGAACAGCACGACTGCGAACATGAACAGGCCTCTGAAAACCAGCATTGTTTTACTTGGACATTCACAAGTGGTGTAAGATAAATCTGCAGGTAGTGGAGATTCAGTTGAATTCCAGATTCGCAGTGAATGAATGGAACATTCTGTACTGGAGATTGCAATGATTTCTCAAGTCTGGATTGTTTGGACATGAAAATGAAGAGCTGACCACAGTTGTGTGGATACCCAGTAAAAAGCAGGGCTTAGAGTGTGAACAGACCGCTGAAAACCAGCATTGTGTTACTTGGACATTCATAAGTGGTGTAATGAAAGCCTACCTGGAGTGCAGATTCAGATGAATTCCAGATTGGCAGTGAATGAATGGAACATTCTGTACTGGCGATTCCAATGATTTCTGAAGTCTGATATTGTGGAAAAGAAAATGAAAGGCTGACCAGGTTTGAGTGGATAGACAATTGAACAGCACACTGCGAGTGTGAAAAGGCGGCTGAAAACCAGCATTGGATTACTTGGTCATTCACCAGTGCTGTAATGAAAACCTGCCTGGAGCGGAGAGTCAGATGAATTGCAGAATCGCAGTGAATGAATGGAACAGTCTGTAGTGGAGATCCCAATGATTTCTGAAGGCTGGTTTGTGTGGAGAGGAAAATGAAGAGCTGACCAATATTGAGTGGATAGCCCATTGAACAGCACTTCTGCGAGTTGAACATGCCTCTGAAAACCAGTATTGAGTTACTTGGACATTCACCAGTGGTGTAACGAAAACCTGCCGGGAGTGGAGGTTCAGATGAATTCCAGATTCGCAGTGAATGAATGGAACATTCTCTAGTGGTGATTCCAATGATTTCTGAAGGCTGGGTTTTGTGGACACGAAAATGTAGAGCTGAACAGGGTGGAGTGGATAGCCAAATGAACAGCACGTCTCTTAGTATGAACAGGCCACTGAAAACCAGCATTGGCTTACTTGGACATTCACAAGTGGTGTAACGATAACCCGCCGGGAGTTGAGAGTCAGATGAATTTAAGATTCGCAGTGAATGAACGGAACATTCTGTGGAGGAGGTACCAATTATTTCTGAAGGTTGGGTTATGAGGACAGGAAAATGTAGAGCTGAATAGGGTTGGGTGGATAGCAAATTGAACAGCACGGCTGAGAGTATAAGCAGGCGGCTTAAAACCAGCATTGGCTTCCTTGGACATATACCAGTGGTGTCACGAAAACCTGCCGGGAGTGGAGACTCTGATGAATTCCAGATTCGCGTGATTGAATGGAACATTCTGTAGTGGAGATTGCCAAGATTTAGAAATCTGGATAGTCTGGACAGGATATTGAAGAGCTGACCAATGTTGAGTGGATAGCCAGTGAACAGCACGGTTTCGAGTGTGAACAGACCACTAAGAAGCAGCATTGCATTACTTGGACATTCATCAGTGGTGTAACGAAAGCCTTCCTGGAATGCAGATTCAGATTATTTCCAGATTCACAGTGAATGAATGGAAATTTCTGTAGTAGAGATTCCAATGATTTCTGAACGCTGGGTTGTGTGGACAGGAAAATGAAGAGCTGACTAGGTTTGACTGGATTGCCAATTGAACAGCAAGGCTGTGAGTGTGAACAGCCGCTGAAAACCAGCATTGGATTACCTGGTCATTCACCAGTGTTGTTAGGAAAATCTGCCTGGTGTGGAGAGTCAGAGGAATTCCAGATTCGCAGGGAACGAATGGAACATTCTGAAGTGGAGATAAGAATGATTTCTGAAGGCTCGGTGTGTGGAAGGAAAATCAAGAGCTAACCAGCGTTCACTGGATAGCCAATTGAACAGCACGGCTGCGAGTGTTAACACGCAGCTGAAACCAGCCTTGGGTTGCTTGGACATTCACCAGTGGTGAAACGAAAACCTGCTGGGAGTGGAGAACAAGATGAATTCAAGATTCGCGTGAATGAATGAAACATTCTGTAGTGTAGATTGCAATGGTTTCTGGGGTTTGTATTGTCTGAACTGGAAAAAGAAGAACTCACCAGTGTTGAGTCGCTAGACCGTGAACAGCACGGGTTCGAGTGTGAATAGACCGCTGAAAACCATCATTGCGTTACTTGAACATTCAGCAGTGGTGCAATGAAAACCTGCCGGGAGTGGAGATTCAGATGAATTCCAGATTCGCAGTGAATGAATGGAACATTCTCTAGTGGTGATTCCAATGATTTCTGAAGGCTGGGTTTTGTGGACACGAAAATGTAGAGCTGAACAGGGTGGAATGGATAGCCAAATGAACAGCACGTCTCGTAGTAAGAACAGGCCACTGAAAACCAGCTTTGGCTTAATTGGACATTCACAAGTGGTGTAACGAAAACCTGACGGGAGTTGAGAATTAGATGAATTTCAGATTTGCAGTCAATGAATGGAACATTCTGTGGAGGAGATACCAATTGTTTCTGAGGTTTGGGTTATGTGGACAGGAAAATGGAGCTGAAGAGGGTTGAGTGGATAGCAAATTGAACAGCACGGCTGAGAGTATGAGCAGGCCACTTAAAACCAGCATTGGCTTACTTGGATATTTACCAGTGGTGTCACGAAAACCTGCCGGGAGTGGAGATTCAGATGAATTCCAGATTCGCTGTGAATGAATGGAACATTCTGTAGTGGAGATAACAATGATTTCTCCAGTCTCTGTGGTGTGGACAGGAAAATGTAGAGCTGGCCAGGGTTGAGTGGATAGCCAATTGAACAGCACCACTGCGCTTGTGAAGAAAACACTTAAAACATTGGGTTACTTGGACATTCAACAGTGGTGTAACGAAAACCTGCCGGGAGTGGAGGTTCAGAGGAATTCCAGATTCGCAGTGAATGAATGGAACATTCTCTAGTGGAGATTCCAACGATTTCTGAAGGCTGGGTCGTGTGGAAGGAAAATCAAGAACTAATCAGGATTTAGTGGAAAGCCAATTGTATAGCATGGCTGCGAGTGTGAACATGCAGCTGAAAACCAGCATTGGGTTACTTGGACATTCATCAGTGGTGTAAGGAAAACCTGCATGGAGTGGAGAGTCAGTTGAATTCCACATTCGCAGTGAATGAATGGAACATTCTGTAGAGGAGATTCCAATGATTTCTGAAGCCTGTGTTGTGTGGACAGGAAAATGAAGAGCTGACCAGGCTTGAATCGATAGCCAAGTAAACAGCAGGGCTGCGAATATGAACAGGCCGCTGAAAACCAGCATTGGGTTACTTGGACATTCAACAGTGGTGTAATGAAAACCTGCGTGGAGTTGAGAGTCAGATGAATTCCAGATTCGCAGTGAATGAATGGAACATTCTGTAGTGGAGATAACAAAGATTTCTGAAGGCTGGTAGTGTGGTGGGACAATGAAGAGCTGAACAGGGTGGAGTGAATTGTCAATTAAACAGCACGGCTGCGAGTATGAACAGGCCTCTGAAAACCAGCATTGGCTTACTTGGACATTCACAAGTGGTGTAATGTTAACCAGGCGGGAGTGGAGAATCAGATAAACTCCAGACTCGCAGTGAATGAATGGAACATTCTGTAGTGGAGATTGCAATGATTTCTGAAATCTGGATTGTGGGGACACGAAAATGAAGAGCTGACCAGTGTTGAGTGGATAGCCTGTAAAAAGCCTCGGCTTCGAATGTGAACAGACCACTGAAAACCAGTATTGCATTACTTCGACTTTCAGCAGTGGTGTAACGAAAGCCTGCGTGGAGTGCAGATTCAGATGAATTCCAGATTCCCAGTGAATGAATGGAACATCCTGTAGTGGAGATTACAATGATTTCTGAAGGCTGGGTTGTGTGCACAGGAAAATGAGGAGCAAAACAGGTTGAGTGGATAGCCAATTGAACAGCACGACTGCGAACATGAACAGGCCTCTGAAAACCAGCATTGTTTTACTTGGACATTCACAAGTGGTGTAAGATAAATCTGCAGGTAGTGGAGATTCAGTTGAATTCCAGATTCGCAGTGAATGAATGGAACATTCTGTACTGGAGATTGCAATGATTTCTCAAGTCTGGATTGTTTGGACATGAAAATGAAGAGCTGACCACAGTTGTGTGGATACCCAGTAAAAAGCAGGGCTTAGAGTGTGAACAGACCGCTGAAAACCAGCATTGTGTTACTTGGACATTCATAAGTGGTGTAATGAAAGCCTACCTGGAGTGCAGATTCAGATGAATTCCAGATTGGCAGTGAATGAATGGAACATTCTGTACTGGCGATTCCAATGATTTCTGAAGTCTGATATTGTGGAAAAGAAAATGAAAGGCTGACCAGGTTTGAGTGGATAGACAATTGAACAGCACACTGCGAGTGTGAAAAGGCGGCTTGAAAACCAGCATTGGATTACTTGGTCATTCACCAGTGCTGTAATGAAAACCTGCCTGGAGCGGAGAGTCAGATGAATTGCAGAATCGCAGTGAATGAATGGAACAGTCTGTAGTGGAGATCCCAATGATTTCTGAAGGCTGGTTTGTGTGGAGAGGAAAATGAAGAGCTGACCAATATTGAGTGGATAGCCCATTGAACAGCACTTCTGCGAGTTGAACATGCCTCTGAAAACCAGTATTGAGTTACTTGGACATTCACCAGTGGTGTAACGAAAACCTGCCGGGAGTGGAGGTTCAGATGAATTCCAGATTCGCAGTGAATGAATGGAACATTCTCTAGTGGTGATTCCAATGATTTCTGAAGGCTGGGTTTTGTGGACACGAAAATGTAGAGCTGAACAGGGTGGAGTGGATAGCCAAATGAACAGCACGTCTCTTAGTATGAACAGGCCACTGAAAACCAGCATTGGCTTACTTGGACATTCACAAGTGGTGTAACGATAACCCGCCGGGAGTTGAGAGTCAGATGAATTTAAGATTCGCAGTGAATGAACGGAACATTCTGTGGAGGAGGTACCAATTATTTCTGAAGGTTGGGTTATGAGGACAGGAAAATGTAGAGCTGAATAGGGTTGGGTGGATAGCAAATTGAACAGCACGGCTGAGAGTATAAGCAGGCGGCTTAAAACCAGCATTGGCTTCCTTGGACATATACCAGTGGTGTCACGAAAACCTGCCGGGAGTGGAGACTCTGATGAATTCCAGATTCGCGTGATTGAATGGAACATTCTGTAGTGGAGATTGCCAAGATTTAGAAATCTGGATAGTCTGGACAGGATATTGAAGAGCTGACCAATGTTGAGTGGATAGCCAGTGAACAGCACGGTTTCGAGTGTGAACAGACCACTAAGAAGCAGCATTGCATTACTTGGACATTCATCAGTGGTGTAACGAAAGCCTTCCTGGAATGCAGATTCAGATTATTTCCAGATTCACAGTGAATGAATGGAAATTTCTGTAGTAGAGATTCCAATGATTTCTGAACGCTGGGTTGTGTGGACAGGAAAATGAAGAGCTGACTAGGTTTGACTGGATTGCCAATTGAACAGCAAGGCTGTGAGTGTGAACAGCCGCTGAAAACCAGCATTGGATTACCTGGTCATTCACCAGTGTTGTTAGGAAAATCTGCCTGGTGTGGAGAGTCAGAGGAATTCCAGATTCGCAGGGAACGAATGGAACATTCTGAAGTGGAGATAAGAATGATTTCTGAAGGCTCGGTGTGTGGAAGGAAAATCAAGAGCTAACCAGCGTTCACTGGATAGCCAATTGAACAGCACGGCTGCGAGTGTTAACACGCAGCTGAAACCAGCCTTGGGTTGCTTGGACATTCACCAGTGGTGAAACGAAAACCTGCTGGGAGTGGAGAACAAGATGAATTCAAGATTCGCGTGAATGAATGAAACATTCTGTAGTGTAGATTGCAATGGTTTCTGGGGTTTGTATTGTCTGAACTGGAAAAAGAAGAACTCACCAGTGTTGAGTCGCTAGACCGTGAACAGCACGGGTTCGAGTGTGAATAGACCGCTGAAAACCATCATTGCGTTACTTGAACATTCAGCAGTGGTGCAATGAAAACCTGCCGGGAGTGGAGATTCAGATGAATTCCAGATTCGCAGTGAATGAATGGAACATTCTCTAGTGGTGATTCCAATGATTTCTGAAGGCTGGGTTTTGTGGACACGAAAATGTAGAGCTGAACAGGGTGGAATGGATAGCCAAATGAACAGCACGTCTCGTAGTAAGAACAGGCCACTGAAAACCAGCTTTGGCTTAATTGGACATTCACAAGTGGTGTAACGAAAACCTGACGGGAGTTGAGAATTAGATGAATTTCAGATTTGCAGTCAATGAATGGAACATTCTGTGGAGGAGATACCAATTGTTTCTGAGGTTTGGGTTATGTGGACAGGAAAATGGAGCTGAAGAGGGTTGAGTGGATAGCAAATTGAACAGCACGGCTGAGAGTATGAGCAGGCCACTTAAAACCAGCATTGGCTTACTTGGATATTTACCAGTGGTGTCACGAAAACCTGCCGGGAGTGGAGATTCAGATGAATTCCAGATTCGCTGTGAATGAATGGAACATTCTGTAGTGGAGATAACAATGATTTCTCCAGTCTCTGTGGTGTGGACAGGAAAATGTAGAGCTGGCCAGGGTTGAGTGGATAGCCAATTGAACAGCACCACTGCGCTTGTGAAGAAAACACTTAAAACATTGGGTTACTTGGACATTCAACAGTGGTGTAACGAAAACCTGCCGGGAGTGGAGGTTCAGAGGAATTCCAGATTCGCAGTGAATGAATGGAACATTCTCTAGTGGAGATTCCAACGATTTCTGAAGGCTGGGTCGTGTGGAAGGAAAATCAAGAACTAATCAGGATTTAGTGGAAAGCCAATTGTATAGCATGGCTGCGAGTGTGAACATGCAGCTGAAAACCAGCATTGGGTTACTTGGACATTCATCAGTGGTGTAAGGAAAACCTGCATGGAGTGGAGAGTCAGTTGAATTCCACATTCGCAGTGAATGAATGGAACATTCTGTAGAGGAGATTCCAATGATTTCTGAAGCCTGTGTTGTGTGGACAGGAAAATGAAGAGCTGACCAGGCTTGAATCGATAGCCAAGTAAACAGCAGGGCTGCGAATATGAACAGGCCGCTGAAAACCAGCATTGGGTTACTTGGACATTCAACAGTGGTGTAATGAAAACCTGCGTGGAGTTGAGAGTCAGATGAATTCCAGATTCGCAGTGAATGAATGGAACATTCTGTAGTGGAGATAACAAAGATTTCTGAAGGCTGGTAGTGTGGTGGGACAATGAAGAGCTGAACAGGGTGGAGTGAATTGTCAATTAAACAGCACGGCTGCGAGTATGAACAGGCCTCTGAAAACCAGCATTGGCTTACTTGGACATTCACAAGTGGTGTAATGTTAACCAGGCGGGAGTGGAGAATCAGATAAACTCCAGACTCGCAGTGAATGAATGGAACATTCTGTAGTGGAGATTGCAATGATTTCTGAAATCTGGATTGTGGGGACACGAAAATGAAGAGCTGACCAGTGTTGAGTGGATAGCCTGTAAAAAGCCTCGGCTTCGAATGTGAACAGACCACTGAAAACCAGTATTGCATTACTTCGACTTTCAGCAGTGGTGTAACGAAAGCCTGCGTGGAGTGCAGATTCAGATGAATTCCAGATTCCCAGTGAATGAATGGAACATCCTGTAGTGGAGATTACAATGATTTCTGAAGGCTGGGTTGTGTGCACAGGAAAATGAGGAGCAAAACAGGTTGAGTGGATAGCCAATTGAACAGCACGACTGCGAACATGAACAGGCCTCTGAAAACCAGCATTGTTTTACTTGGACATTCACAAGTGGTGTAAGATAAATCTGCAGGTAGTGGAGATTCAGTTGAATTCCAGATTCGCAGTGAATGAATGGAACATTCTGTACTGGAGATTGCAATGATTTCTCAAGTCTGGATTGTTTGGACATGAAAATGAAGAGCTGACCACAGTTGTGTGGATACCCAGTAAAAAGCAGGGCTTAGAGTGTGAACAGACCGCTGAAAACCAGCATTGTGTTACTTGGACATTCATAAGTGGTGTAATGAAAGCCTACCTGGAGTGCAGATTCAGATGAATTCCAGATTGGCAGTGAATGAATGGAACATTCTGTACTGGCGATTCCAATGATTTCTGAAGTCTGATATTGTGGAAAAGAAAATGAAAGGCTGACCAGGTTTGAGTGGATAGACAATTGAACAGCACACTGCGAGTGTGAAAAGGCGGCTTGAAAACCAGCATTGGATTACTTGGTCATTCACCAGTGCTGTAATGAAAACCTGCCTGGAGCGGAGAGTCAGATGAATTGCAGAATCGCAGTGAATGAATGGAACAGTCTGTAGTGGAGATCCCAATGATTTCTGAAGGCTGGTTTGTGTGGAGAGGAAAATGAAGAGCTGACCAATATTGAGTGGATAGCCCATTGAACAGCACTTCTGCGAGTTGAACATGCCTCTGAAAACCAGTATTGAGTTACTTGGACATTCACCAGTGGTGTAACGAAAACCTGCCGGGAGTGGAGGTTCAGATGAATTCCAGATTCGCAGTGAATGAATGGAACATTCTCTAGTGGTGATTCCAATGATTTCTGAAGGCTGGGTTTTGTGGACACGAAAATGTAGAGCTGAACAGGGTGGAGTGGATAGCCAAATGAACAGCACGTCTCTTAGTATGAACAGGCCACTGAAAACCAGCATTGGCTTACTTGGACATTCACAAGTGGTGTAACGATAACCCGCCGGGAGTTGAGAGTCAGATGAATTTAAGATTCGCAGTGAATGAACGGAACATTCTGTGGAGGAGGTACCAATTATTTCTGAAGGTTGGGTTATGAGGACAGGAAAATGTAGAGCTGAATAGGGTTGGGTGGATAGCAAATTGAACAGCACGGCTGAGAGTATAAGCAGGCGGCTTAAAACCAGCATTGGCTTCCTTGGACATATACCAGTGGTGTCACGAAAACCTGCCGGGAGTGGAGACTCTGATGAATTCCAGATTCGCGTGATTGAATGGAACATTCTGTAGTGGAGATTGCCAAGATTTAGAAATCTGGATAGTCTGGACAGGATATTGAAGAGCTGACCAATGTTGAGTGGATAGCCAGTGAACAGCACGGTTTCGAGTGTGAACAGACCACTAAGAAGCAGCATTGCATTACTTGGACATTCATCAGTGGTGTAACGAAAGCCTTCCTGGAATGCAGATTCAGATTATTTCCAGATTCACAGTGAATGAATGGAAATTTCTGTAGTAGAGATTCCAATGATTTCTGAACGCTGGGTTGTGTGGACAGGAAAATGAAGAGCTGACTAGGTTTGACTGGATTGCCAATTGAACAGCAAGGCTGTGAGTGTGAACAGCCGCTGAAAACCAGCATTGGATTACCTGGTCATTCACCAGTGTTGTTAGGAAAATCTGCCTGGTGTGGAGAGTCAGAGGAATTCCAGATTCGCAGGGAACGAATGGAACATTCTGAAGTGGAGATAAGAATGATTTCTGAAGGCTCGGTGTGTGGAAGGAAAATCAAGAGCTAACCAGCGTTCACTGGATAGCCAATTGAACAGCACGGCTGCGAGTGTTAACACGCAGCTGAAACCAGCCTTGGGTTGCTTGGACATTCACCAGTGGTGAAACGAAAACCTGCTGGGAGTGGAGAACAAGATGAATTCAAGATTCGCGTGAATGAATGAAACATTCTGTAGTGTAGATTGCAATGGTTTCTGGGGTTTGTATTGTCTGAACTGGAAAAAGAAGAACTCACCAGTGTTGAGTCGCTAGACCGTGAACAGCACGGGTTCGAGTGTGAATAGACCGCTGAAAACCATCATTGCGTTACTTGAACATTCAGCAGTGGTGCAATGAAAACCTGCCGGGAGTGGAGATTCAGATGAATTCCAGATTCGCAGTGAATGAATGGAACATTCTCTAGTGGTGATTCCAATGATTTCTGAAGGCTGGGTTTTGTGGACACGAAAATGTAGAGCTGAACAGGGTGGAATGGATAGCCAAATGAACAGCACGTCTCGTAGTAAGAACAGGCCACTGAAAACCAGCTTTGGCTTAATTGGACATTCACAAGTGGTGTAACGAAAACCTGACGGGAGTTGAGAATTAGATGAATTTCAGATTTGCCGTCAATGAATGGAACATTCTGTGGAGGAGATACCAATTGTTTCTGAAGTTTGGGTTATGTGGACAGGAAAATGGAGCTGAAGAGGGTTGAGTGGATAGCAAATTGAACAGCACGGCTGAGAGTATGAGCAGGCCACTTAAAACCAGCATTGGCTTACTTGGATATTTACCAGTGGTGTCACGAAAACCTGCCGGGAGTGGAGATTCAGATGAATTCCAGATTCGCTGTGAATGAATGGAACATTCTGTAGTGGAGATAACAATGATTTCTCCAGTCTCTGTGGTGTGGACAGGAAAATGTAGAGCTGGCCAGGGTTGAGTGGATAGCCAATTGAACAGCACCACTGCGCTTGTGAAGAAAACACTTAAAACATTGGGTTACTTGGACATTCAACAGTGGTGTAACGAAAACCTGCCGGGAGTGGAGGTTCAGAGGAATTCCAGATTCGCAGTGAATGAATGGAACATTCTCTAGTGGAGATTCCAATGATTTCTGAAGGCTGGGTCGTGTGGAAGGAAAATCAAGAACTAATCAGGATTTAGTGGAAAGCCAATTGTATAGCATGGCTGCGAGTGTGAACATGCAGCTGAAAACCAGCATTGGGTTACTTGGACATTCATCAGTGGTGTAAGGAAAACCTGCATGGAGTGGAGAGTCAGTTGAATTCCACATTCGCAGTGAATGAATGGAACATTCTGTAGAGGAGATTCCAATGATTTCTGAAGCCTGTGTTGTGTGGACAGGAAAATGAAGAGCTGACCAGGCTTGAATCGATAGCCAAGTAAACAGCAGGGCTGCGAATATGAACAGGCCGCTGAAAACCAGCATTGGGTTACTTGGACATTCAACAGTGGTGTAATGAAAACCTGCGTGGAGTTGAGAGTCAGATGAATTCCAGATTCGCAGTGAATGAATGGAACATTCTGTAGTGGAGATAACAAAGATTTCTGAAGGCTGGTAGTGTGGTGGGACAATGAAGAGCTGAACAGGGTGGAGTGAATTGTCAATTAAACAGCACGGCTGCGAGTATGAACAGGCCTCTGAAAACCAGCATTGGCTTACTTGGACATTCACAAGTGGTGTAATGTTAACCAGGCGGGAGTGGAGAATCAGATAAACTCCAGACTCGCAGTGAATGAATGGAACATTCTGTAGTGGAGATTGCAATGATTTCTGAAATCTGGATTGTGGGGACACGAAAATGAAGAGCTGACCAGTGTTGAGTGGATAGCCTGTAAAAAGCCTCGGCTTCGAATGTGAACAGACCACTGAAAACCAGTATTGCATTACTTCGACTTTCAGCAGTGGTGTAACGAAAGCCTGCGTGGAGTGCAGATTCAGATGAATTCCAGATTCCCAGTGAATGAATGGAACATCCTGTAGTGGAGATTACAATGATTTCTGAAGGCTGGGTTGTGTGCACAGGAAAATGAGGAGCAAAACAGGTTGAGTGGATAGCCAATTGAACAGCACGACTGCGAATATGAACAGGCCTCTGAAAACCAGCATTGTTTTACTTGGACATTCACAAGTGGTGTAAGATAAATCTGCAGGTAGTGGAGATTCAGTTGAATTCCAGATTCGCAGTGAATGAATGGAACATTCTGTACTGGAGATTGCAATGATTTCTCAAGTCTGGATTGTTTGGACATGAAAATGAAGAGCTGACCACAGTTGTGTGGATACCCAGTAAAAAGCAGGGCTTAGAGTGTGAACAGACCGCTGAAAACCAGCATTGTGTTACTTGGACATTCATAAGTGGTGTAATGAAAGCCTACCTGGAGTGCAGATTCAGATGAATTCCAGATTGGCAGTGAATGAATGGAACATTCTGTACTGGCGATTCCAATGATTTCTGAAGTCTGATATTGTGGAAAAGAAAATGAAAGGCTGACCAGGTTTGAGTGGATAGACAATTGAACAGCACACTGCGAGTGTGAAAAGGCGGCTTGAAAACCAGCATTGGATTACTTGGTCATTCACCAGTGCTGTAATGAAAACCTGCCTGGAGCGGAGAGTCAGATGAATTGCAGAATCGCAGTGAATGAATGGAACAGTCTGTAGTGGAGAGCCCAATGATTTCTGAAGGCTGGTTTGTGTGGAGAGGAAAATGAAGAGCTGACCAATATTGAGTGGATAGCCCATTGAACAGCACTTCTGCGAGTTGAACATGCCTCTGAAAACCAGTATTGAGTTACTTGGACATTCACCAGTGGTGTAACGAAAACCTGCCGGGAGTGGAGGTTCAGATGAATTCCAGATTCGCAGTGAATGAATGGAACATTCTCTAGTGGTGATTCCAATGATTTCTGAAGGCTGGGTTTTGTGGACACGAAAATGTAGAGCTGAACAGGGTGGAGTGGATAGCCAAATGAACAGCACGTCTCTTAGTATGAACAGGCCACTGAAAACCAGCATTGGCTTACTTGGACATTCACAAGTGGTGTAACGATAACCCGCCGGGAGTTGAGAGTCAGATGAATTTAAGATTCGCAGTGAATGAACGGAACATTCTGTGGAGGAGATACCAATTATTTCTGAAGGTTGGGTTATGAGGACAGGAAAATGTAGAGCTGAATAGGGTTGGGTGGATAGCAAATTGAACAGCACGGCTGAGAGTATAAGCAGGCGGCTTAAAACCAGCATTGGCTTCCTTGGACATATACCAGTGGTGTCACGAAAACCTGCCGGGAGTGGAGACTCTGATGAATTCCAGATTCGCGTGATTGAATGGAACATTCTGTAGTGGAGATTGCCAAGATTTAGAAATCTGGATAGTCTGGACAGGATATTGAAGAGCTGACCAATGTTGAGTGGATAGCCAGTGAACAGCACGGTTTCGAGTGTGAACAGACCACTAAGAAGCAGCATTGCATTACTTGGACATTCATCAGTGGTGTAACGAAAGCCTTCCTGGAATGCAGATTCAGATTATTTCCAGATTCACAGTGAATGAATGGAAATTTCTGTAGTAGAGATTCCAATGATTTCTGAACGCTGGGTTGTGTGGACAGGAAAATGAAGAGCTGACTAGGTTTGACTGGATTGCCAATTGAACAGCAAGGCTGTGAGTGTGAACAGCCGCTGAAAACCAGCATTGGATTACCTGGTCATTCACCAGTGTTGTTAGGAAAATCTGCCTGGTGTGGAGAGTCAGAGGAATTCCAGATTCGCAGGGAACGAATGGAACATTCTGAAGTGGAGATAAGAATGATTTCTGAAGGCTCGGTGTGTGGAAGGAAAATCAAGAGCTAACCAGCGTTCACTGGATAGCCAATTGAACAGCACGGCTGCGAGTGTTAACACGCAGCTGAAACCAGCCTTGGGTTGCTTGGACATTCACCAGTGGTGAAACGAAAACCTGCTGGGAGTGGAGAACAAGATGAATTCAAGATTCGCGTGAATGAATGAAACATTCTGTAGTGTAGATTGCAATGGTTTCTGAGGTTTGTATTGTCTGAACTGGAAAAAGAAGAACTCACCAGTGTTGAGTCGCTAGACCGTGAACAGCACGGGTTCGAGTGTGAATAGACCGCTGAAAACCATCATTGCGTTACTTGAACATTCAGCAGTGGTGCAATGAAAACCTGCCGGGAGTGGAGATTCAGATGAATTCCAGATTCGCAGTGAATGAATGGAACATTCTCTAGTGGTGATTCCAATGATTTCTGAAGGCTGGGTTTTGTGGACACGAAAATGTAGAGCTGAACAGGGTGGAATGGATAGCCAAATGAACAGCACGTCTCGTAGTAAGAACAGGCCACTGAAAACCAGCTTTGGCTTAATTGGACATTCACAAGTGGTGTAACGAAAACCTGACGGGAGTTGAGAATTAGATGAATTTCAGATTTGCAGTCAATGAATGGAACATTCTGTGGAGGAGATACCAATTGTTTCTGAGGTTTGGGTTATGTGGACAGGAAAATGGAGCTGAAGAGGGTTGAGTGGATAGCAAATTGAACAGCACGGCTGAGAGTATGAGCAGGCCACTTAAAACCAGCATTGGCTTACTTGGATATTTACCAGTGGTGTCACGAAAACCTGCCGGGAGTGGAGATTCAGATGAATTCCAGATTCGCTGTGAATGAATGGAACATTCTGTAGTGGAGATAACAATGATTTCTCCAGTCTCTGTGGTGTGGACAGGAAAATGTAGAGCTGGCCAGGGTTGAGTGGATAGCCAATTGAACAGCACCACTGCGCTTGTGAAGAAAACACTTAAAACATTGGGTTACTTGGACATTCAACAGTGGTGTAACGAAAACCTGCCGGGAGTGGAGGTTCAGAGGAATTCCAGATTCGCAGTGAATGAATGGAACATTCTCTAGTGGAGATTCCAATGATTTCTGAAGGCTGGGTCGTGTGGAAGGAAAATCAAGAACTAATCAGGATTTAGTGGAAAGCCAATTGTATAGCATGGCTGCGAGTGTGAACATGCAGCTGAAAACCAGCATTGGGTTACTTGGACATTCATCAGTGGTGTAAGGAAAACCTGCATGGAGTGGAGAGTCAGTTGAATTCCACATTCGCAGTGAATGAATGGAACATTCTGTAGAGGAGATTCCAATGATTTCTGAAGCCTGTGTTGTGTGGACAGGAAAATGAAGAGCTGACCAGGCTTGAATCGATAGCCAAGTAAACAGCAGGGCTGCGAATATGAACAGGCCGCTGAAAACCAGCATTGGGTTACTTGGACATTCAACAGTGGTGTAATGAAAACCTGCGTGGAGTTGAGAGTCAGATGAATTCCAGATTCGCAGTGAATGAATGGAACATTCTGTAGTGGAGATAACAAAGATTTCTGAAGGCTGGTAGTGTGGTGGGACAATGAAGAGCTGAACAGGGTGGAGTGAATTGTCAATTAAACAGCACGGCTGCGAGTATGAACAGGCCTCTGAAAACCAGCATTGGCTTACTTGGACATTCACAAGTGGTGTAATGTTAACCAGGCGGGAGTGGAGAATCAGATAAACTCCAGACTCGCAGTGAATGAATGGAACATTCTGTAGTGGAGATTGCAATGATTTCTGAAATCTGGATTGTGGGGACACGAAAATGAAGAGCTGACCAGTGTTGAGTGGATAGCCTGTAAAAAGCCTCGGCTTCGAATGTGAACAGACCACTGAAAACCAGTATTGCATTACTTCGACTTTCAGCAGTGGTGTAACGAAAGCCTGCGTGGAGTGCAGATTCAGATGAATTCCAGATTCCCAGTGAATGAATGGAACATCCTGTAGTGGAGATTACAATGATTTCTGAAGGCTGGGTTGTGTGCACAGGAAAATGAGGAGCAAAACAGGTTGAGTGGATAGCCAATTGAACAGCACGACTGCGAATATGAACAGGCCTCTGAAAACCAGCATTGTTTTACTTGGACATTCACAAGTGGTGTAAGATAAATCTGCAGGTAGTGGAGATTCAGTTGAATTCCAGATTCGCAGTGAATGAATGGAACATTCTGTACTGGAGATTGCAATGATTTCTCAAGTCTGGATTGTTTGGACATGAAAATGAAGAGCTGACCACAGTTGTGTGGATACCCAGTAAAAAGCAGGGCTTAGAGTGTGAACAGACCGCTGAAAACCAGCATTGTGTTACTTGGACATTCATAAGTGGTGTAATGAAAGCCTACCTGGAGTGCAGATTCAGATGAATTCCAGATTGGCAGTGAATGAATGGAACATTCTGTACTGGCGATTCCAATGATTTCTGAAGTCTGATATTGTGGAAAAGAAAATGAAAGGCTGACCAGGTTTGAGTGGATAGACAATTGAACAGCACACTGCGAGTGTGAAAAGGCGGCTTGAAAACCAGCATTGGATTACTTGGTCATTCACCAGTGCTGTAATGAAAACCTGCCTGGAGCGGAGAGTCAGATGAATTGCAGAATCGCAGTGAATGAATGGAACAGTCTGTAGTGGAGAGCCCAATGATTTCTGAAGGCTGGTTTGTGTGGAGAGGAAAATGAAGAGCTGACCAATATTGAGTGGATAGCCCATTGAACAGCACTTCTGCGAGTTGAACATGCCTCTGAAAACCAGTATTGAGTTACTTGGACATTCACCAGTGGTGTAACGAAAACCTGCCGGGAGTGGAGGTTCAGATGAATTCCAGATTCGCAGTGAATGAATGGAACATTCTCTAGTGGTGATTCCAATGATTTCTGAAGGCTGGGTTTTGTGGACACGAAAATGTAGAGCTGAACAGGGTGGAGTGGATAGCCAAATGAACAGCACGTCTCTTAGTATGAACAGGCCACTGAAAACCAGCATTGGCTTACTTGGACATTCACAAGTGGTGTAACGATAACCCGCCGGGAGTTGAGAGTCAGATGAATTTAAGATTCGCAGTGAATGAACGGAACATTCTGTGGAGGAGATACCAATTATTTCTGAAGGTTGGGTTATGAGGACAGGAAAATGTAGAGCTGAATAGGGTTGGGTGGATAGCAAATTGAACAGCACGGCTGAGAGTATAAGCAGGCGGCTTAAAACCAGCATTGGCTTCCTTGGACATATACCAGTGGTGTCACGAAAACCTGCCGGGAGTGGAGACTCTGATGAATTCCAGATTCGCGTGATTGAATGGAACATTCTGTAGTGGAGATTGCCAAGATTTAGAAATCTGGATAGTCTGGACAGGATATTGAAGAGCTGACCAATGTTGAGTGGATAGCCAGTGAACAGCACGGTTTCGAGTGTGAACAGACCACTAAGAAGCAGCATTGCATTACTTGGACATTCATCAGTGGTGTAACGAAAGCCTTCCTGGAATGCAGATTCAGATTATTTCCAGATTCACAGTGAATGAATGGAAATTTCTGTAGTAGAGATTCCAATGATTTCTGAACGCTGGGTTGTGTGGACAGGAAAATGAAGAGCTGACTAGGTTTGACTGGATTGCCAATTGAACAGCAAGGCTGTGAGTGTGAACAGCCGCTGAAAACCAGCATTGGATTACCTGGTCATTCACCAGTGTTGTTAGGAAAATCTGCCTGGTGTGGAGAGTCAGAGGAATTCCAGATTCGCAGGGAACGAATGGAACATTCTGAAGTGGAGATAAGAATGATTTCTGAAGGCTCGGTGTGTGGAAGGAAAATCAAGAGCTAACCAGCGTTCACTGGATAGCCAATTGAACAGCACGGCTGCGAGTGTTAACACGCAGCTGAAACCAGCCTTGGGTTGCTTGGACATTCACCAGTGGTGAAACGAAAACCTGCTGGGAGTGGAGAACAAGATGAATTCAAGATTCGCGTGAATGAATGAAACATTCTGTAGTGTAGATTGCAATGGTTTCTGGGGTTTGTATTGTCTGAACTGGAAAAAGAAGAACTCACCAGTGTTGAGTCGCTAGACCGTGAACAGCACGGGTTCGAGTGTGAATAGACCGCTGAAAACCATCATTGCGTTACTTGAACATTCAGCAGTGGTGCAATGAAAACCTGCCGGGAGTGGAGATTCAGATGAATTCCAGATTCGCAGTGAATGAATGGAACATTCTCTAGTGGTGATTCCAATGATTTCTGAAGGCTGGGTTTTGTGGACACGAAAATGTAGAGCTGAACAGGGTGGAATGGATAGCCAAATGAACAGCACGTCTCGTAGTAAGAACAGGCCACTGAAAACCAGCTTTGGCTTAATTGGACATTCACAAGTGGTGTAACGAAAACCTGACGGGAGTTGAGAATTAGATGAATTTCAGATTTGCAGTCAATGAATGGAACATTCTGTGGAGGAGATACTAATTGTTTCTGAAGTTTGGGTTATGTGGACAGGAAAATGGAGCTGAAGAGGGTTGAGTGGATAGCAAATTGAACAGCACGGCTGAGAGTATGAGCAGGCCACTTAAAACCAGCATTGGCTTACTTGGATATTTACCAGTGGTGTCACGAAAACCTGCCGGGAGTGGAGATTCAGATGAATTCCAGATTCGCTGTGAATGAATGGAACATTCTGTAGTGGAGATAACAATGATTTCTCCAGTCTCTGTGGTGTGGACAGGAAAATGTAGAGCTGGCCAGGGTTGAGTGGATAGCCAATTGAACAGCACCACTGCGCTTGTGAAGAAAACACTTAAAACATTGGGTTACTTGGACATTCAACAGTGGTGTAACGAAAACCTGCCGGGAGTGGAGGTTCAGAGGAATTCCAGATTCGCAGTGAATGAATGGAACATTCTCTAGTGGAGATTCCAATGATTTCTGAAGGCTGGGTCGTGTGGAAGGAAAATCAAGAACTAATCAGGATTTAGTGGAAAGCCAATTGTATAGCATGGCTGCGAGTGTGAACATGCAGCTGAAAACCAGCATTGGGTTACTTGGACATTCATCAGTGGTGTAAGGAAAACCTGCATGGAGTGGAGAGTCAGTTGAATTCCACATTCGCAGTGAATGAATGGAACATTCTGTAGAGGAGATTCCAATGATTTCTGAAGCCTGTGTTGTGTGGACAGGAAAATGAAGAGCTGACCAGGCTTGAATCGATAGCCAAGTAAACAGCAGGGCTGCGAATATGAACAGGCCGCTGAAAACCAGCATTGGGTTACTTGGACATTCAACAGTGGTGTAATGAAAACCTGCGTGGAGTTGAGAGTCAGATGAATTCCAGATTCGCAGTGAATGAATGGAACATTCTGTAGTGGAGATAACAAAGATTTCTGAAGGCTGGTAGTGTGGTGGGACAATGAAGAGCTGAACAGGGTGGAGTGAATTGTCAATTAAACAGCACGGCTGCGAGTATGAACAGGCCTCTGAAAACCAGCATTGGCTTACTTGGACATTCACAAGTGGTGTAATGTTAACCAGGCGGGAGTGGAGAATCAGATAAACTCCAGACTCGCAGTGAATGAATGGAACATTCTGTAGTGGAGATTGCAATGATTTCTGAAATCTGGATTGTGGGGACACGAAAATGAAGAGCTGACCAGTGTTGAGTGGATAGCCTGTAAAAAGCCTCGGCTTCGAATGTGAACAGACCACTGAAAACCAGTATTGCATTACTTCGACTTTCAGCAGAGGTGTAACGAAAGCCTGCGTGGAGTGCAGATTCAGATGAATTCCAGATTCCCAGTGAATGAATGGAACATCCTGTAGTGGAGATTACAATGATTTCTGAAGGCTGGGTTGTGTGCACAGGAAAATGAGGAGCAAAACAGGTTGAGTGGATAGCCAATTGAACAGCACGACTGCGAACATGAACAGGCCTCTGAAAACCAGCATTGTTTTACTTGGACATTCACAAGTGGTGTAAGATAAATCTGCAGGTAGTGGAGATTCAGTTGAATTCCAGATTCGCAGTGAATGAATGGAACATTCTGTACTGGAGATTGCAATGATTTCTCAAGTCTGGATTGTTTGGACATGAAAATGAAGAGCTGACCACAGTTGTGTGGATACCCAGTAAAAAGCAGGGCTTAGAGTGTGAACAGACCGCTGAAAACCAGCATTGTGTTACTTGGACATTCATAAGTGGTGTAATGAAAGCCTACCTGGAGTGCAGATTCAGATGAATTCCAGATTGGCAGTGAATGAATGGAACATTCTGTACTGGCGATTCCAATGATTTCTGAAGTCTGATATTGTGGAAAAGAAAATGAAAGGCTGACCAGGTTTGAGTGGATAGACAATTGAACAGCACACTGCGAGTGTGAAAAGGCGGCTGAAAACCAGCATTGGATTACTTGGTCATTCACCAGTGCTGTAATGAAAACCTGCCTGGAGCGGAGAGTCAGATGAATTGCAGAATCGCAGTGAATGAATGGAACAGCCTGTAGTGGAGATCCCAATGATTTCTGAAGGCTGGTTTGTGTGGAGAGGAAAATGAAGAGCTGACCAATATTGAGTGGATAGCCCATTGAACAGCACTTCTGCGAGTTGAACATGCCTCTGAAAACCAGTATTGAGTTACTTGGACATTCACCAGTGGTGTAACGAAAACCTGCCGGGAGTGGAGGTTCAGATGAATTCCAGATTCGCAGTGAATGAATGGAACATTCTCTAGTGGTGATTCCAATGATTTCTGAAGGCTGGGTTTTGTGGACACGAAAATGTAGAGCTGAACAGGGTGGAGTGGATAGCCAAATGAACAGCACGTCTCTTAGTATGAACAGGCCACTGAAAACCAGCATTGGCTTACTTGGACATTCACAAGTGGTGTAACGATAACCCGCCGGGAGTTGAGAGTCAGATGAATTTAAGATTCGCAGTGAATGAACGGAACATTCTGTGGAGGAGATACCAATTATTTCTGAAGGTTGGGTTATGAGGACAGGAAAATGTAGAGCTGAATAGGGTTGGGTGGATAGCAAATTGAACAGCACGGCTGAGAGTATAAGCAGGCGGCTTAAAACCAGCATTGGCTTCCTTGGACATATACCAGTGGTGTCACGAAAACCTGCCGGGAGTGGAGACTCTGATGAATTCCAGATTCGCGTGATTGAATGGAACATTCTGTAGTGGAGATTGCCAAGATTTAGAAATCTGGATAGTCTGGACAGGATATTGAAGAGCTGACCAATGTTGAGTGGATAGCCAGTGAACAGCACGGTTTCGAGTGTGAACAGACCACTAAGAAGCAGCATTGCATTACTTGGACATTCATCAGTGGTGTAACGAAAGCCTTCCTGGAATGCAGATTCAGATTATTTCCAGATTCACAGTGAATGAATGGAAATTTCTGTAGTAGAGATTCCAATGATTTCTGAACGCTGGGTTGTGTGGACAGGAAAATGAAGAGCTGACTAGGTTTGACTGGATTGCCAATTGAACAGCAAGGCTGTGAGTGTGAACAGCCGCTGAAAACCAGCATTGGATTACCTGGTCATTCACCAGTGTTGTTAGGAAAATCTGCCTGGTGTGGAGAGTCAGAGGAATTCCAGATTCGCAGGGAACGAATGGAACATTCTGAAGTGGAGATAAGAATGATTTCTGAAGGCTCGGTGTGTGGAAGGAAAATCAAGAGCTAACCAGCGTTCACTGGATAGCCAATTGAACAGCACGGCTGCGAGTGTTAACACGCAGCTGAAACCAGCCTTGGGTTGCTTGGACATTCACCAGTGGTGAAACGAAAACCTGCTGGGAGTGGAGAACAAGATGAATTCAAGATTCGCGTGAATGAATGAAACATTCTGTAGTGTAGATTGCAATGGTTTCTGGGGTTTGTATTGTCTGAACTGGAAAAAGAAGAACTCACCAGTGTTGAGTCGCTAGACCGTGAACAGCACGGGTTCGAGTGTGAATAGACCGCTGAAAACCATCATTGCGTTACTTGAACATTCAGCAGTGGTGCAATGAAAACCTGCCGGGAGTGGAGATTCAGATGAATTCCAGATTCGCAGTGAATGAATGGAACATTCTCTAGTGGTGATTCCAATGATTTCTGAAGGCTGGGTTTTGTGGACACGAAAATGTAGAGCTGAACAGGGTGGAATGGATAGCCAAATGAACAGCACGTCTCGTAGTAAGAACAGGCCACTGAAAACCAGCTTTGGCTTAATTGGACATTCACAAGTGGTGTAACGAAAACCTGACGGGAGTTGAGAATTAGATGAATTTCAGATTTGCAGTCAATGAATGGAACATTCTGTGGAGGAGATACCAATTGTTTCTGAGGTTTGGGTTATGTGGACAGGAAAATGGAGCTGAAGAGGGTTGAGTGGATAGCAAATTGAACAGCACGGCTGAGAGTATGAGCAGGCCACTTAAAACCAGCATTGGCTTACTTGGATATTTACCAGTGGTGTCACGAAAACCTGCCGGGAGTGGAGATTCAGATGAATTCCAGATTCGCTGTGAATGAATGGAACATTCTGTAGTGGAGATAACAATGATTTCTCCAGTCTCTGTGGTGTGGACAGGAAAATGTAGAGCTGGCCAGGGTTGAGTGGATAGCCAATTGAACAGCACCACTGCGCTTGTGAAGAAAACACTTAAAACATTGGGTTACTTGGACATTCAACAGTGGTGTAACGAAAACCTGCCGGGAGTGGAGGTTCAGAGGAATTCCAGATTCGCAGTGAATGAATGGAACATTCTCTAGTGGAGATTCCAATGATTTCTGAAGGCTGGGTCGTGTGGAAGGAAAATCAAGAACTAATCAGGATTTAGTGGAAAGCCAATTGTATAGCATGGCTGCGAGTGTGAACATGCAGCTGAAAACCAGCATTGGGTTACTTGGACATTCATCAGTGGTGTAAGGAAAACCTGCATGGAGTGGAGAGTCAGTTGAATTCCACATTCGCAGTGAATGAATGGAACATTCTGTAGAGGAGATTCCAATGATTTCTGAAGCCTGTGTTGTGTGGACAGGAAAATGAAGAGCTGACCAGGCTTGAATCGATAGCCAAGTAAACAGCAGGGCTGCGAATATGAACAGGCCGCTGAAAACCAGCATTGGGTTACTTGGACATTCAACAGTGGTGTAATGAAAACCTGCGTGGAGTTGAGAGTCAGATGAATTCCAGATTCGCAGTGAATGAATGGAACATTCTGTAGTGGAGATAACAAAGATTTCTGAAGGCTGGTAGTGTGGTGGGACAATGAAGAGCTGAACAGGGTGGAGTGAATTGTCAATTAAACAGCACGGCTGCGAGTATGAACAGGCCTCTGAAAACCAGCATTGGCTTACTTGGACATTCACAAGTGGTGTAATGTTAACCAGGCGGGAGTGGAGAATCAGATAAACTCCAGACTCGCAGTGAATGAATGGAACATTCTGTAGTGGAGATTGCAATGATTTCTGAAATCTGGATTGTGGGGACACGAAAATGAAGAGCTGACCAGTGTTGAGTGGATAGCCTGTAAAAAGCCTCGGCTTCGAATGTGAACAGACCACTGAAAACCAGTATTGCATTACTTCGACTTTCAGCAGTGGTGTAACGAAAGCCTGCGTGGAGTGCAGATTCAGATGAATTCCAGATTCCCAGTGAATGAATGGAACATCCTGTAGTGGAGATTACAATGATTTCTGAAGGCTGGGTTGTGTGCACAGGAAAATGAGGAGCAAAACAGGTTGAGTGGATAGCCAATTGAACAGCACGACTGCGAACATGAACAGGCCTCTGAAAACCAGCATTGTTTTACTTGGACATTCACAAGTGGTGTAAGATAAATCTGCAGGTAGTGGAGATTCAGTTGAATTCCAGATTCGCAGTGAATGAATGGAACATTCTGTACTGGAGATTGCAATGATTTCTCAAGTCTGGATTGTTTGGACATGAAAATGAAGAGCTGACCACAGTTGTGTGGATACCCAGTAAAAAGCAGGGCTTAGAGTGTGAACAGACCGCTGAAAACCAGCATTGTGTTACTTGGACATTCATAAGTGGTGTAATGAAAGCCTACCTGGAGTGCAGATTCAGATGAATTCCAGATTGGCAGTGAATGAATGGAACATTCTGTACTGGCGATTCCAATGATTTCTGAAGTCTGATATTGTGGAAAAGAAAATGAAAGGCTGACCAGGTTTGAGTGGATAGACAATTGAACAGCACACTGCGAGTGTGAAAAGGCGGCTGAAAACCAGCATTGGATTACTTGGTCATTCACCAGTGCTGTAATGAAAACCTGCCTGGAGCGGAGAGTCAGATGAATTGCAGAATCGCAGTGAATGAATGGAACAGTCTGTAGTGGAGATCCCAATGATTTCTGAAGGCTGGTTTGTGTGGAGAGGAAAATGAAGAGCTGACCAATATTGAGTGGATAGCCCATTGAACAGCACTTCTGCGAGTTGAACATGCCTCTGAAAACCAGTATTGAGTTACTTGGACATTCACCAGTGGTGTAACGAAAACCTGCCGGGAGTGGAGGTTCAGATGAATTCCAGATTCGCAGTGAATGAATGGAACATTCTCTAGTGGTGATTCCAATGATTTCTGAAGGCTGGGTTTTGTGGACACGAAAATGTAGAGCTGAACAGGGTGGAGTGGATAGCCAAATGAACAGCACGTCTCTTAGTATGAACAGGCCACTGAAAACCAGCATTGGCTTACTTGGACATTCACAAGTGGTGTAACGATAACCCGCCGGGAGTTGAGAGTCAGATGAATTTAAGATTCGCAGTGAATGAACGGAACATTCTGTGGAGGAGATACCAATTATTTCTGAAGGTTGGGTTATGAGGACAGGAAAATGTAGAGCTGAATAGGGTTGGGTGGATAGCAAATTGAACAGCACGGCTGAGAGTATAAGCAGGCGGCTTAAAACCAGCATTGGCTTCCTTGGACATATACCAGTGGTGTCACGAAAACCTGCCGGGAGTGGAGACTCTGATGAATTCCAGATTCGCGTGATTGAATGGAACATTCTGTAGTGGAGATTGCCAAGATTTAGAAATCTGGATAGTCTGGACAGGATATTGAAGAGCTGACCAATGTTGAGTGGATAGCCAGTGAACAGCACGGTTTCGAGTGTGAACAGACCACTAAGAAGCAGCATTGCATTACTTGGACATTCATCAGTGGTGTAACGAAAGCCTTCCTGGAATGCAGATTCAGATTATTTCCAGATTCACAGTGAATGAATGGAAATTTCTGTAGTAGAGATTCCAATGATTTCTGAACGCTGGGTTGTGTGGACAGGAAAATGAAGATCTGACTAGGTTTGACTGGATTGCCAATTGAACAGCAAGGCTGTGAGTGTGAACAGCCGCTGAAAACCAGCATTGGATTACCTGGTCATTCACCAGTGTTGTTAGGAAAATCTGCCTGGTGTGGAGAGTCAGAGGAATTCCAGATTCGCAGGGAACGAATGGAACATTCTGAAGTGGAGATAAGAATGATTTCTGAAGGCTCGGTGTGTGGAAGGAAAATCAAGAGCTAACCAGCGTTCACTGGATAGCCAATTGAACAGCACGGCTGCGAGTGTTAACACGCAGCTGAAACCAGCCTTGGGTTGCTTGGACATTCACCAGTGGTGAAACGAAAACCTGCTGGGAGTGGAGAACAAGATGAATTCAAGATTCGCGTGAATGAATGAAACATTCTGTAGTGTAGATTGCAATGGTTTCTGGGGTTTGTATTGTCTGAACTGGAAAAAGAAGAACTCACCAGTGTTGAGTCGCTAGACCGTGAACAGCACGGGTTCGAGTGTGAATAGACCGCTGAAAACCATCATTGCGTTACTTGAACATTCAGCAGTGGTGCAATGAAAACCTGCCGGGAGTGGAGATTCAGATGAATTCCAGATTCGCAGTGAATGAATGGAACATTCTCTAGTGGTGATTCCAATGATTTCTGAAGGCTGGGTTTTGTGGACACGAAAATGTAGAGCTGAACAGGGTGGAATGGATAGCCAAATGAACAGCACGTCTCGTAGTAAGAACAGGCCACTGAAAACCAGCTTTGGCTTAATTGGACATTCACAAGTGGTGTAACGAAAACCTGACGGGAGTTGAGAATTAGATGAATTTCAGATTTGCAGTCAATGAATGGAACATTCTGTGGAGGAGATACCAATTGTTTCTGAGGTTTGGGTTATGTGGACAGGAAAATGGAGCTGAAGAGGGTTGAGTGGATAGCAAATTGAACAGCACGGCTGAGAGTATGAGCAGGCCACTTAAAACCAGCATTGGCTTACTTGGATATTTACCAGTGGTGTCACGAAAACCTGCCGGGAGTGGAGATTCAGATGAATTCCAGATTCGCTGTGAATGAATGGAACATTCTGTAGTGGAGATAACAATGATTTCTCCAGTCTCTGTGGTGTGGACAGGAAAATGTAGAGCTGGCCAGGGTTGAGTGGATAGCCAATTGAACAGCACCACTGCGCTTGTGAAGAAAACACTTAAAACATTGGGTTACTTGGACATTCAACAGTGGTGTAACGAAAACCTGCCGGGAGTGGAGGTTCAGAGGAATTCCAGATTCGCAGTGAATGAATGGAACATTTCTAGTGGAGATTCCAATGATTTCTGAAGGCTGGGTCGTGTGGAAGGAAAATCAAGAACTAATCAGGATTTAGTGGAAAGCCAATTGTATAGCATGGCTGCGAGTGTGAACATGCAGCTGAAAACCAGCATTGGGTTACTTGGACATTCATCAGTGGTGTAAGGAAAACCTGCATGGAGTGGAGAGTCAGTTGAATTCCACATTCGCAGTGAATGAATGGAACATTCTGTAGAGGAGATTCCAATGATTTCTGAAGCCTGTGTTGTGTGGACAGGAAAATGAAGAGCTGACCAGGCTTGAATCGATAGCCAAGTAAACAGCAGGGCTGCGAATATGAACAGGCCGCTGAAAACCAGCATTGGGTTACTTGGACATTCAACAGTGGTGTAATGAAAACCTGCGTGGAGTTGAGAGTCAGATGAATTCCAGATTCGCAGTGAATGAATGGAACATTCTGTAGTGGAGATAACAAAGATTTCTGAAGGCTGGTAGTGTGGTGGGACAATGAAGAGCTGAACAGGGTGGAGTGAATTGTCAATTAAACAGCACGGCTGCGAGTATGAACAGGCCTCTGAAAACCAGCATTGGCTTACTTGGACATTCACAAGTGGTGTAATGTTAACCAGGCGGGAGTGGAGAATCAGATAAACTCCAGACTCGCAGTGAATGAATGGAACATTCTGTAGTGGAGATTGCAATGATTTCTGAAATCTGGATTGTGGGGACACGAAAATGAAGAGCTGACCAGTGTTGAGTGGATAGCCTGTAAAAAGCCTCGGCTTCGAATGTGAACAGACCACTGAAAACCAGTATTGCATTACTTCGACTTTCAGCAGTGGTGTAACGAAAGCCTGCGTGGAGTGCAGATTCAGATGAATTCCAGATTCCCAGTGAATGAATGGAACATCCTGTAGTGGAGATTACAATGATTTCTGAAGGCTGGGTTGTGTGCACAGGAAAATGAGGAGCAAAACAGGTTGAGTGGATAGCCAATTGAACAGCACGACTGCGAACATGAACAGGCCTCTGAAAACCAGCATTGTTTTACTTGGACATTCACAAGTGGTGTAAGATAAATCTGCAGGTAGTGGAGATTCAGTTGAATTCCAGATTCGCAGTGAATGAATGGAACATTCTGTACTGGAGATTGCAATGATTTCTCAAGTCTGGATTGTTTGGACATGAAAATGAAGAGCTGACCACAGTTGTGTGGATACCCAGTAAAAAGCAGGGCTTAGAGTGTGAACAGACCGCTGAAAACCAGCATTGTGTTACTTGGACATTCATAAGTGGTGTAATGAAAGCCTACCTGGAGTGCAGATTCAGATGAATTCCAGATTGGCAGTGAATGAATGGAACATTCTGTACTGGCGATTCCAATGATTTCTGAAGTCTGATATTGTGGAAAAGAAAATGAAAGGCTGACCAGGTTTGAGTGGATAGACAATTGAACAGCACACTGCGAGTGTGAAAAGGCGGCTTGAAAACCAGCATTGGATTACTTGGTCATTCACCAGTGCTGTAATGAAAACCTGCCTGGAGCGGAGAGTCAGATGAATTGCAGAATCGCAGTGAATGAATGGAACAGTCTGTAGTGGAGAGCCCAATGATTTCTGAAGGCTGGTTTGTGTGGAGAGGAAAATGAAGAGCTGACCAATATTGAGTGGATAGCCCATTGAACAGCACTTCTGCGAGTTGAACATGCCTCTGAAAACCAGTATTGAGTTACTTGGACATTCACCAGTGGTGTAACGAAAACCTGCCGGGAGTGGAGGTTCAGATGAATTCCAGATTCGCAGTGAATGAATGGAACATTCTCTAGTGGTGATTCCAATGATTTCTGAAGGCTGGGTTTTGTGGACACGAAAATGTAGAGCTGAACAGGGTGGAGTGGATAGCCAAATGAACAGCACGTCTCTTAGTATGAACAGGCCACTGAAAACCAGCATTGGCTTACTTGGACATTCACAAGTGGTGTAACGATAACCCGCCGGGAGTTGAGAGTCAGATGAATTTAAGATTCGCAGTGAATGAACGGAACATTCTGTGGAGGAGATACCAATTATTTCTGAAGGTTGGGTTATGAGGACAGGAAAATGTAGAGCTGAATAGGGTTGGGTGGATAGCAAATTGAACAGCACGGCTGAGAGTATAAGCAGGCGGCTTAAAACCAGCATTGGCTTCCTTGGACATATACCAGTGGTGTCACGAAAACCTGCCGGGAGTGGAGACTCTGATGAATTCCAGATTCGCGTGATTGAATGGAACATTCTGTAGTGGAGATTGCCAAGATTTAGAAATCTGGATAGTCTGGACAGGATATTGAAGAGCTGACCAATGTTGAGTGGATAGCCAGTGAACAGCACGGTTTCGAGTGTGAACAGACCACTAAGAAGCAGCATTGCATTACTTGGACATTCATCAGTGGTGTAACGAAAGCCTTCCTGGAATGCAGATTCAGATTATTTCCAGATTCACAGTGAATGAATGGAAATTTCTGTAGTAGAGATTCCAATGATTTCTGAACGCTGGGTTGTGTGGACAGGAAAATGAAGAGCTGACTAGGTTTGACTGGATTGCCAATTGAACAGCAAGGCTGTGAGTGTGAACAGCCGCTGAAAACCAGCATTGGATTACCTGGTCATTCACCAGTGTTGTTAGGAAAATCTGCCTGGTGTGGAGAGTCAGAGGAATTCCAGATTCGCAGGGAACGAATGGAACATTCTGAAGTGGAGATAAGAATGATTTCTGAAGGCTCGGTGTGTGGAAGGAAAATCAAGAGCTAACCAGCGTTCACTGGATAGCCAATTGAACAGCACGGCTGCGAGTGTTAACACGCAGCTGAAACCAGCCTTGGGTTGCTTGGACATTCACCAGTGGTGAAACGAAAACCTGCTGGGAGTGGAGAACAAGATGAATTCAAGATTCGCGTGAATGAATGAAACATTCTGTAGTGTAGATTGCAATGGTTTCTGGGGTTTGTATTGTCTGAACTGGAAAAAGAAGAACTCACCAGTGTTGAGTCGCTAGACCGTGAACAGCACGGGTTCGAGTGTGAATAGACCGCTGAAAACCATCATTGCGTTACTTGAACATTCAGCAGTGGTGCAATGAAAACCTGCCGGGAGTGGAGATTCAGATGAATTCCAGATTCGCAGTGAATGAATGGAACATTCTCTAGTGGTGATTCCAATGATTTCTGAAGGCTGGGTTTTGTGGACACGAAAATGTAGAGCTGAACAGGGTGGAATGGATAGCCAAATGAACAGCACGTCTCGTAGTAAGAACAGGCCACTGAAAACCAGCTTTGGCTTAATTGGACATTCACAAGTGGTGTAACGAAAACCTGACGGGAGTTGAGAATTAGATGAATTTCAGATTTGCAGTCAATGAATGGAACATTCTGTGGAGGAGATACCAATTGTTTCTGAGGTTTGGGTTATGTGGACAGGAAAATGGAGCTGAAGAGGGTTGAGTGGATAGCAAATTGAACAGCACGGCTGAGAGTATGAGCAGGCCACTTAAAACCAGCATTGGCTTACTTGGATATTTACCAGTGGTGTCACGAAAACCTGCCGGGAGTGGAGATTCAGATGAATTCCAGATTCGCTGTGAATGAATGGAACATTCTGTAGTGGAGATAACAATGATTTCTCCAGTCTCTGTGGTGTGGACAGGAAAATGTAGAGCTGGCCAGGGTTGAGTGGATAGCCAATTGAACAGCACCACTGCGCTTGTGAAGAAAACACTTAAAACATTGGGTTACTTGGACATTCAACAGTGGTGTAACGAAAACCTGCCGGGAGTGGAGGTTCAGAGGAATTCCAGATTCGCAGTGAATGAATGGAACATTCTCTAGTGGAGATTCCAATGATTTCTGAAGGCTGGGTCGTGTGGAAGGAAAATCAAGAACTAATCAGGATTTAGTGGAAAGCCAATTGTATAGCATGGCTGCGAGTGTGAACATGCAGCTGAAAACCAGCATTGGGTTACTTGGACATTCATCAGTGGTGTAAGGAAAACCTGCATGGAGTGGAGAGTCAGTTGAATTCCACATTCGCAGTGAATGAATGGAACATTCTGTAGAGGAGATTCCAATGATTTCTGAAGCCTGTGTTGTGTGGACAGGAAAATGAAGAGCTGACCAGGCTTGAATCGATAGCCAAGTAAACAGCAGGGCTGCGAATATGAACAGGCCGCTGAAAACCAGCATTGGGTTACTTGGACATTCAACAGTGGTGTAATGAAAACCTGCGTGGAGTTGAGAGTCAGATGAATTCCAGATTCGCAGTGAATGAATGGAACATTCTGTAGTGGAGATAACAAAGATTTCTGAAGGCTGGTAGTGTGGTGGGACAATGAAGAGCTGAACAGGGTGGAGTGAATTGTCAATTAAACAGCACGGCTGCGAGTATGAACAGGCCTCTGAAAACCAGCATTGGCTTACTTGGACATTCACAAGTGGTGTAATGTTAACCAGGCGGGAGTGGAGAATCAGATAAACTCCAGACTCGCAGTGAATGAATGGAACATTCTGTAGTGGAGATTGCAATGATTTCTGAAATCTGGATTGTGGGGACACGAAAATGAAGAGCTGACCAGTGTTGAGTGGATAGCCTGTAAAAAGCCTCGGCTTCGAATGTGAACAGACCACTGAAAACCAGTATTGCATTACTTCGACTTTCAGCAGTGGTGTAACGAAAGCCTGCGTGGAGTGCAGATTCAGATGAATTCCAGATTCCCAGTGAATGAATGGAACATCCTGTAGTGGAGATTACAATGATTTCTGAAGGCTGGGTTGTGTGCACAGGAAAATGAGGAGCAAAACAGGTTGAGTGGATAGCCAATTGAACAGCACGACTGCGAACATGAACAGGCCTCTGAAAACCAGCATTGTTTTACTTGGACATTCACAAGTGGTGTAAGATAAATCTGCAGGTAGTGGAGATTCAGTTGAATTCCAGATTCGCAGTGAATGAATGGAACATTCTGTACTGGAGATTGCAATGATTTCTCAAGTCTGGATTGTTTGGACATGAAAATGAAGAGCTGACCACAGTTGTGTGGATACCCAGTAAAAAGCAGGGCTTAGAGTGTGAACAGACCGCTGAAAACCAGCATTGTGTTACTTGGACATTCATAAGTGGTGTAATGAAAGCCTACCTGGAGTGCAGATTCAGATGAATTCCAGATTGGCAGTGAATGAATGGAACATTCTGTACTGGCGATTCCAATGATTTCTGAAGTCTGATATTGTGGAAAAGAAAATGAAAGGCTGACCAGGTTTGAGTGGATAGACAATTGAACAGCACACTGCGAGTGTGAAAAGGCGGCTGAAAACCAGCATTGGATTACTTGGTCATTCACCAGTGCTGTAATGAAAACCTGCCTGGAGCGGAGAGTCAGATGAATTGCAGAATCGCAGTGAATGAATGGAACAGCCTGTAGTGGAGATCCCAATGATTTCTGAAGGCTGGTTTGTGTGGAGAGGAAAATGAAGAGCTGACCAATATTGAGTGGATAGCCCATTGAACAGCACTTCTGCGAGTTGAACATGCCTCTGAAAACCAGTATTGAGTTACTTGGACATTCACCAGTGGTGTAACGAAAACCTGCCGGGAGTGGAGGTTCAGATGAATTCCAGATTCGCAGTGAATGAATGGAACATTCTCTAGTGGTGATTCCAATGATTTCTGAAGGCTGGGTTTTGTGGACACGAAAATGTAGAGCTGAACAGGGTGGAGTGGATAGCCAAATGAACAGCACGTCTCTTAGTATGAACAGGCCACTGAAAACCAGCATTGGCTTACTTGGACATTCACAAGTGGTGTAACGATAACCCGCCGGGAGTTGAGAGTCAGATGAATTTAAGATTCGCAGTGAATGAACGGAACATTCTGTGGAGGAGATACCAATTATTTCTGAAGGTTGGGTTATGAGGACAGGAAAATGTAGAGCTGAATAGGGTTGGGTGGATAGCAAATTGAACAGCACGGCTGAGAGTATAAGCAGGCGGCTTAAAACCAGCATTGGCTTCCTTGGACATATACCAGTGGTGTCACGAAAACCTTCCAGGAGTGGAGACTCTGATGAATTCCAGATTCGCGTGATTGAATGGAACATTCTGTAGTGGAGATTGCCAAGATTTAGAAATCTGGATAGTCTGGACAGGATATTGAAGAGCTGACCAATGTTGAGTGGATAGCCAGTGAACAGCACGGTTTCGAGTGTGAACAGACCACTAAGAAGCAGCATTGCATTACTTGGACATTCATCAGTGGTGTAACGAAAGCCTTCCTGGAATGCAGATTCAGATTATTTCCAGATTCACAGTGAATGAATGGAAATTTCTGTAGTAGAGATTCCAATGATTTCTGAACGCTGGGTTGTGTGGACAGGAAAATGAAGAGCTGACTAGGTTTGACTGGATTGCCAATTGAACAGCAAGGCTGTGAGTGTGAACAGCCGCTGAAAACCAGCATTGGATTACCTGGTCATTCACCAGTGTTGTTAGGAAAATCTGCCTGGTGTGGAGAGTCAGAGGAATTCCAGATTCGCAGGGAACGAATGGAACATTCTGAAGTGGAGATAAGAATGATTTCTGAAGGCTCGGTGTGTGGAAGGAAAATCAAGAGCTAACCAGCGTTCACTGGATAGCCAATTGAACAGCACGGCTGCGAGTGTTAACACGCAGCTGAAACCAGCCTTGGGTTGCTTGGACATTCACCAGTGGTGAAACGAAAACCTGCTGGGAGTGGAGAACAAGATGAATTCAAGATTCGCGTGAATGAATGAAACATTCTGTAGTGTAGATTGCAATGGTTTCTGGGGTTTGTATTGTCTGAACTGGAAAAAGAAGAACTCACCAGTGTTGAGTCGCTAGACCGTGAACAGCACGGGTTCGAGTGTGAATAGACCGCTGAAAACCATCATTGCGTTACTTGAACATTCAGCAGTGGTGCAATGAAAACCTGCCGGGAGTGGAGATTCAGATGAATTCCAGATTCGCAGTGAATGAATGGAACATTCTCTAGTGGTGATTCCAATGATTTCTGAAGGCTGGGTTTTGTGGACACGAAAATGTAGAGCTGAACAGGGTGGAATGGATAGCCAAATGAACAGCACGTCTCGTAGTAAGAACAGGCCACTGAAAACCAGCTTTGGCTTAATTGGACATTCACAAGTGGTGTAACGAAAACCTGACGGGAGTTGAGAATTAGATGAATTTCAGATTTGCAGTCAATGAATGGAACATTCTGTGGAGGAGATACCAATTGTTTCTGAGGTTTGGGTTATGTGGACAGGAAAATGGAGCTGAAGAGGGTTGAGTGGATAGCAAATTGAACAGCACGGCTGAGAGTATGAGCAGGCCACTTAAAACCAGCATTGGCTTACTTGGATATTTACCAGTGGTGTCACGAAAACCTGCCGGGAGTGGAGATTCAGATGAATTCCAGATTCGCTGTGAATGAATGGAACATTCTGTAGTGGAGATAACAATGATTTCTCCAGTCTCTGTGGTGTGGACAGGAAAATGTAGAGCTGGCCAGGGTTGAGTGGATAGCCAATTGAACAGCACCACTGCGCTTGTGAAGAAAACACTTAAAACATTGGGTTACTTGGACATTCAACAGTGGTGTAACGAAAACCTGCCGGGAGTGGAGGTTCAGAGGAATTCCAGATTCGCAGTGAATGAATGGAACATTCTCTAGTGGAGATTCCAATGATTTCTGAAGGCTGGGTCGTGTGGAAGGAAAATCAAGAACTAATCAGGATTTAGTGGAAAGCCAATTGTATAGCATGGCTGCGAGTGTGAACATGCAGCTGAAAACCAGCATTGGGTTACTTGGACATTCATCAGTGGTGTAAGGAAAACCTGCATGGAGTGGAGAGTCAGTTGAATTCCACATTCGCAGTGAATGAATGGAACATTCTGTAGAGGAGATTCCAATGATTTCTGAAGCCTGTGTTGTGTGGACAGGAAAATGAAGAGCTGACCAGGCTTGAATCGATAGCCAAGTAAACAGCAGGGCTGCGAATATGAACAGGCCGCTGAAAACCAGCATTGGGTTACTTGGACATTCAACAGTGGTGTAATGAAAACCTGCGTGGAGTTGAGAGTCAGATGAATTCCAGATTCGCAGTGAATGAATGGAACATTCTGTAGTGGAGATAACAAAGATTTCTGAAGGCTGGTAGTGTGGTGGGACAATGAAGAGCTGAACAGGGTGGAGTGAATTGTCAATTAAACAGCACGGCTGCGAGTATGAACAGGCCTCTGAAAACCAGCATTGGCTTACTTGGACATTCACAAGTGGTGTAATGTTAACCAGGCGGGAGTGGAGAATCAGATAAACTCCAGACTCGCAGTGAATGAATGGAACATTCTGTAGTGGAGATTGCAATGATTTCTGAAATCTGGATTGTGGGGACACGAAAATGAAGAGCTGACCAGTGTTGAGTGGATAGCCTGTAAAAAGCCTCGGCTTCGAATGTGAACAGACCACTGAAAACCAGTATTGCATTACTTCGACTTTCAGCAGTGGTGTAACGAAAGCCTGCGTGGAGTGCAGATTCAGATGAATTCCAGATTCCCAGTGAATGAATGGAACATCCTGTAGTGGAGATTACAATGATTTCTGAAGGCTGGGTTGTGTGCACAGGAAAATGAGGAGCAAAACAGGTTGAGTGGATAGCCAATTGAACAGCACGACTGCGAATATGAACAGGCCTCTGAAAACCAGCATTGTTTTACTTGGACATTCACAAGTGGTGTAAGATAAATCTGCAGGTAGTGGAGATTCAGTTGAATTCCAGATTCGCAGTGAATGAATGGAACATTCTGTACTGGAGATTGCAATGATTTCTCAAGTCTGGATTGTTTGGACATGAAAATGAAGAGCTGACCACAGTTGTGTGGATACCCAGTAAAAAGCAGGGCTTAGAGTGTGAACAGACCGCTGAAAACCAGCATTGTGTTACTTGGACATTCATAAGTGGTGTAATGAAAGCCTACCTGGAGTGCAGATTCAGATGAATTCCAGATTGGCAGTGAATGAATGGAACATTCTGTACTGGCGATTCCAATGATTTCTGAAGTCTGATATTGTGGAAAAGAAAATGAAAGGCTGACCAGGTTTGAGTGGATAGACAATTGAACAGCACACTGCGAGTGTGAAAAGGCGGCTTGAAAACCAGCATTGGATTACTTGGTCATTCACCAGTGCTGTAATGAAAACCTGCCTGGAGCGGAGAGTCAGATGAATTGCAGAATCGCAGTGAATGAATGGAACAGTCTGTAGTGGAGATCCCAATGATTTCTGAAGGCTGGTTTGTGTGGAGAGGAAAATGAAGAGCTGACCAATATTGAGTGGATAGCCCATTGAACAGCACTTCTGCGAGTTGAACATGCCTCTGAAAACCAGTATTGAGTTACTTGGACATTCACCAGTGGTGTAACGAAAACCTGCCGGGAGTGGAGGTTCAGATGAATTCCAGATTCGCAGTGAATGAATGGAACATTCTCTAGTGGTGATTCCAATGATTTCTGAAGGCTGGGTTTTGTGGACACGAAAATGTAGAGCTGAACAGGGTGGAGTGGATAGCCAAATGAACAGCACGTCTCTTAGTATGAACAGGCCACTGAAAACCAGCATTGGCTTACTTGGACATTCACAAGTGGTGTAACGATAACCCGCCGGGAGTTGAGAGTCAGATGAATTTAAGATTCGCAGTGAATGAACGGAACATTCTGTGGAGGAGATACCAATTATTTCTGAAGGTTGGGTTATGAGGACAGGAAAATGTAGAGCTGAATAGGGTTGGGTGGATAGCAAATTGAACAGCACGGCTGAGAGTATAAGCAGGCGGCTTAAAACCAGCATTGGCTTCCTTGGACATATACCAGTGGTGTCACGAAAACCTGCCGGGAGTGGAGACTCTGATGAATTCCAGATTCGCGTGATTGAATGGAACATTCTGTAGTGGAGATTGCCAAGATTTAGAAATCTGGATAGTCTGGACAGGATATTGAAGAGCTGACCAATGTTGAGTGGATAGCCAGTGAACAGCACGGTTTCGAGTGTGAACAGACCACTAAGAAGCAGCATTGCATTACTTGGACATTCATCAGTGGTGTAACGAAAGCCTTCCTGGAATGCAGATTCAGATTATTTCCAGATTCACAGTGAATGAATGGAAATTTCTGTAGTAGAGATTCCAATGATTTCTGAACGCTGGGTTGTGTGGACAGGAAAATGAAGAGCTGACTAGGTTTGACTGGATTGCCAATTGAACAGCAAGGCTGTGAGTGTGAACAGCCGCTGAAAACCAGCATTGGATTACCTGGTCATTCACCAGTGTTGTTAGGAAAATCTGCCTGGTGTGGAGAGTCAGAGGAATTCCAGATTCGCAGGGAACGAATGGAACATTCTGAAGTGGAGATAAGAATGATTTCTGAAGGCTCGGTGTGTGGAAGGAAAATCAAGAGCTAACCAGCGTTCACTGGATAGCCAATTGAACAGCACGGCTGCGAGTGTTAACACGCAGCTGAAACCAGCCTTGGGTTGCTTGGACATTCACCAGTGGTGAAACGAAAACCTGCTGGGAGTGGAGAACAAGATGAATTCAAGATTCGCGTGAATGAATGAAACATTCTGTAGTGTAGATTGCAATGGTTTCTGGGGTTTGTATTGTCTGAACTGGAAAAAGAAGAACTCACCAGTGTTGAGTCGCTAGACCGTGAACAGCACGGGTTCGAGTGTGAATAGACCGCTGAAAACCATCATTGCGTTACTTGAACATTCAGCAGTGGTGCAATGAAAACCTGCCGGGAGTGGAGATTCAGATGAATTCCAGATTCGCAGTGAATGAATGGAACATTCTCTAGTGGTGATTCCAATGATTTCTGAAGGCTGGGTTTTGTGGACACGAAAATGTAGAGCTGAACAGGGTGGAATGGATAGCCAAATGAACAGCACGTCTCGTAGTAAGAACAGGCCACTGAAAACCAGCTTTGGCTTAATTGGACATTCACAAGTGGTGTAACGAAAACCTGACGGGAGTTGAGAATTAGATGAATTTCAGATTTGCAGTCAATGAATGGAACATTCTGTGGAGGAGATACCAATTGTTTCTGAAGTTTGGGTTATGTGGACAGGAAAATGGAGCTGAAGAGGGTTGAGTGGATAGCAAATTGAACAGCACGGCTGAGAGTATGAGCAGGCCACTTAAAACCAGCATTGGCTTACTTGGATATTTACCAGTGGTGTCACGAAAACCTGCCGGGAGTGGAGATTCAGATGAATTCCAGATTCGCTGTGAATGAATGGAACATTCTGTAGTGGAGATAACAATGATTTCTCCAGTCTCTGTGGTGTGGACAGGAAAATGTAGAGCTGGCCAGGGTTGAGTGGATAGCCAATTGAACAGCACCACTGCGCTTGTGAAGAAAACACTTAAAACATTGGGTTACTTGGACATTCAACAGTGGTGTAACGAAAACCTGCCGGGAGTGGAGGTTCAGAGGAATTCCAGATTCGCAGTGAATGAATGGAACATTCTCTAGTGGAGATTCCAATGATTTCTGAAGGCTGGGTCGTGTGGAAGGAAAATCAAGAACTAATCAGGATTTAGTGGAAAGCCAATTGTATAGCATGGCTGCGAGTGTGAACATGCAGCTGAAAACCAGCATTGGGTTACTTGGACATTCATCAGTGGTGTAAGGAAAACCTGCATGGAGTGGAGAGTCAGTTGAATTCCACATTCGCAGTGAATGAATGGAACATTCTGTAGAGGAGATTCCAATGATTTCTGAAGCCTGTGTTGTGTGGACAGGAAAATGAAGAGCTGACCAGGCTTGAATCGATAGCCAAGTAAACAGCAGGGCTGCGAATATGAACAGGCCGCTGAAAACCAGCATTGGGTTACTTGGACATTCAACAGTGGTGTAATGAAAACCTGCGTGGAGTTGAGAGTCAGATGAATTCCAGATTCGCAGTGAATGAATGGAACATTCTGTAGTGGAGATAACAAAGATTTCTGAAGGCTGGTAGTGTGGTGGGACAATGAAGAGCTGAACAGGGTGGAGTGAATTGTCAATTAAACAGCACGGCTGCGAGTATGAACAGGCCTCTGAAAACCAGCATTGGCTTACTTGGACATTCACAAGTGGTGTAATGTTAACCAGGCGGGAGTGGAGAATCAGATAAACTCCAGACTCGCAGTGAATGAATGGAACATTCTGTAGTGGAGATTGCAATGATTTCTGAAATCTGGATTGTGGGGACACGAAAATGAAGAGCTGACCAGTGTTGAGTGGATAGCCTGTAAAAAGCCTCGGCTTCGAATGTGAACAGACCACTGAAAACCAGTATTGCATTACTTCGACTTTCAGCAGTGGTGTAACGAAAGCCTGCGTGGAGTGCAGATTCAGATGAATTCCAGATTCCCAGTGAATGAATGGAACATCCTGTAGTGGAGATTACAATGATTTCTGAAGGCTGGGTTGTGTGCACAGGAAAATGAGGAGCAAAACAGGTTGAGTGGATAGCCAATTGAACAGCACGACTGCGAATATGAACAGGCCTCTGAAAACCAGCATTGTTTTACTTGGACATTCACAAGTGGTGTAAGATAAATCTGCAGGTAGTGGAGATTCAGTTGAATTCCAGATTCGCAGTGAATGAATGGAACATTCTGTACTGGAGATTGCAATGATTTCTCAAGTCTGGATTGTTTGGACATGAAAATGAAGAGCTGACCACAGTTGTGTGGATACCCAGTAAAAAGCAGGGCTTAGAGTGTGAACAGACCGCTGAAAACCAGCATTGTGTTACTTGGACATTCATAAGTGGTGTAATGAAAGCCTACCTGGAGTGCAGATTCAGATGAATTCCAGATTGGCAGTGAATGAATGGAACATTCTGTACTGGCGATTCCAATGATTTCTGAAGTCTGATATTGTGGAAAAGAAAATGAAAGGCTGACCAGGTTTGAGTGGATAGACAATTGAACAGCACACTGCGAGTGTGAAAAGGCGGCTTGAAAACCAGCATTGGATTACTTGGTCATTCACCAGTGCTGTAATGAAAACCTGCCTGGAGCGGAGAGTCAGATGAATTGCAGAATCGCAGTGAATGAATGGAACAGTCTGTAGTGGAGATCCCAATGATTTCTGAAGGCTGGTTTGTGTGGAGAGGAAAATGAAGAGCTGACCAATATTGAGTGGATAGCCCATTGAACAGCACTTCTGCGAGTTGAACATGCCTCCGAAAACCAGTATTGAGTTACTTGGACATTCACCAGTGGTGTAACGAAAACCTGCCGGGAGTGGAGGTTCAGATGAATTCCAGATTCGCAGTGAATGAATGGAACATTCTCTAGTGGTGATTCCAATGATTTCTGAAGGCTGGGTTTTGTGGACACGAAAATGTAGAGCTGAACAGGGTGGAGTGGATAGCCAAATGAACAGCACGTCTCTTAGTATGAACAGGCCACTGAAAACCAGCATTGGCTTACTTGGACATTCACAAGTGGTGTAACGATAACCCGCCGGGAGTTGAGAGTCAGATGAATTTAAGATTCGCAGTGAATGAACGGAACATTCTGTGGAGGAGATACCAATTATTTCTGAAGGTTGGGTTATGAGGACAGGAAAATGTAGAGCTGAATAGGGTTGGGTGGATAGCAAATTGAACAGCACGGCTGAGAGTATAAGCAGGCGGCTTAAAACCAGCATTGGCTTCCTTGGACATATACCAGTGGTGTCACGAAAACCTGCCGGGAGTGGAGACTCTGATGAATTCCAGATTCGCGTGATTGAATGGAACATTCTGTAGTGGAGATTGCCAAGATTTAGAAATCTGGATAGTCTGGACAGGATATTGAAGAGCTGACCAATGTTGAGTGGATAGCCAGTGAACAGCACGGTTTCGAGTGTGAACAGACCACTAAGAAGCAGCATTGCATTACTTGGACATTCATCAGTGGTGTAACGAAAGCCTTCCTGGAATGCAGATTCAGATTATTTCCAGATTCACAGTGAATGAATGGAAATTTCTGTAGTAGAGATTCCAATGATTTCTGAACGCTGGGTTGTGTGGACAGGAAAATGAAGAGCTGACTAGGTTTGACTGGATTGCCAATTGAACAGCAAGGCTGTGAGTGTGAACAGCCGCTGAAAACCAGCATTGGATTACCTGGTCATTCACCAGTGTTGTTAGGAAAATCTGCCTGGTGTGGAGAGTCAGAGGAATTCCAGATTCGCAGGGAACGAATGGAACATTCTGAAGTGGAGATAAGAATGATTTCTGAAGGCTCGGTGTGTGGAAGGAAAATCAAGAGCTAACCAGCGTTCACTGGATAGCCAATTGAACAGCACGGCTGCGAGTGTTAACACGCAGCTGAAACCAGCCTTGGGTTGCTTGGACATTCACCAGTGGTGAAACGAAAACCTGCTGGGAGTGGAGAACAAGATGAATTCAAGATTCGCGTGAATGAATGAAACATTCTGTAGTGTAGATTGCAATGGTTTCTGGGGTTTGTATTGTCTGAACTGGAAAAAGAAGAACTCACCAGTGTTGAGTCGCTAGACCGTGAACAGCACGGGTTCGAGTGTGAATAGACCGCTGAAAACCATCATTGCGTTACTTGAACATTCAGCAGTGGTGCAATGAAAACCTGCCGGGAGTGGAGATTCAGATGAATTCCAGATTCGCAGTGAATGAATGGAACATTCTCTAGTGGTGATTCCAATGATTTCTGAAGGCTGGGTTTTGTGGACACGAAAATGTAGAGCTGAACAGGGTGGAATGGATAGCCAAATGAACAGCACGTCTCGTAGTAAGAACAGGCCACTGAAAACCAGCTTTGGCTTAATTGGACATTCACAAGTGGTGTAACGAAAACCTGACGGGAGTTGAGAATTAGATGAATTTCAGATTTGCAGTCAATGAATGGAACATTCTGTGGAGGAGATACCAATTGTTTCTGAAGTTTGGGTTATGTGGACAGGAAAATGGAGCTGAAGAGGGTTGAGTGGATAGCAAATTGAACAGCACGGCTGAGAGTATGAGCAGGCCACTTAAAACCAGCATTGGCTTACTTGGATATTTACCAGTGGTGTCACGAAAACCTGCCGGGAGTGGAGATTCAGATGAATTCCAGATTCGCTGTGAATGAATGGAACATTCTGTAGTGGAGATAACAATGATTTCTCCAGTCTCTGTGGTGTGGACAGGAAAATGTAGAGCTGGCCAGGGTTGAGTGGATAGCCAATTGAACAGCACCACTGCGCTTGTGAAGAAAACACTTAAAACATTGGGTTACTTGGACATTCAACAGTGGTGTAACGAAAACCTGCCGGGAGTGGAGGTTCAGAGGAATTCCAGATTCGCAGTGAATGAATGGAACATTCTCTAGTGGAGATTCCAATGATTTCTGAAGGCTGGGTCGTGTGGAAGGAAAATCAAGAACTAATCAGGATTTAGTGGAAAGCCAATTGTATAGCATGGCTGCGAGTGTGAACATGCAGCTGAAAACCAGCATTGGGTTACTTGGACATTCATCAGTGGTGTAAGGAAAACCTGCATGGAGTGGAGAGTCAGTTGAATTCCACATTCGCAGTGAATGAATGGAACATTCTGTAGAGGAGATTCCAATGATTTCTGAAGCCTGTGTTGTGTGGACAGGAAAATGAAGAGCTGACCAGGCTTGAATCGATAGCCAAGTAAACAGCAGGGCTGCGAATATGAACAGGCCGCTGAAAACCAGCATTGGGTTACTTGGACATTCAACAGTGGTGTAATGAAAACCTGCGTGGAGTTGAGAGTCAGATGAATTCCAGATTCGCAGTGAATGAATGGAACATTCTGTAGTGGAGATAACAAAGATTTCTGAAGGCTGGTAGTGTGGTGGGACAATGAAGAGCTGAACAGGGTGGAGTGAATTGTCAATTAAACAGCACGGCTGCGAGTATGAACAGGCCTCTGAAAACCAGCATTGGCTTACTTGGACATTCACAAGTGGTGTAATGTTAACCAGGCGGGAGTGGAGAATCAGATAAACTCCAGACTCGCAGTGAATGAATGGAACATTCTGTAGTGGAGATTGCAATGATTTCTGAAATCTGGATTGTGGGGACACGAAAATGAAGAGCTGACCAGTGTTGAGTGGATAGCCTGTAAAAAGCCTCGGCTTCGAATGTGAACAGACCACTGAAAACCAGTATTGCATTACTTCGACTTTCAGCAGTGGTGTAACGAAAGCCTGCGTGGAGTGCAGATTCAGATGAATTCCAGATTCCCAGTGAATGAATGGAACATCCTGTAGTGGAGATTACAATGATTTCTGAAGGCTGGGTTGTGTGCACAGGAAAATGAGGAGCAAAACAGGTTGAGTGGATAGCCAATTGAACAGCACGACTGCGAACATGAACAGGCCTCTGAAAACCAGCATTGTTTTACTTGGACATTCACAAGTGGTGTAAGATAAATCTGCAGGTAGTGGAGATTCAGTTGAATTCCAGATTCGCAGTGAATGAATGGAACATTCTGTACTGGAGATTGCAATGATTTCTCAAGTCTGGATTGTTTGGACATGAAAATGAAGAGCTGACCACAGTTGTGTGGATACCCAGTAAAAAGCAGGGCTTAGAGTGTGAACAGACCGCTGAAAACCAGCATTGTGTTACTTGGACATTCATAAGTGGTGTAATGAAAGCCTACCTGGAGTGCAGATTCAGATGAATTCCAGATTGGCAGTGAATGAATGGAACATTCTGTACTGGCGATTCCAATGATTTCTGAAGTCTGATATTGTGGAAAAGAAAATGAAAGGCTGACCAGGTTTGAGTGGATAGACAATTGAACAGCACACTGCGAGTGTGAAAAGGCGGCTTGAAAACCAGCATTGGATTACTTGGTCATTCACCAGTGCTGTAATGAAAACCTGCCTGGAGCGGAGAGTCAGATGAATTGCAGAATCGCAGTGAATGAATGGAACAGTCTGTAGTGGAGATCCCAATGATTTCTGAAGGCTGGTTTGTGTGGAGAGGAAAATGAAGAGCTGACCAATATTGAGTGGATAGCCCATTGAACAGCACTTCTGCGAGTTGAACATGCCTCTGAAAACCAGTATTGAGTTACTTGGACATTCACCAGTGGTGTAACGAAAACCTGCCGGGAGTGGAGGTTCAGATGAATTCCAGATTCGCAGTGAATGAATGGAACATTCTCTAGTGGTGATTCCAATGATTTCTGAAGGCTGGGTTTTGTGGACACGAAAATGTAGAGCTGAACAGGGTGGAGTGGATAGCCAAATGAACAGCACGTCTCTTAGTATGAACAGGCCACTGAAAACCAGCATTGGCTTACTTGGACATTCACAAGTGGTGTAACGATAACCCGCCGGGAGTTGAGAGTCAGATGAATTTAAGATTCGCAGTGAATGAACGGAACATTCTGTGGAGGAGATACCAATTATTTCTGAAGGTTGGGTTATGAGGACAGGAAAATGTAGAGCTGAATAGGGTTGGGTGGATAGCAAATTGAACAGCACGGCTGAGAGTATAAGCAGGCGGCTTAAAACCAGCATTGGCTTCCTTGGACATATACCAGTGGTGTCACGAAAACCTGCCGGGAGTGGAGACTCTGATGAATTCCAGATTCGCGTGATTGAATGGAACATTCTGTAGTGGAGATTGCCAAGATTTAGAAATCTGGATAGTCTGGACAGGATATTGAAGAGCTGACCAATGTTGAGTGGATAGCCAGTGAACAGCACGGTTTCGAGTGTGAACAGACCACTAAGAAGCAGCATTGCATTACTTGGACATTCATCAGTGGTGTAACGAAAGCCTTCCTGGAATGCAGATTCAGATTATTTCCAGATTCACAGTGAATGAATGGAAATTTCTGTAGTAGAGATTCCAATGATTTCTGAACGCTGGGTTGTGTGGACAGGAAAATGAAGAGCTGACTAGGTTTGACTGGATTGCCAATTGAACAGCAAGGCTGTGAGTGTGAACAGCCGCTGAAAACCAGCATTGGATTACCTGGTCATTCACCAGTGTTGTTAGGAAAATCTGCCTGGTGTGGAGAGTCAGAGGAATTCCAGATTCGCAGGGAACGAATGGAACATTCTGAAGTGGAGATAAGAATGATTTCTGAAGGCTCGGTGTGTGGAAGGAAAATCAAGAGCTAACCAGCGTTCACTGGATAGCCAATTGAACAGCACGGCTGCGAGTGTTAACACGCAGCTGAAACCAGCCTTGGGTTGCTTGGACATTCACCAGTGGTGAAACGAAAACCTGCTGGGAGTGGAGAACAAGATGAATTCAAGATTCGCGTGAATGAATGAAACATTCTGTAGTGTAGATTGCAATGGTTTCTGGGGTTTGTATTGTCTGAACTGGAAAAAGAAGAACTCACCAGTGTTGAGTCGCTAGACCGTGAACAGCACGGGTTCGAGTGTGAATAGACCGCTGAAAACCATCATTGCGTTACTTGAACATTCAGCAGTGGTGCAATGAAAACCTGCCGGGAGTGGAGATTCAGATGAATTCCAGATTCGCAGTGAATGAATGGAACATTCTCTAGTGGTGATTCCAATGATTTCTGAAGGCTGGGTTTTGTGGACACGAAAATGTAGAGCTGAACAGGGTGGAATGGATAGCCAAATGAACAGCACGTCTCGTAGTAAGAACAGGCCACTGAAAACCAGCTTTGGCTTAATTGGACATTCACAAGTGGTGTAACGAAAACCTGACGGGAGTTGAGAATTAGATGAATTTCAGATTTGCAGTCAATGAATGGAACATTCTGTGGAGGAGATACCAATTGTTTCTGAAGTTTGGGTTATGTGGACAGGAAAATGGAGCTGAAGAGGGTTGAGTGGATAGCAAATTGAACAGCACGGCTGAGAGTATGAGCAGGCCACTTAAAACCAGCATTGGCTTACTTGGATATTTACCAGTGGTGTCACGAAAACCTGCCGGGAGTGGAGATTCAGATGAATTCCAGATTCGCTGTGAATGAATGGAACATTCTGTAGTGGAGATAACAATGATTTCTCCAGTCTCTGTGGTGTGGACAGGAAAATGTAGAGCTGGCCAGGGTTGAGTGGATAGCCAATTGAACAGCACCACTGCGCTTGTGAAGAAAACACTTAAAACATTGGGTTACTTGGACATTCAACAGTGGTGTAACGAAAACCTGCCGGGAGTGGAGGTTCAGAGGAATTCCAGATTCGCAGTGAATGAATGGAACATTCTCTAGTGGAGATTCCAATGATTTCTGAAGGCTGGGTCGTGTGGAAGGAAAATCAAGAACTAATCAGGATTTAGTGGAAAGCCAATTGTATAGCATGGCTGCGAGTGTGAACATGCAGCTGAAAACCAGCATTGGGTTACTTGGACATTCATCAGTGGTGTAAGGAAAACCTGCATGGAGTGGAGAGTCAGTTGAATTCCACATTCGCAGTGAATGAATGGAACATTCTGTAGAGGAGATTCCAATGATTTCTGAAGCCTGTGTTGTGTGGACAGGAAAATGAAGAGCTGACCAGGCTTGAATCGATAGCCAAGTAAACAGCAGGGCTGCGAATATGAACAGGCCGCTGAAAACCAGCATTGGGTTACTTGGACATTCAACAGTGGTGTAATGAAAACCTGCGTGGAGTTGAGAGTCAGATGAATTCCAGATTCGCAGTGAATGAATGGAACATTCTGTAGTGGAGATAACAAAGATTTCTGAAGGCTGGTAGTGTGGTGGGACAATGAAGAGCTGAACAGGGTGGAGTGAATTGTCAATTAAACAGCACGGCTGCGAGTATGAACAGGCCTCTGAAAACCAGCATTGGCTTACTTGGACATTCACAAGTGGTGTAATGTTAACCAGGCGGGAGTGGAGAATCAGATAAACTCCAGACTCGCAGTGAATGAATGGAACATTCTGTAGTGGAGATTGCAATGATTTCTGAAATCTGGATTGTGGGGACACGAAAATGAAGAGCTGACCAGTGTTGAGTGGATAGCCTGTAAAAAGCCTCGGCTTCGAATGTGAACAGACCACTGAAAACCAGTATTGCATTACTTCGACTTTCAGCAGTGGTGTAACGAAAGCCTGCGTGGAGTGCAGATTCAGATGAATTCCAGATTCCCAGTGAATGAATGGAACATCCTGTAGTGGAGATTACAATGATTTCTGAAGGCTGGGTTGTGTGCACAGGAAAATGAGGAGCAAAACAGGTTGAGTGGATAGCCAATTGAACAGCACGACTGCGAATATGAACAGGCCTCTGAAAACCAGCATTGTTTTACTTGGACATTCACAAGTGGTGTAAGATAAATCTGCAGGTAGTGGAGATTCAGTTGAATTCCAGATTCGCAGTGAATGAATGGAACATTCTGTACTGGAGATTGCAATGATTTCTCAAGTCTGGATTGTTTGGACATGAAAATGAAGAGCTGACCACAGTTGTGTGGATACCCAGTAAAAAGCAGGGCTTAGAGTGTGAACAGACCGCTGAAAACCAGCATTGTGTTACTTGGACATTCATAAGTGGTGTAATGAAAGCCTACCTGGAGTGCAGATTCAGATGAATTCCAGATTGGCAGTGAATGAATGGAACATTCTGTACTGGCGATTCCAATGATTTCTGAAGTCTGATATTGTGGAAAAGAAAATGAAAGGCTGACCAGGTTTGAGTGGATAGACAATTGAACAGCACACTGCGAGTGTGAAAAGGCGGCTTGAAAACCAGCATTGGATTACTTGGTCATTCACCAGTGCTGTAATGAAAACCTGCCTGGAGCGGAGAGTCAGATGAATTGCAGAATCGCAGTGAATGAATGGAACAGTCTGTAGTGGAGATCCCAATGATTTCTGAAGGCTGGTTTGTGTGGAGAGGAAAATGAAGAGCTGACCAATATTGAGTGGATAGCCCATTGAACAGCACTTCTGCGAGTTGAACATGCCTCTGAAAACCAGTATTGAGTTACTTGGACATTCACCAGTGGTGTAACGAAAACCTGCCGGGAGTGGAGGTTCAGATGAATTCCAGATTCGCAGTGAATGAATGGAACATTCTCTAGTGGTGATTCCAATGATTTCTGAAGGCTGGGTTTTGTGGACACGAAAATGTAGAGCTGAACAGGGTGGAGTGGATAGCCAAATGAACAGCACGTCTCTTAGTATGAACAGGCCACTGAAAACCAGCATTGGCTTACTTGGACATTCACAAGTGGTGTAACGATAACCCGCCGGGAGTTGAGAGTCAGATGAATTTAAGATTCGCAGTGAATGAACGGAACATTCTGTGGAGGAGATACCAATTATTTCTGAAGGTTGGGTTATGAGGACAGGAAAATGTAGAGCTGAATAGGGTTGGGTGGATAGCAAATTGAACAGCACGGCTGAGAGTATAAGCAGGCGGCTTAAAACCAGCATTGGCTTCCTTGGACATATACCAGTGGTGTCACGAAAACCTGCCGGGAGTGGAGACTCTGATGAATTCCAGATTCGCGTGATTGAATGGAACATTCTGTAGTGGAGATTGCCAAGATTTAGAAATCTGGATAGTCTGGACAGGATATTGAAGAGCTGACCAATGTTGAGTGGATAGCCAGTGAACAGCACGGTTTCGAGTGTGAACAGACCACTAAGAAGCAGCATTGCATTACTTGGACATTCATCAGTGGTGTAACGAAAGCCTTCCTGGAATGCAGATTCAGATTATTTCCAGATTCACAGTGAATGAATGGAAATTTCTGTAGTAGAGATTCCAATGATTTCTGAACGCTGGGTTGTGTGGACAGGAAAATGAAGAGCTGACTAGGTTTGACTGGATTGCCAATTGAACAGCAAGGCTGTGAGTGTGAACAGCCGCTGAAAACCAGCATTGGATTACCTGGTCATTCACCAGTGTTGTTAGGAAAATCTGCCTGGTGTGGAGAGTCAGAGGAATTCCAGATTCGCAGGGAACGAATGGAACATTCTGAAGTGGAGATAAGAATGATTTCTGAAGGCTCGGTGTGTGGAAGGAAAATCAAGAGCTAACCAGCGTTCACTGGATAGCCAATTGAACAGCACGGCTGCGAGTGTTAACACGCAGCTGAAACCAGCCTTGGGTTGCTTGGACATTCACCAGTGGTGAAACGAAAACCTGCTGGGAGTGGAGAACAAGATGAATTCAAGATTCGCGTGAATGAATGAAACATTCTGTAGTGTAGATTGCAATGGTTTCTGGGGTTTGTATTGTCTGAACTGGAAAAAGAAGAACTCACCAGTGTTGAGTCGCTAGACCGTGAACAGCACGGGTTCGAGTGTGAATAGACCGCTGAAAACCATCATTGCGTTACTTGAACATTCAGCAGTGGTGCAATGAAAACCTGCCGGGAGTGGAGATTCAGATGAATTCCAGATTCGCAGTGAATGAATGGAACATTCTCTAGTGGTGATTCCAATGATTTCTGAAGGCTGGGTTTTGTGGACACGAAAATGTAGAGCTGAACAGGGTGGAATGGATAGCCAAATGAACAGCACGTCTCGTAGTAAGAACAGGCCACTGAAAACCAGCTTTGGCTTAATTGGACATTCACAAGTGGTGTAACGAAAACCTGACGGGAGTTGAGAATTAGATGAATTTCAGATTTGCAGTCAATGAATGGAACATTCTGTGGAGGAGATACCAATTGTTTCTGAAGTTTGGGTTATGTGGACAGGAAAATGGAGCTGAAGAGGGTTGAGTGGATAGCAAATTGAACAGCACGGCTGAGAGTATGAGCAGGCCACTTAAAACCAGCATTGGCTTACTTGGATATTTACCAGTGGTGTCACGAAAACCTGCCGGGAGTGGAGATTCAGATGAATTCCAGATTCGCTGTGAATGAATGGAACATTCTGTAGTGGAGATAACAATGATTTCTCCAGTCTCTGTGGTGTGGACAGGAAAATGTAGAGCTGGCCAGGGTTGAGTGGATAGCCAATTGAACAGCACCACTGCGCTTGTGAAGAAAACACTTAAAACATTGGGTTACTTGGACATTCAACAGTGGTGTAACGAAAACCTGCCGGGAGTGGAGGTTCAGAGGAATTCCAGATTCGCAGTGAATGAATGGAACATTCTCTAGTGGAGATTCCAATGATTTCTGAAGGCTGGGTCGTGTGGAAGGAAAATCAAGAACTAATCAGGATTTAGTGGAAAGCCAATTGTATAGCATGGCTGCGAGTGTGAACATGCAGCTGAAAACCAGCATTGGGTTACTTGGACATTCATCAGTGGTGTAAGGAAAACCTGCATGGAGTGGAGAGTCAGTTGAATTCCACATTCGCAGTGAATGAATGGAACATTCTGTAGAGGAGATTCCAATGATTTCTGAAGCCTGTGTTGTGTGGACAGGAAAATGAAGAGCTGACCAGGCTTGAATCGATAGCCAAGTAAACAGCAGGGCTGCGAATATGAACAGGCCGCTGAAAACCAGCATTGGGTTACTTGGACATTCAACAGTGGTGTAATGAAAACCTGCGTGGAGTTGAGAGTCAGATGAATTCCAGATTCGCAGTGAATGAATGGAACATTCTGTAGTGGAGATAACAAAGATTTCTGAAGGCTGGTAGTGTGGTGGGACAATGAAGAGCTGAACAGGGTGGAGTGAATTGTCAATTAAACAGCACGGCTGCGAGTATGAACAGGCCTCTGAAAACCAGCATTGGCTTACTTGGACATTCACAAGTGGTGTAATGTTAACCAGGCGGGAGTGGAGAATCAGATAAACTCCAGACTCGCAGTGAATGAATGGAACATTCTGTAGTGGAGATTGCAATGATTTCTGAAATCTGGATTGTGGGGACACGAAAATGAAGAGCTGAGCAGTGTTGAGTGGATAGCCTGTAAAAAGCCTCGGCTTCGAATGTGAACAGACCACTGAAAACCAGTATTGCATTACTTCGACTTTCAGCAGTGGTGTAACGAAAGCCTGCGTGGAGTGCAGATTCAGATGAATTCCAGATTCCCAGTGAATGAATGGAACATCCTGTAGTGGAGATTACAATGATTTCTGAAGGCTGGGTTGTGTGCACAGGAAAATGAGGAGCAAAACAGGTTGAGTGGATAGCCAATTGAACAGCACGACTGCGAACATGAACAGGCCTCTGAAAACCAGCATTGTTTTACTTGGACATTCACAAGTGGTGTAAGATAAATCTGCAGGTAGTGGAGATTCAGTTGAATTCCAGATTCGCAGTGAATGAATGGAACATTCTGTACTGGAGATTGCAATGATTTCTCAAGTCTGGATTGTTTGGACATGAAAATGAAGAGCTGACCACAGTTGTGTGGATACCCAGTAAAAAGCAGGGCTTAGAGTGTGAACAGACCGCTGAAAACCAGCATTGTGTTACTTGGACATTCATAAGTGGTGTAATGAAAGCCTACCTGGAGTGCAGATTCAGATGAATTCCAGATTGGCAGTGAATGAATGGAACATTCTGTACTGGCGATTCCAATGATTTCTGAAGTCTGATATTGTGGAAAAGAAAATGAAAGGCTGACCAGGTTTGAGTGGATAGACAATTGAACAGCACACTGCGAGTGTGAAAAGGCGGCTTGAAAACCAGCATTGGATTACTTGGTCATTCACCAGTGCTGTAATGAAAACCTGCCTGGAGCGGAGAGTCAGATGAATTGCAGAATCGCAGTGAATGAATGGAACAGTCTGTAGTGGAGATCCCAATGATTTCTGAAGGCTGGTTTGTGTGGAGAGGAAAATGAAGAGCTGACCAATATTGAGTGGATAGCCCATTGAACAGCACTTCTGCGAGTTGAACATGCCTCTGAAAACCAGTATTGAGTTACTTGGACATTCACCAGTGGTGTAACGAAAACCTGCCGGGAGTGGAGGTTCAGATGAATTCCAGATTCGCAGTGAATGAATGGAACATTCTCTAGTGGTGATTCCAATGATTTCTGAAGGCTGGGTTTTGTGGACACGAAAATGTAGAGCTGAACAGGGTGGAGTGGATAGCCAAATGAACAGCACGTCTCTTAGTATGAACAGGCCACTGAAAACCAGCATTGGCTTACTTGGACATTCACAAGTGGTGTAACGATAACCCGCCGGGAGTTGAGAGTCAGATGAATTTAAGATTCGCAGTGAATGAACGGAACATTCTGTGGAGGAGATACCAATTATTTCTGAAGGTTGGGTTATGAGGACAGGAAAATGTAGAGCTGAATAGGGTTGGGTGGATAGCAAATTGAACAGCACGGCTGAGAGTATAAGCAGGCGGCTTAAAACCAGCATTGGCTTCCTTGGACATATACCAGTGGTGTCACGAAAACCTGCCGGGAGTGGAGACTCTGATGAATTCCAGATTCGCGTGATTGAATGGAACATTCTGTAGTGGAGATTGCCAAGATTTAGAAATCTGGATAGTCTGGACAGGATATTGAAGAGCTGACCAATGTTGAGTGGATAGCCAGTGAACAGCACGGTTTCGAGTGTGAACAGACCACTAAGAAGCAGCATTGCATTACTTGGACATTCATCAGTGGTGTAACGAAAGCCTTCCTGGAATGCAGATTCAGATTATTTCCAGATTCACAGTGAATGAATGGAAATTTCTGTAGTAGAGATTCCAATGATTTCTGAACGCTGGGTTGTGTGGACAGGAAAATGAAGAGCTGACTAGGTTTGACTGGATTGCCAATTGAACAGCAAGGCTGTGAGTGTGAACAGCCGCTGAAAACCAGCATTGGATTACCTGGTCATTCACCAGTGTTGTTAGGAAAATCTGCCTGGTGTGGAGAGTCAGAGGAATTCCAGATTCGCAGGGAACGAATGGAACATTCTGAAGTGGAGATAAGAATGATTTCTGAAGGCTCGGTGTGTGGAAGGAAAATCAAGAGCTAACCAGCGTTCACTGGATAGCCAATTGAACAGCACGGCTGCGAGTGTTAACACGCAGCTGAAACCAGCCTTGGGTTGCTTGGACATTCACCAGTGGTGAAACGAAAACCTGCTGGGAGTGGAGAACAAGATGAATTCAAGATTCGCGTGAATGAATGAAACATTCTGTAGTGTAGATTGCAATGGTTTCTGGGGTTTGTATTGTCTGAACTGGAAAAAGAAGAACTCACCAGTGTTGAGTCGCTAGACCGTGAACAGCACGGGTTCGAGTGTGAATAGACCGCTGAAAACCATCATTGCGTTACTTGAACATTCAGCAGTGGTGCAATGAAAACCTGCCGGGAGTGGAGATTCAGATGAATTCCAGATTCGCAGTGAATGAATGGAACATTCTCTAGTGGTGATTCCAATGATTTCTGAAGGCTGGGTTTTGTGGACACGAAAATGTAGAGCTGAACAGGGTGGAATGGATAGCCAAATGAACAGCACGTCTCGTAGTAAGAACAGGCCACTGAAAACCAGCTTTGGCTTAATTGGACATTCACAAGTGGTGTAACGAAAACCTGACGGGAGTTGAGAATTAGATGAATTTCAGATTTGCCGTCAATGAATGGAACATTCTGTGGAGGAGATACCAATTGTTTCTGAAGTTTGGGTTATGTGGACAGGAAAATGGAGCTGAAGAGGGTTGAGTGGATAGCAAATTGAACAGCACGGCTGAGAGTATGAGCAGGCCACTTAAAACCAGCATTGGCTTACTTGGATATTTACCAGTGGTGTCACGAAAACCTGCCGGGAGTGGAGATTCAGATGAATTCCAGATTCGCTGTGAATGAATGGAACATTCTGTAGTGGAGATAACAATGATTTCTCCAGTCTCTGTGGTGTGGACAGGAAAATGTAGAGCTGGCCAGGGTTGAGTGGATAGCCAATTGAACAGCACCACTGCGCTTGTGAAGAAAACACTTAAAACATTGGGTTACTTGGACATTCAACAGTGGTGTAACGAAAACCTGCCGGGAGTGGAGGTTCAGAGGAATTCCAGATTCGCAGTGAATGAATGGAACATTCTCTAGTGGAGATTCCAATGATTTCTGAAGGCTGGGTCGTGTGGAAGGAAAATCAAGAACTAATCAGGATTTAGTGGAAAGCCAATTGTATAGCATGGCTGCGAGTGTGAACATGCAGCTGAAAACCAGCATTGGGTTACTTGGACATTCATCAGTGGTGTAAGGAAAACCTGCATGGAGTGGAGAGTCAGTTGAATTCCACATTCGCAGTGAATGAATGGAACATTCTGTAGAGGAGATTCCAATGATTTCTGAAGCCTGTGTTGTGTGGACAGGAAAATGAAGAGCTGACCAGGCTTGAATCGATAGCCAAGTAAACAGCAGGGCTGCGAATATGAACAGGCCGCTGAAAACCAGCATTGGGTTACTTGGACATTCAACAGTGGTGTAATGAAAACCTGCGTGGAGTTGAGAGTCAGATGAATTCCAGATTCGCAGTGAATGAATGGAACATTCTGTAGTGGAGATAACAAAGATTTCTGAAGGCTGGTAGTGTGGTGGGACAATGAAGAGCTGAACAGGGTGGAGTGAATTGTCAATTAAACAGCACGGCTGCGAGTATGAACAGGCCTCTGAAAACCAGCATTGGCTTACTTGGACATTCACAAGTGGTGTAATGTTAACCAGGCGGGAGTGGAGAATCAGATAAACTCCAGACTCGCAGTGAATGAATGGAACATTCTGTAGTGGAGATTGCAATGATTTCTGAAATCTGGATTGTGGGGACACGAAAATGAAGAGCTGACCAGTGTTGAGTGGATAGCCTGTAAAAAGCCTCGGCTTCGAATGTGAACAGACCACTGAAAACCAGTATTGCATTACTTCGACTTTCAGCAGTGGTGTAACGAAAGCCTGCGTGGAGTGCAGATTCAGATGAATTCCAGATTCCCAGTGAATGAATGGAACATCCTGTAGTGGAGATTACAATGATTTCTGAAGGCTGGGTTGTGTGCACAGGAAAATGAGGAGCAAAACAGGTTGAGTGGATAGCCAATTGAACAGCACGACTGCGAACATGAACAGGCCTCTGAAAACCAGCATTGTTTTACTTGGACATTCACAAGTGGTGTAAGATAAATCTGCAGGTAGTGGAGATTCAGTTGAATTCCAGATTCGCAGTGAATGAATGGAACATTCTGTACTGGAGATTGCAATGATTTCTCAAGTCTGGATTGTTTGGACATGAAAATGAAGAGCTGACCACAGTTGTGTGGATACCCAGTAAAAAGCAGGGCTTAGAGTGTGAACAGACCGCTGAAAACCAGCATTGTGTTACTTGGACATTCATAAGTGGTGTAATGAAAGCCTACCTGGAGTGCAGATTCAGATGAATTCCAGATTGGCAGTGAATGAATGGAACATTCTGTACTGGCGATTCCAATGATTTCTGAAGTCTGATATTGTGGAAAAGAAAATGAAAGGCTGACCAGGTTTGAGTGGATAGACAATTGAACAGCACACTGCGAGTGTGAAAAGGCGGCTGAAAACCAGCATTGGATTACTTGGTCATTCACCAGTGCTGTAATGAAAACCTGCCTGGAGCGGAGAGTCAGATGAATTGCAGAATCGCAGTGAATGAATGGAACAGTCTGTAGTGGAGAGCCCAATGATTTCTGAAGGCTGGTTTGTGTGGAGAGGAAAATGAAGAGCTGACCAATATTGAGTGGATAGCCCATTGAACAGCACTTCTGCGAGTTGAACATGCCTCTGAAAACCAGTATTGAGTTACTTGGACATTCACCAGTGGCGTAACGAAAACCTGCCAGGAGTGGAGGTTCAGATGAATTCCAGATTCGCAGTGAATGAATGGAACATTCTCTAGTGGTGATTCCAATGATTTCTGAAGGCTGGGTTTTGTGGACACGAGAATGTAGAGCTGAACAGGGTGGAGTGGATAGCCAAATGAACAGCACGTCTCTTAGTATGAACAGGCCACTGAAAACCAGCATTGGCTTACTTGGACATTCACAAGTGGTGTAACGATAACCCGCCGGGAGTTGAGAGTCAGATGAATTTAAGATTCGCAGTGAATGAACGGAACATTCTGTGGAGGAGATACCAATTATTTCTGAAGGTTGGGTTATGAGGACAGGAAAATGTAGAGCTGAATAGGGTTGGGTGGATAGCAAATTGAACAGCACGGCTGAGTGTGTTAGCAGGCGGCTTAAAACCAGCATTGGCTTCCTTGGACATTTACCAGTGGTGTCACGAAAACCTTCCAGGAGTGGAGACTCTGATGAATTCCAGATTCGCGTGATTGAATGGAACATTCTGTAGTGGTGATTGCCAACATTTAGGAATCTGGATAGTCTGGACAGGATATTGAAGAGCTGACCGATATTGAGTGGATAGCCAATGAACAGCACGGTTTCGAGTGTGAACAGACCACTAAGAAGCAGCATTGCATTACTTGGACATTCATCAGTGGTGTAACGAAAGCCTTCCTGGAATGCAGATTCAGATTATTTCCAGATTCACAGTGAATGAATGGAAATTTCTGTAGTAGAGATTCCAATGATTTCTGAACGCTGGGTTGTGTGGACAGGAAAATGAAGAGCTGACTAGGTTTGACTGGATTGCCAATTGAACAGCAAGGCTGTGAGTGTGAACAGCCGCTGAAAACCAGCATTGGATTACCTGGTCATTCACCAGTGTTGTTAGGAAAATCTGCCTGGTGTGGAGAGTCAGAGGAATTCCAGATTCGCAGGGAACGAATGGAACATTCTGAAGTGGAGATAAGAATGATTTCTGAAGGCTCGGTGTGTGGAAGGAAAATCAAGAGCTAACCAGCGTTCACTGGATAGCCAATTGAACAGCACGGCTGCGAGTGTTAACACGCAGCTGAAACCAGCCTTGGGTTGCTTGGACATTCACCAGTGGTGAAACGAAAACCTGCTGGGAGTGGAGAACAAGATGAATTCAAGATTCGCCTGAATGAATGAAACATTCTGTAGTGTAGATTGCAATGGTTTCTGAGGTTTGTATTGTCTGAACTGGAAAAAGAAGAACTCACCAGTGTTGAGTCGCTAGACCGTGAACAGCACGGGTTCGAGTGTGAATAGACCGCTGAAAACCATCATTGCGTTACTTGAACATTCAGCAGTGGTGCCATGAAAACCTGCCGGGAGTGGAGATTCAGATGAATTCCAGATTCGCAGTGAATGAATGGAACATTCTCTAGTGGTGATTCCAATGATTTCTGAAGGCTGGGTTTTGTGGACACGAAAATGTAGAGCTGAACAGGGTGGAATGGATAGCCAAATGAACAGCACGTCTCGTAGTAAGAACAGGCCACTGAAAACCAGCTTTGGCTTAATTGGACATTCACAAGTGGTGTAACGAAAACCTGACGGGAGTTGAGAATTAGATGAATTTCAGATTTGCCGTCAATGAATGGAACATTCTGTGGAGGAGATACCAATTGTTTCTGAAGTTTGGGTTATGTGGACAGGAAAATGGAGCTGAAGAGGGTTGAGTGGATAGCAAATTGAACAGCACGGCTGAGAGTATGAGCAGGCCACTTAAAACCAGCATTGGCTTACTTGGATATTTACCAGTGGTGTCACGAAAACCTGCCGGGAGTGGAGATTCAGATGAATTCCAGATTCGCTGTGAATGAATGGAACATTCTGTAGTGGAGATAACAATGATTTCTCCAGTCTCTGTGGTGTGGACAGGAAAATGTAGAGCTGGCCAGGGTTGAGTGGATAGCCAATTGAACAGCACCACTGCGCTTGTGAAGAAAACACTTAAAACATTGGGTTACTTGGACATTCAACAGTGGTGTAACGAAAACCTGCCGGGAGTGGAGGTTCAGAGGAATTCCAGATTCGCAGTGAATGAATGGAACATTCTCTAGTGGAGATTCCAACGATTTCTGAAGGCTGGGTCGTGTGGAAGGAAAATCAAGAACTAATCAGGATTTAGTGGAAAGCCAATTGTATAGCATGGCTGCGAGTGTGAACATGCAGCTGAAAACCAGCATTGGGTTACTTGGACATTCATCAGTGGTGTAAGGAAAACCTGCATGGAGTGGAGAGTCAGTTGAATTCCACATTCGCAGTGAATGAATGGAACATTCTGTAGAGGAGATTCCAATGATTTCTGAAGCCTGTGTTGTGTGGACAGGAAAATGAAGAGCTGACCAGGCTTGAATCGATAGCCAAGTAAACAGCAGGGCTGCGAATATGAACAGGCCGCTGAAAACCAGCATTGGGTTACTTGGACATTCAACAGTGGTGTAATGAAAACCTGCGTGGAGTTGAGAGTCAGATGAATTCCAGATTCGCAGTGAATGAATGGAACATTCTGTAGTGGAGATAACAAAGATTTCTGAAGGCTGGTAGTGTGGTGGGACAATGAAGAGCTGAACAGGGTGGAGTGAATTGTCAATTAAACAGCACGGCTGCGAGTATGAACAGGCCTCTGAAAACCAGCATTGGCTTACTTGGACATTCACAAGTGGTGTAATGTTAACCAGGCGGGAGTGGAGAATCAGATAAACTCCAGACTCGCAGTGAATGAATGGAACATTCTGTAGTGGAGATTGCAATGATTTCTGAAATCTGGATTGTGGGGACACGAAAATGAAGAGCTGACCAGTGTTGAGTGGATAGCCTGTAAAAAGCCTCGGCTTCGAATGTGAACAGACCACTGAAAACCAGTATTGCATTACTTCGACTTTCAGCAGTGGTGTAACGAAAGCCTGCGTGGAGTGCAGATTCAGATGAATTCCAGATTCCCAGTGAATGAATGGAACATCCTGTAGTGGAGATTACAATGATTTCTGAAGGCTGGGTTGTGTGCACAGGAAAATGAGGAGCAAAACAGGTTGAGTGGATAGCCAATTGAACAGCACGACTGCGAACATGAACAGGCCTCTGAAAACCAGCATTGTTTTACTTGGACATTCACAAGTGGTGTAAGATAAATCTGCAGGTAGTGGAGATTCAGTTGAATTCCAGATTCGCAGTGAATGAATGGAACATTCTGTACTGGAGATTGCAATGATTTCTCAAGTCTGGATTGTTTGGACATGAAAATGAAGAGCTGACCACAGTTGTGTGGATACCCAGTAAAAAGCAGGGCTTAGAGTGTGAACAGACCGCTGAAAACCAGCATTGTGTTACTTGGACATTCATAAGTGGTGTAATGAAAGCCTACCTGGAGTGCAGATTCAGATGAATTCCAGATTGGCAGTGAATGAATGGAACATTCTGTACTGGCGATTCCAATGATTTCTGAAGTCTGATATTGTGGAAAAGAAAATGAAAGGCTGACCAGGTTTGAGTGGATAGACAATTGAACAGCACACTGCGAGTGTGAAAAGGCGGCTGAAAACCAGCATTGGATTACTTGGTCATTCACCAGTGCTGTAATGAAAACCTGCCTGGAGCGGAGAGTCAGATGAATTGCAGAATCGCAGTGAATGAATGGAACAGTCTGTAGTGGAGATCCCAATGATTTCTGAAGGCTGGTTTGTGTGGAGAGGAAAATGAAGAGCTGACCAATATTGAGTGGATAGCCCATTGAACAGCACTTCTGCGAGTTGAACATGCCTCTGAAAACCAGTATTGAGTTACTTGGACATTCACCAGTGGTGTAACGAAAACCTGCCGGGAGTGGAGGTTCAGATGAATTCCAGATTCGCAGTGAATGAATGGAACATTCTCTAGTGGTGATTCCAATGATTTCTGAAGGCTGGGTTTTGTGGACACGAAAATGTAGAGCTGAACAGGGTGGAGTGGATAGCCAAATGAACAGCACGTCTCTTAGTATGAACAGGCCACTGAAAACCAGCATTGGCTTACTTGGACATTCACAAGTGGTGTAACGATAACCCGCCGGGAGTTGAGAGTCAGATGAATTTAAGATTCGCAGTGAATGAACGGAACATTCTGTGGAGGAGATACCAATTATTTCTGAAGGTTGGGTTATGAGGACAGGAAAATGTAGAGCTGAATAGGGTTGGGTGGATAGCAAATTGAACAGCACGGCTGAGAGTATAAGCAGGCGGCTTAAAACCAGCATTGGCTTCCTTGGACATATACCAGTGGTGTCACGAAAACCTGCCGGGAGTGGAGACTCTGATGAATTCCAGATTCGCGTGATTGAATGGAACATTCTGTAGTGGAGATTGCCAAGATTTAGAAATCTGGATAGTCTGGACAGGATATTGAAGAGCTGACCAATGTTGAGTGGATAGCCAGTGAACAGCACGGTTTCGAGTGTGAACAGACCACTAAGAAGCAGCATTGCATTACTTGGACATTCATCAGTGGTGTAACGAAAGCCTTCCTGGAATGCAGATTCAGATTATTTCCAGATTCACAGTGAATGAATGGAAATTTCTGTAGTAGAGATTCCAATGATTTCTGAACGCTGGGTTGTGTGGACAGGAAAATGAAGAGCTGACTAGGTTTGACTGGATTGCCAATTGAACAGCAAGGCTGTGAGTGTGAACAGCCGCTGAAAACCAGCATTGGATTACCTGGTCATTCACCAGTGTTGTTAGGAAAATCTGCCTGGTGTGGAGAGTCAGAGGAATTCCAGATTCGCTGGGAACGAATGGAACATTCTGAAGTGGAGATAAGAATGATTTCTGAAGGCTCGGTGTGTGGAAGGAAAATCAAGAGCTAACCAGCGTTCACTGGATAGCCAATTGAACAGCACGGCTGCGAGTGTTAACACGCAGCTGAAACCAGCCTTGGGTTGCTTGGACATTCACCAGTGGTGAAACGAAAACCTGCTGGGAGTGGAGAACAAGATGAATTCAAGATTCGCGTGAATGAATGAAACATTCTGTAGTGTAGATTGCAATGGTTTCTGGGGTTTGTATTGTCTGAACTGGAAAAAGAAGAACTCACCAGTGTTGAGTCGCTAGACCGTGAACAGCACGGGTTCGAGTGTGAATAGACCGCTGAAAACCATCATTGCGTTACTTGAACATTCAGCAGTGGTGCAATGAAAACCTGCCGGGAGTGGAGATTCAGATGAATTCCAGATTCGCAGTGAATGAATGGAACATTCTCTAGTGGTGATTCCAATGATTTCTGAAGGCTGGGTTTTGTGGACACGAAAATGTAGAGCTGAACAGGGTGGAATGGATAGCCAAATGAACAGCACGTCTCGTAGTAAGAACAGGCCACTGAAAACCAGCTTTGGCTTAATTGGACATTCACAAGTGGTGTAACGAAAACCTGACGGGAGTTGAGAATTAGATGAATTTCAGATTTGCCGTCAATGAATGGAACATTCTGTGGAGGAGATACCAATTGTTTCTGAGGTTTGGGTTATGTGGACAGGAAAATGGAGCTGAAGAGGGTTGAGTGGATAGCAAATTGAACAGCACGGCTGAGAGTATGAGCAGGCCACTTAAAACCAGCATTGGCTTACTTGGATATTTACCAGTGGTGTCACGAAAACCTGCCGGGAGTGGAGATTCAGATGAATTCCAGATTCGCTGTGAATGAATGGAACATTCTGTAGTGGAGATAATAATGATTTCTCCAGTCTCTGTGGTGTGGACAGGAAAATGTAGAGCTGGCCAGGGTTGAGTGGATAGCCAATTGAACAGCACCACTGCGCTTGTGAAGAAAACACTTAAAACATTGGGTTACTTGGACATTCAACAGTGGTGTAACGAAAACCTGCCGGGAGTGGAGGTTCAGAGGAATTCCAGATTCACAGTGAATGAATGGAACATTCTCTAGTGGAGATTCCAATGATTTCTGAAGGCTGGGTCGTGTGGAAGGAAAATCAAGAACTAATCAGGATTTAGTGGAAAGCCAATTGTATAGCATGGCTGCGAGTGTGAACATGCAGCTGAAAACCAGCATTGGGTTACTTGGACATTCATCAGTGGTGTAAGGAAAACCTGCATGGAGTGGAGAGTCAGTTGAATTCCACATTCGCAGTGAATGAATGGAACATTCTGTAGAGGAGATTCCAATGATTTCTGAAGCCTGTGTTGTGTGGACAGGAAAATGAAGAGCTGACCAGGCTTGAATCGATAGCCAAGTAAACAGCAGGGCTGCGAATATGAACAGGCCGCTGAAAACCAGCATTGGGTTACTTGGACATTCAACAGTGGTGTAATGAAAACCTGCGTGGAGTTGAGAGTCAGATGAATTCCAGATTCGCAGTGAATGAATGGAACATTCTGTAGTGGAGATAACAAAGATTTCTGAAGGCTGGTAGTGTGGTGGGACAATGAAGAGCTGAACAGGGTGGAGTGAATTGTCAATTAAACAGCACGGCTGCGAGTATGAACAGGCCTCTGAAAACCAGCATTGGCTTACTTGGACATTCACAAGTGGTGTAATGTTAACCAGGCGGGAGTGGAGAATCAGATAAACTCCAGACTCGCAGTGAATGAATGGAACATTCTGTAGTGGAGATTGCAATGATTTCTGAAATCTGGATTGTGGGGACACGAAAATGAAGAGCTGAGCAGTGTTGAGTGGATAGCCTGTAAAAAGCCTCGGCTTCGAATGTGAACAGACCACTGAAAACCAGTATTGCATTACTTCGACTTTCAGCAGTGGTGTAACGAAAGCCTGCGTGGAGTGCAGATTCAGATGAATTCCAGATTCCCAGTGAATGAATGGAACATCCTGTAGTGGAGATTACAATGATTTCTGAAGGCTGGGTTGTGTGCACAGGAAAATGAGGAGCAAAACAGGTTGAGTGGATAGCCAATTGAACAGCACGACTGCGAACATGAACAGGCCTCTGAAAACCAGCATTGTTTTACTTGGACATTCACAAGTGGTGTAAGATAAATCTGCAGGTAGTGGAGATTCAGTTGAATTCCAGATTCGCAGTGAATGAATGGAACATTCTGTACTGGAGATTGCAATGATTTCTCAAGTCTGGATTGTTTGGACATGAAAATGAAGAGCTGACCACAGTTGTGTGGATACCCAGTAAAAAGCAGGGCTTAGAGTGTGAACAGACCGCTGAAAACCAGCATTGTGTTACTTGGACATTCATAAGTGGTGTAATGAAAGCCTACCTGGAGTGCAGATTCAGATGAATTCCAGATTGGCAGTGAATGAATGGAACATTCTGTACTGGCGATTCCAATGATTTCTGAAGTCTGATATTGTGGAAAAGAAAATGAAAGGCTGACCAGGTTTGAGTGGATAGACAATTGAACAGCACACTGCGAGTGTGAAAAGGCGGCTGAAAACCAGCATTGGATTACTTGGTCATTCACCAGTGCTGTAATGAAAACCTGCCTGGAGCGGAGAGTCAGATGAATTGCAGAATCGCAGTGAATGAATGGAACAGTCTGTAGTGGAGATCCCAATGATTTCTGAAGGCTGGTTTGTGTGGAGAGGAAAATGAAGAGCTGACCAATATTGAGTGGATAGCCCATTGAACAGCACTTCTGCGAGTTGAACATGCCTCTGAAAACCAGTATTGAGTTACTTGGACATTCACCAGTGGTGTAACGAAAACCTGCCGGGAGTGGAGGTTCAGATGAATTCCAGATTCGCAGTGAATGAATGGAACATTCTCTAGTGGTGATTCCAATGATTTCTGAAGGCTGGGTTTTGTGGACACGAAAATGTAGAGCTGAACAGGGTGGAGTGGATAGCCAAATGAACAGCACGTCTCTTAGTATGAACAGGCCACTGAAAACCAGCATTGGCTTACTTGGACATTCACAAGTGGTGTAACGATAACCCGCCGGGAGTTGAGAGTCAGATGAATTTAAGATTCGCAGTGAATGAACGGAACATTCTGTGGAGGAGATACCAATTATTTCTGAAGGTTGGGTTATGAGGACAGGAAAATGTAGAGCTGAATAGGGTTGGGTGGATAGCAAATTGAACAGCACGGCTGAGAGTATAAGCAGGCGGCTTAAAACCAGCATTGGCTTCCTTGGACATATACCAGTGGTGTCACGAAAACCTGCCGGGAGTGGAGACTCTGATGAATTCCAGATTCGCGTGATTGAATGGAACATTCTGTAGTGGAGATTGCCAAGATTTAGAAATCTGGATAGTCTGGACAGGATATTGAAGAGCTGACCAATGTTGAGTGGATAGCCAGTGAACAGCACGGTTTCGAGTGTGAACAGACCACTAAGAAGCAGCATTGCATTACTTGGACATTCATCAGTGGTGTAACGAAAGCCTTCCTGGAATGCAGATTCAGATTATTTCCAGATTCACAGTGAATGAATGGAAATTTCTGTAGTAGAGATTCCAATGATTTCTGAACGCTGGGTTGTGTGGACAGGAAAATGAAGAGCTGACTAGGTTTGACTGGATTGCCAATTGAACAGCAAGGCTGTGAGTGTGAACAGCCGCTGAAAACCAGCATTGGATTACCTGGTCATTCACCAGTGTTGTTAGGAAAATCTGCCTGGTGTGGAGAGTCAGAGGAATTCCAGATTCGCTGGGAACGAATGGAACATTCTGAAGTGGAGATAAGAATGATTTCTGAAGGCTCGGTGTGTGGAAGGAAAATCAAGAGCTAACCAGCGTTCACTGGATAGCCAATTGAACAGCACGGCTGCGAGTGTTAACACGCAGCTGAAACCAGCCTTGGGTTGCTTGGACATTCACCAGTGGTGAAACGAAAACCTGCTGGGAGTGGAGAACAAGATGAATTCAAGATTCGCGTGAATGAATGAAACATTCTGTAGTGTAGATTGCAATGGTTTCTGGGGTTTGTATTGTCTGAACTGGAAAAAGAAGAACTCACCAGTGTTGAGTCGCTAGACCGTGAACAGCACGGGTTCGAGTGTGAATAGACCGCTGAAAACCATCATTGCGTTACTTGAACATTCAGCAGTGGTGCAATGAAAACCTGCCGGGAGTGGAGATTCAGATGAATTCCAGATTCGCAGTGAATGAATGGAACATTCTCTAGTGGTGATTCCAATGATTTCTGAAGGCTGGGTTTTGTGGACACGAAAATGTAGAGCTGAACAGGGTGGAATGGATAGCCAAATGAACAGCACGTCTCGTAGTAAGAACAGGCCACTGAAAACCAGCTTTGGCTTAATTGGACATTCACAAGTGGTGTAACGAAAACCTGACGGGAGTTGAGAATTAGATGAATTTCAGATTTGCAGTCAATGAATGGAACATTCTGTGGAGGAGATACCAATTGTTTCTGAGGTTTGGGTTATGTGGACAGGAAAATGGAGCTGAAGAGGGTTGAGTGGATAGCAAATTGAACAGCACGGCTGAGAGTATGAGCAGGCCACTTAAAACCAGCATTGGCTTACTTGGATATTTACCAGTGGTGTCACGAAAACCTGCCGGGAGTGGAGATTCAGATGAATTCCAGATTCGCTGTGAATGAATGGAACATTCTGTAGTGGAGATAATAATGATTTCTCCAGTCTCTGTGGTGTGGACAGGAAAATGTAGAGCTGGCCAGGGTTGAGTGGATAGCCAATTGAACAGCACCACTGCGCTTGTGAAGAAAACACTTAAAACATTGGGTTACTTGGACATTCAACAGTGGTGTAACGAAAACCTGCCGGGAGTGGAGGTTCAGAGGAATTCCAGATTCACAGTGAATGAATGGAACATTCTCTAGTGGAGATTCCAATGATTTCTGAAGGCTGGGTCGTGTGGAAGGAAAATCAAGAACTAATCAGGATTTAGTGGAAAGCCAATTGTATAGCATGGCTGCGAGTGTGAACATGCAGCTGAAAACCAGCATTGGGTTACTTGGACATTCATCAGTGGTGTAAGGAAAACCTGCATGGAGTGGAGAGTCAGTTGAATTCCACATTCGCAGTGAATGAATGGAACATTCTGTAGAGGAGATTCCAATGATTTCTGAAGCCTGTGTTGTGTGGACAGGAAAATGAAGAGCTGACCAGGCTTGAATCGATAGCCAAGTAAACAGCAGGGCTGCGAATATGAACAGGCCGCTGAAAACCAGCATTGGGTTACTTGGACATTCAACAGTGGTGTAATGAAAACCTGCGTGGAGTTGAGAGTCAGATGAATTCCAGATTCGCAGTGAATGAATGGAACATTCTGTAGTGGAGATAACAAAGATTTCTGAAGGCTGGTAGTGTGGTGGGACAATGAAGAGCTGAACAGGGTGGAGTGAATTGTCAATTAAACAGCACGGCTGCGAGTATGAACAGGCCTCTGAAAACCAGCATTGGCTTACTTGGACATTCACAAGTGGTGTAATGTTAACCAGGCGGGAGTGGAGAATCAGATAAACTCCAGACTCGCAGTGAATGAATGGAACATTCTGTAGTGGAGATTGCAATGATTTCTGAAATCTGGATTGTGGGGACACGAAAATGAAGAGCTGAGCAGTGTTGAGTGGATAGCCTGTAAAAAGCCTCGGCTTCGAATGTGAACAGACCACTGAAAACCAGTATTGCATTACTTCGACTTTCAGCAGTGGTGTAACGAAAGCCTGCGTGGAGTGCAGATTCAGATGAATTCCAGATTCCCAGTGAATGAATGGAACATCCTGTAGTGGAGATTACAATGATTTCTGAAGGCTGGGTTGTGTGCACAGGAAAATGAGGAGCAAAACAGGTTGAGTGGATAGCCAATTGAACAGCACGACTGCGAACATGAACAGGCCTCTGAAAACCAGCATTGTTTTACTTGGACATTCACAAGTGGTGTAAGATAAATCTGCAGGTAGTGGAGATTCAGTTGAATTCCAGATTCGCAGTGAATGAATGGAACATTCTGTACTGGAGATTGCAATGATTTCTCAAGTCTGGATTGTTTGGACATGAAAATGAAGAGCTGACCACAGTTGTGTGGATACCCAGTAAAAAGCAGGGCTTAGAGTGTGAACAGACCGCTGAAAACCAGCATTGTGTTACTTGGACATTCATAAGTGGTGTAATGAAAGCCTACCTGGAGTGCAGATTCAGATGAATTCCAGATTGGCAGTGAATGAATGGAACATTCTGTACTGGCGATTCCAATGATTTCTGAAGTCTGATATTGTGGAAAAGAAAATGAAAGGCTGACCAGGTTTGAGTGGATAGACAATTGAACAGCACACTGCGAGTGTGAAAAGGCGGCTGAAAACCAGCATTGGATTACTTGGTCATTCACCAGTGCTGTAATGAAAACCTGCCTGGAGCGGAGAGTCAGATGAATTGCAGAATCGCAGTGAATGAATGGAACAGTCTGTAGTGGAGATCCCAATGATTTCTGAAGGCTGGTTTGTGTGGAGAGGAAAATGAAGAGCTGACCAATATTGAGTGGATAGCCCATTGAACAGCACTTCTGCGAGTTGAACATGCCTCTGAAAACCAGTATTGAGTTACTTGGACATTCACCAGTGGTGTAACGAAAACCTGCCGGGAGTGGAGGTTCAGATGAATTCCAGATTCGCAGTGAATGAATGGAACATTCTCTAGTGGTGATTCCAATGATTTCTGAAGGCTGGGTTTTGTGGACACGAAAATGTAGAGCTGAACAGGGTGGAGTGGATAGCCAAATGAACAGCACGTCTCTTAGTATGAACAGGCCACTGAAAACCAGCATTGGCTTACTTGGACATTCACAAGTGGTGTAACGATAACCCGCCGGGAGTTGAGAGTCAGATGAATTTAAGATTCGCAGTGAATGAACGGAACATTCTGTGGAGGAGATACCAATTATTTCTGAAGGTTGGGTTATGAGGACAGGAAAATGTAGAGCTGAATAGGGTTGGGTGGATAGCAAATTGAACAGCACGGCTGAGAGTATAAGCAGGCGGCTTAAAACCAGCATTGGCTTCCTTGGACATATACCAGTGGTGTCACGAAAACCTGCCGGGAGTGGAGACTCTGATGAATTCCAGATTCGCGTGATTGAATGGAACATTCTGTAGTGGAGATTGCCAAGATTTAGAAATCTGGATAGTCTGGACAGGATATTGAAGAGCTGACCAATGTTGAGTGGATAGCCAGTGAACAGCACGGTTTCGAGTGTGAACAGACCACTAAGAAGCAGCATTGCATTACTTGGACATTCATCAGTGGTGTAACGAAAGCCTTCCTGGAATGCAGATTCAGATTATTTCCAGATTCACAGTGAATGAATGGAAATTTCTGTAGTAGAGATTCCAATGATTTCTGAACGCTGGGTTGTGTGGACAGGAAAATGAAGAGCTGACTAGGTTTGACTGGATTGCCAATTGAACAGCAAGGCTGTGAGTGTGAACAGCCGCTGAAAACCAGCATTGGATTACCTGGTCATTCACCAGTGTTGTTAGGAAAATCTGCCTGGTGTGGAGAGTCAGAGGAATTCCAGATTCGCAGGGAACGAATGGAACATTCTGAAGTGGAGATAAGAATGATTTCTGAAGGCTCGGTGTGTGGAAGGAAAATCAAGAGCTAACCAGCGTTCACTGGATAGCCAATTGAACAGCACGGCTGCGAGTGTTAACACGCAGCTGAAACCAGCCTTGGGTTGCTTGGACATTCACCAGTGGTGAAACGAAAACCTGCTGGGAGTGGAGAACAAGATGAATTCAAGATTCGCGTGAATGAATGAAACATTCTGTAGTGTAGATTGCAATGGTTTCTGGGGTTTGTATTGTCTGAACTGGAAAAAGAAGAACTCACCAGTGTTGAGTCGCTAGACCGTGAACAGCACGGGTTCGAGTGTGAATAGACCGCTGAAAACCATCATTGCGTTACTTGAACATTCAGCAGTGGTGCAATGAAAACCTGCCGGGAGTGGAGATTCAGATGAATTCCAGATTCGCAGTGAATGAATGGAACATTCTCTAGTGGTGATTCCAATGATTTCTGAAGGCTGGGTTTTGTGGACACGAAAATGTAGAGCTGAACAGGGTGGAATGGATAGCCAAATGAACAGCACGTCTCGTAGTAAGAACAGGCCACTGAAAACCAGCTTTGGCTTAATTGGACATTCACAAGTGGTGTAACGAAAACCTGACGGGAGTTGAGAATTAGATGAATTTCAGATTTGCAGTCAATGAATGGAACATTCTGTGGAGGAGATACCAATTGTTTCTGAGGTTTGGGTTATGTGGACAGGAAAATGGAGCTGAAGAGGGTTGAGTGGATAGCAAATTGAACAGCACGGCTGAGAGTATGAGCAGGCCACTTAAAACCAGCATTGGCTTACTTGGATATTTACCAGTGGTGTCACGAAAACCTGCCGGGAGTGGAGATTCAGATGAATTCCAGATTCGCTGTGAATGAATGGAACATTTTGTAGTGGAGATAACAATGATTTCTCCAGTCTCTGTGGTGTGGACAGGAAAATGTAGAGCTGGCCAGGGTTGAGTGGATAGCCAATTGAACAGCACCACTGCGCTTGTGAAGAAAACACTTAAAACATTGGGTTACTTGGACATTCAACAGTGGTGTAACGAAAACCTGCCGGGAGTGGAGGTTCAGAGGAATTCCAGATTCGCAGTGAATGAATGGAACATTCTCTAGTGGAGATTCCAATGATTTCTGAAGGCTGGGTCGTGTGGAAGGAAAATCAAGAACTAATCAGGATTTAGTGGAAAGCCAATTGTATAGCATGGCTGCGAGTGTGAACATGCAGCTGAAAACCAGCATTGGGTTACTTGGACATTCATCAGTGGTGTAAGGAAAACCTGCATGGAGTGGAGAGTCAGTTGAATTCCACATTCGCAGTGAATGAATGGAACATTCTGTAGAGGAGATTCCAATGATTTCTGAAGCCTGTGTTGTGTGGACAGGAAAATGAAGAGCTGACCAGGCTTGAATCGATAGCCAAGTAAACAGCAGGGCTGCGAATATGAACAGGCCGCTGAAAACCAGCATTGGGTTACTTGGACATTCAACAGTGGTGTAATGAAAACCTGCGTGGAGTTGAGAGTCAGATGAATTCCAGATTCGCAGTGAATGAATGGAACATTCTGTAGTGGAGATAACAAAGATTTCTGAAGGCTGGTAGTGTGGTGGGACAATGAAGAGCTGAACAGGGTGGAGTGAATTGTCAATTAAACAGCACGGCTGCGAGTATGAACAGGCCTCTGAAAACCAGCATTGGCTTACTTGGACATTCACAAGTGGTGTAATGTTAACCAGGCGGGAGTGGAGAATCAGATAAACTCCAGACTCGCAGTGAATGAATGGAACATTCTGTAGTGGAGATTGCAATGATTTCTGAAATCTGGATTGTGGGGACACGAAAATGAAGAGCTGACCAGTGTTGAGTGGATAGCCTGTAAAAAGCCTCGGCTTCGAATGTGAACAGACCACTGAAAACCAGTATTGCATTACTTCGACTTTCAGCAGAGGTGTAACGAAAGCCTGCGTGGAGTGCAGATTCAGATGAATTCCAGATTCCCAGTGAATGAATGGAACATCCTGTAGTGGAGATTACAATGATTTCTGAAGGCTGGGTTGTGTGCACAGGAAAATGAGGAGCAAAACAGGTTGAGTGGATAGCCAATTGAACAGCACGACTGCGAACATGAACAGGCCTCTGAAAACCAGCATTGTTTTACTTGGACATTCACAAGTGGTGTAAGATAAATCTGCAGGTAGTGGAGATTCAGTTGAATTCCAGATTCGCAGTGAATGAATGGAACATTCTGTACTGGAGATTGCAATGATTTCTCAAGTCTGGATTGTTTGGACATGAAAATGAAGAGCTGACCACAGTTGTGTGGATACCCAGTAAAAAGCAGGGCTTAGAGTGTGAACAGACCGCTGAAAACCAGCATTGTGTTACTTGGACATTCATAAGTGGTGTAATGAAAGCCTACCTGGAGTGCAGATTCAGATGAATTCCAGATTGGCAGTGAATGAATGGAACATTCTGTACTGGCGATTCCAATGATTTCTGAAGTCTGATATTGTGGAAAAGAAAATGAAAGGCTGACCAGGTTTGAGTGGATAGACAATTGAACAGCACACTGCGAGTGTGAAAAGGCGGCTGAAAACCAGCATTGGATTACTTGGTCATTCACCAGTGCTGTAATGAAAACCTGCCTGGAGCGGAGAGTCAGATGAATTGCAGAATCGCAGTGAATGAATGGAACAGTCTGTAGTGGAGATCCCAATGATTTCTGAAGGCTGGTTTGTGTGGAGAGGAAAATGAAGAGCTGACCAATATTGAGTGGATAGCCCATTGAACAGCACTTCTGCGAGTTGAACATGCCTCTGAAAACCAGTATTGAGTTACTTGGACATTCACCAGTGGTGTAACGAAAACCTGCCGGGAGTGGAGGTTCAGATGAATTCCAGATTCGCAGTGAATGAATGGAACATTCTCTAGTGGTGATTCCAATGATTTCTGAAGGCTGGGTTTTGTGGACACGAAAATGTAGAGCTGAACAGGGTGGAGTGGATAGCCAAATGAACAGCACGTCTCTTAGTATGAACAGGCCACTGAAAACCAGCATTGGCTTACTTGGACATTCACAAGTGGTGTAACGATAACCCGCCGGGAGTTGAGAGTCAGATGAATTTAAGATTCGCAGTGAATGAACGGAACATTCTGTGGAGGAGATACCAATTATTTCTGAAGGTTGGGTTATGAGGACAGGAAAATGTAGAGCTGAATAGGGTTGGGTGGATAGCAAATTGAACAGCACGGCTGAGAGTATAAGCAGGCGGCTTAAAACCAGCATTGGCTTCCTTGGACATATACCAGTGGTGTCACGAAAACCTGCCGGGAGTGGAGACTCTGATGAATTCCAGATTCGCGTGATTGAATGGAACATTCTGTAGTGGAGATTGCCAAGATTTAGAAATCTGGATAGTCTGGACAGGATATTGAAGAGCTGACCAATGTTGAGTGGATAGCCAGTGAACAGCACGGTTTCGAGTGTGAACAGACCACTAAGAAGCAGCATTGCATTACTTGGACATTCATCAGTGGTGTAACGAAAGCCTTCCTGGAATGCAGATTCAGATTATTTCCAGATTCACAGTGAATGAATGGAAATTTCTGTAGTAGAGATTCCAATGATTTCTGAACGCTGGGTTGTGTGGACAGGAAAATGAAGAGCTGACTAGGTTTGACTGGATTGCCAATTGAACAGCAAGGCTGTGAGTGTGAACAGCCGCTGAAAACCAGCATTGGATTACCTGGTCATTCACCAGTGTTGTTAGGAAAATCTGCCTGGTGTGGAGAGTCAGAGGAATTCCAGATTCGCAGGGAACGAATGGAACATTCTGAAGTGGAGATAAGAATGATTTCTGAAGGCTCGGTGTGTGGAAGGAAAATCAAGAGCTAACCAGCGTTCACTGGATAGCCAATTGAACAGCACGGCTGCGAGTGTTAACACGCAGCTGAAACCAGCCTTGGGTTGCTTGGACATTCACCAGTGGTGAAACGAAAACCTGCTGGGAGTGGAGAACAAGATGAATTCAAGATTCGCGTGAATGAATGAAACATTCTGTAGTGTAGATTGCAATGGTTTCTGGGGTTTGTATTGTCTGAACTGGAAAAAGAAGAACTCACCAGTGTTGAGTCGCTAGACCGTGAACAGCACGGGTTCGAGTGTGAATAGACCGCTGAAAACCATCATTGCGTTACTTGAACATTCAGCAGTGGTGCAATGAAAACCTGCCGGGAGTGGAGATTCAGATGAATTCCAGATTCGCAGTGAATGAATGGAACATTCTCTAGTGGTGATTCCAATGATTTCTGAAGGCTGGGTTTTGTGGACACGAAAATGTAGAGCTGAACAGGGTGGAATGGATAGCCAAATGAACAGCACGTCTCGTAGTAAGAACAGGCCACTGAAAACCAGCTTTGGCTTAATTGGACATTCACAAGTGGTGTAACGAAAACCTGACGGGAGTTGAGAATTAGATGAATTTCAGATTTGCAGTCAATGAATGGAACATTCTGTGGAGGAGATACCAATTGTTTCTGAGGTTTGGGTTATGTGGACAGGAAAATGGAGCTGAAGAGGGTTGAGTGGATAGCAAATTGAACAGCACGGCTGAGAGTATGAGCAGGCCACTTAAAACCAGCATTGGCTTACTTGGATATTTACCAGTGGTGTCACGAAAACCTGCCGGGAGTGGAGATTCAGATGAATTCCAGATTCGCTGTGAATGAATGGAACATTCTGTAGTGGAGATAACAATGATTTCTCCAGTCTCTGTGGTGTGGACAGGAAAATGTAGAGCTGGCCAGGGTTGAGTGGATAGCCAATTGAACAGCACCACTGCGCTTGTGAAGAAAACACTTAAAACATTGGGTTACTTGGACATTCAACAGTGGTGTAACGAAAACCTGCCGGGAGTGGAGGTTCAGAGGAATTCCAGATTCGCAGTGAATGAATGGAACATTCTCTAGTGGAGATTCCAACGATTTCTGAAGGCTGGGTCGTGTGGAAGGAAAATCAAGAACTAATCAGGATTTAGTGGAAAGCCAATTGTATAGCATGGCTGCGAGTGTGAACATGCAGCTGAAAACCAGCATTGGGTTACTTGGACATTCATCAGTGGTGTAAGGAAAACCTGCATGGAGTGGAGAGTCAGTTGAATTCCACATTCGCAGTGAATGAATGGAACATTCTGTAGAGGAGATTCCAATGATTTCTGAAGCCTGTGTTGTGTGGACAGGAAAATGAAGAGCTGACCAGGCTTGAATCGATAGCCAAGTAAACAGCAGGGCTGCGAATATGAACAGGCCGCTGAAAACCAGCATTGGGTTACTTGGACATTCAACAGTGGTGTAATGAAAACCTGCGTGGAGTTGAGAGTCAGATGAATTCCAGATTCGCAGTGAATGAATGGAACATTCTGTAGTGGAGATAACAAAGATTTCTGAAGGCTGGTAGTGTGGTGGGACAATGAAGAGCTGAACAGGGTGGAGTGAATTGTCAATTAAACAGCACGGCTGCGAGTATGAACAGGCCTCTGAAAACCAGCATTGGCTTACTTGGACATTCACAAGTGGTGTAATGTTAACCAGGCGGGAGTGGAGAATCAGATAAACTCCAGACTCGCAGTGAATGAATGGAACATTCTGTAGTGGAGATTGCAATGATTTCTGAAATCTGGATTGTGGGGACACGAAAATGAAGAGCTGACCAGTGTTGAGTGGATAGCCTGTAAAAAGCCTCGGCTTCGAATGTGAACAGACCACTGAAAACCAGTATTGCATTACTTCGACTTTCAGCAGTGGTGTAACGAAAGCCTGCGTGGAGTGCAGATTCAGATGAATTCCAGATTCCCAGTGAATGAATGGAACATCCTGTAGTGGAGATTACAATGATTTCTGAAGGCTGGGTTGTGTGCACAGGAAAATGAGGAGCAAAACAGGTTGAGTGGATAGCCAATTGAACAGCACGACTGCGAACATGAACAGGCCTCTGAAAACCAGCATTGTTTTACTTGGACATTCACAAGTGGTGTAAGATAAATCTGCAGGTAGTGGAGATTCAGTTGAATTCCAGATTCGCAGTGAATGAATGGAACATTCTGTACTGGAGATTGCAATGATTTCTCAAGTCTGGATTGTTTGGACATGAAAATGAAGAGCTGACCACAGTTGTGTGGATACCCAGTAAAAAGCAGGGCTTAGAGTGTGAACAGACCGCTGAAAACCAGCATTGTGTTACTTGGACATTCATAAGTGGTGTAATGAAAGCCTACCTGGAGTGCAGATTCAGATGAATTCCAGATTGGCAGTGAATGAATGGAACATTCTGTACTGGCGATTCCAATGATTTCTGAAGTCTGATATTGTGGAAAAGAAAATGAAAGGCTGACCAGGTTTGAGTGGATAGACAATTGAACAGCACACTGCGAGTGTGAAAAGGCGGCTTGAAAACCAGCATTGGATTACTTGGTCATTCACCAGTGCTGTAATGAAAACCTGCCTGGAGCGGAGAGTCAGATGAATTGCAGAATCGCAGTGAATGAATGGAACAGTCTGTAGTGGAGATCCCAATGATTTCTGAAGGCTGGTTTGTGTGGAGAGGAAAATGAAGAGCTGACCAATATTGAGTGGATAGCCCATTGAACAGCACTTCTGCGAGTTGAACATGCCTCTGAAAACCAGTATTGAGTTACTTGGACATTCACCAGTGGTGTAACGAAAACCTGCCGGGAGTGGAGGTTCAGATGAATTCCAGATTCGCAGTGAATGAATGGAACATTCTCTAGTGGTGATTCCAATGATTTCTGAAGGCTGGGTTTTGTGGACACGAAAATGTAGAGCTGAACAGGGTGGAGTGGATAGCCAAATGAACAGCACGTCTCTTAGTATGAACAGGCCACTGAAAACCAGCATTGGCTTACTTGGACATTCACAAGTGGTGTAACGATAACCCGCCGGGAGTTGAGAGTCAGATGAATTTAAGATTCGCAGTGAATGAACGGAACATTCTGTGGAGGAGATACCAATTATTTCTGAAGGTTGGGTTATGAGGACAGGAAAATGTAGAGCTGAATAGGGTTGGGTGGATAGCAAATTGAACAGCACGGCTGAGAGTATAAGCAGGCGGCTTAAAACCAGCATTGGCTTCCTTGGACATATACCAGTGGTGTCACGAAAACCTGCCGGGAGTGGAGACTCTGATGAATTCCAGATTCGCGTGATTGAATGGAACATTCTGTAGTGGAGATTGCCAAGATTTAGAAATCTGGATAGTCTGGACAGGATATTGAAGAGCTGACCAATGTTGAGTGGATAGCCAGTGAACAGCACGGTTTCGAGTGTGAACAGACCACTAAGAAGCAGCATTGCATTACTTGGACATTCATCAGTGGTGTAACGAAAGCCTTCCTGGAATGCAGATTCAGATTATTTCCAGATTCACAGTGAATGAATGGAAATTTCTGTAGTAGAGATTCCAATGATTTCTGAACGCTGGGTTGTGTGGACAGGAAAATGAAGAGCTGACTAGGTTTGACTGGATTGCCAATTGAACAGCAAGGCTGTGAGTGTGAACAGCCGCTGAAAACCAGCATTGGATTACCTGGTCATTCACCAGTGTTGTTAGGAAAATCTGCCTGGTGTGGAGAGTCAGAGGAATTCCAGATTCGCAGGGAACGAATGGAACATTCTGAAGTGGAGATAAGAATGATTTCTGAAGGCTCGGTGTGTGGAAGGAAAATCAAGAGCTAACCAGCGTTCACTGGATAGCCAATTGAACAGCACGGCTGCGAGTGTTAACACGCAGCTGAAACCAGCCTTGGGTTGCTTGGACATTCACCAGTGGTGAAACGAAAACCTGCTGGGAGTGGAGAACAAGATGAATTCAAGATTCGCGTGAATGAATGAAACATTCTGTAGTGTAGATTGCAATGGTTTCTGGGGTTTGTATTGTCTGAACTGGAAAAAGAAGAACTCACCAGTGTTGAGTCGCTAGACCGTGAACAGCACGGGTTCGAGTGTGAATAGACCGCTGAAAACCATCATTGCGTTACTTGAACATTCAGCAGTGGTGCAATGAAAACCTGCCGGGAGTGGAGATTCAGATGAATTCCAGATTCGCAGTGAATGAATGGAACATTCTCTAGTGGTGATTCCAATGATTTCTGAAGGCTGGGTTTTGTGGACACGAAAATGTAGAGCTGAACAGGGTGGAATGGATAGCCAAATGAACAGCACGTCTCGTAGTAAGAACAGGCCACTGAAAACCAGCTTTGGCTTAATTGGACATTCACAAGTGGTGTAACGAAAACCTGACGGGAGTTGAGAATTAGATGAATTTCAGATTTGCAGTCAATGAATGGAACATTCTGTGGAGGAGATACCAATTGTTTCTGAGGTTTGGGTTATGTGGACAGGAAAATGGAGCTGAAGAGGGTTGAGTGGATAGCAAATTGAACAGCACGGCTGAGAGTATGAGCAGGCCACTTAAAACCAGCATTGGCTTACTTGGATATTTACCAGTGGTGTCACGAAAACCTGCCGGGAGTGGAGATTCAGATGAATTCCAGATTCGCTGTGAATGAATGGAACATTCTGTAGTGGAGATAACAATGATTTCTCCAGTCTCTGTGGTGTGGACAGGAAAATGTAGAGCTGGCCAGGGTTGAGTGGATAGCCAATTGAACAGCACCACTGCGCTTGTGAAGAAAACACTTAAAACATTGGGTTACTTGGACATTCAACAGTGGTGTAACGAAAACCTGCCGGGAGTGGAGGTTCAGAGGAATTCCAGATTCGCAGTGAATGAATGGAACATTCTCTAGTGGAGATTCCAACGATTTCTGAAGGCTGGGTCGTGTGGAAGGAAAATCAAGAACTAATCAGGATTTAGTGGAAAGCCAATTGTATAGCATGGCTGCGAGTGTGAACATGCAGCTGAAAACCAGCATTGGGTTACTTGGACATTCATCAGTGGTGTAAGGAAAACCTGCATGGAGTGGAGAGTCAGTTGAATTCCACATTCGCAGTGAATGAATGGAACATTCTGTAGAGGAGATTCCAATGATTTCTGAAGCCTGTGTTGTGTGGACAGGAAAATGAAGAGCTGACCAGGCTTGAATCGATAGCCAAGTAAACAGCAGGGCTGCGAATATGAACAGGCCGCTGAAAACCAGCATTGGGTTACTTGGACATTCAACAGTGGTGTAATGAAAACCTGCGTGGAGTTGAGAGTCAGATGAATTCCAGATTCGCAGTGAATGAATGGAACATTCTGTAGTGGAGATAACAAAGATTTCTGAAGGCTGGTAGTGTGGTGGGACAATGAAGAGCTGAACAGGGTGGAGTGAATTGTCAATTAAACAGCACGGCTGCGAGTATGAACAGGCCTCTGAAAACCAGCATTGGCTTACTTGGACATTCACAAGTGGTGTAATGTTAACCAGGCGGGAGTGGAGAATCAGATAAACTCCAGACTCGCAGTGAATGAATGGAACATTCTGTAGTGGAGATTGCAATGATTTCTGAAATCTGGATTGTGGGGACACGAAAATGAAGAGCTGACCAGTGTTGAGTGGATAGCCTGTAAAAAGCCTCGGCTTCGAATGTGAACAGACCACTGAAAACCAGTATTGCATTACTTCGACTTTCAGCAGTGGTGTAACGAAAGCCTGCGTGGAGTGCAGATTCAGATGAATTCCAGATTCCCAGTGAATGAATGGAACATCCTGTAGTGGAGATTACAATGATTTCTGAAGGCTGGGTTGTGTGCACAGGAAAATGAGGAGCAAAACAGGTTGAGTGGATAGCCAATTGAACAGCACGACTGCGAACATGAACAGGCCTCTGAAAACCAGCATTGTTTTACTTGGACATTCACAAGTGGTGTAAGATAAATCTGCAGGTAGTGGAGATTCAGTTGAATTCCAGATTCGCAGTGAATGAATGGAACATTCTGTACTGGAGATTGCAATGATTTCTCAAGTCTGGATTGTTTGGACATGAAAATGAAGAGCTGACCACAGTTGTGTGGATACCCAGTAAAAAGCAGGGCTTAGAGTGTGAACAGACCGCTGAAAACCAGCATTGTGTTACTTGGACATTCATAAGTGGTGTAATGAAAGCCTACCTGGAGTGCAGATTCAGATGAATTCCAGATTGGCAGTGAATGAATGGAACATTCTGTACTGGCGATTCCAATGATTTCTGAAGTCTGATATTGTGGAAAAGAAAATGAAAGGCTGACCAGGTTTGAGTGGATAGACAATTGAACAGCACACTGCGAGTGTGAAAAGGCGGCTTGAAAACCAGCATTGGATTACTTGGTCATTCACCAGTGCTGTAATGAAAACCTGCCTGGAGCGGAGAGTCAGATGAATTGCAGAATCGCAGTGAATGAATGGAACAGTCTGTAGTGGAGATCCCAATGATTTCTGAAGGCTGGTTTGTGTGGAGAGGAAAATGAAGAGCTGACCAATATTGAGTGGATAGCCCATTGAACAGCACTTCTGCGAGTTGAACATGCCTCTGAAAACCAGTATTGAGTTACTTGGACATTCACCAGTGGTGTAACGAAAACCTGCCGGGAGTGGAGGTTCAGATGAATTCCAGATTCGCAGTGAATGAATGGAACATTCTCTAGTGGTGATTCCAATGATTTCTGAAGGCTGGGTTTTGTGGACACGAAAATGTAGAGCTGAACAGGGTGGAGTGGATAGCCAAATGAACAGCACGTCTCTTAGTATGAACAGGCCACTGAAAACCAGCATTGGCTTACTTGGACATTCACAAGTGGTGTAACGATAACCCGCCGGGAGTTGAGAGTCAGATGAATTTAAGATTCGCAGTGAATGAACGGAACATTCTGTGGAGGAGATACCAATTATTTCTGAAGGTTGGGTTATGAGGACAGGAAAATGTAGAGCTGAATAGGGTTGGGTGGATAGCAAATTGAACAGCACGGCTGAGAGTATAAGCAGGCGGCTTAAAACCAGCATTGGCTTCCTTGGACATATACCAGTGGTGTCACGAAAACCTGCCGGGAGTGGAGACTCTGATGAATTCCAGATTCGCGTGATTGAATGGAACATTCTGTAGTGGAGATTGCCAAGATTTAGAAATCTGGATAGTCTGGACAGGATATTGAAGAGCTGACCAATGTTGAGTGGATAGCCAGTGAACAGCACGGTTTCGAGTGTGAACAGACCACTAAGAAGCAGCATTGCATTACTTGGACATTCATCAGTGGTGTAACGAAAGCCTTCCTGGAATGCAGATTCAGATTATTTCCAGATTCACAGTGAATGAATGGAAATTTCTGTAGTAGAGATTCCAATGATTTCTGAACGCTGGGTTGTGTGGACAGGAAAATGAAGAGCTGACTAGGTTTGACTGGATTGCCAATTGAACAGCAAGGCTGTGAGTGTGAACAGCCGCTGAAAACCAGCATTGGATTACCTGGTCATTCACCAGTGTTGTTAGGAAAATCTGCCTGGTGTGGAGAGTCAGAGGAATTCCAGATTCGCAGGGAACGAATGGAACATTCTGAAGTGGAGATAAGAATGATTTCTGAAGGCTCGGTGTGTGGAAGGAAAATCAAGAGCTAACCAGCGTTCACTGGATAGCCAATTGAACAGCACGGCTGCGAGTGTTAACACGCAGCTGAAACCAGCCTTGGGTTGCTTGGACATTCACCAGTGGTGAAACGAAAACCTGCTGGGAGTGGAGAACAAGATGAATTCAAGATTCGCGTGAATGAATGAAACATTCTGTAGTGTAGATTGCAATGGTTTCTGGGGTTTGTATTGTCTGAACTGGAAAAAGAAGAACTCACCAGTGTTGAGTCGCTAGACCGTGAACAGCACGGGTTCGAGTGTGAATAGACCGCTGAAAACCATCATTGCGTTACTTGAACATTCAGCAGTGGTGCAATGAAAACCTGCCGGGAGTGGAGATTCAGATGAATTCCAGATTCGCAGTGAATGAATGGAACATTCTCTAGTGGTGATTCCAATGATTTCTGAAGGCTGGGTTTTGTGGACACGAAAATGTAGAGCTGAACAGGGTGGAATGGATAGCCAAATGAACAGCACGTCTCGTAGTAAGAACAGGCCACTGAAAACCAGCTTTGGCTTAATTGGACATTCACAAGTGGTGTAACGAAAACCTGACGGGAGTTGAGAATTAGATGAATTTCAGATTTGCAGTCAATGAATGGAACATTCTGTGGAGGAGATACCAATTGTTTCTGAGGTTTGGGTTATGTGGACAGGAAAATGGAGCTGAAGAGGGTTGAGTGGATAGCAAATTGAACAGCACGGCTGAGAGTATGAGCAGGCCACTTAAAACCAGCATTGGCTTACTTGGATATTTACCAGTGGTGTCACGAAAACCTGCCGGGAGTGGAGATTCAGATGAATTCCAGATTCGCTGTGAATGAATGGAACATTCTGTAGTGGAGATAACAATGATTTCTCCAGTCTCTGTGGTGTGGACAGGAAAATGTAGAGCTGGCCAGGGTTGAGTGGATAGCCAATTGAACAGCACCACTGCGCTTGTGAAGAAAACACTTAAAACATTGGGTTACTTGGACATTCAACAGTGGTGTAACGAAAACCTGCCGGGAGTGGAGGTTCAGAGGAATTCCAGATTCGCAGTGAATGAATGGAACATTCTCTAGTGGAGATTCCAATGATTTCTGAAGGCTGGGTCGTGTGGAAGGAAAATCAAGAACTAATCAGGATTTAGTGGAAAGCCAATTGTATAGCATGGCTGCGAGTGTGAACATGCAGCTGAAAACCAGCATTGGGTTACTTGGACATTCATCAGTGGTGTAAGGAAAACCTGCATGGAGTGGAGAGTCAGTTGAATTCCACATTCGCAGTGAATGAATGGAACATTCTGTAGAGGAGATTCCAATGATTTCTGAAGCCTGTGTTGTGTGGACAGGAAAATGAAGAGCTGACCAGGCTTGAATCGATAGCCAAGTAAACAGCAGGGCTGCGAATATGAACAGGCCGCTGAAAACCAGCATTGGGTTACTTGGACATTCAACAGTGGTGTAATGAAAACCTGCGTGGAGTTGAGAGTCAGATGAATTCCAGATTCGCAGTGAATGAATGGAACATTCTGTAGTGGAGATAACAAAGATTTCTGAAGGCTGGTAGTGTGGTGGGACAATGAAGAGCTGAACAGGGTGGAGTGAATTGTCAATTAAACAGCACGGCTGCGAGTATGAACAGGCCTCTGAAAACCAGCATTGGCTTACTTGGACATTCACAAGTGGTGTAATGTTAACCAGGCGGGAGTGGAGAATCAGATAAACTCCAGACTCGCAGTGAATGAATGGAACATTCTGTAGTGGAGATTGCAATGATTTCTGAAATCTGGATTGTGGGGACACGAAAATGAAGAGCTGACCAGTGTTGAGTGGATAGCCTGTAAAAAGCCTCGGCTTCGAATGTGAACAGACCACTGAAAACCAGTATTGCATTACTTCGACTTTCAGCAGTGGTGTAACGAAAGCCTGCGTGGAGTGCAGATTCAGATGAATTCCAGATTCCCAGTGAATGAATGGAACATCCTGTAGTGGAGATTACAATGATTTCTGAAGGCTGGGTTGTGTGCACAGGAAAATGAGGAGCAAAACAGGTTGAGTGGATAGCCAATTGAACAGCACGACTGCGAATATGAACAGGCCTCTGAAAACCAGCATTGTTTTACTTGGACATTCACAAGTGGTGTAAGATAAATCTGCAGGTAGTGGAGATTCAGTTGAATTCCAGATTCGCAGTGAATGAATGGAACATTCTGTACTGGAGATTGCAATGATTTCTCAAGTCTGGATTGTTTGGACATGAAAATGAAGAGCTGACCACAGTTGTGTGGATACCCAGTAAAAAGCAGGGCTTAGAGTGTGAACAGACCGCTGAAAACCAGCATTGTGTTACTTGGACATTCATAAGTGGTGTAATGAAAGCCTACCTGGAGTGCAGATTCAGATGAATTCCAGATTGGCAGTGAATGAATGGAACATTCTGTACTGGCGATTCCAATGATTTCTGAAGTCTGATATTGTGGAAAAGAAAATGAAAGGCTGACCAGGTTTGAGTGGATAGACAATTGAACAGCACACTGCGAGTGTGAAAAGGCGGCTTGAAAACCAGCATTGGATTACTTGGTCATTCACCAGTGCTGTAATGAAAACCTGCCTGGAGCGGAGAGTCAGATGAATTGCAGAATCGCAGTGAATGAATGGAACAGTCTGTAGTGGAGAGCCCAATGATTTCTGAAGGCTGGTTTGTGTGGAGAGGAAAATGAAGAGCTGACCAATATTGAGTGGATAGCCCATTGAACAGCACTTCTGCGAGTTGAACATGCCTCTGAAAACCAGTATTGAGTTACTTGGACATTCACCAGTGGTGTAACGAAAACCTGCCGGGAGTGGAGGTTCAGATGAATTCCAGATTCGCAGTGAATGAATGGAACATTCTCTAGTGGTGATTCCAATGATTTCTGAAGGCTGGGTTTTGTGGACACGAAAATGTAGAGCTGAACAGGGTGGAGTGGATAGCCAAATGAACAGCACGTCTCTTAGTATGAACAGGCCACTGAAAACCAGCATTGGCTTACTTGGACATTCACAAGTGGTGTAACGATAACCCGCCGGGAGTTGAGAGTCAGATGAATTTAAGATTCGCAGTGAATGAACGGAACATTCTGTGGAGGAGGTACCAATTATTTCTGAAGGTTGGGTTATGAGGACAGGAAAATGTAGAGCTGAATAGGGTTGGGTGGATAGCAAATTGAACAGCACGGCTGAGAGTATAAGCAGGCGGCTTAAAACCAGCATTGGCTTCCTTGGACATATACCAGTGGTGTCACGAAAACCTGCCGGGAGTGGAGACTCTGATGAATTCCAGATTCGCGTGATTGAATGGAACATTCTGTAGTGGAGATTGCCAAGATTTAGAAATCTGGATAGTCTGGACAGGATATTGAAGAGCTGACCAATGTTGAGTGGATAGCCAGTGAACAGCACGGTTTCGAGTGTGAACAGACCACTAAGAAGCAGCATTGCATTACTTGGACATTCATCAGTGGTGTAACGAAAGCCTTCCTGGAATGCAGATTCAGATTATTTCCAGATTCACAGTGAATGAATGGAAATTTCTGTAGTAGAGATTCCAATGATTTCTGAACGCTGGGTTGTGTGGACAGGAAAATGAAGAGCTGACTAGGTTTGACTGGATTGCCAATTGAACAGCAAGGCTGTGAGTGTGAACAGCCGCTGAAAACCAGCATTGGATTACCTGGTCATTCACCAGTGTTGTTAGGAAAATCTGCCTGGTGTGGAGAGTCAGAGGAATTCCAGATTCGCAGGGAACGAATGGAACATTCTGAAGTGGAGATAAGAATGATTTCTGAAGGCTCGGTGTGTGGAAGGAAAATCAAGAGCTAACCAGCGTTCACTGGATAGCCAATTGAACAGCACGGCTGCGAGTGTTAACACGCAGCTGAAACCAGCCTTGGGTTGCTTGGACATTCACCAGTGGTGAAACGAAAACCTGCTGGGAGTGGAGAACAAGATGAATTCAAGATTCGCGTGAATGAATGAAACATTCTGTAGTGTAGATTGCAATGGTTTCTGGGGTTTGTATTGTCTGAACTGGAAAAAGAAGAACTCACCAGTGTTGAGTCGCTAGACCGTGAACAGCACGGGTTCGAGTGTGAATAGACCGCTGAAAACCATCATTGCGTTACTTGAACATTCAGCAGTGGTGCAATGAAAACCTGCCGGGAGTGGAGATTCAGATGAATTCCAGATTCGCAGTGAATGAATGGAACATTCTCTAGTGGTGATTCCAATGATTTCTGAAGGCTGGGTTTTGTGGACACGAAAATGTAGAGCTGAACAGGGTGGAATGGATAGCCAAATGAACAGCACGTCTCGTAGTAAGAACAGGCCACTGAAAACCAGCTTTGGCTTAATTGGACATTCACAAGTGGTGTAACGAAAACCTGACGGGAGTTGAGAATTAGATGAATTTCAGATTTGCAGTCAATGAATGGAACATTCTGTGGAGGAGATACCAATTGTTTCTGAAGTTTGGGTTATGTGGACAGGAAAATGGAGCTGAAGAGGGTTGAGTGGATAGCAAATTGAACAGCACGGCTGAGAGTATGAGCAGGCCACTTAAAACCAGCATTGGCTTACTTGGATATTTACCAGTGGTGTCACGAAAACCTGCCGGGAGTGGAGATTCAGATGAATTCCAGATTCGCTGTGAATGAATGGAACATTCTGTAGTGGAGATAACAATGATTTCTCCAGTCTCTGTGGTGTGGACAGGAAAATGTAGAGCTGGCCAGGGTTGAGTGGATAGCCAATTGAACAGCACCACTGCGCTTGTGAAGAAAACACTTAAAACATTGGGTTACTTGGACATTCAACAGTGGTGTAACGAAAACCTGCCGGGAGTGGAGGTTCAGAGGAATTCCAGATTCGCAGTGAATGAATGGAACATTCTCTAGTGGAGATTCCAATGATTTCTGAAGGCTGGGTCGTGTGGAAGGAAAATCAAGAACTAATCAGGATTTAGTGGAAAGCCAATTGTATAGCATGGCTGCGAGTGTGAACATGCAGCTGAAAACCAGCATTGGGTTACTTGGACATTCATCAGTGGTGTAAGGAAAACCTGCATGGAGTGGAGAGTCAGTTGAATTCCACATTCGCAGTGAATGAATGGAACATTCTGTAGAGGAGATTCCAATGATTTCTGAAGCCTGTGTTGTGTGGACAGGAAAATGAAGAGCTGACCAGGCTTGAATCGATAGCCAAGTAAACAGCAGGGCTGCGAATATGAACAGGCCGCTGAAAACCAGCATTGGGTTACTTGGACATTCAACAGTGGTGTAATGAAAACCTGCGTGGAGTTGAGAGTCAGATGAATTCCAGATTCGCAGTGAATGAATGGAACATTCTGTAGTGGAGATAACAAAGATTTCTGAAGGCTGGTAGTGTGGTGGGACAATGAAGAGCTGAACAGGGTGGAGTGAATTGTCAATTAAACAGCACGGCTGCGAGTATGAACAGGCCTCTGAAAACCAGCATTGGCTTACTTGGACATTCACAAGTGGTGTAATGTTAACCAGGCGGGAGTGGAGAATCAGATAAACTCCAGACTCGCAGTGAATGAATGGAACATTCTGTAGTGGAGATTGCAATGATTTCTGAAATCTGGATTGTGGGGACACGAAAATGAAGAGCTGACCAGTGTTGAGTGGATAGCCTGTAAAAAGCCTCGGCTTCGAATGTGAACAGACCACTGAAAACCAGTATTGCATTACTTCGACTTTCAGCAGTGGTGTAACGAAAGCCTGCGTGGAGTGCAGATTCAGATGAATTCCAGATTCCCAGTGAATGAATGGAACATCCTGTAGTGGAGATTACAATGATTTCTGAAGGCTGGGTTGTGTGCACAGGAAAATGAGGAGCAAAACAGGTTGAGTGGATAGCCAATTGAACAGCACGACTGCGAATATGAACAGGCCTCTGAAAACCAGCATTGTTTTACTTGGACATTCACAAGTGGTGTAAGATAAATCTGCAGGTAGTGGAGATTCAGTTGAATTCCAGATTCGCAGTGAATGAATGGAACATTCTGTACTGGAGATTGCAATGATTTCTCAAGTCTGGATTGTTTGGACATGAAAATGAAGAGCTGACCACAGTTGTGTGGATACCCAGTAAAAAGCAGGGCTTAGAGTGTGAACAGACCGCTGAAAACCAGCATTGTGTTACTTGGACATTCATAAGTGGTGTAATGAAAGCCTACCTGGAGTGCAGATTCAGATGAATTCCAGATTGGCAGTGAATGAATGGAACATTCTGTACTGGCGATTCCAATGATTTCTGAAGTCTGATATTGTGGAAAAGAAAATGAAAGGCTGACCAGGTTTGAGTGGATAGACAATTGAACAGCACACTGCGAGTGTGAAAAGGCGGCTTGAAAACCAGCATTGGATTACTTGGTCATTCACCAGTGCTGTAATGAAAACCTGCCTGGAGCGGAGAGTCAGATGAATTGCAGAATCGCAGTGAATGAATGGAACAGTCTGTAGTGGAGATCCCAATGATTTCTGAAGGCTGGTTTGTGTGGAGAGGAAAATGAAGAGCTGACCAATATTGAGTGGATAGCCCATTGAACAGCACTTCTGCGAGTTGAACATGCCTCTGAAAACCAGTATTGAGTTACTTGGACATTCACCAGTGGTGTAACGAAAACCTGCCGGGAGTGGAGGTTCAGATGAATTCCAGATTCGCAGTGAATGAATGGAACATTCTCTAGTGGTGATTCCAATGATTTCTGAAGGCTGGGTTTTGTGGACACGAAAATGTAGAGCTGAACAGGGTGGAGTGGATAGCCAAATGAACAGCACGTCTCTTAGTATGAACAGGCCACTGAAAACCAGCATTGGCTTACTTGGACATTCACAAGTGGTGTAACGATAACCCGCCGGGAGTTGAGAGTCAGATGAATTTAAGATTCGCAGTGAATGAACGGAACATTCTGTGGAGGAGATACCAATTATTTCTGAAGGTTGGGTTATGAGGACAGGAAAATGTAGAGCTGAATAGGGTTGGGTGGATAGCAAATTGAACAGCACGGCTGAGAGTATAAGCAGGCGGCTTAAAACCAGCATTGGCTTCCTTGGACATATACCAGTGGTGTCACGAAAACCTGCCGGGAGTGGAGGTTCAGATGAATTCCAGATTCGCAGTGAATGAATGGAACATTCTCTAGTGGTGATTCCAATGATTTCTGAAGGCTGGGTTTTGTGGACACGAAAATGTAGAGCTGAACAGGGTGGAGTGGATAGCCAAATGAACAGCACGTCTCTTAGTATGAACAGGCCACTGAAAACCAGCATTGGCTTACTTGGACATTCACAAGTGGTGTAACGATAACCCGCCGGGAGTTGAGAGTCAGATGAATTTAAGATTCGCAGTGAATGAACGGAACATTTTGTGGAGGAGGTACCAATTATTTCTGAAGGTTGGGTTATGAGGACAGGAAAATGTAGAGCTGAATAGGGTTGGGTGGATAGCAAATTGAACAGCACGGCTGAGAGTATAAGCAGGCGGCTTAAAACCAGCATTGGCTTCCTTGGACATATACCAGTGGTGTCACGAAAACCTGCCGGGAGTGGAGACTCTGATGAATTCCAGATTCGCGTGATTGAATGGAACATTCTGTAGTGGAGATTGCCAAGATTTAGAAATCTGGATAGTCTGGACAGGATATTGAAGAGCTGACCAATGTTGAGTGGATAGCCAGTGAACAGCACGGTTTCGAGTGTGAACAGACCACTAAGAAGCAGCATTGCATTACTTGGACATTCATCAGTGGTGTAACGAAAGCCTTCCTGGAATGCAGATTCAGATTATTTCCAGATTCACAGTGAATGAATGGAAATTTCTGTAGTAGAGATTCCAATGATTTCTGAACGCTGGGTTGTGTGGACAGGAAAATGAAGAGCTGACTAGGTTTGACTGGATTGCCAATTGAACAGCAAGGCTGTGAGTGTGAACAGCCGCTGAAAACCAGCATTGGATTACCTGGTCATTCACCAGTGTTGTTAGGAAAATCTGCCTGGTGTGGAGAGTCAGAGGAATTCCAGATTCGCAGGGAACGAATGGAACATTCTGAAGTGGAGATAAGAATGATTTCTGAAGGCTCGGTGTGTGGAAGGAAAATCAAGAGCTAACCAGCGTTCACTGGATAGCCAATTGAACAGCACGGCTGCGAGTGTTAACACGCAGCTGAAACCAGCCTTGGGTTGCTTGGACATTCACCAGTGGTGAAACGAAAACCTGCTGGGAGTGGAGAACAAGATGAATTCAAGATTCGCGTGAATGAATGAAACATTCTGTAGTGTAGATTGCAATGGTTTCTGGGGTTTGTATTGTCTGAACTGGAAAAAGAAGAACTCACCAGTGTTGAGTCGCTAGACCGTGAACAGCACGGGTTCGAGTGTGAATAGACCGCTGAAAACCATCATTGCGTTACTTGAACATTCAGCAGTGGTGCAATGAAAACCTGCCGGGAGTGGAGATTCAGATGAATTCCAGATTCGCAGTGAATGAATGGAACATTCTCTAGTGGTGATTCCAATGATTTCTGAAGGCTGGGTTTTGTGGACACGAAAATGTAGAGCTGAACAGGGTGGAATGGATAGCCAAATGAACAGCACGTCTCGTAGTAAGAACAGGCCACTGAAAACCAGCTTTGGCTTAATTGGACATTCACAAGTGGTGTAACGAAAACCTGACGGGAGTTGAGAATTAGATGAATTTCAGATTTGCAGTCAATGAATGGAACATTCTGTGGAGGAGATACCAATTGTTTCTGAAGTTTGGGTTATGTGGACAGGAAAATGGAGCTGAAGAGGGTTGAGTGGATAGCAAATTGAACAGCACGGCTGAGAGTATGAGCAGGCCACTTAAAACCAGCATTGGCTTACTTGGATATTTACCAGTGGTGTCACGAAAACCTGCCGGGAGTGGAGATTCAGATGAATTCCAGATTCGCTGTGAATGAATGGAACATTCTGTAGTGGAGATAACAATGATTTCTCCAGTCTCTGTGGTGTGGACAGGAAAATGTAGAGCTGGCCAGGGTTGAGTGGATAGCCAATTGAACAGCACCACTGCGCTTGTGAAGAAAACACTTAAAACATTGGGTTACTTGGACATTCAACAGTGGTGTAACGAAAACCTGCCGGGAGTGGAGGTTCAGAGGAATTCCAGATTCGCAGTGAATGAATGGAACATTCTCTAGTGGAGATTCCAATGATTTCTGAAGGCTGGGTCGTGTGGAAGGAAAATCAAGAACTAATCAGGATTTAGTGGAAAGCCAATTGTATAGCATGGCTGCGAGTGTGAACATGCAGCTGAAAACCAGCATTGGGTTACTTGGACATTCATCAGTGGTGTAAGGAAAACCTGCATGGAGTGGAGAGTCAGTTGAATTCCACATTCGCAGTGAATGAATGGAACATTCTGTAGAGGAGATTCCAATGATTTCTGAAGCCTGTGTTGTGTGGACAGGAAAATGAAGAGCTGACCAGGCTTGAATCGATAGCCAAGTAAACAGCAGGGCTGCGAATATGAACAGGCCGCTGAAAACCAGCATTGGGTTACTTGGACATTCAACAGTGGTGTAATGAAAACCTGCGTGGAGTTGAGAGTCAGATGAATTCCAGATTCGCAGTGAATGAATGGAACATTCTGTAGTGGAGATAACAAAGATTTCTGAAGGCTGGTAGTGTGGTGGGACAATGAAGAGCTGAACAGGGTGGAGTGAATTGTCAATTAAACAGCACGGCTGCGAGTATGAACAGGCCTCTGAAAACCAGCATTGGCTTACTTGGACATTCACAAGTGGTGTAATGTTAACCAGGCGGGAGTGGAGAATCAGATAAACTCCAGACTCGCAGTGAATGAATGGAACATTCTGTAGTGGAGATTGCAATGATTTCTGAAATCTGGATTGTGGGGACACGAAAATGAAGAGCTGACCAGTGTTGAGTGGATAGCCTGTAAAAAGCCTCGGCTTCGAATGTGAACAGACCACTGAAAACCAGTATTGCATTACTTCGACTTTCAGCAGTGGTGTAACGAAAGCCTGCGTGGAGTGCAGATTCAGATGAATTCCAGATTCCCAGTGAATGAATGGAACATCCTGTAGTGGAGATTACAATGATTTCTGAAGGCTGGGTTGTGTGCACAGGAAAATGAGGAGCAAAACAGGTTGAGTGGATAGCCAATTGAACAGCACGACTGCGAATATGAACAGGCCTCTGAAAACCAGCATTGTTTTACTTGGACATTCACAAGTGGTGTAAGATAAATCTGCAGGTAGTGGAGATTCAGTTGAATTCCAGATTCGCAGTGAATGAATGGAACATTCTGTACTGGAGATTGCAATGATTTCTCAAGTCTGGATTGTTTGGACATGAAAATGAAGAGCTGACCACAGTTGTGTGGATACCCAGTAAAAAGCAGGGCTTAGAGTGTGAACAGACCGCTGAAAACCAGCATTGTGTTACTTGGACATTCATAAGTGGTGTAATGAAAGCCTACCTGGAGTGCAGATTCAGATGAATTCCAGATTGGCAGTGAATGAATGGAACATTCTGTACTGGCGATTCCAATGATTTCTGAAGTCTGATATTGTGGAAAAGAAAATGAAAGGCTGACCAGGTTTGAGTGGATAGACAATTGAACAGCACACTGCGAGTGTGAAAAGGCGGCTTGAAAACCAGCATTGGATTACTTGGTCATTCACCAGTGCTGTAATGAAAACCTGCCTGGAGCGGAGAGTCAGATGAATTGCAGAATCGCAGTGAATGAATGGAACAGTCTGTAGTGGAGATCCCAATGATTTCTGAAGGCTGGTTTGTGTGGAGAGGAAAATGAAGAGCTGACCAATATTGAGTGGATAGCCCATTGAACAGCACTTCTGCGAGTTGAACATGCCTCTGAAAACCAGTATTGAGTTACTTGGACATTCACCAGTGGTGTAACGAAAACCTGCCGGGAGTGGAGGTTCAGATGAATTCCAGATTCGCAGTGAATGAATGGAACATTCTCTAGTGGTGATTCCAATGATTTCTGAAGGCTGGGTTTTGTGGACACGAAAATGTAGAGCTGAACAGGGTGGAGTGGATAGCCAAATGAACAGCACGTCTCTTAGTATGAACAGGCCACTGAAAACCAGCATTGGCTTACTTGGACATTCACAAGTGGTGTAACGATAACCCGCCGGGAGTTGAGAGTCAGATGAATTTAAGATTCGCAGTGAATGAACGGAACATTCTGTGGAGGAGATACCAATTATTTCTGAAGGTTGGGTTATGAGGACAGGAAAATGTAGAGCTGAATAGGGTTGGGTGGATAGCAAATTGAACAGCACGGCTGAGAGTATAAGCAGGCGGCTTAAAACCAGCATTGGCTTCCTTGGACATATACCAGTGGTGTCACGAAAACCTGCCGGGAGTGGAGACTCTGATGAATTCCAGATTCGCGTGATTGAATGGAACATTCTGTAGTGGAGATTGCCAAGATTTAGAAATCTGGATAGTCTGGACAGGATATTGAAGAGCTGACCAATGTTGAGTGGATAGCCAGTGAACAGCACGGTTTCGAGTGTGAACAGACCACTAAGAAGCAGCATTGCATTACTTGGACATTCATCAGTGGTGTAACGAAAGCCTTCCTGGAATGCAGATTCAGATTATTTCCAGATTCACAGTGAATGAATGGAAATTTCTGTAGTAGAGATTCCAATGATTTCTGAACGCTGGGTTGTGTGGACAGGAAAATGAAGAGCTGACTAGGTTTGACTGGATTGCCAATTGAACAGCAAGGCTGTGAGTGTGAACAGCCGCTGAAAACCAGCATTGGATTACCTGGTCATTCACCAGTGTTGTTAGGAAAATCTGCCTGGTGTGGAGAGTCAGAGGAATTCCAGATTCGCAGGGAACGAATGGAACATTCTGAAGTGGAGATAAGAATGATTTCTGAAGGCTCGGTGTGTGGAAGGAAAATCAAGAGCTAACCAGCGTTCACTGGATAGCCAATTGAACAGCACGGCTGCGAGTGTTAACACGCAGCTGAAACCAGCCTTGGGTTGCTTGGACATTCACCAGTGGTGAAACGAAAACCTGCTGGGAGTGGAGAACAAGATGAATTCAAGATTCGCGTGAATGAATGAAACATTCTGTAGTGTAGATTGCAATGGTTTCTGAGGTTTGTATTGTCTGAACTGGAAAAAGAAGAACTCACCAGTGTTGAGTCGCTAGACCGTGAACAGCACGGGTTCGAGTGTGAATAGACCGCTGAAAACCATCATTGCGTTACTTGAACATTCAGCAGTGGTGCAATGAAAACCTGCCGGGAGTGGAGATTCAGATGAATTCCAGATTCGCAGTGAATGAATGGAACATTCTCTAGTGGTGATTCCAATGATTTCTGAAGGCTGGGTTTTGTGGACACGAAAATGTAGAGCTGAACAGGGTGGAATGGATAGCCAAATGAACAGCACGTCTCGTAGTAAGAACAGGCCACTGAAAACCAGCTTTGGCTTAATTGGACATTCACAAGTGGTGTAACGAAAACCTGACGGGAGTTGAGAATTAGATGAATTTCAGATTTGCAGTCAATGAATGGAACATTCTGTGGAGGAGATACCAATTGTTTCTGAGGTTTGGGTTATGTGGACAGGAAAATGGAGCTGAAGAGGGTTGAGTGGATAGCAAATTGAACAGCACGGCTGAGAGTATGAGCAGGCCACTTAAAACCAGCATTGGCTTACTTGGATATTTACCAGTGGTGTCACGAAAACCTGCCGGGAGTGGAGATTCAGATGAATTCCAGATTCGCTGTGAATGAATGGAACATTCTGTAGTGGAGATAACAATGATTTCTCCAGTCTCTGTGGTGTGGACAGGAAAATGTAGAGCTGGCCAGGGTTGAGTGGATAGCCAATTGAACAGCACCACTGCGCTTGTGAAGAAAACACTTAAAACATTGGGTTACTTGGACATTCAACAGTGGTGTAACGAAAACCTGCCGGGAGTGGAGGTTCAGAGGAATTCCAGATTCGCAGTGAATGAATGGAACATTCTCTAGTGGAGATTCCAATGATTTCTGAAGGCTGGGTCGTGTGGAAGGAAAATCAAGAACTAATCAGGATTTAGTGGAAAGCCAATTGTATAGCATGGCTGCGAGTGTGAACATGCAGCTGAAAACCAGCATTGGGTTACTTGGACATTCATCAGTGGTGTAAGGAAAACCTGCATGGAGTGGAGAGTCAGTTGAATTCCACATTCGCAGTGAATGAATGGAACATTCTGTAGAGGAGATTCCAATGATTTCTGAAGCCTGTGTTGTGTGGACAGGAAAATGAAGAGCTGACCAGGCTTGAATCGATAGCCAAGTAAACAGCAGGGCTGCGAATATGAACAGGCCGCTGAAAACCAGCATTGGGTTACTTGGACATTCAACAGTGGTGTAATGAAAACCTGCGTGGAGTTGAGAGTCAGATGAATTCCAGATTCGCAGTGAATGAATGGAACATTCTGTAGTGGAGATAACAAAGATTTCTGAAGGCTGGTAGTGTGGTGGGACAATGAAGAGCTGAACAGGGTGGAGTGAATTGTCAATTAAACAGCACGGCTGCGAGTATGAACAGGCCTCTGAAAACCAGCATTGGCTTACTTGGACATTCACAAGTGGTGTAATGTTAACCAGGCGGGAGTGGAGAATCAGATAAACTCCAGACTCGCAGTGAATGAATGGAACATTCTGTAGTGGAGATTGCAATGATTTCTGAAATCTGGATTGTGGGGACACGAAAATGAAGAGCTGACCAGTGTTGAGTGGATAGCCTGTAAAAAGCCTCGGCTTCGAATGTGAACAGACCACTGAAAACCAGTATTGCATTACTTCGACTTTCAGCAGTGGTGTAACGAAAGCCTGCGTGGAGTGCAGATTCAGATGAATTCCAGATTCCCAGTGAATGAATGGAACATCCTGTAGTGGAGATTACAATGATTTCTGAAGGCTGGGTTGTGTGCACAGGAAAATGAGGAGCAAAACAGGTTGAGTGGATAGCCAATTGAACAGCACGACTGCGAATATGAACAGGCCTCTGAAAACCAGCATTGTTTTACTTGGACATTCACAAGTGGTGTAAGATAAATCTGCAGGTAGTGGAGATTCAGTTGAATTCCAGATTCGCAGTGAATGAATGGAACATTCTGTACTGGAGATTGCAATGATTTCTCAAGTCTGGATTGTTTGGACATGAAAATGAAGAGCTGACCACAGTTGTGTGGATACCCAGTAAAAAGCAGGGCTTAGAGTGTGAACAGACCGCTGAAAACCAGCATTGTGTTACTTGGACATTCATAAGTGGTGTAATGAAAGCCTACCTGGAGTGCAGATTCAGATGAATTCCAGATTGGCAGTGAATGAATGGAACATTCTGTACTGGCGATTCCAATGATTTCTGAAGTCTGATATTGTGGAAAAGAAAATGAAAGGCTGACCAGGTTTGAGTGGATAGACAATTGAACAGCACACTGCGAGTGTGAAAAGGCGGCTTGAAAACCAGCATTGGATTACTTGGTCATTCACCAGTGCTGTAATGAAAACCTGCCTGGAGCGGAGAGTCAGATGAATTGCAGAATCGCAGTGAATGAATGGAACAGTCTGTAGTGGAGATCCCAATGATTTCTGAAGGCTGGTTTGTGTGGAGAGGAAAATGAAGAGCTGACCAATATTGAGTGGATAGCCCATTGAACAGCACTTCTGCGAGTTGAACATGCCTCTGAAAACCAGTATTGAGTTACTTGGACATTCACCAGTGGTGTAACGAAAACCTGCCGGGAGTGGAGGTTCAGATGAATTCCAGATTCGCAGTGAATGAATGGAACATTCTCTAGTGGTGATTCCAATGATTTCTGAAGGCTGGGTTTTGTGGACACGAAAATGTAGAGCTGAACAGGGTGGAGTGGATAGCCAAATGAACAGCACGTCTCTTAGTATGAACAGGCCACTGAAAACCAGCATTGGCTTACTTGGACATTCACAAGTGGTGTAACGATAACCCGCCGGGAGTTGAGAGTCAGATGAATTTAAGATTCGCAGTGAATGAACGGAACATTCTGTGGAGGAGATACCAATTATTTCTGAAGGTTGGGTTATGAGGACAGGAAAATGTAGAGCTGAATAGGGTTGGGTGGATAGCAAATTGAACAGCACGGCTGAGAGTATAAGCAGGCGGCTTAAAACCAGCATTGGCTTCCTTGGACATATACCAGTGGTGTCACGAAAACCTGCCGGGAGTGGAGACTCTGATGAATTCCAGATTCGCGTGATTGAATGGAACATTCTGTAGTGGAGATTGCCAAGATTTAGAAATCTGGATAGTCTGGACAGGATATTGAAGAGCTGACCAATGTTGAGTGGATAGCCAGTGAACAGCACGGTTTCGAGTGTGAACAGACCACTAAGAAGCAGCATTGCATTACTTGGACATTCATCAGTGGTGTAACGAAAGCCTTCCTGGAATGCAGATTCAGATTATTTCCAGATTCACAGTGAATGAATGGAAATTTCTGTAGTAGAGATTCCAATGATTTCTGAACGCTGGGTTGTGTGGACAGGAAAATGAAGAGCTGACTAGGTTTGACTGGATTGCCAATTGAACAGCAAGGCTGTGAGTGTGAACAGCCGCTGAAAACCAGCATTGGATTACCTGGTCATTCACCAGTGTTGTTAGGAAAATCTGCCTGGTGTGGAGAGTCAGAGGAATTCCAGATTCGCAGGGAACGAATGGAACATTCTGAAGTGGAGATAAGAATGATTTCTGAAGGCTCGGTGTGTGGAAGGAAAATCAAGAGCTAACCAGCGTTCACTGGATAGCCAATTGAACAGCACGGCTGCGAGTGTTAACACGCAGCTGAAACCAGCCTTGGGTTGCTTGGACATTCACCAGTGGTGAAACGAAAACCTGCTGGGAGTGGAGAACAAGATGAATTCAAGATTCGCGTGAATGAATGAAACATTCTGTAGTGTAGATTGCAATGGTTTCTGGGGTTTGTATTGTCTGAACTGGAAAAAGAAGAACTCACCAGTGTTGAGTCGCTAGACCGTGAACAGCACGGGTTCGAGTGTGAATAGACCGCTGAAAACCATCATTGCGTTACTTGAACATTCAGCAGTGGTGCAATGAAAACCTGCCGGGAGTGGAGATTCAGATGAATTCCAGATTCGCAGTGAATGAATGGAACATTCTCTAG